>NC_058080.1:431552715-434046076 GCF_014858855.1 Bufo gargarizans
CTAGTATTTAGGCGTGGGTCACCGGTATGGATTTAGTGACAGAATTAGACTTGGAAATACACAGTAGCGGGTGTGTGTGAAGTTATTCTGAATGACCCTATGTGCACCTTCAATAATTATATACCCTTTTAGGGATAGATTTCAAATAGCTCTGATATAGCAGAAACCACTAAATTATGAAATGCTAAATTGGGAATTGTACTTCAACCCAGAACAAAAAATGTGCTTTGACGGACACTAAATATCTTGCCCAGCAACAACAGTACAGCGGTGGGTAACGAGAGATTTAGAGGGAATTAAATTTGAGGCCTAGTATTTAGGCGCTGGGTCACCGGTAGGATTTAGTGACAGAATTAGACTTGGAAATGCACAGAAGCGTGTGTGTGAAGTTATTCTGAATGACCCTTATGTGCACCTTCAATATTATATACCCTTTTAGGGATAGATTTCAAATAGCTCTGATATAGCAGGAACCACTAAATTATGAAATTGCTAAATTGGGAATTGTACTTCAACCCAGAACAAAAAATGTGCTTTGACGGGCACTAAATAACTTTCCCAGCTACAGCAGGACATCGGTAACGAGAGATTTAGAGGGATTTAAATTTGAGGCCTAGTATTTAGGCGCTGGGTGACAGGTATGGATTTAGTGACAGAATTAGACTTGGAAATACACAGTAGCGGGTGTGTGTGAAGTTATTCTGAATGACCCTATGTGCACCTTCAATATTATATACCCTTTTAGGGATAGATTTCAAATAGCTCTGATATAGCAGAAACCACTAAATTATGAAATTGCTAAATTGGGAATTGTACTTCAACCCAGAACAAAAAATGTGCTTTGACGGACACTAAATATCTTGCCCAGCAACAACAGTACACCGGTGGGTAACGAGAGATTTAGAGGGAATTAAATTTGAGGCCTAGTATTTAGGCGCTGGGTCACCGGTATGGATTTAGTGACAGAATTAGACTTGGAAATACACAGTAGCGGGTGTGTGTGAAGTTATTCTGAATGACCCTATGTGCACCTTCAATATTATATACCCTTTTTGGGATAGATTTCAAATAGCTCTGATATAGCAGGAACCACTAAATTATGAAATTGCTAAATTGGGAATTGTACTTCAACCCAGAACAAAAAATGTGCTTTGACGGGACACTAAATAACTTTCCCAGCTACAACAGGACAACGGGTAACGAGAGATTTAGAGGGATTTAAATTTGAGGCCTAGTATTTAGGCGCTGGGTGACAGGTATGGGTTTAGTGACAGAATTAGACTTGGAAATACACAGTAGCGGGTGTGTGTGAAGTTATTCTGAATGACCCTATGTGCACCTTCAATATTATATACCCTTTTTGGGATAGATTTCAAATAGCTCTGATATAGCAGAAACCACTAAATTATGAAATTGCTAAATTGGGAATTGTACTTCAACCCAGAACAAAAAATGTGCTTTGACGGACACTAAATATCTTGCCCAGCAACAACAGTACAGCGGTGGGTAACGAGAGATTTAGAGGGAATTAAATTTGAGGCCTAGTATTTAGGCGCTGGGTCACCGGTATGGATTTAGTGACAGAATTAGACTTGGAAATACACAGTAGCGGGTGTGTGTGAAGTTATTCTGAATGACCCTATGTGCACCTTCAATATTATATACCCTTTTTGGGATAGATTTCAAATAGCTCTGATATAGCAGGAACCACTAAATTATGAAATTGCTAAATTGGGAATTGTACTTCAACCCAGAACAAAAAATGTGCTTTGACGGGCACTAAATAACTTTCCCAGCTACAACAGGACAACGGTAACGAGAGATTTAGAGGGATTTAAATTTGAGGCCTAGTATTTAGGCGCTGGGTGACAGGTATGGGTTTAGTGACAGAATTAGACTTGGAAATACACAGTAGCGGGTGTGTGTGAAGTTATTCTGAATGACCCTATGTGCACCTTCAATATTATATACCCTTTTTGGGATAGATTTCAAATAGCTCTGATATAGCAGAAACCACTAAATTATGAAATTGCTAAATTGGGAATTGTACTTCAACCCAGAACAAAAAATGTGCTTTGACGGACACTAAATATCTTGCCCAGCAACAACAGTACAGCGGTGGGTAACGAGAGATTTAGAGGGAATTAAATTTGAGGCCTAGTATTTAGGCGCTGGGTCACCGGTATGGATTTAGTGACAGAATTAGACTTGGAAATACACAGTAGCGGGTGTGTGTGAAGTTACTCTGAATGACCCTATGTGCACCTTCAATATTATATACCCTTTTTGGGATAGATTTCAAAGAGCTCTGATATAGCAGGAACCACTAAATTATGAAATTGCTAAATTGGGAATTGTATTTCAACCCAGAACAAGAAATGTGCTTGAACGGACACTAAATAACTCGCCCAGCTACAGCACTAGGGACAGATTTAGCTGGATATAAATTTGAGGCCTAGTATTTAGGCGCTGGGTGACAGGTATGGGTTTAGTGACAGAATTAGACTTGGAAATACACAGTAGCGGGTGTGTGTGAAGTTATTCTGAATGACCCTATGTGCACCTTCAATATTATATACCCTTTTAGGGATAGATTTCAAATAGCTCTGATATAGCAGAAACCACTAAATTATGAAATTGCTAAATTGGGAATTGTACTTCAACCCAGAACAAAAAATGTGCTTTGACGGACACTAAATATCTTGCCCAGCAACAACAGTACAGCGGTGGGTAACGAGAGATTTAGAGGGAATTAAATTTGAGGCCTAGTATTTAGGCGCTGGGTCACCGGTATGGATTTAGTGACAGAATTAGACTTGGAAATACACAGTAGCGGGTGTGTGTGAAGTTATTCTGAATGACCCTATGTGCACCTTCAATATTATATACCCTTTTTGGGATAGATTTCAAATAGCTCTGATATAGCAGGAACCACTAAATTATGAAATTGCTAAATTGGGAATTGTACTTCAACCCAGAACAAAAAATGTGCTTTGACGGGCACTAAATAACTTTCCCAGCTACAACAGGACAACGGTAACGAGAGATTTAGAGGGATTTAAATTTGAGGCCTAGTATTTAGGCGCTGGGTGACAGGTATGGGTTTAGTGACAGAATTAGACTTGGAAATACACAGTAGCGGGTGTGTGTGAAGTTATTCTGAATGACCCTATGTGCACCTTCAATATTATATACCCTTTTTGGGATAGATTTCAAATAGCTCTGATATAGCAGAAACCACTAAATTATGAAATTGCTAAATTGGGAATTGTACTTCAACCCAGAACAAAAAATGTGCTTTGACGGACACTAAATATCTTGCCCAGCAACAACAGTACAGCGGTGGGTAACGAGAGATTTAGAGGGAATTAAATTTGAGGCCTAGTATTTAGGCGCTGGGTCACCGGTATGGATTTAGTGACAGAATTAGACTTGGAAATACACAGTAGCGGGTGTGTGTGAAGTTATTCTGAATGACCCTATGTGCACCTTCAATATTATATACCCTTTTTGGGATAGATTTCAAATAGCTCTGATATAGCAGGAACCACTAAATTATGAAATTGCTAAATTGGGAATTGTACTTCAACCCAGAACAAAAAATGTGCTTTGACGGGCACTAAATAACTTTCCCAGCTACAACAGGACAACGGTAACGAGAGATTTAGAGGGATTTAAATTTGAGGCCTAGTATTTAGGCGCTGGGTGACAGGTATGGGTTTAGTGACAGAATTAGACTTGGAAATACACAGTAGCGGGTGTGTGTGAAGTTATTCTGAATGACCCTATGTGCACCTTCAATATTATATACCCTTTTTGGGATAGATTTCAAATAGCTCTGATATAGCAGAAACCACTAAATTATGAAATTGCTAAATTGGGAATTGTACTTCAACCCAGAACAAAAAATGTGCTTTGACGGACACTAAATATCTTGCCCAGCAACAACAGTACACCGGTGGGTAACGAGAGATTTAGAGGGAATTAAATTTGAGGCCTAGTATTTAGGCGCTGGGTCACCGGTATGGATTTAGTGACAGAATTAGACTTGGAAATACACAGTAGCGGGTGTGTGTGAAGTTATTCTGAATGACCCTATGTGCACCTTCAATATTATATACCCTTTTTGGGATAGATTTCAAATAGCTCTGATATAGCAGGAACCACTAAATTATGAAATTGCTAAATTGGGAATTGTACTTCAACCCAGAACAAAAAATGTGCTTTGACGGGCACTAAATAACTTTCCCAGCTACAACAGGACAACGGTAACGAGAGATTTAGAGGGATTTAAATTTGAGGCCTAGTATTTAGGCGCTGGGTGACAGGTATGGGTTTAGTGACAGAATTAGACTTGGAAATACACAGTAGCGGGTGTGTGTGAAGTTATTCTGAATGACCCTATGTGCACCTTCAATATTATATACCCTTTTAGGGATAGATTTCAAATAGCTCTGATATAGCAGAAACCACTAAATTATGAAATTGCTAAATTGGGAATTGTACTTCAACCCAGAACAAAAAATGTGCTTTGACGGACACTAAATATCTTGCCCAGCAACAACAGTACAGCGGTGGGTAACGAGAGATTTAGAGGGAATTAAATTTGAGGCCTAGTATTTAGGCGCTGGGTCACCGGTATGGATTTAGTGACAGAATTAGACTTGGAAATACACAGTAGCGGGTGTGTGTGAAGTTACTCTGAATGACCCTATGTGCACCTTCAATATTATATACCCTTTTTGGGATAGATTTCAAATAGCTCTGATATAGCAGGAACCACTAAATTATGAAATTGCTAAATTGGGAATTGTACTTCAACCCAGAACAAGAAATGTGCTTGACGGACACTAAATAACTCTCCCAGCTACAACAGGACAACGGTACGAGAGATTTAGCTGGATATAAATTTGAGGCCTAGTATTTAGGCGCTGGGTGACAGGTATGGGTTTAGTGACAGAATTAGACTTGGAAATACACAGTAGCGGGTGTGTGTGAAGTTATTCTGAATGACCCTATGTGCACCTTCAATATTATATACCCTTTTAGGGATAGATTTCAAATAGCTCTGATATAGCAGAAACCACTAAATTATGAAATTGCTAAATTGGGAATTGTACTTCAACCCAGAACAAAAAATGTGCTTTGACGGACACTAAATATCTTGCCCAGCAACAACAGTACAGCGGTGGGTAACGAGAGATTTAGAGGGAATTAAATTTGAGGCCTAGTATTTAGGCGCTGGGTCACCGGTATGGATTTAGTGACAGAATTAGACTTGGAAATACACAGTAGCGGGTGTGTGTGAAGTTATTCTGAATGACCCTATGTGCACCTTCAATATTATATACCCTTTTTGGGATAGATTTCAAATAGCTCTGATATAGCAGGAACCACTAAATTATGAAATTGCTAAATTGGGAATTGTACTTCAACCCAGAACAAAAATGTGCTTTGACGGGCACTAAATAACTTTCCCAGCTACAACAGGACAACGGTAACGAGAGATTTAGAGGGATTTAAATTTGAGGCCTAGTATTTAGGCGCTGGGTGACAGGTATGGGTTTAGTGACAGAATTAGACTTGGAAATACACAGTAGCGGGTGTGTGTGAAGTTATTCTGAATGACCCTATGTGCACCTTCAATATTATATACCCTTTTTGGGATAGATTTCAAATAGCTCTGATATAGCAGAAACCACTAAATTATGAAATTGCTAAATTGGGAATTGTACTTCAACCCAGAACAAAAAATGTGCTTTGACGGACACTAAATATCTTGCCCAGCAACAACAGTACACCGGTGGGTAACGAGAGATTTAGAGGGAATTAAATTTGAGGCCTAGTATTTAGGCGCTGGGTCACCGGTATGGATTTAGTGACAGAATTAGACTTGGAAATACACAGTAGCGGGTGTGTGTGAAGTTATTCTGAATGACCCTATGTGCACCTTCAATATTATATACCCTTTTTGGGATAGATTTCAAATAGCTCTGATATAGCAGGAACCACTAAATTATGAAATTGCTAAATTGGGAATTGTACTTCAACCCAGAACAAAAAATGTGCTTTGACGGGCACTAAATAACTTTCCCAGCTACAACAGGACAACGGTAACGAGAGATTTAGAGGGATTTAAATTTGAGGCCTAGTATTTAGGCGCTGGGTGACAGGTATGGGTTTAGTGACAGAATTAGACTTGGAAATACACAGTAGCGGGTGTGTGTGAAGTTATTCTGAATGACCCTATGTGCACCTTCAATATTATATACCCTTTTTGGGATAGATTTCAAATAGCTCTGATATAGCAGAAACCACTAAATTATGAAATTGCTAAATTGGGAATTGTACTTCAACCCAGAACAAAAAATGTGCTTTGACGGACACTAAATATCTTGCCCAGCAACAACAGTACAGCGGTGGGTAACGAGAGATTTAGAGGGAATTAAATTTGAGGCCTAGTATTTAGGCGCTGGGTCACCGGTATGGATTTAGTGACAGAATTAGACTTGGAAATACACAGTAGCGGGTGTGTGTGAAGTTACTCTGAATGACCCTATGTGCACCTTCAATATTATATACCCTTTTTGGGATAGATTTCAAAGAGCTCTGATATAGCAGGAACCACTAAATTATGAAATTGCTAAATTGGGAATTGTATTTCAACCCAGAACAAGAAATGTGCTTGAACGGACACTAAATAACTCGCCCAGCTACAGCACTAGGGACAGATTTAGCTGGATATAAATTTGAGGCCTAGTATTTAGGCGCTGGGTGACCGGTATGGATTTAGTGACAGAATTAGACTGGGATATGGCCAAAAAATGAACAGACTATTGCTGGTTAAATGCACTTGGTGTGACAGCTTCACCCTGATGTAGGCTTTAGCCAAAAAACAACCACACCATTGAGGGTTAAATGCACTTGGTCGCAGCTTGTGCTGGCGCACCACAAGACACAAAATGGCCGCCGATCACCCCAGAAAAATGAGACTGACAAACGGTCTGTGCAGCCTAAAAACAGTGAGCAATTGAGGATCAGCAGCTCAATGATCCACAGCTGCAGATCGATCAGTTAATCAAGTCCTTTGGAGGAGTTAATCTGCCTAATCTCGCCCTACTGTCGCAGCCGCAACCTCTCCCTACGCTAATCAGAGCAGAGTGACGGGCGGCGCTATGTGACTCCAGCTTAAATAGAGGCTGGGTCACATGGTGCTCTGGCCAATCACAGCCATGCCAATAGTAGGCATGGCTGTGATGGCCTCTTGGGGCAAGTAGTATGACGCTTGTTGATTGGCTGCTTTGCAGCCTTTCAAAAAGCGCCAAGAAAGCGTCACAAAAGCGCGAAGAAAGCGACGAACACCGAACCCGAACCCGGACTTTTACGAAAATGTCCGGGTTCGGGTCCGTGTCACGGACACCCCAAAATTCGGTACGAACCCGAACTATACAGTTCGAGTTCGCTCATCCCTAGCGGCCAGCTCTTAGGAACTTTCAGTGCAACACAATTTTTTTTGTACCCTTCTTCAGATCTGTGCCTCCACAAGATCATGTCTCTAGGCTCTACAGGCAGTTCTTTCCTCCTCATGGCTTGATTTTTGCTCTGATATGCATTGTCAGCTGCGAGACCTTAAATAGACAGGGAAGTGTCTTTGCAAATCATGTTGAATCAACTGAACTGACCACAGATGGACTCCAATCAAGAGGTAGAACCATCTCAAAGACGATTAAGAGAAATGGGAGGTCCCCAGAGCTAAACATCAAGTGTGATGGCAAATGGTCTGAATACTTATGTCCATGCAAAATTCTAGTTTCTCATTTTTAATAAATTTGGAAACATGTCTAAAATTCTATTTTCACTTTGTCATTATGGTGTATTGAGTGCAGATTGATGGGGAAAAACTGATTTTTTTTTCTATTTTGGCACAAGGCCGCAACATAACAAAATATAATAAAAGTGAAAGGGCCTGAAGACATTTTGAATGCATTGGAAATATACTCATGGCCCCCAGTATTTTATTCCCCAACAATACTTTTAAAGAGATTGCTCATCAGATAACCCCTTTCAAAATGCTTTTGCCAAAGACATCTGCTGATTGTCAAAGGTCTCTCTCCTTGGCAAACAATGGCCATAGCTGTAGAAATGTAATTTTGCATGGCAGCCACCATACAGGGCATCTCTCTGTTTTGGCTCACAGAGTGGGTCTCAAGCATCCCCCTTCCTTGTGAGGGCCATATGCCTTATCAGGATCTGTCTTTGCAAGAGTTCATTAAGGCCAATGTGCATCTTGAATTAATATTTTTGTTACAGAAAGAATAAAACCTAGACTCACACTCGTAACAAGAAAACAAATTTATTAATTTTTAAAAGACAAGACACAATTTGTTTTGAAAAACAACACAAGAAAGCTAGCCTGAGTTCAAGTCTGAAATATTCAGAAAAATCCTACTAATATCTTTAGTATGTTCCAGTCATTTTTAAACAACACACTAAAAGTTAATATATATATTTTATAATTATAAAAGTTCCCCAGTTATTGTACAGTACACAATACAAATTGCCCACAAACTATCATTTAGCTCCTGCCAATCTGGAGAGGACATGATATACTAAAAGATTTAGCATTTCTCACAAAAATCACATCAGGAAATACGTATTTACAAAATCCAATACAGTATACAAAAAATGCATCACGTGGTATTCTCCAAATAGGTTTTAAATAAAAAGTATATTCAACTGTAATCCAAAAACTGGAAAAGAACATTACATTATCACACATATACAATCTCTATTAAGGAAATAAAAAGCTGCCTACTTTACTTTTATGCAACATATTCATGTTATATAAAACTGAAATGAAAGGGAAAAAAACTTAAAATTCGTACTACTATTAAGCCTCTGTGCTTGTGGACTGAAGTCATGTCCTCTGCCACTTACCAAGTGAAACAGAATACAATGGCACTTAAATAAAATTAAAAAAATAAAAATCACAACACAGCTTAAAGGAAAAAAATGGTGTGTTGAAGCTTGTTGGGGTAAGAAAGCCCTGAGGAGTTTCTGATTAATGGCGTAGTTAAGTCCACTTTCTAATAAGTTTGGTTTGGAAGGCACCAACCTTCCACAAATTCTGAATTTATGTCCTAAGATCTTAGTTCAGGTTATATCAGGAAGGCACTCTGTTTCAATCCCAAGCTCCAAGGGTTTCCAGCACTGGTTTATCTTCCAACCTCACTGCCTGATACACTTCATAATCCTTAACTAGGAACAAATTTTGAAACAGATGTGTTCTAATTTAAGGCATACAAGTCAGAGACACATTTTGTATGTGTTAAGTTTCTTCCCAGCTTTGATTGCGCAAGCCCACATGCACCATTTTCTAAAGAGTCTTGAGATTACAAAAAGAAAACAAAAACTTTTTTATTTCCCCATGTTTTTGTTATATAATCATTGAAATGAAGTGAATTTATCTGTAAAAACTAGAAACTCAGGGCTTTCATTCCCAGAAGTTTTGAAGCCAGTGTAAAAACATAAGGCATGTAAATAAACCATTAACAACCCAAACAGAACACAATTAATCAGGCAGTCACTTTGTAAGTGGCTTTCGTTAAACAAAATAGGTAAACTCTACTAATTTCTACTGGCACGTACAACCACTAGCAGCAATGATCAAGGCATGCAAACTGAGAAGCATATACAGGAAATTATTATAAAGATCAACAAAATAATTGTCAAACTACAACCCTTTGAGTATTGTACAGCTGTATGTATAGAAGCGAGTAGCCATGTGGACCTAATGACAACCTAGTGTCCCTTCCAGGAATCAGTGTTACATGGAGATCAATACTGAAATATGGGTAACATAAGCTACCGTTTTACCACAGATACCAACTTGTACTTCACAGTAACCAAACTGACACCCCAGCTTTGATATAACCTTACAAGACTGAATGCCATAATTTATATCTAGCCTATACTTTTTTTTTATTAATCCAGTGTTTTACAAACTGAGCATTCACAGAGAAGATTTACAGTTCAACGCAATGAGCATCTGGAGGATTCTGACAAGTTACCCGAAACTAGAAGTCCAAGAATATAAATTCCAAAATGATAGTAGTGACATTATAGGAGAATTCACCGTATTAGACAACAGGGACAAAATAAAACATACCAAATCAGCTAGATTAGAGCTGAGGTCATTTATGTAAACTTCCTAACAATGCAGGTTACAGAAGATACTATAACACTTGTCATAAGGGTGTTGTTTAAACAAAAACAGTACAACTAGCCAACGTGGTATAAAATAAAACCGTCAGAACCCCATCTGTATGAATTTCTGAAGAGTTTCCAGATTCTCCAGTGCTTTCCAGCATATATTCAAAGAATGAATACCTTGTGAGATATTTTACTTTGGGTTTTTATGTTTTGTGGGTGTTTTGTTGAAACACGAAAAAACGGCAAATCTCTAACATCGGAAGTACTTTTAATGCTGAGGGGAAAAAAAAGACTGGGCACATCTAATTACAACCTAATAAAATGCACGAGGAAAAGAATACATTAAAACATCTTAATTATTCCCTAAATTAACAACCATTAAGTTAATATATGAATAGTACCTTATACAGTGAGTAATAAGGGGTGAGCACATACAATATGTTCTGTGCTGATAGCACTGGTATCAAATAATAAATGACGGGGCATAAATAACCAAGATCTATATAGTGTACATTTTCACTGAAGAAGAAACCATCAATCTGCGCCAAATGATAGTATATTGTACATTTTATGAAGAACCTACGTAGGCCTGAAAAATATTACAAATCTATGGTGATTTTTTTACTCTAAACTATAATTCACATCTCTGGTCAAAAAATATAGCGACTAAGGCTGCGTTTAATTTTCTAAATGATACCCTGAAAAATATAGAAGGGGATTGCCTAGTAATCGGCCTGATATAGTTTGGGGTTTATTTATGAAGTCACTGAATGAGTATCCTGCATTTTATTACAATGCTCAAAGGGTTAAGAACAGCTTTACACTAAACATTTTAATAATATAAAGTATTATGTTTCTATTCCAGTTTTTTAAATCATTTTTCTCCAAAGAAGTAGTGCATATCGTATTTTTCAAATACTTGTCACTAGATTGTAGACAAGACCATTAGTTATACAGACAGAAGAGGTAATTTTAACCCTTATGACACTAAATGACCTATTTTGGAAAAGTGATGCATATTACATTCCTCTAGCACTGAAAGGGTTGGCGCTACTTTCTGTATAACGTGCCTGAAGCTACAATATGGCAGACACAGGCAGGTGTAAGGGTTTAATGTAGATAAATGAATGGTTGGTGTTGTTCAGGGGAGTGCCCTGTCATTAGTGTGTCAGATCCATGTGCATAACCTCTACCACGTAGATTATCCTCTAGTTACTTTATTGATTTCACTGTACTGTATTCAACATTTTCCTCTAGTTTTCTATACATATTTGGTAAAATGCAGTCTGTCCACCAAAAGCCACAAAAATAATGCTTCTATACTTCATTCTAAAACACCATGTCCTTCAATATGAAATGTAAGAAAGGAGTTGTGAGACCATTAAACTGATTGGGATTGTTAATAATATAGTTCAAAATTAACTGAAAATACAGTACAAACCTTACAAAGATCAGCCACGCTTAAAAATGTTGGATACAGAGATGTAGCTTGGATGGGTGGCTGCTAAAAGACCTTGTGTCCCAGGTCCTGAGTACCAGAAAGGTGCCTTGTGCCTTGCTAGGGTAGTGAACTGAATCTTTGTCCCAGTGAAGGAAAGTTTAGCTACACCTCTGGATGGATACATAGATCACATCGAACCACTGTGTTTTATTTTCACCTTTACAACCAAATCTTTGTTTATTGTCTCAGTGCATCTAAAATGTTAAACTAAGCAACCTTGCAACGGGTCTTCATTAAAACATCCCCTGCTGTTTTGTGAATACAGTTCCTATGCAGACCTATTCTTTTCCATGGTAACAAAAAATCAAAACAAACCGTATGTAGTCTGATGCTACAGTCTTCCTCAATTTCATCTGAACCCTACTTTTTGCTAGCATACATTTGTTGATTAAGCAAGAAGGGGAAAAATAGAAGAAAAATACGGCTACACAGTTTGTAGTCTGTTACCATGGAGACACAAAGGTCTGCATGGGAGCTATAAACAAAAATATTGTATAGCAGCCGTGCATGGTAAGGCACTCAGCCCTATTGAAGTGAATGGGGCTGAGTACGATACCAAGCACAGCCACTATACAATGTACGACACTGTGCTTGGTAAGCTAAGAGAAGGCCACAGTGCTCACAAGAGTGCTGGTGCCAGTGCCATTCACTTCAATGGGGCTGAGCACAATACCAAGCACAGCCGCTATACAATGTACGACACTGTGCTTGGTAAGCTGTGAGTAGGTGGCAGTGCTCATAGGAGCGCCGGTGCCTCCTGAAACAGCCGGGTGTTGGACCCCCACCGATCAGATACTAATGACCTATCCTAAGAATAGGTTATCAGTACCAAAATCTCGGAAAACCGCTTTAAGACCTATTGCAAACTTGCATAAACAAATTCCTTTTATGACATAGGATGCTGACATCATTGTGTTTTACAGTGCGATAGTATGGACTGTAATAACATTGGTAATGCATTCTGCCTAAAAAATGAAGATATTAATGAAAATATAATTTTCAAGTGGCTGTAAAAGCAAGAAAACATTTCATCCTTTAGTATTTCCAATTTGTTTGTTAAAACTGTTTCTCTAATCAAGTCAGCGATTCATTATTAATAAATGAAATGTCAGCACCAAAGCCACTCTTAATCATCTATTTACTCTGGAGGGCAAGAAAGTGGATTGTTTCTAAGTATATAAATGGTGCTGCTGCCAAACTCTTTTTTCAGATTGATGCTGAAAATGTAATTCATTTCAAGATATATAACCCGTTATCACTATCCATTATTATCTGTATGTAGCACCAACAAGTTCCACTACACTGTAAACGTGGTCTTATACGGGCAGATCTGCCCATTATGTACGCCATATGGTCTGCCAGGAATAGCTGATAGATCTTGCATAGGTGGCATTGCACAATGGTTTTTTCAAGATGCCATTTCCCCGACACACTTTTATCCTTTGGCCATTGGGCTGTTATTGACCAGCGTAAGCCTCTAAGGTTGGTCATTCGGCAATCACGTGAGAGTTGGGCTGTGCATATGGGAGATTAATCATTTGTTATCATACAGAACATGTTATGAATTCCCCAAGCAATAAATCCGGTCCTTCCTTTTTTTGCTAGAAAACGGAAGAATGGTACGAACACATGGTTCCCATGACAGGCAGATGTCTAACTAAATGCCGGCAAAGAAAAGCTGTTAATTTATCTTAAAGCTAATATAACTTTGGTGTGACCAAATCCTTGCATTACCTTATTTTGAAGAATAGCTAACCTTGAACCTCGTTGAACGCATTCTTAAGAAAGATAACAAAATAATGTCTTCCTACATGCTTAATTGGCATAATCAACAAAAAAGTAACATAAATTGGTGAATGGCCAAATTACTGGAGTGTTCTTCACATTCTTTTCATGTAGTGGAGATCTATGGGGAGTGTGAGGTACTAGAAGGCAAGTTCTGAACGTATCTCCAAAAACGTTGAGAGCTCTGTACACCAGTGGATGAAAATTACCACTGTACCTATATCTGCCAAAAGTAACTAAAAATGTGTGCGATTAGTAAGGTTGTACCCATTTACTACAACAAAATGCCTTCTATATCATTGTTTTTTTTATATATGAACGACAAAAACACAAATCTAGAACATTTCTCTGGTAACAGAAAGTAGTAGCACAAGTTAAAGTACATATGCTAGGTTTGTGAAAGACACTTTGGAGACGTTCTTTGTCTATAATTTAGTCTGCGTATACAGTTTTTGCATCATTCTATGTATATTTCCAATTGGGTCTTATATATTAAAATAATGGAATTGTGCTTCAAATTTAAGAACACGGTGAAGACAACCAGACTGATCCGTATCAATCTCTAATAAACACGCATTATATACATATTTATACCTAAATCAAAAAAAATCTCACACGTCCCCTGTACTATTCTAGTGGGATTTTCTAAATATAAGGTATACTGGTATATTTGCTAACTGTATATTCATTCCTGGCCTTTTCACATTAATTGGTATTAGTCAATGTTTATTTTCTAGTTACATTTTTTGCATTGCTCAGGGCACGGGTAAACCGTGCATTAAAATGACCTCAGTGCATAAAGGACATGATATGTGGGGGTTGTCACCGGATTGCACACCCTGCTGTCCTTAAAGGGCTAAATATAATTGCAGCCATGCTGACCCTTCTGGAAATAAAGAATTTGCTCTAATTAGCATGCCTGCTGACGTGTTTTGCTTTTCTCAGCCATATGTATTTACAGCTTGAGGAGCCTTGGATATGCTCTAAGCAATACGTATTTACAGCTTGGGGAGCCTTGGATATTCTCTAAGCAATACGTATTTACAGCTTGGGGAGCCTTGGATATTTTCTCAGCAATACGTATTTACAGCTTGGGGAGCTGTCCGCTATTTTAACTTACTATGGAGACAATTCCCACAATCCCAATAAATTGCTACTTGTACTAAAAGCTAAATACATTTACTTACAAAACGAGGGAATGGGAGACACATGGGTATCTGTATATTCTTACGGTAATCTAGAAGAGCCAAAAGCATTTGCTAATTTATTACAAAATTAGGACTTTTCCCCACTCTGGGTGGTCTTTAAAAACAACAGGCACACCTTGCTGAAAAATGATTAACAAGAAATAAAGAAAATAGAGACGACTACTACACCTTAGCTTCAGTTCTGTTTAAGGCACCATGAAATAGGCGAGGTACTGTGATCCCTGATGTACATTCTTAAATGGCAATGGTGTGTCTAGCCACCTGTTCAAACCCTACACGGATGGGGAGAAGTTCCAATGAGGTGTGCCAGGTACACTGCCTAAAATGTATTACAAAAGCATTCATATTTTTTTTTTCCTCATGTTCTACCTTAGTCACATTAATACAGCAGCTTCTGATGCTGGGGTTAAAATATATACAAGCTCTATTCAAAAAAAGCTTCCTTTAAAGGCACCTTGACCATTGCTTTTTATAGACAAATGGATGATTTCTACCTGAATAAAAAGAGTTGTTGCTCATGTTAATATATCTGTAAAGTTATATTGGTGTGGGACCAGAGCATAACTTGAGATATGGTTGGATTATGGTAGTGACTAGGTATGGAGTGCCATGAGATAAAGGCAAACCTGAGAGGTAACCTAAAATGGTACCATAGCCATTTCTTGTATAATTAAGTAAACAGTAGGCTGGAGTTTAGAGCCACTTTAAAGTGGATGTATTACTGACCTCTGCCATGGAAAACATTTGCATTATTTATTTTCAGTCTTTGGTGTCCTTACCAAATGCAGTCAGAGTAAACTTTTGATGCAGTGTAATTTATCTATAGAGAAAAGCGTAAATGGTATCAGTTAGATCACTTCTACCATGCGTAGGACTTGAAGGCCATTTCTGCCACTCAAGTATTAAACATAGGAGAACTCCTTTACTGTTATTACTTCTGATAACATAAATTAGGTGAAATAATATTCGTACACATGTACATGTTAGACTTGGCATCTTCTGCCACAAGAACCCAAGGAAGCTTTCTTGAACAGCAGCCTCAGAAGTTTCAATATCTTAACACCGGTATCAAAAGCAGCTAAGAACCTGGTTATCAGTTCCCACTTTTAAATACTATGCAGGTTGCTACATTCCTTGCATTCTATAAATTATATTCTTCACATATATTTGTGTATATATATGAATCTATATATATACAGCGTAATAGCAGCAGAATGAACTACTGTTATAAAATAGAGAGTTTCTGGGATAGAAGGGACACTAATTTCTGACATGAGTTCTCATCACTTTTTAGCTCAACTCTTTAACCCCATCTTCCCTGAGTCCCCCCCCCCCCCCCCACAATTTTACAGCTAGGTTGCCAACAATATTCCCTTATTTACATCCTCTTTATGTCTTTTGTTTCTTGATGATCTCAGATGTTTGTGCAAGTGATCTCAGGGGTGAAGAGGTTAAAGAATTATATCACTGTGTGTCCTTTTCTGTTCTGTTTCATACCATCTAGTAGCAGATATGCTCAAGGGCATACAGCATTTGTGCAGTGAGACACAATGCAATATCAGTAGTATCCCAATGGAGGAGCCGAGTATCCGCTTCAAAATCCTCAAAAATGCTGATGTTTCAGAGCATCTAAGAATGCACTTCGGCTACGTGAAATCCAGAGTTTACAAATGTCATTATCAACAGGATGGATACGATTAACGGAACTTGTTTGCGTTGTTTACTGTTAGACAAAAGCCTACTTTTCACTCATATTGTAACTTTAGCGTACCACACCGGTTCATGCAGACTTTTGTAGGACGCAAAAGATGAAGCTTGAATTCTCCTTTGTACAACAGAACAACAGCCAAAACATTTATCATCATACAGTACATATAAATATCTTATTTTACAAAGATACAGGGTCTTTCCCACATATATGTCATGTATACGCTGCACCTTCTTTCTCCAGTGTAAGTGATCAACAGTGCAACTAATAAGTACAATAAACCCAGCAATAAAAGATATATAAAAACAAGGAAAAAAAAAAGAAAAAAACAATAAGAAACAATTCCAGTGACAGTAAGAAACTAAGGATCATGGTAGAATGACCTTATGAAAAAAGTCTTAAAATGCAATATTAAAACCAAGCAAAAAACAATATTGTACACCGTGAAAGGGCAATGAAGCTGTGCTTGGGTTAAGGTTGACAAAATAGTTAAGGTCACAATAGGAAAATTTGACAACAGTCGGTCTTTAGGCATATTCTTTTCTACTGCTGTAATTTCAAGCCCAACATACATATATTTATACACTTCTGTTTTGAAAGCTTTTTATATTCACTAGACTGCAGTGTAGGTATTCCCGGTGGCACTGCACTGCCTGATGGTTTGAGTGCTTGTGACAATGTGCTCGCTGTGTATTTGGTTCAAAACCAGGCTCTGCTGAACACTACCCTCCAGCGATGGCTGCATGCAGCCCACCTGGAACGCTTGACCCAACTCTGTCTTCTCCCTTTTGGCTGGGGGCTCTCCAGAATCATCAAGTTCCTCGTCCATCTCACTCTCCACATCACTGCCTTCATCTGCACAAACAAACAACCATGAAACTAGCACAAAGAGAAAGGGGGAGAGTGTAAGAAACAGAAAAGACTAATCATCTGCACATGTAATAAATGCAATCTTCAAATGTGTATTTAAACATCAAAAATCACTTCTTGTTACGTGCACATGGCCTAAAGGAAACTTTACGATGGTAAAAAGAAAAAGTACAACATAAATGGCCAGTATAATGGACAGATAGGAGAAAGGTTAGGGTTCACATAGGGACAAAGAGAGTAGATGAGATGTGCCACAACTATCAGATCTAAATATCATGCAGTTTGTTGTGATTTGTTGCTTTTTTAAGGTTCTGTTAAATCGAGATATTCTAAAAATGGTTTCCTTTTTTTAGAAAATGTAAGTGCACCACATAAAAATATACATATACAGTGAGAATTGACACTATTTTATTCTTTAGAGACAAGTTCACTATGTTTTAGGTATCATCATTTTAACAAGATGTCTTCCATCCATGAATCTGTTTACACATTTCTGATGATTTTCTGAATGCAAAATCTAAGGACCACTATATATTGCTCTGTTCCTTAAAGGGAACCTGTCACCTGGATTTTGTGTATAGAGCTGAGGACATGGGCTGCTAGATGGCCGCTAGCACGTCCGCAATACTTAGTCCCCATAGCTCTGTGTGCTTTTATTGTGTGAAAAAAACAATTTGATACATATGCAAATTAACATAACAGAGTCATATCTTATTTGTGTGACCAGAGAAGTCATATTTTCAAGCTCTGACTCATCTCAGGTTAATTTGCATGTGTATAAAAAACGATTTGATACATAATAAAAGCACACAGAGCTATGAGGACTGGTTATTGCGGATGTGCCAGCGGCCATCTAGCAACCCATGTCCTCAGCTCTATACACAAAATCCCGGTGACAGGTTCCCTTTAAAACTGTCCTTTAATCTATCCTTTCCTCTTTTATACTTTTGGTCTTGCTCAGCTCATTAAAGGGATTGTGTAGCCAGTACATATTGATGACTTATCCTCAGGATAGGTCATCAATATCTGATCGATGGGCGTCTGACTCCTGCCACCCCCACCAATCAGGTGTTTGAGTCACATGTTACACTGTGCATCGTCTTAGAAGTCTCGGCAGCGCAGTATAATTACTCATGAAGAGGAAGCAGCGCTCTTACAAGCAACGCCTACCTTTTAAACAGCTTATTGGCAGAGTTATAGGAGTTGGACATAATAGAAATAATGTCAATCGATGTTAAAAAAAACTACCACTCTACCACCGATCCCACCTTGTCTCTTTTACTGGCCAGTATATCTGCTTGCTAACAGCTATATCATCTTTTACGACCTTTGTAAACTCAGTGTGGACTAAAAAGAACATCGTTCTGCTACCTCCCATTTCTTCCTGGAACTAACAATGGCCCTTGCTTACTTTTTTTGCTTCTCTTTTTCTAATTAGTAACCTTTTTTTTACATTTTAATATATTGAAAGTATAAAGCTAGAGAGCCATCACTCAGGAAAAACCTAGAAGTTTTTCATGAATGGTAGATCATGGATGTCACTGATGCATCAGACATTATAAGCAGTGGTCCATTTTATCCTGCAAGTGCTCCTGTCTGGATTTTTCTGTATTGGTATAGTAGCAGTTTAGATCAAAGTAATTTTTATTGGTGTTTTCATCATTGATAAAGAAAACATATCTTGCATATATGTATACTAGAACAATAAAAACAAGTAAGTTGTATTGTCAACAATATCTATAAGTAACATTTTTACATGTATCATAGTTAGTTCTGTATACAATAAGTCTCAGTTATATTGATATTCATCAAGTATTATAGTAGCAGTTTAATAAGTCAAGCATCATGGTTTCTATTTTAAGCCAGAAACATAAATCTGAATGGGACTAAACATGCAGAGTGTTACAGATCTCTTGAAAGAGCTCCTCATAAAGACTGGTTAGCAATCTGAAGAAAAGTCTACTAACAGACAGAAGACATGCTAGATGTTTGAAAGCAGATTACCTTTTTCCATATTTCCAGGAGACGTGTCATTTATATCACCAAACTGCAAGAATTCAAAACAAACAGGTTGAATCTCAATCATCTTGAAAACTACAGTAATTGGTATCTAAACTCAAGCTGTTTAGTTACCTCCATATAACCTACCAAACCAGAGGTGCACTAACGGTGGCCGCATGCAATCCAGGCAAAACTGCATTAAACCTGTGATAGGCCTGAGGAGGGAGGTGCATGAGGATGGTGTGTCGGTTTTGCCCAAAGCGATATTTTAACCACTCTTTAACTCCATTCTGCCCCATGTCATTCTATTACATAATGCAGTCTATTGACCATGCCACCTTCTGTGAGAGTCGACTGTAATATACAGTTAAAACGGCTGGATTTGGAGATGGCTTTGATACTGGTTGTTAGATGCCAAGATCTATACCTAAGGACTACCTCTGGGTCTGCCAAGTATGGAAGCCTAGTTGGCTGTATTATAAATGAAACACAGGTATAATGCACTGCATAAGTAGTGCAGTATATCACATGTTGACCTAATAAATATAGTAAAAAAAATGTTTTAGGTGTAATAAAAAGTAACACCAAACCAATAAAACTAAACATTTGGTATAGTTGCATCCATAGCAACCTGTACTATAAAACTAATTTGTTATTTATTCCACATGGTAAAGACTTTAAAAACATAAAGAACAATGCTAAAATCGCTATTTTAATTTATCCTGCCTCACAATTTTTAATTTTTATTGGACCTGTCACCACAAAATGCAGTGCAATCTGCAGGCAATATGTTATAGGGCAGGAGTGGCTGAACAGACTGATATATAGTTTTGTGGGAAAAGATTTAGGAAAACGCACCAGTGACTGACAGCTATCTATATATACACACACACAGAATGCTATCAATCATTGCTAACACCTCCCCTGAGTACAACTATCAGTGACTGACAGATATCTATATATACACACACACAGAATGCTATCAATCATTGATAATACCTCCCCTGAGTACAACTATCAGTGACTGACAGATATCTATATATACACACACACAGAATGCTATCAATCATTGATAACACCTCCCCTGAGTACAACTATCAGTGACTGACAGATATCTATATATACACACACACAGAATGCTATCAATCATTGATAACACCTCCCCTGAGTACAACTATCAGTGACTGACAGTTATCTACAATTGTCAGTGACATTTAGGGTACTTTCACACTTGCGTTAAAGTTTTCCGGTATTGGGTTCCGTCCTCGGGGCTCAATACTGGAAAAAAACTGATCAGTTTCGTCCTAATGCATTCTGCGTTCAGTCCCTCTTACGTTTTTTGGACAGAGAAAATACCGCTGCATGCTGCAGTTTTCTCTCCGGCCCAAAATACTGATCACTTGCTGGAAATGTATTAGCGCCGGATCCGGCATTGAGTGTTCCGGCAAAACAGATCCGGCTTTCCGGTCTGCGCATGTGTAGACCTTTAAAAATGCTAAAAACATTTATACCGGATGCGTTTTTCTGGATGACACCAGAGAGACGGATCCGGTATTGCAATGTATTTTTTAGATGGCTCCACATCCGGACCAGTCTCACAAATGCATCCGTTTGCGTCCAGATTGCCGGCGACAGAACTGCCTGCTGGAATCCTCTGCCGCAAGTGTGAAAGTACCCTTACACAGAAAAGGCTATTAATCCTGCTCTACACTATCTTGCTTTTGGGTGTTGCTGAAGTTGAATTTAAAAAGAATAAAATTCTTTCTTCATTTCTACTACCTTGACACTCTGTTCTAATAATTCCATTTTCTAGCACCATTAAAACCAAAGTAACACAGAAATGTTAAGAATACAACTATACTTTAATAATAGATATGATACATAAAGGGAAAAACTTTAAACAAGTTACATTTCTATTCAGCAATATTATAAAAAGGAGCAGAAAACTATGTAAAACTTTCATCCATGTATTGATAGTGCCATTTTATTGTTCAGCCTCCACAAAGATCTAAGGTACTTAAATTGAATAAGCGGATATGTGTTAACATTTCTCCAAATAAAGTATGTTATTAAGGGATAGAGAAAGTCAAAGCTTGATTGGCATTGTGCTTATTGAGCAAGAATATTAATCAGCTTTTTCTAACAATAAGATGGAAGAACTTCTTTATGGAATGCCATTATCATTTCCCAATAGACTTTGATTACAGTAAAGTTTCATAACTCCCCTTTATATCCCATTATACTTAATTTTCAGTACCCGTTTCCTCAACTACAGATTACTGTTATTTCTGCTCAGAGCTAACAGGAAAATACATGTATGCTGAAAAAACTGTTTGGTATGCATGATGAGTTTTTCTAATAATTTATTTTAAAACATATGGTAATAAACTCACCTCTCCCATGACGGCTATTGGGGATTCACCAGTTGCCTGAGCAACTCTGTGCTCAACTAAATAAAACATGTACTCATCGTAGAGAAGACGAATCAGATGGAAAGAGCCAAAGCTAGCAGCACTGCGCAGGGTTAAGTCACGTATAACCATGGAACTGTTTGAGAAACAAATTGCTTTAAGTGATTGGATAAAAATGTCAAGAAATATCAAAATTGGAAATATTACAAACAATTCTCTAATATAAGCTAGGCAGATAGACAAATAGACAGACGGATGGACAGGCAGACAGATTAACTGGAGTCCACCTGTGGTAAATTCAGTCTATTGGACATGATTTTGAAAGACACAATTCTGTCACGGCAAAAACCAAACCATGAGAAGGAAAGAACTTCCTGTAGAGCTCAGAGGCAGGATTGTGTGGAGTAACAGATCTGGAGAAGTTACAAAAAAATTCTGCTGCACTGAAAGTTCTCAAGAGCACTGTGGCCTTCATAATTCTTAAAGGGAAGACATTTGGAATAACCAAGAATCTTTGTAGAGCTGACCCCACCAAACTAAGTAATCAGGGGAGAAAGGCCTTAATAACACATGTGACCTAGAACCCAAAGACCACTCTGGTTGAGCTCCAAAGATCCTGGGCGCGGATAAGAGAAACTTCCAGACCATCACTGCAGCATTCCACCAATCTGGGCATTATGGTATAGTAGACTAAAAGAGGTCTCTAATCAGTAAAACGGATATGAAAACTCAACTGAAGTTTAAAAAAAAAAAGAACATAGGGGACTCTAAGACTGTAAGAAAGAGGATTCTCTAGTCTGATGAAACCAAGATTGAACTTTCTGGCCTCAATTCTAAGTGTTATGCCTGGAGGAAACCAGGCACTGTTCATCACCTGCCCAATACCATCAATACAGTGGAGCATGGTGGTGGCAGCATCATGCTGAAGGGGTGTTTTTCAGTGGCTGGTAAAGGGAGACTGGTCACAGTTGAGAGAAAGCAAAGTACAGAGATATTCTTAATGGAAACCTGATCCACAGTGCTCTGGTTCTCAGACTGGGCTTAAAGTTCACCTTCCAACAAGACAACGACCCTAAGCACACAGCAAAGACAACACAGGACTGACTTAGGGACAGCTCTGTGAATGTCCTGACTCAGTTAGAGCCCTGACTTGAAACGAACTGATCATCCATGGAAAGACCTTAAAATGGTTGTCCACTGACGGTCCCTATTCAAACTGACAGAGCTTGAGAGGATCTGCAGAGAAGAATGGCAGAAAATCCCCCAAATCAGGTTTGTAAACCTTGTGGCATAATACCCAGGAAGATTGGAACCGGTAATCACTGCCTCAACTAATTGCTGAGTAAAGGGTCTGAATACTTTTGTCAATGCAATATTTTAGTTTTCCCTTTTTAATAAATTAGCAAAAATTCTGAACATTCATTTTGAACATGTTTTCACTTAGGGGCACATTTATTAAGACTGGCGTTTAATATGCCGGTCTTAATATGCCCTATATATACACATGGCGGTGAAGAGGTGCTGTAAGACAGCTTCCTTGCAGTCTTACATTTCGATCATTAAACCAGGCGTTTGACATGATGAATGAGACGGGCCCACTTTTTTAAACTTAGCATGAGTGGGGAGTAGTCGCAGATTGTGCGCAAAGAAACTTTGGCTAGCAATCTGCGCCAGAAATACACCTAATTTAGGCATATTTCTGTTTGATAAATGACCTCCCTAGTCTTTATGAGGTATTGAGTGCAGAACGATGGAGAACAATGTAATTTTGACTTGAGCAAGTGGAGAAGTTGTTAAGGAACATGATGCTGCCTCTATGCTTCTTCCATGGAATATAAAATGCATTTCTATAAAGATAAAGATTTATTTTCAGTGACATCATAGGTTCCAATTTACAGGATCTATAATGAACAGGACAAATCTATTGTGATCTGTTGTCCAGCAGATGCAAATGTATCCTATTGTATTATAATGGGTCAGACATTATGTTGTAGAGGCTTTGTTTGCAGTAGTAGGCTAGTGAGACCAAAACTTAATACAGGGTTAAAAATCAAAAACAGCTCAGGACTTCCACATTCATCTTCTCTGTTATCTTAAACCTATTATATCTCATATTAAGATTAAAACTTAGAAATATATAAAGAAATCTTCTGTGTCCCAGAAGCGGGGACGGACTAGAAATTTAAAGTGGCTGTGGAAAAAAAAATTAAAGTAACCCCTATGTTGTCAACGGGAACAAATTAACAGAAGGCAGGGCAACAGAAGTAGGCAGGGACAATAGAAATAGGCAGGGTCAGCAATACCATAGTGCAGCACAAAATACCACCCCAGCAGAACCAAATACCAAAGCCCAGCACAACCAAAATACCGCCCAGCACAAGATACTGCCACTACTGCGGCAGTATTTAATGGTGTCATCCTCCCGAGGACTGCAATACAGTTGAATTCAGGAGGGCACCTGCGGCGACTGGCGAGAAGCACAAGTACCTGATGGTCCGAGCATTAATTAATGCTGAGAGGATCATTTGTTTCTGAGCAGCAACTGTGAGGAGGGCTTGGGCGGCCACCTGGCATTGGCCCACCGAGAAATTTCCCTGTAGGGTCTCTGCTCAGGCCACCTCTCTGCCCAGGAGATTCACCATGACCTCCTCCTCCTCTCTATCGCATGTCTGGCTGTAAGTCAACTGGCTGGAGCAGCAGCCTCCCCACTGCCTTTTCTGAAGTAGGACTCAAAGATCATTAAGCCCCACTGCTATATTTCTACCCCATTAGTGAAATTAGTCACCAATCAACAGGGTCTGACTAGGGTTCTTTGGGTCCACCAGAGGAAATTAATCTTAGAGCCCAACCCCTATGTCATCAATAAAGTCTAATAGGATTTGAGGCCTAGTGGCAATTTATTGTCTCCAAAGGCAGCTCCAAATGTTTGTTTTCTACTGGACCTTTGGGGGTACACTATGGTATCAGAGCCTGGGCTAACCAGAGAATCCTCCGGTACTCTAGTGGGCCAGTCTATATGCTGCCCGCCAAATATGGAAGTGATCAGAGGGATTTCTACAAGGCTGTTTGTTTGAGGAACATACAGAACATGCTGCAGACTGTCAAATAGTAAGGTAAGATTGCTTTTTCCAATCATTTCTACGTATTATTAATAATAACAATTCATTTTTACATCAGTGCAAAATGTCATATAAGCAAGAAATTAGAGGCCGACTGGTGGAACAGGGATTCTGAACACTTACTTCAAATTCATCACCGGGGGTTTAATCAGGAGAACACAGTGTGATTATAGTATTGCTTATTTTTTTTAAATCTTATTTTTATAAAATTTCAAGAATAAAATACTGAACGGGATTAGACAAGTAGACAATGAACATGTGATCTGACAGATAATGCACTGCCCACAACAAGCACAATACTACGTGGAATAATAATAATAGAGAGATACATGTGTGGGGAAAAAGCCCCCATTAGAGCAGGTCAAATAAATATAGAGCCTCAGATTACACAGTTCCCACAATAGTCCGTAGGGGGGCCTTATTAGACACAATTAACAATAAAAATGGGCAGTAATAATCAGTATAAAAGCAAAAAGGAAGACTACAGAAATAGAAGGAAAGAAAATAAAAAAATTGGGACCATAAGGGGAACAGTAAAAGAGGACACAGAGGCACAGAAGGTCTCTACTGTGATCAGATGCTGTTACTTAATTTAATAAGAACTATCATTCAGTGCAAACATAACATTACATGCAAATATCATTAAAAATGCAAAACAACACTGGAAAAGGAGAGGTATTAAACATTCCTTAGTAATTTAGAAAGGTTTTTCCATAACCACTTTCTATGATGCATGCCCAATAGGTCTTAAAATACACAATGGGTAAAACCATGCTATGACGTGGTAAGTGTGAATGAGCCCTAAAACACATCATGCCAACATTACCTGTAAAATGACCATTTAAGCAAAAACTGGCGAGCTGCCTTAGGAAAGCTGGGCCTTCCTTCATATGGTTTCAGTGCTTGCGTCACCACATTGTCGAGCCAGGCAGCCCACTGCTCCAAAGTGCTTTGCTGCTGAAGAGTCATTTTGAAGTCTGTTTCTAGTCTCTGCACCATGTTGTCATCACACTGGCACACCCAGGAAGCCTGCTCCTATCACAAACCAAGAGCCAGTTACATTTCACGTCACAGGGATTCAATCAAACGTTTCTTGCAAGGTGAGATGTCCTTTTGACAATATGAGCTAAATATGGTGTATTTCGTATACCTAACTATTGGCCATTATACAGGGTGGGCCATTTATATGGATACACCTTAATAAAATGGGAATGGTTGGTGATATTAACTTTGTTTGTGGCACATTAGTATATGTGAGGGGGGAAACTTTTCAAGATGGGTGGTGACCATGGCGGCCATTTTGAAGTCGGATATTTTGAATCCAACTTTTGTTTTTTCAATAGGAAGAGGGTCATGTGACACAATAAACTTATTGGGAATTTCACAAGAAAAACAATGGTGTGCTGCCCATTGTGTTGGATTGTCAATGCAACCCTCTTCTCCCACTCTTCACACACTGATAGCAACACCAGAGGAGAAATTCTAGCACAGGCTTCCAGTATCCGTAGTTTCAGGTGCTGCACATCTCGTGCATATGCTGTGAAGATACGAGATGTGCAGCACCTGAAACTACGGATACTGGAAGCCTGTGCTAGCATTTCTCCTGCGGTGTTGCTATCAGTGTGTGAAGAGTGGGAGAAGAGGGTTGCATTGACAATCCAACACAATGGGCAGCACATTGAACATATTTTATAACTGGTCAGAAACTTAAAAAAAATAACTCATGAAAGAATAAAGTTACGTTAAAACCAAAACCACACCATTGTTTTTCTTGTGAAATTCCCAATAAGTTTGATGTGTCACATGACCCTCTTCCTATTGAAAAAACAAAAGTTGGATTCAAAATGGCCGACTTCCAAATGGCTGCCATGGTCACCACCCATCTTGAAAAGTTTCCCCCCTCACATATACTAATGTGCCACAAACAGGAAGTTAATATTACCAACCATTCCCATTTTATTAAGCTCATCAAGAGAATGCCAAGAGTGTGCAAAGCAGTAATCAAAGCAAAAGGTGGCTACTTTGAAGAACCTAGAATATGACATATTTTCAGTTGTTTCACACTTTTTTGTTATGTATATAATTCCACATGTGTTAATTCTTAGTTTTGATGCCTTCAGTGTGAATCTACAATTTTCATAGTCATGAAAATAAAGAAAACTCTTTGAATGAGAAGGTGTGTCCAAACTTTTGGTCTGTACTGTACATCAAGAAATACTCCTAAAGTATGCTTCTAATGGGCAGACCAAATGTAGTGTAAACATAGCCTAAATATAAAATAACCAATATGATAGCTCTTGCATCAAGCAAATATCACAGACCCTTAGCATCCTGAACTCTAAACTTCAGAGTTTCAGGTTTTGAGGTCTTCACCGTACAGAAAAAATAAATAAAACATATATAAACTGCAATGCATGATATTTGTTGGGGAGCCTTTCCTGAGGAACAACTATGGTGTATAGCAGTAACCTTCATTCATTTCTTATTACCTGGACATTGGCAAAGTCCACGCGGTTGAGGTCATTAAGCATCTGGTTAATCTGAGATGTGTTCTGGAGCACGGCACGCGCCGCCTGAGCCAAGTGATTGAGAGAGGTGTATCTTCGCAGAGTTTGAGCAAAGGCACTTACAGCAGCAACCTGCCAAACCAAAAAGGCATTAAGGGGGTTTTGTCCTGAAAAATATTCTACATTTTTCAAACCAGCACCTGGATCTGAATACTTTTGTAATTGCATGTAATTAAAAATTGAGTATAGTCACTGAGTTATTCACTGAAATCTATCTGTATAGCGCCACCTGCTGTTTGCTATTTTGCCAAATTCTTTGTCCAGCTCACTGAGATGAAAGCACATGCTCAGTAGCACTCTTTAATTACCTTCAACAGAAAGGACATGCCCCCTGAGCTGTCAGCTTGATATAAATCTAGCAGAGCAATGAACGGCAAGATCTCAGGATCCATGAGGTACAGGGCTGGTTCTAGCTTTGTTAGAAATAGGATAGGTTGTCATGTAATATATGATTTTCATGTTTAACATGATTCATTGGTTAACCCCTTTATGACTAAAGCTCCAGTGACAACTTCCACGTTTTCTTTTCATATTTTATTTTTTTGTGGAGAAACTCACTCACCTTAGTTTGTACCATTCTTTGTGGAATATTACTCATGGCACTAGAGAGCCAACCTTCAAGGCTTTTTGCAAAGTTTCGAACGGCTTGGGTCAAGGCACCTGAAGGAAAAGTAGAATTGAACAGATGATTGTGAGCTGATAGATTGCGTCTACATACAGTGCAGCAAACTGTCAGGAGAGACATTTGTGCTGCTGCTGTAATTAGCTCATATTGCCTACACTGAAAACCGTTTTTCCGATGTACAAGCCGGCTTTCAGCTAGACAAAAAATGCTACATGCAACATTTTTATGTCCGGCCGAAAGTTGGCATATATGCCAGAAATTGGGGTGGATTAACACAGTGCACCTCTGGGCCCCCCATTCACTGTAATGGCATATTGCAGTGCACGGTGGTATCTGACTATGCCGAATATGGTGAACTCCGGCAGTCTGTTCCTCCGCCAGAGAAGACTGCCGGAGTTCACAGCGCAAATAAAAAAACCAGCCTTAAAGGGGTTGTGTCACTTCAGTAAACGGCATTTATGATGTAGAGAAAGTTAATACAAGGCACTGACTAATGTATTGTGATTGTCCATATTGCTTCCTTTATTTCATTCATTTTCCCATCACTTTATACACTGCTCATATCCATGGTTATGACCACCCTGCAAACCAGCAGTGGTGGCCGTGCTTGTACACTGTAGGAAAAGGCACCAGCCTGTCTGGTTGGGACCGTGGGAATGCGCATAGGCTCTTTTTCCTGTAGTGTGCAAGCACTAGTGTCTTAACCCCTGGAAACAAGCAGTGTATAATGTGATGGAAAAATGAATGAAGCCAGCAAAGGAGGTAATATGGAAAATCACAATACATTAGTAAGTGCCTTGTATTAACTCTGTCTTCATGATAAATGTCACTTGCTGAAGTGAGACAATCCCTTTAAGGGTACCTGCACATGGTGCAGATTTGTATGCTGAAAATCCACATTAAATCTGCGCCAAAACCACACAAAAGAAAACTTGCACATAAATCCACACTATTTATCGTGCATTTTTTATCAGTTTTTTTTGGACATCGCACAAACAATTGACATGCTGCAGATTTTAAACTTCAAACGGCAGGTCAATTTCCTCATGGAAATTGTACATGAGATTTTTACATTCTCATTCCCTTTGCTGGTACTAGGGATGAAACGATTGCTCAATTGAATTGAGTAACTGGACACAAAAAAATCCTCAATGCAAATTTTTTGCATCGAGGATTTGCTTGTGTCACGAGACCACTGAGCACAGAGCGCTTGCTATTACTCACCCATCTGTGGTCACCCGCCGGCCCGCACCGCACTACACTGTATCCTGACAAATTGTCAGTACATAGTGCATGTAAGTGCGCTCTATGATCTGACGCTGTGTGACGTCAGGAAAACAGTGCAGCGGGTGGAGAAGAAGATGGACGAGCTGTGGAGCAGCGCCCCTACAGGAGAGGTAAGTATTTTATTTCACAGGCGCTGGGGACATAGGAGGGGGAGATGGTGGCAGCTGATGGCACTGGGGGAAGGCAGCTGATGGCACTGAGGGGGTAGCTGATGGCACTTGGGGGGGGGGGGAAGCTGATGGCACTGGAGGAGCAGCTGATTGCACTGAGGGGGCAGCTGATGGCACTGAGGAGGCAGCTGATGGCACTGAGGGGGCAGCTGATGGCACTGAGGGGGCAGCTGATGGCACTGGGGGGCAGCTGATGGCACTGGGGGGAGCCTAATGGAAGGGGGTGGAAGCTGATGGCACTGAGGGGCAGCTGATGGCAGTGGGGGGGGGGGCAGCAGATGAGATCTTATAAAGAAAAATGTTCTTTTAATTAGTTTTTTGTTATTAGATTACTCAAGTAATCATTCAATTAGTCGATAGAATAATCGATTACAAAAATAGTTGATAGCTGCAGCTCTGTCTGGTACTGTAGTACGTTGTGGTTCTTCGGCACGTAATCCGCATCATGTGCAAGTACCCTACAAGGCAATGATATTGCAAATGATGCCTTGAAGAGGACTGATCAGCTCTCCTTGTATTCCTCATGAAGTAACAGAATATTGCTCAGTTATTCTTCCAGGAAATGTATGAATTAGGCTGAGTTCACATCAGCATTCAGCCTTTCCGCTCTCCTGCTCCGTTAGAGAAGCAGAAGAACGGAAAGGACAAGTTCGGCACATAACTCAGTCGAACGACGCCTACAAGCCCCGTAGACTATAATGTTGTCCATTAGGTTTCCGCTCAGAGGAAGATTTTTGAAACAGAGAAAAAAGTCCTGCATGCACAACTTTTGTCTCTGCTTCAAAAATCTTCCTCTGAGCGGAAACCTAACGGACCCCATTATAGTCTATGTAGTCCGTAGGCTCAGTTCGGCTCAGTTATGTGCAGAATCCGTCCTTTCTGTTCTCCTGCTCCTATAATGGAGCAGGAGAATGGAAAAGCTGAACGCTGATGTGAACTCAGCCTAAATTATCCACTGTGTATTACTATTCCACTTGTCCAGGGGTGATTACCTACAGTCAGCCCTGATTGCACAGTATCAAACTATGAAGGGACATACAGGTGAAACTCGAAAAAAATGAATATCGTGCAAAAGTCCATTTATTTCAGTAATGCTAATTAAAAGGAATTGCATAATGCAGTTTAAAATTAGAATTTTGTGAAAAGGTTCAATATTCTAGGCTCAAAGTGTCACACTCTAGTCAGGTAATTAACCCATATCCCCTGAGCAAAGGGGACCTCTAAATTGTGACTTTGGGGTTTCATAAACTGTAAGCCATAATCATCCAAATTATAACAAATAAAGGCCTGAAATATCTCGCTTTGCATGTAATGAGTCTCATATGTTAGTTTTACCTTTTAAGTTGCATTACTGAAATAAATAAACTTTGCACAATATTCTAATTTTTTCGAGTTTCACCTGTAGATGCAATTTACAGCATCTGTACAAATATCACATTTGGCATTCTGATCAAGTGCATTATGCCATAGTGGTATAAAATGTAAAGGGTTTAAAGAAAGGAAAGGTTGGTAAGCATTAACCCATCACTACTTCTCTTTCTGAGGTAGCAGACGAAGGTCATAAGCCTGTTCATGTAGTGGAAAGCTGTAGGCGTCAAATTGTTCTGCTATATAGCATGTAATAAGCCCTGCGCCACACAGACATGCACATCAACTGAAAGCAGCTTTGTTTGCCACAAGGTTCTTTCAGATTACGGCTCTTAGAAAATCACATTGACTTTCAAATTCCTGCTGCTTGGCTCATGGGCAGAATACAGACGCACGGGCTGCAGCAAAATAATGACTGGATGGACAAAATATCGTAACCAGTAAGCACAACTACTACATTCATGGAAAGAAAAAGAAGATTATCCGTAATCCCCATTAGTAAGATTGCCTGCGTTTGACGTGGATGGTGTACATGTTCTTAGAGCAAGAAATGTTTTAGCGGCATAAAGTGCAAAATTACACAAAGCATTATGTAGGAGTACTGGCCAGTGAGTCAGTGCGAGCTACACTGCCAGCTCAGCCGGACCTTGAACATCTCATTTTATACCTGCACGACAGATATTAGAAGTACGCATATTATAAACTGCTCAAGGTCTGAAGTTATTGTAGCGGCACTGTTCTATCACGTAGGGATTATAACTGGTTTGGGACACATTGTAAGAAGTCAACATACAAATTATACCACCTATAAATGCACTGTTGCCTGGAGAATTGGAGCTATTGTACCCACCGTGGTGGACTTTGGAAGCTTGTTGTCCTAGTACTGAAAAGGCACTTGCGTAAATGTAGTTGGCAGCCTATTTAGTTGCTAAGCTTAACACTATAAATGCGGTAAATTATGTATATTATCAGTAACCAAGCAGAATGGGGTAGCAAAATGGCATAAATAAACTGAAGAATAAGGTATTTTTGCCAAATGGCTTTTTTTGAAGCCTAATTGTTGGGGACAGTGGGCAGAGCTCCAGAGTCCATGGATGCAATCTTCTGATGTGTACCAATGACAGATCAGAAGCTCATGCCCCTTCCAAATATAATCCATCATACGTTGGCTTCCACTCTACACATTCTCTCAAACTTACTAGGAATTGGTCTTAGGACATCAGGAATGAGGATCTCCACCAGAGCTTGGTACATCACGTGGTCACAGTTGCACATCCACTTCAAAATGGATTCATTTTTGCAGAGCAAAATCAACGTTGATTTTGGCAGTCTGCTTTCCATTTCACTCAGGTTGCTGCCAAAAGATGAGATAAAATGAAAATCTGTTACAGTGAGGTACACCATGAAATATGGGAAAACACAACAGATGGTAAGATGTAACTTTATTTCAAACTAATGCAAGCACAATACATGCATAGAGACTTAAAGGGGCTGTGCAGTTTAGACAACCCACTTTCATATAGCCTGTTAGGGAATTCTGAGTTAATAGAATAGGTCCCATAGACCAGTTACAGAGAGTCTCTTGCTTTGAAGCATCTGTCCTTTCCTGGAAAAGGCTAGTTTCACAACAGTCGGATGCTACTATTCCCCGCTGGAGCCGTTTGACTATATTGGGACCCAGCGGGAATCTGACCTGTTTCCGTTTTCCCACTATAGCCAATGGGGCCTGGTGGTGCTCCGCACTTTGTTATCAGCTTATTGTTAAGAGACCCTGTAATAAGTAGGAATTGTCCACAGCAGAGAATACAGTTGAAGGATAATGTAATATAATGTGAGCTTTAAAAAAAAAAAGTAATGGTCCCCTTACATGGGACTACGATCTAGTAGATTGTCGGGAAGGAAGCGTTCCTTCCCAACAATCTGCTGATCGTTAGCGGAGGAGACTGATGCATGTCTAATGCCATCGCTCTTCCCCTTACTGTCTCATTGTTTCCCCGCACAAAATACACAATTACCTGATGTTTTGCTTGTTCATCGGGTAATCGGCGGTGCCATTACTAGTAATGCTGGTTAGCGACGGTCTGTTCAAGTGTTGACCCATCTAAAGGGCCCTTAAGCCACTAAACTGAACCTGCAAACAGCTTTTGGCTCCTCTTACCCTACCACGCCACGGCTTTACCGGTCATCATATACTTCTAAGATATATGCACCATATGTGACTAGTAAACACAATTTTACATGCACAAATAATATGTATATGTGATTATTTTAGTTTGGGGAATCTGGTTATAATTTTATATCCATGCAATATTGTGGAACCAGGAAAAAGTCTATTTTGGAATGAAGGATTCTTTACTTACCCAGTTTCTGTAATGGTGGTGCCGTCAGCTGTCGTGGTGGGAGAGTAGCGCCAAAAGGTTTGCCACAGTTTCTCAATCAGGCTAAACTGCAGGTTTACCACAACGTCCAGTATTGCCTAAGTGATCAAAGACAATAAAATTCAGCCCACAACAGTAACCACATTTCTTGTTAACTGTTGCGATTTTAGCATTGTATAGTTTCAAAACGCCCATCTCAGTAAGAACAGCAGTACCATCAGAAAGCAAAAGTCAAAAAGTAGTAAATGCATATACTGTACACGTGCTTTTCCATAACTTGTACTGCACAGAACTGTGTGTAGATCCATCTTTCAGCTTCATGCACTGTTCGAACCAGCATTCTGTTTATTCATTTTTATATAACTTTAATAAAATATAAATAATTTATCTGATACACAGCTCAAAATCCTTTGCATAGGCATAGATGTGATTCATAGCATTCAGGCTGTCTGTGGTGACCACTAGAGGGAGCTACTGCACTTACAGGGTTTCTGGCACCTGAAAATGGGTATTAAGCTGGCTGACATTAGCGATGTGCTAATGTCAGCTGAATATAACTATATTAGTGCCATCTCACTGCCTGAAGCCTTTATTGAGAAAAATGAACTTTTATAATATTATAATATGCTAATTAGCCTCTAGGAGCGGGGGGGGGCGTTGCACCTGCTCCTAGAGGCTCCGTTTGCCCACCTCTTTTCACGCCCTTCTTCTCCTGATTGACAGGGCCAGGCAGCGCTGCTCTCCTCCTGCCGGCCGTGTCTGCAGTGTAAATCTCGTGCCATTCAGTATTCGCCGCAGGCGCAGTGAGGAAGCCAGCAGCTGCCGAGCGTCATTCCCTAACTGCGCCTGCGCCAAATACTGAACGGCGCAAGATTTACACTGCAGACATGGCCGGCGGAAGAAGAGCAGCGCTGCCTGGCCCTGTCAATCAAGAGAAGAAGAGCGTGAAAAGAGGTGGGCAATTGGAGCCTCTAGGAGCAGGTGCAACGCCCCCCCCCCCCCCTCCTAGAGGCTAATTAGCACATTATAAAAGTTTGTTTTTCTCAATGAAGGCTTCAGGCAGTGAGATGGCACTGATATAGTTATGTTCAGCTGACATTAGCACACCATTTTTCAGGTGACAGAAACCCTTTAATACTAATACTTTAATAGCATTCAATGTGCAAACAAGGTGCAGTCAATTTTGACCAAGTAAAATAACAGGGACCTCTATTTAACTGCTGGAGCACTCTAATAATAATAATCCTATTATAGGGGTTGTATCACAGGGAAAGGAGTTTTTCCACAATTTTATTATTGATGACCCATCCTCAAGATAGGCCATAAATATGGGAGACAGACTCCTGACACCTCCACAGATAAGCTGTTGAAGAGGCTGACCACTGCCGCCTCTTCACACTATGCTAAGCACAGCACCATACATGGAATAGTGGCTGTGCTTGGTATTGCAACTCAGCCTCGTTCATATGACATCACAGGCCTAGGATCAGGCCTTGTGGATCAAACAGCTGATTGGCTGGGGTGCCGGGACTTGGACTGCTCCACTGATCTGATACTATCCTGAGAACAGGTCATAAGTATATAAATCCTGGAAAAACTCTCTAAAAGTTACATTTATCTGTTAGATTTCTAATTTGAATGCTTCTGTGCCTACTTGTTATAGCGATCCCTGGTGTTCATTTGATGCCCTCTTAGAATGTCAGCTTGATATGCACAGTGCTGGTGGTCACACATTCTCAGTCATTCATTCACACCACCCAGATTTTCTGCTACAAGGGTGCCATAGAGATTACTGCTATAGTATATGGCAGGAATGCTCAGCCTGCGGCCCTCCAGCTGTTGCAAAACTACAACTCCCAGCATGCCCTAATAGCTGTAGGCTGTCCAGGCATGGTGGGAGTTGTAGTTTTGCAACTGTTGAAGGGCCACGGGTTTACCCTGGTATAGCACAACCAATACGAATCACTGCACTAGAAACATAGATACTAGGCCATACTTCAATGATTCCAACTGAAATATATTTTATATGATCTAATGAGAAATGTAATTTTTAATTGTGGGACAAGTCCTCTAACTGAAGTCACAGACTTGTAAATGCCAGCCTATCTTCTGTTCTTTTTATTGGAATTGTATATGGTTAAAGTGCTTTTCTAATAATAAAACTAATAATATAATTTTATTTCACAAATTTTGAACTATTTCCCAGGATGTATATACAGGACTTAATCCCCAAATAATTCTCTAAAATAAGAACTTCTTTCCAAACTCCAACACACCCTATAATAAAGATGAAATAATCCAGAACTTTTCATACTCCACAAATGTCTTTGTGTGAATGCAAAGTGGATTACATACCGAGAATTTGAAAATTGTTTCACAATAAAGAAATCATCTTATAAGGTTCCTATAAAATTGTGGATTTATTCTTGTCAATAATTCCCCACTTCTGGGTATTATCTATGGTATATACAGATGTTTTCTTTCTTACCTTCCCTCTTGGCTTGAAGGAGTTGCACAGTGATTTAATACTGATGACCTATCCTCAGGATCAGATCGGTGGTGGTCTGACACCTGGCACCTCCATCGATCAGCTGCTTGAAGGGGTCATAGGGTTCGTGCTGCTTGCTCTGTAAAATGACCTGCTCGTCATCTACATTATAGCAGTGATTACAACTGCACCATCCTATTCAAGTGAATGAGAGAAGCAGTTGCAATCCCACTGCACCACTTCTGCAAAGGAGACAGTATGCAGGTCATTTTGAAGAAGGCACAGTTCTCGCATGAATGCTGCAACCCCTTCAAACAGCTGATCATCAGGGGTGCCGGGAAGTCAGACCCCCGCCAATATGATATTAAGACTCTACGCAACCCCTTTAACACATCCCAAGATGAGTGGCACAAGATAACCAGTTTTCAACAAAAAACATGATTTTGTTGATACAGTTTCAGGAGATGTGTACGCAAATGTGTCTATTACTGGCCACCTGCTGGTGGTGGTGTGAACTGCAGCCTGTCAAGGGTTTTGCAAACATGGTGTGATGATGTATTGAATTTGTATACATATAAATTGGAGCCTGGAAACCAAATTTCTAGAAAAGTAAGGGTGGATACTTCTGTATGATGCAACCAAATGAAAACTGGTAAGAAGAAAAATATTTAACACTTTCAATATGGAGACAAATGAAATATGGATACACTTAATTGCATATGTACTGTAAAAGAGGACTCTTTCTTAAACAACTGGAAGCATGGCTAGTACCTATAGCAAGGTGCCAAGCTTGGATGTTACATTGTAGCCAAATCCTGCCCTTATGGGGGGGGGGGGGGGGGAATAAGAGATGTAAGAAATCACCCTGAGGGAGATGTTATTATCGTAAGCTCAATATAGATGACTACTATAATGTGGAGTCGCTAGGGATTGTAAGCAGCATCAACCATTTACCTGACTTACACATGAGATGTTATTTAACCCTTCAGCTAAGGTCTACATTTCCACCAGTAAACAACACGTCTTTCCCCAGAATAAACTACAGAACACAGTAAGTAAATAAAGTAGTGAGGGAGTAGTAATTCTCACAAAGACATGGCAGCCTCACCTCACAGTGCTCCCGATATAGAGTCTGCAGTGACTTGATATCTTCAAAGGTTGTACCATCTGGCAGAGAAGATATTTCAACTTCTGCAAACTCTGGAAGTGCTCTAGACGCATCTGTTGCCATAACAACATAATGGAAGAAAGATATTGTGGATGGTGCCAATTACAGCTTCATTAGGAAAATATTTAAGAAGCATAGCAAGACAGACATTCTGAAAGGTCACATTACTTAATGAACAGAGGCTGGCAAGTTTGTATTTTTATTCTTTTCTTAGTGTTGTTATAAAAAATAGAGAATATTTTTAAACAAACGCTTGGATGAGATACATGTATCAAATTAAAACATTTGCATATGCATCCGTCTTCTGGATACAGCACGCCGATATGGTATATGTGCTATAAAAGTAACAGACGTTGGTTAAGCTGAAGAAGAATACGTGCAGCAGACATATAAAGTCTATCATCTGCAACTATATATACAGATAGCATTGTAGGCATTAAAGAGGTCTTCTGAGTGTTTTATACAGATGACCCCTCAGTATGTGATCGGCAGCGGTCCGACTCCAGGCACCCCGGCCGATCAGCTATTTGAAGAGGCCGCCGCACTCCAGTGGGCAGTGCAGCCTAGGGGATAGTGACTGTGCTTGGTATCACAACTCAGTGGCATGCACTTGAATGGGACTGCGCTGTGCTTGGCCACATGATTGATGAACATGACATCATTACATGTAGATTGTAAGCCCTCACGGGCAGGGCCCTCTCTCCTTCTGTACCAGTTTGTAACTCATCTTGTTTATGATTAGTGCATTGTCTGTATTATGTATGTGCACCCCTTATCATATGTACAGCGCTATGGAATGAATGGCGCTTTAATTAATAATAATAATAATAATAATAATAGTTTAGGAACAGCCCGTGGCACTCTGGTGAGCCTCTTCAAATAGCTGATTGGCGAGAGTGTTGGGATTCAAACCTACACCGATCAGATACTGAAGACCTATCCTGGGGAAAGGTCATCAGTATGAAACACTGGAACAATCTCTTGAATGCAGTGCAGCAAGACAACCTATACTGCCATGTAGTATGATTTACTATGCCCCTATACAGTTAAATGGTAAATGGTAAACTGCGAATACCTGCTTTTTAAAATTACAGCACAGCTGTAGTTGTTGCCTCAACACCATATATCATGGTACAAGTAAACAATCCCACCACTAGTAGAGAAGCTTATGTTCAGCTGATCTCTTATAATTAAAGGGGTTTCTCCTGGAATTACAGAAGCAGTGTAGATTGGTCTGTCACAATGTTTGCATAGTTCTCTTTCACTACAATGGGAGTTACGGAAACAGCGGAGTGCTAACCCCCTCAAATGCTTCTGTAAGCCCAGCCACCTGAGGCAGACCACAGTCCCGTCTTACCGTGGGAACGGAGAGGTGGGACAACCCCTTTAAAGAATGTTATCTCTAATGTATCTATAATTCGTTTATTAGTTCAGCCAGATGTATTGAGTGGTTATTAATTCAATCTATCAAACATGTAACAAACACACCATGATTCCAACCAATGATCAGTTATGGTAATGATAATGTCACTGTGTATATAATCTCTCTGGAAATAGTTTCCAAACTTTGGCACTTAATTTTTTCTGTAGTTGATTATTAAAAACTTATAAGCCTTGGTTTTCATGTCGACATAAATATATTTTATACTAGAGATGATATGAAAACCTGTCTGTAAAAGTAGAGAATTGCAATAGCATGTGTCAGCAGCGTCTGAGGCAGAAGATAGGCGCTAGGATTCCCTCTCATTGTTCAAGCTCCCTGCAGGCCAACACAAATGTAAGAGACTCAGGGGCTGTGAACTCAGGGTTCAGAAAGGAGAGAGAACCAAACAAGGTAAGAACAGGACCAAAGAATGACACAGTAGGCGGTAAGTGAAGGCAGCCGCGAGAAAGTCAATGGCTTTAGGAAGATGAAAGTGCAAAAAGATACATTCACAGACTAGACAGTGCTTCTAAAAAAGAAAATGCACAGAATAACAAGGACAACAGGGTGTACTCGAAAAGAGTTTGAAAAAGCTTACAAGAGGATACTTAGTGACATAGGATTTCTAGATTGCAAGCTTCTTAGTCGCTACAAGGTTACTTGCAACTTTGTTAAAGTACACCTCCATTTCCATCATACCGATCTGAACTTAAGGTTGGATACATATCTGTATGGCTGCCGTGATCCAGATGAATTAAAAAAATGGACAGAACATTTTCCTTCCTTGCATAGCCTTCCTCCAGCTTGCTGTCTGGGCATTTAAACATCGTAAAGCATTAAGGAATGGGTTAGCTGCTCAAGATCCATCCCTATAAGCCAGACCAGAAAGCCAAGCTGCAGAGCCTTTGTAAAAAAATTAAATAAATGAAGGGTACCGCCACACGTTCATGCAGTTGATGAAGCCAAACTCAGGTGTGGATCATAAAAGGAGAGAAAGAGCCTATACGACTTCTCCATGTTTTTGAACCCACTCTTGGGTTTGGCTTCAAAAACGGCAAACTAAAAATCTTACTCTTAGTAAGCAATCTGTATTATTTCTCTGTGTATTCATTAAAATAAGTTCTGACATAAACCTCAATCTCATAGTAAAAAAAAATATATATAACAAAAACTTAATAAAAAGTACAATACAAAACCCAGGCCACCCCCACTTTGGTTGAAATACAAAATCAATGTACAATACATTGTACACAAAGTAGCGTAGATAAGCAGTGATGCACAAAAAACATCAGTATCATCATCTCAGTGTCTGTCTGGGAACAGAGTATGGAGGAGAATTAGCAAACTGGTGTTATGGAAAAGTGACTTAACTGCCCATAGCAACTAATTAGATTCCACCTTTAATTTTTCAGACCTTTTTTTTTTAAATGAATCTGATTGGTTGCTATGGGCAAATAAGCCCGTTTTACTTTACATCAGTTTAGATAAATCTCCTCCAACGTTCTTACCTAAGAACTGTTGATGGTGTTGACTTTGAGCAATGACAGTTTGCTCTACTGATGCACCAGTCTGAGCTCCACTTCCGGCAAATCCATCCCCCACTCCATCCACCTTCTGCATAGGCTTGTACCTATGAAACAGAAAGGAAAAACATATGGACAGATCATCATCCACTTCAACACATAGAGGGAATATGGAATTTACTTTATAACATCAATATCTAAAAATAGGCATTATTATTAAGTAGATGCCATTAGGCCTAGACGTATTAGGACTGTGACACAATTTTAATAATTTAACCCCAAAAATGGACCTGGAACAAAGCAGTTAGGGTCCATTCACACGTCCGTAATTTGGATCCGCAATCGTTCCGCAATTTGCGGACCGATTCACGGATGCGAATCGGCATTTCCGGGATCCGCAATTCCGTTCCTTAAAAAAAATAGAACATGTCCTATTGTCCGCAATTGCGGACCAGAAAAGGCATTTTCAATTATAGTGTCTGTGATGTGTGGTCCGCAAATTGCGGATCGCAAATTGCAGGTGTCCGTGTTTTACGGATCTGCAATTTGCGGATCTGAAAAACACTTCCGGACGTGTGAGTGACCTCCTTAGGGTCCATTCACACGTCCGTAAGTGTTTTGCAGATCCGCAAATTGCGGATCCGTAAAACACGGACACCTGCAATGTGCGATCCGCAATTTGCGGACCGCACATCACATAAAACTATAATAGAAAATGCCTTTTCTGGTCCGCAATTGTGGACAAGAATAGGACATGTTCTATTTTTTTCAGGAACGGAATTGCGGATCCCGAATAAACTGATCGCATCCGTTCCAGCCCCATTGAAAGTGAATAGGTCCGCAAATTGCAGAAAGCATGCGGACCCAAATTACGGACATGTGAATGGACCCTTAAGGTGTGATTGAAGTATAATTAAACCTGAAAGTTTACTCTTCAGTCACATATTGATGACAGTTTCAAATCTATTCTTGTGTTTACAGAGGCTGAATCACTATGATAATGTTACTTCCCAAATACTTGTAGACCCCAATATAGAAAAATTAAGATAAATGAAAGAACCATTGCAAATAGCTAAGCACATATGGTGGTCTAGGTTCCTAATACATTTTGTTTTACCCTTCAGCCCCCAGTCAATTATCTCAAGAGCTGAAGCTGAAAATGTTTCCATATCTCTTCTGGATAATCCCAAATAGAGAGCAAACTCTCAAAAAACTCTTTAATGTTCTTGGGATCCCACTGATGCTATATCAATACATTTATTGTATGCTGTGGTCTAAAAATGGAAAACTCAAATACCGTAACATAAATTAACTAAACTACACTCCATGCCATATGATTCATTCTACGCATTCTCCTGAAAAAAAAAATATTTTTTTTTGAAACAGCATTTACTTAATTTCCTTAAGACATTATCTTCTAGCTTATGAAGCAGCATAAGCACAAAGCACTCGAATAAGTGGGGAAAAATGATCAACATAAAGCTTAATATAGAGAATGAATAACGTATATGGTACATACAGTGCTGCCAAAACACACCTTTGTTTCTGCTGCATGGGTTGCTGTCGCATAGCCATATATTGCATGTCCTCTTGTAACCTATTAAGAGGGGAATCTGGCTTGACACGAATTCCATAGTAGTGGTATTTTGAGTTGCCCCTTTGGAAGAATAAAAAAAGATATTAGTACAAAATAAGCATAAATTTATAGAGTAAAATAAATATTTACATTTCTTTGCTCTAGGTTGTTCTACTACATCTGAAACACGGAAGTCAATGGAAAGTAATGGGTATTTAAAGGGAATTTATCACCTATAAGAACCTATAGATTGAATAGATTCATTATTTTCTACAGTAGAGTGTTCTAAGCATGCTCTGTGACCAGTGCAGAGGTCATTGTGCAGGGAGGGGAAGTAGATAAGTTGTGATCATCACCTACTGTAATGGCGGACTCTGTATTATTTATATATTGGCATTATCTTTCAATGTAATCCTGTCTGTGATGATAACGAGGACTGCTGATAAGTGATCTCTACAGAACAGTACGTGACAGCCTACTATAAGGGTCATCTTCAAGATTTCAGGATATTTTTTTAATACCGGGACATGTAAAAAATAAAATAAAATAAAAATCATCAATAATTCTTAAAAAATATATTTAATATAAAAAGTGTATTTAAACAATAGTTCACACCTTCAGAGGCAATTTTTTAAATGTTACTCATTTTTGGTTAAAATCATTTTTTCAATTGGCCTTTATTATTATAAAAATATTGAGTTGTTCTGTCACAAAGAGTTAACTGTTTTTCTAGCTGTGTGACTCGTACTTTCACTTTGTGCCGTCATCTAATAAACCTTATCTCTAAACTACTAAGAGGTCATAAACACTTATTTAAGCCACATTCTTATCAGTAAGATAAGAGCTATAATGAGTGTTTATAATGTTAGAGAGCAGAAATAAGGAGCCTGTCTGCTCCCCAACTGACGGAAAAGTCAGAAAATACAAAGGGTGCTACTAGAGCATCTCAGCTCTGTACAGAAAAGAGGGCTCCCTATTTTTTTTTTATAAAGCTCAAAAAAAATTTAGCTCAAAAGGAGTACAATGCAAAAAAATAAATAAAAAAATTGACCTTGAAGGAATTGATCAATTAGATGCAAAACAAGTCACTGCATCTAAACCCTTTCCTTGATGACATTTCCTATGTGTTTCCCTCTGGTATGAGTGTTTCAGCTAGAAATGATCAATTATGATGGTACGGTATGGAACACACTCTTAACGGTGGGGCAAAACAAGAAATTATCAACACAGATATATTTGTGAAGAAACTTGAAGTGTGACATAAACTGGTGAATAAAATGTATTAAACAATTCTAATTACACAGAGCAAGAGAAGGAAAAAAATCGCATAATCTTCTTATGAATATTGTCAGCATGAAAGTCTATTAATAAGTACGTTAATTATAATTACCAGACCGGGATTGTATTAATAATAAGAATATAGGTACTATATCTGATTAGAATTAAAAAAAAAACGCCATTACTGATTGAAGTTACATAAGGCAGTTGTAGGCGGTTTAGAGCAGAGATACATCTTCCTATAAAACTGGTAATCTGCAATTTATATCATATAAATGATGCTATATGCATCTTAATTTACAATACAAATATTTCCATTTATAATTGTGACTAAATACAACTAATTATACGAAATGAAATCAGTAACATAACTGATATAGTGTATGAAATAAAATGTTACATACAGTATGTCAGTTATCTCATCAAAAAATGTATGTTTTCTGGGTGCATTAACTTCCACTAAACTCATATTCTGTGATAAGATGGAAATTTAAAGTTCTTTTAATGTACCTAGCAACTATTTCGTCCCTATATTTTGCCAAAGTCACAAACAATGTGACAGAAGGTAAAAGCTATCCTGTTAGTTTACGCATAAGGCCTCCTGCACACGAACGTGTGCTGCCTGTTGCCGTATTGCGTACCGCATTTGCGGATCCACAATACACGGGCGCCATTCAGTGGGCATTCCGCATCACAGATGCAGACTCATTCACTTCAATGGGTCCGCAAATCCTGAGTTGCGGAATGGTGCGGAACACTACGGAGTGCTTCCATGGGGTTTCATTCCGTACTTCTGTTCCGCAAAAAGATAGAACATGTCCTATCTTTTTGCGGAACGGGCGTATCGCGGACCCATTAAAGTGAATGGGTCCGCGTTCGGCTGCCCCACGGTCGGTGTTCGTGCATTGCAGGCCGCAGCACGGCCACGGGGCGCACACGTTCGTGTGCAGCAGGCCTAAAGGACATTAAAAAAAATATGGATCCTGCTACTGACGAACGCTCACTCTGGACTATAATTTATATACTGTTAATCTTTACAGGTTCTATCCTATATACATGGCAGTTATAAGAGTAAGGGCTCTATTAGAAAAACTTTTGGGCTAATTATTCGGAACATGTACATAGAAATACACTCATTCCTGATATCCAGCCTGTATAATCGTGCTACTGATCAGCCGCTAAACGAGCAAATGTCTTTCGTTAGTATGAAAGATACACAACTATCGGCAGCACATCTCCTTGTGTAATCAGGGATCTGCTGCCGATAATCAGTAAAAATGAATGAGGGAGGAACGGCTGCGGTATCAATCCTTCCTCTCACCTTCACTCTGTGTAACAGGCTGTGCAAACGAGTGCCGATGGATGCGTTTATTGTCCATCGGTGCTCGGCCTGATTGAACATCAAGAAGACTAACAGGGCCTTTAGATAAAGTTGAGGGGTGTACATATATCCCCCACTCCAGTGTAAAACACCATGTCAGCTATATTGGGGGTCTAAAACTCATCTTTAACATTGACATGTGCGTAAGTATTCACCCCCTTTGTTAGGAAGCCCATAAAAAGCTCTGGTGCAACCAATTACCTTGAGAAGTCACATAATTAGTGAAATGATGTCCACCTGTGTGCAATCTAAGTGTCACATGATCTCTCATTACATATACACACACCTTTTTTTAAATGCCCCACAGGCTGCAACACCTAAGCAAGAGGCATCACTAACCAAACACTGCCATGAAGACCAAGGAACTCTCCAAACAAGTAAGGGACAATGTTGTTGAGAAGTACAAGTCAGGGTTAGGTAATAAAAAAAATATCCAAATCTTTGATGATCCCCAGGAGCACCATTAAATCTATCATAACCAAATGGAAAGAATATGGCACAACAGCAAACCTGCCAAGAGACAGCTGCCCACCAAAACTCAGGGACCGGGCAAGGGGGGCATTAATCAGAGAGGCAGCACAGAGACCTAAGGTAACTCTGGAGGAGCTGCAGAGTTCCACAGCAGAGACTGGAGTATCTGTACATAGGACGACAATAAGCCGTATGCTCCATAGAATTGAGCTTTATGGCAGAGTGGCCAGAAGAAAGCCATTACTTTAAGCTAAAAACAAAAAGGCACGTTGTGAGTTTGCAAAAAGACATATGGGAGACTCCCAAAATGTATGGAGGAAGGTGCTCTAGTCTGATGAGACTAAAATTAAACTTTTCGGCCATCAAAGAAAACCCTATGTTTGTAGCAAACCCAACAACATCACCCAAAGAACACCATCCCCACAGTGAAACATGGTGGTGGCAGCATCATGCTGTGGGGATGTTTTTCAGCAGCCGGGACTGGGAAACTAGTCAGAGTTGAGGGAAAGATGGATGGTGCTAAATACAGGGATATTCTTGAGCAAAACCTGTACCACTCTGTGCGTGATCTGAGGCTAGGACGGAGGTTCACCTTCCAGCAGGACAATTAACCAAACACTTAAGTGGTTTAAGAGGAAACATGTAAATGTGTTGGTGCTGTTCTGTGGTCAGATGTAAAGATTGCTGTTCACAAGCGCAAACCATCCAACTTGAAGGAGCTGGAGCAGTTTTGCAAGGAGTTATGGGCAAAATCCCAGTGGTAAGATGTGGCAAGCTCATGGAGACTTATCCAAAGCGACTTGGAGCTGTGATTGCCGCAAAGGAGGCTCTACAAAGTATTGACTTTAGGGGGGTGAATAGTTATGCACATTGACTCTTTCTGTTATTTGGTCCTATTTGTTGTTTGCTTCACAAAAAAAAAAGAACACGGGGGGTGAATACTTTTGCAAGGCACTGTATTATCCATCTCCTAAAAATCACTTTTTTATTATATTTTATTCATTGATTTTATTGTGTTGCTATGAAAACAGGCACCTGAAGTTCGGGCCTGTCTGCAGCGCTGTTCACTGCAGCGTATACAGAATCCGGACACGTAGGGATGTATATAGTGTACATATTCTGGGGCACATTGATTAAGACCGGCGGTTTAAAGCCCCTGTGCTGACGGTGGATCCGCTGAAGTTATAAAGAGGTGCAGGCCTTGCTTCCTTGCTGGCTTACATTTAGACAATTTTCTATGCATAAAACAGGCGTACTTCCAGCCCATCCCTTTCCCTGCCCACGCCTACAATTTTAGACCGGGCGTGAGCGGGACAAAGTCACAGACAGCTGCACAACTAACTGTTATATAGGCGTATTTCAATATAGTAAATGACCCCCTCTGTGTTCTACAATAGATGCCGCAGTAAGAACAAGACTGGCAGGAGTACACATTGCTTTGCTATGGGGCCCTAAGAGGACGCTCTCACCACCTAATGTAAGAAAATTTAAACCGGTATAGGTAGCAATAATTAAAGGTACGTATAATAGCACCATAAATTCGAAAATCCTCAAAGTAGCAAAAAACCTCAATTTTGCTATTTCCCACAAAAAAGTACAATGTTCATGCACCTGACTAGGTCCCCTCAACCTCTGGGCTACTTAGCAAATGCTATGGCTATAGTTACACCCATGACAGAATCCATAAATCATATACAGTGAACAACGCTCTAGACAGGCCTAAACTTGAGCTTGAATGTTTAAGCATAGGGTAAGTCTATTTTTTCATACGAACCTGGTTCCCAGTCTTCTTGTTCGGAGTCCCATGAATATGGAACGGATAAGTTTTCCAAAGGATGCAGCATTGACTGGATCTAGTTTGTGCTCCTGACAGTGTCGAAGGTAATGATTGTATAGGGTACTTCTGGGGAGACTAACTCCTTCAGCAGTCTCATAGTTATCCAACAGCCACTGGAGCTGGAAGAGAAGAAAGGCACACTTGTCCTTAACATACACATACCAGACACTCTACACTGAAATCTAAAGTTACTGATAATTAAAGCCATATATAAACAATGCAAACCACTGTAATGAAAAGCTCTCTCTTAAAAAGACATAAGGCAGCTACTCAATAAAGCCAATAGAGTACTAATATGAGTAATAAAACGGCTTATAGTAGCATTTGATCTTTTTAGCTATTATACAAGTCCAGCCTTTGAATTGAAATGAAGCTAGAAAGTGCAATTGCGTTCATTTAAAAACAGCTGGAAATCGGCAATTTAATCTCTTTGCTCCAGTTATCAGGCAGTGCTTCCAATTTCCCCCAGTAGGCATTAGTAATAATCATACCCACTAGAGAACTGCTTGTATTGAAAATTGTTGCATTGCTAACATTTTTGTATATTTTTCGTTTTGCTTTTATAGATTCGTTTTTCTCTTTAAAAAAAAATAATGAATAGAAAAAAAATCTGAAAAAAAAAAAAACAGCTACTGTTACAAAATCCAGTTAACAAAAAAATTGTGCATTGCCATGTCATAAAAATGTTATCTTCTGTTAGTTAGAGGGATTGTCTCACCTGGAGGAATGTCGCTAGGATATGCCCCCATTGTCTAATAGGTGCGGGTCCCACCTCTGGGACCTGCATTTATTTTTATAATGGGGCCCTGAAATGAGGCTTTGAAAACAGCCGAGCGGTGTGCTCGGCTAGTTTCGGCAGTCCCGCTGAAATGAATAGGAAGCGCGCAGCACAAGCACGGCTAACTTTTATGGGACTGCCATAATAGCAGAGCCACCACTCGGCTATTTTCAGAGCTCCCATAGGAATGAATGAAGGGTGGCAGCGCATGTGCAATATGGGGACCCGCAACTATCAGACATTGGAGGCATATCCTAGCGATATGCCTCAATGTCTGAGGTTAGACAACCCCTCTAAATCTGATATGTATGGTTTTAAATAGTCTTACGATAAAGTGAACAAAATTAAGCCTTTGTAATACCCGTAAATGGGTGTACTACAATTAAATATTACATTCATGATGGATCAGGCAAAACAGAACAGAACAACCAACAAATGTGTCCAGTGCTAGTCAGAAGAAGCTCCTTCTAGAGCACAGATCCTTATTGGGCGGGAAGAGTCACTCTGCGGCCTGTGTACAGGAGGTCCTGTGTGGTGGGACTGAGCTACTGGGCATGTGTGTCCACTGGCACTGGTCATATTAGATGGACATTCTGAGATTAGAATCAAAAAGACACTAGGGGGCGCTATAAAATGTATGTAACAGCAATATATACACACAGGAGCATTTTTGTAAATGTTTCCAAATGAAAACTATTATGTTTTGCATGCTCTAACTGTGATATTTGATATTTAATCTTGGAGATAAGATTATTTATTTTTCTCCCCTATATAGTGCTGACATATTCCGTAGCGCTTTACAGACATCATCTTAACTGTCCCCAGTGGAGCTCACAATCTAAGGTCCCTATCAGTATGTGTTTGGAGTGTGGGGGGGAAACCGGAGTATCCAGAGGAAACCCACACAAGCAAAGGGAGAACATACAAACTCCATGCGGAAGTTGTCCTTAGTTGGAATTGAACCTTGGACCTCAATGCTGCAAGGCACCAGTGCTAACCACTGAGCCTCCATGCTTCCATAGTAATACTTTACGCCAAAACCAATAAACAGTAAGCTATAATCATACAAATATTAAAATCCAATGGCTAATATTTCTGCTTGGCTAATGTACTGTCAGGATAAGTCATCAATATCAAATTGGTAGGGGTCCAACACCCCCACCGATCAGCTGTCCCAGGCTGCTGCAGCGCCACTACACCGTGTACGGAACTGTCTGCCTCCGCTCCGTCCACTGTATAGTTTTCAGTACTGCAGCCGCCCAAAACAGCTGATTGGTAGGGATGCCAGGTTTTGGACCTCAACCCATCTATAACTGATGACCTGTTCTGAGCCTGGAAAACCCCTTTAATCTCCAACTTGATTGACCCTTGCTTTACTCACAGAAGACTTTTGGAGATAATTCCATGCATATTATTTCAGCAGACCCTGCGGATTTCGACCTATATATAGTAAGGATATATCGCTAGGATATGCCCCGATTGTCTGCGGGTCCCATCTATAATATCGAGAACGGGGCCCCGCAAGTGAAGGAGGGTGCACTGCGCATGCACAGCCGCCCTCCATTCATTTTCTATGGGGCCTGCGAAAATAGTCGAGCACCGGTTCAGCTTTTTCCGTCGGACCCATAGAAATGAATGGGAGCAGGGCTCCGTTCTCGATATAGGTGCGAGTCCCAGCGGTGGGAACCACACCTATAAGACAATGGGGCATATCCTTGCGATATGCCCCCATTGTCCATGATGAGACAACCCCTTTAAGACATATACTGTATTTATTACACTATTGGAGTTTCAGCTTGGTGATACTAGTTAAATACTGAGGATATAGCTTGTGTTCCCCTGTCCAGCATGTTTTCTAACGATCCCTCAAATATACAGAGGATAATTATTAGATTACAGAGATCATTTTAAATAGAATTTGCATCTTTGTAGGCAAACTTTTCATTCCCACCAAAATAGATCTATCATAATATATCTTAAAAGGGCTCAGAGATTTGCTTTTCCTTTAAAAAAAAAAACGAATTCCCCTTCATTACCAGAAAGTTAAATGATAAAATTCTGTCTGCCTGCTGCCACCACAAAGAAACATCCATATTGTTAAGCTGGGTGGGTTCATATGTAGGTCCTGTTGGGATTTTTCTACACCGTTGCCTTTTTAGAGGCTTTTTTTGTGGTAGAAACACCTGCTCCAGGTGGTAGCTGAAGGTCTATGGGAAAACTGAAATGCAGGACATAAGTAGTTTTTTTGCTCCTGGCACTTATGTTCATTGGGTGTCATTTTTTGCTGTAGCTCTTGGTGTTTTTTTTTTTTTTAAACAGGCAATATCACATCACCTTTTCTATGGGGGGGGGGGGGGGGGGGGGGGAAACGCCATAAAGAAATGGTAGTGGACACAGGCACAGCTTGCAAAAATATTTTTACAGCCCCCATCCCCCAACAAAGGACAGTGAAAGGATGCGCCCATCTATGATCACATGGCTAAAATATGTGCAAGCAAAAAGAGTGCATATGGTCACATTTTCTCACTAAAATCAATGGAAAGCTTATGGTAGTATATTTACTGCATACTATGCTATGTAAAATGGCCAGTATGTTTGGGCTGTGTGAAAATACAGAATACATGTGTCTGATGGCCTGGGGTCCAACCACTGTGACGAGAGCGAAAAGCCCAAATTTCACAGTGTGAATGGAGTGGTGGTGTGCCATAATAAAGCAGTATGCAGTTAACTCCTGATCTCCCTCTAGTGGTTGATGCAGACCATCTGAATCTCATCATTTAAAGGGAACCTGTCATGTGGATATTTGATTATAATCTAACTAATTATATACAATCATTGACTACTAAAAAGTACCTTAGATGTATTCACTTACTGGTGTGACAGATGGTTACCTCATAATATACACACAAAGATGCCGCATGCCAATGAGCTGATTGGAGTCCAGCGTGATGTCATTGAGTCCAGCGTATATTTAATTCAGAGGTATAGCCACTCCCCTGCCCACCTGCTGCTGATTCATATGGAAAATAACTGTCAATCAGCAGCAGGTGGGCGGGGAGAGTCAGGAGCTCATGAATATTCATGACTCATCATTATCAGCTGAAGCTTTTCAATACAAGATGTTGGCAGATTGACTGGGTCAATTAAAGAAAGTGACCCAGCATTTTGCTAAGCGAATCAGTCACTTATTTATGTTGCCCTTAGTTAGGACACTAAACTGGTGACAGGTTCCCTTTAACTTCATATTTACGTATACAGAACTCTATAACAGAACTGCTGCCTTTTCATTCTCAGGATCAATGTAGTTTTCAAGGGTCACACTCCCACAATCAAAGTGATGGCATATCCTAGGAATACACTTTTATATTACTGGATGTGGATGCTGTCTACTGAATGTGGCCATCTTTTTAGTGTAAACGACTTTTTGGTGCAAGGGAGAGTAAATACAGGCGTGCACACATATATATATATATAACTATGTTTAAGTTCATGTATGTATTACCTCATGTAGCTCTTTTTCCATATGCCACTGATTTCCATTTCTTTTGTAATACTTTCCATTTTAATCTAATAGTTGTATAATAGATCTCAACCCTCACCCTGGACACAATTTCCAAAAAATGAAAATGACATATTATAGGAGAAGGGTCTATTAAGAGAAAAAGGGAGCATCAAGAAAGGTGGAGCAATGACAAACTCCTGAATGCTGAAGGAAAATCTATTATAAATACACAAGAAATATTATAGTTATTCTTCAGCTACCGAATTGCTCTGGTCCCAGGTGTACAGACCTGGAGCACAAAAGATTTTGTGTTCTTTTCTACAAAAACACAATGCAGGTTAGCCTTCACTAGGGTGAGGGACAGAATAGAGCTCAAGCTTTTCATTACTCGTAGGTATGCTTTTTGCTGAAACATAGGGGACTGAAGTACTGTAAAAAGGTTACCAACATGGATTTTTTTATTAGAATTTTTTAAACAGATGTTTAGGAACCAGTACGTCAATATTATTGCATTGTTTTAATTGACAGCGCAAGAATTCCAGCTGTTATTAATAGTTAATTGAGTGAGGAGTACATAGGTTACTTAAAGAGGACCTTTCACTTGTAAAAACAATGTGAACTAAGTATGCTGACATGGAGAGCGGCGCCCGAGGATCTCACTGCACTTACTATTATCCCCGGGCGCCGCTCCGTTCTCCCGTTATGCCCTCCGGTACCTTTGCTCTGTAAGTTATAGTAGGCGGTGTCTGCCCTTGTCCTGTGGGCGTCTCCTTCTCCTAGGCTGCAGTGCTGGCCAATCGCAGCGCACAGCCTGGGAGTTTTTTTTCTCCCAGGCTGTGAGCTGTGCGCTGCGATTGGCCAGCACTGCAGCCTAGGAGAAGGAGACGCCCACAGGACAAGGGCAGACACCGCCTACTATAACTTACAGAGCAAAGGTACCGGAGGGCATAACGGGAGAACGGAGCGGCGCCCGGGGAGAATAGTAAGTGCAGTGAGATCCCCGGGCGCCGCTCTATATGGCAGCATACTCAGTTCACATAGTTTATACAAGTGAAATGTCCTCTTTAAAGTGGTTATCTGGGGACACCAATCAGTGTATTACATGGAATAAAATGACTTGCTAATACAGATGCTCCACTAGGGCGCTGATTCCCTATTTGGAACACAGTCTCCGGGTCATATTCTGGCTGCATGTCCATCAACATCAGAAGAAGGGTTGGCAGGGATACAGGAGGCAAGACGGGACATGACAGGACTTGCAGTTTTCAAAGCATACTGAAACTACATGTCATGCCTAAGGCCTAGTTCACACCTCAGTGATTTGGTCAATGTTTAGTCATTGATTTCCATCAGTGATTGTGAGAAAAAAACTGAAGTGACGCCTACATAGATATAAGGTATAATGGAAAGATCTGCATTCTGACCCACATCTGTGTTTTTGACTTGGACCTAGTTTTGGCTCACAATCACTGATGTGTGAGCTAGGCCTAACACCTGGAAGCCTGGAGCAGCTATAGTGTTAAATTTAAGGGGTTGTCTCTACTCAGACATTGATGGCATATTGCTAGGATATATATACAGTATCTCACAAACCTGAGTAGAATCCCTCAGATTTTTAAAATATTTTATTATATCTTTTCTTGAAACAACACTGAAGATATGACACTTTGAGACAATGTAAAGCAGTCAATGTACAGCTTGTATAACAGTGTAAGGGCTCTTGCACAAAGGGGGCAACGTCCGTGCGGCGGCCGGGATGGATCGAGACCCATTCAACTTGAATGGGTCCGTGATCCATCCGTACCACAAAAAAAAATGGAACAATTTCTATTTTTTTGCGGTGCGGAGGCACGGACAGAAACACCACTGAAGAACTCCGTAGTGCTTCCGTGGTGTTCCGACTCGTGCTTCCGTTCCGCATTTCCATGATTGCAGACCCTTTCAAGTGAATGGGTCGCATCAGTGATGCCGAGTGCACACGGGCCGGTGCCCGTGTATTGCGGACCTGCCATATGTGGGCCGCAATACGGCCACAGGCACACAATGTTTATGTGCAAGAGGCCTAAATTTGGTGTGCCCTCAAAATAACTCCATTAATGTCTAAACCGCTGGCATCTTTACATTGTATCAAAGTGTCATATCTTCAGTGTTGTCCCATGAAAAGATATAAAATATTTACAGAAATGTGAGGGGTGCACTCACTTTTGGGAGATACTGCACATAGCTGTGCATTGTGTATTTCTGGTGGTCCCTAGATGTTTTGAGTTGAAACATATGGACAAAAACATTAGTGATGCACACTATGCACTTGATTAAACCCATGTGTTTGGTTAAGCTATGTTCACATATGCATTGACCATTTATGATCTTCCAGGCAAGTCTGGGTGTGTGTGGTTCCTGACTAGCTTTTAACTCCAGAAGATGAAGCCAACAGCTTGCTCTGGAGTTATAAACTAGTCAAGAACCGCACACACCCAGATGTGCCTGGAAGATCATTAAAAGTCACATAGTCCAACAATCCTTGGCAATTCTTGGAATTAGTTCCTAGTCTGATGGCCAAAACAAATAAGTGAGCTTCCCAATTAGTCAACCCATGGTTTCAATCTGGTGGTGTCTGATCCAATGTGGAGGAGCATAGTTAAGCCCCTGGTATTCACAAGAGCCTTATGAGCCATAGAACAGGTAATATACCTGACCGTACCAAAAAGGGCAAAAAGCAACCACTAAAAGGATCCGTACAAATGATAGTGGTGCAAATATGCAAAACTAAAAAAATACAATACTTTACGATAAGTATATAAAATTAGTTCTATAAATTGTACAGACTTTATTATATACATATATATATATATATATTAAGGATTTGCTCTGGTAGGCAGGGTAAGCGGACGCAATACAAAGGCAAGACCACGGTTGAAAAAGTAAAAGTCCAGTGTTTATTTACACAGAAAAGGCAGAAAAGAAAAAAAACAATGCTTTTCAGAGTCCTGGAGTTATTTCACACAGCAGGAGCTCCCAAAATAACATAAATCACCTGGCAGACCACAGCAGGCTTTAGGGTGCCTGACTCCCAGCAAGCGGCTCTCATGCAGCTCTCAGCCTTGCAGTATGGCGGATCTCCTCAGCTCCCAAAAAACACAGATCTTCCACAGTTCCACTATCACTTGGAGGAACATACCACACCAGAAACCAAGCCAAAACTTGGCCTGGACGTGGGGAACAGCCACCTACCCTGCTCTTTGGCTGCTTCCAATAAGAACAGGCCCGGATTGGCTTTACAGCCACACTAAGTAAAACAGTGCCAGCGAGCACTAGCTGCCGCTGACACACAAAATTACCGGTTTTTATCTCACCGAGGTTACTGGCACGTAGCTTCCATCAATGACAGACCCTTGCGCCTTCCTACAATATATATATATATATATATATATATATATTTGGGTTTCGCTAGACCGGATTAGCGGACGCAGTATAGAGGCAACAACAAGTTATTTGGATCAAACAGTTCAGTGTTTTATTCGCAAGTGACAAAACAAGCAGTCATAAACAAGCAAAAAAGTTACCTTGCGGTGTTGGTTGTAATTCACACCATGCGGCAATTCGGTCTCCTTGAGCATAGCAGCACCAACCTGTTTTCACGCAAAACAGGTAGCAAGCCTTCATCCAGAAAACGCTTCTGAGCCTAGCTGCCTATTTAAGGACAGACAGGCGCTGCCAAAACCCGGACCAGCACTTAAAATCCGATCCAGTATTTGACCTCACCTGACTGTAAACCAGCCCAGCAGCACATGCTGGGAGGAAAATACCTGTTTTCCAAGACCAAACCTCTCACTGTGTCACATACCACCCTCCCTCCTTCCCCACCCTTTGTTCAACCCTGAGGGGGTGACCACACGCCAGACAGTGTACCCGGGACAGGGCATCCGTGTTTTCCTGTAACCAGCCTGCCCTGTGTTCCACCGAAGTTTTGTTGGGAGCGAAACCATTGGGTGACCCGGGCATTTCTGTCCTTGGCCTGGCTCATCCACTTGAGAGGGGAGTGGTCAGTCACCAGGCGGAATTTTCTCCCCAATAAATAATAGCGGAGAAATTCTAGTGCCGACTTGATAGGCACTCTCTCTCCACTATACTATACCGGGTCTTGGCTGGGGTGAGCTTACGGCTGAGGAAGACAACTGGATACTCCTCCCCGTTGACTTCCTTAAATAGTACAGCACCGAGGCCTACTTCGGATGCATCAGTCAGTACTATAAATTCCCTTTTGAAGTCGGGCGTCACCAAAACCGGGGACCCGCACAGGGCCGACTTCAAAGCAGAGAAAGCTTCTTCGGCCCGATCATCCCAGCGAACCATCATTGACTTGTGTCCCTATAAGAGCCCTGTCAAGGGCGTTGCTAGAGTAGCAAAGTGGGGAACAAACCTAATGTAATGGCCCACCATTCCCAGGAATGACTTTATTTGCCTAGTGGTGACAGGTCGGGGCCAATTCCGTATCGCCTCTATTTTGTTCACTTGGGGTTTGATGACTCCACATCCAATGACATACCCCAGGTACTTAGCCTCTTCTAACCATATCGCAAATTTTTGGGGGTTAGCGGTTAGGCCAGCTTTCCGAAGGAAGTCCACTACAGCCTGCACTTTGGGTAGGTGACTTTCCCAGTCAGTATTGTTGATGACAATATCGTCCAGGTAAGTCGAAGCGTACCAACGATCTGGACGAAGCACAATGTCCATTAGTCGCTGAAAAGTGGCGGGGGCGCCATGCAGACCAAAGGGTAAGACCATATATTGATACAGCCCCTCAGGCGTGATGAAGGCAGTTTTCTCTTTGGCAGCCTCCGTTAAGGGCACCTACCAGTACCCTTTCGTGAGGTCCAAAACAGAAAAATACTGGGCTTGTCCTAACCTCTCGATGAGCTCATCCACCCGGGGCATGGGATGCACATCGAATTTGGAAACCTCGTTAAGTTTTCGAAAGTCGTTACAAAACCGCAACGCCCCGTTTGGCTTGGGTATCAATACTACAGGACTGGCCCACTCACTTTTTCACTCCTCAATGACTTCTAGCTGCAACATTGGCTGCACCTCCTCCGATATGGCTTGTCGCCAAGCCTCGGTATGCTTTTAATCAGACTTTTGCCTGAGGCTCAGTGACAATGTCATGCTGGATTATGGAAGTGCGTCCAGGGAGGTCCAAGAACACATCTGTGTTCCGACTAACGAACTCCCTGCCCTCCTGAGTCTGTTTAGAGGAGAGGCTGTCAGAACTTTTTACTGTGGCAGCCGCCTCTCTTGCATCAGACAGAGGGGCCGGTATCTCTTCTCCTAGAAAACCCAGCCGCAGGCTGTCTTCTGTACAGGTTTCCCTATCTTTACATGGTTTGAGTAAATTCACATGGTAAACATGCTCTGGCTTTTGCCACCCTGGCTGGTGTACCTTGTAGTTTACAACTCCACCAACCAAAACCCGATCACCTGGGTTAAAGATCCGGACCCGAGCCTGCCAATTATAGACCCGACTCTGGGGTCGCTGAGCTGCCACCATATGCTCCCTAACAAGACGCAACACTGTCTCTATCTGATCTTGCATCTGGGCATCTCCACTTTTATGTGGAGTGGGGTTGTTGTTCCCATGCCTCTGGCCACGTCCAAGGGACCGCGAGGGTGTCTGCCATATAGCAGTTTGAAGGGCGAGAACCCAGTAGAGGCCTGGGGTACCTCTCGCACTGCGAACATGAGATAGGGCAGAAGGAGGTCCCAGTCCTTCCCATCTTTAGACACTACCTTTTGCAACGTATTTTTTTATGTTTGGTTAAACCGTTCTACCAGACCGTTTGCGGATGGTAAACGGATGTCCGTAGTTGTTTAATGTGCAGCAACATACAGAGTTCCTTCATCACCTTGGACATAAAAGGGGTCCCTTGGTCGGTCAGAACCTCTTTAGGTAGTCCTACTCGGGAAAACATCTCCATTAACTCCTTAGCTATGAGTTTGGCCGAGGTATGTCGCAGTGGCACCACCTCTGGGTACCAAGTGGCGTAGTCTAGAATGACTAAGATGTGTTGATACCCTCTGGCGGACTTTGGTACTGGGCCTATGAGGACCATAGCTATTCGGTCAAGCGGTACTTCAATAATCGGGAGAGGTACTAGGGGACTACGGAAATGTGGCTGGGGGCTAGTTATCTGGCAGGTCGGGCAAGACTTACAAAACTCTTCCACTTCTTTGAATATGCTGGGCCAGTAAAAACGCTGTAGAATACGATCCAAAGTTTTCTGCAGCCCCAGGTGACCCCTGAGAACGTGCTGGTGGACTAGATCTAAGACAAGTTTTCAATAAACCTTCGGGACCACCAACTGTTCAATATGCTCACCCCGTAGTTGGTTTGCCTGATACAGCATATCCCGATGAACCATCTACTATTAAGATTTTCCCAGGCGTGGGATAGGGTTGGGTCCCGACTATGGGTGGTACCAAAATTATCCCCGGAGACATTGAGGTCTTCCAATTAAGGACCCGGTGGAAAATCCTCCATGTCTCCCACGATCACACTTAGCGGGGTTGTCTTCCCCTCTTCCACCGAAGTGGCGGTCACCCCTACCGCTGGCTCTTCGGTCTCAGGGTCCTGGTCTCCCCCTGAGCCGGGTCACTCTGCTAGGGTTACCCCTGTCTCATGGGTATCAGTCACTCTCATAGCAGGCCACAGTGCCGGTAAGCCCTGGAAGTCTCTCCCTATCTATTATGAGTTCATAACGTAGATTTGTGGCGACAGCTACCTCGTGGGTCCATCTACCGGCCACTGTGGTTAGAGACACCAGCGCGGTGGGGTAGTCTTTTAAGTCTCCGTGGATGCACATTACCCCGACTTTCCTGACAGTATACTCAGTGGACCGCACCAGGGCAGCCCAAACTAGCGTCACCAGACTCCCTGAGTCCAGCAGAGCCTCTGCCAGAGTGTCTCTCACTTCCACCTGGCACAAGTGATCTAGAGACTCCGGGGTACCTGTTGCACACAGCCTCCTGGCATATAGCGACTGACGGTAGCCATAGTTAGTGTCCATAGGCTCAATCCGATGGGGACAGTCAGCCCTTAAATGGCCAGGCTCCTGACACTGCCAGCAGACTATCGGAGCCAGGTCCGCCATGGGTACATCCCGGACGGGTTTTATCGGCTAAAATCTCCGGGCCTGGGGTGGAGATTTCTGGGGTTTGCCGACCACCCTCCTTTAGATTCCTGGTAGATTCATACCGCTCCACCAGGTCCACCATCTCAAGGGCATTGCCAGGAGACACCTTGACCGATCCAATGCTGGAGAGAGTATGGCAAAGCCCTCCAGAACATATCGGCTAACAGACGATCCAGCATAGCAGTGGGACTCAGCATGTCCGGCTGTAGCCATTTTTGCAAGAGGTGAAGTAAGTTATAATACTGGGATCTTGCAGGCTCAGTCGGGTTGAACCCCCACTGATGCACCCGCTGGGCCCGGACCAACACATTCACCCCCAGTCTTTCCAGAATCTCACCCTTGATTTTCTGTCAGTCGTCCGCTTGATCTTCCAGGAAGGCGAAATACACCCGCTGGGAATTGGATGCCAGGAACGGAGCAACAACCTCATACCACTGGTCATGGGGTAGCTTTTCCCTGATGGCCACTTTCTTGTACATCACCAGATAGGTTTCGATGTCGTCTGTGGGGGTCATCTTAGGAATCGCGGCCCGGACTGTCTGCAAAGCCATCACGTGTTGTAGCAGCAACTGGTTAGTCTCCTGCTGCTGCTTATTAGCCTCGCGTTGCTGCGGGTTTGTCTCTCGCTGCTGCAGATTAGCCTCCATGGGGGCCTTTACAACAGTCTCCATTTTGTTGTGGGACACTGGTTGTAATACAGCTGGTTTAATGTACGACATACAACCGTGCCTGAAAATTGCAGTAACCAAAAATATCAGCGTTCACGCCAGCGTCACTACTCTTGCCCGCATCCTCCATCCTCCACCAATTGTGAGGTTTCACTCTGGTAGACAGCATTAGCAGACGTAGTATAGAGGCAACAACAAGTTCTTTGGATCAAACAGTTCAGTATTTTATTCACACTTTAGGCAAGTGACAAAACAAGCAGTCATATACAAGCAAAAAGTCACCTTGCGGTGTTGGTGGTAATTCACACTATGCAGCAATTCTGCCTTAAAGAGTCCTTGCTCATAGCAGCACCAACCTGTTTTCACTCCAAACAGGTAGCAAGCCTTCTTCCAGACATAAGGCTCCCCGATCCCAACACAGAGACATGGTTTCTGAGCCCAGCTGCCTATTTAAGGACAGCTGCCAAAACCCAGACCGTTACATAAAATCCGGTCCGGTACTTGACCTCACCTGGCTGTAAATCAGCCCAGCAGCACATGCTGGGAGGAAAATACCTGTTTTCCCAGACCAAACCTCTCACTGAGTCAGCTTCTTAAGGCTCATAGTCTTTGTGTATGTTACTTACTTTGTCATGAGTCCATAGACTAGACTAATACATTGCCTTCAGAATGAGAGCTCTTACACGCAGAGAAAAAGATGCTGTAAATTGTAATTAAAATATTAAAGTAATATGAATTATAATCCTGATGGCAAAATATTTTTCATGCATGAGAATGAATGATTACAAAAACAGCAATGTTTCTGTCACCGCTGAGTGCTTTATAAATGACACATAATAACATTTCTCAAGGCTTGTTGGAATTCTGTGAGCATTTCAATTCACTTTTCAGCAAGTGCATTGTTCTTCCAGCATACGATGAACAAAATATCAACCATTTGAACTATTAACCCACGTCTATAGTTTGCAGACTATTATTTATTATGTATCGTAAAAGCAAATGTGCCAGTGAGATTAAGGACAATTATATTCTCTGACCTTTGCATGTTGTCCGTGTTAATTAGACTACACATACATTTTAAAAGGTGAACAGTGCCTTGACTACCCCCAAAAGCAGGTCTGAAAGAAAAACATTCCCTATGCAAAGAATGGATTTACTGAATAGCTTATGTCTTGTTCCTAATTAGTCACATATAATGAGATACAGTACATTTACCACAGGTTCTGTTCTTGTAAAATTCCTAGCATAAAAACTGTTATATCATATAGTACAAATAAATATGGAGAAAACCAAAAATATTATGTATGACATTAGTTGTTCTAATCCTTAAAGGCTTATTCCTATCTGGACATTTATGGCAAATCCACAGGATATGCCGCCTCTAGGGTCCAGTCTTGCGTCGCCCAGTGGAGAGTTAGCTGCACATGCACAAATCTCTCCGTTCACTTCTATGGGAGTTCAGAAAATAGCAGAGTAGGCTCGCCCTGCTATGCATGGAACTCTCATTGAAGTGAATGGAGACAGACACACATGCAGGGCAATGCAGAGATGGGACACACACTGGACGGACATTAACTAGTTAATGCAAAATCATGTACCTCATTTGTGTTAATGAAATGTATGTAGCTGGCTCAAAAGCTGAGCCTGCTCCAAACACAATGGGTGCTGGCTTTATAATACAACAGAAACCCTCCTGTTGTGATCGGGATCCGAGGTGACTCTGATCTCGGTCATTTAACCCTTTAGATGCCGCAGGTAAACTGAGACTGCCGCATCTGAGGCCTTAGACCAGGGGCTCCATTTGTCCTACTACTGGAGCCCCCACTGTGAAATTGTGGGGCTCTGATTGATTGCTGTGGAAGACTGCAGCCTTGTGAAGGCTCCTAGGCCTGCCAAAACAGACTGCCTGTTAAAAGAAAGTATTCTATTGGTACAAGCAATCACAAGTCTGTGGAACAAGTGATCACATATTAAAATCCCTTAAGGGAACTAAAAATTACAGGAAAAAAAAAAAAGCTTTTAAAAATATAACAAAAATATAAAAACATAAAAAATTCAAACCACCCCATTCCCTACTTGTCATATAAAAATAAGCAATAAAAATAAATAAACATAATGTCTGAACTATTCAAATATTTATGGTAATTGTGCATGGTTAAAGTTGTAACAGAAAACAGAAAAAAAATACACTTTTTTGTCGCATTGCCTCCCCCCCCCCAAAATATAAATACAAATATAAATTACAAATAAGGCATATGTATCTCAAAATGGTACCAACTAACTACAGCTCATCCTACAAAAAACAAGCCTCACACGGCTCCACAGACTGAAACATAAAACAGTTATAGGTGTCAAAATATGGTGATATAATATTTTTTTTAAAAGGTTTATGTTTCTTAAAAAATATGTAGGTATTGTAATTGAGATTGAAATACCCGCGCTAGTTAAGAGATGAACTTAAGTAGGTAATGGAATGTAATGGCTATATAGGCACAGATATTATTATTCAAATAATGTTTCTACCTGTACAGAGGATGGAGAGTAGATAGTAACTTCATTCTCCTCTTCTCCAGCAAAGCAATAAGTGTTCTCTCGGAGCGCTCCTGGCTCTACTTACTCCGCATGTGCCGCTCCGGCCGGTAGCAGACATGCGCGTGAAGGAGCAGGCAGGTAAAAGTTTGGGAGCGTGTTGGTGTGACATCACAACGTTTCTAAGGATGCTTCCAAGGGACAAAATTAATCCAACACGTTTCGGAGCCAACAGGTTGCTTCATCAGGGACAGTATGCGCTTCTGTCCTATGGGTTTAAATAAGCGCCCGTTTCCCATGACAACACCTGCAGATCTCGCCGGATTTTTTTTTTCTTTTCAGATACTCATCAATATAATCTATAACAGTCTCAGTCCCGTCATTATGTGAAGTATCTACTATTAGAGGGTGGGTGATTCAATTTCCCTATATGGAGTATCTACTGTTAAAAGGCGAATAATTTGATTTCTTGATTTAAGCTAGGCTATTCAGTATAAATATCCATTTACTCTCACAACGTGACATTTGTTTAATAGTATCCCCGCCCCTTATATCCACTTTAACCTTTTCTATACCACCAAATGATGAACCAGCCGCATGATGTTCTGCATAATGGTGTGATAGTGGATGTCCGTCAAAATTTTTATGTATATTTTTGTTCCCCAATTCTTATTTTCATCATACGTTTAGTTCTACCTACATATATTTTCGGGCAGGGGCATTTTATATACCGTATTTTCCGGCGTATAAGACGACTTTCTAACACTAGAAATTATTTTCAGAAGTCGGGGGTCGTCTTATACCCGGGTATATTCTAACCCCCAGGCGTTCCTATGGTGACGGGGACGCTTGCCTAGGGGTTAGAATATATAATCGGATTTGAGTTTTCACGATCTCACTGAGATCGTGAAAACTCAGATCCGATGGTATATTCTAACCCCCAGGTGTTCCCAAGGTGACGGGGACGCTTGCCTGGGGGTTAGAATATACCATCGGATCTGAGTTTTCACGATCTCACTGAGATTGTGAAAACTCAGATCCGATGGTACATTCTAACCCCCAGGCGTTCCCATGGTGACGGGGACGCTTGCCTGTCCCTCCCTCCCCCCTGTGCTGCCGCGCCACGAATCCTGGATCCCAGCGCCGCCCCTCTCAATTTATTCACTGTAGGGCTGCTGCAGCTTCACAGCGCAGCAATGTATCAGCCGCTCAGCAGTATAATATCTAAAGACTATTTCTTAACCTGTTGTAACTTGAACTTGAAATCAGCGCTATGATCTTCATTACCTTACAATAAAGCTCCAGTAACAGGCATGGCCGCGGGTGGCGTAGCGTCACTCACTCATGTGATGTGCCTGCTCCCCCCACTTTATGAATGAAGCAGGCGGAGCAGGTGCGTCACGTGAGCGAGTGACGTTACACCGCCGCCCGCTCTGCCTGTTACCGGAGCTTCATTGTAAGGTAATAAAGATCATAGCCCTGATTTAAAGTTCAAGTTACTGCAGGTTAAGGAATAGTCTTTAGATATTATACCGCTGTGAGCTGCGGGGCCGGTGTATTGGGGGGCACTGTTATGGGGGAGATCTGTGGATGACACATATAGCATACGATGCTATATAGTGTCATCCATAGATCCCCCATAGCAGTGTCATCCACAGATCCCCCTCCAATAGCAGTGTCATCCACAGATCCCCCTCCAATAGCAGTGTCATCCACAGATCCTTCTCCTCATAACAGTGCCATCCACTGACCGCCCTCCCCATAACAGTGCCATCCACAGATCCCCCCCCAATAACAGTGCCATCCACAGATCCCCCATGGCAATGGACCCACCATCTTTTCCCAGACCCTAGTAGTTCCTATGTGGGAAACTGGGAATGTGAAAAGAAAAAGATAGGTTACCATGGCAGCCAGGATGCTTCTGAAGCCCTGGATGCCATTGTCAGTTCCCTGGACTGGAGAAGATTGTCTTGGAGACAGGGAGGGCTGGGCAGGCAGGAGTAGTCTTATATGGCGAGTATAGTCCAAACACTATATTTTAAATGGAAAAGTTGGGGGGTCGTCTTATGCGCCCAGTCGTCTTATACACTGGAAAATACGGTAATATATTACTCCTTTTGTATTACAGGTAATATGGTTTTCAATCTTATATCATCCCTTATTTCAAAAATAGGATTTTTTATTTGCTATTTAGCTATCCTGCAATTGCAGCACATTTTGCAGGGAAATAAACCTTTCTTGATTTTACTTATATTAGTAAGCTCTTTTTTTCTGGATAGATTTTATAGAGGGGGCTATTATAATTATCTAGATTTTGTGCTTTCCTAAATGTAAAAATTGGACGTGTGGGGATCTTATCTCCTATCAGTTTGTCTTGTCTTAAAATATCCCAATGACATCTCACAATCCTTTTGAGAACCTTCTCTCCTTCACTATATCTTGTTATTATTGGGACCTTAATCAGGTTTTCCCTTTTTTCTTTCTTCGCCATTTATTTATGTTGTTATTTCTTTTTTTATGGTTTTATTCCATAATAATTCATTACGGTCCAGCTCTTTTATTTGTTTTACAATGGGTTCCAGATTATGTATTTTGTATCCTTTTTCAACAAACTTTCTGTTTAGCTGAGTGGTTTCTATCTCAAAATGTGCAATGCTACTGCAATTCCTGCGGACCCTAATGTACTGGCTGCGAGGGATATTTGTCAGCCAGATTGATAAGTGGCAGCTATCAAGTGGTATAAAACTATTACTATCTGTGGGCTTATGATATGTTTTGGTGTGTATTTGACTGTTTTTAATAAAAATAGTCAAGTCCAGAAAACTGATTGTTGCCGACTTCAATGGGGTATAAAGTGCAAATAAAACTCATTTTTATTAATCTCATAAAAAATTGATTCAATAGGGATTCCCCTCCTTTCCAGATAAAAACAATATCATTTATAAATCTTTTCCAGAGGACCAGATTATTATATTTGTTGAGTAAGGGCAGTAAGACTTATTTTAAATAACCCAGCAGCGGCTCCCCGGCTTTTAAACTGGGGACAAAGATTAAATTAACCGTAGCGCATGTGTAACACTTTACCATAGTTTTAAACATAGTAAAACATAATAGTAAATATACAAATTTGGTATCACCATAATTTTACTGACTAATAGAACACGGTAGTCATGTCATTTCTAGCACACAGTGAACACCACAGAAACAAATCCCCGAAAAATGTCGTAACCATTTTTTTTCTTTTTTTCTTTGGCAAATTAAATGGGGACATTAAAAAATACAAAAAATAATAATACACAAATAGTACACAAAAAAGAAGCCGTCATCTGGATGCAAATGGAAATTTAAAATGTTATGGCTCTTGGAAAGCAGAAAGGTAAAAAGGAAAGAGCAAAACCCCAAAATTGGCCTAGTCCTTATTGGGTTAAAGAATAACCCCTGAAAATTCCATAACTGTCCAGATCGGATAACCTCTTCCATTAACAATGTCAAATGCTCATCACTCATAAAATAATTTCTCTATTTCAACCAGTCATAAGCCAGCTTTTAATATAAAGACACATCACTACTTTTAGCCTGCATTAGAAGTACGGTTATTAGAGCTGGGGTATACTAAAAATAAAACATTCTAATTTTGGTCATTTCCCATCAATAAGTCATTTTTAGTTACATTAATTACATTGACAAAGGCCTCATTGAGTGGGCCGAAACGTTGCCTGGGAAATAAATTGGGTCATCACCTTTTCACCTAAAGTTGGAGTGCTGCCTCGTTTATTGGATTTATTATACAGTGGAAGAGACGCCTGCCTTCCCTGAGGATTTGCACCCTATTCACGCTGTCTAACTGTGCTGCTGCTTTATCTGTGTTTGTAGTTACATTAATAGTTATATTTTTTTTTTCAAATGTTTATTTAACTGACACTTTTACTAATTAGTGTCATGAATTTCATTAAGGGAGCTGTCAGTCAGATTAGTGTGGACTTGTTTCTAGCACATATAGACCATCTAAAATAGCACAACACCAGAGAAATATTCAGATGCTCCATAGGAAAAAAGCAGATAAAAAGAATCTATAAACTGATCATGATTTCATGTTGCATTAATAATCCCTTTTGTGCACTCTCTTTTATCACTTAGCAAAAAGTATTCAAATACTAAAATGCTTCTATGTATATTTATCGATTTGTGCTACTACTTTTTTTTTGCTTTTCTCATAATCATCATTGACTTTGTACATCTGTAAAATAAAATAACAAATAAAAACAATAATCATCTACTCTAATAGCAGTGGCCAAGAGAAAGTAATCATACTGAATATATATACAGATTGGCCCCATTGGATTCAGCTCAGATTTTTTCAGTGGGAAGGGAGTCATGTGATGCATCAATCTTGGCTAGAACTTACTCAGAAACTTCAATTTTGACTTATCTCTACCTGTTTAGGAGTCAAGTGAGGTCAAAGATTCCTAAAGTGCTTCACATGATGTGTTTGATGTGTCCACCATTCTTTTGGTTTAATGTTTAATTCAGTCTTCATGAATACATATTTCTTCACAGCAGTGTGGGAACCACCATTTCAGGTGAGCCATATTGCATATATATTGCATATGCAGATGGCTGGAGGTGCAGTTCCCTGGACACTGGATTGAGCATTGAGGTCGGACAGAATGGCCCCAAGGACGCTGGACTTAACACCTTTGGACTTTTATCTCTAGGGTCATTTAAAGTCCCTTATGTATGCGGAAAAAGTACACAGTATGGCTCACCTGAAATAGAAAATCCTCCAGTGCTGTGAAGTATCATCTGCAGTTCTTCAGCATGTTCACAGATTAGATGTTAAACATGTGCATCCAGCAGAACGGTGTATACATAGAACACTTCATGCAAAGCACTTTAGGAAATGTTAACCTTGATTAATTCCTAAACAGGTAAAGATAAGTCAAAACTGACACTTCCAGTGTGTTTCTGACTAAATTCTAGACAAGACTGATATATCACAGGACCTTCTCAATGGAAAACCCTGAGCTGAATGCTGAAAATGTTTTCTCCACCAAATACTGCAGCTTCCCTACCAAAAACTGGAAGTCAATTTTCTACAAATTACACCTGGTTAAAAGGGTGTGTCCAGACTTTTGCCGCACCCTAACTTTAGAAGAGAGTTAACTGAATTGTGCATATAACTACTGCAATGTTTTTTGTTTTGTTTTTACACACAGTAGGCAGATTTACTAACCAGGTCTAATATTTAGACTGCATAAACTTAGACTACAAGGTCTAAAGATGTGCCAAATGTATCTAATAAAGTATGTACATATTTAGAGACTTTTTCCTAATTTCACACCACCTAGTGGTTGGCTTACTATGCAGCCACATTTTGGTGCACATTTTTACATCTTACGCCATGCCCATTTCCAACTTAGCGACACTGTGTTGTCAAGTGAAGTGCTAAAATAGTCTAAAACACTTCATAAATGTGAAATACAGCATGTGAGACAGAATTCTGGTGCAGAAATTACATAGTTTTACAACAGAAATGTAAGCATAGGTTCATTTATACCCAGCCCTTCTTTCCAGAGAAGCTCCTGAAATATCCAACTTTTGAAAAGGATCAATAGATTAGTGTCAATCTACACTGCATCCTAATCCCTACAACTCGTATTTTATCTCATGGTTTATTGTTTTTTGATGTGAAAAGGTTTGTATAATCAGCTCATAGTTGTGATAAAGTCTACATAAAAAAAACTGTCGAAGAATCTGGACCTGCATTTTTCATACAGTGAAGCTCATATAACCCTGGTTGACCACAACTAGAGTTGGTAGGTATGTTCAGGCAGTAGTTTCCAGATGCAAGCTCTGTGCAGAGCCTTCCTATGTTTGAAAGTTGCCATGGGACATGAAAACTCTAATGCCAAGAAAATGTCTACAATCTTTTGTAGGTTGCAAACCACTTTTAAATACGACAAATATTGTTGAGGCACGTGGAAAAGCCTATTAAAGATATGACCTAGTGAGAAGTCTTTGAGTATTAACTTCCAACTATATGGTTTTGACCCCACCCTAGTATCAAATTCTAGAAATACGATGACATCCTTATGGACGCTAGTGTAAAACATTATCTGCAGCTGTGAACAGCTAGACCATCACATGTGGCGAGACACTGGTTAAAGGGGTTATCCCATGAGTAATGTAAAAAATTCAAATCCAATATCTTATAGTACATGACAGTCTCTAACAAAGCTGGAACCAGCCTTGTTCCATCACATGGGTCCAGAGATCTTTCCATTCATTCTTCTGCTAGATTAATTTGCACCCATCTACTTTCCATTACCTTTTGAGGAATTAGATGAAGTGAGGACTTTCATTGACTTATTGTCCACTAATGATAGATACAAAATAAACTAGAGAAAGCATGCATTTCACGAAATTCAATATAATTTATGATGTGATATCATATGAAGTTACATTGACAACCCATCATATCAAAACGTAGTCATTTATTCAGTTTACAATGACAGGTGCCTAAGACGTATGTCAGTGGCACTAGGATACCAGACAGATAGAAAGTCCAGTGTGTCCAGAGTGTCAGGTCATCTCAAACAGCAAATGTGTCATCTCATTTGCTGGTTTATTCCTCCACAAAACTGATGACTCTCAACACACTTGCTGTATGGGAACAAAAAGAAAAACATTGGCTTCAACTGTTCCATGTATTCAATGTTTTCTAGTCTTCTTGTAGAGGAATTTGTGCCAATGCATAGTGCAATGTCGGACAGATTGTGCATAGTATATATAAACGTGAACTTTACCATGCAAAGCCAGCATGAACAGTAAGCTTAGATACACAAAATAATAGAAAATAAGGCATTTTGTGGTGATTTTAGAGAAGGTCATGAAAGCATAGGTCCCATGCACATGATCCATATATCAGTTGTGAATTAAAAGGGCCAGCAGGGTACTGAGTGGCAGCAGATAGGCACGGCCACTTTTAGTTTTCTAAAACTTAAATTGGAAAGGAACATGTGCTTTCAAAACAAACATGAAGAACTGGAAAAAACTAGCAAAAGTCATGCAGAAAAGAGAGGATATTAAAAGAAGGGACTTACATGGCTGTTGAGAAGAGAGCTTCTGTGACTTGAAAGGCCGTCAGACTTTTGCAGTGTCTCAATCGCCATTTCAATCTGATAATAGATGTCATTGAAAATAGGCTCAAGACAAGATAGCATGAAAAAGCAAAAGCATCAGTGACCGACAATTATATTTCATCAAAAACACTAATAAACTACTCTCCACAAAAAAAAAAAGAAGATAACATGCATTTCATTACCCCAGCGCCCACCACCAAATCAAAGAAAGGAGGAGCTCCCAATAACAGAAATAAAACCATAACCAGGTTACATACAGTGCAATCGGAAAGCCTTCAGACCCTTTCACTTTTTTCACATTTGGTTATGCTACAACCTTATGTTAATAAAATCTAGTTTTTCCTCATCATTCTGCACTCAATGCTCTATAATGAGAAAGCGAAAACAGAATGTCAGAAATAATGTATTGTAAAGGAAAAAACTAAAATCTTGTATTGACCTAACTATTCATACCCTTTACTTGGACTTACTTGAAGCACCTTTGGCAGCGATCAAAGCCTTCAGTGTTCTTCGGTATGATGCCACAAGAATTGCACACCTGGATTTGGGGAGTTTTTGCCATTTTTCTCTGCAGACCTTCCCAAGCTCTGTCTGGTTGGATGGGGACCGTCGGTAAACAGCCTTTTTCCTGTCTCTCCACAGATGTTCAATTAGGTTAAAGTCAGGGATCAATGTCTTGTGTGAAGTTGAACCTGCATCCCGGTCTGAGGTCTGGACTGTTCTGGATCAGATTTTCATTAAGAATCTCTGTACTTTCTCTTAACCCTGACCAGTCTCCCTGTCCCAGCTGCTGAAAAACACCCCCACAACATGATGCTACTAACATGCTTCACTGTAGGGATGGTATTGGGCAGGTGATGAACAGTGCCTTGTTTCCTGAGACATGACGCTTAGAATTGAGGTAAAAAAGTTCAATCTTGGTTTCATTAGACCAGAGAATCTTGTTTCTCACAGTCTGAGAGTCCTTTAGGCGCTATTTTTGTAAACTCCAGGCACGCTTTCATGTGTCTTTTAATGAGGAGGGCCTTCTTTCTGGCCATTCTGCCATAAAGCTCAGAATGATAGAGTGCTTCTTGAAGTTTGTGACCATTTGAGTCCCTAAGGCCCTTCTCCCCTGATTACTTAGTTTGGTGGAACAGCTAGCCCTAGGAAGAATTCTGGTTGCTCCAAAAAATTTCCATGTAAAAATTAGGTAGGCAACAGTGGTTTCGGGAATTTTCAGCGCAAGAGAAATTTTTTGTACCATTCTTCAGACCTGTGCCTCCATGCAATTCTGTCGCTGAGCTTTACATGCAGTTACTTCCTCCTCACAGTTTTTTCTGTTATATTTATTGTCACCTGCGAGTCCTTATATAGACAGGAGTGTGTCTTTCCAAATCATGTTGAATCAACGGAATTTACCACAGGTGGATGCCACTAAAGGTGTAGAAACATCTCAAAGATGATTAAGAGAAATTGGAGGCACCAGAGCTAAATTTCAAGTGCCATAACAAGAGTCTGAATACTTATGTCGATGTAGAATTTTAGTTTTTTGTTTTTAATAAATTTGCAAAAATTCTGTTTTCACTTTCTCATTATGGGTTAGAACTTTTTTTTTTCATTTTAACAAATAACAAAATGTGAAAAAAGTGAAAGGGTCTGAAGAGTTTCCGAATGCATTTAAATGAGAAGGAGAATCAACAAGGCACACCTAGTGAAGTTCACTTTAACATAAGGCTGATTTTGTGATCAACCATCTCTTGTTGAATGAATCCACAATGCATTTACTACAGGTAAACATGATACGCGTAAGAAATAGGATCCCATAAAGATGGTCATTCACATTATACTATTGTCGGACCAGTTGACCATCTCATGTATATTAAATATTTGACTGACAGACGTTGAGGAGAAATTCAAGCAAGTTAAATGACTTCCATGATCCGCTGCTAATGCCATTCCAACACTAGTCTCATCCCTGCTGTATGCCACTTGCTGGACCTGGCTCTACAAGCCAGAAATGCCAGGAAAACCGACTTAGCCGATTAGATTCATTGCAAAGGTGCTGCTGAGCTAGGACAAAAAGTGTACAGCAGCATGGACCGGATCAGCATCGTAAGTGTGGCAGCAGGTGATCAGTGGAGGTAAGTAATCTTTTTGGATTTGGATTTCCCTTTAAAACTCCAGTTAAAGGGATTCCCATTAACAACATTTATTACTTAAAATAATAGGGGGTTTCAAGTCCCCTGTGTGTAGTGGTAGGGCATATGCCACTGCTGTGTAGTATACTATCCAGCGCCATAGAAGAGAAAGGACCTACATTCCCACCACTACTCCATTCACCCAGGGGTCCGGTGATCCCTGTTTTTCACGATCACTTGGGGTTTTAGCAGTAAGATCTCTAGAAGTGACACCGTAATTGGAAAAAAAAAGCAGGTCCATTCTCCTAGTCTCACAAAACTGCAAATAAAAATATTGCCTTATATGAGACTAGCGTTAACAATGCAATGCAAGGAGTGTCGGGGTAAAGCCTCATTCAGACGGCCGTATGTTGTCCGCAAAAATGCGGATCTGCTCTTTTGCAGACAGTTCAGCATGTCCGTAAAAAAAATGGATAGCATTCAGTATTTTTGCAGACCCATAGACTTTAATGGGGCCATGTCCTGATTTTCACAGACAAGTATAGGACATGTTTCATTTGTTTTGCGGAACCGTGGAATAGAAAAGTGAATGGGTCAGCATCTAATCCGCAAAAAACGGATCCGCATTTTTGCGGATAGCATACGGCCGTCTGAATGAACCCTTATACTACAATCAGAGGGGAATTAACAATTTCTTCTACTAGAAGGTGCATTTATTTCCTATCAGGAACATCATTTTAAATGGCTGAAACAATATTCAAGATCATTTCATTTTTATGATGTTCACCTTTTCCAAGAAACTGAAGAAACCCCATATGATAAATAGACATGGTGGAGTTTAAAAAGTTGGCAATTTTAAGTATGCCCGTAAAACCACGGGAGAGAATATAGTATATTACTGGGGAGAGTACAAGCATTAATGAGATTTGAGCGCCAATTACCCTGTCGCTGGTTCACTAGTTGTCCTTCCTTGGATAGCTTTTGGTAGGTACTAACCACTGCATACTGAGAACAACCCATATCTGCCATTTTGGAGATGCTCTGACCCAGTTTACTAACCATCCCTATCTGGCCCTTGTCAAAACCTTTCCGATCCTTATACCATTTTTACTGCTTCCAGCAGGTCAACTTCAAGTACTAACTGTTCATTTTCTGACTTCTCCCAACCCCTTGACAGCCGCCACTGTCAAGAGATAGTCAGTGTTATCCACGTCATATCTCAGTCGTTTTAATGTTACGACTGATCGGTGTATATTATAGACTATTCTAAATAATAATTACAGAAAGTTAGCAGATGTAAAAGGTGACCGACGTGGTAACTCCATATTTTTTGCTAGCAAAGCCATTACTTTTAGGCTGGATTTCCTCATTCAGGTTTTCAGATTCAGGAACGGATCATAAATGGAAGACACTAATAAGGGAAAGACTGAGGGGGATTTTTATTAAAGCTGGGGTTGTGCCGGTCTTAATTTATACTTCACTGGACTGAAATGCACAACAATTTTTAAGAGGGACACACCTCTTATTGTGGTGCACTTCAGGCTGCCCATGTGCAAGAACTGAAATACTCCAAATGTGTCAACCTGCGGAGGTCCAGCCCAAGATGAAAAATATGGGTGGGGACAGGAACACATTTTGTGTTTTTCTACTCTAGACAACTGCCGTAGAAGCTTAATGATTGACACCTATGTCTTCTCCTTTTTTTTTTTTTAAACACTCCTGGCTTTGGCTTCAGAAACCACATAAAAATCCTGGAAACACACCTTAACAAGAGGACATGCAATTCCTCAGGCTGGATAATTAAAGTGGAATTTAAAGATGAGCTACTTTGTTTTATGAAACATATATCGTTAGTATGGCGATTTCCAACTTATATGTGCCCAACATATCCAATATTTATCCAAATTCCAATAACAGAATTGACAGGAGAAGTAGTTCAAATGTGGAGCTGAATGAAAGTAAGTGGAAAGTGATGAAAGGGCTGAGTGGTGTCTGTGAAGCATTACTAGATGATGCTCGGTGTCACCTCGCCTCAGCTTACACTACTTGTGTTTTGACAGAACAGACATGGAAAAGAAGAGGAGAGTCGGCTAAAGTAATAGGTTTTCAGACAGGTACCTCATTGCGAGTGAAAGGAAAGGGAAATAGGACAGGGTTACAGAGCAGTTTTTATAAGCTTGACAAGGCTTTGCAATGCTTAGCGGCTTGACACTAAAATGCTGCTAGTGAGGCCTTGCTCGAAAGACTTTCTACTATTTTTAGCTTGGAAGAAATAATCACTTCTTCACTAGACGGTGATCATGAAACATGCAGAAATTAGAAAGGTGCTGTCTATCTGTGCTTTTTTAGGTCTTGCATAAATGTATATGTATTAGAAGTCATAATTTTTCTAGTAAGGTTTGACAGAATAATGTGTAATTGGTTTGGAAATAATTCCTACATGGAGCCACAATTAGTCAACTTATTTCATTTGCGATGTATGAAAAATGACACAACATAGATACTGAGCCCAGGAGTGTGTGTGTGGAGGGAGGGAGGGGGGTGGCGGGAATGGTGGCTCTGAACTCCTCCTTCTTTCTCTTTCCATTGTAAAAATCACTGCACTTTCATACAGCCACAACTAGAGGGAGCTCAGTGGCAACAGATTATTACAGCTTCTATTTCAGCCAGTTGTAACTACATACATTCCTGTTCACTGAGCTCCCCCTAGTGGAGGCTGCCAGCTTTGGAATAGATGGGAAGCAGGAGATTTATCAATGTATTTATACAAGTTGTCTCTGGTATGAAAATATTGAGAAATAAGGTGGTCAAAATGAATGCCATATTTATAAAGCACTTGTTCCACTTTTTTCTAACATAGAAGTCATAAAGTGGGTGGGAGCAAGGGTGACTTTTTTATTGCAACTTTTTAAATTAAAATTTAATCCGCTGAATAAAAAAATTAAAATAAATTCTGCAGAAATCTTAGCGGTTGTGCTTTGCATTTTTTGACAAGTATATGTGTACTGGGAATCTGGGTAGGGCACATGGGCCCATACTAAATTTTACCATGGGGGCACTATGAGGTTTGTCTATGCATCTTCCTGTCACTCAACTTTGTAAATGCATTGCTTTTTTTGTACTGATTTTTAATTACAGCCATAACCATAGCCCAGAGCTGTATTAACAATTCTGCAGGTTTTAGAGATGGAATTGCCTTGCCTTCCTTCCAAGCTCTATCACAGGAAATGTAATATTTACCAACGCTGCAGTTGGTAAATTCTGGGCATGTAATGCCCCAAGAATGCTCCAAACCTACCTAGGAACACCCACTTATGGACGAAGCTAACACAAATGTATCATCCTTGCCCATGTCACTCAGCCCTCCTACCAGACTAGCCAGTACAGTTTTCTCTTGGGATAACATTTGATTCTGCCCTGTTCTTTAAACCACACATCCAAACCCTTACCTCCACCTACCATTTTCAACTCATCAACATCTCTCATATTCGCTCCTTCCTCAACCCTGATTCAACCAAAATGCTAGTGCATGTCCTCATCATCTCCCACCTGGACTCCTGCAACATCTTCCCATCTAGCCCTCTTGCACCCCTGCAATCTCTCCTCAACTTGACTGCACGGTTAATCCACCTTTTCCCTTGTTTCTTCTCTGTATTTCTCCTTTGCCAATCCCTTCACTTGCTCCCCATTGTTGATCGATTTCAGTTCAAAATACTAACTACATATAAGGCGGTCCACAAATTGTCCCCTTCTTATATCTCTGTCCTGCTTTCCCCATACATCCCCAAATGTAATCTCCAATATTCATAACACTTCCTTCTTTGTTGTCCTCTTGTCTGCGCCTCCCACAATAGTCTACAAGATTTCTCACGTGCATCCTCCATACTCGGAAACTCACTACCCCGGCACATCAGACTTTATCCCAACATCCAAATCTTCCCTTCAAAAGTAACCTGAAAACCCACATCTTTAAGAAGGCGTAAAACATACCTACAATAAGCATGGTACCACGCACATCCAGATGAGCAGCCTTTACCCTTACCTACTGTATCTTTCCCCTTTCTATTCTAGACTGTAAGTTCTCAAGGGCAGGGTCCTTTACCCCTCTGTACCAGTCTGTTAATAAGCTCTTGCTTATCATACTTGTGTTTTATATTATATATGTGTACAGCGCAATGGAATGAATTGAGCTTTCAAATAACTAATAATAACTATATGTCCGATGTTTTTGTTGACTGTTTCCATTAGCAACAAGCAGAACTGTGAATATAGACCTGGTCTAGAACATATTCTGTAACTCTGTACAATCGAAAGGTAAGAGCAGGTTCACATCTGCAGAAGAGTTTCTGTTAGGGGCCTTTGTTGCCAACATACTGCATCATGCTATGCTATTTTCTCCAGCAGAATGATGGACACCATAATGGAAACCCGAAGAACCCTATTATATCAATGGGCTCCATTTGTCCGTTCCATTCTTTTTTTTTTCTTCATTTTTAGACTGAACATAGCCGTGGTAATGCAAGGTGTTTACAAGCCTATACATAAATTATTAAATGGGATTTGAAGATGAACATCCTCTTTCAGATCTTCCTAATTGTAAAGCTCTTGCTTTCAATACTGTGGCAAAAGGTGTGGTAGGTTAGCTTTTAATGTTAACAGGTGGCAAATGCTATTTCCTGAGAGAATGTGAGCTTCATAATAACTTTCAAGAGCAGGCAACCTAACCTTAGACTGGTAAAAAAAAGAACAGGTAAAAAAGAGATTCGAGAACATTTTGAGCTACACCTTGGCATAATTAGGTTCCAGGGTAATAAGTCTACATATTTATTCAGCGATGCATTCATCTATAAAGATTATTTTTCATTCTACCAACAACATGATTCATTTCATTTCACTATCAACTGGGAATGTGACCTTTTACATCCAATAATCCTTTATTTAACCTTCTGCTGTATAGGAGAAAGAAAATGAAATGCAGCATCATAGCGTGATGGACTGCAAGCGATCTAGATCATTTGGAGATTTCTATATAATTTCAAAGTATGCAGAAATGAATCCAATTAAGCATATCTCAGGCTTAGAGATGTGGAACGTGAACGAAAGGACGTAAGAGAACGTGATCGAGAATGCACAGTAGACAGAGCCGTTATTGTACAAATCGTGGTCAGACAAATCATTCTTACAGGTGCAATTAATACAATTATGTCTCACCTAGTAAGAACAAAAGCCACTGCTAAATATATTAACCCTTTAGACATAGGAGGTGCCAGCAGTTTAATAACGTCCGGTTTACATAATGCTGTTCTGCTGCTCTTTAAAATTGCACTGAAAAACGCATCAAAAATGCATGTGTTTTACAGGTGAAGGATGTTAACTCAATGAAGGAGATTTATCATATCCCCACGCCAGAACTGTGGCGCCAATATGCCATATTCTGTGCAAAAATTGGAACTTTTGGCCCCTTTTCCACCACACTCTCCAGTTTTGCTAAAAGTAGGCAGGACATGGGCGGGAAGGAAAGGGACCTAAGCATCCCGACACATTTACCATTACTTACGCCACTTTTCTCGACAAGCTGAGTGGTGTGCAACTGTATGCCTTTTATTTTTCGTATATCTCATGCTACCATATAGCTCCAAACTGTAAAAACTGCGTGGGCAATTATGCCAAAAAATGACATACGTTTTTTGGAATTCTTTGGTAATGCGTTTTTAAAAAGCAACTAAACAGCAATTTGTTAACCCACTTCACAAAATGTACCAAGTTTAAGTCTAGGACTGCTGAACATCTGTGATTCTCCGGTGTGGATTTCTCTGTAGACACTGGCACACAGTGTGGCTGCTGACTGGCTGATTAAGGGCTCTTTCACACCTGCGTTCTTTTCTTCCGGCATAGAGTTCCGTCGTCGGGGCTCTATGCCGGAAGAATTCTGATCAGTTTTATCCTAATGCATTCTGAATGGAGTGAAATCCGTTCAGGATGCATCAGGATGTCTTCAGTTCCGGACCGGAAAGTTTTTTGGCCGGAGAAAATACTGCAGCATGCTGCGCTTTTTGCTCCGGCCAAAAATCCTGAAGACTTGCCGCAAGGCCGGATCCGGAATGAATGCCCATTGAAAGGCATTGATCCGGATCCGGCCTTAAGCTAAACGTCATTTCGGCGCATTGCCGGATGCGACGTTTAGCTTTTTTCAATGGTTACCATGGCTGCCGGGACGCTAAAGTCCTGGCAGCCATGGTAAAGTGTAGCGGGGAGCGGGGGAGCAGCATACTTACCGTCCGTGCGGCTCCCGGGGCGCTCCAGAGTGATGTCAGGGCGCCCCACGCGCATGGATGACGTGATCGCATGGCACGTCATCCATGCGCATGGGACGCTCTGACGTCATTCTGGAGCGCCCCGGGAGCCGCGCGGACTGTAAGTATACCGCTCCCCCGCTCCTACTATGGCAACCAGGACTTTATTAGCGTCCTGGCTGCCATAGTAACACTGAAAGCATTTTGAAGACGGATCCATCTTCAAATGCTTTCAGTTCACTTGCGTTTTTTCCGGATCCGGCGTGTAATTCCAGCAAGTGGAGTACACGCCGGATCCGGACAACGCAAGTGTGAAAGAGGCCTTAGGTAACTTTCAGCTACAGAAGCAATTAGCATTGCTGAACAAAAAAGCTGTTTTAATATATGCAAATGAGCCTCTAGGAGCAAAGGGGAGGTTACCACTACACCTAGAGGCTCTGCTCTCTCTGCAGCTGCTGCGCCCTCTGCATTTGATTGACGGTGTAAACATGGTCACGACCGCCTGGCCCTGTAAATCAAAGTACAGAGGGTGTGGCAGAGACAGCTGGTTAGTTTTGGAGGAAAATACATAGATTTCACATGTAAAGATATTAAAGTATTGAGGTTTTAGTCTTATTAGCATTACACTTACCGTATATAAAATGTTTAGTTGTCTAATATATTTTTTCCCACTGTACTAAAGAAAATTATAAAATTGGAGCACATGTGTATGCCCTGGCATATAGCCTGTACCTTTTTTTTTATGTCTATTGATGTCAAATCACCCAGCTTCTGACTGTAATTATAGTAAAAGGGGCATGTACTAATGTTCTAGGCCAGATTTTCAGAGTAGAAAAGTCACAAAGTTTGTTGCAGTGCCATTTTGTGATAATATACCTTTTAACTCTTTTAAACACCCTTGCCACTTTTCCAAAAAGTGGGTGGGGCATGAGTGTAAGTAGGAGAGCCATGGGTGGGCCATACAACATGTGCGCCAGAAAACCGACACATATTACACCAGAGATCTACTTCAGCTCCTTACTAGAGTAGATTTCTGCACCTCTTACTAAAATGCTTGGCTCTTCTGCCCGGTTTTTTTTTTCTACTAAGACTGGCATGTGAAACACCGTAAATAACCCCCAATATGCAAGACTGCAGGAAGCCACACCCCTCCCATTAAGCCCTGACTATCCTTAAAAAACAGTTCAAATGTCTTAAACTTTCACACTAAGGACAACACATCTCCGGTCCTGATATCTATCGGAACTATAATCAACACTATGGCTCCAAACCTTCAGTTGCTTCGGCACATGCTTCCATATGCTCCTAATTTATCAAAGTCACAAGGAACACGAAAGGCTTGTTAAACCTGAGCACAACAGGACCAGTAAATTGGAAGAGAAAAACCAGCACGGATAAATATCATGTATTTGTAACACTTCTAGAGGTATTTATCTCTCTACGTAATGAAACGTGGTTCAACCAGTGACAAGTAGCTCCATGGTGACAAGTACTTGATAACAATTACCCAGGAAAAATGATGTGTGCTCATTAGCTATCAGAATGAAATGCATAACGAACAAGCTGCAACCTATCTTGGCATTCACAGTTGCCAAGGAGAAGGTCAATGGTCTGTTCACACCTGTAGCTTTTGGAAGAGAAGTTGGAGAAAGCACTTACTGTTGCTGGAGAGGCACGGGTTGTGTGACTCACAGAATGGCCTGAGTTTTCCATGGAGTTGCCAATCAGATAGGTTCCACCAGTGCTGCTAATGATTTGCCCTCCAGAGACCCCCATCTGAATAGCTCCAGTGCCGACCATGTTATGAGATGAGACCACTGTTGTCACCTGTGCAGATCCGCCTTGGGTGTCAAAGTAACTGCCCCCAGTGTTTTGGCTGTACATCTGAGTTTCTGTGTAAGGGTATGTTGTTGTCCGGCTTTAGGAAAGAATGGAAGACGTAATTAATGATTTTTTACATTTTATGTGCTTCTGTACAAATATGACACATACAAAGGAACCTAATTTCATCATTCATGATATGTGTTGGAGAGGCTGCCGATTATGGCTGTTCGCATCCTGTTTTTGCTGTACGATAATAGTTTATTTTTACCAATGAACAAAATGTATTCTGCAGCAGGATGACCCCAAACATAAAGCCAATGTCATTAAGAACTATCTTCAGTGTATAGCAGAACAAAGAGTCCTGGAAGTGACTATATGGCCACTCACAGGTATCTGATTTCATCATCATTCGATTCTGTCTGGGATTACATGAAGAAATTTGAGTAGGCCTACATCCACAAAAGATCTGTGCTTAGCTCTCCAAAATGGTTCCTGCTGAGTTCCTTCAAAAACTGTGTGCAAGTGTACCTAGAACTGGTGCCGTTTTCAAGGTAAAGACTGGTCACGCCAAATATCGATTGGATTTAGATTTCTCTTCACTTTGCATTTTGTTAATTGATAAAAATAAACTTCAATACAAAGTTTAATTTTTGGCTCAAGGTTTTTGAAGCAGATCTGTGCCAAAAAAAACACACAAAAAATGCATGGATTTACATGGAGCTAGTTTTTTCTGCTTCACGTTCATTTCGATGGTAGATTCAGCACTGATTCTGACCCAAGATAGGGCCACGCTGCTCCTTTTTTCCATGTGTAAAAAAAAAAAAGCAAGTGCTGCTTCCCTTTGAAATGAATTGGGAGACTTTTTTGGAGCGGATTTTGAGACAGAAATCAACACCAAGAAAATATGTGTGAACTGGGTATTGTAAATGCTACAGATTCTCCGCAGTGGAATTGCATGAGGAAAATCTGCAGCATTTACAGTAGCAGCAAAGTGGATGAGATATAAAAAATCTCCTCCGCACAGTGCAGAAATAGTCCGCACATAACGTCACATGGCAGCTCGTTAGTTTATATTGTGGATATCTCATGCTGATTTTACCCTGAGCAATACAGAGGGTGGAATCTGGCAAACTGGGACCATTTCCGCAGTCATTTCTGCAACAAATCAGCACCATTTGGTGTGGATTTTGCTGCTGCGGAATACTGGCAGATACCCTTAGGGTACAGCCTGATGGTGTGGCTGGCTGCATGCGGCCAACACATGCCCACTTGCGGCAGTCAGTGGTAGCATGACGTTTCCACAAAATTGTGCGTCCATTGGCTGCCATGGGTGGTCGTGGCTTGTTCGCATGCAGCCAGCCACACTGTCTAGTTGTACCCTAAGGATACGATCACATGGTGGCCGCACTGCGGTCGAGTACTTCGCAGCCGTACTGGCCGCAGCTTGCTCTTGTAAAACTAATGAGACTGCACTACTTATTCGGTCTGCATTGTTAACGGCCAAGTGGCACCTTCATTACCGAAAGGGCACTGACAACGCAGACCAACTAAATAGAGCGGTCTCATTAGTTTAACTAGAGCCAGCTGCGGCCCGTACGGCCACGTCACAACCGCGGCATGTGATTGTATCAGGCCTGCAGTCTGAACATCAAACAGATCCTGGCCTCTGTTTATCCAAGGGTGTATACGTATAGCAGGGTACATCAATCAATGTATGCGTATTCCCTCCTTCCGGTTGTGTCACAGAGAACAGCTGCACATTCAACATGTACAAATGGAGGCAGTAATAAAAAAAAAGGTTTATTTTATTCTGCTAATGAAGGAAATGAAAGTCCCTGAACCATAATAAACTCCTCTTTTGAATGATAATTGAAACCCATAAATAAGTTCTTCTCTACTTCATTAATACATTACAAATGACATCCCCTGTTAATTTCCATGACCTCAAGCACAATGATGAGATGTGCTCTGCCGCACGCTAGAAAGGCGTGCGAGCCTCAATCAACGACAAAGGGTTTTTCATGCAGGACCCAGCCTCATGCTTCATAGATGCACAGAGCTCAATTCTGAAAGGCTTGACCCGTATCTTCGCGGCAGCTACATGTAAGTGTATGGCAACTGTACTTCATTCATGTGCATGTTACCTCTGACCAGCTCCTAGTCATTACCAAACTACCTGAACATCTGCCACCTGAAAGCCTGATTTATCAAGCCCTGCTCAGTCACACGTATACGCACTGCACTGGAAGACCTCGCTACCAGGCCGTAATTAAATATAAAAAAATTTCTAATTTAGTAAAAATGTATTTATCAAGAAAAGTAGCGTATTTTATTTCAATACAAAAAAATAAAAAAATTCCTTAGGCTACATGCGCACGATTGTTAAGAATGGCCACGTGACGGCCGTTTAAGAAACACTGTCACACGGCCATTTTTAACACTAATTAAAGTTTATGGGGCTATTCACATGGCCGTTTTTTAACGGCCAGTGAATAGTGGCGGTCAAAAAATAGGACGTGTAGTATTTATGGCCGTTTTCACGGCCAGGCTGATCCCATTGAAATCACTTGGATCGTTAGTAATGGCCACTACGCTAGTTCAATATGGCATTTTAGGGGTTTAAAAAAAATACAAAACCACTCACCTCACCCACTTGCACAAGCAGAGGCAGTAACTCCCCTGTTGGATGTGACGGACCTGTGCTCAGTGTGATGGTGACGTTATGACGCTTGAGCACAGGTCCTTCACAATCAAGACAGAAGCGACTGCTTATGCATGAGCAAGTAGATAAGGCGAGTGATTTTTTTTTCTGCTAAAAAAAACAACAACTTACAGCTGAGAACCACTATGTGGGCCACTATGGGGGACATTATTACTGCTGGGACCACTATGGGGACATTATGGGCTACTATGGGGAACATTATTACTGCTTGGGCCACTATGGGGACATTATGGGCTACTATGGGGAACATTATTACTGCTTGGGCCACTATGGGGGATTTATTACTGCTGGGGCCATTATAGCGGAAATTATTAATCCTGGGGGCAACTATAAGGGTCATAATTACTTCTGGGGGCCACTATGGGGGATTTATTACTGCTGGGGGCCACTATGGGGAACATTATTACTGCTTGGGCCACTATGGGGACATTATGGGCTACTATGGGGAACATTATTACTGCTTGGGCCACTATGGGGGATTTATTACTGCTGGGGCCATTATAGCGGAAATTATTAATCCTGGGGGCAACTATAAGGGTCATAATTACTTCTGGGGGCCACTATGGGGGATTTATTACTGCTGGGGGCCACTATGGGGAACATTATTACTGCTGGGGGCCACTATGGGGGACATTATTACTGCTGGGGGCCACTATGGGGGACATTATTACTGCTGGGGGCCACTATGGGGGACATTATTACTGCTGAGGGCCATTATGTATACTGCAGGGGTTGGAATTTTATTAAAAAAAAAAAAAAAAAAAAAAGGCCAATGAAATTCTTCCATTTTTAACAGCCATAAAAAACGGATGCAAGGCGGATGCAAAATGGCCATTATAAATGGACAGATGGCTAGAAAATGGATGGATAAATGGTTGAAAGATGGCCATGGAAAACTGAGAGTGCGTCTATTCTTAATGGCTTTTTTTTTCTCTGCTGTGTGCAAGTAGCCTACTAGAAATAGAGATTCACAACATACAGAACGTGAAGCTGTTATGCTTGGGCATGTTGCCCAGAAGAAAGTCTTAAAGGGGTTATGATGTAGAAAATAAAAATCAGCCATCATATAGTACATGACAATACCTTTCTAAAAAAGCTAGAACCAGCCCTGCACCTCACATGGGTCCAGAGATCTCCACGTTCACTGCTCCAATTGTTCTGCTAGACTATCTTCAGTCTTACAGCTCAGGGGCCGTGTCCTTTCTGCTGCAGCTCTCTCCCTGTGACTGCCACAGAACATATGGCTGGTGACAGGTGAAGACTTAACTGAGCGCGTTCGATCAGCTCAGTGAGACGGACAAAAAATAACAAGCAGTAGGTGGCGCTATACAGATACATTTTATTGAGTAGCTCACTGGCTGTACTAAATGTTTCATTACATGCAATTACAAAAGTATTCCGATTCAGGTGATGCTTTCGAAAAATGTAGAATATACTTCGTGACACAACCCCTTTAAAGGTTATGGGCACTTTTCAGGGCATTTTTTTATTATTGCATTCTACTCACTTTAGGCTAAAAAATTTTTTTTTCTCAGCTAGTTTTTATTAAAAATGTTCAACAATTTTTCTTTTACAGCTTTCACTTTCAGTGCCTTTGCGGTAATTGAAACAGTAAATGAAAGTCACAAACTTCCCATCTAAATTATTATCTAAGCCTATCATTACAGGGCACCTCCCTAAGTAGACGCATCTAGGTGTGGACTAAAAACTCGGTATCAACACTTAACATATATATATAAAAACACTCACATTGCTCCATTTGTGTAGACAGCATCGCTTCCTTCAACATATTGTACCTGTGCTGGGTAAACATGCTGCACCTGTTGTACAGTCTGCACCTGCTGCACCTAAAGTGATACAAGTCTTTGGTTACTGAAATAATTCAAAATGAAGAATAAACAAGATACACGCACAGATTTAAGAAAACGGTCTACAAAAAATGCAACCAATCAATAAAACAAACATTTACAACCAATCACAGCACAGCTTTTATTGCTGAAGCGCATACAAGATGAAAGTTATGCGGTGAATCATTGGTATGGGCGACAAAGACATTTTTTTAGGCAGTTTCATACATTTTCCCCAAAGAATAGTTAAAGTCAACCTGACATATGGAATATGGAGTTTGAACAGGAGGAGCTGAGAAGATTCATATATAGTTATATATTTATATAAAAAAAACTCTGTCATTTATTGATCTCAATATCAGCTCTTTTTGGGCTTAGGACTCCAAAGTGTGCAACCTTATCAGTGATTGACAGGTAAATATTAGCTGAGAGACAGCTGTCAACTACTGATAGGACCGCCCACTGGACTCCTAAGCCCAAAAAGAGATTTAAATTAAAAAAATGACATGTTATACAGACATCTATCTATCAGTCTGCTCAGCTCCTCCAGCCCTATAACATGCTGCCAGCAGGTCAGGCTCCATTATCTTTGTAAAAGGTTCCCTTTAAATTATTTTTTATAACGTAGGTAGTTGGTAATTTTTATAATGACTTTAATGTTAGCATTTAAGATACGAATGTTTCAAAATGAATTCATTAGAAACCAGTGTCAGGGCATACTTATCATTACCAAGAATATTGTAAGGTACAAAATAACAGACTGCCACCTGCATCTAGCTGCCCTGTCAATGGAAATTAAAGAGCAAAACATCTAGTCTCATCGTAGGAGCATTCGACTACTCTAGAAAATGATCTCCACAAATGTGAAGTGTCAAGCAAATGTCAGGAGCCATACAGCATGGTCACATTGTGTCTCCAATATCCTGCCACTTGGTGACCCGGTGATATAAAGTTTGATTCTACTGCATCAGAAATAGTGTCATACAAAAATATCAAAGACTGTACCTTCTACTTTCTGTCTAAGCAGCAAATGTGGCATTTCAATGTTGGCATTAACATTGGCTGTCTACGGACGCAATGTTATATTATGTTGCTTTATTGAAAGTAAGTTAATCTAATCTGATGGGGAATAGAAGCCACACATGTTGTAATATGTCCCTTTCCCTCTTCTTTCTACCTTTTTTTGTCTGTAAATTGAGTTTATTCTAACAGGTGGCTGGTAGAGTACTGGAGAGGGAGTATATCTCACCCAGAATACTCAGATAAGTGAGGTAAAAAGAATCCAGGGAAGTTGGGTTGTTTCAGCAAAGTGTAGTTTGCTGAGACACTTATCTTAAAAGTGCTTTATGGGCTGGATTTTTATGGAAATGCATGTAGGTGTTAGTAGTGGGACTTGCCATTCTCTCCCCACTCCAGTACAACATTTTCCTCTAGCCTGAAGTAATCCCAGGTGTAGATGCTGGGCTCATTAGTGTGGGGATAAATATAGGGCTAAAATGCTTATTTAGCATCAGAAGCCTGGAAGCTGCATGACCTGTTGGCTGTGTAAAGCCAAACTTCTGTATATTATGCCGAGTGGCATAGGTGAGAAAAAAACCCAGACAGGCAAGGATTTTTGTTTTGTTGTCTATGTTCTATATTGATCCCTATAGAACTTGAATTGAAAATAAACAGTATTGGGCTTTTATACTGTTGAATCCAAGGAAATCTGTCATCGCCGATCCCATCCACTCAAGGACCAGTGACATAGTTTAATGTTCATATTTGTAAGTCCTCCCACAATCAGTTGTCAATGACTCTACATCGCCTCCGCAAAGGACATGAAGCATTGCACAGAGAACAAAGAAATAACTGGGCTGTCCATGTACTGCACAGGAAACCTGGGTCCGCCACTGAGGCTATCAGATGGATGTTATGAGTGACAGGCTCCCAAAAACAGTGTCCTTATCTAGTATTTGATAATGGATTTTCTGGACAACATTAAGAAGGTAGAATCAACTTATTGTATATTTAGTACTATATAATTAATAATTATGTTGGCTTGAAAAAGCCAACATACTGTTATTCGATTGTTTCAGCTTATTATTCAGTTTTATTATTCTTCTCCGCCCCCTCTTTTTCTATACGTTACTCCTTCTACAGTTTTGGGGTTACAAATGCCAAACTTTCCACACTTCTTCGACCTATAGTGAGGTAAGTTGCTTATGCTTTAATAAGCGATCCCACCCTGCGGCGGACCACCTAAGACCCCTTTTTGCCATTGACTTTGACAGGGAAAATTTTCAAATCGCTCCCACTCGCACAGTTTTGAAGCTACACTCCCCAAACTCGGACCACATATTGCTGGTGTCAACCCAAATAAAAAGGTACATTTTGAGGGCCCCCCAAAGTGGGAGGAGCTAGCAACAGCCAATGCAAATTTAGCTATTTTCTATACGCTACTCCTTCCCACAGTTTTAGGAGTACAATTACCAAACTTTGCACACTTGTTCGGCACATACCCGAATAGGTTGCTTGTTCTTTGTTAACCGATACCACCCTCCAGTCACCCAAGTGTCCCAAACTTAGCACAATTACTCACTGGGTGGCTGCGGTCAAAATTTAGGAAAAGTGGGTGGAGCCTAAAACAGCCAATCAGATTTCACCTATTGACTTCAATGCAAAACTTTCAAATAATGCCAGTCTCACAGTTTTAAAGCCAGAGGCCCAAATCTTGGCACAGACCATGACTGGGTTACTGGGCTTAAAATTTGGAAAACTGGGCGGAGCTTAAAAAGCCAATACAATATTACCTAGTGCTATGCAATGGTAATATTTGCTGCCATTCTTACACTGTTAATGGCAGGGTCTTCAAACTTGGTACATTCGGTTACTAGGTGACGGGAATTCTAATTTAAAAAGTGGGCGGAGCCACAAACAACTAATCAGAATTTACCTATTGACTTCAATGAGAAAATGTAAAAAGCAGTTATTCTTACAATATGAAAGCCAGAGTCCCCAAACTGGCACCATGGGTCACTGGGTGAGTGTGGTTAGAATTTAGGAAAAGTGAGTGGAGCCCATCACATTCTAGCCATTCGTTTTATATAGGAAAATTTAAATTACTGACGCTCTTTGACTCTTAATGGCAAGGTCCTCAAATTTGGCACAGTCATTGGGTGACTTGGGTTCAAATTTTAAAAAGTGGGTGGAGCCACAAACAGCTAATCAGATTTAAATCCAACATCCTGTGGTTTCTTCAGAAATGACACCATCTAGTTAATATCTGTTGTTCACTTAGGGCAGATTTATTAATCCTATAGATGGTGTAAACTTAGACAGGGTATCTGTACACTTTTGTCTAACTTTACACACTCTATTGTTGGCTCAGTTCGAGACAGAATTTTACTTCTGAACTGTGGCGTACTATCAGACTATGCCTCTTTCCCAAAAAGCCACACCTTTTGTATGTTAAGCCCCCTTTTCAGGCTAGGCACAGATCATTTCTCTAAACCTAGATGCACTAAATTGCTCCACATTTTGGTGCAACTTAGTCTAAAATCTGGGTGCACTCATTACTGTAGTAAATGTCAGCCATTGTCCTATGCTTCTGACTGACGCAAAAATGACTAAAAACATTAAGGTTGTAAAAATTCCCATTGCATCAAATGCTTTAAAGGTATATACACAGCTCTACAGAGAGGTCCTGGCCTTTTGCTGAATGCAAATAGAGGATGATTAAACCTAGAGTGAGCATCAAATTCTTAAAATATTGTACCTCATATCAAACTTGACCTAGCTTAATCCTCTGAATCTAGTGTTGCGCCATGTATAATTCATAAGCATAATCTGCAAAACAACTGATGAAGAGCTCTTAGTCTAGACAGCAGCATGGAGGATGCAAATTCCTAGAACTACATGAATGTGTATGGTAATCTCTGAGCAAGAAAAACAGTGATGGTGTTGATGATAAACTCACACCTCAATATGTCCTTTATTTACACTTATGATGACTTTGAAGCTACATATACACTAAAGTTGCATCCACCATCATTGTTTTTACTGATCTATTATGAAATAGTTATCAGATATGATTTATTTTCTATCACTTCAAAATACACTGAAGTCAAAGGAATGACCGACAAAAAAAAATGTTGGTTGTTCTACAGTCCATGTCCAATAACCATTGTCTTTCAAGAGCCCCAAGCCATATACATTTTATGTCTTAACGAACTCGCTCCATATTATAATGATTCATTTTCTATCACATTACAACTCCAAATCTCTAGCTACCTCTGCATACCATAGCTAATTAAATATTGAAATTTTAGAGGCATGCATTGACCACTAGGGGGAGACTTGTGAAGACAGATTTATATTTAAAGAGGTTGTGTGATTTAAATAGTTTTTTTACAGCATATAGTCTGGACAGGAAGTGGTTACCTAGTTTCTGACTTTTCACATGTGGATGTGTCCCTCCCGGTAATACATGCTGGATGTGTGTGTTCAGGATGAGTTGTCTACCCCCTGCAAAATACTTTTCTTCCTATCTACAACCTGCCCTCCTTAGATGCTTTTCCCCTACCTGCTGTTTTCTCTAGCAGGGAGGGGGAGAGCAGAGAGCCATCAGAAACAGGAGCAGTTCTCTGACAAACGTATGTCAGGTTCCGAAGCCGGCTAGTTGAAGGACTTGCACACACTCTACAGATACAAAATAGTGGTACATTTTTTAATGAAGAATATTTATAAAGTTGCTTAATGTTGCTTTTAAGAAGAAAATGAACAATCAAAAAAATCTCAGTGCAAATGTGGCCATAAACTTTAAGGCAATATATTCTTTAAGTTTGTGGTAAAGGATGTATACGATGGAGAGTATGGGTTTAATTTTAAAAGACTAGATATTTGTAGCATTCATTTAGGTTTATATTTCTATAAGTAACTTACACACAAATATCAAATTTAAAACAGACACTTTGGGGCTACGATGCGCCTGATCTTCATGGCATATTCATATTCATTTTATATACATAGCTTGCAATGGGCAATATTTCTACTTTTTGACAGCCTTGTTTTTCCTGTGTGGCTTATACATTAGCATTGTGGACTATGTTTGTGCAATATACTGTAAATAGTGGTGCTAATAGTAAGAAGGGGAGTAACAATATCAATAAATACATCAAACAAATCCAGTATATAGCCAGTCAGTATCTGAAGGAATAGTTCAACATTACTAGTCAAACGGTTGGAAACTCAAATTAACCAACAGAAGTAGGAATGATTCGACAAGATAGAACAAGTCTCAGCTTGCATCTGGAATGTTGTCGAACTCCCCACGTATTCTTCTCATCATGTGAAATGTTTACCTAGTTTGTCAAGCGGATTACATATTTGTTGTGGAACAGAGATAACACTTTAACTACTTCTCGGGCATTCTAGTTGTGCGCAATGACCAAAACATGTTTTTTCTTGTCCTAAAGAGCACCTCTCCTGACATATCTGCTTTAGTAACTACTTGCATTCCCCATGCGATAACAATTCTTGGGCATCTTTTCGTATGACTGTGCCATGCCTCCATTATTTCTGCTAGACATTTATGGATTGCCAGCAGTTGACAAGAAAGGTCCAACTAGGTGTGTTCTTGTACCATCCAATCAGTGCTGCAGGTGGCAGATTGTGCAGGGACACACCTCCAGTTGGTAACACCCATACTGCAAGCTGCTGGCAATTTATTTATAAACTTCCAATAGAAATAATAGAGGAATGGCACAAGAATACTGTAGGTGCTCCAGAATTGGGATTACATGGGGAATGCAGGTAATTATTAAAGCAGACATGACAGGAGAGGCGACAGGTCCTCCTTTAGGCTAAATAACTTTCAGAGGAAACACAGTTATTACATACCTTTCTAAAAATAAAACTGCATTTGTAACCTATGCAAATAGGTTTGTCCTTATTTTTCTAGGTTTAATGTGTAACTGCCATTTTATTTTTATTTGTGTAATGTAAAGGGACAGTGATGCTGACCATTTTTGTAATATACTTTAATTACTGAAATCATACATTTCTATTAGAAAATAGCTGTAAAGTGGACCATTTTGATCATTAGCATCTGTCTTCTGTATACATAACTGTGGAAACTTGCTTGCCGCAGATATTGCTGCAGAGATTTCAGTTCCATTCATTTGAATGCGGTTTTCTTGGCAGCGGACACATGGAAGTCCCATTTAGGTGAATGGATTTTCACACGCAGAACATTTCTGCAACAAAATCTGCCTACTGCTCCAATAAAAGGTAATAACAGACACTTAGTAAGGCCAGCCATACAACTTGGAGGTCAGCCAAATGCCTGTTCAGTTATCAGCTACGACTCCCAATCTTCAGCTTGGCTAAACATGCATGTGTCCTAGTAGGGAGAAATCTGTTGCCTACGGCATACATATTAGGACATCGTCAGACATCATCCACAACTCCATCCTCCGTCAGGCAAAACTCAATCAGCCCTCAGACATCAGACAAAACTCCGTCCTCCGTCAGGCAAAACTCCATCAGACATCAGACAAAACTCCGTCCTCCATCACCCAAAACTCCATCAGACCTCAGACATCAGACAAAACTCCGTCCTCCGTCACCCAAAACTCCATCAGACCTCAGACATCAGACAAAACTCCGTCCTCCATCAGGCAAAACTCCATCAGACCTCAGACATCAGACAAAACTCCGTCCTCCATCAGGCAAAACTCCATCAGACCTCAGACATCAGACAAAACTCCGTCCTCCGTCACCCAAAACTCCATCAGACCTCAGACATCAGACAAAACTCCGTCCTCCGTCACCCAAAACTCCATCAGACCTCAGACATCAGACAAAACTCCGTCCTCCATCAGGCAAAACTCCATCAGACCTCAGACATCAGACAAAACTCCGTCCTCCATCAGGCAAAACTCCATCAGACCTCAGACATCAGACAAAACTCCGTCCTCCGTCACCCAAAACTCCATCAGACCTCAGACATCAGACAAAACTCCGTCCTCCGTCACCCAAAACTCCATCAGACCTCAGACATCAGACAAAACTCCGTCCTCCGTCACCCAAAACTCCATCAGACCTCAGACATCAGACAAAACTCCGTCCTCCATCAGGCAAAACTCCATCAGACCTCAGACATCAGACAAAACTCCGTCCTCCGTCACCCAAAACTCCATCAGACCTCAGACATCAGACAAAACTCCGTCCTCCGTCAGGCAAAACTCCATCAGACCTCAGACATCAGACAAAACTCCGTCCTCCATCAGGCAAAACTCCATTAGACCTCAGACATCAGCTAAAACTCTGTCCTCCCTCAGACATCAGCCAAAACTCCGTCCTCCCTAACTCAAAATACGCCCTACTACACACACTCTTCACCTGACGGAGCTGCTAGCTGCTGGAGAGGCAAAGGACCTGTGATGACGTCATGACCATGTGACGAGTCACGTGTGTGTGAGAGGGGTCAGATGTGCACAGTAGCTGGTAGAGTGTACAGAACAGTAGCCATCAAATAGAGCTCTGTACTAGAGATGTGTGTGTAACCTGCATGTAGCAGAGCTGTGTACTGTGTTACAGAGATGTATGTGTAACCTGCATGTAGCAGAGCTGTGTACTGTGTAGCAGATCTGTATGTGTAACCTGCAGGTAGCAGAGCTGTGTACTGTGTTACAGAGATGTACGTGTAACCTGCAGGTAGCAGAGCTGTGTACTGTGTAGCAGAGCTGTATGTGTAACCTGCATGTAGCAGAGCTGTGAACTGTGTAGCAGAGCTGTATGTGTAACCTGCATGTAGCAGAGCTGTGTACTGTGTTACAGGGATGTATGTGCAACCTGCAGGTAGAAGTGCTGTGTACTGTGTAGCAGAGATGTGTACTGTGTTACAGAGATGTGTGTGTAATCTGCATGTAGCAGAGCTGTGTACTGTGTATATAGAGCAGTGTGTGTAACAGCATGTAGCAGAGCTGTGTACTGTGTTACAGAGATGTGTGTGTAACCTGCATGTAGAAGTGCTGTGTACTGTGTAGCAGAGCTGTATGTGTAACCTGCATGTAGCAGAGCTGTGTACTGTGTTACAGGGATGTATGTGCAACCTGCAGGTTGCAGAGCTGTGTACTGTGTTACAGAGATGTGTGTGTAACCTGGGAACTATAAAAAAGTGTAAAAAAAACCCATAAATATTCAGATCACCCCCCTTTTCCCAAAATTAAAATAAAAGACACATCATGGGTTTCGCAATGTGTAACCCATGGTCACTTCATTTGCTACAAAAATGTAAATAAAAAGTGATCAAAAAGTCTTAAACACCCCAGAATGGTATCAGTAAAAAGTTTAGATTGCCCCGCAAAAAATGAGCCCCCATCCAGCTCCGTACACATAATTACAAAAAAGTTCTGGGGCTCAAAATATGGCAACAAAAAAAATCGGATATTTTAAATTTTTTATCACTATTAAAACGCAAGAAAAACTATACATATAAGGTATTGCCGGATTCGATCTGACCTGTAGAATAAAAGTAACCAGTCAGTTTTATCGCACATCGAATGTCGTAAATAAAAATCACGTAAAACTGTGGTGGAATTGCTTTTTTTTTTTCAACAGGAAGAATGGGCAGTTTTACCATCTGAGAAAATAAAGAGCCTCATCCACAACTACCACAAAAGACTTCAAGCTGTCATTGATGTTAAAGGGGGCAATACATGGTATTAATAACTGGGGTGTGTAAACTTCTGATCAGGGTCATTTGGGGAGTTTGTGTTGTGATTATGATTTATAAAGAGTAAACACCGTTGTTTGACATAAATGGCTTCAGCCGACCACTAACCATGAACGAGAGAGAAGTGTCCGTGGTATCATTCATATTCTCTGAACAATGGTTAAAGGGGTATTATCATCTTAATGATCACTGTTACATCTGTTAATGATTTGACAGTGATAATTTTTCTAAATACATTTTATTACCCAATTCCCATCCTTTTTTAGAAAATAAGTCCCCTCTTACCTGATGTTGTCTTTGGTCTCCCCTGGTCACGGCCACCTCTCCTGTCGAATCCAGCCGGGCCACGCTTGCGCAGAAGACAGAAAATTCTCTCCCGGCTGGGCCGCGCAATGTCCTGAACGCGCATGCAGCCGCTCATGCGCCATGATGACTTCTTCCTGGCCAGTATAGTACAGAGCCGCGAATGCACACGCCGACTCTGTACTATACAGGCCAGGAATAAGTTACCATGGCACATGTGCGGCGCCGTGCGCGTTCAGGACATTGTGCGGCCCGGCCGGGAGAGAATCTTCAGTCTTCTGCGCAAACGCGGCCCGGCCGGGAGAAGAATACAGGAAGTGAACGTCACGCTCAAGGAAGGTAAGTATGAAAAAGGGAAGATGAGAATACCCCTTTAAGAAATCATAAATTCTGCAAGGGTATGTAAACTTATCAGCGCTGCACAACTGTAAGTAGCTCTGTGATATAAATCTGTGGAATATGGGAAGCACAAGAGGATGTGCACCATAAATCCCATCTTTGTAAGGCCTCTTGCACATGGCCTCTGTGTGACTGTGGTCGTATTGTGGACCACATACTGCGGTTTCGCAATACACAGGGCACCAGCCGTGTGCATCCCGCATCCGTGATGTCGACCCATTCACTTGAACGGAACAGAAACACGAATCGGATCCCCACAGAAGCACTACAGAGTGCTTCCGTGGTGTTTCTGGCCATACCTCCGCACAGCAAAAAAGTAGAACATATTCACGGACCTATTCAAGTTGAATGGGTCTGGATCTGTCCCGGCCGCTGCACGCACGTTGCCCGTGCATTGGGGACTGCAAATTGCTGTCCCCAATGCACGGAATGGACCAACAACGTTCATGTGCAAGAGGCCTAACACTTGTGATCTGTGTGAAGCGGCATATATGCATTCATGTTGCATGTATTTATTAATTAGGGTTACCAATTCTGAGTAACTCGGAGTGGCAGGAGATTTACAGAATCAGATTTTTTTTTTTTGTCGTCATATTTTGACCCCTATAACTTTTGGGTAAATATGTATACAGAGCTGGATGGGGGCTCATTTTTTGCGGGGCAATCTGAACTTTTCACTGATACCATTCTGGGGTGTTTAAGACTTTTTGATCACTTTTTATTTACATTTTTGTAGCAAATGAAGCGACCAAAAACGGCGAATCGGACATTTGGACTCTTTTTTTTCTTCTGTTTTGCCGTTTGCCGTATGGGGAATATATTTTTATACAATGGGTGTTTTTACACATTGCGACACCCATGATGTGTATTTTTTTAGTTCTTTTATTTTCATTTTGGGAAAAGGGGGGTGATCTGAATTTTTATGTTTTATTTTACACTTTTTTATAGTTCCCAGGTTACACACACATCTCTGTTACACAGTAAAAAGCTCTGCTACATGCGGTTACACACACATCTCTGTAACACAGTACACAGCACTGCTACATGCAGGTTGCACATACATCCCTGTAACACAGTACACAGCCTGCTACATGCAGGTTACACATACAGCTCCGCTACACAGTACACAGCTCTGCTACATTCAGGTTACAAATACAGCTCTGCTACACAGTACACAGCACTGCTACATGCAGGTTACACATACAGCTCTGCTACATGCAGGTTACACATACAGCTCTGCTACATGCAGATTACACATACAGCTCTGCTACACAGTACACAGCTCTGCTACATGCAGGTTACACATACAGCACTGCTACACAGTACACAGCTCTGCTACATGCAGGTTACACATACAGCTCTGCTACACAGTACACAGCTCTGCTACATGCAGGTTACACATACAGATCTGCTACACAGTACACAGCTCTGCTACCTGCAGGTTACACATACATCTCTGTAACACAGTACACAGCTCTGCTACATGCAGGTTACACATACAGCTCTGCTACACAGTACACAGCACTGCTACATGCAGGTTACACATACAGCTCTGCTACACAGTACACAGCACTGCTACATGCAGGTTACACATACAGCACTGCTACACAGTACACAGCTCTGCTACATGCAGGTTACACATACAGCTCTGCTACACAGTACACAGCTCTGCTACATGCAGGTTACACATACAGATCTGCTACACAGTACACAGCTCTGCTACCTGCAGGTTACACATACAGATCTGCTACACAGTACACAGCTCTGCTACCTGCAGGTTACACATACATCTCTGTAACACAGTACACAGCTCTGCTACATGCAGGTTACACATACAGATCTACTACACAGTACACAGCTCTGCTACCTGCAGGTTACACATACAGATCTGCTACACAGTACACAGCTCTGCTACCTGCAGGTTACACATACAGATCTGCTACCTGCAGGTTACACATACATCTCTGTAACACAGTACACAGCTCTGCTACATGCAGGTTACACATACATCTCTGTAACACAGTACACAGCTCTGCTACCTGCAGGTTACACATACAGATCTGCTACCTGCAGGTTACACATACATCTCTGTAACACAGTACACAGCTCTGCTACATGCAGGTTACACATACATCTCTGTAACACAGTACACAGCTCTGCTACATGCAGGTTACACACACATCTCTAGTACAGAGCTCTATTTGATGGCTACTGTTCTGTACACTCTACCAGCTACTGTGCACATCTGACCCCTCTCACACACACGTGACTCGTCACATGGTCATGACGTCATCACAGGTCCTTTGCCTCTCCAGCAGCTAGCAGCTCCGTCAGGTGAAGAGTGTGTGTAGTAGGGCGTATTTTGAGTTAGGGAGGACGGAGTTTTGGCTGATGTCTGAGGGAGGACAGAGTTTTAGCTGATGTCTGAGGTCTAATGGAGTTTTGCCTGATGGAGGACGGAGTTTTGTCTGATGTCTGAGGTCTGATGGAGTTTTGCCTGACGGAGGACGGAGTTTTGTCTGATGTCTGAGGTCTGATGGAGTTTTGGGTGACGGAGGACGGAGTTTTGTCTGATGTCTGAGGTCTGATGGAGTTTTGCCTGATGGAGGACGGAGTTTTGTCTGATGTCTGAGGTCTGATGGAGTTTTGGGTGACGGAGGACGGAGTTTTGTCTGATGTCTGAGGTCTGATGGAGTTTTGGGTGACGGAGGACGGAGTTTTGTCTGATGTCTGAGGTCTGATGGAGTTTTGGGTGACGGAGGACGGAGTTTTGTCTGATGTCTGAGGTCTGATGGAGTTTTGCCTGATGGAGGACGGAGTTTTGTCTGATGTCTGAGGTCTGATGGAGTTTTGGGTGACGGAGGACGGAGTTTTGTCTGATGTCTGAGGTCTGATGGAGTTTTGGGTGATGAAGGATGGAGTTTTGTCTGATGTCTGAGGGCTGATTGAGTTTTGCCTGATGGAGGATGGAGTTGTGGATGATGTCTGACGATGTCCTAATATGTATGCCGTAGTTGCCAAGCTCCTCTTGCAGTGGCTTATCCTCCCGAGAACAAAAGGATTGGGCATGTTGAAATCTAACTGCCTTGTCCTTGCCGTCAGGGGAGAGTTGGGAGGTCCTTATACACATTCAATCGTTAAGTGGATGTGCTGAAATTCGCAGATTCGGGAGACATTTGTCCATCTTAATGGCTGAGTGCATTGCTGGTGTGGGCTGCGCAGAATTGCGTTAAAGGGATCTGCAGTAATACATATGTATTATTACAGACAAGAAGATCTAGTTATTATTTTCCTGCTGCCAGCGCTCAAAACTGCACTGAAATACACTGTATGGACTGCTGTGCTAACATAATGGAGTGGATGTGTGCGCATGCCAAGCAGTCCTGACAATGCTTTTCTGCACAGCATTGAGGGGAATGGCAGGCAGTATGAAAATAAAAAATGGTGATCTGGTCTCCTTATCTGCAGTACTACTCATGTATTGCCTCAGATAATAGTCCACAATTCTGGTGGCAGATTGCCTTTATAGCTGCACCTGAGTCCTCTCAATTACATTATCACAGCACAGCAGTCCTGACAATGTATTTCAGAGCAGCTTTGAGTGCTGTCAGTGGGGAAAGAAGAGCAGTAGGAAAATACAAAAAGATTGGTGATCTGGTCTCCTTATGTGCAGTACTACTCATGTATTGCCTCAGATAATAGTCCACAATTCTGGTGGCAGATTGCCTTTATAGCTGCACCTGAGTCCTCTCAATTACATTATCACAGCACAGCAGTCCTGACAATGTATTTCAGAGCAGCTTTGAGTGCTGTCAGTGGGGAAAGAAGAGCAGTAGGAAAATACAAAAAGATTGGTGATCTGGTCTCCTTATGTGCAGTACTACTCATGTATTGCCTCAGATAATAGTCCACAATTCTGGTGGCAGATTGCCTTTATAGCTGCACCTGAGTCCTCTCAATTACATTATCACAGCACAGCAGTCCTGACAATGTATTTCAGAGCAGCTTTGAGTGCTGTCAGTGGGGAAAGAGGAGCAGTAGGAAAATACAAAAAGATTGGTGATCTGGTCTCCTTATGTGCAGTACTACTCATGTATTACTGCAGATAACAGTCCAAATTCCTGGTGACAGATTCTCTTTAAAGGCTATATGCGGCGTCTTAGCCACATATTAATCATAGACTAAACTAATTTAAAATCTTTTATTTAATCATGAATTAAGCCTAATTACTATTATTATTACTATATGCAACTAAGCAGATTGTATGTCACTAAACATGTAGGCATGATTACTGATACAAGGATCACTTGATTATGAAATGGATTTTGAATGCACATTCCTAATATTTCAGTCACTTATCTTGAAGTATTTCATAGAGAAGGTCACTTCATAATTCAGTGGACTTGTAATGGAGATCTAAAAATATCCCCCATGTCGGTGATGGACGCTTACACTTCTGGATTAATTCAGCTTGACATGCTTTTTGTCTTGCTGCATTTCTGCAGTAAGGATTGCGCAGGCACAGTACAAGATTTCTCACATTTGAGCACGCTAATTATATTGTTCAACTCATTTTTAATGTATCATTGTTCGCTGGTAAGTTATGCTACATAATTACTCCAGCAGCGAGGAAGAACTAGCCCTAGCACTTTTCAAACATTACGGGAAAAAACACAAAAATAATGCTTTCATGCGAACTTAAGTGTAGGCGTTAAAATTAATAGTAATTATGCACATAATGTAAAACTATACAACAAATATGACAAGACTTCCTGTAGGGAAAATGATCTGAGATAAATAATGACTTGTTTGGGAAACCAATTACATTTTTAGAAATTAGATTTAATCAAATCATGTACAGAAAGGTGTTGTTTTTTTTTTTTTTTTGCAAACAGACGTCTGCTAATCCAGATAAATGTGCAGCTTTGACAGGGCATGAAAGTATCAACTCCAAATACTTGATATTATTCAGCTAGACAGCTTGATTAGTGTAAATATCTTGCATGGAAATGCAAATGGCGAGATCAGCAGAGCACTATACATAGACTGGATTATGTGGATACCCAATGGGTAACCTGGTTGTGACGATCATTTATGATACCATTCCATGAGCTTTTCCGGTCAAATTGAGCACAAAGGGGACAGCCTTATGCAAATGTACTAAAAATGGGTTTTTCTGTGAGGATTTGTGGGTGTTCTTGGGTGGTTAACACGTCCAGTAAATGGGGATTTATGCAGTGATTTTTCGAAAAGATCGGAATATATGATATTATATATAATATTGATCACAGTGTGACACTGGAAGGTTATTACTATGATAAGAACTATAAAAGAAGACCTTACTCATTACAAGAAAGATTGCTAGATGCGTCCTAATAAAACAGGAGAAGCTGAAATCTGATTGGTTGCTTTAACTAACACTATCAGTTCATGTCTGTACTAGTTGTCATATGTGAAGCCCAGTGTGGACAGGTTAAAGGTTTTTTCTGAGATATTTTAACTGTTGATTTTTCCTCTGGATAGATCATTAGTATCTGATCGGTGGGGGTCCAACACTTTGGACCACCGCCGATCAGATGTTTGAGAAGGCACCGGTGCTCCTGTGAGTGCCACGGCCTTCTCACAGCTCGCCAAGCACAGTGCCATCCATTGTATAGCAACTATGCTTGGTATCACAACTCAGCACCATTCACTTCAATGGGGCTGAGCTGCACCTAGGCCATCTGACCGATAAACGTGACATCACATTGTCTAGGCAAAGCTGCGAGAAGGCCACAATGCTACTGCAAACACCGGTACCTTTTCAAAAAGCTAATCAGCGGGGGCCCCAGGTGTCAGACCTCCACTGATCAGATCACATATCAGTTAAATATCTTGTAAAAAATTAGTTACAGAATTTGTATATAGATGATATATCCATTTGGTCCAAAGGTCCAGATTTCCCTAACCTCTTTCAAAAGCAGCCCCAGACCTGTCTATAGGTTGGAGCAATCTCAAAATTGTCATATCCAACCCTCTCCTTCAGTGGCATTCTGTTACATTCACTAACATAATGTAGATCTCATATACTAGTATTTCAGAAATCTTTCCGACATTCACCAGTGAGCACTTAAAGGGGTATTCCCATCACATACAATGGGATCATACCGCTAGCATATGCAGCCATTGTCTGATAGGTGCGGGCTCCACCTCTGGGACCCACACCTACAAGGAGAACGGAGCGGAGAGAGTGGTGGATCGAGGGATCTGTCCACCACCAAGCGCTGCTCCCATACAAGTGAATGGGAGCGCACTGCACACGCGCGGTCCCCTCTCCCATTCAATTCTATAGGGCAGACGGAAATAGCCAAGCCAGTGCTCGGCTATTTTCGGCGGCCCCATTGAAATGAATGGAGGGTGGCTGCGCATGCACAGTACGCCCTCCATTCATTTCCCAGCTCCATTCTTGTTGTAGGTGTGGGTCCCAGAGGTAGGACCTGCACCTATCAGACAATGGGGGCATATCAAAGCGATATTCCCCCATTGTATGTGATGGTAAAACCCCTTTAATGTCTACTTACTAAATATCTGGCTGATGAGAAATGATCTTTGTGCACACACTTAACTTTTAAAATTTGAAAGCAGACTTAGCATCACTCTCAGAAAAAAGGTGTAATAGTAGAGAGTTTAGTAGAAATAATCACTGAAATGAGACTGCTTACCTGCTGCTGCACTGGTACCTGTTGTACAACCTGGGTGGGCACTGCTGCTTGACCTGCCACAGATGTCTGTAATGTCACCGTCGAACCCGTGTCCGACACCGTTTCGGATGTCTGCATGGTAGTCTCTGCAAATAAATGGATATTAGCTTAAAATTTTATAATGCGAGTATGAGAACATAAAAATAAAAGTGGAGTCCTATGGGAGAAAAGCGCTTTACAAATGTTATTATTATTATTGTTAAGTATGCTCACATGCTTTTATCACAACTGTGCAGAGGGCCTACCTACAGTTGACAAAGAGATCATAAGGACTACCTCGCAAATATCAAGATACTGCAAGAAACGTCATTCAGAGATGAAAGCATCTATCCAATCTTTTCATCCACACATAGGACAGCAATAATCCAGATCGTATTATAAACCTCACAATAAAAGAACCACGATCTCAAGGAAAAAATAAAAATAAATCAGACCTGACATTTGCAATTCGCTGACCAATAAGTGTGGGTAGAGTGCGGACAGAGTGATCCTTTTGGCTGTGTAAAGGTAGCCATACACATTAGTTAATATTAAGTTTCTGGTTGAAGAACCATTAGCTGAATGATCATTTGGTGAATCATCATTTTGCAGGTGCAACCATACACATTTTTGTCTATACTGGCAACTACAGTCATTCAAAATGGTCATACTTGTTCAATCATACTTTGATCAACTATAGACTAATGTGTTTGGGTACCTTGAGACTCACAGTAACAGCGGTGAAATGAAAACATTTTATGGTCCATATTACGACCCGCAAAATATGGAACCCCAGTTTTTCTGAACCAAACTCTTCAGAAACTAGAGATAGGAGGCCTATGTCATAGAAACATATCAAAGGTTTTGATCGGTGGGGATCTGAGAGCTGAGACCATCACCGATCAAGGGGAGAGACGCAGGTACATATCATGCTCTCTCTCCTTGCTGCTGAGGACGGAATCAAGAAGGGCAGATAGACTTCTATGGAGGCAGTGTCCTGCAGCAAGAAGAGAGAGCAATATCGTATGCAAGCACTTCTCTTCACTTGTTCTAGAGATTATGGGGTCTCAGCACTCAGACCCCAACCGATCAAAGGTTTTTAGTGATGCTTTAAAAGTTGCCTTCTTCCTAAAATACTGTATCACCAATTCTAAAGCATCTCTGACATACCCTCAAGCCAAAGCTGAAAATATTCACTATGCAAGCCTCAAAATATTTCCTACACTGCCAAACTTATTATACAGCTCATAACGCCAACCTTATAAAAAGGAACAACTAAGGAACACACTAATCTGATCAACACTCCTCCATGTCCAGAAGCTACACAGGAGCAGACTATCATCGTCTGTTACATCTAACATCCATTTCCTCTGCAGAGCTCTGTTACTAGAAACTGGCCCATGAGTACCGTATCACTGATCACTACTTGGATATGGTAACACAGCACCGGGTTGAGTGGAGGAGCAGCCCACATCTAACATAAAATGATGCTCCCGGCAGTCAGGTAAGCAGAGTGCAATAACTGCACAAGGTAAAACCAGGAACTGCTTGCATAAATACCTTCAACATACAAACATGTCTCAAATGTGAGATACAAATCTTAGGGCATGGGTACATAAAGTCAGCTCCTGATTGGTCTTTTTGAGGAGAGCGGTCATCCAGTATAGTTAACTATTCTCCAGAATTTTCTTTATACGTGATCATTTCTGCAGACCTCCGCCAACCCAAAATCCATTAGAATGCTAAAGCATGTTTGGGGAGTACAAACCATTTGCCAACTTTCTAAAGCAACTTGTTCAGACCTAATGGGCATGCCTGAGCATACTCAAGACGTATTCTGGTCAAATTCCCAGATTTTGAGGCTGCCAATCTGAAACTAAAGTTCTCCTTAACAATGTTCATGTAGTGGTCCCGACACTGGCATAGCTACAACTTGCTTCGGTTGTACTCCATTAGCCCGGGCTACCTTTTTTAGCAGATACATTAATCTTGTGTGATAAAATACATTTGCAGATCGTCACTGATGCTGCCCGTATGTAAATGAGCGGCACGTTTATTGCAGGAAATATGTGCAAAATTTCAATCTAGTCATCCTTGCCTAATGTGACTGTCAGGTGTGTCATGAACAACAGATGCTTGTATGACAAAAGACCTTTTTATTCTGGCTAATTAAGCAGTTGGACACACCCGCCTGTTAATGGTTCCGCTTTTGTACCGCCAGCCCTGGCTGAATCATGCAAGATCTACAGCTAAATAGGCCACAGTTTAAAAGAAGGCTAATTAACCCCTAGAAGAAGAGGAGAAAGAGTTCTGCAAAAACCCAGCTGCTCAATGAGACAAGATTAGCATTTTTTTTTTCAAGTTGACAAGCAAAACCTTCGAGAAGCAAACTGTGTTTAGAACAAACACGTGTTCGTGTAGGTTTTGTGTGTGCCTTTGTAAAACCTTCTGAAGATTATTTAATACACTTAAACTCGCAGCAGGAAGCCTGCTGACATCTATCATTTGCATGCTAGACAAATTGGTTTAATTGTCTGACCTAATCAATTATTTTATCAAACACGACCATAGACATGTGCGCACTTGAAATAAAGAGAGATACACATTTCATGTCTTTTCAGGCTTCCTATCACAACTCGTTTAGGCTTCTTAATTCTGAGGTTTGCAAAGTTTTCTTCCAAGACGTATGTTTGATTGTCAGCTTACAACGCAAAGAATGCCGCGGATTTAAATACAGAATAACAAATCAAAGACTATAATTCTTTCTCAAGTGCACCAAGGAATTCTTTTCTTTTTCTCCCGCCTCTGACAATCTTGCAAGAGGGAAGAAAAACCGCTAACTACTAATCACATCTTTTAACAGGAAACTATTTGCTGTTCACTCAGAGGACAACTTGAAAATAACTCAATACGCAGAGAGATTTTATAATGCTCCTACTGTAGTTTTAAAAATTTGTACAGATTTGGAAAAAAGAGCCGTGCCTAATGTACATCATGCAACATAAAATATTGTATTAATTACACATCAGTGCACACTGAAAGTATTCACTATAAAATTATTAGGGTAGCACCCCCAGCATTATACAGTACCAGCTAAGTAGATGACATTTTCTTATGTACACAGTGCACACATTTTCCACGAGGGAAGTGACTTGCGGTGTGGATTTTGAAATTGAATTGAAATCAACTGTTTGTGCGGATTTTCAGTCCTGATTTCATACTTTGCAATGCAGAGAAGAAAGGAAAAGAAAGGAAAAAGTGTGGGGTAAGGAGGGCAAAAGGTAAAGACCCCTTTACAGGAGCCAATGATCGGGGCAGTTATAGAGAAGTGCTCCTGGGAGTGCTTGTTCCTGATGACTGTCCTGTGTAAAGGTGCCAACCATCACCCAATACACAAGCAAATGCACGTACATTGGGTGAAAGCATCGTTGAAGTGGACCCCAAAATCATTGTTTCAATCTGAAACTAGAAGTGGATTTAAAAATGGAAAAACAGTAAATCTAATAGTTAAAGGGGTTCTCCGGTCATTTCCACTAATTCGCCCATGGCTCTAACCTGCGGAGTGAATATACTTCACACAGTACCGCATTTTCCGCCCCATAAGACGCATCTCCCCCCCCCCCCAAAGTGTGAATACTAATGAAGCACTTCCATTATGTAAGCGCTCATTAGTACTGGAGGACCAGGAAGCGGTGAAGGCTCTGTACTCACCGCTTCCTGGTACTCAGCTGTGCAGGGCTGCGCATAGCATGAAGGCGCTCTATGACCTCATGCTGTGCACACCAGTTCACTGCACAGCCGGCGGCAGGATGAAGAGGATCGCGCTGGAGAAGAGGAGCGGCGGCGTCCGGAGCGGAAAAGTCAAGTCCTTTTTTATTTTATTCCAGGATGATGGGGGCTAATATAAGGCTTTTAGTGAATCTGGGAAATTGTCTATACCTTCCTTTTCTTATTACAACGTGAAAGACTGCTCCCACCGACCACAGATGTCAGTAAGACAAGGGACCATCTATGACACAGTTCCAGGTATCAAAGAGACGCCTCTGATATAGAGCATTACTAATGCACAAGAAATTATATTAAAAGCCATCAAACCATAGCAACTTAGCAGTCGTATCTGTGTTGTTAATACAGATGTCTGAGTATCACTCTCTATGGGGAACACGTGCGGCATTTCAGATTTTTCATATCAGATTTGCATAGATGTGGTGGATTTTCATTGTAACAGGATTTTGCCTCATGAATGTACTTTGTACAGAGAAGTAATCTGACTAAAAATTGCACCTAACACACACATTGTATCCAGTATGCACCACTCAATATATGTGCAGTATTCCCCTGAGTCAGTGCCCTTTCACCGCAACGTTTGCAACATACAGTAGTTGTGTTAAAGTAAATTCATTTAGAGAGGTTGTCTCACAAAAATATTCCAATTTTTTCAAACCAGCACCTGGATTTGAATTCTTTTATAATTGTATGTTATTTAAAACTTAGTACAGCCAGTGAGCTATTCAATAAAATGTATTTGTACAGCACTACAGCACCACCTGCTGTTTGTTCTTTTCCTTATATCTGTCCACATTGCTGAGGTGGTCGCACATGCTCAGTTCTATTCTTCAACTACTACCAGTTGTATTTGATGTTAGAAGCTGTTACAATTACAGGGAGTGAGGTACAGCAGAAAAGACACACCCCTGAGCTGCTGGCCTGAAATAAATGTAGCAGAACAACTGGCGCAATTCATCTCTGGATTCATGCGAGCTACAGGGCTGGTTCTAGGTTTGCTACAAAGAGATTCTCATGTACTATATGATATCTGATATTCATTTGTTACATCAATTATGGGATAACTCCTTTAACATTTAGGTATTTATCCATGGTCATTCATGACCAGTTCAGTTAATGTACAGTACTGTACAAAACTTTTAGGCAAGTGTTCAAAATTGCTGCAAAGTAAGAATGATGTACTGTAAAAAAAAAAAATGGTGCAAAGTGAATGAGCAAAAGAGAAATCTAAATCATATGAATAGGTACTCTGCACACAATTTTGGGAAATAACTTGGCAGAGAGGTTGTTCCGAACATTATGGAAAAGCAAACACTGATGTGGTTTTAGGCTTGCTCATATCTTCCTGTATTCTCAGACAGACTCAATGATTTTGAGATCATGGGGGCCATATCATCACGTTCAGGACCTCTTGTTCTTCTTCGCGCTGAAGATAGTTCTTAATTACATTAGCTGTATGTTTGGAGCCATTTTCCTGCAGTAAGATTGATTTGGAGCCGACAGACACCTTCCTGGTGATATTTCATGATGGATAAGTATCTGCTTGTATTCTCAGCATAGAGCCCACATTAATCCTGACCATGTTGAGGAATAGAGATGCACTGGTTGCCGAAGGAAACTGCTTGCAGCAGATGAAAGACACATCATGCTTTCTTCCCTTTGAAATCAGATGTCAAGCAGTGCCATCAGCTCACCACTAGCAGAAACTAAGAAACTAAAGTATCTTTGGAGAAATCTGGCCAGAAGTGGTCTTCATGGAAGAATTGTGGTCAACACGCCTTTGACGTGGCAACAAGGCGAAGCGATTCAACTCTGCGTGAAAAAGAGGAACTGATGTGTAGAAAATGGCAGTAGGTTCTCTGGACTAATGAGTCAAAATTAGAAACATTTGAATGTAACAGAAGTAATGTTCTCTGAAGAACTGGAGAGCGGTACAATGAGTGTCTGTAGGTAACAGTGAAGCATAGTGGAGGTTCTTTGCAAGTTTGGAGCTGCATTTTAGCAAAGGAACTTGACGATTTGGTCAGGATTAATGGTGTCCTCTATGCTGAGAAATATAGGTAGATACTTATCCACCATGCAATACCATCCGGGAGGTGTCTGATTGGCACCAAATGAATTCTGCAGCAGGACAAAAAACCTTAACATATAGTCAATGCTATTAAGAACTATCTTAAGCGTAAAGGGGAACAAGAAGTCCTGAGAGTAATTATATGGCCTCCACAGAGATCTGATCATCATTGAGTCTGTCTGGGATTACATGAAGAGACAGAAGGATATGAGCAGGCCTACATATACAAATGATCGCTGCTTTGTTCTTCAAGATGTCTGAAACAACCTTCCTGCTGAGTTCCTTCAAAAAATTTGTGCAATTTTGAAGGCAAAGGGTGTCGTCGCACCAAATATTGATTAGATTTAAATTACTCTTTTGTTCATTCACTTTGCATTTTGTTAATTGATAAAAAAAAACAAAAAACTATTAACTCAATCTTTGACATCATTCTTACTTCGCAGAATTTTATCCAAAACTTTTGCACTGTATTATACATTAACTGAACTGGTCCATAACGACCATGAATGAATACCTAAACATTCATTAATCCCATGATTAATGTAAAAAAATAATAATAATCAGAAGTGATATAGTAAATGAAAATCTCTTTGTGGCAAAGCTAGAACCAGCCCTCACATGCAGCAAAGGGATCTGTCCTTTCTGCTGCACCTTACCGACTCCCTGTAATTGTCACAACTTCTAACAGTAAATACAGCTAGTAGCAGTTGAAGGATGGAACCGGACATGTGCGACCACCTCAGTGAGGTGAAAGAGATACAAGTAAACAAACGAACAGCAGGTGGTGCTATACAGATACATTATATAGAACAATTCAGTGGCTGTACTAAATTTTCAATTAAATTCAGTTATAGTTTTCTAATCCGGGACATCCCCTTCAACCTTTTGATTTTAGGTTTGTGTCTAAAATTTAAGTTTTGGATGTCAAGAGCCATATAATACACTTGCCCTACTACTAAGTCATCACATAATATGAAAACCAGCTAGAACTTTAAGTAACAGGGTTACAGTATTCCAAATTAACTAAAGGAAAACTCCACTTTTGTACTTTTTACTGCACATAACATATGTTTTGGTAAATAAATGGGATTGGACATTTTACCTCATCTTTAGGAGTAAATGGAGAACAAAACAATATAAAAAGGACTCAAAGTACAAAAGTGGGGTTAAAATTGTAAATATGATATTAAAGGCTATGTACACCTTTTATTATTGCACTGTACTCATTTTGAGCTAAACATTTTTTTTTAATTGGTCTTTGTAACGAAATCTGAGGGAATAGACAGATAGATAGATATCATATTTTCCTAAAGGTATTATCAATAGCCGATTGTATAGCAGTGGCTGTTGATCTATTAAGTAAATGCAAATTGTACCTCCAGGGGCCAGCCAGTCTGAAAACTAGGCGAGACAGTCCACCTTCTCAGAGGAAGCTCTATTTAACACTGGCCTGCTAATTACAAGCCATTTGGGCACACTAATGACGACCTGGAAGGGAGATATAAAAAATGACGAGGAACCCCCGACATGTTGTCTGCTAGACCAGCGAGTGTTCTAACCCATTCAATAGATGAATTAAATAATATCAAAAGCCATAACTCCGACCTCATAACACCCACATTCTCAGAACCCTAATAATTGTGTTCAGCCTGACATGGGCTTCGGGGAGAGTCTATACACGCCATACTGAACATGAGGCATTTCTCAGTATTCAGGATCTGGCCTTCTGGAAAGCATAACTTGATCATATTTGGTGTCTGTATGACCGGGACGAGGCGACTCAGATTATGGGATCATACCTGTACTCGCAGTCACCGTGATTCATATTGCCACATTGGTCAGCCTTGTGGGAAGGTGGGGCAAAAACCAGAATAATATCAGACCTCCCAGAAGGCAGGACCGAAAGGGGGGAGGTTCCCTCACAGCCCACCCCTTGGCTGAGGGGGGATAAAAATGGGTGTTTGGGAACAGGAAATTGTCAGCCATTTTGGGAATCCACATCTTTTGGAGTGACTGCCCATATCTTCAGTTGTCCCCACAGCCAGAATATAACTGCTGCATCCCAGTAAGCCAATATTCTGTATTTTATCCATTTTATTTAATCTGTTTTACTGCATTGTAATTGTATGTATATTTCTATCTTTTATCTGACACTTTCTTTTTGTATTGCCCTGCACTATTGTGTATTAAAATTAAAATTTGATAAGTCCCTTCCTTGTGGTCTTATAGAACTTGCTCTTCCGGAGGGAATAACGTTACCAGTAGTGTTTCAGAGGATTTTAGGTCCCATATAGATAACTTGTGTTACGGTGTTAAATTTGGGTTGAGAGAATATATGAGTATAGGCCCCTATTGCCTTATAGTATAGGTGCAGCTATTGTGATAGAAAATATTGGGGTGTTAGAATCTAGGGGAGTAAGTTAGGATAATTCCGTCATCTAGAATAAGTGGGTGAATATTTCTGTGGTAACTTGATGAGCTCACTAGTATAATTCACCCCAGTGATGTGACCCGAGAGTAGGGATCGTGACAGTCTTTATTAAAAATATGGAGCCCTTTTTTCTGTACAGAGCTGAGATGCTCTAGTAGAAGCCTCTGGATTTTCTCTCTTTTCCATCAGTTGGGGAGAAGACAGGCTCTTTATCTCTGCTCTCTGAAACTATAAACACTCATTATAGCTTAGTTCTTATTTTACTGATAAGAATGTGGCTTAAATAAATAACCTTTAGAGATAAGGTTTATTAGAAGATGGCACAAAGTGAAAGTACCAGTCACACATTTAGAAAAAAGTTAACCCTTTGTGACAGAACAGCTCAATATTTTTTAATAATGGCCAATTGAAAATATGATTTTTTTAGTCACAAATTTGTAAAAAGCAATCATAAACAATAATTGCCTCTGAAGGTGTACATATCCATTAAAGTTATATTCTGCATAATATACTATAAGAGCTTATGGAAAGCAGGATAAATACAATAACTGTATCTAACACAACGAGCCATTATATTGTAGCCCACACACCTAGAATTCTTCATCTTTTGTCTCAGATGCCATGATGTGTATAAATACCCTCCTTGCCATAGGACAACTGTTTCATCATTTCTTCGGAAATAAAACAATGCGTCTGCCCGCAAGGTTCTGTGAAAACTGAACTATCGAGGCTTGTAATTAAAATGCCTTACCTTCAACAATAAAATTAAACTTAGCTTCTCAGTGAGTTTACCATTTGACTCTAAGCTTTGCAAGGGATTAGCAAACATTCTTGAAGTAATTAAATTCTAGCTAGAGACCCGTTATTCAGTTCAGATTGAAGAGGGATGGGGGGGAAACCAACAAACTAACGGGTTCCCAGTGTCCAAGACAGAGACATCAAATAAAATGCCATTTGTTTTGGCCTTAGTACATAGGGATTAATACTGCAAGGGCTCTACATCTAAAACCAGCTGGTGGAATGTCGAGGGAGCAAAGCCTGAAGCAAATAAGCATTGTACTTCTAAAGGCCGAGTTGATTAGATTTCACCACAAAATGTTGTAACTTTAGGCTCGGTTCACACGTAGTGTATTTGGTCATGAAAGGATCCCTGCACACAGTGTGGATTTGTATACAAAAGGTCCACATAACGCTCACATGAGGAATTTTTTATGCTGTCAGAATCCAATGTGTACTCTGTAGCTGAAACCGAGGCGGTCTCTGCCCCAGTTGTTCACTATAAATAAAGTGGACACACTCCACGGCTTCAAGCGGTATGGATCCAGACACCGCACTAGGGGAGGACATATCCCTTATCAGACCAGCAAGCTGCAGTGCTGCCTCCAATTAAAAACAATGGGAGGAAGACACCAGGCGGCTGCCGACAGAATTTTGCTGCAATGTCTGTGCCAAAATTTTTGCGCATTAAACTCAATGGAGAAACCAAAATACATCACCGTGTCGCAGAGCCACACAAAAAATTGACAAAAACCCACATGGCAGGTCAATTTCGACGTATACAAAATTCACACCATATACACATAAATGGGATTTGGCAAATCTAATTCACTTTGCTGGAACTGCATTACACTGCAGATTTTTTACATGAAAATCAACTTTGTGTGCAGTGACCATAAAACCAGTCCTTTACAGTAATACTGTGCTTCCAATAAATTGCTTCCAATGATTTCAATGGGAAATACACACCCTAGCGCACATGGATTTATTATTTTATGAAGCTAATAAAAGGCTTCAGAGGTGGCAGTTTCATTTTCTCAAGCAATTTTGAGGCTACTTTACCTACTCAAGTCAAAGGGAAAGGGGTCAAACACATGAGGCGTATCAGGAATGTATTAATTGCGCCAAAAACGTCCCGTCGTCAGCCGCTAATCTGCTACTGATTTTTGTGCTGCATATTTTACTTTGTGAACAGGATAATGTGAAAAGAGAGTATGGGAGATTTATCAAAAGGGGCTTAGTTGCCCATAGCAACCACTTAGATTCCACCTTCATTTTCCAAAGGAGCTCTGGAAAAATGTGGAATCTGACTGGTTGCTATGGGCAACTAAGCCAGTTTTTCTTGCCAGGTTTGATAAATCTCCCCTATAGTGTTGGTGTTTTCACTCCAATAATATACTCCACAAAAATACCAGCCTATAATGTAACAAAATTCAACTTTATTGATACTTGACAAAACAAAGGTAGCAGAGGCTACAAGGTGGACCCAGGCGTTGAAGCAGGGACCTACAGTAAATTGGTATTGGTGGGACACCCAGGTGAAAACAAAAATGAATAAAGGCAGTAGAGCCACTGGCCAAGTAAACGTACTGACCAGAACAGCATATTCACTGCATGTGGTACTACAACATGAGCACAGTACCCCCATTGTGTCCGAAATGTGGGATACACACCACCTACCACACAGGTACAAACACACACACAAGTCCCTGCACTGATACTTTCCAAATAAAGTTGCACCTGCCCCCGTCTCTGATCCTATGTGTTTCAGCACACACAACCAATGGAGCATCCTCAGGGCTATAAAAAGGGTAACGTAATGGATATAGCCGCATGGTTGGTAGCCATGAAGCCCAGCTAACAAACAGCCTTTATAAATAAGAATCCCTCTGAACCAGGAGGAGTCACCCAGGCAGGCCAGCCAATGGGTGGATAGCACATCGCTATGACATCACTCAATGCTGGTGTCCCATCAGCTAAATTTGAGAAGCAGACTGAAGTATAAGGAAACATCCCAAGGTACAATGGGGATTTATAGGGAGCATGAATAAAGGACCGATTAAAAGATACAACCGACAAACTTGTAGGTCCTTCAGGAGGTGGCCACGCTATATATATTATAATGTGAAGTTCAAGGGTCTCTAGGACCTGAACGTGGCTTTTTGTACACCTCTCTGACAATTTTTTTTTATATAAAACACAAATTTTATTGATTACTCTTTAAAAATTTCCTTGGAACTCTTGACCAAAAAAGATTAAAATTCTTCAGAGTTAGAGAGCAATTCTGAGTAATTTAAATCTTTTTTGGTCAAGAGTTCCAAGGAAATTTTTTAAAAGTAATCAATAAAATTAGTGTTTTATATAAAAAATAGTCAGATAGGTGTACAAAAAGCCACGTTCAGGTCCTAGAGACCCTTGAACTTCACAATCAAAAGATAGGCTCCAGAGGCTATTAAAAAAGAAAAACAGATGTAAACATTCCAGGATAAAAAGAAAAGGCTAGGATATCTGAGAAGACATCTAGCAAAGAACTAATCAATGATCATAACAGGAGAGTTAACAACAAAAAAGCCAGACAGTGCCATTTCCCCGCATCGAGAGCAGGTATGCGTTTCCCATGCCAGGCAGGACCAAACTCTATGTTGCTCAGCTTCTCAGATTAGTCAGGGTCAGGCGTTTTTCAGGATGCCCCTGGCTTAAAAGCAGCACTGGGGAGAATTTGTAGATTGTGTAGGTACATGGGATGATAGCAACAGCATCTGCAGAGAGTGAAGCACATCAATGTCCGTTACATGTGGACATAGCAATGCTGTTGAACCAGGTAAGTTTGTCACAGGAAGAAAATCTATCTAGTTTAATGTTGGAGGATTCTAGGATGACCCATTCAAATAATCCCTTGAAACCTTAAGGAGGAGAAGTCACCATTATGGCAACTGTGGATGTGACAGGGGTGTGTCTTTTTCTGAGTAAAAATAGAAATAAAAATATGTAAAATTCAAATCATCTCCCTTTTCCAATTTTACATATCAAAATATATAAACAATAAAAAAAGGTATTTCCGTATCAAAAAATATCGGAACTATTAAAATTTTAAAATATTTGAATGCCGCAATGGAAAATAAAATAAATACATGTGATTCACCATTTTTTGTCACCTTGCCTTCCCCCAAAAAATGGAATATCAGTGATCAAATAGTTGTGTATATCCCAAAAATGGTACCAATAAAAACTACAGTTCGTCCTGCAAAAAATAAAAATTTGTTATCGCCGTAATCATATAAACCCACAGAATAGGGATGTCATTTTTAGTGCATAATGAACACCATAATATCAAAACACAAAAAGCCTTGACGGAATTGTTTTCTTTTTTCAATTTTACCCCACAAATAATTTTTTCCCCCCCATTTTCCAAAACAAGACATGGTAAATTAAATGGTGCCATTATAAGAATCCATCTTGTCTGCAAAAAATAAGCTACTGCATGGCTATGTGAACATAGAATTTAAAAAGTCTTGGAATGAAAGGGAGGAAAAAAAGAAAAATGAAAACAGGCCTGGTCTTTAAGGGGTTAAGTGGAACACAGTATTACAAATATTAAACCTGTAGATAAAAAAAACATGTATACTGCACATTCAATACCTGCGACTGTGTGCTGCAAGTATGTAATAGACATTGATGGAGAAGTAAAGAGGAAGAAGGATGTCTGAGCTGTGTGAAGGTCACTGAGATGCTTCACTGACATCATCAAGAGGAATCCAAAAGGGAAGCCACTTGTTCTCTGCAGGCTGTGAAATCATTGAAATCCTTTCCCCGTGGCGCACCTAATGAATTGTGTGTTTTATAAATGCAATTATTGTGTTTTTAATTGAAAACACACAGTACGAATCCACTCAAGTCAAAAATCAAGTCACTTTCATTCTAACAATCTGAGATTTATTGATTTCTTTCTTTCATTTGCAACATGAATATACTTTAACTATTTAGAAGCAGTTACAAAAGAAATTCACATTGAATGCTTTGGAAGTAGATGTGGTTATAGTGTATAGCTGTGGCCTACTCCTACCATGTCTTCTGGATGACATTGGTTGCAGGACAAATTATACTTCTAAATGAGAAAATACAACCATACCACGCTTAGTATAGGGCAATAATTGCCAAAACTTTTTAGCATAGGGGAAGTACTGGAAAAACTCCCCTTCTGGGTAACCACTACAAACACCTACCGCCCTACTGTAAAAGAAGCCGTGTCTAACACATGCATCTTCCCCAGCACCCATATAATCATGAATACTCTGACTGGCCAAACATGTCATTTTAATAAGGGGAGTGACATAAGCTGCTTGCGCCTGAGAGTTCTTCTCGCTCGGGGAAAGGGGGCAGGGAGTAGGCTCTGGTATGTTGAAAACAAGGCATAATCTTAAAAGGGTCTTCCAAGTGAAAATTTAAATGGGTCAATTTGGGGATATTGCTAAAATAACGAAAAGAAAACTTGAATTCACCTTCCCCACTTCCTCTGAACCAGCGCTGCTACCTGTTCCACTCTGACGTCCTGAACCTGGGACTTTTTTTTGTCTGCAGCCGTGACGTCCTGTATACCGCTGCAGGCAGTCATTGGCATGAGATACAATTACTGTAAGTCCATTATAATTTGTTTTTGGGAATAATGTGCTGCTACGTGATGATTCAATATTTAGAAACTTTAGAGATAAGAGGGGCGCTATGGTTTTCACTAGATTTCCTCTTTAAAGGGCTTCTGTCACCCCCCAAAACTAATTTTTCATTTTTGGGCATATTAAAATCCTTATTGGACGACTATTCCCTATATAGGGCTCTTACCTTGTTCTGTGGCTTGGTTTCACAAAAAATAATAATAATATAGCTTTTAAAATATGCACATGACTTCACTACCAGCAAGTAGGGCATCTACTTGCTGGTAGCCGCTGCATCCTCCTTTCAAAAAAAGCCCCCTCCTCCTGTTGATTGACAGGGCCAGCGAGCGCTCTCCTCCTCCGACTGGCCCTGTCTGCAATTCAAATCCCACGTCTGCACCTTATGTGTCTTCATTCGACGCAGGTGCTCTTAGAGAAGGACGCTCGCTTCCTTAGCACTCCCTCAGTGCGCCTGCGCTGATGATGTCACCTCTAAACCCGAATCATCGGCGCAGGCGCACTGAGGGAGTGCTGAGGAAGCGAGCGTCCTTCTCTAAGAGCACCTGCGCCGAATAAAGACACATAAGGTGCAGACGTGGGATTTGAATTGCAGACAGGGCCAGTCGGAGGAGGAGAGCGCTCGCTGGCCCTGTCAATCAACAGGAGGAGGGGGCGTTTTTTTGAAAGGAGGATGCAGCGGCTACCAGCAAGTAACCGCCCTACTTGCTGGTAGTGAAGTCATTTGCATATTTTGAAAGCTTGTTTTTTAGCGAAACCAAGCCACAGAACAGAGTGAGAGCCCTATATAGGGAATAGTCGTCCAATAAGGATTTTAATATGCCCAAAAATGAAAAATGAGTTTTGGGGGGTGACAGAAGCCCTTTAAGAATAACAGGAGCACAGCATTCCGATCCAACAAAGAAAAAAAATCATAAAAAAATGGCACTTTAACCACTTCAGCCCCGCTAGGTGAAACCCCCTTCATGACCAGAGCACTTTTTACACTTCGGCACTACACTACTTTCACCGTTTATCGCTCGGTCATGCAACTTACCATACAAATGAATTTTACCTCCTTTTCTTCTCACTAATAGAGCTTTCATTTGGTGTTATTTCATTGCTGCTGGCATTTTTACTTTTTTTGTTATTAATCAAAATGTAACTATTTTTTTGCAAAAAAATGACACTTTTCACTTTCAGCTGTAAAATTTTGCAAAAAAAAACGACATCCATATATAAATTTTTCGCCAAATTTATTGTTCTACATGTCTTTGATAAAAAAAAAATGTTTGGGCAAAAAAAAAATGGTTTGGGTAAAAGTTATAGCATTTACAAACTATGGTACAAAAATGTGAATTTCCGCTTTTTGAAACAGCTCTGACTTTCTGAGCACCTGTCATGATTCCTGAGGTTCTACAATGCCCAAACAGTAGAAAACCCCCACAAATGACCCCATTTCGGAAAGTAGACACCCTAAGGTATTCGCTGATGGGCATAGTGAGTTCATAGAACTTTTTATTTTTTGTCACAAGTTAGCGGAAAATGATGATGATTTTTTTATTTTATTTTTTCTTACAAAGTCTCATATTCCACTAACTTGCGACAAAAAATAAAAAATTCTAGGAACTCGCCATGCCCCTCACGGAATACCTTGGGGTGTCTTCTTTCCAAAATGGGGTCACTTGTGGCGTAGTTATACTGCCCTGGCAATTTAGGGGCCCAAATGTGTGAGAAGTACTTTGCAATCAAAATCTGTAAAAAATGACCGGTGAAATCCGAAAGGTGCACTTTGGAATATGTGCCCCTTTGCCCACCTTGGCAGCAAAAAAGTGTGACACATCTGGTATCGCCGTACTCAGGAGAAGTTGGGGAATGTGTTTTGGGGTGTCATTTTACATATACCCATGCTGGGTGAGAAAAATATCTTGGTCAAATGCCAACTTTGTATAAAAAAATGGGAAAAGTTGTCTTTTGCCAAGATATTTCTCTCATCCAGCATGGGTATATGTAAAATGACACCCCAAAACACATTCCCCAACTTCTCCTGAGTACGGCGATACCAGATGTGTCACACTTTTTTGCTGCCAAGGTGGGCAAAGGGGCACATATTCCAAAGTGCACCTTTCAGATTTTGCAGGCCATTTTTTACACATTTTGATTGCAAGGTACTTCTCACACATTTGGGCCCCTAAATTGCCAGGGCAGTATAACTACGCCACAAGTGACCCCATTTTGGAAAGAAGACACCCCAAGGTATTCCGTGAGGGGCATGGCGAGTTCCTAGAATTTTTTATTTTTTGTCACAAGTTAGCGGAAAATGATGATTTTTTTTTTTCTCTTTTTTCCTTACAAAGTCTCATATTCCACTAACTTGCGACAAAAAATAAAAAATTCTAGGAACTCGCCATGCCCCTCACGGAATACCTTGGGGTGTCTTCTTTCCAAAATGGGGTCACTTGTGGCGTAGTTATACTGCCCTGGCAATTTAGGGGCCCATATGTGTGAGAAGTACTTTGCAATCAAAATCTGTAAAAAATGACCGGTGAAATCCGAAAGGTGCACTTTGGAATATGTGCCCCTTTGCCCACCTTGGCATCAAAAAAGTGTCACACATCTGGTATCGCCGTACTCAGGAGAAGTTGGGGAATGTGTTTTGGGGTGTCATTTTACATATACCCATGCTGGGTGAGAGAAATATCTTGGCAAAAGACAACTTTTCCCATTTTTTTATACAAAGTTGGCATTTGACCAAGATATTTTTCTCACCCAGCATGGGTATATGTAAAATGACACCCCAAAACACATTCCCCAACTTCTCCTGAGTACGGCGATACCAGATGTGTGACACTTTTTTGCAGCCTAGATGCGCAAAGGGGCCCAAATTCCTTTTAGGAGGGCATTTTTAGACATTTGGATCCCAGACTTCTTCTCACGCTTTAGGGCCCCTAAAAAGCCAGGGCAGTATAAATACCCCACATGTGACCCCACTTTGGAAAGAAGACACCCCAAGGTATCCAATGAGGGGCCTGGCAAGTTCATAGAATTTTTTTTTTTTTTGCATAAGTTAGCGGAAATTGATTATTATTTTTTTTTCTCACAAAGTCTCACTTTCCGCTAACTTAGGACAAAAATTTAAATCTTTCATGGACTCAATATGCCCCTCAGCGAATACCTTGGGGTGTCTTCTTTCCAAAATGGGGTCAGTTGTGGGGTGTTTGTACTGCCCTGGCATTTGAGGGTCTCCGCAATCATTACATGTATGGCCAGCATTAGGAGTTTCTGCTATCTCCTTATATTGAGCATACAGGTAATGAGATTTTTTTTTCCGTTCAGCCTCTGGGCTGAAAGAAAAAAATGAACGGCACAGATTTCTTCATTCGCATCGATCAATGTGGATGAAAAAATCTCTGCCAAAAAAAAAAAATGGAGGGGAAAGGCGTCTGCCAGGACATAGGAGCTCCGCCCTACATCCATACCCACTTAGCTCGTATGCCCTGGCAAACCAGATTTCTCCATTCACATCAATCGATGTGGATGAATAAATCATTGCCGGGATTTTTTTTTTTTTTTTATATATATATATATACAAAGTGCTTGCCAAAGCATAGGAACGCCGCCTCCTCCTCAGCTCGTATGCCTCGGCAAACGTATCTGTCACTGCAGAGGAGAAAATCCCGTCTTGCAGCGCCGCATACACCGACTTCCGTGTAATCTGACAGCAGCGCAATGCTTCTGTCAGAATGCACATCGGTGCTGCAGCTAGTAGATCGGTTGGTCCACCTGGAAGGTAAAAAAAGAAAAAAGAAAAAAAAAGAAAAAACCAGGCCGCAACGCAATAATTTTATTAACTTTGCAACAGAACATATAAACTTTAACTTTTTTAACTGAACATTAACGTGTTTGCTTACTGGTGTGTTTTCTTTTTTTTTTTTTTTTTACCTTTATAGAACAAACCTCTCCTTCCCCATGGGTCAATGTGCAAAGCGCAAATCGCCCAAAGATGTGGCGAAGTGCGTTTTGCACTTTGTCCCATGTGAAAGGAGACGTTTGCAGCAGCAGTGAGTGAATTGGCCCTAATAGCCCTGTGTGCCTGTCCTGGTGAGATGATCCCTATGCTAATAGTGTACCTGTGAGTGGTACTTCCGGAAACACTCTCCAAAGCATAGGGCAGGGTGGTCCGGACAGTCAGGACAGAAATAGCGGGTGTCACGCCTTATTCCACTCCTGCTACAGACACGACATCTTTTTCGGGGTGACTGTTGGGTTGAGGTACCAGGAACGACATTGGGGAAATGTCGCTCGTGTAGACGGCTAACTACACTGGTGGTTGGGGCCACGGAACCTCCTGGATACAGGAGGTTCTCGATGATCTCTTCCTGAAATTTGAGGAAGGATCCAGTTCTCCCAGCCTTACTGTAGAGAACAAAACTATTGTACAGAGCCAATTGAATTAAATATACAGACACCTTCTTATACCAGCGTCTGGTGCGTCGGGAAACTAAATACGGAGACAACATCTGGTCATTGAAGTCGACCCCTCCCATGTGGAGGTTATAGTCGTGGACTGAGAGGGGCTTTTCAATGACACGGGTTGCTCGCTCAATTTGTATTGTCGTGTCTGCGTGAATGGAGGAGAGCATGTAAACGTCACGCTTGTCTCTCCATTTCACCGCGAAGCAGTTCTTCGTTACACAGTGCGGCCCTCTGCCCCCTTGCAAGACGGGTGGTAACGAGCCGTTGGGGGAAGCCCGCGCTAGTCGCGGTACCACAGGCGCCAATCCGTTCTAGAAACAAATGCCTAAAGAGGGCCACACTTGTGTAAAAATTGTCCACATAAAGATGGTACCCCTTGCCGAATAAGGGTGACACCAAGTCCCAAACTGTCTTCCCACTGCTCCCCAGGTAGTCAGGGCAACCGACCGGCTCCAGGGTCTGATCTTTTCCCTCATAGACCCGAAATTTGTGGGTATAGCCTGTGGCCCTTTCACAGAGCTTATACAATTTGACCCCATACCGGGCGCGCTTGCTTGGGATGTATTGTTTGAAGCCAAGGCGCCCGGTAAAATGTATCAGGGACTCGTCTATGCAGATGTTTTGCTCTGGGGTATAAATATCTGCAAATTTCTGGTTGAAATGGTCTATGAGGGGCCGAATTTTGTGGAGCCGGTCAAAAGCAGGGTGGCCCCTGGGACGGGAGGCGGTGTTGTCACTAAAGTGCAGGAACCGCAGGATGGCCTCAAAACGTGCCCTGGACATGGCAGCAGAGAACATGGGCATGTGATGAATCGGGTTCGTGGACCAATATGACCGCAATTCATGCTTTTTTGTCAGGCCCATGTTGAGGAGGAGGCCCAGAAAAGTTTTAAGTTCGGAAACTTGGACTGGTTTCCACCGGAAAGGCTGGGCATAAAAGCTTCCCGGGTTAGCGGTGATAAATTGTGTGGCATACCTGTTTGTTTCGGCCATAACTATGTCTAAAAGCTCCGCAGTCAAGAACAGCTCAAAAAATCCCAGGGCCGAACCGATCTGAGCCGTCTCAACCCGAACTCCAGACTGGGCAGTGAAAGGGAAAACTACGGGTGCGGCTGAAGTTGGGGACTGCCAATCAGGGTTTGCCAGCACCTCTGGGATTCTAGGGGCTCTACGGGCACGTCTTTGCGGTGGCTGCGACGGGGTCACTACTGCACGTGCCACCGTACCAGCTTCAACTGCCCTTCTGGTGCTCGCTACTTCACCAGGTTGTACGGCAGTGCTGGTACTAGGTCCAGGGAGGGCTGGGCTGCTGGTGTATGCCTCACCACGTAATCCGACAGCACCAGCCCCACTCTGCTGCTCTTGAAGCGGATCCTGCGCAACCTGCGGTCTAGCGACACGGGGCCGGGTACGCCTGGTGGTATCAGGGACCTCAGCCTCCTCGTCCGAACTTTGGGTCAGAGAGCCACTGCTTTCTACAGGTTCGTATTCTGACCCGCTGGATTCATCAGATGAGGGTTCCCACTCCTCATCCGACTGGGTCAGAAGCCTGTAGGCCTCTTCAGAGGAATACCCCCTGTTAGACATGTGGGCAACTAAATTTAGGGGTATTCCCTGAGACTACCCAAGAAAAAAAAAGCAAGCCTGTCTTACAAAGGGGAGGCTAGCGAAGTCCCGGAGGCCGCTGCGGTTGATAAAAAATATCAAAACTGATTTTTTTATCGCCTTATCGCCGCAGTGCGTGTAAAGTGAATGTGCAGTGATCAAAAAAAAATTTTTTTTTTGTCACTGCGGTGGGGCGGGTGTGGGCGAACGCACGTGTGGGCGACCGATCAGGCCTGATCGGGCAAACACTGCGTTTTGGGTGGAGGGCGAACTAAAGTGACACTAATACAATTATAGATCTGACCGTGATCAGTTTTGATCACTTCCAGATACTATAAAAGTACAAATGCTGATTAGCGATACGCTAATCAGCGAATAACGGACTGCGGTGCGGTGGGCTGGGCGCTAACTGATCGCTAACTACCTAACCAAGGGACCTAAACTATACCTAAAACCTAACGGTCAATAACAGTGAAAAAAAAAAGTGACAGTTTGCACTGATCACTTTTTTCTTTTCACTTGTGATTGACAGGGGTGATCAAAGGGGTGATCAAAGGGTTAATTGGGGTTCAGGGGGGTGATCAGGGGCTATAGTGTAGTGTTTGGTGTACTCACTGTGAAGCCTGCTCCTCTGCTGGATCCAACCGACGAAAAGAACCAGCAGAGGAGCAGGCAGCCATATAACAGATCATATTTACTAATATGATCTGCTATCTGGCACTTTGATTGGATTTTTTAAAAATCAGCAACCTGCCAGCCACGATCATTGGCTGGCAGGTTGCTGACGAAATACTGCTGTGCGAAATGCCGGCGCGAACTGCGCATGCGCGCGCGCATATTCGCGTCATCTTGCGTCTCGCGAGATGACGCGTATATGCGTGACTGTGCGCAGCGCTGCCACCTCCGGAACGCACATGTGCGTTAGGCGGTCCGGAGGTGGTTAATTTACCAACAGGAACAGGTACAGAATAGAGAAGCCAATATACTCCTCGATAAATCAAATATCTTTGCTTAGAAAGAAAATCTAAAATGATGTATAATTGTTCTACAGCAATAGCGGTGCTCGGCGAAGTCTCAGCACGTACTATAATAGTAGTGCGGTCTGAATCTGCAGTATGGCAGGATTATACCCGCAGTACAAAAGAAAACCATTGGCTTAGTACAAACTAAAACTCCGGCTAAATAATGGAGAGTAGTTATGTACAATCACAGATTATTTGGACACACGGTGCATGAACCCAAGCCCAGAACATAGCCTAGGGATATGAATATTAACTATACTGAGAAACTGGCATGAAGTGTTTTTTTTACCTTTTTTTTTTTTTGGAATAGACAATATTGTCAAGGTTTTATGATCTTGTCACAATATCGAGATCAAAGAAAAAGCATTTCACCTCTGAACCCCTGAGAATTTGGGATGTAAATGCATAATCTCTGTAATTATCACTGGGTGCGGGGGAGACAGCAGACGAGACACAAGTCTCTCACTGCATACATGTGCATTCTGGAGGGGGGGTATAAAGATTCTGTGGGTTACATGATAGCGGTACATACTACCAAACAGGCTGAAAAGAGCCATCAAGACTGGACAGGGTCATGTCTACAGGCAATATAGGTCTTAAGAAGTCAATGGCGAAGGAATGAGGCCTGCATGACAGCAGAAAGGTAGTAATAATGTGACTATACTAATAGTGGCCACATCACACAAAACACTAAGTCACACAGTTCTTTCTGTTTGCAAAGTCCCACATTTAACATTTGCTTGAATCAATATGCACATAAATTTATGTCTAGCAACACAAAGAAAAAGAACTGCAGCCCTGATTTCATTCAATTGCTGAGATTACCCTAGTAGAGTCACTGAAAGACGCCGGGCCTGCACAACAGGGATGCCCTTTTTACCTGCAAAGCACTTCTGAAAGTGCATTTGAAAGAGGAAAGCAAAGATTTTATAAGAGGGCTGAATCACAACCTCTAATAACACCATTATTTTTTTTTATATATGCCCAACCTCATGTCCCTCAACATCAGGTGGAGAATGTTTACAGCACGGCAGGTCTTCCTTCTCCCTTTTTTTTTTTTCTTCTGTTATATAGTTTTTATTAATATTTATAAGTAGACATAAACCATGACTACCAGAACAATGTAACATCATTCTCTTTCTATACGGCTACGTCTCTGGTCACACAAGCATTTTATTTTTCTCTACAATCATCTTGAAAAAAAAAATTGAAAATACAAAACCTCCAAAAAGTGGATTTTTCCTAAACTGTTCCTTTTTGGACAGCAGAAATCTGATATTCCATAATTTGAACTATTGAAGCCAAATTGTTTATAATGGGAAAGGAGATTAAGCATATGTCTATGTATATAGAGCTCTAATCTCATCAGGACCAACCATTTTTGGCCTTCATGTAGTTGTCTGAGATAATTAAAAATCTCAGACTACTTCTACTCCTAAATTCTCAGCAATGCTGCTCTGGCACTCCGCTGCAGTTTGTTCAGACAGCAGCAGTGACGTGCCTTGATACGGCACGTCCACGTTTCGGCCACAACCACCGTTGAGAGTAGCAGACTAGTGTAAAGGGGTTTTCCAGAAATGTTATGCGGATGACCTATCTTCTGGATAGGTCATCAGTATCCGATCGGTGGGGTCTGACATCCGGGACCCCCATCAATCAACTGTTTGAGAAGACAGCAGCATTCCTTTAAGTGCCGCGGCCTTCTTGCAGCTTATCAAGCACAGCGCCGTACATTGTATAGCGGCTATGCTTGCTATGGCACTCAGTCCCATCTCACTGGAACATTTTTTAGAAGCCCGTGGTGCTCACTGGAGCACAGCTGCCTTCTCATACAGCTGATCGATGGGGGTCCCGGGTATCCTTCTGCACGTCGGTGATGAGGTCAAGCTCACCCTATAATCCTACAGTGTGGATCCAGAAAAAGCAAAAAACTCCTAAGAGGTAGTTGCCAATCATGCCAGATTAGTAAATTCTTACTCCAAATAAACACCACAACAACAACCCGCCTCATAAATCTAGTACACATAAAATGTAATATCATTCAAGAAAGGCATCCAGGACCCTCTTGAGCTCTAGCAATCCATAAACCAAGCAGTCAAAGGACATTTTGAGTAGAAGTAAAGCTACCTGCACACATTGTGGATTACACACATTTTTCCGTGCGTATTCTCATGCAGAATAAATACAGCATAATACAGCATCAAAGTTCATGAAATACGCACTTTGCTTTTTCGTTCTGTGCAGAAATTTACTTTCCGTGTGGACTCTGAAATCTGCACCATGTAAATTGTTTGTGCGGTTCTGTATTGTGTATTTCAACCTTTTCAATGGAAGAATGAGATCTGTGGCAAAACAGGATAAAATCTGCACCAAAAACTGCAAGTAATTTTTAGCGTTTTTGGTGTGGATTTGGTGCAGAAACACACAGAAATCTTCACGATAATGCAGAATTTCTGCAAGACAGCCAGCACCAGTGTGATGCTCTCAGATGTCCAGCGCGCTCTCCAATAGTCATTTACATGAGTGGTCATCCATGACAGCTGGCATCATGAAATGTGTAAGGCTGGGTTCAGACCTGAGCGTTTTACAGCGCGTTCCTACGCGCTGTAAAACGCTCAACATTCCCTATGGGAATGGTTCTCACCTGAGCGTTTTACAGCGCGTACGATCGCGCTGTAAAACGCCCGACGCCCCAAGAAGTACATGAGCTTCTTTGGGGCGTCTTGTCGCGCGTTCCCGTACATAGACTTCAGCGGGAACGCGCGACAATGGGCGTTCGCTTGTCTCTGTATACGCGATTGCAAACGCCCGTACAATCGCGCATACAGAGCGCTCCATCGCAAACGCTCAGGTCTGAACCCAGCGTAAGGAGACAGAATACAGTCGTTCCAAATGAGGTACTGAATTTTTCCACTTTTTATTACTACAATTAGGGGTGCACCGAAATTTTGGCGGCCGAAAATGCACCTAATCTGTTTCTGCCGATATTTTTACATATCGGCCGGAAATAGCGGGGAGGGACTGGGAGGAGGAGCTGGGGGCCATTGCGTTCACTGTGCTCCGGCCCCCAGCTCCAGTAGTTATAAAATGTGTGCAATTAATAAGCATTCTATTCATGAGGCCCCCTCTGCAGTATTACATTCAATACAGCCACATCCTACTCACAGGGCTGTGCTGGCCGGCCGGGCAGACGAGCGGCAGCGTCACGACTGACGTCACATGCCTGCGCCGCCTCCTTCATTCAGAAAGTAGGCCGGGCACATGACGTCAGTTGTGACGCTGCCGCTCGTCTGCCCGGCTGGCCAGCATTATGACAGCCCTGTGAGTAGGATGTGGCTGTATTGAATGTAATACTGCAGAGGGGGCCTCATGAATAGAATCCTTATTAATTGCACACATTTTATAACTACTGGAGCTGGGGGCCGGAGAACAGTGAACGCACCGGCCCCCAGCTCCTCCTCCCAGTCCCTCCCCGCTATTTTCTATTAATTGTACAATGGGGAGGGGGGGGGGGGCTGTGGATGGCACTGTTATGGGGTGGGTGGGGGTCTGTGGATGGCACTGTTATGGGGTGGGTGGGGGTCTGTGGATGGCACTGTTATGGGGTGGGTGGGGGTCTGTGGATGGCACTGTTATGAGGTGGGGGGGGGTCTGTGGATGGCACTGTTATGAGGTGGGGGGTCTGTGGATGGCACTGTTATGGGGTGGGTGGGGGTCTGTGGATGGCACTGTTATGGGGTGGGTGGGGGTCTGTGGATGGCACTGTTATGAGGTGGGGGGGTCTGTGGAGGGCACTGTTATGGGGTGGGTGGGGGTCTGTGGATGGCACTGTTATGGGGTGGGTGGGGGTCTGTGGATGGCACTGTTATGAGGTGGGGGGGGTCTGTGGATGGCACTGTTATGAGGTGGGGGGTCTGTGGATGGCACTGTTATGAGGTGGGGGGGGTCTGTGGATGGCACTGTTATGAGGTGGGGGGGTCTGTGGATGGCACTGTTATGGGGTGGGGGGTCTTTTAAAAGTATTTGGGCAAAAAGGCAGTTTCGGTTTCGGTCAAGGGGTGTCCTGAATTTTCGGTTTCGGACCAGAATTTTCATTTCGGTGCACCCCTAAAATGATTATATTGACCATATCCCTCTCGCCACCAGTAAAATATACAGATAATTGTTAAAGGGGTCTTTCCATCTGATGGCATATTTCAGGGAGGGTCCAACCTCTGGATCCAGAGAATGAAGAAGACACAGCGCTGGTTTATTGCTGAGCCCCCTTCTAAGTCTTCCCTGGACGGCTGGTTGTACAGGGATATACAGACCACCTCATTTACTTGCATGGGGTTGTAGTGCAGTTCTATGCACAGATGGGACACCCTTAATGTAATTTTTTGCAATATGTTATGTATAAATGCACGTTAAAACCTCTCCCCAAAGTAGGCCTGCTTATATGTCCCAAAAATCCCAGCTCAGTGCTAGACATCTGGATGTAAGAATGGTAACTTATTAGGAATTAGGACTGCCCAGTGACCCTGAATTAACACGATTGGGAACACTATCGCGTAACAGATTTTCTGCTGCTGACACAAAGAAAGTCTAATCGAATCATTATGGAGTTTCACATTGTCATGTGTTTAGTCTGGATTCTTAAATGATCAAAATTCTACCCTAAAGACAGAAGATATAATGGTGTTTTATGTAATTATGTTGAGTACAAGGACACAGTAAAAACCATCATACAGTTAACAAGCAAATTACATCTTTAGTAAATTGTCATTAGCAACTGAAATTCACTACAAAATTAAAATGTAAGGCCGCTTTCAGACGAGCGAGTTCCACGAATTGGACTCGCAGCATAAGTATGCCTAACCTCCCAGCACTGCCGGGGTCACATAGCCTTATATTGATTAATGATGCTATGTAACCCTTAGGCCCCTTTCACACGGGCGAGTATTCCGCGCGGATGTGATGCGGGAGGTGAACGCATCGCACCTGCACTGAATCCGGACCCATTAATTTCTATGGGGCTGTTCACATGAGCGGTGATTTTCACGCATCACTTATGCGTTGCGTGAAAATCGCAGCATGTTCTATATTCTGCGTTATTCACGTAACGCAGGCCCCATAGAAATGAATGGGGTTGCGTGAAAATCACAAGCATCCGCAAGCAAGTGCGGATGCGGTGCGATTTTCACGCATGTTGCTAAGATGACAGTCTATTCACTGTATTATTTTCCCTTATAACATGGTTATAAGGGAAAATAATAGCATTCTGAACACAGAATGCATAGTACAATGGGGCTGGAGGGGTTAAATAAAAATATAAAAATTAACTCACCTTCTCCTCTTGATCGCGTAGTTCCCGGTCTCTTCTTTACTTCTTTCATGATGAGCTGTGGGCTAAAAGGACCTGTGGTGACGTCAGATCACATGCTCCATCACCATGGTGATGGACCATGTGATTGGAGCATGTGATCTGACGTCACCACAGGTCATTCAGCCCACAGCTCATCATTAAAGAAGTAAAGAAGAGACCGGGAACTACGCGATCAAGAGGAGAAGGTGAGTTAACGTTATTTTATTTTTTTAACCCCTCCAGCACCATTATACTATGCATTCTGTATTCAGAATGCTATTATTTTCCCTTATAACCATGTTATAAGGGAAAATAATACAATCTTCAGAACATCAATCCCATCAATTTTTCACAGATCAGTTCTGCGTTGCGTGTAAAACGCAGCATGTTCTATGTTCTGTGTTTTTCACACAGCCCTGGCTCCATAGAAGTGAATAGGGCTTCAGTGAAAAACTAATTGCATCCGGAAGCAAGTTTTTCACTGATGGTTGCCAAGAGATGTTTGTAAACCTTCAGTTTTTTATCATGCGCGTGAAAAACACATCAAACCGCATTGCACCCGCGTGGAAAAAAAAAATTAACACTTAAACTAAACGCAGACAAAACTGACTGAACTTGCTTACAAAATGGTGCGAGTTTCACTGAACGCATCTGGAGCCAATCGGTATCAGTGTGAAAGAACGAGCGAGTATTCTGCGTGGGTGCAATGCGTGATGCGAACGCATTGCACCCGCACGGAATCCGGACCCATTCATTTCAATAGGGCTGTGTACATGTGCATTGGTTTTCACGCATCACTTATGCATTGCATGAAAATCGCAGCATGTTCTATATTCAGCGATTTTCACACAACGCTGGCCCCATAGAAGTGAATGGAGCTGCGTGAAAATTGCATCGCATCCGCAAACAAGTTTTTCACGAATGGTTGCTAAGAGATGTTGTTTGTATACATTCAGTTTTATGCAAAACGCATAAAAACGCATTGCACCTGTGCGATAAAAACTGAACGCGATCGCAGGCAAAACTGAATGACTTTGCCTTTTTTCATTGAACGCATTCGCAACGCATCCGGACCTAATCCGGACACGCTCGTCTGCAGGGGGCCTTAGGAGTTTAAGGCTTTAAAAGGGAATGTGTCAACAGAAAATGACAATTTTTTTAAATTAACCTTTTAATGTTAAAACATATTTTAAAAGACTTTTTGTTGATGTTAAGTTTACATGTCACTATCTACAGTATATATATTGTTTTAATGCACAGGTCCCTTTTCAGCAGTCATCTCATTATCATCACCGGCAGGATTACAAGGAAAGGTTACACACACACACACACACATATATCACAGGATCTATAATTCACAATAGGTATTGTCAAAGCTTATTTACTCCTTCCTTATACAATGCACAGGTCGCAAAGCATGCCTAGAAAACTCCCATAGAGTAAGGTCCTCTCTTGTCCATTGTGTCTATGGCCCATGCTGGATGCTGTAAATCATATATCTATGTTAACAATAGCTCAGGCAATCTATAATCAGAAAAAATAAATAAAAAAATATTAGGAAAAAATGGATGTGGGCACGGTGACTCGCAGCACGTGGGTCCTAGGTTCGAATACGACTAAGGACAACATCTGCATGGAGTTTGTATGTTCTCCCCGTGTTTACGTGGCTTTCCTCCGGGGACTCCGGTTTCCTCCCACACTTCAAACACATACTGATAGGGAACTTAGATTGTGAGCCCCGTTGGGGGACAGTGATGATGATGTCTGTAAAGCGCTGCGGAATATAGTAGCGCTATATAAGTGAGTATAATAATTAAAGGGGGTCTGCAGTTTGTTTAAACTGATGATCTATCCTCTCTATAGATCATCAGCATCTGATGGGCGGGGGTCCGACACCCGGGACCCCCGCCGATCAGCTGTTTGAGAAGGCAGCGGCGCTCCAGCAGCGCCGCAGCCTTCTCACTGTTTACTGCAGGCCCACTGACGTTAAGACTAGTATCAACTGGCCTGAGCGGGGCTAAGCGCCGTTCACTTGAATGGAGCTTAGCCCCGCCCAGGCCAGTTGATATTAGTCGTGACCTCAGTAGGCCGGCGGTAAACAGTGAGAAGGCCGCGGCGCTCCTGGAGTGCTGCTGCCTTCTCAAACAGCAGATCGGCGGGGCTCCCGGGTGTCGGACCCCCGCCGATAAGATGCTGATGATCTATCCAGAGGATAGTTCATCAGTTTAAAACAAAATGCAGAACCCCTTTAAATCAAATGTGTGTCACTGGCTTTAACTTGTAGAAAGAAAAAAATTTGAGAAGACACAATCCCTTTGAAAATAAGAAACCAAAAATGTAAATAGGTATGAACAGATACATTGTGTCATATGTAATAGATTTATCAGATATAGCAGCAATCATTGCCCTCGGATGTGGCTCCATTCTCCATGCATATGACTGTGCACGACTACAGCTCCTACAATGGCCTACAGCAGGCATTCAGTAACAACATAAAAGCTACACGGAAGGCTACAAGCTCGTGGCAAAGAAGACAAATCACAGTAACACAGCCCGTGCTGTCACATATTAAATCCTTGTTACTGGAGCCGTCAGATAATCGATGAGAAAAGTCTGCCAGACTCTGCTCTAAGGGTTAGGTCCTTCTATGAGCTCATAATATTCAGGATGAATCAGGGGTTAGCCCTGGTCATCCTTTCTCGTTCGCAGATTCATCTCCATCCTTCCAGATGACATTACATTGACAAGGGGTGAAGAACTGTTTAGGAATCATATTTGCTGAGCTTTGTTCAGTGGGGGATGTGTACAAGTCAGTAGCTGTAATAAATTCATGGCGTGCCCTCTCCATAGCAGGGATTTCTCTACTAAACTGGATTATTTTTAATTATCTGAAATCAGACAGCAGAAGAAAGCCTTTTTCCCCTAGGTATGTAAGAAAAAATATATACGCTAAAAAGTTTTGGGTTTAAATAAAAATTTAAATTTAGAGATACTTTTTCACTGCATCAGCGCAATTTCCAACATGATGTCATTTATATGACATCACTGGAGGAGTATGGTTTACATAATACATTCTACAGTATGTTGATGAATGACAGTTCTTTATGTGTTTGGGTGCCATCAGTGCCATAGGCATTGCATCCTTCTCTAGGTGCCTGAAGACCCAGAGCAGTTCCTCTTATGTAGAGGTTTAGTATATTGTGAAGTGGACCTAAAAAAGCAGCATGCTATGCTTGTAGGTGATATCTATGACTGTATCATGATACTGGCAATATGGCACAAATACCCTGGTCAGGATTGCTTTTTAAAAGTGTTATGCCATGGTTGATGTAAAAATCATATAGTACATGGCAATCTCTTTCTAATAAAGCTAAAACGAGCCCTGTACCTCACATGGATCCAGAGATCTGCCCATTCATTGCTCCCATTGCTCTGCTGCAGCTATTTCCCTTTAACTGTCACAACTAACAGAAAATATGGTTAGTGACAGTTGAAGACTTAAACTCTGTGTGTGCGGCCATCTCAATGAGGTGGACGGAGAAAGAAGAAAAAGAGCAAACAGCAGGTGGCGCTATACAGATACATTTTATTGAATAGCTCATTGACTATACTAAATGTTTAATTACATGCAATTATAAAAGTATTCAGATCCACTTGCTCTTTTGAAAAATTTAGAATATTTTGCAGGGGATAACCCAGTTAATGTTTATGGACAAATAACTACAAATACAATTTCACAAATTCTGATAAGGCTTTCCTATTTCTATTATTATATGGGATTTACCATCTGGTCATGAATGTACAATATTTTAAGGACAGCCAGAAAACTGTACAAGTCTTGTACAGCATCTACAAAACCAAAAGACATACAGTAGTTCAGCTTTAAAGGAGTTTTCCGGGATTTTCATATTGATATCCTCAGGATCGGTCAAATAGCCTAAGCGCACATACTAAGCACAGCTCCAGTGGATGGCGCTGTGCTTGGTAAGCTGTGAGAGGAGTCTGCAGCGCTCACCAGGGTGCGGCATGTGAGAAGGCCTCAGCGCTCGCTAAAGCTCTGGTAAGCGCCAAAGCTTCCTCAAACATCTGATTGGTCGGGATGCTGGGAGATGCACCCTTGCTGATCTCATATTGATGGCGTATCCTGAGAAAAGGCTAGCAATATGAAAATTCTGGAAAACCCATTTAATGATATTAAATAAATTGTTCCAAATCTTCAGGTGAAAATTTGTTATTAAAGGGGTTGTCAAGAAGCAGAAAATATGTTTTATTGTTTAAAGGCATTCTTCCACCTCTTTTTACCCTATAGAGCTGCGGACATGCACGGCTAGATCGCTGCTAGCATGTCCGCAATATACCTGTCCCATATCTCTGAGTGGTTTTATTGAGTGTAAAAAAAGATTTTTTATATATGTAAATGAGCCTCGTAAGGAACCCAAGGGGCTGCACTAACCGTTCTGGAGCCCAGACACACCCCTGTGAAGGAGCCCAGCACCGGCATAGTGTTCCTTCCCTGTGCTAGCATCAGCCTCAGGGAAGGAACTGCGCACTGCGAGATTGCGGCCATCTGACTTTGTGAGCAAGGAGGAGATTCGTTGATACAGGCGGTGCTGGGCTCCTTCACAGTGGGTGTGGCTGGGCTCCAGAACAGTTAGTTCAGCCCCTTGGGCTCCTTACCAGGCTCATTTACATATATATATATATATATAAAAAATCATTTTTTACACTCAATAAAACCACACAGAGCTATGGGACAGGTATATTGCGGACATGCTAGCCGTGCATGTCCGCATCTCTATAGGGTAAGAAGAGGTGACAGAGTCCCTTTAAGAAATGTGAAATGATGGAACGTACTAATATATTTTATTGTTCAAAGCTGTGTGGATCGTCTTTTTTCAGACTCCATTTCCTGCTGTCGGCAGCTTCACTTCCACGTTCATTCTGACACAGTAAGTGATGTGACGAAGGGGGCTAGCTGTCTGGCTCAGTTTAAAAGCTAAGGTAACCCCTTTCCCTGTCTCTGCATCAGCCATGATAGAGGAGAAGGGGCCTGCCATAGGCACTGAACGGAGGCAAACAGCTTTAGAAATGTCAGCGGCACATCAGAGATGGGGAGAAAGCTCTCTGCCTGAATATGGAAGTGGACCTGCCGAGCCCAGGAGAGGGTTATGAAATAGGACAAGCCAGGCATATCTGAACAATAAAGTATATTAGTAAGCTGAACGATTTTACATTTCATAAACATCGAATAACACAAGACAAAATTAGAGATGACAGAACCTTTTAAGATTTTTGTTTCATTTCCGGTTCATATAATTTTTGAAAAACTAAAAAAACAGAGGGGGAAGGGGGTGAAGAGAGAGTGCGAGAGGAGGGTTTCTTGGCTCTCTCTCTCTCTCTCTCTCTCTCTCTCTCTCTCTCTCTCTCTCTCTATATATATATATATATATATATTTACACACACACACACACACACACACCTTGTATGGGGTTTACTCTTTCTCATTATGGAGAGCGCCTAGTATATGGAGTATCGTAGGTTAGGCAATGCCATCTGGGTTTCTGGGAAAGATTCAAATTAGTTTTCTGTAGCCCATTTCATGTCAGCAGATGTAGGAAGTGATAATTTTCATATATTTTTCCCAGAAACCCAGAGTGGCCTACAATAATCTGCACATGCAATACGCATACTAGGCGCTCTCCATAATGAAAAAGAGTAACCCCCAGACAACACATATATATTGCTGAGAAACCTTCTCGTTAGAATCTGAACTTTTTTTGGAGGTTCGGGATGAATTCCGAACAAGTAGAATCGATTCAGTCATTCTTAGAGGAAAAAAAAAAAGGGCTTCACCAGGTGCACAACATTTTCTGTAAAAAAAAAAATAAAATCTATAAATTGGGCATAAAATGAAAAACATCAGCACAGAAGATATCACTTTATCGTCTCAAAGGCTTTTGATTTGAAAAAGTAACAAATACATGATATGGGAATGAAAAGGCAGATATATTTCACTTTATTTTTAGAAATAATAACAGAGGTTGGTAAAGAAGATAGGATACAAAAGATTCGCTCCAGGGGGCCTCTTACTGTGCACTAAAAAGCATGCAGAGCACAATTACTCCATGCACATCAGAGTTTATCTGTATTTAAGAAATACTGTAGCCCAGGAATTCTGCAATTGTAAATTCATAGAAGCCTATATCAGTGTATTTATGGGCTAGCAGTTCAATGCGGGCCACATATGAAAACGTATGCATTTACACTGTGTACATAAGATCATGCACATGGACACACAGCACCACTGATGTATGACGGTGAAGTAATTAAGTGTCTACATCCCCATCTCCACAATATGTGACTGCAGCAGGCAGTTAGATTGCTATGGGTTAGATACTGACCTGACAGAGTACTGCCACTGATGTAGTGGGGGTTTCCAGTATTGCACCCCCTAACCCTGTGATGGCTAACCTACGTCACTCCAGCTGTGGTAAAACTACAACTCCCACGATGTACACTTGCTTGGCTGATTTCAGGACTCCATAGAAATGAATAGAGCATGCTGGGAGTCGTAGTTTCATCACAGCTGGAGTGCCGGAGGTTAGCCATCGCTGCCCTAACCTGTTGATCTGCTTCTTTTAATGGAACCATGCCCCACAGTATACCAAGAGCAATATTACCAATAATAACACTTGAACTATCAAACTCTATATGACCAACAGATGTATCACTTATAGCTTCTGGACCCTAATGTAGGGCTCCATAGGATAGAATATAATAGATATGTAGGTCCCCTTTAACTACAATAAAAAATAACGTTACCACGAATAGTTCTTTCAGTGCTAAAAAGTTTTAAGGACTGTAAGAACTATTCCCATATTCTTGGTAATGCTTTTTCTTTTTAAATAAAAGGAAACTTGGATATCTATTATATTCTATCCTAGTCAGCCCTGGGGTCCAGAAGCTATAAGCAAGTCATATACAGCCTGGTGGTGCAAGTATACATTTGAAGGGGCATTACACAGATCTACTGGTGATCCTCTACCCTTATAGGTGGTGCCACAGACAACATCCTATTGCCAGTCCAGCAGTAGGCTTCGTTCACATTTCCGTGTTCATTTAGCGCTCATGGACAATCCCTCAGTGTTTCATCTGTGAAGATGTCCTTGAAGATCCATGTTTGGTCTGTGTGTCATCAATATTCATTGGACACTGCTCAGCTAAAATCTACTTCCAGAGCATATTCTAGGAAAACCACAGAGTGAACACAGATGGCTTCTGTGTTTTGTACATGGTTTTCAATGACCCCTAGAATTTAACGGGTGTGTTTGGTCTGCATCAGGGACCAAAGTGGCACATGCTTCTGCGATTATCCACTGATGTGTTGTAAAAATAAATAAATGGGTACGCTCCTTCTATTCCTTAACATGGTGCTGGGTGTCTGACCCCCGTCGATCTGATATTAAAATCCCAGAAAATCCCTTTAACAGTATACCTTTGGGGCCAGTGATTGGCTGACATGGTCAGGTGTGGCTGATCAGACATCACTACTGTAGCCTTGAAAGCAAAGACTGGCATTGAGGACTAGGCAATTCAAAAGGTAAGTAATGCTTATTTTGCATTTTTACACCATCCCCTGCCTGTGCTCCACTTTTTGCTAATTTCAGACAACCACTTTAAGGGAGAGTCTAATCTGGGGTCTGTTTTACGGGGAAGTCACAGTGCACTAAACGTGGCCATTTGCTGTGTCCCCTTTCAGCTATTACCCTGATGAACCTTCTCAAATGGTCGACACATTTGTCTTCTACTCTTCTACTCTAGTTCAACCGTGGAGATATTACACATCAGTGGGTGGTCATATTTTCAAAGGGACAGATAGGACTGATGAGAATGTTAAAGAATCTGACCACTGTTTCTGCACCTAATGGTAGAAATATAGGGTTTCACTTTTTTTGCAAATCATTCCCATATGATTTTTTTTTATTCTCTCAGTAAACTAGTCACATAGTACAGTACAATCTATACACTGTTTGAATGAATAAAAAGATTGGGGTTGTCCAGCCTTTCTTTGAGAAGTTCCAATAGCACTTTATTTTGTATAAAAAAATTAAAGCATGTATCTGATGTACCACACCATGAAAGCCACAGTGTTTCTGCGGCCGGCCTTCATTTTGCAGTAGTTCATGGTGGCGATACATCAGACATGCTTGTGCAAGGTATTGAAAGGGTATTTTCAGACTAGAAAGCCGCCAACCTCTAGGATTAAATAAAAGGTTAGACTTGATCCTTCAATACTGAACACTATATTCCCTTCATTCTCCATACCAATCATGAGACATTTTTTACGCTTAAAAGTGTTTTATTGTTATATATGTGTAGGAGGGAGTGGCCACATGACCCTTTGATTGGTCCAGGTGCGGTTTTTCTCCTCCTATAAATGTGAGGATTCAGTATGTGTTCAATGGTCATGAATAAGGGCTGTAATTGTTTTGTTGCCTGAAACGCGTAGACCAATACTACCTGTACCTGGACGTTTTAAATTTTTGATACGGACTTCTCAAAGAAAGGCTGGACAACCCCCTTCTTTTTATTCATTTAAACTCTGCTCCCAATCCGGGTGAGGAAGCGGTCCGTGCCTCCATGTTTGAAGTTTCCAGACAGGTGAGAGCTGCTCTGATTACTTTTGAATAATCTATATACTGTATACATGGCTTCTTGACAGAGCCTCTTGGACATAAATAAGACATTCAGGTTTAGTCTTTATTGTACTGATTCTCAAGCGTATTCACTGAGATATTTGCATTTTTCTAGTTTCAAAGCTATTTTGGAACTTAACAGAATTTTGGCAAACACCAAGCAGAACATTTATTTCTCAATTTGAATAAGACAAGACAAATATGCCATATGTTCTTTACAGCACCAAGATGTATCCAATGAGGCTGAGAAAGGGAGAGTGAAAGAAAAGACTCTGAGGGGGCGAATTTATCAAGACCGGCATTTCTAATGCCAATCTTGCTCTACTTTGTGATGGAGTGAGATGCATGGCTCTTTAAGAAAACCTGTCACCATGAAATCCAGTGCAATCTTCAGGCAGCATGTTATAGAGCAGGAGGAGCTGAGCAGATTCTTGTATAGGTTTATGGAAAATTATTCATCATAACTTGTCATTTATTCATTTAATTCTCTACTCTTTCTGTGCTTAAGAGTCATGTTTGTGGTCCTTCTCAGTGACTGACAGCTAACTCTGTATGACTAAGCGTGCAAAGACAGTCTTTGATCAGGGTGTAGGACCACCCGCATGACTCCTAAGTGTGGAAAGAGCAGAGAATTAAATGGATAAATTAGAATGAGTATTTTCCTGTAAAACTATATATCAATCTGCTCAACTCCTTCTGCTCTGTAACATGCTTCCTGAGGATTGCACAGCATTTTCATGGTGATGGGTTCCCTTTAATAATACTGGCATAGCCTAGCAGGTCTGTGTGCTTGAATCTGAAATCTACTGTACACCAGCTAGGGGCTGGTGAAGATGTCAAGTGTAACTTGTGCCAGAAAACTGCTACAAATTACCTTAAATGTGTTGTCCCGTAATAAGGGCAAAAGGTTGAACATTTTTGTGTAAATCGGGCTTGTGTCTTTTCTGTGCCAAAACGCTGGAGTAAAAAACATTTAACAAAATCCCTGTGAAGTCCTTTTGAGTCCTCAGAGGTAGGCCTAATAAAAATGCAAGACTATATAAAAAAAATAACCATGTTGTTGATTACAATTTGCCACTGACATAATGACAACATGTAGAATAAAGTTCTAAACACCATAAAATATAAGCAACTTGCATAACAGACAAATAGATTAAACTAATTTAATACATTCATATTAATTCAATTTAAAATGTGAAAATTTAGCATGGTGTAGATATAGTAAGGCTCTGTGCAGTCTTCAATAACCAACAGCTGAATAAAAATGGATGCAACAACTGGTCACACAGTTGTTTTTTTTGCATACAAAACTGTTGCAAGAAACATCTACATAAATGTTTTTGTCCTTTACTTTACCATAAAGTCAATGGGAAAACGGATATAAAAAAATGGCTTGAAGACAGACAATATCAGATAATGATCTCATTTTTTGAGGTGAACCCATTGGCATCAATACCGTTTAAAGTGATTAATAAACAACTCAAGCCAAAGTGTGTCTTTTTAGAACTAAGCTCTAAAAACGGATGGCAACTGATGTATTTTAGACTGTTTTTTTTAATTATTTTTTTATCAGTTTTGGAGAGTATCGATAAAGATATTCTAAAGGTATTCATTTACCCTATTTTATGAGTGTGTACATGAGCAATAACACTATATATGACCATTAGATGACTTGTATTCTGTGTTTATCACCAGATTTCCTCTCTCCTGTTCTAACTCCCTGTGCTCCTCCTTGTCCCTGAACTAATGGTTGGACACTAGCTGCTATGATGTCTCCCATAGACTGCACATATAGAAAAGAGGAGATCCTACTCCCCTATCCCTGTCTCCCACAAACACAAGCAGCAGCAGCATGGATGATACTATGCAGCAGTCCTAAGCAATGTATCTGTGAATCCTGGAGTAAGATATACAGTATATATTTTCTTTGATACGGATATATTAAATTTATTGTCTTTACTTCTACTTGATTTATGCAGCGTTTGTTGAAGCGGTAGTGACTCTTTCAGGGAGGTAACCTAGAATAGAGACTAATTTAATCACATAACCATATGACAAGCATATTTTAATGTCTACGTTACAGTCGCAACACCTGACCTCCAGTGGTTCAGCTAAAACCGAACTTGGATAACCCAAAACTCTAAAATGCATTAGTATTATGACCTTAAATTACCAAAAACCTAGATTGACAGATTCTGAAATCTCTAAATAGGTTTCACACATATAGAAAACCTCCTGTGCTCCTGTCTCTTTGTAGACATGAAATAAAAAAGAGATGAAGCTCCCTATGATTACTGTGATTGCCTTCATAATTACATTGACTCCTTAAACAATCAGAAACTTGTTAATCAGACTGCAAACAAAAGAAGGTAAGAGCAAAATTGAGAGAAGTATCCAAATAAACAGTGAAACTGGTGCAGATTTAGCTGAAGTAAATAATGTTAATTTTGGTATATGTTGGAAACCTTTTAAATGTAATGGCTTCTATAAAAGCCCTTTTCCATGTGCACTTTCCACTGTCAAACAGCTTGAGATGGCAGCAACTGTAAAACACTTTAGATGACAGGATTACAAGCTGGCTGCAGCTTTCGATTTTATGTCTAATTTGTGTTAAAATGCTGCAGCAATTATCTATCTTGTTAGGTATGATTTACTGCAATATGGGTTGTTATATTTGATTTCTGGATTTGGAATATTTGTATTTCTTACAGTATTATAACTAACCAAAATACTGTACCTTTCAGTCTCATTGTGCTCACTTGTAGACATTAGCAGAGCTGAGATACTAAGCAAGTGAAAAGTGGGACAAAAATAATACAGAAGGGGAAAGGAATCAAAGAGGGCTTCTAGTTCTTTAAAGTTGCCGGTCTATCCGCGGGAGATGTCATCAATATTAGATTGGTGGGGGTCCAATTCAGCTTTTTGAAGCACCCGTGAGTGCCATGTCTATGATTTTAGAAGTGGCTGTGTTTGGTATTACAGCTCATTTCCATTCACTTGAAAGGGATGAAGCTGTAGTAAAGTGCTATACCAGTCACAGCAGCTACTAAAAGTACAAAGGAGGCCCTTCTAACAGCTGATCAACAAGGGTGCCGAGAGTTGAACTCTACCGATAAAATATAGGAGTTGTATAGTATAGCCAGCAATTTTTAAAAACTGGACAAGCCTTTAAAGACTAGTTGTCTAAGGCCTCATGCACACGGCCATTGTTTTGGTCCGCATCCGAGCTGCCGTTTTGGCGGCTCGGATGCAGACCCATTCACTTCAATGGGGCCACAAAAGATGCAGACAGTACTCCGTGTGCTGTCCGCATCCGTTGCTCCGTTCTGTGGCCCCGTTAAAAAAACATAACCTGTCCAATTCTTGTCCGCGCTTTGCGGACAAGAATAGGCATTTATACTGTAGGCTGTCTAAATGTCTCGACTATCCCCAGCGGTCTCATAAAGTTGTATGGAGAAGCAGCATGCGTACTTGACCATTGCTCCATTCACTCCAGGGACTCTAGCACCTTGTTCCTACTTATCCCTTATCCTGTGGACAGGGGGTACGTTCTTATGGTGAAACAACCACTTTTAAAACTTTGACAACTTTTAGCAGGAATAATTAATTAAATACTTGATCAGTCTTTTTACATCGCTGTTGGAGATTTTTAGCCCATCCTTGTTTGCAAAGCTGATTTAAGTCGGATTCTCATATCTTCATAAGTTTTCACATAAAAAGGGAAAATTTTAGTTTCTGCCAATGTGTTTGGTCAGTTGATCCTGTGTAGTCTTGTTCTCTACACAATCTTTTTATGTTGAATAATACTATATACTGTATGTAAAACTGAAAGTATTCAAAAATGACCAGATACTTTAAAACTGGTGATTTACCGGACTTTATGTTAGGAGATATTTACTCATCACAACCACAAGGTGATGGATGCTGCTCCAAAATAAGCCTTTAAAAGGCAAAAAGGAAGAAAGTGAGGCTCTAGAAAGGCACTAGATGCTTCCATGAAAAGCAAAATTCTCTAAATGCACATTCTTGTTTTAGAGCTTTTAAAAACAAAAAAAAGATGCAATTTTCTATGAAGGACCTCTCTGCAGGGGGGTGTTCACTTAGAGGTGAGCTTAAAATGACAGCTAACATGCAGCGTCGGTTTAAAGATAGCAATTACTGTATGAGCAACTAGCGGGGTTTCTAAATAAATAGACCAGTGGGTCCTGATGACATGTGTTCTGAAATGGTAACTGTAGAACGAGACTTTGCATAAAAGCCACTTTCCATTTGTGATATTTCTCCCACTGTGATGTTGCACATCTGTTCAGAAGGAGTGCAAAGCCAAAAATAAGTTTGCAAGAAAACAGTTACACATATGCTTTCATCTCTGGAGTAAATAAAAATGTATCTGATGGATTTCGAATGTCTTATCTGAACATCATCACTATGTCGAAATAAAATTGGATATATGAATGGAGATGTACATTTTGGAGTGAGGCCTTCATATGAAAACCTAACATGCCCCAAACCTCTTCCTGATGTGAACTTTAGAATTCTATGATTTTTCCAATTTGCAATGCTTTGCAAAGTTGTCACCGATAAAGGAAGTGTGCAGGATGAGAAACCCATGGCTGCTCATTTCCAAAATAGTGCCACACCTGTCCACACCATTCACTTCAATGATGAAGCTAAGCTGCAATACCAGACAGAACCCATGGAAGGGTAGGGCACTGTTTTTGGAAGAAAGCAGTCATGTTTTTCTAATACTGTACAATCCCTTTAAAGGGGTTGTCCCATTATAAGAACTTATCCTCTACCATGGTATGGGATAAATGTATCATTGGCAGGGGTCTGCCCTCTGAACACAAGAACAGAGTTTACGGCTCATTTCAACACTATGGGACCGCCAGAGATAGCTGAGCACTTCTACTTGGGGACCTGCAGCAGTCCCATAGAGATTGAGAAGAAGACATGTAAGCAGGTCCGCTGGAGAAGAACACAGGCCCCTGTTCACATAGACTGGCATGAGCCACAATGGTCAGACTCCCGTCGATCAGACACTTAACATCTATCTTATTATATTAAGTTCTTGTAAAGTGAATGTGAAGATCATATCAAGGTAAAACTTCAATGCATATACGTAAATGTGCACAAAGCTTGGCAAGATATCATACAGCAGCCATAAAATGTGCATGGGGTAGGATCTAAGTTATGTTATGTGCTGAATTGAAAAACCACTTCCATTATGTCTGACATGGTAAACTCAAGCATGTCTAAAAAATAAATTAAATGCACCTGTATAGCGCCACCTGCTGTTAGTTCTTGTACTTATTTCTCAGTCCACTTCCTTGAGATGGTCACACATGCTCAGTCTAAATCAACTGCCACAAGCCATATCTACAGTTGGAAGCTGTGGCATTTACAGGGAAACAGCTACAGAAGAAAGGAGAAGCGTCCTGAGAAAGGACACACCCTCGTGTGTCAGCCTAAAATACATTGGCTGGTTCCAGCTTTGTTAGAAAGAGCTCGTCATGTACTATATGATGTCTGATTTTCATTTTTTACATTAATCATAGCATAACCTCTTTAATGCCCCATTCTGAGGGTTGAAGTGTGTCAATATAGTTACTCACGTATGTGAATTAACATACACGGAGACCAGTTGCTTGTTAGAAGTTGGGTGTGCTTTTGGTTTGGTCATTCACTTCAATTTAATAAAAAATAAATAAAGTGTACTGTACAGTATACATTTTTTGCTGTGGCCCACTCAACAGTTTGCTGTTCTTTCCTATACAGTTGCAAAAAAGTTATTTTGGCAAATACCACCCTGATGAAGGTCAAGAGGACACTTTTCTCCATTACGTAAATGAAACCAGATGAAGTAGGTCTCAAACACAGTCCTGGCTATGTACAGGTGCTGGGTCTGTAAATGGTGAACTATAAAACGCTATTTTAGAGGTTCACCTTCATATAGGGCAGTATAAAATATAGTGACCCAATGCTGTTAGTATTTTATAGAATGATTTTTTTAAGGTGTGCCATTTTAGAAGTTCACTTTCACATAGGGCTTTATTGCAGTATAAAATACAGTGATCCAATGCTGTTAATATTTGATTAGCAGAATGATTTTTAAGGTGTGGTCCCAATTTTGAAAAACTGCTTCCCATTTCATAGAAACATAGAATGTGTCGGCAGATAAGAACCATTTGGCCCATCTAGTCTGCCCAATATACTGAATACTATGGATAGCCTCTGGCCCTATCTTATATGAAGGATGGCCTTATGCCTATCCCATGCATGCTTAAACTCCTTCACTGTATTTGCCGCTGCCACTTCTGCAGGAAGGCTATTCCATGCATCCACTACTCTCTCAGTAAAGTAATACTTTCTGATATTACTTTTAAACCTTTGCCCCTCTAATTTAAAACTATGTCCTCTTGTAGCAGTTTTTCTTCTTTTAAATATTCTCTCCTCTTTTACCTTGTTGATTCCCTTTATGTATTTTCCCTTTCATAATGTTTGACACACTTCACTTTTGAGCCTGAGTTGAGTTTTTGGGTAGTTTGAAGAATTTATCCAGGGTTTTTTAAGTGATGGGCTATCCTAAGGATTGGCCATCACTTAGCGGCGAGAGCTTGCTACTACAGCGCTGCTTGCATTGACTTCAGCCACTACAATATTGCTGGTACTATGTAGCTTTGGTGCTGACTTCGGTCAACGAGGCTACACAAACAAATTGATTGGTGGGGTGCGGGGTGTTTGACTTTCCGCGACCAGCTAGTGATCACTTAAAAAAACCTGGACAACACCTTTAAGGTCTTACAGGCTGATCAGACAAGGATACATTGAGCATCACTGTGTCCCTATCTATTGGTTTCTATGCTATAGTATATAATACACACATACACTTCAGACAATGTTTGCTTCAAGAATTATATAACAAGTGGTTAAGGGCTCATGCACACGACCATATGTATTTTGCAGTCCGCAAAACACGGATCCGCAAAAAATATGGATGACGTCCGTGTGCATTCCGTATTTTGCGGAATGGAACAGCTGGCCCCTAATAGAACAGTCCCATCCTTTTCCGTAATGCGGACAATAAAGGACATATGAACATACGGAAACGGAATGCACACAGAGTAACTTCAGTTTTTTTTGCGGACCCATTGAAATGAATGGTTCCGCAAACGGAAAGAAAATATGTTCTTGTGCATGAGCCCTAAAGAGCCATGTGTTCTTCCTTTTTCCTCTTCTCTATTTCAAAAGGCAGAACAATATATGGCAATTAACTGAACGTGTAATAAATTAGTTGGACTACAAACCCCCTAAATGACTCCAATCTTACTTAAATTACTATGGCAAAAGGTGTCCTGTAGCATATGTTTGTGCGTACAGGGGTTCAGGCCAACAACACTATCATTATTTACAGCATTCTGACAGCCACAATGCCGCAAAAGAAAGGGTTTCACTGTATTATTCCATTTGTCTCTCAGAAATCACACCAAGGCTTAAAATAATTAAAGACATTCAAAACAAGCAATAAGTATCGAATGGACCTGCCGCTGACAAAGGGGATATCACGCTGACTCTAAACATATACTCACAAAAGAGCTGATTATTAAATATGTCACCAAACCAAAGCAGTCTTGCAATGAAAACACTAACTTGATAGGAAAACAATAGGGCACACAGACACTTGGCAAGTACTTGGAAAATGTACCATAATTACTTTTGAATCAATAAACATTTTTCAGCCCTAGGCGTTCTGGATAAAGTGATTACATTGACCTGGTTGCTCTGTGGCTTGTAAAGGGCCCTCATGTTTTAGGGATAGACGCTAGTGTGTGCATGTGGCGGGTAACACCAACTCGGCATTTCTGTTTAGACATCACTCTTTGTCCTGTTCAATCAATAGCATTGTACGACTGGAAAAAAAATATGATTTCACTAGATGGACTTTTCAGGAAAATATCGGAGTCGGATGACATGAGATCACACAAGCTTTAAATCACATAATTTGCGCCGAAACATGGCCGTTTATACAGTGACTGGAAGAGAAACCTTTAAGAAACCATGAATGACTGCAGAAATAAACACGTAGATTGTTGCTGGCACCACCTTCTATAGTAACTATGGACAATTCTTCAACAAAAGACATAGAAGAAATGACGGAGTCATTTAAAGCGAGTGTCTCACTTATTAGTTTAATCAAGGTATATGTCCAGCAATTCTCTTGACCATATCTTCTGCCAGAAGTGTAAAAGTGATGGCGGGAGATCAAGTAGTATATTTGCCTAGCCAACTGTATGAGCTTAGTAAGATAGGCTTCGGCCTCCTCCAGAGATCATGGAGTGGAAAAGAATAAGCAGACAGAGCATTATCTGTGTGTATGGTTTTACTATACTGGTTTATATTGGGCTCCAGTTTTGTAACAGTTTTGTCATTTTATCACGCATCCTCTGCTGACATGTCCCAGTCTAAACAGCAAAGTGGACAATATCTGATGCTTTGGACAATGTTCTACTGGGAACCATGGGTTCTGGCATTTATATTACTTTCACCCGTATCACCTACCTAAACACTGTGCTCACCAAGTACTCCAGGTAGTTCTGGCTTTGGTTACCTCCCTTGATAACAAAGAATTGGCCATCTTGATATCAAACATGCAAACAATCATTTCCCAAACAAATAACAAAATTAGATGTTCATCCGATCCCAGTGAAATCATGGGCTTCAGCCAACCTTGGATTTCGGTGTAAGGCCACCATTAGGCACATTTTATGTCAAGGACTGATCAATGTTACATTTAAAAGGGTATTCCAATCTAGACATGTATGGCATATATTCCGTAAATGTACAATGGGAACAGGTCCCAGAGGTGGAACCAGCACCAATCTGACATTTATGACATATCTTTTGGGTATGACATAAATGTCCAGATGGGGCAACCCTCTGGTGGGTTCTATGATCTGGGACAGACTAATAGTAAGTATATTACATAACATATGGCTAAGGCTAATAATAGTTATACTATCTTAGATTTGTAAAGTAGAAATTTCATGCAATTACATAAAGTCAAACTACCATAATAAAATTAAGCCAATAAGATTAAATCTAATTGATAAGTAACATAGAAACTATATATTTGTTTGTATATTATCAATAAATGTAAGCAATGATGTAGGCATGCAAAATGTTATGGATCAGCGAGTGTGAACCCACTGTGCAAACTAACCGGTTTGGCATAGGGCTAACCCTAAGGGCGTTGTCCTAGCGCTTTCCCAGGATTCACCCTTTAACCCCTGTACAGGGATTTGGACTTCGTTGTGGGTTAGCATGGCTAAGATGAAGGAAAACAGCACCATAAGCGCAGAAGCAGTCAAAATAGTCTCTGAAACTGAAACTGCAGATATTTGGCAACACTGAACTGGAGAAATTAGGGGAGCTTGAGCGAGTGGTAGTGGTGGATGCAGGAACCAAGACTGTATCACATACAGGGGAGACATAGTAGGAGAACTTAAATATGGACCTGAACTGAAAGCTGAACTGTCAGGTTAGGAGTGCACAGGCAGGAACACAAACTGGATAACATAACAGAATCGCAGAAGCTCAAAGTCTTCCAAACACCTTTGATGGTCACAGGGTCCCTTCAAGCTAAGGCATTGTCTACCTTGAGAGGGCAGACCCACCACATAAAACATGCAAACAAGGCCTTTTCAAGGCTCTGTAAGTTCTGTGGTGCCTTACTCGACAAGAGCAAGCCAAGTGGACCAGAAAAGGCCTAAGTAACTCAACTGATACAGTTTCTTGTTCCACATATCCTATATAAACACTGTAGGAGCCTAGAATAAATGCTTGAGAGCTAATGGTTTAATTATGTTGATCCTTTACTAATACTGTAAAAGTGGGAGTAAAAACACTCATCTGTCTCTTTCTGGAGGATGCTGAACACAAGAATTTTACATGCTGAATATAGGAATCCGGTCCTCAGCTTGGCAGCACAATGTCTTGGGTTGACTGGAGATCAGCTTCCGGGAATGATTCAACTAACTAGGACCAGTACACCAAATATATATTTTCCCTATCATGTAACCAGGACATGAGATGCCCGAGACATATACAACAGACAGACTACACAAAAGAACTACTAATGTAAAAATGGTACAGAAAACATTCAATAAATGCCCAAAATGCATGCGAGTCTGATTAGTCACGTTGCAAAACGACTGGCAGTGTATAAATATACATTCACTGAGAAATTGTAAATTAAAGAAGAACTTTCACCACTCCTGACATGTCTGATTTAATAGCTTCATGCATTCCCCAACTGGTTACCTCCCCTCTGTACCCTTACTGAAGGCTAATAGTAATTTATTCATAACTTCTAGTAGAAATAATAAAGGAATGGCACAGCATAAAACCATAAGAAGAGATGTTGCAGAACTGTTATTACATGGGGAGTGCATGAAGCTATTAAAACAGGGATGTCAGGAGCAGAGAAAGGTCCTCTTTAAATAAGATCTCCAGCTTTGTGCACTTTTTTATAATTTGAACCCCAGCCTGCTGTACTTGTTGAATAAACCATACTCACCTACTCCCCATCTCTCCATTCTGGCTCCCTTATGTGTTCTTAAAGGGAACCTGTCACCGGGATTTTGGGTATAGAGCTGAGGACATTACATGGGTTGCTAGATGGCCACTAGCACATCCGCAATACCCAGTCCCCATAGCTCTGTGTGCTTTTATTGTGTAAAAAAAATGATTTGATACATATGCATATTAACCTGAGATGAGTCCTGTCCCTGACTCATCTCACATACAGGACTCATCTCAGGTTAATTTGCATATGTATCAAATCGTTTTTTTTTACACAATAAAAGCACAGAGAGCTATAGGGAATGGGTATTGCAGATGTGCTAGCGGCCATCTAGCAACCCATGTCCTCAGCTCTATACCCAAAATCCCGGTGACAGGTTCCCTTTAAGGTTCCCGTCCTTTAAACTTCCGGATGGACAGGGTTACATGCACCACTTCAGCTTGGCATTAGCAGTGCCCTGTCGCCAAGCCACACAACACTGCTGGTCACAAGCCCCTGGAGGACACGTCATTGACTGAAGCGGCACACATGACCATATCCATCCAGAAGCTTACAGGATGCGGACCATAAGAGCCAGGAATCCAGGAAGCTGGAAAAGAGCAGCACGGGCAGGTGAATATGGTTTTAGCTGGGGTTGAAATTTAAAAAAGCGAGCAAGTTAATAATGGGACTGTGTCATCAGAAAATTACCTATTGTATAAATGAAGTTTTTATGTTAACCTGCAGTTATCGTTCTGACCACTGAGGCTAATAATATACTGCCAAGTCTTGTTCTAAGATTACTTTTCAGCAGCCCTCGCTGAAATGAAAGGCAGGGTTACAATGGAAGGCATCACCATTTATAATAGGTGATGGACACGACTCATCTACTCCTCCCTCCGCATACAGTGATCTCTGTAGAAGTCACTGAGCAGGTCTAGAAAACTGTCTCTGGTTTAATTTAATAAAATAATTTAGGTGATACAGAACCTTTAAAGGCACCTGTTACCATTGCCCGCCCATCCCTCCCCCTCCTGTCATTCATTGCAGACCCCATTGATGTGGCCACTTTCCGGTATAAGTGCTGGTTTTTGGCTGAATAAAAACCATTTGGCCATTTTGTTGGATAGCGGCCAGATCCCATTATATTCAATGGGGTCCGGCAGTGAACTGCAGTTTCTGGCTGGGCTGGATCTTGGTGAACTCCAAAAGCACTTTCTCTGCCAGGACAGCCTGCTGGATCCTTTTAACGTAAGTTTGAGCCTACCCTTAGTGATCCATTGCTTCATACCGGAGGAAAAAAAAGTACTTTTAATCCATATGCAAATGAGAGGTTAAGTGCACTGAGGGTGGGCCCACGCCACTCTATGCACCTGGCTCCTCTTGCTTCCTCTCGCTCCTTCTTGATTGACAGGGCCAGACAAGATGATTATAATTATAGATATATTACTGGTATATTTGTGGCTTTAGGAGTCTGGTGAGTCTATAAGTAAAAGACAAAATGTACAAATGCTGATGAAAATTATTTTCAGTGTTACTGACGGGAAACCAGAAAGTCTACTTTTGGATCTGTAAAAATAAATAGTTTTAAAACAGTGGGGTTTAGTTATGAGCTTCAGATCCCATTAGAGGCTTTTTAATGGACCTAATGAATAGGCATTTACTAACTAGTGAATGAGAAAAAGAGAAACAGTGGCAGTCCATACAGCCCTCACATTTTATCACTTCTCCGATTGGATTTTAATTACAATGAAAATACAACAGCTTTACCACACAGCGACAATCAATAAGATTCATCAGAAACTACGCGGATATCAAATGGCAAAAATGCTGCTAGTTCAGATGAATCACATTTAGACTTAACAAATGTGACCATGACAGCAGGACAGAGATGCAAGGTCCGGGAGCAGCCGTTATAATGAACACCAAGTCCTGGCCAGTGCATGGGCCTAGAAGGTGGACTTTCCTTTACCTTTTTCTATAACTTTTTAGATTGACTGACTGGTCTGCCACAGCACTGTGGTTAATAAGAGGGGTTCCTTACGGGCTCCTAAGGGGGAGCTCCTCTATGAGGTCTAAATTACAAGACAGGGTATATGGGAAAGGTTGTCTTGATGGGATAGCACCTTTAATGTGGTTGTCTCATCTGAGACATTGGTGGCATATCGCTAGGATATTCCCCTGGATCCCATAGAAATGAATTGAGGGCTGCTCTCTGCTCCCTTTATGGGTAATGTTCTGGAGATGGATCCAAGAGCTGGGACCCCAACCTATCTGGCATAGGTGGCAAATCCTAGCGATATGCCACCAATGTTTTAGATGAGTCAACACCTTTAGAACACATCTTAAAAAAGTATTTTTAAATAATTTCAATTATTTATACTGTACTCTTGAGTTAGAAGATGCTTTCTTCTCCAGATCTCCAGTTTTGCTGGTTACCTCCCGTCAGAAAGCAGTACATTATGGATGCTCGGTTGTGTAATGGAAATATTTGTAGTAGAAATTCGCTTGCATCAGACTTTGTGTAAGGAAAGGTAAATCTCTTCACGACTCAGACAAAGGTGTTATCATGTTGAGTTCTGCTGAGCACTGCCCCTTCCTGCCCAGTCTGTTCACCTCTATTTAGTCACAAAAGGGTGTAACAAATAGAAAAGGGGTTGGCCCGTCACCCGACCACTTACTTCATGTAACAAGGATACAGGAAGTGATGACACAGGAAGATGAGAAACCACCATCATTTAGAATAACCTAGCCAGCTAACAAACACATGTATACAATAATCTCCCATTACCACTGGAGTGAACTTTATCCAGCCTTGCTCAGTGATCAATGCCAGATAAAGTTACTATGATCCTCATACATGTTTATTTACAGGACAACGTAATTATCTCCAGCGGCTGATCAGGCGCACTAGAGACAAACGCACGTTGCTTTCATATATTGTTCTCTTAACAAATGCATCCAGGCCAAGCCAATAAATCCACGTCTTGCGCGGGGGCCCCAGCCGGCATACACACATCAGCCAAGAAAACACTGCTCTGCTGAACACATCAGTCTCCCAGGGCATAGCACATGGACCATTCGCCGACGGAGACCTCTGCGCCCGGCCGCTGTGTCTCCACATACACGGGAAGATATCCACTCCAATGGTTTACCCTGACACTGAGAGACATGATGATAATACACAATATATTAGAAACACATCCTAATAAACTTTCCACAACTGTTGAAAGTTAAGATGGATTTACACGTATCAATAAATGGCCAGATTATCGGGAATAACCGTTCATGCAAACGCACATTCCCAATAATCTGGCCATCCTAATGTACCGCCAATCATCCAATGAACGACCGAAAAGCTTGTTCATTGGATGATCCTGTCGTTCGTGCAGACATCACAAATCATAGTTTCTGAGCAGCAGATCGTGTGGACTAAACATTGATCTGCTGCCTAGAAACAATGATTCTGTACGGGGACAAGGGATCGCAATAGCGACCCCTTATCCTCATACTGTGATTGAGATCACTGCATGTGGGGCTCCTTCACTGAGCGAGCAGCCAACTGCCGGGAAGGAACGTTTCCTTCCTGACAATCAGCTGTTCCATTGGCCCGTGCAAGCCAGCCTTAGAGCTAAGCTCAGAGGTCACGTCTGACAGCAGAGTGGAGATAAACTGCTCGAACACAACGCCTATCATTCAAAACAAACAAGATTACGAATTAGGAAGTAAGGTGCAAGTCACAGACACTGTAAAGAGTCAAACACATGGATATTGGAAGCTGTCCATACTTAGCTGGTATGGCATGTTATTTATGCCGAAAAAATGAATGTCGCAAGATTTATATAACATAATAACTCAGTGGTAGTATTGCTGTTTTTTTTTCAATCCATCCCAGAAATGGCATTTATTATGTAGATACAGTTAATACAAGACACTTACTAATGTATTGTAATTGTCCATATTGCTTCCCTTGCTGGCAGGATTCATTTTTCCACCGCATTTATTTTTCCATACAAGTCATATGATGGTCAGATATAGTTTTATTACTAATGTACACTTACATAGAAGCTTATTTTGAAACGTTATCTGAAAGTGCAGGTAATCAAAATTATTGCGAATAGCAAACCCTGACGACCTGATTGCTCTGTCATTCTTATCCATCATCATAATGGCTCTTACTATGGAACATATTGGGTGTATTTGTACGCAGTCTATTTTTCAGGGATAAAAGAATCCTTATCCCATATCTTAGTATATGTTACTAGGTTTACGTAACTTTTTTATGCCCCATTTTTAAAAATGCACGTTGTAATCCACGATTGAGAATAAACCTTATTTTGGATTTTAAGGGCATGCATTTCCTCAAAGGGAGATGACCCCCTTTACAACGCGGTATATCTGAGATGTTAAAACATCTCGTTAAACAAAACGTTAAACAGTAAGTTCCGTGTAACCCAAAATGGTGCCATTAAAAACTACAACTTGTCCTGCAAGCCCTCATATGGCTGCATCCAAATAAAAAAGGTATAGCTTGTGGAAGGTGACGATCAAAAAAAAAAAATGCTTGGTCACTAAGCCCTAAAATGCATACAGGGGGAAGGGGTTAGTTTAGTACATTTAGTCCCCACTGTCTTTCTGTGAAGTTTCCTAGCAGCAGTTGTTATGAGGTGCCCAGGAATCTGTACAAAAAAATAACTTTGACATACCCGTTCCCCAGTACAAAAAAAGAGAGCCAATTGACGACAATGACTGCTGACCACACAATGTCCCTATATCTCCCATACATAGTCTGTCCTTCAAATTCATGCCTACTGTATCATCTCCCTTTCTAGGAATTGTGTTCATCATTTTCTGACATCTCTATAAAATCTCCTTGTGCCATATACTTATACAGCCAGATAGTGGGTTCTATTTTGTTCATTTCCATGGTGTCCTATGCATAATAGCTTTTAGGTGTAGCACTAGATCAAGAGACTATTGTTGGCAAACCATTTGCCACCGGGCATGCAGCCATGGAAGGGTTTTGCTTTAATGAGAAACAAATGACCGCCTGTTACCTTGATAATAAAGCAGCTACGCTTCATGTCACATATCGGTAAGGTGCTAATCTGTAGCACTTTACTTACGATCACGCTAGCAATAAAACTACATGATGCAACATGATAAATCGGGTACAAGCATTTGGGCGCCAGATGAGAGCGTCTAATTTGTTGCCAATGTAGCAAACCACTTATCAACCAGAGTGATATGTTAACTTGGAGGGCAAGGCCTATGTAGACTCGCTGGTGATACTACAGGCATGGGCAATGATACTGCATGGAGCAATATACTACAAGGCATATGCAGTATTTTTTCATCATTAAATGGTCACCAATTTTTCACACAATTTTGCATCAATCCGTGAATATAAGAAACTTTGTAATATAGCTTACAAGGAAAAATGCCTCTTTCTACACTTATGAGACATTTCTTCTCTGACCCCCTCCCCCTTAACATTTACTGTGAATTCTCTGCTACATCTGCCTTAAGAAACCACGACAGAATGTCTGCTCACTAAAGGATTAGATTACAGCTGCCCATATAAATTTATGGAGATGGGAGAAGGAGTGAGCTGCAGTGAGAAAGGCACAATCACAGAAAGAACAGCTGCAGCAGCTAATAATATGTTTTATATTGTAACTCACATGCTTTAATCACATCATTACTGTCCAGTACTTCTCCATAATATCCTTTTTCTGAGCAGAACCTCCTGTCTCTAAGTGTATTCCATGGAAAGACATCAGAACTGCCAGTCTCTACCCACTAGCTCAGGGACAACTGACAGAGATGGAGCCTGCAGAGGGGAAACTACTAAAAATGGCAGCTACAAGTCTTATGATGGTCCGATATAGTTTTACATAGGAGCTTATATAGCTTACATAGAAGCTGATTTTGAAATGTTATCTGAAAGTGCAGGTACTCAATATTATTGCAAATAGCAAACCCTGAAAACCTGATTGTTCTGTCATTATTATCCATCATTATAATGGCTCTTACTATGGAACATATTGGGTGTATTTGTACACAGTCTATTTTTCTGGGCAAAAAGAATCTTTATCCCATATCTTAGTATATGTTACTAGGTTTATGTTACTTTTTTATGTCCCATTTTAAAAAATGCACATTGTAATCCACGACTGAAAAATAAACCTTATTTTGATTTTAAGGGCATGCATTTCGTCAAAGGGAGGTGACCCCCCTTACAACGCGGTATATCTGAGATGTTGAAACTATTTTAAATGAAATGATCACCATGGAAACTCACGTTCCCTTAGATTACAAAAAATGCAAATAAAATAATAAAATATATAATTTTTCTTTTTCAAGCGAAACATAATATCATCTACAATCTTAAATAGACGTTTAATTTGCATGTATGTTTGATGCCAATTATTAAAAATAGAAGTGTATTAATTATAGAGTGTAAGGCATGAGAAGAAGACTGAAAACCAGGAATGACGTTTTCAGATAACTCTTTTATAACATGGTAAAGCTAGACTAAATGTCTTCTAATCATATACATTACCATCTACTATATGCTTGGGTTATTGTCTACTTATGACCCTTTAGTGAATGTAACCTGGATTCAGAGCTGCTCTGCATAGTGTGAAGTGAACCTCGCAATGAACTCTGCAAGCTATACAGGGAATCAAATGACAGATTTTAAGACATTTGCGGTCTCCTCACAAAAAAAAGCTGAAAGTGTCTATAGCAGGGGCAGGCAACCTCTGGCACTCCAGTTGTTGGGAAACTACAACTCCCATCATGCATAATTGCTCTGCATGCTGGGAATTGGAGTTTCAAAACAACTGGAGTGCAGAAGGTTGCTGACCCCTGGTCTATAGCTTATAACGGGCCTGTGCATATATGTTCAGGCAGTATGCGTCGGCATACCTTTTCTTCCATCATATTAAAAAGAAAAGTTTACTTTTTTAATACAGGTCATCCTACAAAAATGTGTAACCAAATGGTATAGAGCTGCATAAGCTGGATCATATAGTCAGCCTATATGTTGGGAGCAATTCCCCTCATACTACACTGGGGTATTTTATATGGTAAGTTGTATGACCGAGCAATAAACCATGAAAGTAGTGTAGTGCAGAATTGTAAAAAGTGGTCTGGTCATTAAGGGTGTTTCAGCTAGGGGGGTTAAAGGGGCATTCCCAACTTGGACATTTAGGGTATAGACACAGGTTATGCCGTGTCTGTCTGATGTAGATCCCACCTCCTGGAGCCACAGCTATGTATAGAACAGGGGTCACCATGACTCACCATACTTGACTGTTCACTCAAAGAAGACAAAGGAGAAAGCCATGCATCTCTCCACCGATTCACTACCTTGATGAGGCTGAGGGGGTGGGGGACCACCAATAAAGAGGTAGAAACCTCATACTGTGACTATGCCATAAATCTCCAAGGTGGGAAAGACCCTTTGATGTTGCTTTGGCTGTGCTGTAGCTTTTAAACAGTGTCAATTATGATCAGTTAGTTTTAGAAAAAAAAAAAAGGCAAAAGTAAGCATTTACAGATGAGAAAATAGATGAATACGTATAAACCAAATCTAAAAAAAAGCTAGACAAACAAAAGATAGGTGGACATTCTGACAAATGATAGATGATAGGCAGATATCTAGATAGATAGATATCAGATAAATAAATAGATATTGGTCTTTTCTTATCGTTCATGGTTAACCATGTATGTTATCCTTTTGAATAATTTAAGAGAAAACCCAGGGACTGTGCTTACTTACCCTCTCTGTTCTCTTTTGCACATTGATGGTCTTCTACAATAACATATATACTGTCACTTTGGCTACATCCACATCTGCATTAGGGTATTCTGGTACTCCGGGATGGCCGGACTGCTGGTGCCTCTACAGTATCCCTATTCACTATAATGGGATCTGTTGGGTTTTCGGAAAGAATGCCAGCACTCTGATGAAAAAATAAGCTGTATGCACACCGACTTTATGTCAGAAGTAAAATGCTGCATGCAGCCAACTTTCTACCAGATGTGAGGCAGTGACAGGCTTCATATATGAAGGACGGTATGTATCTCCGAGAATGGTTCAAGAAACCTATTAAGGAGATTCATATTGTGGTTTGCTGTGGTTCACCTGAGACGTTCCACCAAGGTACTCTGCCTTGGTGGAATGGAAGCCAGAAGCTAGAGTGTCCACTAAGATAAATAGTGGACGCTGTTGTTACCTAGTATAGCTGGTAACAGCTAATCTGGGCCTGGCTTTTATTGGGAGTAAGCAAAGAGCTGGGTAGGTGCTTACTCCCCACGATCCACTCCAGGGTTTATTTCTGGCTCATGTCCACGATTGTGTTTTAAAAGTGAGCAGCATGAAGGAGGGTGTGTCTGTGGAGTGGGAGGCTGCAGATCCCACACTGCAAGGCACCTGTGAAGGAAACACTGGCCTGTGGACTGATTACCTGACCCGGCTGCGATCTGGCTGGAACAAGCAATAAACAGTGTTGAAGTGACTTTGTTGTGTCCCTGCCTTTCTTCACGGCATTACACAGGAAAAACCGATGCATGCAACAGTTAGTTTCTGGCAGAAAGTCTGCATTCTCACTGAAAACCCAATGGATCCCATTATAGGGAATTGGGATCCAGAGGGCCCCAGTGGTGTTCAGCCATGCTGGATATTTTAATTCCGATATTCTGCTCGCCTGCTGGAACAGAGTACAGGAATGCTAAAGCGCAGATGTGGATTTAGTCCAACATACAATCTCAAGGTAATATGTTTTGAGGGCATTATTCGGTCAAGAATATCTACTCAAATTGTCAGAAAAGAGTGGAAAAGAATACAAAGGCATACTGTGGGAAAAAGGAAGTGAATACAGGAGTTTTACACAATTCTGACGTTAACCACCATTAACACTCACTGTCATTCCAGTCTATGTTACCCAGCGTAGTGTCATCAAATCATTAGCAGTATATATATTATAAATGTTAAATCATTGAAAGGGTTATTCTGGTTTCAGTTGATGAAGGTTAGAAATTGTATAATGCACCAGGGTGATTACCCCACGACCAGAATAGATTTCTATCTAACCCACAAGCAGAGAGTTTGAAAACTCTTAGGACAAAAAGTACATCTGAACATCATACCATTATACAAAACCAAGAATGTGTTGTATTTCCTGAAACTGGAATGGCCCTTTAAATAGCAGTAAAATAACACCAGTAAGCAAAGGGGAAGTGATGTCGCTTTGTAAATTTGAGCATTAAGGTTAGGTATACTTAGCGCTATGAGTAGGGCACAGTACTTGTGCGTTTTTCATATAGATTGCCGTTATAATTGACTTTTGCTCCATAATGTCTAACCATCAGGCATTAACATTTAAACACACTGCATATCCAATTCATAGCAGCATATGGCAATAATTATAAAGCTACAGAGCGCCTGACTACATCTCCTTATAGACAATTATATAAGCAGTGTACAGAAGCAGTTATTAGGGTAGCACCTCTTCGGTATGTAAATGATTACTTACTCTTTGAGAATAATGTATATCATGTCTATCTTTTTAAATAACTACAATAACCTGGAATGTATATCTCATTAAAGAAGTCTAAGCAACCACCTAAACAGATTTCTACAGCTTTGTATTATAAGTAAAATAAAATTAAAAAAGACCAAAAGTAAAATAAAACCAGCAAACCACTTACTCCCCACTTCACATCCTTCCAACCCCTTCCTCAAAATGAACATGTCACCTCCATGCTGTATCCAGTTTCTGTGTGTCTCAATGGCATGGTCCTGGCATGTTCCTGCTGCAGTAACTTCATCTAGATTGTTTTTCAGCCGCATCTAAAAGTGCCAGAGTTGTATGGGAGAGGAGTCACTAACAGTAACACGCAAACATACAAAAATGTATCAGTTATCATTCTCTTCAAATAATACCAATTCCACACACAAGTTACAGTGAATATTTCATATACTTACACCACATGGCCTACGGGACTAGCCATTACTGAAGGACTCTACTGGAAGCATCATGCCCTTTATCCTAAAGGGGTACTCCCACCTGGGACATTGATGGCATATCACTAGGATATGCCATCAATGTCAGATCGTAGCGGGGTCCCAACACCTACCTCCACAACAGGAACCCCGAAGTGAACAGAGAGCAGCAGCATATGCTTGTCCACCCTCCATTCACCCCTATGTGAGTTATGAAAATAGTCGAGGGCTACCTCAGCTATTTCCAGCAGTGCCATAACGGTGAATAGAGCAGCGACTGCACTTGCCCGGTGTGTCCTCAGTTCGCCTATATGTGTGTTCCTAAAATATCCAGTGAACTTGTTCGGTTATTTTTCCAGCTGCTATAGCAATGAGTGCAGAGCAGGCTGCACACGCGTGGTGTCCTCTCCTTCACTTCGGGGTCATGTTCCCGTGATAGTAGCAGGCCCCAGATGTGGGACCCATACCTATCTAACACTGAAGGCGATATGCCATCATTGTATTATAAATGGTACCTGCACAAGACTGCAGATTTCAAAACAGCATGCTGAGGAATAAATGAATCTGCACGGCAAGTCAATTTCTGCACAAAGAAAAAAAATGAAAATGTATATGTGATTTGTCTAATCTCATTCACTTTGGTGGCACTGCATTATGCTGCTGTTTTTCCACATGAAAATCAGTGCGGTAAAAAAACAAAAAAAACAACTTGTAATCCTTACCATCCTAAATGTCCCTTTTAATTTATAATACATGGACTAGACATTTCTCAGGAAGTCAACGCACCTTGAAATTTACTACTAGGGCTGGGCGATATGGCCTAAAATCTATATGGCAATATAATTTGAACTATGTGCGATAATGATATATATCGCAATATATTATTTTTTTCTGTATGTATACAAATTAAATTGCCATTATCCATGTCCCCCAGCCAGCGCCATCAGCCCCATGCCATTGCTATTTGCAATTATCCATGTCCCAGAGCCAGCGCCATTAGCCCCACAAATTGTCATCCTCCAACCCGTTCAGTTATGCAATAATTTTGCACCTCTTTCGGTAATACATAGGGCTTTATTTTAAGTCTTTTTTTTTTTAGACCCAGAAAAAAGGAAGAAAATATAGGTTATGATTGTTAGGGGCGAAGATAGAAACTGCGGTGTAGCTAGGACTAGAGCAGAAAGCAGTATTGCCGTTTCCTGATGTGTATATACAGCGTCATGGAGAGTGGGATTCCTGCCACTGCAGCATCTCCGTGCTAACTCTAAAAGGACATTCAAAAGCATTTTTGCAGAGTTAAGTGTAGACCTCCCGGATGTTTATAGTAAACAGGTGGCCTACAAGGGTTTAATAAAAATCCATCTGCCTCCTGAAGTGGACTAACCGGTTTCTAAATTCATAAATTTAATGTTAGATAAAATCAATTATTATTACTGTATTATTTATACAGGTGCCTATATGTGTGCCTGCATACTGCTTTTTAACACCATTTCTGGATTATCGGGGCCACAGATTTACCAGAGTTGGCCTTTCAATTCACACATGTAGCTATCACACCGGAGATGTTCCATGTCGGGTGCGTTCTCACTGCAAAGGAAAGGTTTCAGGTCCCTAGGCATGAGGCAGGAATTTTAGGCATGGTCAACTGTGATTTTCTGGAACATTTACTGCGCTCACTCGGACAAGACACAGAATTTAGTCATAAGGCTCTGGGGTGAAAAAGTCTGGGTAAAGTTCAGGACAGATATTGCGGATATTTGTGCTCACACATACAGCCCCTCCAGGTAAACTCCAAAAAAGATCTGGATTTCACTGTAAGTGTGAATGGGGTTTGTCTGTGCGCAGGACTAGTTTTAATGTCATGACTAAAGATGGTCATACACCAGGTGGAATTATGACCTCATACACATGCACACTTGGCTCATTTTAGCGCCCATGTATTTTGCATTGAGAGAGAAGCAAACCTGAGAACAAAAGGGTTGGATGTAGTGAAGCCCAACAGCCAGATTCTTTTTACCTACCTCCAACATCTGCCGTTGTGGGAACGCCAGGACACCCCTATGTGCGTTACATAGATGGCCAGTCTTAGTGAAATCGGTACGGACAGAAATAATCCAATGTGTATAGTAATTCTCTATATATAGTGTAAACATTCTGTAGTACACATTTTTAAACCAGATATGTGAGCCTCATGTGCATTCCTTTGTCTTAAGGTTACTGGGGGAGGGGGAGGGGGAGGGGGAGGGGGAGGGAGAGGGGGAGGGAGAGGGGGAGGGGGAGGGGGAGGGGAGGGGGAGTTAGGTTGCAATTTTCAAATATACCTATGAACTCAGAGTTGAAGTTGCTGAAACCACTCCTATCAGGTAACGGAGACAATAGTCTCTTCTTAAAGGGAACCTGTCATGTGGATATTTGATTATAATCTAACTAATTATCTACAATCATTAACTACTAAAAAGTGCCTTAGATGTATTCACTTACTGGTGTGACAGATGGTTACCTCATAATATACACACAAAGATGCCGCATGCTGCATGCTAATGAGCTGATTTGAGTCCAGCGTGATGTCATTGAGTCCTGCGTATATTTAATTCAGAGCTATAGCCACTCCCCTGCCCACCTGCTGCTGGTTCATATGGAAAATAACTGTCATTCAGCAGCAGGTGGGCGGGGAGAGTCAGAAGCTCATGAATATTCATGACTCATCATTATCAGCTGGAGCTTTTCAATACAAGATGTTGGCAGATTGATTGGGTCAATTAAAAAAAGTGACCCAGCATTTTGCTAAGAGAATCAGTCACTTATTTATGTTGCCCTTAGTTAGGACACCATAAAACTGGTGACAGGTTCCCTTTAAGGAACACCCCTTTTGTGATGTCATGTCTGCTATTTAAGTGAATGTAACTTGAATAAAGCTCTCTCTTGTTCTGGCTCAAGGGGATGAGAAGATGTTTTCATGAAACCAACTTGTGGTCTGGTCTCATTATGAAAGCAGTATGGAGCGTACATACTTATACTTCTAATTGATTTGGCACCACACAAAGAAGATGAGAATCGTATGAATTGCGATAACATAACCATAAGTCATAATTACTACAATTGTCTTTTTTATCAACTGGATGGAGGAAACTGGCCTTGAGTACTATGGTACAATACAATGCAGCACATTTCCTAACACTCAGTAATTCTAGTGTAGGATGTGCCATGGTTTATTATGTGACATACATTCCCCCCCCCCTGAGGAAGCTTGCGCGAAAGGTGCGTTGGGGCTCATTGGATCACAATTGGGTATCTATTTATGGCATTACTTATCCAATCTACTATTTATTGTCCATGTACATGGTACTTTTTGAACTTTGCACTTTACTAAGTATGTACTGTATTTGGCTGCTATTTTCGTCTAGGCTGGTGAGGTCATGCATATATGTTCTCCACTAGGGTATCTTTTCTTCATTTAAATACCTCACTAGCCTTTTCCAACTTTGGTCCATGCTATAGTTTGTCCATTTGTGATCCCTTCACCCTGTGTGTCACTCACCATTGTTTTGTATTGTTTGTCATTGTTTTTATTGTATTTCTCCCTTTTTGGGTATTATAATAAAGTCTATATATTTTGTTAGTCGTGCTGTGCCTGTTCTCTCTTTTGGTGTTGTTACTTGGTATGAGGCCTAGTACGCATATTCACTTTGTGAGTTACTTACGATTGGTGTTTATTTATGGTTTATTATGTGGTGCACGCATGTGCACGTGGCTGTAAACATGTGTCGTCCGTTCCGTGCATTGGGGACAGCAAATTGCTGTCCCCAAAGCATGGAACAGTCCATGCGGATGGCGCAGGCAGATGCAGATCAATTAAACTTGAATGGGTCAGTAATCCGCCCGCACCGCAAAAAATAGAACATGTTCTATTTGTTGCGGTGCGGAGGCACAGACCGAAATGCCACAGACTCGATCTGCACTGCTTCTGTGGCTTTCCACTCCGTGTCTCCGCACCGTGTCATCCGGATTGTGGACCCATTCGAGCTGGTTGTGGCTCACAATATGGGCACTGCCGACAACGGCCATGTGCATGAGCCCTTAGAAAACCTAAATACAGTATGTCCAAAAGTTCCTATAGTCTCTGTTCACACCAGGATCTATAAAGGATATGATAATCCATCACGATTTTTTATGAACTTGGGTCTTTCAAGTTTTGGTTTGCTATACTTTTTATTTTTTTACTGGATACAATAGCACAGAATAAAACAATCTATCTGATGGAAAAGAAGTGTGAACAAAACTTTATGAAGTAAAGTCACAGCACCATAAAAAAAAAAAAAATATATATATATATATATATATATATGGATGGGTGTTGATTTGGTTATTTCTTTCTATGGTATTTATAATGCCCCTTTTATTGTCCCATGTAATAACGATTTCCTGCGCCTCAGTGGCCATGACCCAATGCTCAAAATAAGAAGATAATTTATCACTATAATTGGAGGAAAGATGTACAGCGCACAGATGGTTATTTTTAACTACTTAACATTTGTACCTACTTGTCAAGTGCATTGTATTACAGAGCAAACTACAAATTACCGCAAACACACACAGCTTCAGCATCACACCGTATATCTACAGATGACAGTAGTTAAAGAATACAGTAAATTGGACGCTTTGGACTTTTCTACACAGTTTCCAATACAAACTCTTCAGAAAATATTCCCTAAAAAGTACTTGATGCTGCAGCCATCTCCAGTGAATGGATAGACATATATAACCAGGCACAGAACAAATGATTGCCAGTTTATCTATAAAGGGAACCTGTTGCCATGAAAATGCAATGCAAGCAGCACGCATCATATTATAGAGCTGGAGGAGCTGAGCACTGTGACATAAAGTTTTGTAAGAAAAGATTCAGTATAACTAGAGATGAGCAAAGTTTTGAAAAATTTGATTCAGCCGATTCAGTTCTCCAAGAAATTCAGGTATACCCAGGCCACTCTGCCTACTCATATTATTCCCACTTGGTGGTCCAATCTCAGTGTGAAGGCTTGGAAATGAACCCTTTTCCGACAGCAAATTTACATTGCAGCAGACGTGTTTTAAAAGAGCAGACACCTGGCACTAATTTAACTATTCCGATGCTGTGGTCACCCGGGTGTTCTCTGGCTCCCCCTCAGCTGGGATCGGGGGAGCCGGAGCGTGTATGCAGCAGCCTCTGTCCTCCTGTGAGATGGTACCAGAGATGGAACACAGCATTTAGGTGAGAAAACCTTCCTCAAAGCAATAAAATTGAGGGATTCACAATAGGGATGGCCATAATCCCATGTGGATCCCTCCATAAGGTCTGAGATACCTCCTTACTATGAACCTAATGGTATTTGGCTTTTAAAATTATTAGAGATGTGGAACATTGGGAATGGATCAAGTGCATGAGCGCTTGCCACGTGTCTCTTTATGCTCAGCTCACAGGACCACTCAGGATGAGGCTTTTATTTGTATTTTTTTTATTTTTTTAGAGCAGTAGTAATTAGGGATCGACCGATATTGATTTTTTAGGGCCGATACCGATACCGATAATTTGTGAACTTTTAGGCCGATAGCCGATAATTTATACCGATATTCTGGGAATTTTCATTTTTGAAAAAAAATTAAAAATTCCCACAAATCTGCTGAAAATTAATGTTTATTGTTAATGTGTATTTAATTTTTTTTGTAAATCTTTCTTTTTCATTTATATTTAATATTTTGGTGTTTTTATTTTTATAACTTTTTTTTTTAACTAACTTTTAGCCCCCTTAGGGACTAGAACCCTTGTCCTATTCACCCTGATAGAGATCTATCAGGGTGAATAGGAGCTCACACTGTCCCTGCTGCTCTGTGCTTTGTGCACACAGCAGCATGGAGCTTATCATGGCAGCCAGGGCTTCAATAGCGTCCTGGCTGCCATGGTAACCGATCGGAGCCCCAGCATTACACTGCTGGGGCTCCGATCGGAGGAGCAGGGGAGAGGGAATCCTGTGGGGGGCGCACTGCGACTGGGGTGGGGGGGCCCTATGCGCCACCACTGCTTAATACTGGGGGGAGGGGGGGCGCACTGCGCCACCAATGCTTAATACTGGGGAGGCTTGGGGAGAGGCGCACTGCGCCACCAATGCTTAATACTGGGGGGGAGGGGGGGCGCACTGCGCCACCAATGAAGCTTAATCTCTAATTTATTCATATACAGGAGGCGGGAGCTGGCTGCAGGATCACATAGCCGGCTCCCGACCTCTATGAGCAGTAGCTGCGATCCGCAGCACCTGAGGAGTTAACTACCGCAGATCGCAGCTACAGCTCATAGAGGTCGGGAGCCGGGTCGGGAGGACAAAAAAAAAAAAAAAAAAAGGATGAGGCTTTTATAGAGCTGCGACATTACAAGGTTGGCTATGTGCGGATAAGCTGGCTGCACGGAGTTATGGGTGATCTTGCATTCCTGGGCTTCCTCCTTTAACTTTGTAACACATGCAGCCGCCATTTTAGGAAAACCTGATTTGTTTGAGAATCACATAGGTTTTGTACAAGTGTAGAACGAAAGCACAACTCCCATGACAAACTGATTGAAAGGGGAATCACACACTCCTCAGCATCAAGAACTGTAGCAGAAGTGAGTGGGGCTCTCTAATGATCTGTAAAAGGGGAAATCAGTCCGTAAATGAACATGTACTGATGCTGAATGAGCTGTTAAAGGCAACAGCATCCTGGAAACACAGATCTCATATCCAGCATTTATTACTAGGAGGGACGTGGAAAAGGGGGTCTCAAAAGGAATAAAAATGAAAGAATGAAGAGTTACTCAGGGTAACCACTAACATATGTAAAAAAAAAAAATTCAAGTCAAATTGTCCATATTATTTTGGGTTAACATTCTGTGGCATCAGAAACAATTACCATGTTTCCTTGGAGTTATAGTCCCAAATAACAATGGTGTCAACTTACAATGGTCATCCAAGAACTAATTAATATTATAACTTAGTAGCTTGCCTCATGTACATCTTCTTCATGCTTTTTTTCCCTTCACTTTGGACTCCTGACCCGTTTTATCGAATGTAAACCAATCACTCTGGTTTGCTTACATCCTGTATCTAGCACCTACTGCATTCAACCAAACCCATGATGCACTTCTCCTTTACCTACCACAGGTCAAGCATGCCCCAACAACGCCCAGTTCATAGCTCCCCCTACTCAGCTAGTTTAATAGATACTTTCCTATCATTGCCTATGTTGTTGCTGTGACATGTCCATGGACATAACACAGGAAATAAAAAAGAGCTGCATGGACATGGTCATGTGACCACAGACCATTATAAAAAAATAGGAACAATAAAAGGTAAAAGAAACATTACAAAATTACAGCTACCTTCACAAATGATCATTCTAAAGAATATTATAAAGGGACCATTGTATAGGAAAAAACAAACAAAAAAAAAACGTATCTTTCAAATCACCCAATGCCTCCGTGACAAGACCCTGGTCCCTCAAAGGTCTCCTTTTACTCTGCTTGACACATGAACTTGTCCCCAATCTCACAGCAAAATTAACAAAGACTGGTGTGGGACAAGTGAACCATTGGCACCCAGAGACCAGGGGAATTTGAATGCTGATCATAAGACCTACATTATTTTATAAAAAACAAGGGCCTGAAAACCCCATTTAATATATCCTGGTTCAGAAAACTACACAATATAATTGGCCTTATTTGACAGTTTTCCTTTGATTCAACACAAAAATGCATTTTTTTCCTACTGTTGCTAAGCAGTACGGGAAAAATAATGACTTATAAAAGTATGCCCCTCAATACGGAGTCTGTAAAGTCTTTCTGCAATGTGGACTATTTAACCGCTTTTGGAATGTAGTATTTCTATATGGCCAATATCCAGTTATGTTAATTGTGATACTGCATGGAAAAGCTTGAAGGATATACTGTAAACCAGAGACGGCATTTTTAATTTATAGAAATATCACGGGAACCGGGAATGGCACATTCTTTTGTTTCTCATACAACGTTACCTTATACATCCATTTTCAATAGAAAGAATAAGCAAGTATGCGCCGTTATTCTCCACTGCCACAGTAAATCACACAAATAATTAGCTCATTGCTCCTGACAACAAGAGGCTCACTTACTCTCCATCATCCCAGGAAAGGTAATAGGTCAGCCAGCTAAAAGCAGCTAGATGGATTTAAACATATTAGCCTAGTTACCATCATTACTTGCCATCTTTTTGCTTGGAATAATTAAAAAATTGTTTCTACAATTCAGGGTGAGCGTGCTAGCCGAGATACATTTATTGGATGTCACAAGTGGCAATTTGCGGCTTACATTAAAGCTATTTTAGCCTTCATTTTTATCTTCTAATAATCATGGCTAAATTATTTAAGAATAAGAGCCATCCTTTAAGTAGAAATGTGTAAGTCATTTCATATTAGCTAAGCTAAACTGTAATTAACAGTTATTGTTATATATATATATTTTTACCATAATGAACACATTTAAAGGGGTTGTCCACTTTAACCTGGCAGGAAGTGTATGATTCTCTAATAGAGCTACCACAGGGGAAATGAAGGATTACTCAGTTTTGATTAAAATCAATGGGCTTTCGGTTTAATCCAAAGAGGGGCTGGGTCCTCCAGAGGGAGATGCTCTCTACCCTGAATGATAGATAAAGAATCTGAATGTCAGACACCCGTCAACTAACTGAGAATTCTCGGAATATTTCAGAATAGTTTTTCTACATCAGACAACTTATTTACTTTTTTAAGACTTATTATCACTTTACAATCATATTTTTCCTATAACATTGATGTAACTTGGATAGAAACAAAAAATGAAAAGAAAAAAAAACACAATGAAGGAAGAACAGTATAGGAAAGCAGATGTACTTCTATTCCTTAAACTTTGCCTAAATGTCTAAATTTAGAAACTTTTTGGGAATTTATCAAGGCCTTCAGGCCAGAATTCTGGCTTCAGAAAGTTGTTGAGAAGTAGGGGTTTTTGAGACTTTTTGAGCACTGTGCCTTCCATGTCCAACTACAGATTTAGAGTAAAAATTTGGAAATATAGAGGGTGTAAAGGAAAAGTGGCTTAGTCGCCCATAGCAACCAATCAGAATTCACCTTTCCTTTTCCAAAGAAGCTCTGAGAAATTAGGATTAGGGGGGATTAGGGTGGGGTGCACTGCGCCACAAATGTTTTTAACACTGCGCCACCTATGAGAGGTAGCTGCAATCTGCGGCAGTTAACCCCTTAAGTGCTGCACCTGAGGGGTTAACTGCCGTGGATCACAGCTACCTCTCAAGAGGTCGGGTGCTGCCTATGTGATTCTGCAGCCAGCACCCGCCTCCTGTATTTGAATTAATGGGTGAGTTAACATCATTGGTGGCGTAGTGGCCACAGCCCCTCCGCTCCTCTTCCCCTCTGTCTTTTCATTGGTGGCAGCGGCGGCACACGGGGGAGGGAGAGACTGCTTCCTTCCTCCTGTGCTTCTGAGCAAATGCCTGCGATGGGGTGGCGGGACAAGGAATTATTGGCCCCAATGCCCCGCTGCAATATTCAGCTACAGCGCGGCAGCCCTGTCGCAAATGGCGACAAGGCTAAAAATTCTCGCCATCTGCAAATTTTAAGGCGCATTGGCGACCATTTTGGTTGCCATCTGGAGCACTGATTTTATATTTAATAGTATAGGCGTTTTCACATGCGGTGGTGTTTATGTATTTTGATTTGTGGGGTGATTCAAATTTTTTGATATTTTGCCATAGACCCCAATGCATTAGCACGCAAAATTATGTGCAGTAGGCTCGGATTATACAGGAGGACCTAGGCTGCCGCACTCACCATCCAGCTCTCCTGATCCTCACTAGGGGGAGAAGGTGCGCTTCCGGGTTTTTACGCTCCCAGATGCCGTGGTCACGTTTTACAACAGCATCTGAGGGGTTAAATGTATGCATACTTTTACATCGCATACATTAGTCCCGGGTGTCTGCTGTTTGAAACAGCAGGTACAAGGCAGCAAAGCATGATGGGCACCATCTTTAAAGTCCCGCCCAGTGCTGGACATATACAGCGCTGGTTGGTAAGGTGTTAAATATGACAATGACATGGAAAGATTTATAAAAAAAAAAAAAAAAAAAAAAAAAAAGTTTTACATAAAAATGTGATTTAAACAATAGGTCATTTTTTAAGATGTTCTCCAGTCCATGTGGCCACCTGGCTGAGGGGAATCTTAACGCTTCATTTTGGGATGGTTCACAAATAATAAATCATTGTGCGGTCCATGCCTCCTTCCATCCAACCTTCCTCGAACCCCATGTGTGATATAAAGGCGTTTGAGATGCTATGGCTCAAACCCATATACAGCTTTACCACGGTGCTTAAGAAATGCCCTTCTGCGCCACTCAATTAACGAGCCACATAAAGCATACAATCCAAACATCTGCCCAACACTATCACTCCAGAGACAAATAAATATCCAGCTGGAGTGAGATACTGTAAGTTTAGATAGCTTATTTAAGAAGGTAATAAACAGGCAGTTAACCACCTCCGGACTGCCTAACGCAGATGTGCGGTCCGGAGGTGGCAGCCCTGCACACAGTCACGCATATATGCGTCATCTCGCGAGACGCGAGATTTCCTGTGAACGCGCGCACACAGGCGCGCGCGCTCACAGGAACGGAAGGTAAGCGAGTGGATCTCCAGCCTGCCAGCGACGATCGCTCGCTGGCAGGCTGGAGATCCGAATTTTTTAACCCCTAACAGGTATATTAGACGCTGTTTTCATAACAGCGTCTAATATACCTCCTACCTGGTCCTCTGGTGGTCCCTTTTGTTAGGATCGACCACCAGAGGACTCAGGTAGGTCAGTACAGTCGCACCAAACACCACACTACACTACACTACACCCCCCCCCCCCCCCGTCACTTATTAACCCCTTATAAACCCCTGATCACCCATGATCACCCCATATAAACTCCCTGATCACCCCCCTGTCATTGATCACCGCCCTGTCATTGATCACCCCCCTGTCAGGCTCCGTTCAGACGTCCGTATGATTTTTACGGATCCACGGATACATGGATCGGATCCGCAAAACGCATACGGACGTCTAAATGGAGCCTTACAGGGGGGTGATCAATGACAGGCGGGTGATCACCCATATACACTCCCTGATCACCCCCTATCATTGATCACCCCCCTGTAAGGCTCCATTCAGACGTCCGCATGATTTTTACGGATCCATGGATCGGATCCGCAAAACGCATACGGACGTCTAAATGGAGCCTTACAGGGGGGTGATCAATGACAGGCGGGTGATCACCCATATACACTCCCTGATCACCCCCTGTCATTGATCACCCCCCTGTCATTGATCACCCCCCTGTAAGGCTCCATTCAGACGTCCGCATGATTTTTACGGATCCATGGATACATGGATCGGATCCGCAAAACACATGCGGACGTCTGAATGGAGCCTTACAGGGGGTGATCAATGACAGGCGGGTGATCACCCATATACACTCCCTGATCACCCCCTGTCATTGATCACCCCCCTGTCATTGATCACCCCCCTGTAAGGCTCCATTCAGACGTCCGCATGATTTTTACGGATCCATGGATACATGGATCGGATCCGCAAAACACATGCGGACGTCTGAATGGAGCCTTACAGGGGGTGATCAATGACAGGCGGGTGATCACCCATATACACTCCCTGATCACCCCCCTGTAAGGCTCCATTCAGACGTCCGCATGTGTTTTGTGGATCCGATCCATGTATCCATGGATCCGTAAAAATCATGCGGATGTCTGAATGGAGCCTTACAGGGGGGGTGATCAGTGACAGGGGGGTGATCACCCTGATCACCCCCTGTCATTGATAACCCCCCTGTAAGGCTCCATTCAGACGTCCGCATGTGTTTTGTGGATCCGATCCATGTATCCATGTATCCGTAAAAAATCATGCGGATGTCTGAATGGAGCCTTACAGGGGGGGTGATCAGTGACAGGGGGGTGATCACCCTGATCACCCCCTGTCATTGATAACCCCCCTGTAAGGCTCCATTCAGACGTCCGCATGTGTTTTGTGGATCCGATCCATGTATCCATGGATCCGTAAAAAATCATGCGGATGTCTGAATGGAGCCTTACAGGGGGGGTGATCAGTGACAGGGGGGTGATCACCCTGATCACCCCCTGTCATTGATAACTCCCCTGTAAGGCTCCATTCAGACGTCCGCATGTGTTTTGTGGATCCGATCCATGTATCCGTAAAAAATCATGCGGATGTCTGAATGGAGCCTTACAGGGGGAGTGATCAGTGACGGGGGGTGATCACCCTGATCACCCTGATCACCCCCTGTCATTGATAACCCCCCTGTAAGGCTCCATTCAGACGTCCGCATGTGTTTTGTGGATCCGATCCATGTATCCATGTATCCGTAAAAAATCATGCGGATGTCTGAATGGAGCCTTACAGGGGGGGTGATCAGTGACAGGGGGGTGATCACCCTGATCACCCCCTGTCATTGATAACCCCCCTGTAAGGCTCCATTCAGACGTCCGCATGTGTTTTGCGGATCCGATCCATGGATCCGTAAAAATTATACGGACGTCTGAATGGAGCCTTACCAGGGGGGTGATCAATGACAGGGGGGTGATCCGGGAGTCTATATGGGTGATTACCCCCCTGTCATTGATCACCCCCCTGTCATTGATCACCCCCCCTGTCATTGATCACCCCCCCCCCCCCGTAAGGCTCCATTCAGACATTTTTTTTGGCACAAGTTAGCGGAAATTTTTTGTTTGTTTTTGTTTTTGTTTTTTCTTACTAAGGCCTCATGCACACGACAGTTTTTTTTCACGGCCCGCAAAAACGGGGTCCGTGGGTCCGTGATCCGTGACCGTTTTTTCGTCCGTGGGTCTTCCTTGATTTTTGGAGGATCCACGGACATGAAAAAAAAGTCGTTTTGGCGTCCGCCTGGCCGTGCGGAGCCAAACGGATCCGTCCTGAATTACAATGCAAGTCAATAGGGACGGATCCGTTTGAAGTTGACACAATATGGTGCCATTTCAAACGGATCCGTCCCCATTGACTTTCAATGTAAAGTCTGGAGTTCTTTTATACCATCGGATTGGAGTTTTCTCCAATCCGATGGTATATTTTAACTTGAAGCGTCCCCATCACCATGGGAACGCCTCTATGTTAGAATATACTGTCGGATATGAGCTACATCGTGAAAATCAGATCCGACAGTATATTCTAACACAGAGGCGTTCCCATGGTGATGGGGACGCTTCAGGTTAGAATATACTGAAAACCCTGATCACCCCCTGTCATTGATAACCCCCCTGTAAGGCTCCATTCAGACGTCCGCATGTGTTTTGTGGATCCGATCCATGTATCCATGGATCCGTAAAAAATCATGCGGATGTCTGAATGGAGCCTTACAGGGGGGGTGATCAGTGACAGGGGGGTGATCACCCTGATCACCCCCTGTCATTGATAACCCCCCTGTAAGGCTCCATTCAGACGTCCGCATGTGTTTTGTGGATCCGATCCATGTATCCATGGATCCGTAAAAAATCATGCGGATGTCTGAATGGAGCCTTACAGGGGGGGTGATCAGTGACAGGGGGGTGATCACCCTGATCACCCCCTGTCATTGATAACTCCCCTGTAAGGCTCCATTCAGACGTCCGCATGTGTTTTGTGGATCCGATCCATGTATCCGTAAAAAATCATGCGGATGTCTGAATGGAGCCTTACAGGGGGAGTGATCAGTGACGGGGGGTGATCACCCTGATCACCCTGATCACCCCCTGTCATTGATAACCCCCCTGTAAGGCTCCATTCAGACGTCCGCATGTGTTTTGTGGATCCGATCCATGTATCCATGTATCCGTAAAAAATCATGCGGATGTCTGAATGGAGCCTTACAGGGGGGGTGATCAGTGACAGGGGGGTGATCACCCTGATCACCCCCTGTCATTGATAACCCCCCTGTAAGGCTCCATTCAGACGTCCGCATGTGTTTTGCGGATCCGATCCATGGATCCGTAAAAATTATACGGACGTCTGAATGGAGCCTTACCAGGGGGGTGATCAATGACAGGGGGGTGATCCGGGAGTCTATATGGGTGATTACCCCCCTGTCATTGATCACCCCCCTGTCATTGATCACCCCCCCTGTCATTGATCACCCCCCCCCCCCGTAAGGCTCCATTCAGACATTTTTTTTGGCACAAGTTAGCGGAAATTTTTTGTTTGTTTTTGTTTTTGTTTTTTCTTACTAAGGCCTCATGCACACGACAGTTTTTTTTCACGGCCCGCAAAAACGGGGTCCGTGGGTCCGTGATCCGTGACCGTTTTTTCGTCCGTGGGTCTTCCTTGATTTTTGGAGGATCCACGGACATGAAAAAAAAGTCGTTTTGGCGTCCGCCTGGCCGTGCGGAGCCAAACGGATCCGTCCTGAATTACAATGCAAGTCAATAGGGACGGATCCGTTTGAAGTTGACACAATATGGTGCCATTTCAAACGGATCCGTCCCCATTGACTTTCAATGTAAAGTCTGGAGTTCTTTTATACCATCGGATTGGAGTTTTCTCCAATCCGATGGTATATTTTAACTTGAAGCGTCCCCATCACCATGGGAACGCCTCTATGTTAGAATATACTGTCGGATATGAGCTACATCGTGAAAATCAGATCCGACAGTATATTCTAACACAGAGGCGTTCCCATGGTGATGGGGACGCTTCAGGTTAGAATATACTGAAACCCCCCCCCCCCCCTGTTTTTAACTCATTGGTGGCCAGTGCGGCCGCCCCCCCTCCCTCCCCTGTTTTTAACTCATTTGTGGCCAGTGCGGCCGCCCCCCCCCCCTCCCTCCCCTGTAGTAAACTCGTTGGTGTCCAGTGGGCCCCCCCTCCCTCCCCTGTAGTTAACTCGTTGGTGGCCAGTGGGCCCCCCCTCCGTCCGCTATAGATAACTCATTGGTGTCCAGTGGGCCCCCCCTCCGTCCGCTATAGATAACTCATTGGTGTCCAGTGGGCCCCCCCTCCCGCCGCTGTAGATAACTCGTTGGTGGCCAGTGGGCCCTCTCCCCTCCCTCCCCCTCCTAATTAAAATCGCCCCCCTATCATTGGTGGCAGTGGTGAGTACCGATCGGAGTCCCAGTGTAATCGCTGGGGCTCCGATCGGTAACCATGGCAACCGGGACGCTACTGCAGTCCCGGTTGACATGGTAGCTTAGCAATTTGTAGAAGCTTCATACTTACCTGAAGAGCTGCGATGTCTGTGACCGGCCGGGAGCTCCTCCTACTGGTAAGTGAAAGGTCTGTGCGGCGCATTGCTTATAGCACAGACCTGTCACTTACCAGTAGGAGGAGCTCCCGGCCGGTCACAGACATCGCTGCTCTTCAGGTAAGTATAAAGCTTCTACAAATTGCTAAGCTACCATGGCAACCGGGACTGCAGTAGCGTCCCGGTTGCCATGGTTACCGATCGGAGCCCCAGCGATTACACTGGGACTCCGATCGGTACTCACCACTGCCACCAATGATAGGGGGGCGATTTTAATTAGGAGGGGGTGGGAGGGGAGAGGGCCCACTGGCCACCAATGAGTTATCTATAGCGGACGGAGGGGGGGCCCACTGGACACCAATGAGTTATCTATAGCGGACGGAGGGGGGGGCCCACTGGACACCAATTAGTTAACTACAGGGGAGGGAGGGGGGGCTGGCTACCAAGAAGTTAACTACAGGGGAGGGAGGGGGGGGGGGGGCGGCCGCACTGGCCACAAATGAGTTAAAAACAGGGGGGGGGGGGTCTGCCCCCTGCTGCCTGGCAGCACCTGCCAGGCAGCAGGGGGCAGTCATGTACACAGTTTTTCAGTATATTCTAACCTGAAGCGTCCCCATCACCATGGGAACGCTTCTGTGTTAGAATATACTGTCGGAAATGAGTTTTCACGAAGTGAAAACTTAGATCAGAAAAAGCTTTTATGCAGACGGATCTTCGGATCCGTCTGTATGAAAGCAACCTACGGCCACGGATCACGGACACGGATGCCAATCTTGTGTGCATCCGTGTTCTTTCACGGACCCATTGACTTGAATGGGCCCGTGAACCGTTGGCCGTGAAAAAAATAGGACAGGTTATATTTTTTTCACGGCCTCGAAACACGGGTCACGGGCGCGGTGTAAAAACGGTGCACAAGCCGAGTTTTCTACGGCCCCATTGAAAGTCAATGGAGCCGCAGAAAAAAACGGAAAACGGCACAACGGCCACGGGTGCACACAACGGTCGTGTGCATGAGGCCTAAGTCTCATATTCTACTAACTTGTGTCAAAAAATAAAATCTCCCATGAACTCACCATACCCCTCACGGAATCCAAATGCGTAAACATTTTTAGACATTTATATTCCAGACTTCTTCTCACGCTTTAGGGCCCCTAAAAAGCCAGGGCAGTATAAATACCCCACATGTGACCCCTATTCGGAAAGAAGACACCCCAAGGTATTCGCTGAGGGGCATATTGAGTCCATGAAAGATTGAAATTTTTGTCCTAAGTTAGCGGAAAGTGAGACTTTGTGAGAAAAAAACCAAAAATATCAATTTCCGCTAACTTATGCAAAAAATAAAAAAATTCTAGGAACTCGCCAGGCCCCTCATTGAATACCTTGGGGTGTCTTCTTTCCAAAGTGGGGTCACATGTGGGGTATTTATACTGCCCTGGCTTTTTAGGGGCCCGAAAGTGTGAGAAGAAGTCTGGGATCCAAATGTCTAAAAATGCCCTCCTAAAAGGAATTTGGGCCCCTTTGCGCATCTAGGCTGCAAAAAAGTGTCACACATCTGGTATCGCCGTACTCAGGAGAAGTTGGGGAATGTGTTTTGGGGTGTCATTTTACATATACCTATGCTGGGTGAGAAAAATATCTTGGTCAAATGCCAACTTTGTATAAAAAAAATAGGAAAAGTTGTCTTTTGCCAAGATATTTCTCTCACCCAGCATGGTTATATGTAAAATGGCACCCCAAAACACATTCCCCAACTTCTCCTGAGTACGGCAATACCAGATGTGACACTTTTTTGCAGCCAAGGTGGGCAAAGGGGCACATATTCCAAAGTGCACCTTTCGGATTTCACCGGCCATTTTTTACAGATTTTGATTGCAAGGTACTTCTTACACATTTGGGACCCTAAATTGCCAGGGCAGTATAACTACGCCACAAGTGACCCCATTTTGGAAAGAAGACACCCCAAGGTATTCCGTGAGGGGCACGGCGAGTTCCTAGAATTTTTTATTTTTTGTCACAAGTTAGCGGAAAATGATGATTTTTCTTTTTTCCTTACAAAGTCTCATATTCCACTAACTTGCGACAAAAAATAAAAGATTCTAGGAACTCGCCATGCCCCTCACGGAATACCTTGGGGTGTCTTCTTTCCAAAATGGGGTCACTTGTGGCGTAGTTATACTGCCCTGGCAATTTAGGGGCCCAAATGTGTGAGAAGTACCTTGCAATCAAAATGTGTAAAAAATGGCCGGTGAAATCTGAAAGGTGCACTTTGGAATATGTGCCCCTTTGCCCACCTTGGCAGCAAAAAAGTGTGACACATCTGGTATCGCCGTACTCAGGAGAAGTTGGGGAATGTGTTTTGGGGTGTCATTTTACATATACCCATGCTGGATGAGAGAAATATCTTGGCAAAAGACAACTTTTCCCATTTTTTTATACAAAGTTGGCATTTGACCAAGATATTTTTCTCACCCAGCATGGGTATATGTAAAATGACACCCCAAAACACATTCCCCAACTTCTCCTGAGTACGGCGATACCAGATGTGTGACACTTTTTTGCTGCCAAGGTGGGCAAAGGGGCACATATTCCAAAGTGCACCTTTTGGATTTCACCGGTCATTTTTTACACATTTTGATTGCAAAGTTCTTCTCACACATTTGGGCCCCTAAATTGCCAGGGCAGTATAACTACGCCACAAGTGACCCCATTTTGGAAAGAAGACACCCCAAGGTATTCCGTGAGGGGCATGGCGAGTTCCTAGAATTTTTTATTTTTTGTCGCAAGTTAGTGGAATATGAGACTTTGTAAGAAAAAAATAAAAATAAAAAATCATCATCATTTTACGCTAACTTGTGACAAAAAATAAAAAGTTCTATGAACTCACTATGCCCATCAGCGAATACCTTAGGGTGTCTACTTTCCGAAATGGGGTCATTTGTGGGGGTTTTCTACTGTTTGGGCATTGTAGAACCTCAGGAATCATGACAGGTGCTCAGAAAGTCAGAGCTGTTTCAAAAAGCGGAAATTCACATTTTTGTACCCTAGTTTGTAAATGCTATAACTTTTACCTAAACCATTTTTTTTTTTGCCCAAACATTTTTTTTTTATCAAAGACATGTAGAACAATAAATTTGGCGAAAAATTTATATATGGATGTCGTTTTTTTTGCAAAATTTTACAGCTGAAAGTGAAAAATGTCATTTTTTTGCAAAAAAATCGTTACATTTTGATTAATAACAAAAAAAGTAAAAATGTCAGCAGCAATAAAATACCACCAAATGAAAGCTCCATTAGTGAGAAGAAAAGGAGGTAAAATTCATTTGGGTGGTAAGTTGCATGACCGAGCGATAAACGGTGAAAGGAGTGTAGTGCCGAAGTGTAAAAAGTGCTCTGGTCATGAAGGGGGTTTCACCTAGCGGGGCTGAAGTGGTTAACCTTTAGATCAATATTAACGGGGTTGCCTCACTTCAGCAAGTGGCATTTATTATGTAGAGAAAGTTAATATAAAGGCACTTACTAATGTATTGTGATTGTCCATATTGCTTCCTTTGCTGGCTGGATTCATTTTTCCATCACATTATACACTGCTCGTTTCCATGGTTACAACTATCCTACAATCAATCGGTGGTGGTCATGCTTGCACACTATAGGAAAAAGCGTCAGTCTCTCTGGTGGCCGGGACCATGGGAGCACACATAGGCTGGTGATTTTTCCTATATTGTGCAAGCACAACCACCACTGCTAGATTGCAGGATGGTCGTAACCATGGAAACGAGCCGTGTATAATGTGATGTAAAAATGAATCCAGCCAGCAAAGGAAGCAATATGGATAATAATAATATATTAGTAAGTGCCTTGTATTAACTTTCTCTACATGATAAATGTCATTTACTGAAGTGAGACAACCTCTTTAACCGCTTGCCATCACGGTAACGCCGATAGGCGTCCGGACGGCAGCGCTGTCAGATCTCAGTGACGCCTATTGGCGTCATCTCGTGAGACCTGAGATTTCCTGTGAACGCCCGTTCACAGGAGCGCGCGTTCACTGGATTGCGTAGTATTCAAGATTAACTACAGCCTGCCAGCGCTGATCATTGGCTTGCAGGCTGTAGATTTTTAAAATAACCAATCAAATAGGTATATCAGACGCTATTCTGTAAATAGCATCTGATATACCTGCTACCTGCTCCTCTGGTGGTCCCTTTTGCTTGGATCGACCACCAGAGGACACAGGCAGCTCTGTAAGTAGCACCAAGCATCACACACACACACACATTACCCCCCCCCCCCGTCACTTATTAACCCTTTATTAACCCCTGATCACCCCCTGTCACCCCCCTGTCATTGATAACCCCCCTGTAAGGGTCCCTTATCACCGCCAGTTAGTTAGCTACTTGTTAGGTAGTTAGCGCCCAGCCCACCGCACTGCAGTCACTGATAAGTCGCTGATTAGCGTCATCGCTGTCGCTAATCAGCACTAGTATTATATAGCATCTGTAAGTGATCAAGACTGATCGCAATCAGATCTATATCAGTACATTAGGGTAACCTTAGGATCTACAAAGAACGCAGTGATCGCCCGATCAGGCCTGATCTTGTGTCCACACTTGCGTTCAGTCCACCCCACCGCAGTGACAGAAAAACACCGTAAAATTGCTGCGGCGCTATAAAGATCACTTTTGAGCTTTTTGGATCTTTATTAGCGATCACAGCTTTACTTCGCAAGCACTCCTTTTTACTAGGCAGGTTTGCTCTTTTTCCTGGGTAGTCTCAGAGGAATACCCCCTAAATTTAGTTAGCCCAAAATGTCAAACTAGGGGTATTCTGCTGAAGAGGCCTAAAGGATTCTGGCCGTGATGGATGAAAGCGATGGGGACGCCTCACCCGCTGAATCCAGTGGTTCAGAATATGAACCTGTGAAATCCTAAAAGGTACTTAGGATTTTAGTCCCCTTTGTGCACCTAGGCTGCAGAAAAGTGTCACACATGTGATATCGCCGTACTCAGAAGAAGTATCTCTGTAAACGACAACTTTTCAAAAAAATTTATACAAAGTTATCAATTTACAGAGATATTTCTCTCACCCAGCATGGGTATATGTAAAAATACACTCCAAAACACATTGCCCTACTTCTTCTGAGTACGGCGATACCACATGTGTGACACTTTTTTGCAGCCTAGGTGCGTAAAGGGGCCGAAAGTCCAACGAGTACCTTTAGGCTTTACAGGGTTGCTCACAACTTAGCCCCGCCCAAAATGCCAGAACAGTAAACACACCCCACAAATGACCCCATTTCAGAAAGTAGACACCCCAATGTATCAGAAGTTAGCATAAATGGAAACTTTATATATATTTTTTTTCCTCAGAAAGTGTAATTTTCTGCTAACGTGTGAAATTTTTTTTAATCATACATGAACTCACCGCAAATACTTTGGGGTGTCTTCTTTCTAAAATGGGGTCATTTGGGGGGTATTTATACTATCCTGGCATTCTAGCACCTCAAGAAACATGACAGAAAGTCAGGGCTGCTTCAAAATGCGGAAATTCACATTTTTGGACCATAGTTTGTAAACGCTATAACTTTTGCGCAAACCAATAAATATACACTTATTGGATTTTTTTTTTATCAAAGACATGTAGCACAATAAATTCTGACGCCAAACTTGTATAGAAATGTAATTATATTTGAACAATTTTACCAGAAAAAGTTAAAAATACACTTTTTTTTAGAAAATTGCGGTCTATTTTGATTAATATCAGAAAAACGAAAGATCTCAGCAGCAATCAAATAACACCAAAAGAAAGCTGTATTTGTGAGAAGAAAAGTAGGTAAGATTCATTTGGGTGCCAAGTTGCATGACCGAGCAATAAACCGTTAAATTGTGAAGTGCCGATTTGTAAAAAAGGGCCTGGTCACTAGGGGGGTATAAACCTGTGGTCCTTAAGTGGTTAACATGGCCAACGTGGTGGCTGAGTGGTTGGCATGCTTGTCTTGCAAAATTTAAATCATGTGTCCAATCAATTTTCATGATCATCTTGGGTTCTGGCTTGAAAATGGCTCATTAGAGCTGAGGCATGCCTTTTATGATAGGAGGGCATGTTCACATGTCCATATTCTTCTCCACACGGGTGGTGGATTGGCCCTGACAGATGAGGAGAACTTGAATAACCAAATTCTCTAATTTTGTCATCAGGTTTTCAATGCAAAAGATGCCATTACGAGTTTACAAAAGTAGCAGATTTTTGCGTCTCCCTTTGAATAGGAATTTTGGGATTTTACAAGGCTCGCACCATTTTCTTAAATGTTGGTGGGGCTTAGGGTCCATTCACACGTCCTGTTTTTTTTCATCCTGAAAAACGGTCCGTTTTTTGCGGATCCGTTGTTCCTGAAAATGTTTCCGTATGTCATCCGTTTTTTGCGGATCCGCAAAAAACGGGAGCATGTATACATTTCAATAATCAAATAAAGTTGTTTGGATTTCTTTGAAAAAAAATTGAAAAAAAAAAAAAAAAAAAAAAAAAAAAAAAATTTGTTATGTGTTTCCAGGAACGGAATCCGCAAAAAACGGATGACATACGGAATGACATCCGAATGTCATCCGTTTTTTGCGGATCCATTGACTTTGTATTGTACCAGGATCCGATTTTTCAGGACAAGAATAGGACATGTTTTATATTTAAACGGACATGCGGAACGGAACAACGGAAACGGACAGCACACATTGTGCTGTCCGATTTTTTCCAGGACCCATTGAAAATGAATGGGTCCAGATCTGGTCCTGATCTGTTCCTGAAAAAACGGAACAGATCAGGAAAGAAAAAACGGACGTGTGAATGGACCCTTAGAGGAAGGGGGTGAGAAGTTCTCAGCCAGAGTCATCCCTTGTAATTTAGAACTGCTGTAAATTACAGCACACATCTATGTCAGCCCAAGATGTGACACGTTATTAGAGTGTGAGCCTGTTGATAAATTTAGCGAATCTTACTCAACCAGACTTTTGAAGTGCCAGTTCTTAGTAAATCTGCCCCATTGTGTCCTAGTGTGTGCAGTTCAGAGGGTGAAATAAGGGTCATAGGCCAAATGAAGACGGGGACTGATAAGCATACACGATTCTTGAGCACAGCAGAATATCTTATCTTTATCTATAGATAAAAAATAATAACCTAATATTTACTGAAGGCTAATCATGGAAGACGTGGGCTGCTGCATTGACTCCTTCCACCAAACATGAACAGAACAGCCTTACTTGTTTTGTAGACATCTGTTGTGTGTATTGGTGGTGGATGAGTACATATCAGCAGAGCTAATACTGTTATAGAAGCTGACAATTCAGCCTTTTTATTCGGCTTCAGACATTCTATTTCAGACTACACTTTTCAGAACGGATCACGCAGAGTTTTCTGGATAAGCTTGTGCACTCGATTTAGCCATAGTGGCCATATTAAATGTCCCACTGACTCATGAGGCAGAAGTTTCTATATGTGCCACATCTGTTTTTCCTCACCCATGTACAAATTACTAATGACAGAAGGGTTAACATTACAAAGGGGTTCTCTGGGAATGATTTAAAATGGCTGCCGGCAATCTGTCCTGGAATGTGAGGAGGACTGGATGCCACCAGTTGCAGAGCTGCCTAGGGAGGTGAGTGGAGGAGCCCCAGTACACACTACACTGCTTTATCATAGAAGATAATGATGTGATCCTGCCTAGGATATGCCATCATGGCTGAGCAGCCTGACAGGAACACTCACCAATATGTGGTACATGCAACGGCCAAAGGGCAGTGTGTTGTGAGGCCTGGTTATCGCCTGCTACTCTGCAAGGGGAGGCAACCAGTTCTGTTCACATTTTGGGACAGGTTACGGGCGGCCATTTTAAATCATTCCCGATGAAGTCCTTTAATTACGGTTTCATAGGACATGAGAAGAAGCTTAGACCTCTGTCACACATAAAATATAATGAAAGACTTAATTAGTGTGCACCACCTGTACCAAAGTTATAGTTAATTGACCTAATAGTACCAGTAGAAAAGAAGGTGCTAATTATACCATGCTACCAATGACAGGAAATGTGTTAATTAGCCAGAGTCTGAAACTACACGTTTTAATTAGACTACTACTAAATGAGGAGTGGGCTATCCGTACTATACCTACAGGTAACGTATATTGGATTTAGTAATTGAATAACACATCATTCTAATCTAAATCTATTAACTGTGACAATTAAGACAGCATGCTTATACTTTCATCTTTTATAGTCAGTGGGGGAGATTTATCATGAGGGGAATTGTATAGCCAGTTTTGCAGCCGTGTGTTGCTGTAATTCGTGCTAAAGTTATCAAATGTTGCACAATGCTTGATAAATTTGGTGCATCTTTAAAGAGGGTTTTCCAAGATATTTTTACTGATGATCTATCCTCGCCACAAATTTCAGAAGTTTGCAAAAGAACATCTAAACAAGCCGGATGCATTGTGGAAACAAGTCCTGTGGACTGAAGAGGTCACAATGAGCAAAGGTACGTTTGGAGAAAAAAGGGCATAGAATTTAATGAAATGAACATCGCTCCAACTATTAAAGGGGTTTTCTGAGACTCAGGCTACATTCACATGACAGTATGTATTTTGCAGTCCGCAAAACAAATACGGATGACCTCGTGTGACATCCGTGTTGCATCCGTTTTTTTGCGGATCCATTGTAACAATGCCTATCCTTGCCTGCGAAACGGACAAGAATAGGACATGCTCTAGATTTTTTGCAGGGCCACGGAACAGACATATAGATGGTGGAATGGGTCCTCGTTCCATTGAAATGAATGGGTCCTCGTTCCATTGAAATGAATGGGTCCTCGTTCCATTGAAATGAATGGGTCCTTGTTCCATTGAAATTGGCTACCTCAAAAGTCCCTCACCGTCCCATGATCAAACACCATTGAAAATCTGTGGACAGACTTCAAAAGAGCAGTGCAAGCAACATGGCCCAGGAATCTCACAGAACTGGAAGATTTCTGCAAGGAAGAATGGATGAAAATCCCTCAAACAAGAATTGAAAGACTCTTGGCTGGCTACAAAAAGTGCTTCCAAGCTGTAAACTGTAATACTTGCTAAAGGGGATGCTACTAGGTACTAACCATGCAGGGCGCCAGAAGTTTTGCTTGCAAAAAATTGTCTTTGCTTAAAATACAAAGAAAAAGTTTCATCTTTAAAAGGGGTTCTACGGTTTGTTTTAAGGCTAGTTTCACACTAGCGTTCGGCTGTCCGCTCGTGAGCTCCGTTTGAAGGGGCTCACGAGCGGACCCGAACGCTTCCGTCCAGCCCTGATGCAGTCTGAATGGATGCGGATCTGCTCAGACTGCATCAGTCTGGCGGCGTTCAGCCTCCGCTCCGCTCAGCAGGCGGACACCTGCGGATCCGTCCAGACTTACAATGTAAGTCAATGGGGACGGATCCGTTTGAAGATGCCACAATATGGCTCAATCTTCAAGCGGATCCGTCCCCCATTGACTTTCAATGTAAAAGTCTGGACGGATCCGCTCAGGCTAATTTCACACTTAGCTTTTTTTTGCCAATATAATGCAGACGGATCCGTTCTGAACGGAGCCTCCGTCTGCATTAATATGATCGGATCCGTTCAGAACGGATCCGATCGAATGCTAGTGTGAAAGTAGCCTAACTGATGATCTATCCTCTGAATAGATCATCAGCATCTGAAAGGCAGGGGTCCGACACCCGGGACCCCTACCGATCAGCTGTTTGAGAAGGCAGCGGCGCTCCAGCAGTGAATGGAGCTTAGCCACGCCCAGGCCAGTTCATACTAGTCGTGACGTCACTGGGCCAGCGGTAAACAGTGAGAAGGCTGCTGCGCTGATGATCTATCCAGAGGATAGATCATCAGTTAAAACAAAGTGCAGAACCCCTTTAACTTTATGCCTTTTCAAGATCATTTCATCTTCAACATGCTTAACACAGAAACCGTAATTTTGACTAGTGGTACCCAAACTTTTACATGCCACTATAGAAAGACAGATACATTGATATGATACACAAATAAAATAGATATTAGATGATACATAGATGATAGATAGATAGATAGGTAAATATAATTAAAAAGACACAGACAACAGATAGAAGACAAACAGACAAGCGATAGATAGAAAAAGACATTCAATGCTGTTAACACATCACATCATTATCTGCTTTAATGAATCCGATCATTTTGTTCATTTGCATACCGTGATTATCACTATAATCAATCAGTTTGAGCAGACACTATAGAAACAGATTGTGAAGTGTAGAAAACTGTATGTTAGATAAACTGTAAATGTGACTAATTAATGTAAAGGAATATGCAATGAAGTGTATTTTCTGCTTTAAACCAGAAGATGCACTTTTCAGTGTGTGAACATGGTCATGTGTGCTGCCGGTTGCCCCATCTGTGCTCTCAGGCCGCATAGTAACAAACAGGACTGAGAGATCTTTTTATTTCATTGTAATTTGCTACATTACGGTGAATTCCAGGAGTATAATCAAGTGGTATTAGAGGTAGAAGTGCTGCTATTACCATGCAGACCGAGAGCAGGTAAAATAATGGCCCTCAGGTTTTCCAGAATGCTCCGTCGCTGCTATATTGCTAACATTGGAAACATACAATCATTTACCATTATGTGGATGGTCATAAATGGGTGAAAGTGGGCATCTGACATTGAGTTCCATTAAGTCCAATGATAATTACTGTATATAGTGTATAGTTTCAAGCTCACAGGAACTATTGGGTTACAGACCAGACTTGTGTATAGGTGTGGAACTGGGTACCCTACAACCCTAGCAAGTAAAATGTGTACAACTGTACAGTTACTCTAGAACTCACAATAACCACTGCCTCCTATCCTGCTGCCCGCTGGCTAGTACGTTTTTCCAAGATCTTTATACTGATGACCTATCTTCTGGAGAGCAGAAGCAAGATCCCAGTTATTTATAAGATGCACAGTTATCATCGGTCAGGCTTATTCCCGCTCCAAACTGCAAAGAATAAAAAAAGATCGTAAACAATATCCTCTCTTTTGCAAGTTTATTCCAGCTCACACATAAAACAAGGCAACGCGTTTTGGCTTATACTAAGCCGAAACATTGAGAAAGGCTTGGTATAAGCCAAAACGTTGCCTTGTTATATGTGTGGACTGGAATAAACTTGCAAAAGAGAGGATGCTGTTTACAATCTTTTTATTCTATCCTCTGGATAGGTCATCAGTATCTGATCAGTGAGGGTCCAACACCCGGGGCCCCCTCCGGTCAGCTGTTTGAGAAGCCACCGGCACTTGCAGTAGTCTTCTCTATGCTCACCACGCACAGTGCCGTCCATTTGATAGTGGCTGTGCCTGGTATTGCAGCTCAGCCCCATTCACTTCAATGGAGGTGAGCTGCGCCCAGGCTATGTGACTGATGAATGTAAAGCCACATGGCCTAGGGAAAGTAGGGAGAAGGACGTGGCGCTGGTGCCTTCTCAAACAGCTGATTGGCGGTGTCCAAGGTGTTGGATCCCACCGATAAGATACTGAAGACCTATCCAGAGGTTAGGTGATCAGTAAAAAGATCTCAGAAAACTCCTTTAAGGCTGTGTTCACTCCCAATGGTGGCTTTGCAGATTATGTCACAAAATGCTAGAAAAAGTAGTACAGCATTCAGCAATTTTTTTTCCAGGAAAATGACAAAGAAACCTGATGAATCTCATTAACTATGGTCCATCAGGTATCAGACATGGAACCAAGACTGATTTTATTTTACCGTTCCGGTTCCTATGATGGAACAGAAAAATGGAAAGACAAGCTCCAATGTGAACCTCACCTTATTCACCACAAACTAGTACAAGACTATTGGAAACATTTTGGGTGTTATTTATTAAGATCAGCATTTTAGACGCTGGTCTTAACGCTCTGCGCTGGCTGTGGATCCGCCGAAGTTATGATGAGACACTGGCCTCTACATAACTACGGTGCTTCCACTGCCAGTTCAACTCTACGCCAGCTTCCTTGCTATCTTAAATTTAGACCATTTTCTACGCCTAAAACCAGCAAAGAAAATGATCATTGAGACGGTCCCCTTACCCCCCATGCCTCTTTTTTTAAGACCTGCCGTGAGCGGGGAAGAGTCGCAGATTACGGTGCAAAACTATTTTGCTCCACAATCTTTGCCAGAAATATGTCAAAAATAGGCAAATTTCTGTTCGTAAATGACCTCCTTTATTTATTTTTTATTATGGGTTGTGGCAATATAAAAAAGGTTGCGAAGTACACAAAGCTTTTTATAATTATAATAACAATATTAATAAAAATAATTATAATTATAAGCCTGATACATTTGTCAGTAAGGATACTTGCAGGCTCCTAAAAAATGTCATTTATTCGTGTAAACCTTGTCTAGTGTCCTACAGAGCATAATAGTATACCTGTCAACTTTTCCTGAGTCTACACTTTAATCTCCATACTCCTGCTGTGCTCCATTCTTTACATCCCAAACTTTGGGGTTGTGGACGTAGAGGATCTGCAGCTATAACACCTCCCATAGTGCTGTGTGCAAGAAGATCAGACAGAAATGTAAATGCCACTACACCCTTTCCTAGGCCAAAAACTCTGCCCACTACATCTTCCGTCACCCCCTTGATGCCTCCTCCTAATGTCTCCGCCCACACAGCCTCAATATGACTCCGCCTACTCTGCTTGTGGAACCAGATCACACAGGTCTGACATCACGGAGGCCTGGTTGTGACATTAGAGGAAATCTACTTTCCACAGAGGGCACAGTCACGTGACCATTCTCCCTACCTCCGAAGCGAGACCCAAAAAGTAGAGCAAGCACATTGCACTTACATTACAGTACGTTGCAAGGCCTGGCAGGGGAAGCACAGGGAAAGGGAAAAATGTACACTCAGATAAACCCTTTATACTCCGATAATACAAAATGACAAAATCTACAATTGTTTCACGGTATCTTTTATAACTTTTAGGTTTTGCTTGCATTGTGCTTTACAGAAACTAATATATGTCTCCTAGAATATCGCAATATTGAGCATAAAAGAAAGAAATCAGGAGTATTACATGTGTGGCTCCTTAAAAGCAACAGGTTTTATGCAAGAGTTTTGCAGCCTGGAGACTGACAAAAAGCCCCTAAAGGGTAATTATATTCTACACTGACGCAGCTTCTTTTATTCTCACCACAAGAAGCCGTGTCAAATGCAACTTAATGACCTCCCCAAAGAACGTGAGGGAAAGGCGTTTTCTGCCGACCATAATTGAATGACTTTTACTTGATTTAAAAGAAATTCAGATGCCAAATGGCATTACTATAAGAAACCTGGTACAAATCCGTGAATCAAATGGGTTTAATTTCAACTAAAAATAAAAAGTCAAATATATATATATATATATATATATATATATATACATACACACACACGTTATATATATTTAATTATATATAATCGCTATATATATATAGTTAACATAGTTAACAGTGCTGCTTTTGGCCAGTATTCACATGAACATGCGGTTTTGTCGGACATGGTCAAACCTTCACTGTTTTCCCTCAGTCTCCGTGGTGTATGATTTTAAACATCAATATATGATATATCTTTTTTGTACCTTTATGCACTTTATCTATGCACATATGCGCTTTGTTATAAATGTTACAAGTCTGGATGCAACACTAATGGACACACCCCTATGTATCCAGCAGTAAGATACTTTGCATAAGTAATTGTTCACATGATCCAATGAGGTGAACTACTTTCACATGTTGAATAGTCACATGTCTTGATTTGTAAAATTCATTGGTTGTCTGATTTTTGAAAAAGCTGTATAAGGGTACTTTCACACTTGCGTTTTTCTTTTCCGGCATAGAGTTCCGTCACAGTGGCTCTATACCGGAAAAGAACTGATCAGGCATATCCCCATGCATTCTGAATGGAGAGTAATCCGTTCAGTTTGCATCAGGATGTCTTCAGTTCAGTCGTTTTGACTGATCAGGCAAAAGAGAAAACCGTAGCATGCTACGGTTTTATCTCCGGTGAAAAAAACTGAAGACTTGCCTGAATGCCGGATCCGGCATTTTTTTCCATAGGAATGTATTAGTGCCGGATCCGGCATTCAAAATACCGGAATGCCGGATCCGTCCTTCCGGTCTGCGCATGCGCAGACCTTTAAAAATTAAAAAAAAAAAAAAAAAACGGATCCGTTTTGCCTGATGACACCGGAAAAACGGATCCGGTATTGCAATGCATTTTTCTGACTGATCAGGCATTTTTCTGACTGATCAGGATTCTGATCAGTCTGAAAAATGCCTGATCAGTCAGAAAAAATGACATCCGTTTGTATACAGTTTGCCTGATCAGGCAGTCAGTTCAGGCAACGGAACTGCCTGCCGGAATCAAGCAACGCAAGTGTGAAAGTACCCTAAGACATGCACAGGCTTGTGTTTCTTTGCTTGAGAAAGGCTCAGTTGTGAGCTGAAACGTTTCAATTATTTTTCACATGGGTGAATAAAGATTTCTACTTTTTTACAAGTCTTGTATCTCTCTCTCTCTCTCTCTCTCTCTCTCTCCCTCCCTCTCTCCCTCTCTCCCTCTCTCCCTCTCTCCCTCTCTCCCTCTCTCCCTTCTCTCTCTCTCTCTCTCTCTCTCTCCAATGTGAAATCCTATTTAATCCTGCTACTGGATCTTGGGTGTGTCTCACTCTGGAGTGTCTTGTGAAGCAGAGTCCTGGTGATGCTCTGTGTGAGTGGTCTCAGCCGTGTGGGCTGAGGGGGCCACGAGGCTAGGCGATAGCCTGAACTTTGGGGGACGTGGTGACGCCTGTGAAACAAGGATCACAAGGCCAGAGTCGGGAGGACTACTGGGCCACAATCCCCCAAAAGCTATTGAAGTGTCACAGCCTGGAGGTTGCTGGACTGTATGGCTGAGGAAAGCCGCATTTGTGTTCCATGTGTGAACAGGGCTCTCTAGGTGAGTCAGGGATACGCTTATGTGTTTAGTTAGAGCCTAGCCGGGCAAGGGTTTGTTATTTTGTGTGGATGTCATACGTGATAAGTTGAAGCTGCAACTTCTTAACCTCTGGTTTTTGCTAAAGTGTCTGAAATAAAGCAAGAGTTTGGACATTATAATGGTTTCTGCGAAGATATCTGTGAATATGACCCCCTGAAAAAAGAGACGATCCCTTACTATATATATATATATATATATATTCTAAACATAGGGGGAGATATATGAAAACTGGTGAGTGATACACAGGTCTTGATATCCCCTGCACTTCTAGAGGATGCATGCCTCATCATAAGTTAAATGCAAACTTCAGCAGTCTAATCGTGTGACTGAAATTTTTCGTCAATGTAGATTTCATCATAAAACTGGTGTAAAATGATGATCAATTTTAAATGTATGGGTCTCATGGCCTGCCCATCCTCGCAAAAAAAAAAAAAAGTTAAAAATAAAAGTTAAAATATAAAAAATAAATTTAACCACTCCCCCATTCCCCAGAATAAAAATCCTGCAAAAATTAGCCCTTACACAGCTCCGTAGACATACAGTAACTATAAAAAAGTAATGGGGTCAAAATATGGTGATGAAAAGAAAAAAAATATGTTTCCAAAGTTTTTTAATTTTTTTAAATAAGTATTAAAAGACAGAAAAAACTATATAAATGCGGTATGGCTATAATCATACTAACCTGGAGAATGAAGGTCATGGGTCAGTTTTACCACATAGAGAACATGAAACCTATAAAACTGTGGCCGAATTTTTTTTCTCTCCAATTTTTTAGCTTTCCATTATGTTGTATGAAATAATAAATAGTTCTATCAGAAAGTACATCATGTCCCGCAACAAGCCCTCAATTGTCTATGTGAATGGAAAAATGAAAAAAGTTACGACTGGGAAGGCAGGGAGTGAAACACAAAAATAGAAAATCGCTGGTTGGTTGAAAACCGGTGCATGTGGAAGATAAATCTCCCCCATAATCCAGAAAAGCCCTTTCAACAAATGAGTTCGAACCTACTGAAGTAAAACAATAGCCACATGACCTTATGCCACTATGGACAACTTCACTGAAGTGTGGGCCATACAAATGCCTGAAGGAGATCAGAAAGTAATCAGTCGGCCTGAAACAGCGAATTTTAACAGTAAGGCTGAGTTCACACGGGCAGATTTCTGCGCGGGTGCAATGCGGGAGGTGAACGCATTGCACCCGCACTGAATCCGGACCCATTCATTTCTATGGGGCTGTGCACATGAGCTGTGATTTTCATGCATCACTTATGCGTTGCGTGAAAATCGCAGCATGCTCTATATTGTGCATTTATCACGCAACGCAGGCCCCATAGAAGTGAAAGGGGCTGAGTGAAAATCGCAAGCAGATTTTCACGCACGGTTGCTAGGAGACGATCGGAATGGAGACCCGATCATTATTATTTTCCCTTATAATATGGTTATAAGGGAAAATAATAGCATTCTGAATACAGAATGCATAGTACAATAGCGCTGGAGGGGTTAAAAAAAATAGAAAATAATTGAACTCGCCTTAATCAACTTGCTCGCGCAGCCGGCATCTCTTCTGTCTTCTTCTTAGCTGTGTACAGGAAAAGGACCTGTGGTGACGTAACTCCGGTCATCACATGGTCCATCACATGATCTTTTACCATGGTTATGGACCATGTGATGACCGGAGTGACGTCAACACAGGTCCTTTTCCTGTACACAGCAAAGAAGACAGAAGAGATGCCGGCTGCGCGAACAAGTGGATTAAGGGGAGTTAAATTATTATTATTTTTTAACCCCTCCAGCCCTATTGTACTATGCATTCTGTATTAAGAATGCTATTATTTTCCCTTATAACCATGTTTAAGGGAAAATAATACAATCTACACAACCCCGATCCCAAACCCAAACTTCTGTGAAGAAGTTCGGGTTTGGGTACCAAACATGCCGATTTTTCTCACGCATTACAATGTTTTGCACTCGCGCAGAAAAATTGTGCATGTTACCGCAACGCACCCGCACCTTTTCCCGCAACGCCCGTGTGAACCCAGCCTAAGACTTCTTTCACATTTGTGTCAGAGCTCTCGAGCAGTCTGTTTCGGCAGAAAACAGCCAGCCAGAGCCAGATGTTATAGTCTGTCCGCCAGCAACCTTTTCTGTTCGTCCATTTCCGGCATATTTGCTGGGTGCCATCCGGATCTCTGCTGGATCCCATTATAGTCAATGAGGGGTCAGCAGGCAGGCAGTAACATCAGACTATGCTGTACCTAGAGGGCTCTGTCAGGCTGTTCTCTGCCATACCAGCCTGCCGGAGAGCTGTAAAGCTAGTGTGAAACTAGCCCATTAATATTTTTTTTTTTTTTTTTTTACAGGCCTGACATATTTTGGGGCTTTGTCTGGATTTCTTATAGCCCCTGGAGAACTTGTGCTTGATTTGTTTTAAATCATTACCTAAATGAACTACACGTATGTTTTTGCACAGTTTTCAGATAAAGAGGTGTAGCAGAGAAACACAGTGGTGGAATTCACTGCTGTGAAAAGACATATGTTCATTTGTATCACACCGTATCTTATAAATAGATCTAATTAACTACACTGCACACATTCTAATGTAAATAGCAACACACTTCTTTCCTTAGTTTTATTTACTGTGGAACATAAAGAGGCTATAATAAATGGGGATGAAGTACCACAAAGAAATAAAAGCAGTTTTATAAATAAAAAAATGGCACTGTCGTAGCAGCAGCCCTGATATAGCATCAAACCTATCATTACACAACATCTATTAAATATTACAATACGGTGGTGCTAGTAACTACAGTGATCACAGCTAAAACTAAACCATATTTTAAGAAGGACTGTGCTAGGTGAAGTATGTGGACAGATCATGTAAGAAAGGAAAGGAAACACCTAGGGGTGGCATGAGGAATGAGAATACTAAGAGCCACATGAAGAATGAGAATGCTAAGTGCCACATGAGGAATGGAAATGCTAAGTGCCACATGAGGAATGGAAATGCCAAGAGTCACATGAGGAATGAGAATGCCAAGAGTCACATGAGGAATGAGAATGCCAAGAGTCACATGAGGAATGAGAATGCCAAGAGACACATGAGGAATGAGAATGCCAAGAGTCACATGAGGAATGAGAATGCCAAGAGTCACATGAGGAATGAGAATGCCAAGAGTCACATGAGGAATGACAATGCAAAGAGTCACATGAGGAATGAGAATGCCAAGAGTCACATGAGGAATGAGAATGCCAAGAGTCACATGAGGAATGAGAATGCCAAGAGTCACATGAGGAATGAGAATACTAAGAGCCACATGAAGAATGAGAATGCTAAGTGCCACATGAGGAATGGAAATGCCAAGAGTCACATGAGGAATGAGAATGCCAAGAGTCACATGAGGAATGAGAATGCCAAGAGTCACATGAGGAATGAGAATGCCAAGAGTCACATGAGGAATGAGAATGCCAAGAGTCACATGAGGAATGAGAATGCCAAGAGTCACATGAGGAATGAGAATGCCAAGAGTCACATGAGGAATGAGAATGCCAAGAGTCACATGAGGAATGGAAATGCCAAGAGCCACATGAGGAATGGAAATGCCAAGAGCCACATGAGGAATGAGAATGCCAAGAGCCACATGAGGAATGAGAATGCCAAGAGCCACATGAGGAATGAGAATGCCAAGAGCCACATGAGGAATGAGAATGCCAAGAGCCACATGAGGAATGAGAATGCCAAGAGCCACATGAGGAATGAGAATGCCAAGAGCCACATGAGGAATGAGAATGCCAAGAGCCACATGAGGAATGAGAATGCCAAGAGCCACATGAGGAATGAGAATGCCAAGAGCCACATGAGGAATGAGAATGCCAAGAGCCACATGAGGAATGAGAATGCCAAGAGCCACATGAGGAATGAGAATGCCAAGAGCCACATGAGGAATGAGAATGCCAAGAGCCACATGAGGAATGAGAATGCCAAGAGCCACATGAGGAATGAGAATGCCAAGAGCCACATGTGGAATGAGAATGCCAAGAGCCACATGAGGAATGACAATGCCAAGAGCCACATGAGGAATGACAATGCCAAGAGCCACATGAGGAATGAGAATGCCAAGAGCCACATGAGGAATGACAATGCCAAGAGCCACATGAGGAATGACAATACCAAGAGCCACATGAGGAATGACAATACCAAGAGCCACATGAGGAATGACAAATACCAAGAGCCACATGAGGAATGACAATGCCAAGAGCCACATGAGGAATGACAATGCTAAGAAGAGACACATGAGAAATGACAATGCCAAGAGCCACATGAGGAATGACAATGCTAAGAAGAGCCACATGAGAAATGAGAATGCTAAGAAGAGCCACATGAGAAATGAGAATGCTAAGAGCCACATGAGGAATGACAATGCTAAGAAGAGCCACATGAGAAATGAGAATGCTAAGAAGAGCCACATGAGAAATGAGAATGCTAAGAGCCACATGAGGAATGACAATGCCAAGAGCCACATGAGGAATGACAATGCCAAGAGCCACATGAGGAATGACAATGCCAAGAGCCACATGAGGAATGACAATGCTAAGAAGAGCCACATGAGGAATGACAATGCTAAGAAGAGCCACATGAGAAATGAGAATGCTAAGAAGAGCCACATGAGAAATGAGAATGCTAAGAAGAGCCACATGAGAAATGAGAATGCTAAGAAGAGCCACATGAGGAATGACAATGCCAAGAGCCACATGAGGAATGACAATGCCAAGAGCCACAAGGTGGAGGAGAAATCTAAGATACACATGGATAAGGAGCATGTTAGGAGCCACAAGGGAGAATTGTAAGGAGCCAAATGAGGAAGGAGAATATGCTAGGAACCACACGAGGAAGGAGAATGTTAGGAGTCACATGGGGAGGAGAATTCTAGGAGCTACACGAGGAAGGAGAATACTAGGAGCCACATGAGAAGGGAGAAGCTTGGAGCCACATGGGGGAGGAGAATGTTAATAGCTACAAGGAGAGGAAGAATGTTAGGAGCCACATAGGGAGAAAGGTAGAAGCCACATAGGGAAATAGAATGCTAGGGGCATAATGAGGAGGAAGAATGCTAGGAACTATATGGATAAAGAGAATGCTAGGAGCTACATGGGAAGGTATAATACTAGGAGCCACATGGGTTGCTTTTGCCATCAAAAGTGAGTAAAACCATTACAGAACTCCTTGTGAGGCACTAACTTACATTGTCTTTGTTTTCAGGAAATTTTACCATATAAAAACTGCACCAGTACAACTGGGTAAACACAAACTTGTTATGTAATTTTTTGCAAACAGTGACCGCTCTAAAAAAACAAAACCCAAATACCCATGTGGAACTTGTTCTGTGAAAATAAGCCCTCATATGGCTATGTGAATTGAAAATTAGAAAAGTTATGGCTCTTGAAGACAATAAGAAAAATATAGAACTAAGAAATAAAAATAGGCTAGAACCTGAAAAGGTTAAAAAGATCAGTATCAAAGACATTAGATGGATTCTTATAGTAAACAGAACTGTATATGATGTCTTCAGTGTAGAGTATGCAGCTACATTTAGTCACACAGTGGAAAACCAACTAACAACCTAAACTCAGGCACCCCATAGAATACACGACAAAACTGCAGCAGTAAATAGATATGCTAAAACTAAAGGCATGCAGTCAGTGCAGTGATTACTGCTCTGGTAGGAATCTGGCATCCTCATTGTGGCCATGTACTAGTTAACCAGCTATGCCTTACAGTAAATGTACAGATGTAGCAGAGTTAACAGTCACACTAGTTAATGCTTTATGACTGTGACTGTTAACTCTGCTTCATCTGTACTTCAGTAACCGCACTGAAATGTTAAGGACTTACCATTTCTCTACATGGTCACTTTCAGATATTCTGCCTATGTAGGTTGCTACGAGTTGGTTGCTGTGCGACAGTATGAGTATACAAAGCTTGCAAAACAATCACAGTTTATTAAACCTACGCCAACCTTCTCCACAGCAAGTAGAAAAATCTCGTCTTTTCAAACTCTACCACTTTAATAAAATTTAAAAAAAACAACAACTTTTGAGCTCATGTGCTCAATGCAGAAATTTTCAGAATGAATATGTATGAGCATCTGCTACAAGGAAAGTAGCAAAATAAGTAGACTTCTATCATTCCAGCCAGCTCAATAAATATATTTCAAGAATGTCAAAACTTTCATATTGGAATGAGTTCTCTTTTTAATGTGCTCAAGTATGTTGTTAAAATGTTTTCTAGTTGAAAACTCATCACCAAAAAGAACCTTAAAGGGGTTGTCCCATAAGAAATATTCTACATTTTTTAAACCTGCATCTGGATCTGAATACATTTGTACTTACATGCAATTAAAACTTAGTAGAGCCAATAATATTTTTCTATATAGTGCCACCTGCTGCTTGCTCTTGTCTTCATCTTTCTGTCCTCCTCACTGAGGGGGTCGCACATGCTCAGTTCCATCCTTCAACTACCACCAGCCATAATGTCAGTTAGAGGCGGTGACAGTTACAGGAGATGCTCTTTGAGCAAGGACATGCCCCCCTAGCTTCCAGCTTGAAATAAATCCAGCAGAGCAAATGGGAAGACGGCTGGATTCATGGTACAGGGCTGGTTCTAGTGTTCTCTTTGTTAAAAAGAGATTGTCATGTACTATATGAGGTCCGATTTTTAATTTTTGACGGTAATCATGGGATAACTCCTTTAATAAATTAAAAATTCCCCAAATGGTACTACATAACATAAAATACAATACAGGTGCATCCTCCCAGGTAAGGATGCACCAATGAAAGATGGTAGCACTGACAAAGCGTAAAGAAGAGCTTTCCAGGTAGTGTGGTGGCACCTTAGACACTGCAATGAATGTCAGGCAACTTTTAACTTTGTGCACTTTATGAAGCATCTTATTTTCAGCCAATTATAATCACGACAGACACGCTGTCCTTTAAATTCATGTCACAATGCAGGTGTGGTAGAGTCTAGATAGATGACTGCTTTGCACTCTATACAGAGACATTTCACAGCTGGTATTACAATATTAGTCACAACTGTATATCTGCGCCAAGCATGGTGAAATGCATTGTGTAGCAGACAATATAGTTTGTTAAACATTATATAATAGCTGTAACACAGGAGTATTAGTATAGTAGAAAAATGTATCATAGTCAATATAGTAAAGCAGATCATTACAACCAAAAGAAACCCAGGGCCACTGTTATATGGCATTAGTTTAGTCAGTATTTTTCATCAGCTATTTGTGAGCCAAAACCAGGAGTGGGTCCAAAGCACAGAAGAGGCACACATCTTTCCAATATAGTTTCCCCTCCTGGTTTCAGCTTATACATACTGATAAAAAAAACTACTGACCACAACTGCCACGGGAGAGTGGCCCCAGTTGTAAGTTCATGAGCCAGTCTTTAGCCATCAAGGAGAGGCAGTTTCTGCCCCATCGTTGTAGCAATTGTGGGATTTTCAGCACCCAGACTGATCAAAACTTTTGACATGCCAACACTTCTTGAAATTACATTTACACTTTAAATGGGTTTTCTGGGACTCAGATATAGGGCATCAATGTCAGATTGGTGGGAGTCCAACCCCCCACAATGGATGAAGCCAGAAGCAGGAGATTCCATCTACTGTGTAGTTTCTGGTGCTGGTATACTGTAGCTCCCATCAACTTGACTAAGCACCCCAGCATGACCAGTACACACTGGACAGAACCTTCTGCTTCCAAGTCCATCCACTGTATAGTTTCCGGTGACTGGATGTCAGAATCCCAATGATCTGATGACCTTAATTTAAAATTGAGAGAGACAAGCATTGAGACCTAAACTGATCATTAAAATGAAGAGCTGTGGCGCTTTTCAGATCGTTGTTGGGCCATAAATTATAATGACCTGACAACAGGTCACCTAATCCAATAAAGGCCATTGGGAGCCCTTTGTTCTAGTAATCAGTTGAGGTCTCAATTCCTTAAAGAGTTTTTCCAGGATCTTAAATAAATGGGCACGGAGGAGAGCTGCAGTGGTCACAAGCCATTACCATTTACGTGACCACTACTGCCAGGTTATAAAGAGTCATGGGACATTGAAAGGTAATATTTTTATTTTATACAGCCCCCTTCTCTGTTCCCAGTTATCAAAAATCTTGAAAAACCCCTTAATTTCTACTAAAAATTTTTTCTCATGTGTGTCTTTGACATACCAAAAATATATGCTTTTTGTCGACAAACATGTATATTCCAAGTTGCATAGGGGTATTTTAGTGACAAGTCCCTATACACAAGACGGGTGTGGGGAAGCCAACAAAGAGTTGCCTAGCAGAGGAGGGCGGTCACTACATCATCTCAGGTTAATTTGCATATGTATCAAATCTTTTTTTTTTACACAATAAAAGCACACAGAGCTATGGGGACTGGGTATTGTAGATGTGCTAGCGGCGATCTAGCAGCCCGTGTCCTCAGCTCTGTACACAAAATCCCGGTGACAGGTTCCCTTTAAGAATGGGGCTCCACAGTGAATGAAGAACATGTGCACATGCACAGCTTACTGCACCCACTGCTAAGGGACTTCTGAAAACAGCTGAGCACACCTGATCGTGCTCGGATATCCCATAGAAGTGATAGGTGTCGTCCGCTGGGACCCGCTAATGTGGGTCCTATCAGACATTCATGGCAAAAGCCTATCTATATGTCATAAATGTTGAGATGGGAATACCCCATTTCAATACAGGACAGGCAATATTTTCCAAATTCTGGAAAGTCACCATGTATATTATTTGATGAGATCAGTCTGAAGCAAGGCATCTTTTTATCAGACAAATTTCTTCTACCATACTGCTACAATAGCGCTTGAAAAAAAAGCCTGACATTTTCTGCCTGTGTAAGCACACTTCTGGACGGCATGTGCCGTCAACGTTTGATCTCGGACAGACAGCAATTTCCAGCACAAAGCAATGGACACAGTTATTTAAGACTTTGCCAGTATGGCAGCAGTTTCAGGATTATTATTGTCAGGCGTAAATTACAGAAAGGTGAAATCGGTTACTACAGGGGAAAAGCTTACATAGCTCCGAATTCTTATTTTTCTCCATTCTTATATTGATGTAGGGAGCTGTGCACTTTAGGAGGCTTTATCAGCGTGCAGAGATAGCTGCAGTATTGGTTGGTTTCCCTCTATCACTGATTTGTCTGCCAGCAGGGCCCATATAGTGAATCCTCCCTCTCACCTACATTGTTGTCAGCCATACAAATGACAGCAAGAACAGGGAGTATAAGGAGACTTCACAAACACTTGATATTGAGTCCTGGCCAAAGCAGACCACAATGCCTGCAGAAATAACCCTGCCTGAGCAGGTTAAAAATCGAACACTGCCCCCAACGTGAAAATTTAGGTTTTGAAAGATTTTCCCTGTAAGCTACGTTCATAGTCATCGAGGAAGCTGGGGTTTGTACTGCTGTTTGCAAGGTCCTTACGATGGAGAACCTTCTCTATACCTAATGAAAAAATATAGAGGTGGCAAGGTGGTCACTGGTGAATGCTGCATCATTACAAAATAGTAGAGAAGTAAAGTTTTGGCCGGCATTTGATCCATGTAGTACGTGGTGCACGTGGGCAGGCAAATTCCAGTAGTACCTGTGCGTTTCAGCCCATCCCAGCCTTCCTTAAACGCACAGGCCGAAACGTGTTATAAGTGCTGGAGGATTTTCATTACAAAATGGTAGATCTGGGTTAGAGAGTGACCCTGGCCATACATGTTAGTCTAAAGTTGTTCACAACAGACTATTTCAACCTTAACAAATTGTTTATCTGGTGAAATTTAACAATGAAGCATTAGTTTAGTCAAACGATGACAGGTAGTCAGCCGTATTTGCCTACTACTAGTCCACAAACGATCTTTCCATGAAAGAATATTCCCAAAGCGTTCCCAGAAAGATTGTTCTCCTCTTACCTAGTGTCACTGAACAAGTATGATTAGTTTGAACATCTGTAAGAGCCTATATGGACTAAAATGCGTATGGTTGCATCAGCAAATCAATCATTCACCATATTATTGGTCATTCTGCGATTGTATCTAATGTGTATGTCCACCTGTGCGACAGTTCTACAGACACAGGGCCGGTAGTGTTAGATTGTGAGGACCACACTAGTATACATCTCCTACAGCTTCCTAGATCCCAATTGGTATGTCTTGGTAATGGGAAGAGTTGCCTATAACCGCACTTACCTAAGTTTCGTATTGGACTAAACTTTGAGGCTCAATATGCCTGCTCGGATGCAGAGCAGAAATGTCTCATTTCGATATGTTTGCAAGATGGGAAGATTTTTATCCACTCATCAATTGAAATATTAGTTACATAAAGAGGTTGTCTTATGGCAATCGAGTTTTCAAATGAAGCCAGCCCAGTGATTATCTAATGGCTGCCAATCTGGGGAAGGTATGGTTGACCATTTCCGGTAGGCCATCAGGTCTGATAGAGTATACTACTTGCTAGCTCCTTACTGCTCTAGGGAAAAAAGAAGGAGTCCCAAGTAGGGGAACCCTTTTATCACATCAATATACCCTTCTCTTATTGAGGCAAACGAGTGTCTGTCACCATCATCAACCGTAATAAACCAGGCATGCTGTCTGTTATAGTTGATCATGCTAAGCTAAATCATCCCTTCAGTAGTTCAAATTTGCTGCCCTGTTATAGAGAAAAATCACTGTATTAATTATGCTAATTAGATGTTCAGAGCATGAGGGGCAGGCCTAGTCTCTCGGAGCACTTACTTTACCGCAACCATCCCCCCACAGTACGTTTCCTCCTCTTGAGTGACAGCGCCAGGCATCTTTACTGACTTTCTGCCTAGACCTCTAATCCAGAAGCATTCACTGATGCATGTGCAGATCAGATCTCAGCATCAGGGAAAGCGTACTTGGATGCCGAGATCCAAACTGTGCATTCGCCTGATTCATCATTCACTGGTGAATGTGCAGTGTCACCGAATGTTCCAGAATTACAGAGCCATGCCGGAAAACAGTGAGGATGCCTGGCCCTGTCACTGAAGAAGAGGGGGAAGAGCCTACGGGAGAAAGGTGGTGATGAAGTAGTTCTCCAAGGAGCTAGGCCTGCCCCTCAGTGCTTTGAACACCTAATTAGCATATTGAATAAACCGCACATTTCTCTAAAAACGGGGCTACAGATTTGGACTACTAAGGGATCATTTAACTTAATATGATCAACCCTAACAGGCAGTATGCCCGGTTTAATAGGGTTGATCATGCTGACAGATGCTCTCTTAAAGGGAGTCTTTCACCTAAAATGACCATTATACACCACAAACATGATGATATCCATTACATTCCCCATATTATAATCTTACCTTTCATATTGCTGTCCGTCGCCTATTCTCTCTTAAAAACGCTTTTAATCCATATGCTAAATAGGTTCTGAAGGTGCCCAGGGGCGGTGTGTATGCGGCCGGTGCCCAGGCTCCACGGCGCTGTTCAAATCAAACCCCTCCCCTTTCACCCCTCTGGCCCGCCCTCGGTTCTTGAGATAGCATCCTTCAGTCAATGACAAATCCGGCGCCTGCGCCTGCGCACTCCATTACCCACTAGGGCAGAGGCAGCAGAGCGTTTAATCCGCATGCGCCGGCCCGATCTAGCCGGCGGAAGTAAACTGCCAAAATATCGGGATGTACGGGCCGGCGCATGCGCATTAAACGCTCTGCTGCCTCTGCCCTAGTGGGTAATGGAGTGCGCAGGCGCAGGCGCCGGATTTGTCATTGACTGAAGGATGCTATCTCAAGAACCGAGGGCGGGCCAGAGGGGTGAAAGGGGAGGGGTTTGATTTGAACAGCGCCGTGGAGCCTGGGCACCGGCCGCATAAACGCCGCCCCTGGGCACCTTCAGAACCTATTTAGCATATGGATTAAAAGCGTTTTTAAGAGAGAATAGGCGACGGACAGCAATATGAAAGGTAAGATTATAATATGGGGAATGTAATGGATATCATCATGTTTGTGGTGTATAATGGTCATTTTAGGTGAAAGACTCCCTTTAAACAGTTTGCCTCAATAAGAGAAGGGTATATTGAGGTCATAAAACGGTTCCCCCATAAAAGGGTTCCCCCACGAAGTTCATGCTAGGAAACTCTTTTAGGTTTACGCTGAAGGATCTTTTCACCAACAATATAATGTTATGTTCTTTGTATGTATTAATTCCGAGATAGGACGCAGCCAGAAACTTCCAGTAATGCTTATCCAGAGGTCATTCCATCTTTTCCCTACTAGTTTCATACTAGAACCATTCATGTTATATTGCTGGTAGTTCATGGTCAAAGTGATAGGATCCTCTGACATCTAATATTTCTGAAAGCACCGTATGCCTCTATCCACCATAATGGTGCCAATGAGCTAGTTCTCCTCTGGCTGAGTAAAGTTCAGTGTTCAATAAGCACTTCATACTTGTACAGAAATGTAAAATACAAGAATAAAAGCAAGGACTGCAGACTAATGCCATCAGTTTTCACCTTTTTCTTTTTTTTTGCTCATGAATAGATATTTGTCTGAGTACATAACAGAATTTATAGGAAAAACACTACAAGCACAGAGTCCCTTGGCAGAATGTAGAATTTGCAGTTTTTGTTTGAGCAAATGTCAGTTCAGCCTCTTATAAAACAACAAATATACAAGTCCCTTTCACTGGAAAAGATGTATTCAGAAAAATAAAAGATCAAATCTGCAGTTTAGGCACCCATATAGACAGGAAACAACACCTGTCATTAACGCTTCATGTGCATGGGGTAGACAAATAATAAAAGGTATTGTAGACATCCTCAAATAACGCAGTCATCCAAACCTTGGAGACGCACAGTCCCACTTGCGTTTCTGTATGCTTGGATCCTTCTCTGCAGGTACAGCAAGCCTGTCCACTAGAAAGTGACGGGAGAGACTTTGCCAAAAGGATTTATACATAAGGAATGCACAAATTTGTCTACCTATGGGAATCTACAGAAATATTTACAATAAAATTTTGCACCTAAGGGGGTTCTCTGAGACAAAGAACCCATGATCAGGGTGCTGGGCAGCGTGCAAAAGTAAAAAATAAAAATAATGTATAATACACTATAATCTAATCTTTATGTGTGTGTGTCTGAACACATTAAAGAGGACCTTTCACCGCTCCTCACATGCCTGTTTTAGTAGTTTCATGCACTCCCCATGTAATAATTCTGGATCATCTATTCTTATGGCTCTATGTTGTGCCAGTCCTCTATTATTTCTACTAGAAGTTATGAATAAATTCCTAGCAGTCTGCAGTAAGGGTACAGAGGGGAGGTGACCAGTTGGGGGGGGGGGGGGGGGGTCCCTGCACAGACTGAAAATAGCAGCACTGATTGGATAGAGTGAGTCTGTGCAGGTACACCCCCCCAACTGGTTACCTCCCCTCTGTACCCTTACTGCAGACTGCTAGGAATTCATTCATAACTTCTAGTAGAAATAATAGAGGAATGTCACAACATAGAGCCATAAGAATAGATGCTCCAGAATTGTTATTACATGGAGAATGTATGGAGCGGTAACAGGTCCTCTTTAAAGGGTTTCTACGCAAAAGTATAAAAAATAAAAAAATAAAAATAAAAATGGGTCATCCACATGCATATCTCCCCTTCCAGCTAATCAATGGCCTAAGCAATGACCACGGTCACGTGCCATTTCAGCACAGGTCACAGCTGAGGCCACTACTTGGCTGGCAGCAGTGAGGTACATGTAGACGGCACATCACATTTCCAGTTGGAAGTGGCAGACACAGGGGTTCGGTGCTAGACTCTTTTGACAGGTGAGTCTTATTTTTTTATTTTACAACCTGCCAGCAAACTGACCATTGGTTCTGGTCTTGGAAAACCCTTTTAAAAGTAAAGTCCAAAAATGTCTTCCGACACTCATATATAAAAGGCCGCTTAGATTACAATTCACGTGTATAACACACACTGTAAATACCTCACCAGGCCATCAGAAGCAAAAATAAGCATATCCTACCTCTTTATAATTAGATCCTTTCCCCTGATCCACACAAATTAGATGTGTGAATTTCAAAGGAAATCCTACCACAACTCACAGATGTGATTTTACTTACTATCAGGAATGGCACTTCTGATTAGGCCTGAAAAAAAAAAAAAAAAAAAAAAAAAAAAAAGGACAGATGGCTGGGAAAATAGGAGAAAAAAAAAAAAAAGAAACGGCATCCTTGAAGAAGGTAGTGATACCATGCTGGTACTGTACCGATGCCTTCCTTATCTGAACAGGCTAGTTTTCAGGTCTCAGCCTAGCAAATTATAAAATATGGCGCTCAACATATTGGGAAATCCTTTTTATGTAATGTGATGCCGTGATGACATATCAATGATCGTTTCATATGTGAATGCTAATGACTTTACAGCTTCTTTGAAACATACAATATTTAGCAGTTACTTGTTGCTTCTGGTGCAGGTATTCATTTATATGTACATACTAGCAGAAGGACCTGGCTTTGCACGGGTATATTTCATCTATTTCATTTAATGTTCCTGTGTGTCGGTAAAAGATATCCACAGTATCCCCCATAATAGTGACCTATACAGCACCCTGCCGCTTTAGCAGTGAACTCCACAGTCCCCGACCCCTTAACACTGCCCCCCCCCCCCCCCACAGTGCCCTGCCACTTTAAAACGGGACCTTCACAGCAGCCCATCCCCTTAACTTTGACCTTCACAGCACTCCACTCCCTTGACAGTGACCTCCTCAGGGCCCGTCCCCTTAACAGTGACCTCCACAGTACCCTGCTGCCTTAACAGTGACCTCCACAGCAGTTGCCCCTTTAATAGTGGCCCCTGCCCCTTTAACAGTGACCTCCACAGCAGCCTGCACCCTTAACAGGAACATCCACAGTGCATGTCTCTTTAACAGTGACCTGCACAGTGCCCGTCCCTTTAACAGTGACCTGCACAGTGCCCGTCCCTTTAACAGTGACCTCCACAGTGCCCGCCCCTTTAACGCTAGGGCTACACGACAACATGTGTCACGCGACATTTTGTCTCAACAATTTTTATAATGATAGGCTATGGTGTCGCACTGTGACATGCGACATGCTGCGACTGCGACACGACAGTTGAAAAAAAATCCATCCAAGATGGATTTTTCCGCGACTGTCGCAGACTATCATTATAAAAATTGTTGCACATCATTGGTGCGACATCAATGTCGCGCGACACATGTAGCAGTGTAGTTGTGCCCTATGTGTCGTCGACACATGTCATCATGTAGCCCTAGCCTAAAGCTGACCTACAGCAGTGAAGAAAAATGGCTGGGTTGTTTTGGAAACCTGGAGTAAAACTGTGTGTATGTGGAGACTAAGGACCTGCGAGCTTCTATTGGCTGATAAGGGACATGTGACCGTGTGTATGGCAGTTGGGATATGAGGAGAAAGACTTGCAGGCTTGTATTGGCTAATGCAGGTCATTTTTTGGGAATATCTCAGGAATGGTACGTCTTAGAGAGCTGTGACCTCCACAAGATTTTTTAGCAAAGGATGTGTATAGCAAGTTTCGTTGAAATCGATGGTTACATTTTTGAGTGATCGCGGAAGATATATCCTTATATAATATATGGAGGAGACACAAAGCAAACAGTAGTCTAAAACATTGCAAATATTAAAGGAGTTGTGCAGTTGGTTTAGGCTCCATTCACACGTCCGCAAAATGGGTCCGCATCCTTTCCGCAATTTTGCGGAAAGGGTGCGGACCCATTCATTCTCTATGGGGACGGAATGTGCTGTCCGCAACCACATTTGCGGATCCGCCCTTCCGCATCCGTGCTTCCATTTCCGCAAAAAAATAGAACATGTCCTATTCTTGTCCGCAATTGCGGACAAGAACAGGCATATTCTATTATGTCGGCAATGTGCGGTCCGAAAAATGCGGAAAGCACATTGCCGCTTTCCGTGTTTTGCGGATCCGTGTCTCCGTGTATCCGCAAAACACATTGCGGACGTGTGAATACAGCCTAAAGGGCTTTTCCAGGAAATGATAATGATTACCTATTCTCAGGATAGGTCTTCACAATCACATCAGCCAGAGTCTGAGGGTACTTTCACACTAGCGTTTAAGTTTTCCGGTATTGAGTTCCGTCATAGGGGCTCAATACCGGAAAAAAACACTTCAGTTTTGTCCCCTTTCATTGTCAATGGGGCCAAAATGAACTGAACAGAACAAAATGCTCGAAAATGCATTCCGTTCCATTTAGTTGCGTTCCCATACGGGAGAGCATACTGCAACATGCTGTATTTTGCTTTCCGTCCTGGGATGCGGATGCGAAACGCATCCGGCATTACCCCAAAGTCAATGGGGACAGATCTGTTTTCTCTGCCACAATCGAAAACGGATCCGTCCCCCATTGACTTTCAATAAAGTTAATGATGGATCCGTCTTGGCAATGTTAAAGATATGTTAAAGATAATACAACCGGATCCGTTCATAACGGATGCAGACGGTTGTATTATCAGTAACGGAAGCGTTTTTGCTGGACCCTGCTGGATCCAGCAAAAACGCTAGTGTGAAAGTACCCTGAGTCCCGTCATACCCACCGATCAGCTGTTTCAGGAAGCCAGCACTATCACCGGAGCTCCCGGCAGCTCACCAAACACAGCGGTGTACATAGTATATGGGGCTGCAGCTCAGTCCCATTCACTTCAATGCAGCTGAGCTGCAACTAGACCATGTGACCAATGTACGGTGACATCACATGGCGCCATCTCATTAAGCGCCCAGCCTCTGCTAACAACTGATCAGTAGGGGTCCTGGATGTCTGACCCCTGCCGATCTGATACTGATGACCTATCCTGAGTATAGATCATCAATATTATTTCCAGGATAACCCACCCTTTTACTATTGATGACCATGGAACAGTTCATCAATATCAGATCAGCTGTTCGTGTGGGCTTTGCTTCCTCTTCAAAATTACCTGTGCGTCATTTCGCAGCAGCCGCATGACCAAATTACAATAGCTCCGTCCCATTCAAGTGAATGACATGGAGCAGTAGTAATTACGCTGCGCCGCCTCTAGAAGCGAGACAACTCACAGGTCAATTTTAAAGCAAAAGCTGCACTCGCAAACGAGCATCACTGCCTCAACAGCTGATCTCAGGATAGGTCTTCAATAACTTTGCAATGCACAACACTTTAGCATAAAAAAGCATGAAAACATCGCAAAACCCAAACCATACGAAAAAAATCATTAACACACACATACACATTCGATTGCTGGAGAGATAGCTCACTGTCACTCATGGAACCCTGATAAACATGCATGCTTGACCTAGATGCGTGTGCATGTTTAACCCCTTAAAGGGAGTCTGTCACCAGATTGTGACCTTATAGACCGCTTACATAGCGCTCTAGCATAGCAGTCTATGATTCTAATGGTACCTTTGATGTGTGCTTCTGAAGTTCCCCCAAGGCAAAAACGGACTTTTATTCAAGGGATCGCAAGTGCCCAGGGCGGGGTTCACCTTGTTGGAGCCCAGGCTGTTCTGCCTCTTTTCGCCATATCCCCGCCCCAGCCTCTTCCTCTGCCCGCCCCGCTCTTCCTTTGCATCCTCTTTCTCTGCAGCCGGATCCCGCGCCTGCGCTATCCATTGCTTGACCGGGGCATGCGCACTGCGATGCCCATTGTGGGCACGGCATCGCAGTAGCTACTACGCATGCGCCGGCCAACGGCGAGGAGGCGGACCAGATACACCCACAATGGGCATCGCAGTGCGCATGCCCCGGCCAAGCAATGGATAGCGCAGGCGCGGGATTCGGCTGCAGAGAAGGAGGACGCAAAGGAAGAGCGGGGCGGGCAGAGGAAGAGGCTGGGCGGGGATATGGCGAAAAGAGGCAGAACAGCCTGGGCTCCAACAAGGTGAACCCCGCCCTGGGCACTTGCGATCCCTTGAATAAAAGTCCGTTTTTGCCTTGGGGGAACTTCAGAAGCACACATCAAAGGTACCATTAGAATCATAGACTGCTATGCTAGAGCGCTATGTAAGCGGTCTATAAGGTCACAATCTGGTGACAGACTCCCTTTAAGGACACAGCCTTTTTACACCTTAGGACCAGGCCATTTTTTGCAAATCTGACCAGTGTCACTTTAAGTGCTGATAACTTTAAAACGCTTTGACTTGACTTATCCAGGCCGTTCTGACATTGTTTTTTCGTCACATATTGTACTTCATGACACTAGTAAAATTAAGTCAAAAAAATATTTTTTTTTGCACCAAAAAATACCAAATTTATCAAAAATTTTGAAAAATTAGAAAATTTCAAAGTTTCAGTTTCTCTACTTCTGTAATACATAGTAATACCCCCAAAAATTGTGATGACTTTACATTCCCCATATGTCTACTTCATGTGTGAATTATTTTGGGAATGATATTTTATTTTTTGGGGATGTTATAAGGCTTAGAAGTTTAGGAGCAAATCTTGAAATTTTTCTGAAATTTACAAAAACTAAATTTTTAGGGACCATTTCAGGTCTGAAGTCGCTTTGCGAGGCTTACATAATAGAAACCACCCAAAAATGACCCCATCTAAGAAACTACACCCCTCAAGGTATTCAAAAGTGATTTTACATATGTTGTTAACCCTTTAGGTGTTGCACAAGAGTTATTGGCAAATGGGGATGAAATTTGAGAATTTCATTTTTCTGTCTAATATTTCATTTTTACCCATTTTTTCCACTAACAAAGCAAGGGTTAACAGCCAAACAAGACTGTATCTTTATTGCCCTGACTCTGCAGTTTACAGAAACACCCAATATGTGGCCGTAAACTACTGTACGGCCACACAGCGGGGCGTAGAGTGAAAGGTGCGCCGTATGGTTTTTGGAAGGTTGATTTTTATGGACTGGTTTATTTACACCATGTCCCATTTGAAGCCCCCTGATGCACCCCTGGAGTAGAAACTCCCTAAAAGTGACCCCATCTAAGAAACTACACCCCTCAAGGTATTCAAAACTGGTTTTACATACGTCGTTAACCCTTTAGGTGTTGCACAAGAGTTATTGGCAAATGGGGATGAAATTGGAAAATTTCATTTTTTTGCCTTATTTTCCATTTTAACCCATGTTTTCTACTAACAAAGCAAGGGTTAACAGCCAAACAAGACTGTATCTTTATTACCCTGACTCTGCCGTTTACAGAAACACCCAATATGTGGCCGTACACTACTGTACGGCCACACAGCGGGGCGTAGAGTGAAAGGTGCGCCGTTTGGTTTTTGGAGGGCTGATTTTTATGGACCGGTTTATTTACACCGTGTCCTGTTTCAACCCCCCTGATGCACCCCTGGAGTCGAAACTCCCTAAAAGTGACCCCATTTTGGAAACTACGGGATAAGGTGGCATTTTTTGGGGGAGTATTTTTAGGGCAAATATAATTTTTGGTTGCTCTATATTACATTTTTGTGAGGCAAGGTTACCAAAAATAGAAATTCTGATATTTCATCTCCATTTGCCATTAACTGTTGAGGAACACTTAAAGGGTTAATAAAGTTTGTATAATCATTTTTGAATACCTTGAGGGGTGTAGTTTCTTAGATGGGGTCAATTTTAGGGAGTTTTTACTCTAGGGGGGCATCAGGGGGGCTTCAAAAGGGATATGGTGTCAATAAAAAAGGCCATCAAAATCGGCCTTCCAGAAACCATGTCGGTCCTTTCCTTTTGCGGCCTCCCTTTTACGGATACAGCAGTTTACGACCACAAATGTGGCGTTTCTGTAAACTGCAGTATCAGGGTAATAAATTTTAACTTTTGTTTGGTTGTTAACCCTTGTTTTGTTACCGGAAAAAACGGACTGAAATGGAAAAGTGCCAAAAATAGCGGTTTTGGCACCGTTTTTTTTTTTTTTTAACCGTGTTAATCTGGGTAGTTAGGTCATGGGATATTGTTATAGAGGAGATTCTTACGGACGCGGCAATATCTAATAAGTCTACTTTTTTTTTACAATTATTTAGGTTTTTGACTATATTATCTTTTTTGATACAACATTTTTTTTTGGGTATCTCTAAAGTCTAAGTGTCATTTTTTTTATTTTCTTTTAGCCAATTATCTTATGTGGGGGCTCATTTTTTGCGGGATGAGCACTATTTTGGGGGCTATATGACTTTTTGATCGCTTGCTATTAAACTTTTTGTTATGTAAGGTGACAAAAAAAATATTTTTTTGCACCTATTTATTTTTTTATTTTTTTTACTGTGTTAATCTGGGGGGTTGGGTCATGGGGTATTTTTATAGAGGAGATTCTTACGGACGCGGCGATACCTAATAAGTCAACTTTTTTTTACAATTATTTAGGTTTTAGACTATATTATCCTTTTTGATACCCTAAAAAATTTTTTGTATCTCTAAAGTCTAAGAGTCATTTTCTATTTTTTTTTTTATCTGATTATCTTATGTGGGGGCTCATTTTTTGCGGGATGAGATGACGGTTTTATTGGCACTAATTTGGGGGCTATATGACTTTTTGATCGCTTGCTATTAAACTTTTTATTATGTAAGGTGACAAAAAAAACTTTTTTTGCACCTTTTTTTTTTTTTTCTGGACCGTGTTAATCTGGGGGGTTAGGTAATGGGGCATTTTTATAGAGGAGATTATTACCGACGCGGCAATACCTATGTCTACTTTTAATAAATTATTTTAGTTTTTTTGGGTGTCTCAAGTCTGAGAACCATTTTTTTTTAATCCGATGTCAGTGCTAAATTGGGATATAAATTTAGTACTCCATGGAAGTGTGATACTCCCTGAAGCAACCGTCAATGCAGAGGCCCGGATGATCGGGGCAAGTGTCGCACTGAGTAGTCGTGTCCTTCTGTATCCCCCTCCTGCGACACACTCTGCACTTTTTTTGGGTTCGTCCCTTCTTTCCAGTATGGGGGACCACACCTGGAAAGTGTTGGCCAGGGACGATCCGGGCACCTACAGTTCCCGAGGTACTCCGGCCTGCTCTTTCCCGGTCCGAAAAGATCAGGGCCTTGAGGACTGCCTCATAGAACTGGAGGAATGTCCCTGTGCTGCCAGCGCTTCGGGATAGTACAAAAGAGTTGTACATGGCAACCTGCACCAAGTAGACCGCAACTTTTTTGTACCATGCCCGGGTTTTGCGCATGGCGTTATATGGCTTGAGGACTTGATCAGAGAGATCAACTCCTCCCATATACCGATTGTAAGCGACGATACAATCGGGCTTGAGGACCGTTGCCGCGGTACCTCGCACAGGGACAGGGGTGATGCCGTTACCATGAATTGTGGACAGCATAAGGACATCCCTCTTGTCCTTATACCTGACCAGCAACAGGTTTCCAGTGGTAAGGGCACGGGTCTCACCCCTGGGGATAGGTACCTGGAGGGGGTGGGCAGGGAGGCCGCGTTGATTTTTCCGCACGGTCCCACAAGCGGACGTGGATCTGGCGGCAAGGGACTGGAACAAGGGGATACTGGTATAAAAGTTATCCACGTAAAGGTGGTAACCCTTATCCAGCAGTGGGTACATAAGGTCCCACAAAAGTTTCCCGGTAACACCCAGAGTGGGGGGACATTCTGGGGGTTGAATCCGGGAATCTCGCCCCTCGTATACACGAAATTTGTAAGTGTACCCTGAGGTACTCTCACAAATTTTGTATAGCTTCACGCCATACCTCGCCCGCTTGGAGGGCACATACTGGCGGAAAATGAGTCTCCCCTTGAACGCAATGAGAGACTCATCAACCGCGACCTCTCTTCCAGGTACATAGGCCTCCATGAATTTGGCCCCAAAGTGATCGATGACCGGCCGTATCTTGTACAGACGGTCATGGGCAGGATCACCTCGGGGGGGACATGCTGCATTATCGGAATAATGCAGACATTTCCGGATGGCCTCAAACCGGGAGCGTGTCATGGCTGTACTGTAAAGTGGGGCCTGGTATAGGACGTCCCCACTCCAGTACAGCCTGACACTGGGTTTTTTGACCAGGCCCATATGCAGCACGAGGCCCCAAAATGTCCTCATTTCGGCTGCACTGACCGGCGTCCAGCCACCGGGCCTGGCCAAAAAGGAGCCCGGGTGTTGAGCGACGAACTGTTGGGCGTACAGATTCGTCTGCTCCACCATCAGATTTACCAGTGGGTCACTGAAAAAATGACAAAAAAAGTCATATTCAGTGTAGCCCACTGTGGAAATCTGGATTCCTGATTGGCCTACAAAATCAGGAATCACAGGCTCGTATCGCTCTGGGCTACACCAGACAAGTTCACCGGCAGGGGGCTCCGGTGGATTTAACTGGTGGGCCGGGAAACCAGTACGAGCCCCAGAGCTGCTCGTACTAGTGTGGGCCACAGGGTCCCTAACATGGCGGTCCCCTTGCTCCGCCTGGCGGCGTCTCCGCCGCCTTGGGGGGTCATCATCATCGCTAGATGATGAGGAGGATGCGGATGACAACAGGAATGTGGGGTCATCCTCATCCTCACTGGGACTCTCGGAGTCAGAGGCAATCTGGGCGTATGCCTCCTCGGCCGAGAACGTCCGGCGGGCCATAGGGGAGTGTGTGTCTGCGTGTATATGTGCGTGTGTGTAACTCTTTATTTTGTGTGCGTGTGTGTGGGGGCACGGGTGTTCACGAACTCACCCTAAAACTAACAGAAAAAAAATAAAATAAACTAACTAAAAAAAGGGCAAAAAATGTGGGGAAAAAAATTCAAAACCGCTGATCAACCGTCCGAAGTTGATCAGCGGTGGGGTGTGCGATGCGCTAACAGTGGCCGGACACTAAGTGCCGGCCACAGTCAGCGTACACGAAGAAAAAAAAAAATGCACCCCAAAAAAGGTGGGGGGGGGCAGGGGGTGGGGGGCAAGTGGCAGCACCCCTGGGGGGTCTAGGGTCACACAGCTGTGCTGTGGACCCCAGACACCCTAACTAGGGTGATGCAATCAAAGTTCAAAAACTAACTTTCCCTTTTTTTTCCCCTGCCTAAACCAAACTTTCCCTAGCTGTCCCTATGTACCTGATGGGGTCCTGGGGGGCACAGATCGGATCGGTCCTGGGGGGCACAGATCGGGTCCTGGGGGGCACAGATCGGGTGCAGCAGACACGTGCAGGCAGCTCCTCTCTCCTCCGGCTCCGGAACACAAAAGGAGGAGGAGAGGAGCGCCTGCCTCTTTTGAATCTGCCGCCGGACCGCCCACAGACCAATCAGAAAGCGATCCTGAGTGGTGATGTCACCATCACCACTCAGGATCGCTGGATGGTGATTGGTGGAGTGAAATCACACCACCATCACCATCCTGTTCCGGGTTATCGGGACTTCAGAGACCCGAATAACCCGGAAACGCAGAAAACCGCAGGTCTGAATTGACCTGCGGTTTTCTGCGATCGCATACATGGGGGGGTCACCGGACCCCCCGGCGCATTTGCTCCAAGTGCCTGCTCAATGATTTGAGCAGGCACGGGGTTCCGATCACCGCCCGCCGTGCGGCGGTGATCGAAAATGCACAGGGCGTACATGTACGCCCTGTGTCCTTAAGTACCAGGGCACAAGGGCGTACCTGTACGCCCTATGTCCTTAAGAGGTTAAATCAGTGGGGAAAGGAGGATGAGCTGATGGCTTAAAGTGACAATACACATGAGTGTAAAGTTGGCCAAACCTGCCAATTTTATGTGTATGGGGGTTAGTTGATTAACTCCTGACAGATAATGTTGGGGATGGGGGAGGGAGGACAAAGGTTGGTCATACTGAGTTTGAACACAAGATCCTTTTTGCTCTCAAAGGAGATCACCAAAGAAAGCCTGGCATACTCTCCTCTCGAGTGTGCATGGGTAAGGGGAGCCACGAAAAACTGCTATCGGCCAACAACTATTGAAAGTGTATATCACCTTTATTTTCTGGTGGCACCAAGGATCAGGAACGTTGGATTTCCTTTTTTTTTTGTCTAGCTGCACCCATACAGATGCCGATCCTGGCAAAAGCTTCATGCTTGAACAGTATAAGGCCAGCTTTTAGATCCTAAAGTCTAACCAGTATGGTCGCAGGGATGGCGGAATAAAATGATTACCTCTTGACTGTTTTATAGCATATTATACCAATAGAAATACAGTAACAACATGACCTGCGCCCCTGTATAAAGAACAATATGAACGATCGTCAACCAGGTACAGATGTCTCCTAGCTTAAAGACTCTTTCAAGTGACTACACAAGCTCCTTTCCAGTGTAGCCTGCCCCTCCGGTATTCAGACTCCTCATCAACTGCTTCATATACAAAACGATACTACTAAGATGACAACTTATACATGAGGAGAAGCACACTATGAAGGTTAATATAACAGTAAGTACATGAGCCAAAACCTAATCCACATACGAACACATATAATTAAGCGTGTGCCCATCACTCTATATATTATCTTCTCGTGCCGGCGCAATATTACAAAACACACTGTCAGCATAACTGCAGAGAGGAGCTGCCCTCCCTGTCACATTCTGCAATCCAATACTTTAAAAAACGTTAATGATCTATGGAGGCATGCCAAATAGTAAGACAACTAACCGTCAATTCAAGAATTTGTCATGAAATCAAGAATACGACAGAAAAGGACTGCAACAGATGCGTCGCGTTTCATCACTGATGTGCCGTGTTTACTACAGTCAGAGAGATCCACAGAGACCGCGAGGATGAGGAGGAGAAAAGCACCGCTCGTAGGGGAATAGAAGACTAAATGAGGGTTCACAGCTCCACCACACCAACACTCCGAATAGAACATGCCGACGTTAAATGAATTAAATAAACATGTCTGCGCCCGAACCAAGAAAATAATGATTGTCTCTCCGTTTAGAGGCAAAGCACAAGCTGTTGAACTGCAGGTCATCAGGATCCTCACATTCTGTCATTAACGGATTGCTGCAAATAATTAAGACACTTATGGAATAGACCGACGCTCAGGAGATTCATTATTCTGAGATGAGGGTCAAAGGAAACTCAGAATCAATTAATTTGCTTCACTCCTAAACAAATCTACATTTTTAAAGGAGGTGATTTTCTCCGTTCATATACAGCCGAGAAAATAAGCGATAAAACTAGAGGTCATTCAGTTTAAGACTAGGTGTCCACAGAACGACCATGAGTGCTGGATGCAACCTCTCCAACCCACAATGGCCAGATGAATTTGAAAGCAACAGAAGGTGAGGCCTCCTTGTGGAAGTCTAGCCTGAAGAAATATTTAATTGTTACCCTTCAGGCAACAGAACCTAAATAAAGTTGTAAGTAGCTATGCTTGTAATGTCTGCTCAACCTACTCAACTGGACGATGTCACTTGGGTCAATGTACAGTATGCATTCCATTTCTACAACTGTATGGGAGTCTATGGATGAAGTATACCACTGTAGATCTATAAGTGGCATACTTTGGAGGCTTCTGTTGAAAGTAGAAGGCTACTTTCACACTTGCGTTTTTACTGGATCCGGCAGGGTTCAGCAAAAACGCTTCTGTTACTGATAATACAAACGTCTTCATCCGTTATGAACAGAACCAGTTGTATTACCTTTAACATAGACAAGACGGATCCGTCATGAACTCCATTGAAAGTCAATGGGGGGGGGGGGGGATTCGTTTTCTATTGACTTGCATTGTGGGTCATGACGGATCCGTCTTGTTCTGCATTCCAGGACGCAAAGCAAACGACAGTATGCTGCGGTTTGCTCTCCGGTATGAAAACGTTTGCATTTTGGAGCATTCCGTTCTGTTCAGTTACGTTTTGTCCCCATTGACAATGAATGGGGACAAAACGGAAGCGGATGTTTCCGGTATTGAGACCCTATGACGGATCTCAATACCGGAAAACATTAAAACTAATGTGAAATGTGAAAGTAGCCTAAGCAGTGAAGTCCTCAGATGCAAACACAGTGTGAATAGACCCTACTTTCTTCTGTTAGAGATTCCATTTTCCCACACTATACACATCAGTCTCTCTATTTAGCAAGTGCACAGTTGGATGGAAATAATTAGATGCCCCCTTGATTTAAAAATTTTGAACTAAAAGGATTGTGTCCTAGTGGCAAGTGTCCTTTAGAGTACATCCACACAGGACATATACGCTACAGATTTGATACATATGCAAATTAACCTGAGATGAGTCCTGTCCCTGAGGTGAGTCCTGTATGTGAGGTCAGGGACAGAACTCCTTAGGTTAATTTACATATGTATGAAATCGGTTTTTTTTACACAATAAAAGCACACAGAGCTATGGGGACTGGGTATTGCGGATGTGCTAGCGGCCATCTAGCAACCCATGTCCTCAGCTCCTTATAACAAATACCCGGTGACCGGTTCTCTTTAAAGACACTTCTTTACAAGTATTTTTAGACCTCATCGACAAAACATCTTCTAAACTGTTTATCCTATTTTAGTCTTCCCGGTTATTTAATTATCTGTTGTATTTCCCAACTTTAAAGGGAAGCCGTCGTCATGAATATGCAGTGTCCTCTGCATGCAGCAGGTTATTGAGCAGACTGATATATAGTTTATGGGAAAAGATTCTGTAAAACTTGCAATTTATTCATTGAAACCACTAGTCTTTCTATACTTAAGTCATGTGGGCGGCCCTACTTCATGATTGACAGTTATCTCCCTCTTCTTATATAGGGAAGGCCGCCAGTCATTGATTAGGCCCAGCCACTGGATTGCTAAGCAAACAAAGAGCAGGAGTTTGAATTAATCAATAACAAGCTTTAGGCTTCCTTCTCAGAAATTTTTTGGGCTGTGAAAATTTTTTACAAGCTTGTTGGTCAGGTAATTTTGTCATATTTAAAATAAAATAAAAATATTTTTTTTAAATAAAAAAAAAACACAACACGCCAAGCCTACAGCATGCTGCGTTTTATAATTTCCTTTTGACTGACAGCAAAAATCTGGCTGCAGAAAAAACACCCACTAAGAAATGTAGTGTTTTTTTGCCCAAAAACTAAAACACTGTAGAACTGTGTCTCCCAAAAATAGCCAAAAGAGAACTTTTGTGGCATTTTAGGGTCACTTGTACAAAAAATTTGCGACCTTTTGCAATTTTACACCACTCACTCCAGTTTGGAAAAGTCGGTGCGGTTAGCTATGTTAATGAGTTTCACTCCAGATTTATCACAGTGATCTTTTAGGAAGTCACAAAAGAAAAAAAAAAAAAAATCACAAAGTCAGTGGAGTAAAACAAAACTGGAGTAGCCTTTCTAGACAAGAGTGCTAGGATTACAGATGCACCAACGAAATATTAAATATTAACCTCATGATAAATCCCCCCCCTTTTTGTGAAACCATTCTTATGGAATCTTCTTCCACAGAACCATATACTAATCTGCTCATCTCCACCTGCTCTGTAACATGATAACACACTGCCTGCAATTCGGAAACCATTTTCTAGGTGACGTGGGTAAAGGCACAATACATTCATTCTGCATACAATGAATATGTTTGAGTGCTACATTCAATAAATGTATCCTATGCAGAAAGGGAAGAATAGGATTAGAAAACAAAATAAGACCAACATTTCCGACAAAAAGGGGAGACTTTTTTAAGGTAGATATTTCAAAAGCAACTACTGGGAGTCGTAAGGTCTAACCGTCTCCAGTCAGACGATTACGCTGGTATTAATCCTCAAAATAAGACCTCGGGCAACTATGTTTATCTCAAAGTGAACAGAGAGCAAGGAACGGGTCTTCATCTCCTTCATGTTTCTTTTCAGAGCAACAACAACCCAATTTTCCAAACTACTTTCCTATATTATTTGTCCTTAAAATATTTTTCAACATTTTCAAGTTTATTTTATTTTCTCTAAAGCCCAAAATCCATAGTAAAATACTCAAGCTAGAGCTGAACAAGCCTTTCTCGTCCAGAAACAGAATCATTAGGTATTCTAGATATATTCACACTTTCTATGGAGCATATGCTAAAAGAGCGTCAAAAGGGCATCATGCAAAAAAATTAATAAAAGATATATCGGAATGTTAGCCCAAAATAAAAGTATGTAAGCAAATAACTTCTAAGTAGAGAGAGCAGCGGCACCTTCAGGGTTCTGTAACACAAACTGGGCCAGCTTTACTAATGTGTCTACATCTAGAATCTGTCTGAAAAACAGCGCACATCTGTGCAATAATGGCGCAAATTGTATCTACACTTTTTCCCCACTTGCTTGAAAATGCCGTGGAGCTCAGTAGGAACGGGCGGAGGAGGAATGCACCACAATCCTGGTGTCAAATTCTGGCTAGTTCTGCATCACACATCATCCAGACTGAGTCAACGTGATAAATCTGGTGCATTATCTAGACAACCTGTTACATGGCCTGATGGAGCAGACGATTGTCGGGAAGGAAGGATCTCCTCTACAGTATGAGAAGTGGCAATCTTTAATACCATCGCACGTCCTCATGCAGAATCATTGTTTGCCGGCAGCAAAGCGCTGTTTAAATGGCACGATCTGTGTCCACCCTCACCTGATATCCAAAGAAGCAGCTCACCTGGACACAGCTAAAGAGCAGTACAGGACAAGTAGTACCATAATGTATCCTACTGAGGGGTTGCAGAAGATCATTATTAATAGCTGTATATTTAACAATGGGCCAGTTTGTAGCCTCTTGTAGCAGTCTTTCTTCTTTTAAATATTCTCTCCTCTTTTACCTTGTTGATTCCCTTTATGTATATAAAAGTTTCTATCATATCCCCTCTGTCTCGTCTTTCTTCCAAGCAATACATGTTAAGACTCTGCATATATCACCTTCATATGAATCCTAAATACACAAGTGAGTGCATGAGGCCTTAAAAGGGTTATTGATGGCTCAGCAATAGTATAGGTCATCAATATGAGATCTGCAAACTTTGGTATTACGGGTGTCAGGCAGGAGCTGAGAACAGCTGATGAGTAGGGTTGCTGTATGTTGGATCCCCACCAATTTGACATTGATGACCTATCCTGATGATAAGTCATCAATATCTAGGAACTGAAAAAAGCCTTTAAAGGAGTTTTCCAGGACAAACATACTGATCACCTAGCTATACCACTCCAGCACCCTCAATTAACAGCATATTGGTGAAGGTGCCAGGTGTTGGCCCACTAGTCTCACACCAATTACTTATCCTTAGGAGTTGAGGGTCCAAAACCTGGCAAAATCACCAATCAGGTATTCTCAGCTTCCACCCAACACTGGAAACAACACAGTGACGGAGCTAGAAACCTAAAGCTCCTTCCACTGTGTAGTGGCCATTCTCCGGTAATGTAGCTCCCATTCACTTGAATCACCTCACAACTTCACATTCACTTTAAAGGGTTTTCTGGGATTACTATACTTTACAACAATATGCTTATGTAGTTACTTACCTCATGTACATCTTTCCCATACTGTTTTTTTTTATTTTTGACTCTACTGACCCATTTTCACCATGTAAACCAATCCCTCTGGTTTGTTTCCATCCTGTATGTAGCACTTCCTGCTCTGTATCCAACCAATCCCATGATGCACTTCTCATTTTTCTGCTACAGCTCCAGCCCCGCCCCTAACAAGGTACTACTTTATAGTCCCTCCCACCTAGTTACATAGGCACTTCCTATCACTGCCCCTGGTGCTGCTTTGACACCTCTATGAACATAACATCACAGGATATGGCCTCATGCACACGACCGTTGTGTGCATCCGTGTCCGTTGTGCCGTTTTCCGTGATTTTCTGCACAACGGACACGGGTTGTTATAGTCAATGGGTCCGTTGAAAACTCGGAAAATGCACCGTTGTTCATCCTGTCCTTTTTTTTTTGGACGGACAACGTCAAGATTGACATCCGCAACCGTGATTCGTGGCCGTAGGTTACTTTCATACAGACAGACCCGAAGATCCGTCTGCATAAAAGCTTTTTCAGAGCTGAGTTTTCACTTCGTGAAAACTCAGATCCGACAGTATATTCTAACACAGAAGCGTTCCCATGGTGATGGGGATGCTTCAAGTTAGAATATACTACGAACTGTGTACATGACTGCCCCCTGCTGCCTGGCAGCAACCGATCTCTTACAGGGGGCTGTGATCCGCACAATTAACCCCTCAGGTGCCAGTGCGGCCCCCCCTCCCTCCCCTGTATTTAACTCATTGGTGGCCAGTGCGGCCCCCTTCCCTCCCCTGTATCTAACTCATTGGTCGCCAGTGCAGGCTCCCCCCCCCCCCCCTAATTAAAATCCCACCCCCCCCATCATTGGTGGCAGCAGAGAGTTCCGATCGGAGTCCCAGTTTAATCGCTGGGGCTCCTCCTACTGGTAAGTGAAAGGTCTGTGCTATAGGCAATGCACCGCACAGACCTTTCACTTACCAGTAGGAGGAGTTCCCGGCCGGTCACAGACAGCGCAGCAGGTAAGTATAATGCTTCTACAATTGCTAAGTAACCATGGAAGCCAGGACTGCAGTAGCGTCCTGGTTTCCATGGTAACCGATCGGAGCCCCAGCGATTAAACTGGGACTCCGATCGGAACTCTCCGCTGCCACCAATGATGGGGGGGGGTGGGGGGGGGGGAGATTTTAATTAGGGGGGGGGAGGCCACACTGGCCACCAATGAGTTAAATACAGGGGAGGGAGGGGGGGCTGCACTGGCCACCAATGAGTTAAATACAAGGGAGGGAGGGGGGCCGCACTGGCCACCAATGAGTTAAATACAGGGGAGGGAGGGGGGCCGCACTGGACACCAATGAGTTAATTACAGGGGAGGGAGGTGGGTCTGCCCCCTGCTGCCTGGCAGCACCTGATCTCTTGCAGGGGGCTATCATACACACAATTAACCCCTCAGGTGCGGCACCTGACGGGTTCATTGTGCAGATCACAGCCCCCTATAAGAGATCGGATCCTGCCAGGCAGCAGGGGGCAGTCATGTACACAGTTCTTAGTATATTCTAACTTGAAGCGTCCCCATCACTATGGGAACGCCTCTGTGTTAGAATATAATGTCGGATCTGAGTTTTGACGATCTAACTCAAATCCGATGGTATATTCTAACATAGAGGCGTTCCCATGGTAAAGGGGACGCTTCAAGTTAAAATATACCATCGGATTGGAGAAAACTCTGATTCTATGGTATATTAATAGGGACTCCTGACTTTACATTGAAAGTCAATGGGGAACGGATCCGTTTGCAATTGCACCATTTTGTGTCAACGTCAAACGGATCCGTCCCCATTGACTTGCATTGTAAGTCAGGACGGATCCATTTGGCTCCGTGTGCATGAGGCCTATAAGAAAGAGCTGCATGGACATGGTCATGTGACCACAGCCCAGAACAGGAGATAGGAGCAATAAAGGTAAAAGAAATACATTACAAAATTACAGTCACCTTCATAAATGGTTATTGATGCAAACCTGCAAACTTCTTTAGATTTAAAAGAAAAAACAAAACTTATATTTGAAACTCCCTTTTACAAACTCTACAATTTACTTACCCTCAGCCAGAAATAACTGATAACAGGAATAATTGACTTTATTCTACTGCACAATAAATGGAGCTAAGCCTACTTTCACATCTCCGTTGTGCCCTCCAGTAGTTCTGTAGTACTGGAGTACACTGTATCTGGAATAGCCAGATTGCCATTCACTATAATGGGATCCAGCGGGTTTCTGGCATGCATTTTTTCCACCAGAAGGCCGGCATTTATGCCAGAATTTCACCGGATCTCATTATAGCAGGGGTGCACAACCTGCGGTCCCGTGGGCACATGCGGCCCTTGATACCATCAGGTGCGGCCCCCAACCATCTGGTAACAAACATGTATGTCTATGCCTTGTGGCTACTCACATATATTTTTCATGTTGTCTTCCATTAGATGGGAGTCCTGGAGGTGTAATCAGACATTTATAGTATATAATATATAGTATACACTACGTGCAGAATTATTAGGACAAATTAGTATTTTGACCACATCATCCTCTTTATGCATGCTGTATAGGCTCGAAAGCCTACTACCAATTAAGCATATTAGGTGATGTGCATCTCTGTAATGAGAAGGGGTGTGGTCTAATGACATCAACACCCTATATCAGGTGTGCATAATTATTAGGCAACTTCCTTTCCTTTGGCAAATGGGTCAAAAGAAGGACTTGACAGGCTCAGAAAAGTCAAAAATAGTGAGATATCTTGCAGAGGGATGCAGCACTCTTAAAATTGCAAAGCTTCTGAAGCGTGATCATCGAACAATCAAGCGTTTCATTCAAAATAGTCAACAGGGTCGCAAGAAGCGTGTGGAAAAACCAAGGCGCAAAATAACTGCCCATGAACTGAGAAAAGTCAAGCGTGCAGCTGCCAAGATGCCACTTGCCACCAGTTTGCCCATATTTCAGAGCTGCAACATCACTGGAGTGCCCAAAAGCACAAGGTGTGCAATACTCAGAGACATGGCCAAGGTAAGAAAGGCTGAAAGACGACCACCACTGAACAAGACACACAAGCTGAACGTCAAGACTGGGCCAAGAAATATCTCAAGACTGATTTTTCTAAGGTTTTATGGACTGATGAAATGAGAGTGAGTCTTGATGGGCCAGATGGCTGGATTGGTAAAGGGCAGAGAGCTCCAGTCCGACTCAGACGCCAGCAAGGTGGAGGTGGAGTACTGGTTTGGGCTGGTATCATCAAAGATGAGCTTGTGGGGCCTTTTTGGGTTGAGGATGGAGTCAAGCTCAACTCCCAGTCCTACTGCCAGTTTCTGGAAGACACCTTCTTCAAGCAGTGGTACAGGAAGAAGTCAGCATGGTAAGAAAAACATGATTTTCATGCAGGACAATGCTCCATCACACGCGTCCAAGTACTCCACAGCGTGGCTGGCAAGAAAGGGTATAAAAGAAGAAAATCTAATGACATGGCCTCCTTGTTCACCTGATCTGAACCCCATTGAGAACCTGTGGTCCATCATCAAATGTGAGATTTACAAGGAGGGAAAACAGTACACCTCTCTGAACAGTGTCTGGGAGGCTGTGGTTGCTGCTGCACGCAATGTTGATGGTGAACAGATCAAAACACTGACAGAATCCATGGATGGCAGGCTTTTGAGTGTCCTTGCAAAGAAAGGTGGCTATATTGGTCACTGATTTGTTTTTGTTTTGTTTTTGAATGTCAGAAATGTATATTTGTGAATGTTGAGATGTTATATTGGTTTCACTGGTAAAAATAAATAATTGAAATGGGTATATATTTGTTTTTTGTTAAGTTGCCTAATAATTATGTACAGTAATAGTCACCTGCACACACAGATATCCCCCTAAAATAGCTAAAACTAAAAACAAACTAAAAACTACTTCCAAAAATATTCAGCTTTGATATTAATGAGTTTTTTGGGTTCATTGAGAACATGGTTGTTGTTCAATAATAAAATTAATCCTCAAAAATACAACTTGCCTAATAATTCTGCACTCCCTGTACACTATATATGCCATAAATACAACAGTATTTCAACCCCCCCCCCCCCCCCTTCAATACCCCTTTAAATTTAATTTTCGACCCTTGTGGCCCCAAACCAGAAAACATTGTGCACCCCTGCATTATAGTAAATGGGGCTCCGGCGGTGTCCAATTATGCCGAACAGTCTACTAGAGTACACAACAGACAGAGATGTGAAGCCTGACAGAATTTAGGCTAATGCTGGCCATACAGATTAGATAAATATTGCCTGAACTCACAGATTTTATCAGGATTGGCCAACGCTCTAATGTGTATGGTGGCCTCCCTACTTTTATCAGTGGCATGTGAATAGATCAACTGGGAGAGATAGCAGGAAGTAATCTCATGTGTACAGCTTTCGTGTCCCCTTGACAAACATTATAGGACTCTTCATAATATCAATCATATGAGCATCATAGAGTTCACAACATGAAGGAAAAGTTAAAAACTCCTTTCTACATTAAAGGGGTTGTCACATGAAAAGTTTTCGGCTTTATGGAAAGTTCACATCACGGTTATTTTTCCGTTCTTCTGATCCGTTAGGGTACTTTCACACTAGCGTTTTTCTTCTCCGGCATTTAGTTCCGTCAAAAGGGCTCTATACCGGAAAAGAACTGATCCGGCATATCCCCATGCATTCTGAGTGGAGAGCAATCCGTTCAGGATGCATCAGTTCATGTAAGACGTGTGCGTTCCACTGTGGAACGCACCAGCGGTGATGAGAGCGGGGAAAGGAAGTGAGCTGGTGCGCTCCTGGTGGAACGCACACAGCCATCGGCCCAGCGCTCAAGAAAGGAACAAGAAAGGGAGTGGATTGGTGCATTACAAGGAGATGGAGTGACATCAGCACTGGACTGAATGGAGGGACACAGGGAATTGGAAATTCGAACCCTAACCATTTGTATGGGGAGTATGGCTGTCACTGACAGTGGGCTCCCTGTTCCTGCAGCTGCACAATTAAAACATCCATGCAGAGATGAAGGGCCACCTCCTGGGTTTATATAGTCAACGGGAAAGGGTTAAAAACTGCGTTATGCAACATGCACGCGCTACCTATTACGATTTTTGTGCGGAAATTCCATACTGATTTTCATGCGGATTTCTGTGTGATCCTGCGCCAAAAAGTACGTGTTACTTGCATAGGAAGAGCTGAAATCTTCACAAAAATTGACATGCTGCAGATTTTCTAAATCCACATGGCAGATCATATTCCAGGCAGAAAAAAGAACAAAGTGCTTTGGTTGCACTGTATTCCGCTGCGTTTTTTCCATACAGTTGCATTTGAACTAGGATGCAAATCCGGGTGACGTGCATTGAATTCATCTGCTCTTCCCGCCACAGATAATTTCTATACAATGTTTCTTAGATAACGGCATGATTATGCAACTGTAACGACAATGGATAAATTGGGCTCAAGCGCACGACCGTATGTATTTTGCAGGATATGTATATTGCGGATGACATCTGTGCGCATTCCGTATTTTGCGGAACAGAAAGGCTGGCCTTTCATAGAACAGTACTATCCTTGTCCGTAATGCGGTCAATAATAGGACATGTTCTATTTTTTTGTTGAACAAAAATAAGGAAACTGCACACGGAGTAACTTCCGATTTTTTGCGGACCCATTGAAGTAAATGGTTCCGCATGCGGTCCGCAAAAAAAATGGGACACAAAAAGAAAATAAGTTTGTGTGCATGAGCCCATAGTTTACCTCACTTAACAACTAAGGGTACTTTCACACTTGCGGCAGAGTGATCCGGCAAGCAGTTCCATCGCTGGAACTGCCTGCCGAATCCGGCAAATTGTATGCAAACTAATGGCATTAGTAAGACTGATCAGTCAAAAAAATGCATTGAAATGCCGTAGCCGTCTTTCCGGTGTCATTTTTTTCACCTTTTTTTCAGTCTGCGCATGGAATGACGGATCCGGCACTAATACATTCCTATGGAAAAAAATACTGCATTCAGACAAGTCTTCAGTTTTTTTCGCCGGAGATAATACCGTAGCATGCTACGGTTTTCTCTTTTCCCTGATCAGTCAAAATGACTGAACTGAAGACATCCTGATGCATCCTGAACGGATTACTCTCCATGCAGAATGCATGGGGATATGCCTGATCAGTTCTTTTCCGGCATTAAGCCCTTTTGATGGAACTCGGTGCCGGAAAAGAAAAACCCTAGTGTGAAAGTACCCTAACGGATCAGAAGAACGGAAAAATAACCGTGATGTGAACTTTCCATAAAGCCGACACCAATGAATCAAGTTGTGGCCCAAACTTATTCACAGCTAAATGAATAAAATTCATGGAAAACAAACCCCTTTTGTCCTGGCTGAATTCAGCCTGCAGATGTTTTGACAGGAGAGGGTTTTTGGAAATGTCACCAGCCGAGTTCCAAGTAGATGTGTTGTGCTGTTTACTCTGCGCGGGAAGGAGCTACACCTGGTGTTAATAGTTAATGATTAATTTACGCAGAAATCTCGGCTGTTTGTAAAGCTCACTCAGCAGGTAAACTGGATGGGACACAAAATGACAAAAACAATATCACGTTGTGCACAGAATAATGAAAAATTGGCATTAATTGGCAGGATTTTTTTTTTTCTGCATGCTTTCTTCTTAATGTTAAAAAATATCATCATAATAAACTAATGAAAATGTTTTGATAATTGAAATTTTAATTCTTCTCTGCATTTGATACCTTGATACAGTGTATCAAAAGAAAAAAAAAAAGAAACACAAGTCAATAAAAAAAAATATATATAATCAAAATAAATTCAACGTTATAGAAATGGCTGAATAAAACGATTTACAATTCCACAATGGAACCTGAAGTAGAAAGGATTCAAGCCTGATATATTTCCCCCGGCACTACAAGCTTTGATTTCATGAATTGAGCTTTAATGCAGCCCCATGCAGGCAGGTTCGAAGGAGGAAATCCAGTTTTCTAAAGCAAAACACACTCATCAAATACAGTAGATCTTTGCAGTGAATGGGAAGCGCATTTTCCATTACAACACTCACTGCACATAAAAGAAAGGGAAGACATTTTTACGCACTCTTGATGGAGGGCCAGTGATTTTAATAACATTTTAAGTTGAAATTTATAGATTGTTTTTTACAATATAGTCCACACATTTATTGATTCACGGACACAGGCATACACACTTTAGGCCTTATTAGCGGTTACAGGTTTTCAAACCGCCCATATATACTTGAAGAAACCGGCAGATGGTTGAGAAATCTTTCTGGGAAACAAATAAAAAAGATCTTGGGGTAGAAGTATCATAAGTGGTTACATAAAAACTGGCTTAGGCTACTTTCACACTGGCATTGCTGGGTCCGCTAGTGAGATCCGTTTCTGAGCTCTCACAAGCGGCCCAAAACGGATCAGTTCAGCCCCAATGCTTTCTGAATGGATAAGGATCCGTTCAGAATGCATCAGTTTGGCTCCGTTCCGCCTCCATTTTGGAGCTAAACGGATCCGTCCTGACTTACAATGTAAGTCAATGGGGACGGATCCGTTTTCACTGACACAATATGGTGCAATTGAAAACGGATCCGCCTCCCATTGCCTTTCAATGTAAGTCAGGAAGGATCCGTTTTGACTTAGACTTTTTTTAAATAATAATGCAAATAGTTCCGTTCTGAACGGATACAAGCGTTTGCATTATCGGTGCGGATCCGTACCGAACGCAGGTGTGAAAGTAGCCTTAGTTAGCCATAGCAACCAATCAGATTCCACCTTTCATTTTTCAGAGCTCCTCTTCAATAGTGTAAAACAGGGGTGCACAACCTTTTCTGATCTGGGGCCACATTGTCAGACTGAACCAATTCCAATGGCCGAAAATGAAACTCAAAGGGGTATTACCTACAGAAATAGTATATTTATGGCATATTGAATATACAGTATGTATCAAATGTCTAGTTACATTTCCAGGACTCCCATCTGATACATGAAAGATACATGTGAGCAGCCACAAGACATAGACATACATGTCTGTTACCAGAAGGTTAGGGGCCGCACAGAATGGTATTGAGGGCCGCAGTTTGTGCATCCCTGGTGTAAAATAAAATAAATCATCCTATGCTCCCCCGTTTCTCTAGCACTGTTCTCTATGGAGCATGTCCGGTTCTCATTCTGCGGCTTGGTTACCAGTGCAGTGGGGATGTGCCGCTATATGTCACATGACCACATCAGGTATTGACTGGCTGCAGCGGTGATGTTCCAAACACCTGTACGTCAATGCGCATGTCACCGTGACATGTTGAGGGCGGTATGCCTGTTTAGCAGTAAATAGTTCAAAAGACCCATCAAAGAACATCCAATATTTTCCGCCATGGTTTATAGTTATAGAGAGTAATTTTAACCCATAAAAAAAAAATGTAGTGAATATGATAAATAGCCTATAACTTGCCCCAATATTCAATATATCTGCAGAATTCTGCAGAAGTCCTTTATTATCCATTTGCCCCAACCCCCCATTTATTTATTTTTTAAGTGACTAGTTTGGTTGTATGGAGACAATATACAATACAATTAAACAGAAGTCCAATGAAAACACCAGTACATTACACCAGTATACAGGGGCATATGTGCCATCTTGTTAAAGACAGGTGACAAAAGAAAAAGTCAGTCTAATGTGAAATAAAACATGAAGATAAGACATTCAGCATTTTCTGTTCCAATGTGCCCTCAGTGCCTGGGAAAATAATTAGCTGCGTACAGAGATCTTGATAATGACAAAAGCATAGCATGCCACCTGCTTTGGACAACCCCTTTGTGAGCCTCTGGAAGTCCCAACACAATGTATTAGGAACGAAAGTGACACCTGTTTAAAGCCACCATCTGTCCTTACAAAACAAAAAAAATCTTACGGAGGTTTATATTCACCTGCCTCTCAACCCTTAAACCTACAGATAAAAATATGTAAAAGACGTTGTAGAAGTGGAAGGTCAAAAGTCTACTTCTCTAACCACCGTGCCTTACCGGAGGAAATCCACCAGTTCACCTCCAGGTCCACTGATTATGGAAGTCAAAGCAAATCTGCATGTGTTACTTGTGGTTTTTGGTGCGGATTTCATGCAGATCTCACCCTTACCTTGCAAAAGATGAAATCCACACAAAAAAATTTAATTGTACAAACATATGGTACGGTGCGGATTTCTAAATCCACACAGTCAGTCAATTTCCGCATGGAAAAAAAAAAGAGGCAAAGTACACAAGAGGATTGTACAATCCCAATTACTGTATTACGCTGTTGTTTCTCTAAAATCCACAGAGAAAAAACGCGTGTAATCAGCCTAGGAATTATAGTAACCAAGCTGGGTGGTGACATTTATGGGAACATGGGCAGGGAAGAGTACACAGCCTTACAAAAAAACAACAAAAAAAAAACATGGCTCTGTCTATTTTTTGACGTTGCGATTGAATTTTGAATGAAAAAAAATTAGATTACACTTACCGGTAATCTGTTTTCTTTGAGCCTATGACAGCACCCATGAAGAGACCGCCTCCTCAGGACAGGAAATCGGAAGCAGAAACGCCTTTAAAAGAGGGACCACCTACTCTGACCTTCAGCCCTTTTCCAAGAACTAAGACACATAAGACATATACATTTTATTTATTTTTTGGGGGGGAAGAGAATTAGCCGGGTGCTGTCATAGGCTCAAAGAAAACCGATTACCAGTAAGTGTAATCTCATTTTTCCCCTTCGCCTATGACAGCACCCATGGAGATTTAGGCGAGATATATTTAGGGTGGGACAACAGCTTGAAGTACCTTACAGCCAAAACCCAGGCCTTTATTAGGCTACTTTCACACTAGCGTTCGGGCGGATCCGTTCTGAACGGATCCGCTCATAATAATGCAGACGGAGGCTCCGTTCAGAACGGATCCGTCTGCATTATTTTTAGCATAGAACAGCTAAGTGTGAAAATAGCCTAGTACGGATCCGTCCAGACTTTCAATGTAAAGTCAATGGGGGACGGATCCGCTTGAAGATTGAGCCACATTGTGGCATCTTCAAACGGATCCGTCCCCATTGACTTACATTGAAAGTCTGGACGGATCCGCACGGATCCGCACGCCTCCGCACGGCCAGGCGGACACCCGAACGCTGCAAGCAGCGTTCAGCTGTCCACCTGTCCGTGCGGAGGCGAGCGGAGCGGAGGCTGAACGCCGCCAGACTGATGCAGTCTGAGCGGATCCGCCTCCATTCAGACTGCATCAGGGCTGGACGGCTGCGTTCGGGTCCGCTCGTGAGCTCCTTCAAACGGAGCTCACGAGCGGAAACCCGAACGCTAGTGTGAAAGTAGCCTTAGAAGGCAGCTGAAGCCTATAGTGCTTGAAAAAAGTATGCGGGGAACTCCAGGTGGCAGCCCTACAAATCTGCTCTATAGAAGCGGAGGCCCTCTCTGCCCAGGAAGTAGAGACTGATCTAGTAGAGTGAGCTCAGAACCCCGATGGTGGAACAGCTCCCTTGGATGAGTATGCTAAGTAAATAGCTTGTCTGATCCATCTAGCAATAGTCTGAGAAGATGCAGCAGAGCCCTTCTTCCTACCCTGAAAAGAAAGCAACAGACGGGAGGGGGACTTCCAGGGCTGCGTGACCTGCAGATACTGAATTAAACATATCCTCCCGTCTAAACAATGGAACTCCGATTCTTTCTAATTTTTTAGAGAAGCACAGAAAGAGGGTAGAAACTATCTCTTGGGAATGGTGAAAAGAGGAAGACACCTTTGAGAAAAAAAGAAAAAAAATAAGAAAAAAAGAAGGATCAGGAGAAATAACCACATTATTCTCCAAGATTTTTAAGTAAGGCTGGTCAATGGAAAGAGCAGCAATCTCACAAACTTTTCTAGCAGAGGTAATCGCTAGGAGAAAAGCCAGCTTTAGGGAGAGCATCTCAGGGGAAATGCTGGCTATCGGCTCAAAAGGATCTGACGTCAGGGCTGAAAGAACTACGTTTAAATCCAAAGGAGGGATACTATTTCTGCAAACTGGGGATGCCCCGCCAATTTTAATTCAAATAATGCACCTAAGGCCTCATGCACACGACCGTTGTGTGCATCCGTGGCCGTTGTGCTGTTTTCCGGTTTTTTTTCGCGGACCCATTGACTTTCAATGGGTCCGTGGAAAAATCGGAAAATGCACCGTTTTGCAGCCGAGACCGTGATCCGTGTATCCTGTCCGTCAAAAAAATAGGACCTGTCCTATTTTTTTGACGGACAACGGTTCACGGACCCATTCAAGTCAATGGGTCCGTGAAAGAACACGGATGCACACAAGATTGGCATCCGTGTCCGTAGGTTACTTTCATACAGACGGATCCAAAGATCCGTCTGCATAAAAGCTTTTTCAGATCTAATTTTTCACTTCGTGAAAACTCATATCCGACAGTATATTCTATACAAGACTGCCCCCTGCTGCCTGGCAGCACCCGATCTCTTACAGGGGGCCGTGATCAGCACAATTAACCCCTTCAGGTGCGGCACCTGAAGGGGTTAATTGATTGTACTATCATATCCCCCTGTAAGAGATCAGGGCTGCCAGGCAGCAGGGGGCAGACCCCCCCGCTCCCCAGTTTGAATATCATTTGTGGCCAGTGCGGCCCCCCCTCCTCCCTCCCTCTATTGTAATAATTTGTTGGTGGCACAGTGTGCGCCCCCCATCGGCCCCCCTCCCTCTATAGCATTAACAACATTGGTGGCCAGTGTGCGCCCCCCATCCCTCTATAGCATTAACAACATTGGTGGCAGTGTGCGGCCTCCCATCTCCCCCCCCCCCCCGATCATTGGTGGCAGCGGAGTTTCGATCGGAGTCCCAGTTTAATCGCTGGGGCTCCGATCGGTAACCATGGCAACCAGGACGCTACTGCAGTCCTGGTTGCCATGGTTACTTAGCAATAGTACAATAGTAGAAGATTTATACTTACCTGCTGGCTGCTGCGATGTTCGTGTCCGGCCGGGAGCTCCACCTACTGGTAAGTGACAGGTCTGTGCGGCGCATTGCTAAATGAACTGTCACTTACCAGTAGGAGGAGCTCCCGGCCGGACACAGACATCGCAGCTCCCAGGTAAGTATGAATATTTTACTATTGTACTATTGCTAAGTAACCATGGCAACCAGGGCTGCAGTAGCGTCCTGGTTGCCATGGTTACCGATCGGAGCCCCAGCGATTAAACTGGGACTCCGATCGGAACTCCGCTGCCACCAATGATCGGGGGGGGGGGGGGAGATGGGAGGCCGCACACTGGCCACCAATGTTGTTAATGCTATAGAGGGAGGGGGGGCCGATGGGGGGTGAACACTGGCCACCAATGTTGTTAATGCTGTAGAGGGAGGGGGGCCGATGGGGGGTGCACACTGGCCACCAATGTTGTTAATGCTATAGAGGGAGGGGGGGCCGATGGGGGGCCAACAAATTATTACAATAGAGGGAGGGGGGGGCGGGGGGGGCCGCACACGGTGCCACCAACCTATTATTACAATAGAAGGAGGGGGGGGCCGCACTGGCCACCAATGATATTCAAACTGGGGAGGGGGGGTCTGCCCCCTGCTGCCTGGCAGCCCTGATCTCTTACAGGGGGATATGATAATACAATTAACCCCTCAGGTGCCGCTGATCACGGCCCCCTGTAAGAGATCGGGTGCTGCCAGGCAGCAGGGGGCAGTCATGTACACAGTTTGTAGTATATTCTAACTGTGTTAGAATATACTGTCGGAAATGAGTTTTCACGATCTAATTCATATCCGACAGTATATTCTAACATAGAGGCGTTCCCATGGTGATGGGGACGCTTCAAGTTAAAATATACCATCGGATTGGAGAAAACTCCGATCCGATGGTATAAAAGGGACTCCAGACTTTACATTGAAAGTCAATGGGGACGGATCCGTTTGAAATGGCACCATATTGTGTCAACGTCAAATGGACCTGTCCCCATTGACTTGCATTGTAATTCAGGACGGATCCGTTTGGCTCCGCACGGCCAGGCGGACACCAAAACGACTTTTTTTTCATGTCCGTGGATCCTCCAAAAATCAAGGAAGACCCACGTCACGGATCACGGACCAACGGAACCCAGTTTTGCGGACAGTGAAAAAATACTGTCCTGTGCATGAGGCCTAAGGCAGAGATCTGCATCTTTAAAGTGCTAGGCCTAAGTTTTTTCCTCCAACCTTCCTGCAAGAAATCTAACACAAGAGGAATATCTGGAGCCTCTAGAACACCCACTGGTCTATTGGCAAATCTGCAGAAAGCCCCCCAAATTATCAAATAAATCTCAGAAGTGACCTTCTTACGACTCGCCAACAGAGTAGTGATAACCTCCTCAGAGAGACCCCTTCTTTTTAAAATTTCCCTCTCAATAGCCAGGCAGTCAGATGAAGACTCTCCACTTCTGGGTGAAGGATTGGTCCCCGAGCTAATAGTCCCCGCAACACTGGAAGAACCCAGGGGGTGGCAATTGACATTCTGCGGAGCTCTAAAAACCACACCCTTTTTGGCCAAAAGGGGGCCATCACTATAACCGTAGCACAATCCTCCCTGATCTTTTTGAGGATTCTTGACAACAGCTTTAGAGGGGGAAAGGCATGAAGAAGACCCCTTCCCCAGAACTGAGCTAACGCGTCTACAGCACTCGGCTGTTCCTTTCTATTTCTCTCCTTTCTATTTCTCTCTCTCTCTCTCTGCTGGCAGCTCCTGAAATTTAAATTTTAAGCCCTCTTTTATAACTGCATTTATCCATGGGCTGTTGGAGATTTTTTGCCACTGACTTGAGAAATGAGACAGAGGACCGCCCACAGGAAGCCTGGCGTCATTGGGGCTGCTTCTTTGAGGCCTCTGCCCCCAAAAAAAGAAACCCCTTTGACTTTTTTGCTACTCCTGTATATTGTTTAGACCAGGCATCCTGAAACTGCGGCCCTCCAGCTGTTGCAAAACTACAACTCCCAGCATGCCCAAAAAGCCTACAGCAGGGCATTGTGGGAGTTGTACTTTTACAACAGCTCGAGGGCCGCAGTTTGAGGATGCCTGGTCTAGACCTTTCTCTTCCCCTAAAAACATCTCTGTTAAACCTCGGGCAGTAAGATTTCTTAGGGGGCTGCTGACTGGTGGAAGAAAAGCCTTTCTCCCTCTTCCTCCAATCCAGAAAGCACAATACTGTTGCTAGAGGGGGGATTAGATGCAGCTGCAGAGGTACTAGGGCAGTTCTTTAGCAGACCGCTAACCGACTCCTAAACCTCCTCCCGGATCATCTGATTGATGCTACCCATCAGGGACGGAGCTTCCTCCTCTATTAACTTGATCACACAAGCTTGTCAAAGGGGTTTTGCCCAAGCAGATGGCAGCTTCTTTTTACATATAGCACAACCCTTGTCTTTGGATCTGGAGACCTTTTTAGACTCCTTAGACACCTAGACACAGAAACATAGAATGTGTCGGCAGATAAGAACCATTTGGCTTATCTAGTCTGCCCAATATACTGAATATTATGGATAGTCTCTGGCCCTATCTTATATGAAGGATGGCCTTATGCCTATCCCATGCATGCTTAAACTCCTCCACTGTATTTGCAGCTACCACTTCTGCAGGAAGGCTATTCCATGCATCCACTACTCTCTCAGTAAAGTAATACTTCCTGATATTACTTTTAAACCTTTGCCCCTCTAATTTAAAACTATGTCCTCTTGTAGCAGTTTTTCTTCTTTTAAATATTCTCTCCTCTTTTACCTTGTTGATTCCCTTTATGTATTTAAAAGTTTCTAACATATCCCCAGAAGATGACCCCCATAAGTAATCAACAATATTGCACGAAGGGGGATCACCCCTCTTACCCTACCGCGGTACCGGCATATCATTGGTGGTTTCAGTGGCTTCTGCGCGCTGAGACTGCTCCATGTTCAGACCTGAATCTTCTCAATGGAGGAACTGCCCACTTCTTCACCAACGAGGCAGTGAGCTGGCTGAGCTTTTCTCACCCGGGCACGCACACCGGCTCCCCCCACTTCCCGCTTACAGCTGTGCTTTGCACTACCGTCCCACCGGAAGTACGTCACTGCCCAGGCCGCGGCATTCCTGCACACGCCGCGACACGGCCGCAGAGGTCCGCAGACACCCAGGAAGAAAAAAGCACCCCCTGGGACAAGAAGGAGCGGAGAAGGGAGGAGAGAGTGAAGAGGCCCAGACTTAGCAGCGGCTCCTAACGGAGACTTACGCCGCACGCGTAAGCCCTCCATACACACATTAAACAGCCGGGGCGCCCGCAGCTCCTGGTATCCCTACGGTTTCCAAATTCCCTCCTGTCCCCTTAGGGCAGGAAACAGAACTGGAGGTGAAGAGGGTGGTCCCTCTTTTAAAGCGGTTTCTTGTTCCTGTTTCGTGTCTTGAGGAATAGGGTGCTGTCATAGGCGAGGGGGGAATTTATTTTTTTATGATGTTTCTTTCTCCATTTGCTGTCGAAGGAACGCAGAATGGAAAAAAGGGATGGAATGATGGATACGAATTGCCATTTATCACTGATCACAAAATACACTGTACCTCCTCGACTAAGGGCTCATGCACACGACTGTTGTTGTTTTGTGGTCCGTTTTTTTCACGAATCCGTTGTTCCGTATCTTAGTTTTTTTTCCCTCTGATTTAAGTCCTCTTCCGTTCCGTTATTCCACAAAACATATCTGTATGGTTTCCGTATGCAATCCCTTTTTGGGGATCAGAAACGGAAACATTAAATTATTAATAACCAAACACATGAGCAATATGGGCTGAGCATAGTATTTCTACAGTATGGATCCGCAAAATACGGATGATATACGGATGTTTTCCGTGTGCATTCCGCATTTTTTGCGGACCAATTGACTTGGAATCGGGCCTCAGACTGTGATTTGCAGACAATAAAAAGACATGCACTACTTTTTTGCAGAAAGGAAATACGGAAACGAAATGCACGTGGAGTACCTTACATTGTTTTTGCGGACCCATTGAAGTGAATGGTTCCACAAACGGTCCGCAAAAAAACTGAATGGATGCAGAAAGAAACTACGTTCGTGTGTATGAGCCCTAAATCAATGGAGATGATGAAACGTGCTGTACTATTTCTTTTAGTATCTGATACTGCTATCTTGATTTATTCTTAAAGCTTATATCTGTATATTTGGAATATTGCTAATTTTTTCACCCACAATTTGTCTATTAGATTTAATGGGGTTGCACGTGATTAGAAAATCATGCCTACTTTTATTCAGAAACAGCACCACCCCTATTAATATGCTTCTACAGCAGGCAGTGGTGGACTGGGTATAGACCCTACAGGGAAATTTCCTGCCTGATCTCTTCTCATGGCTGCCAGCCGGGTACATAACAATCAAATCATGCCTTTAGCATCAGGTACTTATGCACCTGGCCAGCGGCTGAAGGTGCCCACCTGAATTCAACTGTATCACCATCCTCAGGGTGGTGATATAATTAAATACTGCGGCAAGGGTGGCAGTATCATGTGCTGCACTGTGATATTGATCTTGCTGAGGCAGTATTTTGTCCTGCACTGTGGCATTTGGTTCTGCAGGGGCGGTATTTTGTGCTGCACTGTGGTATTTGGTTCTGCAGGGGTGGTATTTTGTGCTGCATTACAGTATTGCTGCTCCGCCTACTTCTGCTGTCCCTGCCTACTTGTGTTGACCCATCTTGTGTCAATATGAACCTGCCTACAACATGGGATCACTTTTACTTTTTCTTCTAGGGCTATTTTAAGTTCCCAGTCTGTGGCCGATAGAAGGTCAGTCCAACTGACGTCAGTGGACCTGGACTGCAATACCTCATTCAACCTGTGGACTGGTGTGGTTCTGTTTTCCGAGTTTCTCCAATCAAGTACAACCCCTTTAAATATGAAAGATAACTCCTGTGAAATAGGTTTCTTCCGTGGAGAAAATACACAGAGATTATACCCTAGTTTAACTCATTCTCACAAACTGTGTGAACAGATGGTTTTCCCTAGGAGAGACTGGGCAGCTACTCTTCCATACACATGAAGAGGAATCCGCAGCAGTCTCTTTAGTAAATCTAAGATTATTATTAGAGCTGCCTCCTTGAGTTTCATGGCACACAAATTACAGGGGACTTTTCTGGCAAGATAAGCTAACTCCATGCATCTGCTATTTATCATCCATAGCGGACACACTGTGCATATATAACATTGTCTATGGTGTTCCGGAGTTGGGTTGTATTGGGTGGGTGGGGGGCTGGGGACAAAGGCTGAGGGGTGGGTAGGGTGTTGGGATAATAAAATTGTGTAAAAATGATTTGAGAGTTGAGCAATAACATTTGTCTGTACAATAATATCTGCCGCAATTTTTGTCATTCACGACTTATGCTTGCATATTTATTGTATGAAACCTCCCATTTCAATAAAGAGATCATTAAAAAAAAAAAACAACAAAAAAAAAACATTGTCTATTTGGTCGTTTTCCCTTTGTGAAACACCATGGGGGGGATTTATCAGGATTGGCGTTTTAAATGCCAATCTTGATCTAGTATGCGTTGGCGTGTGATGCGCCAAACAGATTAAGAGGAGCACACCCCTTAGTAATCTTGGCGCATCTCGAGAGGTCCCTGTGCCAGGAACTGAAATTTGTCCCAGTAATGTGAAACCACCAAATATCAGTGAATTTTTGCCACCATTTTCAAGGGGCTTGATAAATTACCCCCATGTGTTTATCACATACTGCTGCATGCACCCTCATTTGTTTAACCTGGTTTTCTACTAAATCCACTTTGGACAACTCTTTTTCATTACTCTGCCTCTTTCAGACGAGCAATATGAAACCGTTCAGTGTTCTGTTTGCCAAAAAGAAAATGACAATTGTCGGTGTTGAATCAGTTTTGTCTCCAACTGAGTTTTGCTTGTCTATTATTTTCCGTCCATATGGAATCAGTGTCAGTTTTTCATGTTTGTAAAAAAAAAAAAATATATAAAAATAAAAAACAGAAGCATACCCACCCAGCATTTCGTAGCAGCCATCTTTGATACTCTGAATGAGTATCAGACTAAGGCCTCGGCCCGCATATGGCGGGTCCGCAATACACGGGCACCGGCCCATGTGCACTCCATTCAAATGAATGGGTCCGCAATCACAGCGATGCGGTGCGGTACGGAAGCACTGATCGGAACCCCATGGAAGCACTACGGAGTAGTATTTTATTTGCGGTGCGGACGGATCACGGACCCATTCAAGTTAAATGGGTCTCGATCCGTCCCTGCTGCCGCATGGACGTTGCCGTGCATTGGGGACTGCAAATTGCGGTCCTCAATGCATGGAACGGATGCACAACGTTTGTGTGCAAGAGGCCTAAAAAATTATAATTGATGTCTATGGGACAAAAAATGCAAGACAGTGAGGAGATTAACAAATGCCTCAGAGAGCCTGCTCTGATAAAAAATAAAAATAAATAATAATAAAAAACACCTAAAGGGTCAAAAACACCACTTAAAGTTTGTGTCTGCTGCATTTAATAATTCCCATAAACTTCCATGCAAAAAACGGATCTGCAAAATACAGATACTCGAAAAGGACACGAATATGCTGAAGGGACAAGAGGACATGTTCTATAATTGGCCACATGGATCCGAAAAAAAATACGGATGTGTGCATAGCTCCATAGAAAGGAATGGGTATGTGTGCAGTGAAAAATACGGTCAGGTGCATGAGGTCGTCGTGAGATTTTTGTAATCATTGGAAAAATGTTATGCCGAAAATAATGGCAGTACTATCGGCACATGTGCAGTGAAGATCTCAGAGCAGGGATGACCGCAAGAGATCTTCACTGCTCAGGACATGCGCAAGATTTCAGGGCCAAGCATCGGACCATTGAGGACCCCTGGCCCTGTCAATCTCACTGGGAAGGGGAGTGGCTACAGGAGGAGGAAGAGGTGAAGCGGTGCTCCGAGGGGCTAGGCCAGCCCTTAGGTGCTCCGAGCACTTCATTTTGGTGACCACGATGAACCCTACAAAGCAGATGCTCTTTAAATAACTGGACTCAAACTACTATTTCACCAGCCAATTGTAACCATCTAAATTTATCTAAAAAAAGATTGCTGACATCACGAGGAGGGCCCCCTGTGGTTGCTCCAAATAACAATCTATTGCATCATCACGTCTACTGTGTGTAATGGGAATGCTTCTTATTCCCAAATGGCACAGATACTAACACAAACGTCACAGGAGACGCTTGCACACAAGGGGCAGGTACAACATGAAAAACAAGAGGCAAAATCAAAGTCAAGATATAAAATATATATATATATATATATATATATATATATATAAAAAAGTAATTAAAAAAAATTATGATACATAGAGTACCATTATAAACAGTTCCCTCAATGCATCACTTTACAACCGTTCTGTCTGGACAAATGACAATACATTTCTAACAATGGGGGTCATTTACTATTTGTAGTATGCCACTTATTGGCATAATTTTGTCGCAAAGGGGTTTTTACAGCTGAATCTGCAACTTTTCCAAGGTGGTGGAAAAAGGGGGAGTGGAGTGGCTGAGGAAGAGACCTGTCATTCATCATTTTTCATGCCAGTTTATGGTGTCGAAAATGGGCTTAAACTACGCCGGCAAGGGAGCTGGCGTAGTTTAAATCATGTCACAAAGCCGGCTGCTCCATGCGCCAAAGTTATGCAGAGGCCCGTGCCCGTACATAACTTTGGCGCATCTCACACCAGCATGGGGGGGATTAAGACTGGCGTCTAAATTGCCAGTCTTAATAAATGACCCCAAATATGTCTTATTACTGAAGTTAAAAGGATTTTCCAGGGATTAGAAACTGATTAGCTATCTTCTGGAAAGGCCATCAATATCCGATCGGTGGGGGTCTGACACCCGGGACCTCCATGACCAGCTGTTTCACACAGCCTCCAGAGACTATACATCCACTGTGTTTTTTCTGGCACTGGATTACAATAGCTTGGGCAATTAGGTACAGTACCCTGTGTACCCACACACAGCGTATAGAACCTTCTGCTTCCGGCTCCATCCACTCTATAGTTTCTATCACTGGTGGCTGCCTAAAACAGCTTATCGTTAAGGGGGTCAGGTATCGGACCCCAACTAATCTGATACTGATGACTTATCCTTAAGATAGGCCATCAGTCTCTAAAGGCAGTTTCACACTAGCGGCAGGGGACTCTGGCAGGCTGTTCCGGGGGGTGAACAGCCTGTTGGATCTATCCTGCCGCTAGTTTACGTGTGCCCCCGGACTGCCGCTCCGTCCCCATTGACTATAATGGGGGCGGGGGCAGAGTTCCGGTGGCAGCACGGCAGCACATGCCGAGAGGCGGCCGGACTAAAAGTACTGCATGCAGTACTTTTAGTCCGGCTGCCTTTTGCCATGCGCTGCCGTGCCACAGCGAAATAGGATATGTTCTATAACCGGCGGAACGGATACATTGATCTGCAGAAGATATGGATTAGTGCATGACCCCATAGAAATGAATGGGTCAGTGTGCGTACACGAAAAATACGGATAGTACACGGATAATAAATACGGTCCTGTGCATAAGGCCTGAGCCCCCCCCCCCCAAAAGTCCATCCAGTTCAGCCTATTCCCTTGCATTGTTGATCCATCGCATCATACGGACGTGCACAGGCTGCCATGCACTGCAATCGGACCTAGAAGCTGACCTAGAAGCTGACGTTTTATTAGTCCCTGAATTCACAGCACAAAGTAAATGACTGCTAAATGCTGGACTGCTAACACTATTAATGCCACTAATAATGCTGATAAGTACTCTAAGGATAATAACGCTAACAATTAATAGGATGTCGTGACCTAACATACGGTTAGTCTTCCCATCACAGGCTACGTAGCAGGGTTCTCACATAGGTGTGGCATCGGAAGACTTAACGATAAAATAACCAAATCGGCGCAATCGCAGCATCCTTTCCTCCATGGTACATCACACCGATTTCACCTCTTGGGCTCTGCAGACATTTGGTTTTCCAACGTGCATTAACAGTGAGAAGCAAACATGGCCACTTTATTAGCATGTAAAGCATTCACGTTATAAACACTATATCCACATTATATATACACATTATATACACAGCGGGCAACTATAACCCAAATCTAAGTCCAATTTGGCTGCCCTTTAGGGTTTGTATCATGACTGCAACACCTAGATCCTTACTGGTCCCAACTTAACGGGGGGGGGCTTTTATATTGATGAGGATGAGCCATCAATATCAAACTGGTGGGGTCTGATCCCTGGCAATCCTACCGATCAGCTGGCACCGATACTAAATAGCTCCATCCACCATGCAGTGGCCAGGGCTGGTTACTGCAGCGCTGCTCCCATTCACTTGACTACCACTCCATTCGAGTGGGGACCTGTTCTCAACAGTCACAGATACAGTGATTATCCCCTATCCAGTGGATAAGGGATAACGTGTGATTACCAAAATACCCTATAATGTATTCCTATGGGCTGCGACTGTCACTATCAGAAAAGTCTTTGGGTAGGCCAGCGTAAGCCATACCCCGACTGCTACTTGTGATGGTGCAAAACTAATAAAAGCGTTGGATAAGTAATGCGGAGTCTAGAAGACAACCGGGCTGCAGCAGACATAATTGGGCAGATGTATTAAACTGTGCTAGGGCATGACCACACATGGCGTATATGGCATCGAATTCTCCGCAGCATAAGTGTCTAAAACCCGCAGCATTTACAGTAGCAGCAAAGTCAATAAGATTTCAGAAACCTCATCCACACAAAAACCTGCCATGTAAACGTCTTCTCAGGGTTGAGACAAAGAGATTAAAGGGGTCGACCACTTTAAAGGGAACCTATCACCGGGATTTTGGGTATAGAGCTGAGGCCATGGGCTGCTAGATGGCCGCTAGCACATCCACAATACCCAGTCCCCATAGCTCTGTGTGCTTTTATTGTGTAAAAAAAAAAACAATTTGATACATATGCAAATTACCTGAGATGAGTCCTGACCCTCAACCATCTCACGTTAATTTGAATATGGATCAAATCTTTTTTTTTTTACACAATAAAAGCACACAGAGCTATGGGGACTGGGTATTGTGGGACACATGGGTTCCTTTTAGCTCCCCTGAGCTGCTGGTCAGTAGGCCCTTGGCTGACGGTCCATCTAAAGAGTGCACCACCGCGGCTGCTGCGTCCATGGGAAGCAGAACGGCGGTGGTCAACTGGTTTAATCACATGACCGCTTTCTTAACTGTCCCTGGATCCATCCTCTTCTATCAGGCGCTGGATTGGATGAACTACTGTCCAGCGCCTGCGCAGAAGAGAATGTGACCACTGGACAGGTGAGAAAGCAGTCACATGATTAAACCATGTGACTGACGCAATTTTACTTCCCATGGATGGAGCAGCCATGATGGTGCGCTGTTTACATAGTCCATGGACGGCCTACTGACAAGCAGCTCATGTAATCTAAAAGTTTCCTATATGTTTCTTGCGGCACAGCATGGACTATGTGCCCACTTTCAATATATTATTAGTGGCTGACCCCTTTAAGGCCACATAAAAATTACTTAGTACTACTGCATCCCTGCCGCAAGTCTGGGCTATAGGTAACTAACATCAACGTCTACCTGACATTTTACATTAGAGGCAGCCTTCTCCGGCAGGGGAACAGCCTGCCAAATACGTGCCGCCGCTTGTGCACACGTGCCGCTGGAAGTCCGCTCCGGCCCCGTTCAATACATCGTAGTTTTATTCCGGCCGCCTCTCGGCATGCTTGCCGTGCTGCGGCCGGACCTCCAGCCCACCCCCATTACAGTGAATGGGGCCGGCGCCAACTTCCGGCAGCACGAATCCAATAGGCTGTTCACCCGCCGGAACAGCCTGCCGGAGTTCCTTGACGCTAGTGTGAAAGTAGCCTAAGGCCCCTTTCACACGAGCAAGTTTTCTGCGCGGGTGCATTGCGTGACGTGAACGCATAGGACCCGCACTGAATCCTGACCCATTCATTTCAATGGGTCTGTGTACATGAGCGTTGTTTTTCACGCATTAGTTCTGCGTTGCGTGAAAATCGCAGCATGTTCTATATTCTCAGTTTTTCTCACAGCCCTGGCTCCATAGAAGTGAATGGGGCTGTGTGAAAAACGCGTTGTATCCGGAAGCAAGTGCGGGTGCGATGCGTTTTTTACTGATGGTTGCTAAGAGATGTTGTTTGTAAACCTTCAGTTTTTTTATCACGCATGTGAAAAACGCATTAAAACGCATTGCAGCCGCGCGGAAAAAACTGAACGCAATCGCAGACAAAACTGACTGAACTTGCTTGCAAAATAGTGCGAGTTTCAGTGAACGCATCCGGAGCCAATCCGTCACTCTCGTGTGAAAGAGGCCCAAGTGTGAATACGGTCCTGCACAGGTTCTCTCTGTATCTCCCTATTGCTGAGGAGTCGGCTTTGTGTGTGTTCCAGGAAATACCCTGGGACTGCAGAGAATGAAGTAGGTAATACTACAGAGAGTAATCTGCATGTGAAAGGAAGAAAAACCTGGAAAACATCTGGATTTAGACAGGCAGGCTTTTTCTTCTTTTTAATTGCAAGGGCTAGGATCTTCATTTTAAGACTTATGTTACAATATTACTCCTACTAGCAACAATAGCCAACATGTGGAAATAAAAGTTACCTGCACCAGCATTCATTCTACCTTATCTATTAATGCCACATGGGCATCACCAAACCATGAAATGCCCAGCGCCTAGTTTGGCTAAGGCTGGGTTCACATCATGTTTTTCAGAACTTTTTTTAACGTATACGTTAAACGGACGCCTCAGACTGATGCCGTACAGTGGCATCCGTTTACCATAGAGTTCCATATTTATTTATTTTTTATATAAAAACTTATTTTATTTTTTCCCCATTGTAAAAAATAAAATAAAAAAAGTATACATTTCTTTTGCCGGACTATGCAGGATACAAGAACGTGGTGTGCTGCGTTTTTGTATCCTTTTTTGTAACATATACATCAAACGGAGGCAAAAAAAAATAAATGTGATGCGAACGGTGAACCCAGCCTAAGGTAGATTTCGGGCACCTGCACACGGGTGCTCATTTACAAACAGAATTGTCTCAGCATTTCCACACCTAAATCCTTTTGCGTTACTTGCGGATTTGATGCGGTTTTTCCCTATTCTCACCCTTTGCCTTGGAAAGGGCAAAATCCGCACAAACAAAATCCGTACGGAAAATACATGCAAAGTGTGCATGACATTTGCCTAATCTCATTGGCTATGCTGGTACTGAATTACGCTGCGTTTTTTTTTTTTTCCCTTGGAGAATCCATAACATGGGCAGGTAAAGCCGTCAGGTCCCGTAGAAGTCGCAGTCAGAGGCAACTTTTAATGGCTGGCATGTCCACCATGCACATGAAATACGACATATAATGCAATTCTTATGGAAGGCGACATCACACAACATAAGTCGCCATCTGGCTCCAGACGCAGAGGTCAGTTTCTTTTAGCATATAGATTGTGAATCCAACATAGCGCGACATCTCATGTACAGTATATATTGTATATTAGGCTGTGTACACACAATTTAAAGGGAACGCTCCCAGCGTACACGCCGGGCTCCATTCATACTCTTTTGGCCTCCATCATCCCAGGACACTTTGCTATACCTTTTTGTAACGCTTAATAGACTACGGCTTTCCCCAAAAAGCTATACCGTGCACTATACTTTTTGTACGGGGTTCTATGGGCAACATATGCCACCGTATGACAATAGCATACAGCGGGTAACACTCCCAAAATATACTCGAAGGTGATATGAACAGAGCCTCATTACAGACAACATACAAAATCTACAGCCGAGCATTATTTAAGTCATTAAACGAGAGAGCGGCAAAGCCCGGCTGGCCTCGGTGTCAACATGTGAGGCGCGTCATAAGACACCAAGACGGTCCAAGTTCATCGGGTTCATGCATTCTTTATGATCAACCTGTCTTCAATTTCAGCTTTCAGTCAAGGAAACGCCAAATCCACCAATGAGAACCATGGGACAGACTCCAGCAAGTGTGGGAGCTGCGTGTAGGCCCTCACAACCTGCCAAGTACTGAGGGCCCCCCCCCACATACACTACACATCGCATTCATCTGCCACAAAAGGCTGGCCTGCAAGGGTTAATAAGGGACCTGGGGACAATGTGCACCTGTAAAACACTAGGGATCCCTTCCCTCCCTCCCCCCCTTTCCCAGTCCGTAAATAATGTCCTAGGGGTGCAAATCCTGAATGGAGTCTTGAAGCACAAAGGAAGACGTGGTTAACTCCTTCAGTACTTGGCAGGCGGTGATGTGCACATGCCCTTCTGACACCGCAAGGGTTACAACAAAGGAAAGCCAAGCATCCTCTTCCCATCAGCGGTGACAGCATCCTCAGCATCTGCAGCCTGCCTCTGCCATTCACAATGCCAGTCCCCATTTCCTCCCCTCAGAGCACAGCAAGATCTGCAAATACAGAGGAGTACTCCGCACAGGGGGGGGGTGGTTAACCCCATCAATGCCCCAGTGCAGCGAGCCCTGCTCTCCTCCCCCTCCGATGCCAGACATTAGACCAGGGAGATGAAGACACAGACAAAAAAAAAAACACCGCTACCCTCCTCTGCACCTGCCTGGAATAATAACCACCATCATCCTCCATGCTGCACAGACAGGGACGCACACACATAGAAGAAGAAGAAGAAGAAGATATTCACCTTGGCTGAGGAGTATAATGTTGTTGTTGGTGCTGGTTGTTGTGGGTGATGGGGAGGATGGTGATGATGAGGTTGGAGAGGTGGTGGTGGTGGTGGTGGTGATGGAGGAGGAGGAGAGGAGTAGTTGTTGTTGATGGGTAACAGTCGCCAGGACTACGGTGGCTATGGCGCTGGATTCACAAGGCAACAGTTGCTATAACTCACAAAAGAGGGAGGCAACCTAACCTGAGAGGAGGAAGAGGCGGGGCCGCCTGACACACACACAGCCTGACAGCGCGGGGGGCGGGGCCTCGGATTCAATCCCAGAGTAGCTTTATTGTGCGTTCTCCGCGGGCAGCCTGAGACTAGGAGGACGTGAAGTGCTCTGCGCCGGACAATAGCCGGCCACTTGTGAGGACGGAGGGGGAAAGTGAATGCGCTCCCATTGTCTCTGCCCTATTGTACCGGCTGCATCTGCCGGCGGCAAGGGGGTGATGGGGAACAGTGCTCCCTCCTCACAATCCCCGAATGTACGTATCTGCTGTGCCGCACGTCCAGTCTGTAAGGCTACGTTCACACACTCCTTTGTGTGCTGAAAGAAAACTGATGTGGAATCCGCTTCAGGGTTCCTTGTGGTTTTCGGATGCAGTTTTTTATCCCAAGGTATTTTTGCAATGGGGAATTTGGATGTGGATTTGACTTGGAATCTGCACCAACAATGAACATATCGCTTCTTTTTTTTTTTCCACACCAAAGGTTTAAAAAAAAAAAAAAAAACATAAGCAGAAAAAAAAACAGCCCCGTGTAAATTAGGCCACTTTCACACCAGCAAAAACGCTTCCGTTACAATAATACATCCACATGCATCCGTCATGAACGGATCCGGTTGTATTATGTCTTATATAGCCATATCGGATCTGTCATGAACACCACTGAAAGTCAATGGGGGACGGATCCGTTTTCTATTGTGTCAGAGAAAACGGATCCATCCCCATTGACTTCAGTTGTGTTAGGACGGATCCGTCTTGCTCCGCATCAGAAAAACTCTGCTAGGCTAGGGCTACATGACGACAATAAGTCGCGCGACACATAGGGCACAACTACACTGCAACATGTGTCACGCGACATTGATGTCACACAATTTTTATAATAATATTCTATGGTGTCGCACTGCGACATGCCGCGACTGCAACGCAACAGTCGCAGAAAAATCCATCAGCTACAGACTATGATTATAAAAATTGCCGTGCGACACATGTCGTTGTTTAGCCCTAGCCTAATTCTGTCCGCTATGGGGACGCAACCAAACGGAACGGAATGCGTTCTGGACCATTCCATTTTGTTCAGTTCAGTTTTGTCCCTATTGACAATGAATGGGGACAAAACTGAAGCGTTTTCCTCCGGTATTTAGACCCTAGGACTGATCACAATAGCGGAAAGTGTGAGCGTAGCCTTAGTTTTCCCACTGAATCCCTGGAAATGATTTGCAAGCGTTTTCACCATAGTTTTTGGGTTTGGAATCCACAACAAAATCTACATGGAGATAACTTGGTGAATATACCCTAAGGCCTCTTTCACACGAGCGTGACGGATTAGGTCCGGATGTGTTCAGGGTGCGTTCAGTGAAACTCACACTATTTTGCAAGCAAGTTCAGTCAGTTTCGTCTGCAATTGCGTTCAGTTGTTCCGTTATTTCCGCACGGGTGCAATGCGTTTTGATGCGTTTTTCACGCGCGTGATAAAAAACGGAAGGTTTACAAACAACATCTCTTAGCAACCATCAGTAAAAAACGCATCGCACCTGCACTTGCTTGCGGATGCAATGCGTTTTTCACGCAGCCTCATTCACTTTTATGGACCCAGGGCTGCGTGAAAAACGCAGAATATAGAACATGCTGTGATTTTCACGCAACGCAGAACTGATGCGTGAAAACCACCGCTTATGTACACAGCCCCATTGAAATGAATGGGTCAGGATTCAGTGCGGGTGCTATGCGTTCATGTCACGCATTACACCCGCGCGGAAAACTCGCTCGTGTGAAAGGGGCCTAAAACTGTCGGCCACACAGGGCAACTCCTCCGCTAGCGCTCCCCAATGGTACCCTAATACCAGGTGTCATCACATACACAGCCCCTTAGGCCACCAGCACACAGCATATTATTGGAAGCAGGAAATCTGCACGAAAACCACAAAAAAAAAAAAAAATGCACATAATTCCACAATGTTCAGCGAGGTTTCCGTACAGGTTTTCTGTGGATTTTAGTGCGGATTTTCTGTTTATTTTAAAAACCCCATTGAAGTCTATTGTGAAAACCACTATGTAAGGCTACATGCACACGACCGTATGTGTTTTGCGGTCCGCAAAAAAAAAACCGAATGGCATCCGTATGCCATCCATTTTTTTTTTTTTTTGCGGCTCCATTGTAACAATGCCTAAAACGGACAAGAATAGGACATGTTCTATCTTTTTTGCGGGGCTACGGAACGGTGTGCTGTCTGCATTTTTTGCGGACCTATTGAAATGAATGGGTCCGTATCCTATCCGCAAAAAAAAAAAAAAACGGACACGGAAACAAACAACGTTCATGTGCGTGTAGCCTAAGGGGTAGAATTGCACATATGATTGACATTCTGCAGATTTTAAAATCTGCACAGAAGAAAAGAGCTAAGTGAATATGAGCTTTGTCAAATCTCATGGAGGCACACTGCACACACTAATCCCCCTTAAACATAACCAAACCTAGCTATAATAACAAAACACAAACTCAAAGGTTGGATGAAAAGGCCGCAATGCTTTATTATGGGTTACCAATAAATTACCATCAACTTATTACTCAATAAATTAGCATAAATAAATAAATAATTTAACCATTAAAACTCTGTCCATTAACCCTTAAAAACCACAATTCACTCAGCTGTAGCTGAGCGATAAATCCCACACGCCACGCCTAACAAGGCGAGGCCCCCCACAAGCATTGCAGCCCTTTCTAAATAGCACCCTGTAAACCTAAATTAAAAATGTCAATTCCAATTTCAGACAGGTGCACATTGTCCGACCTAAAAAGACCCGTCTCCCATCCTTCCAAATCAATATGTCTGTAAGAGCACCCACCCAGCAGAGGCATGAACTTACACATGGCTCTATTAACTCTTTTACGAATTTTTTCACAGAAGGACTGCTCTTTAAAAGACCATACCAAGCGAGGCACTATTTCAGAAAAAAACAAAACAGTGTCTGGCAACATGCATCTCAATAGTGACAAGTCCCTCTTCATTTCCCATAATAACCTACACGTCTTGATTTTGCCTAAGTCATTCCCTCCCACATGAAAAATTAAAATATTCGGATGAGGGCGGCTAGTGCAAAACTTTTGAACCTCACGCAAAAAACCGCTCCATCCCATTCCTCTAATACCCTGCCAAAAAACCTGCAAGGATGAGCCATCAAAAGATAAGTTTTCCGTATACGTTCTCTTCTCTGCTCTCTTCTGGGCCCAGAATATATACGACTGGCCCAAAATCCAAACAATTATCTGACTCCCTGAAAAGATATAAAAATAATTAAGTCTGTTATAACAAATCAGGCCTAACAGACAATTTGGCTCTATCAGAATCCCAACGACCTATCCTTCTGATGATCACATCATCTAACCCAAACCTAGCCGCCTCCTGTTGCTGCACCAATTCTAAAGGAATGTGATGAAATTTTTAAGGAACTCAGCCCAAGTGCAGCCAGGCATTTTTTTAAGCACTGCATTAAATTGAAATTTAGTCAAAGGGAAGCCATCCTTATGAATTAAAAACGGAGGCGGACCAGACGAGCGAACTTCCAGCCAAGCACGAACTATGCCCACTGGACACAAAGAAGAACCAACCCATTCGTTCAGTCTTATAATTCTGCCCCTCCCATATTGATCCGTCTTTGACCGTTTCAACAAAATTTCAACAAAACTAGCCTTTAACACCACTTCCTCCATTTTCAACCCAGAACATACTATACGACTAGCAGACACCAATTCGCTTATCCTTAACGCTGCAAAAAATGCTAAAATAAAACTAGTCCTGAAAAGCAAAACCTCAGAGCTATCAAAACAAATTTCAGACAAAATTTCATATAACTTACCCAATAACTCAACTGAGATTGGCCTCCTATTATCCACACACGAATTTTTTTTACGAAAACCTTTCAACATTTGTTTAATCGGAAAATACGCCACTAACAGCAACTGATGAAAATGATAAGTTCCTTTTAAATAAGCTAGCTACAAATAACATACCACAATCCAAGTCATCCACAATATCAGGCAATGTATTAGAAAATAAAACCCAGTCCCGCCATGCGGCTGCATACGCAGCCCATGTTTTATTAGCCACCGACTGTCTGATATATTCTGATATCAATCCCATAATAGGTCCCAAAGATGTTGAGGGCACGGCGACCCCTCCAACTCCGCTCCTGGTGCTAGCTCCCGGAATCTGGCGAACTGAAAACGAGACAGAGAATCCGCTAAATTATTACATTTACCTTGAACATACTTCGTCCTTAACCCAAATATTAAGCTTCAAGCAACAAAGCACGAAATGCCTCAACAATTTAACTACTAATTCGCACTTAGATGATAGCGTATTGATTGCAAAAACTACGCCCTTATTGTCTGTATTGACCAATATTCTTCTATTTTTAAAATAACTACCCCATAAAACAATCGACACTACCACCGGAAAAAATTCTAACAAAACTATATTGCGAGTCACCCCATTAACTATCCAAGAAGATGGCCAGGCCTCTGCCCACCACCTGCCATCCCAATAAGCCCCGCATCTGTGAATAAACCCAGAGCATCCGACTCCACAAACTCCTCCTGCCAACAATTTGCTCCATTAAAATTTTCTAAAAAATCAAACCACATTGCCATATCCTCTTTTAAACTCCTAGTTAACCTGATATGCGAGCGGGGAGATTTAAGGCCCCGCGTCGCAAAGTAAAGGCGCTTAGAAAAAACCCTTTCCATAGGAATAATCCTACAAGCAAAGTTTAATGACCCTAGCAACGACTGCATTTCTCTTAAAGTGCATTTCTCTTTAACCAGTAACAAACTCAACTGCAATTTAATCTTAACTAACTTTTCTGATGACAAACGAAATTCCATATTAACCGTATCTATAACTATGCCCAAAAATTCTAAACAAGTACAGGGAAAGACTGTCTTCTCTTCTGCTACTGGGATCCCAAACCCTTCACAGACCTTTAAAAATTTAAACAACAACTCCGAACATAAACTAGAACTGCAATCACCAACAAACAAAAAATCATCTAAGTAATGTAATACACCCCAATTTGGAACTAACGACTGTAACACCCAATTAATAAATGTAGAAAAAGCTTCAAAATAAAAACAAGATAAAGAAAACCCCATAGGCATACATTTGTCAAAAAAGTAATTATCATCAAACTGGAATCCTAATGAATTAAATCCAGAGGGCCTTACAGGCAGCAAGCGAAAGGCTGATTTCACATCCGCCTTAGCCAGCAAGGCCCCCATCCCAAATTTTCTTACTAATGCCAAAGCGTCATCAAATGACGCATAAAAAACAGAGGACTTAGACTTATCCACCTCATCATTAAGCGAACACTCATCAGGAAATGACAAATGGTGTATAAGTCTAAACTCCCCAGAAGCCTTTTTGGGAACGACTCCTAAAGGTGACATACGGAAATTTACAAACGGAGGGTTAACAAAAGGCCCCGCTATTCTACCTAGCTCTAATTCTTTAAACAACTTACTCCTCACTACATCTCTAAATAAACTAACAGACTGTAAACTCAGGAACCAAAAAACCGTATTGAAAACCTTCAATTAATAACTTCGCTGCCGTCTGATTAGGGTACTGCCTTAACCATGGAAGCATTTCTAAAAGCTTCACTGGGGTCGGTGCTTTTAGAAACTTGCTCTCTTGTGGAAGGCTGCTGCTGACTGGATTGTGAACCCCTTTTAAAACACCTCAGCATAGGATGAGTGCCACCGCAGAAAGAGCACTCGTGTTTATAGCGGCAATTAGACGCCCACTTCCAAGTTGCTTCATTGAAGGCGAAGCATACCCCTTTCCTCAAACTAGGCTGAGGCGTATTCAATGTTCTGGGTGTAAACGCTTTCTGTGGTAACATTAAATTAACCCAAAGACCTATGTCCTTAACTCCCCATTTAAGTGATGGGTGTACCGCCAACTTCTGGCGGAACACCTCATCATATTGGTACCATGCCAAACCACTAAAATTTCGGTACGCTTCCAGAATAATATCCAGATGTTGGAAAAGGCCACTACAAAATTCAGGATGCTTTTCGCCAAGGACCGCAGCATATATAAAAAAGGCCTGCAGCCAATTATTGAACGACCTTGGCATTGTACGCTTTCTCTCATCATCATTCCTATCATCCTTCTTCTCACGTACCACATGCTCCCTAGCAGAAGGCAACAGGGACATGATTTCCACAAATTCCAATCTCCAAATTTTTTCTTTAATACCTGCCGCTAAATGATAACCCAGAGGCGATACCTCACACACCATTGCTTCCTTCATACACATTTCATTGACACCAAAGCCTTTCTCCAGCACTGGCCTAGAACTCCCTGCAGCGTTACTAGTAGCAACCTGCTTTGTGTTCTTGACCCATACGTCAGACGCTGTGTGGGGCACCTGCCTGCTAGCAAACTCTGCTAGCAGCTTAACCAGCCCAGACAACAGCGTGGACTCAGACACAGACTGCACATTGAAACTCTCACCATCCACCTGCTCCTCCTGGACCACACCAGAGGCTGTCTTCATTCTTCAATGGGGGCTTGGAGGTACCTCAACCTCAGAAGGAGGGAGCCCCTCAACAAGCTGCCCCAAAACACTGCTCATATTTGAAATTCCCGCCCTGGACTTCTCCTGTGTGACAGAAGCCGGCGTATCACATGACCAGGAAGCTCCGCCCCCCGGCCTGCACTCCTCCTCGACGTCTTCTCTCAAATCCACCACAGGCAGGCTGCTCTGCGCTCTGGACCCTTCTCTCCTGGCTGACAGGGTCTGGGTCTTCCTGCTTTCACTCGCTCCCCACGCTCTGCTGCGACGGCGTCCTGCTTCAGAAGGAAGGGGAACGGCGCTCCCAGACTTCCTAGCTCTTTTGCAGGGAAGCGCCGAAACCTCCCCCTCCATCCGCTGACCGACCGCCTCTTCCTCCGCCGCTGACAACGGCACTGCTGGGCTCTCCTCTTCCGGCTGTTCCTTCACAGGCGGCGCTTGGCTCAAACAGCTCCTGAGCCATTCTTCACCGCCGGCCGACTCCGCTTTCAGGATCAGCTGCCGCAGTAGCTCCTCCATGTCTTCAGTCTGCAGGTCCAGCGCAGGTCACAGTCTTCTTAAACTGGCACCTCAATACAGTGGAACACCGCAATATAAAGGTGCCAGCTTCCCGCCGTTTTCCCCCTGTCAAATCGACGGATTTCTCCCCCAGCAACCGCAGCAGCCAATCAGGAGGGTCCTGTCACACTTGCCCAAGACCGCTTCAAACCAGCTAAAACCGGTTCGCCAGGTAAGGTTAACCTGAGGTAAATTTACCTGAAAAAGATAAAAGAGGGGGGGGGGGGGGAGAGAAAAGAGCACAAAATACCTACCAACTAATAGTAACCCCTTATGTGTATGTGCCCCCATGTTTCCCCCAAGCTAAACGCTCTGGGGGAGGGGTCATTCATTCTCTTTACTTGTACTGTATTTGGCGGTTTTCTGCATTTAAATCCACGCATGATCCACATAGTATGTTACACGGCTACATTGACACGCCAATTAAGATCTATGGGGCCATTCACATGACAGTGAATAGCGGACATAAAAAAATAGGATATGTCCCATTTTTGGCCATTTTCACAGCCAGATTGACAGCACTAAAATCAATGGGTCCATTTTTAATGACCTTATATACAGGAGTGCACAGTGTTGGGCGAGCATGCTCGGCCGAACACTAATTTTACTCGAGCATCGCGATACTCGGCACATCGCAGTGTTTGGCCGAATAGCGCTTGTGCTCGAGCGCAATGCTCGAGTCTCCCCCCCGCACGTTTGTTGGCTGATACGCAATTTAGCGCAGGTTGCACTAAAAATATATATATTGCTGCCACACACAATAGTCCTTAAAAAATCTTTTGGGTCTCTAACAAATGCTGTATAAAAACTAAAATATTCCTATTTCACTCCCTACACTATCTCTCCCTTCTGCTCTCCAGCTCTCCCTGACTAAGGCCTCTTTCACACTACAGTTTTTTTTTTTTTTTCCGTTTTGCAGGCCGTTTTTTGTGGTCCGTATACGGAACCATTCATTTCAATAGTTCTGTAAAAAAAACGGAATGTACTCCATATGCATTCCGTTTCCGTATTTCCATTCCGTTGAAAGATAGAACATGTCCTATTATTGCCCGCAAATCACATTCCGTGGCTCCATTCAAGTCAATGGGTCCGCAAAAAAACGGAACACATACGGAAATGCACCCGTATGTTTTCCGTATCCGTTCCTTTTTTGCGGAACCATCTATTGAAAATGTTATGCACAGCCCAATTTTTTTTATGTAATTACTGTATACTGTATATGCCATACGGAAAAACAAAACGGAAACAAAAAAAATGAACAACGGATCTGTGAAAAACTGACCGCAAAACACTGAAATAGCCATACGGTAGTGTAAAAGAGGCCTAAGACTGAGCCGAACACGTGTCATTGGGTGCTATATAGTACTGCCATCACTGTAAGGCCTCTTTCACACTACCGTTTTTTTTTCCGTTTTGCGGGCCGTTTTTTGCGTTCTGTATACGGAACCATTCATTTCAATGGGTCCACAAATAAAACGGAATGTACTCCGTATGCATTCTGTTTCCGTATTTCCGTTCCGTGCAAAGATAGAACATGTCCTATATTTGGCCACAAATCACGTTCCGAGGCTCCATTAAAGTCAATGGGTCCGCAAAAAAACCGGAATGCATACGGAAATGCATCCGTATGTCTTCTGTATCCGTTCTGTTTTTTGCGGAACCATCTATTGAAAATGTTATGCCCAATTTGTTCTATGTAATTACTGTATACTGTATATGCCATACGGAAAAACGGAACGGAACCTAAACGGAAACAAAAACAGAACAACGGATCCGTGAAAAACGGACCGCAAAACACTGAAATAGCCATACGCTAGTGTGAAAGAGGCCTGATGCCGTAGCCATGTTGGCTGCCGGCATTACAGTGATTGGCTGGCCGTAACGCGGCATCGGGTGCTTTATAGCACCTGATGACACGTGTTCTGCTCAGTCTTAGGGCTCATGCACACAACAGTATTTTGCGTTCAGTATACTGGCTGTTTTGAGTTCAGTATGCAGTGCATATACTGAACCATTAATTTCAATGGTTCAGCAAAAAAAACTGAAGTGTCTCCGTATGCATTCCGTTTCAGTATTTCCGTACCGTGAAAAGATAGATCATGTCCTATTCTTGTCCGCAAATCACAGTGCTTGGCTTCATTCAAGTCAAGGGGTCCGCAAAAAAACGGAACACATACGGAAATGCATCCGTATGTCTTCCGTATCCGTTCCGTTTTTGCTGAACCATCAATTGAAAATGTTATGCCCAGACCAATTTTTTTCTATGTAATTACTGTATACTGTATATGGCATATGGAAGAACGGAAAGGAAACAGAAACAAAAAACGGAAAAACGGATCTGTAAAAAACGGACCGCAAAACACTGAAAAAGCCATACTGTCGTGTGCATGAGCCCTTAGTCAGGGAGAGCTGGCGAGCAGAAGGGAGAGATAGTGTAGGGAGTGAAATAGGAATATTTTTGTTTTTATATAGTATTTTCTATAGACCCAAAAGTCCTTCTAAGGACTATTGTGTGTGGCAGCAATATCTATTTTTTGTGGAACCTGCACTTAATTGCTAAAACTTGTTAGAGACCCAAAAGTCTTTTTAAAGGGAATCTGTCACCAGAATCATCACCATTAAACTACATGGTTATAAGGGAAAATAATAGCATTTTTTTTATACAGAATGCTTAGTAAAATAGAGCTGGAGGGGTTAAAAAAATGGTGATGGACCATGTGATGAGCGCAGTGATGTCACCACAGGTCCTTTTCCTCACAGATCAGCAAAGAAGAAGACAGAAGAGAAGCCGGGCTGCGCAAAACAAGTGGATTAAGGTGAGTTAAATTTTTATTTATTTTTTTAACCCCTCCAGCCCTATTGTACTATGCATGCTATTATTTTCCCTTATAACCATATTATAAGGGATAATAATTACATCAACACAACCTTGAGCCCAAACCTGAACTTCAGTGAAAAAGTTCGGGTCTGGGTACCAAATTCAGTTTTTTATTACGTGCGTGCAAAACACATTGCACCCACGCGAAAAAAACAGAACAACTGAATGCAATTGCAGTCAAAACCCGCAATGCCTAAGTGCTACAAGACAATAGTTTTAGTTTAAGGCCCCATGCACACGGCCGTGAAACACAGTCATACCAGTGTATCACTGTATTGCGGCGGCAGCAGGGAGCGCACGGCGTCATAGCAACCAGTGACGCCGTGCGCTCCTGCTCTCAGGAGGGATCCAGGCCGCGGTTCCACGGCCCACACACGGCCATGAAACACGGCCGTGTGCATGGGGCCTAATGGTGATGATTCTGGTGACATATTCCCTTTAAAGGGTTTATCCCACTTCACCTTTTCATACTTACCTGCTGCCAGTGCGCAGTTTACTTCCTGGATTCTGGCTGGGGGCAGGATTCATCTTGATTGAAAAGATTCCGGCTGGGCCGCTCGCTTTCCTGAACGTGCACGCTGCCGCGCATGCGTCATGGTGACTTATTCCTGGCCAGTATAGTACAGAGCCGGGTGCGCGTTTGCGGCTCTATACTATTCTGGCCAGAAAGAAGTCACCATTGCACATGTGCGGCAGCGTGCGCGTTCAGGACAGCGTGCGGCCCAGCGGGGAGAAAAGAAGGAGTCTTCTGCGCAAGCGCGGCCACCGGGAGAAGAGCGGTGGTCGTAACCAGTGGAGACCGAATGACAACAATGAGGTAAGTGGGGATGAATTTTTTCCTAAACAGTGGGAATTTGTTAATCAAATATATTTACAAAAATGATCACTGTGAAATCATTAAAGGGGTTATCCCATCTTAGACAATGGGGGCATATCGCAAGGATATGCCCCCATTGTCTGATAGGTGCGGGTCCCACCTCTGGGACCCGCACCTATAACGAGAACGGAGCCGGGGAGAGTTGTGGCTGGAGGACCCCGGGTTTCCCAGGGTCCGACCACCACCAGGCGCAGCTCCCCGCCTCTCCCATTGAAGTGAATGGGAGCGCACCGCACATGCGCGGCCAACGCTCCCATTCATTTCCTTGGGGCCGACGGAAATAGCCGAGCCAGCGCTCGGCTATTTTCGGCGGCTCCATAGAAATGAACGGAGGGCGGCTGCGCATGCGCAGTGTGCCCGCCTCCACTTTCTCTGCTCCGTTCTCCTTATAGGTGCGGGTCCCAGCGGTGGGACCCGCACCTATCAGACAATGGGGGCATATCCTAGCGATATGCCCCCATTGTCTAAGATGGGATAACCCCTTTAACAGATTTAACAGTGATCATTATGATGGGATAACCCCTTTAAGGACTATTGTTGTATCTGGCAGCAATATACAACATTTTTAGCGCAACCTGTGCTAAATAGCTTGCAATTGTTTGGCTGCTGCAGACAGCGACATTATATGCGCTACATCTCTTGTCTAACGTGTGCGCAGCCTAAAAATATCTCTGACATCCAGTGTACTTTTTCTGTAGACGGTGTCCGCTGCAGACAGTTACATTACCTGTGCTACATCTCCTGTATAACGTTTGCGTATTGGGCGAGTTTTCCGCGTGAATGCAACGCGTGAGGTGAACGCATTGCACCTGCACTGAATCCGGACCCATTCATTTCTATGGGGCTGTGCACATGAGCGGTGATTTTCACTCATCACTTGTGCATTGCGTGAAAATCGCAACATGCTCTATATATTTTTCACGCAACGCAGTCCCCATAGAAGTGAATAGGGCTATGTGAAAATTGCAAGCAAGTGTGGATGCGGTGCGATTTTCGCGCATGGTTTCTAGGTGACGATCGGGATGCGGACCCGATCATTATTATTTTCCCTTATAACATGGTTATAAGGGAAAATAATAGCATTCTTAATACAGAATGCATAGTAAATTAGGGATGGAAGGGTTAAAAGAAAAATATTAAACTCACCTCATCCACTTGTTTGCGCTGCCCGGCTCCTCTTCTTTCTTCTTCTTTGATGACCTGGGAGGAAAAGGACCTTTGGTGACGTCACTGCGCTCATCACATGGTCCATCACTCCAAAGACATACTGATAGGGACCTTATATTGTTAGCCCCATTGGGGATAGTTGGATGCTAATGTCTGTAAAGCGCTTTGGAATATAGTAGTGCTATATAAGTGCATAAAATAAATAAATAAATAATGTGATGAGCGCAGTGACGTCACCAAAGGTCTTTTTTCTCCCAGGTCATCAAAGAAGAAGAAAGAAGACGAGCCGGGCAGCGCAAACAAGTGGATGAGGTGAGTTAAAAAATAATGTTAACCCCTCCATCCCTAATTTTCTTAGCATTCTGTATTAAAAATGCTAATATTTTCCCTTATAACCATGTTATAAGGGAAAATAAAATCTACACAACACCCATCCCAAACATGCCGATTTTTCTCACGCGCGTGCAAAACGCATTAAAACGCTTTGCACTTGTGCGGAAAAATTATGCATCCTAACCGGCCCTCACACGCGACGCCTGTGTGAAAGAGGCCTTAGTGTTTCACAAGGTGGATGAGGATGAGGAGACACAGTTGCCAATAAGTCAACCGCACTTAGTGTCTCAAGAGGTTCATGATGAGGATGAGACATAGTTGTCAATAACTGAGGTTGTTAGGTCAACAAGTCAGGAGGATGACCAGAGTGAGGAAGTGGAAGAGGAGGTGCTGGATGATGAAGTCACTGACCCAACCTGGGAAGGTGGCAAGCCGAGCGAGGACAGCAGTACAGAGGGGAGGGATCCGCAACAGGCTGGAAGAGGCAGTCGGGTGGCAAAAAGGAGAAGGCGGGCCACACCAAACAGGCCCGCAACTGTTCCCCGGTGCACCGTCTTGCGGCAATCTTCCTTGCCAAAGGGTAGGTGTTCCGCAGTCTGGCGCTTTTTTGAGAAAAGGGCGGATGATAAAAGAATTGTCATTTGCAACCTGTGCCGTACCAAAATGAGCAGGGGCGTGAACACTAGCAACCTCACCACCACCAGTATGATCCGCCACATGGCATCAAAGCACCCCAATAGGTGGGCCGAACGCCTGGGTACACAACCAGTGTCTGCGGGTCACACCACTGCCTCCTCTTCCCCTGTGTTACGTGCTGACCGATCCCCTGTCCAAGACGCAGGCCCGGATGCCCCCCGCCATGCACCTGGACCTTCACAAGCACCATCAGCTAGCACATCTACTTCTGTGTCCCAGCGCAGTGTACAGATGTCTATACTCCAGGCCTTTGAACGAAAGTGCAAATACCCAGCCACCCACCCATAGACCATAGCACTAAATGTGCACCTTTGCAAATTGCTGGCCCTGGAAATGTTGTCATTTAGGCTTATGGACACTAAGACTTTCTGCAGCCTGATGGCGGCGGCGGTGGTCCCTCATTACTCTGTCCCCAACCACCAATATTTTTCACGGTGTGCAGTCCCAGCCTTACACCAGCATGTGTCCCGTAACATTACCCGTGCCCTGACCAACGACTGACACTTGGACAAGTGCTTTTGGCCAGGGACGCTACACTTCCCTGATGGCACACTGGATGAACGTTGTGGAGGCCGGGAGCGAGTCATACCCTGGGATGGCACAGGTGCTAACGACTCTAAGGATTGCGGGCCCTACTTCCATCAGGGTTTCCGCCACCACCTATGTTAGTGGCTGCAATAAGGGAACAGGCTGAGCTGTGGCTCTTGCCACTCAACCTACAACCAGGCATGGTTGTGTCTAATAATGGCCTTAACTTGGTGGCGGCTTTGGAGCTCGGCAAGCTAACACACATACCATGCCTAGCCCACGTGTTCAACCTAGTGGCGTAACCCTATTATCAGCGTAACCATCCCACTTTTGTGTCTACTCAAACGCTCTCTTTTCACAATTAAGGCGGACGCTTTGCATGTGGAAGAGGTGGAAATGAGGGAAGAAAGTACACGGGGATAGCCAGACCACCCTCAGTTCGTCAAGGATGGATAGAAGAGAAGGATGAGGAGATTGAGAGCCATCCTCCTGATGAGGACAGCAAAGTCTTGTCTGTTGGCACACATGGGTGACTTCATGTTAGGCTGCCTTTCCCGTGACCCTCGCGTTGTACGCATTTTGGCCAACACCGATTACTGGTTGTTCACCCTTCTCGACCCCCACTACAAAGAGAACTTCTCATCTCTCATTCCTGTGGTGGAGAGGACGAGCAAAATGGTGCAATACCAGAGGGTCCTTGTGGAAAAATTGCACAAAAAATTTCCAGTTGACAACGCTGGCTCCAGAGTAGGTAGTTCTTGGCCAACCGAGGAGGGGAACACACAGCAGTTCCAACAGAGGCAGGGCAACACTCTCCAAGGCCTGGGACAGTTTTATGACCCCGCCAGCACCCTCAACCTGATGCGTGGCCTAGTGTCACAAGGAGGAAAAAATTTGGGAAGATGGTGAAGGAGTACGTAGCAGACCATGTCAGCATCCTCAGGGATCCCTGTGTGCCTTAAAACTATTGGGTGTCCAAGCTGGACCTGTGGCATGAACTGCCGCTCTACGCCTTGGAGGTGCCGGCCTGCCCCGCTGCCATCGCTTTGTCAGAGCGTGTATTTAGTGCTGCTGGGGCATAATAACTGATAAGCGCATCCGCCTGTCAAAAATGCTGACAGGTTGACTCTTGTAAAAATGAACAAGGCCTTGATTGCCCCTTAATTCTGTACTCCACCAGAGGAAAGCGGCTGAACATAAAGGCACTCTAAATGTGGCTTTTATGGTGTATTCAATACACTGTATTCCCATGCACCACTAAAAAGGGTATATGGTTCAATCTCCTTTTTCTCGTCCTCCATTATATCAACATGCTTATTAGGCTGCTCTCGCTCTTAATGTTTTAGAGGGTCAGCTCAGCAGCAGGCCCTCACCCATAATGTTTTAGAGGGTCACCAGCAGGCCCTCACCCATAATGTTTTTGAGGGTCACCAGCAGCAGACCCTCACCCCTAAATTTTTAGATGGTCAGCTCGGCAGCAGGCCCTCGCCCACAACATTTTTTAGATGGTCAGCTCGGCAGCAGGCCCTCGCCCATAATGTTTTAGATGGTCATCTCGGCAGCAGACCCTCACCCCTAGAGGGTCACCAGCAGGCCATCAATCATAATTTTTCAAGGGTGTGTATGTGGCCCTCCTTTATGTGTAATAAAGGGTGTATTGGAGTGTCGGTTCCTTGTCATTTTTGGCAGCCCTTTCCCTTAGTGCATAGGCTTTATGAGTGTAGGAGTCCCACTACCTGAACAATTGTACCACAATGTGAATGAGGCCCTCCTTTATGTGATATACAGGTTGTATTGGAGTGCCTCTTCCTTGTAATTTTTAGCAGCACTTTATATACAAGCAAATATACAGGAAAGAATGTTATCTAACAATTTTTCCTCTAAAATCAATATTATCTTCGGTTTCGTGCGTATTATTGTCAGTCTGTAAAAGTGGAGTACTACTTGGACAACATCGTTCCCAGCAGTGACCTGGGAGTCCAAGATGCACCCAGACATCCTTCCCATGCTGTTCCCGAACCATCTCGCTGGTGTTTCCATCAATTTCTGACCTTTTCCTATGAACCAGACACCCTCCCCTCTGCAGAGCAGGGGGTGTCTGGTTTAATGCTCGGGTTCTCCCATTGACTTCCATTGTGCTCGGGTGCTCGGTAGAGTACCCGAGCATCTCGAGGTGTTCTACTCAAGTATCCGAGCACTTTGCTGCTCGATCAACACTAGAGTGCACCCATTCAACAGCAGTTAAAAACAGCTACAAGGGTCTTTCAGGAGTTCTAATAAAAAAAATATAAATAAATACCTTATCCACTTGAACACGTTGGGCCACTCGCTCCTTGAACCCTTGCTATTCATTTAATGCAGCGGGACCGACACACTCAGCGTCATAGCGTCATAGCTTTAAGATGTTGAAACGTAAGGTCCTGCTACATCCAGTGAATAGCAAGGGTTCAAGGAGCGAGTGGCCCAACGTATTAAAGTGGATAAGGCGAGTACTTTATTATTTTTTTTAAAGGGGTTGTCTCACTTGGTCGTAAATATGGAAACGAGCAGTGCATAATTCAATGGAAAAATTAATCCAGCCATCAAAGGAGGCAATATGGATAATAATACATTAGTAAGTGCCTTGTATTAACTTTCTCTACATAATAAATGCTCCTTTTGGGATGGATTTTTTCCCCTAAAATGAGGAAAATTGGCTTCCACCTCATGAGTTTATTTTATGTCTTCCTCTGGATCAACTTGCAGGTTAAGGCCTCATGCTCACGACCGTTTTTTTTTTGCGGTCCGCAAAAACGGGTTCCGTAGTTCCGTGTCCGTTTTTTCTTCTGTGGGTTTTCCTTGATTTTTGGAGGATCCACGGACATGAAGGAAAAAATCGTTTTGGTGTCCGCCTGGCCGTGCGGAGCCAAACGGATCCGTCCTGACTTACAATGCAAGTCAATGGGGACGGATCCGTTTGACGTTGACACAATATGGTGCAATTGCAAACGGATCCGTCCCCCATTGACTTTCAATGTAAAGTCAGGGTATATTTCACCATGGGAACGCCTCTATGTTAGAATATACCATCGGATTTGAGTTAGATCGTGATAACTCAGATCCGACAGTATATTCTAACACAGAGGCATTCCCATGGTGATGGGGACGCTTCAAGTTAGAATATACTAAGAACTGTGTACATGACTGCCCCCTGCTGCCTGGCAGAACCCGATCTCTTACAGGGGCTGTGATCCGCACAATTAACCCCTCCCTCTACTTTATTAATTTCATTGGTGGCCAGTGCGGCCCCCCTCCCCTGTATTAATTCCATTGGTGGCCAGTGCGACACCCCCCCCCCCATCATTGGTGGCAGCGGAGAGTTACGATCGGAGTCCAAGTTTAATCGTTGGGGCTCCGATCGGTAACCATGGCAACCAGGATGCTACTGCAGTCCTGGTTGCCATGGTTACTTAGCAATATTAGAAGCATTATACTTACCTGCGCTGTCTGTGACCAGCCGGGAGCTCCTCCTACTGGTAAGTGACAGGTCTGTGCGGCGTATTGCTTAAAGCACAGACCTAAACCAGCGATTAAACTGGGACTCCGATCGGAATAGGACAGGTCCTATTTTTTTGACGGACAGGAAACACGGATCACGGCCGCGAACAACGGTGCATTTTCCGAGTTTTCAACTGACCCATTGAAAGTCAATGGGTCCGCAGAAAATCACGGAAAACGGAACTGCGGCCACGGATGCTCACAACGGTCGTGTGCATGAGGCCTAACAGGCTGAACTGGATGGATGTATTTCTTTTTTCAGCCTATGGGGGTCCTAGCAAGCAATCAGATTCCTCCTTTCATTTTCCAAAGAGCTGTCCAAAATGAAAGGTGGAATCTGATTGGTTGCTTTGGGCAACTAAGCCAGTTCTACTGTACACCAGTTTGATAAACGACCCCCTATGTTTCTCTGTATTTGCTGAAATGAGACAGCCCCTTTAATGTTGTCACTAGTAGGGATGGGGTAAGGCAGGCAACACAATGAGGGCTAATATCTATACTGGGTCATAACTTGGGGGCCATTATACCTACTGGGAGGCACTAAATCAGCGTTCCTCAACTCTGGACCTCAAGGCCCACCCTCCTTTCATGATTTGAGAATATTCCACAGAATGAATACCTGAGGTAAGTCCTGATGCACCGACACTAATTCTATCACCTTCTGAATACTAAGGAAATTCTGACAACATGGCTGACAGGTGGGCCCTGAGGACTGAAATTAAGGAACCCTGCACTAAAGGGAACATTATAACTGCAGAAGACATAAAGGGGTGCATTATTTATACATGTGGGACTATTGAGGACAATAAGAAAAAATACTTTTCATTAGACCTCAAGTCAGATCCCCAATGTTAATCAGACCTCAGCTGACAGCCCCGATAAGACCCCCAATGTTAATAAGACCTCAGATCAGACCCCAATGTGAATGACCCCCAATTAGACCTCAGTTAAGAGCCCCATGCCTCATAGCAGCCCCCATTGCCACAGATTAGCCCCCAATACGGTATATAGTGAGGGCACTGCAGGTGTTGGGGTTTTAAAGGCAACCTGTCACCGGGATTTTGTGTATAGAGCTGAGGACATGGGTTGCTAGATGGCCGCTAGCATATCTGCAATACCCAGTCCCCATAGCTCTGTGTGCTTTTATTGTGTAAAAAAAAACCGATTTGATACGTATTAAGGCATTTGCCTGGATTTGTGGGAGGGGCTGAGGTCCGCCTCCAGCCTATTTAGGGCACCCCCCTTACCTGGCTCCTGCACCGTCTGAGGTCTGAGCTTTGTGAGAGGAAGTCGCTTGTTGGAGTTCTGAGGAATTTACCTACGAGCCGCTGATTTTCTGAGAGCTTTTGCGTCGCCGTCTGGGTCTGGTTTTGGAGCATTGCTGTTCTTTCCCAGCTTCACTCGGTTTCACTGTGGGTCGCGTTTGCCCGTCAAACTGTGAGTTATTCGTACGGGTCAGCAGAGCCTCACGGTTGCCCCAGTACCGGTTCAGCTCTTCTCATCATGACGCACCAATGTCACGGTTTCAATATAAGTCACTAAGCATTTCTGTCTCACCTGGGCATGCATTCTCTGTCACATCTGCACCACCTCCGGTCTCACACTCTGACGGCATGCGGCATGGTCCCCCCTTTTTCTGTTGATTCACACACGCTGCACCCAGGTCACGGCTTCTCACAGCGATCACCGCCAGCTCATTTCTCAGGCATTTCTCACATCTCCCCAGCAGATTCCGGTCAGCCCCGGTCGGTCCCAGCCCCATTCCCCGGTGGGTTCACCCCCCCCATCCTCCATCATTTTAGGCCCCCCCTTTCCTCCCCCGTTCATGTCCACTTCACCAGGCTGGCGCTCTTACATACAGATAGTATGGCCCCATGCTGATGGCAGAATCCTGCATAGAAGACAATTCACCAAGGTAAACAACAGCCAGACTTTCCTTTGCTTGTTGCGGCCTCCTCTCCACTCGTTGTCTCACTCACGTGGGAAGACTCTCACCTCCTGACCCGCAGCCTGTTGCCGCTCCGCTTGCGCGCGGCCAATGGCGCCCGGCCGCGTCCTGGGGCCGGGTCTGCGCATGCGCGGCCGGGGTTCTGCGCATGCGCGGCGATTTTTTCGGCGCATGCGCGGTATCCCGGCGGCCGTGGGCGGACTCCGGGCGCATGGGTTCGCCGCCAGGGGGTAGTCACCGATGTCGCTCCATGCGGCCACCATCGGTCAGGCCCCCCCTTCCTCCCCCGTTCATGTCATCATCAGGCTGGCGCTCCCCGCCGCCTCCTGCGCACACCACACCCGCACACACTCATCCCCCCCCCCCCCCCCCCGGTCATTTACGGGCGGCTCATTTCACCTTCACAGGGCTCACCGCGGCCCTGTCGTCCCCTCCCCGCTACCTCCTGCTGGATCACCACTCCTCCCGCCGCGCGGCCGGTGGCGCCCGCCCGCGTCCTGGTGCCTGGTCTGCGCATGCGCGGCCGGGATTCGGCGCATGCGCGGCGATTCCGTCGCCGCGTGCGCGGTGTCCCGGCGGCCGTGCGAGCCGCATCTGGTGCGGGGGGCACGCCGGCGGACGACGAGAGAGCCTCCCAGCACGCCCCATCATCATACTCCCCAGCAGCCCCCCCTGTTCTCCATCATGGGCACTACCATCATCATGAAGCCAGTAATTTGCATATTCACAATCATCCTCCTTACCGGTGTTCACCAGGGATTCAGCATGTCCCACAGATTGCAATGGATTTCAGTGCCAAATGTGAATCTCATCAGTTGAACCGGCAGTGTGATGCATGTTTTATTCCCCCTTTTGATAATCAGATCAATCAGGGGACGAGAAAAAAAAAAAAAAAAAAAGACTCACATCGCTGCTTCACACACAAATGGACAGGTGGAATGGCTGGGGCACGGTCCCTATGCGCCATCCAATTGCAGACACGCACTTTCACCTGGGCATGGCCACACGGCACGCACCGGCCCCCCCTTTCATACCAGGCGCAAGCTGTCATTTCACGGACAACCGCCATGATCCTCCCGGTCATGCACATGTACCACATGCTTTACACTTTTTCTCACACTTTGTCATGTCTACCCCCCCCCCCTTTTTTTGTTTTAGGCGGTTAACCCATACTGTTTACACTACCGTGTGGCCGGAGTATTTTTCTTGGTACCAGGTACGTTCACCTGCTCATTTACCAAAATCTTCCTCACATTTCGGACGGTCCCGTTAGGGTCAGCGTGTTGGCTTTAGGGGCACCATCATCCCACTAGGTACCCCCCCCCTTCTTTGGCTTCGCCAGCAGTTAGTGGTCCCGCGAGGCCGACACCCCGCCTCAAACGTACGGAGGCACCTGCCCAACGCGCCATCTCGTTAGTAAGCCGCCTCGCTTGTTGCATAGAGAGGGCCTCACCTGTCACTCCCTTCCCCTAGTCCTGTCTTACAGTCACCGAGAGGCCAACGATCCTGCCGCTACCACGAGTGGCCTCATTATCCCCTCGCGCCAAATCATAGGTAGAGCCTCTCAAAGCCGCTTGGCAACTAGCAGGGCCTCATCTGTCACCATGCAAATGTAATTTTTCGCCGTTCGGCCTAGCTAGCCAGCACGTTCCTGCGTGGCCTCAAATTAATCAACTTTTTTATTGTAGTATGTCACTGGATGGGTGTCACGGCTGGCGGTGGGGGAAACCCCCAGCCGTGCGGTGCCAGGAGATGGTGGGGTTACCCCTTGGCCGGGACCACAGAGTTAGGGAGCAGGTCACCTCCTATAGCGTCCCTAACGCTGACCCTGTCTCCTGTCTGTATGAGCCGACCTCGGTGGTAGGAGGGCTCATACGCCGGAACCTAAGAGTCCCTACAAGCCCTCAAGTCGGCCCTGAACTAGGGGACAGAGTAAGACGACCTGCTCCTCCTAGACACGGAGGAGCAGGAGTCTCAACGGCCAAGCAACACAGGGGGAACATCAACAGACATATGGAAATGACAGGTAAGTGAGACTAGTCCTGCACTTACCTGCCACAGACACACAAACCTGGAACCCATGAACAAGTGCTGATGTCCACAGCAACATAAAGGACACAGCACACACCAGACATACAAGGGAAACCAGGAAACCATAAGCTGCACTAACAAGATAACCCCGCACACACCTAGATAACACCATGAAACACAGAATAAACTGACAGAGGTTTATGACCAGAAGGATGGTCCCCACCAGGCAGATGGAGGAGACAGGAGGCTGCTCCAGCCAGCATGGCTGAGAGCAACCTACTGAGCCCAGCCAGGGACTGAGGCTTTATAGGCCAAGAGGCCCCACCCAACGATCAGCACACACCCAGTGAAGTCACACACACTGGGAAGGGAGTTAACCCTTCCAGCAACACAGAAGGGAAACTCACATAAAGGGGAAAGCACACAACCTCACTCACCTGTCTCCGACGGCAACGGCATGCGTGGCAACCGTGTCCTCCAGAACAGCCAACAGGCCGAGACACTTCCACAGCATGCAAACATCGCCAGACGTTGCCGCGGACAACCGCAGGTGAAGGGAGGAGTCCAGGTGCATATAAAACATCACCTCGTGCACAACAAACACAAAGTGCACACAGACATACGAACGGGCATTCACACAAAACCCGTTGCCAAGGGCAACCGCACGCACACTAGTTGTCCGCGGCAACCGCACCTGAGGCAAACAACTAAGTGCCCCAGCTGCGGTTGACGAACTCCCAAACCGCGGGCAACAGCATGCGGCACCCAAGGAGTCACGACCATGACCAAGGGTCGTGACACTCCCTCCCCTCAAAGCCCCCCCCAACCGAAAAGGGAGGCTGGTGGGACCAAACAACAGGGAGGGGGGGAGGGGCAATGCCTGATAACCACCAGTGTCTCCCTCCAGAGCTGCCGCCAACGGACCTGGACCGTACACAACAGTCCCAGGTCGCCAGCCAACAGAGCAGACTGGAAGAGAGAACACTGGAGGCACTGCCAGATAGATGCCCGTATCTCCCCCCGGAACTGCCGCCAACAGACCTGGACCGTACACAACAGTCCCCAGGTCGCCAGCCAACAAAGCAGTCCGGAGGAGGAACACAGGACACCAGACCGATGCCCGTATCTCCCCCCAGAACTGCCGCCAACAGACCAGACCGTACACAACAGTCCCCAGGTCGCCAGCCAACAAAGCAGTCTGGAGGAGGAAAACAGGACACCGCGTCCAACTCAGGAGGACGTTCCTACTCCAGGTCGCTGCCAGCAGACACTCCCCAACCAGCACACCTGCCGGAACACCGAAGGAATGCTGCCAGCAGACGACCAGAGATAGGAACCCTGAGAGGGACGAGGGGTCACCAACACGGACACGGTTAGCAAGGTGGCGGGGAAAAGCCACCAACCGCGCCGTTAACGGTGAACCCCGTAACGCTCTCCCTCCGGAGAACGCGCATGCACCCCAACGGTCAATGGATGCATGCTTCACCCTCTTACGAAGGAAGACCAGGTGAGGTGCCAGTTCTGGTCATACTGTCACGGCTGGCGGTGGGGGAAACCCCCAGCCGTGCGGTGCCAGGAGATGGTGGGGTTACCCCTTGGCCGGGACCACAGAGTTAGGGAGCAGGTCACCTCCTATAGCGTCCCTAACGCTGACCCTGTCTCCTGTCTGTATGAGCCGACCTCGGTGGTAGGAGGGCTCATACGCCGGAACCTAAGAGTCCCTACAAGCCCTCAAGTCGGCCCTGAACTAGGGGACAGAGTAAGACGACCTGCTCCTCCTAGACACGGAGGAGCAGGAGTCTCAACGGCCAAGCAACACAGGGGGAACATCAACAGACATATGGAAATGACAGGTAAGTGAGACTAGTCCTGCACTTACCTGCCACAGACACACAAACCTGGAACCCATGAACAAGTGCTGATGTCCACAGCAACATAAAGGACACAGCACACACCAGACATACAAGGGAAACCAGGAAACCATAAGCTGCACTAACAAGATAACCCCGCACACACCTAGATAACACCATGAAACACAGAATAAACTGACAGAGGTTTATGACCAGAAGGATGGTCCCCACCAGGCAGATGGAGGAGACAGGAGGCTGCTCCAGCCAGCATGGCTGAGAGCAACCTACTGAGCCCAGCCAGGGACTGAGGCTTTATAGGCCAAGAGGCCCCACCCAACGATCAGCACACACCCAGTGAAGTCACACACACTGGGAAGGGAGTTAACCCTTCCAGCAACACAGAAGGGAAACTCACATAAAGGGGAAAGCACACAACCTCACTCACCTGTCTCCGACGGCAACGGCATGCGTGGCAACCGTGTCCTCCAGAACAGCCAACAGGCCGAGACACTTCCACAGCATGCAAACATCGCCAGACGTTGCCGCGGACAACCGCAGGTGAAGGGAGGAGTCCAGGTGCATATAAAACATCACCTCGTGCACAACAAACACAAAGTGCACACAGACATACGAACGGGCATTCACACAAAACCCGTTGCCAAGGGCAACCGCACGCACACTAGTTGTCCGCGGCAACCGCACCTGAGGCAAACAACTAAGTGCCCCAGCTGCGGTTGACGAACTCCCAAACCGCGGGCAACAGCATGCGGCACCCAAGGAGTCACGACCATGACCAAGGGTCGTGACAATGGGTTAGAAAACTTCTCCCTACCTGGCACCCCGGCTAGATCTGTCACTGCTACTCCGGGGGACGATCTAGCCAGTCCTGCGTCCATCCGGTCCTGGACGGTTCCACGCATCACGGCGGAGTTAAGGAAACGTCACGTTCCCTTCCCTGCCACGGCGAGAAAGGCGGAGCTGTTCCGGCTGCTGCGCGCATCATCCAATCCTGGGGATGCGGGGGAAGGACCCAGCCAGTCCGGCACCGGGGACATCCACGCCATGCTGGCCTCTCTGATGACATCCATGTCAACAGTCAATGCCAGGCTGGAAAGGCTAGAAGCGGTCACCACGACCCTCTCCTTGACGGGTCCACCACCTGCAGCATCACCAGCACCAGCCGGTTTACCGGTGACCACTCCATCCACTAGCATGGAGGACCGGGAAGTCAACCCGGCGCATATGATTCCTGAGCACTTGAAACGGGATATCCTGGAAGGTAAGGATGTAAACCTGGCCTCCCTTCTGATTGCCTCCCAGGACGTGGTCGAAAACACAACGTACGCCTATGACGAGGTGTCAGTTGTAGTCAAGTCCAGGGATGCCCGGCTCAATAGGAAATTGACCATTCCCGAATTCGTTTTGGCCTTCGGAATCTACAGAGAGGTCATCTGCGCGGTCCACCCCGACAGAAGGGAGGAACTCGACCTCTACTTGCACAAACTGGTGGACTTGGGCAACAAATACGGAGGATCAGCATTTTATGACTATCACAGGTCTTTTTCGGCGAAAGTGGCGGGGGCTTTCTCCCAGTACGGAGTCCGCTCCAACTGGGCAAGAATTGACACGGTCATATTTTGCCGCCACTTCGCAGGCCTTAGGACCCCAGCCTGTGCACACTGCTCCTCCACGGCCCACACCACCAATTTCTGCCCGAACACGTCGGTCAGACAGGGCCCCTCCCAGTCAGCTGGGCCCTCCGGGGTCCCGGAGAGACTGGCCCGGGACAAACTGGGCCGGCCGATCAAATTTCTAGGCAAATCTATGATTTGCAATAATTTCAATGAGGGGTCCTGTAATTATAACGGATGTAAATTGTTACATATATGCACCAAATGCTTCCGGGCACATGCCAAATCCATGTGTCCGAATAAAATGTTCACCAAACCGTATCTATCAACCATCAACGTGCCAGTTTTTACCGCGCTCATGTCGCAGCACCCCTCCAGGCATCTCTCAGATTTTCTCATCTCAGGGTTGACAGAAGGATTTCACACGGGCATCCTGTACATGCCAACAGGCACCCTGGAGTGTCCCAATCTTTTATCCGCTCTGCACAACCCCACCGCCATTGACGCCCTCATAGCCCAGGAGGTAACAGAGGGTTTTGTGCTAGGTCCTTTCAAAACTCCCCCGTTCGCCACATGGCGCACCAACCCCATTGGCATCGTCACTGGGAAATCTTCCCAGAAACAGAGGCTCATCATCGACCTATCGGCGCCTCACGGGACGGGCAACCCCAGTCTCAACTCCCTCATTCCCTCGGAGGAATTCTCTCTACAGTACACCACCATTGACCACGCCATCACGGCCATCAGACAAGCGGGGGTGGGGGCATGGCTCAGCAAAACCGACATCGCCAACGCCTTCAAACTACTGCCGATTCACCCTACCCTGTGGCACCTGCACGGCATCAAGTGGTCAGGGAAGTACTATTTTTTCTCCCGATTGACCTTCGGGTCCAAAAGCAGCCCGGCCATCTTCGACGTGTTTGCGGAGGCGTTATGCTGGTTGCTATTGAACATAGCGAGATGCCCGCTGGTTTTACATTACCTTGATGACTTCCTATTGGTGGAAGAAAACACTTCCCCTCCGTCCAGCCTCAGAGCCACCATCAAGCTGTTCAAGGAACTGGGGGTCCCCCTCTCCACCAAGAAGACAGAGGGGCCGGACACGATCATCACCTTCCTGGGTATCCAGTTGGATTCAGCTTTGATGCAAGCCAGCTTACCGTCCGGGAAGATCCAGGACATTCTCACCCACATAGACGGCTATCTTCAACTCGGCACCTGCAACTGCAGAGAACTACAGTCCCTGCTGGGCTCCCTGAACTTTGCCATGCGCATCATACCCCAGGGTCGCTCGTTTATTTCACGGCTGCTGCACCTCTTCCCCTTGTTCCGACACGACTCACACAGATTGTCCCTGGATGCCCACGCTGCGGCGGATCTAGGTATGTGGAGGAGATTTCTGTCCACCTGGAATGGCAGGAGCTTGTTTCTCCCTCAGCTGTCGGACTCTTCCCCCTCCATCTGGTCAGATGCGGCATCTACCACAGGCTTTGCGGCCATATTCGGGGACGACTGGCTGTGGGGCGGCTGGCCTCCTGAGGTCCAGGGTTTGGAAGGATTCTCCACTACCTCAGCACTTTTTGAGATCTATCCCATCGTAGCAGCTGCCGTGGCGTGGGGTCATTTATGGGCAAATCTGGCGGTCCGCTGCTACTCGGACAACCAAGCAACCTGCCAGATCATAAACAAGGGTCGTTCTAAATCCCTCACAATCATGAGGTTCATGCGAAGACTCACTTGGCTGGCCGCCTGCAATAATTTTTTCTTGCATTGTTTCCATGTCCCGGGGGTGTGCAATTCGGCCGCTGACAATTTGTCTCGCTTCAAATTCCAGGCATTTCATCAGGATCTCCCGTCAGCATCACCCACTGCCTCCAGCACCCCGTCATTTCAGCAACTCATTCTGGACTAGAGGCCATCATGCGGCATAGCCAGTCTTTGTCCCACCTTTCACTATTAGTCAATACACATAGGACATACAACAGAGCGTTCACGCTTTTCAACAGATTCCTGGTAGAACACAACATCACGCACCCTTTCATCATGTCGTCTGTTTTGGGATTTGCTTCTTTTTGCCACCTCAAACTCAGAATGTCATACAACACCATCAAACTATATCTCACTGGCATTCAACATCACATGCTAATCTTGCACCCCAACTACACCAGCTTCATGGCCTCCCACCAAATCAAAACAATACTCAGAGGCATTCAGAAGACGGAACCCGCACGTCCAGCCCAAAGGCTGCCCATCGACAGTCATGTCTTCAAGGCGTTATCCGACCTGCTGGACGCCACGCCTTTTGATTCAAATACCAACGCTGTCATCAAAACCGCAATTTACTTAGCCTTCTACAGGTTCCTGAGGCCCGGGGAATTCACTACCACCTCCACGTCCCAAACCTCACCTTGTCTCCTCGTCTCCCACTTATCCAAACACCTGGATCACTACATCCTGACCCTACCTCAGTCCAAGAGTAGTCAGCATTCACCCGTCAACATCTCATATTACCCCACGCACAACAAATGGTGCCCGGTGAGGGTGCTGGACACCTACAGTCAGCTTCACAGGTTCCTACCCTCTCAACCGCTACTCCAAGTGCATGGATCGGTGCTCACCACGACCACCTTCATGATCCATGTCAGGTCTTTTCTCACCCAACTGGGCCTAAACGCTGGCAGCTACTCGGGGCACTACTTTCGCATTGGAGCGGCATCCACGGCCTCCAGTGCCAACATCCCTACCCATGTTATCAAGAAATTGGGACGCTGGAAGTCGTCCGCATATGCACGGTACATTCCCAATCCAGCGCATGAGTTAAGAGTGGCTTTCCAAAGCTTGTCGGGTTGAGCTGTTTACATGTTTTATTGGTTACAAATAAATTGGTTATTTCCTTTTTGCCCTCTTCTTTCTTAGGCCTACCTCATCCTCGGTTTCGGCACACCACAACCGACTGCATTTCTTTCCCTGCATTCCAGGGCTCTTCTCTGTACTACCGTAAGCACCTAACACAAGTATTAAGGCATTTGCCTGGATTTGTGGGAGGGGCTGAGGTCCGCCTCCAGCCTATTTAGGGCACCCCCCTTACCTGGCTCCTGCACCGTCTGAGGTCTGAGCTTTGTCCCTCCCACCACTCCACTCATTTACAACTCATTTCTTTTATGTCTTTTCCTTGGGTGGGCCCTCTTCTTTCTTAGGCCTACCTCATCCTCGGTTTCGGCACACCACAACCGACTGCATTTCTTTCCCTGCATTCCAGGGCTCTTCTCTGTACTACCGTAAGCACCTAACACAAATATGCAAATTAACCTGAGATGCGTCCTGTCTCCGACATGAGTCCAGCGTAAAGGAGCTCAGCACCGCCCCGCATCCTCCGAATCTCCTCCTTGCTCCCTGACGTCAAAAAGCTAGAGCGCCGTAATCTCGCGATGTGCGAGCTAGCGCGTGCTCAGTGTCGTCATAGTGTTCCTTCCCTGTGCTGGCATCAGCCTCAGGGAAGGAACTGCAGATGTGCTAGGTTCCCTTTAAAACCCCATATTAAAACTTCATTTTGTCTATGGATGTATAGGGGACAAAACTGCCAGAATGGGTTCTTTGACATATGATTTTGGTCTTGGTGGGGTTATTTGGCTCGAAATAAAACATCAAAAAAACACCTAACGTGATCAACATTTTTAGCTGTTTTTGCCCCTACAGTATTTTAGAACCTTAGGCTACATTCACACAACAGTTTGTGTTTTGCGGTCTGCAAAACACAGATCCCTAAAAAGAACAGATGATGTCTTTGGCATCCGTATTGCATCCTTTTTTTTGTGGATTCATTGTAACAATGCCTATCCTTAGAATAGGACATGTTCTATCTTTTTTTGCTGGACTACGGAACAGACATACGGATGCCGACAGCACGCGGCGTGCTGGCCAACAATTTTTGCAGACCTATTGAAATGAATGGGTCTGCATCCTATCGGAAACAAAACAGAACGGATAAGTGAATGGATCCACATCTGTGATGCAGTGCCAGAAAGGCCGGGGCCCGTATGTTGCGGACCCGCTGTTTATGGGCAGCAATATGGGCCCGGCCGGCACATGGTCGTGTGCATGAGCCCTTAACCACTTCCCATCTGGGCCATTTGCCCCCTTCCTGACCAGGCCTAATTTTGCAAAACTGACATATCTCACTTCATGTGGTAATAACTTTGGAACGCCTTTACTTATCCAAGTCATTCAGAGATTGTTTTCTCGTGACACATTGTACTTCATGATAGTCATAAATTTGAGTCAAAATATTTCACCTTTATTTATGAAAACATCCCAAATTTACCCAACAATTTGAAAAATTCGCAATTTTCTAAATTTCAATTTCTCTGCTTTTAAAACAGAAAGTGATACCTCATAAAATATTTATTATTTAACATTCCCCATATGTCTACTTTATGTTGGCATCATTTTGGAAATGTCATTTTATTTTTTTAGGACGTTAGAAGGCTTAGAAGTTTAGAAGAAATTCTTCAAATTTTTAAGAAAATTGCCAAAACCCACTTTATAAGGACCAGTTCAGGTCTGAAGTCACTTTGTGGGGCCTACATAGTGGATACCCCCATAAATGACCCCATTGTAGAAACTACACCCCTCAAGTTACTCAAAACTGATTTTACAAACTTTGTTAACCCTTTATGCGTTCCACAAGAATTAAAGGAAAATGGAGATCAAATTTTGAAATTTCACTTTTTGGGCAGATTTTCCATTTTAATCCAATTTTTTCTTTAACACATCGATGGTTAACAGCCAAACATAACTCAATATTTATTACCCAGATTCAGGGGTTTACAGAAACACCCCACATGTGGTCGTAAACTGCTGTATGGGCACACGGCAGGGCGCAGAAGAAAAGGAACTCCACATGGTTTTTAGATGCCATGTCCCATTTGAAGCCCCCTGATGCACCCTTACAGTAGAAACTCCCAAGAAGTGACCCCATTTTGGAAATTAGGGGATAAGGTGCCAGTTTTATTAGTACTATTTTTGGGTACATATGATTTTTTGATCATTCATTATAACACTTTATGGGGCAAGGTGACCAAAAAATTGGTTGTTTTAGCACAGTTTCTATTTATTTATTTTTACAGCGTTCACCTGAGGGGTTCAGTCAAGTGACATTTTTATAGAGCAGATTGTTACGGACGTGGCGATACCTAATATGTATACTTTTTCTCATTTATTAAAGTTTTACACAATAATAGCATTTTTGAAACAAAAAAATTATGTTTTAATGTGTCCATGTTCTGATAGCTATAGTTTTTTTTATTTTTTGAGAGATTTTCTTATGTAGAAGCTCATTTTTTGCGGGATGAGGTGACGGTTTTATTGGTACCATTTTGTGGGACATACGCGTTTTTGATCACTTGGTGTTGCACCTTTTGTGATGCAAGGTGACAAAAATTGCTTGTTTTGACACATTTTTTTTTTTTTTTTTTTACGGTGTTCATCTGAGGGGTTAGCTCATGTGATATTTTTATAGAGCTGGTTTTTACGGACGCGGCAATACCTAATATGTATACTTTTTTTTATTTGTTTCACTTTAACACAATAATAGCATTTTTGAAACCAAAAAATGATGTTTTAGTGTCTCCATGTTCTAAGAGCTATAGTTTTTTTTATTTTTTGAGAGATTTTCTTATGTAGGGGCTCATTTTTTGCGGGATGAGGTGACGGTTTTATTGGTACCATTTTATGGGACATACGCATTTTTGATCACTTGGTGTTGCACCTTTTGTGATGCAAGGTGACAAAAATTGCTTGTTTTGACACAGTTTTTTGGGTTTTTTTTTTACGGTGTTCACCCGAGGGGTTAGCTCATGTGATATTTTTATAGAACTGGTTTTTACGGACGTGGCAATACCAAATATGTCTATTTTATGTAATTTTTTTCTATTTTTAATTTTTTTTTTATTCCTTACTTGGGGACCTTTTTTTTTACATGTGAAACTTTTTTTATTTTATTTTTTTCAACCCTTTATTTTTTTTTATTTTTTTTTACACTTTTCGTCCCCCATAAGGTCATACAAGACCTCTGGGGGACATTTGCTTCACTTTTTCTTTTTTTTTTTCACTGTTGATTTCTCCTGTAACTGGGGCTGACATAGTAGCCCCAGTTACAGGAGAAATACACCCCCCAGGGAGGCTGTACAGCGTGATTCTGCGCTGTACAGCCTCAGAGCAGGGCTGATCGAGGTCTCTGTAAGACCTCACACAGCTCCTGCACGCTCCGGTCCCGGCGGTCACATGACCGCCGGGCCGGAACAGGAAGCGCATAGCGCTTCCTGCTCTGCATACACAGCGCTCGGTGAGCGCTGTGTCTGCAGCGATCCGGAAGGCAGGGACACCTGGGAACTGTCCCTGCCTTATCTCTGGGTTGCCCTGCTGTCACTGACAGCGGGCAACCCGATCAGCAGCTGCACGATTAGCGTGCAGCTGCTATTTCTGAAAGGACGTTTTAAAACGTGCTTTCAGAAATAGAGGTCCACCCATAAGACGTTTATATCCTATGGGCGGACTTAAAGCGGTTAAGCAAGTTAAAGATGAAATGATCTCCAAAAGGCATAAAGTTAGGCCCCTTTCACACGGGCGAGTATTCCGCGCGGATGCAATGCGTTTCTATGGGGCTGTTCACATGAGCGGTTATTTTCACACATCACTTGTGCGTTGCGTGAAAATCGCAGCATGCTCTATATGCTGCGTTTTTCATGTAACGCAGGCCCCATAGAAATTAATGGGGTTTTGTGAAAATTGCAAGCATCCGCAAGCAAGTGCGGATGCGGTGCGATTTTCACGCACGGTTGCTAGGAGACGATCGGGATGTAGACCCGATCATTATTATTTTCCCTTATACAATGGTTATAAGGGAAAATAATAGCATTCAGAATACAGAATGCATAGTAAAATAGCGCTGGAGGGGTTAAAAAATAATAATTTAACTCACCTTAATCCACTTGATCGCGCAGCCGGCATCTCCTTCTGTCTTCATCTTAGCTGTGTGCAGTAACAGGACCTGTGGTGACATCACTCCGGTCATCACATGGTCCATCACATGATCCATCACCATGGTAAAAGATCATGTGATGACCGGAGTGCCATCACCACAGGTCCTGTTACTGCACACAGCTAAGATGAAGACAGAAGGAGATGCTGGCTGCGCGAGCAAGTGGATTAAGGTGAGTTAAATTATTATTATTTTTTTAACCCCTCCAGCACTATTTTACTATGCATTCTGTATTCAGAATGCTATTATTTTCCCTTATAACCATGTTATAAGGGAAAATAATACAATCTACAGAACACCAATCCCAAGCCCGAACTTCTGTGAAGAAGTTTGGTTACCAAACATGCGCGATTTTTCTCACGCGATTGCAAAACGCATTGTGCAATGTTTTGCACTCACACAGAAAAATCGTGCATGTTCCCGCAACGCACCCGCACATTTTCCCGCAACGCCCGTGTGAAAGAGGCCTTAAAGGGGTTTTGTCACTTCAGCAAGTGGCATTTATTATGTTTTGGACTCCTATCTTAATAACTCTGTGCGCTAGCGGTGGATCCGCCGAAGTTATGAAGAGGCACTGGCCTCTACATAACTTTGGCGCATCCACCACCGGTCTAAATGTAAGACAACTTCCCTGCTAGCTTAAATTTAGACCATCTTCTGCGCCTAAGGCCCCCTGAAGTGAACTCACAGCACCCGCACTGAATCCTGACCCATTCATTTCAATGGGTCTTGTTTTTCACGCATCATTTCTGCGTTGCATGAGAATTGCAGCATGTTCTATATTCTGCAGTTTTCACGCAGTCCTGGCCCCATAGAAGTGAATAGGACTTCAGTGAAAAACGCATTGCATCTGGCTGCAATGCGTTTTTCACCGATGGTTGCTAGGAGATGATCAGGTACATTAGATTCTGGCTTAAAAATTTTGCAAGTCAAGTCTATTGTGGCATTTTTGTCACCTTATATCACAAAAAGTGCCACACCAAGCGATCAAAAAGGCGTATGTACCACAAAATGGTATCAATAAAACTGTCACCTCATCCCACAAAAAATGAGAACATGGAGACACTAAAACATCTTTTTTTTGTTTCAAAATTGCTATTATTGTGCCAAAGTGAAATACATAAAAAAAAAATACATATTAGGTATCGCCACGTCCGTAACAACCACCTGTATAAAAATATCACATGACCTAACCCCTCAGATGAAAAATTGCATTTTTGTCACGTTACATCACAAAAATTGCAACAGCAAGTGAGCAAAATGGTGTATGCCCCCCAAAAAAGTACCAATCAGACCGTCACCTCATCCTGCAAAAAATGAGACCCTACCTAAGAGAATCGATCATAAAAAATAAAAAAAGCTATCACTCCCAGACAATGGAGACACTAAAATATGATTATTTTTTGCTTCAAAAATATTATTGTGTAAAACATTAATAAATAAGAAAAATTAGACATATTAGGTATTGCCACGTTCATAACGATCTGCTCTATAGAAAAAAGTCACATGACCTAAATCCCTCACGCTGTAAAAATAAATACTGTGCCAAAACAACCAATTTTTTGGTCCCCTTGCCCCATAAAGTGTAATAATAAATTATCAAAAAATCATATGTACCCAAAAATGGTACCAATAAAAACGTCAACACTTCCTGCAAATAACAAGCCCCTGCATAAGATGATTGACAGAAAAATAAAAAAATAGGGCGTTCAGAAAATGGAGATACAAAAACCAAATTTTTGTTTTCAAAAATGCTTTATTATGTAACACTGAAACAAACATCATAGAAAGTAGACATATTTGATATCATTGGGTCCGTAACAACCTGCTCTATAAAAATAGAGCATGATGTATGTTGTTAAAAATAAAAACAATGCCAAAACATACATTTTTGGGTAATCTTGACTCACAAAAAACATAATATAGAGCAATTAAAAATCATATGTACCCCAAAATAGTACCAATAAAACTGGCACCTTATCCTGTAGTTTCCAAAATGTGGTAACTTTTTTGAGTTTCTACTGTAGGGGTGCATCACGGGGGCTTCAAATGGGACATGGCATCTAAAAACCAGTTCAGCTAAATCTGCCTTCTAAAAACCATTTGGCGTTCCTTTCCTACTGTGCCCTGCCGTGTGCCCGTACAGCAGTTTACGATCACATGTGGGGTGTTTCTGTAAACCGCAGAATCAGGGTAATAAATATTAAGTATTATTTTGCTGTTAACCCTTGCTTTGCTACTGGAAAAAATGGATTAAAATGTAAAATCGGCCAAAAAAGTGAAATTCTGAAATTTCATCTCCATTTTCCATGAATTCTTGGGGAACACCTAAAGGGTTAACAAAGTTTGTATAAATCAGTTTTCAATGCCTTGAGGGTGTAGTTTCTTAAATGGGGTCAAGGAATAGTAAAAGACAAGTCAAAAAGCTGGGTCACACCTTTACCGCTTAAAACCTGGAGACAAACGCTTAACGAAGAGCTTTTCTACAGTCAATTCATCTCCCTCAAACACAAACCTCAGAGGACACCAGAGACGAAAGAACATTTCTTTCCCTTCGTGGAAAGAATATTCCAGAATAACCATGCAGAAATGGCACCCACGCTTCAAGACTCCGAGGAGTGTTGGTACTTACCCTTATTCGGCGTGTATCATCCTAAAAACCAGGGCAGATACGAGTAATATTCGACTCGAGCACCAGGTGCGAAGGTGTCTCGCTAAATGTCTGGTCCAGACCTAAACAACAGACTTCTGGAGGTACTTCTCCACTTCTGCAGAGATTCCGTAGCATTTATGGCCAACATACAACAGATGTTCCACTGCTTCCTTGTCAAGGAAGAACACAGAAACTACTTGAGGTTCTTCTGGTACTGCAACAATGACCCTAATGAAGACATTATAGAGTACTGAATAAGAGTTCACATCTTCTGAAACAGTCCTTCCCCTGCAGTTGCTACCTACAGTCTCAGACATTCAGCCCGACAGGGTGAAGCAAAGTATGGGTCAGATGTCAGATCCTGTGTGGAAAAAGATTTCTACGTGGATGACTGCTTGAAATCCACACCCACGAACGAGACCGCAATCAGTCTCTTAAAAAGGGCCTAAGAAATGCTCGCTCTGTCTAATTTGAGGTTGCACAAAATCGCCTCCAACAGCCATGAGTTAATGTAGGCCTTCTCACCCCAAGACCATTCAAGTGATCTAAAAGACTTGGATCTTAGCACTGACTCCCTTTTCATGCAGCAAAGCCTCGGTTTGCTCTGGGATTTAAAGGCAGACACATTCACCTTCCAAATCAGCAAGGAAGAAAAGCCCTTTACACGCAGAGGTGGTCTGTCCACCATAAACAGCTTATATGATCCTCTGGAAATCGTAGCGCCTGTTACTATCCAAGGAAAAATGATGTTAAGAGATGTCTGATTGGGATGAACCGCTTCCCACAGACCAGCCTTTACGTGGCATGACCCTAAGCTTCCCAGACTACGTCTGCAATTGGGTGCTAAGGATCAGGAGATCCACTTGTCCTAAACGGTGGCACTACGTACCTACACAGCATAATCCTGCAGACCACATGACTAGATCTGTCGCACCAAGGCACCTTAATGACACAACATGGTTTACGGGTCCTGCATTCCTGTACCGTTCAACGTCTTACCGCATCGGATCCGACACATTCATAATTACATAGTAACATAGTTAATAAAAAAGACATAAGTCCATCAAGTTCAACCAAGGGATAGGTGGGGATGCGAAATTCGAATTGGTAGAATTAGCATTGGTAGATCCGGATGCAGATGAAGAAGTCCGATCTGAAGTATCTGTTCTATGTACAGTGACTCCGGACCACCAACTCAAATCCCATCGTTTCGACAGGTTCTCCACTTGAAATGTTGCTTGTTTGTACTAGAGCCTGTGTAGTTCATATAGCTCAATCTTACAAGTCGTCATTACCTGTGAGCCAGAAGCCCTGAAAAAGTTGGCATCACTGAAAACACACCTTTACCACTGCTAATCTAGAAAGGTCCAAGAACATAATAATTTGCACGATACAACATGAATGTCATGCTAAGGAAATAGACTACCTCAGCAAAGGTCAGTCTCCAAAGATAGTGCTTTGAAGAAGCTTGTTCCCACCATTGACCAAAATAGGTTGCTAAGAATGAAAGACCTAGTAGTGATGTCTATTGACGCCAGACGGGGAGTGTTCGGCTCAGCAGAGTTGAGAATCATTACAAATCACATCTACCTCATTTTTGGTATTTATGTAGTGATTAGTGTGGTTATAGCACCATCTAGCGGTGTTAAATTGTATTACACTTCGTTTTTCCTATTACAAAGACTGCTGCATTGTGGGTAGTGCAAAGCATTCTGGAAAAGAGAAGTCTCCAGGACACAGTGCAGAGCCGTCCTTCTGCGTATCTGCTTCGCAAACTCCACTATCCTTGTAAAATTATATCTGGTAAGAGATCTACCTTTGTTTCAGGGATATTATGTTATGCAGAGCTGTTCAGTCAGTTGTAATTGTTACTCTGGGAGTTGTTACTACTGTTAGTTAGATATGTAGTCCTATTTTACCATGTTCTTCAGTGTTATGCAAATGTTACAGTACATGCTATTCTATACGTTATACTTATACATGTTATTTGTATTCTTGTAGCTTTACCGCACACTTGTACAACCTCTCACTCGCGCGCATCGCGCAGAGAGTACAACCTGTTGACCAATAAACAAGTTAGACTACAAAGAACAGTCCTATTATTTGGAAGACAGGAATGATTTATGCTGAATGTCAGACTGCACACTGTGTGAACGTGTATGAAGACAGAACATAGATGGCAGAGTGTTTCGTTCCACAAAATGCAGAGCCCAGTATCCGTGTTTTGCGGATCCGCAATCTGTGACCCGCAAAAACAGTTATGACCATGTGCATAAGCCCTAATACAGTATCAGCTAAATAGATGAGTTTCCATAGAAATTTTCCACACGGAAATTATTGTGTGGTACAGATGTTGAGATCTTCAGTGTAGAAAAATGGGGTAGATCAACAAAAAAAATGCAAGAAACACATGTCGATATTAGAGCGGAAACACAGTAAAAACTACATGGCAATCCACATAAACTACACTACCATGTGCATATACCCTAAGTCACGCATAGAGAGGACTATATTAATACTTGTTCTTAGTATACCAGTCTTAATAGCAAACCCCCTGGCACTGCGGTGCATCATCAAGAGCTGGCATAGATTTTTGGTCTAATGTGTGCCAGTTTTCTTCTTTGTTCTTAAAGTATAACTGTCGTTTCAGTTTATTTTTAATATGGTGTAGGGACTTGGATGGTAAAGATTTTTGTAACATACTTTATTAGGGAAAGACATTTTTTCTAGTACAAGGTGGCCCACATAAAAGTAACCTGCCTCCAATATCTCCAAATCAAACTGCCTAACAGTAAATCTATCTTAGTTGTCCATAGCAACCAATCAGAGCTCAGCTTTCATTTTTTCAAAGCCTTGTAGGAACCAAAACCTGAGCTCTGATTGGTTGTTATGGACTGGTGTTCTTCCTGAAACAGCAAATAGTAATTGTGGAAGGTTACATACGAAGTAGATCGATTAAGGAATGACGCTTGGTTTCATTTATCAGGTCACGTAAATTCCCAAAACAGGAGGTACTGGTCCACTGAAAATCCCCATTTGACTCACGAAACACCACTTCACAACCAGAAAATTGGCGTTTGGTGCGCAGTGTCAGGAACACAAATAGTAGGCCCAAGTTTCTTCAAATCAACTGTGAATACCCGTTTCACTATGATATTTGTGGTTGCTAAAATATAACTTTTATTAAATTATATAAAAAAGAATGTGTGGAGGTTCTCAGATACACATATAGACTAGACATGTACACTATCCTGGGTGGCACCTACTACATTTGGACATGTATAGCTGGCCTAACCTAAGACTATATATATATGTCACCAGAGGGGGCAGACTAATGATCAAAACCAAAAGGGGGGATGGACTTATTGTGATATGTATACCTCCATCAGCCCCTATTAATCAGTAGTCTGGTCACTAACATCGGTCTGCACTCCCACCTGGGACTATATAGACGGCCGTCCCAGTGCAGCAGGCTACGTGCTGCACGCTATGCACCAGAGCGCCAGTCAGCACAGGTGTTTGTGTGTGTCTGTAAGCACTCCTGATGAATCGGTGGCAGTAAAAGACACCAGAGAAACGCATCGAGCGAAAGATCGACTGCTTTCCCTGAGTCAAGGAGGGGAGAGCTTTGTAGTCTATGGGAGACACAATTAAGTAGCCATTCTATATAGTCCCAGGTGGGAGTACAGACCGATGTTAGTGACCGGACTACTGATTAATAGGGGCTGATCACAATAAGTCCCTCCCCCCTTTTGATTTTGGTCATTAGTTTATTGTCAGGTAGTCGCCTATTACATAAAATATTATTTAGTGAACTTCAACTGTAAATACCTGAATTTACCTGGACATCTTTGAACAGTTTTACAACCAACTAACACCATAAGAAATAATGTCCTGCTTTTTACAACAAGACGGAGCAACATGTCGCACCTCAGGAAACTGAATGGCACAGGTACCGGTTCATGAACTCTTTACGGAGGAGCGAACTGTGAGAGAAGGGTTATGGCCAACACGTTCCCCAGACTTGTCCACATGCGATTTTTATCTGGGAGGAAATATAAAACAGAAAGTGTATGCCAACAATCCACATCCCCTGGATGAACTCAAGACATCACAAACACTATCCGCAGCATCACAAGCCGTATCAGCCGACATAATCCGACCTGCCCAAAGACGCATAGACCTGAACGGGGACCACCTTCAGCATCTTGTGTGACTTGTGGGTAATTAAAAAAAAAAACAATACACTTGCTAGTTCATCTTGTCATGCTATTTTCGTGGGCCATCCTGTAGAAAACAGGGTGTAAAGAGACTTCTTAGCAAAGCACATACTGAGCGTAGCTAAGGAGAATCTGTCTTCAGCTTTTACGGAGTGCTGAAAACGCCTTTGTGTATTTAGATAGGCAGTGATAGTTAGTCCCTGACATCTACATAATCAGGGACTATGGTAGTGACAAAAGACAGGCTGGAAGCATCTGTATGTTACACACAGGCATCTTCAGCGCTCTGAAGAAGACTGAAGACAGACTCTCCTTAGCAACACTCGGAGCTTTGCTGAGAAGACTCTTTACACCCTTTTTATAGAACAAAGAAGCATCTTTCTCTAACAAAGTACATTACAAAAATGTTTAACATCCCTGTCTCTACACTATATTAAAAATAAAAAGACCATTACACTTAAATGATTCAGACTATGGATATCCCACCCACCCCACTTGTTGTAAAAGAAGAGAGAGAGGTGGAAAAGAGCAAAAGTCGCAATTGTGGGCACATTCATGCCAAAAATTTAAACAGGTGTACATTAGAAAACTGGTATACAAGTTGATACATTCTCCCATTTTTTTTTATTTTTTTGTGGGTTTTTTCTGCACTTTTTTTTGGTGCGTCTTTTAAGGCTACTTTCACACTTGCGGCAGTGTAATCCGGCAGGCAGTTCCGTCATCAGAACTGGCCGCCGGATCCGCCGCTGACTAAAAGCATTTGTGAGACGGATCCGGAAGCGGATCCGTCTCACAAAAGCATTGCAAGGATGGATCCGTCTCTCCGCTTGTCATGCGGACAGACGGATCCATCTTGTATCTTTTTTCACATTTTTACCGGTCTGCGCATGCGCAGGCCGGAAGGACGGATCCGGCATTCCGGTATTTTGAATGCACTAATACATTCCTATAGGAAAAAATGCCGGCATTCAGGCATGTCTTCAGTTTTTTTCGCCGGAGATAAAACCATAGCATGCTACGGTTTTATCTTTTGCCTGATCAGTCAAAACGACTGAACTGAAGACATCCTGATGCATCCTGAACGGATTGCTCTCCATTCAGAATGCATGGGGATCTAACTGATCAGTTATTTTCCGGTATTGAGCCCCTAGGATGGAACTCAATGCTGGAAAAGAAAAACGCTAGTGTGAAAGTACCCTAAGGGTCTATTCACATGTCCGTTGTTTCTTTCCTGATCTGGTCCGTTTTTTGCGGAACAGATCTGGACCAGATCTGTACCCATTCATTTTCAATGGGTCCTGAAAAAAAATCAGACATTATGCTGTCCGATTTTTTTCAGGACCCATTGAAAATGAATGGGTCCAGATCTGTTCCGCAAAAAACGGAACAGATCAGGAAAGAAACAACGGACGTGTGAATGGACCCTAACACCGTTTTTTTTGGGTAGAAATAAAAAAAAACACCAGATGTTAGCTGAAGGTCTTAGGGAAATATGAAATGCAAGACATACAATACAATTTTTTTTTTTATATACAGTTTTTTTCAGGCTTATTGCACACGAACGTGTGCGCTCCCTGGGCGTATTGCGGACCGCATTTGTGGATCCACAATACACAGACACCGTTCCGTGGGCATTCCGCATCGCAGATGCGGACCCATTCACTTCAATAAGTCTGCAAATCTGGAAATGCGGAACGGAAGCAGGGAACAGAACCCTACGGAGTGCTTCCGTGGGGTTTCGTCCCTTACTTCCGTTCCGCAAAAAGATAGAACATGTCCTATCTTTTTATGTAACGGCCGGATCCCGGACCCATTAAAGTGAATGGGTCCACGATCCACTGTGGCTGCCCCATGGTGTGTGTTCGTGTATTGTGGGCCGCAGCACGGCCACGGCCTCAGTTTGGTGTCTTTTTTTTAAATGGTAATAGCATCTTTGTGTGTGAAGAAGCGCATAAAGTAGTGTCACAAACAGTGTTTCTTTTAGAAAAACACCACTGCAGTATTTGATGTGATTTTGTGAGCCAAAGCCAGGAGTGGATCTGGCAGGAAGAAGTCGAAATTCTTCCTTTACATTTCCAATTCCCTTTTAATTAAATTATAGCTTTGGCTCGAAAAACTACATGAATAACTGTCACAAAAACTGCTGTTTTTCAAAAAAATGATGTGTGTGACAACTAGTGTTTCGTGGACTTCGATACGAATTTCAGGATTTAACCTTGCTTTAAGATCTTGCACGAGATCCTGTGCGCGGTGATGTATGATATGACCAGCGAGATGTCACGACAGATCTTCAATCAAGATGGCAGCTGCCTGCCCCTTGCGAGAAAATCAGGTAATTATGATTTTTTTTATTTATTGTACACTCTGTTATTTATATCAGATGCCGTGATCATGTATGAAAGTGGCATCTGAGGGGAACAAATACAGGGAGCTGTGCAATTGGCTCACACTGTCATTGCACCCACTACTTACAAAGAAATGTGCTTTGTGACAAAGTAATTTGTCACAAAACAATTTTTTTTGTAAAATTTGCCAAAGCAGCCGGATCAAATTTTTTAATAATATGCTCACCTCTAGTGACAACACTCAAAATCCAGAGTCTGAACTGCCACCCATACAGCTGCTGGTGTTTTTGCTGCACAAGTCCGTATTCAAAGCACCATCAACAGCTTCCCATTGACTTTAATGGAAATACTCGACCATGTGCACATGGTCGTATATTTTTAGTACCTGGTTTGAAATAAAAAGCTTGAGAAGGAACATGTTCGAAGCTGATTTGATGGTGGTTTTCCATAGAAGTCAATGAGAAAGGCGTAAAATGTATTGATAAGTAGGATACATATCTGGAATGTATTTGGCAGTGAATGGTTTTCAGCTGATGACTCTGCTACTGATTTTTCTGCTGTGTATTTTGCCATGTGAACCTAGGCTTAGATTGCCATACTCGCTTTTGCCTTATGGTATAAAAACAAGTCAAATCGTAACTCCCCTGTGAAAGTGAGAAAATTGGTCACTGCACTTAACTAGTATTAGAGTTCCAGAGGCCCAGAAGGCTCTTTAAGAAACACAGGAGATAATTAGGGAGATAAGGCTGGTGATCAGCTGTATAGTTACTATTAATGAGAATGACATGCTCATTATACTGAAGTGGCATCTGGGAGTCAGTTTCCTACTGTATCTGCCTTGAAAGAGATGACAGGCTGCAAATAGGTAATACATGATTTACATCAGATTTTGTTTTAAGTGATGAGAAGAAATATTTTGTATTAAAAATATAATAAACAGTTTTATATCATATGGATTTAAGACCATGACCATGGATATAGATGGTGCAGTATGTGGCATATATAATTCCGCTGTCATTATAAATTATGGTACAGTATATGAGGTCTTAGGGCACCTTCACACGCGGCACATTTTGTGGCAGAAAATTCCGCTACTGACAATCAGTTCCATTCATTTGAATGGGGCAGCAAGCACATGGATTTCTGCAGACTCATTTGAGGTGAATTGGAACAGATTTTCAGTTGCAGACTTTTCTGCCGCGTGTGAAGGCGCCCTTACAAAGAAACTCTTGCTTATTCCTGTGGCTCTGATACTTGCAGCTAAATATATCATAATTATGGAATCTCATATTATTATGTCACATTGTAAGGCCGTTGCACACGGCCATCACGGATGCGGACCCATTCACTTGAATGGGTACGCAATTCCGGGGATGCGGAATTGAGTCACGGAACACCGGAAGCACTACCACTGCCACCATATTTTTTTGTGGTGCGGACATACCACGGACCCATTCAAGTTGAATGGGTACGGCTCGCTGCACGGATGTTGCCCGTGCATTGGGGACCGCAATTGCGGTCCCCAATGTACGGAACGGCCACGCAACGGCCGTGTGCATGAGGCCACCCGTTATGGATTCCGCTACCACGGACCATAACTTGGTCCGTGGTAGCGGAATCCATAACGCGATTCTTCAATAACCCGAACTTTAGATGCCGAACTTAAAACACAAGTTCGCTCAACACTAATTATGAAGTTCACTGTGCATTAAAAATGGCATAACGTCCATATTTTATGCGTCAGTACGATTACCGTGATACCAAATTTTTATAGTTTTTATTTTGTTTTGTTACTTTTAAATAAGTAACCTCTGAAAAAAAAAAAATATATTATTTCCATTGCCATTTTCTGAAAGCCATAAGTTTTTTTAAATATTTCTGTCTACAATGCTGTATGAGGGCTTGTTTTTGCAGGATGAACTACAGTTTTTTATTGGTGCCAGCTTTTTTATCACTGTTTTTGTGGTGACTAAAAAATGGAGAATCGTGTGTTTTTGTTTTTTTCCATTACAGCGTTCAACGCACAGGAAAAATATTTTAATAGTTCACACATTCTCGGAAGCAGTGATACCTGTTTTTTTTTATGTTTCTATGTTTTTATATGTAAAATTGGGAAAGTTTTTTTTTTTTTTTTTTTTAATTCTTTTTAAACTTTAGGTGGCTAGAACCTGGGATCTTTTGATCCCTTGTCCCATTCACCATAATAGAGAACTATTATGGTTAATGGGATTCTTAGCGCACAACTTTGCAGGCAGATTACTATGACAGGCCTGGGAATCTTCAGCAGGCCCCAGGCTGTCATGGTAACCGTTTGGAGCCCCAGAATTTCACAGCCGGGGCTCCGATCAGAAGACAGAGGGAGCCGCATTCCCTCTGCTTAATCTCACAGATGCCATGATCACTATTGAACGTGGCATCTGAGGGGTTAAATCGCCAGTTTTGGCATCATTGCGGCCAGGTGTCTGCTATGTTATACAGCCGACACTGGCAGTGCATGGAGCGGCCTCAGCGCAGCAGCCCGCACCATAAAAGCCCTTGCACATACTGCCATACATGTATGGCATTATTCGTTAAGGGGTTTTCCGTTTTCACAAAAAAATAATTCAACCGTACTGCATTATTTAAGACCTAAGTTCTGATTGCATTTTGACTCCTTCAGAGTCATTGTGATCTGTGACCCACACTCTGTGTTTACATCCCAGCACAAGACCCACGGGGAATGTCTGTACCATCAGGTTACTTCCCCTCCCAGCTCAAAAGTCACAGCCTGCTTGAAGCCTTGTTGGAAAAGCACCGCCTTAACCCTGGGTTCAGACCTGAGCGTTCGGGATGTCACGCTCTGTATGCGCGATTGTACCAGCGTTTGCAATCGCGCATACAGAGACAAGCGAACGCCCATTGTCGCGCGTTCCCGGAAGTCTATGTATGGGAACGCGCGACAAGATGCCCCAAAGAAGCTCATGTACTTCTTGGGGCGTCGGGCGTTTTACAGGGGCGCTCAGGTGAGAACCATTCCCATAGGGAATCATTGGTTTTTGCCTTTTGAGCGTTTTACAGAGCGTAGGAACGCGCTGTAAAACGCTCAGGTCTGAACCCAGCCTTAGGCCTCTTTCACACGGGCGTCAGTTTTTTTGCCCGGATAAGAGGCGGGTGCGTTGCGGGAAAATGCGCGATTTTTCAGCGCGAGTGCAAAACATTATCATGCGTTGCACTCGCGTGAGAAAAATCGCGCATGTTTGGTACCAAACCCGAACTTCTTCACAGAAGTTCGGGCTTGGGATTGATGTTCTGAAGATTGTATTATTTTCCCTTATAACATGGTTATAAGGGAAAATAACAGCATTCTGAATACAGAATGCATAGTAAAACAGCGCTAGAGGGGTTAAAAAAATAAAATAAAAAATTTAACTCACCTTAGTCCACTTGATCGCGAAGCCCGGCATCTCCTTGTGTCTCTTCTGCTGAACAGGACCTGGGGTGAGCTGCTGCATTAAATAGAGGTTAAGGACCTTTGATGACGTCACTCCGGTCATCACATGGTACGTCACATGATCTTTTACCATGGTGATTCACCATGGTAAAAGACCATGTGATGACCGGAGTGACGTCATCAAAGGTCCTTAACCTCTATTTAATGCAGCAGCTCACCCCAGGTCCTGTTCAGCAGAGGAGACACAAGGAGATGCCGGCTTCGCGATCAAGTGGACTAAGGTGAGTTAAATTATTATTATTTTTTTTTAACCCCTCTAGCGCTGTTTTACTATGCATTCTGTATTCAGAATGCTATTATTTTCCCTTATAACCATGTTATAAGGGAAAATAATAATGATCGGGTCTCCATCCCGATCGTCTCATAGCAACCGTGCGTGAAAATCGCACCGCATCCGTACTTGCTTGCGGATGCTATGAGATTTACACGCTTCCCATTCACTTCTATGGGGCCTGCGTCGCGTGAAAATCGGACAATATAGAGCATGCTGCGATTTTCACTCAACGCACAAGTGATGCGTGAAAATCACCGCTCATGTGCACAGCCCCATAGAAATGAATGGGTCAGGATTCAGTGCGGGTGCAATACGTTCACCGCACGCATCGCACCCGTACGGAAAACTCGCCCGTGTGAAAGGGGCCTTAGTCCCAGCATTTTTGCTGACATCACTTCTACAGGCCAGGGTCCAGGAGAAAGAGCAGAGCACTGCCCTCAGAGGTAAGGTCATTGATAATGTTGTGTCTACAGGGCAGAGCCTTACAAGTTTTGCCATGCCTCAGATGATGGTGATTTCATTGGGATAGAGAACCAACACAGTGGAAAATGTCATGTGACTGCGATGGCGTGTAGGAAAACGGGGCATTATAGATAACCAATAACTATTAGGTCTTATGCACTTAAAAATTATTTTTTGTCCTCACCCAATCTGAATTTTTCGTGGGTCGAATGCAGACCCATTCACGTCAATGGGGCCGCAAAAGATATGGATAGAACACCGTGTGTTGTCCATATCCATTTTTCCGTTCTGTGGCAGGCCTGGGAATCTTCAGGGTGCAATGTGTTTTGATGCGTTTTTCACGCGCGTGATAAGAAACTGAAGGTTTTCAAAGTCTTCTAGCAACCATCAGTGAAAAACACATTGCATCCGCACCTGCTTGCGGATGCAATGCGTTTTTCACTGATGGTTGCTATAAGATGTTGTTTGAAAACCTTCAGTTTTTTTATCACGCGCGTGAAAAACGCACCAAAACACAAACAGAATAAAAAACTGAATGTGGTACCTAGACCCGAACTTCTTCACTGAAGTTCAGGTTTGGGTTCGGTGTTGTGTAGATGTAATTATTTTCCCTTAGGTCCCTTTCACACGAGCGTGATTTCCGCGCGGGTGCAATGCGTGACGTGAACGCATTGCACCCGCACTGAATCCTGACCCATTCATTTCAATGGGGCTGTGTACATGAGCGTTGTTTTTCACGCATCAGTTCTGCGTTGCGTGAAAATCGCAGCATGTTCTATATTCTGCGTTTTTCACGCAGCCCTGGCCCCATAGAAGTTAATGGGGCTGCGTGAAAAACGCATTGCATCCGCAAGCAAGTGCGGGTGCGATGCGTTTTTCACTGATGGTTGCTAAGAGATGTTAGGCCTCTTTCACACGGGCGTCATGTTTTTTGCCCGGATAAGAGCCGGGTGCGTTGCGGGAAAATGCGCGATTTTTCCGCGCGAGTGCAAAACATTGTCATGCGTTTTGCACTCGCGTGAGAAAAATCACGCATGTTTGGTACCCAAACCCGAACTTCTTCACAGAAGTTCGGGCTTGGGATTGATGTTCTGAAGATTGTATTATTTTCCCTTATAACATGGTTATAAGGGAAAATAATAGCATTCTGAATACAGACTGCTTAGTATAATAGTGCTGGAAGGGTTAAAAATAATAAAAAAAAGTTAACTCACCTTCTCCTCTTGTTAGCGTAGATCCCGGTCTGTTCTTTAGCTGTGGACTGAATGACCTGAGGTGATGTCAGATCACATGCTCCAATCACATGGTCCATCACCATGGTGATGGAGCATGTGATCTGACGTCATCAAAGGTCCTTCAGCCACAGCTAAAGAACAGACCGGGATCTACGCTAACAAGAGGAGAAGGTGAGTTAACTTTTTTATTATTTTTAACCCTTCCAGCCCTATTATACTATGCATTCTGTATTCAGAATGCTATTATTTTCCCTTATAACCATGTTATAAGGGAAAATAATACAGTGAATAGACTGTCACCTAGAACCCATGCGTGAAAATCGCACCGCATCCGCACTTGCTTGCGGATGCTTGCGATTTTCACGCAACCCCATTCATTTCTATAGGGCCTGCGTTACGTGAAAAACGCACAAAGAGGAGCATGCTGCGATTTTCACGCAACGCATAAGTGATGCGTGAAAATCACCGCTCGTGTGCACAGCCCCATAGAAATGAATGGGTCAGGATTCAGTGCGGGTGCAATGCGTTCACCGCACGCATCGCACCCGCACGGAAAACTCGCCCGTGTGAAAGGGGCCTTATTTGTAAACCTTCCGTTTTTTATCACGCGCATGAAAAACGCATCAAAATGCATTGCACCCGCGCGGAAAAAACTGAGCAACTGAACGCAATCGCAGACAAAACTGACTGAACTTGCAAAATAGTGCGAGTTTCACTGAACGCACCCTGAACGCATCCGGCCCCAATCCGCAACGCCCGTGTGAAAGAGGCCTTATAACATGGTTATAAGGGAAAATAATAGCATTCTTTAATACAAAATGCTTAGTACAAGGCCAATTGAGGGTTAAAAAATAAAAAAAATTAACTCACCTCCTACAATTAATCGCGTAGCTGCTGGTATCCTGTTCTTTCTTCAGGACCTGTCTTTTTACACTTCTGCACTACACTACTTTCACCGTTTATTGCTCGGTCATGCAACTTACCACCCAAATTAATTTTACCTCCTTTTCTTCTCACTAATAGAGCTTTCATTTGGTGGTATTTTATTGCTGCTGACATTTTTACTTTTTTTTGTTATTAATCGAAATTTATCAAAATGTTTGCAAAAAAATGACATTTTTCACTTTCAGTTGTAAAATGTTTTAAAAAAAACGACATCTATATATACATTTTTCTCTAAATTTATTGTTCTACATGTCTTTGATAAAAAAAAATGTTTGGGTAAAAGTTATAGCGTTTACAAACTTTGGTACAAAAATGTGAATTTCCGCTTTTTGAAGCAGCTCTGACTTTCTGAGCACCTGTCATGTTTCCTGAGGTTCTACAATGCCCAGACAGTAGAAAACCCCCACAAATGACCCCATTTCGGAAAGTAGAAACCCTAAGGTATTCGCTGATGGGCATAGTGAGTTCATAAGAACTTTTTATTTTTTTGTCACAAGTTAGCGGAAAATGATGATTTTTTTTATTGATTTTTTTTCCTTACAAAGTCTCATATTCCACTAACTTGTGACAAAAAATAAAAACTTCCATGAACTCACTATGCCCATCACGAAATACCTTGGGGTGTCTTCTTTCCAAAATTGGGTCACTTGTGGGGTATTTATACTGTTCTGGCATTTTAGGGGCCCTAATGTGTGAGAAGTAGTTTGAAATCAAAATGTGTAAAAAATGCCCTGTGAAATCCTAAAGGTGCTCTTTGGAATGTGGGCCCCTTTGCCCACCTAGGCTGCAAAAATGTGTCACACATGTGGTATCGCCGTACTCAGGAGAAGTTGGGCAATGTGTTTAGGGGTGTCATTTTACATATACCCATGCTGGGTGAGATAAATATCTCGGTCAAATGCCAACTTTGTATAAAAAATGGGAAAAGTTGTCTTTTGCCGAGATATCTCTCTCACCCAGCATGGGTATATGTAAAATGACACCCAAAACAAATTCCCCAACTTCTCCTGAGTACGGTGATACCACATGTGTGACACTTTTTTGCAGCCAAGGTGGGCAAAGGGGCACACATTCCAAAGAGCACCTTTCGGATTTCACAGGCCATTTTTTACACATTTTGATTGCAAACTACTTCTCACGCATATGGGCCCCTAAAATGCCAGGGCAGTATAACTACGCCACAAGTGACCCCATTTTGGAAAGAAGACACCCCAAGGTATTTCATAATGGGCATAGTGAGTTCATCGAAGTTTTTATTTTTTGTCACAAGTTAGTGGAATATGAGACTTTGTAAGGAAAAAAAATATCATAATTTTCCGCTAACTTGTGACAAAAAATAAAAAATTCTAGGAACTCGCCATGCCCCTCACGGAATACCTTGGGTGTCTTCTTTCCAAAATGGGGTCACTTGTGGGGTAGTTATACTGCCCTGGCATTTTAGGGGCCCAGATGCATGAGAAGTAGTTTGCAATCAAAATCTGTAAAAAATGACCGGTGAAATCCGAAAGGTGCTCATTGGAATGTGTGCCCTTTTGCCCACCTTGGCTGCAAAAAAGTGTCACACATCTGGTATCGCCGTACTCAGGAAAAGTTGGGGAATGTGTTTTGGGGTGCCATTTTACATATACCCATGCTGGGTGAGAGAAATATCTTGGCAAAGGACAACATTTCCCATTTTTTTATACAAAGTTGGCATTTGACCAAGATATTTCTCTCACCCAGCATGGGTATATGTAAAATGACACCCCAAAACACATTGTCCAACTTCTCCTGAGTTCGGCGATACCACGTGTGTGACAATTTTTTGCAGCCAAGGTGGGCAAAGGGGCACACATTCCAAAGAGCACCTTTCGGATTTCACAGGCCATTTTTTACACATTTTGATTTCAAACTAGGGCCCCTAAAATGCCAGGGCAGTATAAATACCCCACATGTGACCCCATTTTGGAAAGAAGACACCCCAAGGTATTTCGTGATGGGCATAGTGAGTTCATGGAAGTTTTTATTTTTTGTCACAAGTTAGTGGAATATGAGACTTTGTAAGAAAAAAAAATTTTATCATTTTCCGCTAACTTGTGACAAAAAAAAAAATTCTAGGAACTTGCCATGCCCCTCACGGAATACCTTGGGGTGTCTTCTTTCCAAAATGGGGTCAGTTGTGGGGTAGTTATACTGCCCTGGCATTTTAGGGGCCCTAATGCGTGAGAAGTAGTTTGAAATCAAAATGTGTAAAAAATGCCCTGTGAAATCCTAAAGGTGCTCTTTGGAATGTGGGCCCCTTTGCCCACCTAGGATGCAAAAAAGTGTCACACATGTGGTATCGCCGTACTCAGAAGAAGTAGGGCAATGTGTTTTTCGGTGTCTTTTTACATATACCCATGCTGGGTGAGAGAAATATCTCAGCAAAAGACAACTTTTCCCATTTTTATATACAAAGTTGGCATTTGACCAAGATATTTATCTCACCCAGCATGGGTATATGTAAAATGACACCCCTAAACACATTACCCTACTTCTCCTGAGTACGGCGATACCACATGTGTGACACTTTTTTGCAGCCTAGATGCGCAAAGGGGCCCAAATTCCTTTTAGGAGGGCATTTTTAGACATTTGGATCTCAGACTTCTTCTCACGCTTTAGAGCCCCTAAAATGCCAGGGCAGTATAAATACCCCACATGTGACCCCATTTTGGAAAGAAGACACCCCAAGGTATTCAATGAGGGGCATGGCGAGTTCATAGAAAAAAAAATTTGGGGCACAAGTTAGCGGAAATTGTTTTTTTTTTTTTTATTTTTCTCACAAAGTCTCCCTTTTCCGCTAACTTGGGACACAAATTTCAATCTTTCCTGGACTCAATATGCCCGTCATGCAATACCTTGGGGTGTCTTCTTTCCGAAATGGGGTCACATGTGGGGTATTTATACTGCCCTGGCATTTTAGGGGCCATAAAGCGTGAGAAGAAGTATGGAATATAAATGTCTAAAAAAAATTACGCATTTGGATTCCGTGAGGGGTATGGTGAGTTCATGTGAGATTTTATTTTTTGACACAAGTTAGTGGAATATGAGACTTTGTAAGAAAAAACAAACAGAAAAAGAAAAATCAATTTCCGCTAACTTGTGCCAAAAAAATGTCTGAATGGAGCCTTACAGGGGGGTGATCAATGACAGGGGGTGATCAGGGAGTCTATATGGGGTGATCACCCCCCTGTCATTGATCACCCCCCTGTAAGGCTCCATTCAGACGTCTGTATGTGTTTTGCGGATCCGATCCATGGATCCGTGGTTCCGCAAAACACATACGGACGTCTGAATGGAGTCTTACAGGGGGGTGATCAATGACAGGGGGTGATCAGGGAGTCTATATGGGGTGATCACCCCCCCTATCATTGATCACCCCCCTGTAAGGCTCCATTCAGATGTCCGTATGTGTTTTGCGGATCCGAAACATGGATCTGTGGATCCGCAAAACACATACGGACGTCTAAATGGAGCCTTACAGGGGGGTGATCATCCCATATAGACTCCCTGATCACCCCCCTGTAAGGCTCCATTCAGACGTCCGTATGTGTTTTGCGGATCCGATCCATGGATCCGTGGTTCCGCAAAACACATACGGACGTCTGAATGGAGTCTTACAGGGGGTGATCAGGGAGTCTATATGGGGTGATCACCCCCCTGTCATTGATCACCCCCCTGTAAGGCTCCATTCAGATGTCCGTATGTGTTTTGCGGATCCACAGATCCATGGTTTGGATCTGCAAAACACATACGGACGTCTGAATGGAGCCTAACAGGGGGGTGATCAATGACAGGGGGTGATCAGGGAGTCTATATGGGGTGATCACCCCCCTGTCATTGATCACCCCCCTGTAAGGCTCCATTCAGACGTCCATATGTGTTTTGCGGATCCGATCCATGGATCCGTAAAACACATACGGACATCTGAAAGGAGCCTTACAGGAGCGTGATCAATGACAGGTGGGTGATCAATGACAGGGGGGTGATCAGGGAGTCTATATGGGGTAATAAGGGGTTAATAAGTGACAGGGGGGGTATAGTGTAGTGATGTTTGGTGCTACTTATTACTGAGCTGCCTGTGTCCTCTGGTGGTCGATCCAAGCAAAAAGGACCACCAGAGGACCAGGTAGCAGGTATATTAGACACTGTTATCAAAACAGCGTCTAATATACCTTTTAGGGGTTAAAAAAATCGCATCTAGAGCCTGCCAGCGAACGATCGCCGCTTGCAGGCTGTAGATCCTCTTGCTTACCGTCCGATCCTGTGAACGCGCGCGCCTGTGTGCGCGCGTTCACAGGAAATCTCACGTCTCGTGAGATGACGCGCCGATGCGTGACTTTGCCTGAGACAGCCGCCTCCGGAACGCGATCCTGCGTTAGGCGGTCAGGAGGCAGTTAAGACCGTCGTATTAGACACCAGTCTTAATAATACACCAAAGCTGGAGGTAGTTCAGCCAAAGTTATAAAGAGGCACTAGTCTCTTCATTATCGGATCCTCCACCAGTTCTAAGGCTGGGTTCAGACCTGAGTGTTCGGGATGGAGCGCTCTTTATGCGAGATTGTATGCGCATTTACAATCGCGGCTCCGGAACAAGCGAACGCCCATTGTCGCGCGTTCCCGCTGAAGTCTATGTACGGGAACACGCGACAAGACGCCCCAAAGAAGCTCCTGTACTTCTTGGGGCGTCGGGCGTTTTACAGCGCGATCGTACGCGCTGTAAAATGCTCAGGTGAGAAGCATTCCCATAGGGAATCATTGGTTCTTGCCTGTTGAGCGTTTTACAGCGCGTAGGAACGCGCTGTAAAACGCTCAGGTCTGAACCCAGCCTAAATGTAAGACAGCTTCCTAGCTGTCTTACATTTAGACCTTTTTCTATGCCTGAAACAGGCATAGAAAATGGTAAATGAGATGGGCCTGCCGGCCCGTCCCCTTCCCCGTCTATGCCATGCCCACTTATTTAGACCTAGCATGAGCGGAGAGAAGTCGCAGATTGCGGCACAACTAACTGTTGCACAGCAATCTGCGTCTGAAATACGACTAATATAGGCGTATTTCAGCTTAACAAATGATCTTCTTAATGTTTTGACAGTTTAAGGTAAGAGTAAACTAATTTTGTAGTATCCTCCCTAAGGTTCCAGCTTGGCACAATCTGTAATTATGGTGTCAGGGCAGATGGACTTACATCTGTGCACTCCTGAAAAAGGATATATGAGCAGCAGTATCCATGGTCCCAGAGTTATACAGTGTATATATATATATATATATATATATATATATATATATACTCTGTATATATACAACAAAATTACTGGGACACAAGCACAATACACCCACACCTTTTATAACATTCCCATTCTAAATCTTTACGCATTAATTTTACCCTTCTGATTTTGGATTGCACCTGTAAGGATATTTTGCCCATTCATCCAGAAGAGCATTTGTGAGGTCAGAGACTGATGTTGGATGCGAGGGCCTGGATCGCAATCTCCATTCTATTTCATCCCAAAGGTGTTTGATGGGGTTGAGGTCATGGGTTTATGGACCTTGCTTTGTGCACTGAGGCGCAGTCATGCTGGAACAGAAAAGGGCTTCTCCAAACTGACCTGTGATTTTCTATTCTTTTCTTTTTCATTATTTTTGCTTTCTTTAGTTTTTTTTTTTATTCACATAGCCGTATGAGGGCTTATTTTTTGCAGGGGAAGTTGTACTTTCTAATTACACTATTTAGTATTGCATATGACATAGTGGGAAGCTGGAAAAAATTCCAAGTGAAATGGAACTGGAAAAAAAAATTCTACCACAGTTTTATGGGTTTCATTTTTATGGCGTTTCTTAAAAAACGTACCTGTTGCCTTGATTCTCTGGTCAGTACATTTACCGCAATACCATATTTTTATAGTTTTTCTTGTGTTTTAATACATAAAAAAATAAAAACTTTAGGATTTTTTTTTTATTGCATCGCAGTATTCTGACCCTCATTTTTTGCGGGGTTCTTTAAAAATGAAAGTCTTATTTTTAATAAATGTATTTTTTTAATGTTATAATTGCAAGAACACTGTGTACTGTGCTTTGTTCAAGAATATTTTTCCAAGAATTTTGCATTAATTAGTGATGAAGGACAGACAATGCTTAAGGATATTAGCATCTCATTCAGACCTCTCCAAGCTGCTCTTGTCTCCTAGACATTATTCACTGTCTGCTTATGGTCTTGTACATCTACAACCCTTGATGGCTAAACACATTTTCTGTAGAACAACCTTAACAACCTCTTCTATGTTAAATGGTGCTGCTGCACTTAGCAGATGTCTACATAAATAACTGTATAGTTGTGCTGGGCTAGCAGGTAAAACAGTAGGCACACGTTAGTGGTGGTTTCATAGTTTCTTCTGTTTAGGCCTCATGCACACGACAGTATTTTTTAGCGGTCCGCAAAAAGGGGTTCCGTTGTTCCCTGATCCTTTTTCGTTTTTGTTTCCGTGTGTCTTCCTTTATTTTTGGAGGATCTCCAGACATGAAGGAAATTTTAAAAAAAAATCGAAGTCAAGTTTGCCATGCAAATGATAGGAAAAAAACGGACGCGGACAAGCGGACGCAGATGAGAATCATGTGTGCCTCCGCGTTTTTTCATGGACCCATTGACTTGAATGGGTCCGCGAACCGTTTTCCGTGAAAAAAATAGGACAGGTTATATTTTTTTGACCGACTGAAACCACGGATCACGGACGCGGATGAAAAATGGTGCATTAGCCGAGTTTTCAACAGACCCATTGAAAGTCAATGGGTTCGCAGAAAATCACGAAAAACTGAACAACGGACACGGAATGAAACAACGGTCGTGTGCATGAGGCAAATTGCGGAAGGCAACACGGGCGGCTTCCGTTTTTTTGCGGATCCGCGGTTTGCAGACCGCAAAAAACGGCACAGCCGTTTGCATGAGGCCTAACAGTTAGGGCTTGTTCAAATGACCGTATGGCTTTTTTAGTGTTTTGTGGGCCGTTTTTATCGGATCCGTTTTTTTGTTTCAGCAGTGTTTCCGGTTCCAATTCTGTTTTTCCGTATGGCATATACAGTGATTGCATAGAAAGAATTGGGCTGGGCATAACATTTTCAATAGATTGTTCCGCAAAAACGGAACGGATACGGAAGACATACGGAGTCCGTGGCTCCTTTCAAGTCAATGGGTCCGCAAAAAAAACTGAACACATACTGAATGTATGTGTTCTGTTTTTTGGCGGACCCATTGACTTGAATGGAGCCACAGAACGTGATTTGCGAGCAATAATGGTACATGTTTTATCTTTGAATGGAAAAATGGAATGCATACTGAGTACATTCAGTTTTTTTTTGCGGAACCATTGAAATGCATGGTTCCGTATACGGAATGCAAAAAACGTTTGTGTGAATGAGCCCTTAAAAATATATATTACCCATGACATTTAATTACATCCAATGTTCCTATGTCTTGGCCGCCTCTCATCTGTGCTCAATGTGTTTTTCTGTTTCCCATAGACATGGTCACTAGCACTGCTTCTTGCAGTAGGTATGTGTGTGTACGGCTCCTGACATATATCCCCATTATATATCTCCCATTATGTTCCTGAGAAGCCATATCCCCAGAAATTGAATGGCTGATTATTAGTAATTTACAGCTCAATGTACATTATATGCCAGCGTATTCAAAGAGCATGGAGGAAGCCTATGTGACTCCAAGGGTCGCTTGGACAGAAGAACCAATCCTGGCTAGTCCTATCCATTTTGCTATTAGATGACAAAACCTATCCAAAAATACATTTTGGGGGACATTTATGAAGACTGACAATTTAGATGCTGGTCCGCATCCCTTCTGCGCTGGCTGTTTATCCCTCTACATAATTTAGGCAGACTTTAGACTTTACACTTGTCTAAATCTAAGCCAGCTCCCTTGCTGGCGTACATTTAGACAATTTTCTATGCCTAAACTGGGGGTAATAAATAATAACTGAGAAAGCCCTTTTCCCCACCCACACCATGCCCCCCTTTTTTTGACCTGGTGTGAGCAGCGGAACAGAGGAGGAAGTCGCAGATAGTGGTGTATATCTGTTCGTAAATTACCCCCTTTGTGCCTAAATAGTATGGTAGTATTTGTCTACTTTCCAGCAGAATGCATTTTTATACACAATACATTGTTGTTTTTTTTATATTCATATAATAAGAAATCAACTTGCAGGATAACAGGCTGAGGCCTCCTGCACACAACAGTATTTTTTTTTCCGTTTCCTATTCCGTTTTTTTGTGTTCTGTTTGCGGTCCATATGCAGAACCATTCACTTCAATGGGTCCGCAAAAACAACGGTCAGGTACAGGAGGCCTGAACTGGATGGACAGATGGCCTTACAGACTATTGGGGTTATTTATCAAACTGGTATAAAGTAGAACTGGCTTAGTTGCCCATAGCAACCAGATTCCACCTTTCATTTTCCAAAGGAGCTGTCAAAAATGAAAGGTGGAATATGACCCCATATGTTACCATGTTACAAATCATGGAAACTAAAATTGTACTGTGTTATTCCAGTTTAAGTATGTGTATGTAGTACTTAGGGTACTTTCACACTTGCGTTTTTCTTTTCCGGCATAGAGTTCCATCAAAAGGGCTCAATGCCGGAAAAGAACTGATCAGGATTATCCCCATGCATTCTGAATAGAGAGTAATCCGTTCAGGATGCATCAGGATGTCTTAAGTTCAGTCATTTTGACTGATCAGGCAAAAAAGAAAACCGTAGCATGCTACGGTTTTTTCTCCGGAGAAAAAAACTGAAGACTTGCCGGAATGACGTATACAGCGTATTTCTCCATAGGAATGTATTAGAGCCAGATCCGTTGAAAAGATTTTGGTAGTTTGCCTGATCGACGGATCCGGCTTTTCTTTCTGCGCCTACGCAATCAAATAGGAGTCTGTGGGCGCAGTCTACTTCCTGTACTCTCTTCAATCCTGCCTGCGAGGGAGAAGGGTGGACGCCATTAGAGGTGAGTATAATGTTGTTTTTTTTTGGTCTTTGTTTCTAGCATAAAGAAATATAAGCAGCTCCTATGTATTTATACATAGGAACTGTAGTACATAGGTCATGCTAGGAGTAGTAGTCTTGTGGAGTACTACTCCTAGCATCCACTATATACTTGTACTACCTGTGGGTCACTATGTACTTTTGCATAGTAACTGCAGGTGGTGCAAGTACATAGTGGATGCTAAGGGTGGTAGTCCTGATGACTACCACTCCTACCATCCACTATGTACTTGCACCACATGCAGTGCCTATGTAGTTTTGCATATGGACTGCAGGTGGTGCAAGTACATAGTGGATGCTATGCGTAGTACTCCTACAACATGAATAACTCTCCTATTATTTTTTTCTCATGTAGGCCAAAAAATATAGAAAGAAAATTAGTTTTTCTAAAATAAAATAAAAAAAAATTGCCCTGCCCGCAAGAACTTGGACACCCAAACAGGCCAGCCAGACCTGAAATTAATTAGGAAAAATTTCAAAAATAATGTCAAGTAAGTATTATTTGTGTGGGTTTATTGTATTATTAATAGTTCAAATCTAATATTTTTTTATTTTTATTTTCTACAGGCTCATACTCTTCAACTGAGGCCGGGAGCTCTCCTCCAAGACGCCGTCGTCGACATGATACGGTATGCAATTTTTTTGAAGCATTCAGCATTATAATATTATGACCGCATTGTAAATATGATTTTTTTTTTTTCACAGTCATCATCTGCGGAGGAGAGGCCTCCCGGCCAAGAGACCGCAGGAGAGGAGGAAGTCGGTGGTGGAGGACAGCAAGCGGTAAATGTATTTTTATTGAAATTTTTTGTTGTAAGCTCAAAATTACGATTTGTATGTTTGAAATGTTTTTATTATTGTTATTTCTATTACAGGCAGCTCATCCCATTGACTCCAAAAGAGGTCGTCGAGCCACAGCCAGAGGAAGCCGGGGAGCACACCGCAGTCGTGTTCGTGTGAGTATTTTCACAATGATTGTTTTTAATTTGAAATCTGTCAAACATGAGATTTTTTTTATATTTTTTAAAATATTTTTAGGGTTCCAGAGGCTCCACCAGAATGGATGAGGAGGACTTTGGCGGTTTGATTATCGACAACGAACTCCTCATCCAGATGGTGGAGGACCGACCACCACTGTGTGACCGCCGCCACGCAGACCATCATGCTACCCGGCTCCTGTGGGTTGAGATCTGTGAGGTGATAGTGCCAAATTGGGACGACCTCAATGAAAGTCAATGGGAGGGGTGCCGTAAATACAGGGAGTGCAGAATTATTAGGCAAGTTGTATTTTTGAGGATTAATTTTATTATTGAACAACAACCATGTTCTCAATGAACCCAAAAAACTCATTAATATAAAAGCTGAATATTTTTGGAAGTAGTTTTTAGTTTGTTTTTAGTTTTAGCTATTTTAGGGGGATATCTGTGTGTGCAGGTGACTATTACTGTGCATAATTATTAGGCAACTTAACAAAAAACAAATATATACCCATTTCAATTATTTATTTTTACCAGTGAAACCAATATAACATCTCAACATTCACAAATATACATTTCTGACATTCAAAAACAAAACAAAAACAAATCAGTGACCAATATAGCCACCTTTCTTTGCAAGGACACTCAAAAGCCTGCCATCCATGGATTCTGTCAGTGTTTTGATCTGTTCACCATCAACATTGCGTGCAGCAGCAACCACAGCCTCCCAGACACTGTTCAGAGAGGTGTACTGTTTTCCCTCCTTGTAAATCTCACATTTGATGATGGACCACAGGTTCTCAATGGGGTTCAGATCAAGTGAACAAGGAGGCCATGTCATTAGATTTTCTTCTTTTATACCCTTTCTTGCCAGACTGGGAGTTGAGCTTAACTCCATCCTCAACCCGAAAAGGCCACACAAGCTCATCTTTGATGATACCAGCCCAAACCAGTACTCCACCTCCACCTTGCTGCCGTCTGAGTCGGACTGGAGCTCTCTGCCCTTTAGCAATCCAGCCACGGGGCCATCCATCTGGCCCATCAAGACTCACTCTCATTTCATCAGTCCATAAAACCTTAGAAAAATCAGTCTTGAGATATTTCTTGGCCCAGTCTTGACGTTTCAGCTTGTGTGTCTTGTTCAGTGGTGGTCGTCTTTCAGCCTTTCTTACCTTGGCCATGTCTCTGAGTATTGCACACCTTGTGCTTTTGGGCACTCCAGTGATGTTGCAACTCTGAAATATGGCCAAACTGGTGGCAAGTGGCATCTTGGCAGCTGCACGCTTGACTTTTCTCAGTTCATGGGCAGTTATTTTGCGCCTTGGTTTTTCCACACGCTTCTTGCGACCCTGTTGACTATTTTGAATGAAACGCTTGATTGTTCGATGATCACGCTTCAGAAGCTTTGCAATTTTAAGAGTGCTGCATCCCTCTGCAAGATATCTCACTATTTGTGACTTTTCTGAGCCTGTCAAGTCCTTCTTTTGACCCATTTTGCCAAAGGAAAGGAAGTTGCCTAATAATTATGCACACCTGATATAGGGTGTTGATGTCATTAGACCACACCCCTTCTCATTACAGAGATGCACATCACCTAATATGCTTAATTGGTAGTAGGCTTTCGAGCCTATACAGCTTGGAGTAAGACAACATGCATAAAGAGGATGATGTGGTCAAAATACTCATTTGCCTAATAATTCTGCACTCCCTGTATACAGTATTACTTTGTATACTGCTTATGTCTACTTTTTAGTCAAAATTGGTTTTGTGTCTGGTTGAAGTTGGTCACTGCTACCTATAGTGAGCATCAATAATTTTTTTTATTGTTGTTGTGGCCAGGGGCGTACATACAGGGGTCGCAGGGGTCACACTTGCGACTGGGCCCGGCACTCCAGGGGGCCCGGCCGCCTGTGGACCCGCCCTGCAGTTTGCTGTGCCTGTATAACCCGGGCGGCCGGCCTGGGGCCCGCCCCCCCCGTGTTGAGTTTTCTTGCTGCCAGCCCTACCCTCCCTTGAGTCTCCTTCCCGGCCTGCGGTGCGGCGTGCCGGACATGACGTTGAGATGCAGGGAGAAGGGGCCAGAAAAGAAAGGGAGAGGGAGAGCGCTGCGCAAAGAAGCCGGTCCGCCTTTCAGAGTGAGTGAGGTCTGATGGGGGCTGAGAGTTGGGCAATGTATGTAAAGTTATGACTGGTGACTTAAGTTGTGCTATGAAGTAATGTTTTTTTTCTGTTGTCTTGGGGTGCAGCTCTTTTGTGTAGGCACTTCTATTGAGCTTCTAGTATATGCTTGGATGTAGCAGAGCTGGTTTTGTCATGCATTTCTTTTGGTTTCATATGGTAAAATACTTTATTGGCCTATCAATGGCTTTATAACTAACTCTGCTATATTTCTGTAGCCTGCTTTCTCTGACTGCCCAGTTGGGCTGAAACTACTACACCCAACATGTTCTGGCAGTAATAGTAAATGGATATTGGTGCAATTCTGAGCTACTAGTCTATATAATAAATAATGTAGCCTACATATTTATTATATAGACTAGTAGCTCAGAATTGCACCAATATCCATTTACTATTACTGCCAGAACATGTTGGGTGTAGTAGTTTCAGCCCAACTGGGCAGTCAGAGGTTGTAGGCTACAGAAATATAGCAGAGTTAGGCTACTTTCACACTTGCGTTCAGAGCGGATCGGTCTGAGACGGATCCGCTCATATAATGCAGACGATGGATCCGTTCAGAACGGATCCGTCTGCATTATATTGTAAAATAAATTCTAAGTGTGAAAGTAGCCGCAGACGGATCCGTCCAGACTTTACATTGTAAGTCAATGGGGGACGGATCCGTTTGAAAATTGCACCATATTGTGTCACCTTCAAACGGATCCGCCCCTATTGACTTCCATTGTAAGTCTGGACTGATCCGCTTGCCTCCGCACGGCCAGGCGGACACCCGAACGCCTGCTGAGCGGAGCCCAAACGCTGCCAGACTGATGCATTCTGAGCGGATCCGCATCCACTCAGAATGCATTAGGGCTGGACGGATGCGTTCGGGGTCGCTTGTGAGAGCCTTTAAACGGAACTCACAAGCGGAGCCCCGAACGCAAATGTGAAAGTAGCCCTAGTTATAAAGCCATTGAAAGGCCAATGAAGTATTTTACCATATGAAGGCAAAATAAATGCATGACAAAACCAGCTCTGCTACATAATGTAGCAGAGCTGGTTTTACGTGCGAATACCGTGGGTTATACCGAATATCATCCTCTTGTATATAGTAATATACAGTATAAAAAAAAATTATATATACACACACACACAAGGCGGGTTGGGGTGGCGGCGGCAGGTCGCGGGGGCGTCGACGGGGAGGGGGCCCCATGGATCAGTTTCGCATCGGGCCCCATGGATTGTGTGTACGCCACTGGTTGTGGCAGGTTCAATCAAATACTAAACCATTTTTTATTTAAAAATAAATAAAATAAAATAAATTATAATATACATTTTTTTTTTCTTTCTTTTTCTTGTGGACAGGGAAAACAATCCTGGTGCGGTGGAGGTCAAGCGCCCCAATGGGTCTAGAGCAAGACAAAAGCAGCTGTACCATTATGCGGCCGCATTAGGTTTCCTTAGAAGAACCCTACAGCTACGAAGGTAAGCTCTAATGTTTATACTAATTATGAATGTTAATCTCCAATCTATGTGTGTGGCCCGGGCAGACTGTCATTTGACACTCTGTTCGGGACATCCACATATAGTTCTCTATTTTTTACAGCACATCAAGCAGTACTCATGCGCTCAAACCTCCTCGTGAAGTCCTTCCAGAGGCTGGCGCACCTGAGGCGGTCCCCGAAGAGCCGCCCACCGCGGGTCCCTCTCGTCCCACTCCAACAGCTGGTCGGGACCTCAATGTTCCCTTACCTGTGCCCTCTGGTGACTCAACAATGGCCACAATAGCACCACTCTTTGAGGCATTGATGCGTCGCCTGAGGACCGGTAGGAGCCGTCAGGCTGACTACGAGGATCTCACAAGACTCGTTTACGAGTCCTTGATGGGATTCACCAATAGAGTTGCCGCTTTGGAGGACACAGTGCAACGTGTGCAGGAGGGGTCGGTGCTGACATCGCAGTTGGGTCCGGTGCATCACTATTGGTTATAGTTGCTCCATGTGATGGAACGATTTACGCCCGACCAGCTGTTTGAGGCCCGAAGACAGGTGGATAGTGTCTTGTGGCAAGTACAGCACCGCCCCACATCCTATCCCCCGTCCATGCCCTATCCCCCGTCCATGCTCTATCCCCTGTCACAACCTCAACAACCCTCTCCCCATCCCCATTCCCAATCCACTGAGCACTTTACTCAACACTTTTCTCCTTCTCGTCCTTATTGCTTTCCTGCAACCAGTTTCAACACTCCCTCTACTCTTGCTCGGTCAACTCCTTCTCCTGCCACCCCCTCCAGATTGCATACTCCCTCTGTCGTACTTGCCCCAACACACACTTGTATGTCCACAGGGGCACACGAACAGGACCGAGGGGGACCAACCAGTGTTTGGCCCTCCACCACCCAACCTTCTACTCCCACAGGGCCAACATATAGGCATTTGTAGCCTTTTCAAAAAAAAAAATATATACTAATACTTTTTAAAAATAATTATATTTTGAAATAAAATATTTTTGGTTTGAAAAATGTATTTTGTTTTGTATTTTTTTTAAGTGTTTACAAAAATGTAACATCTCACATCGTGACCTATACTTGGTTCGCTCCGCCAGCGATGGGAGATAACTTATAGTGTATGTAGAACAGGCCTTAAAGGGACACTGACAGGCCCAAAAAGCATATTTAAGGGTATATATGACAGTATAGGTCTTATAAAGGGTATTAGAATCATCTAAGTATCCCCCCTGTCCACCTTATAAATACCGAAATATAAAGTTTTATAACCTGCTTTCCTGGTGTTCAATCTGCCCAAGGGGCGGTGCTTCATATCAACTTGCGCCCAGCCAGCCTCGCCACAACTGCCGTTTGAAGCGCCGCCCAGCTCATCAATATTCACTGAGCTGGGCGGCTACTCTGAAGCGCTGTACTAGTGTCCCCGGCCATCTTCAGCGCATGCGCCCAGCACACTCACTGGCCGGGATCGCATCGCGCGTCTGCTTTATGCGCATGCGCCCGGCACCCTCACTGGCCTGGATCGCATCGTGCGTCTGCTTTATGCGCATGCGCCGGGCACAGCAGCGCCCCGCATGCGCATAATGCAGACACGCGATGCGATCCCGGCCAGTGAGGGTGCCGGGCGCATGCGCTGAAGATGGCCGGGGACACTAGTACAGCGCTTTAGAGTAGCCGCCCAGCTCAGTGAATATTGATGAGCTGGGCGGCGCTTCAAATGGCAGTTGTGGCGAGGCTGGCTGGGCGCAAGTTGATATGAAGCACCGCCCCTTGGGCAGATTGAACACCAGGAAAGCAGGTTATAAAACTTTAGATTTCGGTATTTATAAAGGTGGACAGGGGGGATACTTAGATGATTCTAATACCCTTTATAAGACCTATACTGTCATATATACCCTTAAATATGTTTTTGGGCCTGTCAGTGTCCCTTTAACAAATCTCCAATCGCCAGTGGAGCGACACAAGTATGTGTCGCTCCTCTAGCGTGGGGAGATTTAACAAGAGTCTCCATAACAGGCCTGACAAAATCTCCCAGCGCCAGTGGAGCGACACAAGTCTGTGCTGCTCCTCTAGCGTGGGGACATAGATATGATAAAAAAAATTACAATATTTATTGAACAAACAATATAACACACTGTAACCACCAACAAACAGACAAACAAGCCATTAAGGCTCCAGTCACACGTCCACAACATGTTTTGCGGATACACAGAGCCGCGGATCCGCAAAACACGGAAAGCTGTAATTTGCGTTCCGCATTTTGCAGACCGCACATTGCCGGCACTTAATAGAAAATGCCTAATCTTGTCCGCAATTGCAGACAAGAATAGGACATGTTCTATTTTTTTCGGGAACGGAATTGCAGACCCGGAAGTGCAGGTCCGCAATTCCGGATCCGGGCAGCACATTGTGCTGCCCCATAGAAATGAATGGATCCGTAATTCCGTTCCACAAAATGCGGAACGAAATTGCGGACGTGTGAATGGACCCTAACGGTTCTTTGCTAATTAATCACAAAATGTTTATACAAATCGGTCCTGCCAGTCCACCATTCCTGCATCAGAGCAGAAATAATCCGCAAAACAGTCTCTCATCCGTGCAACCGCTACACTTGACCGAGGTCCAAAACTTTGAATGCTTGCCATCTCGCTGTCCTCCGGTATCTGTTCCAAATTGAGTGGTTCTTTAAGGAGGTAGTTGTGTAACACAACAGCAGACTTTACAACCTCGTCGACCGATTCTACCTTCATATGAATGGGTTTAGTGAAAATCCTCCATTTTGCTACCAAAATTCCAAATGTGCATTCAACCATTCTTCGAGTCCTGGTCAAGCGGTAGTTGAATGTGCGTATTTTTTTTATCTAATCTGCGGCTTGAATACGGTTTCAAAAGATTTCCACACATTTGAAAGGCCTCATCACCAACCAATACAAACGGCATGGGTGGGCCATCTGTACCTGCCAGTGGTTGAGGCAGAGGAAAATCTAATTGTCTGTTATATAGACTACGGCCCATATAAGAATTTTTAAAAACCATTGAATCGTTTGTGCGTCCATAGGCCCCTACGTCGACGGCAGCAAAACGATATTGGGCATCTGCGATGGCCATTAGGATTATCGAGAAATGTTTCTTTTAGTTGTAAAACTCTGATCCGGTTCCTTGGGGCTTGATAATCCTAATATGTTTCCCGTCTACCGCACCGATGCAGTTTGGAAACTAACAAACGTCCCAAAATGTTTCAGCTATTTCTGTCCAATGCTGTTGAGTTGAATGTGGGATAAGTTCATCATGCAGTTGTTCCTACAAAACACGGCATGTCTCCTTCACAATTATGGAGACAGTTGATATCCCAAGGCGAAATTGAAAATGGAGTGAGCTGAAACTGTCTCCACTTGCCAGAAACCTAAAAAAAATATATATATAGGGTATTTCCTATAAAAATAATTTCAAAAACTCCCCTTCTTATTCTTGGAGAGGTTATTGGATGCAACCAATAGCGACGCTTACAACGCCGTCTGGCTCGAAGACGTCTTCTCCAGCGTGAAACCAGAATTAGACCTGCAAAGCCGGATTTTTTTGTCTGGATAAACCTCTACCTCCCCCGCTTGCACCTTGAGCGGGACAAAGAGGTCTATTTTCTTCCTCTGGGGGACCAGCAAAAAACATATTGTGGTTTTGATATCTGGCCGCAAAGCTAAGTACCATAAATTGTATCACACAGTATCCATCTATTACGTTACCCCCTGATGAACCTGATAAATATTAGGTGAAACGCGTCAGGGATTCTTAGTAATTATCTGTTTTGGTTTAAGAGAATAAGGGTGATAATCATCCATAAAGAGCACCATTTATTCTTCACCACATCATCCTGGAGCATTTTTTATGTAGGGATTTTTAGGGACTGAATAGCACTAGGTTCGGGGACAGGGAACCTCCACCATCAGGGGGCCGCCCTGGGCACAGCAGACCTCTAGGGGTAGCTGGCTCCTTTCTCTAATCCTGTAATTCATCAGGTTAGAATTATCTCCCCGTACCCATCAAATTGAGTGTTTACCCTGTCATCATGTTTGTTTTTCATTTTGGGGGTTACTACTCCCCCACTGAGTAACTTCAGTAAGTGTAGTCTCTTCACTGTCGGTATATACATACCTATACCCACTTAGATATTTAATAAAGGTATTTTTAAAAGTCACTCTTATTTCATATATGCCCTTTATCTTCAAAACTATTGTGACAAAACATCTCCTTAGAAAACACTGATAGTAAACCAGAATTAGAGCCTGAAATCCAAAACGAATATGGTCCGGCATCATCTTTGCAATCTTCAGAGGGAGCTTCTGAGTGGTAAGTGACCTTCGGTTGTCTTTTATAGCCACTTTAGTATTTGCATAACTGATTGCATCTCTTTCATCTGTAAAATTTGAATACCGGATCTGTCTTTCCGTTTAAAAATGGAATAGACTGATCCATTATTACGACGGATCTGGCAGACGGATCCGTCACAAACTGTCTACGGTATGAAACGGATTGACTGATCCGGCTTGAATTTCCATCGACGGAACGACGGATCCGTTGCATAAAAAATGTCTTGTAATGTTCGTTTTGACGGATCCGGCAGGCAATTTCAGCGACGAAACTGCTTGCCGGATCATTTTGCTGCAAGTGTGAAAGTAGCCTAAAGTGGTCTGATCCGTCAGAACAATAACCCCCAAAAAACGGATGCTGTCTGTTGAGCATCTGCCTTCACTCGGTCAGCATTTGGTCATTTATCCATCAGTATTGCTAATGCCCAAAAAAAACAGGAGTGGATCCAAAACAGAGATGACACGTGAATGGAATATTTGTATGTCTTCTGTGTTTTGTACCCACTCCTGCTTTTGGCTACCTAATCACAAGCCAATTCTGATGGGACCATATAGGCCTTACAGCTGCTACACAGACAGGATCCATTGTGCGTCTCATTTTTCCTTCCTTCTGACAGATCAGAAGGAGGGTCAAATAAATGATGATGTCAGCTAGGCCGAAAGGCAAAATAGTGGACCAGTCATGAAGTGGGGAGGGTGGGAACAGCATGCGAAGTCCACAGAGTGGCCCTATGACATAGTGATGAGGTGGAAGCAGCATGAGGAGACCACAGAGTGGCAAGGTGACATTGTGGGGAGGTGGGTGGCAATACCAGTACCTGCTATAGATGGTGGGTGAAAGAAGGAGCACTTGGCTTTAGATGTGTGGCATCAGGCGGATGGCAGCATCAGAATAGTAGCTGAGGCAGGTAGCCAGAAGAAACTAGTCTCTATTGTCAAAGTGTTGATGTGGCACCATGGATGATCTAGTCTGATCCATAGGGCATTGGTGGGTGGAAATCCTGGCCGATCCATGCCTGATTCATCTTGACAAAGGTCAGTCTCTCCACATTTTGGTTGGACAGACGAGTTCTTCTTGGGGTAACTATTGCACCCGCCGCATTGAACACCCGCTCTAAAGCCACACTACTGGCCAGACAGGACAGCTTTTCCAGGGCAAACTCTGCCAGTTGCTGTCACCACCAGACATCTGAGAAGCTCTGACAGATGCCTTTCAGAACCTCCTCCTTGAGCTTCCTTTGTTTTGCTTTCAGTTCCTCATCTCGTTAGCCTCTCTCAGCTGTCATGTAGTTGTACTGATTGCATCCCTTTAAATTCCTCCCCATAGTGCATCAGTTTGCGGTTTATATTACTTCCTGGAGTGTGTGTGCATGTTGATCCTACTTCCCAGTCTTCTACAAGATAAGTGCATTCATTTGTGTTTTTCTGTTTGCTGGATCCCAGGTGACCCTGACTCCCCCCGTATCTAGTGTAGAGAGCCGGTGGTCGTGTCCCCTCACTATTATAGGGTGTTCAGGTGTTATACAGTCGAGGTACGAGGATATGCGATCATCTACCATTGGGATTTTCGCATAGGCTGAGCAGTCAGGGAGAGTGCCAGGTCTGATGCAGGGGTCTCCCTTTTTGTTCCTTAGTTTTGGATCCAGTGAGTCGTATATTCATTTTGTGTTGTCTTGTTTCCTGTACACCTTCCGTGACATTATAAACCGCCAAAACCGTCTCAAGCATGGATCCGGTTTCCCTTTTGACTGAACGCTTGCAGGGTCTTTCATTGGAGGTAGCAGATCTCCGTAAGACTCTTTCTCAGTTTCAAGTGACCGGTTCAGCTTGCGTTCATGGAGTTTGTTCTGAGCCTAAGATCTCGCTCCCGGATACGTTCTCCGGGGGTAGTGAGAATTTTGTGCGTTTTAGAGAGGCTTGCAAACTCCATTTTCGCCTTCTTCCCCATTCCTCTGGTGATGAGGAACGGAGGGTGGGGATCATTATATCGCTGCTCAGGGATAACGCTCAGTCCTGGGCCTTTTCGCTGCCGGTGGGGGCACGGCTCCTCCGTTCAGTGGATGAATTCTTTTTAGCCCTGGGTCAGATATATGATGATCCGGATCGTATTGCTTTGGCTGAGTCTAGACTACGTCTGTTATGCCAGGGTAAACAATCCGCAGAGATATACTGCTCAGAATTTTGGAGATGGGCAGCTGATACTGGTTGGAATGATGCTGCACTCCGAAGTCAATTTTGCCATGGTCTTTCAGAGGGATTGAAAGATGCATTTGCCTTTCATGAGAGGCCTACCTCCTTGGACTCTGCCATGTGTCGGGCCGTTCGTATTGACAGGCGTCTTAGAGAGAGAGGAGAGATCACTCCTTCCTGTCATACTCAATCCCAGGACAGTGCAGCGGTCTCATTCTGTGCGCAGGGGTCTCAGTCGCTGTCAACCCCTTCTGAGCAGGAGCCCATGCAGCTGGGGTGGATTGCCTCTGACAATAGAAGATTCAGCCCGCATGGGAAGGTTTGTTTATGTTGTGGAGGTATAAATCATTTGGCAAATGTTTGTCCCTCTAGGAGATTCAGGCAGTTTTTTGGGAGTAATAAAGAAACAAAAAGGAAAAAATCCTTTAAAAATGTTCCATCTGTTAACATTGGCAGGGTTGAGACGGAAATTGAAGGTTTTCCGTTTGCTTGTAGTTCCCGTTTTGTCCTGCCCTCCAGGGTGGCGCTAGAGAGCAAGAACATTTTTTGTAAGATTTTTGTAGATAGTGGAGCAGCTGTCAATCTCATTGATAATCAATTTGCGATAACTCATGGTTTCCAGGTATGCACTTTGGGAAAAGATATTCCTGTTTTTGCTATTGATTCCGCTCCACTTTCTCAGAAATCATTAAAGGGCATAGTTCACAATATCCGTTTAATTGTGAGTGATGCTCATGTTGAGGATGTGTCATGTTTCGTCCTTAGCGGATTGCCTACTCCTCTAGTGTTGGGGCTACCCTGGCTCACTAAACATAACCCCACCATTGATTGGCAAGCGAGGCAAATAAATGGTTGGAGTGACTTTTGCAGAGAGAATTGCCTCACGACATCTGTTTCTGAGGTTGCTACTAAGACTGTACCATCTTTTCTCTCAGAATTTTCGGATGTCTTCTCTGAGAGTGGAGTTCAGGATTTGCCCCCGCACAGGGAGTACGATTGCCCTATTAATCTCATCCCAGGCACCAAGCTGCCTAAATCTCGTTTATACAATCTCTCCCAACCTGAAAGGGTCGCTATGCGTGCTTATATCTCTGATAGTCTGAGAAAAGGACACATACGACCCTCGAAGTCACCTGTTGCCGCTGGTTTTTTCTTTGTTAAGAAAAAAGATGGTTCTTTAAGACCTTGTCTGGATTTCAGGGCGCTGAACAGTATCACAATTCGTGACCCTTATCCGCTTCCTCTGATCCCGGACCTGTTTAACCAGATTGTTGGGGCTAAAGTTTTTTCCAAATTAGATCTAAGAGGGGCATACAACCTGGTCAGGGTCAGAGAAGGAGACAAATGGAAGACGGCCTTCAATACCCCTGAGGGCCATTTTGAGAATTTGGTTATGCCTTTTGGTTTGATGAATGCTCCAGACGTTTTTCAGCATTTAGTGAACAGCATTTTTTATCATTTAATGGGGAAATTTGTATTAGTGTGTTTGGATGACATTTTGATTTTTTCTCCTGATTTCAAAACTCATAAGGAACACTTACGTCAGGTCTTGCTCATCCTGCGGGAGAATAAATTATACGCAAAACTGGAAAAATGTGTGTTTGCGGTTCCAGAAATTCAATTTCTGGGGTTTCTTCTCTCCGCTTCTGGTTTTTGCATGGACCCCGAGAAGGTCCGCGCTGTGCTTGAGTGGGAGCTTCCTGAGAATCAGAAGGCGCTGATGCGTTTTTTGGGCTTTGCCAATTATTACAGGAAGTTTATTTTGAATTATTCCTCTGTTGTTAAACCAGTCACTGATATGACAAGAAAGGGGGTAGATTTTTCTTCCTGGTCGGTAGAGGCGCGTAAGGCCTTTTCTAATATCAAGGAGAGTTTTGCTTCCGCTCCCATCTTGGTACAACCTGATATTTCTCTACCCTTCATAGCTGAGTTTGATGCTTCTGAGGTGGGTGTGGGTGCGGTCTTGTCTCAGGGTTCCTCTCCTGCCAAATGGCGACCGTGTGCCTTTTTCTCGAAGAAACTCTCCTCCGCAGAGAGAAATTACGATGTGGGAGATAGGGAGTTGTTGGCCATCAAGTTGGCTTTTGAGGAATGGCGCCATTGGCTAGAGGGAGCCAGACACCCTATTACCATGTTTACTGACCATAAAAATCTAGCCTACTTGGAGTCAGCCAAGCGTCTGAACCCGAGACAGGCCAGATGGTCTTTGTTCTTTTCAAGGTTTAATTTTGTTGTCACGTTCCGCCCTGAGGTTAAGAATGTGAAGGCAGATGCCCTGTCACGTTGTTTTCCGGGAGGTGGGAATTTTGAAGACCCGGGTCCCATTTTGGCTGAAGGTGTGGTGGTCTCTGCTCTTTATCCTGAATTGGAGGCAGAGGTGCAGGTAGCCCAGTCAGAGGCTCCTGATCTTTGTCCTCCTGGGAGGTTGTTTGTGCCTCTCGCTTTAAGACACAAGATTTTTAAGGAACACCACGATACGGTCCTTGCTGGGCACCCGGGGGCAAGAGCCACAGTGGATCTCATCGCTCGGAGATTCTGGTGGCCGGCGCTTCGTGCCAAAGTCGTGCCTCTCCTTCCCTTACCCATTCCTTCCCGTCCTTGGACACATCTGTCCATGGACTTCATAACGGACCTGCCTCGTTCCTCGGGGAAGACTGTGATTCTGGTGGTGGTGGACCGTTTTAGCAAAATGGTGCATTTCATCCCTTTTCCTGGCTTGCCCAATGCTAAGACGCTGGCGCAGGCATTTATTGATCACATTGTCAAATTGCATGGTATTCCTTCAGACATAGTCTCTGATAGGGGCACGCAGTTTGTTTCCAGATTCTGGAAGGCTTTCTGTTCTCGCTTGGGGGTTCGGTTGTCATTTTCTTCTGCTTTCCACCCGCAGTCGAATGGCCAGACAGAGCGCGTCAATCAGAATCTGGAGACATATCTGCGCTGTTTTGTGGCGGAGAATCAGGAGGATTGGTGTTCTTTTTTGTCCCTTGCTGAGTTTGCTTTAAATAACCGTCGTCAGGAGTCCTCTGATAAGTCACCATTTTTTGGTGCATATGGGTTTCATCCGCAGTTTGGGACATTCTTGGGAGAGGGGTCTTCTGGTTTACCTGATGAGGACAGATTCTCCTCGTCTTTGTCATCTATTTGGCAAAAGATTCAGGATAATCTACAGAGCATGAGTGAGAGATATAAGCGTGTGGCGGATAAGAGACGTGTGCCTGGTCCGGACCTGAATGTTGGTGATCTGGTGTGGTTGTCTACTAAGAATATCAAATTGAAGGTTCCCTCCTGGAAGTTGGGTCCTAAGTTTATTGGGCCTTACAAAATCTTGTCTGTCATCAATCCTGTTGCCTACCGTCTTGATCTTCCTCAGACTTGGAAGATCCATAATGTTTTTCATAAGTCCTTATTAAAACCTTATGTCCAACCCATTGTACCCTCGTCTTTGCCTCCTCCTCCGATTATGGTTGATGGTAATCTTGAATTTCAGGTCTCTAGGATTGTGGATTCTCGTGTTGTCCGCGGTTCTCTCCAGTACCTCGTTCATTGGGAGGGTTATGGTCCTGAGAAGAGGATGTGGGTCCCAGTGACGGACATTAAGGCCACTCGTCTCATCAGGGCTTTCCATAGGTCCCATCCTGAGAAGGTGGGCTCTGAGTGTCCGGAGTCCACTCGTAGAAGGAGGGGTACTGTCACCACCAGACATCTGAGAAGCTCTGACAGATGCCTTTCAGAACCTCCTCCTTGAGCTTCCTTTGTTTTGCTTTCAGTTCCTCATCTCGTTAGCCTCTCTCAGCTGTCATGTAGTTGTACTGATTGCATCCCTTTAAATTCCTCCCCATAGTGCATCAGTTTGCGGTTTATATTACTTCCTGGAGTGTGTGTGCATGCTGATCCTACTTCCCAGTCTCCTACAAGATAAGTGTTGTGCATTCATTTGTGTTTTTCTGTTTGCTGGATCCCAGGTGACCCTGACTCCCCCCGTATCTAGTGTAGGGAGCCGGTGGTCGTGTCCCCTCACTATTATAGGGTGTTCAGGTGTTATACAGTCGAGGTACGAGGATATGCCATCATCTACCATTGGGATTTTCGCATAGGCTGAGCAGTCAGGGAGAGTGTCAGGTCTGATGCAGGGGTCTCCCTTTTTGTTCCTTAGTTTTGGATCCAGTGAGTCGTATATTCATTTTGTGTTGTCTTGTTTCCTGTACACCTTCCGTGACATTTGAGGCCACAAGTCCAGTTATACTTCGATAACCCGAACCTGAACTTTAGACGCCGAACTTTAAACACAAGTTCGCTCAACACTTGTTGTGAGTAGTTTCTTCACTATGCGGGTGAAGAAAGCTGCTCATCAGCGACTATAGACTCAGGCTGCTGCTGATGGAGCTGGTACTGCTCCTGCCACCCCACCCCTCCCAGCAGCCATGGCAGTGGAACGTGAGCGCAGAGGGCCCCCCGGTCAGACCTGCGAGAAGATGGACGATGGCACAGATAGGCAGTGGCCAACTGACTACATAGGATGTCTCTATAGTAGTTCAGTTTGTCCTCCCTCTCAGCGGGTGTAAAAATGGCCCCTATTTTGGACCGGTAGCGAGGGTTCAACAAGGTAGAGAGACAGAAGTCATCCCTCTGCCAAATGGTGACAATTCAGCTGTCACTATGCAAGCAAGCCATTTGTGCAAGTGACTCGGAGGGACTCCCTGCCTCCATCTAAACTGCATACTCCCACGGTGTGTCTGGGTCCTCTGCCTCCTCTTCCTCATCGCCCTGTAGCTTCTCTGGCTGCTCCTGCTCCTCCTTTCCTGTCACCTGTGTAGAAAAAACAAACATTTCGCTACACATTGCTTGTGCTCCAAAGTCCTCCTCCAGTTCAGCCACCACAGGCCTCATGTGGCCGTGAGATCTAAGCGCCTCGTCTCCAGTCCCCTGACCAGCCATATTTACCAGCATCTGTTCCAGGACATGAAGCAGTGGAATGACATCATTCACCCCGTAGTCCTGGCGACTGACAAATATTGTGGCCTCCTCAAAGGGTCTGAGCAAACGGCAGGTGTCACGCATGAGCTGCCACTGGCTGACATTGACGTTACACAGGGGAGTACTCCTTTTCGCTTGGATAATTAAAGAAATAGTTTATGGCCTTTCTCTGTTCGTATAGTCGGTCTAACATATGGAGGGTGGAAATGTCGCATATCAGCTTATGTTGGGGGATGCCGTTCTGCCGCTGCAGCTCAAGGAGGGTGTGCTTTGTGGTTTATGAGTAGCTGAAGTGCATGCAAAGTTTCCTGGGCATTTTTAGGATGTCTTGCAGATGGGTGGAAGTCTTCAGGAACCGCTTGACAACCAGATTGAACATGTTGTCAAGCCAAGCCACTGGGTGATGCAGCGGTTTACGCGGTCACCATAAAGTGCCACGGTTCTCCCAGGGCACTTTATGGTGACGCTGCATATGATGACGCAGGGCCTTGGTGCCAAAACTGACACCCTGGCCATGCTTCACCTTCTGCCCACAGATTCTACATATGGCCATGTTCACCTCCTCCGGCGGCTTAACACTACGCACTGACTGACTGCTACCACCACTGCCTCAGTGAACCCATGCACCGCTACTTCCTGATTCGCTCATCTCTAGATATATACTTTAGACATACATTCAAAATCTACAATAAAGAAAAGTGACATTTTCGGAACAGTTTTTCCAATTTAAATGTGACTGTTGGGGGTTAACACACATTCTACAATTTAGGTTGTGCTACAGTCTGGTATAGACTATAAAATAAAGATAATACACAGTGTATGAACATCTCTCATGGAGGATAAATCCAAAGACAAATATATACATAAACCACAGGATGTATATTATAGCTGTATTCAATTATCTGAAATAAGTAAATGGACAAATGCACTCAAGTGTAATAATAGTAATACAGAAGTTGTGGCTTAGAAAATGTTCTTACCTACAAGAAAACAAAATGAGAATTACATCTAGAAGAAAGACCATGAGTGAATTTGATTATATAAATGATGATTAAAATAAACGGAAAAAAGAAAATAAGCTACCAGTGCATTACAGTCCATGATCACATCAATGAAGGACACACTTATCTTTATATTACAATGTATTATGGGTAATTCATTTTAAGGCTATAATCATCTCACTAATGTGACATTTTAGGCTTTACATTGTGTCTGCTTCTGGCTTCATAATTTCCCAGTCCTGTGTATTAGTATTGTAGCATTGATTCATGATTTTGGATATTTTCTGTACATTTGGGCTATTAAATGTAAAAAAATAAAAATAGCAATAATAATACCAAATAACATCATAGCAAATCAGACACTTGATATAGTTTTCAAGACAAAAACAGACAGAGACTTCTCGCTGGTTCTGGTCATGGTGCAACTCGTATGCAAAATTGTTAGGCCAAATATAAATCCTGCTTTCCCCAGAAAAGGCTACTTTTACACTCGCGTTTGGTGCGGATCCGTCATGTATCTGCAGAGATGGATCCGTTCAGATAATACAAACGTCTGCATCCGTTCAGAACGGATCCGTTTGTATTATCTTTAACATAGCCAAGACGGATCCGTCTTGAACACCATTAAAAAGTCAATAGAGGACGGATCCGTTTTCTATTGTGCCAGATTGTGTCATAGAAAACGTCTGCCCCCATTGAATTACATTGTGTGTCAGAACGGATCCGTTTGTCTCAGTTTCGTCAGAGGGACACAAAAACGCTGCAAGCAGCGTTTTGGTGTCTGCCTCCAAAGCGAAATGGAGTCTGAACGGAGGCAAACTGATGCATTCTGAGCAGATCCTTTTCCATTCAGAATGCATTAGGGCAAAAATGATCCGTTTTGGACCGCTTGTGAGAGCCCTGAACGGATCTCAGAAACAGAAAGCCAAAAACGCCAGTGTGAAAGTAGCCTAATATTTAAAGGGGTTTTCCCATCTGAGACAATGGGGACATATTGCTAGGATATGCCCCCATTGTCTGATAGGTGTGGATCCCACCTCTGGGATGCGCACCTACACCGAGAGCGGATTGGAGAAGGTGGTGACCAGAGGACCCTGGGTTTCACCGGGTCCATCCACCACCAAGCGCTCTCCCCATAGTACTGAATGGGAGTGCACTGAGCTTGCGTGGCCACAGCTCCCATTAAGTTTTATGGGGCCGACGGAAATAGCCGAACCAGTGCTCGACTATTTTCAGCGGCCCCATAGAAATGAATGGAGGGCAGCTACGCATTCGCAGTGCGCCCTACACAACTTTTGGGCCTTTGTTCTCAGTGTAGGTTTGGGTCCCAGCGGTGGACCAATGATCTGTCCAATTTAAACCATCTGAATGGGATCAGAGATGCAGTAACCAGCTTTGTCCACTGAACAATGGGCGGTGCTGTGTAGTCCTGACACCAACAAAGCTGATCTGCAGGGGTGCAAGTTGTCAAGTACCCACCGATCTGATATTGATGGTCCTGAGAATAAGCCATTAGTATCAAAATACTGGAAATGCCCTTTAAAGCAAGAGTAGATGATTCCATGTGCTGGAAAAATGCTCTATGTTTCTAAGCATAGATACTTCTAGTAACATTAATCTACCTACAGTTGGCAATTACACACAAAGGGAATTGGAGGTACTCTGCCGTCTCTGCCCATGGAAATGGTGGTAATTGGTGGTTGCTAACAATACATAGGTGCAAATGTTATGACAGCAGTGCTCATTTCCTGATATGCTATAATATGTCAGAAATTAGTGATCCCTTTCACATGGGCCTAAGGAAGCTAAAGACACATGTGACATATGGTATCAAGTGTTCCTTACACGGTATGTGGACAAATATGTCAAACGTCAGCAAAGTTTATTCTCATAATTGGCATACCTTTGTATTCCAGAAGGTAGTCAAATATCCTTTCAATGCCAGATCCAAGATACCATGTTAGCATACTTCCGTTCCATCATAAGCTGTTAATACATTTGGTGCATACTGTATGCATATTAATTGAACATACACACCAAAACAAGTGTCAACGGAGCCTACAGTAATCAATTAAAACTATCTTGCTATAGCAACTAGGGATGAGCGAGCCCGAACTGTATAGTTACATTTTCGTAAAAGTCCGGGTTCGGTGTTCGTCGCTTTCTTGGCGCTTTTTGAAAGGCTGCAAAGCAGCCAATCAACAAGAGTCATACTACTTGCCCCAAGAGGCCATCACAGCCATGCCTACTATTGGCATGGCTGTGATTGGCCAGTGCAGCATGTGACCCAGCCTCTATTTAAGCTGGAGTCACGTAGCGCCGCACGTCACTCTGCTCTGATCAGTGTAGGGAGAGGTTGCAGCTGCGACGTTAGGGCGAGATTAGGCAGTGATTAACTCCTCCAAAAGACTTAATTCATTGATCGATCTACAGCTGTGGATCATTGAACTGCTGCTATTCAATTGCTCACTGTTTTTAGGCTGCCCAGAGCGTTTTTATGTCACTTTTTTCTGGGGTGATCGGCGGCCATTTTGTGTCTTGTGGTGCGCCAGCACAAGCTGCTACCAAGTCCATTTAACCATCAATAGTGTGGTTATTTTTTTGCTATATCCTACATCAGGGGCTTGGCTGTGCTTGCTATTTTATTGAGGGGTGAAATACAATTGCCAAAATAGCAGTACTCTAAATCTGGTGTTTCAGCTGTGGCTAGCCAATTGTAATACTGTCTGCTGTCTGGCAAAGGATATATTTTTGTTCTGGGTTGAAATACAATTCCCAACTTAGCAATTCCCTAAATCAGTGGTTTCTGCTGTATCAGGCCTACTTTAAATCTATCCATAAAAGGGTATATTAGATTGAAGGTGCGAATAGGGTCATCCTCAATAACTTCACACGCTACCGTGCATTCCCAAGTCTAATTCTGTCCGTAAACGTATACCTGTCATCCAGCGCCTAAATACTAGGCCTACAATTTATATTCAGCTAAATCTGTGGTTACTGCTGTGGCTGGTCAATTTATTTAGTGTCCGCCAAAGCACAGTTTTTGTTCTGGGTTGAAATACAATTCCCAACTTAGCAATTCTCTAAATTAGTGGTTTCTGCTGTATCAGGCCTACTTTAAATCTATCCATAAAAGGGTATATTAGATTGAAGGTGTGGATAGTGTCATCCTCAATAACTTCACATGCTACCGTGCATTTCCAAGTCTAATTCTGTCCGTAAACGTATACCTGTCATCCAGGGCCTAAATACTAGGCCTACAATTTATATTCAGCTAAATCTGTCGTTACTGCTGTGCCTGTATTAGTGTAATACGGTACCTAAATAGATAGCCAGATAGTGTTAGGTGTCTGTAAAAAAAGGCCTGAATTTGAATTCAATACATTGGGCCAAATAATTTTTTTCTTATTGTGGTGAACAGTAACAATGAGGAAAACATCTAGTAAGGGACGCGGACATGGTCGTGGTGGTGTTAGTGGACCCTCTGGTGCTGGGAGAGGACGTGGCCGTTCTGCCACAGCCACATGTCGTAGTGAACCAACTACCTCAGGTCCCAGTAGCCGCCAGAATTTACAGCGATATTTGGTGGGGCCCAATGCCGTTCTAAGGATGGTAAGGCCTGAGCAGGTACAGGCATTAGTCAATTGGGTGGCCGACATTGGATACAGCACGTTCACATTATCTCCCACCCAGTCTTCTGCAGAAAGCACACAAATGGCGCCTGAAAACCAAGCCCATCAGTCTGTCACATCACCCCCATGCATATCAGGGAAACTGTCTGAGCCTCAAGTTATGCAGCAGTCTCTTATGCTGTTTGAAGACTCTGCTGGCAGGTTTTCCCAAGGGCATCCACCTACCCCTTCCCCAGCAGTGGAAGACATAGAATGCACTGACGCACAACCACTTATGTTTCCTGATGATGAGGACATGGGAATACCACCTCAGCACGTCTCTGATGATGACGAAACACAAGTGCCAACTGCTGCGTCTTTCTGCAGTGTGCAGACTGAACAGGAGGTCAGGGAGGAAGACTGGGTGGAAGACGATGCAGGGGACGATGAGGTCCTAGACCCCACATGGAATGAAGGTCGTGCCACTGACTTTCACAGTTCGGAGGAAGAGGCAGTGGTGAGACCGAGCCAACAGCGTAGCAAAAGAGGGAGCAGTGGGCAAAAGCAGAACACCCGCCGCCAAGAGACTCCGCCTGCTACTGACCGCCGCCATCTGGGACCCCAAAGGCAGCTTCAAGGAGTTCCCTGGCATGGCACTTCTTCAAACAATGTGCTGACGACAAGACCCGAGTGGTTTGCACGCTGTGCCATCAGAGCCTGAAGCGAGGCATTAACGTTCTGAACCTTAGCACAACCTGCATGACCAGGCACCTGCATGCAAAGCATGAACTGCAGTGGAGTAAACACCTTAAAAACAAGGAACTCACTCAGGCTCCCCCTGCGACCTTTTCTGCTGCTGCCGCCTCGGCCTCTTCTGCTGCTGCCGCCTCGGCCTCTTCTGCTGCTGCCGCCTCGGCCTCTTCTGCTGCTGTCGCCTCGGCCTCTTCTGCTGCTGCCGCCTCGGCTCTTCTGCTGCTGCCGCCTCAGCCTCTTCTGCTGCTGCCGCCTCGGCCTCTTCTGCTGCTGCCGCCTCGGCCTCTTCCTCCGCCTCTGGAGGAACGTTGGCACCTGCCGCCCAGCAAACAGGGGATGTACCACCAACACCACCACCTCCGTCACCAAGCATCTCAACCATGTCACACGGCAGCGTTCAGCTCTCCATCTCACAAACATTTGAGAGAAAGCGTAAATTCCCACCTAGCCACCCTCGATCCCTGGCCCTGAATGCCAGCATTTCTAAACTACTGGCCTATGAAATGCTGTCATTCAGGCTGGTGGACACAGACAGCTTCAAACAGCTCATGTCGCTTGCTGTCCCACAGTATGTTGTTCCCAGCCGCCACTACTTCTCCAAGAGAGCCGTGCCTTCCCTGCACAACCAAGTATCCGATTAAATCAAGTGTGCACTGCGCAACGCCATCTGTGGCAAGGTCCACCTAACCACAGATACATGGACCAGTAAGCACGGCCAGGGACGCTATATCTCCCTAACTGCACACTGGGTAAATGTAGTGGCGGCTGGGCCCCAGGCGGAGAGCTGTTTGGCGCACGTCCTTCCGCCGCCAAGGATCGCAGGGCAACATTCTTTGCCTCCTGTTGCCTCCTCCTCCTACTCTGCTTCCTCCTCTTCTTCTTCCACCTGCTCATCCAGTCAGCCACACACCTTCACCACCAACTTCAGCACAGCCCGGGGTAAACGTCAGCAGGCCATTCTGAAACTCATATGTTTGGGGGACAGGCCCCACACCGCACAGGAGTTGTGGGGTATAGAACAACAGACCGACGAGTGGTTGCTGCCAGTGAGCCTCAAGCCCGACCTGGTGGTGTGCGATAATGGGCGAAATCTCGTTGCAGCTCTGGGACTAGCCGGTTTGACGCACATCCCTTGCCTGGCGCATGTGCTGAATTTGGTGGTGCAGAAGTTCATTCACAACTACCCCGACATGTCAGAGCTGCTGCATAAAGTGCGGGCCGTCTGTTCGCGCTTCCGGCGTTCACATCCTGCCGCTGCTCGCCTGTCTGCGCTACAGCGTAACTTCGGCCTTCCCGCTCACCGCCTCATATGCGACGTACCCACCAGGTGGAACTCCACCTTGCACAGCAGGCCATAGTAGAGTTTCAGCTATAAGAGATTCTGCTATGACATGAAGCCTGAATCTCTGCTATGGGACCTCTCTCCTCTGTCTGGGTGCCGGGGCCTAAATATCTGACAATGGACTGTTCCAGTTTTGGCTGACGTGAAGCCTGATTCTCTGCTATGACATGAAGACTGATTCTCTGCTAGGGGACCTCTCTCCTCTGTCTGGGTGCCGGGGCCTAAATATCTGACAATGGACTGTTCCAGTTTTGGGTGACGTGAAGCCTGATTCTCTGCTATGACATGGAGCCTGATTCTCTGCTATGGGACCTCTCTCCTCTGTCTGGGTGCCGGGGCCTAAATATCTGACAATGGACTGTTCCAGTTTTGGCTGACGTGAAGCCTGATTCTCTGCTATGACATGAAGCCTGATTCTCTGCTATGGACCTCTCTCCTCTGTCTGGGTGCCGGGGCCTAAATATCTGACAATGGACTGTTCCAGTTTTGGCTGACGTGAAGCCTGATTCTCTGCTATGACATGAAGCCTGATTCTCTGCTGACATGAAGTCTGAATCTCTGCTATGGGACCTCTCTCCTCTGTCTGGGTGCCAGGGCCTAAATATCTGACAATGGCCTGTTCCAGTTTTGGCTGATGTGAAGCCTGATTCTCTGCTATGACATGAAGCCTGATTCTCTGCTATGACATGAAGCCTGATTCTCTGCTATGGGACCTCTCTCCACTGTCTGGGTGCCGGGGCCTAAATATCTGACAATGGCCTGTTCCAGTGATGGGTGACGTGAATCCTGATTCTCTGCTATGACATGAAGCCTGATTCTCTGCTGACATGAAGTCTGAATCTCTGCTATGGGACCTCTCTCCTCTGTCTGGGTGCCGGGGCCTAAATATCTGACAATGGACTGTTCCAGTTTTGGGTGACGTGAAGCCTGATTCTCTGCTATGACATGAAGCCTGAATCTCTGCTATGGGACCTCTCTCCTCTGTCTCGGTGCCGGGGCCTAAAAATATCTGACAGTGGCCTGTTCCAGTGTTGGGTGACATGAAGCATGATTCTCTGCTATGACATGAAGCCTGAATCTCTGCTATGGGACCTCTCTCCAATTGATATTGGTTAATTTTTATTTATTTTCTTTTTATTTTAATTAATTTCCCTATTCCCTAGCCTTTTTAGTGCCGAAAAGTTCGGGTCCCCATTGTCATGGTCTTACCTTCTTACTGTTCTCCTTCGTTTGACATGTGCTGGCGGCCATCTTGGTTTCTGGGTTTCTTGTAGCCTCCCACCCTGCGGCTTCTCCTTCCCACTGGGAGGAGCTGGATGCCTAGCTCATATATATAGGAGGTCTGTGGCTTCAGTTCCTTGCTTGGTCCTCCTGTGTTCACATGCTTCTAAGACTGCTGCTACTTCTGGTTCCTGATCCTGGCCTCGTCTGACTACCCCGTTGGTTCCTGATCCTGGCTTCGTCTGACTACCCCGTTGGTTCCTGATCCTGGCTTCGTCTGACTACCCTTCTGGTTCCTGACCTCTGTCTACGCAAGACCCTGCTTCGGTTTAGCCATCCGTTTGGACTTTTGCTTACAGCTTGACTTTCAATAAAGCCTTCTTATTTCCACTTATCTCTTGTTGTACGTCTGGTTCATGGTTCCATGACATTAGGACCAAGCCATGAATTTTGACGGTACAGGGCCATCCTCGCTACCTACGCTGGTTGCCAGACTTGATCAGCAGGATCACCTGTTGGGTCGGTTCGCTGTGGCGTTGCAAACCCTGCTTGAACGCACGGCTCATTTCGCTTCCGTTGCCGATGGGTCGGTTGTCGCTCCTGGGCCCGCTCCTACTGCCGCTCCGGTTGTTGCGCCAGAGTCTACCCCGACACCTGTTGCTGCGCCTGCGGTGACTCGGGGTATGATCGGTTCTGCCCCCCTTCCACAGCGCTTTGGGGGAGAGCCAACTCAGTGCCGAGGTTTCCTTAACCAGGTGGGCATTTATTTTGAGTTGCTTCCACATGCCTTTCCTACTGAGAGATCAAAGGTGGGCTTCTTGATCTCGCTGCTCTCGGACAAGGCCTTGGCCTGGGCCAGCCCTTTATGGGAGAACAGCAATCCGGTGGTTGCCGAGTTTTCCGGTTTTGTTGCTTCTCTTCGGAAGGTATTCGATGTGCCGGCTCGTGCTGCCTCTGCTGCGAAGCTCCTTATGTCCATCAGACAGGGTTCACGATCCGTAGCTGAATACGCCATTGAGTTTCGTACACTGGCAGCAGAGGTGGGCTGGAATAATGAGGCTCTGGTCGCTGCTTTCTCTCATGGTCTTTCGGATGCCTTGAAGGATGAGGTTGCAGCTAAGGACCTACCAGTGGAGCTCGAGTCTCTTATTTCTTTCCTGATTTTGATTGACACCAGACTCAGGGAGAGACCTTCCTTTAAGGAGAGCCTGCGGAGGTCTTCTAACAGATTGGCGCCTACGTTTGCTGTCCCACCCGTGCCTCCCTCTCCTCCCACGCCTCCTGGGGATGACTCGTCTGGGGGTGAACCCATGCAGCTGGGGTTTGCTCGCCTGTCCGAGGGGGAGAGGGTACTCCGGAGACGCGAGGGCCGATGCATGTACTGTGGTCTCGGTGGGCATTTTCGGTTGGCATGTCCGAACCGTCCGGGAAACGCTCGCACCTGAGATCCTGTCGGGGGCAGATCTTAGGTGGAGTCTCCTCGTCCCCGGTTTCCCGTGTTGACAAACCACTGATCACTGTTGTCCTCTCCTGGGTTGGGGGCTCGGTGATGACCCAGGCGTTGGTGGACTCTGGTGCTGGTGGTTTGTTCATTGATAGTGTGTTCGCTGCCGCCAATTCCATTCCTCTGCAGCCTCGAGGTTCCCCACTGGCTCTTGAGGCGATAGACGGCAGACCCCTTCTGCCGCCACACGTGACTCATGAGACCCTTCCAGTGGGGATAGCCATTGGTGCCGTTCACAGAGAGTCGGTCTGTCTCCAGGTGATTTCGTCTCCACACTACTCGGTGGTCTTGGGGTACCCCTGGCTCCAGAAGCATAATCCGACTTTCGATTGGAGATCGGCCGAGATCCTCTCGTGGTCACCGCAGTGTGGGGCTAGTTGCATCCATGGGCCTGTCAAGTTGCTGTGTACTTCCTCGGACTCTCTGTTGCCTCCTGAATACGAAGAGTACCGGGATGTATTCGATAAGGTGCGCGCGGTTGCCCTACCTCCGCACCGCCCATACGATTGTGCCATAGAGTTACAATCTGGTGCCGTTCCTCCTCGTGGCAAAGTCTATCCACTGTCGGTAGCGGAGAATGAGGCCATGGAGGAGTACGTGAGGGAGGCGCTTTCACGCGGACACATTCGCAAATCCTCGTCCCCGGCAGGGGCTGGATTTTTCTTTGTGAAAAAGAAGGGCGGTGAGTTGAGGCCTTGCATCGATTACAGGGGTCTCAATCGCATCACGATCAAGAACGCTTACCCGATACCCTTGATTTCCGAGCTGTTCGATCGCCTCAAAGGGGCCACGGTCTTTACCAAACTCGACCTGAGGGCGGCATATAACCTGGTAAGGATCAAGGCGGGCGATGAGTGGAAGACCGCGTTTAACACCAGGACCGGTCATTATGAATCCTTGGTTATGCCCTTTGGGTTGTGCAATGCGCCCGCAGTCTTCCAGGAATTCATCAACGATGTTTTCCGTGACCTGTTGCAGCAGTGTGTGGTGGTCTATTTGGATGACATCTTGGTATATTCTGAATCCATGGAGGCCCACATTATGGATGTCAGACGAGTGTTGCAACGGTTACGAGAGAACAGGCTGTTCGGTAAGCTTGAGAAATGCGAATTTCACCGATCCCAGGTAACCTTCTTAGGTTACATCATTTCCGCTGAGGGGTTCTCCATGGATCCTGAGAAGGTTTCGGCTGTCTTACAGTGGCCCCAGCCCAGTGGTCTCCGTGCCCTGCAGCGCTTTTTGGGCTTCGCCAATTATTATCGGAAGTTCATCAGGGACTTTTCTATGCTAGCCAAGCCTCTCACGGATCTGACCAGGAAGGGCAGTAATTTCCAGGTCTGGCCGCTCGAGGCCATCCGAGCTTTTGAGGCTCTAAAGTCCGCCTTTGTGTCGGCTCCGATTCTGTCGCATCCCAACCCTGGGTTGCCCTTTGTCCTCGAGGTGGACGCGTCTGAGACGGGAGTAGGCGCCCTTCTGTCTCAGCGTAGAACACCAGAGGGTCCTCTGCTTCCTTGTGGGTTTTACTCCCGGAAACTGTCTTCCGCGGAGTGCAACTATCAGATTGGTGACAGGGAGTTATTGGCCATCGTGCAGGCCCTTAAAGAATGGAGGCACTTGCTCGAGGGTTCGGTGGTTCCGGTTCTCATCCTGACGGACCACAAGAATCTGACCTACCTTTCTGAGGCCAAGAGATTGACACCACGTCAGGCCAGATGGGCTCTGTTCTTGTCACGTTTTAATTACGTGGTCTCCTACCTACCCGGTTCCAAGAACATCAGAGCGGATGCCTTATCACGGCAGTACTCCGAGCTGTCCGGGGAGGAGTCGATTCCGACTTCGGTCATACCTCCGAATCAGATCCTGGCCGCCATTCGCACCAGCCTGACCTCTCCCCTGGGTGAGCAGATTTTGGCGGCTCAATCTGGTGCTCCCTCTGGGAGACCCAACGGCAGGTGTTTTGTGCCTGAGGAGTTGCGCACTCGGTTGTTGCGAACCTACCATAACTCCAAGGCCGCGGGGCATCCTGGAAAGAATCAGCTGTCCTGGGCTGTTTCACGTCTGTTCTGGTGGCCTTCTCTACGTTCCGACATCGCCGCATATGTAGCGGCATGCTCCGTTTGTGCCCAGAGTAAGTCCCCTCGGCACCTTCCGTTGGGCCTTTTGCAACCCATAGCCACCGGGGAGCGCCCATGGTCACACCTGGGGATGGATTTCATTGTGGACCTCCCTGCATCCCGAGGCCATACGGTCATTCTCATGATTGTGGATCGGTTTTCCAAAATGTGCCACTGTGTTCCTCTCAAGAAGTTACCCTCTGCACAAGAGTTGGCCACGATTTTCGCCAGGGAGGTCTTCCGGTTGCACGGTTTGCCCAAGGAGATTGTGTCGGATCGGGGGAGTCAGTTTGTGTCCAGGTTCTGGCGCGCCTTTTGCTCCCAGTTGGGGATTCATCTCTCTTTCTCCTCGGCCTACCACCCTCAGTCCAATGGGGCCGCAGAATGATCCAATCAGGCCTTGGAGCAATTCCTTCGTTGCTATGTCTCCGATCACCAAGACAATTGGGTTGACCTCCTGCCTTGGGCTGAGTTTGCCAGGAACACGGCGGTGAACTCTTCCTCTGGGACGTCTCCCTTCATGGCCAATTATGGGTTCCAACCTGCCGTGTTACCGGAGGTATTCTCTCCCCAGGATATTCCGGCTGTGGAGGATCACCTTTCCGTCCTACGTGCTTCTTGGGTACAGATCCAGAGGTCTCTTGAGGTCTCTGCGCAGCGCCAGAGACTCCAGGCTGATCGCAGACGAGCGCCCGCTCCTTCCTACCAGGTCGGAGACCGTGTATGGTTGTCCACCCGCAACCTCAACCTTCGAGTGCCCACTCCCAAGCTGGCGCCTCGCTTTGTTGGTCCCTTCCGAGTGCTTCGCAGGGTAAACCCGGTAGCCTATGCCCTTGCGCTTCCTCCTGGCATGCGGATCTCCAACGTGTTTCATGTCTCCCTGTTGAAGCCATTGGTGTGTAATCGTTTCACTTCCTCGGTTCCTCGGCCCCGTCCGGTCCAAGTGGGCAATCGTGAGGAATATGAGGTGAGCAATATCCTGGACTCACGCCTGGTCCGCGGTCGGTTGCAGTTTTTGGTCCATTGGCGTGGTTATGGTCCAGAGGAGCGTTCCTGGGTTCCCTCCGCAGATGTCCATGCTCCTGCTTTGCTCCGAGCCTTCCACGCACGCTTCCCTCAGAAACCGTTCCTTACTCCGCGGAGGAGGGGCCCTTGAGGGGGAGGTACTGTCATGGTCTTACCTTCTTACTGTTCTCCTTCGTTTGACATGTGCTGGCGGCCATCTTGGTTTCTGGGTTTCTTGTAGCCTCCCACCCTGCGGCTTCTCCTTCCCACTGGGAGGAGCTGGATGCCTAGCTCATATATATAGGAGGTCTGTGGCTTCAGTTCCTTGCTTGGTCCTCCTGTGTTCACATGCTTCTAAGACTGCTGCTACTTCTGGTTCCTGATCCTGGCCTCGTCTGACTACCCCGTTGGTTCCTGATCCTGGCTTCGTCTGACTACCCCGTTGGTTCCTGATCCTGGCTTCGTCTGACTACCCTTCTGGTTCCTGACCTCTGTCTACGCAAGACCCTGCTTCGGTTTAGCCATCCGTTTGGACTTTTTCTTACAGCTTGACTTTCAATAAAGCCTTCTTATTTCCACTTATCTCTTGTTGTACGTCTGGTTCATGGTTCCATGACACCCATTGACTTCAATGGGGTTAGGGTTCGGGACGAAGTTCGGGTCGGGTTCGGATCCCGAACCCGAACATTTCCGGGAAGTTCGGCCGAACTTCTCGAACCCGAACATCCAGGTGTTTGCTCAACTCTAATAGCAACATATGCAAGATTTACGATATTGGCACCATAAATTAAAATGGAAATATGGCAGAATCACCTAATAATCTGGGTTAGGGCTCATTCACACGAACGCATGCTGCCCGTTGCCGTATTGTGGACCGCATTTGCGGATCCGCAATACATGGGTACCCTTCTGTGTGCATTCTGCATCACGGATGCGGACCCATTCACTTCAATGGGTCCACAAATCCAGAGATGCGGAACAGAGTGCTTACTGGGATTCTGTTCCGTGCCTCCGCACCGCAAAAAAAAATAGAACTTGCTCTTTCTTCATGTGGAATGGACGGATCGCGGACCCATTCAAGTGAATGGGTCTGCGATCCCCATGCGGCTGCCCCGCGGATGGTGCCCATGCATTGCGGTCCACAGCACGGGCACATGTGAACAAGCCCTTAGGGCCATAAGCAAGGTTTACATTTTGGATCAATGAAGGGTTAAATGATACACTTATCTTCAAGTAGTCTATCCGGATTCTGTTAGTTAATGTGTTGTATTGGCCAGCCACGCCCAAAACTGCTCCCCTCTCTTTAGTGGGCACAGCTGCCGCATCTCCTACCTGCCCCCAGTGTTGCAGACTCTTAGGCCTTTCTCCTCCTTCCATTGGGTCCAGCTGCTGGAGTACCTCTATTGCACTATGCAGGCTGTGGCCTGCTCCTTGCTGGCTAGGCCTCTTTCCCTCTGCATGTGTGCGCCTTCTGGCTATTAAAGAGCCAGTGCGTGCACCCTAATCTGCACCAGCCAATGCTTGGCTACCTTAGGGTACTTAAGCCACCCTACCCTGTGGAAAGGAGCCTAAGCAATAGGTTTAAGTCTGCCAGTGTGCTGTTCTAGGTTTTTCTGCATGTGTACAGACTTCTGCTTGTTTCCCAGATTTGATCCTTCACTGCCTGACCTGACCTCCGCCTGATCTCCATTTAGATGTCCCTTGGTGCTCCACACTGGCGTCTCTTGATCCCTGTAATGCCGATCGCGGACATTTAACTCCTCAGATGCCATGGTCAATCCTGACCATGGCATCTGAGCGCACTGAGACCAAAAGTGCGCACTTTTGGTTGCGTTCCGGCTCCCCTGTGTGGCGATCAGAGGAGCCAGACCGTGTATGCAGCAGCCCCTGTCTTTATGAATGACAGGAGACTGCTGCATAGTATTTCCTATGGAGCCCTTGCCCGTAATAGGGCTCCATAGGAAACTAGTAAAATCATCATAGATTACAATGCAAGTGCATTGGAATCTATGATAATAACAATCAGATGATTGATTGTTATAGTTCCCTATGGGAACTATAAAAAATATTAATAATAAAAACATAAAAATTCTAATCACCTCCCTTTTCCCAAAATAAAAATTAAAGAACTAAAAAAAATATTAAAAAAATACACATCATGGGTGTCACAATGTGCGAAAACGCCCATAGCATAAAAATATATTCCCCATACGGCAAACAGCAAAATGGGAAAAAAAGCGTCCAAATGGTCGATTCACCATTTTTGGCCGCTTCACTTTCTACAAAAAATTTTATAAAACGTGATCAAAAAGTCGTACATACCCCAGAATGGTATCCATTAAAAGTTCGGATCACCCTGCAAAAAAAGACCCTCTGTACAGCTCTGTAAACATAAATACAAAAAAGTTATAGGGGTCAAAATATGGCGACAAAAAAATAAAACTTATTTTTTATTTCCCATTTTAATTTTTCAAAACACAAGAAAAACTATACATATAAGGTATCACCGGATTTGTACTGACCTGTAGAATAAAAGTAACCAGTCAGTTTTATCGCATATCGAACGTCGTAAATAAAAAACCCGTAAAACTGTGGTGGAATTGCTTTTTTTTTGCAGTTTCGCCCCATTTGGAATTTTTTCCCCGCTTTCCACTTGATGATATGCAATATTAAATGGTCACGTTGGAAACTACAACTTGTCCCGCAGTAACAAGCCCTCATGTGGCTATGTGAACAGACAAGTAAAAAAGTTATGGCTCTGGAAAGGCAGGGAAAACGGGGGGGGGGGGAGGACTCTGGGCCTTAAGGGGTTAATATTTTCCATGTTTCAATATTTAAAAAATGTATATAATCATACAATTTTTGCACTGGCCTATAGTCTAATAGGTCATGATTTCTAGTTCTGTACAGGTAACTTTTCATTAGCACTCATATTATTACAAGCAGAATTACAAATACAGTTATCACTTCTGTATAGATAACACAGTATCCCATTCACTATTGGTGATATCATAGCTTATCTGTTCCCTCCTGACCTCTGTACAGGATACATAGCAAACCTAGAAAACTCTCCCATAGAAGTCAATAGTAGGGATGAGCGGCATAGGCAATATTTGAATTCTTTTTTGATGGATATTCGCAATAAATTAGCAAATTTGAAAATTCACAATTGCAAAAATCAGCAATGTAATATGTACATATTGCACGTGCAATTTCATTAACTATAACAAATAATCAAACAAAGGCTATATGCCGAGAGCCGAGTATGTGCAAGCCAACAATCTATCCATGAGACAGGTAGTCAGCATACCTTACAATGGCAGCCTTGTGTACAATAAGACATTACAGACCAGCTCTTATCTAACTGAGAGCCAGTAAACTGCAAATTTGCTTGATTTGAGTTGGATGGCTTAGGGGACCTGAACACCTACATCATTATCATTAGGGTGACGAAAATTCAAAAAATTTTTTTTCGATGCCAGCTTATTCCTCTCTCCCTGCTTAGGAGGGTTACATAACATTTTTCAGTTTTCTAGTTGTCCTAACATTTATATTCAAAAGCCTTTCTATACTGTTTTGTCATGTAAACTCATTTACATAAACATGGGCATATGGGAAAGACATGCAAATTAGCTGAATCTGCCTTGTTTTTCAGCTGAAACACTATTTGCATGTCTTTCCCATATGCCCATGTTTATGCAAATGAATGAAGAGTGATCAGATGAATTGTATAGTCCTTCTTTGCCATGAAAATTAACTTAATCCCCAAAAATACTTTCCACTGCATTTCATTGTTGTCATTAAAGGACCTGCTGAGATCATTTCAGTAATCGTCTTGTTAACTCAGGTGAGAATGTTGACGAGCACAAGGCTGGAGATCATTATGTCAGGCTGATTGGGTTAAAATGGCAGACTTGACCTGTTAAAAGGAGAGTGATGCTTGAAATCATTGTTCTTCCATTGTTAACCATGGTGACCTGCAAAGAAACGCGTGCAGCCATCATTGCGTTGCATAAAAATGGCTTCACAGGCAAGGATATTGTGGCTACTAAGATTGCACCTCAATCAACAATTTATAGGATCATCAAGAACTTCAAGGAAAGAGGTTCAATTCTTGTTAAGAAGGCTTCAGGGCGTCCAGCAAGCGCCAGGATCGTCTCCTAAAGAGGATTCAGCTGCGGGATCGGAGTGCCACCAGTGCAGAGCTTGCTCAGGAATGGCAGCAGGCAGGTGTGCATGCACAGTGAGGCAAAGACTTTTGGAAGATGGCCTGGTGTCAAGAAGGGCAGCAAATAAGCCACTTCTCTCCAAAAAAAACATCAGGGACAGATTGATCTTCTGCAGAAAATATGGTGAATGGACTGCCGAGGACTGGGCAAAGTCATATTCTCCGATGAATCCTCTTTCCGATTGTTTGGGGCATCAGGAAAAAGGCTTGTCCGGAGAAGAAAAGGTGAGCGCTACCATCAGTCCTGTGTCATGCCAACAGTAAAGCATCCTGAGACCATTTATGTGTGGGGTTGCTTCTCATCCAAGGGAGTGGGCTCACTCACAATTTTGCTCAAAAACACAGCCATGATTAAAGAATGGTACCAAAACACCCTCCAACAGCAACTTCTTCCAACAATCCAACAACAGTTTGGTGAAGAACAATGCATTTTCCAGCACTATGGAGCACCGTGCCATAAGGCAAAAGTGATAACTAAGTGGCTCGGGGACCAAAACGTTGACATTTTGGGTCCATGGCCTGGAAACTCCCCAGATCTTAATCCCATTAAGAACTTGTGGTCAATCCTCAAGAGGCGCGTGGACAAACAAAAACCCACTAATTCTGACAAACTCCAAGAAGTGATTATGAAAGAATGGGTTTCTATCAGTCAGGAATTGGCACAGAAGTTGATTGATAGCATGCCCGGTCGAATTGCAGAGGTCCTGAAAAAGAAGGGCCAGCACTGCAAATAGTGACTCTTTGCATAAATGTCATGTAATTGTCGATAAAAGCCTTTGAAACATATGAAGTGCGTGTAATTATATTTCACTACATCACAGAAACAACTGAAACAAAGATCTAAAAGCAGTTTAGCAGCAAACTTTGTGAAAACTAATATTTGTGTCATTCTCAAAACTTTTGGCCACGAATGTAGGTGCGCAGGTCTCCCAAGCCATCCAACTCAAATCAAGCAATTTTGAGGCTTACTGGCTCTCAGTCAGATAAGAGCTGGTCTTGAATGTCTTATTGCACACAAGGCTGCCATTGTAAGGTGTGGTTAAAATAACCTCGCCACTGGGTTTTCGAGGGGCCTGTTTGCCAGCCTCTTGCCTCAGGATTATGGCCCATATACTAACTTTGAAGATGAAGACAGACCAGCCGCACAGCCTAAATCTGCGGAACTGTTTTGGGTAGTAAATCCATGCTTGCGGTCGGCCAAATGTGACTTCCATGGAATTCGGGAACCCCTGCTCGGATCTGGGTAATATTTAGATTTGTTGTTCACCCAGATCAGAGCTATACATGGATGTATAAATTATGGGGATATGTGGAGTTTTGAGGTGTTTTCTGTGTTTTGGCGAAAAATGTGTGTTTTCTGGCTGTGAGTGATTAAGTTAGCCCATTATGTTTGGTAATTGTATCACAGGCAGAGCCCATTGTGTTTTGGTAATTGTATTTTGTTAATTGCGTCAAAGACAATGCCTATTCTGTTATGGAGTGCGTCACAGGCAATGCCATTGTGTTTGTTAATTGCGTCACAGACAATGCCGTTGTGTTTGTTGAATGTATAGTTTTTGTGTTTAAACTGTAAAACTGTCAATGATTGTCTGCTATGTTATGTCCTCAGTTCCCAACCAGGTCCACGGGGGTGGTATCCTTGTTGGAAAATGTGTATATAAGTCAATGCTTGTGTGTTCAATAAAGAGTTCCTATTTTACCCTCAACATAGAGTGTCATCTCATGTGTGGGGGAACAGCTATATTTACTCTAGGGATTGCTATCAGTATTATACTCCCCTCGGATTACAACACAGTTCTACCCACTGAAAGTTGGATCCTGGTCTTGGGCCCAGGGTGGGTGGAAGACTGCGAGACCTCAACCAAGCTGCGGTGGTTCGTGGGGTTGGCAGTGATTACGGTGTCAAGTGGAGTGCTTGGAGCCCTCAGGAAGCACTAGGAGCATCCATCAACAGAGGTACCCAGTCGGGGTGCCAGGAGATCCGTTACATAAGGTATGCTGACTACTTGTCTCATTGCTAGATTGTTGGCTTGCACATATCTGGCTTTTGGCATATAGCCATTGTGTGTTACATGTTGTCTATTGTATGTTAAAGGTAATGATTTATTTTAAATATAACATAATATAGCATTTATAAAAATAAATTATTAATGATCACCCACAAAGCTCTCCAGTGCTGCACCTCCATACATCTCCTCCCTCATCTCCATCTACCACCCTACTCGTGCTCTCCGTTCTCGACCTAAGATTAATAACCTCCATAATTCGTACCTCTCACTCCCGTCTTCAAGATTTTTCTCGAGCTGCACCTACTCTCTGGAATTCTCTGCCCCGGAAAATACTAGGTCAATTCACAACTTCTCTACCTTCAAACGTGCCTTAAAAACACGTAGGTAGGTAGGCTTATCAAGCTACCGAAACTGACTATTCTCCGACTAAACCTCCTTCCATTAACTCCCCTGGCCTGAACTCGATCCTCTAGTAGTCCCAAACCCAAAGCAGATCGGCCGGCACCAGTCCTGTCAGTTCAATAATGGCTCAAATCCTACTTATCACAATCAACTACCTAATATGTCACCCCCAATTCCTCATAGATTGTAAGCTCTTGCGAGCAGGGCCCTGACTCCTAGTGTTTCAGTTGCATATTAGCCAGTTACTTTTTTTTCCTACTTGAACCCTATGAATTTGTAAAGCGTTGCGGAATATGGTGGCGCTATATAAATACATTTATTATTATTATATATTATATTATTAATGATGGGTAGGAAAATATTTATAATAAAATGTAATTAATGATAGTTTAAATAATAATTATAAGAAAAATATATGGATGATAGATAGCATAATAAAGATAAAGAGAAGCTATATATAATAAGTGAAAAAATATTATAACTTTATCTAGTGTTAAAAAAAATCTAGAATATTCGCGATTACGAAGATATAGCACTTACCAGACATATATTCTAGAATTTAGCGAATTCTCGAGGTGCTGATATTCACGATAAAAATTTGCGATTTGAATATTCGCGCTCAACGCAAACTAATAGGGCCTTCTACTATCCAATTGACATTTGGCCCATGTACCTTCTCTCAAAGAACAGAGAAGTCTTAACTAGTGATGAGCGAACTTGCAAATTTACAAGTTTGGCATTCGGGTTCAGGTTATCAAAGAATTCTGTAATGGATTCCGTTACCACGGACCATAATGGAATTTTATGACGGCATGCACCACGAAAGCCTATACACTCCTGTGGTGTATGCCATCATAGAATGGGCCAGTTTTTGTTTTTGAGCCATAACTTTTTTAATTTTCTGTGAAATTGAAAATAAAATATTCCACCACGTTTTTTGGGGGTTTTATTTTTACCATATTCACTGTGTGCTGAAAATGAAAACTGTGAGTCAGTACAGTTACATTAATACCAAAAGTATATCGTTTTTACTTCTTTTACTACTAAAAACTACAAACCTTCAGAAAATATTTTTGCATCACTACAGTCCAAATGTAACGGTATTTCGTTTTCTATTTACAGACCCATTTGAGGGAACATTTAGATGAAATCATTGTTGTTAGCAGTGGTATCTGTGGGGAATATTTGGATGAAATTATTGTTCATTACAGTTGTATCTGTGGGGAATATTTCTGCAACAATGCTGATTTAACCCTCAGGACTTAAAGGGGTTCTTTGGGAATGGTTTGAAATGGCTGCAATCTGCCCTAGAATGTGAGTAGGACTAGTTGCCTTCACTTGCAGAGCTGCCATGGAGAGTGAGTGGGCGGGGCCTCACCACACTCTGCACTGCTCTATAATAGATAGTAATCCTGCCTAGGATATGCCATCATGGCTGAGCAGCCTGACAGGGACACTAACTAATATATAGTATATGCAAGTGCTAGAATGTGATGAGGTTCCGCTCCCTGGGAAAAATGGCTGCGGTAGGTGAAGTCCAATCCTGCAGTTCTGTACAAAATCATTATTGTTAGGCCTCATGCACACGACCGAATGTATTTTGCGGTCCCCAAAAAACTGATCCGCATGAAAAATACGGATGACGTCCGTGTACATTCTGTATTTTGCGGAACGGAACAGCTGGCCTCTGATAGAACAGTAGTATCCTTGTCCGTAATAAGAACAATAATAGGACATGTTCTATTTTTTTGTGGAACGGAAATATGGACATACGGAAACATAATGCACATGGAGTAACTTCCGTTTTTTTTTTTGTGGACCCATTGAAATAATTGGTTCCGTATATGGCCCACAAAAAAAATGGAACAGACACGGAAAGAATACACGTTCGTGTGCATGAGCCCTTACAGAAATATTCTCCACAGACACCACTGTTAGCAACAATGATTTAATCCAAATGTACACTGTCTTTCACGTTCTTGTTGACTGATTGTAGGGTTGTTTTTCGATACCAAAATTTTGATTCGGTTTCGATACCATAAAAAAGTATTGCGATACTCGATACCATGTGATACCAGGCAAAAAAAAGAAAAAAACACCAAAAAAGGCTGCATGCATTCCGCATTTTATGGAACGTCCGGCCTATAATAGAACAATCCGATCCTATTTTTTGGGGGGGGGGGGGGACAAGGTAAATGGCGAATCGCTCAGTTTTTTTTTTTCTCCTATTATGGCGCTCACCGCATAGGGACATTTAAAATATTTTAATAGTTTGAACTTTTCAGACGTGGCGATATGTAATATGTTTATTTATTTATTGTTTATATATTTTATATGTAAAATGGGGTGATTTATACTTAATTTATTTTTATTTTTTTACTTTTTTTAAAATAACTATTTCCCCCTTAGGGGCCAGAACCCAGGATCTTTTAATTCCTTGTCCTATTCATCCTGATAGAGCTCTGTGAGGGTGAATAGGACCTCACAGTCTCTCTGCTGCCCTGTGCATAGTACACACAGCCGCAGGGAGATTACCATGGCAGCCAGGGCTTCAATAGCATTCTGGTTGCCATGGTAACCGATTGGAGCCCCAGGATTACACTGCTGGGGTTCCGATCAGAAGCTGCCACTGCCACCAATGAGAGGGAGGGGACCCTGTGGCCACTACCACCAATGATTTTAAATACTGGGGTGGGTTGGGGGGGTGCACTGCGCCACCAATGATTTTAATACTGGGGAGGAGGGGGGAAGGTCGCACTGCACAACCAATGATAATATAATTAACATTTAACACAGGAGGTGGGTGCGGCACCTGAGGGGTTAGCTGCCGCTAATCGCAGCTCCCCCTCAGCACCCGCCTCTGGGATTTGTATAAAAGAGGACCTTTCATCTGGCAAAAAATTCTTAACTAAGTAACATGATATGTACAGGTGCACCCAGGCTGTGAGCTCTGCTCTGCGATTGGCCAGCGCTACAGCTTGGGAGAATGAGACGCCCAGGAGAACAAGGGCACCGGAGGACCTAGCGGGAGAACGGAGCGGCGCCCAGGGATAATAGTAAGTGCAGTGAGATCCCTGGGCGCCGCTGTACATATTATGATACTTAGTTCAGAATTTTTACCAGATGAAAGGTCCTCTTTAAACGTTTACCTTAATTGGTGGTGCAGTGCACCCGCCCATCTCTCCTCATTGGTGGCAGCAGCGGCACAGATGGGAGAGACTGCTTCCTTCTCCCCTGAGCTGCTTAGGAGAACACAGAGCGCGCTGAGAGCAGCGCGCTCATTGTTCTCTGATACTAGACTGCGCAATAGTGAAGCCTAATATCGAAAAAAGGCAAATCCTGGTATCGAGGTCGATACCAGGCAAAAGTATCGATTGGGTATCGAATATTCAATACCCGAAACAACCCTATGTACAGGGAGTGCAGAATTATTAGGCAAATGAGTATTTTGACCACATCATCCTCTTTATGCATGTTGTCTTACTCCAAGCTGTATAGGCTTGAAAGCCTACTACCAATTAAGCATATTAGGTGATGTGCATCTCTGTAATGAGAAGGGGTGTGGTCTAAGGACATCAACACCCTATATCAGGTGTGCCTAATTTTTAGGCAACTTCCTTTCCTTTGGCAAAATGGGTCAAAAGAAGGACTTGACAGGCTCAGAAAAGTCAAAAATAGTGAGATATCTTGCAGAGGGATGCAGCACTCTTAAAATTGCAAAGCTTCTGAAGCGTGATCATCGAACAATCAAGCGTTTCATTCAAAATAGTCAACAGGGTCGCAAGAAGCGTGTGGAAAAACCAAGGCGCAAAATAACTGCCCATGAACTGAGAAAAGTCAAGCGTGTAGCTGCCAAGATGCCACTTGCCACCAGTTTGGCCATATTTCAGAGCTGCAACATCATTGGAGTGCCCAAAAGCACAAGGTGTGCAATACTCAGAGACATGGCCAAGGTAAGAAAGGCTGAAAGACGACCACCACTGAACAAGACACACAAGCTGAAACGTCAAGACTGGGCCAAGAAATATCTCAAGACTGATTTTTCTAAGGTTTTATGGACTGATGAAATGAGAGTGAGTCTTGATGGGCCAGATGGATGGCCCCGTGGCTGGATTGCTAAAGGGCAGAGAGCTCCAGTCCGACTCAGACGGCAGCAAGGTGGAGGTGGAGTACTGGTTTGGGCTGGTATCATCAAAGATGAGCTTGTGTGGCCTTTTCGGGTTGAGGATGGAGTCAAGCTCAACTCCCAGTCCTACTGCCAGTTTCTGGAAGACACCTTCTTCAAGCAGTGGTACAGGAAGAAGTCTGCATCCTTCAAGAAAAACATGATTTTCATGCAGGACAATGCTCCATCACACGCGTCCAAGTACTCCACAGCGTGGCTGGCAAGAAAGGGTATAAAAGAAGAAAAACTAATGACATGGCCTCCTTGTTCACCTGATCTGAACCCCATTGAGAACCTGTGGTCCATCATCAAATGTGAGATTTACAAGGAGGGAAAACAGTACACCTCTCTGAACAGTGTCTGGGAGGCTGTGGTTGCTGCTGCACGCAATGTTGATGGTGAACAGATCAAAACACTGACAGAATCCATGGATGGCAGGCTTTTGAGTGTCCTTGCAAAGAAAGGTGGCTATATTGGTCACTGATTTGTTTTTGTTTTGTTTTTGAATGTCAGAAATGTATATTTGTGAATGTTGAGATGTTATATTGGTTTCACTGGTAAAAATAAATAATTGAAATGGGTATATATTTGTTTTTTGTTAAGTTGCCTAATAATTATGCACAGTAATAGTCACCTGCACACACAGATATCCCCCTAAAATAGCTAAAACTAAAAACAAACTAAAAACTACTTCCAAAAATATTCAGCTTTGATATTAATGAGTTTTTTGGGTTCATTGAGAACATGGTGGTTGTTCAATAATAAAATTAATCCTCAAAAATACAACTTGCCTAATAATTCTGCACTCCCTGTATGATATGACATTTTTTTTAAACAAAATAAGCCTTTTTTAAAGAATACACAATGTCTCTTCCACTTTTATAAAATGATTTAATATTTAAAATAACGTTACTTAACAAATTAAATGCCTTTTTTAATTATTCAAACCAAATGACTAATGATGTTCAGGGTTATATAATCTGTGGGGTTTTGATGTTGTATTCTCTTTAATCACCTTCTTTAGATCCTGTTTTTTATACTTTTCTGAACCTACCTTAGATATTATCTGAACTTTTTTTTTTACATTTCAGTTTGCATTAGCAGGCTTAATAAATACCGTATGTGCTGCAATGTATCCATCTGAACATCTTAATTTGGTCATTTACAAGGTAACAATTGATAACAGCAGGGGTTTAAAAAGCTGATAATTTCTATTTTAAAGCCTTAGTTATCGTATAATGACTACAGTGCAAAGAGGAATATTGTACAGTCTTATGAAGTTTAATGAAATAGAAAGATTGTGGGGCATTCACAAGATTAATAAAACAATTATCTTAATTGTGATGAGAGCTTTAATACATAATTTTTATAAGATTGGCTATCATGTTTGGTCTGACTAGTTAAAATGAAATATTTAATGTCTTGATGATTAGGAGCTTGATGATTAGGGAAAATTCATGGCAAATTGTTCTTCTTTATAACTTCTTTATAAATGGCATGATCTATTATTCCCTTCAACAACTGATTACACTTAAAGAGGTTCTCCGGGCTTTTACTGCTGGTGACCTATCTTCAAGATGGGTCATCAATATCAGATCTGTGGGGGTCTGACACCCGGCCCCCCTACTGATTAGCTTTATGAGGAGACAGCGTGTGCAGTGTGCACGTGCTGTCTCCCGTCTCTCTTCCTGCTCGCTGCTGCTATGTCTATGGCAAAGCAGCAGAGAGCTGGAAGAGAGAAGGGAAACGGCGCACGCCATCTCCTCATACAGCTGATCCGCGGGGTTATCGGACCCCTGCGGATCTGATACTGATGACCTATCCTGAGGATAGATTATCAATATTAAAAGTTTGAAGAACCCCTTTAAGGCCCTTTTAGGCTTTTTTCAAATTTGTGTTTGACAGATACAGCAAGCTTTATCAGCTGGGAACAGCCTGCTGGATCTGTCACTGCCAGTATCACAGTGTAGGGGGACGGGAGGAACACCAGAATGATAACAGAAGGAAAATGACCAGGAACTAGGCCTCAAGGTTAGGGAAAGGGAATGGTGACCGCCTAAGCAAGCCCTAAACCTAGCCCTGACTCCTGTCAGTATGAATAGACCCTGAAGGTGGGAATATTCATACGCCGTAAACCTAGGCCCTAGTAACCCTGAAAATCCCTAGGATTAGTGACAGGGTCTGAGACTACTAGTTTCTTTCTAGATGAACGAACCAGCGTCTCCCTGAGGCCTAGTACAACAACGAGCAAATGGGAGCTTCAAAATACCAAGAGAAGTATACTTATCTTCAGTAGAAAATGCATGAGCAGGAACTCAGATGAGGACCACACACCAGCTCTTCCAACTCCAGGCAGAGAATATCAACCGCATGGTAAGAAGTGTGAGTCCAGACTAAATAGAGGAGCAGTAATGACCACAAGCTACACATGAGACAAGAGGTGTGCTCATTATCAACAACAACACTGCAACAAGTGAAAACAGATAGGCTGTCAGATGACCTAACGTGCAGCCAGTCTCTCAGATCTTCTAACCTCTGTCACTGGAGGGACCGTGACAGTACCCCCCCCCCCCTTCTACAGGTGACCTACGGACACCCAGGACCTACCTTATCCGGAAAGGCCCTGGAAAGGCTTTCACAAGGCGACTAGCATTAACGTCGGCCGCTGGAACCCACATTCTCTCCTCTGGACCGTAACCCTTCCAGTGAACGAGGTACTGAAGGGATCTTCTGAGAATTTGTGAGTCCACTATCAAATTCAAGATTACCATCCACCATGACAGGAGTGGGAGGCAAGGAGGACGGTTCAGCAGGTTCAACATATCTCTTCAGCAATGATTTGTAGAAAACATTATGAATTTTAAAGCCTGCGGAAGTTTAAGACGAAAGGCTACCGGGTTAATAATGGCAGAGATCTTATATGGACCAATAAACCTTGGACCCAACTTCCAAGAAGGTACCATCAACTTAATGTTTCTTGTGGACAGCCACACAGAATCACCCACTCTCAGGTTCGGACCACTCATACGTTTCCTGTCAGCCATCCGTTTATACTTGTTGCCCATTTATTTATATATTTTTTTATTAGTTTGAATTTTCCACCAAATAGATGGTATACCAGAAGTCTCAGTACCAGAAAATGTGCCAAACTGCGGATTGAACCCATATGCCCCACAAAAAAGGCGACTTATCAGTGGACTCCTGCCTACGGTTATTTATGGCAAACTCATCCAAAGACAAAAATGAAGACCACTCCTCCTGATTCTCTGAGACAAAACATCTCAAATAAGTCTCCAGATTTTGGTTAATGCGTTCAGTCTGTCCGTTCGACTGAGGATGAAAGGCCGAAGAGAAGGACAATTGTACTCCCAGGCAAGTGCAGAACACCTTCCAGAATCTGGAAACAAACTGAGTCCCCCTATCAGACACCACATCAGAGGGAATACCATGTAGCGTCACAATGTTATCGACAAACACTTGTGTGAGAGTTTTAGCATTAGGTAGACCTGATAATGCTATAAAGTGCGACATCTTGCTGAAGCGATCAACAACCACCAGAATCACAGTTTTTCCTGAGGAATTTGGCAAATCTGTGATAAAGTCCATGGACAAATGAGTCCAAGGTCGGGATGGTATGGACAACGAAAGTAGAGATCCTGTGTATGTGTCACCTTTGCACGTGCACAAGTACCACAAGTTGATACATAGCCCTCAACACATTTACGCAATCCTTGCCACCAAAATCTACGAGAAATTAGATCGACCGTGGATCTCCTCCCAGGGTGTCCTGTAAGAACTGTACAGTGATGTTCCTCGAACACCTTGTCTCGTAATTCGGAAGGAACAAAGAACTTTCCCGGAGGACAGGACTCTGGTGCATCTCCCTGGGCTTCCCACACCTCTGCCTCAAGGTCGGGATAAAGGGCGGATATTACCACCCCTTCAGCCAATATCGGACCAGGATCTTCCGAATCAACCCTTCCCCCAGGAAAGCTACGCAACAAAGTGTCCGCCTTGACATTCTTAACCCCAGGGCGATAGGTGACAACGAAATTAAATCTGGCAAAAAACAACGACCATCTGGCCTGCCTTGGGTTCAGATGTTTAGCCGACTCAAGGTAAGCCAGATTTTTGTGATCGGTAATTACCGTAATAGAATGAATCGCTCCTTCCAACCAATGGCGCCATTCCTCAAAAGCCAACTTAATGGCCAGCAACTCTCTATTACCTACATCATAATTTTTTTCAGCAGTTGAGAGCTTCTTTGAGAAGAAAGCACATGGGCACCATTTACTAGGTCCTGCGACAAGATTGCTCCTACCCCTACCTCGGATGTGTCAACTTCCACAATGAATGGCTGTGACACATCCGGTTGCACCAGTATAGGAGCAGAAGCAAAACATTCCTTCACCACTGAAAAGGCTTGTAATGCCTCATTAGACCAGACTGAGACATCCGAACCTTTCCTAGTCATGTCCGTTAAAGGTTTAACCACAGTCCTTAAAAATGAATTTACGGTAGTAGTTGGTGAACCCCAAAAACCGCATAAGCACTTTTAGATTTTTGGGTTGATCCCAGTCCAACACAGCACAGACCTTCTCTGGATCCATACGAAAAACCTGAAGATGAGAGTAAGTAACCCAGGAATTGCACTTCCTGAACTGTAAAGACACACTTTTCTAACTTAGCATACAATTTATTCTCTCTTAGGATCTGTAACACTTGTCTCACGTGATCCTGATGCATCTCCATGTCACCAGAATAAATTATAATATCATCCAGATACACCACTACAAACCTGCTCACCAGATGATGAAAAATATCACATAAATATATTTAGACAGCACTCCGTAATAATGATAAATAGTGATTTATTTCATATTATTTCAGCCGGAAACAGTGGTATATCAGTTGCGTGCAATGTTTCGGGCCAACATACACCCTTCATCAGGCTGATAAAGCATAATATACAGAAAATAGTGATGTAGTAAAATTCATAGAATGGTAATTCATAATAAATTCTTGAGACATCATTATACAATGTTACAAAAGTCTGTTCAAAAATAGGACATGATTGATGAGACAAGGTTCAAAAAAGGGGGTAAATGAACCCTAAACATAATGATATGCCATAGAGTATATAAACAGATCATAGAATGGTAAGTCATAGTATATTCTTTAAGACATGATTATACAATGTTACAAAATCTGTTCAAAAGTAGGACATGATTGATGAGACAAGGTTCAAAATAAGGGGGAGGTAAATGAACCCTAAACATAATGATATGCCGTAGAGTATATAAACTGACCATAGGATCAGGCAATAGAATTATCCAAAACATAACCCATGTAACAAATAGATAGAAAGAAGTGGCAAGGCAGTCAGACCAGGCGTGTGGCAAAAATACCGCAGACCTGCTCTAAGCACCAAGCCACATCACTGGAGGCAGGCTGAAAAAATATATATGTAGGTAACAGAGAAAGAACCTCCTGTGGAGGAGTGAGAGCTCATGCTTATAGAGCATATGCTTAAAAAGCATAGGAGAAAACAAAGAAGAAAACAGTGGAGGAAATACTATAGTAGAACATTGATGAATCACCAAGGATGCCAAATTGTAGGAGCCACAGGCTCAAAAACTTACCACTAATGAAACCACAGCTTGTATATGGCCGGTGCTACCGTATAGTGCGGAGCGCCATGTTAAAGGGAACCTGTCACCTGGATTTTGGGTATAGGGCTGAGGACATGGGTTGCTAGATGGCCGCTAGCACATCCGCAATACCCAGTTTCTATAGCTCTGTGTTCTTTTTCTTATGTATAAAAACCGATTTGATACATATGCAAATTAGCCTGAGATGAGTCAGAGCTTGAAAATATGACTCTTCTCTGGTCACACAAGTAAGATATGACTCTTTTATGTTAATTTGCATATGTATCAAATCGGTTTTTTTTTACACAATAAAAGCACAGAGAGCTATGGGGACTGGGTATTGGGCTCTTTTTTGCAGCCTAGGTGGGCAAAGGGGCCCACATTCTAAAGAGCACCTTTAGGATTTCACAGGGCATTTTTAACACATTTGGATTTCAAACTACTTCTCACACATTAGGGCCCCTAAAATGCCAGGGCAGTATAACTACCCCACAAGTGACCCCATTTTGGAAAGAAGACACCCCAAGGTATTTTGTGATGGGCATAGTGAGTTTATGGAAGTTTTTATTTTTTGTCACAAGTTAGTGGAATATGAGACTTTGTAAGAAAAAAAAATCATCATTTTCCGCTAACTTGTGACAAAAAAAAAAAAAATCAAGGAACTCGCCATGCCCCTCATGGAATACCTTGGGGTGTCTTCTTTACAAAATGGGGTCACTTGTGGGGTAGTTATACTGCCCTGGCATTTTAGGGGCCCTAATGCATGAGAAGTAGTTTGAAATTCAAATGTGTAAAAAATGTCCTGTGAAATCCTAAAGGTGCTCTTTGGAATTTAGGCCCCTTTGCCCACCTAGGCTGCAAAAAAGTGTCACACATGTGGTATCGCCGTATTTAGGAGAAGTAGGGCAATGTGTTCTGAGGTGTCTTTTTACATATACCCATGCTGGGTGAGAGAAATATCTCTCTAAAAGACAACTTTTCCCATTTTTTTTATACAAAGTTGTCATTTGACAGAGATATTTATCTTATCCAGCATGGGTATATGTAAAAAGATACGCCAAATCACATTGCCCAACTTCTCCTGAGTACGGCGATACCACATGTATGACACTTTTTTGCAGCCTAGATGCGCAAAGGGGCCCAAATTCCTTTTAGGAGGGCATTTTAGACATTTGGATTCCGGACTTCTTCTCACACTTTAGGGCCCCTAAAATGCCAGGGCAGTATAAATACCCCACATGTGACCCCATTTTGGAAAGAAGACACCCCAAAGTATTCCATGAGGGGCATGGCGAGTTCATAGAAGATTTTTTTTTTTTGGCACAAGTTAGCGGAAATTGATTTTTTTTGTTTTTTTCTCACAAAGTCTCCCTTTCCACTAACTTGGGAAAAAATTTCAATCTTTCATGGACTCAATATGCCTCTCAGCGAATACCTTGGGGTGTCTTCTTTCCAAAATGGGGTCATTTGTGGGGTGTTTGTACTGCCCTGGCATTTGAGGGTCTCCACAATCATTACATGTATGGCCAGCATTAGGAGTTTCTGCTATTCTCCTTATATTGAGCATACGGGTAATGATATTTTTTTTTCCGTTCAGCCTCTGGGCTGAAAGAAAAAATGAACGGCACAGATTTCTTCATTCGCATCGATCAATGTGGATGAAAAAATCTCTGCCCAAAAAAAAAAAAGGAGGGGAAAGGCGTCTGCCAGGACATAGGAGCTCCGCCCAACATCCAAACCCACTCAGCTGGTATGCCCTGGCAAACCCGATTTCTCCATTCACATCAATTGATGTGGATGAATAAGTCATTGCCGGGATTTTTTGATTTTTATTTTATATACAAAGTGTTTGCCAAAGCATATGAACACCGCCCCTCAGCTCACAAGCCTCGGCAAACATCTTTTACTGCAGAGGAGAAATCTCGTCTTGCAGCACCGCATACATCGACTTTTGTGTAATCTGACAGCAGCACAATGCTTCTGTCAGAATGCACATCAGTGCTGCAGCTGGTTCATCGGTTGGTCCACCTAGAAGGTAAAAAAAAAGAAAAAACCAGGCCGCAACGCAATAAATTTATTAGCATTAACTTTATATAACATTTGAATGGAACATTAACTTTTATAAACTTTATTTAACTTTTTGAACAGAACATTAACTTTTTTGATTACCGGTGATATTTTTTTTTTTTTTTTTTACCTTTATAGGACAAACCTCTCCTTCCCCATGGGACAATGTGCAAAGCGCAAATCGCCCAGAGATGTGGCGAAGTACACTATGCACTTTGTCCCAAGTGAAAGGAAAGGTTTGCAGCAGCTGTGAGTGAAAGGGCCCTAACAGCCCTGTGTGCCTGTCCTGTGTAACGTAATCCCTATGCTAATAGTGTACCTGTGTGTGGTACTTCCAGAAACACTCCCCTAAGCATAGGGCAGGGTGCTACAGACACAACAACTTTTTCGGGGTGGCGCTTGGGTTGAGGTATCAGCAACGACATTGGGGAAATGTCGCTCGTGTAGACGGCTCAGTACACTGGTGGATGGGGCCACGGACAGGAGGTTCTCGATGATCTCTTCCTGAAATTTGAGGAAGGATCCTGTTCTCCCAGCCTTACTGTAGAGAACAAAACTATTATATGCAGTTAATTGAATTAAATATACAGACACCTCCTTATACCAGTGTCTGGTGCGGCGGGACACTAAATAAGGAGCCAACATCTGGTCATTGAAGTCCACCCCTCCCATGAGCAAATTATAGTCGTGGACCGTTAGGGGCTTTTCAATGACACTGGTTGCTCGTTCTATTTGTATTGTCGTGTCTGCGTGAATGGAGCAGAGCATGTAAACGTCACGCTTGTCTCTCCATTTCACTGCGAGCATTTTTTTCGTTACACAAGGCAGCCCTCTCCCCCCTTGCAAGATGGGTGGCAACGAGCCGTTGGGGGATGCCCCGGCGACTAGGTCGCGCGGTGCCACAGCAGCCAATCTGTTCTAGGAACAAATGTCTGAAGAGGGGCACACTTGTGTAAAAATTGTCCACATAAAGATGGTACCCCTTGCCAAATAAGGGTGACACCAAGTCCGAGACTGTCTTCCCACAGCTCCCCAGGTACTCAGGGCAACCGACCGTCTCCAGGGTCTGATCTTTACCCTCATAGACACTAAATTTGTGCGTATAGCCTGTGGCCCTTTCACAGAGCTTATACAATTTGACCCCATACCGGGCGCGCTTGCTTGGGATGTATTGTTTGAAGCCAAGGCACCCGGTAAAATGTATAAAGGACTCGTCTATGCAGATGTTTTGCTCAGGGGTATACAAATTTGGTGTTAAGGTGGTCTATGAGGGGGCGAATTTTGTGGAGCCGGTCAAAAGCTGGGTGGCCTCTGGGACGAGAGGTGCTGTTGTCACTAAAGTGCAGGAAACGCAGGATGACCTCAAATCGTGCCCTGGACATGGCAGCAGAGAACATGGGCATGTGATGAATTGGGTTCGTGGACCAATATGACCGCAATTCATGCTTTTTTGTTAGGCCCATGTTGAGGAGAAGGCCCAGAAATTTTTTTTTTATTCGGAAACTTGGATGGGTTTCCACCGGAAAGACTGGGCATAAAAGCTTCCCGGGTTGGCGGCTATAAATTGAGTGGCATACCGATTTGTTTCTGCCACGACTAAGTCCAAGAGCTCCGCAGTCAAGAACAGCTCAAAAAATCCCAGTGCCGATCCGATCTGAGCTGTCTCAACCCGAACTCCAGACTGGGCGGTGAAAGGGGGAACTATTGGTGCGGCTGAAGTTGGGGGCTGCCAATCAGGGTTTGCCAGCACCTCAGGAACTCTAGGGGCTCTACGGGCCTGTCTGTGCGGTGGCTGCGACGGGGGAACTAATGCACGTGCCACCGTACCAGCTTCAACTGCCCTTCTGGTGCTTGCCACTTCACCATGCTGTACGGCAGTGCTGGTACTAGGTTCAGGATGGGCTGCGCTGCTGGTGTATGCCTCACCGCGTAATCCGACAGCGCCAGCCCCACTCTGCTGCCCTTGAAGCGGATCCTGCGCAACCTGTGGTCTAGCAACACGGGGCCGGGTACGCCTGGTGGTATCAGGGACCTCAACCTCCTCGTCAGACTGCCACTGCTTTCTACAGGTTCATATTCTGACCAGCTGGATTTGTCAGATGAGGGTTCCCATTCCTCATCCGACTGGGTCAGAAGCCTGTAGGCCTCTTCAGAAGAATACCCCTTACTTGCCATTTGGTCAACTAAATTTAGGGGGTATTCCCTGAGACTACCCAAGAAAAAAAGCAAGCCTATCTTACAAATGGGAGGCTAGCAAAATACTGGAAGCCGCTGCGATTGATAAAAAATATCAAAACTGATTTTTTTTATCGCCGCAGCGCTTGTGAAGTGATTGTGCAGTGATCAAAAAATATATAATTTTTTTTTGTCACTGCGGCGGGGAGGGCGTGGGTGAGCGCACGTGTGGGCGACCGATCAGGCAAACACTGCGTTTTGGGTGGAGGGCGAACTAAGGTGACACTAATACTATTATAGATCTGACTGATAAGTTCTGATCACTTACAGATACTATAAAAGTACCAATGCTGATTAGCGATACTCTAATCAGCCAATCAGTGACTGTGGTGCGGTGGGCTGGGCGCTAACCGACGCTAACTGCCTAACAAAGGGGCCTAAACTATCCTAAACCTAACCGTCAATACTAGTGAAAAAAAAAGTGACAGTTTACACTGATCACTTTTTTCCCTTTCACTAGGTGATTGACAGGGGTGATCAAAGGGTTAATTGGGGTGATGGGGGGGTGATCTGGGGCTAAGTGTACTGTTGGTGTGTACTTAGTGATGTGTGCACACAAGCCATTTAACACCTTATATTTATAAGTGACGATCATTGGCTGGCAGGCTGATGACGAACTTGTCCTCTAACTTTTGCCGGCCCACGATGCTCATGCGCGGGCCGGCTGTGAGCGTAATCTCGCATCTCGCGAGATGACGCGCCGGCGCGTGAAGGAGGAATGAATCGGCCGCCTCCGGAACGCGATTCTGCGTTAGGCGGTCCGGAGGCGGTTAAGAGATGGCAAAATACAGGCATCAGGGGAGACTCATCATGTTGCTAGATATAGCAAAATAAATAGGTACAAAACCATGTAGTTAGATATAGCAAGATAGGTACAAGACAATGTGGCCGTGGAATTATGAAACCATGTATAACTATATATAACTCCAGGGCCAACCATAGTAGAGGAAACCGGGAAGCCATTGGAACATCCAAATAAATGTGGCCGTGGAATTATATGATTATAGAACCATGTATAACTATATATAACTCCAGTGCCAACCATAGTTGAGGAAACTGGAGAGCCATTGGTACATACAAATGAATGTAACTAAAACCATCACACAACCGTTCTGTGAAACACTGCCTTAATAAGCAATAGGTCACGTTAAATTGAAGCATGGGATACTTAAGATAATGGTAAACCATGGAGGATGCTGGGATCGTAGAATGTGCTTGGCGGATGTCTCCACCCGCTACTGGACAGTTCTGGTCCTACAAGGAAAATTAAAAGAAGAGAGGCCAATGTTAGAAACACTCAGGACATATTGAAAAGCAATACTAATCATCCAAAAGATAATCCTTATTAAGTCCAATTGGTTGTAAGGTACACAGCCGGCAAATCCATGACATCTCTCTCTCTCTCGTAACATCGCCTGGCGATCACCTCCTCTTCTCAGAGGAGGAATCCAGTCAATTACCTGTAATCGTAATTGGCTGATGGCATGTATGTGTCTAATGAAATGTTCGAATAGTGGAGCGTCAGTCTTTTTGGTACGAATATTGGACTTGTGCTGGCAAATACGTTCCTTAATTTTTGGGATAGTCTGACCTACATAGCCAAGCCCACAGGGGCATTTAATTAGGTAGATAACACAGTTTGTTTGACATGAGAAGTGGCCCTGGATGTTATACGTTTTCCCTGACGTAGGGTGGGTGAAAGTTGGGCCATTGGTGACATTGATGCATTGGGCGCATGAGAGACAAGGATACGTGCCATTAATAGGGGAGCCTGGCATGGTAATCTGGATAGTGGAACCCTTACTGCTCCCAAGATTGGATTTCACAAGCAAGTCTCTGATGTTTTTTGCCCTCTTATAAGACATCAAGGGCATCTCCTTGAAGACATTGGGAAAATTATTGGTAAGAATATGCAAATGTTTGTTTACAATTCTTTTAATATCTATACAATGGTGCGAGAATGTAGTCACACATGGGATACGTTTCTGAGTGGATGTTTGGTTCGCAGTTTAGGTGTTAGTAAATTACCTCTTGGGATATCTGTTACTTTGTGGGTATGTGTATGTAGGATATGGGCCGGAAAACCCCTCGCAATGAATTTTGTTGACATTTCCTTTAATCTTATATCTACAATGGATGGATCCGACACAATACGTTTCACCCTCATCAACTGTGATCGTGGTAACGACCGAATCAGGCGTGGGGGGGAAAGCTATTGAACCTAAGTAGGCTATTTCTGTCCGTCGGTTTAGTATATGAATCAGTGATAACAGTGTTGTCTCTTACCTTGAGACAGACATCCAAGAAGGAGATTTCAGACCGGCTGAAGCTCAGAGAGAGAGAGGTGGAGGAAACGCTTGAATTGATGTCCTGGTGGAAAACAAGGAGATCTTCCTGTGTACCCTGCCAAATACACCAATGTCCTAGGTGCTATTTAACATGGCGCTCCGCACTATACGGTAGCGCCGGCCATATACAAGATGTGGTTTCATTAGTGGTAAGTTTTTGAGCCTGTGGCTCCTACATTTTGGCATCCTTGGTGATTCATCAATGTTCTACTTAACTATAGTATTTCCTCCACTGTTTTCTTCTTTGTTTTCTTCTTTGTTTTCTCCTATGCTTTATAATAATATTCTCTATAAGCATGAGCTCTCACTCCTCCATAGGAGGTTCTTTCTCTGTTACCTACATATATATTTTTTCAGCCTGCCTCCAGTGATTTGGCTTGGTGCTTAGAGCAGGTCTGCGGTATTTTTGCCGCACGCCTGGTCTGACTGCCTTGCCACTTCTTTCTATCTTTTTGTTACATGGGTCATGTTTTGGATAATTCTATTGCCTGATCCTATGGTCTGTTTCTCTATGGCATATCATTATGTTTAGGGTTCATTTACCCCCCCCCCCCTTTTTTTGAACCTTGTCTCATCAATCATGTCCTACTTTTGAACAGACTTTTGTAACATTGTATAATCATGTCTTAAAGAATATACTAGGAATTGCCATTCTATGATCTGTTTATACGGGTCCTTCTAAAAAAAATTGCATATTGTGATAAAGTTCATTATTTTCTGTAATGTACTGATAAACATTAGACTTTCATATATTTTAGATTCATTACACACAACTGAAGTAGTTCAAGCCTTTTATTGTTTTAATATTGATGATTTTGGCATACAGCTCATGAAAACACAAAATTCCTATCTAAAAAAAATTGCATATTTCATCCGACCAATAAAAGAAAAGTGTTTTTAATGCAAAAAAAAGTCAACCTTCAAATAATTATGTTCAGTTATGCACTCAATACTTGGTCGGGAATCCTTTTGCAGAAATGACTGCTTCAATGCGGCATGGCATGGAGGCAATCAGCCTGTGGCACTGCTGAGGTGTTATGGAGGCCCAGGATGCTTCGATAGCGGCCTTAAGCTTATCCAGAGTGTTGGGTCTTGCGTCTCTCAACTTTCTCTTCCCAATATCCCACAGATTCTCTATGGGGTTCAGGTCAGGAGAGTTGGCAGGCCAATTGATCACAGTAATACCATAGTCAGTAAACCATTTACCAGTGGTTTTGGCACTGTGAGCAGGTGCCAGGTCGTGCTGAAAAATGAAATCTTCATCTCCATAAAGCTTTTCAGCAGATGGAAGCATGAAGTGCTCCAAAATCTCCTGATAGCTAGCTGCATTGGCCCTGCCCTTGATAAAACACAGTGGACCAACACCAGCAGCTGACATGGCACCCCAGACCATCACTGACTGTGGGTACTTGACACTGGACTTCAGGCATTTTGGTATTTCCCTCTCCCCAGTCTTCCTCCAGACTCTGGCACCTTGATTTCCGAATGACATGCAAAATTAGCTTTCATCCCAAAAAAGTACTTTGGACCACTGAGCAACAGTCCAGTGCTGCTTCTCTGTAGCCCAGGTCAGGCGCTTCTGCCGCTGTTTCTGGTTCAAAACCATGACCTGGGGAATGCGGCACCTGTAGCCCATTTCCTGCACACGCCTGTACACGGTGGCTCTGGATGTTTCTACTCCAGACTCAGTCCACTGCTTCCGCAGGTCCCCCAAGGTCTGGAATCGGTCCTTCTCCACAATCTTCCTCAGGGTCCAGTCACCTCTTCTCGTTGTGCAGCGTTTTCTGCCACACTTTTTCCTTCCCACAGACTTCCCACTGAGGTGCCTTGATACAGCACTCTGGGAACAGCCTATTCATTCAGAAATTTCTTTCTGTGTCTTACCCTCTTGCTTGAGGGTGTCAATGATGGCCTTCTGGACAGCAGTCAGGTCGGCAGTCTTTACCCAAGATTGCGGTTTTGAGTAATGAACCAGGCTGGGAGTTTTTAAAAGCCTCAGGAATCTTTTGCAGGTGTTTAGAGTTAATTAGTTGATTCAGATGATTAGGTTAATAGCTCGTTTAGAGAACCTTTTCATGATATGCTAGTTTTTTTAGATCGGAATTTTGGGTTTTCAAGAGCTGTATGCCAAAATCATCAATATTAAAACAATACAAGGCTTGAACTACTTCAGTTGTGTGTAATGAATCTAAAATATATGAAAGTCTAATGTTTATCAGTACATTACAGAAAATAATGAACTTTATCACAATATGCTAATTTTTTTTTAAAGGACCTGTATACTCTATGGCATATCATTATGTTTAGGGTTCATTTACCCCCTTTTTTTGAACCTTGTCTCATCAATCATGTCCTATTTTTGAACAGACGTTTGTAACATTGTATAATGATGTCTTAAGAATTTATTATGAATTACCATTCTATGAATTTTACTACATCACTATTTTCTGTATATTATGTTTTGTCAGCCTGATGAAGGGCGTATGTTAGCCCGAAACGTTGCATGCAACTGATATACCACTGTTTCCGGCTGAAATAATATGAAATAAATCACTATTTATCATCATTACGGAGTGCTGTCTAAATATTTGTGTGATATCTACAGTTCTTGAGGTGGAGCTACAGAACACAACCCGGAAGTGCACCCACCCCTGCCAATGTTTGAAAAGAGTGCTGTGGCCTATTGATTTGAAACTATTGAAGAACACTCCACCACTGATCCACGTGCACCATTCTTGGCTTGTTCTAAATGTCGTTCCTTAATGAAAATACGCAACACGACACCAGTGGAGTTTTTTTGTTTCTTGAGGAGGACGTAAGAAGAATAATCTCTTCAGTTACAGAGTCTAATGAGTTCTTATCCAACTCTAATCCAAGGGCATCTGTAAATTCACTTGAGAAAGCCTATGGAAAAGCAATTTCCTTGGAGCTACACATGGTTACCTTGGCGGAATACTATAAGAGGAAAATTATACCGCGAGGTCTCCGCTGTAATCTTCGACCAACTCTGTTCTCAGAAGACTCTGAGTTCTGTCTCCAATTTGAGAGAATACTCAACAAAGCATCGTTCGACATTATTCTTCTAACTCTTGCTAGTGCTACTTAAGAGATTAAGAAGACGAAGGAGGAATTCACCACTTTGGAACATAACCTGTTCCAGGAGGCACCTACGGAAGAAGCAACATCAATTCGAACCAACCTCACCCAAAAGAATACTCACTTTAGACGTAATCTAGAAGAACGTAAAAAATCTAAATTTCAGAGAGATATCCAGGATTACACCACTAATCAGGTTTATCGTACGGTTCCCGGAATTTTCCCACTTCAGGCACTGCCACTGCACTTACCTCAGGCTCTTCTAGTGCCAGTGACACAGATGTTTTAGACAGAGGCGTCGCCAGGAACAGAGGCAGGTGCCGCCAAGGAGGGCGGGGAAGAAACATAGAAAGAGACGGACAGAATTTCCGCTCACAATCACGGGAACCAATCCAGACCAGATCAACATACAGGAATTAGACAGGTACCCTTCATATTCTGAGGACTTAACCATCAACTTATCGAAAAAAGTACTCTTGACGGATGAAGTGTCTGCACTGAATCTGGGTCTAGGCTTCGTCCCGACTAATTTCACTAATCCATACTTACTGGACAAAGAAATGTCTTGCTTCTTCCGTTCTATTATATTAAGGGCTTATTTGGACATTGAGAAACCATCCTGGATGAATGACCAACTACCACTATCCTCACCATTCCAAGAACGGACCAAGAGATGCAAACCACAGAGCAAGTACATGCCACCGAAAAGATATGACATGATTAAGAAATATATATCGAAGGTTCAAGATGAGGTGAATAGCCTTGAGAAAAGACCATCTTCAAAAAAGGTGAAATTTAACCTGACTCTCTCTAGTGACAGGAACATAATAAGGCCGACAAAGGCTCCGGGGTAGTAATAATGGATCGCTCCAAGTATAAAAACAAAATTCTAGGACAACTTAGGGACCATGGGACTTATCTACCACTGGATCATGACCCCACTAGAGAGTTCCTGACATAAAAATGGAATCCTTACCAGTAATATGGTAGAATATCTGATACCCCAACATCCTCGCATACCCATAATTTATACCCTACGAAAGGTTCATAAAAATAGGGAAAATCCCCCTGGTAGACCAATCATGTCCGGGTGCGATTCTGTGTTTCAGGCAGCAGCAAAAATGCTTGATAATCTGCTTAGACCCTATGCCCTTAGTGGTAGATTGTTCATCCAGGACACCACGAATTTTCTGAAAAAAACAAAACAAAAAGGTCCAACTAGGGGATAATTTCTAGTAACCATGGATGTCACGAGCCTGTATACCAATATCCCCACGGAGGCAGACATTGAGTGCGTTAGGACCTCTTTACTAAAAAGGGCAGAATTGTCCCCTGGTGAACAGGAATTCATATTGTCACTGCTGTCATTTGCCCTCAAACATAACTACTTTCAATTCGAAGACCAATTCTATTTACAAACATCCGGGACAGCGATTGGTTGCAACGCTACGTTTGCGTTATTTATTTATATGAATTCTTTCGAAGAAAAAGTTGTCTATCCCCATGCTATGTTCAATGATTTTCCTTACTGCTGGGTTCGATATATAGATGATGTTTTCTGTATTTGGCAGGGTACACAGGAAGATCTCCTTGTTTTCCACCAGGACATCAATTTAAGCGTTTCCTCCATCTCTCTCTATCTGAGCTTCAGCCGGTTGGAAATCTCCTTCTTGGATGTCTGTCTCAAGGTAAGAGACAACACTATCATCACTGATTTATATACTAAACCGACGGACAGAAATAGCCTACTTAGGTTCGATAGCTTACCCCGCCCAGGCCTGATTCGGTCGTTACCACGATCACAGTTGATGAGGGTGAAACGTGTTGTGTCGGATCCATCCATTGTAGATATAAGATTAAAGGAAATGTCAACAAAATTCATTGCGAGGGGTTTTCCGGCCCATATCCTACATACACATACCCGCAAAGTAACAGATATCCCAAGAGGTAATTTACTGACACCTAAACTGCGAACCCAAACATCTACTCAGAAACGTATCCCATGTGTGACTACATTCTCGCACCAGAGTATAGATATTAAAAGAATTGTAAACAAACATTGGCATATTCTTACCAATAATTTTCCCAATGTCTTCAAGGAAATGCCCTTGATGTCTTACAAGAGGGCAAAAAACATCAGAGACTTGCTGGTGAAATCCGATCTTGGGAGCAGTAAGGGTTCCACTATCCAGACTACCATCACAGGCTCCCCTATTAATGGCACGTATCCTTGTCTCTCATGTGCCCAATGCATCAATGTCACCAAGGGCCCAACTTTCACCTACCCTACGTCAGTGAAGACGTATAACATCCAGGGCCACTTCTCATGTCAAACGAACTTTGTTATCTACCTAATTAAATGCCCCTCACGCCTTGGCTATGTAGGTCAGACTATCCAAAAAATTAAGGAACGTATTTGCCAGCACAAGTCCAATATTCGTACCAAAAAGACTGACGCTCCACTAGTCGAACATTTCATCGGACACATACATGCCATCAGCCAATTACGATTTCAGGTAATTGACTGGATTCCTCCTCTGAGAAGAGGAGGTGATCGCCAGGCGATGTTACGAGAGAGAGAGATGTCATGGATTTGCCGGCTGTGTACCTTACAACCAATTGGACTTAATAAGGATTATCTTTTGGATGATTAGTATTGCTTTTCAATATGTCTTGAGTGTTTCTAACATTGGCCTCTCTTCTTTTTATTTTTCTTGTATGACCAGAACTGTCCAGTAGCGGGTGGAGACATCCGCCAAGCACATTCTACGGTCCCAGCATCCTCCACGGTTTACCATTATCTTAAGTATCCCATGCTTCAATTTAAATTGTGTTTCACAGAACGGTTGTGTGATGGTTTTAGTTCCATTCATCTGTATGTACCAATGGCTCTCCGGTTTCCTCAGCTATGGTTGGCCCTGGAGTTATATATAGTTATACATGGTTCTATAATCATATAATTCCACGGCCACATTTATTTGAATGTTCCAATGGCTTCTTGATTTCCTCTACTATGGTTGGCCCTGGAGTTATATATAGTTATACATGGTTTCATAATTGTATAATTCCACGACCACATTGTCTTGTACCTATCTTGCTATATCTAACTACATGGTTTTGTACCTATTTATTTTGCTATATCTAGCAACATGATGAGTCTCCCCTGATGCCTGTATTTTGCCATCTCTTAAGATGGCTGCTAATGAATGTTTAGGGTTTAGCGCATGAGCCATGAAAATGTGGCCCTTCTCTTCCTTTTCCCCTTTTTTTAATTTGTATTGATGGCGTCAAAATACTTATGTCGATTGACATGTCCGCTGATATACAGTACAGACCAAAAGTTTGGACACACCTTCTCATTCAAGAGTTTTCTTTATTTTCATGACTATGACAATTGTAGATTCACACTGAAGGCATCAAAACTATGAATTAACACATGTGGAATTATATACATAACAAAAAAGTGTGAAACAACTGAAAATATGTCATATTCTAGGTTCTTCAAAGTAGCCACCTTTTGCTTTGATTACTGCTTTGCACACTCTTGGCATTCTCTTGATGAGCTTCAAGAGGTAGTCACCTGAAATGGTCTTCCAACAGTCTTGAAGGAGTTCCCAGAGATGCTTAGCACTTGTTGGCCCTTTTGCCTTCACTCTGCGGTCCAGCTCACCCCAAACCATCTCGATTGGGTTCAGGTCCGGTGACTGTGGAGTCCAGGTCATCTGGCGCAGCAACCCATCACTCTCCTTCATGGTCAAATAGCTTTTACACAGCCTGGAGGTTTGTTTGGGGTCATTGTCCTGTTGAAAAATAAATGATGGTCCAACTAAACGCAAACCGGATGAAATAGCATGCCGCTGCAAGATGCTGTGGTAGCCATGCTAGTTCAGTATGCCTTCAATTTTGAATAAATCCCCAACAGTGTCACCAGCAAAGCACCCCCACACCATCACACCTCCTCCTCCATGCTTCACGGTGGGAACCAGGCATGTAGAGTCCATCCGTTCACCTTTTCTGCGTCGCACAAAGACATGGTGGTTGGAACCAAAGATCTCAAATTTGGACTCATCAGACCAAAGCACAGATTTCCACTGGTCTAATGTCCATTCCTTGTGTTCTTTAGCCCAAACAAGCCTCTTCTGCTTGTTGCCTGTCCTTAGCAGTGGTTTCCTAGCAGATATTCTACCATGAAGGCCTGATTCACACAGTCTCCTCTTAACAGTTGTTCTAGAGATGTGTCTGCTGCTAGAACTCTGTGTGGCATTGACCTGGTCTCTAATCTGAGCTGCTGTTAACCTGCGATTTCTGAGGCTGGTGACTCGGATGAACTTATCCTCCGCAGCAGAGGTGACTCTTGGTCTTCCTTTCCTGGAGCGGTCCGCATGTGAGCCAGTTTCTTTGTAGCGTTTGATGGTTTTTGTGACGGCACTTGGGGACACTTTCAAAGTTTTCCCAATTTTTCGGACTGACTGACCTTCATTTCTTAAAGTAATAATGGCCACTCGTTTTTCTTTACTTAGCAGCTTTTTTCTTGCCATAGTACAAATTCTAACAGTCTATTCAGTAGGACTATCAGCTGTGTATCCACCTGACTTCTCTACAACGCAACTGATGGTCCCAACCCCATTTATAAGGCAAGAAATCCCACTTATTAAACCTGACAGGGCACACCTGTGAAGTAAAAACCATTTCAGGTGACTACCTCTTGAAGCTCATCAAGAGAATGCCAAGAGTGTGCAAAGCAGTAATCAAAGCAAAAGGTGGCTACTTTGAAGAACCTAGAATATGACATATTTTCAGTTGTTTCACACTTTTTTGTTATGTATATAATTCCACATGTGTTCATTCATAGTTTTGATGCCTTCAGTGTGAATCTACAATTTTCATAGTCATAAAAATAAAGAAAACAATTTGAATGAGAAGGTGTGTCCAAACTTTTGGTCTGTACTGTACATTATATTGTTTTACTTGGTGGGATAGTGCGACTACGTGACATATACGTCACTGACTCTACTCGTATTCCAGTGATTCCGCCCACCCGATTTGAATGGGCCGGACGGCGCGGTCACGTGACGGGTAAGTCATGATGCGCACGTCATATCCTCTCTGCGCTAGCCACTCTGCATTCCAAGCCTCGTTTGTGTATAGTACCGCCCATTGAGGTTGTCACATGCCGCTTAACCACCAATGAACATCTCCTAGGTGCTATTTAACATGGCGCTCCGCACTATACGATAGCGCTGGCCATATACAAGCTGTGGTTTCATTAGTGGTGAGTTTTTGAGCCTGTGGCTCCTACATTTTGGCATCCTTGGTGATTCATCAATGTTCTACTTAACTATAGTATTTCCTCCACTGTTTTCTTCTTTGTTTTATCCTATGCTTTATAAGAAAATGAAAAAAGGCTAGGATAAGGTGGCTCCACCATCTTAAAAAAGGAGTAGCAGGCACTCGCTGTAAACACCTGGATACACTATATTTATTATAATTCAATGTTAAAAGATCAATAGTACACAATATACATAAATTGCTAAAATACAATATAAGAAAATGAATGAATAAAGATTATCAATAAAATTATTGCAAATAAAATGAATAAAAACTTGGTATCCTTGATTAGATCAACTGATTGATAGTCTCTGTGTGTTAGTATATAAACGTTAGTATATCAACGTTAGTCACAGGTTGTCAGCAGCAGTTTTATAGTTCCTTATGTAAAGTATTCGATATGTCCCAAAGTAGTCAGGTGATTCGAACTATTATAAGTGCATAAACCCCTGGTTTATTCCTTATGGACTGTGGACGAATATGTAAAAATCATACACAGTTTAATTCAAGGTAACTCACGGTTTTTGCGGGTGCCAGATCCCTGAGGATGTGCCTGGACGCGGTATCCCGCGTGGTCTCTGGCACTGATCTTACCTCTGAATATGGTTACCCCTTTGCAGAGTGTTCCGTGAGATTGCGTCTTTCTTTCAGCAGTCTTCCATAGCAAGCGCTGTGTATGTTGCTGTATTCCAACCTTGTGAGTCCGCGTTCCTCGAGGTTCCCGGTTGGTATGTACCTCCGGGTATGAAAGCCAACCTCTCCGCGTGACCTCAAACGTTGGTCATATATGATACGGAAGTTCAGTCCTTTTAAATTCGATGATAGCATTTTCAATATTTCGAATACGATGATAACTGCACCGAAAATAGTTGCTGTGGGGATCCTGTTCTTTCGTGATCACGTTCATAGACGATGGACCCTCCTTTCCCAAACGCGTTTCGGGACCTCAAGTCCCTACATCAGTGAGTCACTGATAAAGGCTACCTCAAGAATCTGTCTTGCTTGCCAATCGATAGTAGGATTATGTTTACTTTTCTATGGTAACCCTAGCACCAAGGGAGCAGGCAGAACCTCCAGCACAAAACACAAAACGGATTCTTGATGAAAATCACCCACTTTTAAACGGATGTCCTGCACAATTTGTGACAGACATTTCTGTGTGAGTGGAGCAGAATCAATTGCATTATAGGTGCGGATCAGTTTGTGCAGATACCAGACGGATCCGCACCTAACGCAGGTGTGAAAGTAGCCTAAGGGCTTACCTGTGCATCGCCAGATGGGTGAGTCTACCTTACTAAAATTGGCAGCCCGCATGTATTCGCTGGCGAACACTGCGAACTGACCATCACTGCTGACCATCAACTAGGTTAACCCCTTCTCCACGGGCAGACAGAAGAAATCGGGTACCACCGGCAAATGACAAAAGTACATTCTCAGATTCCCCACCCACACTACCAAGAGTGAGATGAGGATTAAATTTTTTTTTTTCTTTTTCACCTTGACGCAAGGACATACGTTAACAAAATGTCCCCTTTTTTCACAGAAAAAGCAGTCTCTTCTTAAAGGGAACCTGTCACCTGGATTTTGGTTATAGAGCTGAGGACATGGGTTGCTAGATGGCCGCTAGCACACCCGCAATCCCCAATCCCCATAGCTCTGTGTGCTTTTATTGTGTTTAAAAAAAAACGATTTGATATATATGCAAATTAACCTGAGATGAGTCAGAGCTTGAAAATATGATTCTCCCCTGGTCACACAAGATATGACCCTTTTATGTTAATTTGCATAAAAGGCGGGAAGTAAAAAAATGCAGATTACTTATTGAATTCGTCTGCAAATGAAATGAAAAAGTATAATTTATATGTTTAGGGTAACACAATGAACATTTAGAAACGCTCAGTGAGGTTAGCATAGTAGAGGTGACAGGTTCCCTTTAAGCCTAAAGTCCTTATTACCAGGTCCAAGATTAGCTCCTCCCAGCTGCATTGGTTCGTCACCAGACATGAACTCAACTGTCTCTCTACCCAAAATGTCAGAGGAGGCCGCCACCTTATATGATAGTACGTTCTGAGAGTGAGGAACCTTAGATCTCTTTCTTAGGCGTCTATCAATATGTACAGCAAGGGACATGGCCCCTTTCAATGACTCAGGATATTCATGAAACGCCAACGCGTCCATTAGGCTCTTGGATAACCCTTGACAGAATTGACTACAGAGAGCTGGATCATTCCACTCCGTATCCGTAGCCAATTTCCTAAATTCAGAGCAATAGGTCTCCGCAGAACGCTCTCCCTGCCGTAAGCCACTCAACTTAGTCTCGGCCAGGGAGATCTGATCTGGGTCATCGAAGATAAGACCTACAGCTCTGAAAAAATAATCTACCGACCGGAGGGACTGTGATCCAATTGGCAACGAAAAAGCCCAAGATTGAGCGTCACATTTAAGTAACAAAATGATTATACCCACTCTTTGACTCTCGTCCCCAGAAGAGTTAGGACATACAGTCGTGGCCAAAAGTTTTGAGAATTACATAAATATTGGAAATTGGAAAAGTTGCTGCTTAAGTTTTTATAATGGCAATTTGCATATACTCCAGAATGTTATGAAGAGTGATCAGATGAATTGCATAGTCCTTCTTTGCCATGAAAACTAACTTAATCCCAAAAAAACCTTTCCACTGCGTTTCATTGCTGTCATTAAAGGACCTGCTGAGATCATTTCAGTAATCGTCTTGTTAACTCAGGTGAGAATGTTGACGAGCACAAGGCTGGAGATGATTATGTCAGGCTGATTGGGTTAAAATGGCAGACTTGACCTGTTAAAAGGAGGGTGATGCTTGAAATCATTGTTCTTCCATTGTTAACCATGGTGACCTGCAAAGAAACGCGTGCAGCCATCATTGTGTTGCATGAAAATGGCTTCACAGGCAAGGATATTGTGGCTACTAAGATTGCACCTCAATCAACAATTTATAGGATCATCAAGAACTTCAAGGAAAGAGGTTCAATTCTTGTTAAGAAGGCGTCGGGCGTCCAAGAAAGTCCAGCAAGCGCCAGGATCATCTCCTAAAGAGGATTCAGCTGCGGGATCGGAGTGCCACCAGTGTAGAGCTTGCTCAGGAATGGCAGCAGACAAGTGTGAGTGCATCTGCACGCACAGTGAGGCGAAGACTTTTGGAAGATGGCCTGGTGTCAAGAAGAGCAGCAAAGAAGCCACTTCTCTCCAAAAAAACCCCATCAGGGACAGATTGATCTTCTGCAGAAAATATGGTGAATGGACTGCTGAGGACTAGGGCAAAGTCATATTCTCTGATGAAGCCTCTTTCCGATTGTTTGGGGCAACAGGAAAAAGGCTTGTCCGTAGAAGAAAAGGTGAGCACTACCATCAGTCCTGTGTCATGCCAACAGTAAAGCATCCTGAGACCATTTATGTGTGGGGTTGCTTCTCATCCAAGGGAGTGGGCTCACTCACAATTTTGCTCAAAAACACAGCCATGAATAAATAATGGTACCAAAACACCCTCCAACAGCAACTTCTTCCAACAATCCAACAACAGTTTGGTGAAGAACAATGCATTTTCCAGCACAATGGAGCACCGTGCCAAAAGGCACAAGTGATAACTAAGTTGCTCGGGGACCAAAACGTTGACATTTTGAGTCCATGGCCTGGAAACTCCCCAGATCTTAATCCCATTGAGAACTTGTGGTCAATCCTCAAGAGGCGGGTGGACAAACAAAAACACACTAATTCTGACAAACTCTAAGAAGTGATTATGAAAGAATGGGTTGCTATCAGTCAGGAATTGTCCCAGGTCCTGAAAAAGAAGGGCCAACACTGCAAATACTGACTCTTTGCATAAATATAATGTAATTCTCGATAAAAGCCTTTGAAACTTATGAAGTGCGTGTAATTATATTTCACTACATCACAGAAACAACTGAAACAAAGATCTAAAAGCAGTTTAGCAGCAAACTTTGTGAAAACTAATATTTGTGTCATTCTCAAAACTTTTGGCCACGACTGTAGTCTAAAAGAATAAAGTTGTCACTTCCCACGGAAAATCTGTCCAGGAGAGCGAACTTAGGTTCAGGGCAGGCCTGTTTCCCGCGGCAGTCTCTGGATCTGTGAGACGGCCGTGTGGAGGTCGGCTACCTCCAAAGACATCCCCTGCAGTTGTCCGACCAGTGCAGAAATCGTTTCCATCACTGCACTGACACAAACAAAACAGCGTTTTTTTTATAAACCAAATTTTATTCAGTTTGTCTCTCGGCAGGAAATGATACAAAAGACATTCTTCTAATGATCACAACAGCGTATTTCATAGATACATTGACAGATGGTACAATAAAGCATCCCTTGAATCCTACCACATCATAGGGACAATCCTGATACATTACATAACTACCCCGGTAACTAAAACTCACCCATCTTCCCCCCCTTTTCACAAAATGGTGTTTTTTCGGCAGTTGATAATATCACAGTGTAGGGGGAGGGGAGGAACACCAGAATGATAACAAAAGGAGAATGACCTGGAACTAGGCTTCAAGGCTACAGAAAGGGAAATGGTGACCACCTAAGGAAATCCTAAAGCTAGCCCTGACTCCTGTCAGTATAAATAGATCCTGAAGATGGTAATATTTATACACCATAAACCTAGGCCCTAATAACCCTGAAAATCCCTAGGATTAGAGACAGGGTCTGAGACTGCAGGTTCCTTCCCAGATTAACGAACCAGCGTCTCCCTGAGTCCTAGTAAATAACAAGCAAATGGGAGCAACAAAATTCAAAGAGAAGTACACTTATCTTCAATAGAAAATGGATGAGCAGGAACTCAGATGAGGACCACACTCCAGCTCTTCCAACTCCAGGCATAGTTCCCGTTGTAGGTGCGGGTCCCAGAGGTTGGACCTACACCTACAACGAGAACGGAGCGGTGAGAGCTGTGACTGGAGGAGCCTGGATTTCCCAGGGTCCATCCACCACTAAGCACTGCTTCCATAGAAAGGAATGTGAGCGCACCGTGGCCAAGCGCGGCCCCTGCTCCCATTCATTTCTATAGGGCAGATGGAAATAGCCGAGCCAGCTCTGCTATCACCATATCTACTAAGACCAGCAGCATCATCTGGCTTTCTTGGCTATTGTGCCATATTCGTATCTACTATCCCCTGATGATTCTGCCACGAAATTGGTGACAGAAAGAAACGCATCAGGATTTCCTTGTTTTTGTGGGGGCAATTTTTTATAGGGTCAATATCCAGGGTTTAGTCATCGAGAAGTGGGGTCGCCTCAATAGGGGGTGATACCTCCGCGGTTAGGCGGAGGTTCTCTCCACTTTTAGGCAGGGACCTTCTAGCATTGTAGGGTCAGGCCTCCCTATTTTTTCTTATTTTTTTCTTATTTTGGTCCCCACTTTCCTGAACCAACGATATACTGACAGTGGGAAGGCTGTATCTGCACTCTGAATCTGATGAACAATATTTTTGAAATCTGGATTTCGGATCCAATACCGAACTGCTGACTGCATTCCGGACCTATGATCCAGCTTGGAACCGTTGAGCATCATATATCGGTAACCGTAAGTGGTAAATTCTCCTTATTCATTGTGATAATTTTTTTGCGAGACACTGTGTACCCTTTAAATGCTTCTTGTTAGATATCTAATTGCAGTTATCTAAAAATATATATGTATTGTATTGTCAATTGGTATTTATTTTAAAAAAGTATATATTAAAAGTTAATTTTTAAAGTAGGTTTAACCTTTCAGTGAATTTAAATAATATACCTACCCAAATATGCATTAAAACAACTGTGGACCCTATAGAAATGAATGGAGGGTGGCTACGCATGCGGTCCGTTCATTTACTTGCTCTGTTCTCTGGGCCCTACACCTATCAGACAATGGGGGCATATCCTAGCGATATGCCCCAATTGTCTGTGATGGGAATACCCCTTTGATATCTATATTTATATGTATTTATACTGCATCTTGATAGGTTTTATGTCTTGTTCCTTTTGAGATATTCTGGCTATTCAGCATGCACATTATTTATGCATCTTTTTAGCATTATCATATTTTAATGATTTTTTTTTTATCACTGTTAATCACCCAAGGAATATTCATAGTGACTGTGCCTTGGTGTGCAGAGACAAAACCTTCTGTAAATGTCCTTTATTACAATAGGTGAGAATAGAAGCATATTATTCCAAACCATTAATAATACAAGATGTGATTCAGTGTAAATCATATTGATTATTTCTCCATCACACAATCCCACATCTTTAAACCCATGAACTTGTGGTTTGATTTCATGTATGGATTGCCACATCCTGCTATAAAATAGATTGTATAATCTTGTGGAAATGTAAAGACAGAAGATGAATTGCTAAAGGTCAAACATCATATTGATTTTAAATGCCGTTCCTGCAGAATAAAAAGTGATTCTCGCTTACTTTACATCTTCTGTACAAATGCACATAAATTTTTCTAATATCTATATGTATAATCTCTCTCTTGTATGATCTATCTATCTATCTATCTAGTATTTTATCCAGCACAGGCCTTAGATTGGATGGTGCCCTGAGGGTCCTATTCATGGCACCCATGCTGCTCAGCTGTTTGAAGTAAACACAGGTGTGTTCTCTTCACTGTTTATCTACTCGCCGTTGGCATTGCAGCAGCGAGCAGCGTAATTACAGCTTTCTCATCCCATTCACTTCAATATGACAGAATGTTAGGATCCCGAAAATCCCATTTGGAGGGATCTTCATGGGATTATGATTATCCCAAGGGCTGGTATTGAGTTTTGAGATCTAGCTGCCCTCCTGCTGCCGGTCAAGACTGCCCGCCTGCCCCTGTGTGGACTGCTTCCCTGCCTTCGGTCGGTCATCTCACTTACCATGGAGGAGTCTATTGCGGAGCTCAAGCGGCGTGCGGAGGACGGAGAAACAGCTGCCTGGTTGGATGCCTGCCTGTTGGACCTCTCTTCATCTGCGCCGGACGTTTTGGAGCCATGCGATGTGGTCCCGGCATCTGGATCAGCGGCTGTGTCGGCGGTGGATGTGGTGACTCCAGCTGTCTCTCCTGCGCTGCGCTCCTCGCAGCATGATAGGAGGCAGCGCGCAATTTTCTCTCCCACCCTCTGCAGGTCCTCACCTGATTGGTTTGCTGCTGAGAAGCGACCGGCATCTTCTGCCAAAACAGGAATTGGCCTCAAGCAGATGACGTCAGTTGCGGTTGCTCACCACAGTTCAGGATCCCCCGGAAACTTTGGCCAGAAGATCGGTTCCGGTCTGCCTGCTGGGAGAAGAGGTTCCCAGCCACCTGACGAATCTGGCCAATCTGCGGATGAACCGGGGGCTGCGTCTGGGGGTGAGTGTTTCTCTGGCTTAGCACCTGTTTTAGCATCTTTGTCAAAAGTTTTGTCCTCCTTGCAGAGTTTGGTCCCCCCTTTACCTGCGCCTGTGGGTCCATCCGCTTTGGCGGGTGACGTTACTGATGCGTGGCGTGCAGGTGATCAGGGGAGGGGGGGACGGTACTTGGATAGTGAGGACTTCCTTCCTTTGCTGTTACCTTCTAGGGGGATAGGGGTGGCTGAGATTTCCTATTAAGAGCCTCTCTCTTGTGATGTCTCACCTCTGGGCTTTCATTTGTCCATGTCTGTGAAAGAAAAGATATGGAGGAATGAATTTGTAGATGTCTTATCCTTGTTATCAGCATCAAAGGAATTTATTGCTAAGTTAGAAAGGCGGGATGATAAGACTGAGGAGGATAGGAGGTGTCCGATCCCTCGGACGTTTAATAACTGGTTACAGGCTTATTATATATTTTGCAGTGTGATGGATGAGAAGTTCCCACAGAAATGTTCGGGTTTATTTCAGCATTTAGACAATGTTTTAGAAGCCTATAGGAATTTTGGTGGGTTGGGTTGGTTTGCATATGATGAGGGCGTTAGGCAACGGCTGGTGGTATACCCTAGCATGCGATGGGGCTCAAAGGACGTGGGGTTGTGGATAAATTTGTTGGTTCCACAGCGTACGTCTTTTTCTGCACCTAAGCAGCAGCCAGCTTTTACAGGACAACATTCCTGGTTGAGAAAAGGCACGTGCTTTGCGTTTAATGAAACGCAGTGTCGATGGCCTTCGTCATGTAAATACAAGCATGAATGTACATTCTGTGGGGGTAGCCACCCCATGGTCCATTGTTTTAAGACAGACAATATACCCAATCTGCCTTCTACCAGGGAATTTATAGCAAAGAGCATGGACGCCAGTAAAGTTGGAGAGCATGCGTTCTTGGCTAGAGCAATACCCAAGTCGCATGATGGCGGCTCTGCTCCTTAAGGGTTTTGGGGTAGGATTTCAGTTACCGGTTTTCTCTGGATTGGGTTGTTTATGGAGGAATAACTTATCTTCGGTAGCACAGTTACCGCTGGTGGTCCAGGAGAAATTGGAGAAGGAGTTGGCATTGAATTGGATTGCTGGTCCTTTCCCATCCCCTCCCTTTGCTAATTTCCGTGTTTCCCCGTTAGGGGTGGTACTGAAAAAAGAGCCAGGTGCTTATTGTTTAATTCATCATTTGTCATTTCCTTATGGGGTGTCGCTGAATGATGAAATTGATAAAGCATTGTGCTCAGTTAAGTATGCAACTTTTGATTCAGCAGTGAGTCTGGTGCGTAGCTATGGCAACGGGGCTTTGATAGCGAAAGCGGATATCCAGTCCGCTTTTCGCCTATTGCCGATCCACCCATCTGCTTTTAGTTCTTTAGGTTTTCATTTTCAGGGTTTGTTTTATTTTGATAAGTGTCTACCAATGGGGTGTTCGTTATCTTGTTTTTATTTAGAGTTTTTTTCTTCCTTCTTTGAGTGGGTGGTTGCGGCTAGGAGCATGCAGGGTGCTGTTACGCATTATTTGGACGATTTCTTATTTATTGGTCCAGTGAACTCTTCGGTTTGCTCAGATCTGTTAGAATCCTTTTTTAATATTTGTTCTGAGTTTAGTGTTCCTTTGGTGTTTGACAAAACTGTGTATCTGGTTAGTTGTTTGGAGTAGTTGGGTATTGTTATTGATTCTGAAAAAGGTGAGTTTAGGCTTCCGGTTGAGAAGGTAAATAAAATATGCTCTGCTATAACTTTGTTGTTGAGTAGATGTCCGATGTGCCAGAACCGCAGGGGCGACACGTGAGGTGCACGGTGGGCCCATGAGGGGGAGTAGTAATACAGTTCATCGGTTTACTCACGGTTAGCAGAAAGCCTCTCTGGGCCGGCCGCACAGTGATGAGGAAGACAGCATCCGGGGCACACTCTGTGGTAGGGGAGCACCAGCCTAGATGGAGGTTGAGGTGCCCTTGATGACGGCGGTGTTTAGGGTGCTTGTGGCGGCTGGGTCCCTTTGGTGGTATTTGTCGTGACCCCAGTACCGTTTATGGTGGTACAACCAGTTGTAGTGGTAGTATTGAAGAATGAGTTAGACAGTGGTAGGATACAACTCACAACTTTTACTGTAGCTGGTTTTAGTTGCAGCATAAACATCCAGACAGAATACAGTCTCTGGGTATATAGAGGAATTCTGTTGATCCACTGTTAATAGGTTTTTGGCTAGGTCCTGACTCAGGCTGTGGTTCAGTAGTACTCTTTTCGGGTATGCTTAGTCCTATAATTTCTGTATCTTCCAAGCTCTTGAACAGGTAGCTAACCTGTCTTCTATACTTTATGGTGAGGACGCCTGTAGCTAGATTGTCCTCCACCATGTGCAAAGGTGCCCGTTAAGCCTTAGGTAGTGGCTGTTATCACCGATGTCTCTCTGCTTGGATTTATTCCAGGGACGAAACTCTGGTTGTAGGATGAAAGGAACTAAGAGGACCACAGGAGGAAAACACTCTCCTGCTCCTCATACCTTGGCACTACCACATTGTCACTTCTGACTCCACTCACTACTCTGTGATGTGTAGTCTTAACTGAATTGAATAACTCCCACCAACAACAACCCACACTACGCCTGACTAAGGTATTTATATAGACTGAGTGCTATCCCCCTCTAGTGGTGGCATGCATAAAACACACCTAACCAGCCTATGAACAGGGATACAACAGGTGATGTAATGCAGAATGACATGCAACACGGTAATGCAGTTTACAGTTATTTTGCAGTTCCCACGTGTCCTGAGTGTGACGCTGCAGACGGAATGCAACAGTGAAAGAAATTTAGTCTCTATTAGGCCTTTTAGCGTTTGCCTCTAGAGTTATTCCGATGGGTCGTGTTTTTTGTAGGCAACTGGCAGCAAAAGTGGCGGGTATGCGTAACCCAGTTTTTCATGTACACTTGGGCAGGGAGGTTAGAGAAGATTTGTCAATGTGGTTGGAATTTTTTCAGCAGTTTAATGGTCATTCGTATTGGCAGGATGATTTTGTCTCTGCTCCTGCTTTGGATTTGTTTACAGATGCAGCGGGGTCTTGTGGTTTTGGAGCCTATTGGAAAGGTCATTGGTGTGCCGCTAAATGGCATCCGTCATGGGTGGAGAACAGGGTGACGAGGAATATTGTTTTGTTGGAATTGTTTCCCGTGGTGGTGTCTTTAGTTTTATGGGGTACGTTTTTTGCTAATAGGAGGATTTTTCTGCACACTGATAAGGGGGTTTTGTTTGCTATTAACTGTTTATCTTCCAAGTGTCCGTTTATTGTTAAGTTGTTGCGTCATTTAGTTTTGTTGTGTTTAAAGTTGAATATTTGGATTAAAGCTAGGCATATTCCGAGTGTGGATAACTCTATTGCTGACGCGCTCTCTCGTTTTCAATTTCAGGTTTTTCGCGCATTGGCCAGGGGGGCCGACCTAGAGGGGGAGGAATGTCCTCTTTATCTTTGGAATCTGATTTGGTCCTAGGTATCTCCTATCTGAGGTCGTCTTTGCCCCCGGCTACTTAGTCAGACTATGTACGTTCGTTGGGTAAGTGGTGCCGTTTTGTGAAGTTTATGGGATGGTCCCCTTTTGTAGGTGATGAAAGTTTGGCCTTATCCTTTTGTTTGTATCTTTTTAAGGAGCAGTTGGCGCATGCAACTGAGGTGCGGGTTTTGGCAGGCGTGTCCTTTTTTCTTAGAGTTTTGGGTGTTCCTGTGTTTTTAGATTATTTTATGATTAAGCAGGTTCTGAAGGGTTACAAATTGGGTAATTGTTTTCCGGATAATAGGTGTCCTATTTCCCCCGGTGTATTGTCTTCTTTATGTCAGGTAACGTCGCTGATCTGCGATAATGCATATGAGTCGTTGCTCTTCTCTTCAGTCTTTGCATGCATGTTTTTTGATGCATTCAGGATCAGTGAGATCTTACCTAAAAGTAGTACATCTGATGTGGGTTTGGCCTGGTCGAACGTGAGTGTGCATAGTAATTATATTTAGTTTTTTCTTCCTCGTTCAAAGATGGATCGGGCAGGTAAGGGTTCTTGGATCCGAGTGGGTAGAGTCCAGTCGGGTGATATCTGCCCTGTAAGTATTCTGTCACGCTACTGGCATTTTTTTTGTTCATGTTGATTCCTCTCTAGTAACGCAATATCAATTTAGAGCAGTTTTGAGTAAATGCTTGAAGGAATTGGGTCTGGAGGATTTTAAAATCACGTCTCATTCATTTAGGATTGGGGCTGCGACTACAGCGGCCCGTATGGGGATGAGTAAATCTCGGATTAAAAGGTTGGGAAGGTGGTCTTCTAACCGTTTTCAGCTCTATATCAGACCGTCACTTCAGGTTATTTAATGCTGTTTGTTTCTCTTTATAGTTTTTACAGGAAGCACAGTGTGGATCATCAGCCATCCCTTCGTGCACTGGGCCGATAGAAGAGGATTAGGAAGATTATACGGTGACAACCTTTCCTGGTCTACAGATGATGTTCGAATTTTTTGGAACGGGGTTAGAGGATTGCGTTGGGAAGGGGTGCTAGTTGTAATCTTCGAGATGTGTTCTTTATATCCTGATCCGAATGTTATTATTTTTCATGCAGGTGGTAACGACGTGGGTAAGGTAGGCACTATTGAGTTGGCATTTAGTATGAAACGGACCTTAGTCAGAGTCAGACGGTTGTTTCCGGAAATGGTGCCGAGATTATTATGGCTGTCTTATGCGAGTTTTACGTTTTTGGATAAAATTAGAATTCGTGTAAACAGGATCATGGCTCGTTTTATGCCACTAGTTTGGGGGGTTTTCTTTTAGGCACATGGACTTGGAAGGAGGTTTGCCCGGCCTTTATTTTTCAGATAAAATTAATCTTTCAGAGATTGGCCTGGGTATTTTTAATTTGGATTTGCAGACCATGATCGAATTAGCTTTGGATGGGGTGGGGCCCATGCCCCCTGCTTAGGTGGCATGGTCTGTTGGGTAAGGTCACTTGCCAATAAGTGGCAAGCAGACGAGTTGATTCAGGTATTTAGGTCGAGCTTATGGCTGGCCTGATCAGTGGTTATTATGATTATTATTTATTATTATTGGAATTTTATGTTTATTTAATATTGAGCTGTTCTTTAATAAAGTTGTCCATGGCCTATTTTTATCCATTTTATAATGTGTCCATGTGTCTCTTTTAATTTTGTGGTTAATAGGTTTCTGGTTGGGTGGGGTCAGTATAATCTACAGGGTGGGCCATTTATATGGATACACCTTAATAAAATGGGAATGGTTGGTGATATTAACTTCCTGTTTGTGGTACATTAGTATATGTGAGGGGGGAAACTTTTCAAGATGGGTGGTGACCATGGCGGCCATTTTGAAGTCAGCCATTTTGAATCCAACATTTGTTTTTTCAATAGGAAGAGGGTCATGTGACACATCAAACTTATTGGGAATTTCACAAGAAAAACAATGGTGTGCTTGGTTTTAACGTAACTTTATTCTTTCATGAGTTATTTACAAGTTTCTGACCACTTATAAAATGTGTTCAATGTGCTGCCCATTGTGTTGGATTGTCAATGCAACCCTCTTCTCCCACTCTTTACACACTGATAGCAACACTGCAGGAGAAATGCTAGCACAGGCTTCCAGTATCTGTAGTTTCAGGTGCTGCACATCTCATATCTTTGCAGCATAGACAATTGCCTTCAGATGACCCCAAAGATAAGAGTCTAAGGGGGTCAGATCGGGAGACTTTGGGGGCCATTCAACTGACCCACGACGTCACCAGACATCAACACAATTTCTATCCGCTCCGCATGTGTTAACCTCGGCGACATGTTAATGGCTGTAAACAAAGAGAAACTTGTAAATAACTCATGAAAGAATAAAGTTACATTAAAACCAAGCGCACCATTGTTTTTCTTGTGAAATTCCCAATAAGTTTGATGTGTCACATGACCCTCTTCCTATTGAAAAAACAAAAGTTGGATTCAAAATGGCCGACTTCAAAATGGCCTCCATGGTCACCACCCATCTTGAAAAGTTTCCCCCCTCACATATACTAATGTGCCACAAACAGGAAGTTAATATCACCAACCATTCACATTTTATTAAGGAGTATCCATATAAATGGCCCACCCCGTATAATCCCATGCAACTTCAACTGCTCTATCAAGTAAATAGGCCGGAAGAGCTATAATTACAATGTTTACTGCTGCAATGCTGATGGCGAGCAGGTAAACAGTGAAGAGAATGCTGCTGCAATCTCTTCAAACATCTGGTCGGCATAGGTGCCATGAGTTGGACCCCCATTGATCTGGTACTGATGACCTATCTTAAGGATAGGTCATAATATCGTAACCAGACAGCCACTTCTGGCTCTGTATACACATGCGTCAAAGAGCTGTGCAGTGCAGTTGATGATGACACTCCACACAAAAGGGCCCAGATGGTGCAGGCGCAAAAATAGTGGTGAGGTGCATCTGCCTGAGTTTTCCAGCAGTTACTTGATGATATTGGAAGAGGAGGCAAAGAGGAAAGTAGTGGTGCTCCATTCAGAGGGGAGTGGCTGGGTACTGCCCCTTGGGCTCTTTTATGCTTATTTGCATACCAATATAAAGATGTTTTCAAGGGCAATAAATATATAAAAAGGAACACAAAAGTATGTCTGGGATAGGGTGTATGTAAGCTAGAGGGCACCAAGGAACAGTTTAAAACGTGTATTAGTGGTGACAGATTCCCTTAAAAAAGTGTTGTACAAAAATAAAAAGTAAGAAAGCACTCATTTCCCCCCTCAAGCCATTTACTAATAAAAATGACCGACTGAGGTAACCTCGCCTCACAAAGACCAATAATATCAAGGATCAAAAAGTCATATGTACCCCAAAATTATACCAACAAAAATGGCACCTCATTCCGTAAAAAATTAGCCCTCACACCAGGGGCGTTGCTACGGTCTCAAAAGATCCGGGGCCCAAGCCCCAATGCATATGGCCCAATTCTCTAAGTCGACCAACCAACCCCTAAGCCCGCTATAGCTATACAGCAGCACGTACCTCTCACATCCAGTTTCTCCCAGGTGACGTCTCCCCTGATGTAGATCTTCTCTGTCATCATCTTCTCCATTCGGTCCGGACAACTTCTCTCAGCCGCCTCGTCTCTACAGAGTGTGACACACAGACATCTTAGCTTCCTCATTTTTCTGTACCCCAAATACTATCCTGTAGAAAAATGAGTGCCCCCCATAGTAACAGTGCTCCCCATAGTCCCACCAATAGTAATTCCATTCTAGAATGCCCTCATTAGTAATACTGCCCCCTACAGTGCCCCGAACTGTGATAATGCTCCCCAAGAGTGCCCCCATTAGTTGAAGAGCCCTCCAGTATTAATCTACTGACCCCTCAGTAGTAATAAGACCCCCACAGTGCGGATTTATAAGGCCCTCCTATAAAGCCCCCAGTAGTAATAAGAACGCCTAATGTCTCCTGGATTTAAAATGCCCCTACAGTGCCCCCAGTATTTATAAGCCCCTACTGTTTTAATGCTCACCCTGAAGTGCCCCAGTATTTATATTGCCCTCTACTGTTATAATGCTTGCCCTGAAGCCCTACCATTATTTATAATGCCCCCTGTAGTTATATTACTCCATTTACTGTCCTCAAAAATTATAATTCCTCAGCCCCTCCACCATACAGTCCCATGTAAATAATATTATTTCCCTTATCCGTCATAGAGTGCCATGTAAATACCATCACACCATCTCTCCATCCTCCTCCAATATACAGTCCCATGTAAATAACATAACTTCCTCTCCCAGTCACTTTCAGCATACAGTCCCATGTAAATAGAATCACCACCTCCCCAGCCACCTCCAATGTGCAGTCCTATGTAAATCACATTACCCCTCAACATTCAGTCCCATGTAAATAATATCACTCCCTCCCACAGTCGCCTTCAACATATAGTCCCATGTAAATAACATCACCCTGCCCCAGCCACCTCCAACGTGCATTCCTTTGTAAATAACATCACTCCCTCAACTTTCAGTCCCATGTAAATAACATCACTCCACCCCACTGTCCTATGTAAACAACTTCCCTCCCTTCAGCCTTAACATACAGTCCCAGTTAAATAAATACAACTCCCAGCATTGCTCTGCCTCTCCCTTCACTTACCTCACCTCACCACAGCTTCATCCCAGGACTTCTCTTCACTGCTGAGACATACTCTCCTGCACAGGTCACATGACGGTGTCACATCCTGCAAAAAAACAAGCCCTCACACAACAAAAATTTTAAAGTATGGGTGTCAAAAATGGCTTTTCTGGCACCCAGAGGCTGTTAAAAAGCAAAATTGCGCCTGTAAACCAATCCACCAAAATTTTGTGCTGTAAAAGCCAAAAGTTGGTCTTTTCCTTTGGAAGCCTGTAGCGTAAAAAAACAAACAGCAGTCTACATCCACATTTATATCATTTCAGTACCCAGTAAATCCTGCCTAACAATTTTAAGTTCTTGGTGTCTCTCAGATGATACAAGCTGGGCAGAACATATATCTACATACATTTGTCAGCATAAGAGGTGTAAATCACCACATTGGGTCTCAGATGCAAATGGTTCTCTTTTAGTCCTCAGCCCTCTCATACGTTAAGGCAAAAGATTAGGTCCACATAGAGTTTTTCTAAAACCAGGAAACACAGCATTATACTAAAAGGGCTGAGTTTTCACACTGGCACATGATGGGCACAACATATTGGGCACTAAAATGGCATATCTGTGGAAACATTTTCATTTTCACTTATATTATCTGCTGTGCATTTTTTATTTTATTTTATTTTTTAAACAAAAATGCTCACTCCATTCCTTGGTAAATTCTGTAATGGGCTGTGGCTTCCAAAATAGAGTCACTTCCTAGAGGTTCCTTTATTTTTTTAAGCAACTTCAGAGCCTGTCAGTCAGTGATGTATGAATCCCCAAACTAGACTTCAAATGCACATGGTACTCTTTCTGTTCCAAACACTGCAGTCGATGACCACATGTGGGGTGTTGTCATATTCAGTAGAAATCTGGTAACAAATTGTTGGGTTCTTTTCTCCCATTACCCCTTGTGAAAATGAAAAATTCGGGGCTAAAGCAACATTTAATTGGAATTTTTTTATTTTTTTATTTTAAAAGCCAAGTGTTTCTAAATTGTATGAAACACCTCTAGGGTCAAAGCACTCACTACACCCCTAAATAAATTGGGTGTAGTTTCCAAAATGACATCACTGTTTGGTGCTTTCCACTGTAGGGGTACTTCAGGGTCTCTTGAAATGTGACATTGCACTCAAAAACCATATCATAATATATAATATAATAAAATCTGTCCTCCAAAAACCATATGGCGTTCCTTCCCTTCTGAACCATGCAGAGTGCCAATTTAACAGTTTACGACCATATATGGTGGGTTTATGTAAACTGCAGAATCGGGGTAATAAATGTGGAGGTTTGTTTTGTTGTTAACCCTTGCTGTGTTACAGGAAATAATTGACAAAAATAATAAATCTGCCCAAAAAGTTAAATTTAAAAATTTCACCACCATTTTGTGTTAATTCTCGTTAAATATCTAAAGGGTTAACAAAGGTTTTGAAAAATTTGAGGATTGTAGTTTCTAAAATGTGGTCATTTATGGGTGGTTTCTATTATGTAAACCCCTCAATGTCACTTCAGAACTGAATTGGTCCTTTAAAAAGTTGGTTTGGAAATTTTCCTAAAAATGTAAAAAAAAACTGCTTCTAAAATTCAAAGCATAAAAATAGTGGACCAGATTTATCATTAGCTCAGGTCAGAATAATGGAGTGAAAAAGTCCCCAAAAAAGTCCCAAACGCTAAAACTGCGCACAAATTTGCGACTTTTTTCTGCTCTGCACTATGCTCGCCAGTTTTTTGAAAGTGGGCATGTTTTCTTATGTAAATGAATCTCTAGACAGATTTACTATTGGGACTATTTAAAAAGTCGCAATTTCACTCCAGTGAGGACCATGCTTATCTTATGAGACTTTTTAATAGAAGATGTGCGACTTTTGTAAAGCTGCTTACTGACAGATAAACTGCTACCGTCAAACCACATTTATTACAGTCTTAAAGGGGTTGTCCAGGTTCAGAGCTGAACCTGGACATACCTCCATTTTCCCCCTGGCAGCCCCCCTGACATGAGCATCGGAGCAGTTCATGCTCCGATGCTCTCCTTTGCCCTGCGCTAAATCGCGCAGGGCAAAGGCATTTTCTGAGTTCCGGTGACGTACCGGGGCTCTCTATGGGGCTGACAGGAACCCCGGTGACGTCACCGGCACTGATGGGCGGGATTTGGCTCTGCCCTAGCCAGTAAAACGGCTAGGGCAGAGCTAAAGCCCGCCCCTCAGAGCCGGTGACGTCACCGAACACACTGCTGGGCGGAAGTTACCGCCCGGCAGTGTGTTATTGTAAACACAAGAGCCTGTGCCCTGCGCGATCTAGCGCAGGGCACGGGAGCGCAACGGAGCATGAGATGCTCCGATGCCAGGCTCAGGAGGGCTGCCGGGGTGAAAATAAGGGTATGTCCGGGTTCAGCTCTGAACCCGGACAACCCCTTTAAAGGGCCGATCATAAATCTGACCTGGCTAAAACAGATTTTAGCCATATGTTAAAGTGGAGTGAGCTGTCAGAGTAATGATAAATCTGGCCCAGTAAATTTTTCCAAATTTTCTTAAATTTTTTTTTTTTTTTAATAAAGGTACAACATGTTGACTCAAATGTACCACTAACATGGAGTACCATGTGTCACAAAAAAAAAAACTGTTTCAGAATCGCTTCGATAAGTAAAAGCGTTCCAAAGTCATTACCACATAAAGTGACACGTCAAATTTGCTAAATTAGACCGGGTCAGGAAGGTAAAAAAATGGCAGGGTCCTGAGGGAACCAGAGCCAGAACAAAGCTCATATCATTAATGCCTCACCAGTACCAACCTCTGAACATTAATACATCACCAGAACCAAGTTCATACTGTAGAAACAGCTCCTGTACCAAGCTCATAACATGAATACAGAACCAAGCTCAGTAAATAAATTAACACTATACCATAAGTTCAGTACCGGAACCATGCTAATTAAACAAATACAGCACCAGATCAAAGCTCATAACATTAGAACCAAGGATTTGATGCAAATAAAGCACCTGAATAAAGGCCATAACACAAACACATCACCAGCAGCAAACTCAGTATAGAGATCAATTACAAAGTCAAGTTAACTTCTGCTCCACACTGTGCACTCTGAATATAATAGTGCAGTACAAAGTGCCACTTGAATATAATAGGTCATACTCTGTGCATCCTGAATAAAAACTGTGTCCACAATGTGTCCAAATTAAAAAATCAACAACTGCAGTTTAATGTGACTTCACAGCGCATGTCTACATCTTTTGTCATGTGCTGTTAAGTATCAATAAAACATCACTTTTATTTATCATTTCCCTTTAAAAACCCATATAAGGCTACTTTCACACTAGCGCTTGATCGGATCCGTTCTGAACGGATCCGATCATATTAATGCAGACGGAGGCTCCGTTCAGTACGGATCCGTCTGCATTAATAACTTAGAAAATTTTCTAAGTGCGCAAGATGCCTGAGCGGATCCGTTCAGACTTTCAATGTAAAGTCAATGGGGGATGGATCCGCTTGAAGATTGAGCCATATGGTGACCTCTTCAAGCGGATCCGTTCCCATTGACTTACATTGTAAGTCTGAACGGATCCGCTCGCCTCCGCACGGCCAGGCGGACAGCTGAACGCTGCAAGCAGCGTTCAGCTGTCCGCCTGTCCGTGCGGAGGCGAGCGGAGCGGAGGCTGAACGCCGCCAGACTGATGCAGTCTGAGCGGATCCGCTCCATTCAGACTGCATCAGGGCTGGACGGAGGCGTTCGGGTCCGCTCGTGAGCTCCTTCAAACTTGTTCCTATACTGACTGTAATTCACTCCTATTACGGAGCTCCCTCACTGCCACTGAACCTAAAAACACAGACACTCATAAACCCTGCATCTCGACATGTTTCGCTGGTCACCCAGCGTCTTCAGGGGATCGTGCAGGTATGAGTGCTGGGGGCGGGGATCATCTCTTAAAGACTCGTATTTCAGTTATGTAATCCGGACTGCCTATAGTATGGTATTTCATCATGCATCCCTCCCCTTGTACCACGCCACCCTCATTTCAATAGGTTTGCGCGTACTGGGAGTACTCCTCCCGGTTGCGTGTCGGGTCTCACAATGTGTCATGCGAGTTCGCGCCTGAGTTCATACACTGTATACCTAGAATCCTATCTCATCCTATAGGACCCTGGAACTAATGTCAGGACTTAGTCTACCTGTTCCTCTAAAGGGAAGGACGAACAGGAGTCTCCCTCATGCCTAATGACAAATAACAGGGAAAGGCAACACACACACACACACATTATATATATATATATATATATATATATATATATATATATATATATAATATATACAGTCATGTGAAAAAATTAGGACACCCTTTGAAAGCATGTGGTTTTTTGTAACATTTTTAATAAAAGGTTATTTCATCTCCGTTTCAACAATACAGAGAGATTAAAGTAATCCAACTAAACAAAGAAAACTGAAGAAAAGTCTTTTCAAGATCTTCTGTAAATGTCATTCTACAAAAATGCCTATTCTAACTGAGGAAAAAGATAGGACACCCTCACATGTATTCCCTCTTAAATTGGCTCAGATCTCACACAGGTATATCACACCAGGTGCACATAATTAGTAGATCGTTACTCTGCATGTTGAATGAGGCTTGCCCTATTTAAACCTCAGACATTTAGTTTGATGTGCTCCTGACTGTTGAAGTGAGAGTGAGCACCATGGTGAGAGCAAAAGAGCTGTCAGAGGACTTCAAAAGATTGTAGCAGCCTATGAGTCTGGGAAGGGATTTAAAAAGATCTCAAAAGATTTTGAAATCAGCCATTTCACTGTCCGGAAGATAGTCTACAAGTGGAGGGCTTTCAAAACAACTGCCAACATGCCCAGGACTGGTCGCCCCAGCAAGTTCACCCCAAGAGCAGACCGCAAGATGCTAAAAGAGGTCTCCAAAAACCCTAAAGTGTCATCTCGAGAACTACAGCAGGCTCTGGCTACTGTTGATGTAGAAGTACATGCCTCTACAATCAGAGAGAGACTGTACAAGTTTAACTTGCATGGGAGGTGTGCAAGGAGGAAACCTTTGCTTTCCAAGAGAAACATCGAGGCCAGACTGACATTTGCCAGAGATAAAGTTGACAAAGACTAGGACTTCTGGAATAATGTTCTTTGGACAGATGAGTCCAAAATTGAATTATTTGGACACAACAGCAGAGGACATGTTTGGCGTAAACCAAACACAGCATTCCAAGAAAAGAACCTCATACCAACTGTGAAGCATGGAGGTGGAAGTGTCATGGTTTGGGGCTGCTTTGCTGCAGCAGGACCTGGTCAGCTCACCATCATAGAATCCACGATGAATTCTACTGTGTATCAGAAGGTGCTAGAAGAACATGTGAGACCATCAGTTAGAAAATTAAAGCTGAAGCGGAACTGGACCATGCAACATGACAATGACCCAAAACATACTAGTAAATCAACCAAAGATTGGCTGAAAAATAAGAAATGGAGAGTCCTGGAATGGCCAAGTCAAAGTCCAGATTTGAATCCCATTGAGATGCTGTGGGGTGACTTGAAAAGGGCTGTACGTGCAAGAAACCCCTCAAACATCTCACAGCTGAAAAAGTTCTGCATTGAGGAATGGGGTAAAATTTCCTCAGACCGATGTCGAAGACTGGTAGATGGCTACAAGAACCGTCTCACTGCAGTTATTTCAGCCAAAGGAGGTAACACTCGCTATTAGGGGCAAGGGTGTCCTATCTTTTTCCTCAGTTAGAATAGGCATTTTTGTAGAATGACATTTACAGAAGATCTTGAAAATACTTTTCTTCAGTTTTCTTTGTTTAGTTGGATTACTTTAATCTCTCTGTATTGTTGAAACGGAGATGAAATAACCTTTTATTAAAAATGTTACAAAAAACCACATGCTTTCAAAGGGTGTCCTAATTTTTTCACATGACTGTATATATGCACACACATACATAAACAAAATACAAAATACAATAAGGATAATGCAGGGACGGTGCAGGAACAGTGTAGGGAGATCATAGGGAGTGTTTATAGACCCTGCAGGGAGAGCATAGGGAGACGACAGGGACAGTGCAGGCTCAGTGTAATCTCACTGTGCATCTTGTTTAACTGCTGCACCATTCATACTTAATCTGTTCTGTTATACATAGACTTTCTATGCATCAGACTCATTCTCAACAGGCAGTCTAATATATTGGTGCATTTATCTAGTTCACCTTCTGTACCATTCTTACTTGATCTGTTCTGTAATGCATAGACTTTCTGTGCATCAGACACATTGTCAACAGGTGGTCTAACATATACTGTATTTTTCGCCGGTGTGGCCCATAAGACGTAACTAGGTTTTGGAGGAGGAAAATAAGAAAAAAAATATTTTGAACCAAAAGGTGTGCTTTTGGTGGGTTTTGAACTAATGGTGGTCTGTGGATGGCACTGTTATGGGGGCATCTGTGGATGGCACTGTTATGGGGGCATTTGTGGATGGCACAGTTATGGGGGCATCTGTGGATGGCACTGTTATGGGGGCATCTGTGGATGGCACTGTTATGGGGGCATCTGTGGATGGCACTGTTATGGGGGCATCTGTGGATGGCACTGTTATGGGGGCATCTGTGGATGGCACTGTTATGGGGGCATATGTGGATGGCACTGTTATGGGGGCATCTGTGGATGGCACTGTTATGGGGCTCATTATGGGGGCATCTGTGGATGGTATGACACTGCTGTGGGGGGGATATGTGGATGACACCTATATAGCATCTTATCTAATGTGTCATCCACAGATCCCCCATAACAGTGTCCCTGTGTAGTGAATAGGGGCCGTCAACTGGTTTTGTGATGGCAGCAGGGTCCGGTGCAGTCACTGTATTCTACTACACTGGGCCCTGTTCACTGTAGTATAATCATATCTAACTTGTAGGTATTGTTAAACTATTCAAATCATCTGAAATCCAGCGCATATATTACTTACTACTAACTTCGTAGCAGTCAGGAGGCCAGGCGGGCACTGGCATCATGACTCACTACATCACGCACCTGCACCGCCTGCTTCATTCATAAAGTGGGTGAAGCAGGGTGCGTGACGTAGTGAGTTACGCTGCCGCCCGCTCGGCCTCCTGACTGCTATGAAGTTAGTAGTAACTACTACAAGCGCTGGATTTCAGATGATTTGAATAGTTTAACAATACCTACAGGTTAGATATGATTAAACTACAGTGAGCGGGGCCCGGTGTAAAGGATGAGAATAAGTGACCAAATAACTGAAGTGTGAACTGAGTCTAAGGGCTCATGCACATAAACGTATATATTTTGCAGTCCTCAAAAAACTGATCCACAAAAAATACAGGTGACATCCGTGTGCATTACGTATTTTGCGGAACGGAACAGCTGGTCCCTAATAGAACAGTACTATCCATGTCCGTAGTGCGGACGATAATAGGACATGTTCTATTTTTTTCGCGGAACGGAAATATGGAAATGGAATGCACACAGAGTAACTTCCGTTTTTATTGCGGACCCATTGAAATGAGTGGTTCCGCATACAGTCTGGAAAAAAAAAAAGTAACGGACACGGAAAGAAAATACATTTGTGGGCATGAGCCCTGAGAGTGACGCACAGTTATTCTACAGCTTTCAGAATGGATTCAAAAGCACCTGTTTGCACTGCCACAACACAGATTTATTTGCTTTACTGATGGCTGCTGTATGCTTTTCTTTTGGTTTTACAGAAGGGATTAGCTACTGTAGGAATGTTGGTGGCCTGCACGATGATACGCACGTCCATATGTGTGACCTGCCTGTTTTGACGCACAGTAACTGTTTTGCCACTGGAAAGGATTAGCTATGCATGTTGGTGCAATGCACACTGATGTACACTGAGATACACTCTCCCACCAGTTTAACTGCAGGCCAGGATAGACCTGATTTAACGCTCTTCATGACGAACTAATTTGTAACTAACCGAATTTCTTGGAGAAGCTCGTCAAATCGTCCGAATCAAATTTTTTAATACTTTGCTCATATTAAGTGATAAACGTTGCATATGCGAAGACCCTTTTAGATTTTATCAATAGGCCAATACACTGGACAATGATCAGGAATGAACTTATTAATTTATATACATTGTCTGTTTGTTTAGCTGCATTTACATGGGAATAAGCAACAGCTACTACCATCTTTTGTCTCTATACAGATTATCGGCATCACATGCAACCATTTTATGGGCCACATAAACAACAGATCACCTGACAAACAAGTATACTGTTTATTTGACAGGTGATTGAGCATATTTACATGAGGCAGTTATTGGGAACGAGTGTTCATATGAACGTTCACCTTCAATAAATGGCATGATACTCTATCCAATAGACCTTAAAGGGGCTGTCTCATGACAAACAATGGGGGCATATCGCTAGGATATGCCCCCATTGTCTTATAGGTGCGAGTCCCACTACTTGTGGGGCTTCGTTCTCGATATAGACAATAAGACAATGGGGGCATATCCTAGCGATATGTCCCCATTGTCTATGATGAGACAACCACTTTAAGGTAAAGGGGAAGCAAGAAAAAAAGTAAACGAAACAAAAACAAAAAAATCCACAAATGGGCAACAAAATGATAAAGTATAAATATTTTACCCCTATGATATATTGTATGTATTGTATATCAAAAATGTAGTCCCAGAGAGATGTTGCCATAGGATCTGTCTCCCTCTCTGTACTTCTCAAACGAGCAAATAGTATCTAGAAGAATGGGAGATTTCTTCTCCAATTCACTTTAAAATAACATTTACGGTTTCTGATATACCCTTTCGTTATTGATAGATGATGAGAAAATCCATTTTAGGTGGAAATTACATTGGCATTTCTACTGCTCCAATGTTGACTGTATTTTAAAGAATACAGAATTTATTATAGCTGATTGTAAATTGAGTGCATTTCATATGTAATGATATTATAGCTCTTCCAGTGTAATTGTTATTACCAGTCTATGAAGAGCTTGTGATGTAATGATGTGTAAAAATTGAGCCATTAAATGCTTGAATACATTCTGCAGATTACTTGGTGGCAAATTGTATTGTAGTTTAGTACATTTAAATCCAGAAATGGAATAGGATTCCATATACCGGTATGTGAGCTGAAACGATAAAATAGTCTATACCCCAGAGCACCTGATCAACTAGTATCATGATTATTATTGTATAAAAATAGCATTTCAGGCCAGATCTGCTTCAATAAAATAATTACATGCTCCCTGTGACCAAATTTTGATGCTATAATTCCAATTCTAATCTCCAATGTCTCAAGCAGAACTCATGTAATTCACACAAAACTACATTTGACTGGTAAATGAATCAGTGCTCCAGCATCCAATATGGAAATGGATATAATTTCTAGCATAGAAAGGGTCACTGTGCTTTCAGAAAACATATCAAAAGTTTGAGCACTCTCTAGAATGAGGGGACAGAAGTGCTCGCCAGAAGTTGCTCTCCCTCTGTCTTACGTTGCACCCAGCTGGGTCTCCTCAGATGGGCAGCAATGAAGATGGCTGTATCTGAATTTTACACTGTAGCTTTCCACGGTACACAGTACCACACAATCTGTATAGTTTTGTGTCTGGTCTGCGAAATGCAACAAAGCGGATCTGGCACGAAAAACAATCTAAGTCAATGGTGCCGGATTTTTTTCAGATCCTAAAAAAAAACTATTTGTTCAGTTTCGATTTAATACAACCGCATCCGAATGGAATGGATTCACTACGGTTTTGAGATCCTCTGGTGGATCTCAAAATCGGAATACAAAGCGCACATGTGAAAGTAGCCTAACAGGATCACCCAGGTTGCAGTACCTCTCAGTTCACTTCTCACCTTTTGCCGTATCACTTCGTCGCGACACACGATATTGCAGTCAGTTTCTCACATAGTGATGTTTACAGGGTGGCATGTCTCTTTTACAGGCCTAGGATGCTTTCAGGATTCATGGGTGGTTTCTCCCTATTCCCCAGCTCCAGCCTCAACTCCTCTAAGGTATTCGGCATCAGTTGACCTAGCTAATTCCTGTGGTGTTGTACCTTTATTTGCTGGCTTTAGCTTCCCCAGCAGTACAAACTCTCTATTCAGTTTTCTCTCTACCTGAGCTTTGACTAGATCTTCAAGGGGTATACCGGTTTTGCAATTTTCAGCATTAATTGACAGGAAGCAACCCACTTACTAATAGTGATTGATTATCTATAATACTGCACTTCATCACAGTCACGTAATATTTTGTGCTGTGTTCGTTTCTTGTCATGATAACATCATCAGAGCCAGACTGTCTATACCCTACAGGCAGTGGCGGATCCAGAGGTCTCGGGAGGGGCACTTTCCCGGGAAATAGGAGATCATTGGGCCCCTGTGTCCCCGCCCACCCTCAAGCCACACTCCCACACAGCCCCACCCATATATTGCGCCCATACCTCTTACATCCAGTGACGTCTCCTTTGATGTAGATGTTCTCTTTTATCATCTTCTCCATTTAGACCAGACCACCATGATGATTTCTTTCAGCCATCTCTCATTCTGCAGAGGTTGACAGACAGACAGACATCTTAGTTTCCTACTTTTCCTCCCACCTTCTCAACATCCCATTATGCACCCCCAATACTGAGACGCTGTGCCCCCCAAAACTATACTGTAGAAACAGACAAACCCCCTGAAAATACTAGTTACACACAGATAGCGCCTCTTCAATAATTATTGAAACACAATGCCCTAAAAAATAACTGCACCCAGCAAAATAGTGCCTAACACTAATAGTGTAACCATAATGTCCCCCAAAAATAACTGTGCTAAGCTGATACTGTGTCAGGGTGCCCCCACAGTAATAGTGCTCCCCAAAATCCTAACAATCGTATTAAATCTGTGCCAGAGTGCACTTAGTAGTAATAGTGTTCCTACAGTGCCCCCAACAGTAATTGTGTCCCAGTAGTAATAATGCTCTCCTCTTAGTGCCCCCAGTCAATGTCCCCAGAGTGCCCTCATGTGATCCAATGACCCATACTGTGTGCCACTACAAAAAACACTTAGTGCCCCCAGTTGAGCTAAGGTGCCCATAGTGCCCCTATAATTTGTGCCATTATAAAATACTCCTATATAGTGCCCCCAGAAGATGCCCCCATAGTGCTCCTCCCCCATCCCCATAGTGGCACCAAAATTGGTGCCAGTATTAAATGCCCCCATAGTGTTGCTTTCCCCCTTCTCCATAGTGCCACCCCTCAGGTGGGGACACAGAGCTTGTTCCCGGGGCCATTCCAACTAAGAGTGGCGTCAGAGGAACCCACCTACTCCTGGCTGGGGGGTGTCTGATGTCACTTGAGATGATGTTGACGACTGAGTCAACCATTCAAGGACAGCTGGGTTGCTGGTCAAAACACGCCTGTCACTGCGACTGCTGCTACCTTTGCCAGCTCCAGAAACATTCTTGCCATTTTCTAAGCAGGGCCTGACACCTATCAGACATATAGGCTCCAATTTCACCCCAGAATCAAGAATGAATGGATGTACTTATAATTATATATAAAGTGATTACCTCAGAATTTGTAGGTTCAGGATGAAATTTCACTCCAATTACACAATTAAGGATTAACGGATTTACTTAAGTAAAAAAGAATGTGAACACCCTAAAATCTGTAGTATCAGCCCGCAATTCCCCCCAACTACACAGTGAAAGATTAACGGATTTACTTATGTATAAAAGAACGTGAACACCCTAAAGTCTGCAGCATCAAGCCGCAATTTTACCCCAGTTACGCAATCAAAGATTAACGGATTGAATTATAAATAAAGAACGTGAACACCCGAAAATCAGTAATATCAGGCCGCAATTTCACACCATTGAACTATTCTATTCTTTGATTTTCCATTCCACTCACAGTGTTAAAAATAATGGAACACCAATTAGACAATCAAGGATTAACAGATTTACTTATGTATAAAAGAATGTAAACACCCAAAAATCTGTAGTATCAGACCGCAATTTCACCCCAATAACAGAATCAAAGATAAATGGAATCATGGATAAATCAGTAGTATTAAAACACTTTTTAACCCCAATTAGTGCAACAAGGTGTAATAGAATAGCTCCTATTAGCCAAGCTTTACTTTACAATCAAACATTTTTCATATTTTATAATGATATAATAAGGACATATTCATATTTTAATAAATAAAAAAAAAGACACAAAAATTAGCAGCATTTTGTCTGTGTTGCCTAATAGTCTGCTCACTCCCTTTAGTGTGGATAATGTCTCCCTATTATATCCTACACTATCTATAAGCTGTCCCTGAACTGAACTCAATAATAATATTTTGTGAATAAAGTCTTTCCTAATCACTTTCCCTAGTGCTTATAACGTCTCTCCCTGCACTAAGTTCACTGGAAAATGGGGGAGACCAGGCAGGAGGAGGCTTCTTATAGGGCTGTGACATCACAGGGGCTGGCTGATTGGCTGACTGCGCTGCATTATGGGTGATTCCTTGTTCCTGGGCTTCTTACTTCCTCTTTCTTAAACGTGCAGCAGCCATTAGAAAAAATTTGATTTGTTACCACAAAGCGCAAGAAAATTTGACTTTGTGACAAATCAAATTTTTACAGAAATTCGGATCGAATTCCACTTCTTCAACTTTGATTAGTTCAACACTAACTAAGGCTTCTTTCAGATTGATATCAATACAATGCAATTTTATACCCAACATTTTTGCAAACAGTCGGTTGCTGCTGTATATAGGGTTCCCACCCCAAGCAATATTTTTACAAAGATTACAGCAGATAAAAAGGTATTTTCTGTGTTTTTATTTTATTTTGTTTTCAACAGAAGCAAAGTAACATACGGCAGTACGTGTGAACGTTTTTGGCTATGCAAAACCTTCTTCAGACAATGAGAGATTACAAAAAATAATAATAAAGCCATATGTAATTACTATATTCAAATAACAACATATTGTTATAAAATAAGAAAAAGATAAAGTAAAATAATATACGAAAAGAATATGAATTACAGATGTCGACACCATGCAATCTAGATAATATAGATAGTATAGATGTACACTTGTCCGGATCTCGAGGTCATTTGGAGCAATATGCACTTTTCCATATAGGATGACAACTGCGCCGTAGCCTCTTACATATCCTGCAGTGACATAAGATCAACTAAGAATCATATGTTAAGGATCAGACATCCAGTAAAAATCCCAATACCATAGGTCTAATGTTTACATCAAACTAATAAAGCTGCGTTCAATAGTGCTGCATAATTCCGAATACTGTTCAAAATTTGAACAAATCCTAAATAAGTGTTCAGCGGATATAATAACACTAACACTGATGTACTTACAAACAGCAATCTCTGATATGAGAGACAAGATCCAGGCTATTGAATCCCAACTCTAAGATCTAATGCCTAGAGAAGAATATACCAAACTCCAAGACAAAATTACATCTATCCTCACGGAGAGATGGAAGGAAGTAGAGAGTACCATAAAGAAAAAATTTCTGAGAGACACAGAAGATTATCGTAACAATAGAGTATACCACTGGCCCGACTCTACCAACCGTAACCGATACAATGAGAGATCATCATCTGTGGACTCAAGAAGGTCCAACTCCAGCATTGAATCATTACATCGGGAGAGACCGCAAGACCAACAACATCCGAGAAACCCATGGAGGGGCTACAGGAATGCACCAGCCCAAGCTCAACAATCCACATCGGTGACTGCAAGATCTCAGGTAGGACCTATCTCTTTCATTACTGACTCCTCTACACCAGAATCCCTGGTTGTTAACATCTCATCATTTTCCATGAGCCCGGCGGAACTTATGCGGTTACAAAAAGGTTTATCCTTTTGTACCTCCTACCCAATTGACACTTTCCAATTGGATCTTGACTTACAACGTCTTTTCCGGAATATTCGCCTCAGGGTACATTTCTCTGAGATGAATACAAGAACTCAGAATAAGGAAGAAAGGGGACCATTGATATCCTCTTTAAACCTGGAATTATGTACCAAAAGTACCTATATGCCACCCAAAAACTATCCAGCGGTTGAGACTTTTGTCCAAATAGTACAGAGAGATTTTGAAATTTTTCGTAAAAAGGTGAAGGAGGGTCACTTTAGATACACTAATAATATGCAAAATACAGAAAGACAGGCATTAAATTCCTTAAGACGTTCTAAAAACCTAGTTTTTAAACCAGCAGACAAAGGTGGAGCCTTAGTAGTAATGGATAAGAGCCAATACACGACAGAAGTAAAACGCCAACTAAATGATGAAACAGTATATCAAAAACTAGATCAAAACCCATCACTAACAGTCTCTACTTCCATTAGAAATACTCTTCATCACTATCTTGATAATGGAGTAATAGATAGCTCCACAGTGGAATACCTCACCAAGTCACATCCGATAATCCTGGTTTTCTATATTTTACCCAAGATACATAAGAATCTACAACATCCACCAGGACGGCCGATAGTGGCATCAACTGAGTCCATTTTGTCACCCCTTTCCATTTTTCTGGAAAATATCTTTACCACCTTGATCAAAAAGACCAACTCCTTTCTATTAGATACAACATCCTTTTTTACTTTAATTCAAGAACTAGGGCCCCTACCAACAGGGATCATCCTGGTAACCTGGAATTTATCTAGTCTATATACCTCAATACAAAATGAGAAAGGTATCACGACAATTGAAAAACTACTAACTTCTGATTTACACACAGAAGTGCAATCTATATGTATTGACCTCCTCAAATTGGTTCTCTTCAATCATTTTTTCATGTTTCAGGATAGCTTCTACCTACAGAAACAGGGTACTGCGATGGGGTCCAACGTGCCCCCCCCCCCCACGCAAATAGCTTTATGGCCCATTTTGAGGAAACCTATATATATACCAACCAGCTATACATTAAACACACAATAACATGGAAAAGGTACATTAATGACGTTTTCTGTATTTGGGCAGGCCCAGAAGAATCCCTACTCTCCTTTCATCAATATATAAATTCGATCTGGCCGGAATTACAATTCACTATCCATTACAGCAATACTGTACTTCCATAGATTTTTGGGATACCAGTATCTCCATTAATAACACAACAGGGACACTCTCTTCAGATCTTTTCCGTAAAACAACTGAGAGAAACAATTTACTCCACTTTACCAGATTCCATCCCCCTGCAACACTGAAATCACCTCCTATCTCTCAATTCAAAAGAATTGAGACGATTGTCCAGGACCCCTTAGTACGAAAAACGAGACAAAAAGAGATGGAACAACGGTTTAAAAACAGGAGGTTATCCACAACATATCCTATTTAAAGCAGAAGAGAGAAAAACCAGGCAACCAGGTACAAATGAGAAAATTCCATTTGTGCACACATATCATCCCGCTACAAAAAAGGTCCTTAATGTCATCCAGGGACACTGGCCACTCCTATGAAAAGCTTATCCACAGGTGGAAGAATTTCACAATTCTATTCTACCCTGCAACCGTAGATCAAGGAACAACGTGACAACCTAGTGAGGGCGGATTTAGGTTCAGATGCACAAATACCCAAACAAATCTTCCTATCAACTCCAAAGAGGGGTACTTTTCCATGCTTACATTGTGCTCAATGTACACATATCCAAAAATGTTCCATCGTCACACATCGACATTAGGGGCTTTTACACATGTGACTCGGAATACGTAATTTACATCATCAAATGTCCGTGCGGACTGGCATACGTAGGAGAAACTTGTCAAAAAATACGTGACAGGATCTGTCAGCACAAATCGACCATACGACGGGAAAATCTGTTATTGACGGTACCTGCACATTTTCAAAGTCACGGACACTCCATTTTGCAACTTAGGTTCCAGGTGATTTAACACGTTTACCCACCACGCAGGGAAGGGAACAGAAGTAAAATTCTAAAGCGTAGAGAAGCGTATTGGATTCATTTATTACAGACCCTTAGCCCAAAGGGTATGAACAAAGAGTATACAATTCAGAGTTTTCTTAAAGATATATTATCTGGATTGATGTCCCATTGAATTTAACAACATGTAGACAATTGTATTTATATACAGTTGCAAGAAAAAGTATGTGAACCCTTTGGAATGATATGGATTTCTGCACAAATTGGTCATAAAATGTGATCTGATCTTCATCTAAGTCACAACAATAGACAATCACAGTCTGCTTAAACTAATAACACACAAATAATTAAATGTTGCCATGTTTTTATTGAACACACCATGTAAATATTCACAGTGCAGGTGGAAAAAGTATGTGAACCCCTAGACTAATGACATCTCCAAGAGCTAATTGGAGTGAGGTGTAAGCCAACTGGAGTCCAATCAATGAGATGAGATTGGAGATTGCCCTATAATAAACTCACACCAGTTCTGGGTTTGCTTTTCACAAGAAGCATTGCCTGATGTGAATGATTCCTCGCACAAAAGAGCTCTCAGAAGACCTACGATTAAGAAGTGTTGACTTGCATAAAGCTGGAAAGGGTTATAAAAGGATCTCCAAAAGTTTTGCTGTTCATCAGTCCACGGTAAGACAAATTGTCTATAAATGGAGAAAGTTCAGCACTGCTGCTACTCTCCCTATGAGTGGCCGTCCTGTAAAGATGACTGCAAGAGCACAGCGCAGACTGCTCAATGAGGTGAAGAAGAATCCTAGAGTGTCAGCTAGAGACTTACAAAAGTCTCTGGCATATGCTAACATCCCTGTTAGCGAATGTACGATACGTAAAACACTAAACAAGAATGGATTTCATGGAAGGATACCACAGAGGAAGCCACTGCTGTCCAAAAAAAACATTGCTGCACGTTTACAGTTTGCACAAGAGCACCTGGATGTTCCACAGCAGTACTGGCAAAATATTCTGTGGACAGATGAAACCAAAGTTGAGTTGTTTGGAAGAAACACACAACACTATGTGTGGAGAAAAAGAGGCACAGCACACCAACATCAAAACCTCATCCCAACTGTGAAGTATGGTGGTGGGGGCATTATGGTTCAGGGCTGCTTTGCTGCGTCAGGGCCTGGACGGATTGCTATCATCGAAAGAAAAATGAATTCCCAAGTTTATCAAGACATTTTGCAGGAGAACTTAAGGCCATCTGTCCACCAGTTGAAGCTTAACAGAAGATGGGTGTTGCAACAGGACAACGACCCAAAGCATAGAAGTAAATCAACAACAGAATGGCTTAAACAGAAGAAAATACGCCTTCTGGAGTGGCCCAGTCAGAGTCCTGACCTCAACCCGATTGAGATGCTGTGGCATGACCTTAAGAAAGCAATTCACACCAGACATCCTAAGAATATTGCTGAACTGAAACAGTTCTGTAAAGAGGAATGGTCAAGAATTACTCCTGACCGTTGTGCACGTCTGGTCTGCAACTACAGGAAACATTTGGTTGAAATTATTGCTGCTAAAGGAGGTTCAACCAGTTATTAAATCCAAGGGTTCACATACTTTTTCCACCTGCACTGTGAATGTTTACATGGTGTGTTCAATAAAAACATGGTAACATTTAATTCTGGGTGTGTTATTAGTATAAGCAGACTGTGATTGTCTATTGTTGTGACTTAGATGAAGATCAGATCACATTTTATGACCAATTTGTGCAGAAATCCATATCATTCCAAAGGGTTCACATACTTTTTCTTGCAACTGTATACTAATATATATATATATATATATATATATATATATATATATATATATATATATATATATATATATATGCTTTTTCTCCATAGACCCTTTAAACCTCCTCCTGGATCCAAGTGCCGCATCTGGTATCCTTCTTTATAACATTCTGTCCCTATCATTTTTAGTTTTATACACTCACCTAAAGAATTATTAGGAACACCTGTTCTATTTCTCATTAATGCGATTATCTAGTCAACCAATCACATGGCAGTTGCTTCAATTCATGTAGGGTTGTGGTCCTGGTCAAGACAATCTCCTGAACTCCAAACTGAATGTCAGAATGGGAAAGAAAGGTGATTTAAGCAATTTTGAGCGTGGCATGGTTGTTGGTGCCAGACGGGCCGGTCTGAGTATTTCACAATCTGCTCAGTTACTGGGATTTTCACGCACAATCATTTCTAGGGTTTACAAAGAATGGTGTGAAAAGGGAAAAACATCCAGTATGCGGCAGTCCTGTGGGCGAAAATGCCTTGTTGATGCTAGAGGTCAGAGGAGAATGGGCCGACTGATTCAAGCTGATAGAAGAGCAACGCTGACTGAAATAACCACTCGTTACAACCAAGGTATGCAGCAAAGCATTTGTGAAGCCACAACACACACAACCTTGAGGCGGATGGGCTACAACACCAGAAGACCCCACCGGGTACCACTCATTTCCACTACAAATAGTAAAAAGAGGCTACAATTTGCACGAGCTCACTAAAATTGGACTGTTGAAGACTGGAAAAATGTTGCCTGGTCTGATGAGTCTCGATTTCTGTTGAGACATTTAAATGGTAGAGTCCGAATTTGGCGTAAACAGAATGAGAACATGTATCCATCATGCCTTGTTATCACTGTGCAGGCTGGTGGTGGTGGTGTAATGGTGTGGGGGATGTTTTCTGGGCACACTTTAGGCCCCTTAGTGCCAATTGGCCATCGTTTAAATGCCACGGGCTACCTGAGCATTGTTTCTGACCATGTCCATCCCTTCATGACCACCATGTACCCATCCTCTGATGGCTACTTCCAGCAGGATAATGCACCATGTCACAAAGCTCGAATCATTTAAAATTGGTTTCTTGAACATGACAATGAGTTCACTGTACTAAAATGGCCCCCACGGTCACCAGATCTCAACCCAATAGAGCATCTTTGGGATGTGGTGGAACGGGAGCTTCGTGCCCTGGATGTGCATCCCTCAAATCTCCATCAACTGCAAGATGCTATCCTATCAATATGGGCCAACATTTCTAAAGAATGCTATCAGCACCTTGTTGAATCAATGCCACATAGAATTAAGGCAGTTCTGAAGGCAAAAGTGGGTCCAACACAGTATTAGTATGGTGTTCCTAATAATTCTTTAGGTGAGTGTATATTCTCTCCTGTTCTGCCCCCTCTCCACGCCCCTTTTTTCTTTAATGAATTATCTCTATTTCTCATCCTCTTATCTCTGATCTATCTCCTCTTTTGTCCTGATATCTCCTCCTCTCCTCTTATCTCTCCACTATAATATCAATGATAACTGTATTTAGTGTTATATTGCACATATCTATAGAATTACACAGCCCATCACACCTCAGAACACATAGTAATCCTATTCTGAATTATATTCTACTCTCCTGTGAGTCAGTTCGTGTTAGAGCTGCTATATGCGGTCCACGGCCTGGCACTTACGGCCGGTGGAACGCAACTTCCGGTCCCGATGCGTTCCACCGGACGATGCACATCCGGCCGGTGGAACACATAGGGCCAGATTTATCATTACTCTGACAGCTCACTCCACTTTAACATATGGCTAAAGTCAGTTTTAGCCAAGTCAGATTTATGATCGGCCCTTTAAGACTGTAATAAATGTGGTTTGATGGTAGCAGTTTATCCATCAATAAGCAGCTTTACGAAAAAGTTGCACATCTTTACGAAAAAGTTGCATGTTTTTATGAAAAAGTTGCATGTTCTATTAAAAAGTCCCATAAGATAAGCATGGTCCTCACTGGAGTGAAATTGCGACTTTTTTGCGACTTTTTAAATAGTCCCAATAGTAAATCTGTCTAGAGATTCATTTACATAAGAAAACACGCCCACTTTCAGAAAACTGGCGAGCATAGTGCAGAGCAAATTTGTGCGCAGTTTTAGCGTTTGGGACTTTTTTGGGGACTTTTTCACTCCATTATTCTGACCTGATCTAATGATAAATCTGGCCCATAGCGTCCCATGTGCTCAGAGCAGGATCCGCCCACCAGCTATGGCGCGATCCTGCTTCCTTCTTAAAATAGGACCTGTGGAAACAGGGGTGCACACGCACTGAAGTTTTTTGGAGCATAGCTCCAATACTTCTGGCGTGACTTCACTGCTTTTCTTTCTGAACTACACCCACTGCACAGGTAAGGGATGGAAGGTCTCCTGTTCATATGGAAAACGATTGATTAATGGAAGGATATGTTGATTTCTGATGACCTGGGATAGAGGGGGTCTTTCATGTCACTAATAGTACAGGGAGCTGTAGTATTTAGATTTTTACTGGATGTCTGATCCTTTACCTCTTGCCGCACACGTAACGCCGAAAGGCGTCCGGGCGGCGGCAGTCTCAGGCTCAGTGACGCCTATTGGCGTCATCTCGTGAGAGCCGAGATTTCGCGTGAACGCGCGCGTGCATGTGCGCACACTCACAGCGACGCGCAGCTGAGAAGTTGAACTACAGCCTGCCAGCGATGGTCATTCACTGGCAGGCTGTAGATGCGATTTCTTTTACATCAGAAAGGCATATTAGGTATATATAACAGCGTCTAATATACCTGCTACCTGGTCCTCTGGTGGTCCCTTTTGCTTGGATCGACCACAAGAGGACACAGGCAGCTCTGTAAGTAGCACCAATCACCACACTACACTACACCCCCCCCCCGTCACTTATTAACCCCTGATCACCCCATATAGACTCCCTGATCACCCCCCTGTCATTGATCACCCCCCTGTAAGGCTCCATTCAGACGTCCATTTGTGTTTTGCGGATCAGCGGGTCCGCAAAACACGGACACCGGCAATGTGCTTTCCGCATTTTGCGGATTTGCACATTGCCAGAACTATATAGAAAATGCCTTTTCTTGTCCACAATTGCGGACAAGAATAGGACATGTTCTATATTTTTGCGGAAAGAAAGTGCGGACCCAAAAGTGCAGATCCGCAATTCCGGATCCGAGTGGGACAAAGTCTGTCCCCATAGAAATAAATGGGTCCGCAATTCCGTTCCGCAAAATGCGGAACAGAATTGCGGACGTGTGAATGGGGCCTAAGGGTTCCTTATCACTGCCAGTTAGTTAGCTACTTTTTGCCACAAGTTAGCGGAAATTTTTATTTTTTATTTTTCTTACAAAGTCTCATATTTCACTAGCTTGTGCCCCAAAAAAAAAATCTTACATGAACTCACCATACCCCTCACGGAATCCAAATCCGTAAAAATGCCCTGTGAAATCCTAAAGATACTCATTGGAATTTGGGCCCCTTTGCGCATCTTGGCTGCAAAAAATTGTTACACATGTGGTATCGCCATACTCAGGAGAAGTAGGGCAATGTGTTTTGGGGTGTATTTTTACATATACCCATACTGAGAAATATCTCTGTAAATTGACAACTTTGTATAAAAAAAACTGAAAAAGTTGTCATTTACAGAGATATTTCTCACACACAGTATGGGTATATGTAAAAATACACCCCAAAACACATTGCCCTACTACTTCTGAGTACGGTGATACCACTTTTTTGCAGCCTAGGTGCGCAAAGGGGCCCAAATTCCAATGAGTACCTTTTAGGAGGGCATTTTTAGACATTTGGATTCCAGACTTCTTCTCACACTTTAGGGCCCCTAAAAGGCCAGGGCAGTATAAATACCCCACAAGTGACCCCATTTTGGGAAGAAGACACCCCAAGGTATTCCGTGAGGGGCATGGCGAATTCATGTAAAATTTTATTTTTTTCACAAGTTAGTGAAATATGAGACTTTGTAAGAAAAAAAAAATCTATTTCTTGTAACGGTCGTGTACACACACACATAGGGGGAAGGGAAGTGACCACTGCGCTCCACCCTTACCCCTGGCCCTGCCTACTTGCCTCGCGAGTCCTAATGACAGGGGACAACTGGACGGCAATCCCTAGCTTGAAATAAGTGCAGGGATGACAGACAGACAAACAACAGCATGTGAACGGACCGAGTCAATACCAGGAAAGTTACAAAGTACAAATGGAGCAAGCAGAGAATAGTCAGGAGAAGCCGGGGTCATAAATACCAGGAGAGTCGTGAAGTACCAAAGGAGTCAGCAGAGGATAGTCAGGAGGAGGCCGGGGTCAGAATACCAGGAGAGCAGCAAAGTACACAAGGAGCAGGCAGAGGATTGTCAGGAATTCAGCAGGAGGTAAGTACGCCAGGAAATACAAAATCACAGGTGGAACCTAAATTAACAGGCAACCTGTGGCCAGCAGGCTGCCTGTATTTATAGTGGGGAGTGAGGGTCATGTGACGTGGCCAGCGTCACATGACCGACAGACCAACCAGTCGAGCACCGAGTGATCAGCTCGGCGCTCAAGGCAGACTTGGGAGCAGGGAACCTCCCAGCTAGAAAAGCCGCCCTGGGAACGAGGTCAAACACAGATCCTCGCTCCCGAAGCTAAGCAGCAGGTCTGCGGCTAATGGGAGACCGAGTGCACCTTCGGAACCCCGTTACATTTCTGCTAACTTGTGCAAAAAAAAAAAAAAAACTTCTATGAACTCGCCATGCCCCTCACGGAATACCTTGGGGTGTCTTCTTTCCAAAATGGGGTCACTTGTGGGGTATTTATACTGCCCTGGCATTTTAGGGGCCCTAAAGCGCGAGAAGTAGTTTGGAATCCAAATGCGTAAAAATGTGAGATCCTAAAGGTACTCATTGGAATTTGGTCCCCTTTGCACACCTAGGCTGCAAAAAAGTGTCACACATGTGGTATCGCCGTACTCAGAAGAAGTAGGGCAATGTGTTTTGGGGTGTATTTTTACATATACCCATACTGTGTGTGAGAAATATCTCTGTAAATGACGACTTTTAAAAAATTTTTATACAAAGTTGTCAATTTCCAGAGATATTTCTCTCACCCAGCATGGGTATATGTAAAAATACACCCCAAAACACATTGCCCTACTTCTTCTGGAGATACCAGATGTGTGACACTTTTTTGCAGCCTATGTGCGCAAAGGGGCCAAAAGTCCAACAAGTACCTTTAGGCCCCTTTCACACGGGCGAGTATTCTGCGCGGATGCGATGCGTGAGTTTAACGCATTGCACCCGCACGGAATCCCGACCCATTCGTTTCTATGGGTCTGTGCACATGAACGGTGATTTTCACGCATCACTTGTGTGTTGCGTGAAAATCGCAGCATGCTCTATATTATGCGGTTTTCACATAACGCAGACCCCATAGAAATAAATGGGGTTGCGTGAAAATCGCAAGCATCCGCAAGCAAGTGCGGATGCGGTGCGATTTTCACGCACGGTTGCTAGGAGACGATCGGGATGGAGACCCGATCATTATTATTTTCCCTTATAACATGGTTATAAGGGAAAATAATAGAAACATAGAATGTGTCGGCAGATAAGAACCATTTGGCCCATCTAGTCTGCCCAATATACTGAATACTATGGATAGCCCCTGGCCCTATTTTATATGAAGGATGGCCTTATGCCTATCCCATGCATGCTTAAACTCCTCCACTGTATTTGCAGCTACCACTTCTGCAGGAAGGCTATTCCATGCATCCACTACTCTCTCAGTAAAGTAATACTTCCATGAAACCTTTGCCCCTCTAATTTAAAACTATGTCCTCTTGTAGCAGTTTTTCTTCTTTTAAATATTCTCTCCTCTTTTACCTTGTTGATTTCCTTTATGTATTTAAACGTTTCTATCATATCCCCTCTGTCTCGTCTTTCTTCCAAGCTATACATGTTAAGGTCCTTTAATCTTTCCTGGTAAGTTTTATCCTGCAATCCATGCACTAGTTTAGTAGCTCTTCTCTGAACTCTCTCCAAAGTATCAATATCCTTCTGGAGATATGGGGCCAGATTTATCATTAGCTCAGGTCAGAATAATGGAGTGAAAAAGTCCCAAAAAAGTCCCAAACGCTAAAACTGCGCACAAATTTGCAACTTCTTTCTGCTCTGCACTATGCTCGCCAGTTTTCTGAAAGTGGGCGTGTTTTCTTATGTAAAAGAATCTCTAGACAGATTTACTATTGGGACTATTTAAAAAGTCGCAAAAAAGTTGCAATTTCACTTTGCGACTTTTTCATAAAAACGTGCGACTTTTTCGTAAAGATGTGCAACTTTTGTAAAGCTGCTTACTGACGGATAAACTGCTACCGTCAAACCACATTTATTACAGTCTTAAAGGGCCGATCATAAATCTGACTTGGCTAAAACTGACTTTAGCCATATGTTAAAGTGGAGTGAGCTGTCAGAGTCACGATAAATCTGGCCCATGGTCTCCAGTACTAAGCACAATACTCCAAAGGAGGTCTCACTAGTGCTCTCTAGAGCGGCATGAGTACCTCCCTTTTTCTACTGGTAATTCCTCTCCCTATACACCCAAGCATTCTGCTAGCATTTGCTGCTGCTCTATGACATTGTCTGCCTACGTTTAAGTCTTCTGAAATAATGATCCCTAAATCCCTTTCCTCAGATACTGAGGTTAGGACTGTATCACTGATTTTATATTCTGCTCTTGGGTTTTTACGCCCCAGGTGCATTATCTTGCACTTATCAACATTAAATTTTAGTTGCCAGATTTTTGACCATTCCTCTAGTTTTCCTAGGTCCTTTTCCATTTGGTGTATCCCTCCAGGAACATCAACCCTGTTACAAATCTTTGTGTCATCAGCAAAAATACACACCTTACCATTGAGGCCTTCTGCAATTTCGCTGATAAAGATATTAAACAATATGGGTCCCAGAACAGATCCCTGAGGTACCCCACTGGTAACAAGACCTTGATCTGAATATACTCCATTGACTACAATCCTCTGTTGCCTGTCCCTCAGCCACTGCCTAATCCATTCAACAATATGGGAGTCCAAGCCCAAAGACTGCAATTTATTGATAAGCCTTCTATGTGGGACAGTATCAAAAGCCTTACTAAAGTCTAGATAAGCAATGTCTACTGCACCTCCACCATCTATTATTTTAGTCACCCAATCAAAAAAATCAATAAGATCTCCCTGAAGTAATCCCATGCTGTTTTTCATCTTTCAATCCATGGGATTTTAAATGTTCCACAATCCTCTCCTTAAGTATGGTTTCCATTAATTTCCCCACTATTGATGTCAGGCTTACTGGCCTATAGTTGCCCGATTCCTCCCTACTACCTTTCTTGTGAATGGGCACAACATTTGCTAATTTTCAATCTTCTGGGACGACTCCTGTTGCCAGTGATTGGTTAAATAAATCTGTTAATGGTTTTGCTAGTTCACCGCTGAGCTCTTTTAATAGCTTTGGGTGTATGCCATCAGGCCCCTGTGACTTATTTGTATTAATCTTAGACAGCTGACTTAGAACCTCTTCCTCTGTAAAGACACATGCATCAAAAGATTCATTAGTCTTCTTTCCTAACTGAGGTCCTTCTCCTTCATTTTCCTTTGTAAAAACTGAACAAAAGTATTCATTGAGGCAGTCAGCTAGTTCTTTTTCTTCTTCCATATCCCTTCCTTCTTTTGTTTTTAATTTGGTAATTCCTTTAGTTTCCTTTTTTCATTTATGTATCTGAAGAATGCCTTATTGCCTTTTTTCCCAGACTGAGCTAATTTCTCTTCTGCCTGTGCTTCAGAAGCTCTTATAACTTGTTTGGCCTCTCTCTGCCTAATCTTATAAATTTGTCTGTCATCCTCGTTTTTTTTTTTTTTTTTTTTATAATTCCTAAATGCTATCTTTTTGTTTTTAATGATTTTGGCCACTTCTGCTGAGTACCACAGTGTTCTCTTCCTTTTTTTGCTTTTACTGACAAGCCTAATGCAATTTTCTGTTGCCTTCAATAGTGCTACTTTTAAGTAGTCCCATATCTCCTGGACTCCAATGAAACTGTTCCAATCTGATAGGGACTTGTATACCACTAATCTAATTTTAGAAAAGTCCAGTTTTTCTAAAATCTAAAACTTTTGTTTTTGTGTGGTGTGACTCAGTCACTGTACTTATAGTAAACCACACTGACTGGTGATCACTAGATCCCAAGCTTTCCCCTACAATAATATCAGATACCAAATTCCCATTTGTGAATACTACATCTAAAATGGCCTCCTTCTGGGTTGGCTCCTCCACTACTTGCTGTAGAGATAATCCCAGTAGGGAATTTAGAATGTCTGTACTCCTGGCAGAACTAGCTATTTTGGTTTTCCAGTTTACATCTGGAAGATTGAAGTCTCCCATAATGATAACTTCCCCCTTCAATGTCATTTTAGCTATTTCCTCAACTAGTAGATCATCTAATTCTTTGACTTGGCTAGGTGGTCGATATATCACACCTACACGAGTTACCTTATGATTATCAAGATGCAAGGTAACCCAAACTGACTCTAAATTGTTCTCGCTAATTTGTATCAAATTAGATTTTATGCTATCTTTCACATACAGGGCCACCCCTCCCCCTTCTTGCCTTCTCTGTCTTTCCTGTATAGAGAGAACCCTGGTATTGATATATCCCAGTCATTACTCCCCTTGAACCACGCCACTACATCTATATTCTCAGATGCCATTATAGCCTCAAGTTCATTGATCTTATTCCCTAGACTGCGAGCATTTGTAGACAAGACTCTTAGCTTGTCATTTCTTAACCTTTGTGCTACTGGCCTCTTCTGGCATTGTTCCGGGGGGCAGTCGGACTGCTGGATTATCACTCTTTTGCCCCCCTTTCCTAGTTTAAATGCTCCTTAGCAAATAGCATTCTGAATACAGAATGCATAGTAAAATAGCGCTGGAGGGGTTAATACAAAAATTATTTAACTTACCTTAATCCACTTGATCGCGCAGCCAGCATCTTCTTCTGTCTTCATCTTAGCTGTGTGCAGTAACAGGACCTGTGGTGACGTCACTCCGGTCATCACATGATCCATCACATGATCCATCACCATGGTAAAAGATCATGTGATGACCGGAGTGACGTCACCACAGGTCCTGTTACTGCACACAGCTAAGATGAAGACAGAAGGAAATGCCGGCTGCGCGATCAAGTGGATTAAGGTGAGTTAAATTATTTTTAATTTTTTTTAACCCCTCCAGCGCTATTTTACTATGCATTCTGTATTCAGAATGCTATTATTTTCCCTTATAACCATGTTATAAGGGAAAATAATACAATCTACAGAACACCTAACCCAAGCGGTTTGGGTACTAAACATGCACGATTTTTCTCATGCGAGTGCAAAACGCATTACAATGTTTTGTACTCGTGAAGAAAAATCGTGCGTATTCCCGCAACGCACCCACACTTTTTCCCGCAACGCCCGTGTGAAACCAGCCTTAGGCTTTACAGGTTTGCTCACAATTTAGCCCCGCCCAAAATGCCAGAACAGTAAACACACCCCACAAATGACCCCATTTCGGAAAGTAGACACCCCAAGGTATTCACTGAGGGGCATAGTGGGAGATTATTTTTTTTTTGCAAGAAGTTAGCAGAAATGGAAACTTTATTATTATTTTTTTTCCTCAGAAAGTGTCATTTTCCTCTAACTTGTGAAAAAAAATTAAATCATACATAAACTCACCATGCCCCTCCGCGAATATTTTGGGGTGTCTTCTTTCTAAAATGGGGTCATTTGGGGGGGGGGGTAGTTATACTATCCTGGCATTCTAGCACCTCAAGAAACATGACAGGTGCTCAGAAAGTCAGAGCTGCTTCAAAATGCAGAAATTCACATTTTTGTACCATAGTTTGTAAATGCTATAACTTTTGCGCAAACCAATAAATATACACTTATTGGATTTGTTTTATCAAAGACATGTAGCACAATAAATTCTGACACAAACTTGTATAGAAATGTAATTATATTTGAACAATTTTACCAGAAAAAGTTAAAAATACACTTTTTTTGAGAAAATTGCGGTCTATTTTGATTAATATCAGAAAAACAAAAACTCTCAGCAGCAATCGAATAGCACTAAAAGAAATCTGTATTTGTGAGAAGAAAAGGAGGTAAAATTCATTTGGGTGCCAAGTTGCATGACCGAGCAATAAACCGTTAAAGTTGTGAAGTGCCGATTTGTAAAAAAGGGCCTGGTCACTAGGGGGGTATAAACCTGTGATCCTTAAGTGGTTAACATATGATTCTTAGTTGATCTTATGTCACTGCGAGATATGTAAGAGGCTACGGTGTAGTTGTCATCATACAGGGAGTGCAGAATTATTAGGCAAATGAGTATTTTGACCACATCATCCTCTTTATGCATGTTGTCTTACTCCAAGCTGTATAGGCTTGAAAGCCTACTACCAATTAAGCATATTAGGTGATGTGCATCTCTGTAATGAGAAGGGGTGTGGTCTAATGACATCAACACCCTATATCAGGTGTGCATAATTATTAGGCAACTTCCTTTCCTTTGGCAAAATGGGTCAAAAGAAGGACTTGACAGGCTCAGAAAAGGCAAAAATAGTGAGATATCTTGCAGAGGGATGCAGCACTCTTAAAATTGCAAAGCTTCTGAAGCGTGATCATCGAACAATCAAGCGTTTCATTCAAAATAGTCAACAGGGTCGCAAGAAGCGTGTGGAAAAACCAAGGCGCAAAATAACTGCCCATGAACTGAGAAAAGTCAAGCGTGCAGCTGCCAAGATGCCACTTGCAACCAGTTTGGCCATATTTCAGAGCTGCAACATCACTGGAGTGCCCAAAAGCACAAGGTGTGCAATACTCAGAGACATGGCCAAGGTAAGAAAGGCTAAAAGACGACTACCACTGAACAAGACACACAAGCTGAAACGTCAAGACTGGGCCAAGAAATATCTCAAGACTGATTTTTCAAAGGTTTTATGGACTGATGAAATGAGAGTGAGTCTTGATGGGCCAGATGGATGGGCCGTGGCTGGATTGGTAAAGGGCAGAGAGCTCCAGTCCGACTCAGACGCCAGCAAGGTGGAGGTGGAGTACTGGTTTGGGCTGGTATCATCAAAGATGAGCTAGTGGGGCCTTTTCGGGTTGAGGATGGAGTCAAGCTCAACTCCCAGTCCTACTGCCAGTTTCTGGAAGACACCTTCTTCAAGCAGTGGTACAGGAAGAAGTCTGCATCCTTCAAGAAAAACATGATTTTCATGCAGGACAATGCTCCATAATACGCGTCCAAGTACTCCACAGCGTGGCTGGCAAGAAAGGGCATAAAAGAAGAAAATCTAATGAAATGGCCTCCTTGTTCACCTGATCTGAACCCCATTGAGAACCTGTGGTCCATCATCAAATGTGAGATTTACAAGGAGGGAAAACAGTACACCTCTCTGAACAGTGTCTGTGAGGCTATGGTTGCTGCTGCACGCAATGTTGATGGTGAACAGATCAAAACACTGACGGAATCCATGGATGGCAGGCTTTTGAGTGTCAGAAATGTATATTTGTGAATGTTGAGATGTTATATTGGTTTCACTGGTAAAAATAAATAATTGAAATGGGTATATATTTGTTTTTTGTTAAGTTGCCTAATAATTATGCACAGTAATAGTCACCTGCACACACAGATATCCCCCTAAAATAGCTAAAACTAAAAACAAACTAAAAACTACTTCCAAAAATATTCAGCTTTGATATTAATGAGTTTTTTGGGTTCATTGAGAACATGGTTGTTGTTCAATAATAAAATTAATCCTCAAAAATACAACTTGCCTAATAATTCTGCACTCCCTGTATATGGAAAAGTGGATATTGCTCCAAATGACCTCGAGATCCGGACAAGCAAACATCTATACCAGGGGTGCACAACCTGCGGCCCTTGATACCATTCTGTGCGGCCCCCAACCATCTAGTAACAGACATGTATGCCTATGTCTTGTGGCTGCTCATGTATTTTTCATGTATTTCTCTCATTAGAGGGGAGTCCTGGAAGTGTAACTAGACCTTAATGGTATATAATGTGTGTTCAATATGCCATAAGTACAATATTTGTTGTTAATACACCTTTAAATTTGAATTTCGTCCCTCGTCATTGGTTTAGTCTGGCAATGTGGCCCCCAACCAGGAAACGTTGTGCACCCCTGATCTATACTATCTATATTATCTAGATTGCATGGTGTCGACATCTGTAATTCATATGATTTTCATATATTATTTTACTTTATCTTTTTCTTATTTTATAACAATATGTTGTTATTTAAATATAGTATTTACATAAGGCTTTATTATAATTTTTTGTAATCTCTCAGTGTCTGAAGAAGGCTTTGCATAGCCGAAAACGTTCACTGCCATATGTTACTTTGCTTCTGTTGAAAACAAAATAAAAGAAAAACACAGAAAATACCTTTTTATCTGCTGTAATCTTTGTAAAAATATCAATACAATACAATGCAAGTATGCTCTCTGATTGATAGATGGAGGAGGCTGATACCATGCACAGAAGTCCATGTTACCCTCCCCTGGGGACATGTACAGTTATATACGGAGAGACAATCTGTGTCTCTCCTCTGTGAAGCCTGTTAGTAAGTCACTCGCTGCCCTCCTCACTTCCTCCACACTGGCTGACATCTCAGCCAGATGAAGGGGAGGAGGGCTTATTTCTCCTGCAATATAATGAGCTGTCTAAAATATAGAAATTCAAGCTAGGTCTAGTTTTAAAGCTGACAATCTCAGCTTCAAACCAAGACCAGGTCTGTAATAAATCACAGGTTACAGCACTTAGAAATTTGGTCAGGAATAAGAGCTGTTGGTTATATGCAACTTTCATTGAGACCCTTTTAAATCTCTAGATGTTACACAGCCTAAGATCCAACCATTAACAATAAGGATGTATAAGATATGTCATTTGATACTGAATTGTCACCCTGCCAGGCAGGATGACTTACTCGGCAGAGGGTTAAATCTAATTAGAAAAATATGTGCATTTCCCCGTTCAGCCTTGATGTCCTTGAGTTTGGACACAGTGTCTAGAATGGTTTACTACAATAGAACATGAAAAAAAAAAAACAATCAAACATTTGTCATATTTTATAATGATATAATAATAATGACATATTCATATTTTAATAAATTGGCAGCATTTTGTCTGTGTTGCCTAATAGTCTGTCCCTGACACATGCCATAAAATAATGGACACCATTGAACTATTCCATTCTTTGATTTTTCCATTCCACTCACAGTGTTAAAAATAATGGAACAAATAGCATACTTTTTTATTTTTTTTATTTTTTATTTTCACAAGGGAAAAGCAATGAATGCTGTGCTGTTCTGGTCTGGTATAATAACTTCACACAACAGAAGGGGATGAAAAGGATAAAAATAGAGGTTTTTGCTAACTGAAAACTAATAATCAAAATTAATACAAACTGTGGAAACATTTCTGTGTGTTTTTCAACTGTTTAGTGGACTAGAATAATATATAGGAAAAAAAACAATGTAAACAGAGGTTAAAGGGCACCTGTCACCTATACGATGCTACCCTCACTGAGCATTTCTAAATGTTCATTGTGTTACCCTAAACCCCTAAACATATAAATTACACTTTTAATTTAATTTGCAGACGAATTCAATAAGTATTATGCATTTTTGTACTTTCCGCCTTTTATGTAAATTAACATAAGAGTCATATCTTACTTGTGTGACCAGAGAAGAGTCATATTTTCAAGCTCCGACTCATCTCAGGTTAATTTTCATATGTATCAAATCGGTTTTTTTTTTACACAATAAAAGCACACAGAGCTATGGGGACTGGGTATTGTGGATGTGTTAGTGGCCATCTAGCAATCCATGTCCTCAGCTCTATACACAAAATCCGGGTGACAGGTTCCCTTTAAGTGAATACATCGTCTGTGCATGAAATGCAATTGTAAACATTACAGTTTTCATAAGCACCTGTTCACCAAAAAAAGGCCAAAAAGTGGCCTTAGCATACCATTTTTTCAATTGTATAGAAAAAGTTTGCATGCGCTTTCCTTCACAAAGGTAAATCTGTACCAACCTGCTCCATATTTGGCATTAGAAAACTAGTGGGGTCATCTATCAAGACTGGCGTTTTATACGCTGGTCTTAATACCCCAATGTGCAGGTGGTGGATGCGCCGAAGTTATGTAGAGGTGCATCCACCTAATGCCTTAGGGTACTTTCACACTAGCGTTTTTGCTGGATCCGGCAGGGTTCAGCAAAAACGACTACCGTATTTTTCGCCCCATAAGACGCACTCCCCCCCCCCCAAAAGTGGGGGGAAAATGCCCCTGCGTCTTATGGGGTGAATGCCGCCATTTTACATCGCATCGCAGACTGCGATGTATCAGCTGGAGGGGGGATCGAGGAGGGGGCGGTGTCATGCAAATGCGGTGGGGCCGGTGCGGTCACTGTACTCCGGCCCCGCCGCTCACTCACTTCCTTAATGCCTAAACCTTTTATAATAATAACTTTAATTGAAGTTCCGATCCCCAGCCCCTTCTGTACTACTTACTAAATGTCCTGTAGCAGGCAGCCGGCCGTAACTCACTGATGTCACGCGCCGCCCGCCCTGCTCTGCCTGCTACAGGACATTTAGTAAGTAGTACAGAAGGGGCTGGGGATCGGAACTTCAATTAAAGTTATTATTATAAAAGGTTTAGGCATTAAGGAAGTAAGTGAGAGGCGGGGCTGGAGTACAGTGACCGCACCGGCCCCGACGCATTTGCAGGACACCGGCATATGAGGGCATCTGTGGATGCCACTATTATGGGGTGGGGGATATGTGGATGGCACTGTTATGGGGTGGGGGATCTGTGGGTGACATATATATAGCAGTGCCATCCACAGATCCACCCCCCATAACAGTGCCATCCACAGATCTCCCCCCCATAACAGTGCCATCCACAGGTCCCCCTCCCCATAACAGTGCCATCCACAGATCTCCCCCCCCCCCATAACAGTGCCATCCACAGATCTCCCCCCCATAACAGTGCCATCCACAGATCTCCCCCTCATAACAGTGCCATCCACAGATCACCCCCCCATAACAGTGCCATCCACAGATCTCCCCCCATAACAGTGCCATCCACAGATCCCCCCATAACAGTGCTACCCACAGATCCCCCCCATAACAGTGCCACTCACAGGTCCCCCCATAGTAGTGTCATGCACAGACCACCATAAGTTCAAAACCCACCAAAAGCACACCTTTTGGTTAAAAATATTTATTTTCCTCCTCAAAAACCTGGTGCGTCTTATGGGCCGGTGCATCTTATAGGGAGCGAAAAATACGGTATGTTACTGATAATACAACCGTCTGCGTCTGTTATGAAAGGATCCAATTGTATTGTCTTTAACATAGCCAAGATGGATCTGTCACGGACTCCATTGAAAGTAAATTGGGAACGGATCCGTTTTCTATTGTGTCAGAGAAAACGGATCCATCCCCATTGTCTTGCATTGTGGGTCATGACGGATCGGTTTTGCTCCGCATCCTATGACGAAAATCAAACCACAGCATTCCGCGGTTTGCTCTCCGGTATGAGAACGGAATGCATTTTGGAGCATTATGTTCTGATCAGTTATATTTTTAGCCCATTGACAATGAATTGCGACGAAAACTGAAGCGTTTTCTCCGGCATTGAGACCCTATGACGGATCTCAATACCGGAAAATATTAACGCTAGTGTGAAAGTAGCCCAAATCTACACCAGCTCCCTTGCTAGTGTAGATTTAAATAATTTTCTATGCCTAAAACAGGCGTAGAAAGCGATAAATGAGACAAGCCTACTGTTATGACGGCACTGCAAATACTGTGCACTGTGAACTGTTATGTGGGCACTGTGGATGTCACTAGTATGAGGATGCTGTGGATGTCATCATGTTACTGTTATGGGGGCAATGTTGTTGCCACTCTTATGGGGACACTGTGGATGTCACTTCTATGCGGCCACTTTAAATGGCACTGTTATGGAGTACTGTGAATGTTACTGCTGTCAATACTAATATGGCCCACTATGGATGTTACTGTTCTGGAACACTGACAGTGTCACATCAGGCACGTTACTCTTACCAGCCACTGTTGATGTCACTGTTATAAGGCACTGTGGAAGTCACTGTTATGGGAGCACTGTGGATGTCACTTTTATGGGACCGATGTGGATGTCACTTTTATGGGACCGATGTGGATGTCACTGTTATGGGTGCACTGTGGATGTCATTGTTATGGGGGCACTGTGGATGTCATTTTTATGGGAGCACTGTGGATGTCATTGTTATGGGAGCACTGTGGATGTCATTGTTATGGGGGCGCTGTGGATGTCACTGTTATGGGGGCACTGTGGATGTCACCTTTAGGGGAGAACTGTGGATGTCACTGTTATGGGTGCACTGTGGATGTCACTGTTATGGGGGCACTATGGAAGTCACTGTTATGGGGGCACTGTGGATGTCACCTTTAGGGGAGCACTGTGGATGTCACTGTTATGGGGGCACTGTGGATGTCACTGTTATGGGGGCACTGTGGATGTCACCTTTAGGGGAGCACTGTGGATGTCACTGTTATGGGGGCACTGTGGATGTCACTGTTATGGGGGCACTGTGGATGTCACTGTTATGGGGGCACTGTGGATGTCACTGTTATGGGGGCACTGTGGATGTCACTGTTATGGGGGCACTGTGGATGTCACCTTTAGGGGAGCACCTTGGATGTCACTGTTATGGGGGGCACTGTGGATGTCACTGTTATGGGGCACTGTGGAAGTCACTGTTATGGGAGCACTGTGGATGTCATTGTTATGTGTGCACTGTGGATGTCACTGTTATGTGTGCACTGTGGATGTCACTGTTATGTGTGCACTGTGGATGTCACTGTTATGTGTGCACTGTGGATGTCACTGTTATGTGTGCACTGTGGATCGTTATGGGGTGCTGTGGATATCACTTATGGCTGCTCAGTGGATGTCACTATTATGAAGATGCTGTGGATGTCACAATGTCACTGTTATGGGGGCAATTTAGTTGTCACTCTTATTGCCTACTATGCATGTCACTGTTATGGGAACACTGTGGATGTCACCATTATGGGAGTGTAAAGTGCAGGAAACTAGAAGCGTTTTTCCTTAGGATAGGATTTTACTGTAAAACTGGCAGTAAATAATGGATAACAGAACAGAGGAAAGTAATATTTGACAAATAACTCTGGCTTAACCCTGTCTTTGCCGCACAGCTGTGTATGGGGAGTCTCCCTCTCCGTTACACATCGTCTCTCAGGGTTCCCAAGAGTCAGATATTTACCCTGTCTGCAGCCACATGCCTGTGTGAGGTGAGTCTCTCAATGTCTTTTAAACACCAACTAAGACACTGGGAGCTAATTCCAAAATGACTTAAACAGCATGTATTCCCTGTCCTAGGGAATGCTACGCTCAGCGCTGCTGCCTGCACGTGCGTCTCACTATGGCCGATGGCCCTCACTAGCTCCTCTCAGGACTTCCTGGTAACCTGCGGTGTGCACTGCATGATTCAACTGCCGGCCTCTGTCCCTGTCGGTAAACCAGCCTCGGGATCTCCTATTCTATGGCCTGCTTTGTAGCTAACAGAGCCAGAGGCCCTTGAACCTTCAGCAGCTCTGATTCCACTGGTTCACACAGCACTCATCCACTTCTCAGCCCTGGGCCCTGGCTTCCTCCAGGTTGCTGTATACATCTCACACAGCTCCCTCTGCTGGCTTGGAGGTAGTCCTGCGGCATTACAGAAACTGTGTGAACGTCACTGTTATGGGAGCACTATGGCTGTCACTGTTATGGGAGCACTATGGATGTCACTGTTATGGGAGCACTATGGATGTCACTGTTATGGAGTACTGTGAATGTTACTGTTGTCGATACTATTATGGCCTACTATGGATGTTACTGTTCTGGAACACTCTCAATGTCACAGCAGGCTCGTTACTGTTATCAGCCACTGTGGATGTCACCGTTATGTGGGCACTGTGGATGTCACTTTTATGTGGGCACTGTGGATGTGACTGGTATGGGATTGATGTGAATGTCACTGTTATTGTAGCACCGTGGATTACACTGTTATATATATTCAACCTAATCTATTGAAATTAAGTTGGAATAAGTTGTTTAGAGTAAGGTTAAAGGGGTTCTCAGGGAATGATTTAAAATGGCTGCCAGCAACTGGTCCTAGAATGTGAGCAGAACTGGTTGCTTCCACTTGCAGAGCTGTCTAGGCGGGTGAGGGGGCAGGGCCTCACCACACACTATGCTCTGGCACTTGCACATACTACTAATTGGTAAGTTTTCCTGTCAGCCATGATGGCATATCATAGGCAGAATTGCAGCATACGGGTAGGCTACCCGACACTGCTAGATTGGAATGTGTATTTCCCTTTAAGCCAGTCAGGCCAGTTACCGGCAATCCTTGTTACAACCAGCAGAGGGAGCCCCCATTTCAGTATAAATAGGCTAGGGCCTAGCTCAGGAAGGCAGAAGTTTCTAGACTCAGTGCTGAGAGGGTAGAGTAAGCCCTGTAACCGGATTCCAGATCCGAGGAGAAGGTTCCCCTCCTGAGTCCGTATTCGTAGAAGCAAGAAGGGCATAGTTAAACAGCCTGAAGACCCAGAATACAACAGAAGGCGAGTCTAATCAGCAAGAGGTACTCAAGGTAACAGAGGAGGTACTTGATAAAGACAGATTCAAGGATACGCCAGAGCTAGGGCATCAGACCTTGGAGAATAAGTCACATGTTTCAGGATCAGTCAGGAATAGAGTGCAAGCCTCCTGTACTACAAGTCCTGTGTTTAACCCTCTGCAAATCACCTTGCTATTTCCGGCCTGTCTGTAACTTATGCAAAACCACTGTCTTCATATGCAAATCAACTGTCTTCAATGGAACTGCGTTTCCACCTATGTCCATGCATGATTACTATTGAAAATTCCAGTAAAGTTCCAGTTTTGGTTGGCTATCACGTGGTTACTCCATTATTCTACATAACATTACACGGCGTGTCACCGTTTAATTGACACTGGCGTCACGAACATTTATGAACTGCCTGTTCCAGTATCTGCCCAGATTGAAGACGTCAGTAAATCCCAGGTTAGTGGGTTACTCTGCACTACAAAGCCCAGCATATCTAAGGCTACACTACTGACCCCCTGGGACACTGCAGAATCACATCATTACTATCTATTGTAGAGCAGTGTGGTATGTAGTGAGGCCACTCCCGTTCACCCCCCCAGGCAGCTCTGTAAGTGATGGCAATCAGTCCTGCCCACCTTTTAGGACAGGTAGCTGGTGGACATTTTAAATAATTCCCAGAGAACCCCTTTAAGCTTCTATGTAGCAGATTTGTTGCAGAATTTTGCCACGTTCTAGTCAAAGTCCCTGATGTCTAAAGAACATTGAAATCTTGAGAAATTCAATAATTCAATGTCAGATCCTGCTGTGGGTATGACATTCATTTAAAAGAACATGCAGATGTTGCTGAGCTAAACTTGACTTTGATAACACATGTCACAATGTTATCTTGGTTTGGGGTGATATGAGAGGCAATGGGGGTTAATATGAGGCAATGGGGGGATGATGGGCATGATGGGCACATCTGAGGTCTGAATGGGAGTCTTAACATTGGGGGTCTGATTGGTGCTGTGGGCTGAGGTCTCATTAACATTGGGGGTCTGATTGCTGGTCTGATCTGAGGTCTAATGAAACAGATTTTTCTTATTGTCTTCCTCTAAAAACTAGGTGCGTCTTATGGGCAAAAAATACGGTTGTTATTTTTTTCTTGCCATTCTTTAGTTAACGCGTTAACCTTTAAGTTTAGCATCTGTAGTTGCAAGTCCTTATGCTTATGGTTTATGGTAAAGTACCTTTATATCTATTGGCCTTCAAAAAATGATAGGGGAAATCTGGTTGCTATTGAGAAGGTCTATGTTTCAATACATTAATGCTGATATTTCTTGCTCATCTTTATGAAAAGTCTTTGTTGTGAGAAGGCCCCCAGGGCTGCCTTTTATGTATGCCTATTAGGCCTTGCCAGATTTTTCTCTGACAGCAGGGGTAGACTTGGAACTTAAAGTGTCCCGGGAAAAAAAAACTAGAAGAGGTTAGGAGCAGGAGACAATCTTTTTCATCCGAGACGCCGATGAACAGGAGTCTCCACAGACCTAGCTACAAGGAAAAGGACAGCCAGTGAACAGCCACTCGATCGGCAGGTAGGAGCCCAGAAACAACATGCACTTACCTGCCGTGGCCACAAGAACAACCACACCCCCATGCAGACAGGAAGCATGGTGGACCCAGGCAGAGCTGTTCACCGATTTGTGATTCCCCTCCAGGGAACCCAGACACCCCCATCCGGAGGTTATGGGACTCGCAGGGAAAATGTCTAGTGAACATGCTGGAAAACAGACACCCACATGTCAGACATGTAACAACAACTAGACATACAACAGACACCCACACCAAACATAGATACAAAGGAAAGGAAGGTAAAGACATAGGGAACATAGGGGAGACATCATGGTGGCATTGATGTCTAGTTAGGAGGCCCTCCCACTGGACAGATGGTATATCCAGGATAGGAGCAGCACTCCAGCTCAAAGGCTGGAGGGCAACTGACCACTTGCTCACAACACAACATATAAAGAGCCAAGAGGCAACACCCAAGACACACCTAAATCCACACCAGCCAGATAATTAACCCCTCCGGCACCAGACAGGGAAGGACCCAAGGGGAAGGAGGAGCCACATACATGCTGCAAAAATGACACATTGTCACGGGCAATAGCATGCCCAGCAACCGTGTCACGGCGCACACAGCAGAGGCCGTGACAGGTAGAAAAAGCTTTGTTGAAAGAAATTTTTTAAAGTTATGGGCCTTGGGGATGTGGGTATACAAGAACATTTTCTTTGTTTTAGTTGCAAAACTAGTAAAACTTTAAGGCTACTTTCACATCTGCACATCTTAGTGATTCCAGCAGGCTGTTGCGGCAGATAACAGCCTGCCGGAATTCACCGGATCCGGCACTGCCGGATACAGATGGAATGCCCGCCAGCCCCATTAGCTATTATAGGGTTCGGCGGAGAAATGCAGAGAATCGTCTGGACACAAACTGCTGCATGCTGTGGTTTGTGTCCAGCCGATTCCCGGCATTTTCTGCCAGATCAGGTGGCCGGATCTCTATGGCTCTGCTGTGAAAGTAGCCTAATTATAAAAAAGCTATTTGTGATTGCTGTAATTAGAGATGTTTTAAAAAATTCGATTGGACTGCTTCACCAAGAAATTCGATTGGATCCAAATTAATTTGTCACGAATCGCATTAAATCTGCCCAATCTACCTAATCATATTCTTCCCACGTGGTGGCAGAATCATAGTATGAAGGCTTGGAACGTAAAGGGTTTCTACCACCAGAAATACTGTTATGTAGCTGACTGACATTAGCGATGCGCTAATGTTAGCACTACATAACAGTATGTTTGTTACCTTTCTCCCTGCAGCAGTTTGGATAAAATAAGTACTTTTATAATATGCTAATGAGCCTCGCTCCGCCCCGCTCCTCTTGATTGATGCCACGGTTCGCAGCATTGCTTACGAAATCCCGTGCCCGCGCCGTTCACTTCTGTATTTGGTGCAGGCGCAGTGAGTGAATGATGCGCTCCTTGTGCTGGTTTCCTCAATGCCCCTGCGCCGACTACGTCACAGTGAGGAAGCCGGCATCAGGAGAGCTGCCTTCACTCACTGCGCCTGCGCCAAATACAGAAGTGAACGGCGCAGGCGCGGGATTTCGTTAGCGATGCTGTGAACCGTGGCATCAATCAAGAGCAACGGGGCGGGCAGAACAGGGGACCTGGGCGGGATAATCGATGAGTAGACGGAGCCTCTAGGTGCTGATTTTTACGCCCACATAGCACCTAGAGGCTCATTAGCATATAATAAAAGTGCTTATTTTATCAAAACGGTTGCAGGGATAAAGGTAAAAAACACACTGTTATGTAGTGCTGACATTAGCGCATCGTCAGCTACATAACAGTATTTCTGGTGGTAGAAACCCTTTAAACTGCAGGCAGAGTGTAACAGTGAGAATAGTGGCCCAATGACCAGGGGAGGGGGGGGAAGCAGCAGTGGCTGTAACAGTGAGAATAGTGGCCCCGTGACAGTGTGGGGGGGGGCAGCAGCAGTGGTATGCATATCCTTGTAAAAATGTAACATGTACATATCAGTAGGCCAAGAAGCCCCACTGTAGGAATGGCACCGGTGTCTGGAAATCCTGGTTGATCCACGTCTAATTCATCTTCATGAAGGTTAGTATCTCAACATTTTGGGAGGAAAGGCGAGTTCTCTTAGCGGTAACTACGCCGCCAATCGCACTAAACATCCACTCTGGCCGGGCAGGAAAACATGCCCATGGCAAACTCGGCCAGTTGCGGACACATTACAAGTTTGCATGCCCAGTAGTCCAGGGGATCTTGGATCATGGGTGACAGGGTGTAGTCTAAGTGTGCCACCACCTGCTGGTTGAGGTTCTACTGCATGTCCAACTGCTGCTGGGTGGTTTCTTCCGAAGGTGGCTGGCGAAAACCGCTCATCAGAGACTCCAGACTTAAGTTGCTGCTTATTGAGCTGGTGCTGCTCCTTGACCCCTGACACCCCCCACACACACAAATAGTAGTGGATCATGAGCACAAAGGGTTCCCGCAGGCAGACCTTCTTTAGAACGGGTGAAGGTGCTTGTAGGCAGTGACCATCTGACTACACAGCATGTCTCTATAGCACCCATTTTTGACCGTTAGCGAGGGTCTAATGTGGATAGCCAGTGTTAATCCCTTGGCTGTCATTACACAAACAAGAAAGAACGCATCTGTCCATTTACGCAAGGGACTCAGAGCCAAGCAGTTCCTCCCCATTGTGGCTTAGTTCGTCAAGGCTGACCAGGTGCAGAACTGCATGACAACTCCTAGCTTTGCATAGGTGATATGATGGAGGACCACTGTGAACTGTACCTAGAGGGGAGGCTGAGCACAAGGTGGAGGATGAGGAGGCAGAGGAGGACATTGGTGCAGAAAACCCAGCATTACAATGCGGTGGTGGCATTGCCATCACCTGGCCAAGTTGCTGGTGTGTCTGGGCCGGAACCACGTTTACCCAGTGGGCTCTGAACGACATATATTGTCCTTGACAATAGTTACAACTCAAAACGTCAGTGCTGGCATGAACTTTACCAGACACTGAGAGTCCCAAGCAGTGGCGTGCCTAAGGTGTTTGGCACCTGGGAGGGTCCTTTCTCTGGTACCTCCCCCCCCAATGCTTTAAAAAATTGTGTATCATTGCCCTCATTGTACAACCTTCACAGTAGTTAGGTTCAGATATGTGCCCCCTAATAATGTCCACATTGTGCCCCTTCACAGTAGTTATGCCCATATTGTGCCCCCTCCTGGTAGTTATGCCCACACTGTGCCCCCTCACAGTATATATACCCTCATTGTACAACCTTCACAGTAGTTATATCGACATTGTGCCCCCCCTTAAATTATGTATCCCTTCATTGTGCCCCCTTCACAGTAGTTATGCGCTCATTGTACCTCCCCACAGTAGTTATGCCCTCTCTGTGCCCCTTTCACAGTAGTAATGCCGTTTGTACCCTTCACAGTAGTTATGCCCTCTGTGCCCCTTCACAGTAGTATGCTCCCTTCATAGGAGTAATGTCCTCTGTGCCCCTTCACAGTAGTAATGTCCTCTCTATGCCCCCTTCACAGTAGTAATGCCCATTGTTCCCCTTCACAGTAGAAATTGCCATTGTACCCCTTCACAGTAAAAATGCCTATTGTGCCCCTCTTAATAGTTGTAATGCCCTCTGTGCCCTTTTGTAACAGTAGTGCCCTCTGTGCCCCTTTGTAGTAGTAATGCCTTCTGTGTCCTCTTCACAGTAGTAATGTCAATTGTGCTCCCTTAATAGAAGTAATGCCCTCTGTACCCCTTTGTAGTAGTAATACCCTCTGTGCCCCCTTTGTAGTAGTATTGCCCACTGTGCACCCTTCATAAAAGTAAAGCCCTCTGTGTTAATAAAACAAAACAAAAAAAACTGTAACTATTCACCTTGTCCCGTTCCTGAAGCTCACATCCAGATCTCCCCTGCAGACACATCGCTCTGCAGCACTGTGTGGGAGGAGCACAGGCATATTCCCGAGCTGCAGGCTTCTCCCACACAGGGCAGCAGCGTGATCTGTGTCTGCAGGCTTAATAATGGAGCAGTGAGCAGCAGGAGAGACAGAGCACAGGGAGCTGGTCAGTGAGAGACAGGACCGTAGCTCCCTGGCGTTCCATCAATGAGTTCTTCCATCTGTATTGATGCGCTCATTGCTTCTGGCACCTCCCTTAGAGCGGACACCCAGGACCGGGTGCCCCTCCACCCCTGGCATACCACTGGTCCCAAGGACTGGCCCACCTTTTGCTCAATGTGCGTATACAGGGCTGGTACAGCATTTTTTTTTAAAAGCAATGTCCGCTTTGGACTCTCCACCTTGGGTGGGGACAAGGCATCAGTTCTCTGAAATGTGCAGAGTCAACAGCATAGAAAGGGAAGGACTAAAGTACAAGCAACTTGGCCAGGTACATGTTCAGCTTCTGCGCCGTTGGATGAGTGCACACATTCTGTTGTCTTTTTTAAATCGCCTCGGTGATCAATTGCTGTTGAAACAAGTGATGAGGAATAGGAGGAGGAGGAGCATCAGGATCAATAGAGAACATTGAAGTCGATGGAAAGAAATGACAGCTAACGTCCCCCAATGACTTGGTGAAAAATTCCTACACTGCCAAGTATGGCGTGATGCCTGTCTGCTGCTGCTTTTATGAACCCGTGCACTGCTAATGTGTTCTTCACAGGCAGTCTCCCAAGTAGCAGGCAGTGTATTCCTCCCGCGTTTGGCTGCAGATCTCCTACTTCTTCTACCCTGCTGTTGTAAGAGGCAGCATTTCCAGCACTATTATCTATGCAGACTGTCATGTTTTCCTCCGGCCACCAGAGGCCACTGTGACTGAGCAGGAGCAGGAGTTGTGCTGTTCCAGAGGCTAAGAAAGAGTTAACTATATCCAGTCTCTATTGTATCAGCAGGATATTGTTGCGATTCATTCGAATCCGATTACTGGCAGAAAAAAGTCCTTGATATATGACTAAGTGCAATTCATTATTTCTCCGTCTGTTAACTTAGTATATTGCCTCGTAAGTTTTTACCCACTAAGTGGGCTTACCTTTGCCTGGTTCTTAATTTGCTGGGACTCGCAAGTAGACTTTTACTCCGTGCTGAGTGCCGGCGTCCCGGGTATGGAGTTCGTCGCGTCCCACGTGTGTTTCACAGCTGCTTCCGAGAACTGACTCGGTATGAGAATCACGTACTTATAGCTTCAGGCACAGGTTGATGACGTATTGAGGTCTTTCTGGAATAGCAGAAATCCTTTTTCTTCTTCTTTATAGTGCACTTTTGTCCATGGAGAACGGGGTATTTATCCAAGATTCACCAGACACGTTTCAGGGAGCCGCTTTCCCCTTCCTCAGTGGTATACCCCGATTCTGTAGATCAGTATAATTTATACTAATTGTTGGTCTTACTCAAGATCTGGTCCGGACCTAGAGTTCAACCAAAAAGCCGATCTGGCTCAGATTTCTAGGTATCATTTTATATCATTGCGGCTTACTTGCAGTTTCAATGCGTTATTTTCCATAAAGGTGCGTTTTCTCTGTTATACTTGCAATTTTATATTCCTGGTTTAGTCCATTTACAATTATTCAAATAGAACATTACATTCTCATGTTATAGTCCTTAATATAGGACATCCTTTATATCTATTTTCCAATATATATCATTATCACTATTTGTTCATTAAAAACAATACATATTACTAAGTCTCAAGTGTAAGTATAATTCAAGTTGATGATGTGTATATATAATAAATAGATAGTAAAAAATATGTATAAAAAATATATATAAGAATATATATATACGGGCTTATTGCAGATTCCCACAGTTTCTATGTATGGGGGATATTTTCCCTCTAGATGGATCTATTCAAAATCTATTTTATCAAAAAAAAGTAGGTTGCGTTTTTATCTCCCATCCACATTTTTATATTCATATGAGTCATATTAGGTATTCTACATGTGGAAAAGAGTTTTTGTCGTAGGAGATATTTGCATTAATTCTAAAAGTGGTGTAGAAAGTGGGGCCCCACAATGTACCGCAAGTAAGCCGCAATGATATAAAATGATACCTAGAAATCTGAGCCAGATCGTTTTTTTTGGTTGAACTCTAGGTCCGGACCAGATCTTGAGTAAGACCAACAATTAGTATAAATTATACTGATCTACAGAATCGGGGTATACCACTGAGAAAGGGGAAAGCGTCTCCCCGAAACGCGTCTGGTGAATCTTGGATAAATACCCCGTTCTTCATGGACAAAAGTGCACTATAAAGAAGAAGAAAAAGGATTTCTGCTATTCCAGAAAGACCTCAATACGTCATCAACCTGTGCCTGAAGCTGTAAGTACGTGATTCTCATACCGAGTCAGTTCTCGGAAGCAGCTGTGAAACACACGTGGGACGCGACGAACTGCATAGCCGGGACGCCGGCACTCAGCACGGAGTAAAAGTCTACTTGCGAGTCCCAGCAAATTAAGAACCAGGGAAAGGTTAGCCCACTTAGTGGGTAAAAACTTACGAGGCAATATACTAAGTTAACAGACGGAGAAATAATGAATTGCACTTAGTCATATATCAAGGACTTTTTCCTGCCAGTAATCGGATTCGAATGAATCGCAACAATATCCTGCTGATACAATAGAGACTGGATATAGTTTGCAAAGATTATTAAGTGCAGAGGAGAAGTCATATATGTGGAGCGCTATTTGTGTACTCAAATCTGGATACACATTATATCAACCAAGGATATTCAGCAGCATTTCAGCACATGTGTGCGTTTTTTATCTGGATATAGGACTGACCTGTATTATTTGATGTGTTTTAGAGAATCGGTTATATATGCCATTTTTATAGAATTGACACACGAATCTTTGTAGGAGATACACTACCTGTTTGGGCGAAGGCTGCCCACACAATCTATCCTCCCCTCTCTCAAATCACAGATTTGCATTGGGGAAAACCACAGTGAGGATTTTTGGATTGTCCACCTCTGCCCAAACGGTATTAATTTTTTCCATATATCTCAATATTATATTTTTATTGTATTGTCGTTTTACATTGTAATTTTATAATAATTTTATTATATGTCTCAATAAATTTGTCCTATATTTCCGTATATGAGTGCCCATCCATATTTTTTCTACATTTAAATTCAATTTTGAGGGGTGTCTCAAATTTTGGTTGGTGCACCTGCCTTGAAAGAGCAGGGGTGAGTCGATCTCTTTTAAGAAAGAGTTAAGACGTGGGCTGTGCTAGAGGTTGCTTGCTGAGATAACAGGGAGAGATGCACTGCTGAGAGATAACAGTAAAAGACTGGAGCAGCAAGAGGCTACAATAGCTGAGTTTACCCTGACAGCTGTGGAGCAGCATACAGAGGACTGTACAGTGTGTTCCAGAGGAGTGGAAATGTGCGTCAGAGACCAGTACAAGCTGGATCCTTCCTGCCAGAGCTGAAACTAGGTGAAGATCTGCATCTGCTATAACCAGGGAGAGAAAGACAGACAAGCAAGCGACCGGACCTGGAGCCAGACTGCATCTTATTGGATCAAGGAGAATCTGCAGAACTGTGATAGGTTATAGAGTCAGGGACTTAGTCAGTTCGCTGTAGAAGCATCCCCTGGGTAGCAGGGCTACATAGGAAATAAGTGTTGAGAGTAGCTTGTAAGCTGTCTGTTTGCTGTTTAGCTCATTCTGTGTCTATGCAAAATTCCTGTACCATTGTTGATGATTTATGTTCACCTGTTCATGCCATTCCTGTCATTGACCCATTGTGCCTCTGGTGCGGTAGTACTGTATTGTTCAGGTTTTCTGGCAGTTTCATTTTGCTCCTTAATAAAGCAGTTTTTTGCTTCAGTCTCCTTGTCCGCTGTACTGTACTTGAATCCTGCCTTGTGGTCTCTCCCTCCTCTGTCTCATGTGGATGCTTCCACCCTGCTGTTTCATGTGGACGCTTCCACCCTGCTGTCTCACTGGCATGCTACTACTCTACTGTCTCAAGGGCATGCTGCCACTCTTGCCCCCTGGTGATGATGATGCCCCCTCTTCACCCAGCTCCTACATGCAATAGGCTACATTATTATTTACAAATGTTTGGTTGTCTCTTGTGTCACCCTCACCTGTCTCTTGTGCACATCCCTGACCTCTGTCATCATCAGTAATTGTACACCTAAAGGGATCAGCACCTAAAGGAATCCTCCAAGTCTGGGCTGCCCTGTAACTGCTGACTGTCTTCACAAAGCTTTTTGCCACTGAAAAGTGGAGCACAGCCGGTGGGTATCATTACTTGGCTGGCAGAAGGAGCAGCAAAAGCAAGTTCAGGACAGGTGAGGGCATAGAGGCAGTTTCTGGGCCATGCCAATTAAGTGTGGTGTCAGAGTTACCCATCAATTCCTGTCTGTGTGTATCTATTGTCACTTGAGATGATGTTGAAGAGCTAGTCAACCATTCCAGTTCTACTGGATTGTTGGTCAAAACACGATCGCAGGATGACAGTAGAAGTTTTGGTCTGTTGCTGCGACTGCTACCACCTCCCCTTCTGCTGCTACTTGTGCCAGCTACAACAACATCTTTGCCCTGCCCTTTTCTTTAAAAGGGCCCAGGCAATTGTCTGTTGGCCATAGTGTAGAACAATGATATCGGTAACAGTAGGGATTAGCTATGATAAATGGCTCTTCACTGCACAGTTATGTACAGGGCTATATATTACACCAACCCGTTATACAAACTTAACGTAATGCTACAGCTAACACAACTGATTAGCTATGATAAATTCTGCTCCACAGCAGTTATGTACAGGGCTATAAATTACACCTGCGCGTAATACGGACACAACGTAATGCTTCAGCTAACAGAACGGATTAGCTATGATAAATTTCTCTCCATTGCACAGTTATGTACAGGGCTATATATTACACCAACCCGTTATACAAACTTAACGTAATGCTACAGCTAACACAACTGATTAGCTATGATAAATTCTGCTCCACAGCAGTTATGTACAGGGCTATAAATTACACCTACCCGTAATACGGACGCAACGTAATGCTACAGAATCAATCAGCTTTGAATGTCAGTGCACTGTACAGTGATGTACATGATGACATATGACACCTGCCTTTAATACTGAGGCATACTAATTAGATCACTAAAATAACAGATTAAGGCCTCTTTCACACGGGCGAGATTTCCTTGCGGGTGCAATGCGTGAGGAGAACGCATTGCACCCGCACTGAATCCAGACCCATTCATTTCTATGGGGCTGTGCACATGAGCGGTGATTTTCACGCATCACTTTTGCGTTACGTGAAAATCGCAGCATGTTCTATATTGTTTGTTTTTTCACGCAACGCAGGCCCCATAGAAGTGAATGGGGCTGCGTGAAAATCGCAAGCATCAGAAAGCAAGTGTGGATGCGGTGCAATTTTGACGCACGGTTGCTAGAAGATGATCGGGATGAGAACCCGATCTTTATTATTTTCCCTTATAACATGGTTATAAGGGAAAATACTAGCATTCTGAATGCAGAATGCATAGTACAATAGGGCTTGAGGGGTTAAAAAAATTAATAAAAAAATTTAACTCACCTTATTCCACTTGTTCGCACAGCCGGCATCTCTTCTGTCTTCTTTCAGGAATAGGACCTTTGATGACGTCACTACGCTCATCACATGGTCCGTCAGATGATCCATCACCATGGTAAAAGATCATGTGATGGACCTTGTGATGGGCGCAGTGACGTCATCAAAGGTCCTATTCCTGAAAGAAGAAGACAGAAGAGATGCCGGCTGCGCGAACAAGTGTATTAAGGTGAGTTAAATTATTATTATTTCTTTAACCCCTCCAGCCCTATTGTACTAGGCATTCTGTATTCAGAATGCTATTATTTTCCCCTATAACCATGTTATAAGGAGAAATAATACAATCTACACCACCTTGAACCCAAACCTGAACTTCTGTGAAGATGTTCGGGTCTGGGTACCACATTCAGTTTTTTATCACCCGCGCGATAAAAACTGAACAACGGAGCGCAAGCGCAGTCAAAACTGACTGCAATTGGGTACCTACTCGTGCGGGTTTTCTGCAACGCATCCGGACCTTATCCGGACCTTACCTGGACACGCTCATGTGAAAGAGGCCTAACTCTTATAGTCGGTGCACTAGAATGTGATATACTTTATCATGCCACATTCATCAAATGTCACATTTTGTTTGACAAATTTGTCTTATCCTGAAACACTTTTGTCTAGAAAAGCTACTCCAGTTTTCCTACTCCACCCTCCTACTGGGGTTAGATTGTAATGTTTTTACGACTTAAAAAAAAAAGTCTCAATAATAAATCTGGAGTGAAACTTATTATCACACTTACCTTTCCACCCACATTACAAAACTGGAGTGAGTGGTGTAAAAAAGTTATGAATCTTGGAATGCAAAGATGGAAAAAAAAAAAGATAACTCGCTACGGCCCTGAAACACAAGGTCTCTACAAATAGATTGTCTTTAATTCCTCTGCCACATTCTTTAATTTATCTAGAGGATTCAGGTTGGCAGTATATCCTAAGGCAAACTCAGGGTCACAGAAGATTCTACTCATCAGGCTGTCTGTTTTCAGGGATCTAGTTATTCTAAATTGTGAGGTTTGTGCAGTAGCCCCCAGGGCAAATAATTCACATTAAAAGGTCCAGTGCTATAATAGGGTATGAATGATGTCACTTCCTATGCCTTCGCAATGCAAGTAATTGTTACGTGACAATAACTATTAGGCTACTTTCACACTTGTGTTTATGCCTGATCCAGAAGGAAACAGCAAAAACGCTTCCGTTACTGATAATACAACCATCTGCTTCTGTTAGGAACGGATCTGGTTGTATTATCTTTAACATAGCAATGACGGATCCGTCTCTATTGTGTCAGATTGTGTCAGAGAAAACAGATCCGTCCCCATTGACTTGCATTGTGGGACATGCCAGATCCATTTCCCATGATGGAAAGAAAACCCATGTAAACAGAGATTGCATGAAATGCAATCATAAACATTACAGTTTTCCTAAGCACCTGTTCACCAAAAAAAGGCCAAAAAGTGGCCTTAACATACAATTTTTTTTAATTGCATAGAAAAAGTTTGCATGCGCTTTCCTACACAAAGGTTCATCTGTACCAACCTGCTCCAAATTTGACATCAGAACATTAGTGGCCTATCAAGACTGGCGTTTTAAACGCTGGTCTTAATACCCCGTGCACTGGTGGTGGATGCGCTGAGGTTATGTAGAGGTGCCGTCCTCTACATAACAGCTGCATCCACTGCATGTCATAGGCTACTTTCACACTAGTGTTTTTCCTGGATCCGGCAGGGTTCAGCGAAAACGCTACCATTACTGATAATACAACCATCTGCATCCGTTATAAATGGATTTGGTTGTATTGTCTTTAACATAGCCAAGACAGATCCGTCACGGACTCCAGTGAAAGTCAATGGGGGACGGATCCGTTTTCTATTGTGTGTTAGAGAAAATGGATCCGTCCCCATTGACTTGCATTGTGGGTCATGCCAGATCTGTTTTGCTCTGCATCCCATGACGAACGAAACCAAATGGAACGAATTGCATTTTGGAACATTCCGTTCTGTTCAGTTACGTTTTGTCCCCATTGATTCTCTGCTGGATCTCAATACCGGAAAAGAGAAACTCTAGTGTGAAAGTAGCCTTAATCAGACTGTGCAACAAAGGGTTACACTGTACTTTTTTTCCCTTTCTTTTTGCATTGAGTTGCATGGACCTAATGTATCTAAAAAAAAATCTAATATTCTCTGTGCATGGAAAACGTCAACCATTCCCTAGAATGCATCAGGTAAACATGGCTTGTAGAGGTGAGCGAATTTAAAAAAAAGTAAACTCGCTGGTTCGTCAATTTTTTAAAAAAAAATTCACTTAGATCCTAATTTATTTGTGGCGAATTACGTAAAAAAAAAGCTATTTCCTGGCTGCAGAGAGCCTTTTTAGTGGTGTAAAACACTGTGCCTTGCAGTAACACGCATAGGGAGTCTGCCTTGGTCCGAATGACATGCAGATGACAGGCGTGTCTCTTAGAATCCCTGCACGCTTCACTTATTTGGGCAGTCACGGGGCCGAAACTGACCAAATAACTCAAGTAGGAACTCAGGTCAATGTTAGCGCCAAGAAGAAGCGCACTCTTTTTACACCGTCGTCAGCTGATTCCACATAGATGTCTACAGAATCTTTTCTATTAAACGCTTATACAAGTAGAGCCCTCCGACAGAGTGGAGAGGATGTCAGCAGTAAGTTTGTGTGGACGTCCCTGATTATTTTGCCCTTACTCTGATCCATCAGAACAATAACCCACAAAAAACGGATCCTGTCTGTGGAGAATCCGCCTTCACTCGGTCAACATTTGGTCAGTAATCCATCAGTATTGTTTAGATTATGGCTAATGCAAAAAAAAAAAACAGGAGTGGATACAAAACAGAGATGACACGTGAACGGAATATTTGCAAGTCTTCTCTGTTTGCTTTTGGCTACCAAAATACAAGCCAATTCTGATGGGACCATACAGGCCTTACAGTTGCTACACAGACAGTATCCGTTGTGCGTCTCATTTTACCTTCCCTCAGACAGATCAGAGGAAGGGTCAAATAAAGGATGATGTCAGCCAAGCCAAAAAGGCAAAATAGTGGCCCAGTCATGAAGTGGGGAGGGTGGGAACAGCATGAGAAGTCCACAGAGTGGCCCTATGACATAGTGGTGAGGTGAAAGCAGCTTGAGGAGACCACAGAGTGGCCCAATTACAGAGTGTGTAGGTGGCGGCTGCATCAGGAGGCCACAGAGTGGCAAGATGACATAGTATGGAGGTGGCCGCAGCATCATAAGGCAACAGAGTGGCAAGGTGACATAATGTGGAGGTGGCAGCAGCATGAGGAGACCACATAGTGGCAAGGTGACATAGTGTGGAGGTGGCGGCAGCATCAGGAGGCCACAGAGTGGCAAGGTGACAGAGTGGAGGTAGGAGCAGCATCAAGAGACCACAGAGTGGCAAGGTGACATAGTGTGGAGGTGGGTGGAAATACTAGTACCAGCTGAAGATGGTGGGTGAAAGAAGGAGCACTTGGCATCAGATGTGTGGCAGCATCAGAATAGTAGCTGAGGCAGGTAGCCAGAAGAAACCAGTCTCTTTTGTCAAAGTGTTGGTGTGGCACCATGGATGATCTAGTCTGACCTGAGAGAGGATGGACGATGGCGCAGATAGGCAGCGGTGAACTGACTACATAGGATGTCTCTATAGTAGTTCAGTTTGTCCTCCCTCTCAGGGGGTGTAAAAAAGGCCCCCATTTTGGACCGGGTAGCGAGAGTCCAACAAGGTGGAGAGCCAGAAGTCATGCCTCTGCCGAATGGTGACAATTCGGCTGTCACTATGCAAGCAAGTGAGCATGCATCGGGCCATTTGTGCAAGTGACTCGGGGGGACGCCCTGCCTCCATATCCACTGCATACTACCACGGTGTGTCTGGGTCCTCTGCCTCATCTTCCTCATTGCACTGTAGCTCCTCTTGCTGCTCCTGCTCCTCCTCTCCTGTCACCTGTGTAGCAAAACCAGCCATTTCACTAGACATTGCTTGTGCTCCAATGTCCTCCTTCTCCTTCTCCAGTTCAGCCCCCACAGGGCTCATGTGGCCGTGAGATCTAGGCGCCACGTCTCCAGTCCCCTCACTAGCCATATTTACCAGCATCTGTTCCAGGATATGAAGCAGTGGAATGACATCGTTCATCCCGTAGTCCTGGCGACTGAAAAATAACTTGGCATTCTCAAAGGTCCTGAGCAAACGGCAGGTGTCACGAATGAGCTGCCACTGGCTGACATTAAAGTTACACAGGGGAGTACTCCTGTCCGATTGGATCATCAGGAAATCGTGGATGGCCTTTCTCTGTTAGTACAGTCAGTTCAACATATGGAGGGTGGAATTCCAATGGGTGGAAACATCGCATATCAGCTTATGTTGGGGGATGCGTTCTGCCGCTGCATCTCAAGGAGAGTGTGCTTTGTGGTGTACGAGTGGCTGAAGTGCATGCAAAGTTTCCTGCCCATTTTTAGGATGTCTTGCAGATAGGTGGAAGACTTCAGGAACCGCTTGATAACCAGATTTCGTGCACCAGCAAGCAAAGACTAGGAATGATCCCAGCTTTGACTTCTCAATGTTTGACACCACTTACCCCAAACCAGGTAGGCTTGTCTTACTCCATAACATGAAAGGCACACCTGTTGCAGTACACAAAACCAGTGTATCTTCCAAAGACCCCTCAAACAAAACCTACCGTACCTCAGAGACTGAAAAGATCTCAACAAAATACCCATGCAGAGAATGTCCTCTACATAAGGAACAACACTCATTGCTGAAATGCAGAAGATTTAGAGAAAAACTTCTCAGGGACCGCAAAACTTTCCTCAAGGAGAACCACATTTGTTACAGGTATTGTGCATCAACCTCTCATCTTGCAAAAGACAGTACCGTAAACATCAAATGCTCTGAATGCAACATTGAAGAGCACAATACAGCCTTACACCCTGGGCCAGCTCCATGGACTTTCACACCCTCAGAACCGGCTGTAGAGGGAGGAGAGAGACACAGTATCTCCTGAAGTGACACCCCAGTGCACCGAAGTCTGTGGAAAAGGTCTTAGTAACAAATCTTGCTCCAAGATCTGTCTTGTCACAGTTTAACCTATTGGACATAAAGAGAAAGTGGTAAGGTTGTATGCCATCCTTGATGATCATAGTAATAGATCTCTTGCTAACTCGACTTTCTTTGATATCTTCAATATTAAAGGACACAGCTCTCCATATTCACTTAAAACTTGCACAGGTGTGAGTGAAGAAAAAGGCAGAAGAGCTACTGGTTTCCAAATCGCATCCATAAATGGTGAAGCATCACTACCTTTATCTACCTTGATCGAATGCAATCGGATGCCAAACAATAGAGAAGAGATTTCTACACCTGAGGCAGCATTACATCATGGACTTCTGAAATCCATAGCACATCTCATACCTGCACTCGACCCAGAGGCCCAAATAATACTTCTGCTAGGAAGAGATATCACAAGAGTCCACAAGGTGAGGAAACAAATAAACGATCCTCACGACTCTCCATATGCCCAGAAGCTTGACCTGGGGTGGGTCATTATAGGTGATGTCTGCTTAGGAAATATTTACAAGCCTACCACAGTGAATTCTCTTTACACGAATACCTTGGCGAACGGACGTCCATCCCTCTTTCAGCCTTGTCCTAACGTAAGAGAGAAGCCGACAAGTGTGCTGTATCCTGACTTTTCAGAAATCAAGAACCATCCTTGTGGTGAAGACCAAGACCACTTGGGGTGCAAGTCCAGAGGACAAAGGAAGACTACAAGATAGCTCCCTCTATTAAAGATGAGGCCTTCTTAAACATAATGGAGCAAGGATTCTTCAAGGATAAAACTAACACCTGGGTTGCACCACTACCTTTCAAGACACAGAGAAGCCGTCTTCCCAACAACAGAGATCAAGCCTTTAAACGCTTCTGTTCACTCCAATGCAACTTTCAGAAAAGACCAGAAATTATGGAACATTTTTTCTTATTCATGGAAAACATGTTGGAGAACAGTCATGCAGAAGTAGCTCTACCTCTAAAAGAAAAGGAAGAATGCTGTTACTTACCAATCTTTGGCGTATACCACCCCAGGAAGCCAGGACAAATCCGAGTGGTATTTGACTTTAGTTCACAATATGAGGGAGTCTCCCTCAATGATGTTCTTTTGACAGGACCAGACCTCAACAACACACTTCTCGGTGTCCTCATCAGAATCCTCAAATAACCCATTGCTGTAGTTGCCGACATACAACAAATGTTCTATTGTTTCCTGGTTAAAGAAGAGCACAGGAACTTCTTAAGATTCTTTTGGTTCAAGGACAAAGACCCTACCCAAGACATCATCGAATATCGTATGAAGGTGCATGTTTTTGGCAACAGCCCATCTCCTGCAGTCGCTATTTATGGACTCAGACTTTCTGCCCAAGAAGGTGAAAAAGTCTATGGAGAGGACGTTAAGAAGTTTGTTGAAAGAGACTTCTATGTAGATGATGGCTTAAAGTTGCTTCCCTTAACAGAGGCCGCAATCGGTCTACTCAAAAGGACTCAAAGTATGCTTTCCTGTTCATACCTCAGGCTACATAAGATAGCTTCAAACAGCAAAGTTGTTATGGAGGCCTTACCTACTCACGATCATGCCAGTAATTTGAAGGATCTAGACTTGGCAACAGACCTATTACCCATGCAGCGCAGCCTAGGGCTCAGCTGGGACCTCAAGTCTGACACCTTTACCTTTCAGGTCGACCAAGAACAGAAACCCTTTACACAACGTGGAGTCCTGTCCACCATCAACAGTCTATACGATCCACTTGGATTTGCAGCTCCTGTGATTATCCAAGGCAACACTCTGCTCAGGGAGCTAACCACAGATATATGTGATTGGGATTCACCACTTCCCTCAGAGAAAGAAGCACTATGGGTAGCATGGAGGGACTCTGTATAAGCATTATCTAACATGCGCATACATGGGCCATATGCCCACTGACTTAATAGGATGGAAGAATTTCCTCCGGCTACTCACACTAACCTGTACCCTTCAATAACCACACCGACACCATCTTGCTTTGGTAAAAATGACCATGATGGCCGAACTTTATTATTCACATATAATAATAATAACAATAATAACAACAACAGGCACTTTAACACAACCTTCAACGTTATGACCCACTGCACCGTAACAAGGATCCTGGAGGGCAACCCAAACAAGCGGTATCTTCCTTAACCGTCTCACCTTATACTTCAAGCTTACCCTTGGCCACACTCACCGACCCAAGGGCACCAAATCCTTGAAGTATACAAGTATCTCCTCCTGTAGGCCTTTTAGCCCAAACAGGAGCCCCATCCTCTGCATTTACAAACCACATGAGATGCAGGCTCCAACATGTCCCGCATCTCTTAACCATTGTATTGCTCCCCAGGATCCCATATCAATCAGCCACCAGAAGACCACCGGTGACACCTCACCTGTGGACGTCCTGCCACACCCTCAGGGCCGTCTCCAAACCCTCCTGAATACCCAAGGCCCACATGTCAATTCCCACATCATTAAGATGCACTCCATCAGCTCTCAAGAACTGAGGCGACGCCGCCTCCAATTCCCGATGGCGCACAACTACCCCACCTTGTCTGCGAACAAAACGCCCCACCTCCTTGTTCAATTTCGCCCGAGCCTTGTTAATCCGCTCCACAGACCTGGCAAACCTCGCCACCACCTCCGACCACACCAACAACAGATCAGGAAAATCCGCCAACAAACGCAACATATCCAGCTTAATATCCCGAATTACGTCACGGGACCGATGGACCCCCAAATCATTGCTACCAACATGAAGAACTAAAATATCCGGCAGCCGATCTAACATGACATTCAAATGAAACTCAGGCAAAACCCGCCCCCAAAGAAGCCCCCTCAAACCAATCCACCTAATCAGCAACTGACATCCGCTCGCAAGGCCTCCCAATGAACGTACGAGTGCCCGAATATCCATGCCAGACAAGGCGCCGCCCCTGAAACAAAACAAACAAAATTAAACCACATCCCCCAATGCCAAACAAATCACAACACCCCTCGCTACACCTCCCCCCGCCATTCACAACAGATGAGGCCTAATATAGGACCGAAAACAATCCGACTCCCAGCGCCCGATACGCCGTATCACCTCCCCGAAACCCCACCTGGCTGCCTCAGTGGCGGCCCCAATCCGAAACGAGTGAGAGGCATACTCCTTAGCGGGCAAACCCGCGGCCAAAAAGCACTTCCTGAAAACAGATACAAAATTGAAAACGAGACAACCGCGAACCATCCTGATGAATCAGTAATGTACCCCCGCCACCAGGCCGTACCTCCAAAAACTCCTCCACACAGCACACAGGGCAAAGCACCGATCCCACCAACGGCCTCAGCCACAGAACAACACCCTTACCTTCCTGATCAGTCTTAGACCTGCGAACCACACACTGCAAAACACCATCCACTAGCCCTACGTCTTCCCACAACAAACCCCCATCACCCGTGCGACTCGCTGCCACCAACTCTGATATACGAAATGCTCCGAAAAAGGCCAGTGTAAATGCCGCCCTAAACAGACACACTTCAAATGCCGACATACAAACCGCATCCCACAACATCTGCATCACCGCAAACTAAACCGGCCTACGAGTGTCTCTTCGTATCCCACCATGGCTGTAACCCTTTAACGCCTGTCGCACCATAAAACACCTGGACACATCAGCAATGCCCCGCAGGCGCAACCAGAAGGCAACAGCCGCTACCCTCTTGGACGCCACCGAAAAAGACAAACCCGCAGCATAAAACGTGCCCACCCAAAAAAACAATAACGTCCGAAAATCATCCAACGAGCAGCAACCACCCACCTGCTCAATCAAATCCTCCCACAAAGACCACACTGAAGAGTAAGTTGACCACGTACCGCTACTAAGCGACCGCCTAATCAGGTCCGCTGAAACCCCAAGGCCACGCTCCAGAGCCACTGGGGACAGGGCAACCCCTGGACTTCGGCATCCGGCGCCAAACCGAGGAAACGCTCCCACTGAAAACGAGAAAGGGAATCAGCAAGTGAGTTATCTACTCCCGGGACATGTACTGCAACAAAACATGCATTCAACCGCAATCCCCTCAACACCAGATGCCTCAGTAAATTCAACACCGGCGGTGAGTTCGCCGACTGGCTATTAATCGCTTATACAACACCCATATTATCGCAGTAAAAACGCACCTGCCAATTCCTAAGCCAGTCCCCCCACAATTCAGTAGCCAGAACAATAGGAAAAAGCTCCAACAACTCCAAGTTGGAAAGAAAACCAGCCTGCCTCCACTCCGCCGGCCATGCCCCCGCACTCCATTGCCCCCTACAAAAAACACCATAGCCACACGAACCAGACGCATCTAAAAACAATTCCAAATCCACGTTACTAACCACTGCTTCCATCCACACTGACCGCCCATTATAATTCAGCAAAAAAGTCTCCCACACCGCCAAATCGTCCTTCACTGCTGCGGGCAACCGCAAGTAATGAAAAGGGGCAGTGATCCCTGCTGTTGCCAATGCCAAGCGACGACAAAAAACCCGCCCCATCGGCAAAATGCGACAAGCAAAATTCAATTTACCCAAAACCGATTGAACCCGCTTGAGCTGAACCTTCTTAGCCTTCCGTAAAAACATCACCTCGTGCAACAGATCAAGCACTTTATCGCCAGGCAGATGACATTCCATGGCCAAACTGTCGATCTCAATACCTAAAAACTTGATGACTGTGGACAGGCCTTCCGTCTTATCCGCCGCCAACGGGATGCCAAAAGGTGCCGCCATCCTTTCCATAGTATGTAACAAAACGGCACAGACCCTGGATCCGGCAGGGCCCAGAAACAAGAAATCATCCAGGTAGTGCAAAACTGAACTCCATCCCGCCTCCTGCATCACCACCCATTTGAGAAAACAACGAAACGATTCAAACAACGAGCACGAGATCGCGCACCCCATAGGCAGACAACAATCAACATAGAAACAACCCTCCCATCGAAAACCAAGCAAATTCAAACTGTCAGGGTGAATGGGAAACAACCAAAAAGCACCCTTAATATCCGTTTTAGCAAGCAGGACGCCCTGCCCGAAACGCCGAACCCAACGCACCGCCTCATCAAAAGATGTGTACGACACAGAGCATAACTCATCTGCTATCCCATCATTCACCGACCCACCCAGCGGATAAGACAAATGATGAATGAGCCTGAACTTATTGGGCTCCTTCTTAGGAACTAAACCCAATGGAGAAACCCACAAATCCGGCAAAGGACACTCCGAAAAGGGGCCGACCACCCTGCCAGCCGCAAACTCCTTCACAATCTTCTCCCTCACCATGTCCGGGTAACGCAAAGCTGAGGACAAATTCCGGCACGCCACCCTCGCCCCGACTAAACTACATGGAATAAGAAACCCTACTGTAAACCTGTCCAACAACAACCGAGCCGCCTCCCTATTTGGGTACGTCCCTAAATACGGCTCCATCTCTTCCACCCTCACCGGCGTCACACCTCTTCTGCATAACCTCGGGTCCCTTAAACTTCCCTCGCTTGAAGCACCGAGACAAGCTATGGGAACCGCCGCAACCGGAGCACTCATGCTTGTACCTGCAGTCGGACAAGAACCGGCAATGTCCCTTGTTATACTGCCAGCAACAACCCCTCCTGCTCCCCCCTTGAGATTCTGAAGCCGAGGCACCCCCGGCCGATCCACGAAAGGGCTGAGACCCCCCCCCAGTGTGCAGCCATCAACCGCATCCACAGACCAATATCCTTGTGGTCCCAACGAATGCTAGGCCTGACCGCCTTCCGCTGCCGGAACTGCTTGTCGTACCTAAGCCACGCCACACCCCCATACGTCTGATGAGCCTCCCCTATAACATCCATATAGCAAAAGAGAGCCGAGCAGTGCTCGGGCGCTCTCTCCCCAACCACGCTGGCCAAAATCGCAAAGGCCTGAAGCCAATTCTGAAAAGTGAGCGGAATCAACCTATACCTCCGCCTCTCTTCCTCCTCCTTCTTACTCTCATCCGGCTTACCCCTATCCAAATTAAATTTCTCTAAAGGAAGCAACGAGAAAATTTCCACATAGTCATCCTTCCATATCTTCTCCCTGACCTCCTGCTTCAAATGAGCCCGCAGTGGCCCCTCAAAACACACGTAAATCTCACCTTTCGCTGCATCCGCCAACCTAAGGCCATCACCCACATCCCCTCTAGTCCCCGCTACCAGCCCCGATCATGAAGCCTGCACACCAGCTACGGAGCCGTCCTCACCCGCCCCCAACAAACCCTGCACCGACCCCTGAGCCAGCGCTGGGACGCGGCAAAACCCGAGCCCAACCGTGATAGCAAAGCAAGCATACCCGACAAAACATCCCGCACCAAAGTCTCAGAACACCCCCCCCCCCACCATGTAGCACATAACCCCCAACCCCCCCCAACAGGGATCTGACACGACGTCCTCTCACCTGGCCGTCCCCGGATAGTGTCACCGACAGCAGCAGGTCTCCTCCCAGATATCACCAATGGCGCGTCAATCCCGGATTGCCCGTCCCCCCCCCCCCAAGGAGACGTCCATTCCGCCAGCCGCTGTGTCATCTACTGGCTCCACTTCACCTTCCTCCAACTGCGACAGCTCCCCTTCAGACTCCTGATGAAGATGACGGACATCCGATGCCTCCCTTGTAGCAGAGGCCACCACACCTGGCCGCAAAATCCTCCTCCCAGCTACCCTGAGCGATCCAGGCTCCACAGCAGAGGCGCTGTGAGCCGCGGTCTCATGCTGCAGATCAGGGCGCGTAACCACCGCCGCAGTCCCAGACAAGGTGCCATGTCACCGACCCACCGCTAGGGGCCGCAACGCGCTCTCCCCCCTAGCATCGCCACTTCGCTCCTCAGGCCCAACCAGATGAAGCCGCCGATCAGAAGAAATTGACTGCAGGTGCAGGCGAAACCTCCTCCCCGCTAACCGGAAGGCTGATAAGTGACCCGGCCGAAACACTGCCACGTCCCTCAGGTAAGGCGACCCCGGCTCGCCCCCCGCGCAGGGCCTCCCGCGGGGAGTCAGCCCCATGCACATGGTCTCTCCCTCTTAGAGTCCTCCCGCTGCGTCTGGGTGCCGAGTCCGAAACGGACACCACAGACCACCGCAGAGGGTGCCTGGGGGGGCTCCGAATTCGCTGGCGCACTCGCGGTGTGGCCTCAGGGCTCAGGCATTCAGGAGGGACCAACCTCCTGGCCCTGCAGGGACACGCAGCCACGGCAGACGCAGGGGGGGGGGGTTCAGAACCGACTGCATGGACTCCTGCAAACGCGCAGCACCGTGTACCTGCACAGCCGCCCTAACCGCCCCCAATAACTCCTCAAGCGAGGACATCTTGAACCTAAACGCACTTGCTCTACACTAGCACTGACCGAAGACCCTCCCTCTAACAATATATACTGCCTGCCAATCTGCTAAATCCTCCCCTTCCTTCCTTAAACCAACCCCTAGCCATACTTCCTGACATTAACCCCTTACTATCCTGCGTTCTTCCCCCTAAGTCAATCCGCACTCCACTACGGCTACGCCTCATTCCGTTGCTATCATTATCTCCTGCTGAGGTTCAGTCCAAGCAGCTGTGCGTGTTTTGTGATGCCTCAGTAAAAGCAATGGCTGCAGTCGTTTACCTTAAAACTATAAACATTAACCCCTTAGGGACCGGGCTGATTTTCACCTTAAGGACCAGGCAATTTTTTTCAAATCTGACCAGTGTCACTTTATGTGGTGATAACTTTAAAATGCTTTAACTTATCCAAGCCATTCTGAGATTGTTTTTTCGTCACATATTGTACTTCATGACACTGGTAAAATGGAGTAATAAAAATGTATTTTTATTTATAAAAAAATACCAAATTTACCAAAAATTTAGAAAAATTAGCAACTTTCCAAGTCTCAATTTCTCTACTTCTACAATACATAGTAATAACTATTTTTGTAGGTATTACTTTACATTCCCCATATGTCTACTTCATGTTAGGATCATTTTGGGAATGACATTTTATTTTTTGGGGACGTTACAAGGCTTCGAAGTTTAGAAGCAAATCTAGAAATTTTTCAGAAATTTTAAAAAAACCCACTTTTTAAGGACCAGTTCAGGTCTGAAGTCACTATGTGAGGCTTACATAATAGAAACCACCCAAAAATGACCCCATTCTAGAAACTACACCCCTCAAGGTATTCAAAACTGATTTTACAAACATCGTTAACCCTTTAGGTGTTCCACAACAGTTAATGGCAAATGGAGATAAAATTTCAGAATTTCGATTTTTGGGCAAATTTTCAATTTTAATCCATTTTTTCCAGTAACAAAGCAAGGGTAAACTGCCAAACAAAACTCAATATTTATTGCCCTAATTCTGTAGTTTTCAGAAACACCCCATATGTGGCTGTAAACTACTGTACGGGCACACGGTAGGGCATAGGGGGAAAGGTGCGTCATGTGGTTTTTGGAAGGCAGATTTTGCTGGACTGGTTTATTTACGCCATTTCCCATTTGAAGCCCCCCTGATGCACCCCTAGAGAAGAAACTCCATAAAAGTGACCCCATCTGAGAAACTACACCCCTCAAGATATTCAAAACTGATTTTACAAACTTTGTTAACCCTTTAGGTGTTCCACAAGAGTTATTGGCAAATGGAGATGAAATTTAAGAATTAAAATTTGGGGCAAATTTTCTATTTTTATCCATTTTTTCCAGTAACAAAGCAAGGGCTAACAGCCAAACAAAACTCAATAATTATTGCCCCAATTCTGTAGTTTGCAGAAACACCCCATATGTGGCAGTAAACTACTGTACGGGCACACGGTAGGGCAACTGTTTTATTTACACCAAGTCCCATTTGAAGCCCCCCTGATGCACCCCTAGAGTAGAAACTCCATAAAAGTGACCCCATTTTGGAAACTACGGGATAAGGTGGCAGTTTTGTTGGGACTATTTTTAGGGTCCATATGTTTTTTGGTTGCTCTATATTACATTTTTATGAGGCAAGGTTACCAAAAATAGAAATTCAGAAATTTCATCTCCATTTGAGGAACACCTAAAGGGTTAATAAAGTTTTGAATATCTTGAGGGGTGCAGTTACTTAGATGGGGTCAATTTTATTGAGTTTCTACTCTAGGGGGGCATCAGGGGTTCTTCAAATGGGACATGGTGCCCAAAAAAAAGACCATCAAAATCTGCCTTCCAGAAACCATACGCCTTTCCTTTCCTTCTGCGAGCTGCCGTTTTGTCATACAGCAGTTTACAACCATATATGGGGTGTTTCTGTAAACTGCAGAATCAGGGTAATAAATATTGAGTTTTGTTTGGCTGTTAACCTTTGCTTTGTTACTAGAAAAAAAACTGATTAATATGGAAAATTTGCCAAAAAATAGCTGTTTTGGCATAGTTTTATTTTATATTTTTGACCATGTTCATCTGAGGGGTTAGGTCATAGGGTATTTTTATAGAGCAGATTCTTACAGACGCGGCGATACATAATATGTCTACTTTTTTAAAAGTTATTTAGGTTTTACACTATATTATCCTTTTCTAAGAGTTAGTTATTTTTTTTTGCTTTTAGCCGATTATCTTAGGTAGGGGCTCATTTTTTGTGGGATGAGAGAACTTTTTTTGGGCACCATTTTAGGGGGCATATGACTTTTTGATCGCTTGCTTTTTTATTTGTGATGTAAGGTGACAAAAAAATACCTTTTTTTTTTTTTTTTTTTTTTTACCGTGTTCATCTGAGGGGTTAGATCACGGGGTATTTTTATAGGGCAGATTCTTAAAGACGCGACGATACCTAATATGTCTACTTTTTTTAAATTTATTTAGGTTTTATATTATTCTTTCATAAACAAAAAAAAATAAAACATTTTATTATCTCCATAGTCTAAGAGTCAGTGTTTTTTTAGTTTTTAGCTGATTATCTTTTTTATCACCTTTTATATATATATTTTTTTGCTCATCTGAGGGGTTAGGTCATGGGGTATTTTTATAGAGCAGATTCTTACGGACGCTGCGATTCCTTTAATTATTTATTTTAGTTTTACAAAATAATATAAAAAATAAAATAAAATTGGGGTTTTAGTGTCTCAAGTCTGAGAACCATCGTTTTTTTAATCCGATTGTCAGTGGCTAAATAGAATTAAAATTGGGGAAGGGGACTATAAATTTTGTACTCCATGGAAGTGTGGTACTCCTTGAAGCAACCAATAATGCAGAGGCCCGGATGATCGGGACACATGTCACACTGAATGGTGGTGTCCTTCCGTATCCCCCTCCTGTGACACACTCTGCACCTTTTTTGGGTCCGTCCGTGCTGTGGACCCCAGACACCCGATGGGTGATGCAACAGTTAAAACGTTTTTTTCCCCACTAAACTTTCCCTGAATATCCCTGTCATTTGTGCATGAGGCAATGCTTATTATGTTTAATTTTGTGAGAGCTTATTTACTTCTAGTTTAATTTTGCAGTGGTCACATTTGCATCTGAGGGATTAAATGGGTATGATCAGCGTTATCGCCAGTTGCAGACATTAGCCCCGGGTGTCTGCAGAAACAGCAGAAACCCTGTGGCTATGCAACCTAAACAGCAGGGTACATATTTAAAGTGACATCTTCCACTGTACATGTATGGCAGCAGTCATCTAAGGGTTAAAGTAGCAGACACAGTAGGCCTATTACTTTTTATGTTAATTAAAGCAGAAAAGGAGGGTGAGGTGTCAAGACCCTACTCTCAGCTAAATTAGCTCTGCTAAATGCAATTAGTATAGCTGTTCTAACTATAAGACAACAGTGATGGCCAGTTCGCATTGTTCGCCCGCGAACACATGTGGTCTGCCATTTTTTCTCACAAGTCCGGCGAGGAACAGGTAAGCCCTTACCTTTGCGCAAGCCTGTGCGAAATCAAATGCGGTAATCGGGAGCAGGCAGTTCCGAGAACAGCCACCGGGGGCCTTCATCGGGCTGTTCTCGGAACTGCTTGCTCCCGCTGACCGCATTTGTTTCAGACAGGCTCACGCACAGGCACAGGTAAGGGCTTACCTGTGCCTCGCCGGACTTGTGAGAAAAGATGGCAGCCCGCATGTGTTTGCGGGCAAACAATGCGAACTGGCCATCACTGTAGGACAATCCTGTAACTACATTACAAGTATTAGACGAGCCAGTTGGCTCACATCAGCAGGAATGGCAGATTTAGCTCCAAAATCTCACTAACAGCCCAACCTGAAAAGGAGTAACAAGTTTGGTCCAGAATTTATTCATGAAGTGAAAATGAGATACAGGGCACAAAAGTCATTTCCTGATCTTAAAAAGCCTAGTCAACTAAAAAAAGCCCTTTCGTTCATAGGGTCGTTCACAAAGGTCCCAGAGGCAGACCCGAGTTTTTCAGGGACAATACCAGAAATATATCTCAGACCTGCACACTTCCAGAAAAGCAACATCTACAAAGACCAGTACTTGCAAGAGAGGTCATATCCAGGTAAGCGCAGAAGTATCAATTCCTTCTCGTTGTTATGCAAACTAATCAGAGACTATTTACACATGCCATTGTGTCATAAATGTGCTAAAAACAGCCTGACACTACCTCTAAAATTGTTTCCTTTTCAGAAATGGTTCCCTTCTTTTCAGACTCATCAGTCTGTAAATTAAGTATTAGGGACTGCCCTTGCTTAAGGGAAAATAACCAGAACAAATGGGACAGAAAAATGGTTTGTCCACTTTTTACTATTGATGACCTATCCTCAGGATAGGTAATCAATATCGGATTGGTGGTGTTCCGACTCCTCATACCACCGCCGATCAGCTCATAGGAGCGCTGCCTTCTCTGCTCTGTTTCACAGCAATTGCAGTGGTGAGCAGATGTAATTACAAGTATGGCGTTGTTCTGGTTCTGGCCAAGCTGCCAGTTCAATTTGATGTACTGCTCCAAATTAATTAAGATACGTGCACGGAGAGATCAGACAGACAACTCACTACATGGAGTTAATCAGTATCTCTGGTTTATTTCTGAAACAACAGACAATACATAGTTTTCACAAGAGGAGGGAGTGGGAGGGGGGTGAAAGATAAAGTATATCTTTTCTATTGGCTATGAACTCTCTACTTTTCTGTAACCTTGACGGCCAGAGGAAATTCCTTCTCCCTCCCCCTTTGCTCCTGGGTGAAACCGTTACTACTTTCTTTGTAGCTGCTTGCTTGAGCTGAACGGAAACCACAAAGAAACACATGATAAAAACACAAAGTAAGATTCTAGTTTATAGGTGTTGGCAGAATGCCTGGCCGCCATCTTAGCTCAACAAGCAAGTATCCATTTTGTATCAATAGTCCATAACAGTCCCCCCTTGGAGACTTGATTGTAGACTTTCCCTTCGCCTAGCGAATCCCCTGGGCATACCATTCGTATCCTCTTCACCCGCAGTGGCGACAACCTACCCCTTATAGGTAGGCTCCCGGTTGCTCGGACTTGTGGTAATACCCTGGCATTCATCTCACCCTATCTCAGCCAGGCATCATTGTGAGGAGGCGGAGCTGTGTTGAACGATGTTTCCTTCTGTCCTTCCTCATCGTAGAGGAGCATAATAGGTCGTTCATCAGTTTTCTTCATTCTTTTTGAAAAGCGGGTCACACAAATAAGAACGAGCTTAATCACTACATATATCACCAATATTATTAGGGCTACCTGCAATATTACTTGAACAATGCCCATGAGCCAACCCCCAATACCTTTGAACCAGTTATTGGGGTTAAGGGAAGAGAAGGTATCAGACCACCATGTATCTTTACCAGCTTTGTGTGCATCCAGCCATTTATCTCTCAAATCCGCCATTTTCTCTATACCCACCTTAACTTGCAAATTACCCTGCGGGTCTATGTAATGGCAACAAGAGGGTCCCACAACCTGGCACATACCTCCATCTTTAGCTGTAACATAATCTAGAACTAATGTGTGTTGGTTGGTGACAATGATTAACTGGTTTTGCACAATGTTTGAGGTATTCATAAGTCTCATCACTTCCCATATTTGGTCATCCAGGTAGTCTGTTGCTACTACCAGATGATCCCACATCTGCGCTATCATGGGATATATGAAGATGGAACTAACAATTTTGTTGGTAATGCTCATCTCTTCTACATGTGGCTTGCCATTTGGTCTGGGTGTGTTATCTTTGGCCCTACGATACAAGGTGTGTTTAGGTACTGCATTTATGTCAATTTCAGAGTGTGGTACTATAAAGGTGGCAGGAGTAAGCCTGGCGATGGTGCACAGTCCTGTGAATTGTCCCATTCATTACCCAGTGGTGTAAACACTGCTGATATGCCCACTGTCAAAGTCATAAGTAGGTGGACCCTCATGGCTTATTGTTCCAGGGTCGTCGGGACAGCCTTTACTCTTTTACAATGTGAGGCGTGGATCCAGGTAAGCCTCCATCGAGTTTCACAGAGGTCGGGGTAGTCAGCAACACCTGGTACGGCCCCTCGTATCGTGGTTCGAGGGTGTTTCTGACGTGTTTCTTTACCACCACCCACTCTCCAGGTTTGAGAGTGTGTATTCCCTCTAGGGAGTCAGGATCTGGAATGGAAGAGAAAACTTGTGCACGTATGTTAGACAATTGTTTACTCAGGGCAATCACATATTTAGCAACAGATTCATAATGCATTTGCAATTGCTGTGGGAAGTACTGTCCCATCCTAGGCCGTGTCCTAAACAAAATTTGGTGCGGAGGCCTAGGGGTGTGTCTAACTGAAAATAGTGCTATTGGCAGGCATTGTACCCAACTGAGCCCTGTCTCCCCAGTCATTTTCAGCATCTTGGACTTCAGTACCCCGTTCAGTCGTTTGACTTTGTCGCCGCTTTGGGGTCTGTAGGGTGTGTGATAGGCTAAGTGTGACCCTACCATCTTCCAGACTTCTTGGGTTAATCTAGCAGTGAATGCTGGGCCCTGATCACTCTCAATGACCTCAGGTACTCCGAACCTACAGACAAGCTCCTGCATCAGTTTTTTTGCAGTAGTGGTTGCTGTCTGGTTTCGGACGGGGTAGGCTTCTGGCCACCCAGAGAACAAGTCTACCACTACTAGCACATATTGAAACCCTTGGCACATTGGCATCTGGATGTGGTCAATTTGAATCCATTGGAACGGGTACTGGGCTTTGGGGAGACATTTGGTTGGTGTAGGCTCAGGTCTTCCCGGGTTGCACTGCGCACAGATGAGGCAAGACTGAGTATGCCTCACCAGGACAGGGGTTATCCCTGGGGCCATTGTCTATTAGTTCTTTCATGATGGTCTTAGATTGGTGGGTGGGCCCATGAGCTATTGAAGCTATCAGAGGATAGAGAGCTTTGGGCAGAGATGCTCTCTTTCCTTGGGTCCACAGTCCAGATTCTTTCTCTTCTTGGGCTGACTCTTTTAGCCAATCCAATTTTTCTTGTGGCGTGGCCTGTTTCTGTATTTGTTTCAGGAGGTCCCATGTGATTTCTTCTTGTTCCAGGTCTTCCTGTGTTATCATAATCTGGTCTGACTGGACTCTTTCCTCTTTCACTGCTGCTTCCTTGGCTGCTTGGTCAGCTAGGGCGTTTCCTCTGGCTTCAGAGGTGTCAGCTCGAGTGTGCCTGTAGATCAATAAAATCTTCAGAATCTCCAGTATACTCCCCCCTTGGAAGAGGAAGGAGTGCAGCAGGATGGAGGATGTGGCACCTCTGAATGGTGACATTATCTGGCAGAAGCAAACTACACTGAAGCCGGAGGTGGCGCTGTGCAGTGAGGTGTTTAGGTTGAGTCTGCTGGAGGATGGCAGAAATGTCAAGGGGAGCCAGAATAGTGAGGGGATGACCCAGCACAACGTCAGATGTGACGTTTAGAAGAGAGCTGGCAGCATGGATAGCTCTGACACAGGAAGGGGCTTCTCTGGCTACTGGGTCCAGTCTCTTTGTATGGTAGGACTTTGGGGTCCTTCAGGGTCACAGTGACTGGTGGGACATTGAGGTATCCAATATCCTGGGGTCATCTGGCCCAGAGAGTATTGGGGATGAGGTGCAAAATGGTTTGCAGCGAATCCCCTTGCTCATATAAATCAGTACAGAATTTTATTGTCAGACATCCGGCAGCCGTAGGTGTCACATAATTTGAGTGAAAACCACAAAGACCAAGAAACAGACAGTTTCTTATCAGAAAGAGGAGCTTAAACTAACACAGCAGAAACTAACATTTCTGTGAAAAGAAAAAAGGTGGGGGCAACTGATCCCCCGCAGCTGTCCTGCAGTGTGGTGGAATGATCTGCTAATTTCGCTTTTGTCCATTTCTGTAGTTGTTCTATAAAGAATTCTCCAGACTCATGATCCCGGGGGTCAAAGTTAGCACCTTTAAGTTCAGGGATGTGGATTTGATCCATTATCAGTGTGGAGTATTCACCTGTCTTGTTTTCCACTATACTTTGCAGGTCCGACCATGTGCACCCATAGGTTTGATGCACTTGGGACAGTTTCCTGAAAAAGGGCATGGGATGGGTCTCAGGGTCAGGCAGTAAATTCACTATGGTGAATAACTGTTGTGGGGTGAAAGACACATATTTTGGTGGTCCCTGTGGCCGGTTAAGTGCTAGGGCTTCTTTCAGTGTCTCAAGGTTTCCCTGCTCAATTTTCTGTAAGTTCTTTTGTAACTCTGTAATCTGACCCTGCAGTATTTGATCTTGTGAACGTCGTGATGGGCGCACGGTCATGGGTACAGTCCACTGTGGTGCCAGGGATAAAGTTGGCGGATCCCCGTAGTCTGTCGGGGTACCCCGCGAAGGAGTCTGCATATTACCCGGTGCATTTTGTATGCCCATTGTGGATTCTGCAGCACCGTCTGCATCCCCCTGTTCTGCTTCATCAGGTTGCCCCTCTACCATTATAGGAGTAAGGGTGGCAGGTGAGTGGGGTAGCATGAATGTACCGTCCGGGTTTATCATCGGGTACAAGGTAGTAGGAAGGGGCAAGGGTGACATAGGAGTGACGGGGGGGTCCGGACCGAATGATATTAAAGGTCCGTTCATGGGCGTTGCCTGGGGACAAGATGGCGCTGTAGCTAACACGGGAAGTGATGGGACATGCCGGGGAGTAGTTACCAAGGTGTGGTTTTGTGGGTGGGGAACCCCACAGGGAAGGCACGTATCACGGGAGGAGGGATTCTGTTGACCACATGTTTTGCAGGTCCACCCACCTGCTTTCTTCCCGGCGCCATTATAGGGTGGTGGCTAGTCATGTATCAATGCAACACCAGGCTTACAGAAATATCTCTGTCTTTTCTCATCAAAATTTAGTTCCCCCCCGGTCTGTTCAAATTCTTTACTACAGTCCAACCACACACGGACCATGTCTGTCAATTTATCATCTTCTAACTTCCCTCTCTTCTCGTTTAACAACACTTGCCAGGTGGCACTACATAGGATGCCTCCTTTACAGACACCTTTAACTCTTCTCCAACTTACTTAATCCTTTTATGAAACGTTTGCCTCTCCTGTCCGCCACGTACTGTTCAGGTGAACAGTAACCCTTCGGGACACTTTCCTCATTTCCCATTATCTCTCGTACCTACTGAAGCCGCCTAAAGACCTCCTGTATAGAGTAATCACTGGACGTGAAGACCTTTGAGTCCCGGTCAGCACACTCTGGGCTACCGCGAACCGCTCTCCACCCATCTGTGATCGTCCCCTTTATGGAGATTCGAGTCAGACACCGGGCTGAACTCCGATACAGGCACACAGGAGAACTCCGTGTCTCAGTCAGTGATACTTGTCAACAGGGTCTTCACAACTTATAGGCACAACACAGTACATCAAGACTTTAAAAAAACATATGGGGTTCTTACTTTCATGCCCTCGAGGACGTCCCAGACTGCTTCCGCACCCCTCCCTCAGACGAACACCAAGAGGCTACACCAGGGGACACTTTATAGGCAAGATGACTCAATTTTCCTACCTCATATCACGGGTTGCGATCCCGGTGTCCGTTAGTGCACCTCTCCTCGTCTGGTCTCTGGGGGTACGGGAACAGAGGGTCCAATCCTCGAGCCCCACGATTGGCGCCAAAATTGTTCTGGTTCTGGCCAAGCTGCCAGTTCAATTTGATGTACTGCTCCAAATTAATTAAGATACGTGCACGGAGAGATCAGACAGACAACTCACTACATGGAGTTAATCAGTATCTCTGGTTTATTTCTGAAACAACAGACAATACATAGTTTTCACGAGAGGAGGGAGTGGGAGGGGGGTGAAAGATAAAGTATATCTTTTCTATTGGCTATGAACTCTCTACTTTTCTGTAACCTTGACGGCCAGAGGAAATTCCTTCTCCCTCCCCCTTTGCTCCTGGGTGAAACCGTTACTACTTTCTTTGTAGCTGCTTGCTTGAGCTGAACGGAAACCACAAAGAAACACATGATAAAAACACAAAGTAAGATTCTAGTTTATAGGTGTTGGCAGAATGCCTGGCCGCCATCTTAGCTCAACAAGCAAGTATCCATTTTGTATCATAGTCCATAACAGCGTCCCCATTCACTTCTGTGGGACAGCTCTGTAGTATTCACTTAAACAGACAGAGCCGTCCCATACAAGTGAATGAGGACACCATACTTGTAATTACACCTGCTCACCATCGCAATTGCTGTGGAGAGCAGGTAAACAGAGCAGAGCTGCCTTCTCTTCGAACAGCTGATCGGCAATCTGATATTGTATATACAGATATAGTAAAAAAGCGGATAGCCCCTTTGAAGCCCAAAAAGTTCCATATAGAAAGCATGACTAATGTTACTTTCTTCAGAAAGATATGGATCTAATAAAGATAGATATAAAAGACACCTTCCATTCTTTATATGTAGCTCAAAAACAATGTCCAATGTCCCTTACAACTTCACGTAAATAATGAAGGTCCTAAACTTTCATTTCAGGAGTAACATGTCTTGTTTATCTAGATGATCTATTGGTTTTCAATATAGATCTGAATGCTGTACTACTCCAAAATGACAAAATTCTATAGCTATTTGCAGAGGCAGGATTCTGCATAAATATGGAAAAGTCTATTCTAGGCCCGACAAAAGAGCACATTTATTAAGACCAGCGTTTTAGATGCTGATCTTAATAAAGCCCTAAGCTGGTGGTGGATCCGCCGGAGCTATGAAGAGGTGCCGGCCTCTGCATAACTTCGGTGGATCCTCCCAGCTGTCTTACATTTAGACATTTTTCTACGCCTAAAACAAGCATAGAAAATGGTAAATGAGACGAGACTGCCAGCCTGTCCCCCCACCCACAATTTTAGACCTGGCATAATTTAGGCGCATTTCAGATTAATAAATGACCTCCAAAGTGCCTTACCTTTCGAGGGTTTTCAATAGATACTGAAACGTTCACCATTGCAGTTTCTGACAGAAAAATGGTGGAAAGTAATACCATTTGTGGAACACACGCACAGTGTCCCTGAAAACAATAGCCAGCCTAGTAGTAAAGTTAGTAGCCATGCAGTCAGCTTTCAAAACTGTACCCTTACTGTGTCACTAGACACAGCTTTAGTTAAGATATCTGTTGGACATCAGAAGTATATTTAATCGCAGAAGTGAAAAGAGAATTGTGGAATATAATTCATATTCCTTTTCCAATACCTTGTCATATCAGACATGAAAAGACAGATCTCACCGTAACTTCAGATGTGTCACTAATAGGATATGGAGCTTTTACACAGCAGACAGCAGTGAGAGAAATAGAGCTTCAAAAAAAGAACCTCTATATCAACTTGTTAGAACTCAGAGCAGTGAAACTAGGTTTGCAGAATATAATTTCCTCATCACTCCACCAGTGTTCAGTTATGTTACAGATTGCTAACAGAACGGCAGTAGCATATGTGAACAAGATAGGTGGTACAAAATCAATAAAAGTCTGCAAAGAAGCACCAGATAAATGGAAAGAGGCTCTAGATCACTAGAGAACAGTATGTTACCAGACATTCCAACAAAGTAGTGAATTTATTGTCCAGGGAAAGCATGCCATTATCAACAGTACAATTCAATCATCTCAAATACCCATTAACCAAACATTCAGTACCAGGGAGATAGATATATTTGCATTAGCAACCTCAGCTCAGACTATGAAATTTGTGGTGAGAACATGGTCTCGAGGAGCATGAAGGCTGGGTGTGTTCTCCTTTCCTTGGACCAAAATTTAAGAACCTGTATGCATTTCCTCCTCTGTGTCTCTATTCTCAAATTATCTAAAACATTCAGGAAGACAGAGTCCAACAAATGGTGGTTGTATACCCAGTATGGCCTTCAAAGCCATGGTATCCGAGGATCCACAAGTTCATCAAGGGCTAGAAAATTAAATTGGGAATGATGACTGCAGATTGCTTTTAAATGTCGAAGGACTTCTTCTGCAGCTTACACATTTAATGTGGATAGCAGCTCTGGTTGGCTATTTTCATTTTCACACCTCTTAGAATATACAAATAAACTTGTAAATCACTCCATACCTGTAACTAGAAGTAGACTAATCTTTTCTATGTTTCAGAATTAGTACTCAAATAGAGAATCTTTTTTAGAACATCTTCGGGCATAGTTTCTAGCACTATAAAATCTTTCAATGTAGCTTTAAACTCCTTATCTCAAAACTTACTGGTAATAAAATTTACCTCAGGTTATTGAAAGGAGCAGTAGCAATTACACTTAAATACTCCTCAACATGGGAAGTGGATCCGTTATTAGAGTATCTAAGTAAAATGTCGACAGAAGATACTCCTCTGAGAGACAGTGGTATAAAACTAGCATGTCTCTTATCTTTAGCCATGGCAGTTAAACAGCGGAACTCACAATGTTCCACATAAAAGAACCTTAGTTGTCAACAACTCCTGGAGGTTATCATTTAATTTTGAAAGGAAAGATTAAAATCGCTCATATAGATCTCCACCCGGATCTGCGGATCCGTTTTTTGGCGGATTAGATGCTGTCCCATTCACTTCTATGGGTTCCGTACGAACAGTTCGCAAAAAAAAGATCTGCATTTTTGCAGACAGCATACGGCCGTCTCAATGAGCCCTAAGGCCTCTTTCACCCTACGTATGTCTATGTCAGTGTTTTGTGGTCCGTTTTTCACGGATCCGTTGTTCTGTTTTTTGTTTCCGTTTCGGTTCCGTTTTTCTGTATGGCATATACAGTATACAGTAATTACATAGAACAAATTGGTCTGGGCATAACATTTTCAATAGAGGACCTTTGGTGACGTCACAGTCATCACATGATCCATCACATGATCTTTTACCATGGTGATGGATCATGTGATGACCGGAGTGACGTCACCAAAGGTCCTTGTTGCTACACAAAGCTAAGATGAAGACAGAAGGAGATGCCGAGCAAGTGGACTAAGGTGAGTTAAATTTTTATTATAATTTTTTAACCCCTCCACGCTATTTAACTATGCATTCTGTATTCAGAATGCTATTATTTTCCCTTATAACCATGTTATAAGGGAAAATAATTCAATCTACAGAACACCGATCCCAGATCCGAACTTCTGTGACGAAGTTCGGGTTTGGGTACAAAACATGCGCGATTTTTCTCACGCGAGTGCAAAACGCATTACAATGTTTTGCACTCACGCGGAAAAATCGCAGGTGTTCCCGCAACGCACCCGCACCTTTTCCCGCAACGCCCGTCTGAAAGAGGCCTTAGTCAGAGATTCAAATGAAGCTTATCTGTGCTTAGTAACTGAACTATAAAACATTTTGGACACATCCAAGTCATAGAGAGGAGAAATCTCTAACTTATTTATAAACTTCCTATTAGAAATCTTTAGCACATACTATTAGAGGGCGGATCCTTTCTGCCATGAAAAATGCAGGCATGGACACTGCTACATTTAAAGTCCAGACTAGGAGCTGGTTATTCATCTAGCGGCAGCCAGATGGTCTTCAAGAATGGACCATTGTTAAATTTTATTGGCATCCAACAGAAACTGAGCATTTACAATTCATGAGATGCTACCATCAGGTGTGTGCTACTCTATTCAACAGCTGGTGCTAGGTGGCTGCCCTCTCACCGAAATCTATGATTTGCAAAGTTTTTTGTTCAAGGGAGAGGGACGGCCACCTAGCAATAGTGGCGCTTCCAATACCCTAAGCAGTTATTTTCTTTTGGTAGAAGAAAATTCTAATTTGCCTTCTGTATATATTCTACTAGGCCAACAAAAGACCCAGAAACAAAGTTCTGAACCACAAAATGATCACAAGAAGCAGAGGATAGCAATATACAAGAAATACAAGACTGTTTGGCTTGTATCACTTTATTTTGAGTTGTCACAGACCGACATTCTTTAATGATTCTTGGACCTACATATCTTTGGAAGCTTCTAAAAAAAATAAAACTATTATACAGTTACTCTGAACCAAAGAGTTTATTGGAATTCTTCTGGTTTCAGTTATTAAACTGTTGAAACCGTTCAAGTCTAGTGCTGCTATTGGGGTATCCACATTGTGTTATACATAAGTAATTCTATAACGCCTTGATTCTGTAATTAGGGTGAAAAAGTGCTCTATTTTTACAGTTATTAGGTTTTCAACTGTGTTTTATAGATAAGTAATTCCATTAGGCCTTGATTCTGTAATTGTGGTGAAAAATTGGTCTATTACTACTGCTATTTTACACTTACAGTTACTGTTACTGTACAGTATGTCCTACAGACAGGTGCCAGCTGTCACGAGGGTGTCAAGAGCCACGTCTGACTCCGTTATACCCGGGGTCAGGAAGTCGCAGCGGGTGGCTGCACGCTCTATGTCTAAAGATCACGTTGTTTCTTAGTGATTGTTTTCTGTGTTTGCCTTGCAATCCTTTTTGTCTCACTCAGGGATCCGTAGCTTCTCCTCCTCAGCTGTTTCTTGTCTGCCACTCCCAACCTCCTTATATTCTCCTCTCACACTTCTCTAGTTGCCAGTTATAGAGCTTCCTGCCTGGACTTCTATACTGACCCACTGGAGCTGTGAATCCTGGTTGTTGTTCCAGAGTGCTACCCTCCGGATCCCTGTTGGGCTTTTTGTTGTCTCCTGTTGTCGCCCACCTGGGATTATATGTTGAGTCTGTATTGTCTGTCCTCCCCTTGGTGTTTTCCTTTAGAGCTAGTGGTGCGGACTAGTGTTCCCACCGCCCTGTTCACTATCTAGGGCTCATCTTAGGGAAAGCCAGGGTTTTAGGCACGTGATCGGTGTACGGGTGAGGAACCCGTCTAGGGACGTCAGGGCAGCCAGGTGCCAGCCGCAAGGTGAGTCAGGGGTCACCACCTTCCCTCTCACTTGGGCAGGGCCTTCCTCTTTCCCTCCCTCTGTGTCACGTATGTGATAGTCACGCCGATCGTGATATTATAACTGGCCCTTATTTTTTGGGAGAAAAAAATAAAATAAATTTTTTTTTTTTCCTCTCTACTTAGAATCCAATATGGATCCTATTGCTGCTTTGGCAAAACAGCTTCAAGGCCTGTCTTTGGAGGTGGCAGGATTGAAGGCGTCTGTCCTCCAACAACAGCAGCAAATGCAGCAGACCGCAAGCCCAGCGGTTGCTATGGGTAACCAGGTTGTTACAGAACCCAAGGTTGTTCTTCCTGACAGATTTTCTGGGGGAAGGGACAAATTTGTGACGTTCCGTGAGGCCTGCAAATTATATTTTAAGCTGCGCCCTTACTCCTCAGGTAATGAAGAACAGCGGGTGGGGATTGTTATTTCCCTGCTTCAGGGGGACCCGCAATCCTGGGCGTTCTCGTTACCCCCTGGTTCCCAGGCTCTCCGGTCAGTGGAGGGATTTTTTGGGGCTTTGGGTCTCATATATGATGACCCTGACCGAGTCGCCCTGGCTGAGTCGAAGTTACGGAGACTCCTACAGGGAGATCGGCCAGCAGAGGAATATTTCTCAGAGTTCCGTAGGTGGGCTACGGATACTCAGTGGAACGACCCGGCTCTCAGGAGTCAGTTCTGCTCTGGGTTATCTGAAAGGGTTAAGGATGCGCTGGCGCTGTATGAGACCCCCCTTTTCCCTTGATGCTGTTTCCCTCTCTATCAGAATAGATAGACGTCTTAGGGAGAGATCGAAAATTCCTGAGCAATTGGTAACCTCTCCCAAGCAGCAGTTAGTCTGTACTGACTTAGATGAGCCTATGCAGCTAGGAGGAACTTCTCGTCAGGTCCGTCCTCCTGAGGTTCGCCGTAGGTGGGGGGCTTGTTTTTTTCTGTGGGGGGAGGGGTCATTTCATTAATGTCTGTCCCTCCTTTCTCAAAAACAAAAGACCGTCGGAAAACTACTAACCCCAGGCTGTGCGGAGGATGTCAGCCGGGGGGTATACGTTTCCTCCATACGAACATCTCAATTTGTGTTGCCAGCGGTTATTGTTTTTGGTGTTAAGACGGGGTCTATTTCTTTTTTTCTAGACAGTGGAGCAGGGGTAAATTTGATAGATGCCCATTTTGCCCGCACTATGGGTTTGTCTCTCAGTACGCTGCAGAGACCTATTCCCATATTCGCTATTGATTCTGCTCCTCTGTCTCAGAGAAACCTCACTCACATTGTCCATAACTTACACCTTCGGGTAGGGGACCACCATAATGAGTGTCTTTCATGTTACGCTCTGGAGGGCCTTCCCTCTCCTGTGGTATTGGGTCTTCCCTGGTTGGTAGCGCACAATCCAGTGGTGGATTGGCAGGCCAGGGAGATATTGTGGAGTGAGCATCGCAGAGAGAATTGCTTAAATAACAATTGCTTAATCTCCTCCATAGCTTCCCTACCTACATTTATTTCGGACTTTGAGGACGTTTTTTCTGAAAAGGGTTGTCAGAAGCTACCACCTCATCGTCCTTATGATTGCCCGGTTAACCTGATTCCCGGTGCAAAATTACCCAAGTCCAGGTTGTATAATCTTTCGGGTCCCGAGAGACAAGCCATGAAAGATTATATCTCCGAGAGTCTGGCTAAGGGACACATCAGACCCTCTTCTTCACCCGTGGCTGCAGGGTTTTTCTTTGTTAAAAAGAAAGATGGGGGCCTGCGTCCTTGCCTAGATTTCCGTGAGCTAAACAGGATAACCATCCGAGACCCATACCCTCTTCCTCTCATTCCTGACCTTTTTAATCAGATTGCGGGTGCTAGGTGGTTCTCGAAACTTGATCTTAGGGGGGCCTACAATCTGATTCGTATCAAGTAAGGGGATGAGTGGAAGACAGCTTTTAACACCCCTGAGGGGCATTATGAAAATTTAGTCATGCCTTTCGGTCTGACCAATGCCCCTGCTGTCTTCCAACATTTCGTTAATGATATTTTTAGTCATCTCATCGGCAGGTTTGTAGTCATATACCTAGATGATATCTTAATTTATTCGGCTGATCTGAAAACACATGAAGTACATGTCAGGCAAGTACTGCAGGTCCTACGGACGAATAAATTATATGCAAAAATTGAAAAATGTGTCTTCGCCGTTCAGGAAATACAGTTCCTGGGATATCTATTATCTGCTTCAGGTTTCCATATGGATCCTAGGAAGGTCCAGGCAATTTTAGATTGGGATCTTCCTGAGAACCTTAAAGCTCTACAACGGTTTTTGGGTTTCGCAAATTTCTATAGAAAGTTCATAAAAAATTATTCAGTGATCGTTAAACCCCTTACTGACATGACTAGGAAGGGGACTGATTTTTCTAAATGGTCTGACGCCGCTAAAATTGCATTTTCCTCTCTAAAAGAGAGATTTACCTCGGCACCTGTTCTAATTCAACCTGATGTCTCCCAGCCTTTTATTGTTGAAGTAGATGCGTCAGAGGTGGGAGTGGGGGCTGTATTGTCTCAGGGTCCGTCTCCTGGCAAATGGCGTCCTTGCGCTTTCTTTTCCAAAAAGTTATCTACTGCAGAAAAGAACTATGATATTGGAAATAGGGAACTGTTGGCGATTAAACTGGCGTTTGAAGAGTGGCGTCACTTCTTAGAGGGAGCAATCCACCCCGTCACGGTGATTACGGATCACAAAAACCTTCTGTACCTAGAATCGGCTAAGCGTCTCACCCCTAGACAAGCTAGGTGGTCGCTATTCTTTACCAGATTTAACTTTGTAATCACCTATCGTCCTGGGGCAAAAAATACCAAGGCAGACGCATTATCTCGTAGTTTCCCTGGAGGGGGTAATGTTAGTGATCCGGTACCTATTTTACAAAGAGGAGTGGTTGTCTCTGCTGTACACTCTGTTCTAGAGGGAAAGGTGTTAGAGGCCCAGGGGGACGCCCCGGCCTCTTGTCCCTCAGAGAAATTGTTTGTACCGTTAAACCTGCGTCTTGAATTATTAAAGGAACATCATAATTCGGCACTTGCTGGGCACCCGGGTAGTAAAGCAACCTTGGAGCTATTGTCTCGTCGTTTTTGGTGGCCAAGGTTGCGTCAGGATGTAATGGATTTCGTGTCTACTTGTTCTACTTGTGCACGCGCGAAAGTCTCTCATACACATCCAGCAGGGTCTTTATTGCCACTTTTCATCCCCAATAGGCCATGGACACATCTGTCAATGGATTTCATCACTGACTTACCGTTGTCTGCGGGTAAAACAGTTATCTTGGTAGTAGTAGACAGGTTTAGCAAAATGGTACACTTTATTGCGCTACCCGCACTTCCTAATGCTAAGACTCTTGCTCAGGTGTTTATCAGTGAAATCGTGAAGCTTCACGGGGTCCCTTCCGATGTGGTTTCGGATCGGGGAACCCAGTTTATTTCTAAGTTTTGGAAAGCTTTTTGTTCCCGTTTGGGGGTACACTTGTCCTTTTCCTCAGCTTTCCATCCTCAGTCGAATGGACAGACTGAGCGTACCAACCAAAACCTAGAAACATATTTAAGGTGTTTTGTGTCTGAAAACCAAGAGGTGTGGTCATCATATTTACCGTTAGCCGAGTTTGCCATAAATAATCGCTGTCAGGAATCCACTGGCAAGTCACCATTTCTTGGTGCATACGGTTTTCATCCCCAATTTTGTACTTTCAAAGAGGGGGGGTCTTCTGGGGTTCCCGAAGAGGAACGGTTTTCTTCATCTCTTTCATCGGTATGGCAGAAGGTGCAAGCTAACTTGAAAAATATGAGTGGTAAATATAAATGCATGGCCGATAAGAAACGGTCGCCAGGTCCGGACCTAGGAGTGAATGACTATGTGTGGTTGTCTACTAGGAATATTAAGTTGAAGGTTCCCTCTTGGAAACTGGGCCCTAGGTTCATTGGTCCTTATAAAATAGTAGCCGTCATTAACCCTGTGGCTTTTCGCCTGGAGCTACCTCAGACTTTTAAGATCCATAACGTCTTCCATAAGTCGTTACTCAAGAAGTATGTTCCACCTCTAGAACCATCACCGCTGCCACCTACTCCTGTTATTGTGGATGGTAATCTGGAGTTTCAAATATCCAGAATTGTTGATTCTCGTCGGGTCCGCCGCTCTCTTCAGTATCTGGTGCATTGGAGGGGTTACGGTCCCGAGGAAAGAATGTGGGTTCCAGCGTCAGAGGTAAATGCCAACAGGTTAATTCAGGCTTTCCATGCCTCTCATCCTGAGAGACCTGGTCCTGAGTGTCCGGAGGCCCCTCGTGAAAGGGGGGGTACTGTCACGAGGGTGTCAAGAGCCACGTCTGACTCCGTTATACCCGGGGTCAGGAAGTCGCAGCGGGTGGCTGCGCGCTCTATGTCTAAAGATCACGTTGTTTCTTAGTGATTGTTTTCTGTGTTTGCCTTGCAATCCTTTTTGTCTCACTCAGGGATCCGTAGCTTCTCCTCCTCAGCTGTTTCTTGGCTGCCACTCCCAACCTCCTTATATTCTCCTCTCACACTTCTCTAGTTGCCAGTTATAGAGCTTCCTGCCTGGACTTCTATACTGACCCACTGGAGCTGTGAATCCTGGTTGTTGTTCCAGAGTGCTACCCTCCGGATCCCTGTTGGGCTTTTTGTTGTCTCCTGTTGTCGCCCACCTGGGATTATATGTTGAGTCTGTATTGTCTGTCCTCCCCTTGGTGTTTTCCTTTAGAGCTAGTGGTGCGGACTAGTGTTCCCACCGCCCTGTTCACTATCTAGGGCTCATCTTAGGGAAAGCCAGGGTTTTAGGCACGTGATCGGTGTACGGGTGAGGAACCCGTCTAGGGACGTCAGGGCAGCCAGGTGCCAGCCGCAAGGTGAGTCAGGGGTCACCACCTTCCCTCTCACTTGGGCAGGGCCTTCCTCTTTCCCTCCCTCTGTGTCACGTATGTGATAGTCACGCCGATCGTGATACCAGCGCTTTCCAAGGGAACGGGCAGTGGCAAAAATGTTTCTGAAGCTGGCAGAAGTAGCAGCAGAAGAAGGAGGGGTGTTAGCAGCAGTTGTAGCAACAGGCCAGAGCTGCCATGGTCATCCAGCGGTCATGTTTTGACCACCAACCCAGCTGTCTTTGAATGGTTGACTCGGTGGGTTCCTCTGACGCTACGCTTAGTTGGCATGGCCCAGGAATAAGCTCTGTGCCCCCCACCTGTCCTGAACCTGCCTCTTTCTTTTTCTGCTCCTTCTGCCCAGGAAGTATCGTATGCTGCCGACTCTGCTCTGCTTTTAAGCGAGGACGAGCTTATTGAGGACATTCAGCAGCTACTGCCCAGCCCAGATTTGGAGGTAAGATCCACTGCTTCCTCTTGTAGGTAGGCAAGTAGCGACGATGAGAGTCGTGTGGGGGCAGGTGTTGCGAGCAGTCAGGGACGCGGCTATGAGACTGGTGATTGTGACATCAGTGACAAGCAAACAGTAGTGGATGATGATATATCCGATCTCACGTGGGAGCTGAGTAAAGAGGGGTCTTAATCATCATCATCAGGGGATGAGGGTGGCAACTTGACTGTGAGACAGCTGCAGGGTGGCAGAGTACGGGACAGCCAGTAGGGTGTAAGCATGGCTGTGAGCCAGCAGGGTAGTAGCAGTGTGAGGTCTGGAGCCAAATGTGCCTGGGGTAGACATCTGCTACTTATGAGCCTACCTGTCCAGGAACAACTAGCGGGGCATGGCTTCATAGAGGCAGCGGCAGACAGTCAGCACGGAGTGGTGGGGGTAAAATTCCCTATTCGCCGGTGTGGGAATTTTTAGTCACATTGCCATATATAGAATCTGTGGGCGGAAGGTAAGGCGTGGCCAGGGTGCCAATGTTGGCACCACGGCCCTGAGTCAATATATGGAGCGTCACCATAAATTGGCCTGGGAAAACCGTGGTGCTAATGTTGTGGTACAGCCTGAGGTATCTCTTAGTGGCCTGCACCCCTTTTTTCCCATTAGTCACGGCTTCACCACCTCAGCTGAAGGGAGCTGTGTTTCCTTTCCATCATCTACTGGTCTTGATGCTCCTCCTCCTACTTCTCGTCATTCATTTCGCCAGCAATCGATTACCGAAGCGATTTCAAAAAGATGACAGTGTGTGCGTGCACTCATCCAACGCTACAAAAGCTGAACGTGCTCTTAGCCAAGTTACTGGTACTACAGTCTCTCCCTTTCCATGTTGTTGACTCCTCCAAAAAGGCAGTACCAGCCCTACACAGGTATGTTGAGCAGAAGGTGGGCCATTCCTTGGGCCTGTCGGTGTCTGGTACAGTACATGGCAGTGCTGATGTGTGGAGCTTTAACTAAAATCAATTACAAGATCTGTCCTTTACGGCCCACTGGTTAACTGTGGTTCCTGCCCAGGCACACCAGCAACTTGGCCAGGTGCCGGCAATGCTGCCTCCACGTTCTCAAGCTGTGACTCCTGTGCCAATGTCCTCCTCTGCCTCCTCATTCTCAACCTTGTCTTTAGCCTCCACTGTAGGCACAGTTCTGAGTGGTCCTCCAGCATGCCACCTATGCAGAGCATGGCGGTGCCATGCTGTTTTGCACCTGGCATGCCTGGATGGAGTTACATCGGGGAAGAACTGCTCCTTCAACAAGAAATCAAATCCTGGCTGCCTCGCTCAGAACCATGGTCACCTATAACAGGAAGAACATTCTGTCGGTGCTGCGTCAAGGAGGGCTGACCCATGCGCCCTACATGGCGCACATCTTTAATCTGTTTAAATTCTTTTTTTATTCAAATTTTGAAAGTTCAAAAAATAATTCTGTTTTACAATAAAATGATAATGAAAATCTATATCATAAACGTAAATGAGATTGGTCTACATAGCATTATTTTTCTGTTTAAATTATTTTTTTATTCAAATTTTGAAAGTTCAAAAAATAATTCTGTTTTACAATAAAATGATAATGAAAATCTATATCACATCTTTAATCTGGTTGCAAAGTGGTTCCTGAAGTCTTCCACCTAACTGCAAGACATCTTGAAAATGGCCAGGAAACTATGCATGCACTTCAGCCACTCTTACACTGCAAAACATACCCTCCTTGAGCTGCAAATGCAGAATAGCGTTCCCTAACATCGCTTCATATGCAACGTTTCCACCCATTGGGACTCCACCCTCCACATGTTGGACCGACTATATGAGCAGAGGCAGACCGTGAACGATTTCTTGATGATGCAAGCGGACAGGAGCACTCATCTGTATAACTTCAACGTTAGCCAGTGGTAGCTCATGTGTGACACCTGCCATTTGCTCAGGCCCTTTGAGGAGGCCAATTTATTTGCCAGTCCCCAGGATTACGGGATGAATGATGTATTTTCACTCCTTCACGTCCTGGAGCAGATGCTGATAAATCTGGCTGGCCACAGACAGCCACAGCCACCTGAGCCCTGTGGGGGCTGAACTGGAGGAAGAGGAGACTGAGGATGAGGAACAGGTTATTAACAAGCAATGTATACAGAAAAAGATGGTTTATCTGCACAAGTGACAGGAGAGGAGCAGGAGGAGCATAAGGAGCTGGTGGGTGATGAGGACGACCAGGCAGAAGATCCCGACAGACCATGGCAGTATGCAGTGGAGATGGAGGCAGGGAGTCCCTCAGAATACCTTGTGCAAATGGCCACATGCATGCCGAGTTGCTTGTGTAGTGACAGCTGCATTATCACCATTCATCAGAGAGATGACTACTGGCACTCCACCATGTTAGACCGTAACTATCGGACTAAAATGGCGGCCTTTGTTTACACCTGCTGAGAGGGAGGATAAACTCAACTACTATCAAGACATTCTATGTAGTCAGTTGGTCGCAGCCTATATGCAGATCCTCAAGAAAGTCTGACCGGGGAGGGCCCTCTGCGCTCAAGTTCCACTGCCATGACTGCTGGATGGGGAGTAAGAGAGGCACCAGCTCCGTCAGCAGTAACTTCAGTCTCCAGTCTCTGATAAGCACAATTCTTCACCCACCTTCTGAAGAAACCAGCCAGCAGCAGGACATGGAGCAGAACCTGAACCAGCATTTGGTGGCATACCTGGACTGCACCCTGTCACCCCAGATCCAAGATTCCCTGGACTACTGGAAAGCCAAATATGAATTGTGCCCGCAACTGGCCGAGTTTGCCCTGGACAAGCTTTCCCGCCAGCCAGTAGTGTGGCATTAGAGCGGGTGTTTAGTGCGGCGGGGGCAAAGAACTCGCCTTTCAACACAAAATGTTGAGAGACTAACCTTTGTAAAGATGAGTGAGGTATGGATCAGCCAGGATTTCCACATCATTCTGACAGTAATGTTCTGAGTACAGTGTACTGCCACACCATAACATGAAAAATGGCCCGTTACTCGTGGCCACGTGATTCAGTATTCTGATGCTGCCACACGCCTGGTGCCACATACCTGCTGCCTCTTCTGCCATATTCTCATACTGAAAAAAATCATGGAAAAAAGATACAAAACATCCTGCAAAATCTTACAGTAAATATGCGGATGTGTATGGCTACATTTATAAAGTCACAGAAAAATTCACTAAAACAATAGATGCAACATAATATATGGACTAAGCCCTCATTTTAATGATAAAATCTGAGACTCTTAGCCAATATATTTTGATCAAAACACATCTGTGCCCACCTACCCAGTGCCACGGTGGTCTCAGTAAGGCAGGTCCTACTCTAAACCTACCTATGCCGTTGTGCATCTATATTTAGGAGTATATAGTGTGTTGCTCCTATTTACCTCTGTGTGCACATCCACATATTTACTATCATATTGTGCAGGATGTTTTGTATCTTTTTTCTGTTATTTAAAAAAAATTGTCTTGAAGGAGTGGAACCTTCAGGTGTGAATGTGCTTCTATTCTGGGAGTAGCATTCATGTGCACTTTTGCCCCACCTATCTAATAGGCAACCTTGATTAAGGTGGTAGATATAGCTTTGTGTGCTCCTCCTCTCATTGGTTGCTAATGCACACAGAGGTAACTAGGAGCAGCACACTGTATGTGCAGGGTCTGCTCTCCTAAATATAGATGCACAACGGCATAGGTAGGTTTAGAGTAGGACCTGCCTGACTGAGACCAACGTGGCGCTGGGTAGGGTGGGCATAGATGTGCTATGATAAAAATATATTGGCTAAGAGTCTTAGATTTTATCATTAGAGTGAGGGCTTAGTCCATATATTATGTTTGCATCTATGGTTTTTGTGCATTATTTTCCATAACATCATCTTCTCCTACTGCCACCATCTTGTGCTGTTACTGCCACTGCAGTTGCCCGCTACCTCACCACTCTGTGACTGGGCCACTGTAATGACTCCTCATGCTGTTTCCACCCACACCACTCTGTGACTGGACCACTATGATGACTCCTCATACTATTGCCACCCTTACCACTCTGTTACTGGTCCACTATGATGACTCCAAATGCTGTTGCCAACCACACCACTCTGTGACTGGGCCACTATGATGACTCTTCGTGCTGTTGCCACCCTTACCACTTTGTGACTGGGCCACTGTGTTGACTCCTCTCGCTGTTGCCACCCTCACCACTCTGTGACTGGGCCACTAGTGTCCCTGTTTGGCCTTATTGACATCACAGTTTATTTTACCGTTCTCATGATCCATTAGAATAACTGAAAAATGAAAACCACAACGGATTATGTCTTTGGAATAGCCATAAGGCCTCTATCACACGGTTAGTGTTTTGCATCAGAATTTGCTCATAATTTTGATGCTAAAAGCAGGAGTGGGTCCAAAGCACAGAAGGCATGCAAATACTTCCTTTACGTGTCATCTCTGTTTGGGAACCACTCCTGTTTTTTTTTTTGTCCTTACCAATACTAATTAATTACTGACCAAATACTGACTGTGTGAAGGCAAATGCTCAAAAGACAGAATCAGTTTTTTCTTGGGTTGTTCTTCTGACTCAGTAGAAGAACTGTAAAATAAACAGTGATGTTAATGCAAACTTACTGCTGACACCCTCTCCACTCTTTCATTGGCTGCTTGTATCAGTGTGTTACACACTAGCTTCTCAAGCAGCTTTTCTATGTGGAAACAGGAAACAGTGTTAAATAAGATAGATCTTTCACTCTACAGTGGGTTTGAGTGGGTAACACAATAGCTTATCAATTATCAACCAATGTGGACATCCCACCAACAGTGAGGTGAGACTGCTCTTTCCTAATTTGGTAGAATGAATGTGTAACACACCAGATTCTCTAGTACATTATACCAGATGCAAATATTGACCTATAAGGCTGAGTTCACACTTCAGTTATTTAGTCAGTTAATTCCAGAAGTTACTGTATGGTGAGCCAAAATCAGGAGCCAATCCTACTCTCAAATAAGGTATCGTGAAAAGATCTATCCCAGTTCTGTGTTTTGGACCTGTATCGGAATAAATAAGGGACATGTGAACTGTGCCTAATAGTGAAGCACTCCAATACGCACACCCATATACTGTATGTGACCGGCCTGTCATACTGACACACAGTAAGTGTTTCACATGCTGAAAAGGACTAGCTATGCATGTTGCTGCAATGCACAGTGATGTGTACACCAAGATAAACTCTCCTTGTAGGCCGGGAAATAGCTGATTTAAAGCGCTTCGTGATTAATTAATTTGGAACGAAGCAAACCTTTTTGGAAAATTCTGCAAAGTGTCCGAATCGAATTTTGACAACTTCGCTCATCTCTAGTCAAGTCTTTCCCCGCAAGACCTCGCTGAAATGCATGCGAGATCTCTCTCTTTTTTAATCCCAGATGGAGGTGGCCACCAGCATCCAACAGGTGTTACTAGGTGGCTGTCCTTCTCCCTTGAACAAAAATCATTTGCAGATCCTAAATTCCTGCAAACTGTGCTTCGATGATGTCATGCAATGGAAGAGGTCAGTGACACTGTTCTATTTTATTGGAAGTCTCATTTCTTGTTTAATTTAGGCCTCATGCACACGACCGTTGTGTGCATCCGTGGCCGTTGTGCCGTTTTCCGTTTTTTTTCACGGACCCATTGACTTTCAATGGGTCCGTGGAAAAATCGGAAAATGCACCGTTTGGCAGCCGCATCCGTGATCCGTGTTTCCTGGCCGTGAAAAAAATATGACCTGTCCTATTTTTTTCACGGCCAACGGTTCACGGACCCATTCAAGTCAATGGGTCCGTGAAAAATCACGGATGCACACAAGATTGTCATCCGTGTCCGTGATCCGTGTCCGTTTTTTCCTATCATTTCAATGGCAAACTTGACTTAGATTTTTTTTTTCATTTTTCATGTACGTGGATCCTCCAAAAAACAAGGAAGACCCACGGACGAAAAAACGGGCACGGATCACGGACCTACGGACCCCGTTTTTGCGGACCTTAAAAAAAAACGGTCGTGTGCATGAGGCCTTATACAAAGATACTTATTATATCCAAATTTAAATTACATCTTTCTGTAAGTGAATTCCCTCTAAGCATGGTTTTACATAATAGTACACATATAGAAGACCAACTAGGAAAGTTTTCTCTACTTTGTGTATTAAACAGCTGCAGATAAGTTTCCTGTTTCATTGCTCGAGTGTTAATATTGCTGTCTTCTCAGATGTATTACAGCCATGGACATACTTTATTTAGCCTCTAGAGTGCAGGAATGACCCACAACATGTTGCTTTGTAATGGTGCCAACTGTGTATGCCACAGTGCTCAGAGAGTGAAGCTGCCATGATAAATCAGGTCCTTAGTGTGAGTGTTTAAAATGGCCAGGAGCATCTTTCAGCATCACTGTCAGTAATGAGCAGCTTTTACCGCAAGCTGCACAATATCTGTATGAGAAACAGCATGTGCATGCAAAGACACTATTAGACTTGTTCTGCACTGTCACAAGCAAATGTAACAACATGAAAAGTGTACTGCTTCTAAAAACTGAATAGACAGCAGAAATACAGGGTGCGATAAATCATTTCTATTCAAAGGTTCGCAAGAAAAAGGAAACATACAGTTCTGTCTGTGTAAGTGTGCAGTGATCAGTAATGATGGTCCCCAGTGCCGAAATCCTTGACTTTGTATGTTCTCTCTGTGTTTGTATGACCTTTCTCTACCTACTTACAATGCATTCGGAAAGTCTTCAGACCCTTTCACTTTTTTTTACATTTTGTTATGTTGTGGCCTTGGGCTTAATAAAAAATAAATAAATAAATAAAAATTGTGCACTCAAAACCTCATAATGACAATGTGTGTTCTCCCTGTGTTTGTATGACCTTCTCTACCTACTTACAGTGCATTCGGAAAGTCTTCAGACCCTTTCACCTTTTGCACATTTTGTTGTGGCCTTGGGCTTAAATAAAAAAAAAAAAAAGTTTTTCTTCATGATTCTGCACTCAAAACCCCATAATGACAAAGGGAAATCTGAATGTTAGAAATCTTTGCTAATTTATTGAAAAGCGAAAATTAAAATCTTGCATTGACATGGCCCATTACGCAGAACTTACCGTAGTTGAAGCAGGTTTAATAGTGATTACAGAGTCTAGTCTTCTTGGGTAGGATGGATGCCACAAATTTTACCACCATCATGATTCATTGTAGAGATAAAAATGAACAGAAAAAAAAGCTAGGGGGGCAGGGCATTGTTCTTCAAAGCTAAAAAAATGCATTGATTTATTGTTTTTTGAAGGGGAGTCCCCCTTCTTTATCAGACACATGGAAAACCAAGGAAATCATGACTCAATTTATAGGTGTGGCCCACCCAGACATGAACCCTGACAGAATGAAATTGATAAGTGTAGAAATGGCAAAATTGAGGGATGATAAAATAGGAGGGGAAGGGAAACAGAAAAGATTGTGGACAAAAAGAATCAAACAAGACCCAAATGGATGGAGGGTGAATGGGTGAAGCAGAATCTGTGTGTAACAATCATTATTGATAACCAAAGTGATTGTTTTGTCAGCTTTAAGACAGCTGGGAAAAAGTTGGGTTGAAACTGTGTCATACATTTTTGGCTGATTCATTGAATCTATTTGGGATCAGTGTGTGTAACTTCAACATCCAGAATAACTCACAGTTAGCTAAATGACCAACAAGATCACTGGCATGTTCATTACCCTCTAAAATGAAAAGACATAGATTGGTAGGATCTTTAATTATGCGTAGAAATATAATGTCTGGAAATACTATAATTAGTCTTCCCATTAGTAATATTGCAGCTGTGGGTATTGAGATGGGTCACTGCAAAAAAATGATAGTGTGCTTTATGCTCCACCACTAAAATTACTAATCACTGCCAAAAGGAACGTTGAAGGCTAAAACAATTAATCTTTATTAAGTATCTTGATTAAAACTAATGAGAAGGAATAACCCTATTAACCAAAAAGTGTCAAATCTAAATTAATACCTGCGGTTGCTCAAGAAGTGATAATACCCCCCGGGGTGTTATATAAAACAATCCCCCAGGGTGTACCCTCTTGTAATTATTTGTGAGAAATCAGGTAAATAAGTAATTACTAGTGTTGATCACGAATGTTCTAATCGCAATTTTATTGCAAATTTTTCGATTGCTGATTTTCGCAAATCAAGAAAATAATGACCGGAGATCACGAATTCTCGAATATATGATGAATATTCGCCCAAGTATTCGCAAAATATAGCGAATTCGAATATTGCCCCTGCCGCTCATCACTGGTAATTACCATCAGTTGAACAACATATACACCTACACAAAAAGAGCAGACTGTATGATACTGTATATCTCTTGTACACTGTAGCATTATTAGACAAGTAGATACTCAGCCGCTGTGTTGTGTCAGTATTCAACTATGGATACTGCTAAAATGTTGCAAATTATGAGCATGGAATGGAGACTTAGTTAAGTAATCCCATTATCGAGTAGTTCCACCCAAGGTGCATGTGTCCCCCTGTTCCTATGCACGCTGTGACACAGTGAGGGGTTGTGTCTGGCAAGGGAGGTATTTTACTACAAGCATGTGCGGCTGGACTGATTTCCAGCCAGGTGAGGTCAAATACAAGACTGGAGTTTAAGTGCCGATCCGGGTTTTGGCAGCACCTGGCTGTCCTTAAATAGGTAGCTGGGCTCAGCAGAGATGTCATTGTTTTTGTGATCTGAGGCTTTGTGCCATGCTGGAGGGCTGAGAGACGCATGCTGGGGAAACAGGTCCCCTAAAGCCTGCTGTGGACCATTGGAGGCAGAACTGTCAGCAAGGTGACTTGTGTTTTATGGATGTATGTGAATTAACACCAAAACTGCAAAGTTACGTCTTGTTTTGTGCAATTGCCTCAAGTGTGAATAAACACTGACATTTTGAGTTAAGAACTTGTATTTTGCCTGTTTACTGCGCCCACTTACCCTATCTACCAGAGCAAAACCCCACAATTGGTGGAGGATGCGGGCAAGAGCAGTGAGGCTGGTGTGAATGCCGATATTTTTAGGTTCTGCATTTTTTCAGGTACGGTTGTATGTCATACATTAAACCAGCTGTATTACAACCAGTGCCCCACGACAAAATGGAGGCTGTTGTGAAGGCCCTCATGGAGGCTAATCTGCAGCAGAGAGAGACAAACCTGCAGCAACACGATGCTAATAAGCAGCAGCAGGAGACTAACCAATTGCTGCTACAACACGTGATGGCTTTGCAGACAGCAGGAGCAACCACGAGCGTCTACGATGCACGGAAAGCTGTCAGTGCCGTGATTCCTAAGAAGACCCCCCGCAGACGACATCAAAACCTACCTGGCCATGTACGAGAAAGTGGCCATCAGGGAAAAGCTACCCTGTGACTATTGGGCTGAGGTCGTCGCTCCATTCCTAGCATCCGATTCCCAGCGGGTGTATTTCGACTTGCCGGACGATCAAGCGGCTGACTATCAAAAAGTAAAAGGGTGAGATTTTAGCAAGATTGGGGGTGAATGTGTTGGTCCGGGCCCAGCGGGTACATCAGTGGGGGTTTAAGCCGGCTAAGCCTGCGAGGGCCCAGTATTATGACTTACTCCACCTCTTGCAAAAGTGGCTACAGCCTGGTGTGCTGAGTTCCACGGCTATGCTGGATAGACTATTGGCTGATATTTTCTGGAGGGCTCTGCCACCCTCTCACCAGCACTGGATCGGCCAGGTGTCTCCTGGCAACGCCCTAGAAATGGTGGACCTGGTTGAGCGCTACGAAGCTACTACAACTTTTACAGGGGGTTCTTTTGGGAGGGGGGGGCAGTCAAGTACTGTAAATCTCCATCCCAGACCCGGCGACTTGTACCAACCAAACCCACCCGGGGTGTACCCTCTACGGACCTGGCTCCAATAGTCTGCTGGCAGTGTCAGGAGCCGGGCCATGTAAGAGCTGACTCTACCCATCAGGTGGAACCCATGGATACTAACTATGGCTACCGTCAGTCACTATATGCCAGGAAGCTCTGTGAAGCAGGTACCCCAAAAACTCGAAGCCACCTGTGCCAGATGGAGGTAGGAGTCACTCCAGCGGAGGCTCTGCTGGACTCAGGGAGTCTGGTGTCCCTAGTAAGGGCTCCCCTGGTACAGTCAGAGGAGTATACTAGCTGGAAAGTCAGGGTCATGTGTATCCATGGAGACTTAAAAGACTATCCCACTGCCCTGGTGTCTCTAACCACAGGGGTTGGCAGATGAACTCATGAAGTGGCAGTTGCCCCAAATTTACACTACGAACTTATAATAGGGAGAGACTTCCCAGGCTTCCCAGCACTGTGGCCTGCTATGAGAGTGACTGATACCCATTAAACAGGGGTAACCCTAGCAGAGTGGCCCGGCTCAGGGGAGAGATCAGAACCCTGTGAACCTGAGACCGAAGGGCCAGCAGTAGGGATCACCGCTACTTCGGTGGAAGAGGGGGAGACAACTCTGCTAAGTGTGATAGTGGGAGACGTGGAGGACTTGCCACCGGGTCCTGAATTGGCAGACCTCAATGTCTCCATGGATAATTTTGGTACCACCCAACATCGGGACCCAACCCTATCCCACGCCTGGGAAAATGTGTTAATAGTAGATGGTGAACCACAACAACCTGGGGCAGAGTCAGTGTTTCCCCGTTTTGTGGTTCATCAGGATATGTTGTATCGGGTAAACCAACTACGGGGTGAACCTATTGAACAGTTAGTGGTCCCCAAGGCTTATCGCAAGCTTGTGTTAGATCTAGCCCACCAACATGTTCTCGAGGGTCACCTGGGGTTGCAGAAAACTCAGGATCGTATTCTACAGCGTTTTTACAGCATATTCAAAGAAGTGAAAGAGTTTTGTCTTGCCCGACCTGCCAGATAACTAGCCCCCAGCCACATTTCCGTATTCCCCTAGTACCTCTCCCGATTATCGAAGTACAAGTTTGATCGAATAGCTATGGACCTCATAGGCTCTGTACCGAAGTCCGCCAGAGGGCATCAACACGTCTTAGTCATTCTAGACTACGCCACTCAGTACCCGGAGGCGGTGCCACTGCGACATACTTCGGCCAAACTCATAGCTAAAGAGTTAATGGAGATGTTTTCCCGAGTGGGACTACCTAAAGAGGTTCTGACCGACCAAGGGACCCCTTTTATGTCCCAGGTGATGAGGGAATTTTGTAAGTTGCTGCACATAAAACAACTACGGATGTCCGTTTACCATCCGCAAATGGACTGTCTGGTAGAACGGTTTAACCAAACATAAAAAATATGTTGAAAAAGGTAGTGTCTAAAGATGGGAAGGCCTGGGACCTTCTTCTGCCCTATCTCAAGTTCGCAGTGTGAGAGGTACCCACTGGGTTCTCGCCCTTCGAACTGCTATATGGCAGACACCCTCGCGGATGTGGCCAAAGAGGCGTGGGAACAACAACCCACATAAAAGTGTAATTGAGTAAGTTACCCAGATGCAAGATCAGATAGAGACAGTGTTGCCTCTTGTTAGGGAGCATATGGAGGCAGCTCAGCAAGCCCAGAGTTGGGTCTATAATCGGCAGGCTCAGGTCCGAATCTTTAACCCCGGTGATTGGGTTTTGGTTCTGGTGCCGACCGTGGACAGTAAGTTCCTGGCTAGGTGGCAGGGGCCCTACGAGGTAATCCAGAAAATTGGAGATGCAAACTACAAGGGACACCAGCCAGGGTGGCGAAAACTGGAGCAGGTTTACCATGTGAAATTAGATAGGGAAACCTGTACAGAAGACAGCCCGCGGCCGGGTTTTCTAGGAGAAGAGGTACCATCCCCTTTGTCTGATGCAAGAGAGGCGGCTGCCACAGTTAAAATTGATGACAGCCTCTCATCTAAACAGACTCAGGAGGCCAGGGAGTTCATTAGTAGGAACATGGATGTGTTCTCGGACCTTCCTGGATGCACTTCCATAATCCAGCATGACATGGTCACTGAGCCTCAGGCAAAAGTCTGATTCAAACCACACCAGGTACCCGAGGCTTGGCGACTAGCCATATCGGAGGAGGTGCAGCTAATGTTGCAGCTAGACGTAATTGAGGAGTCAAAAAGTGAGTGGGCCATTCCTATAGTGTTGATACCCAAGCCAGGCGGGATGTTGCGGTTTTGTAATGACTTTCGAAAACTTAACGAGGTTTCCAAATTCGATGCGTATTCAATGCCCCAGGGGGATGAGCTCATCGAGAGGTTAGAACAAGCCTGCTATTTTTCTGTTTTGGACCTCGCGAAAGGGTACTGGCAGGTTCCCTTACCGGAAGCTGCTAAAGAGAAAACTGCCTTCATCACTCCTGAGGGGCTGTAAAAATATAAGGTCTTACCCTTTGGTCTGCATGGCGCCCCCACCACTTTTCAGCGACTAATAGACATTGTGCTTTGTCCACATCGTCGGTACGCTTCGGCTTAGCCTGGACGATATTGTCATCCACAGTACCAACTGGGAACGTTAACTACCCAAAGTGCACTCCCTTCGGAAAGCTGGCCTAACCGCTAACCCAAAAAAATGTGCGATAGGGTTAGAAGAGACTAAGTACCTGAGGTATGTCATTGGGCGCGGAGTCATCAAACCCCACGTAAACAAAATAGAGGTGATACGGAATTGGCCCGACCTGTCACCACTAGGCAAATAAAGTAATTCCTGGGAATGGTGGGCTATTACATGAGGTTTGTTCCCCACTTTGCTACTCTAGCCACGCCCTTGACAGGGCTCTTAAAGGGACGAAAATCAGTGATGGTTCGACCCTGTGTGGATCATCGGTTTTGGTGACTCCAGACTTCAAGAGGGAGTTCGTAGTACAAATGGATGCCTCCGAAGTTGGCCTCGGTGCTGTACTGTCTCAGGAAGTAAACAGGGAGGAGCATCCCATTGTCTTCCTAAGCCGCAAGCTCACCCCAGCCGAAACCAGGTACAGTATGGTGGAGAGAGAGTGCCTGGCTATCAAGTGGGCACTCGAGTCTCTCCGCTACCATTTGTTGGGGAGAAAGTTCCACCTGGTGAACGACCACTACCCTCTCAAGTGGATGAGCCAGGCCAAAGACAGGAATGCCCGGGTCGCCAGATGGTCTTTGTATCTGCAGAACTTTAAGTTCTCGGTAGAACACAGAGCAGGCCGGTTGCAGGGAAATGCGGATGCCCTGTCCTAGGTGCATTGTCTGGCGTGTGTCCACCCCCTCAGGGTTGAACAAAGGGGGGGGGGTATGTGACTCCGGTCCGGGTTTTGGCAGCACCTGGCTGTCCTTAAATAGGCAGCTGGGCTTAGCAGAAATGTCTGTTTTGGGGATCTGAGGCTTTGTGCCGTGCTGGAGGGCTGAGAGCCGCATGCTGGAGAAATAGGCCCCCTAAAGCCTCCTGTGGACTACTGAAGGTAGAACTGCCAGCAAGATGACTTGTGTTATATGAACTTTCCATTGTGTGTGAATTAACACCAAGACTTGCAAAGTTATGTGCTGTTTTGTGCAATTTCCTCGTCTGAATAAACACTGACGTTTTGAGTTAAGGACTTGTATTTTGCCTCTGTACTGCGCCCGCTTACCCTATCTACCAGAGCAAAACCCCACATCGCTCATATATATATATATATATATATATATATATATATATATATATATCTCACGCAATAATAGCAGTGAAGTGGCTATTTGCGCCTCGTCTGTAACATAGATATAAGTCGCTGTGTATAACTAGCTCTGCTCTCGTGTACACTCAACGCATTTCGCTATGATAGCTCATCAGGATTTCCGGGTATCTTTTAACACAAGCAACATGAACGCCGCCCGCCTTGTGTGGTGAGACGGCAGCATCGGCGCTAGTATGGCCATAAGGCAGCCGCCGATCTGTGTGAACTATATGGAGGAAACACCTCCAATCTTACAGATCAAGCCTCTAAACCAGCGTATGGAAGTGCAGAAGGCGTGGCTAAGCTGCAATTCACCACCTGCCCTCTTTTCTGGCTTACTTCATAAGGCGATCGTGTAGAAGAGTGTCAAAACACTCAAGTATTACCAGGGATTAAATAGGCAGTTGTCCCTTGGGCAAAATATGGCATCAGAACCATTGTGGTTAGTGAGGCTAATCGCGTAACTGCTAAGAAATGTATCCAGAAAAATCATGGGATGCAAAATATAATATGTGATATAACCCAAAAATTATAATGGTAAGGAGGGGGAAGTTGATCAGATTATATAAATAGAAGGAGAGAAAGTAGGGGGTGTAAATAAATACAGAAAGAAGATGTATTTCCAAAAGGAGTAAAAGAAATAAAAAAAATCAATGGAAGCTCAGGAGGTAGTGGTAAAATAACACTCCCTAATCTATAACAATATATGGGGCTATAAACCACCATCCCAAACATAAAGATAGCTAAATGGAAATCGTCCAACTGGTCTATATATATATATGCCTTAAATAAAGCATACAGTACAAAGGAAATGTGTTAATTCAAACCTTCCGGACGCACTGTACGTAATCTGAAGATCCACTGTGCCTGCTTCTGGAGTAACCTTTTGTCAAAATCACCCCCTCTTGGAGATCTTCTCACCACCTCTATGCCTTGAAATCTTAATCCCTCTGCATTGTTGTCATAAGCAGTGGGTATCTGAGCACTTCCGATTGCTCACCAATCCATCTGCGAAACTCCATGATGGTCTTTTCAACGTATTGTTTCCTGCATGTACAAGTGGCTAGGTAAATTACACCCCTCGTTTTGCAATTAATGAAAGATCTGATTTCAAACCTTTGTTGGGTAGTCGTGCTGGTGAAAATTTCCTAATCGAACAGTACTGCATGCCACACAATTCCCACATCGAAATGTACTGGTTACCTTTGAACTGAGCCAGGTGGTTGTTGAAAGGGACTGCTGAAAACTATAAACCAGCCTGTCCCTAGGTTTGCGTCTGCGGCGATAAGTAATTACCAGTCTGTCCTCAATAAGGTGCCCCACATCAGGATCTGACTTCAAGATACCCCAATATAGTGTGAGAACCTCTTGTACGGTCTTGTGGGCATCATCAAAGGTCACAATGCTGCAAACCTGTGTGCTCTCAGATGTACCAATTTTAGGCTCAAGCAGAGTATCCCGATTGACTGCCAAGGAATGTTGGTATACTCTGGCTAAGACATGTTGTGGATATCTTCTGTTTCTAAACCTATTTTGTAGGTCTTTCGCTGCCACACGATAGTCAGATGTCCTGGAGCAATTGCGATGTAAAAAGTATTGCACCTTTGGGATACCCTGCATAAGGGGCATGGGGTGACAACTATCCCATTATAACAGACTGTTGGTGGCGGTCTTCTTCCGAACAAGTCTCTAGACCACCCTCCTGGTCCCTGAAAAGGGTCAAATCCAGGAAGGTGATCTGGTTTTCATGAACTTCAGACGTGAAATATAATCCCAGCTAGTTCTTATTAAAATCCTTCACAAAATTGTTGAACTCCACAATATGCCTGGACCAAAAAATTTGTACATCATCAATGTATGGTAACCATAAATTGATGCGATAGTGTCTTTCGCAAACACAACCTCTCATTCCCACCAGCCCAGGTAGAGGTTGGCAAAAGTGGGCACGCAAGGGCTCCCCATTGCCACCCCCCTGAGCTGGTGGTATGTGCGGCGATCAAACAGGAACACATTGTGTTCCAAAATAAACTGGAGTAGCTCCAGCACAAAGTCATTGTGCTGCCATAGATGCATTGCTCAAAAAGGGTCTCTCATTTGTCCCTACATGTGCATTTAATCTCTTTGAATGGGTCAAATTTCCCCTCTGTCCCTATTTGTGAGAAAGCTTAAATGGAAGAAAAAAATAATAATAATCGCCACACATACAACAATGTGTCGAACTGGGGATCGATATCAGGAGTTGCCTGATGTACGCCTTTTGGCGGACTTGATGGAGGAGAGAATGAGGAATCCTGGAGAGAGACCGTTTATAGATCTCAAGTTCTCTCCACAAAAAAAATCAGCCAATGGGGGACAATACACCAATGGATATTTTTCTCAAGGTAGTGACGGATCAGTTAAGGGTAATGGAGGATAAAATATGTTTAACAGGGCACTGTTGTAAATGGTTAGAAAATTTAAATTTAAACTGATTCTCTTGTTGTTAGCCAGGAAATGCATCTTTAAATTTTGTTGGAAGACATTTTTATGTTAGACCCTTCATTTTATTGCAGTCCAGAGATCTGGGATACTTTTTCTCGTGGAGCTGATTAGGTAAAATTCTAGATTCGGCAAAAAATTAACAAACTGTTTTTGCAGATTTGCCTGTATTGCCCATAGGGTATATTTTTTAACCATCCCAAATGGTGACAACTTTGATTAACTAAGTATCTATTGACGGCGACTTTTTTGAAAAAGGTCTTTGATGTTAAACAATTATTATTTATTCTGAATAAAATTAGGTCTAGGAATTCTGGATGGCCAAGTATTGCAGAGTAAAAGAAAATCCCCAGTTATTTGCATTGAGGAAATTAACAAGATCAAGATCAGATCATCGATGTAATGACGATAAAGGATACAATATTTCTGAAGAATGGGGAACTGTGCAATGAAAAGGACCTAAATCCCCCCATGAAAAGACTGGCGTAGCTGGTGGTCGACCTGAATCCCCAAACCACAGATCCAAAATAATTTTTACAATGTCCCATAAAAATTCTTTGGGGAATAAAACAGGAGAAACTCTACCTGTGATGATGGTAAGCATGGGTCTTCCTCCAATGACTGCAGCAATACCTAACATGATTAATATTGGTATATAAAGCTATAACATTTAGGGGGAGATTTATCAAAGCTTGTGTAAAGGAAAACTGGCTCAGTTGCTCATAGCAACCAATCAGATTCCACCTTTCATTTTCCAAATGAACCCCAAAAAAAATAAAAGGTGGAATCTGATTGGTTGCTATAGGCAACTATACCAGTTTTCCTTTATATCAGTTTTGATAAGTCTTTCCCATAGTGTTAAGAAACTGTAGGAAGAAGGTAAGATCAACTTATGAGGAATCTTTGAGGTAAAATAGCAATTTAAGTGCATATTCCTAAAGAATTTACCCCAGATATCGCAGGAGACCAGTAGGATTTATCAAAAAGACTTGTGGATTTAGTAGGCCAGTTGAAGATTTTATGAAAATAGAAAGTCCTCATTATTATTTAAAATGTTACTTTTTACTGTGGACATTATGAGATCATGATATAGTTCAGATATGGTCTGTGAAGGGTCAGTGGTTAGTTATTGATAATATTCTGTATCAAATATAATATTTATAGCTGGCACTCACACTATCTGACAATAGAATGTAATATTATGCTGAGGTTGTATAGCTGGTAGATTCTGATCCTCAAAATCTACTGTCTATACAACCTCATCACAATATTACATTCTATTGTCAGATAGTGTGAGTGGCAGCTATATAGTTTATATTTGATTCTCTTTTTCTTTTTTGCTGTCTTGACGGATAGCCAGCCCCCAGCTAGAGCACGTAGTCCTGGTTTCGATTCCTGGTGAGCCGCTAATAGTTCTACATTTTAATTCATTTTAGTTAAATATTTTGTGTCAGACAATAAACATTGAGATTCTTGAATGTATACATGTCTGTCTAATGGTACAATGCAACACTCTCCTTATGAGCTGGATTATCAAATCTGAGTTTTCTCTTAAAGACTTTATAGCTGCTCCCTAGTGAGAGGTTAGATTTTATTGGGAGATAGAATGACTTGGCCCAATTCCCTGAGATCTTCCAAAACTAGTTAGTGGAATATTTTAAAGGGGTTCTCCGGGAATTAAGAAAATAAAATTACTGACAATACTTAAATATTACTGTATTCTAAATATATTCCCAAATACCTTTTTATTATTTATAATGGCTTGTTTTGTCTATGGAGCAATCAATAGGAGAAATAAAATGGCCACCATCCTATTAGTATACACAGAACCTGTCGTAATCCCACATAAGGACACTGAGCTAAAGAGGTGCCTCATCCTCTTTTCTGCTCTACTTCATGTCTCCTCATGAACTCCATTCCTACTGAGATTCAGCTGAAGATCTTATCAGCTGTATTCAGGATCATAATCCCTGACAAGCAGAGAGGAGGATGAGGCAGCTCTTTAGCTCAGTGTCCTGCTGTGTGATTAGGACAGGTTCTGTGTGTACTAATAGGACGGCGGCCATTTTATTTCTCCTAATGATTTCTCCCCAGACAAAATGAGCCATTATAACTAATGAAAGGTATTTGGGAATATATTTATAATAAAGTACTATTTAAGTAATCTCATTTTCATAATTCCCGGAGAACCCCTTTAACCCCTTAAGGACGTAGGGCGTACCGGTACGCCCTATTTCCCGAATCCTTAAGGACTCAGGGCGTACCGGTACGTGCTAACTTTAAATCGCGATTCCGGCGCCGCGGGGTTAATCGGAACGGGATCCCGGCTGAAATCATTCAGTCAGCATCCTGTAACAACGACAGGGGGGTCATTTGACCCCCCCGTATCGGCGATCGCAGAAAACCGCAGGTCAATTCAGACCTGCGGTTTGCTGCGTTTCCGGTCCATACGGGTCTCCGGTGACCCGATGAACCGGAAAAAGACTGCGATCTGTGGTGTGATTATACACCACCAATCACAGTCCGAAGATTTGGAGAGGCAGTGCTGGCCCTGTTGCTGAATGCTGCTGTCCAGGGTGCTGATTGGTGCAGGGGAGAGAGGCACGAGATTCAAACTACCTGCGCTCCTGTCTCCCCTCCTCTTCCTGTTCTGCATGAGCACCCTGTAGCACCGTCCAGCACCAGCTCCTGAGTCCCCCTAATCGGCATCCATCACCCTCCTGCACCCATCGCCCTCCAGGTAAGTTAGGGTCAGTGAGGGAGAGGCACCGTTAGGCAGGGATAGAAGGGAAAAGTTAGTTAGGAAAAAAAAAAAAAAAAGAACTTTTATCTAAACTTTCTTTGTTCCATCTTTCAGACCCCAGACCCCCCCTGCCACTTGCCCCCCACCACCTTTACTTTATTGCTGGAAAAAATGGGTTAAAATGGAAAATTTTCAAAAAAATTTAAATTTCTAAATTGTTTCTCCATCTGCCATTAACTCTTGTGGAACACCTAAACGGTTAACAAAGTTTGTAAACCCAGTTTTAAATACCTTGAGGGGTGTACTTTCTTAGATGGAGTCACTTTTTTAAAATTTCTATTCTAGGGGTGCAACGGGGGGCTTGAAATGGGACATGGTATAAACAAAACCAGTCCAGCAAAAATCAGCCTTCCAAAAAAAAAAAAAACTTTTTTGACCCAATTTTAGCAGTGTCATGAAGTACAATATTTGACGAAAAAACAATCTCAGAACGGCGTGGGTAAGTCAAAGCATTTTAAAGTTATCAGCACTTAAAGTGACACTGGTCAGATTTGCAAAAAATGGCCAAGTCCTTAAGGTGAAATAGGGCTGAGTCCTTAAGGGGTTAAGGAAGTTTCCTTTATTATGTATTGGATAGAAATTTCTTATATCAACACGTCAACTAAAGGCAATTGTGGTAATGTGGTACTTTTACTGGCATTTTGATCAATTTTAAGAGTCTGGACAATGTTAATTAGCAAACAGAAGCATTTATGTCTAAAAATAATTGGAAAGTGCCAGGACGTGTGGAAGGACAGAATGAAAGGCCATTTTCTAGACGGGAAATCACATTACTTTTCAGTGATTAAGATTATAAATTAAATAATTTTACTTTTTTTTTGTTGTTGTTCAGGTTGAACAACTGGGGCATTTCTACCCCTTCTTTTGTTGCCTTGGCCCCTAGAACCTTTGGGTTTGTTTTTCTTTTTTGGGAATTGGATCTTGGAGTGTCTTTTAGTGATGGTCAGACCACTGGGGTTGGTAGTATAGAGGAGGGAAGAATTGGAGTGTGCCCTACAGGTGAGATTACCACAGGACGTGTAGCCTTGTTCACACCTGTAGGAAGGCAAATAAATTCATGGAAGTGTGTAGAGCGATTGGAACAGGAACTAATGTCAGAGCAGGAGGAAAATGTATTAGATGATACAGCCACTGGTTCTTGAAAATGAGTATTAAACATGTGAAGAGGGAAAAATTTTTGCTTGACAGCAAACTTCTCTTGATTCTATGGTAAAGATCGTATAGTCTTAGTTCTGGAGGCAACCGCCACATTGTCCAGGTTAGTCAAATTAAATTAATTATCAGGCTGTGGTACTACTATGTCATTTGACTATTCAGATGGTTTACTGGTTGGTATCACCTGGGTTTTGTGGATGGCAAATTTCTAATGGACAGTCGTTAATCTTTTTGATGTTATTGGTACAATTATTTTATTATTTATATGTATATAATTTTTTTTAGTGTTCATATAATAAATATTATATATATATATTATAGAAAGCTGAGTGTGTGTGTGTATGTCCGCTAAAGGAATCTGTACCGTCGCATTAAGAATCATGAAATTTGGCACACAGGTACATAAGGTGTCCGAGAAGGTTTTAGACCAGGTCTCAGCTCTCTAGGGTGTACCATTCCTGAGATATTCCCAAAAAATGCATTAGCCAATAGAAGCTTGGTCACATGACCCTTATCACCCAATAGAAGCTCTCAGGTCCTCCAGTCTCCACATACACAGTTTTACTCCAGGTCTCCATAACAACCCAGCCATATATCTTCACTGCTGTAGGAGAGCTTTAAAGGAAATCTGGCACCAGGATAATTGCTATTGAAGTAAAGCCATGGCCTAATAGCACTTAGTACCTTATTTCAAGATGTGCCCTTTTTCCAGCAATAAATGTTTTTATCCTCTGAAAATCCAGTTTATTTGGTATGCAAATGAGCCAGGAGATTCCCAGAGGGGCGTCACTCTTGTAGGAAGGAGCCCAGACACACCCCCTGCCACAATGAGTCCACCCTCAAAAGACTTAAAACTCTGCCCCCAGCTCCAGCTAAGCCATGCCCCTGATCTGGTTAGGCCACGACCCCTCCCATTACTTAGCCGACGGGGATTGAAAAAATGAAGGTAAAAATCAACTTTTGTCAGCTGCAGGGGTGGGAGGGACAGTGACTTTCTCCCTGCAGCTTACACTCAGACAGCACAGGGCTGCTGTCTTAGAGTGAGCAGTTCAAAAGGACATGCCCCCGATCCAGTAAAGGCCACTGTTAAGGGGACGGGCCCCTGTGGGGGTCACTATCAAGGGGGTGGTATGCTGTGAAAGTCACTGTTAAAGGGGAAGGCTGCTGTAAAGGTCAAAGTTAAGGGGGTGGGCTGCTGTGGAGGTCCAATTTTAAGGGACGAGGCGGGGGGGGGGGAATCAGTGTTAAGGGGTGGGGGGCTGTGGAGGTCACTGTTTTGGGGACGGGGTGCTTTAGATATCACTGTTATAGTGGATAGTGTTGATATCTTTCAACGACACACACAAACATTAAATAAAATAGATTAAGTATACTATCCTTCAGCTAGTATTATATAAAGCTGAGTGTATGTGTATGTGTGCATGTCCGCTAAAGGAATCCGCAGCAGTCACATTTACAATGACAAAATTTGCCACACAGGTACATCAGGTGTCCGTGGAGGTTTTCTCTTCATGTCCCAACTGCCCTATACACGGTCACATGTCCCTTATCAGCCAATAGAAGCTCGCAGGTCCTTAGTCTCCACATACACATAGTTTTACAACAGGTTTGCATAACAACCCAGCAATTTTTCTTCACTGCTGTAGGTCAGCTTTATAGGGGCAGGGCTCTGTGAATGACACTGTTAAGAGAGCGAAGTGATGTGGGGGTCACAGTTAAGGGGGCAGGTGACCTACTTAATGTTTGGATTATTTTGTGAATGCCATTTTATTTTTTGGGGACATTAGAAGGCTCAGAAGTTTAGAAGCAAATCTTGAATTTTTTCATAAAATTTCCAAAACCTACTTTTTAAGGACCAGTTCAGGTCTGAAGTCACTTTGTGAGGCTTACATAATAGAAACCACTCAAGGTATTCAAAACTGATTTTACAAACTTTCCTAACCCTTTAGATGTTCCACAAGAATTAATGGAAAATTGAGATGCAATTTCAGAATTTCACTTTTTTGGCAGATTTTCCATTTTAATCCATTTTTTCCCGCTAACAAAGCAAAGGTTAACAGCCAAACAAAACTCAATATTGATTGCCCCGATTCTGTAGTTAGCAGCCCATATGTGGTCATAAACTGCTGTATGGGTACATGGCAGGGGGCACAAGGAAAGGAACGACATATGGTTTTTGGAAGGCAGATTTGCTGGACTGTTTTTTTTTACACCATGTCCTATTTAAAGATCCCCTGATGCACCCCTAGAGTAGAAACTCCAGAAAAGTGATCCCATTTTGGAAACTACGGGATAAGGTGGCAGTTTTGTTGGTACTATTTTAGGGTACATATGATATTTGGTTGTTATATTACACTTTTTGTGAGGCAAAGTAACAAAAAATAGCTGTTTTGGCACCATTCTTATTTTTTGTTATTTACAATGTTTATCTGACAGGTTAGATCATATAGTATTTTTATAGAGCAGGTTCTCGCGGACGCGACAAAACCAAATATGACTATTTTTGTTTGTTGTTTGTATCAGTTTTACATAATAAAGCATTTTTGAAAAAAATTATTTTTTAGTGTCTCCACATTCTGAGAGCCATAGTTTTTTTTATATTTTTTGGGTGACTGTCTTATGTAGGGGCTCATTTTTTTGGGTATGAAATGATGGTTTGATTGGTATTTTTGTGGGGTGCATATGACCTTTTGATCGCTTGGTATTACAGTTTTTGTGATGTAAGGTGACAAAAAAAAATTTGACACACTTTTTATTTTATTTTTTTACCTGAGGGGTTAGGTCATGTTATATTTTTATACAGCAGGTTCTTATGGATGTGGCGAAATCTAATATGTCTACTTTCATAAATTTATTTATGTAAGTTTAACAATATTTTTTTGGGGGGGGGGAGATTGTCTTAGGTAAGGTATCATTTTTTCGGGATGAGATGACGGTTTGATTGGCACTATTTTGGGGTGCATATAACTTTTTGATCGCTTGCTATTACACTTTTTGTAATGTAAGTTGGCAGTAAATGGCTTTTGAGATGACGGTTTGATTGGCACTATTTTGGGGTGCATATAACTTTTTGATCACTTGCTATTACACTTTTTGTGATGTAAGTTGGCAGTAAATGGCTTTTTTGACACCGTTTTTATTTTATCAATTTTACGGTGTTCACCTGAAGGATTAGATCATGTGGTATTTTTATAGAGCAGGTTGTTACGGACTTGGCGATACCTAATATGTATACTTTTTTATTTACTTAAGTTTTACACAATAACAGTATTTTTTAAACAAAAAAAAATTATGTTTTAGTGTCTCCATAGTCTGAAAGCAATATATTTTTTTTATTTTTTTGGGCAAATGTCTTAGGTAGGGTATCATTTTTTGCGGGATGAGGTTAGATTGGTACTATTTTGGGGGGGCATACGCTTTTTTGATTGCTTTTTTGATCGCTTGGTGTTACACTTTTATTGATGTAAGGTGACAAAAGTTTTTTTAGCACAGTTTTTATTTTAATTTTTTTATGGTGTTCACTTGAGAGGTTAGGTCATGTGATATTTTTATAGAGCCGGTCGATAAGACATGGCGATACCTAATATGTCTACTTTTCTTTTTTTCCCTATTTTTAACAATTTTTTTTTACTTTATTTTGGGAAAGGGACCCTTTTTTTTACACTTTATTTTTTGTCCCTCTCTGGGACTTCAACTTTTGGGGGTCTGATCCCCTTTACAATGCATCACAATACTTCTGTATTGTGATGCATTGGCTGCAAGTGTATTACAGACTGTAATACACTTACAGGCTATAACAGAAGGCAGTCATGATGCCTAAGACGTCTGAGTCACGGGGACGCGATGTCACGGGGACGCGATGGCTTCTCTCTCCCTCCACACATTGCATGTGCGTCTGAAATGAAGTGCTGATATGAGGTCTGAAGAATGTCTGATGGGGTTCTGATGAGGGTCTGATATGAAGGTCTCATGTAATGTCCTGATATGGGAGTCTGATGTGATATCCTGTTATGGGGGTGATGTAATGTCTAGGGGGTCAGATCTGAGGCTCTGATATAGGGGTCTGATCTGAGGATTTGATATGAGGTGTGATGAAAAATATTTTTTTTGGGGTGCGTCTTATCAGCAGGTGCTTCTTATAAAGCGAGAAATACGGTACATTTTTTTTGTTGGACTCTTAAAGACTTTTCCCCTTAAAGTATATGTTAATTGTGGGGCAAAACTGTGATGTGAACAACCATAAAGGAGGCCAAAATGAAAACATTTGGTACTTAAATGCTCAGTGGCACATAACTTTGCATAAATCAACAGTACAGGTGAACATAAGAAGCTTTGTAATATATCTTATCAGCGAAAAAGGCTTTGTTGTAAATTTATAAACAGTTTTCTTCCCAGCCTCCCTTTTCTAAAATAACTTTTGGAAATTTATAAAAAGTTCATTTTGGGAGACCAAGATGGACTGCCTGCACACTGAAGGATCATATTACATCATCCTATTGAAGAAGGGGAGGAAAATGGAGGAATTACACAGAGAAGAGACAGCACAGGAAGAACTCAGCAAATTCAAAAGCTAATTATGCTAGATGTCACTCCAGCTGCTCTATAATGTCCTGTATTGTGCTTTTGACTGATTCTGAAGTAATACCGTATTCACATGTCATGGGTTAATGGAAAGATCTGCACCTGTTCTGTGTTTTTGATCCGTTCCTGGTTATGGCTCACAATCACTGATGGAAATCACTGACCAAATGCTGACTTTGTAAATAAGGCTTAAGCAGGGTTGCAAACCAGAATTTTTCTTTTTTCTGGACAACTTATCCCAAAATCACGGAGAGCCAACATTTTTTTTTTTATGGAAAAATTGGAAAACCGTGATAAATTATAAAGATTATAAGTAATATATGTCTATAACTCAGTATACTGATAATAACTCATTACCATAGACACATTTTTTTCACAGACACAGGAAAAAAAAAAAATCGCCTATTTTTTTACGGACTGTCTTGACATTCCTGGACAGTTGGCAACCCTGGGCCTAAAAAACTGATGAAGACCTGTTGTCTCAATGTGTAGTCTATGGGCAAATGAGACGTGCAGCTATTCTCACCCAGCAGCTCAGAGATAACTGAGTCACATTATGGCCAGGTATAGAGAGTGCTATCATTAATGTATACACACATTGCAGTTTATTTTGAAATGTTACCTGAAAATTTAGGCATGCATTAAAGTGGTTGGCCACTTTCTGGTTACTGTTGATCAACCTATTTATGATATGTTTATATGGCACTTACTAATACAGCCTTTGTTGAAATTCTGCACAATTTTCTGTATTTTATAAGGTATACTCCCCAGTTTACAAAGTCTTGTGTTCTCCACACAGAGGTCCTGTCCATAAAATGGCCGCTGATGGAGGGTCATGTGACCAGGCAAATCACCTCCATGTGATGCCTCCTCCATTTAGATACACCACACTTGCCATCTGCAGTGTGTTTGAATAGAGGAGACATCACATGGAAGTGACTTGCCTGGTCACATGACCCTCAAACAGCGGCCATCTTATGGACAGAATCTCTGTGTGGACATGGACAGTACAAAAGACTTTGTAAACAAGTGAGCATATCTTATAAAATATAGAAAATGGTGTAGAATTTCAACAAAGACTATATTAGTAAGTGCTGTATAATCATCTCACAAACACATTGGTCAACAGAAACCAGAAGGTGACCAACCCCTTCAAGATCAAAATAGCTCAGTCATTAAGGGATTAAGGAGGAATCTGGTCTTGAGTATGTACTAAGGAGGAATCTGTTCTGGACTTTGTATTGTTTAGGGGGTCTGGGATCTTTATTAATTTACAGGGTCTGAATTCTGTATTAGCTTGGGGGGTGGTCTGTATTTCTTTATGAGGCAGGGCCGGTTCTAGGTGAAATGGGGCCCTGGGGCGGAAAACAATAAGGCCCCCCCCCCCCCACATGACACTTGCTGACTTTAATGTCCCGTATTGTAAACAAATGCAAGTGGCAAAGCAACATGTACAAGTAACTGCCCCCCCCCCCCCCTGCACTCTCCCAAATGCACATTTCTCCAGTCCAACTGACTCCAAACAGAACCAGGGCGGGCTAGTACACTGGCACGGGTGAGATGGTGCCTGGGATGGATCACGATCCAGTTTAATCAACCAACCAGTTACTTGTAGGTTGGTTGATTAAACTGGATCGGATCCATCCATCCCAGGCACCATCTCACCCGTCCCAGTGCCAGTATACTAGCCCGTCCTGGTTCTGTTTGGACAGTTGGACTGGAGAAATATGCATTGGGGGGGGCAGTTACTGGTAGTACCAGTAACTGCCCCCCCCCCCCCGTCCCCCCCAAATGCACATTTCTCCAGTCCAACTGACTCCAAGCACAAACAGAACCAGGGCCGCAGGGTGGGCTAGTAGTGCACTGGGACGGCCCGGACGGGCGAGATGGTTCCCGGAGTAAGTCAGTGAGTGGGAAACACTGGGAATGGATGGATGGATCATGGATCCGATCCAGTTTCATTAACAACAACAAAACAATGTAACCAATAAATTATGAACCTACCAGACTGGAACTTGGCTGGGGGCTGGCTGCCTTCTGACTGTGGGCGGCGGGCCTTCCCTGGCGCTGCTGGCAGAGTGTCAGACTGGGCTCTCTGGGCTGGGCTGTGGCTGGCTGGCTGGCTGCCAAATGCCAATGGTATCCGCTTGCTTTGCTAGTTGCTCCTTGCCTCAATGCCATTGCCTCCTGCTCCTTAAGTACAATCTGATTCCTCCAAGTTCTCTGCTTTGGGCGGGGGGGCGGAACCTGTGGCAACGTACGTCAGCCAGACGTGCCTGCCTGTGCCGTGCATGCCGCTGCTGCTCCAGTCTTGAATCTCTTAAAGAGACAAGCAGCGCAGGCACAGTCAGTGGCCGCCGGCGGGCCCCTCCACACTTGACTCCAGAGTCCAGACACTCCAGTCTCCAGCCGACCAGCCCAGTTAGTTAAATTTATTAATTACATTACTGCTGCGCGGCGCCGACCCTTTTCTCCAGAGTCCAGACATTGTCTGTGTGACACCAAGAAGACAAGAGAATCAATGATTCAATTATAGATAATATAATAGTAGTTGCGGCCGGGCCGGCGCTAAGGAGCGGGGGCTCAGGGGCAATTGCCCCCCTTGCCTCTATGGTAGCGCCATCTCTGTTATGAGATCAGGTGTAAATATTTTACAGGGTAGTAATGGGGGATCAGTATTTGTGGTTTAAATGTGGTTTGGGGAGTGTGTTATATACAATTAAATGGGCAGGACTTAAAGGGGTTGTCCGAGTTATGAAAAAAAATAATATAGCACTGAAAATCTGATATATAACTGAGCTACGCAAGTTTTATGCAAAAATATATATATATATATATATATATATATATATATATATATTTCCTCATTTCCCTGGTTCTTTTCTGGCCCTTTGTTTACATGCAATAAAAACAATCTCTGCCCCTCCCCCTGCACTGCTAAGGGAGTGGATACAAGAGCTGCCCTGAGTCACATGTCTGCCTGCTGGGAGACTCAGCAGCATGTTGTATGTGTAGGACTACAAGTCCCAGCTGTATAATGACACTGCTAAGGGAGCGGATACAAGAGCTGCCCTGAGTGACATGTGTGCCTGCTGGGAGACCCTGCAGCATGTTGTATGTGTAGGACTACAAGTCCAACTTGTATAATGACCAGGGGCGTACATAGAAATCACTGGGCCCCATAGCAAAAATCTGAATTGGGCCCCTTAACCCCGCCCACTACCCACCATGGCCCCTCCCACTTCCTGACCTGGCTCCTCCCATGCCACACCCCCATTAAATAAATTTATACATGACCTACAGAAACTGTTAGGGATAAACATTTTTATTTTTTTATATTTTCATACAATGGGCATGTCACTTGCCAGGCTTTAGCAGAGTGGACACAGGGCGCAATATGTATGCCACACAACTGACCGAGTGCAGCGCAGGAGCGCATACACATCACTCCTCCTGCCTCTGTCCACTGTGCTAAAGCCGGACGTAAGCCATCCCCCACATCTTAACCCCTTTGCTACCTGCGCCATTTTGTCATCACTTCTCTTACCCCAAACCCCTTTAACTCCTTGCTGCTGAGTGTGCACATATACGCAAAATGCCCGGGGGGGGGGGGGGGGGGGTTGTTAGGAAGGAGTAGGTGTAGGAGCAAAGCACACTGTCCTCTATGAGCCCCCCCAACCCCTAATGCCCCCCCCAAAATTCTCAGGACAGTGTGCTTTCTTCCTACTTCCCCCCCCCCACCCTGGGCACGCCCCTTTTAACAAATACTGTAGTAGATCACTAGCAGTCCTATGTAACACAGTGATAACTCTCTGAGTACAGATAATGTTGTAGATGGGTGTGAGGCCCCAGAATTCAGAACACACACAGTGTTACCTGAAGTCTGGGGCCGGGCTGAGGCAGTGTGGGTCAAATTCTATATACCCCTTACCCTACCGAGAAACAGATATGTGCATGGATAATATTATTACAGGAGAATGCCGCACCATACCTGTTACATCCAGTGACGTCTCCTGTGATGTAGACTTTTCTCAACGTCTTCATCCAGAGATAAGACCGCCATGATACCTTCTTTCAGCCGCTTCTCGTCTCTGCAGAGTTTCACAGAAATTTTTTTAGGTTCCTCACTTTACTATAAACCTCTCCTTCCTGGTGTCTCAACAACTCCTCCTGCTGCCCCCCAATATTGTGCTAGAGCCAGACAGATAGTCCCCCATTCCCCATAATATTATTCCCCCTGTATATTATAATGGCCCCCACTTTATTATTAATATAATGGCCCCCTCTTTGTTATTAATATAATGGCCCCCACTTTATTATTAATATAATGGCCCCCACTTTATTATTAATATAATGGCCCTCACTTTATTATTAATATAATGGCCCCCACTTTATTATTAATATAATGGCCCCCACTTTATTATTAATATAATGGCCCTCACTTTATTATTAATATAATGGCCCCCACTTTATTATTAATATAATGGCCCCCACTTTATTATTAATATAATGGCCCTCACTTTATTATTAATATAAGGGCCCCTCTTTATTATTAATATAATGGCCCCTCTTTAATAACAAAGAGGGGGCCATTACATTAATAATAAAGAGGGGCCCAGGGGACCATTATATTAATAATAAAGAGGGGGCCATTATATTAATAATAATGTAATGCCCCCCTCTTTATTATTAATGTAATGCCCCCCTCTTTATTATTAATGTAATGGCCTCTCTTTATTATTAATGTAATGGCCCCCTCTTTATTAATACTATAATGTCCCCCTCTTTATTATTAATATAATGGTCGTCTCTCCACTCTTATTAATACTATGATGTCCACTGACTGAGTACTGTCAGTGGTCCTCCTCTTGTGCCCCCAGTGCCTCTGCAATAAGGGTAGAACGTAGGGTACATAAAAAAATAAAAAAATTAATACTTACCTCTCTAAGGACAGCTTGTGGCATCCTGGTACAAGATCGCTCACTGTGCCTTCCCGCGCCGCGTCATCGCGTCATCTCGCGAGATCCGACGCAGGAGGTCACAGTGAGGTACGTGACTAAAAGTCCTGCGTCGCACCTCAACTGAAGCCGCTCCCCCAGGCCCCTCCTCACTTCGCCGCGTCACGCAGGGCCTCTCCTCTCGCCGGCCTCCGCTCCGCCCCCTGTAAATCTTATTTTAGTTATTCAGCTGCGGCTGGCCGGCTGCGTTCTAACTTCTCCTGGCTTGAGGGGGCCCTGGGAGCCGGGGGGAAGAATAGTTGGCTCAGGGCAGGCTGAGAATAAAAGCAGCCGCATAGCGCTATAGCCGCATGTCAGTGGGCGGGGCCAAATAGTGTGGGTGGGGCCTTCTCTGCGCTCCGGGCCCCCCAGTGCCGCGGGCCCCATAGCAATGGCGTGGTCTGCCTCTATGGGCGGTACGCCACTGATAATGACACTGCTAATACACACAGGATCTTCCCCCTACCTTCTTGTGCAATGCTCTCTCCAGTGCCCAGCATTGTCTCCTCACTGCCTGCCGAGCTGTTTAGCTGAAGGCGTTAAGAATCCTAGCAGAGAGTAGACGGCAGTGAAGGGGGGCGTGGCCAGCACAGTGACATCTCGTTTACAGGCTTGTAAACAACCTTTATCAAAGCAGGGAGAGAAGCTGACATCACAGGTCATGTGACCCTCAGTGAAATCTGAGAAACCAGCCACCAGAGATAAAGTGAGTGAATTGGAAAGCTATTACATTTGCTCAAAGAAAGAACAAAAAAATAACTCGGATAACCCCTTTAAGGCCAAAAATGTTGCTGCTTTATGGTGGGCATGCACATATTCAATGCAGGTCACAGCATTTTTAGCAGTGTAGTTTTTTTACCCTAGAGGTTTGCTTTTTTGTGTCAGAGGCAGTTTTTTTGTTTTGGAGTTGAACGCCTCCCTTCAGGTGCACTGGGTGGGGTCGTTTGTATGAGTTTAAATTACGCCCCTTCCCAGTGTCCTGTGGAAGGAAGGAAAAGGAAAAGGGAAAGGGAAAAAGGAAAAAGGAAAAAGGAAGCTGTATCTGCTCTGTGACAAGATAAGTTGGTTTTGTTTTCTTGTGTGTGTTCTGTCTAGGCTGTTAGAGAGACGCCTGCCTCCTCCAGGTCTGAGGAAGCAAGCTGTCTCTTTCCCCCGGTCACCATCTTAGGGATTTTAGGGAATCTTCAGCCTTAGGCACGGGGGCACGTTTATTCCCACCTCTAGGGTCTGAACGTGGTCACAGAAGTCTAGGGAGAGCTGGTAGGGATTTATAAGGAGGAGACCTTTATCCCCAGCTTCTGGCCTAGACACTTGGATTTCTGTTGTATCTTGTATCCTGTCCAGCGTGACATTATAACCCGACAAAACCTAGACTGCCATTTCTCAGCAGCTTTGAGATGGAGTCAATTGATTCGTTGGTTGATCGCATGCAGGCGTTAACTTGGGAGGTAGCTGACCTCCGCAATGCAGTTTCACTTTGTCCGAATTTTCTGCTTCGTGGCTCCGCTGGTGGGAGTCAGTCCAGCATTGAACCTAAGGTTGCTCTCCTTGATCGGTTTTCTGGGGCTCTGGATGATTTTATCCGCTTTAGAGAGTCATGCAAGTTGTATTTTCAGCTGCAGCCGTCTTCATCTGGTGATGAGAGTCACAGAGTAGGGATAATCATTTCCCTGCTTAAAAAGGGACGCACAGTCCTGGGCCTTTTCTCTGCCGACCGGTTCTCTTGCCCTCCAGTGGGTGGATGAATTTTTTAAAGCTTGGGATTAATCTATGATGATTCAGATCGGGTCTCGATGGCAGAATCTAAGTTGTGTAGTTTATTACAAGGAGAACATTCTTCAGAGGTGTATTGTGTTGAGTTTAGGAGATGGGCTACAGAGTCTGGGTGGAATGACCCGCTTCGTAGTCAGTTTTGTCAGGGGTTGTCTGAGAGATTACATGGACATACCTTACATGGACATACCTTTTACTATGGCTTTCTGCACTCGACCTGACCGGCAATCCAAAGCGGATTCAGTTTTCTCTGGTGAAGATTTAGGAGGCTCCGGTGACACAGACATCAAAAGTGGAATGAACACCTTAGAGCGCCTATTGAACCAAGAAACCCGCGTATGGTGGGACTGTATTACTTTAACCAAATACAAAGAAAAGAATATGATTCCCCGTGGTTTGAGAATCAAAAAAGTTCCCACCACCATCTTTTCAGATGATTTTGTATGTAGATGGAACAACACATTGACTGAGTGCTCCATGGAGCTCATGAAACTCATTATAGAGTTTGAAAATGACAAGCTGAATTCATTACAACGGGAAATCCAATCCACAAAAGACACACTGGAAAAATTTAACAGCAATCCAGACTACATAAGAATGGAAGAAGACATGAAATGATCCATTTCAAAACTCGAGGACACTATCATGCAATATAAACATTCAAAATATTTACGGGATGTGTATGATTATAACCATGATCAAGTTTATGAGTGGGGGAGGCGGGATAATGCTTATTCCACACCGAAATCTATTTTGAAAAACCGTAAGAAAAAACAAATATCCAAACGTGTGTCTAGAGTTAGCTTTTCTTCAGACACAGAGGGGTCTGATTTTTCATATGCTGCAGGCGAGTTGGATTCCCGGACTGAAGTCCCCGCCCAACCTTTTTCACAGGATGAAACGGGCAATTCTGCCTCTTATTACAAAAAATCTAAAATAGAGAAAAATAAAAGAGATGTTGATACTGTCTCAAAAAACGTAGAACAAGGGGCGGACGGAGACACCAGTCAGCGGCATCCAAGAACAACTCGACTGCAAATGAAACAAAAATAGAATCAGACCAGCCAAGTGTTATAAATTTGTCCAGTGTTGTCTTGAGTGATGAACAGAGATGCGTGCTTTCATTGGGTTTGAATTTTGCACCCACTAATCATTTTGATATGTTTTCCACCTTACTTGACATTAACAAGTTTGTACGCAATATTACAGTCAGACGACATTTTCATGATATTCCATCTTCCCTGGAGACCCCACACAATGAGACACCTGACTATGAATAATAAAGATTCCTTTAAAGATTTATTATTTAAGGAACAGATGTCCCTTTGTTGTCTAGTGGGCCTCCAAGAGGAACAAGGAATCAGGGAGCTTCCCAGACCTCCTGGAAGATTTCATACAAAAAATGCTACATTCTACCCTGTCATTTCCCGCACGGGTAGTATGGATATCTTCCAGGAGGTCTTGGAGAAAGAACTCAGGAGCATAGAAGCAAATGGTAAAAAACGGAATAATTCTAAAAATTTCAATGCATCCCAGGTTCGAGCACTCCAGGAATTACAAGAATGTGATTCCATAATCATCAAAATGGCGGACAAGGGGGGGCGGTGGTCGTAATGGACAAAGAGATATATGGCAAGCAATTACGGGATATGCTGGCAGATACATCCACGTACAATAGACTAACAAAGGACCCGTTACAGGAATATATGGCTAGTTACCTGTCTTTGATATCGAAAGGAAAGGATATGGGTATTTTCAGTGACGGTGAGTATAGATTTTTGTACGTGAATGCTCCGGTTACACCCATTATTCATGCTTTGCCTAAAGTCCATAAAGGCGTCCACCCCCCCCCCTTCGTCCTATAGTCTCTGGCATAGGCTCGCTGACAGAGCGCCTAGGTAGTTGGCTGGATCATCTTCTCCAGCCCCTAGTCAGACGTATACCTGGATTTTTGAAAGATACAGGGGATGTCTTGCGAGCCATGTATGAATTCAAATGGGAACATAATTATACTTGGATTACAGCGGACGTAGTTTCCCTCTATCCGTCCATTCCACACGGGGTTGCTCTGATGGCAATGGAATATCACCTCCATCGATATACCGGACTCAGTTCCGGCTTTATCGATTTTGTGTGTGAGATTACAGCTTATCTATTAACACACAATTATTTTGTGTTTGATGGGGTGCACTATCTTCAGACCCGCGGAGTGTCAATGGGAGCTCGATTCTCTCCATCTTTGGCAAATCTGACAATGTCATTTTGGGAGGAAAAATATATTTACAATCTGGATAACCCTTTTATGTCTGGTTTGGTCTGGTACGGCAGGTACATCGATGACATACTTATGGTATGGGCCGCCGGTGTATCTGCCGTACCGGACTTCCAGACATATCTGAATAACAATAACTACAATTTGAGGTTCACGTGTATTACACATGAGTCTCGGATTAATTTCCTCGATTTGACACTCCGCGGGGTCCCTGGTGAGGTGGTGCAGACCATCACTTATAGGAAAGAGGTGTCAGGAAATTCCATACTGAACGCCAAGAGTCATCATCCAATACATACCGTCAGAGCAATCCCCGTAGGTGAATTTACTCGTGCTGTTAGAAATTGTAGTGGAATGGACGGATTAGAGGATGAACTTGACAGGGTGAAAAAAAGATTGAGGGAGAGAAACTATCCAGACTGGATGATTAATAGAGGAAAAGAGATAGCACTGCAAAAGGAGAGAAAAGATATGTTGTTTGGGAAACCAAAACATAAGTTAAATAAAACTCCTGCTGACAGTGTGGAGACACGGGTAAACGGTTGTCGGGACAGTATTCCCACTCTTTCCTTGACATACAGTACTGAATTTAATACAATCAGTTCTGCAATAAAAAAGTGCTTACCTATTTTGTTTGATGACGAAATTTTATATCAAGCACTTAAATCAGGTTGCAGAATTGTCTCTAGAAAGGCCCCTACCCTGTCCTGTTCGCTGACCCCGTCTCTCTACACTGCCAGCAGCAGTGGAACCAATATAAAGCCAAGCTGGCTTATTTATAAGGGATTTACAAGATGTGGTAATAATCGCTGCAAAACTTGTGACCATGTGCTCCCTACGAGATTATTTGATAATGCGGATCATTCATACAGTTTTCCGATACGTACGTACATCAATTGTAACACGGAGGGTGTTATTTATGTCATTCGATGCACCCATTGTGATCTGATGTATGTGGGAAGCACAGCTCGCAAGTTTAAAAGTCGAGTACTTGAACATCTCAATTATATCAGCAACCCTAATATCTTGAATATTTCAAATATAGCAAGGCACTTTATACAGGTACATGCTCGCCAGGTGTCATTCTTTCAGGCTTATGCAATTGAGCGAGTATTGGCTCCGAAAAGGGGCGGTGACCATCGGAAGAAGATTCTTCTTCGTGAGGCCTACTGGATCTTTAGACTGGGCACTAGGGTCCCAGTAGGTCTCAATCTCAAGAAAGAACTTATATACATTTATCAGTAAAATTCTGGGTATACCCAGTGGGTTGTCATTATTGCGTATTGCTTATTGTATATCACCATTAATATTTTATGTTCATCTAATCAATATCTTGGTGGATATGCTTCTGATGCACATCATATCACTCTTAATGTAATGGGACAGTTCATTAAGATCCTGGCATTAGTATATGATACGTGGAAACTTTTATTTCCTGGACTTGCATGCATCTCTGTTCATCTACGTACTAGAACGCTGGCCAGATAGGGTGGTTTCTTTCATTTACCCCGATTGTGCATGGTAAATCTTAATAGTATGCACCCATGATTCTTTTGACAACCAGCCCTTTCCATCTGATATATTTATCCAATCTGTACTATTCGCAAATGTAAGCCTGTTATTAGGACGGTGGAGCCATTGTATTTCTATTCCTACCCTGTTACTTATTATCAAAAGGTTAGACGAATTCAATCTGGGGTTGCTGGTACTGGATAATTAATTAGTTTTATGCCGAAAGGCAGTAGGCCATATTATTTGTTACTACATTTTTTGTATTTAGTTTTTATACATATTATTTTTTGATTGATGAATTGGTGAAGTATTCACACTGTGTGGTTTTCTTGCGGAATGAATACACGGGACAACCCGGGGTTAACAAGCCGGGGGAAGTCCACACAGTGTGTTACTAATTACCACTTGATCAAGGTAAAAAACTAAAAAAGGTGTGTCTGAGTGTGTAGCAAGTAATGTTGCTTGAAAACTGTTCGCCCCTATTGGGGGAGGGCTGTCTTCAATCCCTTTATATTGAGGGGCCACACTCAGCTATTTGTTACGACTAAGGGTACTCACCCGAAACGCGTCATCCTGCCGTGTACCTGATGGTTATGTCTGTCTACTGTTTATAAATTAATAAAGAAGAGCTGAAAGAGGACTTTATCTGTCTCCGGGATCCTTCCTTAACTCTTTATTGCCTGCCACGGGAACACTTCCCCAGGGCCCCAGGAGCCGGGACCATACATACGACCAGTAAGGTGAGCTGGAACAATTTTTTCCAGATTAAAAGATGCCCTCGCTTTTTATGAGTATCCGGATACATTGGAGAATGCTATGTCTTTGGCAGTATGGTTAGATAGACGCATTAGAGAGAGGTGTAAGGTCCCCTCCACGCAAGGGATCCCTTCTGTGAGTGGTTTCGTCCCACCAGTTCCCCAGAGTATTATGACATGTAATTCTGGGGTACGGGAGGAACCCATGCAGCTGAGTCAGGTGTTGTTCCGTTCTGGTAATAGGAACTTTAGGAGGTTGCATGAGCTATGTTATTACTGTGGAGAAAGTGGTCATTTTGTTTATGCTTGTCCTTTTGTTAAATCGCGTGTTGATAAAGAACCACAAAGAGGTTTACATAAAGAGAAAAAATTACATATTTGACTCTTGGTAGTGTGAATGGGCTGCCGGAGCAAGCAAGTATGTAATCTCCCTGTATACTGTCCTCATACACGTTAGCACGGTGTGTAATCTGACATGTAGCTAAACCTTCTGTCCTCTGAGGAAAAGAGACTGTTCAGCTTTAAGGTTCTCTTTATTGCTCGTAGATTGACAGGAAAGGTGAAACTACAGAATAAAACAGTAGCATTTAGAACATAAATATCCATGGTACATGGCATAAGACAGAATAATCTGCTACACATGCAGTACATGGGATAATACGATGATAGTAATGAGCTATGAAACAAGTAACATAAATAAACTATGGTAAATGTCACAAGATAGTGCTCTTACCGACTATGTTCGAAAACAGGCTAAATAATAGATGATGGGGCAGGAAAACCAGTGAGAATGTTTGGCTCCTGAGACATAAGATGGTGGCTGCTTGCTGTACCAGCACACGACTAGCAAGAACCAGGAACTACCCACAATGTTCTGGGACTCCCATAATGCATAGAGAAATACAGGCTGAATGAAATACATAAACTCATCAGTAGATGGTGCTGTTACCACACAATGTAATGCACATGAATTACAACACAGGTAAAAATGCAATGTCAACTGATAATCACACAAACAACTGGATCTACATCTAGGGACAGAACACCCTGCAATACTCTGTTTCTCCTTCCAGCTATGGTGGCGCTAGACTCAAGAAAATTTCATTTTGAAGTATTCCTTGATTGTGGTGCTGGGGTAAACCTTATTGATTATCTTTTTCTTCAAAATCTGGGCCTAAGTACTTGCACCTTAGAAAGAGAGATTCCGGTGTTCGCAATCGATTCTTCCCCTCTTTCTCAAAGGAGTCTTACTCATATTGATCATGGTATTCAGTTAAGGGTGGGTGATTCACATGTTGAGATCATCTCTTGTTTTGTCATGAAGGACTTGCCCGCTCCTATGGTCTTAGGGTTACCGTAGTTGATAAAACATAACCCTACAATAGATTGGCAGGCAAGGCAGATCATTGGTTGGAGTGAATTTTGTTTGGACAATTGTCTTAGTACCTCTATTTCTGGGGTGTCTACTACGGTTTTACCCAAGTATCTCTCAGATTTTGCGGATGTATTTTCGGAAGGTGGGGCTCTGGAATTGCCTCCTCATCGTGAATATGATTGCCCGGTTAATCTCATCCCAGGGGCTAAGTTGCCAAAGTCTTGGCTATACAATCTTTCTCAACCCGAAAGAAAGGGCATGCGGAAGTATATTGCCGAGAGTTTGGCAAAGGGTCATATTAGGCCATCGACATCTCCGGTCGCAGTTGGGTTTTCTTTGTTAAGAAAAAGGATGGATCGCTTAGACCCCGTTTGGAATTGAACCGCATTACGGTCCGTGATCCGTATCCCCTTCCCTTGATCTCTGACCTTTTTGATCAAATTGTTGGAGCCAAGGTGTTCTCCAAGTTATATTTAAGAGGGGCCTACAATCTGATCAGAATCAAGGAGGGGGATGAGTGGAAAACGGCCTTCAACACACACGAGGGTCATTTCGAGAATCTGGTTCTGCCTTTTGGGTTAACTAACGTGCCAGCAGTGTTTCAGCGATTTGTCAATGACATTTTCCATCATTTTGTGGGAAGGTTCGTTGTAATTTACTTGGATGACATTCTAATTTACTCTCCTCATCTGAAGCCTCATCCGGTTCACGTAAGACAGGTTTTGTCAATCCTTCGGGAGAAAAAATTGTATGCTAAATTGGAGAAATGTGCGTTTACTGTTCAGGAGCTTCCGTTTCTAGGTTACCTGCTTTCTGACTCTCGTTTTTGTATGGACCTCGAAAAGGTCCGGGCGGTTCTGGAATGGGACCGACCGGAGAATCAGAAAGCTTTGATGCGTTTTTTTGGGTTTACCAATTATTATAGAAAATTTATCTTGAACTACTCTACCATTGTAAGACCCCTGACCGATATGACTGGTCGGATGAGGCATTGCAGGCCTTTTCGGCTATCAAGGAATGTTTTGCGTCTGCTCCCATTCTGATGCAGCCTGATGTGTGTCAGCCATTCGTGGTGGAGGTGGATGCATCAGAGGTTGGAGTTGGAGCAGTGTTGTCGCAGGGTTCATCTGCTGGCAAGTGGCATCCGTGTTATTTTTTTTTCCAAGAAGCTCTCGGTCGCCGAGAGGAATTATGATGTAGGAGATAGGGAATTGCTGACCATTAAATTGGCCTTTGAGGAATGGCGTCACTGGTTGGAGGAGGAGTCTCATCCTGTTACGGTATATACTGATCATAAGAACTTGGCTTACCTGCAAACTGCCAAGCGTCTGAATCCTAGACAGGCTAGATGGTCACTGTTCTTTACTAGGTTCAACTTTGTGGTTACTTTTCGTCCGGGGGTTAAAAACGTCAAGGTGGACGCATTGTCTCAGAGTTTTCCTGGGGGAGGTGATTCAGAGGATCCTGCTCCGATTTTGGCTGATGGGGTGGTTGTTTCCGCTCTGTACCCAGAGTTGGAGATGGAGGTATTGGGAGCCCAGGAGGAGGCTCCGGATTCTTGTCCCCCAGGTAGGTTGTTTGTTCCTGCTGGATTGCGATACAAGGTATTCAAGGAACATCACGATACTGTCCTGTCGGGCCATGCTGGTGGCAAGTCCACCTTTGATCTGATTTCCCAGAGGTTCTGGTGGCCCGGGTTATGTAAGAGTGTTGAGGATTACGTAGCAGCTTGTGAGACCCGTGCACGAGCAAAGGTTGCTCACACTCGACCTTCTGGTTTACTTCTTCCTTTGTCTATTCCATCTTGTCCTTGGACGCACTTGTCTATGGACTTTATTACTGATCTGCCGAGTTCCTCTGGGAAAACTGTGATTTTTGTGGTTGTTCACCATTTCAGTAAAATGGCTCACTTTGTATCGTTAGCTAGTCTGCCCAATGCTAAGATTCTTGCTCAGGTTTTTGTGGATAACATTGTGAAATTACATGGCATTTCTCGGATGTGGTTTCTGATAGTGGCACGCAGTTTTTTTTCTAGATTTTGGAGGGCGTTCTGCTCTCGTCTTGGTAGCCAACTTTCGTTCTCTTCGGCTTTTCATCCGCAGTCGAATGGACAGACAGAGCGTACTAATCAAAACCCGGAGACCTACTTGAGGTGCTTTGTGGCTGAAAACCAGGAGGACTGGTCCTCATTCTTATCACTAGCAGAGTTTGCTTTGAATAACCGTAGGCAGGAGTCCACGGGTAAGTCGCCATTTTTTGGCGCATACGGTTTTCATCCTCCGTTTGGTACATTTTCTGAGACTAGTTCCTCTGGGATGCCAGAGGAGGAGAGATTTTCTTCTGCCTTGTCCTCTATATGGCGGAAGATTCAAGTGAATTTGGAGAGGATGGGTGAGAGGTACAAGCAAATAGCTGACAAGAGATGTATGACTGGTCCGGACCTGTGTGTGGGTGATCTGGTGTGGTTATCTACTAAAAATATTAAACTGAAAGTACCATCTTGGAAACTGGGTCCAAGATTTATTGGACCTTACAAAATATCTGCAGTGATTAATCCAGTAGCGTTTCGTCTGGATCTTCTGCAGATCTAGAGGATCTACGATGTGTTCCACAGGTCTTTACTTAAGAAATATGTGAAACCGGTGGAACTTTCACCGTTGCCTCCTCCCCCTGTTCTGGTTGATGGAAATTTAGAGGTCAAGATCTCTAGGGTTCTCGACTCACGGGTTCTTCGGGGTTCCCTTCAGTACCTGGTACATTGGAGAGGATACGGCCCTGAGGAGAGGATGTGGGTTCCGGCTGTGGATGTTAGTGCCAGCCGACTGGTGTGGGCTTTTCACAGATCCCACCTGGATAAAGTTGGGCCGGGGTGTCCGGAGGTCACCGGTACAAGGGGGGGGTACTGTCATGCCCTGCTCAGGTTATGTGCAGTGGTCTGCCAGGTTAGCAGAACGTGTGTAGTTTTTTTTGGAGTTGAGCTGTATCCGCCTCCCTTCAGGTGCACTGGGTGGGGTCGTTTGTATGAGTTTAAATTACGCCCCTTCCCAGTGTCCTGTGCTGGTTATAGCTTCTATCTTGCTCAGTGGAAGGAAGGAAGGAAGGAAGGAAGGAAAGAAAGAAAGAAAGACAGAAGGATTGATTTGCTGTATCTACTCTGTGACAAGATAAGTTGGTTTTGATTTCTTTTGTGTGTTTTGTCTAGGCTGTTAGAGAGACGCCTGCCTCCTCCAGGTCTGAGGAAGCAAGCTGTCTCTTCCCCCCTGTCACCATCTTAGGGAATCTTCAGCCTTAGGCATGGGGGCACGTTTATTCCCACCTCTAGGGTCTGAACGTGGGCACAGAAGTCTAGGGAGAGCTGGTAGGGATTTGTAAGGAGGTGACCTTTATCCCCAGCTTCTGGCCTAGACACTTGTTTGTGGATTTCTGTTGTATCTTGTATCCTGTCCAGTGTGACAGTCACATCTAGCTACAGTGTTTCCCCCTCCCTCCCCCCAAAAAGGTTGACAATAAAATGCAAGATAAACTAAAATTGGTTAAATGGATGACAATCTGTTTGGTACTTGCTGAGTAAATGTTAGAATTCATCCAACCATTGCTACCAGCAAAACCTTAAACATGTGGAACACACACCTCCAGTGGTGAAACCCCGCTGTAACAGAATGTCTTTCTCCACCCAAGTGTTTAGTATGGGAAATACAAAAGCTGCGCAAGCCTTAGAAGCCAAAAATACATTTGAATTATCATTTTGTGATACCTTGATCCTACTGGATCATGATAAATTAAGTTTCCTGCACCAAGCGATGAAAAATAAAACCCAGATTTATTTGGTATAGATTAAAAGCAGGTGGTGTGCTACCACATCAGAAAAGAATTAGGACCGATTACATGGTTTCAATCTACTCAGGGATTCTTAGTCATAGCAAATTTACTGATGAGAATTAGCGAAATCCATGCCGGAAGTAGCTGGGTTAACCCACTCCATAATAGTAGTACTAAACATGCAACATAAGTAACACATTAAAGAATAAAAGGGAATACACATAATAAAAAAAGATACTTGAAAAAGCGAAAATAAGCATTTTAACTTCCTGGTCCAATTGCCTCTGCCAGTAAGGCTATTCATATCTCTGTGGTGTACCTTGGCAGGCTCGGACTGGCCCACAGGGGTACAGGGGAATCCCTCGGTGGGCCCCTGAGGAAGGTGGGTCCCTAGCCCCCACCCCCTGCACACTTGGCACATAACATTAGACTTGCTGCACTACATACACATTTTCAGGGTACAGCTCCTCCACCAGCCGATGTTCACATAAAAATCTTGTTAGATTATTTATTATATTCAAATGTATCCGTAAGGTGGGCCCCCAAAATACATTTTACTGGTGGGGCCCAGGTATCCCAGTCCGACACTGTACCTTGGGAAAATATGGAGATGCTCCAGACAATAGTTTTGATGGGTTCTCAAATGGTTGAGCCCTTGATATATGTTCCAAAACCCTTATCTTTAAAATTTTTCGTTGAATACCTAAGATTTGCATGTAGCGCACTTCATGGAGTATACCATGTGGATAATGTCGCAACTAATAAGAGTTTCTTGAGTCTAGCCTATCATCATAAGTTGATGAGGCATTAATCCTTTTTCTTACATATTTGCAAAGGTTGCATCTAGATAAAAAAAAACGTTTAAAAAAAATTATATTTCCTAAGTTTTTTTTTTTAGCCATGTGTTATTGAAGTGCTATACAATGAATGCCAGGAGCCAGGATTTCTGCAAGGATTTAATCCTGACCTAAGATTGGTATGTGTTTCTTGATGATATCAGAAGTAGCCTGAAATTTCATGCTAAGGGTCTATTCACACGTCCGTTTTTTCTTTCCTGATCTGTTCCGTTTTTTGCTGAACAGATCTGGACCAGATCTGGACCCATTCATTTTCAATGGGTCCTGAAAAAAACCGGACAGCACAATGTCTGATTTTTTTTCAGGACCCATTGAAAATGAATGGGTCCAGATCTGTTCAGCAAAAAACGGAACAGATCAGGAAAGAAAAAACGGACGTGTGAATAGACCCTAAGGGTTGTATAAAAAATAACTTTATTTGTGCTAATGTCCCCTTAATTTTCTCCTATTTATAAGGATCAGACTGGCATACTTAATTGTCCTACTAGATCATGACAGATCTGGCAAATAAATCATGACTAGAGTAGAGTGAATTTATTCTAAATGAATCAGATTTGTCACAAATTTCACAAAAATTATTCTTCCAAATGAATCCAAACTTTCAGCATTTTGCTTTGGACGAATCTTTCAAAACAGTGCCCACCATTTTGCATTTACAATTCAGTACAGTAGTGAAGGAAACAGGGCAGGGAGGAAGAAGACAGAGGATCAGAGGGCCCCGCTGTCTGACTTGTCCATAAAGCTTTGCAGTCAGCCTGATGGCCAATCAGGGGGGATGTTATTGGCTGTTCTCTCAGGCTGTATGTTAGCTCTGATCAACAGACACCATTGTGAGCTCAGCCATAGATCTGATAGGACATATCTACCATGTCTCAGACAGTCATATATTAGACACAAGCCGCCATTTTAGGCAGGGAAATTGTAGGGATTGTGAAGAAGATATATTTAGTTAGGTAGATTGAATAACTAGGTAGAAAGTCAGGTTTTATCATTGGGGATAGGATAAAGTGATCTAGCGTTGTGTATCTGTTACAGCCAGGGCTGGAGCTTTTTACACGTATACAGGCTGATACACTGCTGCACAGAGACAGTACACTATTTGCTATGTGCCAGAGCCAGACCTGTTGTAATTTTTCTATAGTTTAAAAGTGTGCAAATAAGTGTATTTTAGTGTGTCAACAGCGGTGTATAGTTTGGTCACACCCGGGGATGTCCAATTAGGCCTGTATTTTTTTTCCCCAAAAAAACTGTTGCAATTTTTCTATAGTTTATAAGTTCGCAAATAATAATATTTTGGTACCTCTAAAGCAGTATAAAGTATGGTTGCACTGGGGGGACATCCAAATGTGCCTTTTGCTATTTCCTACAATCCTGTTACAATTTTTCTATCACGTATAAGCACCCAAATAGGCATATTTAATGTGTCAATGGCAGTGTGTAGCTTGGTTGCACTTAAGGAATGTCGAATTGGTCCTGTATTTTGTCCCCCAAAAAATGTTTTTTTTTCTTTTTAAATCATAACGAATCCTATGGTGCAGTGTGTTTTTAAAGGGTTATTAACATTTAATTTTTTTTTGATATGTCATGAAGGCCCCATAGACTTCTATAGCATGTGTCTCGTGCAACGAGGAGAAAGATTGCAATATGCCTACGCTTCTCTCTCCTTGTTCCCAGCACTCAGACCCCCACTGATCTAAACTTTGATATGTCTCTGCTATATGAAACGTTTTTGACAGGCCATTTCTTAACGCTGTCAGCCATACCTTTAACAAAAGATTATATATAGTAAGGGATCGTCTCTTTTCAGGGGGTCACACTCACAGATATCTTCGCAGACATGATTATAATGTCCAAACTCTTGCTTTATTTCAGACACTTTAGCAAAGCACAGGTTACGAAGTCGCAGCTTCAACTTATCACATGTGACATCCACACAAAATAACAAACCCTTGCCCGGCTAGGCTCTAACTAAACACATAAGCGTATCCCTGACTCACCTAGAGAGCCCTGTTCACACATGGAACACAAATGCGGCTTTGCTCAGCAATTCAGTCCAGCAACCTCCAGGCTGTGACACTTCAATAGCTTTTGGGGGATTGTGGCCCAGTAGTCCTCCCGACTCTGGCCTCGTGATCCTTGTTTCACAGGCGTCACTGTGTCCCCCAAAGTTCAGGCTATCGCCTAGCCTAGTGGCCCCTCAGCCCACCTGGATGAGACCACTCACACAGAGCCTCACAAGACACTCCAGAGTGAGACACACCCAAGATCCAGTAGCAGGATTAAATAGGATTTCTGGACCTGAGCATGCCTCAAGTCCCGCACTGGAACCTGGGGAAACAACACCTCAGTGTTCACATTGCCACATATCGCCCCCCTCTGTTCAAACCGGTGGGGGTGAACACATGTACCAACTGGATGCTCGTGACAGGGCATCCGCATTATACTGCCATCTTCCATCTCAACGTTCCCCCTGGAAGAGATGGCCAGCGTCACATGCTTCCCTTTATTTTGCCAGACCCAGGCCATCAGAGCTTGGTTTGTCATAAACACTGCCTTCCTACCTAGACTACAGTGTCTAAGGGCCTCCTCCATCTCGTCTTCGCTGGAGAACTTAGGTTTCTGGCTTGCTTCTTTTCTAGATTTCTTCTGAGGCTCACAACCTTTAACTTCCGCAACCTTTACAGCCGCGTTTTCCATGGGGAGCTTCCACCTCCTCCTTTTGTTGGAGATCCGGCTGGTCAGTTTTAAACCACCCTTCAGCCGCTCTAATGTCACCTGGTGTTCCCACTCCCTTTGTTTCTTTATTCTATCACCAGATAGCACTTCTCTTTTTTCTTTAGTCCCCAGAGGGGTTACCTCAGGTTTTGCTTCAGTATCAAAATCTTCTGCTTCTTCCACATCAGCCCAATCAACTGGTTCAGCAGATACATCTTCTTTCTTGTTCTCTGCCTCGGCCAGCACCACGGTGCCACCATCTCCAGTCCTATTCTTCAGAATAGTACAGACTGACTTCTTGGCACCTTCCAGAGGATCTTCCTCTTCCGGTTTCTCATTTTCTTCCACCTGCTGTGCAGGAGCACGCATAGGCTTCTCCAACTCATAGATAGCATCTTTTGAGCTCATGAGAGCTTCCATCTCTGCTCTGAGTTGCTTGTTCAGCTTCTCTAATTCATTTCACTACTCAAGCACTTCTTCAAGGGCTCTAGCAAAGGATAGGGCCTTGGACTCTTTCTCCCGAGCATCAGCCTCTGCTCGGTCACGTTCTTCGACATACCAAGCTAATATGTATTTCTCTGCAGCCAGGAGCTGGCCAAACTTCTGTTCCTTCTTAGTTTTTTGCACTAGCTTGTTGGAAGCGCCCCACTCCTGGGTCCCCTGTTCCAGCGGCTCTTTACTCTGTTCTGCTGCCGCATCAGCTGAAGGAGTACCACCCTCCTCCTTTAGACACTTTGTGGGATTTCCACCCAGGGACTCTTCAAGCCGATGTTGATGTTGACTACAGACTTCCGTGTCTTTCTGGAGTCTTTCCTCTTCTCCGGGACACCAGGCAGTAGACCCTTCAGTTCACTCATCTTTTCCGGGGTCTCTTCTTTTGACCCTTCTGCAGCCTTCTTCAATGTCTTTATGATGACAACTAGTCCCTTCTCTATCGTATCTAGGGACCGTGTGGAGAGAGAAATCATCTTCATGATTGCAGCTGTACTGATAGGTCAGGTCATCTACCGCTGCCTGAATATGGGTCTCAGACACTAGGCTGACGTCTCCCCTCTTAACTCTAGTCACGTCAGGTACAACTATCGTCTGGTTGCTACCCGTAACTATGTCAATTTGGCAAGAACTCAACATGGCAGCCTCTCTCTCTGAGTTGCTATCGGCCACGGCACATGTGTCACTTATATTACTTGTGTCATCATTATCAGTTCTGACCTCGAGGGACACTGATGCGCTATTCCCCACATTGGACACTTCCCCAGCAACCAAAAAACCCAGTGGGTACTGCATATCCACCTCTGGTACACCCTGTGGGCTCACAACATTAACCAGCATTTTTGTATCACATATATTTTTACCAGGAGGGGGCACTTCTCTCCTGATCACATCCTGTAAGGGAAAAGGCATGTCATCATCATATACTTCACATGACCTCACATTTTAATTTTTTACTTCAACTACATCACTGTTTTCATTATGCATTTCGGCAAACATGGTACCATCACTTTGCACCTTATCAGCTCCACTGTTTCTAAGGGTCACTTCATTTAATGGGCTAGGTACCAGTTCTGCGGGAGTTACGTGACCGACCGCAGAAGTGTTTCTACCCCACAAATCACGGAACAACCTTTTCTCATGTACGGGAGAATTTACGGCAGCAAGTCCATCAGTCCCAGCTATCACTATAGTCTCACACTCAGTGAGAACTACCTGACAGTCCTCATTAACCACATGTCTGTCCAGCATATTTATCATTTTATTTATCTCAGGTTTCCATATTGTGCTACCTCTTAGGCTACTTTCACACTAGCGTTCGAGCGGATCCGTTCTGAACGGATCCGCTCATATTAATGCAGACGGTGGCTCCGTTCAGAACGGATCCGTCTGCATTATATTGTCAAAAAATGTCTAAGTGTGAAATTAGCCTGAACGGATCCGTCCAGACTTTTACATTGAAAGTCAATGGGGGACGGATCCGTTTGAAGATTGAGCCATAGTGTGTCACTGTACATTGTAAGTCTGGACGGATCCGCACGCCTCCGCACGGCCAGGCGGACACCCGAACGCTGCAAGCAGCGTTCAGGTGTCCGCCTGCTGAGCGGAGCGGAGGCTGAACGCCGCCAGACTGATGCATTCTGAGCGGATCCGCGTCCACTCAGAATGCATTGGGGCCGGACGGAAGCGTTCGGGTCCGCTTGTGAGCCCCTTCAAACGGAGCTCACAAGCGGACAGCCGAACGCTAGTGTGAAAGTAGCCTTACCCGGGCCATTATAGGGTCTCTAATTTTTTCCACCCCATGTCTAGCCTTGGTCACGGGCATTTTGGGCAACACAACAACATTCTCCCCCGCAAAGTCCTGCAAGGGAACAACCGCAACAGGCTTACCCACCTTTTCAGACCCTGCGTTTTCTCCAATGTCACACACTTCCGAGACAGTTCCTCGCCTCTGTGATTTATCACTCACCGTCCCAGCAGGTATCCCCTGCCGCCGGCTCACTGTCACTGGGTCTGTCACATAATTAATAACAGGAGCGATCTTACCCAGCGATGTCACGGGTTCGGCAGTCCCAGAATCCAAGAATACTCCAGGACCCTCAATTACAAAATCACCTGCAGCCTCCTGACTGCAGTGGTTGCTACAAGAAACGCCGTGACTCTATCCTCCTTTCAGATGTGGAGTTACACTCTCAGGAGACCTGTCCCTGGGATCTCCAGCCACAGAATATGAGCCACTTGCTCCGCTCCATAACTGCTGGGCAGCTGCACGCAGTTGTGGTTGGTTGCCCAACCTCTTGGAAATGTTTTTACAGGGTCCTTACAGTGTTGAGAACCCAATTCTCAAGGCCAGCTGCAATTGTGCCTCCAAAGCCTCTCGCTCTGCATCAAATTTCGCCAATTCATTTTTAGTGAAGCCAATTGCTATGGACATTTTTTCTGCCTGCTTTATGCGCCAGCGCCGCCGGACGTACTCTTCCTCGAGACCCATGGTAGCAGGAAAAACTTTCAGCCACAAGTTCACTTTTGCTGGGCTACTGGCCCTTTAATTCACTGCAGTTTTACTTGCACCACAGCAGAATAGTCCACACTCTTATGAGCAGCACCTGCTCCACTGGACAAAAAAAAAAAGCTTCCGGCCCTTTAACTCCACACACAGCAAAAAAAACCCTGCTTTTAGCAGCACCTGCAGTCTCAGCGTTAACCCCTAGCAACCGACTGTTGCCCTTCTCTCATGGACAACTTGCCCGCATCCGACACCAATTGTAAGGGATCGTCTCTTTTCAGGGGGTCGCCATCACAGATATTTTCGCAGACACAATTATAATGTCCAAACTCTTGCTTTATTTCAGACACTTTAGCGAAAACCAGAGGTTAAGAAGTCGCAGCTTCAACTTATCACGTGTGACATCCACATAAAATAACAAACCCTTGCCCGGCTAGGCTCTAACTAAACCCATAAGCGTATCCCTGACTCACCTAGAGAGCCCTGTTCACACATGGAACACAAATGCCTCAGCCATACAGTACAGCAGCCTCCAGGCTCTGACACTTCAATACCTTTTGGGGGATTGTGGCCGAGTAGTCCTCCCAACTCTGGCCTCGTGATCCTTGTTTCACAGGCGTCACCGCGTCCCCCAAAGTTCAGGCTATCGCCTAGCCTTGTGGCCCCTCAGCCCACCCGGCTGGGACCACTCACACAGAGCCCCATCAGGACTCTGCTTCACCAAACACTCCAGAGTGAGACACACCCAATTCCAGAAACCAGATTAAATAGGATCCCTGGACATGAGCATGCCTCAAGTCCCGGACTGGAACTTGGGGAAACAACACCTCAATGTTCACATTGCCACTATACATACATATATATATATATATATATATATATATACACACAGTACAGACCAAAAGTTTGGACACACCTTCTCATTCAAAGAGTTTTCCTTATTTTCATGACTATGAAAATTGTAGATTCACACTGAAGGCATAAAAACTATGAATTAACACATGTGGAATTATATACATAACAAAAAAGTGTGAAACAACTGAAGATATGTCATATTCTAGGTTCTTCAAAGTAGCCACCTTTTGCTTTGATTACTGCTTTGCACACTCTTGATGCATTCTCTTGATGAGCTTCAAGAGGTAGTCACCTGAAATGGTCTTCCAACAGTCTTGAAGGAGTTCCCAGAGATGCTTAGCACTTGTTGGCCCTTTTGCCTTCACTCTGCGGTCCAGCTCACCCCAAACCATCTCGATTGGGTGCATGTCCGGTGACTGTGGAGGCCAGGTCATCTGGCACAGCACCCCATCACTCTCCTTCATGGTCAAATAGCCCTTACACAGCCTGGAGGTGTGTTTGGGATCATTGTCCTGTTGAAAAATAAATGATGATCCAACTAAACGCAAACCGGATGGAATAGCATGCCGCTGCAAGATGCTGTGGTAGCCATGCTGGTTCAGTATGCCTTCAATTTTGAATAAATCCCCAACAGTGTCACCAGCAAAGCACCCCCACGCCATCACACCTCCTCCTCCATGCTTCACAGTGGGAACCAGGCATGTAGAGTCCATCCGTTCACCTTTTATGCGTCGCACAAAGACATGGTGGTTGGAACCAAAGATCTAAAATTTGGACTCATCAGACCAAAGCACAGTCGTTTCACACTTTTTTGTTATGTATATAATTCCACATGTGTTAATTCATAGTTTTGATGCCTTCAGTGTGAATCTACAATTTTCATAGTCATGAAAATAAAGAAAACTCTTTGAATGAGAAGGTGTGTCCAAACTTTTGGTCTGTACTGTATATACATATGTATATATCAGTGTCTTTCTGACATTATTAACTATTGCTTTCTTTGCATTGAACAGCTTTAAAGGGGAGAGACAGAGAGAGAAAATAAATTGAAAAATAAAAGAGAAAGAAAGACGAGAGAGAAAATGTGAGTTTTAGAAGACCGATTGGAACACTATCAAATAGTATTAGTATTCGGGTAGAATCGATTCAGACCCAAATCTAACTTTCTGCCAGATTAGTTAGATTCGAGACGTTCGATCATCTTTAATCATGACAGATCATAATGAATTATCTTCGAATTCATGATTTTGGAAGCCATGATAAGACCCTTAGTCATGGTATCCAGTTACCATAAATCCATGTTTAAACAGATACCGGTGAATCTTAATGGACATTATTTCATGGTTCTAGTAGTTTTTATGGCACAGCTATATCTTTGCAGAGCGTGGTCTTATTATCATTACCCTCTCTTTCATATTCTCCTTCCAAAATTAAGCTTCTGGCACATTTAAAAGCTGTGGCTAAACTGTTAATACCAATTCAATTGCTTAAACTTGACCCTCCAGCTCTGCAAGAATGGACTAATAAAAAAAAACTGATTTGCAGGTTGGAAGAGATCTCAAGTTGAGATTAATTGGCACTGAATACATTTTGATCTACCTACTTCTTGCCTTCTGCTTTCCTGACCCTTCCATGAGTCAAACTGTTTTTGTCCTTTCACGATACTGAGATGCATAACCTGTCACAAATTTCTTAGATTTTTCAGTGTCAAAAATTTCAAATTTTATGATGTTTTATACTGTATGTATTAATAAAGAGTAAGCTTACTATGATTGTTCATTGTACTAGTAGGTAAGTCTTCTTTTATGATGTCCTGTTGGATTGGTCTTACAGTACTGACTTTCCCATGTTTGGTTTGTACTGTTATTTTAAAAAATGCTTAAAGGGGCTGATCGGCGGTGTTTGCAGGTGTCGGACCCCCACCAATCAGAAACTGATGACCTAGGATAGGTCATCAGTATTAAAGTCTTGGAAAAAAACTTTTAACCCTAGGTAGAGAAGTCTTATAACACTGGCTTTCGCCTGCTGTATGCTCTGTCAGGCCAATAATTAAGAATATATTTACTTATGAGCAACAAGATTTGGACTTTTTCATACATTCTACATTTTTTTGAAAAATATTTTAAAAGGTAAATTAGAGCTTTTCTACCTATAGATAATCTTCCTGCTCTTATTCCCTTCAACTCCCATGCAGTGCTTATTTTATTCACAAGGGGTCATCAAAGGTCTGATTTTCTTTCTGGATGCAGATGGCAAAACCTCTGAGCCTCTTTTACATGTTAGTCAAGCGAAAGTTACGGTCTTTAATCTTAACATTATGTAACCACATATGACAGAAATATAGCACTGTCAATATTTATACGTTTCACACACGATAATCTTCAACCTGTAATAGTTGTCATCTGGCCGTATATAATTTGCTTTTTAATATAATTCAGGTCCTCTCGACCACTCTACCATGTTTTTCCACTTTAGGATCAATAATTATATCCATTAAAAATAAAATGAAGCAGATAGGAGGTAACTTAATATCTTATAGTGGGTCAAACGTTTCTATGCAAGTTCAACTACCAAATGACAGCTATAGTATATGTAAGGTGTACAGATCTAAGGTGTAGAAATTTCTTGAAATTAATTTTGGATCTGATTCTAACAAATCTATCAGAGAATTTGATTAGGGTCTGAATCTATTCTACCCGATTCGAAAGCGCTGAAATTGGTGTGAAAATCAGTATATGACACTCTGAGGTCTCTTCGCTCCCTTGGCTTTCTGCCTTTTTTTCAATTTTTTTTCCCTCTCTCTGTTTCTCCCCTTTCAATCACTTTACCACAAAAACTGCCATACTAAATAATAAAACATTGTCCTGTTGAAGGGGGTAATTCACCCCCGAAACGCGTAGCCGTATCAATACTAAATAATGTCAGCATGATGCTGATATATATAGCTATGGGTAAATACATGGGGGGTCATTTATGATTAGATATACGCCACATTGTGGCGTATTTCTGTCTGAGATTTTGTCGCCTGCCATTAAAGTGAATGGGGCCCGCTGCGAACTTGCGGTTCGTGAACATTTGATTGCATTCGCGAACCGTCCCGGCCGATGTTCGTCAATCACTAGCCCCCAGTCCTCATGCGGCCTTGCTTGGTAATTAAACTTCTGTTCAAATGCTGTAAACAATCCTCTTTGAACGATCCCTCTTTCAAAAAGCAGGATCTAGGTGAGGGACAATGACCAGTCCCCCTCCACTGCGTCCCCGAGCACTCCAGGACACTCTGACAACAGGATGGAACCAGATTCTATCTCACACATCCAGCGCTTTCACCGTCTTAGCTCTCACTTCCTGGTTCTTCTTTCAGCAACCAGCAGCATGAGTCATCCTCTACTTTGCATATTGAAATCCAGCAGTAACTTAGCTGTAACAGAGAACCAATGCTAAAGTTCAATTATGCATAGCATCATACAGGAGGAGCTGTTCCACAATTTCACATGTGCAAACTCTCTCCTGGATGATACTTTTAAAAAAAGCGCTGCACCACTTAATTTATTACGTGCACCATGTTTCATAATTTCATGTAAATACAAAGCAGCCACAATATTCCTGCCATTGTCGCTGACAACCTTGCCCAGTTGTACAAACCGGATTCCAAAAAAGTTGGGACACTATACAAATCGTGAATAAAAACTGAATGCAATGATGTGGAGGTGCCAACTTCTAATATTTTATTCAGAATAGAACATAAATCACGGAACAAAAGTTTAAACTGAGAAAATGTACCATTTTAAGGGAAAAATATGTTGAATCAGAATTTCATGGTGTCAACAAATCCCCAAAAAGTTGGGACAAGGCCATTTTCACCACTGTGTGGCATCTCCCTCTTAGAACACTCAACAGACGTCTGGGGACCGAGGAGACCAGTTTCTCAAGTTTAGAAATAGGAATGCTCTCCCATTCTTCTCTAATACAGGCCTCTAACGGTTCAATCGTCTTAGGCCTTCTTTGTTGCACCTTCCTCTTTATGATGCGCCAAATGTTCTCTATAGGTGAAAGATCTGGACTGCAGACTGGCCATTTCAGTACCCGGATCCTTCTCCTACGCAGCCATGATGTTGTGATTGATGCAGAATGTGGTCTGGCATTATCTTGTTGAAAAATGCAGGGTCTTCCCTTAACCGCCTCCGGACCGCCTAACACAGATGTGCGGTCCGGAGGCGGCAGACCTGCGCAGAGTGACGCATATACGCGTCATCTCGCGAGAGCCGAGATTTCCTGTGAACGCGCGCACACAGGCGCGTGTTCACAGGAACTGAAGGTAAGCGAGTGGATCTCCAGCCTGCCAGCGGCGATCGCTCGCTGGCAGGCTGGAGATGGGATTTTTTTAACCCCTAACAGGTATATTAGACGCTGTTTTGATAACAGCGTCTAATATACCTGCTACCTGGTCCTCTGGTGGTCCCTTTTGTTTGGATCGACCACCAGAGGACACAGGTAGCTGTGTAAAGTACCACAAAACACTACACTACACCCCCCCGTCACTTATTAACCCCTTATGAACCCCTGATCACCCATGATCACCCCATATAGACTCCCTGATCACCCCCCTGTCATTGATCACCCCCCTGTCAGGCTCCGTTCAGACGTCCGTATGATTTTTACGGATCCACGGATACATGGATCGGATCCGCAAAACACATACGGACGTCTGAATGGAGCCTTACAGGGGGATGATCAATGACAGGCGGGTGATCACCCATATAGATTCCCTGATCACCCCCTGTCATTGATCACCCCCCTGTCATTGATCACCCCCCTGTAAGGCTCCATTCAGATGTCCGTATGATTTTTACGGATCCACGGATACATGGATCGGATCCGCAAAACACATACGGACGTCTGAATGGAGCCTTACAGGGGGGTGATCAATGACAGGCGGGTGATCACCCATATAGATTCCCTGATCACCCCCTGTCATTGATCACCCCCCTGTCATTGATCACCCCCCTGTAAGGCTCCATTCAGACGTCCGTATGATTTTTACGGATCCACGGATACATGGATCAGATCCGCAAAACACATACGGACGTCTGAATGGAGCCTTACAGGGGGGTGATCAATGACAGGGGGGTGATCACCCATATAGATTCCCTGATCACCCCCTGTCATTGATCACCCCCCTGTCATTGATCACCCCCCTGTAAGGCTCCATTCAGACGTCCGTATGCATTTGGATCTGATCCATGTATCCGTGGATCCGTAAAAATCATACAGACGTCTGAATGGAGCCTTACAGGGGGGTGATCAATGACAGGGGGGTGATCAATGACAGGGGGGTGATCACCCCATATAGACTCCCTGATCACCCCCCTGTCATTGATCACCCCCTGTAAGGCTCCATTCAGACATTTTTTTGGGCCCAAGTTAGCGGAAATTATTATTATTTTTTCTTTTATTTTTTCTTACTAAGTCTCATATTCCACTAACTTGTGTCAAAAAAATAAAATCTCACATGAACTCACCATACCCCTCACAGACATTTATATTCCAGACTTCTTCTCACGCTTTAGGGCCCCTAAAATGCCAGGGCAGTATAAATACCCCACATGTGACCCCATTTCGGAAAGAAGACACCCCAAGGTATTCCGTGAGGGGCATATTGAGTCCATGAAAGATTGAAATTTTTGTCCCAAGTAAGCAGAAAGGGAGACTTTGTGAGAAAATACAAAAAAAAAATCAATTTACGCTAACTTGTGCCAAAAAAAAAAAAATTGATGAACTCGCCATACCCCTCATTGAATACCTTGGGGTGTCTTCTTTCCAGAATGGGGTCACATGTTGGGTATTTATACTGCCCTGGCTTTTTAGGGGCCCGAAAGCGTGAGAAGAAGTCTGGGATCCAAATGTCTAAAAATGCCCTCCTAAAAGGAAGGCTGCAAAAAAGTGTCACACATCTGGTATCGCCGTACTCAGGCCAGGGCAGTATAACTACCCCACAAGTGACCCCATTTTGGAAAGAAGACGCTCCAAGGTATTCCGTGAGGGGCATGGCGAGTTCCTAAATTTTTTTATTTTCTGTCACAAGTTAGCGGAAAATGATGATTTTTTTTTTTTTTTCTTACAAAGTCTCATATTCCTCTAACTTGTGACAAAAAATAAAAAATTCTAGGAACTCGCCATGCCCCTCACGGAATACCTTGGGGTGTCTTCTTTCCAAAATGGGGTCACTTGTGGCGTAGTTATACTGCCCTGGCAATTTAGGGGCCCAAATGTGTGAGAAGTACTTTGCAATCAAAATGTGTAAAAAATGGCCTGCAAAATCCGAAAGGTGCTCTTTGGAATGTGTGCCCCTTTGCCCACCTTGGCTGCAAAAAAGTGTCACACATGTGGTATCGCCGTACTCAGGAGAAGTTGGGCAATGTGTTTTGGGGTGTCATTTTACATATACCCATGCTGGGTGAGATAAATATCTTGGTCAAATGCCAACTTTGTATAAAAAAATTGGAAAAGTTGTCTTTGCCAAGATATTTATCTCACCCAGCATGGGTATATGTAAAATGACACCCCAAAACACATTCCCCAACTTCTCCTGAGTACGGCGATACCAGATGTGTGACACTTTTTTGCAGCCTAGGTGGGCAAAGGGACCCACATTCCAAAGTGCACCTTTCGGATTTCACCGGTCATTTTTTACAGATTTTGATTGCAAACTACTTCTCACACATCTGGGCCCCTAAATTGCCAGGGCAGTATAACTACGCCACAAGTGACCCCATTTTGGAAAGAAGACACCTCAGGGTATTCCGTGAGGGGCATGGCGAGTTTCTAGAATTTTTTATTTTTTGTCGCAAGTTAGTGGAATATGAGACTTTGTAAGAAAAAAAAAATCATCATTTTCCGCTAACTTGTGACAAAAAATAAAAAGTTCTATGAACTCACTATGCCCATCAGCGAATACCTTAGGGTGTCTTTTTTTCTGAAATGGGGTCATTTGTGGGGGTTTTCTACTGTCTGGGCATTGTAGAACCTCAGGAAACATGACAGGTGCTCAGAAAGTCAGAGCTGCTTCAAAAAGCGGAAATTCGCATTTTTGTACCATAGTTTGTAAACGCTATAACTTTTAGCCAAACCATTTTTTTTTTGCCCAAACATTTTTTTTTATCAAAGACATGTAGAACAATAAATTTAGCGAAAAATTTATAAATGGATGTTGTTTTTTTTGCAAAATTTTACAGCTGAAATTGAAAAATGTCATTTTTTTGCAAAAAAATCGTTAAATTTCGATTAATAACAAAAAAAGTAAAACTGTCAGCAGCAATGAAATACCACCAAATGAAAGCTCTATTAGTGAGAAGAAAAGGAGGTAAAATTAATTTGGGTGGTAAGTTGCATGACCGAGCAATAAACGGTGAAAGTAGTGTAGTGCAGAAGTGTAAAAAGTGGCCTGGTCATTAAGGGGGTTTCAGCTAGCGGGGTTGAAGTGGTTAAAGAGATGACGTCTGGATGGGAGCATATGTTGTTCTAGAACCTGAATATATTTTTCTGCATTGATGGTGCCTTTCCAGACATGCAAGCTGCCCATGCCACACGCACTCATGCAACCCCATACCATCAGAGATGCAGGCTTCTGAACTGAGCGTTGATAACAACTTGGGTTGTCCTTGTCCCAGATTTCCAAAAAGAACTTCGAATCGTGACTAGTCTGACCACAGAACAGTCTTCCATTTTGCCACACTCCATTTGAAATGATCCCTGGCCCAGTGAAAACGCCTGAGCTTGTGGATCTTGCTTAGAAATGGCTTCTTCTTTGCACTGTAAAGTTTCAGCTGGCAACGGCGGATGGCACGGTGGATTGTGTTCACTGACAATGGTTTCTGGAAGTATTCCTGAGCCCATTCTGTGATTTCCTTTACAGTAGCATTCCTGTTTGTGGTGCAGTGTCGTTTAAGGGCCCGGAGATCACGGGCATCCAGTATGGTTTTACGGCCTTGACCCTTACGCACTGAGATTGTTCCAGATTCTCTGAATCTTCGGATGATGTTATGCACAGTTGATGATGATAGAATTTGATAGAATGATGATGCAATTTTTCGCTGGGTAACACCTTTCTGATATTGCTCCACTATCTTTCTGCGCAACATTGTGGGAATTGGTGATCCTCTACCAATCTTGGCTTTTGAGAGACACTGCCACTCTGAGAAGCTCTTTTTATACCCAATCATGTTGCCAATTGACCTAATTAGTGTTAATTGGTCTTCCAGCTCTTCGTTATGCTCAAATTTACTTTTTCCAGCCTCTTATTGCTACTTGTCCCAACTTTTTGGGGATTTGTTGACATTGTGAAAATTTGAATCAACGTATTTTTCCTTTAAAAAGATACATTTACTCTGATTAAACATTTGATCTGTCATCTACGTTCTATTACAAATAAAATATTGACATTTGCCATCTCCACATCATTGCATTCAGTTTTTATTCACAATTTGTTTAGTGTCCCAACTTTTTGGGAATCCGGTTTGTAATTGGTGGGGAGATATCCAGTGCTGCTTGATGCAAATTAGCAACTGACCCACTGTGTGGCTTCTGTTCTCCAGGCTCATCAGTTCTAAGATGGAATGGAAATGCTCCAGTTTATACCTGAAAGGAGAGAAGGGGGGATTGGAAGCAACTATCTGCCATGTTTCAGTTAGGGACAGAAGAATTTCCTTTAAGGAGGATGTGAAGGAAGTCAATAATTGCATGGTGTGCAAAGCAGACTTATACAAACACAGACTTAACAACACGTAATGTCCCTGGCCATAATTTTTGTTTCAGGTGTCGACAGTGGCGTGCCCAAGGAGCAGCCCACTTTCTCCTGAACTTGAGAGTACAAGACAGGGATGTCTTTTTGGAGAGATAATGGTGGGTAGGTAACTTCCATTAAAGGGCTGAGTGCCTGACATCAGTTCCCTAAAGGCAGTGAAAGTGGTATGAAAGGAACTGCACTGCCAGCTTGGCCAGATAGGAGTTCAACTTGCACGCAAGCATATTGATGGGTGCGTATAGTTGTTTCTTAGTCACATATTCCATTACAGATGACTGATAACAGATGGGGGAGGAGTAGGAGTAGTTTGAGAAAGTGAAGCATTAACTGGTGTTGACAATGAAAAAGACACTGTGCTGTTTTTGGATGAAAGAAGTGGCAGGTGAAGGAGTAAAGTTTTGTCCTCATCCTTCCTGCCACTGTTATCAGACTGTGATATGTCATCATGGGCTCCTTGGCACAGCTACTAATGCCCCTACCATAGTGCTACTACTACTTCCACCACAAACATAGCTATGCGTTTCAGTCATCAGGTGCCCTGCCTCTCCCTGAATCTTCTCTTTACAGAAGTCCAAATGATGAAAGTTTTCCTGTTACTGAGTTGTGCAAGAACAATTTTGAGTATCTTCCATGGCAATTGGGATCTTGGAAAAAGAAGGTGTCCCATTAGGAAGCGGAAGTGAAGACAGAGATGCTGCAAACTGAAAAGCTTATCTCTGGAAGCAAATAGAAGGAGTAGGAGGAACCTTGGCTCAACGGCACAGTGTCAGACTCACAGGTGACATCAACATCATCCTGCTGTGACTGAGAGAATCAGTGAGCCACAAGTCCATGTCATCCTCTTTGTCTTCAGTACTCTGTCACCTTCTAGAAGCAATGGAGATCTATGGTCGTTTGCCACTTCTTTCACACTACTTACTACAACGTTTTTTTTTTTTTTTTAGGGTCCATTCACACGTCCGCAATACACCCGGCCAGAACCCCCCATAGAACTGCCTATTCTTGTCTGCAATTGCAGACAAGAATAGGACATGCTTTATTTTTTTGCGGAGCCGTGGCCCAGAAGTTTGGGGGCCGAAGCCCGGAAGTTCGGGTCCGCGCTCCGGAAATGCGGATGCGGAGAGCACATAGTGTGCTCTCCGCATCCATTGCTGCCCCATTGAGAATGAATGGGTCCGCACCCGTTCCCAATCTTGCAGAATGGATGCGGACCCATTTGCGGACGTGTGAATGGACCCTTACGGTCCTCCCTATATGATAAAATTGGCCATGCTACCTTCATTCTCCAGGTCAGTATGATTACAATAACGACACTTATATACCGTATTTTTCACTTTATAAGACACACCTTATGCACCCCAGGCTCCCGTTTCAGGCCTCAGATCAGCTTTCCATGTCAGACCCCCATCAAACTTTAGATCAGACTTTTATGCCAGATCCCCATTACACCTCACCTCAGGTCCGGCGATCGCTCCTCTAGTCGCGCTCCCTTGTCTTTTCCGGCCTGCTCTGCACTGTCACCAGACAGTTTGCAGCTTCAGGCCATAGTGCCGCCCTATGTCCTGATGCTGTATGCAGTCAGGACAGTGCAGCACGGCCCCAGGGAAGAACACCATGGAGGGTGAGTACAGGAAGCACTCACAGCGCTTCACTCTCTACTCACCACAATGGAAGCACTCAATAGTATTTGCATTATAAGGCACACTGACGATTTCCCACCACTTTTTTGCGGAAAAAAAAGTGCTTCGTATAAAGTGAAAAATGTCCTTGTGTTTTAATATTGAAAAAAAAAAAAAAAAGTAAAAAGAAAATCATTTATTTTTATTGCCATATTCTAACCCCTATAACTTTATTATATTTATATATAGTAAAAACAGGCACTCACCAACTGGCATAGATGATGCAATGTGCTATTTATTGGGTAATATAATTGTATGGACTAATATATAATATTATTTTAAAATATTGATAAATACACTAAATATTATATAAATAAATAGAACCCCTAACTAATACTCATATTAAAAACAAAGTGTATTCAGATCAAAAACAAGGTATATTATGAACCCCTAGCTAATAATCGCATTAGAAGACAATTAATCTTGTATGTAATATATATGATAGGGTATATAAATTATCCTAGTAATGATACAACTCCTAGATGTGCTTAAAAGATGCCGGTCAATAAATAAATATATATATCAAAAACTGTGAAGTATAAATTGATACAACAATGCAGTGAAGTAAAAGAGGTCTTGATAAAACACATAAAATAGTGCTCCAAAAAAAAAACATTTGTGAAATCCAGCTCACCCGTCTCAATCCTGTAGATAGGTGCACGGAACAGACCCAAGCAAGTCCTGATGAATATCCATGTGTAGAAAGAAAAAGGATCCAGCACCAGTTGTGAAAGTTTTTCGGTCCCAGTCTTTATTTCACCAAATTTCAAAAATGTACAAATACAGTGGCACCTGTTCCCACTCTTCCCCGATTAATTAATCGGGGAAGAGTGGGAACAGGTGCCACTGTATTTGTACATTTTTGAAATTTGGTGAAATAAAGACCGGGATCGAAAAACTTTCACAACTGGTGCTCCAAAAAATGTGTTGTGCTTCAAGGAATATATATTGCTCAAAAAATTAAGTTCAAACAAATAGTCCCAAAGAGTGTCCCTAGAAGAGGAAAAAAGGGAAGAAAAATGTCCCAAGACGTGTATTCAAAAACTGGTATCAGAAAGGTAGTATCAGAGGTATCAATACTAGGGTAGACAGTGCCACTTGTATTTAAATTCAAAGGTGTACTTTGCCAAACATAGATATAACTGGATGTTAGTAGTAGGGCTGGCGTCTGGGGCGTCCCCCTGATGCACTGCCTCTTACCTCCCTGTACATTCTATGGTCGGCTGATATGACTCCTCTGTCTGTAAGGGTGGACAGACCGTATTCTCTGAGATGCCAAGTAAATTGCAGACTTTAGACTGCGCAATCCGCAGGCCTCGGCGTCCCACGTGATCCTCCGGTGTAATCTCTCAAAAGTGCAGTGCGCGAACTTTGACGTAGTTCCACCAGTACGTGCTATCATGTGGTGTTGCACGTGATGCTATGGAGGTCAGGTGGTGGCGTTCCAGTGATTCTATAGGATCTTTAAAAACTTCAGTCTTTATCAACGGAGTCAATAATACAACAGATATTGTATTTAGATGTCGTATAACATTCAGGGTTTTAGGTGGGTAGTTCTCTTGTTCCAAAAAAACAGCCAGACGCGTTTCGAGGTAATGACCTCTTCCTCAGTGGCTTTCCTCAAAGCAAGTGGTTTGGAAATTGCTAATCTTAGGGCTCAGATATGAATAATGAGGTCATAAATGATAAAAATCTAACTGACACTAATCGCTAAAAGAATGTACAGTATACAGAATATTTAGCCTTAAAGGTTGTTCAAATACATTCCTTGGTAGAACACTGAAAATAGTTAGTGACAAATTAAGGTAATCCTTCCAGAGTAATTTCAGCACAGTTCCCTTTTCTTTTGGAAAATAACATGATTTTATTTTCAAATATTACTATTTACTATTGAGTTAGGTCACTCTCTACATTATCTAGAATTACCAGTAACAATCCTTGGAGATGACTGTCCTTTAAATTGTCCATATTAAAACCTTTTTTCTAAGCTGTTCTATCATACAGTGTAGGCACATACCTGACGACCACTGGAGACAATTGTCTTCAATGAGACAAGGCTCAAGACAGTACATGCTCTGAGTTTCTCAGCACAGCCCCTTAGTCCATGATGAGAGTGGTGGTTTGTCTAGCACTAACTGATTTAATGCATTTGTATACCCAACAACATTGTGGGAATAAGCCAGGGTTAACACCTTGACTCGACCCCTGTAGGTTGCCAGGAAATGGACCTGGGTTCACCGCTAGTTAGTTCAATCAGTGAGAGTCTAGTGCTAGCTGCGGAAGGGTGAGGACCTACATGTGCTTATTCGTGAAAGTTAGACCTGAGATCAGAGAATGTTTAACTCTAAAACTTCTACAGCTAAAGAACATTGCTGCATTAAAGTGCTCCGGAGAGAGAGAGAAAGGGAAGAAATTAGAAGATTCAGAATCTGCAAAACTGTGCATTGGAGTCAGTCAGCCAGATGTTGTGCTCAGTTATGGCAGAAAGAGACTTTGCTGCTGTAAAAGGGAACATTGCTAACACAAACCACCACTCTGAGACAGTTTGGTCCACAGCATCTTAATTTTGTACCCCTCAGCCTGGGAATTTCAGAAACGTCTGCTAAGAATCTTACTACATGCTTAACTTTCTGCAGAGAGAAACTTTAGAAAGAGAGAGAGAATGACTACCATAACCTCCTTCATTGCTGTTATCCATACTTTGCTATTGGGGGAGGAATTTCACTGTCATCTGCTTGGAACTGTGCTTTAACTCATTAAGGCTACTTTCACACCTGCGTTCAGGTGTCCGCTCGTGAGCTCCGTTTGAAGGGGCTCACGAGCGGCCCTGAACGCAGTCGTCTGGCCCTAATGCATTCTCAGTGGAGGCGGATCCACTGAGAATGCATCCGTCTGCCAGCGCTCAGCCTCCTCTCCGCTCAGTGAGCGGACACCTGAACACTGCAAGCAGCGTTCGGGTATCCGCCTGGCCGTGCGGAGGCGAGCGGATCCGTTCCGACTTATAATGGAAGTCAATGGGGACGGATCCGCTTGAAGATGACACCATATGGCTCAATCTTCAAGCGGATCCGTCCCCCATTGACTTTCAATGTAAAGTCTGAACGGATCCGCTCAGGCTACTTTCACACTTAGAAATTTTTCTAAGTTATTAATGCAGACGGATCCATTCTGAACGGAGCCACCGTCTGCATTAATATGAGCGGATCCGTTCAGAACGGATCCGCTTGAACGCTAGTGTGAAAGTAGCCTTAGATGTACTACTACTACTACTCCTATCCTGTACTTTATAGTCAATAGAGACTTATTTATTCATATCTAATGACATGCTTACTGACTCCTCCACTATTTGCTGACTATTGCACCTGCCCTCCTGCCTTAAACTCAGAACAACAACAACACTTAATACCAAGGGCACCCTTATCATCAACAGGTGGGAGCCCCAAGAACAGGGTGTTCCCTGAGGGAAAAATAAGGTTGTGCCCTCTTGTCACAGGCCCAGGATAAGCCAGAGAGAGGGAGAGAATTGCCACTATGAGTACTACTGCCACCCTCCGGGTAAAAACCACCACTCCCATCTTCTGCTCCCTTCTCCGTGGTGGTCTGCCCCACACAGACAATAAATTTGACTGTGTGAGTAGGCACTAACTCATACAAAAGTTTACTTAAAGGAGATCATCTGATCACTTGTCAACTTCTCTAACCTACTTTGAACTTCCTCAGTCAGCAATCTCTTTGTGGACTCTTTTTAAATAGTTATTCATCATGTATATTCTACCAGGCAACATTAATTTCTCACACTAGGTGAATCTATGACAAAACAAAACTGTATTTGCGTCCCTAATATTAACAATAAGTAAGAGTCCTAGATGTCATCAGATAGTAATGTATTGGATGGTTGAGTAGTTACATATCTACTGGCATTGTAGAGTAACTGTAAAAATTATGTTCAAAATGTATTGGCATTTACTTATGGATTAAACATAACTACATATGCCCACACAAATATCATAAAGGTAGTACAGTTGAAGGAATGGGAAAATGTTTACTGTGTTAATGTTTACTGAAGCTCATAGAACATAAAACTGCCTTCCATCAGTGACAAATTTTGATAGCTTTCATTAGTGTCATAGAAACATAGAAACATAGAATGTGTCGGCAGATAAGAACCATTTGGCCCATCTAGTCTGCCCAATATACTGAATACTATGGATAGCCCCTGGCCCTATCTTATATGAAGGATAGCCTTATGCCTATCCCATGCATGCTTAAACTCCTCCACTGTATTTGCAGCTGCCACTTCTGCAGGAAGGCTATTCCATGCATCCACTACTCTCTCAGTAAAGTCATACTTCCTGATATTACTTTTAAACCTTTTCCCCTCTAATTTAAAACTATGTCCTCTTGTAGCAGTTTTTCTTCTTTTAAATATTCTCTCCTCTTTTACCTTGTTGATTCCCTTTATGTATTTAATAGTTTCTATCATATCCCCTCTGTCTCGTCTTTCTTCCAAGCTATACATGTTAAGGTCCTTTAATCTTTCCTGGTAAGTTTTATCCTGCAATCCATGTACCAGTTTAGTAGCTCTTCTCTGAACTCTCTCCAAAGTATCGATATCCTTCTGGAGATATGGTCTCCAGTACTGAGCACAATACTCCAAATGAGGTCTCACTAGTGCTCTGTAGAGCGGCATGAGCACCTCCCTCTTTCTACTGGTAATGCCTCTCCCTATACACCCAAGCATTCTGCTAGCATTTCCTGCTGCTCTATGACATTGTCTGCCTACCTTTAAGTCTTCTGAAATAATGATCCCTAAATCCCTTTCCTCAGATACTGAGGTTAGGACTGTATCACTGATTTTATATTCTGCTCTTGGGTTTTTACGCCCCAGGTGCATTATCTTGCACTTATCAACATTAAATTTTAGTTGCCAGATTTTTGACCATTCCTCTAGTTTTCCTAAATCCTTTTCCATTTGGTGTATCCCTCCAGGAACATCAACCCTGTTACAAATCTTTGTGTCATCAGCAAAAAGACACACCTTACCATCGAGGCCTTCTGCAATTTCGCTGATAAAGATATTAAAGAATACGGGTCCCAGAACAGATCCCTGAGGTACTCCACTGGTAACAAGACCATGGTCTGAATATACTCCATTGACTACAACCCTCTGTTGCCTGTCCCTCAGCCACTGCCTAATCCATTCAACAATATGGGAGTCCAAGCCCAAAGACTGCAATTTATTGATAAGCCTTCTATGTGAGACAGTATCAAAAGCCTTACTAAAGTCTAGATAAGCAATGTCTACTGCACCTTCTCCATCTATTATTTTAGTCACCCAATCAAAAAAATCAATAAGATTGGTTTGACATGATCTCCCTGAGGTAAACCCATGCTGTTTTTCATCTTTCAATCCATGGGATTTTAGATGGTCCACAATCCTCTCCTTAAGTATGGTTTCCATTCATTTCCCCACTATTGATGTCAGACTTACTGGCCTATAGTTGCCCGATTCCTCACTACTACCTTTCTTGTCAATGGGCACAACATTTGCTAATTTCCAATCTTCTGGGGCGACTCCTGTTGCCAGTGATTGGCTAAATAAATCTGCATCATGTGCAGTGTCTCCACTGTACCGTATAAGATATGTTACTGTCATTGGCTATGGGGCCCTGAAGCAATGTTATCTGTCCAGCACAGCACACTCAAAATGTTCTGAAGAACAGTCAGAGACTTAGCTTTAAGCAATCTCCAATCATCCTTCAAAGGGAATGTGTCATGAAAAAATTACCTACTGTTTAAATCAGGCATGGCCAACCTGCGGATCTCCAGCTGTTGTAAAACTACAACTCCCACCATTCCCTGCTGTAGGCTGATAGCTGTAGGTAGCCTCGGCATGCTGGGAGTTGTAGTTTTGCAACAGCTGGAGAGCCTCAGGTTGGCCATCCCTGGTTTAAATCATGTTTGCATGTTAAACATATTTTTAAATAATATTGGGTGATTTTAATTTTCCATGTCACTCGAAAAACATTTCTCACTGGTTACTAAGCCTAATAATAAGTGCCACTTCTTGGTCTGCACAGATCCCCTTACTGCAGTTATCTGCTTATCATTACAGACTGTCGAGTTGAGTCACATTATTATGACCACCAGCTAATATAGAGAGTAACCATCATGTGCAGCACAGACAGCAGGTAGACGGGCTGGGAGTAACTTAGTAAGGTCTTGGTAGGTTGTCACAGGTATCTGGAGCCATGATGACTGCAGTGCATCCCACGGCTGCTGGAGGGTACATAAAGGGAACATGACAATCGAGATGGTCCCACAGATGCTTAATTGGGTTCAAGTCTAGAGAATTTGGAGGCCAGGAAGTATTTGGAAGTCTTGGTAATGCTCTTCCAAACAATGCTGTATTTGACAGCAACAAGTGATATGTGTGCAACAAATAAGGACAGACAAACACAATACCAGTCACGTGTAAATGGGTCAGAACCAGACAAGCTATGCAGTACCAAATGAGAGACAGAGAGTGGTCAGAAGACAAGCTGGGGTCAGAGCAATCCAATAAGCACAGGAACAAGGCACTGATGTATGGGACAGGAAGGGGTTTAAATAAAGCACAGAGTCCCAATATCAGGACCCGATAGGCGCTCCATTAGTCAGAAACACTAGCACATAGGAATAGAGCAGTTAAGCATTCAACCCACTGCTAGTCTCCTCCAGCACACGCCTGCTACAGGAAGAACCAGAGCATTGCATCCTGTTGCTAAGGATGCCGTCTTGTTACCAGGGTGCGTGGCTCAGCAGCGTGTCTCTCCTGGTGCGGCCATGCAGAGGCCGAAGGATCGTGCCGCTGGAACTCGGACAGGTTAGGCTCCTTTCACACCTGCGTTCAGGTGTCCGCTCGTGAGCTCCGTTTGAAGGGGTTCACGAGCGGCCCTGAACGCAGCCGTCTGGCCCTAATGCATTCTCGGTGGAGGCGGATCCACTGAGAATGCATCCGCCTGCCAGCGCTCAGCCTCCGCTCCGCTCAGTGAGCGGACACCTGAACGCTGCAAGCAGCGTTCGGGTGTCCGCCTGGCCGTGCGGAGGCGAGCGGATCCGTTCCGACTCATAATGGAAGTCAATGGGGACGGATCCGCTTGAAGATGACACCATATGGCTCAATCTTCAAGCGGATCCGTCCCCCATTGACTTTCAATGTAAAGTCTAACCGGATCCGCTCAGGCTACTTTCACACTTAGAAAATTTTTCTAAGTTATAATGCAGACGGATCCGTTCTGAACGGAGCCACCGTCTGCATTAATATGAGCGGATCCGTTCAGAACGGATCCGATCGAACGCTAGTGTGAAAGTAGCCTAAGCCTACGACTTACCCTTTAACAGCATCATCTTGTTCTCTCTACTCCTCATTCTTGCATTTACATTGCTTTAACATGGGCACATTTTAGAGTCCATATTATGGTACAACACCTGGACCTTCAGTGGTTTTACTGAACTGAATTTAGATTACTATAGGAGTCTACACTGTATATTGATCCAGTTGGTTTTAACAGAGTCACAAAAAAAAGCTGGCTGTCATATACAGTAGGTGCTAAAATGAGGTTGGGTTATGGTCATGTTAAGAGCAGCAGTATTAAAAAAAAGAAAAGAAAGAAAGAAAACTGTTATATTTATTCTAATACAAACATTGTGGAGGACATTTATTAAACTGTTTAATGGGCCATTGACACAGTGTTTTTTGGCAGAATTTGGGAGCGGATAGCAACGGCGAAATCTTGCCGGCACCTGCCTCCTTTCTGCCTTCCATTCCCTTTAATCGCAGTCAGTGCTGAAAGTTGCAGAGCAGTGGTTTAAAGCCACAGCCACGAAAAAGGAAAACTCTGTTGTGATTGGTTGCTATGGGCAACAAAGACCATTTTTCTTTTAGACAATTTTCATACATCTGCCCTGTGTTTCATAATATTTTTTAACATAAAAATGTAAAGCAGATGTTATACCAGGGAAGATTATGTGAAAATAATGTTCCATATGACTTATCTATTTCCTGGAACACAGAACTCCACATGTAGAAATTATGTTCATCTAGAAATAGTGTATGCTGTTGACAGTTTAACCAAAATATCATTTCTTCCTAAATAAATATTAAAGAGAACCTTTCACCATGTAAATGCAGTGAATTCTACAGGCAGAATGTTATAGAGCAGAGGGAGCTGAGCAGATTGATATATAGTTTTGTACCTAATATGCTTATTTATCCTTTCTGGAAGCAATATTTTTGAGTTTGCTGATCTCTATGATTCTCACAGGAGAATAATATCTGGTTCCGAGGAGAAGGAGCTCTCACACGTGCTTTCTCTCCCTTCTCTACTTCTCGAACTCCCACTCCTGGCAGGAGGCAGGACCAGCTCACTCCTACCAAAAGGGGAGGAACAGGGTGGGTGGTAGCTCTGTTCCTGCCAACCATTGTCAACATTGCCAACCATTGTCTTACTCTGCTGGAACACACGGCCAATACATGAAAAATACACAGACGTCATATCATACACGATAATCTCAACAAACAAAACTAGAACCAGCCCTGTACCTCACCTCAGGGATCTCCGCATTCATTGCTTCAATTACTCTCTTTATTTCAAGCTGGCAGCTCAGGGACCATATGATATCTGTGTATGCCCTGAGCACCACAATGATGACGACAAGAACTCTATGATATGATGATCTGTTAGCAAGGGGCCATATACTGTCCCTACACAAGGTCCCCTCTGGTTCATAGGCTTGCAGACATAGACTATAGATAATAGAAAAGTGGTATTTATAGTAGGTGATAACCTATTATAATCTTTAAAGATGGAGCTTTACTTTGGCATATTGATGAATGGTGACAATAACTGTTAATGTAAAAATAACATTACTAATAAATATCATCAGCATTTCCCATGAAAAATCCCACAGTCCGCAGATAATTAGCTTGCCCTTTTACTAGAACCCACCAGCCAGGATTTGGGATTATTTTAAAGGGAACCTGTCATCACTTTTATGCTGCCCATACTAACGGCAGTATAAAGTAGAGACTGGTCAGTTGATCTGTCCTTTATGAGTTAAAAGTAAGTGGTTGCAGAGAATCAACATCACAATCATTGCAGACTGGGCCTGGAAAAGAGTCCCGGCCACCTGAGAAGAGTCATGGTTATTCATGAAGTCATGCTCTCCTGCCCACCTGCTGAGGACTGACAGTCTTCTACCTAGTTTTCTCCCTTTCTCTGTAGGAGAGAACTGCCAATCATCAGCAGATGGGCAGGAGAGCAGGAGATTATGAGTAACCAGGACTCTTCTCAGGTAGATTTGACTCTTTTCCAGGCCTGGGCTGCAATGATTATAAAGCTGGTTCTTGGCAACCACTTACTTTTAGCTCATGAGTGACACACCGCTGAAATCAGCATTTAAGTCACTATTTTATGCTGCCCTCAGTGAGGTCGGCATAAAGTTGATGACAGGTTCCCTTTAAAGTCTGTCACCATTACAGTTCCTTTACATCCGTAACTCCTTAAGGACTTAGGGCGTACCGAATTTTTGGCAAAATTCCCATTTGAATCCTTTTTCTCCGGTAATAAAGTAAGGGTTAACACCCAAACAAAACTAAATATTTATTGCCCTGATTCTGTAGTTTGCAGAAACACCCCATATGTGTTTGTAAATGGCTATATAGCCGCACGGCAGGGCATAGAACGAAGAGAACTCCATATGGTTTCTGGAAGGCAGATTTTGATGGACAGTTTTTTTTACACCATGTCCCATTAGAAGCCCACCCCGATGTAGCCTAGATTAGAAACTCCAAAAAAGTGACCCCATCTAAGAAATGACACCCCTCAAGGTATTCAAAAGTTACTTTACAAACTTTGTTAACCCTTTAGGTGTTCCACAAAACTAAATAGCGAATGTAGAAACAATTTTAGAATTAAATTTTTTTTATACCTTGCCTCAAAAAAGTGTAATATAGAGCAACCAAAAATCATATTTACCCTAAAATAGTCCCAAAACAACAACCACCTTATCCCGTAGTTTCCTAGATGGGGTCACTTTTATGGAGTTTCTACTCTAGGGGTGCATCAGGGGGCTTGAAAGGGTACATGGTGTAAATAAACCAGTCCAGCAAAATCTGCCTTCCAAAAACCATATGACGTTCCCCTTCTTCTATGTCCTGCTGTTTAGACAAATAGTAGTTTACGACCACATATGGGGTGTTTCTGAAAACTACAGAATCAGGGCAACCCATATTGAGTTTTGTTTGGCTGTTAACCCATTTTTTCCAGTAATAAAGTAAGGGTTAAAATGGAAAATTTTCCAAAAAATAGAAATTCCTAAATTGTTTCTCCATCTGCCATTAACTCTTGTGGAACACCTAAAGGGTTAACAAAGTTTGTAAACCCAGTTTTGAATACCTTGAGGGTGTACTTTCTTAGATGGAGTCACTTTTTTGAAATTTCTATTCTAGGGATGCAACAGGGGGCTTCAAATGGGACATGGTATAAACAAAACCAGTCCTGCAAAATCTGCCTTCCAAAACCCATATGGTGTTCCCCTCCTTCTATGTGCTCCTGTTCGGCCAAACAGTAGTTTACGACCACATATGGGGTGTTTCTGCAAACTACAGAATCAGGGCAACCCATATTGAGTTTTGGTTGCAGTTAACCCTTGTTTTTTTCCTGGAAAAATTCTTAAATTTGATGTCCATTTGCCATGAAGTCTTGTGGAAGACCTAAAGGGTTAACAAAGTTTTTAACAACAGTTTTGAATACCTTGAGGGGTGTTGTTTCTAGAATGGGGTCATTTTTGGATGGTTTCTATTATGTAAGCCTCGCAAAGTAGGATTTGGAAAATTTCAGAAACATTTCAAAATTTCCTTCTAAACTTCAAAGCCTTGTAACATCCCCATAAAAATAAAATATCATTCCCAAAATGATCCAAACATGAAGTAGATATATGGGGAATGTAAAGTCATCCCAATTTTGGGGGGTATTACTATGTATTACAAAAGTAGAGAAACTGAAACTTAAACATTTTTTGACCCAATTTTAGCAGTGTCATGAAGTACAATATGCGCCGAAAAAACTATCTCAGAACGGCCTGGGTAAGTAAAAGCGTTTTTAAGTTATCAGCACTTTAAATGACACTGGTCAGATTTGTAAAAAATGGCCAAGTCCTTAAGGTGAAATAGGGCTGAGTCCTTAAGGGGTTAAGTGGATAAAATCTGTTTATTCATGTTCTTCATTTGATGCTTATCATGCACTGACCCAATACAGACTATGTTAGGAAGGATATAGGATATTTATTGTATGAAGAAAATAAATTGTTAATATACATACCCTTATTGCTTTAGGTCTAAAGGGGTTTTCCAAGATTAGAATATTGATGGTCAGTCCCCAGAATAGGTCATCAGTATATGGTCAGTGGGGTCTGATTCCCAGGAACCCTGCCGATCAGCTGATTGAAGAGGCGAACTGGTAAGCGCTGCAACCTCTTCCTATACCAATGATGACACATTCATCAATCAAATGGCCTATGCACAGCTCAGACCATTTTAAATGAGTTTACAATGTACATCCTGATGGTTGGTATGCTGTGAGGAGGCTTCAGCGCTCGCTAGAGCACACCAACCTCATCAAACAGCTGATTGGCATGGGTGCCTGAAGCAGGACCCCCCACTATTGAAACTTGGTGGCCTAGCCTGAGGATAGGTCATCAATAGTCTATTCTTTGAAACTCCCTTTTATCTTATTACATCTGTATAACACTATTGTTTCAATAATATTCAGTTTTAATGAGCGTTATTGAAATAAGTTAATTTATATTTTATGTGCATTGTTCAAAACTGTGTTTTTGTACTTTTCCGTGAAGTTTGCCTATAACATTGTTCTGAGTAACCCAACCAGTTTAACAGTATACTTTGTGCTCCAGGGCTGCAAGTCAACGACAGTTTAGTAGAAAGGAACATGAGGTCAAAAGTTAAGTTTTTACATTTGTCAAGATTAGCAGAAGTCAAGCTGAATGACTTTCATTGCCATTACAGTAACACGCAAGTTTTAATCTGTGATAAACGCTCCAAATTGTGGATGTTCAGTATGTCACAGCAGTCATGGCTTATGGCTGTGCTGTATGCTGCAAACACTTGGATTGTGAATATTTGCATGCCTCTTGTATATACTGTACATAGATTCTTCTCAGATGAGCCTTGTTTGTTGCATTTAAAAGTAATTTCAAGTGCACATTTGCAGCCATTTTTTATTGCTCCAATTCATCTTAAAATAAAAAATGAAAGAACCTTTGATAATAACCTTGACATAATATTCAGCCATTTTGTGTCTACAGCTCATAAGCAGACTTATGTGCCTCCATGGTTACAAGCTATAATCCCTGTCAGTCTGGTCTTCCAGTCAAAATGCCGTCCATCTGTCCCAGCCGAAAGAGGACATATAGACATATCAGCCGGACTCCTGCTGAGTAGAATTGCTGATCCAGACCATTTGGCCAACTGCATATAAGTGGTTTCAGAGGGAAGGGCTCCCTTTGTCACCTACTGGCACCCCCACAAATGTTAATGTGGAGTGCAGATGTCTTTACATTGCAGCTGGGAGTCTATCGAAGGCCCGCAGGTCTGCCCTTTGTCTATGCTTATTAGGCTATGCTGGAGTCAGGGGCTAATTGAGTGCCTGTCAATATAAGGGTGCCTTTATATGCAGCAGATTATGCTGCAGAAATGATCTATTCATTTGAACGAGGCTTGCAGAAATGTATGTCCTTCAAGTGAATGGAACTGATTTCCAGAAGCATAAACTTCTGCTACAAAATTTGCAGTGTCTGAAGGCACCCTGATACACTGTACTACATAAATTGTACAGTGTATTATGGGAGCGATGAAAGGATTGTATGTCAAAGTCCTCTAGTACTAAAGAAATTCTGGACCATAGGAGTCAAGCAAATGTGTGGACAATACAAGGCGCAGAAACACAACCAGGTGTCAAGTAAAGTTTTGATTTATTCAAGGACAACGCGTTTCGGGGTACAAAAGACCTCTTTGTGAAGTCTAAAAGAAGATGAATATAATATATATATATATATATATATATATATATATATATACACACACACACACACATGAATATGTAAAAGTATGTATTACCATATAAATTATATAGGAATTGATAAAACAATTACTAAAAATAATGAAAATGTAACACATCCTATATAAAATTAAACTCCAGATGAGCCAATGAAAGAACGGCTCCCAGGAGCGGATCTCATGGGTATATATACACACAATAGGGGGAGAGGAGGGGAGGGGGGTTTAATGTCAGATCACATAATCATAATCAGTTGCCTGGTGTAGATGCCAATCTACTATATGAACTAATGTGTATAAGGTGAGTATAAAAATAGAAATCCCAACTTGAAATATATGTATATAAGAAAACAGGGATAATGAATACTAATATTCATAGTTGAATAAACAGTGTAGTAATGATCGAGTCCCCAAACCAGGATGCCCATCTGGGGAAGACCAACTATTCAAAAATCGCCCGGAGAACACCAATGAGAATCATAGACCTATAAGAAAAGAAGGGTACCTGGACATAAACAGCTGAATGGGAGATGCGGCCGCTGCTTGTCGGCACGTAGAGCGTTCAATTGTCTGTGTAGTCACAGCGCGCGCTTACTGCCGTGAGGTTAAGAAGGTACTGTGGGTGGAGAGGAACGCGCTGATTGGAGGAAGTCCCGCTGCAAGGTGGGATTAGGGTAACGAGGCTAAGCGAGACACTGATAGTGGATGAAGATGCGCAGTGTGGGCTGAGGGAACAGATGGATAAATGCAGGGGAATAATAAGAATTCTGTTGATGGGGTGACAGTGGGAGACAAATTGTAATGGAAGGGAGAATGTATAATGAAGGATGATATGGAGGGATAGATAAATGTGCCTAATCTGTGGTACGTGGAGGGAAATTATGTATGAGCAGTAGGTTATTAATCAATGGATTAATCATTAATAGATGATTGGATTAATGATCGTAATTCCATAAGAATATATATACACTGATGATGACAATTGGGGATCACTAAATTGGGGTGTGGGTAAGATCAAACTAACGGTCCCAGTAGGGGTACAGAGGGAAACATTTGATGGATTTCCAAAAGGAGGGGAATGGTAAAAAGGTTAGAGGAGCTGTTTAAATTAAAAACATTTGTTTTCTAAACTTTCATTTAAGCCATATGGTTCAAGGGTCTGTAACTTACAAATCCAGAACATTTCTCTCTTTTGCAGTGTTTTAAATCTATTGGAACATGTATCAGTGATGTGTTCAATGAGTGTGATGGTCAATTTGGAGGGGTCTTTGTCGTGGGCAGAGAGAAAGTGTCGGGACACACTATGCTTTAAAAACCCACGCGTAATCTTCCACCGATGTTTGTTCAAGCGCTCCCTGAGGGACTGGATAGTATGACCCACATACTGTAGACCGCACTCACATTCTAGAAGATAAACTATACAGCCAAGTACATAAATATTGGGACATTGACACAATTCTAACATTTTTGGCTCTATACACCACCACAATAGATTTGAAATGAAACAAGCAAGATGTGCTTTAACTGCAGACTGACAGCTTTAATTTGAGGGTATTTACATCCAAATCAGGTGAACAGTGTAGGAATTACAACAGTTTGCATATGTGCCTCCCACTTGTTAAGGGACCAAAAATAGAGGCCCAGAGTTTATTTCAAGTGTGCTATTTGCATTTGGAATCTGTTGCTGTCAACTCTCAAGATGAGATCCAAAGAGCTTTCACTATCAGTGAAGCAAGCCATCATAAGGCTTAAAAAAACCAAAAAACATCAGAGAGATAGCAAAAATATTAAGTGTGGCCAAAACAACTGTTTGGAACATTCTTTAAAACAAGGAACCCACCGGTGAACTCAGCAACACCAAAAGACCCAGAAGACCACGAAAAACAACTGTGAATGATGACCGAAGAATTATTTCCCTGATGAAGAAAACACCCTTCACAACAGTTGGCTAGATCAAGAACAATCTCCAGGAGGTAGGTGTATGTGTGTCAAAGTCAACAATCAAGAGAAGACTTCACCAGAGTGAATACAGAGGGTTAACCACAAGATGTAAACCATGGTGAGCCTCAAAAACAGTAAGGCCAGATTAGAGTTTGCCAAACTAACATCTAAAAAAGCTTTCACAGTTCTGGAACAACATCCCATGGACAGATGAGACCAAGGTCAACTTGTACCAGAGTGATGGGAAGAGAAGGGTATGGAGAAGGAAAGGAACTGCTCATGATCCTAAGCGTAACACCTCCTCAGTGAAGCCTGGTGGTGGTAGTGTCATGGCGTGGGCATGTATGACTGCCAATGGAACTGGTTCTCTTGTATTTATTAATGATGTGACTGCTGACAAAAGCAGCAGGATGAATTCTGAAGTGTTTCGGGCAATATTATCTGCTCATATTCCACCAAATGCTTCAGAACTCATTGGACGGCGCTTCACAAAGCATAATGCAAAAGCAACCAAAGAGGTTTTTATGTTTCAAGAGTATTTATTGAAGTTATACACAATAGCAAAGTACGGAGCACATCGTGCACAAAATAAAGGACAAATTGTCCAGTCTAACGATCAATCCAAACAATTAAAATAAGAGATATAGAGACAGAGCTAAAATACACAAAAATAATAAGAAAAAAAAAATAACATAAGGTCAGGGGTAGTAATCATGCAATGATGTATCTATTAGGCTTAATCACAGGTGGCTTACGGCGAGGAGAAGACCCTCAATCCCATCTACCCCCCAGTCACATATAAAACATACTGAATCCTATTAAAGTTCTGGGTAGAGAGAAATATTAGTAGAATGAGGGGAGGACGACCAAGGCTCCCAGACTCCGTCAAATAAGGTAAATGTATCTGCACAGATAGCTGACAGCCGCTCAAATTGATAAATCTTGTTGATCCTATGAAGCACTGCCTGGTAATTCAATGTTAGGGAACGCCACTGGGAAGCAATCCCAACAGGGATGAGAGCAGATCGCTAATGCGACCCCACAACCTGGAGGCTATGGGACATGTCCACCAGGTATGAAACATCATACCCTCCTCTCCACAACCCCGGAAACAAGTAGAAGGGACCTCTGAGTCTTAGTTAGCGATATACCCAGGTATGGTAGGAAGTGCGGATTGTGTTGGAATGGGAATCCGTCCCGAAGGGTCTCACAGACCCGACAAGTGACATTACTCAACAAAAGCTCAGATTTGGATTGGTTAATCTGTAGGCCTGACGCAGCTGACAAGGACTTAAGAAGGGACACAAGGGAGGGGAATGATATGATGGGGTTGGTGAGTGTTAACAAAAGGTCATCAGCAAAAAGGCTCAATTTATATTCCACACCCCCAGCCGAGATCACAGTTATATCTGGGTGGGATCTAATCTTAATCGCTAATGGTTCCATAGCTAAGGCAAAAAGGGCCGGGGAAAGAGGGCAACCTTGGCGTGTTCCTCTGAAAATTGGTATAGAGGAAGGATGTGAGGAAGGTAATTTGAGGCGAGCTTGAGGCGAAGAGTACAGAGCTTGAATAGTGGAAAGAAAAGGGCCCCTAATGTTGAAATGAGAGAGAGTCCACCAAAGATAGGCCCAGGATACGGTGTCAAAGGCCTTCTCTATATCCAGCGCTAATAAGGCTACTGGAGTTGCAGTCCTGTTCGCCTCATGAACTAGGCCCAAGACCTTCCTTATATTATCCGGGGCTTCCCTGCTGGGAATAAAGCCAACCTGGTCTTTGTGTATCAGGTCGGGGAGAATTCTATTAAGTCTACGCGCTAGGATAGAGGTGAACAGCTTATTATCTAGGTTCAGGAGTGAGATGGGTCTATAGTTGGAGGGCATGAGAGGATCTTTATGTGGTTTGGGGATCACTGTGATTTTGGCCTCTAGAAACTCGGGTGGGGGTGTGGAGCCCTGTAGCAAATGATTACAGTATTGGGTAATGAAGGGGGTTAGCTGATCGGCAAATTTCTTAAAGTGCTGTATAGCCATCGGGGAACGGGGCCTTTCCCAGTTTCAGGGTTTTGATTGAGTAAGTCACCTCTTCCATTGTGATAGGACTATTGAGTTCCTCTAGTGCTGCAGAGGAAACCCTTGGGAGGGAAGTAGAGGAGAGGAAGTCAACTGTCTTGAGGCTAGGGTCATCCTTTTGCACCAAGTATAAATGTTTGTAGAAGGATTGAAAATTGTTATATATGGTGTCTGGGTGAGTGGCGGTTCTACCGGATCGTGTACGGATTTGGTAGACTTGATTCATTCTCTGCGTGGCCTTGAGCTGGCGAGCCAGCATCTTATCCGGCTTATTGGCGTACTTGTAATAATAAGAGGACGTCCAGCGGAGGGCCTTCTCTGTATTGTTTGAAAGTAGTGCATTTAATTGAGTTTTAGTGTCTTTTATTTCTTTCAATAAATATAGGGTCGGGGATTGCTGGTGGGCTCTCACCAACTTGGCCAATTTAGACTCTAGCGTAACCTGGGCTAAAGATCTGTCTTTTTTGATTCTTGAGGCAACCTGAATGAGTTTACCCCGCATGACAGCCTTGTGAGTCAGCCACAGGGTCATAGGATCAATGTCCGGAGTGTTATTGATCAAGAAAAAATGTTTAAGTTCGTCTAGTAACTTAGCAAACACAACCGGCCGGGTCAGCAATGAATCATTCAGGCGCCAAGTGAAAGGGACATTGGAGCTATTAGCTAGTACAAAGTCAGCTATGACCATGTCATGGTCCGATAAAGAGGACACAACATGTCTGGAGTAAGGTAGAGAGGGAAGGCAAGAGGAGGAAGCTAAGATTAGATCAATTCGGGTGTATAGTTGATGGGAAGGGGAATAATAAGTATATCCCCTCTGGGGGCCGTTGTGCTCTCTCCAGGTGTCCGCCAAAGACAGGGATTCCATCACTTGTTTAATTTTGACGTTGTGGGTCGATGGACGTGCTCTGTGGGGGCGTACACGTTTACAATACATAGGGTTTCTTCTCTGTAAGTGCCCAAGAGAATTACATATCTCCCATTTGGATCTATTATGGAGCGTAGGGGTGTGAAGGGGAAGGAGTTATGCAGTAGGATGATAGCCCCCCTGCTTTTAGAAACATAAGTGGAGGAATAGAAACGTGTATACTGTGGATGGAAGTATTTAGGGTGGGAAGAGGGTGTGAAGTGGGACTCCTAAAGGCAGATCACATCGGGTGTATGCTTAACATATGTGGAAAAAGCAGACTTACACTTTCTGGGGGAGTTATGTCCCCTTACGTTGTGTGATAGTAACTTACACATGGTAGGATGACAAGAAGTATGTAGAAAGAGCTGAATTTGCCCGTGCGAGCCGCCTCAGGAGTGCCACCTCAAGCCGCCACCTATACAACAAAGCAATAAGAGCAATTCCCCTGATATGGACAAAAACAAAAAAAGGAAAAAAATCATTAAGTTGAAAACATACAAAACAATATAGAACTAAGTATAAATATAGGGCGGCTCACTACAACCCAAATAATGGAATAAGGTGCTCTATCCGAACAGAGCGTACCCAACGCTTGTGTGTAAGGAGTATTTTAGGAAAAGTATAGGGATGGCACTCTAGTCATAGGTATTGCATGTAAAAGAATATTTTATTAATGATAACTGGCTGGTAAAAAGATAAGAATTATCTATAACTAGTATTAAACTTAGATAAAAGATAGCGTTCTCCTGGAAGTATAAGATATAGACAATATAGTAACAGTGCACAAATTGTGGACTAAAAAGCATAAAAAAGTTGACATGAATCAGTATGTGGCTCGTCTCTGTCGACTACTACGAGTATAAGTAGTGACAGATCCCAGGCACAAAATGGCGTTCTCCTTTGAAGTAAAAAATGTAAAACAGAAAAATAGTGTATACAATATGATAACAATGCGTACAATAAATAAAATGATGATAGTATAAAAAGGTCAGGTAGTAATAAAAGTAGGTGTAGGTACCAAGTCCAATGTTGTCATATAAGGAACAAATAGATGAGAGGTGGGGGCCTCCTTTTTTGAGGGAATTAGTATCCGATCTAAATTTGCCCCGGAGCTCCGAAACGCGTATGGGGTAATTTGAGGTAGCCATACCCATACCAAGCTAGCTAAAACTAAAAGGATCCCAATTTTCAACAGCTCCGGAGCACCCTTAACTTTTGAAAAAAGCCGCAGCCTCTTATTCCCGCCATCGGATACCGCGTGTAACGCCGATGAGAATTGAGCGGGAGAGTCAGCGAGCGCAGGTGACGTCACCGTAAGTTACGCACAGCCGCAGCAGCAGACGGGCCGAGCATACAGCTCCGTAAGCAGGAAGAAAGTTCTTGAGCGGGAAGAAGACACGTGGACGCCACCCGCCCGCCAGGAGCCGCTTACCAACCCACATCTCATCTACAGGAGGGTAACGTACCTGCTAAAACAGCAGTACTCTATTATAACACTACTGTTGGACAATTGTGGAAACAAATAACCACTAACCGGAGGTGAAACACTCTATCCATCTAAAACAAAGGGGGCAAATTTAGATCGGATACTAATTCCCTCAAAAAAGGAGGCCCCCACCTCTCATCTATTTGTTCCTTATATGACAACATTGGACTTGGTACCTACACCTACTTTTATTACTACCTGACCTTTTTATACTATCATCATCTTATTTATTGTACGCATTGTTATCATATTGTATACACTATTTTTCTGTTTTACATTTTTTACTTCAAAGGAGAACGCCATTTTGTGCCTGGGATCTGTCACTACTTATACTCGTAGTAGTCGACAGAGACGAGCCACATACTGATTCATGTCAACTTTTTTATGCTTTTTAGTCCACAATTTGTGCACTGTTACTATATTGTCTATATCTTATACTTCCAGGAGAACGCTATATTTTATCTAAGTTTAATACTAGTTATAGATAATGCTTATCTTTTTACCAGCCAGTTATCATTAATAAAATATTCTTTTACATGCAATACCTATGACTAGAGTGCCATCCCTATACTTTTCCCAATATAGAACTAAACCTAAGTAGGCTTGAGAAAAATAGGTGGGTGCAGTAGGGTGGGGTATGGACTCAAACGGAATCGTCCAACCCAGCCTAAAAAGCCCAAACATAGGGGCAAACATGACAGTCCTTCACGCTGATTCCCAGCGTCGGGAAAACAGCAGTTACTAGAGAAGGGACTACAAATTCAGAACTAGTGTTTCATAACACCAGGAGGTGAGAAAAGGGGTATGAAGTGGGACCGTAGGATAGAACAACAGTAATCCTGATGCCATGGCAGTCCAGGAGGAGACGAGCAGAAGTCCCGGTCTCAAGCAGGTGGTGACGAAGTCGGTCTCCGCGAAGTAGAGGGTACCGTTGTCCAGACCCTGGCTGGCCGTTGCGGTTCTGGAGCGGCTTCTGGAGCTGGGTTCTGGTCACATGGGACTCCAGCCTTCCGCACGATCTCGATTCCCTCTCTGGGTGAATGGATCACATGGTCCCAAGAGTTGATTCTGAATGATAGGGAAAAGGGGAATCCCCATTTGTAACGCACCTGGGCGTATTGCAATGCCGAGGTTACCGGCTTCATGTCCCTGCGCCTGCGGAGGGTGGACGGAGCCAAGTCAGCATAGAGATGCACTGAGGAGGGGAGACCGGGGTGTTCAGTGAGGTTCTGTGGACCCTATCCATCAGGAGTCTCACCGGGTCTGCCTGTGGCAGCAGGGCCTGGAACAATGCGGACAATGTGACAGACAGGTCTGTAAAGATTTCGGGCAGACCCTTGATCCGGAGGTTACCCCTCCTGGTTCTATTCTCCAGGTTTGAGTTCCATCGCTGCGATCTGGGCCGCATGGGATAAAATGTCCGCATTGTCTGAGTGTAAGGCGTCTGATATGTCATCAGTACGTGTCTCCAAGTCAGAGACCCGGGTGCCCAGGTCATGGATATGGCGGGAAAACTCGTCCACAGCTTGGGACAGCTCAGAACTAAATAGGGAGGCGATGTTTCTATAAAGTTCAGCCTGACCTGGGTCTTGAATGTCCGGAGGCAGCGAGTTGTTGCTGGCTTCCGAGGACGCTGGGCTTCTTGCTTGTGGGCCAATGAGAAGGCTGCAATCTCTTTGTCTGAGCTTCGCAACATCCCTAGCAACCAATAGGAAAGTTGCCTACCCCATACTATATAATTTCCCAGCAGCCATTTTCTGTAGTATTTTGCAGATCTGAGAGAGAGACAGCAGTGACATTGCTGTGCTGTGCTTTCCACTCATTACATGAGATAGATAGTTAGATAGCTTATATATATATATATATATATATATATATATATATATATATCATACAGATAGTTAGTGGGAAATAGTCAGTGTAGGTTATATCCTGATACAGTGTAGCTCAGGCATGCTCAACCTGCGGCCGTCCAGCTGTTGTAAAACTGCAACTACCATAATGCCCTGCTATAGGCTGATAGCTGTAGGATGTTTGGGCATGCTGGGAGTTGCAGTTTGAGCATGCCTGGTGTAGCTAATAGGTTCCAGTGCAGGGTGTTAGGTAGTGTGATAGGTTCTGCTGTCCATACATACTGTACATGCTACAGACATAGTGCTGTGATGTCACAACAATACATAGTGCACCAATCAGTAATATGTAGTCAGACCTGATAAAATCTGAAGTTGCACGTATTGATCCAAAACATGCACATTATTAATTGCCGATTTGCGCAATTGTGAATATATTGAAGCACTCTATCTGCATATAGCTATTGTAATGTTCTGCTGTGCCAACCATTTTCTCCAGTCTCAGGAAACTTCTAGCAGCTTGAAAAATGTAGCAAAAGTCACCCACGCCTGTATTGCGCACGCAATACGCGCATATTACATTGGCGATTTTCGCAATCAAGAAAATAATGTCTAATTCTCAAATTCGCAAATTTATGACGAATATGTGCCCAAATATTCACAAAATATTGTGAATTTGAATATTGTCCCTGCCGCTCATCACTAGTGACAGTCTGTGAGATCCAGCCCCCTGGAACTTTTGCACCAGGGTCCAGAAGCATTTAGCTAGGCCCCTGGATACTGACATGAACCCTGTGCCATAGAAAATCCCTTTTTGCTAGAAGGGTCTCTAATAAAGAAGCTGATCACTTCTGCATGGAGTTTGTATGTTCTGCCCGTGTTTGTGTGGGTTTCCTCCGGGTACTCCGGTTTCCTCCCACATTCCAAACACATACTGATAGGGACCTTAGATTGTGAGCCCCGTTGGGGGACAGTGGAGAGGGTGTCTGTAAAGCGCTGCAGAATATAGTAGCGCTATATAAGTGCATAAAATAAATAAATAAATAAAATAAATCACAGGGTATACTGATGCTGTGGACTGAAGAAATCAGCTATAATCTGTGTCAAATGAAGCATTTCATAATTAGCAATAGGGGTTATTTACTAACAGTCTTTATGCCAGTTTTAGGCATGTTTATGCTGCCTCCACACAGGAGAGTGGTGGGGCAGTGTGGGGGAGTGGCAGGGGCCAAGCCATCAGCCCCAGCAAATATACAAACAATTACGGCAGGAAACTGGCATAAATGGGGATTGAAATCTGCTCTTATCAGTAGCTGGAGTACATTTCACTCCTGGTGCACAGACTTGAAGAAGATGCACCTAACTTATGATGAGGTCGACCTTTGTCATGAATTCAGTGCATCTTCCGGCAGTGCAGGGGATATCAAAGACTGGTGTAAAACGCATTTTTTTTTAAATTAAATATCCACCAATTAGTTTTTCATCTAATGGGATCGTCCAAAGCCAGAGACGGGGTCATTTATCAAACTGGTGCAAAGTAGAACTGGCTTAGTTGCCCATAGCAACCAATCAGATTCCGCCTTTTATTTTTGACAGCTCCTTTGGAAATTAAAAAGGTGGAATCTGATTGGTTGCTATGGGCAGGCAACTAAGACAGTTCTACTTTACACCAGTTTGTTAAATGACCCTATAACTGTGTAGCCTCTCACTGCCGAGGCTAATTAATGAATAGTGCTCTAATAAGGTATTTGAAGATGTTTTATCTGAATCAAAAAGGTTGACCTGAGCATGTATGTGTATGGTATGTGTTGTCAGCCAAACAGGCTTTTGGCCAATAGCTGCTGAATGTGTATAGGCACCAGGTCTATACTGGGTTTCTTTCCTTCTCCTTGATTTGAACAGTTGCTACAATCGCACCATTCCAGTGCTTTGCTTATTGTGTATTATGTTTGGTACATGTATTCTTATGCCCGCACATCATTTCTCCGGAGCCTGTTCGACAATTGCATCCTTTTCATCTTTTGATTAATTTAGCAGCAAGAACCTACAGGTGTTAGTTCACCTTTGTACACTGCTTCCCACAATACATCTGTTCTAAGGAGGTGCTCAAGACGCAAAATGCCAAAGCAATTGACTTGAACGATAATTGCAGGTCAGCTATTTTCCGCATGAACATGATTTGTCTGCTGCTTCTTTGTTCAAATCTACTTTGTTTTGAAATATTTAAAGACAAAGAAAGATAAAGAATTTGCTTGCAATAAGGAGAACTATTGGATGTATTAGGGACCCTCTTTAAATGCTTGATGGTATTTTCCTCCTTTGTTTTCTCATTGAAATTATATATAGTTGGATGAAGTTTAGTTAATATGAAGTAAAGCTATTGTTTCTTTTATGTGTCTACTTGGGCATCTACTTCACCTTCCCCTGGCATGCCTTTCTTCACGTCCTTCTTATGGAATGCTGTACCGCCTGCTCACCATTCTGTCTCCAGATGGGCAATTTCTTTTGTAACCTTACCCTAAGATGAAATAAAGTAAGGTCAGACATATTTAGTCAATAAAATTCTGTATGTATGTAATTATATCTGCTCCACCCCCATATCAAATACTCAAAATACCGAAAAGTCAACCAAGAATCTCTTCTGTGGAAAGGAGGTCTGCTGATAGTTATGTCTGCCAAAGAAGATTTGCACATCTCTTTTTCATAATCACAACTAAAAGAGATCATCAGAATTCTCAAATAAGTAGGACTAAAGATGGAAACATTTGTTATTAAATATTACATTATTGTCCAGTGTCACTAGGGGGCGATGTTGCTGGAGGTTTGCAAAGCAATGTCAGTTAACAGTATGTTCTTCTCAAGTATGTTTATACTTGTTGGTTTTATGTCCACTCCTCCATTTTGATGACCAGGAAAAGAAGATATACTACGTTTGTAACATCTATTACATCTGCATAATACATGGAATAATTATGAGGTGGGGGAGGGGAGGAAGGGAAATAACTGTATGATGAATGATGGCTAAGACCAATAAGAGGTATAATTTCCTAGGCTGTTATTTTCTAACTATAAATTACAACTTTGGGTTATCCTGTACACCTTAGATAAGACATATGGCAAAGTGTGGAACAAAGTCAAAATGTGTGACATTTTTAGTTGGAATGTGATTAGGGTTGGCACCTTTCCCAACAAAAATACGAGCCACGTTAAGCCACACCCAAAGGTTGTCGGGCGTGGATTCACACAGGGTGTTAAGTCGCTATGTCATAATGTGGCTCCCAGTATTAATAGTGCCCCCATTAATTCTCCCCAGTAATATTAATGCTTCCATTAGTGCCCCCCAGAATGGTAATGCCCCATTAGTCCTGGTAATAGTAATGCCTCCATAAAGACCCCCATTGGCGCCCCCCAGAATTATTAATTAGCCCATTAGCGCCCCCAGAATTATTAGTGCCCCATTAGTGCTACAGTAATAATAATGCCCCATTAGTGCACCCAGTAATAGTAATGCCACAATTAGTGCCCCCCAGAATTAATAATGTCCCCATTAGTGCCCCCCAGAATAGATAATGCCCCATTAGTGCCCCCAGTAATAGTATTGCCCCATTAGCTCCCTCCAGAATTAATAATGCCCCTATTAGTGCCTCCAGTAATAGTAATGCTGCTATTAGTGCCCACTGAATTAATAATGCCCCCATTAGTGCCCCCAATATTATTAATACCCCCATAAGTGCCCCTCAGAATCAATAATGCTCCCATTAGCACCCTCCTAGAATTAATAGTGCCCCCATTAGAGCCCCCAGTAATATTTATGCCCCCAGTAGTGCCCCCTGGTAATAGTAATGCCCCCATTAGTGCCCCCCTAGTAAGGGTCCATTCACACGTCCGTGGTGTATTGCTGACCCGCAATACACCTGGCCGGCACCCCCATAGAACTGTCTATTCTTGTCCGCAATTGAGGACAAGAATTGGACATGTTCTATATTTTTCCGGAGCTGCGAACCGGAAGATTGGGGCCGCTCTCCGGAAATGTGGATGCGGAGAGCACATAGTGTGCTCTCTGCATCCATTCCGGCCCCATTGAGAATGAATAGGTCCGCACCCATTCCGGATATTGTGGAACAGATGCGGACCCATTCCACGGACGTGTGAATGGACCCTTACAGTAATGCCCCCATAATTACTAATGCCCCTTCTCTTCTCTGTGAAAAAAAATAACTCAACTCATCCAACTTGCGGATGACAATTTTGTCTGCTTCTGTGTGACAATGCCACCTGCCATGCTGTGACATTACACTTGAGGGTGGATAAGACAGTACAGTGATAAGCCAGTTACTCCAAATCTGCATACATAAAAGTCTATGGGGTCAGGGATCAGGGTTTTTGCCAGACAAAGGGCAGTCTAAGTACGACTGAATCTTGTTGTTTAGACATTGCATATCCGTCTGTTGATGAGTGTCAGTTTGGTCCAGCATTTGAAAAAACTTTTCCCTCATGATCAGCAAACTGTATTGGCTGCCGTGGCTTCTGCTACTTGTTGCAGTGACAGCACTGGTAAAGGCAGAGGAGCAGTGACTCACTGGGGAGCACAGAAGGGTCTCCTGGTCGAACATGTGAGCGGCAGTCATCAGCTCAGTGAAAGCTGCAACAAACATACAAATTCGATAAAAATTCCTCAAATTTCCTTTTACTGAGAGGGTCTAAAAGCATGTCTATCCAATAGTAATCAATTTGCTTGATGCTAGGGATAGGCTTGTCAGGACATAAGTAACCAAGCATGCAGCATACCATGCTTGCCAATATGCTCGAGGACCCAGTTATTTTGTTCTCTGCTTCGCACTGTAATGGTTGGTCATGGCAAGCATCATCATCATGTGTGCCTCATCCTCCTTCGCTTCTTCTTGCATATGCGAGTCCCACCATCCTTTGTTACAACAGCCTGAGCTTTTGTTCTAATATACTGTAAATATCAAAGGGATAACATTGTTGATGCCTTTGTTGTCCTTACTCACAAACTGGGTGCCTAAGTGACCAACACACATCCCTAATGAGCTGCCACTGCCTGCTGTAATCACTGTTTTACACTGCTGGTACAGGTGGTCCGACATATGCAGGGTCGAATTCCAACGAGTTGGAAAGTTGCTGATCAGGTGGTGTTGTAAGATGGAGAAACAGTGACTGATTCTTGAATGCTGTTTCGGAGACTGTAATTCTGTTTTTCTGCCACAAGAGGCTGCTGTTTCCCCACACAGCGAAGTTACTGCCAGATCTAGATATGCAAAACAGATGATGACTCATGCTGATGTGTGCCAGAGAGAGCAGGAAATTGTGACATGAGGGGACATGCTTGTGCAGAGGCTGAATATAGGATCCAGTGCCATCCTCAGGCCTGTGGGACTTGGAGCGGTCAAAGCCACTGTCAGAAGTGACTGATGCCTGTCAGCAATGCAGATGTTGCCAAGGGAGAAAGGATCGGTTCCCGGAAGGTCAGTTGGACCGTGGAATGTGGTTACAGACCCTGTGAGGCCTCATGGTGGATGGAAGGACCTGCGAGTTGGTGTAAGTCCCCATCAGATAATGACCAGGCCAGTGTCAGGGATCCAGAAGGCTTCCCAGAGAGAGAGAGAGGACCAGGTCCCGGAAGGCTGGAAGAGCCGTGAAACGGTTTGAGTTACCAGGAGAGGTGGAGTTGCTCGGCTTGGAGAAGAACTAGTCCGCCATTTTGTGAGCTGCATGAGAGAACCGTGTGGATCCGGATTCTGTTTGCAGGAATGAGTATCAGCGTCAGGAAGCTGATCGGAACAGAGGGTCAGAGTACAGGTTCTGCAGGATCACATGTTGTGGCAGGGACTTGCTGTCAGTTTGGAGCAACCAGTAAACACAGGACATACCCAGGTCAGTGACTTAGCGGCACGGTTATTGACTTTTAGGCTCTGCCGTGTGCGCCAGCGGTCAGGTCCGTTACCCTGCGGCACAGTATCGACTTGCGAGCTCTGCTGTGTACGCCTCTTTGGGTACGTTTTTTCATTTGGGCGCAAAATGATCAGTTTTGGACCGCTTGTGAGAGCCCTGAACGTATCTCACAAACGGAAAGCCAAAACGCAACTGTGAAAGTAGCCTTACACATATGAAAGCAGGGAGGTGGAAAAAATACATTGCCCTTTTTCTGCTCGGGATAGGAAAAGTGAGGAGGACATGAAGGTGATGGAAAAATGCTGGGTTTGGGAATCAGACGTATACAACCATGGAGGTGTCAGTAGCATCTGGCCTTGTTGCGGTGGTGCATCGTGACCACTGTCACAAAAAACATTGATTGACCCAGTGGGCCATGAAAGACATATACTATCCCTGTTTATAATTACAGCCTCACATATCAATGATGCTGTGCACCACGTTGTTCACCATGTGAGAGTACAAGGCAGGGACCTTTTTTCTCGAGAAATAATGGCAGCTATGTATCCTCCATCAAGGCTGAGTGTATGCCATCAACTGTCTAAAAGCAGTGGAACCCATTACGTGTTACAGCAGTGACTGCCCCAACAACAACTTGGTCTGGGGGTAGTTCAGGTGGCACACAAGTGAGTATTGTTGATTTCTGCCTACACATATGGATGACTCATGGGCCCTGGTACAAGAGTTTTGCTTGGCCCCCCTCTCCTTCAGTGCTTTGTGGCAAGGGGCAGGGGTGCATGTAGCTTTTCTGCTGGCTGAGGTAAAAATTGAAATACACCCCCCATGCCAAATTCTCAACCTAACCCCTTCTCTCTGGTCCTACTGTTAAAGGTGTTGTCCTCTTTTTACTACTGATGACCTATCCTAAGGATAGATCATCAATATCAGATCGTCAGGGGTCCAACCCCAGCACCCTTGCCAATTAGCTGCTTGATGAGAAGGCAGCTTTCATATGAGAGATGCTTTCTCTGCTCTGTTTACCTGCTCGCTGCGGCAATTGCAGTGTTGAGCAGGTGTAATTACAAGTATGGCATCCCCATTCATCTCTATGGGACGGCTATGTCTGTTCAAGTGAATACTACAGAGTCGTCCCATAAAAGTGAATAGGGATGTCATACTTATAATTACACTGCTCACTGCTGCAATTGCTGTGGTGAGCAGGTAAACAGAGCAGAGAAGGCAGGGCTCTTATGACCGCTGCCTTCTCTTCAAAAAGCTGATCAGGTGGGGGAAGGGGCAGAAATCAGTCGTTCTGATATTGATGACCTATCCTGAGTAAAAAGCGGACAACCCCATTGAAGACATATTTGGAAAACATTACATACAGCGCTATAGAACATACATGGTAATACTGTACCTCTTACATCCAATGATGTATCCTCTGATGTAGATGTTCTCTTTCCTCATATTCTCCTTTCAGACCAGACCACCATGATGATTTCTTTCATTTTGGTAAACTCTCTGCAGGGTTTAAAAAACAGACATCTTAGTTTCCTATTTTTCCATAATCCTCCCACCTTCTGAACACACCATCTTGCCAATGTGACGGCGCATTGTGGGTAGTAAACTCCACACTGAACACAAGAGGGAAGGGAAAAGGTACTAGGCCTTTAAACTAGGGAAAGGGCAAAGGTCACCACTTAGTGAATCCCTAAACCAAGCTACTATCAGTACTACTATCAGTATGAACATACTTCGATGGTAGGAATGTTCATATGCAGGAACCTAGAGCCCTATCTGACCCTAAAGGGCCCTGGAAATAGTGTCAGGAGAAAATATGACCTGTCTCTTCCCAGCTGTAGGAACATGAGACTCCCTCAGGCCTAATACCAAAAGATAGGGGAATACAACAAACAAGAAATAGGGAAAAGACACAACTCCGAAGTACGCGGACGAGTAGGAACTCAGGAGAACCAAACACCAGCACTTCCACAACCAGAAAGGAGCTATCAACTGCATAGCATGATGAGTGAGAGCAGACTCAATGGAGGAATTGGAATGACCACTTAAGCTACACCTGAGACAAGAGGTGTGGTCATAATCAGCAACAACACAGAAACAATGAAACCAAAGAGACTGTCAGATCACATCACGTGCAGCCAGTCTCTTCGATATTCTGACCGCTGTCATGGGAGATACTGTGAGAGCCACCCCCCATCCTGTGCCTGCTATGCTCACCAATACTATACTACAGAAACAGTCCACCTGAAAATACTGGTACCACACAGATAGTGCCCCCTTCAACAATTATTGCCACACAGTGCCCTAACGAAATAACTGCAGCTGTCAAATAATGTAACTACAATGTCCTACAAAAATAAGTGTGTTAAGCTGTGCCAGGTGCCACCCACAGTTATAGTAGTCCCAAAAGTCCCACCAATAGAAATAATTATCTGCCAGAGTGCATAGTGTTAAAAGAGCCCCAATAATAATGCCCCATTGTGCCCTTACTAGTAATCATGTTCCCTATAGCTCCCAAGTACTAATGCTTCTCCTTATAATGTGTGCCAGTAGAAAAATACTCCCTTATATTGTGCACCAGTACAAAAAATATACCCTTACCTTTCAGTTCAGATCCCCATATCAGATCCTCAGATCAGACCCCCCCATATCAAACCTCAGATGAGACCCCCATCTCAGACCTCAGATCAGACCCCCTTTAGACCTCTATGTCAGACACCATATCATACCCCAGTTTCAGACCTCAAATCAGGCCTCTATTAGACCTCCAGGTCAGAAACCCTCATATCAGACCTCAGACCGGACCCCCATTAGATCTCTCAGACCCCCCATGTATCAGACCTCAGATCAAACCCCAAATAGACCTCCATTTAAACCCCCCCTAATATCAGACCTCAGATTAGACCCCATTAGACCTCCAGATCCCCCATATGAGATCTCAGACCAGACCCCCATTAGATCTCCATGTCAGACACCCCCAATATTAGACCTCAGATCAGACCCCCATTACACCTCTCAGACCCCCATATGAGATTTAAGATCAGACAAAATAAATTAATTAGCTTACCTCTCCTGTTCTGCCGCCATTCTCGAGGTCCGGCGGTCTCCTGCCTACAGGACCAGGTCATAATGCGCTCTGTACATCCTGACGCTGTAGGCAGCCATGACACAGCAGCACAGCCCCAGAAGTGCAGGCAGGGAGAGGTAAGTACAGTGCTCACACCACTTCACTCCCACTTTCATAATGGAAGCGCTCACTAGTATTCCCTTTACAAGATGCGCTGCATCTTATAACGGTAAAAATACAGCACCACTGGCAATGGGGAAACTGTGACCACTGTGACCCCAAACTTGCCCTAGGTCTGTCAGATTTTGAGCTTACTGTAAAAACAAAGGAGATAAGAAGTCATCACATCCTATAAATAAATGCACAGGTGCACATCACCATGGCTGAAAATACAAAACTCATTGCAAAAGTATTGAGTTTTCTGTTACCCTGTTACGACTGTAGGTAGGGACAGACAAGGATAGTGAGCCCTAACTTTGAACCCAGCCTACTTTCCCTACCTACTTGCAGTATAAGCCCTACTTGGCAGAACTGCAATCCCGACGATCCCTACTCTAAATAAGAGCAGATCTAGACAAACAGACACAATAAACACAAAAGCAATCATACACCAATGGGTCAGAACCAGACACGCTACGCAGTGCCAAAGGAGAAACAGAGAGGTCAGAAGATAAGCTGAGTTTGGAACCATGCGGGCTGTAGAATACCAAACATGAGAGACAGAGAGTGGTCAGAAGACAAGCTGGGGTCAGAGGCACAGAGGAATCAGTACACAAATGCAGGAACAGGGATCCAGGAACCTAGCTAGGGAGACAAATAAGACTATCACTGGCGATAGTGTAAGGCCAGAAAAGATTTAAATACAGTCCCGAGTCCCTGGATCAGAACCTGATAGGTCCTGTCCAGTGTGTCTATTGCTTATGTGGCTGCCATAAAAAAATCTTTAAATGCTGTTAAGAACAGCTCAGACAAGATGGAAGCCCCATAATCATGTTCAGGAAAAATGAATAAACACATCTGTAATCAACAAATAAAAACAAATTAGAAAAAAATGAAATGTTTTTCTATCTGATTTTAATTGGCAGGAAAAAAATGTGGATGACAAATTTAGGTTATATAGACTGGCAAGAGATGCATGTTAGGTTTTCTAGGGTCTGTTTTCCCTGAGTCCTAATAGCAGCATAACAATGGGGTAATTCAGGGGCGTAGCTAAAAGCTCATGGGCCCTAGTGCGTGAGTTCAGCTTGGGCCCCCCTTCCCTCAGTGCTTGTTGAAAAGGGGCAGGGGAGCACGTAGCCTTCCTGCTGCCTGAGGCAAACATTGAAATGGTGCCCCCTCAGGCCAAATTCTTTACCTAACCCCTTTCCTACAGGCCGAGGTGTAAATTGACCAGCATGCACTTTCTATAATGCCAGTGTCCTATGTGGCACAAGGGTCTTTGGGCCCCTCAGGCTCCTGGGCCCGGTAGCGACTGCTACCTCTACACCCCCTATAGCTACGCCCCTGGGGTAATTCTGTCCCTGTGAACTGGTACGACAAATTGAAATTTAATCAGTAATTAATTAATTAATAAAACACCTGCACCTACTCTATAAGAGTGCCTAACTACCACCCTCAGTGTGTAGTTATAAAGTAAAAAAAAAAAATAGGGATGAATATTTGTGCTACTAAGGTAAAACAGATTAATGTTAGAAATCCTAATTTACTTTATGTCCTAACAGCAGCACAACAGTGGGAATTTAGCAATAAATAACCCCATGTGGACAGCTTAAAATTGACCAACCAAAGAGTCCTTTCTGAATTCATAGAATTCAACCTATATTGGTTGATAAAGGGGAAGGGACAAGCTCAAAGAAGCTGTGCTACAAATTTGATTTAAGGGAATCAAGCTTCTCTATGCCCAAGAAGTGGCAAAAGCACTGGTGGAATAGGCTTCCAAGAAGGTTTCGGCAGTTGGGACTTAACATATAATTTGATGGCCTACTTAATCCATTAACGTAGAATTGGTTTACAGGCCTTTGTTAGACCCAGAGATAAAAAATCAAAACAAATTCTCATTGTACCTGAAAGGACTGGATCTCTGAAAGCACATTTTTACACATCAGTGAATATCTAAGAAGTGTAGCCTGGATTCCTAATCAGAGGAAGCTTGGGAAAAACATAGCAAGACAAATCACCTGGGATATATTTGCAAAGGAAGGAATCTTTGGAGAGAAAGTAGGTGAGTATAACCTAATCAAGGAGGAGGGTAGGATATGTCTCAGAAGCCAATCAAGCCTGAACCTCAATGGCCAGTAGAAATGCAACCTTATATGAGAAAACTTTCATCTCTACTTCCTCCAGTGGCTCAAATGGATGGGACCTGTAGACCCCTAAGAATCACAGAGATGTCCCACTGCAGCACCAATCTTAATACTACTGGTCTTAATGTCGTGGCCCCTTTAAGAAACCTTTTGACCAAACATTCTTGGATAGATTTGCAGCTTTGTAGGAGCTCCACTATACTAAATTTGATTCTAGCATATGCTTTTTAGTAGACTTGCTCTAGACTTCAATAACTTGTTTATGGCTGCAACTGAAAGCACTCTTGATTGCAGTAGGGTCTGTCCACCTCCAGGCTGTCAGGTTGAATCTCTTCAGATCTCAGCAGAGCTGGGTACTATCAGATGTCAGGTTCTGTAGTGGGAAGTCTCCAATATTGCGCTCATCTCATTTAAATGAGTTGGGAAAACCATAACCTCTTTGAATCTTGCCTGATCTTCATCAATACCCTTGATATCATGGACATAAGACTTAGGCTACATGCACACGACCGTGCCGTTTTTTGCGGTCCGCAAACCGTGGATCCGCAAAAAACGAAAGCCGCCCGTGTGCCTTCCGCAATTTGCGGAACGGAACGGGCGGCCATTGATATAAATGCCTATTCTTGTCCGCTTTGCGGACAAGAATAGGACATGTTATATTCTTTTTGTGGGGCCGTGGAACGGAGCAACGAATGCAGACAGCACACGGAGTGCTGTCCGCATCTTTTGCGGCCCCCAAAACGGCGGCTCGGATGCGGACCCAAACAACGGCCGTTTGCATGAGGCCTTAAGGAAATATGTAGGCAAGCCTAAAGCTCAGCAGAATGGACAAAGCATCAACTGTTGAGGGATTGTCTTTCCGTTATAGGGAGCAGAACTTTCCCATCCTTTGCATTGAACCTTGTGGCCATGAGATCTATTTCTGGCACTTCCCACTTCTGGCACTCTGATTGATCTGATGAAATATCTCCAGACTCAGCGACCATTGTTTTGGGACTGAATGCCTTTGACTCAATCATTCTACCACATTGAGGGCTCCCAAATGTGGCTGTAAAAAGATGGATAGGGTTCTTCTCTGCCCGAAACAAGATCATTCCCACTTCTCTCTGGAAGAGGTTGGTTGATGCCAAGTGCCTCCCAGTCTATTGATGGCTGACCTGATCCTGGTAGGACTATATAGGGCTAGATAGATAGAATTGTAGGCTAGGTGGGCTCCCCAACCTACTGTGTATGTTGCTCTAATCAACAGGGTGCAGGATGACTAGACGAAACTTATGTGGCCATTGGTTGCTGTGGATAAACATGGCTTGGCTGCATGCCGCCAACCACACTATGGGCTCTCACCCTTACTAATATTAAGACTGTGCCATGCTGATCGTCCTCTGGCATTTTCTGCTTAGTATGGCATTTTCCCTCCACCACTGTGTGCTGACTGCCTGCTACCGCTGCCTCCGTGAACCGTGCACCGCTACTTCTTTCCGGACAGGTAGGCTCCTGCATAGCAGGCAGTCTACTCTGGGCACGTTTGGCTACAGATCTCACACTGCTGCCACCCTACTGACTCACGGCCACACTACCACCCTGCTGGCTCAGCCGCTGCCTCACACGCAAGCTGCCACCCTCTTCTCCTGATGATGATGATGATGAAGCCTTCTCTTCACCCAACTCCCACGTGCGATCGGCCACATCATCGTCCGCACGTCACTGATGTCAACCTCACCAGTCTCAGGGCCTCGTGCCTGACCGCTCGCAACACCAGCTCCCGCGCGACTCTCATCATCGCTACTTGCCCGCCTACCAGAGGAAGCAGCGGATCTCTCCTCCTCATCTGTCTGTCAGACATACTGTACTGAGAACTAATAAAAGCATGGCTGCACAACATTTCATATGCAAACAATAGAACTGAGAAATGAGGATCATTCTAAATTAAAGTGGTATTATACCTACTATAAATGAAAAAATAGAAGCTCTTTGCGCACATTTTTGATCAAACGTGTGTCGGGCCCATCTACCAGGCGTCAAGGTGGCTTTCGCAGATGGGTACCTAACACTTATATACTGCCTCTCTTGGACTTACCTAAGCCTACATTATTCAGGACAGTGTAGGAACCAGCTACATTTATACTCTGCTCAGAAGCCCCAGGAAGATGGGCGTTGCTTAGTCTAAAAGAGGCCGCTACCCTCAATATATACTACAAGAAAATTTAGACTAGCACATTCGTGGTCACAGGTGCATATCCATAAAGCAAGCATACAGAGGACTAATAAAAGCATGGCTGCACAAAATTTCACATCCAAACAATAGAACTGAGAAATGGGGATCATTTAAATTTAAAGTGGTATTATACCTACTCTAAATGAAAAAATAGAAGCTCTTTGTGCACATTTTTGATCAAACGTGTTAGTGTGAGTTACCCATCTGTGGAAGCCACCTTGACGACTGATAGATGGGCCTGACACACATTTGATAAAAAATGTGCACCTTCTCCGCTAAGCATCCTCTCCATCTTTTTCCTTTCTTCCTCTTTCTTTATCAAGTCCTGTAATGCTCTCCTCCTGTGAGCCTTCCATCGGGCAAGGTCATCCATGTGTCATCCTCCTCTTTCAGTAGATCACTGACATACTGCAGATGTTCTTGGTGGGCTTCTCCTGAATAACGTGGGAGCCAAGGGGCCCCAAAATGGTATGGCATAGTAAGAGGCATGATGCAGGTGGCTGCAGCTGTTGCTGATGGAACACTAGGGTCCCGGTGGGTGCTATCTTCACTTTCAGATATGACCAGACTAGAGGGGTCAATGTAAGCTAGATTGCAATTTAAGTGTGCTTTGCTATGGGCAATAGCAACAGAATTGGTGCAAGGCTCCTTTTAGAGTTGCTGCAACTGCTCAATTTTGGGGAGTATGATGATCTAGCAGGCAGATTATGGCCCCTAACAGTCTCTAGCAAGGTTATTTTCCCCAGCAGTAGTCACTCCGAACTCTGGACATTGCTGCTCAGGGTCCAGGGAAGAAGAAACTGTATTTTCCCTTTTCCAAGATGGCCACCGCTTCTACTTCCTGTAGGGGGTACAGTCAATTTCTTTGTCCTCCTGGGAACATGTACTGAGCACTTTAGTTCTTTCGTCTGCAAGAATGGTTCCTCTTTGGAGGCGGACTGTTTAGTTCCCTCCCCTCTGCTCGGTAGACGTCTTCCTCTCAACACAGGATGCCCAAATCCAAGATGGCCGATTAACTGCTGTTTTGCCACAGTGCTGCAACTGATGCAGATTCACACTCTCCAGCAGTAAGTAGATGCTATAAAGTCTCTTGTAGGGGGTTTTACAGATAGAGGGGGCCTTCCAGGCACAAAAGTAGATCCTGTTTCGTGATGCCAAGATTTGCAACGGGCGCCTCTCCCAAGGGCCCACTATATAACGTGTCCCAGGTGTAGTAAATGCCGAGAGGTATAGTGCGGCCTAAAATGTCTCTTTATGTGTGTCACAGTGCTCCTACCTGGATATGGCTGGACCCCAGGCTTTGGCTTCAAAGCAATAAATAGGGGAAATAATTGAGGGATAATCGAATAACTTGAGTCCAGACCTTGTATGTAGTTGAAAAGCCGCTTTACTTGAATAAACGTTCATCATAAGCAGCAGGCTTTAGCATGAAACTGGCAGGCAAACTCCACTGACAGGCTGGCTGTATAAATTTGCTTCTTCTTTTATGCTGCACTTTTCTTTGTATGGTCTGTCTCTAGATTAGGCCAGGGTACTTTCCTCCTGGCACCTAAGGCTTCAACCTTTTGCCTTCTATGCCAGCAGAGCTGAGGGTGCTCTGGCTGGCTTGGGCACGTCCAGCAGAGACGTGTTCCTGCACACCTGTCCCCTAGCAGGGGATAAACTAGACTGACTAGACCATCTGCCCCACCCTTCCTGCAGGACTTAGGGCTCGCCCACCTCTCTCTGGAGGGGGGGGGGGGTTAGAATCAAATGGAAGGTTCCATTCTATCTAAGTATAGCTCTGCCCTGTTTGCTGCCACCTGCTGGTGAACCAGGCACATTACATGTGAACACAACAGTTGCATAACAAAATTGGAATGCATATTGTGGAGGACCTGGAATAAATACACAAGATGACATGAGGTTAGACCAATAAAGACAATAGCAAGGTGCAGAAGTGGCAACACCACTCTGACCACCCTAAAAGTGTGTAGAGAAGTATTCTGCTTCGGCGAACGACGGCTTCGGCGGCTATCTGTTCTCAGCCTTTATGGTGTGATTACCTCTAGTATGTTTTTTTTTCTTAAGCCCGAGGAGCTTGCTTTCTTTAACTGTGCAGCATGCCAGACCGCCAGTACTTATATGTAAACTAAATACACCCCAAAACTGTTTATATCAGAATGCATCTTCACCACAGAATGAAGGAGGAATGGATGTACTTATATATCAACTAAATACACCCCAAAACTGTATCAGAACGCAAATTCACCCCAAAAGCAAGCATGAATGGAAGTACTTTTATATTTGAAATAAACACCCCAAAACTGATTGTATCAGACTGCTAATTCGCCCCAAAAGCAAGGATGAATGGACATACTTTTATATATTTAAAATTAACACACCCCAAAACTGCTTGTATCAGACTGTAAATTTACCCCAAAAGCAAGGATGAATGGACATCCTTTTACATATTTAAAATAAATACACCCCAAAACTGGTTGTATCAGACCGAACTTTCACCCCAAAAGCACGGATTGATAAGTACTTTTACATTTGAAATTAACACCCCAAAACTGGTTGTAACAGACAGCAGTTTAACCCCAAAAAGCAAGGATGAATGGATGTACTTTTATATATTTAAAATAAATACACCCCAAAACTGGTTGTATCAGACCGTACTTTCAACCCAATAACATATGTTAGGATTACTGCCATTACTGATTAAAACAACCTGCAATCTGTTGTTATAGATTACTTTCAGTAACCCAAAATAGTGCAGCAAGGTGTAATAGTATAGTTCTTATTACCCAGGCTTTACACTCTCATATTGGTCCCTGCTCTCTCCCTACAGTGGGGATAAAGTCTCCCTTCCCATTTCCTACACTATGACTAATCTTTCCCTGTTTCCCTGAACTGCTCAATAGCTTTTTTTTTATATATATTTTTGGAATAAAGTATTTTCTAAACACTTTCCCTAGTGCCTGCAACGTCTCTCCCTGCACTAAGTTAACTGTAAAATGGGGGAGACCAGGCATGAGGAGGCTATTTATAGGGCTGTGACATCACTGGGGCTGGCTATCTGCTGATTGGCTGTCTGCATGGCATTGTAGATAATGGCCAAGGAGAGAAAAAGGCGCTCATAGGGTAAATAAGTTAAGAGCCGAACCTCCAGAGTAACAGGAAAAGTGGTACTGCTCACCTGTTGTTGATGCACCTATTATTTGGTGCAACTGGACTGGAGGTGGATAGGACTCATTACGTCTCACTGGTTGATGCAGCCGATTCCGTCCACGTTCCCCTTTGGCGGGGGCCAAGCCGCCGTCTGGGTCGATGAATAGGATATAATTCCACTGGACCGAGGGTCGAGTGGAGGGGTGGACTGTAGGCGCAAAAACGCAACCAGAGTATTTTTAGAAACCAATGTTTTTTTTATTATTGTTATAGTGACAACGCGTTTTGGGGTTCTGCGGACCCCTTTTTCAAGTCTAAAACAACATATACACAAAATTACACACATTGTAAACACAAAGGTGTGCCTAAGGCTACAGGATTGCCCGGTAAATGGAGATAATACTGGATAGTATTATCCAGTATTATCTCCTTTTACCGGGCAATCCTGTAGCCTTAGGCACACCTTTGTGTTTACAATGTGTGTAATTTTGTGTATATGTTGTTTTAGACTTGAAAAAGGGGTCCGCAGAACCCCGAAACGCGTTGTCACTATAACAATAATAAAAAAAACATTGGTTTCTAAAAATACTCTGGTTGCGTTTTTGCGCCTACGGTCCACCCCTCCACTCGACCCCCGGTCCAGTGGAAATATATCCTATGCATGGCATTATGGGTGATCCCTCGTTCCAAGGCTTCTTACTTTCACTTTGTAACATGTGCAGAAGCCATTTCAGAAAAATGTAATTCGTTACCATGAAGCGCAAGGAAATTCGACTTTGGGACTAATCAAATTTTCTAATTACTATGCACTTAGCACAATAATACAGTCCGGAGATTTTCACAGTCCCCAACTTAATTAATAATATTCATATGCTCTCAGAAGGCATTAATAACAAAAAAATGCTGTGTCATGAACGACAAATTACTGTATAAGGTGAACCTTAGAATTTACTTTTCCCCCTATTTTAACACCTGTTAGTTGGGATCAGGTCCGTTTGTTGCCAAGCTGTACGTAAGGAAAAATATATCTAGATTTGTCATTACAATGGACTTTTAATTATTTAAATAAAAGTTCTTTATCATCTAACTAAATAGAAAGATTTTCCCATCTAGGAAGCACCTGTAGGTACCCATAAATTGTGAAGAGCTAGCAGATATATAGTTCTCACCAATGTTTACGGCAAGCAGGACTGGGCCAACTGCTTGATATACTGTGGGTCAGGATCAGGAACCAGGGGTAAAAGCCAAATACACTATGAAAACATATATTTAGAATCAGGAATCAAACATCTCAAAAAATGGATGGAAACAAAGAAAGGAATGTTGACAATCGCAGGAAAGCACTGCCAAAGCTCAGGCAAGAATTTTACAGCCTAGTGTTATGTAGATAAATTATGTCATATATGGATGGGTCTCCTATCTGGCAGTATAATTAGAGAAGAGCGAAGTTCTTAAAAATTTGATTTTTCTGCTACGCCGAATTTTACTAAAAAAGTTCGCTTTGTGACGAATTACCTTGTCATGAAGCACATTTCTTTGTAAGTAGCGGGTGCAATGACGGGGAACAGCAATTGCACCATCCCCCCATCATTGAACCCCTTAGATGCCACGTTCATCGCTGATCGCAGCATCTGAGATGAATATTAAGGCCTTTCAGGCGGTTCGTGTTGACGTCATCACGCTGGCTGGCGTGGTGACATCATACATCACCGAGCACAAGATTTTGAGTGGTATCTTCAAGCAAGATGGCCGCAGTGGCCTCTTCACGCTCAAATAGATGAGGTGAGTATGATTTATTTTTTATTTTTACCACCATTAGGCTGAGTTCACACGGGCGAGATTTCCGCGCGGGTGCAATGCGGTAGGTGAACGTATTGCACCCGCACTGAATCCGGCACCATTCATTTCTATGGGGCTGTGCACATGAGCGATTTTTTTCACGCATCACTTCTGCAATGCTTTAAAATCGCAGCATGCTCTATATTCTGCGTTTGTAACGCAGGACAGGCCCCATAGAAATGAATGGGGCTGAGTGAAAATCGCAAGCATCCGCAAGCAAGTGCGGATGCGGTGCGATTTTCACTCATGGTTGCTAGGTGACAGTCTATTCACTGTATTTTTTTCTCTTATAACATGGTTATAAGGGAAAATAATAGCATTCTGAATACAGAATGCTTAGTACAAGGGCAATTGAGGGTTAAAAAAATAAAAAATAAATTAACTCACCTTGTCCTCTTCATCGCGCAGTTCCCGGTCTCTTCTGATGAGCTGTCGGCTAAAGGACCTTTGGTGACGTCAGATCACATGCTCCAATCACATGGTACATCACCACGGTGATGTACCATGTGATTGGAGCATGTGATCTGACGTCACCAAAGGTCCTTTAGCCGACAGCTCATCTACCAGACCGGGAACTGCGCGATGAAGAGGACAAGGTGAGTTAATTTATTTTTTATTTTTTTAACCCTCAATTGCCCTTGTACTAAGCATTCTGTATTCAGAATGCTATTATTTTCCCTTATAACCATGTTATAAGGGAAAATAATACAATCTACACTACAACTAACCCAAACCTGAACTTCTGTGAAGAAGTTCGGGTCTGGGTACCACAGTCGGTTTTTTATCACGCGAGTGCAAAACACATTGCACCCGCGTGATAAACACTGAACATCGGAACGCAATCGCAGTCAAAACTGACTGCAATTGCGTACCCAATCGCGCGGGTTTGCCGCAATACACCGGGACGCATCCGGACCTAATCCGGACACGCCCGTGTGAACCCAGCCTTACAGGGAAATTTGATTGGTTATCACAAAAATTCACTGAATAAAGTGGCCTAATGGAAGGAAATGCTCAACCCCAAGCACTGTGGCGTGTTTATAATCGGGGGAGCAATTCCTGCGCAAGTGATCCGTTGCTAACAGCAATCCCTGCAAAAATGCATACAATAGAGGATGACGGCAGCGGACCACATGCACCACAAAAACATCCTACACAAGATAAAATAATGTGTGGATTTATATCATTATCACGAAGCACGAGGAAATTCGGCTTCATGGCGAATAGAATTTTCACTGAAATAAGGGTCAAAGTCCACTTTGGATATTTCAATTCACTCAACACTAATTATAATCATGGGAATTGGTATCAGTAAATGAAGTTTCTTTTGTGTGCACTTAGTTATGTTTTTTTTTACACATAGAAGTGGAATAGTGATGTGATGTCTCAGATGACTGTAGTTTTTCATGATTCTGGACCTTTATTGTCTGTGAATGTCTTTACTAATTCATTAAAAATCCTTTTTCAATATACAGTGTATACTATGTAAAAAAACTATGTGATTATCAGATGGCCAAGACTTATAAATACGAAGAAAATTAGTAAATAATGGATGACTTTTTTAATTTTCTGTGCATAAATTTGCTAATCAATCATAAGCTACAGAGCTCACTACTAGGGATGAGCGAACTCGAACTGTATAGTTCGGGTTCGTACCGAATTTTGGGGTGTCCGTGACACGGACCCGAACCCGGACATTTTCGTAAAAGTCCGGGTTCGGGTTCGGTGTTCGTCGCTTTCTTGGCGCTTTTGTGACGCTTTCTTGGCGCTTTTTGAAAGGCTGCAAAGCAGCCAATCAACAAGCGTCATACTACTTGCCCCAAGAGGCCGTCACAGCCATGCCTACTATTGGCATGGCTGTGATTGGCCAGAGCACCATGTGACCCAGCCTCTATTTAAGCTGGAGTCACATAGCGCCGCCCGTCACTCTGCTCTGATTAGCGTAGGGAGAGGTTGCGGCTGCGACAGTAGGGCGAGATTAGGCAGATTAACTCCTCCAAAGTACTTGATTATTGATCGATCTGCAGCTGTGGATCATTGAGCTGCTGATACTCAATTGCTCACTGTTTTCAGGCTGCGCAGACCGTTTGTCAGTCACATTTTTCTGGGGTGATCGGCGGCCATTTCGTGTCTTGTGGTGCGCCAGCACAAGCTGCGACCAAGTGCATTTAACCCTCAATGGTGTGGTTGTTTTTTGGCTAAAGCCTACATCAGGGTGAAGCTATCACACCAAGTGCATTTAACCAGCAATAGTCTGTTTATTTTTTGGCCATATACTACATCAGGGGCAAGCTGCGCCCGTCACCAAGTGCATTTAACCCTCAGTAGTGTGGTTGGTCAAGCTATCACACCAAGTGCATTTAACCAGCAATAGTCTGTTCATTTTTTGGCCATATACTAAATCAGGGGCAAGCTGCGCCCGTCACCAAGTGCATTTAACCAGCAATAGTCTGTTCATTTTTTGGCCATATACTACATCAGGGGCAAGCTGCGCCCGTCACCAAGTGCATTTAACCCTCAGTAGTGTGGTTGGTCAAGCTATCACACCAAGTGCATTTAACCAGCAATAGTCTGTTCATTTTTTGGCCATATACTAAATCAGGGGCAAGCTGCGCCCGTCACCAAGTGCATTTAACCAGCAATAGTCTGTTCATTTTTTGGCCATATACTACATCAGGGGCAAGCTGCGCCCGTCACCAAGTGCATTTAACCCTCAGTAGTGTGGTTGGTCAAGCTATCACACCAAGTGCATTTAACCAGCAATAGTCTGTTCATTTTTTGGCCATATACTACATCAGGGGCAAGCTGCGCCCGTCACCAAGTGCATTTAACCAGCAATAGTGTGGTTATTTTTGGCCATATCCCAGTCTAATTCTGTCACTAAATCCATACCGGTCACCCAGCGCCTAAATACTAGGCCTCAAATTTATATCCCGTTAAATCTGTCGTTACCGCTGTACTGTTGTGGCTGGGCAAGTTATTTAGTGTCCGTCAAAGCACATTTTTTGTTCAGGGTTGAAATACAATTCCCAATTTAGCAATTTCATAATTTAGTGGTTTCTGCTATATCAGAGCTATTTGAAATCTATCCCTAAAAGGGTATATATTATTCAAGGTGCACATAGGGTCATTCAGAATAACTTCACACACACGCTACTGTGCATTTCCAAGTCCAATTCTGTTAGTAAATCCATACCGGTCACCCAGCGCCTAAATACTAGGCCTCAAATTTATATCCCGCTAAATCTCTCGTTACCGCTGTCCTGTTGTGGCTGGGAAAGTTATTTAGTGTCCGTCAAAGCACATTTTTTGTTCTGGGTTGAAATACAATTCCCAATTTAGCAATTTCATAATTTAGTGGTTTCTGCTATATCAGAGCTATTTGAAATCTATCCCTAAAAGGGTATATAATATTCAAGGTGCACATAGGGTCATTCAGAATAACTTCACACACACGCTACTGTGCATTTCCAAGTCTAATTCTGTTAGTAAATCCATACCGGTCACCCAGCGCCTAAATACTAGGCCTCAAATTTATATCCCGCTAAATCTCTCGTTACCGCTGTCCTGTTGTGGCTGGGAAAGTTATTTAGTGTCCGTCAAAGCACATTTTTTGTTCTGGGTTGAAATACAATTCCCAATTTAGCAATTTCATAATTTAGTGGTTCCTGCTATATCAGAGCTATTTGAAATCTATCCCTAAAAGGGTATATAATATTCAAGGTGCACATAGGGTCATTCAGAATAACTTCACACACACGCTACTGTGCATTTCCAAGTCCAATTCTGTTAGTAAATCCATACCGGTCACCCAGCGCCTAAATACTAGGCCTCAAATTTATATCCCGCTGAATTTGAATACAATACATTGGGCCAAATAATATTTTTGTTGTTGTGGTGAACCATAACAATGAGGAAAACATCTAGTAAGGGACGCGGACGTGGACATGGTCGTGGTGATGTTAGTGGACCCTCTGGTGCTGGGAGAGGACGTGGCCGTACTGCCACATCCACACGTCCTAGTGTACCAACTACCTCAGGTCCCAGTAGCCGCCAGAATTTACAGCGATATATGGTGGGGCCCAATGCCGTTCTAAGGATGGTAAGGCCTGAGCAGGTACAGGCATTAGTCAATTGGGTGGCCGACAGTGGATCCAGCACGTTCACATTATCTCCCACCCAGTCTTCTGCAGAAAGCGCACAGATGGCGCCTGAAAACCAACCCCATCAGTCTGTCACATCACCCCCATGCATACCAGGGAAACTGTCTCAGCCTCAAGTTATGCAGCAGTCTCTTATGCTGTTTGAAGACTCCGCTGGCAGGGTTTCCCAAGGGCATCCACCTAGCCCTTCCCCAGCGGTGAAAGACATAGAATGCACTGACGCACAACCACTTATGTTTCCTGATGATGAGGACATGGGAATACCACCTCAGCATGTCTCTGATGATGACGAAACACAGGTGCCAACTGCTGCGTCTTTCTGCAGTGTGCAGACTGAACAGGAGGTCAGGGATCAAGACTGGGTGGAAGACGATGCAGGGGACGATGAGGTCCTAGACCCCACATGGAATGAAGGTCGTGCCACTGACTTTCACAGTTCGGAGGAAGAGGCAGTGGTGAGACCGAGCCAACAGCGTAGCAAAAGAGGGAGCAGTGGGCAAAAGCAGAACACCCGCCGCCAAGAGACTCCGCCTGCTACTGACCGCCGCCATCTGGGACCGAGCACCCCAAAGGCAGCTTCAAGGAGTTCCCTGGCATGGCACTTCTTCAAACAATGTGCTGACGACAAGACCCGAGTGGTTTGCACGCTGTGCCATCAGAGCCTGAAGCGAGGCATTAACGTTCTGAACCTGAGCACAACCTGCATGACCAGGCACCTGCATGCAAAGCATGAACTGCAGTGGAGTAAACACCTTAAAACCAAGGAAGTCACTCAGGCTCCCCCTGCTACCTCTTCTGCTGCTGCCGCCTCGGCCTCTTCCTCCGCCTCTGGAGGAACGTTGGCACCTGCCGCCCAGCAAACAGGGGATGTACCACCAACACCACCACCACCACCTCCGTCACCAAGCGTCTCAACCATGTCACACGGCAGCGTTCAGCTCTCCATCTCACAAACATTTGAGAGAAAGCGTAAATTCCCACCTAGCCACCCTCGATCCCTGGCCCTGAATGCCAGCATTTCTAAACTACTGGCCTATGAAATGCTGTCATTTAGGCTGGTGGACACAGACAGCTTCAAACAGCTCATGTCGCTTGCTGTCCCACAGTATGTTGTTCCCAGCCGCCACTACTTCTCCAAGAGAGCCGTGCCTTCCCTGCACAACCAAGTATCCGATAAAATCAAGTGTGCACTGCGCAACGCCATCTGTAGCAAGGTCCACCTAACCACAGATACGTGGACCAGTAAGCACGGCCAGGGACGCTATATCTCCCTAACTGCACACTGGGTAAATGTAGTGGCAGCTGGGCCCCAGGCGGAGAGCTGTTTGGCGCACGTCCTTCCGCCGCCAAGGATCGCAGGGCAACATTCTTTGCCTCCTGTTGCCACCTCCTCCTTCTCGGCTTCCTCCTCCTCTTCTTCCACCTGCTCATCCAGTCAGCCACACACCTTCACCACCAACTTCAGCACAGCCCGGGGTAAACGTCAGCAGGCCATTCTGAAACTCATATGTTTGGGGGACAGGCCCCACACCGCACAGGAGTTGTGGCGGGGTATAGAACAACAGACCGACGAGTGGTTGCTGCCGGTGAGCCTCAAGCCCGGCCTGGTGGTGTGTGATAATGGGCGAAATCTCGTTGCAGCTCTGGGACTAGCCAATTTGACGCACATCCCTTGCTTGGCGCATGTGCTGAATTTGGTGGTGCAGAAGTTCATACACAACTACCCCGACATGTCAGAGCTGCTGCATAAAGTGCGGGCCGTCTGTTCGCGCTTCCGGCGTTCACATCCTGCTGCTGCTCGCCTGTCTGCGCTACAGCGTAACTTCGGCCTTCCCGCTCACCGCCTCATATGCGACGTGCCCACCAGGTGGAACTCCACCTTGCACATGCTGGACAGACTGTGCGAGCAGCAGCAGGCCATAGTGGAGTTTCAGCTGCAGCACGCACGGGTCAGTCGCACTACAGAACAGCACCACTTCACCACCAATGACTGGGCCTCCATGCGAGACCTGTGTGCCCTGTTGCGCTGTTTCGAGTACTCCACCAACATGGCCAGTGGCGATGACGCCGTTATCAGCGTTACAATACCACTTCTATGTCTCCTTGAGAAAACACTTAGGGCGATGATGGAAGAGGAGGTGGCCCAGGAGGAGGAGGAGGAGGAAGAGGGGTAATTTTTAGCACTTTCAGGCCAGTCTCTTCGAAGTGACTCAGAGGGAGGTTTTTGGCAACAGCAGAGGCCAGGTACAAATGTGGCCAGCCAGGGCCCACTACTGGAGGACGAGGAAGACGAGGATGAGGAGGAGGTGGAGGAGGATGAGGATGAAGCATGGTCACAGCGGGGTGGCACCCAACGCAGCTCGGGTCCATCACTGGTGCGTGGCTGGGGGGAAAGGCAGGACGATGACGATACGCCTCCCACAGAGGACAGCTTGTCCTTACCCCTGGGCAGCCTGGCACACATGAGCGACTACATGCTGCAGTGCCTGCGCAACGACAGCAGAGTTGCCCACATTTTAACCTGTGCGGACTACTGGGTTGCCACCCTGCTGGATCCACGCTACAAAGACAATGTGCCCACCTTACTTCCTGCACTGGAGCGTGATAGGAAGATGCGCGAGTACAAGCGCACGTTGGTAGACGCGCTACTGAGAGCATTCCCAAATGTCACAGGGGAACAAGTGGAAGCCCAAGGCCAAGGCAGAGGAGGAGCAAGAGGTCGCCAAGGCAGCTGTGTCAATGCCAGCTCCTTTGAGGGCAGGGTTAGCATGGCAGAGATGTGGAAAACTTTTGTCAACACGCCACAGCTAACTGCACCACCACCTGATACGCAACGTGTTAGCAGGAGGCAACATTTCACTAACATGGTGGAACAGTACATGTGCACACCCCTCCACGTACTGACTGATGGTTCGGCCCCATTCAACTTCTGGGTCTCTAAATTGTCCACGTGGCCAGAGCTAGCCTTTTATGCCTTGGAGGTGCTGGCCTGCCCGGCGGCCAGCGTTTTGTCTGAACGTGTATTCAGCACGGCAGGGGGCGTCATTACAGACAAACGCAGCCGCCTGTCTACAGCCAATGTGGACAAGCTGACGTTCATAAAAATGAACCAGGCATGGATCCCACAGGATCTGTCCGTCCCTTGTCCAGATTAGACATTAACTACCTCCCCTTAACCATATATTATTGGACTCCAGGGCACTTCCTCATTCAATCCTATTTTTATTTTCATTTTACCATTATATTGCGAGGCTACCCAAAGTTGAATGAACCTCTCCTCTGTCTGGGTGCCGGGGCCTAAATATATGCCAATGGACTGTTCCAATGTTGGGTGACGTGAAGCCTGATTCTCTGCTATGACATGCAGAATGATTCTCTGCTGACATGAAGCCAGATCCTCTGTTACGGGACCTCTCTCCTCTGCCTGGGTGCTGGGCCTAAATTTATGAAAATGGACTCTTACAGTGGTGGGTGACGTGAAGCCTGATTCTCTGCTATGATATGAAGACTGATTCTCTGCTGACATGAAGCCAGATTGTCTGTTACGGGACCTCTCTCCTCTGCCTGGGTGCTGGGCCTAAATATATGCCAATGGACTGTTGCAGTGGTGGCTGACGTGAAGCCTCATTCTCTGCTATGACATGCAGACTAATTCTCTGCTGACATGAAGTCAGATCCTCTGTTACGGGACCTCTCTCCTCTGCCTGGGTGCTGGGCCTAAACTTATGAAAATGGACTCTTACAGTGGTGGGTGACGTGAAGCCTCATTCTCTGCTATGACATGCAGACTAATTCTCTGCTGACATGAAGCCAGATTGTCTGTTACGGGACCTCTCTCCCCTGCCTGGGTGCTGGGCCTAAATTTATGACAATGGACTGTTGCAGTGGTGGGTGACGTGAAGCCTGATTCTCTGCTATGACATGCAGACTGATTCTCTACTGACATGAAGCCAGATTGTCTGTTACGGGACCTCTCTCCTCTGCCTGTGTGCTGGGCCTAAATATATGCCAATGGACTGTTGCAGTGGTGGCTGACGTGAAGCCTCATTCTCTGCTATGACATGCAGACTAATTCTCTGCTGACATGAAGCCAGATTGTCTGTTACGGGACCTCTCTCCTCTGCCTGGGTGCTTGGCCTAAACTTATGAAAATGGACTGTTGCAGTGGTGGGTGACGTGAAGCCTGATTCTCTGCTATGACATGCAGACTGATTCTCTACTGACATGAAGCCAGATTGTCTGTTACGGGACCTCTCTCCTCTGCCTGTGTGCTGGGCCTAAATATATGCCAATGGACTGTTGCAGTGGTGGCTGACGTGAAGCCTCATTCTCTGCTATGACAGGCAGACTAATTCTCTGCTGACATGAAGCCAGATTGTCTGTTACGGGACCTCTCTCCTCTGCCTGTGTGCTGGGCCTAAATATATGCCAATGGACTGTTGCAGTGGTGGCTGACGTGAAGCCTCATTCTCTGCTATGACATGCAGACTAATTCTCTGCTGACATGAAGCCAGATTGTCTGTTACGGGACCTCTCTCCTCTGCCTGGGTGCTGGGCCTAAATATATGCCAATGGACTGTTGCAGTGGTGGCTGACGTGAAGCCTCATTCTCTGCTATGACATGCAGACTGATTCTCTGCTGACATGAAGCCAGATTGTCTGTTACGGGACCTCTCTCCTCTGCCTGGGTGCTGGGCCTAAATATATGCCAATGGACTGTTGCAGTGGTGGGTGACGTGAAGCCTCATTCTCTGCTATGACATGCAGACTAATTCTCTGCTGACATGAAGCCAGATTGTCTGTTACGGGACCTCTCTCCTCTGCCTGGGTGCTGGGCCTAAACTTATGAAAATGGACTCTTACAGTGGTGGCTGACGTGAAGCCTGATTCTCTGCTATGACATGAAGACTGATTCTCTGCTGACATGAAGCCAGATCCTCTGTTACGGGACCTCTCTCCTCTGCCTGGGTGCTGGGCCTAAACGTATGAAAATGGACTCTTACAGTGGTGGGTGACGTGAAGCCTCATTCTCTGCTATGACATGCAGACTAATTTTCTGCTGACATGAAGCCAGATTGTCTGTTACGGGACCTCTCTCCTCTGCCTGGGTGCTGGGCCTAAACTTATGACAATGGACTGTTGGAGTGGTGGGTGACATGAAGCCTGATTCTCTGCTATGACATGCAGACTGATTCTCTGCTGACATGAAGCCAGATCCTCTGTTATGGGACCTCTCTCCTCTGCCTGGGTGCTGGGCCTAAATATATGCCAATGGACTGTTGCAGTGGTGGCTGACGTGAAGCCTCATTCTCTGCTATGACATGCAGACTAATTCTCTGCTGACATGAAGCCAGATCCTCTGTTACGGGACCTCTCTCCTCTGCCTGGGTGCTGGGCCTAAATTTATGAAAATGGACTCTTACAGTGGTGGGTGACGTGAAGCCTGATTCTCTGCTATGACATGAAGACTGATTCTCTGCTGACATGAAGCCAGATTGTCTGTTACGGGACCTCTCTCCTCTGCCTGGGTGCTGGGCCTAAATATATGCCAATGGACTGTTGCAGTGGTGGCTGACGTGAAGCCTCATTCTCTGCTATGACATGCAGACTAATTCTCTGCTGACATGAAGCCAGATTCTCTGTTACGGGACCTCTCTCCTCTGCCTGGGTTCCGGGGCCTAAATATCTGAGAATGGACTGTTCCAGTGGTGGGTGACGGGAAGCCAGATTCTCTGCTATGGGACCTCTCTCCAATTGATTTTGGTTAATTTTTATTTATTTAATTTTTATTTTAATTCATTTCCCTATCCACATTTGTTTGCAGGGGATTTACCTACATGTTGCTGCCTTTTGCAGCCCTCTAGCCCTTTCCTGGGCTGTTTTACAGCCTTTTTAGTGCCAAAAAGTTCGGGTCCCCATTGACTTCAATGGGGTTCGGGTTCGGGACGAAGTTCGGATCGGGTTCGGATCCCGAACCCGAACATTTTCGGGAAGTTCGGCCGAACTTCTCGAACCCGAACATCCAGGTGTTCGCTCAACTCTACTCACTACCCTTGACTTTTTTAAAAATGGTGTTATTGATAATCAATTGATGCTCCATGTTTCACAGAGAATACATTTATAAAATATACAAAACGTAATCTCCAGGTCACTTTGTGCATATTCATACATGTTACGAACAGATTTCTCAATGTATTTAAACAAGTTTTCTGCTTACTTATCAGTGACATTTTGCAGAGAGCCCCTAAGGAGCTAGTGCAGAGGATGAGAGTAGTAGTGGCCCTGGAGAGATTGTAAGTCACGGTGTACTCCACAAGTTTGTTTCTATGGTGCAGAGTAATAATACTCTGGAGAAGGGTCGATGATCCAGGGAGTTATTCTGATTAATTGAATTGAGGAATATTTTGCCCAAAAATTATGAACATTGGCTTCTACCTCATAAAGGTTTTTGCTTTCCTCTGGTCAGCTTTGGGGGTAATATGTTGAACTGGATAGATGTCTTTTTTTAGCCTTAGAAACTGTGTTAATATATTAAATAACAGATATATAAGAAGGCACCTGAGCAATAGGTTCTCTAGCGTACTAGTGAAGGTGTGCTGTTATTTGTCTTCCTGTGATTACCTCTTGCCTGTTTACAGGATTTGTTCCCTCTGCTTTCTGTCTTGACTTGTCCCTCTGCCTGACTCCTTTATTGACCCTGTGCTTCCTGTTCCGACCTTTGGACTGTTGACCAGATTGAAGTACCCTGCCTGCCCTGACCTCAATTTGTTCTCAGACAACGATTATACCTGCCCCCATTGTGTCATGCACCGGCGTCTCTTGACCTTTCTTGGTCAGTTGTCCCTGAACAGAGACTACTTTAATAGGTAGCAGTGTGGTGGTTCTCCTGCAGCAGAATCCAGATTCCTGTACAAGGGTTAAAGGGTGAAGACCAGGGGGCCACTTAGATAACACCCTTAGAAGTAGCCCCAACCAAATCTGTTTGGTGACACAGTGGCTCCACACCCTGCTTTGCAACAAACCGAATTGGTGGAATGCAGCAGCAATGTTAAATTGTTTGTAATTATGGGGCTGCAGCCCTGGCAACTTGTGAGAATGCTGTAACCCCATTCATTTCCATGATGTTGTGAGGCTGCACTGCTACACAGCAATCTTTGGTCACTTTTGTATCAGCCTACGTAGCCTCAGCCATAAAGTGGCCTCCAGAAAATGGTGGAATAACATGAACCAGGTTGCCAGAAGGGTATAGGTGCAAGCAATTGCGTAACTATAAGGGGTCACAGCAGGGCTGACAAGGCCCTCCTTGCCAAGGATGCACTGTGACCCAGAGACAAGTGGGGTCGGCGACAGGGCCGTGGGAAATGATCGTTTCCATTGTATCACCGTTCTCAGGATGCGGTGGGGTATAGGAGCGATGTCTCCCTGCTCTGCTCTGCTATTACCTCTCATAGGCTTTAGGTCTTTTGCTTGTAGCCTATCAGAGGCCAGCACAAGCAGCATGATGATGTAATCCTCATCACGCCTCCTGAGCTGGACAGGGTACAGCTTAGGAAACAGTCCGGAAGATGCCTGCACTGCAACACTGATAGCTGCATGGAGGTAAGTATTTGAGTTTATTATTTCTTATTTGGCACCACGCTGTTGGGGGGCGGTCAGGAGCACTATGGGGGCATTGCTTCTACTGGCAGCACTAATTATGGGCATTTTGTACTTGCACACATAAGGAGGCACATTTTTGTACTGATACACATTATGGGGAGCACTATGGGGACAGTGGCTCTACTAGGGGGAACAAAGAGTGGGTATCTTTTGCATTGGCACGCAGAAGGGAGTATTTTACTGGCACATTTTAAAGGGTCACTTTATGTACTGGCATGCATATAAGGGGTATTTTTGTACTGGCACACATTACAAGCCGGTATTTTATGTACAAGCACACATTAGGGGTAATTTTTGTACTGGTACAGATTAGGAGGAGGATTAGGAGAAGGAGAATTATTAATACTAGGGAACATGATTACTACTATGGGCACCATGTTTATTACTACTGGGGCACTGTTAACACTAATAGCACAATTATTTTTGGGGAACATTATGTTTGTGACACTATTAGTGTCAGGGATGCTATTTGCTGGGTGCAGTTATTTTTAGGGAACTGTGTGCCAAAAAACAGGGGCACTATGTGTGTGGTACTAGTATTTTCAGGAGAACTGTTTCTGCAGCATAGTATTGGGGAGCACAGTGGGCACAGTATTGGGGTGACAGGATGGGGTATTCAGAAGGGGGCAGGAAGATGGAAAACTAAGATATCTGTTTGTAAAACTTTGCAGAGACAAGAGATAGCTGAAATAAATCATCATGGTGGTCTTGTCTGAATGGAGAAGATGAGGAAAGAACATCTACATCAGAGGAGACATTACTGGATGTAAGAGGTAAATGGCGCTCTATTACCTGTTTTGTAGCACTGTATATAATGTTTTCCAAGTATATCTTTAACACTAGGGCTAGAGGGAAGGGGTTAGGTTGAGAATTTGGCATGGTGGGCCTCTTTAATTTTGTCTCAGGCAACAGAAAGGCTAGGTACACCCTACCCTGCCACAAAGCAGTGACCATGACCACAATATTGAATTATTGCTCCCGACCAGGATTATCCCTACACTACACACTCAATGTGTGGCATAAGCTGTCTAGAATGGATGGGCAGGCAGCAGGGCTTGTGATGGTCTTGCATGGTTTGAAAGACAGCCCAGGCCGAGTGATTCCAGAGATGCAGGTAAGCTTCCAACAGAGCACGGAGCCTGTCTGCAGAGTTTTCCGGGGGTGACCTGTAGTGTGAGTGGAGCTGGAACCTACAAGGTGTTTTGAGGTTGAAGTTGAGGTGTGAAGAGGTATTGAGGGTAGTGGAAGTCAGAATGTAGTCCCAATGATAACAAATAGGAGGGTGCAAATATTTCCAAAGTTTCACTCCTGGACCCAGCTGTGACAATGACATCACAATTAAGGTTGTGGCACTTGCAAAATAAGGTACGTATTAAATTTGATTGGCTAACAGAGTAAACAGATGCAAGAATTCTTGCCACAACACAATCGTCTGAATGTCATATGTATAACCTTGGCCTAATTGTGATATGAAGTTATATGGAAGGATTGCGCTGCAGGAGAGAAATCTTTTGCATAAATAAAAGTTCCTTTTGTGGATCCTCAACCAATGTGGTCATGTGTCAACCTCACAATCTAACACCGGTATGGAAACCTGTTGTGAAATGAAAAAAGCGCACTATGGTGTAGCAAATTCCAAGTACTTGACGCACCATGGCAATATATTAGTGGTGAATATTTTAAAATAGACTAAAATAGACAGGCATTAACGTCACACTCAATATTCAATCCTTGGGGCTGGATGGTTCCCAAAAGGGATATGAGAATGAATTTTTAGATCATTGTAAGGAGGAAATCGAGCAAAAGCGCACTGATATTACTTCTCAGACAATCAACAATAGTAAAGAACACAAGAAGGATTTTAGATACACATTCTTGACTCGATATAATAGCAAGATGGGTTGTATCAAAAATATGATCAGCAAAAATTGGCATATCCTTCAGAACGATCCTGTACTTAGTAAAGATTTACCAGCCAGGCCTCCTGTAGTCTTTACAAGAGCCGACAATCTTACCAATAAATTGGTCCGGAGTGCAAGTCTCGCTACTAGTAAAAAACGCATTAGCACACACAAAGGCAGGTTTACATGGTGCGGCTTTTGCTTACCATGTAAAAACCGTATCCAAAAAGACCGAGAAAGGTTTGTGGATACCATCACAACCAATAAAACTAAGGACATCACTTTGAAAATTAGGGGCCAATTTTCTTGTAATAATGTTGGTGTAATTTATCTTTTGAAGTGCCCTTGTGGCCTCCAATATGTCGGCAGGACTACACGTAGTCTAAAAACCCGTGTGCAGGAACACATACGTAATATTAAAAAAGGTCTCGAGACCCACAGTGTCTCGTTACATTTTAAAATCTGCCACAATAAAAATCCTAGAGGTCTGCGCTTTTTCGGATTGGAACTTGTGCACACACCTACCCGTGGAGGGGACTTTATCTCCTTAATAAACAAAAAAGAGGTTGAATGGATGTTCCTTTTGGGAACCATCCAGCCCCAAGGATTGAATATTGAGTGTGACGTTAATGCCTGTCTATTTTAGTCTATTTTAAAATATTCGCCACTAATATATTGCCTAAAAAAAAATTTTTTTGTTGTCTGTTTCTATCTGCTTGTATATATCTGTTCCTACCTTGTATTTTTGTGGATGTGTCCATGACGTGATACAGGGGAGGTTCTCCTGCTAATTTAAACTCTGTGGAATCCAATTACTAATCAACGCCCCAGACGAAGCATCACGGCGAAACCCGGGTCGGGCATTTCAGAGACATTTAATATATGTTTTTAGCTGTAATTTTTGTTTTTATTAAACAACTTTCATCTGACCCTTTGGTGCGCATTCATCCTACTTGCCAGTCTTTTGGGGAAGCTGTGGTTCACTGTTATCCAGGTGTAGACGTGTTTCATCTGTCGGACCGTTTTTTGGGTTCTCCTCTGCTGAAGTGTTTGGATCCTTGCCTGTTCCACTTGCCCAGCCGTTTGTGAAGATCCCGCAAAGAAATTTTCCCATGCACCTTACGAGGGATATTCTGTGAGTACAACCTTGTAGCAAGCGTGTAAAGTGTAATTACATACTACGCTATAGTTCTCTTCTTCCAACAGAGTTCTATTGAAGATACCATCCAGTTTTTTACACGCATCCACTAACCAGAAATCCTGTGAGTATAATCCATTCACATGGTGCGTCAAGTACTTGGAATTTGCTACACCATAGTGCGCTTTTTTCATTTCACAACAGGTTTCCATACCGGTGTTAGATTGTGAGGTTGACACATGACCACATTGGTTGAGGATCCACAAAAGGAACTTTTATTTATGCAAAAGATTTCTCTCCTGCAGCGCAATCCTTCCATATAACTTTATACATCAGACTTTTCACACATTGTCTTTGGATTTGCAGCGCTAGAAAGGACAAGTATCTTCAACAGAGACTTCATTTATTTTATTTCTGAATTGGCCTAATTGTGGATTTATGTGGTTAACAAGATGCAGGCAGTGAAGATGCTCTTGATGTGTGTGATTACTATGATAAATTGTGGCTGCCCTATTTCCCTTTATAATGGCAACGGGTAATATAACATGTTCATTTGTCTTTTGATCTTCCTTTTAGTCTTTTGGCACATGTTAGCAATTAGTATAGTTTTTAGCTTGCCTTTTTATGTTTCTTTTTATTGTTTCTCTCCATTGACAGGTTTGTTTGTTTGTTTCTTACATTAAAATGTAAAATATCAGTTGGAGTACTTACAGCATGTAGAAATTGTTACATACGGTATATTAAACAGTGGAAATTCATTAAATTAGATCTGTTTTCTTCCACGTTTCTGATAACGCAGGTTTATTGACTTGCAAACCTGCACTGTAATGGTGGGTTTACATGGGCAATTGTTGGGCCGATTATTGGAAACGAACGTTAGTACGAACACTCGTGCCCGATAGAGAATGGTCATTGCCGACCCCTGAGGATGCTGGTTCACCAGCGATATGCATGGGGCGGGTTATGTGTGCATCCTAGACTTAGCACCTTGATGTACACTATGGGTATTGTTCTCATCTGCTGTATAATTAATGCTGTATAGTGAAGTATTTTTTATATTATGTGCTATGTTAATGTGTCTGTATATATGGTTTTCCTTCCTCATAAGATCTTTATTGTATACATTATTTTAACATTGTGGTGTTTAATAAAGATTTTTATATTTTTAGATATTTGATGTGCGGTCTGTTTTTACAGTCTTTCTTGGTTCGTGTGATATAGCATTCCCTATAATCGGCCCGTGTAAAGGTGCCGCAGACCACCAGATGAATGAGCTGAACGATCTTTCATCAAGTAAAATGATTACTCATGAGGACATCTCATTCATCGGTTCTGGGCAGTGGATTGTGCTATGTAAACAGGGATCTGCTGTCCAGTTGCAGTAGCCATTGCTCTTCCCCATACAGTGGAGGTGATCGCTGCATGTAAGTGCAGGTCTTTCCTCTACTAATGAGGAGGCAGTTATTGGGAAGGAATAGTCTCTCTCAGATATTTGTCTCATCAGTCAGTGCAGTGTAAATGTGCGTTAAGAGACGAGCCAATAAAAATATATAATAAATAAATAGAGTCAATAGAGAGCTATTTTAGGGTGCCTGTAGATGGTGCAGTGTTCCCTGGCTGCATCTGTACTTGCTATTGTTTCAAATAGCAAGCACTGGTGTGGCCGAGCCATTAGTGCTAAAGTTTGCATGGTCAACCATAATAGCTCCCAACCCATTGGCAGAATACTTAAAAGCTGTGCCACATAGATTCTGCAAAAGATAGAAAAGAATAAGGATGAAAAGCCTCTGGGAACATGCTAGTGGACTGGTGAAGACTTTGTTGTCCAGGTCATCATATTAAGCATAGTGAAAATAAAATGAGCCACTGCTGGAACTCCTGCACTACATGCATCAGGGATACACGTCCTTTTAACCAGCCTTTCCCAAAAGGGCAACAGCATTAGTATTATTTTCTGCTTGACAAAAGATGCTGTCTGAAATGCTGCAATTTTCTTTTCACGAGATGGTGATAAATCAATAAAATTCCTACGTGCCTATAAGAACCTACGAGTGTTGTCTCATTGATTTAATTAAATGTGATCTAATCGAGCACACAGAATTGGGTTGTCCAGATCAGACAACACCGCTAAATTTCAACCCCATTAAATGGTTTGTGCCAGGTTTTCCAGTTATTCTCTATCAGATTGAAGGGGAATAGCTGAGCGCTGTATTTGGCTATCTCCGACTGTACCATAGAGAATGAATGAAGCAGCAGGGCACATGTGAGGCCTGCTTCTCCATCATCAGGGGGAAACAGGACCCATGTTTTCAGGATCGGTGGAGGTCCCAGCAGTCAGACCCCCAGCAGTTAGTTATCCCCTTTCCTGTGGATAGGGGATAGCTTGAAAACCTGGCACAGCCCATTTAACTTCAAAAATGCAGGCACAACGTAACACAATTTTAGGAAGAATCTGGGGTACATGCTGAAACTACACAGCTCTGTCCATATTTCAGTAGATATAGCTGGTTGCTGCAGCATTGCTCCCATTGAGGTGAATGGGAGCAAGTGCTGCAGTTACAAGTTGGTGACTCTGAAACAACTGATTGCCTGGAGTATAGGTTGTCGGACCCACGCCATCAGGTATTAATGGTGTATCTTAAGGGCAGGCCATCAATGGTGAAGGAGTAGACAATCCCTTTAAGTTGTCAGGTGAATGTGTGTGTCACGGTCCCTCAGGTGACTGATGTCAGGAAATCAAGGAGATTGGCTGAGCATGGAGTCTTACAGATTCAGAGACCACAGGCGACTGGTTACGATAGTGGGTACCAGGCCTGCCCTGAATCTAAGGTTGCCCTCCCAGACAGATTTTCTGGGGATAGTGACAATTTCATTAAGTTCAGGGAATCGTGTAAGTAACTGTACCCTCGTTCATTTCCGAATTTTCTAATGTGCTTTCTGTGAGTGGTAACCAGGGGTTACCCCCGCATCGGGAGTATGATTGTTCCGTCAATCTTATTCCTGGAGCTAAACTGCCCAAATCTCGGTTGTATAATCTTTCGGAGCCTTAAAGAAAGGCTATGCGAGAGTATATCACCGAGAGCTTAGCAAAGGGTCATATCAGACCATACAAATCCCCAGTGGCTGCTGGGTTGTTCTTTGTAAAAAAAAAAGATGGTACCCTTAGACCATATCTGGACTTCCGTGAGCTCAACTACATTTCCGTCCGTGATCCTTACCCCCTTCCTTTAATTCCGGATTTGTTTAGTCGGTGCCAAGGTGTTCTCTAAATTGGATCTGAGGGGGGCATATAATCTGGTAAGGATCAGGGAGGAGGATGAGTGGAAGTCTGCATTTAATACCCCTGAGGGTCATTTTGAAAACCTGGTCATGCCCTTTGGGTTAAACAATGCTCCAGGGGTTTTTCAACACTTTATCAATGACATCTTTCATCATCTGGTGGGGAGATTTGTTGTTGTCTATCTGGGTGACATACTAATTTATTCTCCAGACATGGAGACTTATAAGGATCATGTGAGACAGGTGTTACAGATCCTAAGAAAGAATAAATTGTATGCGAAGATGGAAAAATGTGTTTTTGCTGTTCAGGAAGTGTAATTCCTGGGTTACCTGCTCTCATCCTCAGGTTTTCGTATGGATCCCGGGAAAGTCAGTGCGGTGTTGGAATGGGATCAACCCGAAAATCTGAAAGCGCTAATGCGGTTTTAGTAATTCACCAAGTACTACCGTAAATTCGTCTTGAATAGAGTTGAGCGGACACCTTGATGTTCGGGTTCGACGGGTTCGGCCAAACTTTACAAAACATTTCGAGTTCGGGACCCGAACTTGACCCCGAACCCAAACCCCATTGAAGTCAATGGGGACCCAAACTTTTGAGCACTAAAATGGCTGTAAAAATGTCATGGAAAGGGCTAGAGGGCTGCAAATGGCACCAAAATGTGGTTAAGAGCATGGCAAGTGCTCTGCAAACAAATGTGAATAGGGAAATTACTTTAAATAACATAAAATACGTAAAAATTTAAAATAATAATCTTGATCTCAGAGGACGAGGTCCATATGGAGGAGGCGGTGGATGTGGCGGTGTAGGTGGAAGCGGCGGTGGAGGAGGAGGAGGTAGCCTACACTGCTTTTTGGTTTTATATATATATTTTATTTTTATTATGGTACACTCCAAAACATTGGGAAATATAACCTGTGATAACCCCCTCCAGTCGTGATAAACATACGTTCAGACAATACACTGGCTGCAGGTCAGGCCAGCACCTCCAAGGCGTGAAACTACATGGCATTCCCTCTGATGTGGTGTCTGATTGGGGGACTCAGTTTGTTTCCAGATTCTGGAAAGCATTCTGTACTTGACTGGGGGTACAATTGTCTTTTTCTTCGGCTTTTCATCCTCAGTCGAACGGACAGACGGAGCGCACCAATCAGAATCTGGAGACTTACTTGAGATGTTGTGTTTTGGGGAAACAGGAGGAGTGGTCTTCATTCTTGTCGTTAGCTGAGTTTGCCATTAATAACCGTAGACCACTGATAAGTCGCCGCTTTTGGGGCATATGGATTCCATCCGCAGTTTGAGCCGTCCTCCTTGCCTCCCGCTCCTGTCATGGTGGACGGTAATTTATATCTTCAAATCAGCAGTATTGTGGACTCGCGAGTTCTTCGTAAATCCCTCCAGTATCTAGTCCACTGGAAGGATTACAGACCAGTGGAGAGGATGTGGGTTCCGATGTTAATGCAAATCATCTGGGGAAGGCCTTTCACAGAGTCCATCCTGATAAGGCCGGTCCTGGTGCCCAGAATTCACCCGTAGAAGGGGGGGTACTGTCACGGTCCCTTAGGTGACTGATGTCAGGAAATCAAGTAGATTGGCTGAGTGTGGAGGAATCTTACAGCCTCCTTGATTTCTCTTGATTCAGTGTTGATAGGGTTAATGACCACTTCCCTTTTCTCAGCTGTTGCTCAGTGCTCATCAGTTCTACCCTTTATAGTCTGACCCCACACTTCTGACTATGCAGATAGATTCATTTGGGTTTGGCTGAGCTGGTGTCAGTTTGTCTCTGGTGTTCCTGCTCATCCATCTCTACAGAAGTTAAGTGTCGCGTTTGTTTGTGTTTGTTATATTCCCTGTTGTTTGTATCTTGGCCTGAGACAGAGACTTCCATTCATCCATCTGGGGAGGAATCTGGTCCTAACCTTTTCCCGGGCATAATATGGATATAAAGGCCTAGGTATCCTGCATATGAATATTCCTACCTTCAGGGTCTATTCATATTGATAGATAGTTAGGGTCCGGATTAGGGTTGTCTATGAGGTGACCTGTTTCTTCCCTAGTTTCCAGGCCCAGTTACTGTTCCCCTTCCCTCCTGTCTTCAGTGTGGAGTTTCCCCCCGACACTGATCGTGATAGTAGTACTGTACAGTCTATGGAAGATGTCCATAAACTACAAGCTGACTTGAACACTCTGAGTGATTTGGCATCAACTTGGCAAATGAGGTTCAATGTGGATAAATGTATAGTTATGCATTTTGGTAGTAATAGTCTCTGTGCTTCATATGTCCTAGGTGACTTAACACTGGGGGAGTCACTTATAGAGAAGGATTTGGGTGTCCTTGTAGATCATAGATTTAATAACAGCATACAATGTCAATCAGCTGCTTCTAAGGCCACCAGGATATTGTCATGCATTAAACAAGCCATGGACTCGCGGGGCAGGGATGTAATATTACAACTTTACAAAGCATTGGTGTGGCCTCATCTGGAATATGCAGTTCAGTTCTGGGCACCAGTCCACAGAAAGGACACTCTGCAGCTGGAAAAAGTACAGAGGATAGCGACTAAACTGATAAGGGGCATGGAGGGTCTCAGTTATGAAGAAAGATTAAAATAATTTAATTTATTTAGTCTTGAGAAGAGACGTCTAAGGGGGGGACGTAATTAACCTAAACAAATATATAAATGGGCCATTCAAAAAACTGTTCCATGTAAAATGCCCTCAAAAGACAAGGGGGCACTGCCTTCGACTGGAGAAGAAAAAGTTCAGTCTCCAGAAGCGTCAAAACTTCTTTACTGTAAGAACTGTGAATCTGTGGAATAGACTTCCTCAGGACGTGGAAGGAACAGTGGACATTTTTAAAAAGAGTTTAGATCAATTTTTAAAAGTAAGCAACATTAATGCTTATGAAAATGTGTAGAGATTTGAGTCTCACTTCCTTCTGGGATTCACGTCCCCCCCTATCCCTTGGTTGAACTTGATGAACTTGTGAATTTTTTCAACCGTATTAACTATTTAACTATATATTATTCTGCTCAGCTCCTCCTTCTCTATTACCTGTTACCCACACAGTACATTCAGTGTCTGAATGAGTTTCCCTGGGCCCACCAGAGGAAATTATTCTTGAGGCCTAAACCAATCATAAAGTTTAATGGGTTATGAATCTCAAAAATAGATTCTAGTGGCAAGTGACTAGCTCCAAAGGCAGCCAAATGTTTTTTTCCCCTGGATTTTTGAGGCCCATTTATAGTATCAGAGCCTGGGTTATCTCTGGTGGGCCAGTCCGACCCTGATTGCGCTGCATTTTTATTTAATTCTTATTTCCTTATCATACTAATAGGTTGGCTGCTATGGAAACCGGTTGTTGCTTTAGCTTCTCATTCATTACAAATCAGTGGATTTATCACTTGCAAGAGAAATATCAGCAATATGTGCAGAAAACTGGTGAAAAATAATGATAAATTAGGCTCTATGTACGGCACTAATTACAGTAGGGAGCACTATCTGTGTGGTGCTAGTATTCTCAAGGGGAATATATGTATGGTGCTAATATTTATTTAAGCACAGCATTTGGAAGCACTGGATAGCAAAGAAGGTGCAGTATTAGGGGTAGCAGCAAGGTGACACTGCTAGGGTGCCAGAATGAGTTTTTGTTGAGCAGTTGGTAAAATTAGGGAAAAGTGGTGAGCCAAATATGTCTGGACAAAAAAACTCAAAGACAAGTTGTGGCTGGAAGAAGTGTCATGGTGGATAAAATAGAACATCTACAGTACAGTAAAATGTCACCTATACAGAGAAAATGTCACCTGTGAATCACTGGATGTAACTCCTATGTACATTGCCTGTGGCTGCATCTGCTCAGTGCAGTATTTTACCAAATTTTCTGCAGTGCTGAATTTGATTTAAAAATAAATTTCAAAATAAAGAATTTGCCTTTGGTTTGTGGCAAAGTGAATTTCGTACATATGTCTGAGGGGCTTTTGTCCCTACTCTTTCAATGTCCTAGCAAAACCCCTGAAAGCAATCCAGTTACAATAATTTGGACACGGACTCTGGTGGATCACGGCAAGGTTCAGCTTCTTCAAAGCTAGACCGCAAACAAATAACAGCAGAAAAGCTAAAAACACAGTAAGACAAGTTGGAAGTTGAAGTTTACCTTCCCTCTGGGTTGTAAATTGCTGAAGAATATGTTGCTGCTATGTAAATATCATTATAAAATTATTTTATTACATTTACTTTCCATAGTTCTGTGTTTATACAACTATTTCTTCACTGCCTGTATTTAGTTTACAAGGATGGTTCACAGAGGGGAGGGGGCAGCCGCATTTGCGCCAAGTATTGCATGGCTAGAAGTGGGCTTCACGTTTAAAGGTTCTTTCTGTGCAAGAAGTATAGTCATCAGCCGAAACTATAGGTAGACATAATAATAATCTATATTTATATAGCGCCAACATATTCCACAGCGCTTTACAGTTCAGGGGTTCATGTACAAACAGTTATAAATAACATAGCAACAGACAAGTCAATAATTACAAGAGGTATGAGGACCCTGCTCGCAAGAGCTTACAATCTATGAGGAGATAGGGGTGACACAAAAGGTAAAAGTGCTTGTTATAGAAGCAGATATAAAGCTGCTTGAGCCGGTCAGCAGCCCATATATTAAGTGTTTGTGGGTGCAGTGGAGAGTTTGGTGGAGAATCAGGTTCAGTAAATGATAGATAGTCTATATATTGAGATGAGTTAGATCAGGGATGTGATAGGCTACCCTAAAAAGATGTGCGTAAAATTGTGTATGTTGTGATTTAACCAGATTTCTTGGGGTAGGGCATTCCAGAGAACCAGTCCAGCTTAGGAGAAGTCTTGTAGCCGGGAGTGAGAGGTTCAGATTATGGTGGAAATCAGTCATAAGGCATTGGCTGAATGGAGAGCACGGGTAGGGTGGTAGACAGGAATGAGGGAAGATATGTAGGGGGGTGCAGCACTGTGGAGAGCTTTGTGGGGGAGGACGAGCAGTTTAAATTGGATTCTATAGTGTATAGGCAACAAGTGCAATAACTGGCACAGAGTGGAGGCATCAGAGTAGCTGTTGGACAGATAGCTGACCCCTAGACATAGCTTGGAATAATCAGGAACTGATTCCCCCTTGTTGTTATTCAGAAATTTGCTGTTGCTGCTAGAGGGTGGGACCCCAAAAAATGGAAAAGTGAACCTGGCACATTTCTGCATTTTGGGCATAGATTTGAGACATTGCTCCCCTGCTTAGAGCTTGGAGAAGAAATATCAAAACATAGAAGTGATTCAGAATCAAAGAAGCTACTATACATGGAATTGAGTTTGTATGGCATGCCTGAAACTACGTCAAATGGTAATTGTGAGGGAGGGACATGTCTTTATAGAGATCTTAGAGTAATTTAACTATATTCCCATCACATATATCAACCATATAATGAAATCTCTTCTAACGGTTGACATGAATGATGTGTGAGTTATGTTAGGGACGAGTTGTCTCATAAAGTTGTATAATAGCGAAATTCTAATGAGTAATACACTTTACTGATAGCGAAGACAATCATATAATGGGGAGTCTAATATGCTTGGGTGATTAAGGAAAGGGGGGAATAGTGATCTCCCATTTCGTAAATGTCATTGTTGGGCCTTCCCTGTGTCTGAATAGGCATGTTTTTGGCCTAACTACATCATTTGTAAATCAGTGGAAGGAGTACTGATATAGTGCTAGCAGGGCATCATGTTCTATCTACATGGCAAGCTAAGCCTCTGTTAGAAACTTGTTTTGAAAGTTAAACCTAATTGGACCTTTTCCCTTGAGCAATTCTGTTTTATTAGACTTGTAAAATATATAGTTGCTGCTTTTATTGCATTCTGTCAAATGAAATAATATCTTTGGACAACTCCATTTATCTAAGCAAAACTAGAGATGAGCGAAGTTTTGAAAAATTTGATTTGGCAACCGCACTTAAGTTCCCCAACAAATTCGATCTGTTACAGATAAATTTGTCACGAATCGCTATAAATCAGGTATACCTAGGCCACTCTGCCTTAGGGTAGCGCCACACGGAGCGGCCGAGATGTTGGTGAGTTGCAGCCATGCTGTGGTGAAGAATTGGTGTGACGAATTAGCCCACTGCTGCCTTTCATTTAACAATGAAGACTGTACTGTAATAGTCGGTCTTCATTGTTAATGGTCGCGTGGCACCTTTAGCGCGCCTTTAAACTAGGGCTGTTGTTGGTATGGGATCTGGCTGGTTAGGTGGGGCACAATATTCTGGCATAACCACTTCTCCAACTCCAGCTTTCTCCTGCCCTACAGGTGTGAGCCCTTCTTCTGCCATCTGCTTTTCCTCCTTTTCCTCCTTTTCCATCATCTAATATCAATGAGAGTATGTCATCATGAACATCCAGCTCCTCTTCCTTGTTGACTTTTTTAGGAAGTAAATCCAGAAAAAGATAAGGATGGTCATCATTAAGACCAGGCCCCTCTAAGGGGTGCAGGCTGGATGGTATTAGTTGGCACACTGGCACCAGAATAATACAGGCTTCTATCTTATTGGTATTGAATTCTTCTATTATATTGTTTTCACCAACACTGTCCCTAGTGCATGAGTGCTTGTCATGTCTCTCCCTATGCTCAGCTCACAGGACAATGGTGGAGACTGCACAGGATTTTAGGAAAACTTGATTCATTACCACAAAGCACAAGGAAATTCTGATTAGCTGCGAATCTAGGTTTTCCTAATCTTTGGACAGAATTCCGCTTCAAATGCTTCACTTTGCTCCACACTAAATAAAAATATAAATCACGAAAGGGACCAGTCTTGTAGCAAACACTAGCTAAAAGCCATGTACACTAACTAGACTATTGTAGTGGATGTGCTAAGTGTACACAACTGTCAAGCTTCTCTGTAGCAGTTTCTCAGGAGTGATTTTTTTCCTTTGTAAAAAACTTTTTGCCCCTTTAGATGAGTAGGTCATCAGAAAGCATTTGTGGCAGAAAATAGTAATGTTCTGCCATTTTAGCTGACAACTTGAAATGTTACCAGTTAAGATCTAAAATGAAATGTAATACAAAATATCACTTTTCTAAAAACATTATTTAATCTAATATAAATGGAGGATTATTGTCCTAAAAGCTTAATATGCACTGACATCTGAAAGCTATTAAGGAAGCAATTTCGAGCAGACGTAAGACATTCATAACATAACAATTGGTGAATACAGATAGATTATGTAAGATAGAGAAAGAACAGATACTATGGCCATATCCATGTATGAAAACATGATGACATACTGTATATTACAGGCAATAAGTTGTATTACTTAAACAAATTGCTTAAGGCTACGGAAAGATCTTGCCTTGCATTTAGTTGTAATTTTACCCTTAACCTTTCTTGCATCCAAAAGGTTAGATTTATTTTCTATTTCTCTCAAGGTAAAATTTCCTAGTCACATGAAAAGGAGCCCAATGGTTTCAAAGGTCTCATGGCCCATCTGTATCTCATTGAAATAGGCATGGCGTTGCAAAATAATATAGCTTAGACAATTGGGATAATTTTATGGAAAACCTCAAATTTTGAGCGGTAGAGGTTGACCACTATATATATCCATCTGGCGCCTTCTTAATTATTGAACATGGACTGCCCTGCATGAAGGCAACCTAAAGATTGTTACTCCATGTAATTTTCAGAGAGAAAGTCATGCTATATACACACAAAACGGCAACAGATTGATGGAGAAGATAATTTGCTAAATCCCATTTTGATGCTTCTTTAGCACATAATCTCAAAGGTCAACGGTCAATATGGAGATCTCTCTCACATGAATGGCCACCATGTAATAAGACATTTGCCTGAAACAGGCAATGCATGGGAAATTTCTGAACAGACAAGACTTCCTCTGGGTAAATCTGCTTGCAGGGGGAGTCTGTAGCATGTTGATCATCGGAATACCATGGCAAACTGAAAGTCAATTAATATTTTGCTGTTTACTTTTTTGTTATTTTTTTCTTTAAATCATATAACTAGAGTTGAGCGGACACCTGGATGTTCGGGTTCGAGAAGTTCGGCCGAACTTCCCGAAAATGTTCGGGTTCGGGATCCGAACCCGATCCGAACTTCGTCCCGAACCCGAACCCCATTGAAGTCAATGGGGACCCGAACTTTTCGGCACTAAAAAGGCTGTAAAACAGCCCAGGAAAGGGCTAGAGGGCTGCAAAAGGCAGCAACATGTAGGTAAATCCCCTGCAAACAAATGTGGATAGGGAAATTAATTAAAATAAAAATTAAATAAATAAAAATTAACCAAAATCAATTGGAGAGAGGTCCCATAGCGGAGAATCTGGCTTCATGTCACCCACCACTGGAACAGTCCATTCTCAGATATTTAGGCCCCGGCACCCAAGCAGAGGAGAGAGGTCCCGTCACAGAGAATCTGTCTTCATGTCAGCAGAGAATCAGTCTGCATGTCATAGCAGAGAATCAGGCTTCACGTCAGCCACCACTGCAACAGTCCATTTTCATAAATTTAGGCCAAGCACCCAGGCAGAGGAGAGAGGTTCCGTAACACAGAATCTGGCTTCATGTCAGCAGAGAATCAGTCTTCATATCATAGCAGAGAATCAGGCTTCACGTCTCCCACCACTGCAACAGTCCATTTTCATAAATTTAGGCCCAGCACCCAGGCAGAGGAGAGAGGTCCCGTAACAGACAATCTGGCTTCATGTCAGCAGAGAATCAGTCTTCATGTCATAGCAGAGAATCAGGCTTCATGTCACCCACCACTGTAACAGTCCATTTTCATAAATTTAGGCCCAGCACCCAGGCAGAGGAGAGAGGTCCCGTAACAGACAATCTGGCTTCATGTCAGCAGAGAATCAGTCTTCATATCATAGCAGAGAATCAGGCTTCACGTCAGCCACCAATGCAACAGTACATTGTCAGATATTAAGGCCCAGCACCCAGGCAGAGGAGAGAGGTCCCGTAACAGAGAATCTGGCTTCATGTCAGCAGAGAATCAGTCTTCATATCATAGCAGAGAATCAGGCTTCACGTCACCCAACATTGGAACAGTCCATTGGCATATATTTAGGCCCCGGCACCCAGACAGAGGAGAGTTTCATTCAACTTTGGGTAGCCTCGCAATATAATGGTAAAATGAAAATAAAAATAGGATTGAATGAGGAAGTGCCCTGGAGTACAATAATATATGGTTAAGGGGAGGTAGTTAATGTCTAATCTGGACAAGGGACGGACAGGTCCTGTGGGATTCATGCCTTGTTCATTTTTATGAACGTCAGCTTGTCCACATTGGCTGTAGACAGGCGGCTGCGTTTGTCTGTAATGACGCCCCCTGCCGTGCTGAATACACGTTCAGACAAAACGCTGGCCGCCCGGCAGGCCAGCACCTCCAAGGCATAAAAGGCTAGCTCTGGCCACGTGGACAATTTAGAGACCCAGAAGTTGAATGGGGCCGAACCATCAGTCAGTACGTGGAGGGGTGTGCACACGTACTGTTCCACCATGTTAGTGAAAGGTTGCCTCCTGCTAACACGTTGCGTATCAGGTGGTGGTGCAGTTAGCTGTGGCGTGTTGACAAAACTTTTCCACATCTCTGCCATGCTAACCCTGCCCTCAGAGGAGCTGGCCGTGACACAGCTGCCTTGGCGACCTCTTGCTCCTCCTCTGCCTTGGCCTTGGGCTTCCACTTGTTCCCCTGTGACATTTGGGAATGCTCTAAGTAGCGCGTCTACCAACATGCGCTTGTACTCGCGCATCTTCCTATCACGCTCCAGTGCAGGAAGTAAGGAGTAAGGTGGGCACATTGTCTTTGTAGCGTGGATCCAGCAGGGTGGCAACCCAGTAGTCCGCACACGTTAAAATGTGGGCAACTCTGCTGTCGTTGCGCAGGCACTGCAACATGTAGTCGCTCATGTGTGCCAAGCTGTCCTCTGTGGGAGGTGTATCGTCATCGTCCTGCCTTTCCCCCCAGCCACGCACCAGTGATGGGCCCGAGCTGCGTTGGGTGCCACCCCGCTGTGATCATGCTTCATCCTCATCCTCCTCCACCTCCTCCTCATCCTCGTCCTCCTTGTCCTCCAGTAGTGGGCCCTGGCTGGCCACATTTGTACCTGGCCTCTGCTGTTGCAAAAAACCTCCCTCTGAGTCACTTCGAAGAGACTGGCCTGAAAGTGCTAAAAATTACCCCTCTTCCTCCTCCTCCTCCTCCTCCTCCTGGGCCACCTCCTCTTCCATCATCGCCCTAAGTGTTTTCTCAAGGAGACATAGAAGTGGTATTGTAACGCTGATAACGGCGTCATCGCCACTGGCCATGTTGGTGGAGTACTCGAAACAGCGCAACAGGGCACACAGGTCTCGCATGGAGGCCCAGTCATTGGTGGTGAAGTGGAGCTGTTCCGCAGTGCGACTGACCTGTGCGTGCTGCAGCTGAAACTCCACTATGGCCTGCTGCTGCTCGCACAGTCTGTCCAGCATGTGCAAGGTGGAGTTCCACCTGGTGGGCACGTCGCATATGAGGCGGTGAGCGGGAAGGCCGAAGTTACGCTGTAGCGCAGACAGGCGAGCAGCGGCAGGATGTGAACGCCGGAAGCGCGAACAGACGGCCCGCACTTTATGCAGCAGCTCTGACATGTCGGGGTAGTTGTGAATGAACTTCTGCACCACCAAATTCAGCACATGCGCCAGGCAAGGGATGTGCGTCAAACCGGCTAGTCCCAGAGCTGCAACGAGATTTCACCCATTATCGCACACCACCAGGCCGGGCTTGAGGCTCACCGGCAGCAACCACTCGTCGGTCTGTTGTTCTATACCCCGCCACAACTCCTGTGCGGTGTGGGGTCTGTCCCCCAAACATATGAGTTTCAGAATGGCCTGCTGACGTTTACCCCGGGCTGTGCTGAAGTTGGTGGTGAAGGTGTGTGGCTGACTGGATGAGCAGGTGGAAGAAGAGGAGGAGGAAGCCGAGAAGGAGGAGGTGGCAACAGGAGGCAAAGAATGTTGCCCTGCGATCCTTGGCGGCGGAAGGACGTGCGCCAAACAGCTCTCTGCCTGGGGCCCAGCTGCCACTACATTTACCCAGTGTGCAGTTAGGGAGATATAGCGTCCATGGCCGTGCTTACTGGTCCACGTATCTGTAGTTAGGTGGACCTTGCTACAGATGGCGTTGCGCAGTGCACACTTGATTTTATCAGATACTTGGTTGTGCAGGGAAGGCACGGCTCTCTTGGAGAAGTAGTGGCGGCTGGGAACAACATACTGTGGGACAGCAAGCGACATGAGCTGTTTGAAGCTGTCTGTGTCCACCAGCCTAAATAACAGCATTTCATAGGCCAGTAGTTTAGAAATGCTGGCATTCAGGGCCAGGGATCGAGGGTGGCTAGGTGGGAATTTACGCTTTCTCTCAAATGTTTGTGAGATGGAGAGCTGAACGCTGCCGTGTGACATGGTTGAGACGCTTGGTGACGGAGGTGGTGGTGGTGTTGGTGGTACATCCCCTGTTTGCTGGGCGGCAGGTGCCAACGTTCCTCCAGAGGCGGAGGAAGAGGCCGAGGCGGCAGCCGCAGAAGAGGCCGAGGCGGCAGCCGCAGAAGAGGCCGAGGCGGCAGCAGCAGAAGAGGCCGAGGCGGCAGCAGCAGAAGAGGTAGCAGGGGGAGCCTGAGCGACTTCCTTGTTTTTAAGGTGCTTACTCCACTGCAGTTCATGCTTCGCATGCAGGTGCCTGGTCATGCAGGTTGTGCTAAGGTTCAGAACGTTAATGCCTCGCTTCAGGCTCTGATGGCCCAGCGTGCAAACCACTCGGGTCTTGTCGTCAGCACATTGTTTGAAGAAGTGCCATGCCAGGGAACTCCTTGAAGCTGCCTTTGGGGTGCTCGGTCCAAGATGGCGGCGGTCAGTAGCAGGCGGAGTCTCTTGGCGGCGGGTGTTCTGCTTTTGCCCACTGCTCCCTCTTTTGCTACACTGTTGGCTCGGTCTCACCACTGCCTCTTCCTCCGAACTGTGAAAGTCAGTGGCACGACCTTCATTCCATGTGGGGTCTAGGACCTCATCGTCCCCTGCATCGTCTTCCACCCAGTCTTGATCCCTGACCTCCTGTTCAGTCTGCACACTGCAGAAAGGCGCAGCAGTTGGCACCTGTGTTTCGTCATCATCAGAGACTTGCTGAGGTGGTATTCCCATGTCCTCATCATCAGGAAACATAAGTGCATTCTATCTCTTCCACCGCTGGGGAAGGGCTAGGTGGATGCCCTTGGGAAACCCTGCCAGCAGAGTCTTCAAACAGCATAAGAGACTGCTGCATAACTTGAGGCTCAGACAGTTTCCCTGATATGCATGGGGGTGATGTGACAGACTAATGGGGTTGGTTTTCAGGCAACATCTGTGCGCTTTCTGCAGAAGACTGGGTGGGAGATAATGTGAACGTGCTGGATCCACTGTCGGCCACCCAATTGACTAATGCCTGTACCTGCTCAGGCCTTACCATCCTTAGAACGGCATTGGGCCCCACCATATAGCGCTGTAAATTCTGGCGGCTACTGGGACCTGAGGTAGTTGGTACACTAGGACGTGTGGATGTGGCAGAACGGCCACGTCCTCTCCCAGCACCAGAGGGTCCACTAACACCACCACGACCATGTCCACGTCCGCGTCCCTTGCTAGATGTTTTCCTCATTGTTATCGTTCACCACAACAACAAAAATATTATTTGGCCCAATGTATTGTATTCAAATTCAGCTGAATATAAATTTGAGGCCTAGTATTTAGGCGCTGGGTGACAGGTATGGGTTTACTGACAGAATTAGACTTGGAAATGCACAGTAGCGTGTGTGTGAAGTTATTCAGAATGACCCTATGTGCACCTTGAATATTATATACCCTTTTAGGGATAGATTTCAAATAGCTCTGATACAGCAGAAACCACTAAATTAGGAAATTGCTAAATTGGGAATTGTATTTCAACCCAGAACAAAAAATTTGCTTTGACGGACACTAAATAACTTGCCCAGCCACAACAGTACAGCAGTAACGACAGATTTAGCGGGATATAAGATTGAGGCCTAATATTTATGCGCTGGGTGACAGGTATAGATTTACTGACAGAATTAGACTTGGAAATGCACAGTAGCGTGTGTGTGAAGTTATTCTGAATGACCCTATGTGCACCTTGAATATTATATACCCTTTTAGGGATAGATTTCAAATAGCTCTGATACAGCAGAAACCACTAAATTAGGAAATTGCTAAATTGGGAATTGTATTTCAACCCAGAACAAAAAATGTGCTTTGACGGACACTAAATAACTTGCCCAGCCACAACAGTACAGCAGTAATGACAGATTTAGCGGGATATAAATTTGAGGCCTAGTATTTAGGCGCTGGGTGACAGGTATAGATTTACTGACAGAATTAGACTTGGAAATGCACAGTAGCGTGTGTGTGAAGTTATTCTGAATGACCCTATGTGCACCTTGAATATTATATACCCTTTTAGGGATGTATTTAAAGTAGGCCTGATACAGCAGAAACCACTAAATTAGGAAATTGCTAAATTGGGAATTGTATTTCAACCCAGAACAAAAAATGTGCTTTGACGGACACTAAATAACTTGCCCAGCCACAACAGTACAGCAGTAACGACAGATTTAGCGGGATATAAATTTGAGGCCTAGTATTTAGGCGCTGGGTGACAGGTATAGATTTACTGGCAGAATTAGACTTGGAAATGCACAGTAGCGTGTGTGTGAAGTTATTCTGAATGACCCTATGTGCACCTTGAATATTATATACCCTTTTAGGGATAGATTTCAAATAGCTCTGATACAGCAGAAACCACTAAATTAGGAAATTGCTAAATTGGGAATTGTATTTCAACCCAGAACAAAAAATGTGCTTTGACGGACACTAAATAACTTGCCCAGCCACAACAGTACAGCAGTAACGACAGATTTAGCGGGATATAAATTTGAGGCCTAGTATTTAGGTGCTGGGTGACAGGTATAGATTTACTAACAGAATTAGACTTGGAAATGCACAGTAGCGTGTGTGTGAAGTTATTCTGAATGACCCTATGTGCACCTTAAATATTATATACCCTTTTAGGGATAGATTTCAAATAGCTCTGATACAGCAGAAACCACTAAATTAGGAAATTGCTAAATTGGGAATTGTATTTCAACCCAGAACAAAAAATGTGCTTTGACGGACACTAAATAACTTGCCCAGTCACAACAGTACAGCAGTAATGACAGATTTAGCGGGATATAAATTTGAGGCCTAGTATTTAGGCGCTGGGTGACAGGTATAGATTTACTGACAGAATTAGACTTGGAAATGCACAGTAGCGTGTGTGTGAAGTTATTCTGAATGACCCTATGTGCACCTTGAATATTATATACCCTTTTAGGGATGTATTTAAAGTAGGCCTGATACAGCAGAAACCACTAAATTAGGAAATTGCTAAATTGGGAATTGAATTTCAACCCAGAACAAAAAATGTGCTTTGACGGACACTAAATAACTTGCCCAGCCACAACAGTACAGCAGTAATGACAGATTTAGCGGGATATAAACTTGAGGCCTAGTATTTAGGCGCTGGGTGACAGGTATACGTTTACTGACAGAATTAGACTGGGATATGGCCAAAAAATAACCACACTATTGCTGGTTAAATGCACTTGGTGTGACAGCTTGACCAACCACACTACTGAGGGTTAAATGCACTTGGTGACAGGCGCAGCTTGCCCCTGATGTAGTATATGGCCAAAAAATAAACAGACTATTGCTGGTTAAATGCACTTGGTGTGACAGCTTGACCAACCACACTACTGAGGGTTAAATGCACTTGGTGACAGGCGCAGCTTGCCCCTGATGTAGTATATGGCCAAAAAATAAACAGACTATTGCTGGTTAAATGTACTTGGTGTGACAGTTTGACCAACCACACTACTGAGGGTTAAATGCACTTGGTGACAGGCGCAGCTTGCCCCTGATGTAGTATATCGCCAAAAAATAAACAGACTATTGCTGGTTAAATGCACTTGGTGTGACAGCTTGACCAACCACACTACTGAGGGTTAAATGCACTTGGTGACAGGCGCAGCTTGCCCCTGATGTAGTATATGGCCAAAAAATAAACAGACTATAGCTGGTTAAATGCACTTGGTGTGACAGCTTCACCCTGATGTAGGCTTTAGCCAAAAAACAACCACACCATTGAGGGTTAAATGCACTTGGTGACAGGCGCAGCTTGCCCCTGATGTAGTATATGGCCAAAAAATAAACAGACTATTGCTGGTTAAATGCACTTGGTGTGACAGCTTCACCCTGATGTAGGCTTTAGCCAAAAAACAACCACACCATTGAGGGTTAAATGCACTTGGTCGCAGCTTGTGCTAGCGCACCACAAGACACAAAATGGCCGCCGATCACCCCAGAAAAAAGTGACTGACAAACGGTCTGGGCAGCCTAAAAACAGTGAGCAATTGAGTATCAGCAGCTCAATGATCCACAGCTGCAGATCGATCACTGGATGGAGTCTTTTGGAGGAGTTAATCAGCCTAATCTCGCCCTACTGTCGCAGCTGCAACCTCTCCCTACGCTAATCAGAGCAGAGTGACGGGCGGCGCTATGTGACTCCAGCTTAAATAGAGGCTGGGTCACATGGTGCTCTGGCCAATCACAGCCATGCCAATAGTAGGCATGGCTGTGATGGCCTCTTGGGGCAAGTAGTATGACGCTTGTTGATTGGCTGCTTTGCAGCCTTTCAAAAAGCGCCAAGAAAGCGACGAACACCGAACCTGGACTTTTACGAAAATGTCCGGGTTCGGGTCTGTGTCACGGACACCCCAAAATTCGGTACGAACCCGAACTATACAGTTCGGGTTCGCTCATCCCTACATATAACATATATATATCATATTATAATTAGAGTTGAGCGAACACCTGGATGTTCGGGTTCGAGAAGTTCGGCCGAACATCCCGGAAATGTTCGGGTTCGGGATCCGAACCCGATCCGAACTTCGTCCCGAACCCGAACCCCATTGAAGTCAATGGGGACCCGAACTTTTCGGCACTAAAAAGGCTGTAAAACAGCCCAGGAAAGAGCTAGAGGGCTGCAAAAGGCAGCAACATGTAGGTAAATCCCCTGCAAACAAATGTGGATAGGGAAATGAATAAAAATAAAAATTAAATAAATAAAAATTAACCAAAATCAATTGGAGAGAGGTTCCATAGCAGAGAATCTGGCTTCCCGTCACCCACCACTGGAACAGTCCATTCTCAGATATTTAGGCCCCGGCACCCAGGCAGAGGAGAGAGGTCCCGTAACAGAGAATCTGTCTTCATGTCAGCAGAGAATTAGTCTGCATGTCATAGCAGAGAATGAGGCTTCACGTCAGCCACCACTGCAACAGTCCATTGGCATATATTTAGGCCCAGCACCCAGGCAGAGGAGAGAGGTCCCGTAACAGACAATCTGGCTTCATGTCAGCAGAGAATCAGTCTGCATGTCATAGCAGAGAATCAGGCTTCACGTCACCCACCACTGCAACAGTCCATTGTCATAAATTTAGGCCCAGCACTAGTGTTGAGCGGCATGTCCCATATTCGAATTCGCGAAATTTTGTGAATATTCGAAAGAATATTCGTAAAATATTCGCGATTATTCAAATTCGTTATTATTTCGCATATGCGATAATTCGAATTTTCGCATCGCATAATACATATGCTATGCAAAATTCACATGTGCGCTAATGAAATCGCCTTACGAAGATTCGCAACTCAATTCAATCACTAATGTATGAATGCAATGCCCTTTGCCTCTGTTCTGGGACAAGTGTAGATATTCGCATGTGCGCTAATAAAATCGCCTTACGAAGATTCGCACCTCAATCACTTTCTAGGGAATGTGAGACTTTTGGGAATCAATCGAGATACAGTGGGGGGTGATGACAGTAGTTGACAGAGTACAGATCAATGTAATCTGTAAGGTGGAAAGTAAAATAAAAAATACGAATTTTCGTTAATCAAATTTTACGAAGTTCTACGTATTCGCGAATATGGTGCTATACTATATGAATGCACAGGCCTTTGCCTCTCTGTTCTGGGGACAAGTGTAGATATTTGCATTTGCGTTAATAAAATCGCCTTACGAAGATTCGCAGCTCAATTCAATCACTAATGTATGAATGCAAAGCCCTTTGCCTCTGTTCTGGGACAAGTGTAGATATTCGCATGTGCGCTAATAAAATCGCCTTACGAAGATTCGCAACTCAATCACTTTCTAGGGAATGTGAGACTTTTGGGAATCAATCGAGATACAGTGGGGGGTGATGACAGTAGTTGACAGAGTACAGATCAATGTAATCTGTAAGGTGGAAAGTAAAATAAAAAATACGAATATTCGTAAATCGAATTTTACGAAGTTCTACGTATTCGCGAATATGGTGCTATACTATATGAATGCACAGGCCTTTGCCTCTCTGTTCTGGGGACAAGTGTAGATATTTGCATTTGCGTTAATAAAATCGCCTTACGAAGATTCGCAGCTCAATTCAATCACTAATGTATGAATGCAAAGCCCTTTGCCTCTGTTCTGGGACAAGTGTAGATATTCGCATGTGCGCTAATAAAATCGCCTTACGAAGATTCGCAACTCAATTCACTAATGTATGAATGCAAAGCCCTTTGCCTCTGTTCTGGGACGTGCCGATATTCGCATGTGCGCTAATAAAATCGCCTTACGAAGATTCGCAACTCAATTCACTAATGTATGAATGCAAAGCCCTTTGCCTCTGTTCTGGGACGTGCCGATATTCGCATGTGCGCTAATAAAATCGCCTTACGAAGATTCGCAACTCAATCACTTTCTAGGCAATGTGAGTAAGATCTGAGCTGTTGGACCTTTGGGAAACAATCAATTATATGTGTACTGTAATTTTGTGGGGGGGGGAAAAAACAAAAAACGAATATTCGTTTTTACGAATATATAGCACTATATTCGAAATATTCGCGAAATCGCGAAGTTGCGATATTCGCGAAAAAAATTTGCTTTTCGAATATTCGCGCTCAACACTACCCAGCACCCAGGCAGAGGAGAGAGGTCCCGTAACAGACAATCTGGCTTCATGTCAGCAGAGAATCAGTCTGCATGTCATAGCAGAGAATGAGGCTTCACGTCAGCCACCACTGCAACAGTCCATTGGCATATATTTAGGCCCAGCACCCAGGCAGAGGAGAGAGGTCCCGTAACAGACAATCTGGCTTCATGTCAGCAGAGAATCAGTCTTCATATCATAGCAGAGAATCAGGCTTCACGTCACCCACCACTGTAAGAGTCCATTTTCATAAATTTAGGCCCAGCACACAGGCAGAGGAGAGAGGTCCCGTAACAGAGGATCTGGCTTCATGTCAGCAGAGAATCAGTCTGCATGTCATAGCAGAGAATCAGGCTTCACATCACCCAACATTGGAACAGTCCATTGGCATATATTTAGGCCCCGGCACCCAGACAGAGGAGAGGTTCATTCAACTTTGGGTAGCCTCGCAATATAATGGTAAAATGAAAATAAAAATAGGATTGAATGAGGAAGTGCCCTGGAGTCCAATAATATATGGTTAAGGGGAGGTAGTTAATGTCTAATCTGGACAAGGGACGGACAGATCCTGTGGGATCCATGCCTGGTTCATTTTTATGAACGTCAGCTTGTCCACATTGGCTGTAGACAGGCGGCTGCGTTTGAGGCCTAGTATTTAGGCGCTGGGTGACCGGTATGGGTTTAGTAACAGAATTAGACTTGGAAATACACAGTAGCGGGTGTGTGTGAAGTTATTCTGAATGACCCAATGTGCACCTTGAATATTATATACCCTTTTAGGGATAGATTTCAAATAGCTCTGATATAGCAGAAACCACTAAATTATGAAATTGCTAAATTGGGAATTGTATTTCAACCCAGAACAAGAAATGTGCTTGAACGGACACTAAATAACTCGCCCAGCTACAGCACTAAGGACAGATTTAGCTGGATATAAATTTGAGGCCTAGTATTTAGGCGCTGGGTGACAGGTATGGGTTTAGTGACAGAATTAGACTTGGAAATACACAGTAGCGGGTGTGTGTGAAGTTATTCTGAATGACCCAATGTGCACCTTGAATATTATATACCCTTTTAGGGATAGATTTCAAATAGCTCTGATATAGCAGAAACCACTAAATTATGAAATTGCTAAATTGGGAATTGTATTTCAACCCAGAACAAGAAATGTGCTTGAACGGACACTAAATAACTCGCCCAGCTACAGCACTAAGGACAGATTTAGCTGGATATAAATTTGAGGCCTAGTATTTAGGCGCTGGGTGACAGGTATGGGTTTAGTGACAGAATTAGACTTGGAAATACACAGTAGCGGGTGTGTGTGAAGTTATTCTGAATGACCCAATGTGCACCTTGAATATTATATACCCTTTTAGGGATAGATTTCAAATAGCTCTGATATAGCAGAAACCACTAAATTATGAAATTGCTAAATTGGGAATTGTATTTCAACCCAGAACAAAAAATGTGCTTTGACGGACACTAAATAACTTTCCCAGCCACAACAGGACAGCGTTAACGAGAGATTTAGCAGGATATAAATTTGAGGCCTAGTATTTAGGCGCTGGGTGACCGGTATGGATTTAGTGACAGAATTAGACTTGGAAATGCACAGAAGCGTGTGTGTGTGAAGTTATTCTGAATGACCCAATGTGCACCTTGAATATTATATACCCTTTTAGGGATAGATTTCAAATAGCTCTGATATAGCAGAAACCACTAAATTATGAAATTGCTAAATTGGGAATTGTACTTCAACCCAGAACAAAAAATGTGCTTTGACGGACACTAAATATCTTGCCCAGCAACAACAGTACAGCGGTGGGTAACGAGAGATTTAGAGGGAATTAAATTTGAGGCCTAGTATTTAGGCGCTGGGTCACCGGTATGGATTTAGTGACAGAATTAGACTTGGAAATACACAGTAGCGGGTGTGTGTGAAGTTATTCTGAATGACCCTATGTGCACCTTCAATATTATATACCCTTTTAGGGATAGATTTCAAATAGCTCTGATATAGCAGAAACCACTAAATTATGAAATTGCTAAATTGGGAATTGTACTTCAACCCAGAACAAAAAATGTGCTTTGACGGACACTAAATATCTTGCCCAGCAACAACAGTACAGCGGTGGGTAACGAGAGATTTAGAGGGAATTAAATTTGAGGCCTAGTATTTAGGCGCTGGGTCACCGGTATGGATTTAGTGACAGAATTAGACTTGGAAATGCACAGAAGCGTGTGTGTGAAGTTATTCTGAATGACCCAATGTGCACCTTCAATATTATATACCCTTTTTGGGATAGATTTCAAATAGCTCTGATATAGCAGGAACCACTAAATTATGAAATTGCTAAATTGGGAATTGTACTTCAACCCAGAACAAAAAATGTGCTTTGACGGGCACTAAATAACTTTCCCAGCTACAACAGGACAACGGTAACGAGAGATTTAGAGGGATTTAAATTTGAGGCCTAGTATTTAGGCGCTGGGTGACAGGTATGGGTTTAGTGACAGAATTAGACTTGGAAATACACAGTAGCGGGTGTGTGTGAAGTTATTCTGAATGACCCTATGTGCACCTTCAATATTATATACCCTTTTAGGGATAGATTTCAAATAGCTCTGATATAGCAGAAACCACTAAATTATGAAATTGCTAAATTGGGAATTGTACTTCAACCCAGAACAAAAAATGTGCTTTGACGGACACTAAATATCTTGCCCAGCAACAACAGTACACCGGTGGGTAACGAGAGATTTAGAGGGAATTAAATTTGAGGCCTAGTATTTAGGCGCTGGGTCACCGGTATGGATTTAGTGACAGAATTAGACTTGGAAATACACAGTAGCGGGTGTGTGTGAAGTTATTCTGAATGACCCTATGTGCACCTTCAATATTATATACCCTTTTAGGGATAGATTTCAAATAGCTCTGATATAGCAGAAACCACTAAATTATGAAATTGCTAAATTGGGAATTGTACTTCAACCCAGAACAAAAAATGTGCTTTGACGGACACTAAATATCTTGCCCAGCAACAACAGTACAGCGGTGGGTAACGAGAGATTTAGAGGGAATTAAATTTGAGGCCTAGTATTTAGGCGCTGGGTCACCGGTATGGATTTAGTGACAGAATTAGACTTGGAAATGCACAGAAGCGTGTGTGTGAAGTTATTCTGAATGACCCTATGTGCACCTTCAATATTATATACCCTTTTTGGGATAGATTTCAAATAGCTCTGATATAGCAGGAACCACTAAATTATGAAATTGCTAAATTGGGAATTGTACTTCAACCCAGAACAAAAAATGTGCTTTGACGGGCACTAAATAACTTTCCCAGCTACAACAGGACAACGGTAACGAGAGATTTAGAGGGATTTAAATTTGAGGCCTAGTATTTAGGCGCTGGGTGACAGGTATGGGTTTAGTGACAGAATTAGACTTGGAAATACACAGTAGCGGGTGTGTGTGAAGTTATTCTGAATGACCCTATGTGCACCTTCAATATTATATACCCTTTTTGGGATAGATTTCAAATAGCTCTGATATAGCAGAAACCACTAAATTATGAAATTGCTAAATTGGGAATTGTACTTCAACCCAGAACAAAAAATGTGCTTTGACGGACACTAAATATCTTGCCCAGCAACAACAGTACAGCGGTGGGTAACGAGAGATTTAGAGGGAATTAAATTTGAGGCCTAGTATTTAGGCGCTGGGTCACCGGTATGGATTTAGTGACAGAATTAGACTTGGAAATACACAGTAGCGGGTGTGTGTGAAGTTACTCTGAATGACCCTATGTGCACCTTCAATATTATATACCCTTTTTGGGATAGATTTCAAAGAGCTCTGATATAGCAGGAACCACTAAATTATGAAATTGCTAAATTGGGAATTGTATTTCAACCCAGAACAAGAAATGTGCTTGAACGGACACTAAATAACTCGCCCAGCTACAGCACTAGGGACAGATTTAGCTGGATATAAATTTGAGGCCTAGTATTTAGGCGCTGGGTGACCGGTATGGATTTAGTGACAGAATTAGACTGGGATATGGCCAAAAAATGAACAGACTATTGCTGGTTAAATGCACTTGGTGTGACAGCTTCACCCTGATGTAGGCTTTAGCCAAAAAACAACCACACCATTGAGGGTTAAATGCACTTGGTGACAGGCGCAGCTTGCCCCTGATTTTGTATATGGCCAAAAAATGAACAGACTATTGCTGGTTAAATGCACTTGGTGTGACAGCTTCACCCTGATGTAGGCTTTAGCCAAAAAACAACCACACCATTGAGGGTTAAATGCACTTGGTGACAGGCGCAGCTTGCCCCTGATTTTGTATATGGCCAAAAAATGAACAGACTATTGCTGGTTAAATGCACTTGGTGTGACAGCTTCACCCTGATGTAGGCTTTAGCCAAAAAACAACCACACCATTGAGGGTTAAATGCACTTGGTGACAGGCGCAGCTTGCCCCTGATTTTGTATATGGCCAAAAAATGAACAGACTATTGCTGGTTAAATGCACTTGGTGTGACAGCTTCACCCTGATGTAGGCTTTAGCCAAAAAACAACCACACCATTGAGGGTTAAATGCACTTGGTCGCAGCTTGTGCTGGCGCACCACAAGACACAAAATGGCCGCCGATCACCCCAGAAAAATGAGACTGACAAACGGTCTGTGCAGCCTAAAAACAGTGAGCAATTGAGGATCAGCAGCTCAATGATCCACAGCTGCAGATCGATCAGTTAATCAAGTCCTTTGGAGGAGTTAATCTGCCTAATCTCGCCCTACTGTCGCAGCCGCAACCTCTCCCTACGCTAATCAGAGCAGAGTGACGGGCGGCGCTATGTGACTCCAGCTTAAATAGAGGCTGGGTCACATGGTGCTCTGGCCAATCACAGCCATGCCAATAGTAGGCATGGCTGTGATGGCCTCTTGGGGCAAGTAGTATGACGCTTGTTGATTGGCTGCTTTGCAGCCTTTCAAAAAGCGCCAAGAAAGCGTCACAAAAGCGCCAAGAAAGCGACGAACACCGAACCCGAACCCGGACTTTTACGAAAATGTCCGGGTTCGGGTCCGTGTCACGGACACCCCAAAATTCGGTACGAACCCGAACTATACAGTTCGAGTTCGCTCATCCCTAATTATAATCAGAGATGAGCGAATTTCATATTTTGAAATTCGTTCATGCTTCGTTTGGTGGTAAAAGCAGAAATGGACCATAACTCAATTCTGTGATGGAATGCATAACGGCCTTTAGAGGCATTCCGTTATTCATTCCGTCATAATAGAAGTCTATGGGCTGCAAAATGGATCCGTCCTGTTTCCCTTATGCAGGGGAGTCCTCTCCTGTATAATGGAAATGGAACGGATCCGTTATGTTATGCAGGCCATCATAGAATTGTCTTATGGTTCATGGTAATGGAATCCATAACGCAATTCAGCTTTTTTAACCAAACAAAGCGTGAACGAATTTCATAACATGAAATTCGCTCATCTCTAATTATAATTAAATATCAGACATTTTGACTAGTCATGGTCCAGGAGCCTAGAACCCCACTGATCTCTAAAAATGAAAGTACTATGCCCCATTGGATGTGTTCAGATGAAGGATAAGGATTTCTAAAATTAGTTTTGTTTTGATTAGTGTGAATTGGCAAAAAAAATTGATTTAGGTATGAATCAATTTTACCCAGATCAAATAGGAGAGAGGGAGAGAGAGACTGACTGATTTTGGAGTGATTTCACCTTATCAGTAGAGGATCTGAGGGGTGCTATTTCTCCATATGCAAAGCCCCTAGTAGGAACAGGGAATATTATAGGCCAAGCAATATTTCCCTGGGTTTCTGGGAAAAAAGATTAGTAAATTAGCTTTCCTTCCAAAAGGAAAAGAAAAGCTTTTCCCACAAAGCAGCTAAATCCCCCCCTTGGGTTTGGTTCCAGGGTACCACTTGGAACAGAATGCGAGTTCAGAAAATGTTTTTTTACAGTACAAATTAATTTATGAAGTTATTACCTGAGGTCTTGCGAGACTTTGCAAAGCAATAACTTCAGCTCATCAGAGCCAATACATTCTAATACTGTACGGAGCTCCTGCTCCGTACAGTATTGGAAAAAAAAGTTTTATGTGAATCGACTATGTTTCATCTGAAATCGATTTGCTCATCCCTAATCCTGTCCATAAGATGGCCGCTGATGGAGAGTCATGTGACCACACACATCACTCGGCCTCCTCTTTTCATACACTTTATCTGCACTAAAATCCCAACTGTAAAGTGCAGATGGCAGGTGCAGTGTAATTGAATGGAGAAGACATCACATGATTTGCCTGGTTGCATGACCCCCCCCCCCCCCTCCCCCATCAGCAGCCATCTTATGGACAGGACCTCACTGTGAACAGCACAAAAGACCTGACAAACAAGGGGGCATATCTTATGAAATGGCACATTTCTACAAAGACAATATTAGTAAGTGCTGGATACTCATCTTACAAATATATTGGTCAACAGTAACCAGAAAGTGGCCAACCCCTTTAAACATATTTTTAAAGAAATTATGGTAGTTCATTTTTATTTCCCATGTCAATATCTATATATATAAAAAAAAATGATCCAGCAGTTTTCACACTGGACACTAAGCCTAATAAGCACCACTTCTTGGTCTGTACAGATCACTTTAGTGCAGTTATCTGCTTATCATTACAGGCAGGATTAGAATGACAGATATCATGTCTATATGTAGATAACACACACATTCACAATTATCTGCTCCTTACTTGTTAAATGACCTCTTCACAGGTCAGAGAGCATGCCTAGAAAACCACCAATAAAAGTTAAAGAGTCAGCTCCTGTCCATTGTGTCTATGGCCCATGGTTGCTGCTGTAAAACACATATCTAAATACTGTTAACAGCAGCTCAGGCCCTCATAATAATGTTCAGAAAATATAATAAAAAACTCTGCAATCAGAAAATAAAAACACTAAAAAAAAGGATATGTGTCGCTGAATTTATTTATTTTTGTAACATTCCCTTTAACCAATTTTTTTTCCTAATGACATTTTATGCTGTTTGGAATTTCATCTGTGCTTACTTTTGTCCTGCACCATGTACTATAATTCATTCCCAGGTCTGTGGAGCCATGAGAGGCAAACAAGTGGTTTTCAGCAAGAGCCTACATCTAATCTGAATTGATAAAATAGAAAATGGCCTTTTAATAGCTGTGTTGTTACTTCTTGTACAAAATTGTAATATTTTGTGCTACGCGGTGATTCATGCTTTCAGCACTGAATGCTTAATTGTAATCAGAATGGCATGCAAATGGAGAGGTGACAGAATTACAAGTAGGTGAGAAGTAGTGTGACATAGTATCCAAAAAAGCCTTGCGGCACCATGAACGTGACAAAGACAGAAAACAAATTCTCTTGTTACTCAGGCTGAATGTTTTTCTTATTCTACTCATCAACATGCCACGAAAATGACAAAAAATAATTCAACGTAATTATAGAAAACATAATTCCATCTTACCTGAGTGCTGAATTTACATTGGAATAAATTCACTAAAAGTTTATTTCTGAATCCCTCTGTAATAGAATAGATCATTGAACACAGTTACTCATTGCAGTCCATCTGTTTGGAATGGACTACTGCCACCACGAGTCACTTAGCTGTAGATGTTGAAGTTGGGCCTGAGAGTGGATTCATCATAAAGGAAGTCACAGAATTGGATGTAATCATTGTATAATGAGATCACATTATGTATCCTGTTAAAGAGGATATAAATGATTAATATTTTGGGTTATTATCGATAATTAATATTCATAAATAGGCATGAGTCGTCTATTGATGACTCCGCCTATTTATACTTTAAATACAAACTACCTGTTGCTGTACCTTTCTGTAAACTACGTGCGATGGATTATTACGGTGGCGGACAAAAGGACAGTAAACTGCATATTGAACAATAAAGGAATTTATTGCACAAATTCAAGTCTACAGTCTATTATTATTGCTATATCTATATATATTTATATCACTGGTTATATAAATATATATACATATAGACACACACCGCAATACATTAGAAACATTATAAAACCTGACTACGCTAACACAACACAATCTACTATTGCACCCCAATTCCACGCCACAATCTATCTAGACATAATACACGTTAATAACAGCGCCCACCCTCCTGGCTCTATACTGTCCCTACAGGGTAGAAAGAGTTAAGTACAATAAATAGGATTGCATTGCAAAGGTTAATACCACAGGACAATGCAGGCCAGGGATATCAATGTTGGAGTATTGCAGGGGTGAATGCAGGGCAAGGATTGCAGGAGTTCAGGGCAATGCAGGAAATGCAGGGGTTAATGCAGGGTAAGGATTGCAGGAGTTCAGGGATTGCAGGGGTTAATTTGCAGGGGCTAATGTGCTGGTGATATAGGGATTCAGGGGTACAGCAGGGTTTAATAGCTACTGCAGGGGTTGAATCTGCATGGGTTTATTGCAGAGGTTAATGCTTTGGTGGTTTAGGGAATACAGTTGCAAGAAAAAGTATGTGAACCCTTTGGAATGATATGGATTTCTGCACAAATTGGTCATAAAATGTGATCTGATCTTCATCTAAGTCACAACAATAGACAATCACAGTCTGCTTAAACTAATAACACACAAAGAATGAAATGTCACCATGTTTTTATTAAACACAACATGTAAACATTCACAGTGCAGGTGGAAAAAGTATGTGAACCCCTAGACTAATGACATCTCCAAGAGCTAATTGGAGTGAGCTGTCAGCCAACTGGAGTCCAATCAATGAGATGAGATTGGAGGTGTTGGTTACAGCTGCCCTGCCCTATAGAAACACACACCAGTTGCTTTTCACAAGAAGCATAGCCTGATGTGAATGATGCCTCGCACAAAAGAGCTCTCAGAAGACCTACGATTAAGAATTGTTGACTTGCATAAAGCTGGAAAGGGTTATAAAAGTATCTCCAAAAGCCTTGGAGATAAATTGTCTATAAATGGAGAAAGTTCAGCACTGCTGCTACTCTCCCTAGGAGTGGCCGTCCTGTAAAGATGACTGCAAGAGCACAGCGCAGACTGCTCAATGAGGTGAAGAAGAATCCTAGAGTGTCAGCAAAAGATTTACAAAAGTCTCTGGCATATGCTAACATCCCTGTTAGCAAATCTACGATACATAAAACACTAAACAAGAATGGATTTCATGGGAGGATACCACAGAGAAAGCCACTGCTGTCCAAAAAAAAACATTGCTGCACGTTTACAATTTGCACAAGAGCACCTGGATGTTCCACAGCAGTACTGGCAAAATATTCTGTGGACAGATGAAACCAAAGTTGAGTTGTTTGGAAGAAACACACAACATTATGTGTGGAGAAAAAGAGGCACAGCACACCGACATCAAAACCTCATCACAACTGTGAAGTATGGTGGTGGGGGCATCATGTTTTGGGGCTGCTTTGCTGTGTCAGGGCCTGGACGGATTACTATCATTGAAGGAAATATGTATTTCCAAGTTTATCATGACATTTTACAGGAGAACTTAAGGCCATCTTTCCACCAGCTGAAGCTTAACAGAAGATGAGTGTTGCAACAGGACAACGACCCAAGGCATAGAAGTAAATCAACAACAGAATGGCTTAAACAGAAGAAAATACGCCTTCTGGAGTGGCCCAGTCAGAGTCCTGACCTCAACCCAATTGAGATGCTGTGGCATGACTTCAAGAAAGCGATTCACACCAGACATCCCAAGAATATTGTTGAACTGAAACAGTTCTATAAAGAGGAATGGTCAAGAATTACTCCTGACCGTTGTGCACGTCTGATCTGCAACTACAGGAAACGTTTGGTTGAAGTTATTGCTGCCAAAGGAGGTTCAACCAGTTAATAAATCCAATGGTTCACATACCTTTTCCACTGCACTGTGAATGTTTACACGGTGTGTTCAATAAAAACATGGTAACATTTAATTCTTTGTGTGTTATTAGTTTAAGCAGACTGTGTGATTGTCTATTGTTGTGACTTAGATGAAGATCAGATCACATTTTATGACCAATTTGTGCCGAAATCCATATAATTCCAAAGGGTTCACATACTTTTTTTTTGCAACTGTATAATGGGTATAAGAGGGTAGACAATACAGGGAATAGTAAACAGAGGGTTAATATTATGGATTGGTGGTTCAGGGGTAAATACTCAGCCAGTAATGCTCGTTTCTAAGGGATGATACTTGCTCCTATGCTCGCCGTCCAGGGGTTAATTTTCCAGGGGATCATTCTCACTTCAATGGGGCTGCTCGGTCCATCCTTCATCCTGAGCGCAGCGCTGCTGGGTTATTTAAACCTGACGGCTCTCACTCCCGAGCATCCCGCGCTCCAGGCGCGCACGCCTGCAGCCAAGTACACGTGGGCTGGCACAGTGATATGACATCACCGCACCAGCCCGCCTGTCCTGGCGCACGCCTCCAGGCGGAGAATCGCTTTGATCCTCCGTCCTGTTAAGTGACCGCAGGAGATCCGCGGCATACGGCCCTCTTGGAGATGTTATCAAAAGGCAGAGGATCTCTATTGATCCTCTGTCTTTTGAAGTGATCGCAACTGGACATAATTGTCCAGTCATCTTGGCGGCATTTCGCTCCTGTAGGCACGCTGGCATGCGCCTGCAGTAGAATTCCTCAGCTGGGGGGCACCCAAGATTGGGGCATGCAGGCCGCATTTAAGTATATACAGTATATAGATATATAGATATCTATATACAGTACAGACCAAAAGTTTGGACACACCTTTTCATTCAAAGAGTTTTTTTTATGTTCATGACTATGAAAATGTAGATTCACACTGAAGGCATCAAAACTATGAATTAACACATGTAGAATTATATACATAACAAAAAAGTGTGAAACAACTGAAAATATGTAATATTCTAGGTTCTTCAAAGTAGCCACCTTTTGCTTTGATTACTGCTTTGCACTCTCTTGGCATTCTCTTGATGAGCTTCGAAAGGTAGTCACCTGAAATATTTTTCACTTCACAGGTGTGCCCTGTCAGGTTTAATAAGTGGAATTTCTTGCCTTATAAATGGGGTTGGGACCATCAGTTGCGTTGTGGAGAAGTCAGGTGGATACACAGCTGATAGTCCTACTGAATAGATAGTTAGAATTTATATTATGGCAAGAAAAAAGCAGCTAAGTAAAGAAAAACGAGTGGCCATCATTACTTTAAGAAATGAAGGTCAGTCAGTCCGAAAAATTTGGAAAACTTTGAAAGTGTCCCCAAGTGCAGTAACAAAAACCATCAAGCGCTACAAAGAAACTGGCTCACATGCGGACCGCCCCAGGAAAGGAAGACCAAGAGTCACCTCTGCTGCGGAGGATAAGTTCATCCGAGTCACCAGCCTCAGAAATCGCAGGTTAACAGCAGCTCAGATTAGAGACCAGGTCAATGCCACGCAGAGTTCTAGCAGCAGACACATCTCTAGAACAACTGTTAAGAGAAGGCTGTGTGAATCAGGCCTTCATGGTAGAATATCTGCTAGGAAACCACTGCTAAGGACAGGCAACAAGCAGAAGAGACTTGTTTGGGCTAAAGAACACAAGGAATGGACATTTGACCAGTGGAAATCTGTGCTTTGGTCTTTGTGCGACACAGAAAAGGTGAACGGATGGACTCTACATGCCTGGTTCCCACCGTGAAGCATGGAGGAGGAGGTGTGATGGTGTGGGGGTGCTTTGCTGGTGACACTGTTGGGGATTTATTCAAAATTGAAGGCATACTGAACCAGCATGGCTACCACAGCATCTTGCAGCGGCATACTATTCCATCCGGTTTGCGTTTAGTTGGACCATCATTTATTTTTCAACAGGACAATGACCCCAAACACACCTCCAGGCTGTGTAAGGGCTATTTGACCATGAAGGAGAGTGATGGGGTGCTGGGCCAGATGACCTGGCCTCCACAGTCACCGGACCTGAACCCAATTGAGATGGTTTGGGGTGAGCTGGACCGCAGAGTGAAGGCAAAAGGGCCAACAAGTGCTAAGCATCTCTGGGAACTCCTTCAAGACTGTTGGAAGACCATTTCAGGTGACTACCTCTTGAAGCTCATCAAGAGAATGCCAAGAGTGTGCAAAGCAGTAATCAAAGCAAAAGGTGGCTACTTTGAAGAACCTAGAATATGACATATTTTCAGTTGTTTCACACTTTTTTGTTATGTATATAAGTCCACATGCGTTAATTCATAGTTTTGATGCCTTCAGTGTGAATCTGCAATTTTCATAGTCATGAAAATAAAGAAAACTCTTTGAATGAGAAGGTGTGTCCAAACCTTTGGTCTGTACTGTATATATATACAGTTGCAAGAAAAAGTATGTGAACCCTTTGGAATTATATGGATATCTGCACAAATTGGTCATAAAATGTGATCTGATCTTCATCTAAGTCACAGTAGACAATCACAGTCTGATAAAACTAATAACACAGAAAGAATTAAATGTTACTATGTTTTTATTGAATACACCATGTAAACATTCACAGTGCAGGTGGAAAAAGTATGTGAACCCTTGGATTTAATAACTGGTTGACCCTCATTTGGCATCAATAACTTTAACCAAACATTTCCTGTAGTTGCAGATCAGAACTGTTTCAATTCAGCAATATTCTTGGGATGTCTGGTGTGAATCGCTTTCTTGAGGTCTTGCCACAGCATCTCAATCATGTTGACGTCAGGACTCTGACTGGGCCACTCCAGAAGGCGTATTTTCTTCTTTTTAAGTCATTCTGTTGTTGATTTACTTCTATGCTTTGGGTCGTTGTCCTGTTGCAACATCCATCTTCTGTTGAGCTTCAGCTGGTGGACAGATAGCCTTAAGTTCTCCTGCAAAATGTCTTGATAAACTTGGGAATTCATTTTTCCTTTGATGATAGCAATCCGTCCAGGCCCTGACGCAGCAAAGCAGCCCCAAACCATGATGCCTCAACCACCATACTTCACAGTTGGGATGAGGTTTTGATGTTGGTGTGCTGAGCCTCTTTTTCTCCACACATAGTGAGTGTTTCTTCTAACCAACTCAGCTTTGGTTTCATCTGTCCACAGAATATTTTGCCAGTACTGCTGTGGAACATCCAGGTGCTCTTGTACAAACTGTAAACGTGCAGCAATGTTTTTTTTGGACAGCAGTGGCTTCCTCTTTGGTATCCTCCCATGAAATCCATTCTTGTTTAGTATTTTACGTATTGTAGATTCGCTAACAGGGATGTTAGCATATGTCAGAGACTTTTGTAAGTCTTTAGCTGACACTCTAGGATTCTTCTTCACCTCATTGAGCAGTCTGCGCTGTGCTCTTGCAGTCATCCTTACAGTAAGGCCACTACTAGGGAGAGTAGCAGCAGTGCTGAACTTTCTCCATTTATAGTCAATTTGTCTTACCGTGGACTGATGAACAGCAAGGCTTTTGGAGATACTTTTATAACCCTTTCCAGCTTTATGCAAGTCAGCAATTCTTAATCGTAGGTCTTCTGAGAGCTATTTTGTGCGAGGCATCATTCACATCAGGCAATGCTTCTTGTTAAGAGCAAACCCAGAACTGGTGTGTGTTTTTTATAGGGAAGGGCAGCTGTAATTAACACCTCCAATCTCATCTCATTGATTGGACTCAAGTTGGCTGACACCTCACTCCAATTAGCTCTTGGAGATGTCATTAGTCTAGAAGTTCACACACTTTTTCCACCTACACTGTGAATGTTTACATGGTGTGTTCAATAAAAAATTGTAACATTTAATTCTTTGTGTTATTAGTTTCATTAAGACTGTGATTGTCAATTGTTGTGACTTAGATGAAGATCAGATCACATTTTATGACCAATTTGTGCAGAAATCCATATCATTCCAAAGGGTTCACATACTTTTTCTTGCAACTGTATATATATAGTGAGGAACAGAAGTATTTGAACACCCTGTGATTTCGCAAGTTCTCCCACTTAGAAATCATGGAGGGGTCTGAAATTAACATTATAGGTGCATTCCCACTTTGAGAGACAGAATAAAAAAATAAAAAATCAGGAAATCACACTGTATGATTTTTAAAGAATTTATTTGTCTTGCACTGCTGAACATAAGAAATTGAACACCTTAGAAAATCAATGTTAATATTTAGTACATAAGCCTTTGTTTGCAATTACAGAGGTCAAACGTTTCCTGTAGTTCTTGACCAGGTTTGCACACACTACAACACAGATTTTGGCCCACTCCTCCCCACAGATCTCCTCTAGATCTGTCAGGTTACGGGGCTGTCGCTGAGCAACATGGAGTTTTAGCTACCTCCAAAGATTTTCTATTGGATTTAGGTCTGGAGACAGGCTAGGCCACTCCAGAACCTTGATATGCTTCTTACGGAGCCACTCCTTGGTTATCCTGGCTGTGTGCTTCAGGTCGTTGTCTTGTTGGAAGACACAGCCACAACCCATCTTCAATGCTCTGACTGAGGGAAGGCGGTTGTTGCTCAAAATTTCACAATAAATGGCCCCATTAATCCTCTCCTTAATACAGTACATTCGTCCTGTCCCCTTCGCAGAAAAGCATCCCAAAGTATGATGTTACCACCCCCATGCTTCACAGTAGGGATGGTGTTCTTGGGATGCAACTCATCCTTCTTTTTCCTCCAAACACGACGAGTGAAGTTTAGACCAAAAAGTTCTACTTTGGTCTTATCTGACCACATGACTTTCTCCCATGCCTCCTCTGGATCATCCAGATGGTGATTGGCAAACTTCAGACGGACCTGGACGTGTGATGACTTGAGCAGGGGAACCTTCTGTGCAACGTATGATATGAAACCATGACGGCGTAGTGTTCTACCAACAGTGACCTTTAAAACTGTGGTCCCAGCTCTCTTCATGTCATTGACCAGCTCCTCCTTTGTAGTTCTGGGCTGATTCCTCCCCTTTTTTTTATCATCAGTGATACCCCACGAGGTGAGATCTCGCATGGAGCCCCAGTCCGAGGGAGACTGACAGTCGTCTTTAGCCTCTTCCATTTTCTAACAATTGCTCCAACAGTTGATCTATTTTCACCAATTGCCCCATAGCTCTTTCCAGCCTTGTGGAGGTCCACAATTTTGTCTCTGGTGTCTTTTGACAGCTCGTTGGTCTTGCCCATGGTAGTAGTTGGCATCTGACTGACTGTGGGGTGGAAAAGTGTCTTTAAAGAGCTCAGACAGGTGCTACTAAGTTAGGTTAATGAGTGGAGTAGAGGTGGACTTTTTAAAGGCACAGTAACAGGTCTTTGAGAGCCAGAATTCGTGCTGTTTCTCAGGTGTTCAAATACTTATGTTCGGCTACTCCGCTACTTGTGGGCTGCACGGGCATGAGTTTAGTCACTTCGGTGCGCAATCCCATCATGGGAGGTCACGGGACTCATGGGATCACGCACTGCAGGACAGGATTGCGCACTGAAGTGACTGAACTCATGCCCGCGCAGCCAGCAAGTAGAGGATCAGCGGAACAAGTACAAGTAGGGTGGGGGGGGAATAATCTGTGAGATTGCCCAGGGTCCACTCCCATCAATATTAAAGGGCCAAAGCAAAGATTTCTGCAGTGGTGTAGGATGTCTATTGTGGTACTTGTGGTTCGCTGCGGGCATCCTCCACCGTATGCATTTTTGCTGGGGATCGCCATTAGCAACGGGCCACAAGTGCAGGATTTGCTCCCCTATATATATATGCACGACTGCCTGTGGGTTTGAGCACCTCCTGCTAATACCACGCCATTCTTTTCAGTTTGTATATATAGAGATTCTTGGAGGTGTATAAACTCCAATTTAAATGTGCCTGTTTTCCATCTACAGGCCACATTTAGTTGCACCTGTGAGGCCTGGGCCATATCAGCCAGTCTTGAGTGGGACTCGCAGACTCCTCCCTCCTCCCATTGCAAGCATGGTTACATGCTGGAGGTAACTGGTGAGTTGTTTGTGAGTCGACCTTATGCTCCTGTAATTTGCCCACTGGCTCCTGGTATTTGCCCATACGGCTCAGGTAGGAGAGTGTTAGGTCCCGGGCTACTTGAGAAACCTTGGCGTGGTGCCCGGGCTTAGACATGTCCTACACCGTAGGACATGTTGACTAATCTCTCAATTTTAAAATCAGTTTGAGGGTTTAGTAAGACCGCAGAGTGCACCTGTATTTGCTATTTTGTTATATTGTTATATTGATTATCACATCCACATAATTGCTACCTTGTGTAGGATGTCTATTGTGGTACTTGTGGTTCGCTGTGGGCATCCTCCATCGTATGCATTTTTGCTGGGGATCGCCATTAGCAACGGGCCACAAGTGCAGGATTTGCTCCCCTATATATATATGCACGACTGCATGTGGGTTTGAGCACCTCCTGCTAATACCACGCCATTCTTTTCAGTTTGTATAAGTGGTGAGGAAATGAAACATAACAGATATTGTAAAGTTACCAAATGTTGTATTATATGACTGCAGTTGGCAGTACTGCACTTAATTTGCGTAAACCAGAACACCCCTTTAAGCATGCCTTTAATGTGCAATTGCAACACAATGGGCTTGTGCCCTTAGTGTTTTCATACCCTAGCAACACCCCTATCTCACAGGACCCCTCGTTATCCAACATTGGTGTCTGAGCACCCAACCATCAGAGGATCGCATCCTCTGCTACACATCCATCTGTACTAACAGTCAAGGATGGCCACCCTAATAGGTTAGGATATCCGAGGGGAGATGTGGACAAAGCACCATCTTGTAATTGATGGCCCTGTATCCTTGTCTTACTCATGTGTACTCAGGCTGATTTCCCCCTGTTAACCTAGCCTGTGGAGGCCAGTAGAATCCATGGCATAGGTCATGCCTTGACTCTCTAGGACTCCACAACACAAAATACATGCCACTCTGCTGTCAATCACTCTGTGTCCAACCTCAATCAGAGCTGTGTTACCTGTCCGGACCAGAAAGTAAGTGCACAGTACAACATCACACAGAACCTTATGCCAATGTTGCCTTTCTGCAACCCATATAACACCAATATGAGAGCACTGGCCCTAGAGTAATAGCTGTGAGGTAGCTATAAAGCAGATAATCCCTAAAATACACTAAACAGCAATTGATGATAGAAAAACGTTTATATTACAATTACCAAATATAGTCAAATACATATATAGGTGGCTTATACAGACACAGGAAAAAACACGGACTACATATACTTTGTCAATAAATAGTTGCAGATAATGCTAAACACTCCCAAACTAACATTAAGAAAAAATCTCAATGGACAAATACAGTGGATATAAAAAGTCTACACACCCCTGTTAAAATGTTAGGTTTCTGTGCTGTAAAAAAATGAGAAAAAGATAAATCATTTCTGAACTTTTTCCACCTTTAATGTGACCTATAAACTGTACCACTCAATTGAAAAACAAGCTGAAATCTTGGAGGGAAAAAACTAAAATAACTGACATAATGTGCCTCCATAAGTGTGCACATCCTTTTATAACTGGGGATGTAGCTGTGTTCAGAATTAAGCAATCACATTCAAAATCATGTTAAATAGGAGTCAGCATACACCTGCCATCATTTAAAGTGCCTCTCATTAACCCCAAATAAAGTTCAACTGCTCTAGTTGGTCTTTCCAGAAATTTTCTTAGTCACATCCCACAGCAAAAGCCAGGGTCCTCAGAGAGCTTCCAAAGCATCCGAGGGATCTTATTGTTAAAAGGTATCAGTCAGGAGAAGGGTACAAAAGAATTTCCAAGACATTAGATATACCATGGAACACAGTGAAGACAGTCATCATCAAGTGGAGAAAATATGGCACAACAATGACATTACCACGAACTGGACGTCCCTCCAAAATTGATGAAAAGACGAATAGAAAACTGGTCTGAGAGGCTACCAAGAGGCCTACAGCAACATTAAAGGAGCTGCAGGAATATCTGGCAAGTACTGGCTGCGTGGTACATGTGACAACAATCGCCTGTATTCTTCATATGTCTGGGCTATGGGGTAGAGTGGCAAGACGAAAGCCTTTTCTTACGAAGAAAAACATCCAAGCCAGGCTACATTTTGCAAAAACATATCTGAAGTCTCCCAAAAGCATGTGGGAAAAGGTGTTATGGTCAGATGAAACCAACTTTCATGAACTTTTTGGCCATAATTCCCAAAAATATGTTTGGCGCAAAAACAACACTGCACGTCACCAAAAGCACACCATACCCACAGTGAAGCATGGTGGTGACAGCATCATGCTTTGGAGCTGTTTTTCTTCAGCTGGAACTGGGGCCTTAGTAAAGCTAGAGGGAATTATGAACAGTTCCAAATACCAGTCAATATTGACACAAAACCTTCAGGCTTCTGCTAGAAAGCTGAACATGAAGAGGAATTTCATCTTTCAGCATGACAACGACCCAAAGCATACATCCAAATCCACCAAGGAATGGCTTCACTAGAAGAAGATTAAAGTTTTGGAATGGCCCAGCCAGAGCCCAGACCTGAATTGGATTGAAAAACTGTGGGGTGATCTGAAGAGGGCTGTGCACAGGAGATGCCCTGGCAATCTGACAGATTTGGAGTGTTTTTGCAAAGAAGAGTGGGCAAATCTTGCCAAGTCAAAATGTGCCATGCTGATAGACTCATGCCCAAAAAGACTGAGTGTTGTAATAAAATCAAAAGGTGGTTCAACAAAGTACAGGTCCTTCTAAAAAAATTAGCATATTGTGATAAAGTTCATTATTTTCTGTAATGTACTGATAAACATTAGACTTTCATATATTTTAGATTCATTACACACCAACTGAAGTAGTTCAAGCCTTTTATTGTTTTAATATTGATGATTTTGGCATACAGCTCATGAAAACCCAAATTTCCTATCTAAAAAAATTAGCATATTTCATCCGACCAATAAAAGAAAAGTGTTTTTAATACAAAAAAAGTCAACTTTCAAATAATTATGTTCAGTTATGCACTCAATACTTGGTCGGGAATCATTTTGCAGAAATGACTGCTTCAATGCGGCGTGGCATGGAGGCAATCAGCCTGTGGCACTGCTGAGGTGTTATGGAGGCCCAGGATGCTTCGATAGCGGCCTTAAGCTCATCCAGAGTGTTGGGTCTTGCGTCTCTCAACTTTCTCTTCCCAATATCCCACAGATTCTCTATGGGGTTCAGGTCAGGAGAGTTGGCAGGCCAATTGAGCACAGTAATACCATTGTCAGTAAACCATTTACCAGTGGTTTTGGCACTGTGAGCAGGTGCCAGGTCGTGCTGAAAAATGAAATCTTCATCTCCATAAAGCTTTTCAGCAGATGGAAGCATGAAGTGCTCCAAAATCTCCTGATAGCTAGCTGCATTGACCCTGCCCTTGATAACACAGTGGACCAACACCAGCAGCTGACATGGCACCCCAGACCATCACTGACTGTGGGTACTTGACACTGGACTTCAGGCATTTTGGCATTTCCCTCTCCCCAGTCTTCCTCCAGACTCTGGCACCTTGATTTCCGAATGACATGCAACAGTCCAGTGCTGCTTCTCTGTAGCCCAGGTCAGGCGCTTCTGCCGCTGTTTCTGGTTCAAAAGTGGCTTGACCTGGGGAATGCGGCACCTGTAGCCCATTTCCTGCACACGCCTGTACACGGTGGCTCTGGATGTTTCTACTCCAGACTCAGTCCACTGCTTCCGCAGGTCCCCCAAGGTCTGGAATCGGTCCTTCTCCACAATCTTCCTCAGGGTCCGGTCACCTCTTCTCGTTGTGCAGCGTTTTCTGCCACACTTTTTCCTTCCCACAGACTTCCCACTGAGGTGCCTTGATACAGCACTCTGGGAACAGCCTATTCGTTCAGAAATTTCTTTCTGTGTCTTACCCTCTTGCTTGAGGGTGTCAATGATGGCCTTCTGGACAGCAGTCAGGTCGGCAGTCTTACCCATGATTGCGGTTTTGAGTAATGAACCAGGCTGGGAGTTTTTAAAAGCCTCAGGAATCTTTTGCAGGTGTTTAGAGTTAATTAGTTGATTCAGATGATTAGGTTAATAGCTCGTTTAGAGAACCTTTTCATGATATGCTAATTTTTTGAGATAAGAATTTTGGGTTTTCATGAGCTGTATGCCAAAATCATCAATATTAAAACAATAAAAGGCTTGAACTACTTCAGTTGTGTGTAATGAATCTAAAATATATGAAAGTCTAATGTTTATCAGTACATTACAGAAAATAATGAACTTTATCACAATATGCTAATTTTTTGAGAAGGACCTGTATTAGTTTAAGGGTGTACACACTTATGCAACCATATTATTTTATTTTTATATTTTTTCTTCCCTCTACCTAAAAGATTTCAGTTTGTTTTTCACTTGAGTGGTACAGTTTATAGGTCACATTAAAGGTGGAAAAAGTTCTGAAATGATTTATCTTTGTCTAATTTTTTTACAGCACAGAAACCTGACATTTTAACAGGGGTGTGTACACTTTTTATTTTCACTGTATATAAAGTGAAAAATGCATAGAGGAGAGAGTAACCAAGGGAGAATCAACTGCCAATTGGATACAGCCCAATGTAGTCCAGGCCCCGACACACAGGGGATAAAGATAAACTGTGCTCTGTGATCTTAAAAACCCCTATGATTAGGGGAATGAATACTAAACACCTAAGTGGGGAAGGTTGCAAACCAATCAAATAAGAGCTGGCATAATTGACAAGTATTCCTTTGTGGCGTATGATGTCAGATCCTGTCATGAAGTGCACCGCCCACAGTACTATACTAGTGCAAACACCCATAACATAAATAAATGTTCCAGTCCCATATAAAAAATAGTGACAAGTGCCACATTAATATGCAAATAAAGGGGTTTAACCAAAAGTGTATATAGGGGGGAGGAGTTGGAGCTGTGTGTATTCAAGGCGGAGCGCCTACGTCACAAAAGCACGTGACCGACCACTCCAGTTCCGCCCCCATCACATCGTGAACTAGTCAAACCACTATTGGTTGAAAAGTGACACGTGATAAGGTCATGTGAGATCATGTGATCCAAGAGGTCCTAAAAGTAAGTAGTCAACCTGAACAGATAACTGCTATAATATAATAAAGGAATACTTGTCAATTATGCCAGCTCTAATTTGATTGGTTTGCAGCCTTCCCCACTCAGGTGTTTAGTATTCATTCCCCTAATCATAGGTTTTTTTTAAGACCACAGAGCACAGTTTATCTTTATCCCCTTAGGAAGCCATAGCAAAATGTGTGTCAGGGCCTGGACTACATTGGGCTGTATACAATTGGCAGTTGATTCTCGCTTGGTTACTCTCTCCTCTATGTACTTTGCACTTTATATATTTGTCCAGTGAGATTTTTTCTTGCTGTTAGTTTGGGAGTATTTGGGATTATCTGCAACTATTTATTGGCAAAGTATATGTAGTCCGTGTTTTGTCCTGTGTCTGTATAAGCCACCTATATATGTATTTTATTATATTTGGTAATTGTACAATAAACGTTTTTCGATTATCAATTACTGTGTAGTTTATTTTAGGGGCTGTCTGCAACCCACTATCTGCCCTGGTCCACAGTATAACACAGCCCTACTGAAAACCTTGACCAAAACAGTGCAACCCGTCCGGATCTGAGACCTTGGCTGCACAGAATAACATCACACTATACCGTGTGAAAATGTTGCCTGTCTAAACAACCAACTACCTCAGTCCACACTCAATGGAGACATCCCACTATATGAGTATAACATACATGTGCATGTGAAGTCATGTCATTAGGCAGAGGTTCCAGATATAACTTTAAAGGAATTCTGTCAGCAGTTTTAACCATGCTAAACTGATCACAGCAGGTAGGGGATGGGGAGATCAGTACAAATATACATTTGTGGACCTTTTCTCTGAGTAGTGTGAATAAAAACTTTTATTCTGCCAGATTCTACTCCTTAAGTTCACTAGAGGCGGAGCTTTACTGTGAAGCTCTCTCTGCAGTGAGCTGCTTCACAGCCCCTCCGCTCTGAGCGATAGCTATAGCATCAAACTAGGAGACCACTGCCACCACCACTCTGAGCAGAGGGGTGGCACTACCTCCAGGGAACTTGAAATAGCAGTCGATCTGATATTGATGACCTATCCTGAGGACAGGTCATCAATATTAAAATCCTGGAGAACCCCTTGCCTGGCCCTTGGATTTGCCCTTAAACCTTACCAGGAACAACCACTTCTCGGTAGGGTATATCTAAGCCATTTTGGGGTCAGGTCTTAATGAGTTTTCTGGGGTTGTCTCTGAAATGTAGGAACAAACCCAGTAAATTTGGGACTTTTGGCAGCAAGGGTGGTGCTTGAAAGTTTGTGAATCCTTCAGAAATGTCTATATTTCTAAATAAATTTGACCTAAAACTACATAAGATTTTCACATAACTCCTAAAAGTACATAAAGATAACCAGATCAAACACTTGACTCAAAATTATTAGACTTGCTTATTTACATATTGAGGAACATGATCTAATTCACACGTGTATGAGCATGTGAACCTTTGCTTTCAGTATCTGATGTGACCATCTTATGTAGCAGTAACTGCAACTAAATGTTTCCAGTAGTGTTGAGAGAGCATGCTCGGCCAAATACCAGTTCAGCTCGAGCATCGCTATGCTTGGCACATGGTGGTACTCGGCCGAGTACCGCATGTGCTCGAGTGCAATGCTCGAGTCTCCTCCCCGCATGTTTTGCGTCTGCTAAGCAGCCAATAAACGTGTAGGGAAGTACTGCCCTCACTGTAATGCCAGTAGTCATGTTGGGTACTGGCATTACAGTGATTGGCTGGCCGTAATGCATCGTCGGGTGCTTTATAGCACCCGATGACGCGTGTTCGGCTCATTCGAAGTCAGGGAGAGCTGGGCATAGGAAGGGACAGACAGTGCAGAAAGTGTAATTGAATATTATTTCTGTACAAAAACTTTTCAGAGACCCAAAAGTCTTTTTAAGGACTATTGTGTGTGACAGCAGCAATATATATTTTTAGCGCATCCTGCGCAAAATACAGTGTAATAGGCCGCTACGGACAGTCAAATTATTTGCAGCACATCTCCTGTGTAAATTGTGTGCGTCCCTAAAAAATCTGTGACATCTAGTGCACTTTTTCCATAGACGGTGTCCACTGTGGACAGTTAAATTATCCGCACCACATCTCCTGTTTAAAGTGTGCGCATCCCTAAAATATCAGTGACATCCAGTGCACTTTTTCCGTAGATGGTGTCCCCTGTGGACAGTTAAATTATCCACTCCACATCTCCTGTTTAAAGGGAACCTGTCACCTCCAAAAGTGATATAAAACTGCCAGTATTACTTGATTCGGCATGCGCGCTTGACGGCAATAATCAGAGCTTGTGCTCGCGTTGGTAGGGTTATATTCACAGGCTAGCCAGTGATCACGCTCGCGCTTTGAATATAAGTTACCGGTGCGAACGCTCACACGCCGAATAGAGCCGGTCACGCATGCGCAGTTACATTATGCCCGGCTGACTGCGGGAGCCCGTAATGGGATCGTGTGGTCACAAGCGGCGCACCGCGCAGACGCCAGACTGGCATGACCCAAAGGAATGGTTAATATGTAAATCATAGTCAGGCGGGGTCGGGGAAAAGGCGGGCATTGCTTGACTTGAAGCAAGGAGGCTGCTGCCCCTTGCATTCAAGCCTGTCTGCAAACACAGCGCTCAGGGAGATTAAAAAAGTATTTTTCTGAAGTATGGATTAACGAATTTGTGGCTCACACACATGATCAGTTACAGACTGGGGGCTGCTATAAGGTAATGCTGGCAGTTTTATATCACTTTTGGAGGTGACAGGTTCCCTTTAAAGTTTGCACATCCCTAAAATATCAGTGACATCCAATGCACTTTTTCTGTAGACGGTGTCCGCTTCTGACAGTGACCTTACCAGGGCCACATCTGCAATGTAACGTGTGCGCTTCTAAAAATTTTCTGTGACATAAACGTTCATTTTTCAATAGGCGGTGTCCACTTCTGACAGTCGGGAGTGGGTAATTTGCACTCCCCCCGTTTGCCTTCCTTGGATGTGGTAGCCATTTCTCAGGTTCCCTCTCCGGAATCGAACACTGATTCCCCGTTACCCGTGTTCACCATGTTAGGCGCATAAAAGATCCCGATGTGTACAGCCCGAGCACCCGAGCACTACGGGGCTCGATCAACACTAGTTTCCAGTAATTGTTGAGGAATTTTGGCCCATTTTTCATACAAAACAGCTTTAGCTCTGTTATGTTGGTGGGTTCCATCCCATAAACTATACACTTCATGACCTTCCTCAACATTTTTATTGGATCTCTTTCACAGATAGGTTAAGGTTTTTATGCTGGAAGGCAGTGTTTTCCTTTCTCCCAACAGCGCTTCTGATTTCAACCAAAAAGTTCTATTTTATGGATAACATTTTTGTTATCCATAAAATGTTTTTCCAATAGCCTTCTGATCTATCCAGGTGATGTTTAGCAAACTACAGATGGGCAGCAATCTTCATTTTTTCAGCAGCTTTCTCCTTGTAATTCAGCTATACACACTATTGCTCTTCAGTGTCCTGCAGACTGCTGGCTATTATGAAAAATGGCACATTACACTCATGGATGCCTTTGTGCAACTCTGCATTAAAAAGTAACATTTTTTAATACATGAATTAAAAAAAAATCACTTCTCCCAAAGATTTGCTGGTGCCTCTACTTGTATATTCTGCCTTGTGTCACTCAGTGGGGCCGGTCCATGACTTTTCCATGCAGAATCCACACACATAATGAACATACTGTTGATTTTAAAATTCATAATGTGTCCATTATTTGATGTGTATAAAAAACTATAACCCATACATATGTATTAACTGTGGAATGTCAGTGGATTTTGTGATTTCTTTGTGGAATAATAAAATGTATTTATATAGCGCCACCATATTCCGCAGCGCTTTACATATTCATAGGGTTCATGTACAAAAGAAAAGTAACTGGTTAATATACAACTGAAACACTAGGAGTCCGGGCCCTGCTCGCAAGAGCTTACAATCTATGAGGAATCGGGTGTGACACATAAGGTAGTTAATTGTGATAAGTAGGATTTGAACCATTATTGAACTGACAGGAGTGGTACCGGATGATCTGCTTCGGGTTTGGGACTGCTAGAGGATCGAGTTTAGGCCAGAGGAGTTGGTGGGGGAAAGGTTTAGTCAGAGAAATGTCAATTTAGCTAGCTTGATAAGCCTGCCTGAAAACATATGTTTTTAAGGCATGTTTGAAGGTGGAGATGTTGTGAACTGACCTAATATTTCGGGGCAGAGTATTCCAGAGAGAAGGTGCAGCTCGATAAAAGTCTTGAAGATGGGAGTGAGAGGTACAGATTATGGAGGTTATTAATCTTAGGTCGCTAACAGAATGGAGAGCACAAGTAGGGTGGTATATGGAGGGCTGATGACAGAAATTGAAATATCAAGTTTAGGTGGGTTAGTAGATGGGGGAAAGACAAGAAGTTCAGTTTTTGAGAGGTTCAGTTTCAGATACAGAGAGGACATGATGTTAGAGACAGCTGCCAGACAATTACTGGTGTTTTGGAGTAAAGCAGGAGTAATGTCAGGGGATGAAGTGTATAGTTTTGTTTCGTCAGCATAGAGATGGTATCGAAAGCCAAATCTAATGATAGTCTGTCCGATGGGGGCTGTATAGAGGGAGAAGAGTAGAGGACCTAGTACTGAGCCTACTGAGCCCTGAGGAACGCCAACATCAGGAGGAAGAGGAGAAGAAGAAGAGCCAGCGAATGATACACTAAAGGAGTGGCCAGATAGATAGGGTGGGTACATGGTGAGGAGGAGTTTATGGTCTACGGTATCAAACGCTGCAGAAAGATCCAGCAGAATCAGTAGAGAATAATAACTATTTATTTTTGCTGTTAGGAGATCGTTAGACACTTTAGTAAGGGCAGTTTCTGTAGAGTAAAGAGGGTGAAAGAAGATTCTAAGGGGTCAAGAAGAGAGTTTGCAGCGAAATAGCTTATTAAGTGAGAGTAGACAAGACATTTAAGGAGTTAGCAGCACAGGTCGGGTCAAGAGATGGTTTATTTAGTAGTGGGGTTATAACAGAGTGTTTGAAAGAGGAGTGAAATATACCAGAAGAGAGAGAGAGGTTAAAAATTGTAGTTCGGTGAGTAATGACAGCCAGGGAGAGGGACTGGAGGAGGTGTGATGGAATAGGATCACTGCTACAGGTCGTGTGTCGAGAAGAAGAGACAAGCCTGGAGACGTCTTCCTCTGTTATAGGGTCAAAAGAGGAGAGAGAGCATGTAGAGGAATAGGAGGGAGGAGGATTGAAATTATTTGGCGACTAGGAGATTATTTCCTGACAGATACTGCCAATCTGATATCTGAAGTAAGCGGCCATGCCATCAGAGCAGAGGTCACTGACAGGTTCTTGGAACTTTAGGTCTTAGAAGGGAATGAAAAGTGTCAAAGAGTCGTTTTGGGTTATTTGAGAGTGAGGAGATGAGAGAGGTGAAGTACTTTTGTCTGGCAATGTTGAGAGCCGAATTGTATGTTTTGAGTATAAATTTATAATGGAGGAAGTCTGCTGATATTCGCGATTTTCTCCATAAGTGTTCTGCACATCTTGAGCAGCGCTGGAGAAAACGTGTTTCAGATGTGTGCTAGGGTTGCAGTGTTCTGTGTTAGAAGGAATGGATTGATATTGGAGCAACTTCATCTAGGGTGGTTTTGAGGGTCTGGTTGTAATGATTGGCAGCCAAATCTGGACAGGGGAGGGAAGAGACTGGGGTAAGAGCTAATTGCAGGGTGTTAATAAGTTGCTGGCAGTTAATGGTGTGTAGGTTTCTGTAAGTGTGAAAAGTAGGATTGCCATGAGAAAAGTGAGAGGTCTTAAAGGGAACCTGTCATCAACTTTATGCTACCTATTCTAACAGTAGAATAAAGTAGAGACAGGTGAGTTGATTTCAGCAGTCTGTCATTTATAAGTTAAAAGTAAGTGGTTGCTGAGAACCAACATCACAATCATTGCAGACTGGGCCTGGAAAAGAGTCACGGCCACCTGAGAAGAGTCATGGTTATTCATGAATTCCTGCTCTCCCTGCCCACCTACTGATGACTGACAGTCTTCTACCTAGTTTTCTCCCTTTCTCTCCAGGAGAGAACTGCCAATCATCAGCAGATGGGTGAGAGTGCAGGAGATTATGAATAACCATGACTCTTCTCAAGGCCTGGGCTGCAATGATTATGATGCCGGTTCATGGCAACCACTTACTTTTAGCTCATGAGTGACACATCGCTGAAATTAACAAGTCTGTCACTACTTTATGCTGCCCTCAGTGAGGTCAGCATAAAGTTGATGACAGGTTCCCTTTAATGGTAAATGAAAGAAGATTGTGGTCAGAAAGTGGGAAGGATAAGTTACTAAAGTTTGAGACTGAGCAGTGACGGAAGAAGACTAGATCAAGTATATTGCCCTGTTCATGCGTGGCAGACAGGGGCATAGCGTGGGGGGTGGCCGGGGAGGCCGTTGCCCCGGGCGCCAAATTTCAGGGGGCACCAGGCAGCTGAATGTTCATAGAGGGCCACGGGCCTATGGCTCCCATCCCCTCCGTTGTGCCTCATAGGCTTCAGGCCACTAGGCCTGAAGCCTATAAGGCAGTAGTGCGATGCAGGACTCGGTCACGTATCGATTACCTCACTGTGACCTCCTGCGTCGGATCTCGCGAGATGACGCGATGACGCGGCTCGGGAAGGCACAGTGAGCGAGGCGTTCGTGACCACCTGTGCCGGGACGCCACAAGCTGTGAGAGGTAAGTATAAAAAAAATATGTAATGTACCCTATGTTCTACCCTTTTTGCAAAGGTGCTGGGGGCACGAGAGGAGGACCACGACAGTACTCAGTGGACATCATAGTAATAATAAGAGTGGAGAGGCGGCCATTATATTAATAATAAAGAGGGGGACATTATATTAACAAAGAGGGGGCCATTATATTAATAATAAAGAGGGGGCCATTATATTAATAATAAAGAGGGGGCCATTACATTAATAATAAAGAGGGGGCCAATACATTATTATTAATGTAATGGCCGCCTCTTTTAAAATAATATAATGGCCCCCTCTTTATTATTAATACAATGGACCCCTCTTTATTATTAATATAATGGCCCCCTCTTTATTATTAATATAATGGCCCCCTCTTTATTATTATAATGGACCCCTCTTTATTATTATTATTATTATAATGCCCCCCTCTTTCAGGTCTGGGTGTATGGGAGAAGTGAAGTCCACCATAGGATAGGGCAGCAGGGGAAGCAGTGTCAGAGGGTTGAAGCCAGGTTTCTGTAAGGGCTAGCAAGTTCAGAGAGTGTAAGAGGAAGAAATCGTGGATTGTGTGTAGTGAAATCTGCAGTTAAATCAGTTAAATCCTGACAGAATCTTGAATATGTCCTAATAGGTTTTGATCTTTCTTGAAATTTGCCCCTTCACGCCATTGACAGCATGTGATAGTCACATCTCACCTCTTCTCTGCACAGTGACCTCTGCAAAGGTCAGAGAGCATGCCCACAACACTCTCCCATATATATCACTGGGGGAGATTTCTCAGGACTATAGTTTCCTACGGTAGTCTTGATATCCTGTGTGCCGGAGTGAGAAATGCGCCTTTGTTATATATATATATATATGGCAAATTTTGTCACAAATATGGTGTGCATCATAATTAGTAACTTTCTAACACTACAAAAGTGGAGTTGAAGCATTTCCCCACTATGACATCCAGGGGCGGATTGGCCATAGACCTTACAGGTAAATTTCCCACTGAGCCGATGCCCAGGGGGGCCGTCTGGGCCCTCCTCACAGTCGGCCAGTGGAAGTTTTTGGGGATGTATTTTGTGCTGATGGTGGCAGTATTTTGTAATGGACTGTTGGGACTGTGGTATTTGGCTCTGTTGGGGTGGTATAATGTGCCACAATATGGTATTGCTGGCCCTGCAACTTGTGTTCAGTGTTGGACTGGGGTGCCTAGTGCCCACCAGTAAAAAAAAATTTAGGGCTCCACCATACGCATACATTTAAATATTACCTGCTCACACAGCATCAAGAAGGTACTGTCACGACCATGTTTATGGCCGTGACTCCTTGGGAGCCGCATACAGTTGCACGCAGTTTGGGTTGTTGTGTAAACCGCAGCTGGAGGCATTTTGCTGTTTGCCTCAGGTGCGGTTGCCGCGGACAACAGGTATGTGTGCGGTTGCCTTGGAGTTGTGTGCGTGTATGTATGCACTTTTGTATGTCTGGTGTGCACTCAATTTTATGTTTGGTGTGCACTGACATCTTCCCTTCACTGTGGTTGCCCGTGGCAACGTTTGGTTGTATTGTGTACATGTGGTGGCAGTGTCCCGACCTTCGGGCTGACTCCCAGGACATGGTTGCCACCCATGTCGTTGCCTGCGGCAACAGCCACAGTGTTTTCTTGGGTTGTTCACTTCCCCTTTAAGTTTATGTCAAGTTTATGTGTGATGTCTATTTGATGTGTTCCTTGTTTTTCTGTGCAGCTATGGATCTGGGTCTCTGTGTGTGGATGCGTTGGGATCTTCAGCTTGCCCCCACAGAGATCCAGTCAGCAAGGCTGTGGCAGGTAGGTGGAACTGGTTCAGTTCACCTGCCATATCCATAGATCTGTTTGTGTTTTCCCTTTTCCCTGCAGCTTGGCCAGTGAGACCCCTGTTCCTCCGTGTCCAGAATGAACAGGCCGTCTTACCCTGACTCCTAGTCCAGGGACCGGTCGGAGGGTGAGTTAGGGATCCGAGGTTCCTGAGCATGGGTCCTCCTACCTTAAAGGTCGGCCCATGCAGCTAGGAGTTAGGGTCAGATTATGGATGCGATTAGGAGGTGACCTGCTCCCTAATTCTGTTGTCCTGGCCGAGCAGGGGTTGACATCATCTGGCATCGCACGGCTGAGGATTTTCCCCATCCTCAGCCGTGACAGTAGGACCACAAAGGCTCCTCACTTGGCCTTCCCTCGAAAGAGGGTGAAGCATGTACCGCCATCTGCGGATGGGGTGCATGCGCGTTCTCCGGAGGGAGAGCGTTATGGGGGTTTCACCGTTTACGGCGCGGTGAGTGGCATTCCCCGCCATTCCTTTATCACCGGTGTCCGTGTTGGTGTCCCCTTGTTTGTCATTTCCCTCCCCCCCTCCCATTGTTTTTTGTGCCTCACCAACTTTCCCTTTTTTTGTTGGGAGGGGCTTTGAGGGGTGGGAGTATCCCACCTTCGAAAGAGGGTGCAGCATGCAGTGCCATCTGCTTGTGGCCTGCATTCGCGTTCTCCGGAGGGAGAGCGTTAAGGGGGATCACCGTTAACGGCACGGTTGGTGGCTTATTCCCCGCCACCTTACCTTCCGTGTCCGTGTTGGTGATCCCTCGTCCCTCTCCATGTTCCCATCTCTGGTCATTTGCTGGCAGCATTCCGTTAGTTGTCCGGCTGCATGCTGGCTAGGAGTGTCTGCTGGCAGCGACTGGAGTGGGGACGTGAGTGGAGAGTCCCCTCGTCCATTCTCAGTGGTTCTCTTCCCGTGTCGGTGTGGCTGGCTGCAGGCCTCGTTGGACTGGCTTAGTGTGTGCTGGGAGAGGATGCAGCTGGCAGCGACTTTCTGGGAACCATTTCCTGAGAGTGGACGTTCCCTTCTCCTATCCCCTTGTGTGAGTCCCTCACTAGTTTTTTTTTTTTTGGTGGGGGGGGCTTTGAGGGGTGGGAGTGTCACGACCATGTTTATGGCCGTGACTCCTTGGGAGCCGCATACAGTTGCCCGCGATTTGGGTTGTTGTGTCAACCGCAGCTGGAGGCATTTTGCTGTTTGCCTCAGGTGCGGTTGCCGCGGACAACAGGTATGTGTGCGGTTGCCTTGGAGTTGTGTGCCTGTATGTATGCACTTTTGTATGTCTGGTGTGCACTCTATTTTATGTTTGGTGTGCACTGACATCTTCCCTTCACTGTGGTTGCCCGTGGCAACGTTTGGTTGTATTGTGTACATGTGGGGGCAGAGTCCCGGCCTTCGGGCTGACTCCCAGGACATGGTTGCCACCCATGTCGTTGCCTGCGGCAACAGCCACAGTGTGTTCTTGGGTTGTTCACTTCCCCTTTAAGTTTATGTCAAGTTTATGTGTGATGTCTATTTGATGTTTTCCTTGTTTTTCTGTGCAGCTATGGATCTGGGTCTCTGTGTGTGGATGCGTTGGGATCTTCAGCTTGCCCCCACAGAGATCCAGTCAGCAAGGCTGTGGCAGGTAGGTGGAACTGGTTCAGTTCACCTGCCATATTCATAGATCTGTTTGTGTTTCCCCTTTTCCCTGCAGCTTGGCCAGTAAGGCCCCTGTTCCTCCGTGTCCAGAAGGAACAGGCCGTCTTACCCTGACTCCTAGTCCAGGGACCGGTCGGAGGGTGAGTTAGGGATCCGAGGTTCCTGAGCATGGGTCCTCCTACCTTAAAGGTCAGCCCATGAAGCTAGGAGTTAGGCTCAGATTAGGGATGCGATTAGGAGGTGACCTGCTCCCTAATTCTGTCGTCCTGGCCGAGCAGGGGTTGACATCATCTGGCATCGCACGGCTGAAGATTTTCCCCGTCCTCAGCCGTGACAGGTACTGGAGGATTGAATATAAGGGGGTCCCTGCAGCAGCTTTGAGAAGGCAGATCCTAAGGAAAAGAGGATACTGGCTAGCTTTCCTCTATACCTAGAAGTCATCTCAGCTCTGATCGTGTCTATAATAATAAACTGGGGAGTTTCTTCAATAATCTTTCAATTTTTTTTAATATGAACATAGGCTGGTTAAGGTGCTGTACAGTATGTAGTGCAGTAGGTCTACTATGTTATGTGCCACTTGGCAGGGGGTGGGAGACTAGGGGCCCACCTTGCTCAGGGGCCCACTGGGGGATTTATCTGTACCCCTCTGGGTCAGTCTGAGCCTGCTCTTGGTGGCCCTGCCTTCCATCTATTTGGACCCGACAACAAAACAGGGCCACTTTTAGTAATTTTTCCAGGGCCAGTCCGCCCCGAATGACATCTCCAAACATTGGTTTCTTGTTGCCCACATGGCCGCTGTGAAGTGTACCTCTGAACTGCTGTTAATAGTTAAAAAATAAACAGATCAGAGAAACAAGAATATATACCTTCAGCTTTCATTCCTGATCCAATTTCTGTGTGCTATAACTCGCAGTTTAACACAGTTAGAGCCTCAGTCTCGGTCTTGTACCATTGAATCTCTACCTCTTCAGCTGGCTGAGATGTCAGCCGGCCTGGAGAGAGAGCGGGAGGCCAGTGAGGAGCATGCTAACAGGCTGCACAGTGAAGAAACATAGCTTGTCTCATTCTGAATGTACTTATCTATAAACATACATAAAATGCCAATAGTCCCCAACAAAATACATATCATCCAGTTCTGTTCTTCTCCATTTGATATATGTATATAGAATCTTTCTTCTTTATTCCTGGTATCAGCACTCCTCCTATTCGGCACAGGTGATTTTAATTAGCAGGAGTATATTAGTGTGAATGGACCTGCCAGCTCTCAGTTGGAGTTTCTGATAGCTTAGGACATGTTGTGTTACAACTGTTCAGTTGGCATGGTGGCCTTTTTTCACATGGTGCGGTGCTGCGCGGCGGCCATTGTTGCTGTGGTGCTGTGCTGGTGGGTAGGTGGGTCCCAGTGCCGGGGTGGCATTGCCAGGCAGCAGGGGTGCTGTTTGGCTGCTGGGTCCTGCCGTCTGCTGTTGTGGTGCTGTGGCGCTGGTGGTCGCCGTGCAGTGCCGTGCCAAATCTGGGGGTCGCTGCGCAGTGCTGCGCCAAGTTTAGAGTAGGTCCCACTCAAAGAGGCAACCTTGAAGCGGTGAGTGGGCTTATGCCTTTTGATCAAAATGTACACTAATGCCTCTTGCATGCAGTATAGGGGGCAGTACACTGAATATTGCGCTGAGAAGCGAGTTTAATTAGATCAAAGCATAGCATTGTCGACGTGCGATCCAGTTCTGTTTTTCTCCATTTGATAACAATATGGGAATTAGTACTGTGTGGCAGCACTAAGTGGAAAGCAGTGCCCTAGATTACCCTGTTATACATTGGGATGGCTCGGCCTTACAGGGCCAGCGCATCGCCCCCTGCTGGGGATTTCACATGGGTAGTTACCACCCCTTCTTTATGTGATTATTCTTTTTGCTTTATCTGGTGCGCTGAAGTTTTCCCTCTTTATGTAAACTTGGGAAGCAAGTGTATGTGTGTGGGTGGGGATAGGGGGGAGGGAGGGGAGCAATGCTAAATCCCTGTCCTGGTGCTGAAAAGCCGAGCTACACCTTTGTTGAGGTGCTGTATGTTTGGCAAACAATGCTCTAACACACTGGCAATTGTCTATGGACACCTTTGGGGCAATTTTTTATGATTGCACTTTACTCATTTTGAGCTAAAAATCATTTCCTCAGCAACATGAGCACATGCGGACATGGGACCAACACAGATGCCTTCAGCTGCCAAGCGCTCATGCAGCAAGTCTACTGACAGATGCCCTTTAATAATTGTGGTGCAACTGACACCAGTTGACCACTGATTATGTATAAAATGCTAGTGTTAATAAATGTCCACCATAAACTTTTATGGCATTCTACCGTACCTGAATAAGCAGTTCTTTAAGGGAAGTTTGTTTGGTGCCACACAGAGCACCATAAAGCGGTAAATGGATTGCCTACAGCTTTATATTACAGAGCCGCAGACATACTAGGTGGCTTCTTCCAGCCTCCACCAGGTCTTAAAGGAATTACCCCATCTTTCCGTTTCCATGGTGAGATGGGACTAAGTACCAGCCCTAGGTGGTTGAGCTTACGGAAATAGCCGACCTCTGCTGTTTCCATTACACCCATTGTAGTGAATGAGAGCTATGAGAGTTATGGAAGCAGAGTAGCTTGTTCTGTTACACTGTTTGTGTAGCTTCTATTCACCACAATACGAGTTACCTGGCCACCTAGGGCGGGTGCTTACTCCTGTCTCACCGTGGAGGCAGCTGGATAGGACAACCCCTTTAAGTTAAGAGCACTACTATCTATCTTTCAATCTACTACCTGATTTGGTACCTGATCTGGTATCTATATCCTTACCCTTTTTTTTCTTATTGTTGTTCCAGCAACTTGCAGAAATGTGGTTAATCTTAAAGTCTACTAGTTGGAACTACTTGGTACATTTATGCAGTCCGTAGCTGCCCGATGTGATCCAGCAGAAATGTGAACTCGTGTGGCACATAAGCTGTACATGGGCTGCTGCTTATCAGAAGTATCTAGATAAATCATTAACTTCTCTTCATGCTGAATGTGTGTGAGTCCCAGTCACATTGTTTTGTTTCACCTCCTTTTAGAAACTAGAATTGGTTGTTAGGGGATAATATTGCCTTTGTTAGATGCCTGCTGAATGAGGTAAGTTTGTAGGATGGAGGCCAACTTTTTTTTAAGCATACCACAGCCGGAGCAGACAGCCCTTTTAACCTTTGAAGTTTTATGACACTTTTTATAAACTAAAATGGATGTTCAATTTACTTTTTATTGCCTAAACAGAATGTGGTTTATGAATAGTCACTTAAAGAGGACCTGTCATATAGGAGATCAGAAAAAAGTGTGCCTTGTCCAGAAAGTAAATCTCTAAATGTTGTTCCTCGCTTACCCGACTTGCCCATTAATGAGAAAGATGACTCAGCATGTTAAATATGCTAATTCTCAAATGTGGTACTCAGTGTGGTATATTAAAGATCATACCAAAGTTCATCTGTGTGTGTGGATCAAGTTCAAGCAATGTGATAAAGAGGGGTCACTGGCTAACTGAGTTTGAAAAATGATGCAATTCTTTTGCAGTTATACCATTTGGTACTTGCACTTTCCTAGCACATTTGATAAATGTGCCCCACTGTCTTAGCTTGGGTACCAAAGGCTCACTGATGCTACAGATATCACTTCATTGTGTTAAATAGGCACATTCACAGGCCATTCCCATACTTTACCATCACCCATATGGTTGTGTCAATTGTGTATGACCACCATAGTTTATACTGGGACAAAGATGGGAAGTCCTAGGTACATCAAGGCAATGCCAGAATCTAGCATTCCATCTGGAAGTCAGAAAATAAATGAAAGAGACTGGTGAGTAAGGGTGCGATACAGCTGGCTCTCCCCCATTCAGTAGAACTGGTTGTTAAAACTGGTTGTTAAAAAGACATTGGCAGCACACTCAACTGATATTAGTCATGCCCAGGAGAAGTCATCATGGTGGTCTGGGATGGATGTAGAAAAAATGGATTGGCTGCTATGGGCAACTAAGGAAATTCATAAATCTCCTCCATATTTTTAAGGTATTTGTGTGCCTCTAAAATTGGAGTCATAGGAAGATATGAAGTGTGCTGTAGGATTTTAAAATGTGATGTTTTTTATGATCACGCTATGCTATCAATAAGAATGAGTGGAGTTGTCCAATGCTACATTAATATTTGTTTTGTGATTGGATAAAGTAACACTGTTTTTATAAGGAATGCACTTTTTTGGAACACAATGAAAAAGAAAGTTTAATTCACCACACACGGCAATCCCAATTAAAAATAACTATTTAGTTATTGTGCAGTGTGAAACTTCTTTTTATAGTTGTTGGTGCTGCTTCTCCAGAAATAGATTCCGCAGTGCACGGCTGCTTGCTGTGTCTGCTCTCTCTGCTCTCCCCCTCCCACCTTTTAGTGTTAGAGATAACAGTAGGAAGCAGGAATAGGATGTACCTGGGAAGATTAAAGAGTGGATAAAGGAAAAGCATCCAACTTCAATGAGGATAAATCACAAAAGCTAAACTTTATCACAGTATAGATAGGGAGATAGACACATAAAGGACAGGGAGGAGGATTGCATGCAGGCTGTACAGTGGGATGAGAACTGACAGCAAACTGCAGGTGGAGGGGAAAGCACACACTCCTCAGCATTAGTGTTTGTCAGTACAAAGGAGAAGAGGTCCCTCATGGGCTGTAGAAGGAGAAATCAGTATAGGACTAAAGCTGTACTGATACATGAAAACTAGTGATGGCAGCAGTATCATGGACACACAGACCTCACATCCAGCATGGGCACATTCACATCACCACTTGCAATAAGTCATTGTGTACATGGCTTTATTATTGACTTGTATCTCATTATCTTGGCCTTTAGATTTCTTATACAAGGCTTGCATGGAAGAATATAACTATGACAATACTAGTATGAAATAAAAGCAATTTCATGAAGTGACTACAAATGAATGACTGTACATAAAATGCAATAACCACCACAGTAAACATTACATCATTTATACGTCTTACTCTTCTTCTTAACCTTGCAAACCATTAAAAATATAATAGAAAGTATTAGTTTGTCATTTACATGAGGCAGCAACTTAAAGACTGGCTGGCAGTCAGGGTCGCAGAAGAGGTCACTGTTGGTCAGATGCTTGAAAGGTATGCCCGGCCTTTCAGCAGAAACACACAAATGCATTCTTTGTCACAGTTCAGCAACCTAGCCATCTCTTTTGTTAAATCATTAATGGCACGTACTGCCAGGTAAATTTACACAGGCTGTAAATCTATAAATGGCATGGGAAAAGATGTGGTACAATGATTTTCATATCTAACTAAGAAAACATCAGATTAAGTAGCAGAGAAATAGATTGAATCTGAGTCACCCAGAAAGATTGTGCATATGCTCAGCTAGTAGAGGGAAGACGGAATTTGTATTGGCACTCCCACGTTCTGAAACTGCAACAATTTCTAGAAATATACTGTATGGGATCTACAGAGTGTACATATCTCAGATTGAGGACAGAACACACAAAATGATTTGCTTTTATCATCGTGTTTAGGCTTTGTTTACATCACTGTTATTTTGTTATGTTGGAGTAATCTAGGGATATAGGAGAAAGTGAAGAATATGAAACCTACAGTAGTATATTAGAAGTGTAAAAAACTATAGCACTATATCAAAAGTAATAGGCTTAAAACATGACTTTTTGGTCCACTTTAATCCATCAACCGACTTTAATTTCTCTAATTAAATAATACATGAAACAGCAAAATAAAACCAAAGCAAATTTGTTTATGACAAAGGAAAGCAAGAAAACTATGTGGGTCATTTATTAAGACCGGCATTTTAGACGCCGGTCCTCATAAGCCTTTGCGCTGGTGGTGGCTGTTCCAAAGTTATGTAGAGGCACCACCATTTCCACCGCCTGTCTATATGTACATCAGCTCCCTTGCTGACATAGATTTAGACCATTTTCTAAGCTTTTTAGGCATAGAAAATCATAAATGAGATGGGCCTGCTGGCCCGCCCCTTTCCTGCCCACACCAAGTCACCTTTTTTTAGACCTGGAGTGAGCGGGAAAAGTCACAGATTGTGATGTAATTAATCTTTGCACCACAATGGCAGATATAGGTAAAAAATTATATATATCTGATAATAAATGACCCCCTATATCCACATCAGCATGGATCACATGATAGTGCTCATCCTCAACATGTTAAGTTCTCCACTTCAGAGATTCAATTACTAAATTATTATACTGAATTAAGATAGGCATGCTTAGGCTCAGGCAACATTGCCACTGAAAGTCACAGGTAAATCACATTTATTCCCTATGGGCCAAAACAATTTAATGATGAAAGGTCTTGCCTGTTCACAAAATTTCCAACAGTTTTACTTCAGTTTGCTTGCATCTTTTCTGTGTATACTTATAATGAATGTAAAGCATCTTACTCTTAGGCCCCTTTCACATGGGTGAGTTTTCGGCGCGGGTGCAATGTGTGAGGTGAACGCATTGCACCCGCACTGAATTCAGACCCATTCACTTCAATGGGGCTGTGCACATGAGCAATGATTTTCACGCATCACTTGTGCGTTGCGTGAAAATCGCAGCATGTTCTATATTCTGCGTTTTTCACGCAACGCAGGCCCCCGTAGAAATAAATGGGGCTGCGTGAAAATAGCAAGCATCCACAAGCAAATGCGGATGCGGTGCGTTTTTCACGCATGGTTGCTAGGAGATGATAGGGAAGAGCAACCCCGGACCCATTAAAGTAAATTCACTGTATTATTTTCCCTTATAACATGGTTGTAAGGGAAAATAATGGCATTCTTAATACTGAAGAATAAAAGGATCTTCTATCTTCATTCAGCAGGACCTGCGCTGACCCTGCAGCAGGACCTGCGCACGTGGTGAGTGCGATTACGTCATCAAAGGTCCTTTTACAGGCCCTGAAAGAAGAAGAAAGAAGGCGATGCCGGCTGCGCGATCAAGTGTATAAGGTGAGTTAATTTTTATAATTTTTTTAACCCCTCAATAGACATTTTTGTAAGAATTCTGTATTAAGAATGCTATTATTTTCCCTTATAACCATGTTATAAGGGAAAATAATAAAATCTACAGAACACCTAACCCAAACCCGAACTTCAGTGAAGAAGTACGGGTTCGGGTCTGGGTGCCACATACAGTTTTTTATCACGCGCGTGCAAAACGCATTGTATCCGCGCGCTAAAAACTGAACAGCGCAACGCAATCGCTGTCAAAACTGACTAAAATTGCATGCGCACTCGCGCGGGTTTCCCGCAATGCACACACGACGCATCCGGAGCAAATCCGGGACGCCCGTTTGAAAGAGGCCTTACAATTTTACTTCTCTAGCTAGTACATGTACACATCAAGTAGCCTGAATAGTTTACTTACTTTGTTGACTAGCTGTATTACCTGATTAACTGTCACTTCATTGTCTAGTATATGGTTTGAGAAATTACTTTTTAAAAACATGTAGAATGTCAAAAACGTACCTGTATTGGCCCCAACGGCAAGATCTCCAGTTTCGGCACATCCAACATGGGAAAGATGCGCTTTGAAGCTGCGTACCCTGGTGACACGACAGCATCCTTGTTTTTTTTTTCTCGGGAGAGTTGTAAATCTAAGGCCTCACTCCTCTGGGACAGAAGCCCAGAGGGTGGGCATCATTATTTCCCTACTTTAGGGAGACCTGCAGAAGTGAGCATTTTCCCTGTCACCCAACTCCCATGAGCTGCTTTCTGTGGATCGCTTTTTCTACTCATTAGGTCTCTTATATATACAGCTGGACAGGTCAGCTTATGTTGAAAGCTAGCTTCTGTCTTTGAGTCAGGGAAAATGACCAGTGGAGGAGTACTGTTTGGAACTCACAACAAGTGGTGTACTGCCTTTCTAAGCAAGAGAGATCTGTCTATGTCTGTCACTCTTCTCTCCTCTCTGTCCCTAAATCTTCTGTATATAAAGCTTCTGAGGAGCCAGTGCCGTACTGAGAAGTACTGAGAAGTAAGGGCCACATAGCAAGGATCAAACCAGGCCCCCCACACAGTACAGAAGGGTTTCTGCCTAAACCCCTTTCAATGACCATTGGGTAGAGTACTGACCAAGTTTTCACCCGCAGTAGAAGAGAAGGGTCCTCTCTTGCCCTCTCTTGCAGTCGCATGGTGTGCTGCGATGGTAGTTATGCCCCTGCGAGGAGCATATGCAAGTCCATGCCATGTCTTTTCAGCAGCAGAAGAAACATCAACAGAAGAATGGATTGTGCTTTTACTGAGGCAGCTCTGTCCATCAACTGCGGTCCTGTTCATTGAGACTAAGGCCCCATGCACACGACAGTTGTTTTTTGTGTCCGCAAATTGTGCGTCCGCTAAAAAAAACGGATGCGGCATCTGTTTTTTTGTAGGATTCGTTTTTTTCCACAGATCCCTTGTAATAAATGCCTATCCTTGTCCGCAAATGTGAAAAAAGTAGGACATGCACAATTTTTTTTGCTGAAGGGAAACACGGACGACGGACGAGGAACACAAACGGATGAACCATCAGCATTTTTTTGCTGACCCATTGAAATGAATGGGTCCCCAACCTATCCGCAAAAAAAACGGCAGAGAAAAACAACTGTCGTGTGCATGAGGCCTAAATGTAGAAAACTTCAGCGACTGAATGTTGATCTTGAAGGACGAGTATTTCACTAAAAATCTGATAGAGTTCCCTTGCCATTTAATTAATCCTCACAGGAAAGTTCTGCATCTGGTCAGGCTTTTGTTGACTCGGGAGCGACTGTAAATTTTGTTATTTCTAATTTTGTCTCCACTTTGGGTCTTGTGGTTTATAAACTACCTAAAGCCATTCTGGTGTCTGGGGTGGATACCACTCCATTAGCCAAAGGATTTATTGAACATCAATCTCTTTATTTAGTTATAACAGTTGGATCTATCCATTCCGAAAAAAAAAATTATATTGTATGAACAATCTGTCTGCTGACGTTATTTTAGGTTTACCCTTCTTAAGAAAGCATTGTCCAGTTTTTGATTGGAGCTCTGGGGGACTAAATTAAGTGGGTTCCTCAGTGCTGTAATCATTGCTTGTCTGTTCAGCTCTCTTGCTTGGAGCTGGAAGAAGGTTCTATTCCTGGATGTATTCTCCAAGGAGGCTTCTTAAGCTTTACCTCCTCATTGAGAATATGATTGTGCCATTGAGCTGGTCCCTGGTACTCTGGGCCTGAAACACTGGCAATGAGAGACTATGTTCAGGATAGCCTAAAGAAAGGGCACATCTGACCGCCTGTTTCTCCCATAGGGGCTGGCTGTGACCAAGAGTGACATGGGGGTACCCCTCAAAAAGGGGAAGTGGACATCTTTATATATCTTTTTTTTCCCAAAAGGTATTTAGCTGCATACAGATTTTCATGCCTCCTTGTCAAGTCTATAAAAGATAGAAGGTGATCACGATCGGGGACCTTGCTAGATACGAGCTATCAGAAGAAAGGCCAAGAACACCACCTTCTTGATGAAGATAAACATCCAACATCCATAGCAATATATATATATATATATATATATATAAATATGTATATATGGAAGTGCCAAGTAGGGGACTATATAGATATATATAGATATGCCCCATTGTTGGTATATATACAGTATATCTATATATGTATATTGGCCCCTTGAATGGCCAGTGGGGATATATGTTAGGCATATCCCCTGTATATATATTTCTATGGGCGAAGTATTTGCCCATATGTTCCCTGTAGGTGTATGTGGGCCCAGTATATGGGTATATACAGTGTATATATATATATATATATATATATAGTGAAAAAATCAACCGGCAGCACCACAACTGAAACAAAAACAGGTGCAAGGTCCGAGTACGGTAACTGGAGCTTACCCACTAGTAGACAAATAGAAAAAATCGGACAGCACTCCAGACGGTTTCTTCGGTAAAGCAAGTAAGATTTAATCACCCATGTGGTGGCAGCAAAAAAGCAACGTTTCGGCTCTACATGAGCCTTTCTCAAGGCTTGAGAAAGGCTCATGTAGAGCCGAAACGTTGCTTTTTTGCTGCCACCACATGGGTGATTAAATCTTACTTGCTTTACCGAAGAAACCGTCTGGAGTGCTGTCCGATTTTTTCTATTTATATATATATATATATATATATATATATATACAGATGAAACTCCAAAAATTTGAATATCGCGCAAAAGTCCATTTATTTCAGTAATGCAAATTAAAAGGAATCGCATTAATGCAGCTTAACATTATAATTTTGTGAAAAAGTTCAATATTTTAAGCTCAAAGTGTCACTCGCTAGTCGGCTAATTAGTCCATACCCCCTGGTACCTCAAAATTGTGACTTTGGGGTTTCATAAGCTGGAAGCCATAATCATCCAAATTATAACAAATAAAGGCCTGAAATATCTCGCTTTGCATGTAATGAGTCTATCTCATATGTTAGTTTCACCTTTTAAGTTGCATTACTGAAATAAATGCACAATATTCTAATATTTCGTGTTTCACCTGTATATCCTAAATGCTTACATACAAATAATACCTCTATGCACTCAGTGTGTATGTGCAGAGATATACGTCACACCTCAAATTAACTTAATTCCACTTGTGGACTAGGCATATAAAATATAACTTTCACTAATAAATCACTAAAAGCATAGGTGGTTGTAGTGGGACGAAACAAAAACATACATACATATATACACATAAATTGCCACCATCTGGGGCCGCGGTAGGATAATTATGGGTGGATCTTACCCCGTCCTGTAGACACACAACCACCAAACAGTGGGTGGCGTCAGTGCCCTGGTATAACAATAGGCCACTGGTGACCAGTGCTTCTGTGGGTATGGCGGTATGGACACTCCTATTGTGCCCTGATCTAAAGCCCTCCCTGTATAGGTGATTAAGGGGCTATCCTCATTGACCTGCCTCACCAACACAGAGCACCCGCCCCGACAGGGGCGACCCCATACGGAACCTGTCCCTATAATGGGGCCTAGTCCCTGTAAAGCCCTTACTATATAGCCCTACATGCCATGTTTCATTCCATAGAGTTGGAACTCATCAGGGGCTTACTGAAGTTAAAGGGTTTCTGCAAAAAAACAGAAATGGGCAATTGGTCTCAATAGGAATCAGATTGGTTTACGTTTTACTTCAGAGTGTGATGAGACACAGTTGCCTTTTTTGGATATTCTTATTACCAAAAATCAAGACGGAAGTCTTGAGACAACAATTTTCCGCAAGCCGACCTTGACGAATTCCCTCCTGAGGTAGGACAGTTGTCATCCTTTCCCCCTCAGGAGGGGGATCCCTCGGGGTCAATATTTAAGGATAAGGAGGAATTGCTCCAAAGACGCACAATTTCAAAAACAAGCAGCTACCTTGAAAAAGAGATTCATGGATCGTGGCTACCCTATTGGTACATTAACACTGGCCTATCAGGCTGCCAAGGCCCGTGACCGCACCTCTCTTCTTACCCCCCAAAAAAAGATAACAACTAGTGACAATGCTTCTCTAACAAAGGCACAAGAGATACACCTGATCAGTACATTCAATGAGTCCTCTACTGGCATAAGAGAAATAATTGCAAAACATTGGCATGTACTTAGAATGGATCCTGACTAGAGTTGAGCGAACACCTGGATGTTCGGGTTCGAGAAGTTCGGCCGAACATCCCGGAAATGTTCGGGTTCGGGATCCGAACCCGATCCGAACTTCGTCCCGAACCCGAACCCCATTGAAGTCAATGGGGACCCGAACTTTTCGGCACTAAAAAGGCTGTAAAACAGCCCAGGAAAGAGCTAGAGGGCTGCAAAAGGCAGCAACATGTAGGTAAATCCCCTGCAAACAAATGTGGATAGGGAAATGAATTAAAATAAAAATTAAATAAATAAAAATTAACCAAAATCAATTGGAGAGAGGTTCCATAGCAGAGAATCTGGCTTCCCGTCACCCACCACTGGAACAGTCCATTCTCAGATATTTAGGCCCCGGCACCCAGGCAGAGGAGAGAGGTCCCGTAACAGAGAATCTGTCTTCATGTCAGCAGAGAATTAGTCTGCATGTCATAGCAGAGAATGAGGCTTCACGTCAGCCACCACTGCAACAGTCCATTGGCATATATTTAGGCCCAGCACCCAGGCAGAGGAGGGAGGTCCCGTAACAGAGAATCTGTCTTCATGTCAGCAGAGAATTAGTCTGCATGTCATAGCAGAGAATGAGGCTTCACGTCAGCCACCACTGCAACAGTCCATTGGCATATATTTAGGCCCAGCACACACACAGGCAGAGGAGAGAGGTCCCGTAACAGACAATCTGGCTTCATGTCAGCAGAGAATCAGTCTGCATGTCATAGCAGAGAATGAGGCTTCACGTCAGCCACCACTGCAACAGTCCATTGGCATATATTTAGGCCCAGCACACACACAGGCAGAGGAGAGAGGTCCCGTAACAGAGAATCTGTCTTCATGTCAGCAGAGAATCAGTCTGCATGTCATAGCAGAGAATGAGGCTTCACGTCAGCCACCACTGCAACAGTCCATTGGCATATATTTAGGCCCAGCACCCAGGCAGAGGAGGGAGGTCCCGTAACAGAGAATCTGTCTTCATGTCAGCAGAGAATTAGTCTGCATGTCATAGCAGAGAATGAGGCTTCACGTCAGCCACCACTGCAACAGTCCATTGGCATATATTTAGGCCCAGCACCCAGGCAGAGGAGGGAGGTCCCGTAACAGAGAATCTGTCTTCATGTCAGCAGAGAATTAGTCTGCATGTCATAGCAGAGAATGAGGCTTCACGTCAGCCACCACTGCAACAGTCCATTGGCATATATTTAGGCCCAGCACACACACAGGCAGAGGAGAGAGGTCCCGTAACAGAGAATCTGGCTTCATGTCAGCAGAGAATCAGTCTGCATGTCATAGCAGAGAATGAGGCTTCACGTCAGCCACCACTGCAACAGTCCATTGGCATATATTTAGGCCCAGCACACACACAGGCAGAGGAGAGAGGTCCCGTAACAGAGGATCTGGCTTCATGTCAGCAGAGAATCAGTCTGCATGTCATAGCAGAGAATCAGGCTTCACGTCAGCCACCACTGCAACAGTCCATTGTCATAAATTTAGGCCCAGCACCCAGGCAGAGGAGAGAGGTCCCGTAACAGACAATCTGGCTTCATGTCAGCAGAGAATTAGTCTGCATGTCATAGCAGAGAATGAGGCTTCACGTCAGCCACCACTGCAACAGTCCATTGGCATATATTTAGGCCTAGCACACAGGCAGAGGAGAGAGGTCCCGTAACAGACAATCTGGCTTCATGTCAGCAGAGAATCAGTCTGCATGTCATAGCAGAGAATGAGGCTTCACGTCACCCACCACTGCAACAGTCCATTGGCATATATTTAGGCCTAGCACACAGGCAGAGCAGAGAGGTCCCGTAACAGACAATCTGGCTTCATGACAGCAGAGAATCAGTCTGCATGTCATAGCAGAGAATGAGGCTTCACGTCACCCACCACTGCAACAGTCCATTGGCATATATTTAGGCCTAGCACACAGGCAGAGCAGAGAGGTCCCGTAACAGACGATCTGGCTTCATGTCAGCAGAGAATCAGTCTGCATGTCATAGCAGAGAATGAGGCTTCACGTCACCCACCACTGTAACAGTCCATTGGCATATATTTAGGCCTAGCACACAGGCAGAGCAGAGAGGTCCCGTAACAGACAATCTGGCTTCATGTCAGCAGAGAATCAGTCTGCATGTCATAGCAGAGAATCAGGCTTCACGTCAGCCACCACTGCAACAGTCCATTGTCATAAATTTAGGCCCAGCACCCAGGCAGAGGAGAGAGGTCCCGTAACAGACAATCTGGCTTCATGTCAGCAGAGAATTAGTCTGCATGTCATAGCAGAGAATCAGGCTTCATGTCAGCCACCACTGCAACAGTCCATTGGCATATATTTAGGCCTAGCACACAGGCAGAGGAGAGGTTCATTCAACTTTGGGTAGCCTCGCAATATAATGGTAAAATGAAAATAAAAATAGGATTGAATGAGGAAGTGCCCTGGAGTCCAATAATATATGGTTATGGGGAGGTAGTTAATGTCTAATCTGGACAAGGGACGGACAGGTCCTGTGGGATCCATGCCTGGTTCATTTTTATGAACGTCAGCTTGTCCACATTGGCTGTAGACAGGCGGCTGCGTTTGTCTGTAATGACGCCCCCTGCCGTGCTGAATACACGTTCAGACAAAACGCTGGCTGCCGGGCAGGCCAGCACCTCCAAGGCATAAAAGGCTAGCTCTGGCCACGTGGACAATTTAGAGACCCAGAAGTTGAATGGGGCCGAACCATCAGTCAGTACGTGGATTGGTGTGCACACGTACTGTTCCACCATGTTAGTGAAATGTTGCCTCCTGCTAACACGTTGCGTATCAGGTGGTGGTGCAGTTAGCTGTGGCGTGTTGACAAAAGTTTTCCACATCTCTGCCATGCTAACCCTGCCCTCAGAGGAGCTGGCCGTGACACAGCTGCCTTGGCGACCTCTTGCTCCTCCTCTGCCTTGGCCTTGGGCTTCCACTTGTTCCCCTGTGACATTTGGGAATGCTCTCAGTAGCGCGTCTACCAACGTGCGCTTGTACTCGCGCATCTTCCTATCACGCTCCAGTGCAGGAAGTAAGGTGGGCACATTGTCTTTGTAGCGTGGATCCAGCAGGGTGGCAACCCAGTAGTCCGCACAGGTTAAAATGTGGGCAACTCTGCTGTCGTTGCGCAGGCACTGCAGCATGTAGTCGCTCATGTGTGCCAGGCTGCCCAGGGGTAAGGACAAGCTGTCCTCTGTGGGAGGCGTATCGTCATCGTCCTGCCTTTCCCCCCAGCCACGCACCAGTGATGGACCCGAGCTGCGTTGGGTGCCACCCCGCTGTGACCATGCTTCATCCTCATCCTCCTCCACCTCCTCCTCATCCTCGTCCTCCTCGTCCTCCAGTAGTGGGCCCTGGCTGGCCACATTTGTACCTGGCCTCTGCTGTTGCCAAAAACCTCCCTCTGAGTCACTTCGAAGAGACTGGCCTGAAAGTGCTAAAAATGACCCCTCTTCCTCCTCCTCCTCCTCCTCCTGGGCCACCTCCTCTTCCATCATCGCCCTAAGTGTTTTCTCAAGGAGACATAGAAGTGGTATTGTAACGCTGATAACGGTGTCATCGCCACTGGCCATGTTGGTGGAGTACTCGAAACAGCGCAACAGGGCACACAGGTCTCGCATGGAGGCCCAGTCATTGGTGGTGAAGTGGTGCTGTTCTGTAGTGCGACTGACCCGTGCGTGCTGCAGCTGAAACTCCACTATGGCCTGCTGCTGCTCGCACAGTCTGTCCAGCATGTGCAAGGTGGAGTTCCACCTGGTGGGCACGTCGCATATGAGGCGGTGAGCGGGAAGGCCGAAGTTACGCTGTAGCGCAGACAGGCGAGCAGCAGCAGGATGTGAACGCCGGAAGCGCGAACAGACGGCCCGCACTTTATGCAGCAGCTCTGACATGTCGGGGTAGTTGTGAATGAACTTCTGCACCACCAAATTCAGCACATGCGCCAAGCAAGGGATGTGCGTCAAATTGGCTAGTCCCAGAGCTGCAACGAGATTTCGCCCATTATCACACACCACCAGGCCGGGCTTGAGGCTCACCGGCAGCAACCACTCGTCGGTCTGTTGTTCAATACCCCGCCACAACTCCTGTGCGGTGTGGGGCCTGTCCCCCAAACATATGAGTTTCAGAATGGCCTGCTGACGTTTACCCCGGGCTGTGCTGAAGTTGGTGGTGAAGGTGTGTGGCTGACTGGATGAGCAGGTGGAAGAAGAGGAGGAGGAAGCCGAGAAGGAGGAGGTGGCAACAGGAGGCAAAGAATGTTGCCCTGCGATCCTTGGCGGCGGAAGGACGTGCGCCAAACAGCTCTCCGCCTGGGGCCCAGCTGCCACTACATTTACCCAGTGTGCAGTTAGGGAGATATAGCGTCCCTGGCCGTGCTTACTGGTCCACGTATCTGTGGTTAGGTGGACCTTGCTACAGATGGCGTTGCGCAGTGCACACTTGATTTTATCGGATACTTGGTTGTGCAGGGAAGGCACGGAGAAGTAGTGCCGGCTGGGAACAACATACTGTGGGACAGCAAGCGACATGAGCTGTTTGAAGCTGTCTGTGTCCACCAGCCTAAATGACAGCATTTCATAGGCCAGTAGTTTAGAAATGCTGGCATTCAGGGCCAGGGATCGAGGGTGGCTAGGTGGGAATTTACGCTTTCTATCAAATGTTTGTGAGATGGAGAGCTGAACGCTGGCGTGTGACATGGTTGAGACGCTTGGTGACGGAGGTGGTGGTGGTGGTGTTGGTGGTACATCCCCTGTTTGCTGGGCGGCAGGTGCCAACGTTCCTCCAGAGGCGGAGGAAGAGGCCGAGGCGGCAGCAGCAGAATAGGCCGAGGCGGCAGCAGCAGAAGAGGTAGCAGGGGGAGCCTGAGTGACTTCCTTGGTTTTAAGGTGTTTACTCCACTGCAGTTCATGCTTTGCATGCAGGTGCCTGGTCATGCAGGTTGTGCTCAGGTTCAGAACGTTAATGCCTCGCTTCAGGCTCTGATGGCACAGCGTGCAAACCACTCGGGTCTTGTCGTCAGCACATTGTTTGAAGAAGTGCCATGCCAGGGAACTCCTTGAAGCTGCCTTTGGGGTGCTCGGTCCCAGATGGCGGCGGTCAGTAGCAGGCGGAGTCTCTTGGCGGCGGGTGTTCTGCTTTTGCCCACTGCTCCCTCTTTTGCTACGCTGTTGGCTCGGTCTCACCACTGCCTCTTCCTCCGAACTGTGAAAGTCAGTGGCACGACCTTCATTCCATGTGGGGTCTAGGACCTCATCGTCCCCTGCATCGTCTTCCACCCAGTCTTGATCCCTGACCTCCTGTTCAGTCTGCACACTGCAGAAAGACGCAGCAGTTGGCACCTGTGTTTCGTCATCATCAGAGACATGCTGAGGTGGTATTCCCATGTCCTCATCATCAGGAAACATAAGTGGTTGTGCGTCAGTGCATTCTATGTCTTTCACCGCTGGGGAAGGGCTAGGTGGATGCCCTTGGGAAACCCTGCCAGCGGAGTCTTCAAACAGCATAAGAGACTGCTGCATAACTTGAGGCTGAGACAGTTTCCCTGGTATGCATGGGGGTGATGTGACAGACTGATGGGGTTGGTTTTCAGGCGCCATCTGTGCGCTTTCTGCAGAAGACTGGGTGGGAGATAATGTGAACGTGCTGGATCCACTGTCGGCCACCCAATTGACTAATGCCTGTACCTGCTCAGGCCTTACCATCCTTAGAACGGCATTGGGCCCCACCATATATCGCTGTAAATTCTGGCGGCTACTGGGACCTGAGGTAGTTGGTACACTAGGACGTGTGGATGTGGCAGAACGGCCACGTCCTCTCCCAGCACCAGAGGGTCCACTAACACCACCACGACCATGTCCACGTCCGCGTCCCTTACTAGATGTTTTTCTCATTGTTATGGTTCACCACAACAACAAATATATTATTTGGCCCAATGTATTGTATTCAAATTCAGCGGGATATAAATTTGAGGCCTAGTATTTAGGCGCTGGGTGACCGGTATGGATTTAGTGACAGAATTAGACTTGGAAATGCACAGAAGCGTGTGTGTGTGAAGTTATTCTGAATGACCCAATGTGCACCTTGAATATTATATACCCTTTTAGGGATAGATTTCAAATAGCTCTGATATAGCAGAAACCACTAAATTATGAAATTGCTAAATTGGGAATTGTATTTCAACCCAGAACAAAAAATGTGCTTTGACGGACACTAAATAACTTTCCCAGCCACAACAGGACAGCGTTAACGAGAGATTTAGCAGGATATAATTTGAGGCCTAGTATTTAGGCGCTGGGTGACCGGTATGGATTTAGTGACAGAATTAGACTTGGAAATGCACAGAAGCGTGTGTGTGTGAAGTTATTCTGAATGACCCAATGTGCACCTTGAATATTATATACCCTTTTAGGGATAGATTTCAAATAGCTCTGATATAGCAGAAACCACTAAATTATGAAATTGCTAAATTGGGAATTGTATTTCAACCCAGAACAAAAAATGTGCTTTGACGGACACTAAATAACTTTCCCAGCCAAAACAGGACAGCGTTAACGAGAGATTTAGCAGGATATAAATTTGAGGCCTAGTATTTAGGCGCTGGGTGACAGGTATGGGTTTAGTGACAGAATTAGACTTAGAAATACACAGTAGCGGGTGTGTGTGAAGTTATTCTGAATGACCCAATGTGCACCTTGAATATTATATACCCTTTTAGGGATAGATTTCAAATAGCTCTGATATAGCAGAAACCACTAAATTATGAAATTGCTAAATTGGGAATTGTATTTCAACCCAGAACAAAAAATGTGCTTTGACGGACACTAAATAACTTTCCCAGCCACAACAGGACAGCGTTAACGAGAGATTTAGCAGGATATAAATTTGAGGCCTAGTATTTAGGCGCTGGGTGACAGGTATGGGTTTAGTGACAGAATTAGACTTAGAAATACACAGTAGCGGGTGTGTGTGAAGTTATTCTGAATGACCCAATGTGCACCTTGAATATTATATACCCTTTTAGGGATAGATTTCAAATAGCTCTGATATAGCAGAAACCACTAAATTATGAAATTGCTAAATTGGGAATTGTATTTCAACCCAGAACAAAAAATGTGCTTTGACGGACACTAAATAACTTTCCCAGCCACAACAGGACAGCGTTAACGAGAGATTTAGCAGGATATAAATTTGAGGCCTAGTATTTAGGCGCTGGGTGACAGGTATGGGTTTAGTGACAGAATTAGACTTAGAAATACACAGTAGCGGGTGTGTGTGAAGTTATTCTGAATGACCCAATGTGCACCTTGAATATTATATACCCTTTTAGGGATAGATTTCAAATAGCTCTGATATAGCAGAAACCACTAAATTATGAAATTGCTAAATTGGGAATTGTATTTCAACCCAGAACAAAAAATGTGCTTTGACGGACACTAAATAACTTTCCCAGCCACAACAGGACAGCGTTAACGAGAGATTTAGCAGGATATAAATTTGAGGCCTAGTATTTAGGCGCTGGGTGACAGGTATGGGTTTAGTGACAGAATTAGACTTAGAAATACACAGTAGCGGGTGTGTGTGAAGTTATTCTGAATGACCCAATGTGCACCTTGAATATTATATACCCTTTTAGGGATAGATTTCAAATAGCTCTGATATAGCAGAAACCACTAAATTATGAAATTGCTAAATTGGGAATTGTATTTCAACCCAGAACAAAAAATGTGCTTTGACGGACACTAAATAACTTTCCCAGCCACAACAGGACAGCGTTAACGAGAGATTTAGCAGGATATAAATTTGAGGCCTAGTATTTAGGCGCTGGGTGACAGGTATGGGTTTAGTGACAGAATTAGACTTAGAAATACACAGTAGCGGGTGTGTGTGAAGTTATTCTGAATGACCCAATGTGCACCTTGAATATTATATACCCTTTTAGGGATAGATTTCAAATAGCTCTGATATAGCAGAAACCACTAAATTATGAAATTGCTAAATTGGGAATTGTATTTCAACCCAGAACAAAAAATGTGCTTTGACGGACACTAAATAACTTTCCCAGCCACAACAGGACAGCGTTAACGAGAGATTTAGCAGGATATAAATTTGAGGCCTAGTATTTAGGCGCTGGGTGACAGGTATGGGTTTAGTGACAGAATTAGACTTAGAAATACACAGTAGCGGGTGTGTGTGAAGTTATTCTGAATGACCCAATGTGCACCTTGAATATTATATACCCTTTTAGGGATAGATTTCAAATAGCTCTGATATAGCAGAAACCACTAAATTATGAAATTGCTAAATTGGGAATTGTATTTCAACCCAGAACAAAAAATGTGCTTTGACGGACACTAAATAACTTTCCCAGCCACAACAGGACAGCGTTAACGAGAGATTTAGCAGGATATAAATTTGAGGCCTAGTATTTAGGCGCTGGGTGACAGGTATGGGTTTAGTGACAGAATTAGACTTGGAAATACACAGTAGCGGGTGTGTGTGAAGTTATTCTGAATGACCCAATGTGCACCTTGAATATTATATACCCTTTTAGGGATAGATTTCAAATAGCTCTGATATAGCAGAAACCACTAAATTATGAAATTGCTAAATTGGGAATTGTATTTCAACCCAGAACAAGAAATGTGCTTGAACGGACACTAAATAACTCGCCCAGCTACAGCACTAAGGACAGATTTAGCTGGATATAAATTTGAGGCCTAGTATTTAGGCGCTGGGTGACAGGTATGGGTTTAGTGACAGAATTAGACTTGGAAATGCACAGTAGCGGGTGTGTGAAGTTATTCTGAATGTCCCTATGTGCACCTTCAATATGATCTACCCTTTTAGGGATAGATTTCAAATAGCTCTGATATAGCAGAAACCACTAAATTATGAAATTGCTAAATTGGGAATTGTATTTCAACCCAGAACAAGAAATGTGCTTGAACGGACACTAAATAACTCGCCCAGCTACAGCACTAACGACAGATTTAGCTGGATATGAATTTGAGGCCTAGTATTTAGGCGCTGGGTGACAGGTATGGGTTTAGTGACAGAATTAGACTTGGAAATACACAGTAGCGGGTGTGTGTGAAGTTATTCTGAATGACCCAATGTGCACCTTGAATATTATATACCCTTTTAGGGATAGATTTCAAATAGCTCTGATATAGCAGAAACCACTAAATTATGAAATTGCTAAATTGGGAATTGTATTTCAACCCAGAACAAGAAATGTGCTTGAACGGACACTAAATAACTCGCCCAGCTACAGCACTAACGACAGATTTAGCTGGATATGAATTTGAGGCCTAGTATTTAGGCGCTGGGTGACAGGTATGGGTTTAGTGACAGAATTAGACTTGGAAATGCACAGTAGCGGGTGTGTGAAGTTATTCTGAATGACCCTATGTGCACCTTGAATATTATATACCCTTTTAGGGATAGATTTCAAATAGCTCTGATACAGCAGAAACCACTAAATTTTTAAATTGCTAAATTGGGAATTGTATTTCAACCCAGAACAAAAAATGTGCTTTGACGGACACTAAATAACTTTCCCAGCCACAACAGGACAGCGGTAACGAGAGATTTAGCGGGATATAAATTTGAGGCCTAGTATTTAGGCGCTGGGTGACCGGTATGGATTTAGTGACAGAATTAGACTGGGATATGGCCAAAAAATAACCACACTATTGCTGGTTAAATGCACTTGGTGATGGGCGCAGCTTGCCCCTGATGTAGTATATGGCCAAAAAATGAACAGACTATTGCTGGTTAAATGCACTTGGTGTCACAGCTTGACCAACCACACTACTGAGGGTTAAATGCACTTGGTGACGGGCGCAGCTTGCCCCTGATGTAGTATATGGCCAAAAAATGAACAGACTATTGCTGGTTAAATGCACTTGGTGACGGGCGCAGCTTGCCCCTGATTTAGTATATGGCCAAAAAATGAACAGACTATTGCTGGTTAAATGCACTTGGTGTGATAGCTTGACCAACCACACTACTGAGGGTTAAATGCACTTGGTGACGGGCGCAGCTTGCCCCTGATGTAGTATATGGCCAAAAAATAAACAGACTATTGCTGGTTAAATGCACTTGGTGTGACAGCTTCACCCTGATGTAGGCTTTAGCCAAAAAACAAACGCACCATTGAGGGTTAAATGCACTTGGTGACAGGCGCAGCTTGCCCCTGATGTAGTATATGGCCAAAAAATAAACAGACTATTGCTGGTTAAATGCACTTGGTGTGACAGCTTCACCCTGATGTAGGCTTTAGCCAAAAAACAACCACACCATTGAGGGTTAAATGCACTTGGTCGCAGCTTGTGCTGGCGCACCACAAGACACAAAATGGCCGCCGATCACCCCAGAAAAATGTGACTGACAAACGGTCTGGGCAGCCTAAAAACAGTGAGCAATTGAGGATCAGCAGCTCAATGATCCACAGCTGCAGATCGATCAGTTAATCAAGTCCTTTGGAGGAGTTAATCTGCCTAATCTCGCCCTACTGTCGCAGCCGCAACCTCTCCCTACGCTAATCAGAGCAGAGTGACGGGCGGCGCTATGTGACTCCAGCTTAAATAGAGGCTGGGTCACATGGTGCTCTGGCCAATCACAGCCATGCCAATAGTAGGCATGGCTGTGATGGCCTCTTGGGGCAAGTAGTATGACGCTTGTTGATTGGCTGCTTTGCAGCCTTTCAAAAAGCGCCAAGAAAGCGTCACAAAAGCGCGAAGAAAGCGACGAACACCGAACCCGAACCCGGACTTTTACGAAAATGTCCGGGTTCGGGTCCGTGTCACGGACACCCCAAAATTCGGTACGAACCCGAACTATACAGTTCGAGTTCGCTCATCCCTAATCCTGACCTCTGTGCGACTATAAAAGAACGTCCAAGCATAACATATAGGAGGGGTAAAAGTGTACGTGACTGGACGGTGAATAGTTATTTTTCACCAATACCAGCACCTAAAACTTGGCTGGAAAGAGGAATCCAGATGTAGTGGATGCGTAGCATGCAAGTACATGCAATGTGGAAAATCCTTTAAGAGCAGTAATACGGGTAAAACGTATGTCATCAGAGACCTGATTAACTGCAAGATTACAGGAGTTGTTTATAAAATCACACGCTCCTGTAATAAGGAATTTATTGGCAAAACAAAGAGGGAACTAAGAGGGAGGATTGGGGAACATATAGGCGATATTCATAATTGTAGGGACTGAACATGCTGCGGACTCCAGGTGCCTCTCCTTTATGGGCATAGAAAAAGTTAAACCACCACTGAGATGTGGAGATTGGGATAAGAGAATCCTTCAATGTGAGGCAAGATGGATTTTCTATTTGAAAACTGTATATCCCAATGGCCTCAACGAGCAGCAGAGCTTTACCTGTTTTATCTGAGTAGCCACTGATGATGTAATCCAGAATGGTTTATTGGGTGTATTGGTATAACTATCTGTTATTCATATCCCCTCCATCTGCATCCCACAACTAATCTTGCGAGGATATACACTCACCTAAAGAATTATTAGGAACACCTGTTCTATTTCTCATTAATATGATTATCTAGTCAACCAATCACATGGCAGTTGCTTCAATGCATGTAGGGTTGTGGTCCTGGTCAAGACAATCTCCTGAACTCCAAACTGAAGGTCAGAATGGGAAAGAAAGGTGATTTAAGCAATTTTGAGCGTGGCATGGTTGTTGGTGCCAGACGGGCGGGTCTGAGTATTTCACAATCTGCTCAGTTACTGGGATTTTCACGCACAACCATTTATAGGGTTTACAAAGAATGGTGTGAAAAGGGAAAAACATCCAGTATGCGGCAGTCCTGTGGGCGAAAATGCCTTGTTGATGCTAGAGGTCACAGGAGAATGGTCCGACTGATTCAAGCTGATAGAAGAGCAACGTTGACTGAAATAACCACTCGTTACAACCGAGGTATGCAGCAAAGCATTTGTGAAGCCACAACATGCACAACCTTGAGGCAGATGGGCTACAACAGCAGAAGACCCCACCGGGTACCACTCATCTCCACTACAAATAGGAAAAAGAGGCTACAATTTGCACGAGCTCACCAAAATTGGACTGTTGAAGACTGGAAAAATGTTGCCTGGTCTGATGAGTCTCGATTTCTGTTGAGACATTCAAATGGTAGAGTCCGAATTTGGCGTAAACAGAATGAGAACATGTATCCATCATGCCTTGTTACCACTGTGCAGGCTGGTGGTGGTGGTGTAATGGTGTGGGGGATGTTTTCTGGGCACACTTTAGGCCCCTTAGTGCCAATTGGCCATAGTTTAAATGCCACGGGCTACCTGAGAATTGTTTCTAACCATGTCCATCCCTTCATGACCACCATGTACCCATCCTCTGATGGCTACTTCCAGCAGGATAATGCACCATGTCACAAAGCTCGAATCATTTCAAATTGGTTTCTTGAACATGACAATGAGTTCACTGTATTAAAATGGCCCCCACAGTCACCAGATCTCGACCCAATAGAGCATCTTTGGGATGTGGTGGAACGGGAGCTTCATGCCCTGGACGTGTATCCCTCAAATCTCCATTAACTGCAAGATGTTATTCTATCAGTATGGGCCAACATTTCTAAAGAATGCTATCAGCACCTTGTTGAATCAATGTCACGTAGAATTAAGGCAGTTCTGAAGGCAAAAGGGGGTCCAACACCGTATTAGTATGGTGTTCCTAATAATTGTTTAGGTGAGTGTATGTACTGATGAGAAATCTGACTATTTTGGGGAGACTTTCACATACCTTGTAGGGACGAGTACCACTGACCGTTCGTACACCCTCCAAACTACAAGGAAGGAACACTTATCCTGAAGTAGAGGATACATACTAAACAGCTACTTTTGAATGTCTATATGATTAAGTATACTTAGTGATCGTGGTCTCTTTGAGTGGCCTTTTCTGTTGTTTTGTAGAAACCCTTTGACTTCAGTAAGCCCCTGATGAGTTGGCATGTAGGGCTATATAGTAAGGGCTTTACAGGGACTAGGCCCCATTATAGGGACAGGTTCCGTATGTTATACCAGGGCACTGACGACACCCACTGTTTGCTGGTTGTGTGTCTACAGAACGGGGTAAGATCCACCCATAATTATCCTACCGCGGCCCCAGATGGTGGCAATTTATGCGTATATATGTATGTATGATTTATTAGTAAAAGTTATATTTTATATGCCTAGTCCACAAGTGGAATTAAATATCCTAAATGCTGCCAAGCTATCCCCCCCAATCATACCCCCCCCCCCCCAAGCTGATTATTTCTCCTGCAGGCGCATGCTAGCGCGCCAGGGGGGAGATGCCGCCCAGAAACTGGACAATTATGTAAGACAGAGGAACCTCTGCCTTTTGATAAAACACCTGCGGCAGGGCCGGAGATGTTTTGCATTTACAAGGACAGGGGAACAAAAGGCTCCCCTGCCCTTGCATGCCGCGTCCCTCCGGTGCTGTAATCACAGCGGGAATTAACCCCTGGAGGACGAGCAAGATGTGAAGATCATCCCCTGGGATGATCATTAACCCCTGGAGGACGAGCATTAACCCTGGACTTGGCTGAGTAACCCTTTCCCTACCCCCTAGAACAACAAGCATTAACCCCTCCAATATTAACCCCTGATTAACCCTTTCCTTACAACCCTGCAATATTCCCTGAACCCCTGATATACCCCTGCCTTAACCCCTGATATCCCTGCCCTGATTATAATATTCCCTGCCCTGCATTAACGACTGCAATACTCCTCTCTAACATTGTTATCCCTGGCCTGCATCGTCTTGTGATATTAACCCTTGCAGTGTAACCCTTTATACCCTGTAGGGATAGTATAGAATCCAGGTGGGTGGGTGGTACGTTTACGCAGTTTTGGACTGGGGTAACCTACTGCCCACTAGTAAAATTTATTTTGGGGGCCCACCGTACAGATACATTCAAACGTAATAAATAATCTAACAAGTTTTTTATATAAACAAATGCTGTTTGAGGTGCTGTACATTGAATATATGTATGCAGTTCAGTAAGTCTATTGTGTTATGTGTCAGGAGGTGGGAGACAAGGGCCCACCTTGCTCAGGGGCCCACTGTGGGATTCCCCTGTATCCCTGTGGGCCAGTCCGAGCCTGCGTTTATGTGTGTATGTAAGTGTATGTCTAGATAGATGGTGGGGTAGAATATTAGATTGTGTTGTGCTAGCATAGTCAGGTTTTATAGTGTTGTTAGTGTATTGCGGTGTGTCTCTATATGTATATATATATATATATATATATATATAAAACCAGTGATATAAATATATATATAGATATAGCATAAGTAATTGGCTGTAGGCGTGTTTTTGGTGTAATAAATTCCTTTATTGTTTAATACGCAGTTTATAATAATCCATCGCACGTAGTTCATAGAAAGGTATAGCAACAGATAGTTGTATTTATAGTATAAAGAGGTCTATTTATGAATATTAATTATTGATATTAACCCAAAATATGAATAATTAATATTTCCTTTAACAATATATATATTATGCTGATAGAAGACGGATGTCCCTTAGCAACGCTCATTTAAAAGAACGCTGCTAAGGGACATTTCAGCCTTTTTCTAGCATTAAAAAAAAATGTATTCCCTAAATAAAGTATAATACAAAAATGTTCCCCATCATTGTCCCTACACATTAGCAAGTAAAAAAATAATAATAATCAAACGCCAGCCTTAAAACTCAATTGTTCCATGTTTAAATAATTGTAAGATATTAACAATATCATATTTTTCAAGCTGGGTAATCTTAAGAAATTCCTTCATGTAGTTCATTACCCCATAAAGGCGAGTATATTATAGCTTTAGAGCACTGAAATAACATTTTAAGAAAGCGTTAAACAAAGCAAAAACTCAATAATATATAAACGCCGAATTCATCCCATTTGACCAAAAACTGCAACTGAGATGCCATAAGGTAATATCTCATATTGGGGATGGAAAGGTCTCCCTTTTCTGTTGGTATATTAAGATAGGCCAGTTTCAATCTTACAATTTTTATGCCCCAGATTAATTCATTTATTAGTGCCTCAATTGTCTTAAATATTTTCTCATTAATTCACACTGGAGAGGCATTAAAATAATAAATAAACTGTGGCAGAGCAACCATTTTTACCCAGGCTATTCTCTGGGCCTTTGACATGGGGAGTTTAATCCAGATTATTTTTTTCTAATTTTATGAATAAGGGGCAGTATATTGAGTGATATACAGTCAGGTCCATAAATATTGGGACATCGACACAATTCTAACATTTTTGGCTCTATACACCACCACAATGGATTTGAAATGAAACGAGCAAGATGTGCTTTAACTGCAGGCTGTCAGCTTTAATTTGAGGGTATTTACATCCAAATCAGGTGAACGGTGTAGGAATTACAACAGTTTGCATATGTGCCTCCCACTTGTTAGGGGACCAAAAGTAATGGGACAATTGGCTTCTCAGCTGTTCCATGTGCAGGCGTGTGTTATTCCCTCATTATCCCAATTACAATGAGCAGATAAAAGGTACAGAGTTCATTTCGAGCGTGCTATTTGCATTTGGAATCTGTTGCTGTCAACTCTCAAGATGAGATCCAAAGAGCTGTCACGATCAGTGAAGCAAGCCATCATTAGGCTGAAAAAACAAAACAAACCCATCAGAGAGATAGCAAAAACATTAGGCGTGGCCAAAACAAATGTTTGGAACATTCTTAAAAAGAAGGAACGCATCGGTGAGCTCCGCAACACCAAAAGATACGGAAGATCCCGGAAAACAACTGTGGTGGATGACCGAAGAATTCTTTCCCTGGTGAAGAAAGCACCCTTCACAACAGTTGGCTAGGTCAATAACACTCTCCAGGAGGTAGGTGTATGTGTGTCAAAGTCAACAATCAAGAGAAGATTTCACCAGAGTGAATACAGAGGGTAAACCATTGGTGAGCCTCAAAAACAGGAAGGCCAGATTAGAGTTTTCCAAACAACATCTAAAAAAGCCTTTACAGTTCTGGAACAACATCCTATGGACAGATGAGACCAAGATCAACTTGTACCAGAGTGATGGGAAGAGAAGAGTATGGAGAAGGAAAGGAACTGCTCATGATCCTAAGCATACCACCTCATCAGTGAAGCATGGTGGTGGTAGTCTCATGGCGTGGGCATGTATGGCTGCCAATGGAACTGGTTCTCTTATATTTATTGATGATGTGACTGCTGACAAAAGCAGCAGGGTGACAGGATGAATTCTGAAACGTTTTGGGCAATATTATCTGCTCATATTCAGCCAAATGCTTCAGAACTCATTGGACGGCGCTTCACAGTGCAGATGGACAATGACCCAAAGCATACTGCAAAAGCAACCAAAGAGTTTTTTAAGGAAAAGAAGTGGAATGTTATGCAATGACCAAGTCAATCACCTGACCTAAATCCGATTGAGCATGCATTTCACTTGCAGAAGACAAAACTGAAGGGAAAATGCCCCAAGAAAAAGCAGGAACTGAAGACAGTTGCAGTAGAGGCCTGGCAGAGCATCACCAGGGATGAAACACAGCGTCTGGTGATGTCTATGTGTTCCAGACTTCAGGATGTAATTGACTGCAAAGGATTTGCAACCAAATATTAAAAAGTGAAATTGTTTGATTAATAATTATTATTCTGTCCCATTACTTTTGGTCCCCTAACAAGTGGGAGGCACATATGCAAACTGTTGTAATTCCTACACCGTTCACCTGATTTGGATGTAAATACCCTCAAATTAAAGCTGAGAGTCTGCAGTTGAAGCACATCTTGTTTGCATCATTTCAAATCCATTGTGGTGGTGTATAGAGCCAAAAATGTTAGAATTGTGTCGATGTCCCAATTTTTATGGACCTGACTGTATATTCCATCGAACTCCTAAATATATATATCCCCAGGTATTTTAACTCAGATACCTCTTGAACTATCACATTTTCCCCAGGATTGTTAACTTAGTCTCTATCCAATGGGAAGAGCTTGATTTTAGACCATTTAATAGAAAGTCCCGAAAAACTACCAAATCTCTCAACAGTCTGAACTATCTTGTGGAGAGTGTCTTCTGGGTTATAAAAAAAAAAAAAAAAAAAAGAATATCATCTACATAGAACAATACTTTATTGTCAATGCTTAGACACCCAAATCCTTCTATGGAGGGGTCTGACCTGATTTTTTTACCCATGGTCTTTATAAATAAAGAAAACAGAAGTTGGGAAAGGGGACAGCCCTGTCTAGTGCCGCGAGTTACAATAAAAATGTAAATTCGTTATTAATCTGTAACTTGGCTCTTGGCTGCCTATATAAGAGCTGTATATATTTTAAAAAATCATCCCCTAGCCCAAAGCAATGCAGTATTTTTATTCCACTCTATCAAATGCCTTTATGGCGTCTAAAAAGAGGATAGCTCGTTGGTGACCCTCCTCTTCTTATGCTCTCAGTAGCAGATCAGCCTGGAATAAATCAGGTTTGGTCTTTCCCTACCAGGGAGTAGATAACCTTAACTATCTGGTTGGCCAAGACCTTAGCATATATTTTTGCATCTGTGTTAATTAATAAGATTGGTCGGTAAGATTGCATATCCATTTCAAATTTACCCTTCATCAGGATAAGTGTTATATGCGATTATTCTATCGTAACAGGTAACTATCCTGACTTTAGACATTGAACCGCTCTGCTAACTTCAGAATAAGAATGTTTCCATACTCTCTATATATTTCATAAGGAAAACTGTTGGAACCCAGTGAAGAGTTCTCAGAGATTCCCCTAAGAGCTTGTTTAACTTCTATAACAGATATAAGGGCATTTAACATATTCCTTTGGGGTTCTGAGATCTCTGGGAAAGTAATTTCAGATTTATTCATTCTTTTTTCATTGCTGTTCAGTGAGGCTCTATATAACTTGAAATAATAACCAGCAAATCCCTCCTTAATATTATTTAAGTCATTACAAATTCTCCTATCCCTAGATTTGTTTGCTACAATGACCATTGGCCATTTACAACTAGACTTAATAATTTTCCTGACTTACCCCTTCTACAACATAATATTGTCCTGAGAAAAAAAACTTATGTTGGGCCTTATTCATCAAAAAATCACTATACTTATTTTGGGCATGAAACCCAATCCAATGTCTCCTTTTTATTGTAACTTTGCGTTTAATCCGCATTTTTCTTCTGTATCTGGGTCCAGCCCTGTAAACCCAGTTTTCAAACCTGCACCCGGATCTGAATACTTTTGTATTTGCATCTAATTAAACATTTTAGTATAGCCAGTGAGCTATTCAATCAAATATATCTGTATAGCGCCTCCTGCTGCTTGTTTTTTCTTATTTCTTTGTCCTACATATGGAGGAGGCCGCACATGCTCAGTTTCAACCGTCAACTCCCTTCTGAGCTGTGATAGGGAGAGAGCTACAGAAGAAAGACGTGCTCCCTGAGAAAGGACATTCCCCCTGAGCTGCTAGCTTGATATAAATCTAGTATAGCAATATGTACAATGAATGGGAAAATATCTGGATCCATGTGCAGTAAAGAGCCAGTTCTAGCTTTGTTAGATTGTCATGTACCGTATGACGTCTGCTTTTTTTATTTTTTACATTAATCATGGGATAACCCCTGTAAGAGAATCTGTCACTACAAATCTTCACTATTATCGGCAACAACACATGAGTAGTACTGCAGATACGAAGTCCATTTTTATTTCCCTACTGCCCGTTGTTCCACCCTCATTCAATACTCAAAGCTTACTGAAATACACAGTCTGGGCTGCTGTGATAACATAATGGAGAGGACTTACACAACAGTTCTGCCAATGTATTTCAGAGCAACTTTAAATGCTGACAGTGGGGAAACAATGGGGGAATCTCTAAATGTAAAGGTGCCAAATAGAGTCACTTTTTGGCACAATTTACACTGACATCTAGGTGAATTGACAGTAAATGTGGGTCAGTGTTCTTTTATAATACAGTTCTAAATCCCTGATAGCTGTGTACATATAATTCTGTAGCAGAGCAAGGAATCTCCTATTTAAAGGTGAAGAATTTAGATAATTGTGAGACATTGAGCAAAGTAAGGGAAATATTTAGTGATTTAGTTTTTTAGCAATTTCTTTCAGTCTTTCAAGTCATCCTTGAGATACCAACCAACTATTTTCCACCATTGTTGGACTGGAGTTCCTCGAGCCCACCAGAGGAAATTATTCTTGGGGCCTAAACCCTATATCATCAATAAATTCTAAAAGATTTTGACTTAAATGGACCCTACGGGCTTGTTATTGGCCCCAAAAGCAGTTCCAAATGTTTTTTTTTCCTCCCAGACCTTTGTAGCCCACTATGTTATCAGAACCTGGGCCCACTAGAAAATCCTCTGATATTGTAGTGGGCTAGTTCGACGCTGCTTTCTACCAGTACGATGCTGCTTCTCAGCCCAAGAACTGTAACTAAAAGCTTATGGCACAATATGGATTGGAACTGGTTGAGTAGATTCCCATTTTATTTAAAAAAAATACTGCTTGCTTGTACCCAAGTAAGTGGTCCCTTCTCAATTTTCCATTCTAATACAGTTTCACTTTCAAAGAATATTGCCGTATTGAGGAAAATACTGTCACATTAGCCGCAGCACAATGGTTACCTGCCAGTACTACGAATGATTGTATCATGTACCACCCATAAGACCTGAACTGGGTATAGTGCAGTGTATGAGTTTTGTCCAGGGTAATTCTTATGATTTAATCTTCAAGTTCCTGTACCTGACAGCTTGGGGTGTTTATCCATCCATTCATCGTAACACAATTATATATTCTATTGTCTTTATGTGGCAAAGCTTCTCAATGTTTTCCTACTGGGACCTCACCAGCCAGAACATGGCTATGCGTGGGCCTCATCATTGGTTGTAGTACATGCCACAATATGTTAAGCTATCTCATTATTATATCTTATACCCAGAATGACTAAAAGAAGGAGACCTTTGTTTTTTATGATCTCATCATTTCAGGCTTCTCTCTTAGATAAATGTAGAAAAAAATTGTAAAGTCACAATCATTTAAAATATTTCCAGTTTTATTGTGTTGAATGTACACAAACCCTTCATTTGTACTTTTCAATAAAAAGAACTTCATGAAACAAGACAAAATAACTTACGATTATAAGAAACATAACTGTGAAAAATCATAAAATTATACATATTAATAGAAAAATGTTAAAAACATTGGATGACTTACAATAAAAAAATGTGTATAATAAAAATAAACAAATCATCCAGATATACAGTCTGATAAATGCTGCTGAAATCTATACGTGATTACATATAATTAATTATGTACAAACGGTTCTATAGTGTCTTGGAAGACATATTCATATTTTCCTGTCCCAAAGTGCTTGTTATAGACTACATTACATAAGGTAATCTTTTGTATGTACAGTACAGTCTCTTCAATTTTCTTGTCCACATACAGCATGACCCACTTACCACAAGATGTGCTCTTTGTAATTATCCTGGCCCCTCCAAATCCAAAAAGGTGTTATTTATAATATTGCTTTTACTTTATTACAGTTCATCAAAAAAGTGCTTGGTAAATCATTTGCTACGAGGAATAAAATACATATAGATATAAATGCTTTTTTTTTTACAGTCTATAGCCTCTTATATCCATTTTACATAAAATGTTCACATAAATCTACAATACAGTTCTTACAAGTAAACTCTTTTTGTGTTGTAGCTTCATCAACTCACTATTTACATGCAAAGTTGCCCATTACGTACAGTATATAGGTCATATATATAATTTGAGTGTGTATGATGCATCCACATAATGAAATATAAGATTAAATACCACTCAACAACACTTGTGTGTCTCCATTAACATTATTCATATGGAATTATTATTAGGAAATGAACCTGCACAAGCTGTTTTTGCTTTTTATCTGACATTGGACTATATAAATGCCATTCATAGAGTATACTTAATGTGAATCGTACTAACACTAACCGTAACCTATGAAAACCTTATGTTTAACACTCCACTACTAGCCTTGGGCTGCTTTCACATGAATGTAATGTAGGCATATTTTAGCATTCATATTATGACAGCAATATCCAGACCTCCTGAGGTTCTACTGGACAAAACCTAGGTTTTTTAGAAAATCTAAGTACTGTATCTATAATGTGGAATCTAAAATGCATTTTATATTATGGCCATATGAAAGTGGTCTATGAGTGTCAGTATATCCAAACAGGGTGGTAATGGGGCAAAAGAAAGTTGCACCATCACGGCACAGAAGCCAGCTCACATTCCTCTTACTCTAGTGGAGCAAAGCTCCAGCTACACAGCAGTTTCAGGACTTCATAGATTTACAATATAAAGAGAGTGATGGTGCTTTCTGATGAGTAGGTAGATTGGATGATGACATACATACTTTATGGTTCTCCAAAAGTTTTTTCTAGCATATACACTGTGAGAATATACTATGTACATGTTTATGCTACAATAACGCGCATAGCAAAATCCAGAAGCAGTAAACAACTATTAAGCAATACATTATGTATAAACACTTCTATAAAAGACTGCATAGAGTTAAACCATAAAAGTAAGTATCTACACATAAGGATTACAGCAAGGAGAATAGGTGTATATAGTACTGTATATAATTAGGTTGCGCATGTGTGAAGTCAATGCATGTATGTATATATACGTATGTGTGAAGTCTTAATGTGAAGCCATTACAGTGCTGAAATGGAAAGGTCTTATAGTGCAGTGTCATTTCAACATAGTTGATTTGAGAACACAGCAATGATGTCAACACTAAAGACCTATGGTAAGATACATATGTTGGCTACAATGAGGGTACATCCAGCAATCTGTATATAAACCGCTTGAGCACCAACATTTCATACAGTAGTGACAAAAATATCTGCTTAATAGTGAGAAAAAGTATAGGCTTCATGGAGTCTTCCCCTAAAAAAGAAGTAATGGCTATTACTTATAGTAATGGCTATTAAGACTGCGTAGTGGTTACATCTTAAAGGAGGTTATTCTGGACTACATTTTTTTAACAGACCTCTTCAGAGTGGCTGGACCCAAAGTGGAGTTCATACTTACCTGGTCTCTGCCCCTGGATTCCAGCTGCATCGCTCCATGGCCGGCACGGCAGGTCCCGAGTCTGTGGGAATCAACATCCTATTGATGGGCATCACATGATCACTGCAGCCACTCACTGGCGGTGACCTGTCACTCATCCTGCACTTGACCCAGTGACATACCGTATGAATGACAGGATGTTGATTCCCAGAGACCCGGGACCTGCCAAGGCACTGTGGGACAATGCTCCTGCAATCCAGTGGCAGGCACCAGGTAAATGTGAACCCCACCACAAGTCCAACCACTCTAATGAAGTCTCTTAAAAACTTTAGTCTTGGATAACCCTTTAACATCTTCTAAAGGGTAGAACGTTGGCATCATTTCTACTTACACCATGTTTTCTCAATAAAATTATTAAAATGATATACAAACACTTATCTGCCAAATACAAAGTGTATATTGTACTATAGTGCAGTGTTTTACAACCTTTAATTGCAGAGCACCATCTGAAAGGTACAAATATTTCTTACATTTACAGTCAAGGCTAATGGATGCTGGATGCTGAACATGACAAGCCTGTAGTGAACATAATGGACTTTTATAAAAACAGTGCTATGAAAAAAAATGTAACCTCTTCCAGAAGTTCAATAATATTGCATAACTGTCACATCAAATGGTTTTGAGGGTTTAAACAGTATTTCAATGAATAGAAAAAGGAAGCCTGAGTAAACCCTGAGTCAGTCTGGCAGGAGCAGCAGGTAAATGAATGGCTGTCCTTATCATACCAAGATGGCTTGAGTTCACCAGAATTAAAAAAACACTTATTAACATGTTCTTTGCTCTGACTTTGTGATGTCCATATGCCCTAATATGGCATATGGACAGAGGTTATCATCATGAGACAACCCTTTTGAGGAACACATGTATCTAACATTTCTATAACCCATGCAAAAAGTAACTCTCATCTTTGTTAATTTACAAATTGCACCAAATGTGATTACACAGTTGACTATTCAGCTATTCTTGTAAAATTCAACCTTTAAAAAAGAATATGGACTCCTACCATAAAAGTTATGTAAGCATTACAAAGTTTCTATAGGAAAACGGGCGGAATTTAGAACAGATTTTCATCTTTCCCAACTCATGCCTGAAAATTCTTTAACAGCCTAGTTTAAGAGAGAGTTACTTTCCATGGGGCTGATATGAGTGTTGGATAACTAATCCTCAAAATAAGTAATGATCAAAAATGTATCAGGTCTTCTTCGTATAATATTATATGAATTAAAGGGTCAGAAACAATTCAATCTGAAAAATTTGAAGCACTGTGAAGAGGAAAACATAGCTTCTGTATGTTGCAGTCCGACACATTTCTTCTACTATGGACACTTTGGAGGCCATTTATTATTTGCGGTTGTTTTTGTGTCAGTTTTAAATCAGTTATGTGTGGCTGCACCAAATTTATGAACTGGTGCACTTTAATAATATACTGTATGTGGCGTGAGTGTAATGTGGTTTACACCTTTAGGTGTAACAATACACCACGGGCTTGCCTGGCATAGGTTGTGACTTTTGGAAAAGTCCCCCATTGTAATGAGCCATAATCCAGGTCTAATCTCACTTTTAGTTCTTAAACATAGACCGCTGTGAAAAGTAGCGAGGATCAGGAAATGTTGCATAAATATTGCAGTTGCTATGAAAATGTTCCCATTGCCATGACTTGTGACCTTTTTGACGCCACAAAACTGCCATGTCTGAATTCATGATTGCATGCCAAAATCAAAAGTGGGTCTAAAACACAGAAAAGGTGCATATGTTTTCAGTACAATCTTTCTCTATTTAGGTTCCCCTCCTGGTGATAGTTTAGGCTAGGTTCACATCTGTAGCATAGGTTCTCTTTGGAGCCTCTGCCATAGATTTTGGGAAAATTGCAGGACAACATACCACAGCATGCTGCACTATTTTGTTCCATAGAATGACAGACTTAAAGGAGTTATCTCACTCCTAAAGTGAGCAACCATAGCCACCACTGATGGATAGCAGGGTGGTCGTAAGTAGTGTATAATTTGATGGAAAAATTAATCAAGCCAGCAAAGGAGGCAACATGGAGAATCACAATACATTTGTAAATGCCTTGTATTAACTTTCTCTACTTGATAAATTCAATTTACTGAAATGAGACAACCCCTTTAACAGAAAACAAATGGACCTCATAGTAGTCAATGGAACCAAAAAACTAAAAAATATCTGGAGATGTGAATATAGCCTATGAAATAGTAATGCAAAATATAGATCAATACACTGCTATGTGGAAGTGGCATGAGTCAGTATTGGAGATGAGCAAAGTTTACAAAAATTCGATTTGGCTGCTTTGTCAAATTTCACAAAGTAATTAATTTCGTCAGTTAAAAAAACACTCACCTTATCGATTTTAGCGCTAAGAGACCATACATCGCCGTGCAATCTAAATGGCAACCACGGCCTCTTCGTGCTCAAATGGATGAGTCGAGTGTGATTCTTTATTCTGCCATTTCAGTAAAAATTGATGCGTTGCCACGAATTCAGCTTCGCTGAGAATCGAATTTTCCCTGAAATTTAGATCGAAGTCCACTTCGGATACTTTGATTCACTCAACACTAGTCAGTATATTAGTTTAGTGTCTTATTTCAGCTCAGCATTCAATAATACTCCAGTAATTTATAATGTGGGTTCAGCTTCAATATGTTGACATACAGTATAGAAATGCATATATTAGCTAAGGAAACTTTAAATAAATACAAATTATAATATCAAAAGTTGAGTATCTCAGCATCTCACGTATTATAGAACAGAGCTCTATTCACAGTTCTGCTGGTTTCTGCTAACAGAAGTTGAGCTTCTGAGTCTGCTGCATGGCTTTCTGCATTACATCCTATATTAGATCAGTGTAATGTCTAGTGAAAAGACTACACTTACCAGAATACAAATCATCACAGCAAGCTCTGTATAGACACTGGGCCAGCAGGGATTGGTTGGATGGAAGCTTAGCAGCCTGCAGAACTGCAAATACGTCTTTAGTTGAGGATGAACTATAACAATTGCAGTAACTCAAGATCAGCAAAAAAAAAAAAGAAAAGTATTTGAAAAGATGAATTCTGGTGTAGATTATATGTGACATGCTGGTTTTGCCCAACCCTACCTTAGCTATTGTAAAGGTGCCTATGCACCTTCAATAGCTGTTGAGTAAACTCTTGTTTGGCCAACATCTATCTCTTTCGACTCCCCCATACACATACACGTCAAGTTTGTCTGAACATGTATGTGTTGTCAGTGAGGAAAAAGGAGAAAGCCATTGCCAGATATCTCTCACGGTGGCTTATTCCCAGGAGAACAAAATGATCAGGCAAAAAAATTCTATTTGCCCACTCCTTCTACAGATGATGTCGGGGGCTTCCGATACACATTAGATTATTAGCTAACTCTGACAATATGGCAGATTCAGCTGACAATACACTAATGTGTATGGAGTCCTTAAAGGAGTTGTCTCAGACTTTTATGGCCTTTTGCTAGGATATGCTATCTCCAGAATGGGGCCCCCAAAGTGAATGGAGAGCAGCTGCACATGCAGGGCCACCCTCCATTCACCACTTAAAATAGCTGAGCGTCATCTTGGCTATTTCCAGCAGTCTCAAAGTAATGAATGGAGTGGTGGCCACACTTATGCGGTGTACTCTCCAGTCATTGCTATGGGACTTCAAAAATTTTTGGGAAATTTCACAGCAATAAATAGAGAACACACAGCGCATGTGCAGTGTGCTCTCTTTCACTTCGGGGGCTCTGTTATGGAGATAGTAGCGGGTCACAAAGGTGGGACCACCACGTATCTGATGTTGATAGCATATCCTAGTGATATGCAATGAATATGTGAGATGAGCCAACCCCTTTAACCGCTACTACTGAATTACAAAATTATTAAAACATGATCAATGTGAGCAAAATAGGCAAGGCAGGCGAATACACTGAACCTAGACAGACACTGGTGTAGCAATCAAATGTAAACTGGAGATTAAAGGTTTACAGTACTCGTGGTCACCACAGTTCACACTATGCAGAAGAAAAGGTTTGTGCAGGTCCACACAGTTTTTTTTTCCTTGTTAATCCAGCAGCAAATAGATCCTTTTAATGACCACCTAGGTCGGGTAGAATCATGTGCCGATTTTAATGTTTGTGATAAGTGCAAATCTTTTATACTATATGTATAAAATACACTGTTCATCATGACTGATCATAAGTACTGGAAAACAAATTAGGATTGATTGCTACAGGAGTGTATGTATCGTTTTATACTTTAGGAAGTTTGGACTGCTTCTTTTTTCTTTTTCTCCTGTTTAGCTCCCCGATTGGTCAGTGCGACGGCTGAACAATTTTAGAGCAGCTTCTTAGGATAGACACTAGGGCACACACACATATATATCTACTGAAATCCATTTGAGCCATATTTGCAGTATATAGCATCTGATCACTAATTTTTTACAATTTTCTTTATTTTATGACAGTTTTAAACCAGTTGTGGTTTTATGTTTACAAGCAAGTGCCACATTTTTATTGTGCAGGTAGTTGGATGTCCAAAAAAAGAAATACAGTCAGCCTAGACCAGGTCAGACCAGGCATTCTTTGTGTCATATGTTTCAGTGAGCATTTATGCATGTGACACACTTTGTACTTTTTTTTGACAACATAAAATATTTTGCAGTGCCGCATTGTCCCTCTGGTGAAGGTTTTAATAAATGTAGAATAACTATTTATTTGATCCTATATACAAATGAATTTGATTTGTGTTATATTTAAAGCAGATACATTTAAATAGTTTGTACAATTTCCATTCTTTTTTTTATATTGTGAATTCTTAACATTCTAATTTTAATTTCCAGTTTCTGGTTCACCCTTAAATATAAAATTCATGTATTTACAAGGACTGATTTCTACGATCCTTTTTGTAAAGTCTTTTGTCTGAAATGGATTAGCATTGATGCACATGATATGGATAAGCCGTTTTCATCCCTCTGTGTAAACAGATGAGAGTTGGCTAGGACAACGATCAATTGCATTAATCTGCAGAAAGCTAGTATCTTCTGAGTTATTCCGCTGTGGGTCCCCGAAAAGGCTAGCTGATCCATTGGGGAAGTCGTAAACTGAAACAAAAAACAAGCACAAAATGATCAGTATTAATAATATACAGTATAACTACAAAAATTGCAAGTAACTATATTGTTCAGTATACACTGTATTTGTTCTTTGCATGCAGTGTTACTAGTAGAAATGTTAACACCTTTTTATATGCATGTCCTTGAAGGTACCGTCCCTCTTTTAAATTCACATGTACATTAGGCATTAAGGAATACCTGTTGTATTTTGATTAGCAAACTTTTTATTTCTGTTCTAAAAAGGATAACCCCTATACATCTAAGGCTGCTTTCACACTAGCGTTCGTCGGTCCGTTCGTGAGCTCCGTTTGAAGGGGCTCACGAGCGGACCCGAACGCAGCCGTCCAGCCCTGATGCAGTCTGAATGGAGCGGATCCGCTCAGACTGCATCAGTCTGGCGGCGTTCAGCCTCCGCTCCGCTCGGAGGCGTGCGGAGGCGTGCAGATCCGTCCAGACTTACAATGTAAGTCAATGGGGACGGATCCGTTTGAAGATGCTACAATATGGCTCAATCTTCAAGCGGATCCGTCCCCCATTGACTTTACATTAAAAGTCTGGACGGATCCGTCCGAGGCTATTTTCACACTTAGCTTTTTTTTGCTAATATAATGCAGACGGATCCGTTCCGAACGGAGCCTCCGTCTGCATTATTACGATCGGATCCGTTCAGAACGGATCCGATCGAACGCTAGTGTGAAAGTAGCCTAAGGGCCTAAAATCAGGTCAATAATCATACATATAAATGATTGCTCCATATAATTGGCCCATGTAAATGTGCTGCTGATCCTGACAAATGAACAAATACTAATTTATCACCCAAAATCACCATGTACCAGCTGCCAACAATATGTAAACTGAATGGGGGACAAATGGTTGTAATTAAAATAGTTTGTCCCCCATTCTGAAACTACCCATGTGAAAAATCCTTTAAATGAGCAGAAATCAACTTGTATATCAGTGATCATTATTGACTCGGCATCATCGGCCTGTGTAACATGACCATAAGACTGGCTAGCCTTCATTTTGCCTACAGCAGTGAGAATTAAGCAATGCATGGCACCCACTGAAATAAAAGGGCATGTAAACATGTAATGCATAGACAAGTCCTCCAGTTCTTGGCTCTGGTTAATAGAAAAAGGCCTGAATGGGAAACCACCTTCTATTACACACATATGCCATAGAAAAGCAAATGACAAGGCATTGCCTAAAGCAGACACTTTAATTGACACAAAAATGCATCAAGACAAAAAAATATTCAAAAAGCAGTACCTTACATTAAATACAGTAGCTTGTACTGATCCTTAGTTCCATCCTGTATTATAGAACTGCATTCAGAATTCTGAAATCTGTTTGCTGGTTCAATGTCCACTTACCTGGGTCTGCTGTCAGGTAAGTGGTGAGTTGAACACCAACCCATAAGCTTGAGTGTGGCTTGACTGCATGGCAATGCCTGTTTACAGCATGTTAAAGCTTCTGATTGATGTATACTGTTTGACGGGAACACTGCCCTGCTCTCATGTATATCACTGCTGTTCTAGATGCCTCCCTGCTCTTTTGCCATTCTGCATGGTCATACTCAGAGCCATCATCCCCAGTCTGGATTCAGACCACAGTCCATCAGTTGAGTACTGCTCCTGAGTAAAGCTGCTAGGATTATACCTGTCAACAGGCTAGCTGAATGATCTAGATAACTAATGGTATCTCAATTGCAAATCTGGACTATACGACAAGTTGTACCATGGGGTCAGTAAATGCTCATTTTGTATTGAAGCCCATCTAAATAAACAAATGGACAGACATAATAATAGATTATAGCCTATACCTGTAATACCAGAGTGAGATGTGAATGCCCTATGAAAGACATCAAAGTCTGTTTTGTTCCCACAACCATGAGGCAAGCAGTCTTCAAACTGAGGCACCATGTTGCATGCATTGCCATGCTGCATGCTTCTCTGAGGATCATTGTAATATGGGGGGCAAAATGTCTGCAGTTGCCCATAAAATCCTAAAGAAACAGAAAAAACATTCATGGTTAATACTCAGGATTAAATTAATACATCTATATCTCTACACTTGAGTAAGGCATCATGACCCCATTTCTTGAGAAGGGTACTCACAGAAGTGCATGGGACCTTTACTGTACCTCAATTTCAGACATATGGAGGTATGATTATAAAAAAAGACAAGGCATTCGCCATCAGATGCTGTATGTGGGGAGAATATCTGAGAACATGGTTGCCATACAGTGCATGAGGACTTACCTTCACTAAAACCTGTATTTTGAGGGGAGCTAGGCTTTAAAGGGAACCTGTCACCGGGATTTTGGGTATAGATCTGAGGACATGGGTTGCTAGATCGCCGCTAGCACATCCGCAATACCCAGTCCCCATAGCTCTGTGTGCTTTTATTGTGTAAAAAAACCGATTTGATACATATGCAAATTAACCTGAGATGAGTCCTGTACGTGAGATGATTCAGGGACAGGACTCATCTCAGGGTAATTTACATATGCAGCAAATCGTTTTTTTTTACACAATAAAAGCACACAGAGCTATGGGGACTGGGTATTGCGGATGTGCTAGCGGCCATCTAGCAACCCATGTCCTCAGCTCTATGCACAAAATCCCGGTGACAGGTTCCCTTTAAGAAAAACTCGTTCCTACAACTACAAAGTAGCTGGTGTTCTTTTGAGTACAATTTATTTTGTATTATAAATAACTAAAATTTGTTCGGTACCAGTAAGATATAATATGTTGAAGCTGCATACATTTGTCATGACAAGAAGAGAAGAATAAGACTAATTGCTTGAGGTTCCCTGTGAACGCTGTTAACACTGAAACTCAATCACTGTAAGGGTAAACTAAGGAAAAATGAGACATCATTTTCTTTGAATGTGTCACAAAACATATGTGTTGTATTAAGTCAGCATTTCTTAAAGAGCCGCAGGACGTACTATGGTGAGCAAGCATTCATGACTCGGCTGTATAGTTTAATAGCTCCGTAACATTCATGCCAAGATGTTTATCACAGTTTCCAAGAATTACTTTATTACATTCTTAGTTTCTCATGATTCGTATTTATTACTTTACATAAGGACTTTGAATCAACAAGCATCACATCAAATTCCACAGAATGGGGAAACTAATCCTCTGTAAGAATTGGTGCCGAAGCTTCTGAACCAGCAATTGCAATACACGTATATAGTACAACCTGTTGATGTACTGCAATCGGTAGAATAAAAGTAGCTTCTAAAAGAATGGCAGAAAAGGCTGAGAATAACAGCTGCTCAGACATTATCTTCAGTGCCTCTGAATCATATAAATATCGGATCCGGTATTAGGTAAGCACATATTACTCAGGCTATTTGGATATTCATGTATTAATGAACTGTTCTAGGAATGCATGTGGGACAGTGAACCAAATGCCTGTGGATATCCATTGTCCATAGTGTTGAAGATATGAAGAGTGTAAATGACTAAATCATCTGCTTCTTCACACTACATCCTTGTGCACGCAAAGTACTAAGTAGAAGTAAACAACCAAATACAAACATAGACCACAGCTCACCCTTGAAACGCTGAAAATATGTTACACCCTTGAAAATGTGTTAAAAATGCAAAGGTGTGTATGCTTGGAAAGTAAGTAAGGAAAGGTTGGACTGTTCCCAGGACAGAGGGCATAGGAGACATAATCCACAAAATATATATCTTAAATCCAGCGCCTATCAGTAAAACATAACTTTTAATACTACAAAGTAAACATTCACATGGAGTCCCTCTGCATACATGTTTTGCACACAGAGCTTGCACTTTGTGCAATGAAACATGTAAGCAGAGGGATGCTGTGTGGATTTTAACTATGTAGTATTAAAAGTTATGTTTTATCTTACAGACAGGCATATCATTCAGCACTGGAAAACTATTTTTGGATTCATGCCAACCCATCTATTCTGGATACTGCCCACTATTCTTTGGTCATCATGAACACCTCTCTCTGGACTGCATGAAAGCCTTAGTTTACCTGTGGGGACAGGCACTAGATAGCTGTAGTGTGGCAGATTGCAGGTTAATGGTGTACTGGGCACTACTCATTATCTCTTCTTTAAAATCAAAGCCTGCCCAGGAACGGTAGATGGCAACTTATCTCAGTTGTATATGCGGGCAGGTTCTTGATACAGGTAGCTAGAGGCAGGACATTTGGTGTGATTTCAGACGTAGGTGCCATATTTTGGGAGCGCAACAATACATCTGTGTTTTGTATTCATAGAGCTTGGGAGTCACCACTGAAGCCAGCCATTGGTTGCAGCAGAGCATGTGACCATGCTGTGCCTGATGTAAACACTGGAGGCAGCGTGTACAACCGAGTATCGGGGAACAGGTAAGTATTAATCTTCTGGTCAGAGAGGCAGGCTGCGAGCACTTGCTAAAATGTGATTATTCCTAGGGAACCCCTTTAAGGAACATTAAAACAAATCACTGCTGAATGCTATTTTCATGTTACCTGATGGGTCCAGTTTCAGGACCTTGTACCAATAAAAAAAAAAAAAAACTTTTCTGCTCTTCTCACTCCTTTTTAGGTTCTGGATCTCAAAGAAACTTGTGCTGTATTTAAGACCATACAAGCTTAAATGGGGTTTTCCTAGAGTGGGGTATTGATTACCTATCTTCAGGATTGATCATCCATATATAATTGGTGTGGGTCAAACTCCTGGCTTTCCTGTCAGTCAGCTGTTTGAAGAGGTCATCATGCTCAGGTGAGCACTGTGGCCTCTTTCTAGGCCAGTGACTAGAGATGAGCAAAGTTTTGAAAAATTTGATTCGGCAGCTTCACCAAAGTTCAACGAGAAATTGAATTCATTGTGAATTAATTCATCAGAAATCACTATAAATTAGGTATACCCAGGCAACTCTTCTTAGGGTACGGCTACATGGAGCGTCCGTGCTGCAGGTGGGTTGCAGCTATGCTGTGGTGAAGGCCAATTAGCCTGCAGTTGTACTGTATAGTTGGTCTTCATTGTTAATGGCCACATGGCACCTTTAATGCACCTTTAAAAAGGAGCTATACCTATTTCTTCAACCCCAGCACTCTCCTGCCCTACAGTGGGAGCCCTTCTTCTACCATCTGCTTTCCCTCCTTTTACACATCATCTAGTATCAATGAGAATATGTCATCAGGAACTTCCAGCTCCTCCTCTCTCTTTTTCTTGCTGACTTTTCTAGGACATGGAGATTTTGAAAAATGATTTGAAAGAAGTAAAACCAGCAAAAGATAAGAATGGTCATCATTAAGACCTTCTTAGTTTACAGCTGATGTAAGAATAAGTAAAGGTACAAATAAATAAATAAATAAAACTGACGCAGAATAAGTCTCCTTGCACTCTCCCTGCACACAGTGATTGTGAGCCAAAACCAGTAGTGAAGCCTACTCAGACATAAGGTATAATGGGAAGATCTGCACCTGTTCTGTGTTTCTGACCCACACCTGGTTTTAGCTCACAATAACTGAATGAAATAACCGAGCAAATAACTGAAGTGTGAACTCAGCTTTCATCGTTTTAAACAACACTGTCCCTAGTGCACAAACGCTTGCCACGTCTCTCCCTATGCTCAGCTCACAATGGCGAAGTCCGCATGGGGTGAGGGTTTTATAGAACTGTGACATCACAGGGGATGTTTATCTGTGGATTGGCTGGCTGCATGGCATTATGGGTGATCTTGCGTTTCAAGGCTTGTCTCCTCTGCACTTAGCTTCACTTTGTAAAACCGGATTGGCTACCATGAAGCACGAGAAAATTCATATTTGTTGCAATTCTTAGTTTTCCTAAACTTTGGACCGATTTCCGCTTCAAATGCTTCGCTCAACAATATCAGTGACATCACATTCATCAGTCACATGGCCAAGCTGCAGCTCAGTCCCATTCAAGCGCAGACACTATACAATGTACAGTGCTGTGCTTGGTATGCTGTGAAAAGGCCACATCAGTCACTGGAGTGCCCTTGACACTTCAAACAGCTTACCAGTGGCGGTGCTAGTTGTCGAACCTCCACACTCAGATATTGATGCTCCACCCCGAGGATAGGTAATCAGTATTCTACTCCCGGAAAACCCCCTTAACTGTTGGAATTGCCCTTTAAGTAACCATATTTTCCTTTGGGAAAATTATTTACTAAGGTAAATGTAATCTAAAACTCTAGCAATGTCTTGTAAAACCACAAAGTGAATAGTTTATACAAGAGTCCCTGCTCAAACTTTATATTATGCTTTGATGATTAAATACCGACCACTCTGTGGTTTGGTAAGTAATGTTTGTGCTGTAATGTCCAGCACCCTTTGATCAGACACCTCCCTTAATAAGGAAATACTCAAATATTGCAGTCACTTTGTTGAAAATTACTTCGACAGATTTTACAAAGTGGCATGTAGAACTGAAGAAAACATAGCACATAAGTGTACGTGGTACTATACAAAGATCTGCATTAAATGTGATGAAAAATATATTACAGCCATAGCTATAAAGAAAAAACTTCAAACTTTCCCATTTCAAATCTCAGAATTGTTTATAGTGGTCCACCATATATCTGTATATCTATCTATCTATCTACTATCTATACAGTACATATTTTCTTGTCACATACTATTGCTTTTCAATACAATTAAGGCAATGGCACATAGTCATAGACTGGCCAAAATTACCCTTTTGTAACCTATGTTCGGTTACTGAAGTCTAAGTGCACTTCAATGTACAGTGCTCAAAAAATTAAGGCAGCACTTAAAGGAGTATTCCAGTTGTCATTTGCTGATGTATTTGCTTATATAATAGGAAATAATTCCATTTTCAAATTTACATGTATTTAAAATCCTGCTTACATACCTTTCGCATTTCAGGCAGTTGACCTTTATTTGCATAGTCCATATCTGCACAGTAGAATGGTATAACCTAGGGATCAGTCTGTGTAATTTATCCATGGCCTATCTGAAACATGACATCACTCATGTGACCCCTGACAATTGGTAAACAACTGGGTTACATGACATATATGCTGTGTCAGCATACAGGACACAATGATGGGATAACTAAATAGGACTAATGGTAGAATAATGATTAATATTGTGGCTCTTACAATAACGACATCACTGTGTGTGTATTTGCATGGCTGTCTGCCATTGGGTGAATTGTAAAATAACTGCCTCTCTCTAGGTGATGTTGTAAAATGGCTGCCTGTCTCTAGGTGATGTTGTAAAATAGCTGCCTCTCTCTAGGTAATGTTATCATGTTGTTAAAATGAACTATAAAACAATAAAATACCACATACAGAGGAGACACAAGGAGAACACTGTTTGATCTGCTTCTATACAGGCACTGACAGGCATAATGATGAGATGCTGCTAGGTAGTAGTACTGTCTATACAGTTATATTCTGCTGTTCAATACACTGGTATGCCTAGAAGTTAACTAAATGGCAGCGATCACATGACTGATGCTATGTTTGGTCCTATTTGACACTCCTATGGATGCATTACACAAGGCTAAAATGGACCACGCATGCTACTGCAATGGTTACAATGGAAATACCTCTTTAAGCATCACAGGATAAACCAAAGTAAGGGTTTTTCCAGGATTATCTAACTAATGACCTATCCTCTGGATAGGTTATCAGTATCTGATTGGTGGTGTTCCGATACCCGGGACCCCCACTGATCAAGTGTTTAAGAAGACACTGGTGCTCGGATAAGTACCATGGCCTTCTCCAGTTTTTCCTAGGCCATATGACGTCACATTCATTGGTCACATGGCCTAGGAGAAACTCCGCCCCATAGAAGTGAGTGGGGTGAGCTCGATACCAAGCACAGCCGCTATATAATGTACAGAGCTGTGCTTGGTGAGCTGAGAGAAGGCAACAGTGCTACTGCGAATGCCAGTGCGTCCTCAAACAGCTGATCGATAGGGGTCCCGGTTGTTGGACCCCCACCCATCAGATACTGATGACCTATCCGCAGGATAGGTGATTAGTTAACAAATCCCAGAAAACCCCTTTAAACTTCATAGATCTCAATCTGTCCAGTTAGAAGGCATATTTAATTGTGAATCAATTTCACCTGCTTTGCACATGAAAGTGACAACAGGTGCACTGGAGAGGCAATGGCAAGACAACCTCCAAAAGGTGGTTTTACAGGTGGTGGCAACAGACAATTATTCTTTTCTTTGCCTTTAAGACTGAGTTTTCTCTAGTTTTGCACGTTGCTACTGCCCTTTTCACTACTGGTAGCATGAGGCAGTACCTGCAGCCCAAACTTGGTGCACAGGTATTCCTGCTCCTCCAGGATGGCAGATCCAGAAAAAGTGTAAGTCAATACATTTGGCTTAAACATAATAATTGAGTGGCGAATGGCTTTTTTGCTATAAAACATTTTTCAGATATTGGATTTTATAAGGTGATATTTTTATTATTTATGAAGAAATTGTAAAAACACTTAATATCTCACTGTAACATTCATGGTATTGTATAGCGCAATGTGTTTAAGACATGTGGTCTAGTATATACAGTCCAACTTCCAAGGCTGGTCTACATCTTGACACCAGTTATAGTGGAAATGGTTTCAGACCATATCAAAATTATCTGATTTGCTGGGATTTACGGCACATAAAGGAAAGTTATATAGCACTATTGCTCTGGTTTATGGTTAGACTATAATTTATGGCCTGTATTAGTTGCTGAAAAAGTTCTCTTGCTACTTCGTATTGGAGTCCTTTGTAGCCAAACATATTATACAGCTTCCAGAGCTCTGCTTTTTCTCCCACAGGAAATCTACAGCTGTATAATACTAATAGTTGATAGAGTGGTTAGTCTATCTTGGAGTCATTTCATAGTTTCCTTTAAAGAATTAACACTTCCAGATTTCTATGAGATTGTAAGGAGTGCAGCCTTCCAGTGGGGAAGTACTTGCGACTCCTTCCTGTTAGCTAAGTACATTGGCTGCAAAGAGCCTCTTTTTATTTCCTGGGTACAGCCAATTTAAACTTAACAGGTTGCAGATAAAAAATCCCCATTGTTTGGCAACAGGCTGAGGTGAAAATTTAATAACCACAGCTACAGATGTTTAAATTACCAGTATTATTACAAAACTACCAGGCTTATAATAACAAGGATTTTCCACTGCAGATTACTGCACACAGGAAAAGCACTAAGGAAGAAATCAAGCAACCTACAGTTACATAATAATCACACTACATGGCCACAAAGTCAATTCTAAATTGTAAAATAATGATGTACTTGTCCTCTAGCACTGTGTGATAATTACGGTGCTTGGTCTGTGATATTTAAAATGCAATATTAGACATACAGAACTTGAGTCTGAATTATTACTAGAGTCGTTTTGAAGGGTTGTCCAGCACTGACATGTTTTTTTAAATACCACCTCTACCCTGCCGGATCTGTGAAGGGAAGCATACTTGTCTGCTTCCACTCAAATCTGGCTCTTCACTGTGCTTTGTCCCCCACTTCTAGCACAGACAGGGTCATGTGCATCACTGTATCCAATGACTGGCCTCACTGCTGGGTCACGTGCCACATGGGGACACATTACTGCTGATGACAGTCATTAGCTGCAGCCTGTCCATGCCGGAAGTAGACCCATGGAGCTGTGAACCAAGCAGCAGGGAGCATGTACTGTAAGTATGCTTTCCTTCACAGGTCCGGCTTGGTGGAGGTAGTATTTAGAAGACATGACAAAAAAAAAATATAAAAAATTATTTAAAGGGAACCTGTCACCGGGATTTTGTGTATAGAGCTGAGGACATGGGTTGCTAGATGGCCGCTAGCACATCTGCAATACCCAGTCCCCATAGCTCTGTGTGCTTTTATTGTGTAAAAAAAACAGAATTGCTACATATGCAAATTAACCTGAGATGAGTCCTGTCCCTGAGATGAGTCCTGTCTCTGAGATGAGTCCAGCGTGAAGGAGCCCAGCACCGCCCCGCATCCTCCGAATCTGCTCCTTGCTCTCCGACGTCAGAAAGCTAGAGCGCCTTAATCTCGCGATGCGCGAGCTAGCGCATGCGCTAGCTTGCTCATTGCGAGATTATGGCGCTCTAGCTTTCTGACGTCGGGGAGCAAGGAGGAGATTCTGAGGATGCGGGGCGGTGCTGGGCTCCTTCACGCTGGACTCATCTCAGAGACAGGACTCATCTCAGGGACAGGACTCATCTCAGATTAATTTGCATATGTATCAAATCGTTTTTATTACACAATAAAAGGCACACAGAGCTATGAGGACTGGGTATTGCGGATGTGCTAGCGGCGATCTAGCAACCCATGTAATGTCCTTAGCTCTATACACAAAATCCCAGTGACAGGTTCCCTTTAAGGAATAAAGTTATCCGACACATATCATATATCACTAATCTAAGACGGTAACTGACTGCTTAAGATTATTGTCTCTGCAATCTTTAGCAGCAAGATTTACAACCAGAAAGCTTATGTGTATCCATCTAGAAAGGGTTACATAAAGCTCTAGGACACCACAGAGACAAAAGGGAGAAGATGGACCATCATGCCAACATTTTTCCCGAGGCATAGCAACGATTCATTAGGATGTCACAAAACATCTCAGAGGAAAATACAAGGAACTACATGCTTCTGCCAAGCATACAACAAAAATTCTTATCTCACATTTGGATGAACTCCAAGCCATTTCGTATAATTATTAAGAACATGTGAGCTAGACGTGGAACACAGTAAATCTAGTGCAAAGTGAAGTATGCACATCACATCAAATATTGTGGTGGTATAGCCATGGTGTACTAATGCTATGTTGCTTCATAAGCCAAGGCAAACTTTCATGTGATTATGCAGAAAAGCAATGATATAAACCTACATCTGAATGATTCAGAGAGCAGTTAAAGTCTTAGCTTGAACATAATAAAATGTATATTCCTGACAAATCAGTTCTTTGAAGAAACGCGACTAAAGTAGCCATGTTATTGGTGCCCTGTGGTGGTCACTACTATGGGATAATGTGTCTCTCAATATTATGGGGGCAGTCTGATAGCAGTATTAATGGAGGTGCTTTGGTGGTACTATTAAAGAAAAAGGGTGTACTGCAGGTCTCACTTTTTCAGTACAATTTGTGCTTCATAAAACCTTTATTTTTATAGCAATAAATCTTCATAACCACCAACCAACTGCATCATGCTAGATAGTAGCATGAAATAAAAGCGCTGAGTGAGCACCAGTTCTGTAAGCACAAATACCTTATTAACGAGGTATAAGGAAAAATGGGTTGTGTGGTTTAAGCTGACAGAAGGGTAACAGTTAAACTTGAGTGAATATCCTAAATTTCATTTTGGGTCTGATTCAGCTGTCAGGTTCAATTTGGTCCAAATAAATTTAGTCTAATTCAAAAGTTCCCCAATTGCCCTCAAATGTCATGCATGACGCTCAGAGGTCTCCTTGGACTATATCAAAACCCTTTCAAGTGACACTGACATTTATGACTATGGGTAAAAGGATGGTGGCCAGTGGTAACAAACAGCCTGTTCAATAACACACTGCACTGTTGGATTTTTTATGCTCTCTGTCAGACATCCTATCACTCCTATATATAACCCAAGAGAACATATGCATTTCCTGCTTGGGATGTTATATGGTGTCTATGACTCCTCCAGTGAGTCATCAATGACTGACACATAGAGTCCTTTACGATTGCCTAAGGCAGCTGAACAAGGTAATTTGGTCCTTCTTTATCTTCCCTGTCTTCTGACATCTAAAATGGTGGCTGCCATTTTAAAGGGGTTGTCTTACTTCGGCAAGTGGCAGTTATTATGTAGAGAGAGTTGATACAAGACACTTACTAATGTATTGTTATTACCCATATTGCTTCCTTTGCTGGCTGGATTAATTTTTCTATCACATTGTGCACTGCTCGTTTCCATGGTTACAACCACCTGCAATCCATCAGTGGTGGCCGTACTTGACTACTATAGGAAAAAGCACCAGGTCTCTGGTGGCTGAGAGCATTGGAGAGCACACAAGCATGCACTTTTTCCTATAATGTGCAAGCATGACCAACGCTGCTGGATTACACAGTGTTCATAACCATGGAAAAAAGCTGTGTATAATGTGATGGAAAAATGAATCCAGCCAGCAAAGGAAGCAATATGGACAATCACCATACACTAGTAAGTGGCTTGTATTAACTTTTTCTACATGATAAATGCCACTTCCTAAAGTGAGACAACCCCTTTAATCAATTTGTGCAGGACAAATCCCAAAGTTTTGGACTGACTGAAAACCAAGGATTTTGGCACATTCATAATGCATTTCATTTGCATACTATGGAATTGTTCATCTCTAGTAACAGAAACAACCCATTTTAGCTGTTGCTTTTATGCTGTTTTCATGGGGCACATTTGGGACTAATATTACAAGTGAGCATTTTTTTAAGGTTGTTGTCCGCTGTTTATTAAAAGAAGGCCTATGCTCAGGAGTCAGGATAGACCATCACTAGATGATTTGTGGGGGTCCAAAACCCCACATCCCCATTAATCAGCTGTTTGGCAATAGCTACGGGCAGACAGGTCCATCTACTTTATCATGGACTGAGCTTGTCACTACAGCGCCGCTCCCAATGAAGTTTGTTGATAGGCCATCACCTAATAAAAGGTGGACAACCCCTTTAAATATTACAAGCTTACTGAATATGTACATCTCATTATGGCCACATTCTGCTCATCTTCTACTTGCTACTTCCAGCATGAAGCACCAGTCATTTCTATCTGGGTCCATGAACATGACAATGAGTCAGTATTTCTTTTCCCACTGCCCTTATTGCAATGTACGGTACCCATATTTTTACATCATGTTTTGCAATATTCAAACCTTCAGTGTAGAATAACTTCATTTTGGAAGGGGACACTGGAAAAACACTAATGACTGCAAATTGAAAAGCAAATATTACACAGAAAATGTGAAAGCTAAAAATGCATTGACCTGGAATTGATCCCTTTTGTAAAAACAATATTTTTGCACAAACACTGTATATTTATCCTCAAATTAAACTTGCTTAGATTGCAGAATCCTGAAACTTTAAATATAGCGTATTGCCCAGATTTACACTCAGGCTTTGTAATTTATTAATAGAATATTATAAGATATCTGGAAATGAGCTAAAAAACTGTATTCAGCAACTATTTTAAATATACCAGCAACACCAATGAGTTTTCCGGCTGGTCAGAGGATCATAAGAATAAACTTTTTGGGGGAGATTTATCTTTCCCGTACACCAGAAAACTGGTGCAAAAATGTTGGAAACTCTAACTTTTTAAGCATGATAAATCATCCCCTTTGTGCGAGACCAAAAACTAAAAATCCTATTTACGGTATTTCATCAGTACTTCATAAAAGCATAAACTCTATGCACACGGGCATTTCTGTATTTCTGTCCTAACCCCCCCCCCCCCCCCGAAAAAAACATATCTGCTAGATACGGATATCTTCCATGTGCATTCCATATCTTTCTCACTCCCGTCAGTTTTTGACGCTATTTCATCAGGTCTGAAGAAGCGCAGTGTAGCACAAAACAGCCATCGTCTGTTCTACATGCTACTTTAGGTCTATGGGTTGACTAAAGAAATTCTGGCTTTACTTGGGTGAGCGACCAGCTTCTATTCTACATTGGGTGAATAGTCATGAAGCTGCAATATATAGTATGGTGCAGGGGCGGACACAGACAGCAGAGGGCCCCTGTGCAAAGAATGTGCCTGGGCCCCTCCACCCCCCATGCCAAATTCTCAACCTAAACTATTCTCTCCTAATATTACATACAGCAATACAAAACATACATGGTAAGGCTACTTTCACACCCGTGGCACTACGATCTGTCCAGACACAAACTACAGCATGCAGCGGTTTATGTCCTGCTGATTCTCTGCATTTTTGCCAGATTATGGCCAGATCTGTAAAATACCCCATTATAGTTAATGAGGCCGGTGGGCATTCCGTCTGCATCCAGCAGCTCAGCTGGAACAGCCTGCCAGAATCACTAACGCAGATGTGAAAGTAGCCTAATACAGCGCCACATACCTTGTACATCCAGTGACATCTTCTCTTTCCTCATCTTCTCCTTTCAGACCAGACCACCATGATGATTCCTTTCAACCGTATCTTCTCTCTGCAGAGTTTGACAGACAGACATCTTAGTTTCCTACTTTTCCAACATCCTCCTACCTTCTGAACACCCCATCCTGTGCCTGGTGTGCTCCCCAATACTATACTGCAGAAACAGATAAACCCCCTGAAAATACTAGTACCAGATAGTGTCCCTTCAATAATTATTGGCACATACTGCCCTAAAAAATAAATGCGCCCAGCAAATAGTGTCCCTGACACTAATAAACATAATGTCCCCCAAAAATAATGATACAAAAAAATGCCCTGTTGTGTGGCAGTAAAAAAATACCTCCTCTTAGTGCCCCTAGTAGAGCCAATGTCCCTATAGTGCCCGCATAATGTGTACCAATGCCCCCCTACTGTATGCACCCAAAAAAACTCTTAGAGCCCCTCGTTGAGCTAATGTCCTCATAGTGCCCCATAATTTTGCACCAGTATAAAATACTCCTATATAGTGCCCCCAGTAGATGCCCCCATAGTGCTCCGCCCCCCGTTCCATGGTGCCTGACATAATGTGCCAGTATAAAATGCCCCTATAGAGTGCCCCAAATAGATGCCCCGATAATGTTCCTCTCCCCTCTTCCCATTGTGCCCATATAATGTATGGCAGTATAAAATGCCACTGAGGTACTCATACCCAACCTCATATTGCACATATAGTTTGTGACAGTATAAAATGCCCCTATATAATGCCCCCCAGCAGATGCCCCCATAGTGCTCCTCTCCCCCATTTCTCTATAGTGACCCCATGTGTGACAGTATATAATGCCAATATATAGGGCCCCTAGTAGATGCCCTCATATGGCTCCTCTTCCCCCATAGTGCCAGTATAATTCTAATATATAGGGCTCCAAGTAGATGCCCCCATAGTGCTCCTCTCCCCATGTGTGCCAGTAAATAATGCCACCTTGTAGATGCCCCCATAGTGCTTCCTCCCATCTGTGCCAGTAAATAATGCCCCCTAGTAGATGCCTCCATAGTGCTCCTCTCCCCCCATGTGTGCCAGTATAATGCCCCCTAGTAAATGCCTCATAGTGATCCTCTCCCCCCATGTGTGCCAGTATAATGCCGCCTAGGAGATGTCCCCATAGTGTTCCTCTCCCCCCATGTGTTCCAGTATAATGCCCCCTAGTAGATGTCCTCATAGTGCTTCTCTCCCCCCATGTGTATCAGTATAATGCTCCCTAGTAGATGTCCTCATAGTGATCATCTCCCCCCATGTGTGCCAGTATAATGCCGCATAGGAGATGTCCCCATAGTGCTCCTCTCCCCCCATGTGTTCCAGTATAATGCCCCCTTGTAGATGTCCTCATAGTGCTCCCCCCCCCATGTGTGTCAGTATAATGCCCCCTAGTAGATGCCCCTATAGTGCTCCTCTCCCCCCTTCCCCATTCTGGGCAACAACATAGTGTTAAAAAAAAAAATTTACTCACATACTTACCTCCATGACACTCTCAGTGAAGCGGTGAAGGCCTCTTCCGGCCTGTGTCCCATGCTGTACGGCTCAGGCGGCGCGATGATGTCATTGCGCCGCCTGCAGCAGCCTCTGCAGCCCATCAGAGGAATAGGTAAGGGAAACTCCTCTCCCCTGCCCCGCTGCACCATCCATCTGTATCGCTGTCCTGAGGACGGGGATACAGATAAATATAGAGATGAACGCTTCCACAATGGAAGCGCTTATCTCTCTCTGCCCTGCCACGGAACCTCTGAAGGGCCCCCTACCTCACTGGGCCCCTGTGCATCCGAAATAGCTGCACAGGCGGTATGTCCGCCCCTGGGTGAGCATCATCAGGACTATGGATCCCACAGTGATTAAGGCCTCTTTCAGAAGAGCATGTCCAGTGCAGAAGACACGCTCCATGTGGGAGTGCTATTTCCCTTTATGGACACTGCTGATTTCATAGGATCACACAACATCATATTGATGTAGAATGCTGTGTGTGTCTACTGGGCCTTATTTTCATAATGCTGTCAGTATAATTCAGTAAAAGCAAATTCATGGACCGACACACAACATTATAAATCATTATAATGCAGTGCGATCCTGCGAGGCGAGCAGTGTCCATAGCAGGAAATCGTGCTCACTTACAGAGCTTGTTTTCTGCACTGGACACACTCGTCTAAAAGAGGTCTAACTTTTGCCGTAAGTATAGAAGGGTTTGCAGAACTCGTCCAGTTCAAGTAATGATGTTTTATTCAATAGTTAAGCAGCATACATAGCAATGTTTCGACCGTGAAGTCTTTATCAGGTGGAAACGTCGCTATGTATGCTGCCTAACTATTGAATAAAACAACTAACAATTGCTTGAACTGGACGAGTGCTGTGGAACCTTCTATACTGCCGCAGAGCCAGGACCCTTCACCTCGTGCACCACTATGCCCTAGACTTGCCTTTTGAAAATGGATTTGCCCCATTAAAGGACTTGGAGTGCAGCTTATCTTTGTTTGCATGTAACTTTTGCCATATACACTACAGTGCAGACCTTTATTTATCTTTTGCCCTGGTTATATAACATCTCTTACCACCCTGTCCCATCTACAGCCTTCCGTACCATGTGAAAATATCCATTGATGAACTACTATAAAGAGCAGGGGAGAAGCTATAGTGGGTGCAGAGGTAGCAGTCACTAACGGGCCCAGGAGCCTGAGGGGGCCAAAAGACCCTTATGCCGCATAAGAAGACACCTGCATTATAGAAAGTGTATGCTGGTCAATTTACACCTCTGGCTGGAGGGAAGGGGTTGGGTCAAGAATTTTGCCTCAGGTAGCAGGAAGGCTACGTGCTCCCCTGCCACTGGCCACAAAGCACTGAGGGAAGGGGGTCAAGCTGAACTCTTGCAACAGGGCCCAGAAGCCTTTAGCTACTCCACTGATGAAGAGTATCATGATATGAAATCCTATTGTCATGTTCAGTGATATTTATACAAAATGCAGAGAGGGGATGTTGTATAATTTACTGCACGTAGCAAACCTTCATATGAGCATTCATTAAAGAGTCCCATTACTACCTCTTTTTTCAGTATGATGAGTGATGTCTATAAATGACTATACTGTATATTACTACCATGGTAAAGATGAGTAATGGCATGACTGAAGAGAAGGGATGAATCACAAAAGTTATATTTATATGTAGCATATATAATAATACTTGAAAGGCACATACTGCTAGCCACAGAAAGGATCCTCATATTTATAATATGATGGAAGATGGAAGGTATGAGAAATATGAGAAAATCCATTGTGGGAACTGGTTAAATCACAAAAATGGGACTTGAAAAGTAGTGAGACATTTCTGAGGCAACATAGTAATAGTGGTTACCAGACACATGAAATGGCTGTGCGATGACAGCAGGAGTATGAGCTAATGCTGCGCAACCAGACCTGCCGAAATTGTAACAATATTATTTCTATAGAAACTAGAGAGATAAGTGAGAGAGGGGTCAAGTTGAGATGAGGAAATTTCTTTTATTAGGGTCTAAATAAATTAGCTGAGAAAAAACAATGTTGCTACCCATAAGGAATTAATTTGACATGCAGAAAGACAAATATGCAAGTATCATACTGAAACACTGCAAAATTTAAAGGGAATCTGTCATCAGAAAATGACTTATTGTTTAAATCAGGTTTTTATGTTGAACCGTTTAAAAAAAAAATTGGCGATATTTTGAATATTTCAATGACATTATATAAATCCTGAAATCATGCATCTTTCACTCTGGCCACTGAGCTTCATAATACAAACCGCATTCCAAAAAAGTTGGGACACTATACAAATCGTGAATAAAAACTGAATGCAATGATGTGGAGATGGCAAATGTCAATATTTTATTTGTAATAGAACGTAGATGACAGATCAAATGTTTAATCCGAGTAAATGTAATACGTTGATTCAACATTTCACGGTGTCAACTAATCCCAAAAAAGTTGGGACAAGTAGCAATAAGAGGCTGGAAAAAGTAAATTTGAGCATAACGAAGGGCTGGAAGACCAATTAACACTAATTAGGTCAATTGGAAACATGATTGGGTATAAAAAGAGCTTCTCAGAGTGGCAGTGTCTCTCAGAAGCCAAGATGGGTAGAGGATCACCAATTCCCACAATGTTGCGCAGAAAGATAGTGGAGCAATATCAGAAAGGTGTTACCCAGCGAAAAATTGCAAAGACTTTGCATCTATCATCATCAACTGTGCATAACATCATCCGAAGATTTAGAGAATCTGGAACAATCTCTGTGCGTAAGGGTCAAGGCCGTAAAACCATACTGGATGCCCGTGATCTCCGGGCCCTTAAATGACACTGCACCACAAACAGAAATGCTACTGTAAAGGAAATCACAGAATGGGCTCAGGAATACTTCCAGAAACCATTGTCAGTGAACACAATCCACCGTGCCATCCGCCGTTGCCAGCTGAAACTCTACAGTGCAAAGAAGAAGTCATTGCTAAGCAAGATCCACAAGCTCTGGCGTTTTTACTGGGCCAGGGATCATTTAAAATGGAGTGTGGCAAAATGGAAGACTGTTCTGTGGTCAGACGAGTCACGATTCAAAGTTCTTTTTGGAAATCTGGGACGCCATGTCATCTGGACCAAAGAGGACAAGGACAACCCAAGTTGTTATCAACGCTCAGTTCAGAAGCCTGTATCTCTGATGGTATGGGGTTGCATGAGTGCATGTGGCATGGGCAGCTTGCATATCTGGAAAGGCACCATCAATGCAGAAAAATATATTCAGGTTCTAGAACAACATATGCTTCCATCCAGACGTCATCTCTTTCAGGGAAGACCCTGCATTTTTCAACAAGATAATGCCAGACCACATTCTGCATCAATCACAACATCATGGCTGCGTAGGAGAAGGATCCGGGTACTGAAATGGCCTGTCTGCAGTCCAGATCTTTCACCTATAGAGAACATTTGGTGCATCATAAAGAGGAAGGTGCAACAAAGAAGGCCCAAGACGATTGAACAGTTAGAGGCCTGTATTAGACAAGAATGGGAGAGCATTCCTATTTCTAAACTTGAGAAACTGGTCTCCTCGGTCCCCAGACGTCTGTTGAGTGTTGTAAGAAGAAGGGGAGATGCCACACAGTGGTGAAAATGGCCTTGTCCCAACTTTTTGGGGATTTGTTGACACCATGAAATTCTGATTCAACATATTTTTCCCTTAAAATTGTACATTTTCTCAGTTTAAACTTTTGTTCCGTGATTTATGTTCTATTCTGAATAAAATATTAGAAGTTGGCACCTCCACATCATTACATTCAGTATTTATTCACGATTTGTATAGTGTCCCAACTTTTTTGGAATCCGGTTTGTAGGTTGTGTTCTATAAAGATTGCATATCTCTGAATGAAGTTAACAGATGGTCAGGCAATATAGATGCCCCCTTAATCATACAGAAAACAGAGTAAGGGCTCATTCACAAAACTGTATATGTATTGCTGTCCGCACACCATGGATCCACACAATACGGGTACTTTTCATATGCATTCTGCAATTTTATCACTCCCATCAATAGAACTAGCTATTCTTGTTCACAATGAAGAGAAGAATAGGACATGTTCTCTAATTTGCGAAATGGACATAAAGATGTGGATAATATCCATGTGCTGTTTCTTTTTCATTATTTTTTTTTTTTGTGGATCCATGTATTGTGGATAGCACACGGAAGTAAAATATAGTTGTGTGCATGAGCCCTAGAAAGTATGCAACCAGAAACTATAGGTCATATATTCCTTTGTATGTATATGATATACAGTGGATATAAAAAGTCTACACAACCTTGTTAAAATGTCAGGTTTCTGTGGTGTAAATTTTTTTTGACAAAGATAAATCATTTCAGAACTTTTTTCCACCTTTAATGTGACCTATAAACTGTACAACTCAATTGAAAAACAAACTGAAATCTTTTAGGTGGAGGGAAGAAAACTAAAAAAACTAAAACAATGTGGTTGCATAAGTGTGCACACCCTCTTATAACTGGTGATGTAGCTGTGTTCAGAATTAAGCAATCACATTCAAAATCTTGTTAAATAGGAGTCAGCATACATCTGCCATCATTTAAAGTGCCTCTTATTAACCCCAAATAAAGTTCAGCTGCTCTAGTTGGTCTTTCCTGAAATTTTCTTAGTTGCATCCCACAGCAAAAGCCATGGTCCACAGAGAGCTTCCAAAGCACTAGAGGGATCTCATTGTTAAAAGGTATCAGTCAGGAGAAGAGTACAAAAGAATTTCCAAGACATTAGCTATACCAAGGAACACAGTGAAGACAGTCATCATCAAGTGGAGAAAATATGGCACAACAGTGACATTACCAAGAACTGGACGTCCCTCCAAAATTGATGAAAAGACGAGAAGAAAACTGGTCTGGGAGGCTACCAAGAGGCCTACAGCAACATTAAAGAAGCTGCAGGAATATCTGGCAAGTACTGGCTGTGTAATACATGTGACAACAATGTCCCATATTCTTCATATGTCTGGGCTAGAGGGCAAAGTGGCAAGACAAAAGCCTTTTCTTACGAAGAAAAACATCCAAGCCAGGCTACATTTTGCAAAAACATACCTGAATTCTCCCAAAAGCATGTGGGAAAAGGTGTTATGGTCTGATGAAACCAAGGTTGAACTTTTTGGCCATAATTCCAAAGATATGTTTGGACCAAAAACATCACCAAAAGAACACCATACCCACAGTGAAGCATCATGCTTTGGGGCTGTTTCTTCAGCTGGAACTGCGGCCTTAGTTAAGCTAGAGGGAATTATGAACAGTTCCAAATACTAGTCAATATTGGCACAAAACCTCCAGGCTTCTGCTAGAAAGCTGAACATGAAGAGGAACTTCATCTTTTAGCATGACAACGACCCAAAGCATACATCCAAATCAACCAAGGAATGGCTTCACCAGAAGAAAAAAATAAAAGGAAGGTCAAACAGGATAGGCAGTCAGGCCCACCTGAATACTGCTCCAGAGGATGCAAAAAAAAACTATTGAAAGGGGGGCAGTAGACTACGATAAAATATCACTTTTAATTCAACAGGCGATAAAAAAGCCTCTACAGACAGACAAACATATAAGACAGTCACACCCTCAGCCTAAAAACATGGCCAATACCATGTGAGCCTGGGATGTCAATGTGGGTACTAGTGGTGGGCTAGGCAAGAATAAAGACGTAAGGGATAGAGTAGGATATTAACATAATGAATGTACTGACCCTAATAAAACCCTACTTGTCCTAGTCCGCCCTATTGGAATATCCAGAGGACGGGGTACAAAAAACCCCGCAAGGGGTGGCCCAGACAGGAACTCTGATCCTACGCTTGAAGCCCTAGTAAGGCCCTAATCAGCGACAAGAAGACCAAGTATCCAATGGATAATATCAAAATGTAACCACACATTAAATAGAGATGAGGGATAGATAAAACTATCAGGCCCACACAAGTGAACGAAGAAAAATACTGAAGTGTCCCTCTAGGGACCCCGTCCTCTGGATATTCCAATAGGGCGGACTAGGACAAGTAGGGCTTTATTAGGGTCAGTACATTCATTATGTTAATACCCTACTCTATCCCTTACGTCTTTATTCTTGCCTAGCCCACCACTAGTACCAACATTGACATCCCAGTCTCACATGGTATTGGCCATGTTTTTAGGTTGAGGGTGTGACTGTCTTATATGTTTGTCTGTCTGTAGAGGCTTTAGTTTATCTCCTGTTGAATTAAAGTGATATTTTATCATAGTCTACTGCCCCCCTTTCAATAGTTATTTTTTCTTCACCAGAAGAAGATTAAAGTTTTGGAATGGCCCAGCCAGAGCCCAGACTTGAATCAGATTGAAAATCTGTGGGGTGATCTGAAGAGGGCTGTGCACAGGAGATGCCCTGGCAATCTGACAGATTTGGAGTGTTTTTGCAAAGAAAAGTGGGCAAATCTTGCCAAGTCAAAATGTGCCATGCTTATAGACTCATACCCAAAAAGACTGAGTGTTGTAATAAAATCAAAAGGTGCTTCAACAAAGTATTAGTTTAAGGGTGTGCACACCTATGCAACCATATTATTTTATTTTTATATTTTTTCTTCCCTCTACCTAAAAGATTTCAGTTTGTTTTTCAATTAAGTTGTACAGTTTATAGGTCACATTAAAGGTGGAAAAAGTTCTAAAATCTTTGTCTAATATTTTTTTACATCACAGAAACCTGACATTTTAACAGGGGTGTGTAGACTTTTTATATCCACTGTATGTGACTTGACTGTATGTCACTGGCCACAAAATAGTTAATTCCTGGAAAAATGCATGTACTAGACCATGTGACAATCTTACTGGTGCTTGTCTCTTGGCCAGAACACAGTTTGAGATGTGACTATTTGTCCTAGCCAAATATCCTCCACCCCATACACTGAGGTGTAGAAAAGGGATGAGGTACATTCAGGGACGTAGCTATAGGGGATGCAGAGGTAGCAGTAGCTAAAAGGCCCTGGAGCCTGAGCGGGCCCAAAGACCCTTGTACCGCATAAGAAGACACCACTATTATAGAAAGGGCATACTAGTCGAATTACACTTCTGGCTGGAGGGAAGGGGTTAAGTCAAGAATTTGGCATGGCAGGTGGGGTGGGGGTTCCATTTCAATTTTTGCCTCAGGCAGCACAAAGGCTATGTGCTTCCCTGCCCCCTGGCCACAAAGCACTGAGGGAAGGGGGGCCAAGCTGAACTTTTACACCTTTTAGCTCCTCCCCTGGGTACAATTTACTATACATAGTATTTGCCCCTTTAATTTGATGTCCATTCACCTACAAGGGCTTAGATGATGAACCAGAAGGATTTCTCTGACACCCAAGCCAAGGGCCTTTTTTTTTTTTGCCTCTGTACTGTACCCGCTTACCCTATCTACCAGAGCAAAACCCCACACTATATACATATATAGATATTTACTGATCTATATCTCTATATACATATATGATATATGTACATCTTTCGCTCTCTCTCTCTCTCTCTCTCTCTCTCTCTATATATATATATATATATATATATAAATATATGGTATATATAGATATATATGTATATAGAGATATAGATCGATCTGCAGTGTGACAGGAAGATTTTCTGCCTGTGTGATATAGGAGATGATCATGTGACTGTTTGTATGCAAGGTTAGGTTGTGCAGTGCAGGGGGCGGGGAAGGTCAGATTATTCACGCCCACAAATATTCATGAGGGAGCTCAGTCATTGTTGTTACATGCCCCCACAGGTTTGCTGCAACATGTAAACAAAGCAATAATAACAGAACCATGCAAAGGTGTAAGTATGGGTTTTTCTCTTAAGAAATCAAGCTTAACTAATGTACATGTATGTTCTGATGAGTTTTATAAGGTTTTGTTTTTTTCCACAACTCGGATAACCCCTTTAAAGCCTTAAAACCTTAAAACCTTAATGTTCAGCCCTTGTAGCTCTAACAACTCATGTCCTTTTAAACAGTGTCTAGCCTGAAAGCTGTGGGTACTTGTTTGCATGGTACTTGTGTGGTAATGGATAAGCATCTGGTTGTCTGTAACGATGGGTAGTGGCAGAGTGTATTTGGGGTGTGTGGACTGTATTTGGGGTGTGTGGACAGTATTTGGGGTGTAATTTATATTCAAGTTGCAGCCTGAAGGTGCATGCAAGATGTAATGATTGCGGTCACAATGTCATGTACTTGGACTATCTACAACAGTCATGTCTGCTTTGTAGAAGCTTTGCTTTGGTAGGCTAGACCTTTCTCATACCTGAAGAACTGTCTACAATATTGAAGAGATTGAAGAAACACATAATAAAAACTTCATTCACAATCTACCGATGACTTCTACCAAGCTTTTGCCATTTCTGTTTCCAGACTATTCAGTTTACACTTTCCACATGATTACTAAATCTACAGGATGGCTTAAACGAGTTCTCCTGTTTCATAATGATTTTTTGCATCTGCCCAAAGTGCCCCAAACAATGCATATATTTGCCCCAAATACCTATTTTTTCATGTCAGCACTTTCCTTCCCCAGCTCACAGCACCACTGACTCTGGCAAGAAGTTTACATGCAGAACTTTCTGTTTTCACCAGCTCCTTGCTGGGATTTCTAACTTATCCCAGCATGCTTTGCTCTGTAATGTTTCACGGGACTTGTTCTGCCTAGCTTATATGGAGGTGACTACTACAGAGAGAACAGTGTGGCAGGTGGAGGAATCCCCGAGAAAAATTATGCTGGGTTTGGTTGTGATAAATCTGGTGCATTGTGGACTGTCCAGTCTAATTCTGCAGTCTAAATCTAAATCATCCATAAAAATTGTTGTAAAAGGGAACCTATCCTTTACCCTGACTGATATATTCGGAGTATAAGAGATCTCCTTAATTCTATTTTTAGTAGTTTTCTATTTAATGTGTAGATATTCATACAGCATTTATACAGTAGATTCACAACTGACTTTTTTTTACAGTTTAAGACTTTTTATTAATTAAAATGCTCATTAACCTGCCTTTAAAAGTAAGCTTTTATAGGATATCAGCTGGCTAGGTACTGTACAGGTTTGAAAATGTCAAATGTACATGTTCTATGTGAACTAATTTCATTAGCATAACTTTAGTCCTAGGAGAGAATAAAAGGACTGGTTACTAATCTATAAGTAACTAGGTATGACATGGCCTAATAACAATATAACAGTGGGAAAACTTCAGCAAAGAGAATTTACTGGCCCATATTTACTAACCCTAAAAATGGCGTAAGCTTAGACTGGCTGTCTAGACCTGCGCCAGATGTATTGCAGTGGCTCAGCTGGATGATAAATCTGGTGCAGGATTACACACTTGTCTTTGACTCTATACCATCTATTGGTTGACATACTTTGAGACAGATTTTTATGCCAGAATTGTGTGAGACTCCACCCCTTCTCGCTAAGCCCCACCTCTTTGCTGAGCATATTGGAAAAAAGTGTAGAAACCCTAGATGTGCCAGACCGCACCGTTTGGGCCACTTTTTAGACAGATTTGTGGCGCAGACTGCAGACATATTAGTAAATCTGGGTCAATGTTTCATTTTCTGATAAGAAAGTTGTTTAACACTTTCATGGTTTTTCCCTTTTTTTTCATTATTGTTACATAAAGTTACTTCTAAAGTTAGTGTTGCTTGAATTACCTCCAAGTCCCAGAGTTCCTAACAACTTACGTTTTCAATTACTGCAACTATTTCAACTTTGCAAGTCTTTAAACCAAAAAAATAACCCTTAATTATTTTCTGCTATGCTTGCTGTCAAACTCTGACATTTCAAATGCACTTAACGTTTTGCCAAGGATGACATTGCCAAGTTTTCACAGTTTTCTCTATTCTGTGAAAGTAGGCAAGGACATCCGTGTAGAAAGCTAACCTGATGAAATAGATGCATAAATAATGATGATTATAAAGGTCATGCTTCAGTGGAGAGGATTGCTAACAAGCTCTTCTGTTTAACTTATATAATGGGAAAGCATTTCATGGCTGCTATTTTAATTCTGTCACAATAGCTTTTATGCAGTGTATAAGAATTCTATCTTACAAATAATTAGGTTCATTTTCTAAAACAAAATAGAAATAGCATATCATAGAATGATAGATTCAAATACAGACACACAGATGGAGATGATGTATGATAGATAGATAGATAGATAGATAGATAGATAGATAGGAGATTAGATGATAGATAGATAGGTAGATAGGTAGATAGATACAGATAACACTTAATCACAGTGGCAATCCTCACACTAATGCTCCCTAGGATCAGGACACTGGAAATAGGGTGCACCATTTCTTCCCTCAGGACACACCCTGATGTTGTGGCTCCTGCCTGATGGTGGTTTGGGTGCTCTTGATGTTATAGGTTTGGTTCGGGTGGAAGGCAGGAGATGTAGGGTGAAATGGCCAGTGTATGGTGCTGGATTCAGTAACCAGGCCAGATATAGGAAATAAATTTGTCTCTTTATCAAAGTGCAGAATGAGAGTTGTAGTACATCCAATGATATCAAAACACGGTTCCAGCAATTCACTGTGTAAGTCTCCCCAGATAGCAATGTATGGATTGGAGCAAGGATAGGGTACGTATTACTGTTTCCTCTCTATCTTCCCAAAGTCTCTTTCTGCAGAATCTATGGCTGGCAATATTACTCTTGCAATGGTGGCTATAATTTTCAACTAAGTGATACAGGATTAAGATACGACTGTCCAGGTCGTGTCCAAGCTTTGCTCAACAAATGCCTTAGGGCTGTTTCACACGAGCGGATGCCGTGCGTGACATCTGCTGCGTGAATGACAGCCAAGACCCGATGCGGACAGCAGAAGCACGGAGCAGTAACATGACTGATAATGCTCCGTGCCTCTCTGTGATCGCTTTACTACGAAATCACAGTGAGATAAAGTTGTCACTGTGATTTCGTAGTAAAGAGATCCCAGAGAGGCACGGAGCATTATCAATCATGTTACTGCTCCGTGCTTCTGCAGTCTGCATCGGGTCTTGGCTGTCATTCACGCAGCAGATGTCACGCACGGCATCCACTCGTGTGAAATAGCCCTTACTGGCTGCCTCCTACAGAATTCCCTACATATGTGCTAAAATAAAAAATAAAAATTAATAAAAAAGAAGCAATACTTACCACTTTTCTCCCCTGCTTCTTCCAGCAATGAGCTGGAATACTGTTGTCATTTTAGCGCATGCACAGAGAACGCTAGAGTTTTTATTGAACTTGGACACTCCCTTTTAACATCTCTTCCAGAACTTTAGAGGATGTATTATGTAAACTTTCAATGAAGTACCTATTTTTTTCTTTTAGGGGAACTGACTATATTGGCAGCACAACAATCCTAGTGGCACACAATAGTTTATCCAGCATTTTACAAGACTTGATCATATACATGATGCGTCTGGTTGCCAAAATAAACAACAGTAAAAACTGAGAAAGGATAAATACTATTAGACCAATGACTCAATTATTAAGCAAAGAAAATCCAAGGTCTTAATAACCCAAATGCTAGATATTACAGGTGAAACTCGAAAAATTTGAATATCATGCAAAGTTCATTTATTTCAGTAATGCAACTTAAAAGGTGAAACTAACATCTGCGATAGACTCATCACATGCAAAGTGAGATATTTCAGGCCTTTATTTGGTATAGTTTGGATGATTATGGCTTACAGTTTATGAAACCCCAAAGTCACAATTTTGAGGTCCCCTTTGCTCAGGGGGTATGGACTAATTAGCTGACTAGAGTGTGACACTTTGAGCCTAAAATATTGAACCTTTTCAAAAAATTAAAATGTTAAGCTGCATTAATGCAATTCCTTTTAATTTGCATTACTGAAATAAATGGACTTTTGCACGATATTCTAATTTTTCGAGTTTCATCTGTATATTATTGAATAGTAAAGTCAGTAAATTAGCTGCTTTTGGTTTCTTTGCCCAACATGTGTATGTCCTAGAGGTGAATTCTTAAGAGCGGAGAAGAGCGAGATGTCTGTAATTCTTAAAACTAGGTGCAGTGAACCTTCCAAAGTAAGACTCGCTGCTGATGACATAGAGCAAAATGTGTTGGCAATTATTTGGAGAGGAAAAAGAGGACTGGAATTTATTATTGACTTCCATTAACTCATTCTTTGGTGATATCACAAAGCCTTTTAAACCCTTGAGTACATTAATTAAGATGGTAACTGTGACCGGGTATGTCTTAAATAGGTGGAAATGGAAATGATAATGATCAATCCCATGATTATAAGACTGTTTTTTATGGTGACATACAGTATGTATTTTAGAAAGCATGTGTCAGCAGAAATGGACTATTGTGTAAAACAAGTTTTTGTTAAAAACATTTTTCTGCATTTTTTGTGATTAAAATATCATGGGATCTGAAAACGGACCCTAATAATAGATTAATACTTCCTTTTCTGTAGAGATCACTTTTAAGCAGCTATCTCATTATCATCACAGGCAGGATTGCAATGTATGATAACATCTCTTTATAAGTAATGTAGGATCCATAATTCAAAAAAAGTGGAGGTCATCTCATCTGCCCCCCTCTCTGCACATGCAAGATATGTCCAGAACACTCTCCACGGAAGTCATTACGGCATCTCCAGACTACAGGTTCCTATGGTCCATATGGCTGCTGTAAAGCATATCTCTGAAAGCAGTTTTTTACAGCATGGCAGAAAATAAATGGGGCTTGTAACCTTAATTAAGTCCTACATGAGTGGTATGGCAGATAGGGCATCTGAATTGCTACTTTTTATTCTCATATTCAACCTGGTCCACTGCTGTGTGCCTTTGAAGGCAAATGTAATACATTGTCAGGACTGTTGAGTTTGCACTCAGGAGGCTTTCTCCATTATGAACATAAGCTCAGCAATCCTGGCGTTGTAATATAGTGGAGCCTTAAGAGTGCACAGTGGGTCAAGAGGGGAAGGGTAGATTGAGTATAAAAAAAAATGGTGGACTCCCTATTTGCAGTACTACTTGTGTAGAACTACAGTTAACAGGGCCTAATCCAGGTGACAGAATCCCTATAATAATTTACAGAAAACAGAATACAAAAGTTTAGGTATAGTTTTTTTTCATTTGATATTAAAGGCAGATATATATAAGAGGGACTGAACTGAAGACATCCTGATGCATACTGAACAGATTGCTCTCCATTCAGAATGCATGGGGATAAAACTGATCAGTTTTTTTCGGTATTAAGCCCCTGTGACGGAACTCAATACCGAAAAACTTTAACGCTAGTGTGAAAATACCCTTACATGTGTTCCATCTTGTAGTTGACACACATCTGTTAGTACTGGGTAAAACCTAACTTTTTAACATGTCTTATGCTACAGTATATACTTCTTTAATATTATCCCCTTAACGTCCTGGCCCATTCCTCTTTTTGTGTTTTTACCTTCCCACATTCCAAAAGTTTTCATTTTGTTTGATTGATCTTGTTTTACTACTGTGATGAGATTTGAACAGAAGCAGACATGTGGATGTTGGACAAAATATCCCATGCTGCACACAGGGAATTGTAGTGATAGTACAGAAAATCTGCACGGTGTCCTAAAATTAGTGCACAGTTTCTCTATCGTTTGTTAATGTGTGTGTGGGGGGTGGCTACCAGGAGTCTTCTATGCACAGGGGTCCCTTGCGTTCTGTGTCGGCCCCTGTATTAATGGAAATATTAAAATAAGACCTTTGAGCCTTTGCGTTGATCATTTATAATACTGCTGTTCACTTATCTGGCTGATGAATATTTGGACCCCACACACCAGGACCTGGAAGTCTGTCTCTGAGTACATCTCTATTTTGCATTTACAGCTGAAAAGTGTTGGATTCATGCCTGAGCTTCCATTGCTTGCGAACATACAATATTTCAGAGATTTTATCTGGCATCCCATACAAAAAAAAGACATAACCAGCAGCATGCTGTAAATATTAGATCACCTAAGTCCGTCATCTGGTTGTTATTTTATCATTTCAAAACCTGACTTAAAGTTACTACCAAAAAGGAAAAAAAAAGAAAAACTGAAGATGAATTTACTGAACAAGTCAATAAGCTAGTTTCTAAAGCTATGACTCTGTAGTGCTCTTCTAAGCACCGGCAAGTAATATGAATTAATTAGATGCTGTTACTAAACTGACATGGCTTTATACCTGTCATGTATAGAACTATGTACTGCAGAAAAAAACCCAAAATATGTTCCAGTTACACGCGGTTATTTATTCACCAAGTCATTAACTATGACAAGCTTACAACATTTACACATGACATTCATATTTCATGGAAATAAGTCAATGAAAAAATGATATAGGTCAGGAAACAAATTAATGGCATCCATCATTACAAGGATCTGGCCCTTAATTGTACAATACTCTCCAAGGATTTAAGGTTGAGAGAGTGTAAGGATTTACCCCGTTCTGAATTTGAATAGAGTATGACATATTGCCTACATTATTACTTAACAAATAACTTCATAGTAATAATAACACGGGTTGTAAGCTACACAGCTAACCACAATGTATGACTAGTTCATATGTCATTCTGTCATGGTGGGGAGTAGGGAAAACTCCCCACCGTACAATGTGGACCCGGTGGAAAAGCAACTAGGCTAGAGGCTGGGATAAGGGAGCAGGTCAGTATTGCATCCCTAATCCTCGCCCTAACTCCTCACCGTATGAGCGGACCTGGATGGTAGGACGGCTCATACCCAGGAAACCTAGGACCCTGAGTCGCCCTGATAATCCCTCAAATAAAGAAAGGGGAGAGACAACCTGTTTATGCTGGACACCAAACACCACCAGACATGTAACAACGACCAGACATAACACCCACCCATACAAATGACACCACACATAAAGTAGGGTAGTTAAAGGAATGAGACACCGGGATGACATAGCAGAGACATTGCTAAGACCTTGGTGTTCCTCAAGTAGCTCTCAAGCACTGGGCAGATGGAATAAGCTGGACTAGAGCAAGCTCCAGCACACACCAAGGCTGAAGGACAACTGGCTCCAGTCTGCCAGCCACATGCAATATAAACACCAAGTGGTCACACCCAGCCAGGAAGTTAACTCCTCCAGACAGGGAAGGAACTAAGTTATAAGGGGCAGTGCACACACATGAAGACATACCAACACGTTGCACCTGGCAACCGCATGCACGGCTAACGTGTCACGGCGTACAGCAACAAAACCATGACACAGCCGTGACACATTCATTGTACTCATCCTAATCAATGTTCAACTTATCAGAAAACTGTCTCTGTTATTGGCAAGGAAATGGTAAAATGCGCACAAGGTTATAAATAATGAGTGGCTTTACTCTGCAGCAGGTCCAACAAATCATACTAAGTGGAGCTATGACCTTAACACTGAGTTGTCAGGAGAGTAGACCTACTGCTGTAAAGAGGTAGACTTCTACAAACAGGAACACACATCCATAGGGAAAACACTTCGGTCTAGCAAAATGAGCCATCATTCATCTTCGCACAAAGACATCTCAAACAGTAAGACTTGGTAAACATCCAGTACACATATCATCTAGAGCAAGCCTGTCACACTCAAATGTCACAGGGAACTATAATGAGTAGAAAAACTCCTTCTCATGTTTATGCTTGTATCGTAAAAAAAAAAACATAGCTATATGTAAAGTCAATATATTCATAAACCAAGTTTAGGAGAAACTTTTAAAAGTTCAAGAGACACTACATCTTCTAGATTTGAAATCAGCAGAATGGACAATGCACAAACACTGATCTGTAGGAGTGAATGAAGGGCGATTTGAGCTAAGAAACCTGTAGAATTCAGAACATTGGACTGAACCACCAGAGTTCCTCTGGTGAGTACAAGCTCTGACACAACTTTAGTCCTTTAAATCACAGTATCACAGCAGAGGAAAACTGCTGGGTTGATTCACTCATGATATCGCCTGTTTGAAATGATAACAACAGATTACAGTGAATTCAAGAGAACAAATACATGTTCTACATAAACAGATGGTGGGCTCTCAGAATCAGAATAATAAAATATCTTGGACAAACCCTAACATGGTTTAACAGCAGTGCTGATGTGCAAGGATATGGCTGCAGCCAATCACTGTCCTCAGCAGTCTACTGAGACCTTTGCCTCTTTTACAAAGTAGATATAGATTTGCTGCACCACTTTTGGAAGATTTGGCTTAGGGCTACTTCTAAGGTTGATATCTAAGTGGCCCTCCTGATATTCGCCCTTTAACCCTTAAACAGGGATCTGGACTTCATTGCAGGGGAAACACCAGGCCGCAACCTCTTGAAATAGACTCTGTTCAAGTGATGACTGACTCATGGGGGTCAAGAGACCAGTGAGGCGCACAGAAGGAACAGGAAAAACTGTAGTCAGGGACAGGTCGAGGTCATGGCAGGCAGAGTTCGTGTAATTGATAAACAGGTCAGAGCATGCAGCTCAGGGTCAGAATGCTCAGGCAGAGATCAGGTCTGTTATCAAAAGTTCAAATCCAGAAAACAAGCAGAAGGCAGTATATGGGCAGACAAACATAGAATAGCACAGCTTTGCAGGACACTAGTGAACTAGAACCTATTGATCAGAAACTCTCCCAGTAGATAGGGTGCCTTAAAGGGGTTGTCCAGGTTCAGAGCTGAACCTGGACAGCCCTCCATTTTCACCCCGGCAGCCCCCCTGACATGAGCATCGGAGCAGTTCATGCTCCGATGCTCTCCTTTGCCCTGCGCTAAATCGCGCAGGGCAAAGGCATTTTTCAGAGTTCCGGTGACGTACCGGGCTCTCCATGGGGCTGACAGGAACCCCGGTGACGTCACCGGCACTGATGGGCGGGATTTGGCTCTGCCCTAGCCGGTAAAACGGCTAGGGCAGAGCTAAAGCCCGCCCCTCAGAGCCGGTGACGTCACCGAACACACTGCTGGGCGGAAGTTACCGCCCGGCAGTGTGTTATTAAAAACAAAAGAGCCCGTGCCCTGCGCGATCTAGCGCAGGGCACTGGAGCGCATCGGAGCATGAGATGCTCCGATGCTAGGCTCAGGGGGGCTGCCGGGGTGAAAATAAGGGTATGTCCGGGTTCAGCTCTGAACCCGGACAACCACTTTAAGTACCTCTGAGTACTGATGTGCTGGCCCTTTAAGAGTTGGAAGGAGTATGTGCCCTAGGGGCCGGGCTTGTCAGGAAGGGGAAGAAGAAGGCTGGTAGGTCTGTGCTGCAGCAGCACGGAAGAGAAGGGGCAGGTGAGCCAAGGGAGAGCGAAAGCAACGGGGCAATGGGTCGCTTCTTTGAGATTTTTACTTATCTCAGACAACCCCTTTAATTTTTATAAAAGTGGAATAAGCTAAAATACAAATTAAGCATTTCCTTTCTTTGGTTAACTACTTCATGGTGATTATAAGTAGACTGTATCTATAGGAGACCCATGTTGTATATAAACATGCCTAAAAACTAACACACTATTAGTACATTACTGTAAAGGAACAATGCTGCTCTACTGGGAGTAAAATGATGCCTACACAATACTACTATATAAAAGTAGCAACAACTGTGCTGAAAAGATGAACTGGTCAAGCTTTATATATATCACTATGTAGTATGGAACATGATGTGAATTGACACAGTATATATCACTGACCACTATAGATAAAACATGCAAGATCTAGTAACAATTAGTCCTGTATATTCCATGATTTGTCCTTGCTGTAGACTAAATGACATTTAGGCAACCATAGATTTCTCATAAACACAAAATCCCAAGCAGAGCACTAGGCTCATAATTTATATGTTAGTGTTAAGTTTCTCACTATTGTACAATGAGGTGAATTTGACATATATCCTGGAAGGCAGTTTGCTTGGCTTCAATAAATTGTGAACTTGCTACATAATGGATGAAATTTTAATTTGTATTTTATGCACTTATATAGCGCTACTATATTCCACAGCACTTTACAGACATTATCATCCAACTGTCCCCCAACGGGGCTCACAATCTAAGGTCCCTATCAGTATGTCTTTGGAGTGTGGTAGGAAACTGGTGTACCCGGAGGAAAGCCACACAAACTCCATGCAGATGTTGCCCTTGGTCGGATTCAAACCTAGGACCCCAGTGCTGCAAGGAACCAGTGCTAACCACTGAGCCACCGTGTTGAGATATTGTTTGACAAAGAGATATGAGAACCTTCAGCTACAGAGTAAGGCTACTTTCACACTAGCGTTCGATCGGATCCGTTCTGAACGGATCCGATCATATTAATGCAGACAGAGGCTCCGTTCTGTACGGATCCGTCTGCATTAATAACTTAGAAAAAATTCTAAGTGTGAAAGTAGCCTGAGCGGATCCGTTCAGACTTTCAATGTAAAGTCAATGGGGGACGGATCCGCTTGAAGATTGAGCCATATGGTGACATCTTCAAGCGGATCCGTTCCCATTGACTTACATTGTAAGTCTGAATGGATCCGCTCGCCTCCGCACGGCCAGACGGACAGCTGAACGCTGCAAGCAGCGTTCAGCTGTCCGCCTGTCCGTGCGGAGGCGAGCGGAGCGGAGGCTGAACGCCGCCAGACTGATGCAGTCTGAGCGGATCCGCTCCATTCAGACTGCATCAGGGCTGGACGGAGGCGTTCGGGTCCGCTCGTGAGCTCCTTCAAACGGATCTCACGAACGGACCTATGAACGCTAGTGTGAAAGAAGCCTAAATGAAGAAGTTTTAGAGGCAAAATCCTAACTCAACTATTGTATTTCAACTATACTTGAGCTATACACAGCAGTTATAAGGGGTCAGTAGACAACACTGGCAGAGTTCACATTGCATCCCACTCAGCATCACATATGCAGACATAGGCAGATGAGTAGGGAGACTATTTTGATCAGATGACAATAAAACCTCTAAACTCCCTATATATGAACTGCTCAGGGGCGTAGCTATAGGGGTGCAGAGGTAGCAGTCGCTACCGGGCCCAGGAGCCTGAGGGGCCCAAAGATCCTTGTGCTACATAAGAAGACAGAGGATATTATAGAAAGTGCATGCTGGTCAAGTTACACCTCCGGCTGGAGGAAAGGGGTTAGGTCAAGAACTTAACATTGGGGGGAAGGTACCATTTCAAATTTTGCCTCAGGCAGCAGGAAGGCAATGTGTTTCCCTGCCCCTGACCACAAGTGCTAAGGAAAGGGGGGCCCAAGCTGAACTATTGCACTGGGGCCGACGAGCCTTCAGCTACGCCCCTGGAACTGCTTCAACTAATTATTGATACAGGTATTTACTCCCTACTGGCATTGAGAACTCTGCTTTTTACCTTGCCATTTCTATGCTCTTTTTTGAACAAATACATGACACTTCAGAATTGGTGCCCGATGAAGAGACCTAAGACCTAAGTCTTGTGTGCTAGCTATTTCTCATCATCTTTTCAACTACTTCAATTTTTATCTTCTTACCTTGCACATGAAGACCATTTTGCTGCACTGAGGCATTAGCTATTGCAGGATATGTCTTTGAGTACGATGCCCCTGACTGCTGCACTTGGGGTGGCTGTGGAGTTCTTTTGGGCATCATATTTGTGGGTGCATTAAGTCTCCTTGGGCTTAGATGATGAGGTGAAAATCTAAGATTAAACAGAGTAATTGGCAGTTTAAATTCCAACCTAAAACAAACAGCATTTCATTGAAAAATACATTTACCTAATATTCTATATCACTCACCATGGGATAATTGTACAATTTCATATTTGCCTACTTTCTGTGGTAAATACAAATAATTTAACAATCACTGTTGCTATCTGTGTGAGAAAGCTCATATGCTTATTATACAGCATATACATAAAAGCCATATCTGCATTATCTATCCTCAGATCAGTGAGGGTCTGACACCAGGCACCCCCACCAATCAGCTGTTTGAAGAGGCTGAAGCAATGTGGTCTTTTCCTAGGCCAGTGACGTCTCATTCATTGCTAACATGGCCCAGGCGCAGCTCAGCCCCATTCAAGTGAATGTGCCTGGGTTACAACATACCAAGCACAGCTGTTATACAATGGAAGGAATTGGCCTAGGAAGAGGCTGTGGCACTCCAGCCTCTTCAAACAGGTCATCAATGGGGGTGCAACCACTTTAATAGCCAATTTTGAACTAAAACTGAATTGTTACCTGTAATATAAAAAAAAAAAATTAAGAACAATGAGTAAGGATTAGATATTAATTCATGTACAGTATTTTATATCGTGGTAACATATTCTTCAGCACTGTACAGATTGTCATTAGTGATGAGCGGGAGGTGCCATATTCGATTTCACAATATTTTGCGAATATTCGATTGAATATTCGTCTTATATTCGTCGTTATTCTATTTATCGCGAATAATATGCGATTTAATTATTTGCGGATTGCGATTTTCTTTTAACTGTATAAGGCAACTTTCCTATTGGTTGGCTGTGGCTATGGCTAATATGTGTATTTTACAAATATTCACTATATTGCTATAACTTAATTTTTTTGAAAATTCTTAATATTCTATAAAACTAGGGTAAGTTATAGCAATATAGCGAAAATTCACAAAATACACTTATAGTCTGTAATTTAGCTAATATAGTCCTATAATCTTTTTTTTTATAGTACATTTTTTTTCTCTTCTGAACTTCAGTTTTGGAAAGATTTTACACTATTAAAAAAAAAGTACTATAGCACTATATTAGCTAAATTGCAGTCTATATGTGTCTATATGTGTATTTTACGAATATTCGCTATATTGCTAAAACTTGTTTTTTTAGAATAAAACGAAGTTAAAGCAATATAGCGAATATATTTGTTATTTAGAATATTTGTCTTTTTTTTTCAATGTATACTGTTATTCCACTTTGGCATACTGCTCCCTGACAAGCTTCCCTGTCACCACGGGAACGCCTGTGGGTTAGAATATACCATCGGATCTGAGTTTTCACGATCTCAGGAGGAGTATGCGAACAACTGTACAGATAGGAAAAAATAATGTGAATATTCTAAATAACGAATATATTCACTGTATTGCTATATATTCGTTTATTAGAATATTCTTCATTTTTTTTCCATATGAAAACATGATTCCTCCCTGCTTAAGTTGCTTGTGGGCCAATGACTCATTGACCCACAAGAAAGAAGCAGGGAGGGATAATGTTTTCAGACGAATATTCAAAATAGCAAATATATAGCACTATATTCCAAATATTCGGGAATATTCGCGAATAATATTTGCTATTCGAATATTCGAGCTCAACACTAATTGTCATTACTCACATGATACCTGCCCCAACTGGAATTCACAGTCTAAATTCCAAATCATCAAAATGTTTTTGCAGTGTCAGAGGAAGCATGGGTACTCAGAGGTAAACCATACTGATACAAAGAGAACTTAAAAACTCTGGGCAGATTCTGCACTTGGTTGAATTCAAACCCTGGACCAATGCACTGTATTGCCACCATGCCACCACAAACATCTTAATTATATAACAACTGATATGATGGGGTACACAAAATTGTATAGGTAGTCAGTTAGGTGCATGATATGGCTTGGCAATTAAAACATTCTGCTGTATATTAACTGCTGGAAAACATCCATATAGTACTGGACTGTTGCCTGCCTGCATAGCCCTTACTATTTGTGGTCCTTCAAAATGATGTGGACAATTCCCAGCATATATTTACGTTTAGCTGCATCCTACAAATCCATTAAATACACTTTACAAAAGCACACATCTAACAGACTGATGAGAATTTCCAGGTTAGTAATTGCTTCCCCACCATTCTCTCTGAGCTTTTTGAGCTCTCCACTAATCTTATGACGTGCAGTGCTCTACAAATTATAAAAAAAATTGCGCCACATATGTATCAGATTACTGTGCACTGTGGATGTTAGTACATAAGAAAGTAATAAGTGGTTGAGCATTTTCCACTTTCTAAAGTCATCTCAGGCTACATTCATTTTGTAAGCCATCATAGACATAAAATAAAAGATGGCCAATATAATGATGATCTTATTTGTATGGGAGCCTCCAAACTCTTCCCTGATGGCAGATATTGAGAATAAAGTTGAATGTTGATTTTCAACATACCCAAATCCTTTTTCCCCATGACACAGAAGTTCCTGGCAGAAGCAACACCCACCACCAACCGAAATAAGCATACATGCACAGTCATGTGCACATCTTTATGGTGTAACCATTGGCAAAATGAATGTTCATCCAACAGTTATTTTCATATTCATATGCATGATCAGGTTTATTCATGTACCGTACAATGAATCTGAGAAGATTGGGACACTACTAATAGGGCTTATTTTCAGACAGCACAGTAGATCAAACTCCCCCTCAAACAGATGATCTGGGTTAACAGGTTTTCCGGGTTCCTAATATTGATGACCTATGCTCAAAATACTTTTAATGGAGCCGAATACACAGCTCTGTTCAAAGTGTAGTGGTTGTGCCAGGTTACTACAGCTCAACTTCCATTCATTTGACCACTTTATTAACCCAGTATGGCCACTACACTCGGAATGGAGCTGTGCTTCTGGCGGCAGGTGGAAAAATACTGAATTGTAGTGACGTTGTACTGGGTGTAGTGCCAAGTGCCTACTATATGATCCATTCCCGACCCAGAATGAGTGTTATGGTTCTTACTCTGGTGTCAATGACAGTTTATGGGTTCTGACACTGGTGCCATGCTGCAGCATACCAGAAAACTGGTAGGTTCGCATGACATTAAAGGTGTTGAAGGAGACCAGTTAAAACAACCAAGCGGGAAATTTCAGTGGGAAAATACTAACTAACTATCCCCTGGACAGGGCATCAATATTGGATGGATGGGGTTCAAACACCCGACACAACCAGTTGATCATCTGTTTGACCTGTTTGTGACCGCCAATACACATTTAAAGAAAAAATACACATTTTCCATTGAAAAAATGCTTTTCAATGGAAAAAGTTACAAAAATAAAAACTTTATATTTAACGACCTGCACTTTACAGTTATCACATCATTTATCACACATAGTGAATGCCAAATAAAAAAATGCCAGAGGTGCTGTTTCTGGTATTTGCCACCAAAAAAATTCTATAAAACATGTTCAAAAGGTAAAAGTTAGATTAGACCTGGATTATGGCTCATTTACTATGTGCAACCTTTGCAAAAGTTGCAAAATGGTTACAACCTAAACCAGGCAACCCCGTGTTGTACTTTTACACCTAAAGGTGTGACCTACATTGCACTCACACAAAGCCAGTCTTAAAACTGACAGAAAAACAACCCGACATGACAAATGTATTGCTATATATGTACTGACCCAGAGAATAAAGTTATATTATGAATGGCGCAAAATTTATAATGTAAAAACTCAGTCGCAGTATTGCAATTATTTCCCATTTTCCTAGAAAAAGTTTAAAAAGTTAATCAGTAAGTTATATGTACCCCAAAATGGTTTCATTAAAAACTACAACTTTCTTCTTAGATAGGTGGATGAGAGGTTTGGTAAACATAGTAAAGACAATATGATCAGGTACAACAGGTATGAAAGTGTATAAAGAAGAAGAAATGGCAAGAAGATGGGAGTCTCTGCACCATTAAAAGCTTTAAAGGGGTTATCCAAAGTCTAAAGCATGCCCCCCGGGCCCCTCAGACATTTTATACTTGGCCCACTCCCCGGCACCTGCGTTTCTCCTGATCCCCGCACGGCCGCTGCTGCATCTTTCTAGCATCGCGCCGGGCATTGGGCGATATGTTTTAGACTTTGTATAACCCCTTTAAGCTGGCACCAGAAAGGGGAATTGGTAAAAAATGGTAACGTAGACCAGATTCTCTCTTAAAAGTAAATGATCATAGATATACTTTGTACCTCAAATGGAGAGTGAGGTGAAAAAGACATTACCTTCTAAGCATCTAGAGCTGTATTCTAACATATATACTTCCCTAATGCAGAAAGCAAGCGGATAGGGAAACATGCATGGACTGGTATAGGAAACATACCACACCCAATAAAACATGGAAATGTCTCAATCCTCTGAAACGTGCAGTAACTTTGAATTACGGTGCATTTTATTACACCAAAAGGCAGTATCTGAATCCAAATAAGGCTCTCTGTATGTTTATGTGAGCAGCCATTAGTTGCTCATTTTGTAGTCCGCTGTTCCAGTTTCAGTTGGACTGCACAATATATTAAACAAAAACAGAAGCTGGCAAGCCTATCTCTAAGGCAAGCCAAATGGAACGCTTAACACAAGTTAACTCAGCACTGCTTCGGGGCCATTCACTGAACTGAATGTTATGTAAAACTGAAAAGCATAAATAGTTCTGAATGATGAAGTATGTGACAGGACGATTGCGACTTGACGCAGACACATGTACAGCACATCACATTCATTGTATGTGTATCAATAAAGGGACACATCCATCAACATTTTTTAATCACATATTAATAACATACCTTATTTTTCGCTTTATAAGACACACCTGATAATGAGACGCACCTAGATTTTTGAGGAGGAAAATAAGAAAAAAAATATTTTGAACCAAAAGTTGTGCTTTTGGTGGGTTTTGAACTAATGGTGGTCTGTGGGTGACACTGTTATGGGGGATCTGTGGAGGACACTGTTATGGGGGATCTGTGGAGGACGCTGTTATGGGGGATCTGTGGAGGACACTGTTATGGGGGATCTGTGGAAGATACTGTTATGGGGGGATGTGTGGGGGACACACATATAGCATCTTATGTAATGGGGGTCACTTTTCACACAGGGACAATATACTGTGACACATATGATACTGTGACCAGCATAAGATGATGATGAACTTCCAATGACGAGCAGGCAGTTATTGAGAAGGAACAGTTCCTACCCAATAATTGCCTGCCCAGTTGGCATGTGTAAATGAGCCTTTAGTGAAGCTGGTGAAGGGGAGCAAGAGAAGAGCCTAGTAATCAATGAAAGATTTATTTTTTGCTGATAAGATATAGTACAAAGTTTCTTAGTTTCATTGTGCTATTAATTTCTGAAAAATAAATATGACGTGACAGTTACTGATTAATTTCCAATCTTAGTTTTGTGATAATAGGGGATTTATCACTGATTTGATAGATTCTCTAGAAAATCTAGGACACAACCACATGCCATATATATGGCAACAAACCAAGCTTAGAAAAAAAAAAAAGATATAACTAAGAAGTGGATAACTTGTACCATTTTACAGCTTGAACGAAGAGGACAATGGAAAGACTGATATTTACTGGACAGGGTTCCCTTTAAGGAAAAGGATCTTAGAGATCTTAGGGCCCTTGCAGACGTGCGTTCCTCCCGCAGCGAGTCCGCATCGCAGCTCTCGGCCTGAACTCCCATCACTGCCGGGGGTCACATAGCATTATATTGAGTTATGATGCAATGTAACCCTTACAGTTCTGGAACGTAGTGGATAACTCTGACATAATGCTGCCAGTGTTATCCAATACATTCCAGAACTGTAAGGGTTACATAGCATCATAAATCAATATAATGCTATGTGAAGCCCGTCAGTGCTGGGAGGTCAGGCCGGGAGCTGTGATGTGGACTCGCTGCGGGAGGAACGCACGTCTGCAAGGGGCCTTACTATTCTTGCCTTGATTACAATGTCATGTCTCACTTAACAGTGATATAAGGTTTTTATTTCTGGATAAAGTTTATACATTCCATTCCTGTTTCATGTTTTCATGGAGAACATTTGCATTACATGCTCTTTTGCTTCCCTCAGAATGCTTATGACTAAGTCTACATTCGAGCAAGATGATAATACAACAAACTGTGTAGCCAGACAAGACTCTTTTACTAGACTTTATCATGATTTATGAATCATGTCTTTGCACTTTGGGCTTACTCACATAAGTGACTATAGAACTGTGTTGACTCAGATAAAGAAAAACTTCCTTTGGTCTGGAAATATCCCTAAATGAATCTGAGTGTGTTTACCCTGAACACTACATATTTATTTAGCTTTGTGTCCGAGAAGAAAAAAGTGTGCTAACTGAATGCAGTGGCCTCCAGACAGAACATCTTTAGGGAAAGTATATGTAACTTAGACGAAAAAGGAGATTAATTGAAAATGGAAGAAAGATCCTCACTATGAGACATATACTTTAGATACTGGAGGATTACAGTTAAGGAGCCGCTAAACTTCAAGATGGAACATATTGTATGGATTAGCTGGTCAGAGGCATTGCTCTTGCCATCCTGAATAGCATCCCATGCTGATTCATAATGTGATGATAGATAATGTAAGCCTCCTGTCTTCTTATCCCTGTTTGATGCTTTCACAGAATTTCTTTTCCAACTGAGCATCTGGTTTAAGCCCAGTTGCTCACCAGGATCTCTGCCCATTAACTTATCTACATTGTATTCCAGACTTTAAAGTTCTTGCTCTCAGCTTTGCGACATTTTCTAACTATAAGGCACATACCATGATACACACTTTTCCTGGGATACTAGAAAAGTTTTTTTCTTTTCTGTTTGTACTTGTAAATGCTTTTGTTTTGTGTTAGGCATTGGTTGTTCCAGTTTGTATTTCAGGGAAGTGATGTGGGCAGATATTATGGAGGGAAATTACAATCGGAGGTGTATTTGAAGTTAGTTTTAATATTGGAGTTGCTATGCTAATTTATGAATGTGGCACATGATTTTTATAAAATTGGAACAAGTATAATGCTGTGGCACCTATTTCAGTAAAAGTATACCTAGGGCTACTTGGTGGGAGATTGCAACTGGCTGTGATTGTTTTGCGACATTTAAAAAAGTAGCTCTTCATAAATGTGAATTTAAAGTGATCTACTGGCAAAACCTGTCCATCTTTACGCTCTGAGGCGCTGGTCACTCAAAGTAACATTCACATACATGAGGAACCAACAAGAAGGATTATAGAAGAAAAACAAAGACATTTATAGCAAACCAGACTTCAAAGTAGGTGAAGAATTGATACTAAGCAGAATTTTTAAGCAATCTTTTAACTTTTGCCAGTATACACTCTTTTATGTTAGTGGCATTCCTAGAAAAAAATAAATATTATTATATATTATATTTTTCATTCTGGCAATATATCACCCAGAATATTTTCTTCATATATACAAGTGTTTTTTTGGGCTTATTGATATATAATAAATACCTTTAATGAAGGTTAAAAGAGCCTGTGTGTGGATGGAAAGTAGAAAGTTAAGCGAGAACCTCTGAAAACCACTTTAGATGCCTCAAATACAAATCTGAACAAGACCAAGCAATACATTACAAAGCACCAACATTTCACTGAAGTCTGTCTGTAGTAAATGAAGTCTATGCAATACATTCTGACAGAAATCCAGTTTCCTGGAAATTCATAGCATCAATCTTAAGCATCTCGTGTGAAGATACACAGAAGTCTTACAGATGCTTAGTACCAGTAACTACAGATGTTCTTGAGGTGACATTGAAAGATAGTGGTGGACTATGTTGACATGTACACAGCTTAATGCATTGACAGCCACTGACGCATTGAAACTAGTCCAAATGTCTTGTTATCCCCACATGGTGATGCATGCGATTGTGATGTAACATCATTTGCCCTCATTTTTTCTGGAAATTCTTCAAAACCAAAACCAAAATCTAATATACCATAACCAATCCACATTTTAATTGTAGGTCCATAATTATGAATTGAATGATTACATGTTATATATCATATAGCAGATAGATCCCTTTCTTACATGTTATACATCATGTAGCAGATAGATCTCTTTCTGAAACAGAGCTCAGAATCTCCTGTATAAGCATAGTGAAATGATAAAGTTCTGGCTGCCTGCAGCAAACACAAGGAGGAGTTGCATACAGCTTTATATACTTCCAACTGAAAAATAAACTCCCCCTAGTCTAAGTTGCAGGAGTTTTCTGAGATTTATGAACTCATGACCTATCCTAGAGATAGGTCATCGGTATCTGACCGGTGGGGGTCTGACACTCGGAACGCCCGCCGATAAGCTGTTTGAGAAGTCACTGGGACTTGCGCAGCTCAGCCCCAGTGAAGTGAATGGGGCTGAGATGCGATATCAAACACAGCCACCTTTAAATAGACAACACTGTTCTTGGTGAGCAGGGAGAAGCCCGAATCGCTACTGCAAGTTTTGAAACCTTCTGAAACTGCTGATAAAACAGTGTCAGATCCCACCAATCAGATATTGATGACCTACCTGGAGAATAGGTCATAATTTCTGAAATCTCAGAAAATCTCTTTAGCTCTATGAATGTGTAATGATAAGTAAAGGAATTGGACCTCTTTGTCAAGAAAAAGTGAATCCTCTCCTTATAAATTATGAAAGTACACCATTTGAAATCTAAACATTCAAGAATGTAACTAGCTAGAGATACCCTTTACAATTAACCCATTAATCATTGTGGAAGGTTGTATCAAATAAAGATCACGTAGGCTGTTAAGTCTGCCTTCCATGACTTTCCTAATCACTGGTTTACCCTATTCCCTCCCTGGTAACCCTGAATGTGATCCTTTCAGAGGATCCACCTTTCCAAAACAGGGAGTACCGATACAATTTATTTTACAAGTCTCCGTCAATACGTTCTAGAAAGCAACTTCTATCATTTACTCATAAATCATTTCCTATTGTTTGTGTTCTACACATGAGGAACAAAGACGCTCTGGATTACAGATTTTTATATCTGTAACTTAGTACCAGGTCCAGTTGTGGCCGTTTTCACAATCACAAGATAAACTGTTCTAGACATTTCCTAATCAATCTCCTCCATTTGGTACTTCATCGCCTAGTGCTAGCTGAAACCTCAGTACAACATGTAGAAAACATGCTTGGGATTTATTAGAAGCATTCAGTCACATACTCCAACAGACAATACTTCTTGCTGCTTCAGCCCATTTAGGAAATTGTCACTTTCAAGCACAATCTCACTTCTTTTATACAAGATTCATTTACTTAGTTTTTATAACCTAGTCATATATTTCACTTTAACATAATATGATAGTTTCTTACTGTAAGCCAAGCCATGATAGAGAAAAAAAGAGTAACTTAGTCAATAAAGTTTATTTTATTGAATACAAATCCCCACTTATTCTGTTTAGTATTCTTACTGCTGCAAAAAACAAGTATACCATTAAGAATAGTGGTATCTAGTGGAGCTGACAGTATAATAATATGTAGTAGTCTAATGTATAATATTACACAGTCAGGAAAACATCACTGGTTCCTTCTGTTTGTACTATTAGGCTATGTTTGTGGTACATAGCCTGACTGTTGTGTAGAGGTGTAACCTTAAAATCCAATCCCAAATCTGTAACAGTGCCCCCTACATACTATGTGCCATTTATAATACTGATGTCATATGCAGAAAAGGTGCAACTACAACCTCTGCACTCTTATAGCTATGCCTCAGTTTCTAGACATTTACAATGATGCTAATGGCAAAAGGGGCTAACCTTAAATAATGCTGGAATTAGAACGATTGGACTAGCCCACTGACATCATTTTCAAAGTGAAGTGACTTGTCTTACTTTGCATGAGAGGATAATTCAGAGCAGTGTTCTGGACCTGTGGTGGTGAGCATACTTACCTGATCCCTGCCATTGGGTTCCCTCTACATTGCTCCCCCTCTGGGGCCACAGGTCCCAAGCGATAGAGCCAGAACCCAGTGGTGGTCAGGGATCAGGTAAGCTATGGTCCAGGTCTGAAAAAAGAATAACCAAGTGTGAACAACCCCTTTATTAAATTTTCATGAAAATCTTCCAGACCAAACTAAAACAGTAACATTGAATAAGACAACTATTATTATTTCTATTTGCATTTATTTTACATAATAATTAAAGATCTCTATTTAGTCTTCTGAATTGTTCTAGTGAGAATTCAGAACATTTTGGAGTCTAAAGCAAGTTACTATAGTCAATAGAATTTTATAAAAATGTCCTTCAGTTGCTATGGAGCTCTGGCAGCTAAGAGACCCATCTCCACAAGAAGTACGGTGGATGATAGAGGGGGTGAGATAAAAGAGGGCAATGGGAAACTGCATAGAGTTCTCAGAGTGCAAGGAAATGACTCAGGAGAATGAAACAGAACGTAATATTCATAAGCTTTTCATGTACCTAATGAGGTTTCCTGGGACTTGGAGAAGTTTTCTGGTCTTTAGAAACATGTCCTATACCTGGAATAGGTCATCAATATCAGATTAGTAGGGATCTGACACGTGACACCCCCACTGACTAGCTGTTATCTGCAACTGCAGTTCCAGAAAGTAAACAGCGCACAGAGCCAGAACACCACATCTCTCTACTCTGTGTGGTGGATATTTTCTGCACTTGAATAGGAGCTGAGCTGCGGTACTTCTGCACAGCCACTACACAGTAGACAGATACTTCTGCTTCCGGCACTCTTCACTGCATTGTTTCCAGTGCTGTTGGCTGGTAAAAAAACAGCTGATTGGTAGGGGTGCCAGGTGTTGGATCCCCACCAATCAGACATTGATGACCGATCCTAAGGAAAGGCCATCAATATCTAAAGAGTCAAAACCCTGTTAAATATTCATTATCTATTCTCACAGGTACATATATAACAGATTGATGAAGGTCCAACTCGCAGCAGTCCTATCAATCTGCTGTTTAAACTATTCACAACTATTGGGCAGGCACTGCAACCTCTTCTCTAGTCTGTGATGTTACATTCATCAATTGTATAGTCTTAGACAGTGCAGCTCAGTACCATTCAAGTGTGATCCAACACCAAGCACAGTCACCATACAATGTACGGCGACACCTTCAAGCAGCTGACTGAAATCAGACCCCCATTTATGTGACTTTGATGACCTATCCTGAGTAGAGATGAGCGAATATTTCAGAAATTCGATTCGCCGGTTCGACCCACGAATATATTTGCGTTAAATCACGGAAAACGGCTATTTCCTGGCTTCAGAGAGCCTTTATAGTGGTGTAGAACACTGTGCCTTGCAGTAACACGCATTGGGAGTCTGCTGGAGGGGCACTGTTAATTGCCCCTGCATTAGAGGCTGAGGACACGGTGGAGGATGAGGAGGCAGAGGCAGACATTGTCGCAGGACCAATGGCGTGACAACGTGGAGAAGGAAGCGGTGTCACCTGGCCAAGTTGCTGGTGTGGCTGTGCAGGAACCACATTCACCCAGTGGGCCGTACAGGACATGTATTGACCCTGACCGTAGTTACAGCTCCACATGTCGGCGCTGCCGTGCACTTTGGCAGACACCAACAGGCTCAAGGACTGGCCCACCCTCTGTTCTACATACGTGTGCAGGGCTGGTACTGCCTTTTTGACAGAGAAATGACTGCTTGGGACTCTCCACCTAGGCTTGGCAGAAGCCATTAGTTCTCTGAAAGGTGCAGAGTCCGCCACTTGGAAAGTGAGAGACTGCAGCACCAGCAACTTGGCCAGGAACAGGTTCAGCTTCTGCGCTATTGGATGAGTGCACGCATACTGCTGTCTGTTGGCAATCGCTTTGGTGATCGATTGCTCACGGAATGAGTGATGAATAGGAGGACGAGGAACAGGAGCATCAGGACCGGTAGATGATGGGAAGGACAGACAACTCCCTTCGGCTGAGGTGGTGGAGCCTTGACTGCCTGAAATTGGCTGCGTGCCACTGGGTGATGCAGCAGTTGCTGAAGCAGGCTGGACTACAACTTCGGAGCCAGGGTTCTCCCAGGCCACTTTATGGTGACGCTGCATATGTTGACGCAGGGCAGTGGTACCAACATTGGCACCCTGCCCACGCTTCACTTTCTGCCCAAAGATTCTACATATGGACATTTTCTCCTCCTCAGACGGCTTAACAAAAAACGGCCACACTGCCGAGTAGGTGATTTTACACCCCAACACTATGCACTGGCTGACTGCTACCGCTGCTGCCCCAGTGGACCCTGCACCGCTACTTCCCGGGCAGGTAGGCTCCTGCAAAGCAGGTGGTCTACCCCGGGCACATTTAGCTACCGACCTTCCACTGCTGCCACCCTGCCGCTTCCTCATGGGCAAGCTGCCACCCTCTTCTCCCAATGATGAAGACCCTTCGTCAGAGGGGGTGAAGGCGTGATGATGTAGGTTTGCTAAGTCGCTCCTCCCTTCGACCGTTCTATCCCGCCGCACTATACAAGACACGAGCCTCTCTATCTGAACCGCGGGACACCCCCAACTCTGGGCCCTTTGTGTTCTGCTGGACCAAACTCTTGGCGGATCCCCTGCATTTGTCCTCCTTGTCTGGCAGTGTCTGCTTGATGCCTCCTTCTGATGTTTAGGTCTCCACTACTTCTTGCCACCCCCCTCCTTGGATCTTCGGTGTCAGCTGGGACCTGATTACAGGTTTGAATTGAATATATGTTGTTTTATGTCCTCCTCTGCCTCCATGTTTGACCCCTCCTCCCCTATGCCCTGTGTAATCGTTTTCTCGATCTCCCCGCTTCGTCTATTCATTTATAGGGAATATAGGACAGAAGGTTAACATTTCTCAACTTTATAACGTGTTGCTTAAAACACGATTTAATAATACACGTTCTCCGGGACAAAAGGCTTGGCAAATTGATTGTCCGGGAATTTCCCTCGAAGATTGGGATAATATATTGGCAAATTTAAGTTTAGTGTCTTATAATTTTAATCACGTTTTGGTTCAATTTAATATTTTGCACCGAATCTATATCACCTTCATGGCTTCATAAATGTGGTTTAGGGGATACTTCTAATTGTCCACGGTGTGATTTGTCTGGGGCGGATTACTTGCATATTTTTTGGTCATGTATAGAGTTGAAACAATATTGTGGGGCAATTTATGATTTTATTATCTGGGAATGGAAAGTTGAGATTCCTTTTACGGTGGAATGTTGGGTACTGAGTGACCTCACCAAGGTAGAATGTCCAAAATATAAAAGGATTATTTTTATTAAAATAATGTTCTTGGCAAGACTTTTGATTGCTAGGGTTTGGTTTTCTCAAAATACTTCAAGTATTACTTCATGGGTTAACCTGGTTAATAAGATTAAGAGATATGAAAACATTCTATATAAGCAGAGAAATACTGAGGGAAAATGGACCAAAATTTTGGGAGAATGGAAGTTTTAAGGTTTTCCTGCCTACACTTCCTCATTATCGCCCCTTTTTCGCTTATTGATGGGGAGGGGGGGGGGAGATGCATCACAAGGGATGGGTTGGTTGGGTATGAACAGGGGGGTAGGGTTTATTAGGGTAAAACTAATATAATAAAGTTTTGTTTTTGGTGAATTGTATTGTTTGAATTTATAATAAAAAAAGAAAAAGATGAGTAGCATATCACACACAGAGTGAAAGGAGCAGGATTCCTCAGCAGTGCAGAGTATTTTACGAGAGGAGTGTGCTGATATTGTTGAAGATTGTGTACTAAGAGTTACAAGGTGGAAACAAAAGGGTCCCCAGCAGCACAGAGTATTTCAGGAGTGTGCCGGTTGTGTTGGAAAGGAAAGACAGGATTAATGGTTCTCAAAGAGCTTAGAATCAACGTTAAAAAATATATGGCATCAGAGGTGTGCGAGGACGCCATCACTATAGTACGGGTACGCCATCCAGGGCTGATTGTATATGTGGGCGACATACAGAATATAACCAGGAAACCGATTGAAGAATGGGGACAATTCAATCTGATAATTGGCAGCAGTCCTTGTAATGACTTATCTGTGGGTAACCCGCACCGGAAAGGCTTTTATGGGGGCAGTGGACAACAGTTTTTTTTTTGACTGTACACGATTACTCAATAAAGTGTTGCCTAAGACAGGAGAGAATCGGCCAGTCTTCTGGTTATTCGAGAACGTGGTTGCGATGGAGAAAGCATTTTAAAAAACGATTTCTCTCAACCTGGAGACAAATCCTGTCAAGGATTGATGCAAGTGCAGTATCGGCTGCTCATCAAGCTAGTTACTTCTGGGGAAACCTGCTGGCATGAACGGGCATCTAGTAGCTACAGACAATGAGAAGACAAAGCTTCAAGATTGCTTGAAGCCCGAAAGAGTCGCGAAGTTCATCAAGATTCAAACCATAACTACCAGCCCCTGGTCTCTGCTGCGACCTCTGCCTGCGCCAGAAACATTTACTCCTTTGCCACTCCCCTGCGCAGGGCCTGGAACTTCTCTGTCTGACATACTGTTAGATCTAATAAAAAAATAAAAGGATATTAAAACACCCCAAAAAACTTCACCACACATCGGCTAATAAGCACTTTCCCACTAATACACGCCACAAAAGGCTTTAGAACAGATAACTGCCACTGAGCGGCAAATATATTATTTCTTTTTCCACTAATACGCGCCACAAAATGCTTTACAACAGATAACTGCACCGCTGAGCTGCAAATATATTTTTTCTTTTTCCACTAATATACGCCACAAAAGGCTTTACAACAGATAACTGCACCGCTGAGCGGCAAATATTATGTACTAATGTTACAAATCAAAAGTGGTGATTTGTTTCACCTCATATATCAAAAGGCACACACCGCTTATAAAATGTGACTTTTTAAAATATCAACTTGATTATCCACTTATTTCTCTTGATTTGGAACATTTTAACACCAATAGAACTAAAATAAGACTTTTAAAACTGAAATGTGCCATTTCAGCCACCCCTGTTCAGACCACACTTGGGACTTTGGAAACGTATTTGTGACTTTTGAAGGATATTTGCAATATTTCCGGTGGCAAATTGCGACTTTTGTCTCACTCAGGATGTTTTTGCTATTGTTTAGTTTTTTGTTGAATGACAATTTAGTGACAAAACCCTGTTGTGTAGCTCATTTCTATCATCCTGGTTTAATACTTACCTATCACTTGTTCCCACGACAGTTTTTTTTTCTTTCCATAAATGCAACTTTTTGACAAAAAGTCGCATCTTTCTGCCATAAATGCGACTTTTTACACAGAACACCACCACATAAGCTGGCTTAATTCTTTGCAACAATTTGAGCCATTTCTGCAGATAAGAGGATGATAAATGAGGCGTAATATGCGCCAATTTGATAGCCCCGCCCACCTTGACATCTATAACTCATTTCTTGTGTGATGCATTCTTTATTGTGAAAATTGTGCAGAAAACAAATCATATATTTGGTGCAAATTAAAACTCCATTTGTTTTGGCGCATTTTACGCCATAATTCTGGAGCAACATACTTAATAAATGTCCCCCAATATGTAAACAGTAAACTCATACTCATATTGCTCTAGGTATCATGTTTGTCAAAAACTACAGTGCATGAAATAAATTCAGGCCCTGTCCCCATTTGTGAAGAGAACCTGTCACCGGGATTTTGTGTATAGAGCTGAGGACATGGGTTGCTAGATGGCCACTAGCACACCCGCAATATCCAGTCCCCATAGCTTTGTGTGCTTTTGTTGTGTAAAAAAAACGATTTGATACATATGCAAATTAACCTGAGATGCGTCCTGTCCCTGAGATGAGACATCTCAGGTTAATTTGCATATGTATAAAATCATTTTTTTTACGCAATAAAAGCACAGAGAGCTATGGGGACTGGGTATTGCGGATGTGCTAGCGGCCACCTAGCAGCCCATGTCCTCAGCTCTATACACAAAATCTCAGTGACATGTTCCCTTTAAGTTATCATTCACATTACAATGATATTTTGTCCAATCCATTAGGATATGTTTGGTTTGACACAATGCATCCATAAAATGATACAGCTCCTCTTATTAACTATAGCACAGCTCTTACCGATCAGTGCCCGATTCCATTGGTGTTAATGGAGGTAGCTGGGATGGAGCATTATGTGGACTAGACTGCATGTTACTTCCAGGAGAAGGATGACTAGAAGACAGAGGCTGTGACTGAGGAACACTTCCAGCAGCTGTTCCACTTCGACTTGACTGAGTACTGGAGAACAGAGTAACTACAAAACAGGAGCAAATATTGCATTTAGGCAACTGTATATAATAAAAGCTAAAGCTTTGCAATAATAATGAACATAGAGAAAAGCAAGTAAGTTTGTGTCATATGAACATACCAGAAACCTAACATCTACAATTATGTTACACCTGAAAATTGCAGGCAATATAACGGTCAGATTCCTTCACTAGTGTGATCACACTATGCAAACACTGCAGGCATCGCTCTTCACACTGCTCATAACGTGCAGTCATAATATCACTTTCCTGGAGATCTAATGCTGGAAAGAGTAGTCCATTGATGGTTCCAACTGGATTTACAGTAACATTAAATGTGCCATCAGATTGTACAGGTGCATGTAAAAAAATTGAATATCATAGAAAAGTTTACTTCAGTAATTAATTCAAAAAGTGAAACTCATATATAAATTCATTACACACAGAATGATCTATTTCAAGCGTTTATTTCTTTCAATGTTGATTATGGCTTACAGCTAATAAAAACCCAAAAGTTAGTATCTTAGAAAATTTGACTATTATACAAGACCAATTAAAAATTATTTTTAATACAGAAAGGTTGGCCTACTAGAAAGTATGTATAATATACGCACTCACTACTTGGGGCTCCTTTTGCATGAATTACTGCATCAATGCAGCGTGGCATGGATACAATCTGCCTGTGGCACTGCTGAGCAGTTATAGAAGCCCAGGTTGCTTTGACAGTGGTCTTCAGATTGTCTGCATTGTTGGGTCTAGTGTCTATCATCTTTCTCCTGACAATATCCCGCAGATTCTTTATGGGGTTTTGGTCAAGCGGGTTTGCTGGCCAATCAAGCACAGTAATATGTTAGTTATTACACCAGGTATTGGCACTTTTGGTAGTTTGAGTAGTTGCCAAGTTCTGCTGGATAATGAAATCAGCTCCATAAAGCTTGTCGGCAAATGGAAACATGAAGTGCTCTAAAATTTCCTGGTAGACAGCTGCGCTGACTTTGGACTTGATATAACACAGTGGACCAACACCAGCAGATGACATGGCTCCTCAAACCATTACTGGCTGTGGAAACTTTACACTGGACTTCAAGCAACTTGTTTTTTTGTGCCTCTTCACTCTTTCTCCAGACTTTGGGACCTTGATTTCCAAATGAAATGCAATATTTACTTTGATCTGAAAACAGGACTTTAGACCACTGAGCAACATGCAAGTCCTTTTTCACTTAGCCCAGGTAAGATGCTTCTGAAGTTGCCTCCGAGTCATGACTGGCTTGACACCAGGAATGAAACTGTTGTAGCCCATGCCCTTGATAAGTTTGTGCGTGGTGGCTCTTGAAGCATTAACTCCAGCCACAGTTCACTCCTTGTGAATCTCCCCCAAATGGCCTTTTCTTGACAATCCTTTCAAGGCTGTGGTTATCCCCGTTGCTTGTGAAGGTATTTCTAGTACGCTGAGAACAGCTATTTTTAGCAATGATCTTTTGTGGTGTACCCTCTTGTGGAGGGTTTCAATGATTGTCTTCTGGACAACTTTCCAGCAGTCTTCCCCGTGATTGTATAGCCTACTAAACCAGACTGAGGGACCATTTAAAGGCTTAGGAAACCTTTGCAGGTGTTCTGTGTTGATTAGCTGATTACAGTGTCACACCATAAGTGTACAATAGTGAACTTTTTCACAACATTCAAATTTTCTGAGATACTGACTTTTGGATTTTCATTAACTTTAAGCCATAATTATCAATAAATGATTGAAACAGATCACTCTATGTAATGAATCTATATTATATATGAGTTTCACTTTTTGAATTGAATTACTGAAATAAATAAACTTTCCAATGATATTCTAATTTATAGAGATACATTTTTATTTAACATAAAACCTTCAAATCATGTATGGTACATATTTGTGTCTTGGGATATCTATATTAATCAAATCAGTACTGCTTAATTTAATGCCCTTTATCTTTAACCCCTTCCTGCCACAGCCATTTTCCATTTCTTGTTTAATTTTTTTTACTACCTGCATTTCAAGAGCCATAACTTTTATCATTTTACCTTTCTGTTCACAAAGCTGTATAAGGGCTTGTTTGATTGCAGGACAAGTTGTGTTTTTTAATGGCACCATTTCATTTACCATGTCTTGTATTAAAAAAAAAAAATTGTGGTGAAAGTGAAAAAATAACAATCCCACCATTCTTTTTTGTTTTGTTTTACAGAGTGTTCACTCTGTGCTAAAATTTTCATTACAACCTTTTTGATCATAGTGATACCAAATTTATATAGTGCTTGTTATGCTTAAATACTTTAAAAGAAATAAAAATGTATCTAAAAAAAGTATAATTTTTTATGACACTCATAACTTTTTTATATTTCCATCTACAGAGCTATTTGAGGTCCGAGGATGCTATAACAACTGATTGGAAACCCATAATTTCTCTGCATGGGTCTGATTGGAGGTCAGAGGGACCCCCCTCCCTCTAACTAACCACATAGATGCAGTGGTTATATTACTAGGATCAAAGTAATCTCCGATCTCTGTCATTGTGGTTGGGTGTCAGCTTTATTACACAGTCGGCATACATATGGAGCAGGCTCAGCTCATGAGCCTGCTCCACACACAACTCTCACTGCTAGGATGTACAGTTACATCAATTTGCACAACAGGGTTAAAGGGAATCTGTTACCAGTTTTACACCGCCCTAACTGCTAAGTCCTAACACTTCCAGCACATTCTGATGAGTCCTGATATTCATGAGCTCCCAGCTATTCCCACTTCTAGAGCTGATTGACAGTTTTTTCCTGCTGCAATCAGCAGCAGAAGGTGGGGAGAGATGGGAGGCCATAAATATCAGGACTCATTGGCATGCGCTGGAACTATTCAGTACAAGATTTGGAGGGCAGCAATTAAAGAAAGTGACCCGACTCAGCAGAGGGATACAACAGCAAGTGCTACATACAGGAACATACAGGATTTAAACAACCCAGAGTGACTTGTTTAGATGGTGAAAATTGGTCTGGAGAGTCCCAATTAAAGAAAAAAAAAAAGGGCATGGGAAAGATGTACATGAGGTGAAAAACTACATAGGCATATCTGCTAAAAAACAGAATTATCCTGGAAAACTCCTTTAAAGAGCATCATGTCAGCAGGATGAACCCTATTAAATAAAATAAAATACGGTAATACCTGTCTTTTGGAGAGAAAAAAATACTTAATATTTATGCACATGAGAGCTTTAGTGTGTCAAGAGGCGTGGCCAGGCACTGAAAATCTTAGGTACATCAAGGCACTAGGCCCAGCCCCTTGGGTCAATGAACGCCTCATCTGCATAAAAAATATTTTTTTTCTCTCAATAATGCCACAACCGATTTTCACATGAAATGTATCATTTTAAGCAGCAGGATCAAAAAATATTCTTTGTTTATTCACTTTTGGTAAGTCTTTTGGATCCTTCACTTTTTTCAAAATGCAACATGCTTTAGATATTGTGTTTTTTTAGGCATTTTCCCCATATGCTTCTACTTAGGACTTAGGACAAGAAAATGCATGAAAAACGCATAAATATATACAAATAAAAGAAACGCCACCCAAAAAAAAAGGCTACAAAAGAACTATGTGTGAAAAAGTCTTATGGGAAATGATTACATACTAGGCAGAGATTCTTTCATACACAAGCCCGGTGATCACTGGCAAATAGCATAAGTTGCTATAGATCAATAAAGAAAAGGGGGCAAACTTCACTGCAATGTGTTGCAGCTGTGTAAATGGGGATCCATAAATTCTGCATAGTGGAATTTTCTAGTGGGTTATTTCTTCTAACATTGACTCGTGGTTATGACTCCATTAATATGTTGGTAATGGGAAAACTATTTTCATATCTAGATTCTGGATGTGTAAAATAATGACACAAACTAATTTTTCCATAGAGTAATATACATATAGATATAACCCAGGCTTATTTTACTCTTTCTCCAGGGATGAAAACTTTCACATCTGGCTTTGTAGCTTGCTCATCTCTATAGATGTGGCTGAGTCTAACTTGGCACTAAAAGGATCATGCTCCTTTAGAGTTACGACATCCGTTTTCTTGGGAATTACACTTGGAATGTCCCAGCTTACTTGTGTGTAATAGGGAGTACATTCTCAATAATACAGCTATTCAATTTCCAGGAATTTCTCACAAACATTTATATGTGTAGGTTATATGTAATGCTATGATCTGTGCCAGCTGTGTAAGTGTTTACGGTAGAATGTATGCCACAGTGGTGTTTGAAAATTTGACAAGTCAGAATTTTTTACATTTCTGCATAAATGTGACCTAAAACTACATCAGATTTTCACACAAGTCCTAAAAGTAGATAAAGATAACTGAATCAAATGATTCATCATTTATTTATTGAGAAAAATAATCCAATATCACAGGGCTGTGGGTGGCAAAAGTATGTGAACCTTTAGGATTAGCAGATAATTTGAAGGTGAATTTAGAGTCAGGTATTTTCAATCAATAGGCAATCAGGTGTGAGTGGGTGATCAGTTTTATTTAAAGAACAGGGATCTATCAGAATCTGATCTTCACAGCACACGTTTGTGGAAATGTGCTGACAAAGGAGTATTCTGAGGATCTCAGAAGAAGAGTTGCTGATGCTAATCAGGCTGGAAAAAGGTACAAAACTCTCTCTAAAGAAAAATGTAAAATTAGTAGGGCACACCAACACCTGGATTTCACACAGAGAGTTGGGTACAATATATGTATTTATTAGACACATAAAACAATCTATTCCGACATGTTATAATGCATGGATAAAATCTATAAAAGACATGGGTATGTGGATGTAAAAATATAAAATATAATATAAAACAAAAATAAAAAAATTCCTTATATTGACCTGTGGGTCAGAGTCTTTTGAGACAAAAGAGCTTATCGTGCTCGGCAGTAAATTGTTGCTGCAAAGTCAGTAAATTCACTATTAGTAATAGATAGGTCGCAGTTGTTTTACTCACTGTTTCGATACTGATGATTTATTTGTAACACTGGTGGCGTCCCACAAGTGATACTATTCTTAATGCGTTGCGGTGTAATAGGAATTTCCACCGAGTCTATGTAAATATCAGGTCCGGGATCTTCGGTGATGTAAGAAGCTGTACTGTCGTAGAAGCCGCTCAGTGATGTCTTAGTGCTGCGCTGTTTGTTTGTATCACGCAAGCTGTGGAGTCATCAAATGCGCTTCCCATAAGTTATCAAATGCGCTTCCCATAAGTTACCGACAGGTATCCAGCTTTCCTTTATGAAAGTGTATTCTCACCGATCCCTCGGCTGTTGATTCCTTTTCTTTAAGCGCTTTAATCTTCTGGTTCTATGTCTTATTTCATGGGATTTACCATACGCGTTTCAGAGGAAGGAGTCGTAGCACTCTGAAACGCGTATGGTAAATCCCATGAAATAAGACATAGAACCAGAAGATTAAAGCGCTTAAAGAAAAGGAATCAACAGCCGAGGGATCGGTGAGAATACACTTTCATAAAGGAAAGCTGGATACCTGTCGGTAACTTATGGGAAGCGCATTTGATAACTTATGGGAAGCGCATTTGATGACTCCACAGCTTGCGTGATACAAACAAACAGCGCAGCACTAAGACATCACTGAGCGGCTTCTACGACAGTACAGCTTCTTACATCACCGAAGATCCCGGACCTGATATTTACATAGACTCGGTGGAAATTCCTATTACACCGCAACGCATTAAGAATAGTATCACTTGTGGGACGCCACCAGTGTTACAAATAAATCATCAGTATCGAAACAGTGAGTAAAACAACTGCGACCTATCTATTACTAATAGTGAATTTACTGACTTTGCAGCAACAATTTACTGCCGAGCACGATAAGCTCTTTTGTCTCAAAAGACTCTGACCCACAGGTCAATATAAGGAATTTTTTTATTTTTGTTTTATATTATATTTTATATTTTTACATCCACATACCCATGTCTTTTATAGATTTTATCCATGCATTATAACATGTCGGAATAGATTGTTTTATGTGTCTAATAAATACATATATTGTACCCAACTCTCCGTGTGAAATCCAGGTGTTGGTGTGCCCTACTAATTTTACATTTTTCGTCATAAATTTCAGAGGAGTGGGTAAATCCTCTTGTAGGAGCACCCATATCATTTTTGACTAGTAGGTGAGCCCTCTCTAACCTATACTCTCTCTAAAGAGTTTGGACTCCATCAATCCACGGTCACACAGATTGTGTACAAATAGAGGAAATTCAAGACCATTATTACCTTCCCCAGGAGTAGTCAACCTACAAAGATCACACCAAGAACAAACTGTATAATAGTCTGCAAGGTCAAAATGGAACCTAAGATAACCTCTAAGCATATAAAGACTAGGGATGAGCGAACTCGAACTGTATAGTTCGGGTTCGTACCGAATTTTGGGGTGTCCGTGACACGGACCCGAACCCGGACATTTTCGTAAAAGTCCGGGTTCGGGTTCGGTGTTCGTCGCTTTCTTCGCGCTTTTGTGACGCTTTCTTGGCGCTTTTTGAAAGGCTGCAAAGCAGCCAATCAACAAGCGTCATACTACTTGCCCCAAGAGGCCATCACAGCCATGCCTACTATTGGCATGGCTGTGATTGGCCAGAGCACCATGTGACCCAGCCTCTATTTAAGCTGGAGTCACATAGCGCCGCCCGTCACTCTGCTCTGATTAGCGTAGGGAGAGGTTGCGGCTGCGACAGTAGGGCGAGATTAGGCAGATTAACTCCTCCAAAGGACTTGATTAACTGATCGATCTGCAGCTGTGGATCATTGAGCTGCTGATCCTCAATTGCTCACTGTTTTTAGGCTGCACAGACCGTTTGTCAGTCTCATTTTTCTGGGGTGATCGGCGGCCATTTTGTGTCTTGTGGTGCGCCAGCACAAGCTGCGACCAAGTGCATTTAACCCTCAATGGTGTGGTTGTTTTTTGGCTAAAGCCTACATCAGGGTGAAGCTGTCACACCAAGTGCATTTAACCAGCAATAGTCTGTTCATTTTTTGGCCATATACAAAATCAGGGGCAAGCTGCGCCTGTCACCAAGTGCATTTAACCCTCAATGGTGTGGTTGTTTTTTGGCTAAAGCCTACATCAGGGTGAAGCTGTCACACCAAGTGCATTTAACCAGCAATAGTCTGTTCATTTTTTGGCCATATACAAAATCAGGGGCAAGCTGCGCCTGTCACCAAGTGCATTTAACCCTCAATGGTGTGGTTGTTTTTTGGCTAAAGCCTACATCAGGGTGAAGCTGTCACACCAAGTGCATTTAACCAGCAATAGTCTGTTCATTTTTTGGCCATATACAAAATCAGGGGCAAGCTGCGCCTGTCACCAAGTGCATTTAACCCTCAATGGTGTGGTTGTTTTTTGGCTAAAGCCTACATCAGGGTGAAGCTGTCACACCAAGTGCATTTAACCAGCAATAGTCTGTTCATTTTTTGGCCATATCCCAGTCTAATTCTGTCACTAAATCCATACCGGTCACCCAGCGCCTAAATACTAGGCCTCAAATTTATATCCAGCTAAATCTGTCCCTAGTGCTGTAGCTGGGCGAGTTATTTAGTGTCCGTTCAAGCACATTTCTTGTTCTGGGTTGAAATACAATTCCCAATTTAGCAATTTCATAATTTAGTGGTTCCTGCTATATCAGAGCTCTTTGAAATCTATCCCAAAAAGGGTATATAATATTGAAGGTGCACATAGGGTCATTCAGAGTAACTTCACACACACCCGCTACTGTGTATTTCCAAGTCTAATTCTGTCACTAAATCCATACCGGTGACCCAGCGCCTAAATACTAGGCCTCAAATTTAATTCCCTCTAAATCTCTCGTTACCCACCGCTGTACTGTTGTTGCTGGGCAAGATATTTAGTGTCCGTCAAAGCACATTTTTTGTTCTGGGTTGAAGTACAATTCCCAATTTAGCAATTTCATAATTTAGTGGTTTCTGCTATATCAGAGCTATTTGAAATCTATCCCAAAAAGGGTATATAATATTGAAGGTGCACATAGGGTCATTCAGAATAACTTCACACACACCCGCTACTGTGTATTTCCAAGTCTAATTCTGTCACTAAACCCATACCTGTCACCCAGCGCCTAAATACTAGGCCTCAAATTTAAATCCCTCTAAATCTCTCGTTACCGTTGTCCTGTTGTAGCTGGGAAAGTTATTTAGTGCCCGTCAAAGCACATTTTTTGTTCTGGGTTGAAGTACAATTCCCAATTTAGCAATTTCATAATTTAGTGGTTCCTGCTATATCAGAGCTATTTGAAATCTATCCCAAAAAGGGTATATAATATTGAAGGTGCACATAGGGTCATTCAGAATAACTTCACACACACGCTTCTGTGCATTTCCAAGTCTAATTCTGTCACTAAATCCATACCGGTGACCCAGCGCCTAAATACTAGGCCTCAAATTTAATTCCCTCTAAATCTCTCGTTACCCACCGGTGTACTGTTGTTGCTGGGCAAGATATTTAGTGTCCGTCAAAGCACATTTTTTGTTCTGGGTTGAAGTACAATTCCCAATTTAGCAATTTCATAATTTAGTGGTTCCTGCTATATCAGAGCTATTTGAAATCTATCCCAAAAAGGGTATATAATATTGAAGGTGCACATTGGGTCATTCAGAATAACTTCACACACACCCGCTACTGTGTATTTTCAAGTCTAATTCTGTCACTAAACCCATACCTGTCACCCAGCGCCTAAATACTAGGCCTCAAATTTAAATCCCTCTAAATCTCTCGTTACCCACCGCTGTACTGTTGTTGCTGGGCAAGATATTTAGTGTCCGTCAAAGCACATTTTTTGTTCTGGGTTGAAGTACAATTCCCAATTTAGCAATTTCATAATTTAGTGGTTTCTGCTATATCAGAGCTATTTGAAATCTATCCCAAAAAGGGTATATAATATTGAAGGTGCACATTGGGTCATTCAGAATAACTTCACACACACCCGCTACTGTGTATTTCCAAGTCTAATTCTGTCACTAAACCCATACCTGTCACCCAGCGCCTAAATACTAGGCCTCAAATTTAAATCCCTCTAAATCTCTCGTTACCGCTGTCCTGTTGTGGCTGGGAAAGTTATTTAGTGCCCGTCAAAGCACATTTTTTGTTCTGGGTTGAAGTACAATTCCCAATTTAGCAATTTCATAATTTAGTGGTTCCTGCTATATCAGAGCTATTTGAAATCTATCCCAAAAAGGGTATATAATATTCAAGGTGCACATTGGGTCATTCAGAATAACTTCACACACACGCTTCTGTGCATTTCCAAGTCTAATTCTGTCACTAAATCCATACCGGTCACCCAGCGCCTAAATACTAGGCCTCAAATTTATATCCCGCTGAATTTGAATACAATACATTGGGCCAAATAATATATTTGTTGTTGTGGTGAACCATAACAATGAGAAAAACATCTAGTAAGGGACGCGGACGTGGACATGGTCGTGGTGGTGTTAGTGGACCCTCTGGTGCTGGGAGAGGACGTGGCCGTTCTGCCACATCCACACGTCCTAGTGTACCAACTACCTCAGGTCCCAGTAGCCGCCAGAATTTACAGCGATATATGGTGGGGCCCAATGCCGTTCTAAGGATGGTAAGGCCTGAGCAGGTACAGGCATTAGTCAATTGGGTGGCCGACAGTGGATCCAGCACGTTCACATTATCTCCCACCCAGTCTTCTGCAGAAAGCGCACAGATGGCGCCTGAAAACCAACCCCATCAGTCTGTCACATCACCCCCATGCATACCAGGGAAACTGTCTCAGCCTCAAGTTATGCAGCAGTCTCTTATGCTGTTTGAAGACTCCGCTGGCAGGGTTTCCCAAGGGCATCCACCTAGCCCTTCCCCAGCGGTGAAAGACATAGAATGCACTGACGCACAACCACTTATGTTTCCTGATGATGAGGACATGGGAATACCACCTCAGCATGTCTCTGATGATGACGAAACACAGGTGCCAACTGCTGCGTCTTTCTGCAGTGTGCAGACTGAACAGGAGGTCAGGGATCAAGACTGGGTGGAAGACGATGCAGGGGATGATGAGGTCCTAGACCCCACATGGAATGAAGGTCGTGCCACTGACTTTCACAGTTCGGAGGAAGAGGCAGTGGTGAGACCGAGCCAACAGCGTAGCAAAAGAGGGAGCAGTGGGCAAAAGCAGAACACCCGCCGCCAAGAGACTCCGCCTGCTACTGACCGCCGCCATCTGGGACCGAGCACCCCAAAGGCAGCTTCAAGGAGTTCCCTGGCATGGCACTTCTTCAAACAATGTGCTGACGACAAGACCCGAGTGGTTTGCACGCTGTGCCATCAGAGCCTGAAGCGAGGCATTAACGTTCTGAACCTGAGCACAACCTGCATGACCAGGCACCTGCATGCAAAGCATGAACTGCAGTGGAGTAAACACCTTAAAACCAAGGAAGTCACTCAGGCTCCCCCTGCTACCTCTTCTGCTGCTGCCGCCTCGGCCTATTCTGCTGCTGCCGCCTCGGCCTCTTCCTCCGCCTCTGGAGGAACGTTGGCACCTGCCGCCCAGCAAACAGGGGATGTACCACCAACACCACCACCACCACCTCCGTCACCAAGCGTCTCAACCATGTCACACGCCAGCGTTCAGCTCTCCATCTCACAAACATTTGATAGAAAGCGTAAATTCCCACCTAGCCACCCTCGATCCCTGGCCCTGAATGCCAGCATTTCTAAACTACTGGCCTATGAAATGCTGTCATTTAGGCTGGTGGACACAGACAGCTTCAAACAGCTCATGTCGCTTGCTGTCCCACAGTATGTTGTTCCCAGCCGGCACTACTTCTCCAAGAGAGCCGTGCCTTCCCTGCACAACCAAGTATCCGATAAAATCAAGTGTGCACTGCGCAACGCCATCTGTAGCAAGGTCCACCTAACCACAGATACGTGGACCAGTAAGCACGGCCAGGGACGCTATATCTCCCTAACTGCACACTGGGTAAATGTAGTGGCAGCTGGGCCCCAGGCGGAGAGCTGTTTGGCGCACGTCCTGCCGCCGCCAAGGATCGCAGGGCAACATTCTTTGCCTCCTGTTGCCACCTCCTCCTTCTCGGCTTCCTCCTCCTCTTCTTCCACCTGCTCATCCAGTCAGCCACACACCTTCACCACCAACTTCAGCACAGCCCGGGGTAAACGTCAGCAGGCCATTCTGAAACTCATATGTTTGGGGGACAGGCCCCACACCGCACAGGAGTTGTGGCGGGGTATTGAACAACAGACCGACGAGTGGTTGCTGCCGGTGAGCCTCAAGCCCGGCCTGGTGGTGTGTGATAATGGGCGAAATCTCGTTGCAGCTCTGGGACTAGCCAATTTGACGCACATCCCTTGCTTGGCGCATGTGCTGAATTTGGTGGTGCAGAAGTTCATTCACAACTACCCCGACATGTCAGAGCTGCTGCATAAAGTGCGGGCCGTCTGTTCGCGCTTCCGGCGTTCACATCCTGCCGCTGCTCGCCTGTCTGCGCTACAGCGTAACTTCGGCCTTCCCGCTCACCGCCTCATATGCGACGTGCCCACCAGGTGGAACTCCACCTTGCACATGCTGGACAGACTGTGCGAGCAGCAGCAGGCCATAGTGGAGTTTCAGCTGCAGCACGCACGGGTCAGTCGCACTACAGAACAGCACCACTTCACCACCAATGACTGGGCCTCCATGCGAGACCTGTGTGCCCTGTTGCGCTGTTTCGAGTACTCCACCAACATGGCCAGTGGCGATGACACCGTTATCAGCGTTACAATACCACTTCTATGTCTCCTTGAGAAAACACTTAGGGCGATGATGGAACAGGAGGTGGCCCAGGAGGAGGAGGAGGAGGATGAGGAAGAGGGGTCATTTTTAGCACTTTCAGGCCAGTCTCTTCGAAGTGACTCAGAGGGAGGTTTTTTGCAACAGCAGAGGCCAGGTACAAATGTGGCCAGCCAGGGCCCACTACTGGAGGACGAGGAGGACGAGGATGAGGAGGAGGTGGAGGAGGATGAGGATGAAGCATGGTCACAGCGGGGTGGCACCCAACGCAGCTCGGGTCCATCACTGGTGCGTGGCTGGGGGGAAAGGCAGGACGATGACGATACGCCTCCCACAGAGGACAGCTTGTCCTTACCCCTGGGCAGCCTGGCACACATGAGCGACTACATGCTGCAGTGCCTGCGCAACGACAGCAGAGTTGCCCACATTTTAACCTGTGCGGACTACTGGGTTGCCACCCTGCTGGATCCACGCTACAAAGACAATGTGCCCACCTTACTTCCTGCACTGGAGCGTGATAGGAAGATGCGCGAGTACAAGCGCACGTTGGTAGACGCGCTACTGAGAGCATTCCCAAATGTCACAGGGGAACAAGTGGAAGCCCAAGGCCAAGGCAGAGGAGGAGCAAGAGGTCGCCAAGGCAGCTGTGTCACGGCCAGCTCCTCTGAGGGCAGGGTTAGCATGGCAGAGATGTGGAAAACTTTTGTCAACACGCCACAGCTAACTGCACCACCACCTGATACGCAACGTGTTAGCAGGAGGCAACATTTCACTAACATGGTGGAACAGTACGTGTGCACACCCCTCCACGTACTGACTGATGGTTCGGCCCCATTCAACTTCTGGGTCTCTAAATTGTCCACGTGGCCAGAGCTAGCCTTTTATGCCTTGGAGGTGCTGGCCTGCCCGGCAGCCAGCGTTTTGTCTGAACGTGTATTCAGCACGGCAGGGGGCGTCATTACAGACAAACGCAGCCGCCTGTCTACAGCCAATGTGGACAAGCTGACGTTCATAAAAATGAACCAGGCATGGATCCCACAGGACCTGTCCGTCCCTTGTCCAGATTAGACATTAACTACCTCCCCATAACCATATATTATTGGACTCCAGGGCACTTCCTCATTCAATCCTATTTTTATTTTCATTTTACCATTATATTGCGATGCTACCCAAAGTTGAATGAACCTCTCCTCTGCCTGTGTGCTAGGCCTAAATATATGCCAATGGACTGTTGCAGTGGTGGCTGACATGAAGCCTGATTCTCTGCTATGACATGCAGACTAATTCTCTGCTGACATGAAGCCAGATTGTCTGTTACGGGACCTCTCTCCTCTGCCTGGGTGCTGGGCCTAAATTTATGACCATGGACTGTTGCAGTGGTGGCTGACGTGAAGCCTGATTCTCTGCTATGACATGCAGACTGATTCTCTGCTGACATGAAGCCAGATCGTCTGTTACGGGACCTCTCTGCTCTGCCTGTGTGCTAGGCCTAAATATATGCCAATGGACTGTTGCAGTGGTGGGTGACGTGAAGCCTCATTCTCTGCTATGACATGCAGACTGATTCTCTGCTGACATGAAGCCAGATTGTCTGTTACGGGACCTCTCTGCTCTGCCTGTGTGCTAGGCCTAAATATATGCCAATGGACTGTTGCAGTGGTGGGTGACGTGAAGCCTCATTCTCTGCTATGACATGCAGACTGATTCTCTGCTGTCATGAAGCCAGATTGTCTGTTACGGGACCTCTCTGCTCTGCCTGTGTGCTAGGCCTAAATATATGCCAATGGACTGTTGCAGTGGTGGGTGACGTGAAGCCTCATTCTCTGCTATGACATGCAGACTGATTCTCTGCTGACATGAAGCCAGATTGTCTGTTACGGGACCTCTCTGCTCTGCCTGTGTGCTAGGCCTAAATATATGCCAATGGACTGTTGCAGTGGTGGGTGACGTGAAGCCTCATTCTCTGCTATGACATGCAGACTGATTCTCTGCTGTCATGAAGCCAGATTGTCTGTTACGGGACCTCTCTGCTCTGCCTGTGTGCTAGGCCTAAATATATGCCAATGGACTGTTGCAGTGGTGGGTGACGTGAAGCCTCATTCTCTGCTATGACATGCAGACTGATTCTCTGCTGACATGAAGCCAGATTGTCTGTTACGGGACCTCTCTGCTCTGCCTGTGTGCTAGGCCTAAATATATGCCAATGGACTGTTGCAGTGGTGGGTGACGTGAAGCCTCATTCTCTGCTATGACATGCAGACTGATTCTCTGCTGACATGAAGCCAGATCCTCTGTTACGGGAGCTCTCTCCTCTGCCTGGGTGCTGGGCCTAAATTTATGACAATTGACTGTTGCAGTGGTGGGTGACGTGAAGCCTGATTCTCTGCTATGATATGAAGACTGATTCTCTGCTGACATGAAGCCAGATTGTCTGTTACGGGACCTTTCTCCTCTGCCTGGGTTCTGGGCCTAAATTTATGAAAATTGACTCTTACAGTGGTGGGTGACGTGAAGCCTGATTCTAGGCTATGATATGAAGACTGATTCTCTGCTGACATGAAGCCAGATTGTCTGTTACGGGACCTTTCTCCTCTGCCTGGGTTCTGGGCCTAAATTTATGAAAATTGACTCTTACAGTGGTGGGTGACGTGAAGCCTGATTCTCTGCTATGATATGAAGACTGATTCTCTGCTGACATGAAGCCAGATTCTCTGTTACGGGACCTCTCTCCTCTGCCTGGGTGCTGGGCCTAAATTTATGACAATGGACTGTTGCAGTGGTGGCTGACGTGAAGCCTGATTCTCTGCTATGACATGCAGACTGATTCTCTGCTGTCATGAAGCCAGATTGTCTGTTACGGGACCTCTCTGCTCTGCCTGTGTGCTAGGCCTAAATATATGCCAATGGACTGTTGCAGTGGTGGCTGACGTGAAGCCTCATTCTCTGCTATGACATGCAGACTAATTCTCTGCTGACATGAAGCCAGATTGTCTGTTACGGGACCTCTCTCCTCTGCCTGGGTGCTGGGCCTAAATTTATGACAATGGACTGTTGCAGTGGTGGCTGACGTGAAGCCTGATTCTCTGCTATGACATGCAGACTAATTCTCTGCTGACATGAAGCCAGATTGTCTGTTACGGGACCTCTCTCCTCTGCCTGGGTGCTGGGCCTAAATATATGCCAATGGACTGTTGCAGTGGTGGCTGACGTGAAGCCTCATTCTCTGCTATGACATGCAGACTAATTCTCTGCTGTCATGAAGCCAGATTGTCTGTTACGGGACCTCTCTGCTCTGCCTGTGTGCTAGGCCTAAATATATGCCAATGGACTGTTGCAGTGGTGGGTGACGTGAAGCCTCATTCTCTGCTATGACATGCAGACTGATTCTCTGCTGACATGAAGCCAGATTGTCTGTTACGGGACCTCTCTGCTCTGCCTGTGTGCTAGGCCTAAATATATGCCAATGGACTGTTGCAGTGGTGGGTGACGTGAAGCCTCATTCTCTGCTATGACATGCAGACTGATTCTCTGCTGACATGAAGCCAGATTCTCTGTTACGGGACCTCTCTCCTCTGCCTGTGTGTGTGCTGGGCCTAAATATATGCCAATGGACTGTTGCAGTGGTGGCTGACGTGAAGCCTCATTCTCTGCTATGACATGCAGACTAATTCTCTGCTGACATGAAGACAGATTCTCTGTTACGGGACCTCCCTCCTCTGCCTGGGTGCTGGGCCTAAATATATGCCAATGGACTGTTGCAGTGGTGGCTGACGTGAAGCCTCATTCTCTGCTATGACATGCAGACTGATTCTCTGCTGACATGAAGCCAGATTCTCTGTTACGGGACCTCTCTCCTCTGCCTGTGTGTGTGCTGGGCCTAAATATATGCCAATGGACTGTTGCAGTGGTGGCTGACGTGAAGCCTCATTCTCTGCTATGACATGCAGACTGATTCTCTGCTGACATGAAGCCAGATTCTCTGTTACGGGACCTCTCTCCTCTGCCTGTGTGTGTGCTGGGCCTAAATATATGCCAATGGACTGTTGCAGTGGTGGCTGACGTGAAGCCTCATTCTCTGCTATGACATGCAGACTAATTCTCTGCTGTCATGAAGCCAGATTGTCTGTTACGGGACCTCTCTGCTCTGCCTGTGTGCTAGGCCTAAATATATGCCAATGGACTGTTGCAGTGGTGGCTGACGTGAAGCCTCATTCTCTGCTATGACATGCAGACTAATTCTCTGCTGACATGAAGACAGATTCTCTGTTACGGGACCTCCCTCCTCTGCCTGGGTGCTGGGCCTAAATATATGCCAATGGACTGTTGCAGTGGTGGCTGACGTGAAGCCTCATTCTCTGCTATGACATGCAGACTAATTCTCTGCTGACATGAAGACAGATTCTCTGTTACGGGACCTCTCTCCTCTGCCTGGGTGCCGGGGCCTAAATATCTGAGAATGGACTGTTCCAGTGGTGGGTGACGGGAAGCCAGATTCTCTGCTATGGAACCTCTCTCCAATTGATTTTGGTTAATTTTTATTTATTTAATTTTTATTTTAATTCATTTCCCTATCCACATTTGTTTGCAGGGGATTTACCTACATGTTGCTGCCTTTTGCAGCCCTCTAGCTCTTTCCTGGGCTGTTTTACAGCCTTTTTAGTGCCGAAAAGTTCGGGTCCCCATTGACTTCAATGGGGTTCGGGTTCGGGACGAAGTTCGGATCGGGTTCGGATCCCGAACCCGAACATTTCCGGGATGTTCGGCCGAACTTCTCGAACCCGAACATCCAGGTGTTCGCTCAACTCTAATAAAGACCTTTCTCATATTACAACACTGAACAACAATGATGTGTATTGCAGGGTTGTAAGGAGAAAGTAAGCTGCTGGTCTTCAAAAACAACATTGATACCCGTCTGCAGTTTTCTAAACATCACCTGGACAAGCCAGATAGCTATTGGAACAATGGAAGACACCAAAATGAGACCAAAATATAAATTTTTAGTTTAAATGAGAAGCGTTATGTTTGAAGAAAGGAAAACGCTGCATTTCAGTATAATGCCTCATCCCATCCCACATCTGTGAAACACGGTGGTGGTAGTATCATGGTTTGAGACAGTTTTGATGCACCTGTGCCACGGTGGCTTGCCAATGTTGATAGAATTCTGAATTACAAGCAAATTCTGAAGGAAAATGTCAAGTCATTGGTCTGTGAGATGAATCTCAAGAGAACGTGAGTTATACAGCAAGACAATGACCCTAAGCACACTAGTCATTCTATCAAAGGATGGTTAAAAAATAAAGAATAAATAAATTTAAAATTTTGGAATAGCCAAGTCAATCCAATAAATATGTTGTGGAAGGACCTGAAGCAAGCAGTTCTTATGAGGAAACCCACCAACATAACAGAGTTGAAGCTGTTTTGTATAAAGAAATATGGGCTAAAATTCCTCCAAGCCGATGTGCAGGACTAATCAACAAATACAAGAAATGTTTAGTTGCAGTTACAGCTGTACAAAGGGGTCACACCAGATATTAAAAGCAAAGGTTCACATAATTTGGCCACTTACAGACTTGTGATATTGGATCATTTTCATCAATAAGTAAATAACAAAGTCTTTCGACTCATTTGTTTTATTTGTCTTTCTTTACTTATAGGACTTGTGGGAAAATCTTATGTAGTCTAGGTCAAATTTTTACAGAAATATAGAAAATTCTAAAGGGTTCACAAACTTTCAAGCACCACTGTAGATAGATAGATATTAGATAGCTATTTAGATATCCATTATTTCCACATTCACATTATCAGCAAAGGAAATACATGCTCTCAGCAAACTGAACCGTATTCACAGTAAGATATTAACCTCTTCATTGATAAGTAATAATCAGGTTTTTTTACAATGTTTCTGAGCAGGACTTTACCGAGAGTTTCTATACTCTATACTTGCCTGCAAGATACTGAATACTTGGCGGGCCAGTTTGTATTTTTGTTACTTTACAGACATAATCCTGCTGAATTTGTCAATGCAGTAGAGCCATGTAGCATGGCTGAGCCTGACATTTTACAGTCCATGAAGACAACTCATCGATTTGGTATCTGTGGTTTTCCATGTGGTTATCTCAGCAAATTATTGCAACATACAAAAGTAACTGTTTGATGACAAATTCAGCTCTACTATATTTGTATAAATCACATATGAATAATATTATGAGCATCCAGTCTCTTCCAACCATATGTATAAGCCACAAAGCAAAACTGTAAGCACATATTCCCAATGACTGCAAGAAGGGGGGTTCAAAATGTCTATTGATCAAAACTGCAGAGTAAATGATGACTCGATTGTAGCCATTTATATTAATTCTGAAATAAAGACTACTTATTCAAGGCTAATAATTCTGCCACCCATAACCAAAGCAAGTGTGGTGTATTAGAGGCTACTTTACTGACCATTATACCTTCCAAGTATAATAAAACCCTGGAGATTAAACCATTCTTTAAATTATTCCCAATTCAGTCATTATAAAGGAATCTGTAGCAGCCCTGGAAGGCAGCAGGGATAAGAATTCTGTAGATTACAAGAGCTGTACTTAGACCCCGTTAAGCTCCTCAACCGCAGGTTAATTGGCTGCTCTAATTGCTTCTTCATTGTCGTCTTCTTTTAAATTGATAATGTTACAAATTACGTTTAACAGATGTTTCCAATTTCTGAAAAATCTAAGATACAATAGTAAAGTATTTCTCTGTAGATCAAACAACTTTACCATTCTCACTTTAAGTGCTACCACATTGGAAAGCCCTGAAACATAATATAAAGCAGAGTAAAACAAGAGAAGCTTACACACGGCTCAGTAGCCCTCTTCTACCACCTCTTGATCTAAGTAGTATGGAGCAAGGCATTTCCACATTGACAAGCAACATTCATTCGTGAACATATAGTGACGTTAATCTAAAACTTCTGACCAAATACAGAATAATGTACTGTAGAATCACTTACACATGACAGAAACCAAAGTAACAAAACTAAAGCACACCACAAGAAATCACAAAAATAATAATAAATATTGAACCACTGCAGCAATGGTAATTTATGAAAGAGGTTCTATTACTTTTCATATGTGGCTCGTATGACAGAACACTGCCTGTGATATACAGTATGTTATTCAATTCCTAAGCACAGATCTAGTGAACGGCAGCTGTAGGAATATAGGTCAGTGTTGGGTACATTTGTAGATCTACAGTTGCAATGAAAAGTATGTGAACCCTTTGGAATTATATGGATTTCTGCACAAATTGGTCATAAAATGTGATCTGATCTTCATCTAAGTCACAACAATAGACAATCACAGTCTGCTTAAACTAATAACACACAAAGAATTAAATGTTACCATGTTTTTATTATACACATGTATACCATGTAAATATTCACAGTGCAGGTGGAAAAGTATGTGAAACCCTAGACTAATGACATCTCCAAGAGCTAATTGGAGTGAGGTGTCAGCCAATGAGATGAGATTGGAGGTGTTGGTTACAGTTGCCCTGCCCTATAAAAAACACACACCAGTTCTGGGTTTGCTTTTCACAAGAAGCATTGCACAAAAGAGCTCTCAGAAGACCTATGATTAAGAATTGTTGACTTGCATAAAGCTGGAAAGGGTTATAAAAGTATCTCCAAAAGTCTTGCTGTTCATTAGTCCACGGTAGGACAAATATTCTATAAATGGAGAAAGTTCAGCCCTGCTGCTACTCTCCCAGGGAGTGGCCGTCCTGTAAAGATGACTGCAAGAGCACAGCGCAGACTGCTCAATGAGGTGTGGAAGAATCCTGTGTCAGCTAAAGACTTACAAAAGTCTCTGGCATATGCTAACATCCCTGTTAGCGAATCTACAATACGTAAAACACCAAGCAAGAATGGAGTTCATGGGAGGATACCACAGAGGAAGCCACTGCTGTCCAAAAAAAACATTGCTGCATGTTTATAGTTTGCACAAGAGCACCTGGATGTTCCACAGCAGTACTGGCAAAATATTCTGCGGACAGATGAAACCAAAGTTGAGTTGTTTGGAAGAAACACACAACAATATGTGTGGAGAAAAAGAGGCACAGCACACCTACATCAAAACCTCATCCCAACTGTGAAGTATGGTGGTGGGGGCATCATGGTTTGGGGCTGCTTTGCTGCGTCAGGGCCTGGACGGATTGCTATCATCGAAGGAAAAATGAATTCCCAAGTTTATCAAGACATTTTGCAGGAGAACTTAAGGCTATTTGTCCACCAGCTGAAGCTCAACAGAAGATTGGTGTTGCAACAGGACAACGAACCAAAGCATAGAAGTAAATCAACAACAGAATGGCTTAAACATAAGGAAATACGCCTTCTGGAGTGGCCCAGTCAGAGTCCTGACCTCAACCCGATTGAGATGCTGTGGCATGACCTCAAGAAAGTGATTCCCACCAGACATCCCAAGAATATTGCTGAACTGAAACAGTTCTGTAAAGAGGAATGATCAAGAATTACTCCTGACCGTTGTGCACGGCTGATCGTTTGGTTGAAGTTATTGCTGCCAAAGGAGGTTCAACCAGTTATTAAATCCAAGGGTTCACATACTTTTTCCACCTGCACTGTGAATGTTTACATGGTGTGTTCAATAAAAACATGGTAACATTTAATTATATGTGTGTTATTAGCTTAAGCAGACTGTGATTGTCTATTGTTGTGACTTAGATGAAGATCAGATAACATTTTATGACCAATTTATGCAGAAATCTATATCATTCCAAAAGGTTCACATACTTTTTCTTGCAACTGTATATTGAAGTTTTACAATACATATAGTACTTTAGATTTTTTGCTACATGCATAAGAAATGTACATAAAAAATAAATGTGTGTATCCAAAAAGGCTCGGACCCATATGTGGTGCCAATTGGCAGATATACACCACAGGCCACACAACCCTAGTGAAGATATATAGAAAATACAGTAGCAATGGCATCAGGCATATTGGCATGATGAAGGACAACAGGCGTCCGTCCGAAAAGCTGCTAACTAGCACTTTATGGACTTTTTAATGTGTTCAATAAAGGATTTATGTTTTATGGGATGCTGTGCTGGATTTCATTATTTTGCGTAGTCCATTTCCCTCTTGTCCTTATACATTTGTATCTCTGTTTTTTCTGTCACCACTCTCCTCCTGTCCATATTTCCCAATTTTATTCTCCCCTCTTGTAGCTGGCTACTGTATTAGCACACCGGTCAGTCAATACCTTTTTCTCTCTTTTCTATTCACTGAAATCGTCCTCCAACCTTTTGTTTTGCTTCAATTTTCTCTGTGTCCCTGTCAACAAGCCCTTTTGCTTTAATTTGATGTGTACCTAGGGTTGGTTTATACTCACTGCCTCTCGCAGCAACGCTGGAGCTCCTTATCTGGAGTGTCATCGTTGCTAGGCATTGTGCGCTCCGGCCCTGTGAGTATGGCTTCCGCCCCACATGACCCGACGCCGCATTTTGCAGGAATTCCCTCTACATCCTAGTGGCGTCACATCGATTCCGGTTTCTGTCGACGTTGCGGTCATGTCACTGGTCACATGACCAGCATAGGCAGACCTTAGGGCATTTGGCGTGCGCGACGCGGCCTTTAAAAACCAGCGTCACACGCCTATACCTGGCGCCCTCGGACAAGACTCCCCACACGGACTGTGGGTTCTTCTTTTGTGTGGCATCAGCACATTGGGTAGCTCCGTACCACTGACGGGCTCACCATCACTAGGGGACATTGTTACCCCCTGGCATTCTCCTTGGTTCAATGACCATTAGGTAGGCCTCTTTATGATTTATTAATTATTCTTTGCCCTGGTTGTTTTCTTCCCTCTATTCCTTGATTTTCTCCTAAGACCACATTATTTTCATTTTTAGGAATTGTTGTCCATTCTTATCAAGCCCTGGAAATAATTCTCCTTATGAGTATTGTATGAAACGTGGCACGTCGGGAACAATTCTATAGGGTTTATCTGGGATTCCGTCCAGACTGGCGACAGGTATCCGGACCGGGTAGACCCTTTCGGGGTGGGTGCTTTGTGTAGGTAGGTAGGGTTACCCTAGCCCCCCTCCTGTGATTTAGGGGCTTCTAGGGATAGTTGTTCCCGTTCTATCTGCACTGAGCAGCTTACTTATAGTCCTCCACGACCCTATTGGACTAGAAAACTATGTTTCAGGGTTTCTTGAGGGATACCTGATCATCCTCAACTGCAGCACTTCAAACTGGTAAGACTGTTCCTTTTTTATTACGTATCTTGCCTGTATATGCTTCAGGACATCAGGTGCCCTGAAGTTTCAATATCGGATTCTTATACTTGGCATTTATGTGTTTTGTCTTTTTTGATAGCTGATATTACCCAGATATTTTATTGCATTTATTAAAAGTTATATTTTAGCTTCCTTTTTGCCCCCGTTTGGGCCTTTGATTTATTTCATAATTTTGCCACTGATTTCCCAAGACCTGTGTGGCTTCTTTCAGTGCACCGTCTGGTCTCCTAGGAATTTGTGCTGTAGGAGGCAGTTTGGTGAGCTGAGTGACAATTCCCTGTGATTTATGTAAACACTTAAACAGTTAAAAAGGCAGGACATAAATAGATTACTGTTAAAATAAATAACAGCCCATACTACGTATTTCATAATCATATGGGCACTCTCTAAGGTGTTTTCTTTCTACTAGTTTGTTATATGGACATACGACAGATAGAACTGACACTTAACCTATCATTATCATTTTTGATACTGGGAATAAAGGGGAATAACCGGAGAAATCAATGTGAATATTAAGAGAACACATACTTCATGGAAAGGCTGCCCTAGTGAGATTTATATCCAGGACCCAAGTGCATTACTTTTACAATTACAATGGCAAAGTTAATTCTGCCAAATCTATATTATTTAACTGTACACAGCATGTACACAAAAAGTATAGTAAAAAGGCCTGGCCTCTCTATACATTTTTGTAAATGCTTTCTTATGTCCTTGAAGGACCTCCTTATATAGTGGGAGGCTTGTATGTTTCATTCATAAGACAACAATTTTTTAACATTTTCTTAAAGGTGCTCTGGTCTATGGATATTGATGACATATATGGTTATGGGTAAAAGGATGAAATCCATTGGTAGCAAACAGCCTGCTTAACAGAACACTGCACTTTTGGGTTTTACTTTTAAATTTGGCCCTCAAAATATTCCTTTTTGGTAGAAGATACCTTCCTTTCTATCTTCTGACATGTAAAATGGTGGCCATCATTTTGACAGATTTGTCCGATTCGAATAACAAAAGATTTGGATTTAGCCAAATCCGCCAAAGTTTTTGGCAAATTTGCTCAGTTTAGAATAAATTGGCTTATATCTAGTCATCGATATAAATTCCATGGTCCGACATCCCATACCCCCACTGATCAGCTGTTTCAGGCTGGTGTCAAAAACCATATAGTGTACAGAGCAGGAAACTGACAGCTCTGTACACTGTTGGGGAACTGCAGTTCAGCACCCATTCAAGTACTGTATTTACTTTCTTATTTAAAAACAAGACATTCACATTATCAATTAACAAGTTTTACAACCTTCATGGAAACCTGAGTCTTCTTGACTAACTGTCCTATAACTAGATAGATGCAAACCACTTATGGATATTCATTACCAGTCTTCAATTGTAGCTAAAACTTCCCACCAATATGTTCACCTCCAAAGTCTAGCATTATCAGACATATTCCATCACAAAAGTGGTGAGCATGACATGGTCAGACATGCAGCCATATAACTGGTCCAAACATATAGTGCAGGTTTATCAAGTTTGGGGTCTTGAGAGTCACATTTGTTGGATTGAGAAAAATGCCATTGCAAGTTATATGCAAATAGGGGTCACATTTATAGAGTTAAAATAATATACAAGTCTGGCCCCAAATTTTGTGTAAAACTCTATACATTCTAGAACATTAACAAAAACTGAGAAATGAGCAGCCTTTTCCCCCATAGATACCAAATAAATTGTGAATGGTATGTAAGCAGCAGGATTAAATTGTTAGTGTGTGCAGATGGACAGCACAATGATAGCCAGCCTGCTGTGAGCTTCAATATAATGTGTCACCAGGTCCGAGCAATGGAAGTTCATTGTCTGGTCACCTCTGTGTTATTAAAGGGTCACAGCTGTTTACACAGCTCAGAAGTGTCTTTTAAAAACTCCTCTAAAGATATTGCCAATGACTGGCAGCTACAAAAATTGATTAGACATGGCAGATGAAAAAATCGGAAATTCACAATGCTCTCTGAACTGAAAAGTAGAGAAAACTGCAGCAAATCTGTGATCTTGATAAGTCCTAAGGTCAAAGCATGCCATCACTCATTCTTGTCATGAGGATATGTCAGTTTGGTTCAAATGGAAACCTAAGGCTGAATGTCAAAAAATCTGAAACTGACGCCCTAAAGCTGTGAAGGATAACATCCGGCACTCCAGCTGTGGTAAAACTACGACTCCCAAGTTGTACACTTTCTTGGCTGTTCTCAGAACTCCACAGAAATGAATAGAGCATGCTGGGAGTCGTAGTTTCACCACAGCTGGAGTGCCAGAGGTTAGCCATCACTGGCCTAAAGCAATTAAAAGGTTGGAACATTCTTCTTACTGCATTAGTATTTAATGTTTAATACTGACTTTATTAATGTAAAAGTGTAACTTTCCATCCTATAAATTTAGGTGTGTTAGCCTGTCAGACTATATGGAGTGGCTGGTTTTGGGGTGGCCAAAACACTATGCTGGGTCAGCCAGACACCATGAAGATGTCACCATGTGGTTCTGTTCTCCAGAGGGGTAAGGTATTGTGCATAACAATGGGAAATAAATCCAGAGAGTCAAGGTTTGCAGTAAACTAGTGTGTTTCTTTACTGGAACAACTCAAGTGTAAAAGTGTAAAACAATATAGGTAATGCACTGAACTGACGTCTACATTCTCCTCCCTGGTAGAAGAGTCCCTCTCTTTCATAGACATCTGGTAACCTGTGTAGTCTGGCAGAGTCTTTAGTACTGAACATTGGTCCCTATTTGCAGACAACTAAAAGCTTTGACTGCTCTGCTTTTATACAATTTCTAACTGAACAAGAACCTAGTGGGATGGGTGAGGCTGGAAAAGCACAGTCTAACTAAAACAATGTTGCAGTTCATGGCCGCCATAGACTTTTCTATTATGCCTCAATATAAGTCATTGGGAATGACTAAACAGTTTCCATATGTAAACAAATGTCTAGACAGAGCTAAACCAGACAGTCAAAAGGTCACTGTGACTATTTTCCCCCTCCAAAATGTAGCTCTGTATAGTCCCTTATGGTAACTGTGGAAAATTACTTGCTTTTTAGTGCACAGGCTGCAACCTTCGAACAGTAAAACTGTGTTAGAAATCAGGTTTATTGAAATTTGCATAATTATTTATTTGTGATTATACATTTATTGCCAACATATTCTGCAGGTTTGTACATAGATGTTTTGTCATAACAGTTGGCATATCGGCAGAACGGTGCCTCAGTGGTTAGCACTGGTACCTTGCAGCGCTGGGGTCCTGGGTTCATATCCCACCAAAGACAACATCTGCATGGAGTTTGTATGTTCTCCCCATATTTGCAAGAGTTTCCTCCGGGGACTCCGGTTTCCTCCCACACTCCAAAGACATACTGATAGGGACCTTAGATTGTGAGCCCCATTGGGGACAGTTGGATGCTAATGTCTGTAAAGCGCTGCAGAATATAGTAGTGCTATATAAGTGCATATAATAATAATAATAATAATCAGTCAGTGCTTTGGGGGTTAACAAAATATTCTTTTGAAGAGCTTGTGTTCCTTTATCAGGGTAAATGATTTTTAGATATATATCTTTGTATGTACTTAATTCAAATTGCACTAATTCAATTTGCTGTTTTCAGATTTGTTACATTACTTTATTTATTTCCAGTCCTGCTTTCTTTTACATGTTTTATTGTGGATCTGCAAGTTCAGAGCTCCGTCAGCATTCCCTGTGATTCTCTCATTGCTCTAGCTTGTGTGCTGTGTCTTACATGGCAGTACATGCTGGGATTTCTGTAAGAAAATGCAGCTCAGAAGTTTCCTCTAGATTTGTAATTTCCAGTGTCTGACTGCCAATGCTCAGAAGTAGATTAGAAAGAAGCTACTTCTGAGCATGCACATATATCAGGCTTTATTTACTAGACACTAAGATTTTTAAATTGTGGCTAGCACCATTTTTTTGTGGCTAGCGCACTGACCATTAATTTCTATGGGGCCATGTACACATCTGGATTTTTTTGTGGATCCATGTGGCCGTTCCACAAATGATACAATATGTCCTATTCTTGTTTGTATTGTGGATGCGAATAGCCATTTCTATGGATGGGAGTGAGAAAAATGTGGAATGCACATGGAAGGTGTCCGTATTTTGCGAGCCATTGTTTGCAGACTGAAATACGGACACATCCATGTGCATGAAGCCTAAGATGTATGTTCACATATGTGCATATAGTCGTTTTGTTAGTAGATCTTGTTGTCTTTAATTGCTTCTTTTATAATGTTACATTTGTAGACCGAAACTTCTACTGAGTTAGGAACGATGGTGCTGGCAATCATATGTGTAAATTACAGTATTCAACTAACTAGGAGAAACAGAATATCTAAATCCCTAGTAAACATAAACCCCCTGAGATGTCAGCTGAGTAATTACACTAATACTTGTGAAACCTGTAAAATCAGAACAGCAAAATGCTGTGTACAGAATCAGTAACTCAGCGGGGAAAGAGTAAAATCACCTTTTTACATCATCTTGTTAAATTTACTGCCATGCACATATTTCCAGCTACGTTTTTTTAAGGAGGCAGCTTCACTAAATGATGTAATTCTACAGCTACTTTTACCTATAAATAAACCATAGACAAGGTACCTAAGCATAGGTGGTGGCTCAGCTATGTGCAGCAAAATTGAATAAATATTCTAACTAGATACAGTATATGTATAACAAACATATCAAAGAATTATATTTCACAAATCTCTATTCATTGTCAAAGGATTGTGTTATCACTACAATATAACTCTAATTGTACAATAGCTTGCTCGACTGGCTATTTTCTAAAGGGCCCTTTACATGAGTAGATAATTGATTCGCTCAAGTGATGAACCAGTCATTATTTGCGTTGTTACAGCTCGAATGACAATGTTATAGATGCGCAAAGTATTGTGATCATGTAATAGATCATTTGTAAGTCAAACTGTTGCATTTAATGACTGTGTGGGTGGTGTTTGGGAAAAAAGGCATTATGTTATACCCTTGAAGGTGTGAGAAAGTTGTGTTAAAAAGGTGTGTAAACACCCTTTATTTCCATCATTTTACCCCCAAAGACCACCTTCCCTTCTGTATGCAGTCTTCAGTTGAGACGCAGTTGACATGAAATGAATGGTGTAATGGTTCACACCCACTGTAGAGTTATCTGTGCTGTAAACAATACCTGTTAACACTTGTGGAATTCTGGATGAAGAATGATGTGTCTACATCAGCGATCGCAAGAACAAGCTAAACAATTATCAGTTGTCATTTGATTGTTTAATGCTGTTACACTACTCCATAACTGACTACTTTTGCTTGATTTTACAATTTCTTAAACCAATATCTACTCATGTAAAGGTGCGAAATTGTTTAGTTTATTTCAAAACATTTCTGTGGTATCTGTACTGTAACTCTAGTGCACGACCTGTGTGTCCATTACAGCCCATGACCAGACCAGGACTGGACCAGGATATTGAAAACCTTGAGGAATTAATACACAAAATACAGTATATTGGAAACATGATGAAACTTGAATACCCCTTTAACACACTGCTTGAGAGCTAAATATTCCTAAAAGCACAGCTGTCCTTTATGTATAGATGGAATAGATTATTTTGGCCATCTGGATGTTGATGTTTCCATGCAAAAATAGAGAATCCATCCAATCCTTCAAAATCAGAATCCCAGTTATAGCTTATAATGTACAAGGCAGGAATCAAGTTAAACCTTCCCACAAAAGGATGTAGCATTACTTTCTAACTGCAGATTTCTAAACACAATAGGAAGTAATGGCTTATCTAGTGGATAGCACAAACACAGGAGCTTTACCCACTCCATCAGCAGCAGGTGCTGGATGTAATATACAGCCAACATTACGCTGCAATGGCTGGATCACAGGACATGCTGGCAGCTGAGCAAAGGTCAGCAGGTCTGCCTTAAGTACTAGTCTATTAGGCTATTTTAGTGTTCAACAGTGATGAGCGGCAGGGGAAAAATTCGAATTTGCGATATTTCGCTAATATTTGGGCGAATCATCATCATATATTCGTGAATTCGTGATCTCCAGTCATTATTTTCTTGATTGCAAAAATTGGCAATTTGACAATTCACAATAAAAATGATGGGTGATAAAAAAAATGCCATACAAAAATTTGTGATCAACACTACTCCTAAAGTCAAAGATATTGCAGCTTTCTCATTGGCCCACAAACAAGAAGCAGTGAGGGATCATGGGTACTGATGAAAAAAAATCTAGAATATTCGCAATTATGAAGATATAGCACTATATTCTAGATTTTCGCGAATTCTCAAAGTTCCAATATTCGCGATAAAAATTTGCAATTAGAATCTTCGTGATCAACACTAGTGTTCAAATGCATTATGAAGAGATTATAGCTTCAAGCATCCTAGTGGGGGAAAAAGTCAATAAATGGTGCCAATAAAAATACAAACCATTCCACAAAAACAAGCCACCATATGGATGAAAAAGAAATTATGGGTTCCAGGATGTAATGAATGACATGAGAAGCAATTATTTGCCACAATACATCTGTATTATTTAACATATGGTATAAATCAATAAATTATATGTACTCCTAAATAATGCAAATAAAAACTACAACTTGTCCTACCAAATGACTGTGGTTGAAAGAATAAAAATAAATCCTGAAGGTCCAATAGACGCTGGTCCTTAAAGAACCTCTGTCAGCATAATCAACCCTATTAAACCAGGCATATTGACTATTTTTTGTGGGGCAAGATGCACATAGAAATGGCACCATTTAATATTTTATTAAATGTAGTGGGAAGCTGGAAAAAAATCCAAACAGGGTGCAATTTGAAAAAACACAATTCTGCCACAGTTTTATAGGTTTTGTTTTTACGGTGTTCACTATGCAGTAAAACTGACCTGTTACCTTCATTCTCCAGGTCAGTAGGTCAGTATGAATATGGTGATACCACGTTTTCTTGCATTTTAATACTGGAAAAAAAAATACTGAAAAAAAAAATCATTTCCATATATTCTGAACTTTTTTGTAGTTACAGTTGCAAGAAAAAGTATGCGAACCCTTTGGAATTATATGGATTTCTGCACAAATTGGTCATAAAATTGGATCTGATCTTCATCTAAGTCACAACAATAGACAATCACAGTCTGCTTAAACTAATAACACACAAAGAATTAAATGTTACCATGTTTTTATTGAACACACCATGTTTCCCGTAGTTGCAGATCAGACGTGCACAATGGTCAGGAGTAATTCTTGATCATTCCTCTTTACAGAATTGTTTCAGTTCAGCAATATTCTTGGGAGGTCTGGTGTTAATCGATTTCTTGAGATCATGCCACAGCATCTCAATCGGGTTGAGGTCAGGACTCTGACTGGGCCACTCCAGAAGGCATATTTTCTTCTGGTTAAGCCATTCTGTTGTTGATTTACTTCTATGCTTTGGGTCGTTGTCCTGTTGCAACACCCATCTTCTGTTGAGCTTCAGCTGGTGGACAGATGGCCTTAAGTTCTCCTGCAAAATGTCTTGATAAACTTGGGAATTCATTTTTCCTTCGATGATAGCCATCCGTCCAGGCCCTGACGCAGCAAAGCAGCCCCAAACAATGATGCCCCCACCACTATACTTCACAGTTGGGATGAGGTTTTGATGTTGGTGTTCTGTGCCTCTTTTTCTCCACACATAGTGTTGTGTGTTTCTTCCAAACAACTCAACTTTGGTTTCATCTGTCCACAGAATATTTTGCCAGTACTGCTGTGGAACATCCAGGTGCTCTTGTGCAAACTGTAAAAGTGCAGCAATGTTTTTTTGGGACAACAGTGGCTTCCTCTGTGGTATCCTCCTATGAAATCCATTCTTGTTTAGTGTTTTACATATCATAGATTAGCTAACAGGGATGTTAGCATATGCCAGAGACTTTTGTAAGTCTTAAGCTAACACTCTAGGATTCTTCTTCACCTCATTGACCAGTCTGCGCTGTGCTCTTGCAGTCATATTTACAGGACGGCCACTCCTAGGGAGAGTAGCAGTGCTGAACTTTCTCCATTTATAGACAATTTGTCTTACTGTGGACTGATGAACAGCAAGGCTTTTGGAGATACTTTTATAACCCTTTCCAGCTTTATGCAAGTCAACAGAGCTCTTTTGTGCAAGGCATCATACACATCAGGAAATGCTTCTTGTGAAAAGCAAACCCAGAACTGGTGTGGGTTTTTTATAGGGCAGGGCAGCTGTAACCAACACCTCCTATCTCATCTCATTGATTGGACTCCAGTTGACTGACACCTCACTCCAATTAGCTCTAGGAGATGTCATTAGTCTAGGGGTTCACATACTTTTTCCACCTGAAATGTGAATGTTTAAATGGTGTGTTCAATAAAAACATGGTAACATTTAATTTTTTGTGTGTTATTAGTTTAAGAAGACTGTGATTGTCTATTGTTGTGACTTAGATGAAGATCAGATCACATTTTATGACCAATTTGTGCAGAAATCCATCTCATTCCAAAGGTTTCACATACTTTTTCTTGCAACTGTATGTCTATGGAGTTTTACAGAGCATTTTTGTGGGACGATCTGTACCTTTAATTGATACCGTTTTAGGGTGTGTATGAATTTTTTATCACTTTTTATTCAATTTTTGGGGGGAGCCAAAGCGATCAAAAAACTTACTTTTTTCTGTGTCACCGTTTGCCGTATGGGATAAATATACTTATACTAGCAGAAGGACCCGGCTTTGTACGAGTATATTTTATCTATTTCATTTAAATGTTTGTGTATGTCATTAAAAGATATCGACAGTATCCACTATAACAGTGACATCCACAGCGCCCTGCCCCATTAAAGCTGGCTTGCAGCAGTGAAGAAAAATGGCTGGGTTGTTATGGAAACCTGGTGTAAATCTGTGTGTATGTGGAGACTAAGAACCTGCGAGCTTCTATTGGCTGATAAGGGTCATGTGACCAGGCTTCTATTGGCTAATGCATTTTTTGGGACTATCTCACGCAGGGATGTCCTTTTGAACAGCTCATTCTCAGACAGCAGCACTATGCTGTCTGAGCGTGAGCTGAGGGAGAAATTCACCATCCCTCCCACCCCTAAAGCTGACAGAAGTGGATTTATCTTCATTTTTTCATGATTTGGGGGAAAGGGGGTATTCAAACCTATCTGCGGCAGCCTCAGATTATTCAGGAGGACCAAGGATGCCCCACACAGCATCTAGATCCTCTGTCTCTGCTAGGGGGAGCCATTGCAGGCTCAGGAGCATTTGACCACTGCACATTATTGTCGATTGCTTACATTAGCCCTGGGTGTCTGCTGTTTAAAACAGTAGGCACCGAGGGCTATGCCACCTACTGCACTCAAAAAGGTGCCATCTTTAAAGACCCACCCAGCACCGTACATGTATATTGCTGGGTGGGAAAGGCAAGCAGAAACAGGAAGTGAGAATGGGTTAATCTAGAGGAAAATGTTTAAATAAAGAATACGGAAAAGAAAACAGCTGAACCCTTGAGCTGATGAAAAGTAACCTTCCACTTAAAACTCAAATGAGATGACAGAAGAAAGTTGCTTGACTATGAACATATTATATGCTTTGGAAAGAAGAGGAAGAGGGTGACCGCAACAAGGTGTCAATGGATACAGTCACTGTATTAATGTACCTATTATTGAACAGCCTGATCATTTAAACCTAAGAGAGGACATGCTTGGACAATAATAATAATAATACCAGTCATCCCTCAAGTTACAGTGGCCTCGGGACACAATATTTTCAACATCCAATGGTCTTTCCTGGGCCATCATAAGTTGAAACTAGGCTCCACACACAGTGCTTCAGACTGCATCTGATCCAACCAATCAACATTTCTCTGGTAAAACCCCAGTATTAACTGTAAAGTAGATCCTCTCTGTAGTACAGTGTGGTACTACATGTCCTGTGCCAGGATGAGCTTCTCCTTTGGACTTTAGATGAGGGCAGTTTATTTTTCTGGTACACTGTATGCTATAAAGTACTCTGAAGAAGCTCCTGTCCTCATCATAGAAAGTGATTTACAACATCCAGCATCTATTCCTGATGGTTATATGTAAGGCTTTATCTGTCTTAGTTACCTGCTTATTTTTCCTTAATCTTAATTCTCTCTTATCTTGGGATAAAAAAAATTCGGCTTTGGAACAAATTAGTAGTTTTCCATAGAGTTAAAAACTCAAGTTGCAATGGTTTCAACATTTAAGGTTATTTCGGAAGCAATTAATATTGTAACTTGAGGGACCACTGGGTATATCATAATACCATAATATGTTTCTGGTAAATACTGTATAAAATATCAAGTAGAAGTCATGGATAGTAGCAGCAAACTGAGAGGGTGATTGTAATGCTTATTTTCTCAGATTTTTATTCCTAAAGGGTTATTCCAGTTCAAAATGTATTGCAGACCCTATTTATTTGATATTTTCCATAGATGTCTGATTGGTGAGGGTCCAATCATTGAAAGCTGCTCTGATCAGAATGGAAATCTTTCTGGACCATAATGGGATGAGATGGCCAGACTAGTCTCCACAGGAGTCTGCATGTGAAATATGGACACTGCCATTACCTCCCACTTTTGCCTAACATCAGGACTATACCAGGGGACATAGAACTATGCTCCCCTGTTCCCAATTGAGACCCTAGTGGACATACTATCACTTAGCAGATGATTATGATATATGCATATTCCATAAATGTGTTGCATTGGCATACCCCAACATCAGCAGAAAGTTCATCATATGCAATAATTCACCAAACATGGCCCCAATTTATATATATATATATATATATATATATATATATATATTTTCTTTTACTATAAAATATCGTTTCTTTGTATCTGTTGTCATAAATCTTTAGGCAAATGCCTTCTGATCATCTAATAGGATTGTTCTGTCATGCAATCATTCATAACATCACTCAGTTTTTTCAAGTGACATTTTGACTTTAGTATGTTTGCAATATGTGTAACAGCAAAAATGTACTGAATTTACAGCTGAGCTGAGTTAAGCATGATGTTCCCTGCAGAGACGAATGCCTGCCTACTGACTAAATGAGTACCTTGGAGATTCATCAATGCAAACCCTTTATGACAGGTAGCACTACTGTAAATATTATATTTACAAATTTATTTTCTACAATTCTATCTGCTTTTTTTCTAATGTAATTTTGGCCTTTATGCTTTAATTTTCTAAGTCGTTTTAGTGAATCTAGACACACTAAGAAAATAAGGTAAGGAGCAACTCTCATAAGTTCTTAAAGGTGTATTCCAGTTGTGCCACGTTATCCTCTATCCACAGTACAAATCATAAGTATTAGATCGATGGGAGTCCTACTACTGGGACCCACACCAATTACAAGAATGGGGACCCTGTACCTCACAGGACCCCCCTCCTGACATGAACGGTCCTGCTTCTCCATTCATCTCTATGTGCGTGGGGAGTACAGTGCTCTGCTATTTCTGGAACTCTCATAAAGATGGCTGGAGCTATAGTAGGCATGCATGAGGTGCCCTGCAGGGTATGGGGTATCTTGCTCTATTAGCTATCCCCTATACTGGGAATAAGTGATAGCTTGCTACAACTGAAATAACCCGATAAGTTGTAAAGGAATATATCACTTCATACAGGATGAAATCCACAGAAATAAAGCTTTAGACGTCATGGCCTAACCATATTTGAAATTCTTTTTTCAAACTAGAGTGCATTATGTGTAACAGAACAATCATCCTAAAGGGCTTCACCTACCTGAGCATTGACACAAGTCCAGGGGGCAACTGGGAGTCCACTGCACCGACTACGAGGGGGGGGTAAACGTATGGACCGTGCACCATTTCAATGTTTACATGTAGCAGCATCCAGTTCCATAGGAGGCACTGGGTGGGAGTGGTTATTTTCAAAGGCTTTACATTCAAAAGTTCTCTGATTCTTAATGACACATATAAAACAGCCTGGCAAAACCCTTTTAGGCCACACTCATAATTTTCAGTGTTTTAACCACCAATTTAAAAAGGAGTTAGAAGTCATACATAGTTTTAATGGATTTTTTATTTTTTTTGCATTTTTGACTTGTTTTTATATGCATTTTTGATGCGTTTTAGAAAGCTTACTTTAGCCGAGATTGGGAACTTTGAAAAAGAAGACACGTTTTTTGTTTTTGCTAGTGATGCTTTTATCAGCTGGGTTGCATTTTTCTGTTAAAAAATGCAGCATGTTGTAGAAATAAAGTTTTTTTCTGTACTATTTTCTATAGGGCTGGAAAAAAACTAAATTCAAATGTGTGAAAAAAAAACACACAAAAAAAGTGTGCTTTTACTGATGATTTTTTAGGAAACACTGAGGCAAATTCATGTGTGAAGGGTGCCTTATGGTGTTTTATAAGTAATTGTGGTGTTCTTTATTTTGTAACATGCATTTTTTATGTCTTTTTCATGTCCTGGAGTGAGACGTATAGAAAAAAGCCAGGAAAATATGTGACACCCAGATCATGCTTCTTTTGGAAAAACACACCACTCAGAGCTACAACATCTCTAAAACTCAGATTGTAACTCCCAGGTACTATACACCTTATCTATTATCTTAATCAGATATACCAAATTACATACACAGCTTTGCCACATCTGACAAATCTGGCTCTGCTCCATTTTCTGCTAAATAATGGCGTAATGTATTTTGTGCTGTAAAAAATTTTGCTGACTTTTACCGAAAAGCTCCACTCTTCTTTCAAGCTGATGAACTATCATATCGAACAGTTAACACCAATCTGGCACAACAGAATTTGACCCGACAGCATGTACTGTACAACAGCAAATTATATTTTGAACAATTTCTTTCTTTAAACCATTTTTTTGTTCACAACACAAATGGAATGGCTGTCACCTTGCCAACACAAATGCTTGCTTTAGATCCTATTTTTGCAAAGTTTTATGTATTTGCCTTTTTACTTATTTTTAACTCGTTGCTATGAAGCTCTCAGCCAAGTATCCCATATGTACGCCTGTGTGAGCAAGCTTCTAACAAAAGACAATGAATACGTCTGTATCCTCAATATGCTCTTCTTATTTCAGATTGAAAAGGTGACTATTTTGTTCATTGACCATTTGGTAAAAAAAAAATAGCAGAAATTAAGATTTTCCTATGTCACAATAAAACGTATCTCCCTCCCATTTGATGCCTAATTAATGAAAAGCCTTATCCACTCGTAAACTGTTATTACCAGCGTGGAGCTAATTTGCTCCATTGCTCGTTTTTCAGACTTTTAATGCATGTATGAATTCCAGATCTCTCACAAGCACAGATTTTCGTCTGTTGGGTGATTTATAGTTTTCCTGCAGGGCAAAATTTTGTAATAAATGAAACCTTTGTCCAGGTTTGTGTCTCTGATTACAAAACAAATATGCAGCACATGGCCCCTGCTGAATGGACGCTGCCTGCTTAAAATGTCTAACTGAGCGAGAGCCCAGAAGCTGTAGAGGAGACCTCTGCTTTTCTGGATTCAATGTGGGCCCCATCTCCACCCTGAATCCACTCCCACCACAATATACATGATTCCAATTTTTAAACACATGGTTACAATTGGTAAAACCTGTTCTGTTGGAACAAAGGCTGTCAAATGCTGCTCTCCCAGCATAAAACACTGACACTCAACCAATATAAATAGCATACACATAAAACCGGCCTGGCTACTGTATTTATATTGCAGATAGAACAAACAATTTAGACTTTTGCTTTTTGGATCGTTCAAAATTACTTCTAATAGCTTTACATCTAAAGAAAGCTTTGATTTTAAACTCATGTTGGTTCCTTTGTTTTATACGCATACTTAATATGAGCAACAGTATAATTGTTACCAGTTTTTTTGAAATTTTTTATACATCAGTAAAATATAATTATTTTGAATATATATTCTTGAAGAATAAAAAATACCATCATCCTTAGTCTATGCCCTTATTTCCTCTACCAACCCATTAAAGATGAGCTTTCATTTTATAAACTGCTGTAGAAAAATATACAATTTCTATTGCTTTCGTATTAATTGTAAAAATATTTGTCTTTGTCCTATATAAGCTTAGAATTGCACCAAATGGCACAATTCCAGCTGTAAGCCCCCTCTTTTCACAAAGCTAAAGAATAGGTCTGCATGTATTGCACAGGCCTTCAGCTTTTGCATTACAATTGGGTACTTCTACTGAATTGGGATTTGTACTGAAAAAGCTAAAGTTGCCCAGATATTAGTAAATTAAAAGTAAGAGCAGAGTCCAAAGTAAGGTAATTATGTATTTTACTTACAGAGTGTTGCAAGCGCAGTATCTGCTCCCCTGAGTATAAATGCACAACTGCATTTGGGGTTGAGCATTTCCTGCCTTTTGAGACCATGTATTTTTGTCATTTAAAGTGCGTTTTTAACTTTTTCCAAAACCCTTGCCACTTTTTCAAAAAGTGGATAGGGCATGGGTGGGAGAACACTGACCATAGCCAATTCTCTGTGCCCCCGCCGATATAATAACATGTGCACCAGAAATCTGACCCACATTATGCCAGAAATCTACTCCAGCTCCTGGCTAGAGTGGATTTCAGTTTCTGGTCTATGGACAGAAGCAGATGTAACACATTTATAACAGGTGTGCGCCTCTTAATAAATTGATTGGATCTTCCACCAAAGGGCTTGTTAATAAGACTAGAGTGCGAAATGCCGGTGTTTAGTAAATGACCAACATGAACTTTAAAAAAAAAAATTCTGCTGCCGAGAAGCTAAAGTTGGATTTATATTGCCCCATATTAGGGCCAATTATTGGGAATGAACGTTCGTACAAACGTTCGTTCATGATAATCTGCCTGTCTAAAGGTGCCACAGATTACCTGATGAACAAGCGAAACACTCATCCATCCAGGGAAATGATCAGAGGTGCGGACACCTCAATTATAAACAGCACTCTGCTGCCCAGGAGCACTGATTTTGTATGGGGACAAGTGACAGCAGCAGCTATTGCTCGTTCTCATACTGTGGAGGTGATTGCGGCATATAACAATTCCTTCCCATTCACTACAATCGGCTGCTTCTCGGATAATGTAAGAGCGCCGGAACTAAAAAATGACAACCAATACAGACACCATTCACTTTTATATAAATTGCCAAGACAATAAAAAAAATACAGTTTTCTGCTCTGTACCATTTCATAGACTGTGGAGGGAATTTATCATGAGGGGAATTTCTGAAGTCAGCTTTGCTAAAGCCTACATTGACATAAAATTTTTGAAGCCAGAATTAATTCTAAAAAGCATTGCTTAACCACTTCAACCCTAGCTAAAACCCCCTTAATGACCAGGCCACTTTTTACACTTCTGCACTACACTACTTTCACCGTTTATCGCTCGGTCATGCAACTTACCACCCAAATGAATTTTACCTCCTTTTCTTCTCACTAATAGAGCTTTCATTTGGTGATATTTTATTGCTGCTGACATTTTTACTTTTTTTGTTATTAATCGAAATTTAACGATTTTTTTGCAAAAAAATGACATTTTTCACTTTCAGCTGTAAAATTTTGCAAAAAAAACGACATCCATATATACATTTTTCGCTAAATTTATTGTTCTACATGTCTTTGATAAAAAAAAATGTTTGGGCAAAAAAAAAATGGTTTGGGTAAAAGTTATAGCGTTTACAAACTATGGTACAAAAATGTGAATTTCCGCTTTTTGAAGCAGCTCTGACTTTCTGAGCCCCTGTCATGTTTCCTGAGGTTCTACAATGCCCAGACAGTAGAAAAACCCCACAAATGACCCCATTTCGGAAAGTAGACACCCTAAGGTATTCGCTGATGGGCATAGTGAGTTCATAGAACTTTTTATTTTTTGTCACAAGTTAGCGGAAAATGATGATTTTTTTTTTTCTCATATTCCACTAACTTGCGACAAAAAATAAAAAATTCAAGGAACTCGCCATGCCCCTCACGGAATACCTTGGGGTGTCTTCTTTCCAAAATGGGGTCATTTGTGGGGTTTTTATACTGTCTGGGTCTAAATGGAGCCTTACAGGGGGGTGATCAATGACAGGGGGTGATCAGGGAGTGTATATGGGTGATCACCACCCTGTCATTGATCACCCCCCTGTAAGGCTCCATTCAGACGTCCAAATGATTTTTACGGATCCATGGATACATGGATCGGATCCGCAAAACACATGCGGACGTCTGAATGGAGCCTTACAGGGGGGTGATCAATGACAGGGGGGTGATCAATGACAGGGGGTGATCAGGGAGTGTATATGGGTGATCACCAGCCTGTCATTGATCACCCCCCTGTAAGGCTCCATTCAGACGTCCGCATGTGTTTTGCGGATCCGATCCATGTATCCATGGATCCGTAAAAATCATACGGACGTCTGAATGGAGCCTTACAGGGGGGTGATCAATGACAGGGGGGTGATCAATGACAGGGGGTGATCAGGGAATCTATATGGGTGATCACCCGCCTGTCATTGATCACCCCCCTGTAAGGCTCCATTCAGACGTCCGTATGTGTTTTGCGGATGCGATCCATGTATCCGCGGATCTGTAAAAATCATACGGACGTCTGAACGGAGCCTGACAGGGGGGTGATCAGGGAGTTTATATGGGGTGATCATGGGTGATCAGGGGTTCATAAGGGGTTAACAAGTGACGGGGGGGTGTAGTGGTGTGTTGTTTGGTGCGACTTTACTGAGCTGCCTGTGTCCTCTGGTGGTCGATCCTAACAAAAGGGACCACCAGAGGACCAGGTAGCAGGTATATTAGACGCTGTTATCAAAACAGCGTCTAATATACCTGTTAGGGGTTAAAAAAATCACATCTCCAGCCTGCCAGCGAGCGATCGCCGCTGGCAGGCTGGAGATCCACTCGCTTACCTTCCGTTCCTGTGAGCGCGCGCGCCTGTGTGCGCGCGTTCACAGGAAATCTCGGCCCTCGCGAGATGACGCGTATATGCGTCACTCTGCGCAGGGCTGCCGCCTCCGGATCGCACATCTGCGTTAGGCGGTCCGGAGGCGGTTAAAAGGGGTTATCCAACCCCTATAATGCCCCCCTTAATGCCCGTTCCCCTCATATAGGTTAGACTTACACTGCTCCCCGGCACCCGCGTCACTCATGATGCCCGCATACCCACTGCATCTCCTCGCTGAACGGATCAAAACATCCGGCGATGGGGGTGCAGCCAACAGCATGCTGCAATGGGGGAGAGCTTCTGTAGCATCACCCACGATGCTCTGGAGGCTTGTCCCTGTTACAGCCTGCTATTGGCTGCAATCCCCCCCCCCCCCCACGTTGTCAGATGCTTTGATCCGCGAGACCGGGAGATGCAGCGCCGGCAGTGCGAGGATCAGAAGCGACAAGTATAATCTATATGAGGGGCCCGGGAATTAGGGGGGACATTATAGGGGTTGGATAACCCCTTTAATAAACCCCCCACCCACTCTCATGATTTTAAATATTTGGAATTATCAATCTTGCTAATTATACTATAAAAGGCCATTTATCAGATTACCCCTAACAGTGCTGGCCTCTGCACATCCCTTCAATGTTTTATTCCTATGGATTGCACATCCACAAGTCATGCATTGATCTATTGCTGCTCAGTATATTTTATAAAGCTATCTATTGAGGCTCTTAGTATACGTTTTGATCAAAATACATAGGCCCACTCACCATGTCAAGGTGGCCTCTTATGCGTGGGTCCCTACTCTAATTTAGTGCAGCCACATGGTGATGACCACCAACTTTAAGCAGCCCCCATAGGAGGTGAGACACAGCTGCCCAACAGCACCCTTGCTATCAGGCAAACCCCCTTGGCACTGGGCCACCTTAGCATTATTTTTTTCCTTTCTCAGAAAATTGTAACCCTATAATTTTATGTTGAGTAAACGGTGTGACCTGCAACTGCAATCCTTAACATCTATAATGAGCAAAATATGCTATCATATTTATGGTGAACTCTGCTTGTAGAACTGGTACTGCTCTGACAGAAATTCCAACACGTAGCTATCTCGTTTTTTTATTCAGATTTCATATACGGTAAAGGAAAATTCTGACTGGGGCAGATTTGCCATTTCTTTGGCGCCAAGCAAATTTATGTTTGGGAGCCTCATCCCCCAGTTTGGGTGCCTTCACACGTTGCAGAATTATCTGCAAAAAAATCCGCAGGTGTGGATTTTTCATTTTTATTATGCTGCAAATTTTTATGTGTAAATCATTTTGCGGATTTCTCCATTAAAATGAATGTAGACATTCAGCTACAGGAAATCCGCTACAAAACTTTATTTGCGTTCTGTTCTGCTGCAGAATGTTAATTGCGCAGCAGAACAGAATGGAGGTATTGAAACTTTTCATCCCCTTAGGCTGGGAGATATTATTATGGGGTGGATTTTGTTGTGGAGAATTCAGCAATCTGTGATGGCACCCGCAAGTTCCGCTCTGCAAACCGCTAGTCTCTGCTCAGTACACCACTGTAGCCGGGGGACTTCTGCTATTGCTCTACACCTGGGAAGGAACCCTCTTCTCTCCAGGGCGCTTGCGCAGCTGAGATGGCTGCACATACAGTATGTCGACCCTTTCGTAGTCAGTTTTTAAGCCAACCACTTGTGACCAGTAGGAGACCCTCTGATTCCTGGGGCATCTAGCATTTGTTTGGTTTGCTTCACGGTGGTTCAGTCTGCCCCTGATTCTGACCATCATACCCTGATAGAAAAAAATTCTGATTAGGATTTAATAATATGGTGTCAAATATGGTCTGAGGCGGGGCAATAAAAATTACATGTCTGAAGGAATACATTGGGACCTATTTATTTCAGCTGGTGATATAGCACCAACATTTTCCAAAGTTCTGTAAAGAGACTGTAGCCATTCACACCATCCCCTGACACCAGTGGGACACTTTCCACATCTAACTTTCTTAGGAAGTCAATGAACCTATTAGTATGTGCTTGGAGTGTAGGAGAAAAAAGCTGGAGAACTTGGAGGAATCCCACGCCAACAAAGAGCACACAATTTCTAAGCAGATATCCATGGCTATGTTCAAAGCCATGAACTCAGTGCTCCAAGACAATGCTAACTAATGAGCCACCTTGCTGCCCAACCGAGTCTTCATATATCAGTTTAATATCTTAAGATTATTGTTGTCTGATACCTGGAAATACGTCATGTACGGGGCCAGGAGATCTTCCCAACGTATTTTCTGCAGGATCCTGTGGTGATGTTGTTGGTTGAAGAGGCTGAATAGTGAGGCAATCACTGAGGATTTCTTGGTCGAGCTCTGTCCTTTGTCGTAACTATAGAAGAAGGAAAGAAAGGATAATATCAGATGCTAGTTTGCTTTTGCAACAATATATTTGGAAATAAAATAAAGTGACATTGGTGTATTAAAACTAGGGACCTGACTGTCAGTAAAAGCTAGCATGAGTCTGGATAATTAGCAATAATTTATTTTCCATGGTAAAGATGTTTCAAAGTAGTTCTATAAAATCCATATGTTTCCCTTTACACAGCCAAAGATGCCTGCTTCCGATTACCTACTAAGCCTTACGTTTTAATGCTATCAGCTGTAATGGGTTTTCATCATGAAATCAGTTGCACGTGTACTCCAGGAACCAAACATGTTGTGAAAGATTGGCATATTGTGCTTCATAAAGTAGTACTGCAGCTCAAGCATTGCCAGGCTCATCATATTTGGCTTCAGTTCAAAATACAGAGCTGGACTTCTGTTGTCGATCAGTGACTACATGATAAACTGTATGTAAACATACACATACCTAAGAAAGGCATTTAACCATTATGCTAGGAGGGCTGATACATTTTTATTTAATTCTGCACTTACGTATACAGAGCAGTAAATGGGATTTCTAGGCTCTTTATTTGAGACCTATCTTCAGGTCATTGATTGGACTTTTGTGTCCCATTATAACTTGCTAAGAAAAGGCTATGGACACATTTACATCGATAATTTTGTTGCATTACACATAGAGTGTGATAAAACATTTTTGGAATTGTTTTTGATTAAACATTTTGCTTTTGCAGCTGGCATAGATATACATGACATAGCAAGCTGCAGGATGCCATTCACTAGCAAAATCCATCTCTTTTCTCTCCTTTTCTGAATGATTTTCAGTTGATTTATTAGCAAGTAAAGCTAAAGCAGCATTCTGCAGCTTGTCATTTAGTGCACAGGCAAAGTATGAAATCCAGGCCTTCTGTAGAATGTCTACCAAGCTTTAGGCAAAGTATGAAACAGTGTCATTTCATTGTGACACTATGGGGGTAATTTATTAAGACCGGCAACTAGAACAACCCCTATATCAGGCGGTGGATCCGCCAAAATTATGAAGAGGCATGAGCCTCTCCATAATGTCGGCGCATCCAGCTCCAGTCTAAGGCTAGGTCTACACCACGACATGTGTCGCGCGACAGATAGGGCACAACTACACTGCAACATTTGTTGCGCAACATTTTGTTGCACCAATATCGAGCAACAATTTTTATAATGATAGTCTATGGTGTGGCAATGTGACATGCGAAATGCTGCGAATGTGACGCGACAGTCGCAGAAACTCCATCTCAAATGGATTTTTTACGACTGTCGCATCGCTGTCGCAGCATGTCGCATTGCGACACCATAGACTATCGTTATAAAAATTGTCGTGCAACATTGGTGCGATAAAATGTCACGTGACAAATGTCATCATTTAGACCTAGCCTAAATGTAAGCAAGCTTCCTAACCGTCTTACATTTAGACCATTTTCTATGCCTAAAACAGGTGCAGAAAATGATGACTGAGACGGGCCCGTCCCCTTCCCCGCTCACACCACGTCGACTTTTTTAGACTTGAGTGGGAAAAGTCACAGATTGTGGAAAAACTGTTAGTTAACGGTTAATCTGCACTAGAAATACACCTAATATAGGCCTATTTCTAATAATAATAATAATTAATGACCCCCATATTCCTACATTTACCTAGCTATAATTAGCAGCATGTTACTTCCAAACTGAAAACCATAACGCCCAATTTTTGGTGATTTTTTTAAATTAAAAAAACAAATTTCTTTGTCACTTTTGAGACTTTATTACACGTACAGTTAAACTGGTATTTGGAGACAGAAACTAAATAAAATCTTGTGGAACCCAAACTAACTAAATATATACTGAACAAGACATGAGAAAATTGATACTTCAGTGTGTGTTTTACTGGCTCAGAATACTTTAATTCTGTGTAATAAATGCTATTTCTCCACACAACAAGCCCTAACCCTAAGATAGGCAGAGGCCATTGATAATGTCCCTAATATGCATGGCTATTGTCCCTAATAGGCACAGTTAGTATCCTTAATTAGAATGGATAATGTCCCAAATTTGCATAAAAAGTGTCCCTAATTAGCATGGATAGTTTCCCTAATTAGTGTAGATGGTAATTAGGGATACTGTCCATGCCAGTTACAGACAGTATGCATACCAATTAGGGACAGTATCCACGCCAGTCATGAACCTCCCATGTTGCCTCCCTAGCTTAGAGTTAGAGTTTGTTACATAGTGAGCTAAACTTTATTACATACAGTTAGAGATGACAGAGGACACACAAAAGGGTCAGGGTTATTTCACACATTTTCTAAAATAGGAAAGCCTGGGTGTAGGATATAATGCCAGAATAAAAGTACTTTACTTCCTGCTTTGCCTGAATATATATATATATATACACACATGCCAGTTGCGAAAGCCAAATGAAACAAAAAGTTTAATTAAACTCTAGTAACAGTATTTTTTGTTCATGATCTTTAAGGGAAATATATTTGGTTTTGGCTCCATTTATTAGATTTGCCTGTAGAACATCCATGGATATGTTATTTTTTTAAAAACATTTTGCAGTTTTTCTCTTTTTACAAACTTTCCTGGAGTCGCCATGTTGGATGCCACACCGTTTCTGTATTGTCTGGGTAAACAGTTCAGCAGTATTTGAGCGCTTTTTGACAACAGCAATGAATGAAATTAATGGACAGTTCATAGGTTCATAGATTAATACAGTCTCTAGAAAGAGATATTCCTCTCCCACTCATCCATTTTCCAGCAGAAAAAGTAGCCCTGTCATACTTGAATCCCATCTAATTGGTGCATTTACACCTAATGACTCTGCTTGCTTTGTCCCAGTCTATACATAAAGCTGAAAAGTGAGCTTCAGAAGACAAAAAATGTCAGCCTATTGTGTGTGTCTCAGAGACTGGTGTAAACTTTTTATAACAGACGGTGTACATCTGTCTCTGATCAGGGGCTTTCCACGGACCATGGGTCCATTGTGACATGCTCTATTTTTGTCGGTGGGTATGGATCCCTCCCATACATTATAGTCTATGGGTCCGTGAAAACCACAGGGACAACATGGATTGGTCTGGGGTTTTCAGCCTAGCAGTAACCATGGAATATAAAGGACACATGGAGGGCACAAAATAGACATGGGAACCAAACATGAATTTTGAATGTTCATCTTCATGGAAGAACCACTGACCATCTCATCACGGATGCCATCAAGGACATAGAGGTGTGAAAGAGGCCTCAAGCAGATACCTGTGATAGTGACACATCCATTATCATCCACTTCAGGTTTGCTACTGTGTTCTTTATAGGTAACACACAAGAAGTCTACTAGGGTAGATGAAAATGTGCTCACAATCTCAATCATAATCAGGTATAAATTAAGTTATATAAACTCAGAATAACATACATAATATGGTAAAGTTGTGTGTAGTCATAGCTGTAACTATGAATGCACAAATTTTTTTATTTTTTCCGATTGGTCTTACAGTTTTAACAAGTATCCCTAAAGACAGGGCAGCGGAAAGCTATGATGAAAAGTAGCTTGTTATTTAATCTTCGTAACAGACTGAATTCATTGAATGAAGCTTATTTCAGCCACACACCCGATTAAACAGATTAAATTGATATGATCTTCACTCAAGCATAGTAAAACTACTTCATACAAAGGATTCAGATAATTTCCTGTGGTATGTACAGAATAGCTATATAGTGCCAACATATTTTTCAATGATGTATATAAAATATGTATATAAAACAGGCAAAAATAACACACATTTACAATTCCATATGACAGGCCAATTTACAAGCTATATGAAATACAATAAAAGCAGATTATACTGTTGCTTTTTTTCTGGCTAAAGTCTCTTGTACTGGAGGCTTAAGGTGGCCATACACATTAGTCTAACGCTAATCAAAATAGACGATTTTAACTAAAATAAGCGTTTGTTGAAATTTAACAACAAACAATTGTTTTAGCCAACAGATGACAGACCATTATTGTTTTAAAAGAAGTCAGCCATGTTTAATATTTTCATCCAATAGCAAGATGAATGATCTTTCATTCAAAGAAAGATTGTTCATGAGCTTAAGATCTTTCTTTGAACGAATGTTCCAAGAAAGATCTTTTATCCATTGCCTGATTTTATTAAACGTGTATGGGCAGTTTGAACAACTGTAATGGCCAATATGGACTATAGTGTGTAGGTCATGTCTAGGCTCTATGGTGCTCAGCCATCATCAACTTTTATCTAATGTGTATGGCCAGCTTTAATGTTCGACCTTCTGAAGCTTAGCATCCATACTTTGAGATTTTTCTTTAATAGTGCTGCTTCCAAGATTTTTATACTAATGACCTATCATCTCCATAGGTCATCAGTATCTGATCATTGGGGGTTTCACACCCTGGAACCCCACTGATCAGCTGTTTGAGAAGGCATTGGCGATCCTGTGAGCACCGCTGCCTTCTTGCAGCTTACCAAGCACAGCTCCATACATAATATAGCGGCTGTGCTTGGTATCATGCTCAGCCCCCTTCACTTCAATGGGGCTGAGCTGCGTCTAGGCCACGTGACCGATGAATGTGTCATCACTGGCCTAGGGAAAGCAGTGAGAAGGCTGTGGTGCTACTGCGAGCAATGCTGCCTTCTTGAACAGCTGATCAGAAGGGGCCTGGCTGTCAGAACCCCACCAATCAGATACTGGTAACCTATCCAGAGTGGAGAAACTGGCATGGGTAAAAACACTTATCCCAGCTTACCCTTCTTGATACAGAGGGAAGCAGCAACACCCTGTGTGCACAAAGGATGTACAACTCCTTGGTACTCTTTAGTGCAGTAATTACCTCTGGATAGGTCATCAGTATTAAAATCTCGAAAAATACAGTGGGATGTGAAAGTTTGGGCAACCTTGTTAATCGTCATGATTTTCCTGTATAAATCGTTGGTTGTTACCATAAAAAATGTCAGTTAAATAAATTATATAGGAGACACACACAGTGATATTTGAGAAGTGAAATTAAGTTTATTGGATTTACAGAAAGCGTGCTATAATTGTTTAAACAACATTAGGCAGGTGCATAAATTTGGACACTGCTGTCATTTTATTGATTCCAAAACCTTTAGAACTAATTATCGGAACTCAAATTGGCTTGGTAAGCTCAGTGACCCCTGACCTACATACACAGGTGAGTCCAATTATAAGAAAGAGTATTTAAGGGGGTCAATTGTAAGTTTCCCTCCTCTCTTAATTTTCTCTGAAGAGTAGCAACATGGGGGTCTCAAAACAACTCTCAAATGACCTAAAGACAAAGATTGTTCACCATCATGGTTTAGGGGAAGGATACAGAAAGCGGTCTCAGAGATTTCAGCTGTCGGTTTCCACAGTTAGGAATATATTGAGGAAATGGAAGACCACAGGCTCCGTTCAAGTTAAAGTTCGGAGTGGCAGACCAAGAAAAATCTCGGATAGACAGAAGCGACGAATGGTGAGAACAGTCAGAGTAAACCCACAGACCAGCACCAAAGACCTACAACATCATCTTGCTGCAGATGGAGTCACTGTGCATCGTTCAACCATTTACAGAAGGAGATGCTGTATGCGAGAATGATGCAGAGGAAGCCTTTTCTCCGCCCACAGCAAAAAAAGTGCCGCTTGAGGTGGGCTAAAGCACATTTGGACAAGCCAGCTTCATTTTGGAATAAGGTGCTGTGGACTGATGAAACTAAAATTGAGTTATTTGGCCATAACAAGGGGCGTTATGCATGGAGGAAAAAGAGCACAGCATTCCAAGAAAAACACCTTCTACCTACAGTAAAATATGGTGGTGGTTCCATCATGCTGTGGGGCTGTGTGGCCAGTGCAGGGACTGGGAATCTTGTCAAAGTTGAGGGATGCATGGATTCCACTCAGTATCAGCAGATTCTGGAGACCAATGTCCAGGAATCAGTGACAAAGCTAAAGCTGCGCCGGGGCTGGATCTTTCAACAAGACAACGACCCTAAACACTGCTCAAAATCCACTAAGGCATTTATGCAGAGGAACAAGTACAACGTTCTGGAATGGCCATCTCAGTCCCCAGACCTGAATATAATTGAAAATCTGTGGTGTGACTTAAAGAGAGCTGTCCATGCTCGGAAGCCATCAAACCTGAATGAACTACAGATGTTTTGTAAAGAGGATTGGTCCAATATACCTTCAACCAGAATCCAGACTCTCATTGGAACCTCCAGGAAGCGTTTAGAGGCTGTAATTTCTGCAAAAGGAGGATCTACTAAATATGGATTTCATTTATTTTTTGTGGTGCCCAAATTTATGCACCTGCCTAATTTTGTTTGAACAATTATAGCACACTTTCTGTAAATCCAATAAACTTCATTTCACTTCTCAAATATCACTGTGTGTCTCCTATATGATATATTTAACTGACATTTTTTATCGTAACAACCAACGATTTATACAGGAAAATCATGACGATTAACAGGGTTGCCCAAACTTTCACATCCCACTGTACCTTTAAATAATGAGTTCATTGTGTAGTACCATTAGTCGTCATATACACAGTGGAGCTGCATGACTGGATCCTATATGGAGGCACATGGTGTGTCTATGGCTCTGTTCTTAGGAGTTGCAGGTCTTTTGTGGGCTATCTTACAGTGCTTCTGAACAGAACCATATTAGTGAGATATTCGCAGTAGTATAAGATCTGATGGAGCATGAAAAGTGATCCAGGGTGATTGCCAGATTGGGTCAGCATTTTTGTTTCTCACAAATCAGCCCATGCTGTATAAGGTCTCATACATTTGGACCTTATCAGAGCTTTTCGGCGGATGCCTTCCTCTGGGGGTGAAGAGGAGAGGAAGGCATCCGCCGAAACGCGCGTCGGGGTTACATGGCTCTCCTGAGGTGTACATCCCCACATCTATGCGTATGTAGACATGCTATATTGTTGTGGACTTTGAGGGATGTGCTCTTTGGCTCTAGGTGCTCAGCTATACCCACTTGGGTTATCCACAGGTGGATGTTTACTGTGCACCTGAGCCAGTTTTGCATGTATTTGGAGGTTTAAGCTGTCACCACAGCTGCAATTGTGGTATCTGACCATTTGATATGGTGACTTCTTATGCACTTGCACTTTAACTTTGTATGTATTTGGAGGTTTAAGCTGTCACCATAGCTACAATTGTGGTATTTGACCATTGATATAGTGACTTCTTATGCACTTGCACTTTAACCTTCTGTTGGCTGTTATATGGTCCCATAACTTGGAACCATCAGACATCCATATGTCGCGGTGTTACCTGCAACCACTTTTTTGATATGGTGTTTTGCCACTCAGTATGTGCACTTTTGCATTTTTATATCTGTGGTTGCAGTTTTACATACAGAAATCAGTGAGGTATTGTACTCCTTTTTTCTACCGCCTTTTGTACATTGCATACTCCAAAACCCCTCCTCCCCATGTGTCATTTGTGTTAACATGCCTCAGATGTAGCCATTTTTATCTGTTGTCTCATGTCTCGTTTTTATGTGTCATTAATTCAATAAAGGATTTATTTTTGATGATATACCCGTTTAATCTCAGTTTATTCTTGTTGGTTGGTATATACTGTGTGAGGCTGGGTGTTTTATACTATCTTCTGTGTAGGGTGGGGGGTGTTATACTATATACGTTATGGGGCTGGGGTGTTGTACTATATATGTATTATAGTTTTGTTTAATTTTTACCAGAAAAAAAAAAACTATGGGGCAGAACACAAATGGCAGATGGTCACAGCAAATGGCCTGGGCCTATGATACACTTAAACTGCCCCTTTTTATAAAGCTGCACCAAATTTATGAAACATCATGCAACATTTGATAGATTTAGCATGCATCAACACAGCCACACAGCCTCCGACAAAATTCCTGTTGGTATAAATGTCTTCTAGTATGTTATTATTTTTATACTCATCTTATTGTCTTTTTTTCAGGGCAGCAGAAGAAAGTTATACACATGGCTAAAGCTGGCAATTTTCACACCTCACTACTGTATATATATATATATATTTATATACTTATTTGGTGAATTGTGTATATATATATATATATATATATATATATATATATGTATAAAATAAGCAAACAACAGTATGTCAGTATGCTCATGCCAGGTTTGTGCTGCAACCATGACGCCATGTCCTGAATGCAAACATAATTAATAATGTCTCACTACAAATTTGTCTCTTAAAGCTCAGATGAGGCCAAGAAAAGTATTATGTTTACTAACCAACCTTTAGGACAAGAGACATAAGCAAACAGTGAGGGCAGGTAGGTCAAATTCCCTGCCTTCACATTTATTGGTATTACATTCACAGTTTACTCATTGCATTGATTGACACACGTCACTGGCATCATATAAAGAAAGGGTAGAGTGGCCTGCTCTGGTACTTTGTGTACAGGTTTACATCATTTATAACCATCTAAAAGCTAGCAATAATGGAACTCACATTATTGTAATCATGTAAAGGTAATGGCAGATAAACTGAAAATTACATCCTCAGAAAACTATGCTAACAGTTAATACTTCTTCCTGTGCTGTAACATTTCCCCATGTACATAATTTGGAGGTAACAAAATAATTCACACGTTCATTTTCATGTTCATCTGGAAAATTCATTTCACACTAAGCCACTCAGATGTAGCAGAGCTTAAGTAGTCATGAACTTACTTGACTTAGAGAAGATGTTTGCAGTCCTGAAAACACAATGGCGCATAATTACCACTACTGGTATTTGGGCAAGCTTTACACCAATACAAAAAATAAAAACATTTGGAAATGGCTTGCACTCTACACAACACACCACCCATCACAGTTCACTGCTGAAATATAGCTGGATTTTTTTTTACCAGTTGTGCGACTTTTAACTTAGAAGCCATGCTTCATTTTATTTTGACAATTCTTAAATGTCAGGAAAAAAACTTATATGGACTTTAGCAGGTACAATGAGCACAAGATAAAAGCACTGCAATGCTTAAACAGAGTGAATCTTTGGTCTAAGTCTGAGTCATGGAATGGGATTTTTTTTTTATATTTCCTGATATATTTCCTAATATTACTCCCTTGTGAAGTGAAGGTTACAGATTATATGACATTTATAACAATACAAGAAAAAGTTTCTTAGGGCATATCCAATCATAGTATTCCCAAATAGCTGATAGATGACACCCTCCTTTTATTAGCTAGCACTAAAAAATGCCCATTGCCTGGCTCAGTGCTCTAGATCACTGCAGTGGCTGGTGACATAAATGAGGTCTATAGATATCAATGGGTTCCCTGCAATGGTTGGCCTTCACGGAGCTGACAAAGCAGTTTTCCTTAAGACACCCTGTGTTCATGCAGTAGTGACATGGTATTGTTGACTGCAAGCAACCCATTTAACATGTAGAATCCAATAACCATACTAGTTGCCAAAGCAGAGACTATTATTTTGGTTACAAGGAACACATTTTGCTTGTATGAATGCACGATTTAGTCTGGTCATGATGTGCAATGTATATGGACCTTAAAGGGGTTTTACAGCCAATACAGGAGATAGGTCATCAATATCTGATCGGTGGGGGTGTGACTCCTGGCACCCCTGCTGATCAGCTGTTGAAGAGGAAAGGCGCTCATGTGAGCACTACTTCATCTTCAAGAATACACTGAGTGTCATCTCGGAAGTCTTGGCGAAGCAGTGTAATTACAAAGTGCTTGTTCCTTGCACTTGAATGGAAAGAGCACTTGTAATGACACTGTGCTGCCGTGCAGTGTCATCTTGAAGAGAAAGCAGTAGAAGCAGGGCTTATAGGAGCGCCACCTCCTCTTCAAACAGCTGATCAGTGCAGGCGCCATGAGTCAGACCTCCACAAATCCGGATAGGTCATTCATATTTTTAGACTCACACCCAATACTCAAAGCAAAAAGCCCGATATAGAGCTGTCTGTTAGAACATTAACAATACACCCCAAAGACAGAAAACAGAGCAGCAATGGTATAATACAAAGATAACAAATTGTATTAAACATATAAGTTAAAATAGAATTTCATACAGGGAGTGCAGAATTATTAGGCAAGTTGTATTTTTGAGGATTAATTTTATTATTGAACAACAACCATGTTCTCAATGAATCTAAAAAACTCATTAATATCAAAGCTGAATATTTTTGGAAGTAGTTTTTAGTTTGTTTTTAGTTTTAGCTATTTTAGGGGGATATCTGTGTGTGCAGGTGACTATTACTGTACATAATTATTAGGCAACTTAACAAAAAACTAATATATACCCATTTCAATTATTTATTTTTACCAGTGAAACCAATATAACATCTCAACATTCACAAATATACATTTCTGACATTCAAAAACAAAACAAAAACAAATCAGTGACCAATATAGCCACCTTTCTTTGCAAGGACACTCAAAAGCCTGCCATCCATGGATTCTGTCAGTGTTTTGATCTGTTCACCATCAACATTGCGTGCAGCAGCAACCACAGCCTCCCAGACACTGTTCAGAGAGGTGGACTGTTTTCCCTCCTTGTAAATCTCACATTTGATGATGGACCACAGGTTCTCAATGGGGTTCAGATCAGGTGAACAAGGAGGCCATGTCATTAGATTTTCTTCTTTTATACCCTTTCTTGCCAGCCACGTTGTGGAGTACTTGGACGCGTGTGATGGAGCATTGTCCTGCATGAAAATCATGTTTTTCTTACCTTGCAGACTTCTTCCTGTACCACTGCTTGAAGAAGGTGTCTTCCAGAAACTGGCACTAGGACTGGGGGTTGAGCTTGACTCCATCCTCAACCCAAAAAGGCCCCACAAGCTCATCTTTGATGATACCAGCCCAAACCAGTACTCCACCTCCACCTTGCTGGCGTCTGAGTCGGACTGGAGCTCTCTGCCCTTTACCAATCCAGCCATCTGGCCCATCAAGACTCACTCTCATTTCATCAGTCCATAAAACCTTAGAAAAATCAGTCTTGAGATATTTCTTGGTCCAGTATTGACTTTTTAGCTTGTGTGTCTTGTTCAGTGGTGGTCGTCTTTCAGCCTTTCTTACCTTGGCCATGTCTCTGAGTATTGCACACCTTGTGCTTTTGGGCACTCCAGTGATGCTGCAGCTCTGAAATATGGCCAAACTGGTGGCAAGTGGCATCTTGGCAGCTGCACGCTTGACTTTTCTCAGTTCATGGGCAGTTATTTTGCGCCTTGGTTTTTCCACACGCTTCTTGCGACCCTGTTGACTATTTTGAATGAAACGCTTGATTGTTCGATGATCACGCTTCAGAAGCTTTGCAATTTTAAGAGTGCTGCATCCCTCTGCAAGATATCTCACTATTTTTGACTTTTCTGAGCCTGTCAAGTCCTTCTTTTGACCCATTTTGCCAAAGGAAAGGAAGTTGCCTAATAATTATGCACACCTGATATAGGGTGTTGATGTCATTAGACCACACCCCTTCTCATTACAGAGATGCACATCACCTAATATGCTCAATTGGTAGTAGGCTTTCGAGCCTATACAGCTTGGAGTAAGACAACATGCATAAAGAGGATGATGTGGTCAAAATACTCATTTGCCTAATAATTCTGCACGTAGTGTATATGTTAGCAGCATTACATTCACAGGAAAAATACCCACAGGACTACTATTCATGATACATACAGGTAACAATTTCTCCCATAAATGGAAGATATCAATAAACCCCAACCATAGGTAAAGTGCAAAGTGCCACAAATTAAATCAATACATACAGGAGATATTTTTGTAGAATATACAGACCAAAATAGTCCTGAATCCCGACCCGTGTTTCGCGGTCGCTTTCTCAAGGGATATCCCTTGAAGAGGCGTGCAGCCTCTTCCAGCCTGCGCCCTGAGCTACATGCAGCGCAAGCACAATGGTGATGATATCACTGCACCACCTGTGCTGTCCTCTGATAGACTGTAACCTATGACAGTGAACGGCGGGGTAGGCAGACATCAGCTCTCGTGCCCCACTGCAGCATTTAACTGTATCACCTTCCTGAGGACAGCAAGAACGTTGAATATCAAGAGGCCCTGTCAAGCAGCATTGAAACATTGCTGGATGATAGAGCATTCCCATACATCCCCTCAAACTGAGAAGCGTACCCCTGTAGCATAATTTCACCCTGAATTTGTACCATGGACTGGGTGCAAGTAAACTATTCTTTACAAACCTACTTAGGATTTCCACCCATAACTTTAAGGGGTTTTCTGGGAGTATACTATTGACTTATCCTGATACCCCCAACAATCAGTAATGGCCTATGTGCAGCTCAAGTGAATGGGGTCCGGGCTACAATACCAAGCACAGCCACTATACAATGTATGGCACTGTGCTTAGCATGCAGCGAGGAGACAGCAGTACTCACCAAAGTACTCCAGCCTCTTTAAACAGCTGTTTGGTGGTGGTGCTGGGCGTGGGACCCCCACTGATCCAATATTGATGACCTAACCTGAGCATCGAACATCACTATTCTAGTCCCAGAAAACACCTATAAAAGAGTTGTCTGCTTTTTACAATTCCTTTTTATATTTTCTAGACGATCACAGGTTATCCCACTCTAAATGTTTCATTTACTTGTGGTGTTAGGAGAAATTTAGTATTACGCACTACCCATTGAAATACCCATTGAAATATATAAGCTTGGGCACGAAAAATCTTATTGCATGAGTGAAGTTGTCGTAGCTACACTCTGTTTTTGCTAATAGATACCTGTTTTGGACTCGGTCCTAAATAAGGTATTTGAAAAAGGGTTTTGTGAATCAGAAAAAAATATATTGGAAAATGTAGAAGTAAGGCCTCATGCACCCGGCTGTTGTTTTGGTCCGCATCCGAGCCCGCGTTTTGGCGGCTCGGATGTGGACCCATTCACTTCAATGGGGCCGCAAAAGATGCCGTCCGCACTCCGTGTGCTGTCCGCATCCGTTGCTTCGTTTCGTGGCCCCGCAAAAAAAATATAACATGTCGTATTGTTGTCCGCGCTTTGCGGACAAGAATAGGCATTTATATTGAAGGCTGTCCGTGCCGTTCCGCAAATTGCGGAATGCGCACAGACGCCATCCGTGTTTTGCGGATCCGCGATTTGCGGTCCGCAAAACACACCACGGTCGTGTGCATGAGGCCTTAGAAAAATTAGGTGAGTACATTTTCTTTAATTGCCATTTTGTTTTTCACTTTTGAACATTCCTTAATTTACCTTTAATATCATGACTTTAAAATGTAGAATGTTGGCAGATACGCAGGAAGGGTTAAGCACTGTCAATGTATATAATTTATAAGCAAGCGCCTGTGGCACTGAAGGGATTATACTTCACATCTGCTCCATGGTACTCAATATAATCTAGACATTTACGTTTGTTAAGATAGATAATTGAGAGCATCCATAGCAGTATGTTTTTGGCATGCCTACAGCCTCTTTTAAATACAATGGATACACAGAGATACAAACATTATGCTATGTATACATAGATATTGTCGCTACATCTGCCACATCGAATTATTCTGTAGAATACCATGCTGTAGAGGCTTCATTTATTGGAGCCATATTTGCAATTAGATTGTGTCTGGTCTGTAATAAAAAGTCTTCTAGCCTACGAGGACTGTCAGATCGGATCGGTATTTAACTAAATATTTGTCCACTTGCCCAACATCCACTTGGCATCATTCTTAGGTGTTGCGATTAGGTTACTCTTTAGTTAGGCAATACTGAATTAGTTCTTTATATATGAATCCAAACCGGGAGGACATTTTGGCATACAATGACATATCGCGCCTTCAGGATCACTAAACTCATCAAAATAACATTTATAATAATTATTTTGCAATGTTATATTTTACTGTATTCTCTTAACCTACTAAGATATTATATCCAGCAATCACAGTGTAATTGTGCAACATTTTCCCTTTTCCCTGTGTGTAGCTATGGCACAATCATGAAAAGCAACAGAAAACACGAAGCCGCGTTCTTGTAGCCAGTTCAATGAGGGCCACTGGAGTCTATGGCTCCTGTCCCCTCCGCTTTGCCTCATAAGCCAGAGTTAGGGCATCCCACTACGCAGGCAGTTGCTATTGCATCCCAATGCCCTCTCCTGGGGTGCGTCATCACGTCATCCAACAATCTTGCGATGACATCACCGTGACTTCCTGCACTGGGTCTCACAGGATGACATGAGGACGTGGTGCAGGAGGGTATGGGGATGTGTTCGCAACCGCTTGCACAGTGGAATGTCTGACCTCAGGCCACAAGCGGCAACAGAGAGCAGAACAGAGGTGAGTATTTTATTGTTTTATGTGATTACCGTCTTCTTAATTGTAGGTGACTTACCAAGACATGGGTCCAGAATGCCTTATGTCTTATGTGGGGAATCTTTGTTCCAGAGTACTTTAAAACATTTTCTTTTCAAATATTTTACAGTATATGGTAACAAAAAAAAACACCTACCTCTTCTAATTAATATTGTACTACAATGCATTCAAACATATTGTGGCGAAACCAACCTCGCCACGGTGTTTTGAAGGGGGCTGTTTGCTAGCCTCCTGCCCTGGGATCATGGTCCCTTAAGTTATTGGGTCTTAAGGCACTTGGGACGGAGCCCTCTGTTCCTGGATTGCATCCTCTGCCTTACTTGCTTGGATGAAGCACACGGTGAGAACAATAGATAGCGGCCATTTTAGCTCACAGACACTGTTCTGACTTTTCAACACTGTGCTATCTTGCCTGTATTTGGTGCACAGAGACATCATTCAGTAGTTTGAAACTACCAAACAGGGGACACATTTATTAGTGACTATTTTCGGTATAACTTGTATATTTTCAGTGTAACTGTATCTTCCAAACTACTTAACGGATGTGGGTGAATTTTGGACATGTGGTTCACCCAGATCCCCCGGTTACGAGGATATATTGGTTATGGGGTTATTGCATGTTTTGGGGTTCCTGTGATATGTTTTATAAAACTGTATTTCTCTGCCTTTGATAATTATATTCGTCATTGTGTTCAATGGTCATCATCGGCAGAGGGGAGGATTTTGTGTGGGTGTGTTTCTATTGTCCCATTGTGTGTTTAAATGGTGATGTCTGTCCTGTTGTCTCCACATGTGTATTGGTGATCTCCCTTTTGTCCTGAGAGATAATTGGATTGTCTTCAGTCGTCTCCGGGACAGAGGGGAGGAAACCATGATGCATTGTGGGGATGTGTTTGTTCTGTCCTGTATCTGCAATAAACTGTAATAAAAACCAGGCTGGGTGTGCCAGCACTTCAGACCACTGTTTGACCCTCAAGACGGAGCCTTGTCTCGTTATTGGGGGGATTCCCTGTATGCTGTTGGAGACTGATTGCCAGGAGTGTAAGCGGACTGTACGCTTTTCCTGTTCGTCTGCCGGCAGCTATTCGCGAGGTTCCAGTTTGGAGTGCTATTTTGTATCCAGTTCGGGAGTTTGGTGTTCTGCAGTAGCTGTGCCTGTCTCTCGGAAAGGGGCATATCGCCTAAACGGATTTTAACCCCTTGTCTGCTGGAACGGTGCCGTTACATTGGTGGCAAGCAGCGGGATCGTTCCTACAGCCAGAAGGACAGCTACAGGAGACACCGTTTCTGTGGATTCTACAATTTAAGGGCAACGCATGTCTCAGTACAGCGACCCTAAAAGCACCAGGATGGAACCAGCAGTGGAGTACAGATACTCTGTGGAGGAATTTGACCGTATGATGTGGTTGCGGCTGAACTTCTTCGGACCCAATCCAGCTGAGAAATACGTGAAGTTCGTGAGGAGTCTAGTGTCTAAGACCCTACTATACCGGGCAGAAGGTGACGGTCAGCTGCCACGTTGGGTGGACCTCCATCGGAAGTTACGGTTGCGGGACAGTGGGAGCCCAGTCTCCATTCCCCAGCGGCAGTGTGAAGTGCAGGGAGGGAAGAGCAGCGGCCTCCCTCCCCAGCGGCAGGCTGAGTTACAGGGGGCAGAGGTAGTTGTTCCTGCCCCCCAGCAGCAGCATGATTTTTTGGGAATTGGGAGCCTAGTCTCCATTCCCCAGCGGCAGTGTGAAGTGCAGGGAGGGGAGAGCAGCGGCCTCCCTCCCCAGCGGCAGGCTGAGTTACAGGGGGCAGAGGTAGTTGTTCCTGCCCCCCAGCAGCAGAGTGATATGCCGGGAAGGCAGTGTGAAGTGCAGGGAGAGGAGAGCAACGGCCTCCCTCCCCAGCGGCAGGCTGAGTTACAGGGGGCAGAGGTAGTTGTTCCTGCCCCCCAGCAGCAGCATGATTTTTGGGGAATTGGGAGCCGAGTCTCCATTCCCCAGCGGCAGACGAAGTTACAGGGGGCAGAGACAGTCGGTCCTGTCCCCCAGTGGCAGAGTGTCCTACAGGGAATAGAGAGCCCAGTCTCCTTTCCCCAGCAGCAGGACACTGTATTGGGAGCGGAGGCGGTCGGTCGCCCTCCCCAGCGGCTGGAAGTATGTATGGGAGAGGAGCTTGTTACCCCCTCTCCCCAGCGGCAGCTTAACGCACCAGGGGGAGACAGTAAGCCCCACAACTGTGCAGATGGGACCGTGGTCTCTGCACTTACAGCACAGGGGGTAGGGACAGTTGTTCCTGTCCCCCAGCAACAGGGCAGTTTAGCCAAAGGGGAGACAGTCGGTTTCCCCCTCCAACAACCAGACTCCAACCAGGCTTCTTCCGTGGTAACGCTGGCACCAGGGCAGAGTACCGCTGATCCCTGCCCACAAAGCAACCTCCACTCCAAGCCAGGGAGCAACTCAGAGACCGGGAGTACCAGCTACAAATATAATCTTGGTGGATTCACTGGACAGAGACAGGCTACTAAAGTCAACAGGTCCAGCATTTTATTGTGGGTGGGCTGCCAGACTAACTCAGGTACCGACCGGCGTGAGGTCAGGTATCTGGTTAGTCTTCCCTGGGGGGGGGAGATGTGTGGCGAAACCAACCTCGCCACGGTGTTTTGGAGGGGGCTGTTTGCTAGCCTCCTGCCCTGGGATTATGGTCCCTTAAGTTATTGGGTCTTAAGGCACTTGGGACGGAGCCCTCTGTTCCTGGATTGCATCCTCTGCCTTACTTGCTTGGATGAAGCACGCGGTGAAAACAATGGATAGCGGCCATTTTAGCTCACAGACACTGTTCTGACTTTTCAACACGGTGCTATCTTGCCTGTATTTGGTGCACAGAGACATCATTCAGTAGTTTGAAACTACCAAACAGTAGAAACATTTATTAGTGACTATTTTCGGTATAACTTGTATATTTTCAGTGTAACTGTATCTTCCAAACTACTTAACGGATGTGGGTGAATTTTGGACATGTGGTTCACCCAGATCCCCCGGTTCCGAGGATATATTGGTTATGGGGTTATTGCATGTTTTGGGGTTCCTGTGATATGTTTTATAAAACTGTATTTCTCTGCCTTTGATAATTATATTCGTCATTGTGTTCAATGGTCATCATCGGCAGAGGGGAGGATTTTGTGTGGGTGTGTTTCTATTGTCCCATTGTGTGTTTAAATGGTGATGTCTGTCCTGTTGTCTCCACATGTGTATTGGTGATCTCCCTTTTGTCCTGAGAGATAATTGGATTGTCTTCGGTCGTCTCCGGGACAGAGGGGAGGAAACCATGACTGCATTGTGGGGATGTGTTTGTTCTGTCCTGTATCTGCAATAAACTGTAATAAAAACCAGGCTGGGTGTGCCAGCACTTCAGAGCACTGCTTGACCCTCAACACGGAGCCTTGTCTCGTTATTGGGGGGATTCCCTGTATGCCGTTGGAGACTGATTGCCAGGAGTGTAAGCTGACTGATACGCTTTTCCTGTTCGTCTGCTGGCAGCTATCCGCGAGGTTCCAGTTTGGAGTGCTATTTTGTATCCAGTTCGGGAGTTTGGTGTTCTGCAGTAGCTGTGCCTGTCTCTCGGAAAGGGGCATATCGCCTAAACAGATTTTAACCCCTTGACTGCTGAAACGGTGCCGTTACACATATTATGGAGGGGGGGGGGTGGGGGAGTTGCCCGAACCAGAGTTTGCCCTGGGAGCTATAGAACTGTAGTTACGCCACTGCTTTCACTTAACTCTTCCGACATACAGGTACATCAGATAGAGCCAGAGTAACGCCCTCAGAGTTTAGCCCAAACCCGTTAGTTGTCACAGTGACCTCTAACACCTGTGCATGTAAAATTACCAATTTTGCTAGCAACTGAACACACAGAATAACTCTATAAAATGAATCAAAGAAGTGGAGTAGCACAGCCACCAAAGTCTTCACTGTAATTGGCCAGGATTCCCATGGGCCAGACTCTCAAGTCTCCAATTAGTCAACGCTCCACAGGATGATGTCAAATTGTTGATCTGTTTCGCCATGTTCACAGACATTTTGGTTCCTCGATGGAACCATTTTCAAACTTATCAATAGTCCATTGGAGGAGCTGAAATATTGCCTGTGAACGTGGTTGAAGAGATCCACAATCTGACTTCATCCTGTGAGAGTTGCTTCTCCTTTGCAACTTGATATAATCTAATTAGTAAAATTGAGAGATAAAGTTCTCGAAGCATTCCTAAAGGGGTTAATGAGCTCCCATACATAGAATAACATTATAAAAAAGGGCATACCGTTTTGCAGCTATTTTTAATAGCCATAAATCACTGTTTATTCTCCTGCAATTTTTTTTTATTCTACCTGCTTTCCAAGGAAGCAAAACATTCTAGCTAAGTTTTTCCACAGTAGGCCATTTTACACATAAACTTTTTATTTTTCACTGAGGCAGCTGCCTTGCAATTAATTTGCTTTACCGTTCTTCCAATTTGTAAGTAGCTTACATGGGATGTTTGTGTTTTCCCTACAGCAACCAGACAAAAAGAAAACAGCGCTCAGCAAAGCCCCGCTCAGCCTCTGAGCCATTGAATAGCTGTCTTATGTGGCAGATCATTCTTTCATCTTTCTAGCATGCCCTCTGAATATGGTAATGGCTGAGTAATGCTGGAGCAATCTGGTAGAGGACCAAGAATGAGGCAATTATTCCTATGTTAATTAAATATATTCATAGTCAATGGTTGTTTGGTAACAGGAGGTTTGCTTTCCAAAAATGACATTTTACTGCAGGTAAGCTTGAAATGTATGAATGACGTACTTACAGCATGCGAATTATCCCAAGGCTTTCAGAAATCCCCAGACCACTGAATCATTAATAGGTAAATAACTCATTCATTGTCTAATGCTGAGATACAAGCCTACATGCGATTAGCTGTATTTTCCCTGTTCACATTAGCCACGGGTCACTGCTAAAAAAGCCTTTTTAAGATTGTCCTACAAGCGGCTTATGTTTTATTTTCCGCAGCTTTGTTACTCCCAAGTGAAATGAAAAAGTCTTTGATTTTACACAAAAAAAATAAAAAATATGGTTTGTTTTAAGGAACGAGAAGAGAATAGATGCCTTAAACATAACATGGGCAAGGGATACATTATGTCATTGGACTACCATCAACACAGCTATCTTATGTGTATAAATGAATCTCAAGCTGTGGAATTTCACAAAGAGCCTCAGTGAACCTGGGAATGGATCTGCAGTTAACATTAGTGTCAATCAAACAAAAGAAGCACTCACAGCTTGGCAGACACAATTCAAATAAATATTACTATGGGTACAATTAGAAATAATACTTCTAGCTTGGCTGGCAGGCACAATGCAAAGCAACAATACTCGTAAACCAGATGCTAGATACATTAGAAACGAATACTAATTTTTGGGTCGCATAGACAAAACCCTGATGAATTTGTACTAGGAGTTATTCTACTTCCAAACATAACCAAAGGGAAACCAACCATTGTATTTCATAAGTCACTGTAAAATACTGGAAGATGAATCCAAATGACCAAAGTTTGTACTGCAGTAAATAAATCAGATCAATCACAAATTATATAAACTCTATCTGCACTATGGTTCTGCTTCTTTACAAACAAATGTAGTCAAACAGATTATTTTCACTGCCATCACTAATTCTATTCATGAAATTGCCCATAGAGGTGCATTATTTATTAGCAGATCCAACCAATCCTATGGAGGCTTCCAGACCTTTCCTAAAGGGGTCCTCCGCACAGTAAAATATAAAAATTTAACCCACTACCTGGATAAGAATACTTTTGTAATTTAATGTACTGTAATTAGAAATTTATTATAGCCACTGAATTATTCAATAAAAGGTGGTCGCACATGCTCAGTTCCAGCCGCCATCAGCTGTTTTTTTTTAGAAGCTTTGACAGTTACACTGAAAGAACTGAGAAAAGACATGCCACTGGGCTTCGGCTGAAAAGCCACATCCCCTGAGAAAGGACATATCCTCTGAACTTGAGTAGAAAGGACACACCCTCGGAGCTGCCAGCTTGGAATGAATGAAGCTGAACAACTGGAGCAATGAATGAATGAAGCCCTGGATTCATGTTAGTTATAAGGCTGTTCCCAGCATTGTTAGAAAGAGATTGTCATGTACTACATGATATATGATTTCATTTTTACATTAAACCTTCATGCACATTGACATGTCTGCATTTCAGTCTGTAAACAACGGATCTGCCAAATTACGGATACCATGCATTCTGCATTTTTCTCACTCCTATCAATAGAAAAGAATATTCTTGCCCACGATATGGATAAGAATAGGTCATGTTCTATCATTTACATCCACACGGATCTGCAAAAAATATGAATGTGTGCATGGCCCCATATAACCAAATGGGTCAGAGTGCTGGCCACAAAAAAATGCAGTCATATGCATGAGGTCTAACCATGGGATAACCCATTTGATATCAGAATGGTTCCTGACAATTCACAGGATATAAAGAAATGTTATAGAAGTAAGAAGTGAAAGATTGTTGTTGCAAAAAATGCACATGTAGCTTGAGAAAGACCTGTGTGTTGAAACGTTGCTGTATTTTCTGGTGTGATTAAACACTAAATTTGGATTGAAGTTCGGGAGTGCCGTGACTTTTCTAAAGCTTTTTCTACGTTTAAGGGGTCCCTGAGGTCGGGACCTGATGCCACGAGCACTGCTGCCATATAATGAATAATTTTTTCAAGTAAGTGGTGCTGTCCTATTCAATTTTTTTGTTATTGTTGTTGCATACACCAGAAGAAAAATTCTAGTTCTTCATAGATTTTTTCGATAGACTGGAGGACTTTCAATCTGGAGAGGGTCCGATCTGCCTCGAAATACATTAGTGGAGAGAAACAAGAAACGTTTATTGATGACAAGTTGAAGACCTAGAAATAATCTGGTGTATGTGCTGTAGGCTATAGTCCATTTTTTGGTTCTACAACATTCATTAGCATGCTGACCCAGAGAGTGCCACAGAGGAACAGCCTATGCAGGCTGCTGTAACCATCACACTTGCTCAATGCAAGCTATTTCATGAAAGAGACAAGAAGCTTTCACAATGGCCGAATCAACAAGTTTAAATTAGACATATTGGATTACCCTTCTCACTAAGCAAATAGAAAAGTGAGACGCTTTCCGGTTGTTACAACACATGAAGTGGGGCTGCCGTGCTCGTAACACAATCAGTGTCCTATGTTAACATTACTTGGCAATAGGGAAATATTTTTGTGTGTTTTGTCTATATATTATTAATATTAGGTAATTTCCCATTCTCTTGTTATTTTAACATATCTTCAATAAAAGGCAAAAAACAAAAACAAATTAGACATTGCACTATGATAAGCCATCATTCTAATTTCTAGGCTTTAATGGAAGGCAACAGGTAAAAATGACACACAAAAAGGTTATAGGATGCAGTAGTTTGATATTTATCCAGACATTTTAACATACAAAATATTGCATGTTGGAAAAATAAAGACAAACCTGTTGTGTGCTACCTTTACCTTACTTCTGTCCATTGTGAAAAAAATGGGCCACTTACCTTGAGGACATCTACAGCGAAATATTGGTATCCTGGTCTTTCAACTCCGTGATCTGCCTCTCATATCACTGTTTTTATAATTGCTGTTTCCTTTCACTTTCTTTCTACTAATTTTGAATATTTAGCTCCTTTAACACTTGGAAAGATGTAAAATGCCCATACATCAGCTAACAGCAATCTCTCCGACTACTCCATACACATTATGCTCGGTTCAGTGAAGTGTGTATATATTTCCAAAGGGAAGAGAGAAATTCAATGTGCCTGATCTTCCCCCCCCCACCTACATCACTTATGGGAATACAGTTGGGAGCGCCCTATAAACAACTATATTGGCAGTCTGCCCAGCTTAAAATGGCGGGTTCAGTTGACGCTATTCTAATACGGGGGTCTCAAACTCAAAGCCACCTGAGGCAGTGATCTTTGGCTGTGAGCATCACAGAAAAGGCCCATGAAACGGTGAGTATGGGAATACTAGCAGTGCTCTGGTATTACTCACCGTTCCACTGAAGAACCAGAGTATTGGTGGTGCCCAGAGGAGGAGAGGAGAGGTTTTTTTTTGCCACCTCTCAACGCTACATTTAACCAACGGAGGGGTTGGGTGGGAGTTATAGGGGGTGGCAGTGGTTTTGGGGTCTGTAGAGATTTGAAGTCTGATCTGGGATCTGTGTAAATTTAGCATCTGATCTGGGGTCTGTATAAATTTGGGGTCTGATCTGAGGTCTGTATAAATCTGGGGTGTGATTTGTGGTCTGATCTGAGGTCTATGTAAATTTGGAGTCTGTATAAATGTGGCTTCTCATCTGAGGTCTGCATAAATTAGGGGTCTGCTATAGGATCTGTGTAAATTTGGCATCATGTGAACTTGGGGTCTGATCTGACATCTGTACTGTATAAGGGGTGTGTATAAATTTGGGTTCTGATCTGAGGTCTGTGTAGATTTGAGTCTAATCTGGGGTAGGAATTCGGGGGATGATCTGCAGTCTGCATTAATTTTGTGGCCTGGTCTAGAGGTCTGTATTACTATAATTTTAGATTATGTATTAATTTGGGGATGTCTGGAGGTCTATATGAATTTTGGGGTCTGTATTACTTTTAGGGTCTGGTCTAGGGGTCTATCTTAATTCTGGGGTCTGGGATACTGTATTAATTTTGGGGGGTGCATTAGAAGGGGTTGTCCAGACAAGTGAAATTTGTTTTTGAAAACATTAGAATGCCACAAAGGAGTAGTCAGACCTGGCTCATCCCAATGTTCTTACCACCAGGGGAGCTGTTGGCATGATTCCTGGGCATAGGCAGCTGAGCTGAAGCTCAGGGGCAGCGAGTGTAACACATGTGATATATGTGGTTATGTAACACAGAAGAGCAGGTATACTGTGTGGGTTGCACTTCACTGTTGTATAAACGGCCCGTCATCTGGAAAATATTTCAAAGTGCGGCCCATAAATGCGAGCCAAGTTTGAGACCCCTTTTCTAATGTGCCATTAAAGCTGATCAGTTTTCATATTTTAGAGTACAATTTATTTGTAAACTTTATATCTTTCCAACCTTTTTTGATTTTGTGCAGAAGATGATAAGTGCCAGACACCGCCTTATCTTGGACAAAGAATTGGAATCGAAGTAGACAGGAAATTTATCCACAGTTCTATTCATTTTCCCTCACCGGGTAATCAGCACTATCATACAGATTTTCTTAGATTCAATTTACAAGGAGAGCCAAATCAAATTAGAAAATGATGTGTTGGAGAAGACAAAATCTACATCTTTTTATTTTTTTTCCTTCACATACTGTACGCTTAGGAGTTCTTTATTGGATAACTCCGTTTATTGGTACATAATTCCTAAAGCTACACTTTCAGATGTGGTAAACCACATCATATAAATTCTTTAGAGAAACAGGAAAATATATAGAAAAGCTCATTGCATCTTTAAGAAAGGCAACGAAATGTAGCTTTCTGGTAAATGATCAGACCAAACCACTAAATGGAGGAAGCTTATTCCTGTAATGTGCGTATAATGAAAGAAATAACATTGAGGCATAGAGACAGAGTCGGAACGACAGCATATTTTATTATCCCTGCTTCCCAGATGAAAGAAAAGATGTTTTTTGAAATTATTAGTAACAGCTCTAAGTCTCTTTACCTGTTAAAGTCAGTTTACTAACTATTCCATTCTATTTCTATTCTAGTAATGAAAGACCTGAAGCTAGCCTCAATCTATGCATGATCTCTATTAAAACAGTGAACTACAATTCATTAGCTTTTAGGCACTGTATATTCTCACTCTGATTCAAAAAGGTTTACAACAAATTGTGTGATTAAATTACCTAAAGACCTCAGGCCATTACTAATCCTTTGGTGACAGCAACATTTTCAGTGCCTGATTTATATTACATTTTGGGATACGGAAGTAAAAGGATTAAAGATAGGATTAAAACAGTCTTCACAAAAACATTTTTTAAGGAGAATTGTTTTCGCGGTTACTATGGTCACAGCTAAGCAATGCTCAGCCTGAGGCTGCATACTAATAGCTGAAGCCAGCTTGATATGGGAGAAGAGATAACATATGATTTACACATAAAGACATTGAGACAAATTTCACATCAAAACTAAACAAAATCTAAAGGTGCCCATAAGCATTAGATAATCCGTACCTGACCATGCCAGAATAAAGCCACAATATTGGGAAGATCGTGGCAGGACTTTTTAAGTTAAGTTGCATTTTATTATCACTATTGTTGTCTCCAAGCCAGTGTCATGCTTCCCATGATCACTTATTCAAAGAATGGTGGGCACCAATCTAATATCCTACTTAATATCATACAGAGGGGTGCACACATAAAGGCCCAAATCTTACAACAGGCAAAATGCTCACACAAAAAGAACATTCAAAAAGGCTGGGTTTTGCCCTAATAAGAAAAATCATCCACATTGGTAGTCCAATATCAAATGCAGTCAAGCACAGTGCATAATGATACCCAATTTAAGGGATTTTCCAGGGGTATGTTTTTTTTATACATGACTCACATGTGATATAAAAAAAAAAAAAAAAGAAGCCACAGTCACCCTCACCAATCTCATGCCACTGGTGTGTTGTTTTAATCCCTGCTACTTTCGACTTCTTGACCCCAGCACGATATGCCAGAAATACCAGGAAAGGCCCAATCAGTCAATCACTGGCTAAAGTGGGTCAGTGTAACCTGTGATTAGCTGGGAGAAGCAGGGTCTCATCACACTGCATTACCTTTGCTGAGTCCTATCTGCATTTTCCTTTCCGGTTTCGAGGAAAACGCTTCAGTTTTGTCCCCATACATTGTCAATGGGGACAAAACTGAACAAATTGAAACGGAGTGCACCAGAATGTATTCTGTTCCAGTTTGTTGCATTCCCATGCCGGAAACAAAAACTGTTGCAAACAGTGTTTCTGTGGTTTTTTTGTGCGTCATGGGATACTGAACATGCCGCATCTGGCACCAAACACCACACAAAAAAACTGATCTATGTTCATTTTCCTTATAATACAACCAGATCCGTTCTGAACGGATGCAGCCGGTTGTATTATGCAAACTGATACGTTTCACTGTGGTTTTGAGATCCCCTGCATACTATAAAGTAGCCTAAGTGCAGTGCTATCTCTTGTGTCACCCCTATCTCCTCATAGATTGTAAGCTCTTGCAAGCAGACCCCCATTTTATACAGACCTCAGATCAGAAGCCAAATTTATACAGACTCCAAATTTACATAGACCTCAGATCAGACCACAAATCACACACAAGATTTATACAGACCTCAGATCAGACCCCAAATTTATACAGACCCCAGATCAGATGCAAAATTTACACAGATCCCAGATCATGAGGAAGGGGTGAAACGCGTCTGGGGCCACATCCCCCGCCATTTGTGACCAGAAATACCAACATCCATAGATCCAAACCGACCCGACAAAGAGTGGGATCTATTACCTTCCAAAGTTACCCGCACGATTTGACAACCAAACACAAGAAAGGACCGGTATACCAACTGGCCCACGTGTGGAACAGTAAGCCGCCAGCGTGGTCTTCACTAGAAGAAAAAGCTCCCGATATCGTAGTGCGACAACATCATTAGCACAGCGCAGGGAGCAGCAATATCCCACGGCTTGGTTAAGACTGATTTGATGGAAGCTGGATGTAAGGTAACTTTGTAATCGCTTGCAAGCTTCAAAGTAGCGGGGCGCCGCTACCCATTCTGATCGAGCGGGACACCGGTCTGCTCAGGATAGTTCAGATACTAGTATCCACAGGACAGATTGGTTTTGGTGTGGGAAACATTAAGGAACATTGGAGTTACACCATTGATATACTGTTATTGGGGCTGTATATTATTTATTTGCTGCTACTTAGATATACCAATTGATGTAATTTATCTACATTTAGGATTTAATGTTTTTATAGCGAGGTCTGTCGTTTTAGATTATTCAGTATATCAAAAAATATTTTATAGTGATTCTCTATATGGTCCGAAATTTCTGAGAGTGCCCTGCTCTTTAACCTCTTTGTTCTAATTTTATAGTGATCGAGTGAGTGTTCTCGATTGGTGAGGTGCACCTTTTTAGGTTTACAGATAACCTTGTGCGACATCTAACCCCGTTTCTTCACAGATCCCAGATCATATCTCAAATCTATACAGGCCCAAAATCAGACCACTGTCACCCCCTATAACTCCCACCCAACCCCTCCGTTTGTTAAATGTAGCCTTGAGAGTAGACAAAAGAAAACCTAATTCTTCTTGTTCTAATTATTTACTTGTCTGTTGCTATGTTATGTTTGTACATGAATCCCTGAACTGTAAAGCGCAGAATATGTTGACGTTGTATATATAAAGATTATTATTAGTTTTATAAGTGCAGCAAGTAAAAGAGCTGTCCTTTAGTTATAATTAGAAATTAGCGCATTTTTTTGTAAGTAGTGGGTGCAATGACAGGGAGCTGCGATAGCGCTGCTCCCATCACTGCACCCCTCAGATGCCACGTTCATACATGATTGCGGCATCTGAGTGTACAAACAGTGTGAAATTAACATTAAAAAAAACATTACATCAAACTTACCATGTCCATTTGCGTGCGACGTGCCGGCCGTTACCATCTTGCTTGAAGATTTTGGCCGAAATCACGTGCTGCACGAGATTACGTCATCACGCCCGCCGGGGTGGTGACGTATGGCGTCATCATGTCAGCCGACGTGATGATGTAATATCGCGCCACAAGGGATTTCAGCCGAGATCTTCAAGCAAGATGGAGCCTAGCGGCCCTTCGCGCGCAAATGGAGGCGGTAAGTTTGAATTTCAGGATTAATCGATTTGTTGTCACGAACCACGAGGAAATTCGGCTTCTAGGCGAATCGAATAATTCCTGAAATTCAGATCAAATTCCACTTTGTGGGATTCAATTCGCTCATCTCTAGTTATAATACTGATTCACATTGCCGGTCTCTGCTATTAGTGTGTGCTGTGCTCACAAAGGGAGTCATTTATTATACTGAAATACGCCTATATTAGGCGTATTTCAGGTGCAGAAGGTGGCACAACGGTTAGTGGGTAAGACAGTTGTCTTACATTTAGAATTAGCGCTGGATGCACCAAAGTTATGCACCAAAGTCATAACATAGGTGGAACCACTGCCAGCTTAAGGCTTTATTAAGACCGGCATCTTAACTGCCAGTCTTAATCAAAGTCTCCATTGTGTTCCTATGTGAGACAACTTAGTACCACTTTTCTGTACCTCCTACTTTTAAGAGCTGACAGGGGGGAAATCTAGCACAAGCAGGAGGAAGAGGAGAGAGGTTAAAGTTGAATCTCAAACAATATACTGGAGATAGCAGAGGCAGGCAGTTTGAGTCAGGGGAGCTATAATTGTGCACATTGTAGGACTAATTTATTATATCGCTGCACTCTTGCTCCATTGCATAGGGCAGACATGATATCTTCAGCAGCACTCTATGAATGGGTGGAAATACACTACGTGCAGAATTATTAGGCAAATGAGTATTTTGACCACATCATCCTCTTTATGCATGTTGTCTTACTCCAAGCTGTATAGGCTCGAAAGCCTACTACCAATTAAGCATATTAGGTGATGTGCATCTCTGTAATGAGAAGGGGTGTGGTCTAATGACATCAACACCCTATATCAGGTGTGCATAATTATTAGGCAACTCCCTTTCCTTTGGCAAAATGGGTCAAAAGAAGGACTTGACAGGCTCAGAAAAGTCAAAAATAGTGAGATATCTTGCAGAGGGATGCAGCACTCTTAAAATTGCAAAGCTTCTGAAGCGTGATCATCGAACAATCAAGCGTTTCATTCAAAATAGTCAACAGGGTCGCAAGAAGCGTGTGGAAAAACCAAGGCGCAAAATAACTGCCCATGAACTGAGAAAAGTCAAGCGTGCAGCTGCCAAGATGCCACTTGCCACCAGTTTGGCCATATTTCAGAGCTGCAACATCACTGGAGTGCCCAAAAGCACAAGGTGTGCAATACTCAGAGACATGGCCAAGGTAAGAAAGGCTGAAAGACGACCACCACTGAACAAGACACACAAGCTGAAACGTCAAGACTGGGCCAAGAAATATCTCAAGACTGATTTTTCTAAGGTTTTATGGACTGATGAAATGAGAGTGAGTTTTGATGGGCCAGATGGCGGGATTGGTAAAGGGCAGAGAGCTCCAGTCCGACTCAGACGCCAGCAAGGTGGAGGTGGAGTACTGGTTTGGGCTGGTATCATCAAAGATGAGCTTGTGGGGCCTTTTTGGGTTGAGGATGGAGTCAAGCTCAACTCCCAGTCCTACTGCCAGTTTCTGGAAGACACCTTCTTCAAGCAGTGGTACAGGAAGAAGTCTGCAAGGTAAGAAAAACATGATTTTCATGCAGGACAATGCTCCATCACACGCGTCCAAGTACTCCACAACGTGGCTGGCAAGAAAGGGTATAAAAGAAGAAAATCTAATGACATGGCCTCCTTGTTCACCTGATCTGAACCCCATTGAGAACCTGTGGTCCATCATCAAATGTGAGATTTACAAGGAGGGAAAACAGTACACCTCTCTGAACAGTGTCTGGGAGGCTGTGGTTGCTGCTGCACGCAATGTTGATGGTGAACAGATCAAAACACTGACAGAATCCATGGATGGCAGGCTTTTGAGTGTCCTTGCAAAGAAAGGTGGCTATATTGGTCACTGATTTGTTTTTGTTTTGTTTTTGAATGTCAGAAATGTATATTTGTGAATGTTGAGATGTTATATTGGTTTCACTGGTAAAAATAAATAATTGAAATGGGTATATATTTGTTTTTTTGTTAAGTTGCCTAATAATTATGTACAGTAATAGTCACCTGCACACACAGATATCCCCCTAAAATAGCTAAAACTAAAAACAAACTAAAAACTACTTCCAAAAATATTCAGCTTTGATATTAATGAGTTTTTTGGGTTCATTGAGAACATGGTTGTTGTTCAATAATAAAATTAATCCTCAAAAATACAACTTGCCTAATAATTCTGCACTCCCTGTACAAAGGGACAAGGAGGATGAAGCTTGATAGTCAGGGGCAGTGTCTGGGAGTTGCCAAGAAGAATTTGATAGATGGTGACATAATCGTGAAGTTCACAGGAAGTCAGCCACACAGGAGAGACTGACACTATATACTCTATACTTGTAGGCAGACGGGATCACATGCAACAGCTGCTCATAATAGAAGGGTTTAAAATGTATGGGATGAAACAAATAACACAGCTACAACATTGCTGATGACTTGGCATTATGTGTCCAAAAATCTGTTGGAATGATTCTTTAATTGAGCTATTAGTAAGAAATGTAGGACAAGTTAGTTTAGGGGAAGCAATATCTTTTACATAAGAATCTCATGGAAGTCAGAGCATTGAGAGCATGCTTTTGCAATAAATTTTTTGAAAGATTGGATAGAATACAAATTATTAGCGCAGGCTTTTATCTTCTATCACTAATTGCCTTATAAGCAAAAAAGGCCACAGATTTTGACCTCCAAAAAACTTTCTGTACAGATATAATGGGATATTTAAAGGGGTATTCGCATCACAGACAATGGGGGCATATTGCTAGGATATGCCCCCATTGTCTGATAGGTGCAGGTCACACCCCTGGGACCTGCATCTACGCTGAAAATGGAGCGGAGAGAGCGGTGGCTGAAAGACCCCGGGTTTCCCAGGGTCCGGCCAACGCCAAGTGCTCTCCCCACACAACTGAATCGGAACGCAACGCGCTTGCATGACCACCATTTCCAATCATTGGCCCCAAAGAAAAGAATGGAGGATAGCTGTGCATGCGCAGTGCACCCTCCACCACATTCTCCTACCAGATAATGGGGGCATATTGCTAGGATTGTCTGTGATGGGAAAACCCCTTTAAGTTGTCATGTTAGAATGGCACTGATCCTAAGATTTACTCACCTGCTTCCTGCTACTCCCCTCCATTGCCAAGGAACCGGTCTGGATCCCTCTAGTCCCACACCTGTAAACGTCCAGACAGTGTGCCATTGTGACAAATCACTTCCCCTTCGGCGTGACGTGTGCCCATGTTGCATGTCACTGCTGGTTTATCGCTGAGTCAAGTGACTGGCTGCAGTGGCGCACATGACCGCATCCAGATGTGTACAGGCTGGGGACCAGAAGGAGCCAGACTGGACCATCAGTGCTGGAACAGACTTTTCTACTTTAGTATCTGCTTTCTATTGGCTGAATTAAAATTGACATAAAGGCTGGAATAACTCTTTACGTAACAGCACTGACTTATGCCAGCCTAGTCCCAAATGTGTCAGAATTTTAGCAGGGCCGCTAGTTATAGATATGTCTTAATATAGTCACTGTTAATGTCTACTTGTTGCATGGCGTGTTGCTACGTATAATTTATTTTCATCCAGTCCTTCAATTCTTCTTTTTTTTTTTAGGACTCACAGGGAACACTGTAACCCTATGATGAAATTGACTTACATGGTTTAATATTTTTGTAAGACTTTCAAATCCTGAAATACTGTGTCTCTACTCTCAAAGTAGATGTCATTGACTGTTTTGGGAACTTTTAGAAAAGATTACATGCAGGACATATTAAATGAATCCATGACTAACAGGCTGTGACAGCCAAAGGGTTCAATCCTTTCAACACAACAGTCCCCCACGGGTGCAGCTATTTATTTCTCTGTTCCTTTATCACCTTGGAATTTTTATGGTTATTTTTTTAAGAATTCACATTTTGTTGTGTAAAACCCCTTTTGTGACCTTATCCCAATTTTCAAATTTAATTAAAGCCATAAATAATCTTTATTCTATCCTAAAAGGTTTAATGTTTCTTACTTTTTATTATTATTGCCTGGAAATATTTCAAATTCCAAAGCTTGATGTGAGCTAACAACCAGGTATAAGTCAGTGAAATGCGATTAAATAGAACAGCACTGCTTGCTATTAGATACTGGTGTATTTTACCATAGTAGAACATGTAAAGCTAAATAAATTGGTTTACATAACAATCAACCCTTGAAAAAGAATTCCATTTCATTTTCAATGTGTTGTCTCAGTTAGATGCTTTTACTGAACACAACTTTGCAGACAAACCATTCATAATTTAAGGGAAAACTTTCCATTTACAAAATCCTTCCAGCCTTGGTTTATGATTTATATGCATTGCCACACAAGCATTTGCTCATACAATACAAGAGTAAAAGATAGTTATGGCTGAAATAAATTTAAAGCAAATCCATTACCTGGTACAGCTGATGTAATCCATTTCCTTAGCTGGTGATAATCTCTTTTCCAGTCACTTCATTACCAATGATATTTATGTGTCTATGGGCAGCATTAGCTAGTATTGGTCAACTAACATGGTGTCTTATACTACAGTTAATAAATGTTTTAACAAATTCAAGGCATTGAAAGCTTTTACGGGAGTTTGTGGTTAATGCTCTAGACTGTTTTCTATGGACAAAGCTTTGAGCAAATGATTACACAGAGGCTGTACTCTACTACTACACAGTGGCTCCATGAACTTTCATTTATAACATAATTTATATCTAATTGTACGTTCTAGAGCTTACACTCCATTTCATAATCAGAAAAGCTGTAAAGTATATCATCCATTAAAAAATTTTTTTAACACCATCCAAAATCGGAATAGCTATCTTCGGTATAGGCCCGGTAAACCATATTGAAGATTTACTAACCTAAATAAATTGTGCTTGAATTTAAATGTATAATCAACCAGGTGAAGATACCTCTTGAGACCAAATACACAAACTTGTGTGTCAGTGTATGGAGACACTACAGCTCTCTCTAGGGCAAGTTTCATACCGTACATATGTCATATGATGGATTATTTTCTATGGATTCATGTCCACTTCTTTTTTCCTCCGTAAGAAATTGGAAGGATTCACTGGTACAGTAGAAGACACATGCTATTTAATGGGAGTAACTTTACAGCTCCATACAAAACAGGGCTCTGTTAGATTTGTTTTTTTTTAGATAAATAGGTTGACATAGGTTGTAATTTTTGATATATTATAAAAAAAAAAAGTTCTCATACTGGTTGATTGCTTTCCACGCCAAAGTTTTTTTCAAGAGTAACTTAATTTTTTTTTAAATGTCCCACATGCCCTAAAAATCTTTTTTCTAATATACCTGATTAACAGATTTTACCTTTATAAGAAAGAAAAATACTGTCCTGATTTCTATAGAGCTTTAAATTCACTATATTCTCACATTGCTGACTTCTCAGCGGTGTACAGTGTACAGATTCCTTGCATTGTAAGGTTGTAGCAATGGGGCTCCAGCGAACAGTGTACGGGCAGGAGCATACATCGCTGCTCCTGCCTGTGGCTGCTCCACTCAGTTATAGTCCTGCCTGTACAGCGTTGGTCGTTGTCCCATTGCTACAATGCAAGGAATCCCTACTCCGTACACTGCAGAGAAGTCAGCAATCTGAGAATATAGTGAATTTAAAGAGCGGTAGAAATCAGGACTTTGGGTGTCAATTTCTTTAGTAAAAAGGCAAAATCCATTAATAAAGTATATTAGAAAAATTATTTTTAGGGCATTTGGGACATTATTAAAAAAAAGTTGAATAAAAGTTTAGTTACTCTTTAAATCAGCCCTTGTTTCCCTGAAGTAAATCCATTTTTCTTCTAGAAACTTGGTAGACACGTATAAGACACATTGTTGTAGGCATTACCTTTTTTCTAGCATGCTGATCTTTGGAAGAATGAGCTTTTACGTGCTTTCGTAATGAGCTTGGGTCTGTGTAACGCTTACTGCATCCAGGAATTTGACAAGCATAAGGTTTCTAGAAAAGAAAAAAAGGGGAATCTAATCACATGACTTCACTGGTAACTACACATTCACATTTGTTATCAATGAACATTCCCAAAGGTACTTACAGGATAGCAATCATTTGCTCAAGGAGGGATTAGCAAAATCAGATACAGCAGATTAGTGGAGCTGTCTAACAGCAGTGACTATCCAGAAAACATTGGTTAGGGATAGAGAAGAATCCTGCCATAGAGACAGAAAAAGTAGGGAAAAAGATTAAGATTTCAAGCAGCATAGAAAGCGCTCAGCAGAATATTGATGGACTATAGGTCATAACATTGTGACACAACATCTCTTAGCTGTCATATTATCAACTAAATACAGTTTGAATCAATTAACAGTATTATGGTAGTGTTATGCTGTTGCACAAGGAGCTTAACCTTCAGAAGACCAGGCCATATTCCATTTTTGCCGTTTTAGTTTTTCACTCCCACCTTCCCAGAGTCATAACTTTTTTTTAAAATATTTCCATTAATATAGCCTTATGAGGGCTTCATTCTCCAGGTCAGTAAGATTAGAATGATAACAAACCTGTATAGTTTTTCTTGCGTTTAAAAAAAAGAAAAAATTTAAAACCTTGAAAAAAATTCATCCCCCCCCCCACCATATTCTGACCCCTATAACTTTTTTGTAGTTATGCATACGGAGCTGTGTGAGGGCTCATTTTTTCAGGGACAATTTGTACTTTTCAGAGATACCATTTTGAAGTGTGCGTGACTTTTTGATCACTTTTTTAAGTGGGGAGTTGAAGTGACACAAAATATGTCAAATTGTCAATTTTTTTTTATGTTACGTCATTCTCAGTATGGGATTAATATTGTTATATTTTAATAGTACAAGAGTTTTTACATGTGGCAACCCCTGTTATGTTAATTTTTTTATTGGTTAAGTAGTCTTATTTTATGGAAAGTAGAGTGATTTGAACTTTTATATATTTTTATATTTTTAAAAACTGTTAACTGGCACTCATTAGACTGCCCATTGTGTTGACTGACGGCTATATAATCATCATTGCACACTTCAATATAACAATACAGTTCTGCCACCTAATGGCCTGTATTGTATATTCAACTAATAGCTGCCAAAGCCTGCTTGAGGCTTTAGGCTATTAGTACAGTGTAACAGGTTCCCCAGTCTCATCCGAGGAATGCTTCCAGACTGCTCAGATGCTGAGGTCACATTTGACCATGGCATCTGAGCGGTACAATATAGGAGATCATCCTTTTTTGCGCCGATGCTGGGAATTTGACCTCTACAGACCTGATATTGATGACCTATCCTGAGGATATGCCATCAACATTTATTACCCCAAAAACGAGCATGTGTAGTGTTTAAACCTAGTAATGTATGTAAACTGTGCAAAAAGCTGGTCCTATGGAACTGTTCTTGAAAATAGAGTAGAGGCTTTGGCCTATGCAGATACACTGCCTATTACACAATAGGTTTACCAAACATACTGTACATATCTACTAAATATGTATTTAGGTGCACATTTGAGAACTCGAAAACTCCTTTTTTTTTTTTTACAAAGATATGTTGGACATTAGGTCCATAAATCTAAAAATGTACATTGATCCACTTCATACAATAATTGTAAGAGAGTTCTGTTTTCTGCAGCATAGACATTAATGGGGGGGAAATTATACAATCAACTGATCTTTTGAGGTCATAATAAACGATCCTTACAACTTATCTACTGTATTTTATCATGTTTGTGTCACAAGTGACTGCAGTAATAGAGATATAGAAACATATGTTCTTTTGTAATTAGTGACCTTATGTCTATTTATTTTTCATATAATTTAACTTTTTTAATTCAACAATTCCTAATTCACTCTGCTTCCATCTAAGATGGCCAACAGGTTCTCAGGGTACCCTATGAACAATGTATTGTGATTGTCTTAGATGCACTCCCCTGCTGTCAAAGGGACCAACACTGATTACACCAGTCCTGTGTCTATCCTGACTGTGTCCTGTGACCAGGTGGCAGTGTGTGAGATGCTGGTGGCCATCTTAGGTTAAAGCAGAGTAAATAAGTGGAACCATGGTACTATGACTCAGGAGGAGGCCACCATCTACATATGTTGAAATACTGTTTAGAAATGCATAAAACAGCATAATATCCAACAATACAATTATACCAACATCAGAAGATTTGTAAGCTTAAAGATCAGCAAGTGTTTTCATGTGCAGTGCTGCTTCGTTGTCAATGACCACTGTCATCTAACATGTATAATTGGCAAGATACTTAGAACTAAAAATACTAGCAAGTGCAATATATCTGTCATAATGTACTATAATGTTGTGGCACAAAAAATCCACAGTGTGATCACAATAAAAATCCCTGCCCTGATCTGGTCAACGGTAGTGTCAATGCTTCTAGGACAGTGGTGGCAAACCTTTTAGAGACTGAGTGCCCAAACCACAACCCAAAACCCCCTTATTTAACGCAAAGTGCCAACACGGCAATTTAAAGGGGTTGTCCAGGTTCAGAGCTGAACCTGGACATACCCATCATTTCACCAAGGCAGCCCCCCTGACTTGAGCATTGGAGCAGTTCATGCTCCGATGCTCTCCCTTGCCCTGCGCTGGATCGCGCAGGGCAAGGGCTCTTTTATTTACAATAACACACTGCCGGGAGGAGGCTTCCGCCCAGCAGTGTGTTCGGTGATGTCACCGGTTTTGATGGGTGGGCTTTAGCGCTGCCCTAACCGTTTTACAGGCTAGGGTAGCGCTTAAGCCCGCCCATCAATGCCGGTTACATCACCAGGCTCACTGCTGGGTGGAAGCCTCCGCCTGGCAGCCCTATGGAGAGCTTGGTTCGTCACTGGAACTCCACAAAATGCCTTTTCCCTGCGCGATTGAGCGCAGGGCAAAGGAGAGCAGAGGAGCATGAACTGCTCCGATGCTCAAGTCAGGGGGGCTGCCTTGGTGAAAATGGGAATAACCCCTTTAAATCTGAATACTACAGTCCAATATTGTATATTTTCTATGTACTTTATCATTTAGCTATAATAGCCTGCCTGCATTCAATGAGCTGCCTGTGCTGTTCATAGTGCGCCCTGCGCTGATGAATGTCAGGAAAGGTCTAAGGCATATTGGTACACCTTAGAGACTTTTTCCAGGGTGCGGGTGCCCACAAAGAGGGCTCTGAGTGCCGCCTCTGGCACCCGTGCCATAGGTTCGCCACCACTGTTCTAGGATATGTAATTTAAATGGAACCTGTTACCATGAAATAGCAGTGTACTCTGAGGGCAGCATGTTATAGAGCAGGAGGAGCTGAGCAGATTGATATGTAGTTTTGTGGGGAAAGATTCTGTATAATTTATAATTTATTCATTTAAATTCCTGCTTATTCTGGTCTTTGAGATCAAGGAGCGATCCTATCAGTGATTGACAGCCTTCCCTCTATGACTGTGAATACAGAGAACGCTGTCAATCACTGATAGGACCGACTCCTTGACTTCAGAGCCCAGAATGAGCAGGATTCTACATGAATAAATTACAAGTTTTACTGAATCCTTTCCCAGAAAACGATATCAATCTGTTTAGCTTCTCCTGCGCTATAACATGCTGTCTGCAGAGTTGACTGAATTTTCATGTTAACAGGTTCCCTTTAAATGGAAAATTTCAACTGCAGAAGAATGGTTATAAAAAGCTTAGAGAGATGGCAACTGTGTGGGTGTCTTTCCTTGCAGAACAAGCTGATTATTTTATGTGTCTTTCCTTACAGTATCCAGGTGTGTCCTTTGATGCTTGGCCCGATCGCTGGAATTGCTGAAAGCCTTTTGACAGCCAGGATGCTGGCAAAGGTACGGCTTCTCTCCTGTGTGACTCCGTAAGTGAATCTTTAGATTTTCAAGTCTTGAAAACGCTTTCTTGCACCCTTCAAACTGTAGAGAGAAATAAAATACAGAGGAATGTTCCTTTTTTTTAATCACTCCTTAAACACATTCTATCTTGTTCTGGAAACTCCAGGGCATGGTTTAGGAGTTACTGTTTCATCAGTATTATAAAAAATTACTAGTGTCTTGTTATAAAAGGATCATACCTTTTCTGAAATCTGGCATACCTATGTAATTATCGTCACTGCCAATTTTAAAGACGGACCACACAAACTTCAGTAATTTTCGAGAAATGTATTTGCTGGAAGTTTCAGACCATCTTAAGTTTACGATGCTATGGCAGAAATAGCAGTGTGTATTTGAACAAAAGCTCTGAATCCATTTTCCAAGCAATGATTTTAAGCACATAATACTAGAAGTCACATGTTTTGTTGCTATCAAATGACCGGAACACAGTCAAAGTGTAGTTGAGAGCACAGTATAGCTACATGAGGACTACATGAGGAACATACAGTATGTATGCCCACTTTTTTAAAGCTGTTCCTGAAATGTGCAGCTTTCCCACTGCCTTTTGATTTGCAGTTTTTCTGAAAATCCGTTTTTGTAGATTACATTTTTAGATTAGTGTTTGATCATTTATGGGCAATCTAAAAAAGTCTTAGAAACATACCCACATTCACACTGAAGACCCTCACAAGCTAGCAAAATTTCATAAAAGAAAAAGATGAGCTACTATAGCGTCACTAGAAGCTTGGAGACAAATAATAGCCAGGCCTTCCTTCACTTGGAGCAAGAATTTGGCTACTGTACTTAAATACCATAGCCAAGGCAGAGAATGTTGGTGCTCCCTCTGGCACAAGGGATGAGGGATTTTCATGCCCTGCTGAATGTGGTATCTTGTGTGTCATAGCAAGTGGAATTATTTAAAAAAAAAATATTGAAAGGAAAAAAAAATGCATGAGCCGATTAAGAATTGTGTTTGTATCCCCCTACTTATTAAAATAGTGAAAATGAAAGTGCAGCCATTTCTGTGCCATGAATGGACATCCCTATCCTTAGGACTTTTATGGCATATCTAGTGCACGTCATAGACTTATTTGTTGGAAAGCTTTCACCCCTTTGCTAGGATCATACTAACTAAACAAACTTAGCTTCATGGTTCATACAGAATATTTGCATCTACTTAGGTTTCCATGTGAAAATCAAAAATTCCGTTCCTGCAGGCTTAAAATTGTTAATGGTAAAATGAATTGGTGTGGTTGTCTTTATAGATAAATACTGGTCTACCTAAGGGTACGGCCACGCAGTCAGGTTTCCTCATGCAGAAAGCAAAAATCAGGAGTGGATCATAAAAGTAATGAAAGTATAAAGGACGGATGCGGCTTCTCTTTTTTTAAATTCACTCCTAGCTTTCACTCCTGCATCAAGAAACTTGAACGTGTGGCCGTACTGTAATTGTTTCTATTCATGGGAACCTGGTTCTCTGGCTAGTTTCATTCCCTTAACGGTAATTTGCCTAAACAAAAGAAGAAACTGTATGCCTCTGTCACTTGAACATTTCCGAACATCTGCATTTCCTACAAAGTGGTTTTCTAACAATAATATAATACACAATAACAATGTCTTAATATGATGTTTCTTTTACTGCTATGAAAAAGAGGAGACATATTACATTTTTTTTCACCAGTTTTCCCCACTGCAGGCTTGGTTGTATCTAGAATGCATGGAGTCCTAGGAGAATTCAGGCCTGTCCCTTAGAACCCAGGTCTACCATCTCAGCAACCCTTACCCGAAACCTAACACACACAAAACCCCCCTAACCCCTTCCTACCCTGCAATGTAATAGTAAATTATGGGAAGTACATACTTTCCATAAGCCACTGTACTATTACGGTGCATTGTTGGCTTAGGCTTGGGAGCTGTGCTTGCGCCATTAATAGTGGACATCAGCTGTATAATACAGCTTGCACCCTACTCTTATTGCCAGGAGTGGAGATAACTCCCGTACACATATGGCCTGTGCTGACTGCATTTACAGTAGGTGATTAAAGAGGGCTTCCTCTCTCACCTTACATTCACTTGTACTATTGATTTATGCAAAGTGTGCTCAAAGTACAGTCCAACAGCGGCATAGAAGATATAGGGGGTGCAAAAGCAGTACTTTCACCCATGCCCTGAAGACTCCACCAGTATTTTAAATGACTCAGGGCTGATTAAAGCATTTGGGTACAGAAACCTCTAATTACTTCTCTGCTAATTACTACACAGATTGCAGAACCTTCAGTTTCTCTTGGGGTTTATTGCCCACTTTTACAATACATTTTGATTGGCAATAATATAAGCTCTGTGTTACAAGATCAACAACATCCCCACATGATCTTTTCACCACCACCTGAACCTGAACACAATCTGCAATGAACCGATTGCAGGGTATAACCCTCTGCGTCAGAACTAAGCGAAGACTATTGTTGGTCTTTACTTCGTTTTCTAGTCTTCATCATCTGCTAATGATAAAACAACATTGCTAATGGGCAACATGCTCAGCATTGTATTGTGAGCCTCAATAAGATGACTTGTTTATGGAGTGATTGAAAGGGTTATTAATCATTTTAACTTAAAATCATATAGAACTTTTTTTCCAATTACTTATAGATGTAGCCAAGCTAAAATTGACCCTGATAACACATATCACAGTGGTAGGCTACTTTCACACTGGCGTTGTTGTTTTCCCGTATTGAGATCTGGCAGAGGATCTCAATACCAGAAAAAAAAGTCTCTGTTTAGTCCTCATGCATTGTGAATGGAAAGAGATTAGTTTAGGATGCATCAGGAGGTCTTCCGTTCTGTCAGCATTCCGTTTTGTGACCAAACACAAAACAGTTTTCTTTAACCCCTGACTGCCCACTAACTATATACGTCCTATCTGCACATACCCCGTGCAGATACATATATATATGGTGAGGAAGCCCTTTAATCATAGCGTCAAACAGCGCTGGGATTAAAGCCCCTGCAATCTAGCAGGACGGGTGCTGGCTGTCAGACACAGCGGGGACCCTGAGCATAGGACAGGAGAGGTTTATTACCACTTCTGCCTTCTTCAGTGTCAGCAGGAGAGCAGTACATGAGCGCAGGGAGGGAGAGCAGAAAGCTGCTGAGCGCTTCCCCTGTTAGTCCCGGTGGTCACGTGACAGGGGCAGGAGCAGAGCTGCATAGACTAAGGAGACCCGACTGTGTGTAATGCCCCCACAGGGGGCTGTTTTCGCCTATAAATGGAGCTCCTGTGGATGCCCTAGTTACCGTGGAAACAGTGAGAAAAAAAAGTCTGTGTCCTTCAGAGGTCTTAATTACCTCATCGGAGACATATAAAAGAGACCGGTTTCTTCTGGCTACCTGCCTGAGCTATTACTCTGATGCCAGGTGCTCCTTATTTCACCCACCTGAATCTGTTACCGGGTCACTTTGTGGTTTCCTGATCTCCAAACTATGTCACCTTGCCACTCTGTGGTCTCCTCATGCTGCTGCCATATCCACACTAGGTCACCTTGCCACTCTGTGATATCCAGCTGCTGCCATCTCCACATTATGTCACCTTGCCACTCTGTGGTCTTCTCATGCTGCTGCCAGTTCCACACTATGTCACCTTGCCACTCTGTGGTATCCTCCTGATGCTGCTGCTACTGCCATCTCCACACTATGTCACCTTGCCACTCTGTGGTCTTCTGATGCTGCCACCACCTCCAAACTATGTCACCTTGCCACTCTGTGGTCTCCTGATGCTGCTGCCATCTCCACACTATGTCACCTTGCCACTCTGTGGTCTCCTGATGCTGCTGCTGTTACTGCCATCTCCACACTATGTCACCTTGCCACTCTGTGGTCTCCTCATGCTGCTGCTATATCCACACTATGTCACCTTGCTGCTCTGTGGTATCCTGCTGCTACCATCTCCGCAATATGTCACCTTGCCACTCTGTAGTCTCCTGATGTTGCTGCTGCTACTGCCATCTCCATATGTTGAGGAAGGGTTGAGACGTATGCGTGTATATCCATGCATGCCTGCAAACACGTGCGGGCATGTATGGTATATATATGCATACATTAACCACCGCATCATGGGGTGATGTGCGCAGATGTGCCCAGCATCTGCGCACGTCTGCCCATGGTGATCCCCAGGGGCTCATGGTGGCCCCAGTGGGAAATATGTGGTCCCTGGAAGCTGTGCCCCCTTATATTAGTATATATGTGTCCCCTTATAGTTAGTATATATTTCCTGTATGACCGTGTATATATTGGCCCTGTATGGCAAGTGGGGACATATGCATGTCCCCTGTATGTGAAGCCCCAGATATATGCGAGGGTGTGTGTATATATAGATATGTGTGTATGTATTTGCACATGTGTCTATGTATATACACTTATGTCAGTATGACAGTATGTATGTGGGCTTATTACTGCCCATTCATACCCCCGGTTCAATTCCAACTGTTATCAGCAGAGTTGTTTAGAGTAAAACTTGTGCTGATAGCCTGTAGGATAACAGCTGATTAGCATCTAGTCCCCTTTTGTTCAGGCCTAAAGCAATCAGACACTTTGGCACCATTTGTGAGGGGACCTTCTAACCAGAGACATCAAAAACCACACTATGATGTCACATGCCTGAGGAAGGAGGAGGGGGCTGTTTTGGGGCTATAATAACCCAAACCGAACAGAGGCCTTCCCTTGCAACCAGACTGGATTCAGAGACACATGAGGACTGCTGCCTGAAGGAAGAGAGGCCCATTTTGGCCCTGGAGATGGCTGAGTATACGCTGGCATGGCATTGTACCTCCCTTGCAGTGCCAACCATATTCTGTGCCCCTGATGTCCCTAACCCATTAACCCCTTCCCTGCCAGAACCCCAGCTCTCCTGCTGGTATTAACCTCAGCACTCACTGGCAAATGACCCTTGCAGTGCTGAATCTATACCCTCTTGTAACCCCGTAGGGACAGTATAGAGCTAGGCGGGTGGGTTGTTATACTTGTATGTGTGTATTGTATAGTTAGTTTATGGGTGGAATTGGGAACTTGTAGCGTAGTTTGAGTATTGTATATGTGTAGTGCTGTGTATTGTTAGTGTATTGCGTGCTTAGTGTGTTAAATAAATACCGTTATATTTGTACCCTTTGTGTAGCGTGTACTTGTTAGCGGTAGCAAGTTAGTAAGGCGCATGCAGCTAGTATTAGTGATTAGTGTAAAGCATAGCGAAAGTATTGTGTATTTATTATATAAAGGCATAAATAGGCGGAGTCATCACTAGACGGCTCTTCCTATTTATGAATATTAATTGGCGATATTCGCATAATATTGCTAATTAATATTCCCCCCTTACATTGGCGAGTCAGGCCCACTGCTTAGATTTTGAAATCTGTGTTTGGTTTTGAGGTTAGAGGTCGGCCATCCTGTGAATTATCAGGCAAGAGAGACGTGGTCAGCGGTCTGAGCGTCTAGGAGAGACGTGGTCAGCAGTCTGAGCGTCTAGGACCTGATAATTCGGACAGGTAACGCGACTCTTCCTCACAACACCAAACGCAGATCAAAATCTTTAGTAGAGAATCTATGTTCTATCTGTGAATTAATATTTTGCTATTTGCTTTGCACGGTAACTACACCGCTCGAGTGATTGCGAGGGAGAAGAGGATACGTCACTGGAAGAGATCCATCTTCGTGGGAGCAGCGTACAAAGTCAAGCTGGTCGGGAAGAGGTGTTCCGGGAAAATGGACTTCTTCCAAGCAGCTGCGAGGAGGTACGGCCCCAAGGAGAAGATGGATGCTCAAACGGTGAGTATGGACTTCCCCACACTGCAACACTTGAGCAAACACAGTACATTCAATCCCATCCTCCCCACCACATACAAGTCAGCAGAAATGCTGTGGTCCGATTTGTTGGCACAGGCTTGTAGTTATGACAAGCTTTGTGTTAACAAACGGACGGTGTTGAATAAGGCCACTAAACGGCTTCGGATGCTAGCCAAACTCGTTCATACGTTTGAGGCTAGCATCTGTAAGCCAAAGGAAGTGGCGCTGGTGTCTCAGTCAACAGAGACAATTCCTCCGGCTGTTCACTGCCAGTGCTGTGCCAATAGTTCCGACCAGGTTTCGGCATTGCGGGCACAGCTGGCGGAGAATGTGCAGTCTACTGTTGACCGAGATGCGCAGGTGGCTCGAATACAGTCACAATTAGTGGAAATGCAGAAGCAGAAGGAGGAAATTGAGGCTCAGTTGACTCAGTCTTATACTGAGGTCAAGGCCTTCAAGGAACGCACTGCCTCTACTAGTGTGACGGTAGCCAAATTGAAGGCTCACGTTGCTGTAAGCTCCCAGATAATAACTGGCATGCAACAGGTCATCACCAAGTTGGTGCCGGCCCTTTCTTTTCCCATAAAGTCAGGGTCGGAATATCCCAAAATTTTGCCCTATGCAGGGCAAATAGGGGGGAGAGTAGTCTGTGACAGGCCAAATCACCAGACCAAGCCTGTCCAGACTAACAGAGATTTCTCCCTGACTTTGGGGAAAAGAAACATCGTGAAAAGTGCCTCCCTGAAGATGGAACAATTCAGGGAGCGCGGTTGCAGTGTGGACGGACCTAGGCCACACCGGGCAAACATCAAATGCTTTGCTTGTGGTGGCTTGGGTCATATAGCGAAGCACTGCAAAACACACAGGACAGAAAGCCCAATCAGGTGCTTCAGGTGTGGGAACAAAGGACACATTGCAAGGAATTGCCCTTGTGCAAGTAATTGCAATGTGTCCAGTGATGGGATTCAGGTAGCAAATCGTGCAGCGGGGTCTAGTCAGCTTGGCCATAAAGGGGTAACCTCTTGGCAGCATCATCAGCTGCTGAGGAGCCAGAGTGGCCAAGCTAGGCTAGGCAACATTTGACACCCCTGTACTATTTGTTACACCGTTTGTTCCCTATACATGTCCATGTTGTGTGTTTTTGTTGTCCATTGTAACGTTCTCTTTGATGTTGATGGTGGTCCTTGTCTATGAGTGTGTTCCACCAGGCTGATTTATGTAGTGTTGTAATGTCCCGTCTGCTGTCTTGTTTCATTCTGTGTCCCCTTGGAGCGGAGCAGTGTTATACTGTGGATCGAGAACGTATAGGGTCGCGAGCAGATAATATCACACGGGAAATCCTGCTGGTCGGGAGAAGGCATAAGGACCTTCTTCATGCAGCACACAAAGGATGATGTGATATTATTCAGGGCAACCAGGGTCTCGGATCGATACAGATAACACTGTTGTGCTCAAGGTTTTCGGTAGGGCTGTGTTGCGCTGGGGAATGGGGCGGACAGACAACATTGGTGTAATGTTGTGCTGCGCACTTAAATCTAGTCCGAGCAGGTAGCACAGCTCTGATAGGGATTGGACGCGGAGTGTTTGGCAGCAGAGTGTGGACTGTGTTCTTGTGTTGTGGGGTCCTGGGGAGCCGGGGCATGCCTATGCCGTTGGTTCCGCGGGCCTCCACAAGATGGGATCGCAGGGGGAAGTCAGCCTGGGTACACATGAGTGGACAGGGATGCGGTGCCATCAAGATGGTGCTTTGTCCACAGAACTCCAGTTATCCTAACCTAGTAGGGAGGCCATCCTTATCTGTTGGTACAGAGGGATGTGTAGCAGAGGACACGCTCCTCTGAAGGTAGGGTGTTCAGACACCAGTGTTGGGATAATGAGGAGTCCTGTGAGACAAAGGGCAGCCCAATACCTTTCTCTACCCATGGGTCAAAGGTATTGGTGCTGGGAATTTTTGTACATTTAACTGCACCGTTAGGGGAGAAATTCCCCTGGGAGCGCCTGGTATTTTCTTCTGCCATAGGTTTTATATGGAGCGGAAGAAAAACCCAGGAGAGGCCACGGAAGAGGCCAGCTATTCCCCCTGACGCTCTTGGGAGGCTCCAGAGGATCCCACTGGATTTTGGCAACCAAGCGACCTCTGCCTAGAGGTGTTCTAGAGATGGAAGACTGTGCCACAATCCAGCGGGAGCATTATTTAAGGCTCTGGAGGAAGATTCGGAGACGTTCGGGTGGAAGAGCACTTGTTTCACCCAGTGAAACTTCTTCTGGTTCTGGTGATCGTCATCTACAGTCGGAGGGTCAAGGGACTTATTGACCAAAATACACCAGAACCAGACAGAACTGTACAGAACTATCCGGAGGAGGAGGCTCAGGACATAACCAAACATGGTTCCTGTAGCCAAATATTATTGTATGGACACGTTTTGTTTTGAATGGGGGTTCGGGACGTATAACATGTACTACCCTGAAACCCCATAGCACATTGTATTGGATTTTGTTTGTCGGTCGATGGTGTACCCATAGACACTCTAGGTACAAATGTGTGACAGCCCAAAACTCGCCCAACGCACTGCGGTGAGCTATATTTTGACTGTACACATTTGTATCCTATAGTCGTTTCCCATTGACACAGGGGTCTATGACCTACCTGTGTCTTTGGAGGTAGAGAGGAATGCCAGGTTGCATGAGTCTCTATGGGTACACATACATATAATGATTTTGGTGGTGTTGGGAGGGATGTGACATGTATTTTGTGTGAATGGGGATAAGGTTAGGTCACGATAGGGACAGGATCATTCATTTGCCACCTTGAACCCTGGAACAGTGAAGTTCTTAAGGGAAGGGCTGGATGTGTAGTGTGGCGGAGGTGTTCTCCGCAGTAGAATTTAGGTACTATGACATCACCGCTTAAGAGTCTGACCTGCCTTGTAAAGACCTATTAATCTGTCCACGGGAGAACCGCACCCGTCAAGATGGAAACAGACGTTGGAAAGTTGTGATAGAAGAAAGTTGGGACTGAGACTGAGGGTGAACCCGCTCCAGATTCCTTGGAGGCGGGCCATACCGGAAGATCGGCATAACTACCGAGAGACTGTGGGGGTGTGGCCACTCCAAAGTGGGGGTGGCTGACACCAAGAGACGGATAAAAGAAAGGCCAGTTAAAGACTGTAAGGGTGAACCCGCTCCAGAATTGGGGGGGACGAAGATACCTGAAGATCGGCAGAATTACCGAGAGACTGTGGGGGTGTGGTCACTCCATAGTGGGGGTGGCCGACACTAAAAGACTGTTAAAGAGATTGTGGGTGTGTGGTATCCTAAAGATGTCAAGAAGAAGACTGTATCCTGTGGACGGAGGAGTAGGTTACGGTGAAGGGCAGGTCGGAGGAAAATGGATTAGGGATGTCTAAGTACCTAAAGAACAGTGTACACTACAGTTCTTCCTGAACTTCCACCTAGGATGGGGTTGAGGGGGGGGGGGCAAATATATCTCAACCCGTTCCCCCAATATATTGTCGTATTATATAGTCCGACAACAGGGGGATTGTTGAGGAAGGGTTGAGACGTATGCGTGTATATCCATGCATGCCTGCAAACACGTGCGGGCATGTATGGTATATATATGCATACATTAACCACCGCATCATGGGGTGATGTGCGCAGATGTGCCCAGCATCTGCGCACGTCTGCCCATGGTGATCCCCAGGGGCTCATGGTGGCCCCTGTGGGAAATATGTGGTCCCTGGAAGCTGTGCCCCCTTATATTAGTATATATGTGTCCCCTTATAGTTAGTATATATTTCCTGTATGACCGTGTATATATTGGCCCTGTATGGCAAGTGGGGACATATGCATGTCCCCTGTATGTGATGCCCCAGATATATGCGAGGGTGTGTGTATATATAGATATGTGTGTATGTATTTGCACATGTGTCTATGTATATACACTTATGTCAGTATGACAGTATGTATGTGGGCTTATTGCTGCCCATTCATACCCCCGGTTCAATTCCAACTGTTATCAACAGAGTTGTTTAGAGTAAAACTTGTGCTGATAGCCTGTAGGATAACAGCTGATTAGCATCTAGTCCCCTTTTGTTCAGGCCTAAAGCAATCAGACACTTTGGCACCATTTGTGAGGGGACCTTCTAACCAGAGACATCAAAAACCACACTATGATGTCACATGCCTGAGGAAGGAGGAGGGGGCTGTTTGGGGGCTATAATAACCCAAACCGAACAGAGGCCTTCCCTTGCAACCAGACTGGATTCAGAGACACATGAGGACTGCTGCCTGAAGGAAGAGAGGCCCATTTTGGCCCTGGAGATGGCTGAGTATACGCTGGCATGGCATTGTACCTCCCTTGCAGTGCCAACCATATTCTGTGCCCCTGATGTCCCTAACCCATTAACCCCTTCCCTGCCAGAACCCCAGCTCTCCTGCTGGTATTAACCTCAGCACTCACTGGCAAATAACCCTTGCAGTGCTGAATCTATACCCTCTTGTAACCCCGTAGGGACAGTATAGAGCTAGGCGGGTGGGTTGTTATACTTGTATGTGTGTATTGTATAGTTAGTTTATGGGTGGAATTGGGAACTTGTAGCGTAGTTTGAGTATTGTATATGTGTAGTGCTGTGTATTGTTAGTGTATTGCGTGCTTAGTGTGTTAAATAAATACCGTTATATTTGTACCCTTTGTGTAGCGTGTACTTGTTAGCGGTAGCAAGTTAGTAAGGCGCATGCAGCTAGTATTAGTGATTAGTGTAAAGCATAGCGAAAGTATTGTGTATTTATTATATATAGGCATAAATAGGCGGAGTCATCACTAGACGGCTCTTCCTATTTATGAATATTAATTGGCGATATTCGCATAATATTGCTAATTAATATTCCCCCTTTACACCATACTATGTCACATTGCCACTCTGTGGCCTCCGGATGCTGCGCCATCTCCAAACTATGTCAGCTTGCCACTCTGTGGTCTCCTCATGCTGTTGCCATCTCCACACTATGTCACCTTGCCACTCTGTGGTATCCTCCTGATGCTGTTACTGTCGCCACCTCCAGACTCGGTCATTGTGCCACTCTGTGGCCTCCTGATGCTGCCACCACCTTCAGACTCGGTCATTGTGCCATCCTGTGGCCTCCTCATGCTACGTCCACCTCAACACTATGTCATAGGGCTACTCTGTGGACTTCTCATGCTGTTCCCACCCTCCCCACTTCATGACTAGGCCACTGTTTTGCCTTTCGGCCTGGCTGACATAATGATTTATTTTACCTTTCTTCTGATCTGTCAGAAGGAAGGAAAAATGAGACGCACAACGGATCCTGTCTGTGTAGCAGCTGTAAGGCCTGTATGGTCCCATCAGAATTGGCTTATGATTCGGTAGCCAAAAGCAGGAGGGGGTACAAAACACAGAAGACATGCAAATATTCCATTAACGTGTCATCTCGGTTTTACATCTGTTTTTTTTTTTGGGCATTAGCAATATTGATAGATTATTGAGCAAATGCTGACCGAGTGAAGGCGTATGCTCCACAGACAGGATTTAATTTGAGTATTGAGATCCTCTGCTGAATCTCAATACCGGAATTAACAACATAAGTGTAAAAGTAGCCTTATCTTGTGCTATCTTTTGACAAAAGCCATTGAAATACATTGAAAGAGTTAGTTAACATTTTTGTGCCGTTTTTTACTTAGGCTACTTTCACACTGCCATTTTGATTTCCGTTTGTGAGATCCGTTCCAGTTTTGCCCTAATGCATTCTGAATGGATAAGGATCCGCTCAGAATGCATTTGGAAGCGGACACCAAAACACTGCTTGTAGCGTTTTGGTGTCCGTCTGATAAAACAGAGCCAAACACAATGTAAGTCAATGGGGACGGATCCGTTTTCACTGACACAATATGGCACAATAGAAAATGGATCCGTCCCCCATTGACTTTCAATGGTGTTCAAGACGGATCCTTTTTGGATGCATGCAGTTGTATTGTCGGTGCGGATCCGTCTGTGCATATCGATGACGGATCCGCACCAAACGGCAGTGTGAAAGTAGCCCTAATGCACTAACCAGCAAGTTTAACTTGGCTGCATCTGTATTTTTGAACAAGAGCTTGTTTTAAGCATTTACATGAGAAATTATTTTAAGAGTTCAATGGCAACTATAAATTCAGTTCAATGAAATGCATAATGGGCTCTGTCATATGTTAACTACACATTTCCACTAAATTGCTGTATATGGATCATCATACTTTATGCTGTGATGACTAAGGAATAAATTATTCTTGCTATATCAAAAACACAACAGCTGAACTGCACACAAAAGGTTATATACCATAACCTGACGTATGCAAAAAATTATTATTTATAATACCAAACATCTCAATTGTCATATACCACAATCATGCACAACTTTGTGTTAAAAACATTTAAAAAACTAATAAAAAAAATACTTTGCATGCGTCATATATGCACCATAGCCTGAAGACTTTTACAGAGACTAATTCATCACGATTGTTTGGTTTCTGAGTGATTGTTGCCATTGTTTATAGTTTTTTGGTGATCACGATGCCATGATACAAATCATTGTAAACAATTGATTAGGGGGCACACTACAATAGAAATGGAGTGCACTGGCGGTTCAATACAACAGTAGTACTCCAGACAGGCCACATGGCCCATGAAAACCCCAATGAAATGCACATCCACTAAAAGTAAAAACAATATATACCTTTTATTAAGCTACAAAAACACACAGACATAAATAAAAATTGTATACAATATAGCACGTACTGGTACAAAATAAGACCAGACACCAACACAGCTCCCACCAAAAGCCACAAATATGGGCACAATGTGTGTTGTCCAAAAAAAACTGTATCCAATAGTATACAGCAAAGATGCACTGTAGAATCCAAAATAAATGATAAATGATAATATGGCATTAAAACGCCTAGTACCTGGATAAGATAAAGGTAAAACGACTACCAAGGTGGGCCTGGGTCAAGAAAATTATGGCCCACGCATTTCGCCGGGGAAGTCCAGCTTCCTCACGGGAAGAATCTCTTCTCCGCAGGCATCGAGGATCCTACTGAGACTGATCAGGTTATTAGATTACCTGCCATAAGTTTTCCAACTACTGACCATTCGTCAATAGATTGAAAACTCTTGGTGTGAGGAACTATCTTTATAGATCCTTCAGAAATAATTTTTTAGCTTTTTTAAATGGTAAATGGTTTTGTAGTTTCTTATTTTATTACATTTGCAACATGCATTTGTCATGTCTTGTAAAGAAATCACCACAAATAAATGCCGTACCCAGGGCATGCTGCATTTATAAAAAAAAAAAAAAAAAACACCACTGCCATAAAAAGGGTCACAAAAATGCTACAAAAATAAAAATGCTTTATTTGTAGTATGTTTTATTTTTACTATACGGAGATGTGGTTAAGCATGCACCCTTCCACTCTATTCAAAGTCTATAGCACTACCAGAAACAGCCAAGCACACGGAGATCCTCCATTCTGGAGATCGATGGGGTCCCAGTGGTTGGACTCCCAGCAATCTTGTATTTCTAACCTATCCAATAGATAAGTGATTAATGCTTCTGGTAGGAATACCCTTTTATGGGGTTTATCAGGTTTCATTTGGGGTTTCAATATTTATTTTTTATCAGATAAATACTCATAGTATAAAAACAAATAATAGTTACATATATTTCCCATCCAGACTGACATATACGGTAAATACATTGGTCATCCATATCACTGAGGGGAACACATGGGAAAAATTTACATTTAACAAGCAAATGTTGCTATACAGAATATAACTAAATTTAGCAAATGTGTCTTAAGGTAAAGTATTTTATGGTTTAACCATAACATTCCTTTGTGAAGTGCTCAGAAGTCAAAAACTGTGGTTTCTGGTTTCAGTACATGTGATTTTCAGGATTACTGAATTTTTTTGATGTTTGTATGATTTACATGAATGAGCTAAATGAGCCCATGAGACAATAGGGGTCATATTTTAATAAGTCAAGATACTTTGCAAAAAAACAACAACAACATGATGTCCCTGCTATTACTAATTCTTTATACTTGCCACATATGGGCAGCAGAATGAGCGACTGAGCTTATCGTAGTCTCACAGATATTGACATCAGAAGGCTGAAGAATGCATAGAATATTTATGCTAATCAATGTCCCTATCCATTAGTCATGGGGCTGCATTAATGGAAAGAAGAAGCACATCGACAGAGTAAAAATCAGCCAGCAGCTGGTGGATTGGGCCTCAGAACCACGACAATTTGTGGTAGCATAGATTCCACTAGGTATTGTAATCATTCTGCAGATAGATTGGGCCATGCACACAGAATAGCTTCTAACAGTTACCAAAGATTAGAAGGAGCTACTGATATGCTCTGAATAGTCCGTTCTACCTCATTCCAGGGATGCTCTATACCATTTATATCTAAAAAACTGTGATGGCTAGGAAAACTCGCTGTCATGTTCCTGGAATCAATCCATGACTACCCTTGTTGCCTGGTGCATTGTCCTACTGAAAGTCGTCTTCTGTCATGAAGGGATCAACTTGACTGGCCATAATGGTAGGCCCTACACGATTACTGCACCTCCACCAGCCTGAACTATTGGTACCTGAGAGGATTCTTGCTCCTTGTACCCAATTCTGACATTCCCATCAACATGGTGCAATAAAAAATCTGGATTCATCTGACCAGGCAATATTTTTGCACTGCGTAGTGATGCAACTTTTGCATCCTTTTGCCCACTGGAGGACTTTGGGGGTCATTTATTAGGACTGTCATTTTAGACGCCAGTCTTGATACCCTTTAGCTGGTGGTGGATGCACCGAATGGTTATGTAGGGGCGCCGGCCTCCCCATAACTTCGGCTTATCCACCACCTGTCTAAATCTACGCCAGCTCCCTTGCTGACATAAATTTAGACCATTTTCTATGCCTAAACCAGGTGTGGAAAAAGACAAATGAGATGGGCCTACCAACCCGCCTCCTTCCCCGCCCATGTCATGTGAGTGGCGAAAAGTCACAAATTGTGGCGCAAATAACCTTTGAATCTGCTACAGATATATGCCAGAAAGTGGCGTATATCTGTTTATAAATGACCCTTTTGCTATTTTCTTTTGATAGAAATAGCGCTCAAACTAGTTGTTTGCTGTAATACCAAATCCTTGCTAAGGAATGATGAGTTGTGCATCCAGACGAATTAACTGGAGCATCAGCATTGTATTCAGCTGCAATTGACTTGACTATGCACCGCCTGTTCATCAGAACCATTCTTCAAATCCTCCTCTGAACCCTTTTGTTCATGAGTTGTTTACACCCACAGGATCCCCTTTCACTGGAGGTTTTTCCTCGATCACTCCATCCTTGGTATAAACCCCAGCATGTTGGCAGTTTTTGCATGGTTACGACAACCCTGAAACCCAGCAGCAGTGGCTGTGCTTGCACACTATAGAAAAAAGTGCTTGACTATGTGAACCTCCACCATCCCGTCCCAGCCATCAGAGATGCCTGTGCTTTTTTCTATACTGTGTAAGCACAGGCACTGCTGCTGGATTGCGGGGTGGTTGTAACCATGGAAATGAGCAGTGTATAATGTGATGGAAAAATGAATTAAGCCAGAGACAATATGGACAATCACAGTACATTAGTAAATGCCTTGTGTTAACTTTTTCTACATAATAAATGCCATTTACTGAAGTGAGACAAGCCCTTTAACAAACTCAAAAAGCATATGAAGATAAGAGATGCATGTAATATAATAGCAGAGAGAACTGACATATAGGGGAGATTTATCAAACTGGTGTGAAGGAAAACTGGCTTAGTTGCCCATAGCAGAAGAGCTCAGAGGAGCTCTGAAAAATGATAGGTGGAATCTGATTGGTTACAATGGGCAACTAAGACAGTTTTCCAGTTTTGATAAATCTACCTCATAGTCTGTCCTGCAAGCCAGTATCTGGTGATTAGCATATATAGCGTATACTGTACCTACTTACTATACACAAAAAACTCAACTCTATTCAGGGGCACACAAACAGGGTCTGGACCCCCCCCAGAACCATTTTTTTAATTTATTTTTTTATCACTCAGGGCCACACCGCCGATCCTGGATCTAAGTGAGAGCGGCAGTGGGGGCAGTAGGAGATGAGCGCTTCCAATGTAGGAAGAACCATGGGGGCATCTAGGGGCATTTTTTTGACTGACACATTATAGGGGGCACCTGGTGGCACTAAGGCGGCATTTCTTACTGGTCCATTTGGGGTGGGGCATTTCTTACTGGGCCCATTTTGTGGGGGCACTATGAGGGCATTTCTTACTGGCCCATTTTGGGAGGGGGGCACTATGGGGGCATTTCTTACTGGCACATTATGGGGGGGCACAATATTGGGGTATCTGGGAGCATTTCTTACTGGCCTATTTTTTTGGGGGGTGGGGGCATTTCTTACTGGCACATAATGGGGGGCACTATGAGGGAGAGGAGCACTATGGGGGCATTTCTTACTGGCACATTATGGGGGAGAGGAGCACTATGGGGACATCTGGGGGCTCTAAAGAGGCATTTTGTTTACTGGTACATTATGGGGAGCACTATAGCATCTGGTGGTACTAAGGGGGCATTTTTTTACTGGCACATTATGGGAGGAACTATAGAGAAGAGCGGCACTATGGGGCATCTGGTGGAGCTATAGGGGCATTATTTGGGGGCACAATGGGGGAGAGGAGCACTATAGGGGCATTTTTTACTGGCACATTATGGGGGGCACTATGCTGGAGAGGAGCACTATGGGGACATCTGGTGGCACTAAAGGGGCCTTTTTTACTGACACATTATGGGGCACTATGGTTGTATCTGGTGGCACTAAAGGGGCATTTTTTACTGGCACATTATGGGAGGCAATATAGGGGAGAGCAGCACTATGAGGCACTATGGGGGCATCTGGTGGCACTAAGAAGGGGCATTTGTTACTGGCACATTATGGGGGAGAGGAGACCTATGGGGGGCATCTGGTGGCATTAAGAAGGATATTTGTTACTGGCACATTATGCGGGAGATGAGCACTATAGGGACATCTGTTGGGCGCACTAAGAAGGGGCATTTTTTTACTGGATTATTATGGGGGGCACTATGGGGGAATTTACTGGGGCACTATATAGGGGTATTTTATACTGGCATGCATTATGGGGACATTAGCTCAACTGCGGGTAATAAGAGGGAGTATTTCTTGTATTGTCAAATTATAAGGAGAATTATTACTACTAGGGGGCATTATGGTGAGCTTTACTACTACTGAGGGGCTATGGGGAACATGATTACTGGTATGGGCACTATGGGTGCATTATTACTAGTAACTGTGCTCTGGCAGATAATTTCTATTAGTGGGATTTTGGGGAGCACTGTTACTTTGGTGGGCACGCTGGCACAGCATCAGCTTAGCAAAATTATTTTTAGTGGACATTATGTTTGTACTTTTAGTGTCCGGGACACTATTTATTGGGTGCGGTTATTTTTTTAGAGCACTGTGTGCCAATAATTGTTGAAGGGGGCACTATATGTGTGGTACTAGTATTTTCAGGGGGACAGTTTCTGCAGTATAGTATTGGGGAGCACAGTATTTGGCGTGGCAGGAAAGGGTGTTCAGAAGATGTGAAGATGATGGAAACTTAGAAAAATAATGTCTGTCAATCTCTGCAAAGACAAAAGATGGCTGAGAATCATCATGGTGGTCTGGTCTGAATGGAGAAGATGAGAAAAGAGAATGTCTACATCAAAGGTGACATCACTGGATGTAAGATGTATGTGGCACTATGTAGGAGAGGAGAAAGAGTCAGACTGGCCCACCGGGGAGCCGGTGAAATCCCCAGTGGGCCTCTTGCCTGCATGCTAATATCCCATCTCTTATTCCTTGGCTAGCTGTGGTGCCTGTTAACCCTTACCCTCTTATCCAGCAGCTGGTGTTCATGCAGCCAGACATTCCCAGGGCTGGTGTAAATGATGCAGCTGTATAGTCAGGGACGAGGTCGGAGAGGGAGGGTTGTCAGGCCATGCAGTGCTTACAGCTACAGTACAGGGTGCTCAGTCCTGCCTTGTGCCCAACCCTCTAGCTGCAGGAATCCCCTTCCACTGCATGATGAGCCCCAGGAATCCTGCATATGTGTAGTATATTCACAAGCGCCACTGCCTGTGTAATAAGCAGTGCAGCGCTCACAACAGGGCCAGAAATGGTCATCTATGTGCAGCAAGTGGAGAAATGATTTCTGAGATTATCTCACCTCTTGTCATTTTGTATGGCTGGGGCAGCACTGTGGGCCCCATCTTCTTCAACTGTGGGCCCCGCCTCCTGACCTGTAAGTGTGTGAATCATCACACTGATGACGCTGCGCACACACAGAGCGGGAACAGCCCTGCCACCCGCCCATATTCTTTGTGATTGCAGAGCTCAGCAGCGGGATCATGATGACCAGGCAGACACAAGAAGAGCCAAAGAAGAGAAGCACAAGGAGATGTTTCAAATAAAGCAAGCTGAGAAGTATGCCCAGACCACTCTCCTTCCAGCCAAAGACCGCGTGCTTCCCGTGGCCGTATTGCGGACCGCAAACAGCGGGTCCGCAATACATAGGCACCGGTTCGTGTGCATTCCGCATCACGGATGGGGACCCATTCACGTCAATGGGTCCGCAATCACGGTGATGCGGAACGGAAGCTCGGAACCAAACCCTTCGGAAGCACTACGGAGTGCTTCCATGGGGTTCCATTCCACAAAAAGATAGAACATGTCCTATCTTTTTGTGGAACGGACGGATTTGGACCCATTCAAGTTGAAAGGGTCCGGATCCGTCCCGGCTGCCGCACGAATGTTCTCCGTGCATTGGGGACTGCAAACTGCGGTCCCCAATGCACGGAACGGAACACATACGTTCCTGTGCAAGAGGCCTAATAGGTAGTTATAGTCAGTTGCAGGCTTTGAGGACCTGCTGGGTGTTATAGTTTTCTTACTACAAAATGCTGTACTCCTAGGGCCCGTACCATGTACACATGACCTATTTTGATGCTCTCACAATCCGCAATGTACTGTATACTGCAACTGCAAAAGTGTACTGTTCAATTTAGATGCCATGGATCCGCTTGCGTCTTAGCTCCTTTGAATACAGCTAAGCAGCAAATGGACACCATGCAGACCTCCGCACTGCAAACTGCACCGCTGCCTCCCATTGAAAACAATGGGAAGCAGACACCACATTGCCGCTGGACAGGGTTGCTCCTGTGTCCATGAGAAAAAATAGATGTGTCCATGATTATTTTCTTTTAGGCTTGTGGTACTTGACTAGATTATTTTGGTACCAATTATCATCACCTTACAGCTCACAGTAAATGCTGGTGATTAGTGTTCATTGCAAATATTCTATTTGCTCATTTTGATCGCCAATATCAGCATTTCGAAAATTCGTGAAGATGTAGAATATAGTGCTATATATTCGTAATCGCGAATATTCTACATTTTGTTTTCATCAGTAACCTCCCTTCTTGCTTGTGGGCCAATGAGAAGGCTGCAATATCTTTGTCTGAGCTTGGCAACATCCCTAGCAATCAATAGGAAAGTTGCCTACCCTTTACTATATAAGAACCTCCCCAGCAGCCATTTTCTGCAGTTTTTTTTTTCAGTTCTGAGAGAGAGAACAATGTCATTGCTGTGCTCTGTGCATTCATCTGGATCCTATTCCTTATCCAATTACATTAGATAGTTAGTTAGCTCATATATATAATACAGAAAGTTAGTGGGAGATCTATAGTGTAGCTGATAGGTTCTTGTGCAGGGTGTTAGGTAGTGTGATAGGAATTACTGTTTCTCTGCTGTCCATACATACATGCTACAGACATAGTGCTGTGATGTCACAACAATACTTAGTGCACCAATCAGTAATATCTACTCAGACCTGATAAAAGGGGAAGTTGCATGTATTGCGCAAAAAATATGCACATCATTAGTGCCGATTTGCGCAATTGCGAAATTAAATACGAGATCACGAATTCTAGAATTCGCAAATTTATTGCGAATATTATGCAACAAATTTGCGAAATATCGCAAAAACGATTATTGCATATGCCGCTCATCACTACTGGTGATGAGGTTTATCAGTATATTACCCTATAGACATGCATGACAACTAAAAGTCTATACGGTATACAAAGAAATTAAAAGAGTTGTCCAGGCATCCTGAGAAATATACACGTTCCGTGGACCTGTGGAAGAAATTTGGTTTCATTACTACTTACCTGTCCTTTGCTCTGTCAATACCCCTACACTCGATCAAAACTAATAGCCCAAACAAAATACACAGAGTATGATATAAAATATATCAAAATGTATTTATTGAAACATGATCACATAAAATGTATAAATATAAAAGGTGGAAAACAGTACGGGGATCAGTTGGAATAGTCTATAATACATTTTGATATATTTGATATCATACTCTATGTGTATTTTGTTTGGGTTATTAGTTTTGATCGAGTGCGGGAGTGCATTAGTGTTGCTACTAGGCCCTTATTGTATTGTATATAATTTTCAGAGGTACAGTACTGTTTGGATTTATACTTTGCTCTGTCAATGCCGCTGTCCCAACTACAGTTGCACAGGCCACGTGCTCTTGTCCAGACCGGATGTGTGCGCTTCTCTTCCTGTTCACATGTATTTATTAATATATGCAGCATATTAACTAATGCAAATGAACAGGAAAAGCACACACATCCATTTGGAACAAGAGCTCGTGGCCTGTGCAACTGCAGCTGGGACAGCGGCATTGACAGAGCAAAGGACAGGTAAGGCTACTTTCACACTAGCGTTCGATCGGATCCGTTCTGAACGGATCCGTCTGCATTATAACTTAAAAATTAAAATTTTCTAATTGTGAAAGTAGCCTGAGCGGATCCGTTCAGACTTTACATTGAAAGGCAATGGGGGACGGATCCGCTTGAAGATTGAGCCATATGGTGTCATCTTCAAGCAGATCCATCCCCATTGACTTCCATTATAAGTCGGAACGGATCCGCTCGCCTCCGCACGGCCAGGCGGACACCCGAACGCTGCTTGCAGCGTTCGGGTGTCCGCTCACTGAGCGGAGGCTGAGCGCTGGCAGGCGGATGCATTCTCAGTGGATCCGCCTCCACTGAGAATGCATTAGGGCCAGACGGCTGCGTTCAGGGCCGCTTGTGAGCCCCTTCAAACGGAGCTCACGAGCGGACACATGAACGCAGGTGTGAAAGGAGCCTAAGTAGTACTGAAACCAAATTTCTTCCACAGGTCCACGGAACGCGTGTATTTCTCAGGATACCTTTAGAACCTTTTTAAGAATTTGCCTAAAATCGCACAGCCATTAACAGTAAGTAGTAAAGAGGGTAATTTACTCATATTGGGCGTATTTGTGTCGCAAAGGTTATTTGTGTCGCAATCTGCAACTTTTCTCTGCTCACGCCAGGGGGCATATTTATTAAGACCAGTGTTTTAGTTGCCGCTCTTAATAAATACAGTTCTGTTCTGCACGCTGTGTTGTATGCTAAAGTACGCATGTTCATGCACGTGAGGCCAAAAAATATACATGTAATAGTGTTAGGGTGGACCCGCAAAATTAATTCTGCTGGTAGGCCCTAGGCACCCCAGTCCGACACAGAGCAGATGCACCGGCTCCTCCCCCTGCCATTTGCAAAAGGAGGATTCAGAGCTGGGAAGCTATAAGCATGGTGGTGGCTGCAAATGGGGCAGGGGGCTTCAGCCTGGTGAGGACGGCCGAGGGGGGCAGCAGGCCACGGGTGGGTGGCGGATGGTGGGGGGAACCACAGGCCTCAAGCAGAATCCAGGGAAGGAGGAGAGGTGAGGAGCTTCCTGGCTGTAGCCTGCTGTTGTCTATTGTATAATGTAAAGCAGGCAATGCAGCCAGGACACTCCCTCTCCTCTCTATATGATGTGTAGAGCCGGGCTCCTCCACCCGGAACTACACACCTTCAATATCGCGCAGCTCCTCCTCCACTCCCCTTTTGGCGCCTTCAGGACTAGGAGGGAGGAAGTGCAACTGCAATAGCTCCTGCCCTAGAGCTAGCTGGGGGGCAGTGTGTGAAACAGAACATGGCGGTAATTCCAGTCACAGGGAGGAAAGAAGAAGAGCCTGAATGCAGGCGCATTATGTCGGGGCCCTGAGTATTGAGTACAGTGTGTCTATGTAGGATGAGGGTGAGACTCTTACCTTCATCCTCAACAATAAAATTTCAGCTGTAGGGTGTTTGTTGGGAGTGGCCTATTATATGTAGGAGGGGTTTATAACAATGGGCGGGGTCAAATTTTTGCACGTTGCGTTACACACGCCGCATTTTTATGCCTGGAAGGGGCTTATAATAATGGGCCGGGCAAAGGCACAGTGCAAAGAGCACCATGGGTACATAAGCCAATGTCACATCTGCTTATCATTAGATTTATTTTTTCATCAGCTCTTTCACTGCTCTTCAGCTCATTTACAGAAAAATATTGAAAAAAATCGGATGACTGTAAAGACAGGCCATTTGAAATCAAATTTATTGTGCTTTAGCAAGAAAGTATCATCTCAATGTGCGGTAATTCAATCTCTTTACTGAGAAACCTAACGACAACCGGTTATTAGCAACAAGATGGGTCATGGAAGATCTGGATAGACGCGTCTTAACATTATGTGTATATTATTAAGGGAATTTAGTGTTTAATGAAGTGCTGTAGAATGATATCTCTGCTGACGATAATGGCATGAATGTCAAGAAAGTTGCCATTTGAAAATCAATGTTTCTTTTTTCTCTTCAATAAATATGATTTGAATAAAAATGAACAATATATTAAATATGTTTTTATATTAAAGGGAACCTGTTAGAACGTCTTTGCCCCCTAAACGGTCGCCAGTACTTTGTGGTCCAGTAGTTTCCAAAGGTGTCATTAGTTACCCAAAGAAGTACACCCTTATTAATTTTATAGCCTGTGTGTGCCATATGCTATTTAGATGATTACAGTCAAGAAGGGGGTGAGGCTGCCAAGAGAAGTCTGCCCTAATCCTACCCAGACAGGCTTCTTTGTTCTCCCTGAGGAAACATGGTCTACTTGCTCTGTCCTCTGGCTAAAGTACTTTTCATTATATTGAGGCCAGGGCCGCCATCAGGGGGGTACAGCCAATACCCCAGTAAGGGGCCCAGACCCTGGGGGGGCCCAGCCAGTTCCAATAAAATATTTTTTTTTTTTAATTTTTTTTTTTTAATTTTTTTTTTTAATTTCCCCCCCCCCCCCCCTCCCATTTGTCAGTGACTTGAGTTGAACTTTATTGCATGGCTAGAGGGGGGCAATTGATTATTCCTTGCTAGTGATGTCCGGTTCATGAACGAATCCTTCATTTGAATCGATTCAGTTCACTGAACCGGAGGAGTTGATTCCTCTGACTGAGCCGATCCGAGTGAAACAGCTCAGTCTGACCTAGCACACAATAGCAGAGCCGCTGGCAGCGGGGAGGGGAGGGGCTCGGGAGGAGTGTAATCTGATCCTAGAGTGGAAGCTGCTTCTGCCAGCCCCTCCCCTCCCCGCCCACCAACCAATCAGAGCTGAGGAAAGGCAAGCACTAGCAGCTCTGAGTCTGAGTCACTGACACAAGTACAGGGAGTCTAAGAATCAAATGAGTCACAGGTTAAAAGAATCTAAAGATCCGACTGCAAGCAGCGTTTTGGTGTCCGCCTCCAGAGCGGAATGGAGGCGGAAAGGAGCCAAATGGATGCATTCTGAATGCATTGGGGCAAAACTGATCTGTTTGGGGCCGCTTGTGAGATCCCTGAAACAGATCTCACAGGCGGACCCAGAAACGGCAGTGTGAAAGTAGCCTGTGCCGCATACTGAGCTGAGCGATTTCAAAGGCTCCAAATTATTTCTTTTCATATTGATCCTTATGTTGTCTACTTGGCTCGGTAGCTCTATGTTGTGTGGTCTTTGCTCGGGGGTAAAATGCAAAGCTGTTTTCTGGATTATCCCACAGGGCCAGGATCCTCCATCATTTATTGTTATTAACCCCTCCCTTGCCAGCCCACCCAGCTCTATTTAGCTTTGTGTTGTGCTTTGAAAAAAAATGTTTAGGCCATGAAGGAGTTAATTAAGTGTTGGAGGGGGTGGGGTGTGTTATTGTGCATATTGTGTTTGGGATCCATTTAACAAGTTTGACCAGTTGGGTTTGAGAGTGGTTGAGTGTCATCCACAGATCCCCCATAAAAGTGTCATCCACAGATCCCCCATAACAGTGTGTCAGCCATAGATCCCCCATAACAGTGTTCGTCATACACAGATCCCCCATAACAGTGTGTCATCCACAGTACCCCATAACAGTGTGTCATCCACAGATCCCCCATAACAGTGTGTCATCCAAAGATCCCCCATAACAGTGTGTCATCCAAAGATCCCCCATAACAGTGTTCATCATCCACAGATCCCCCCATAACAGTGTGTCATCCACAGTACCCCATAACAGTGTGTCATCCACAGATCTCCCATAACAGTGTGTCATCCACAGATCTCCCATAACAGTGTTCGTCATTCACAGATCCCCCATAACAGTGTGTCATCCACAGATCCCCCATAACAGTGTGTCATCCACAGATTCCCCCCATAACAGTGTGTCATCCACAGATTCCCCCCATAACAGTGTGTCATCCACAGATTCCCCCCATAACAGTGTGTCATCCACAGATTCCCCACATAACAGTGTGTCATCCACAGATTCCCCCATAACAGTGTGTCATCCACAGATTCACCCCATAACAGTGTATCATCCACAGATCCCCCATAACAGTGTGTCATCCACAGATTCCCCCATAACAGTAAGTCCTCCACAGATTCCCCCCATAACAGTAAGTCATTCACCGATCCCCCCACAACACTGTAACAGTAAACCTTGTGCTTTTAAGGTGTTTTTTCTTAAATGTGCCAAGGGAAGATTGCTAGGGCAGATAAGAACAGGTAGTGTAGTCAGTATTAGTGGAGGGTCTACCTTGTCGTGGTAGCGGCTTCATATTATTTGGTCAAAAATTAATTCCTTACTGAAATCACTGATTATCACTTTTTATTGTCTTTGTAGTTGTAAAAAAATAATGAAATTGGGGGTAGGTCCTTGGGGGTGGAGGGGAGGTGGAGTCAGGACGAATTCTGAAGGGTAGGAGGGGGGGCCCAGGCCTTGAGCTGTGTAAGGGGCCCCAAAATTTCTGATGGCAGCCCTGATTGAGGCACCTTTAGGACACCTTTGGAAACTACTGGACCACAACTGTCAGATACTGGTAGCAGTTTGGGGTTTCAAAACATTCTGATGAGTTCCCTTTGATATTATTCTTAGAAACATTTTTATTAAAGGGCTTGTTCCCATCTGGACAGAACAAGCCATTAATGTCTGATAGGTGTGGGTCAGTTGAAATGGACAAAAGGCAGTGCATGCACTTTTTTTGGGCTTTTTCCAGAAGTCCCATAGATAGCAATGAATGGGAAGGACTACACAGGTGAGGCAAGTTCTCCATTCCTGTGTAAGTGTGACAGGGCCCCATTCTAGACATCGGTGGGACTCCAGAGCTGGGACTTGCACCTATTGGACATATACGACATATCTTGTGAATACACCATAAATGTCCAGATGGAACAACTGCTTTAATTCTGAGGCCTGTCACGGGGAATGGCAAAATTACGCATAAACACACAAATGACGTCTGTATAAGGCTGGCTTTACTTTTTTTTTCAAAAGCACTACATTTATATTATATTTGTTGTTTTTTATGACTAAAAATGTAAAGATACTGTATCCAGATGTTATCTGTAAACCTATAGGAATTTATAAAACAGTACAAACATATGTTGCTATTTCTAGGTGGTGTTTTTTTTGATACATGTCCGTAAATTGCTGCATGCAACGGGTATGACTCTTTTGCCATTTTATGCCATAAACATTTACTATTTCTTTTCCTCCCTCTTTGATAAAATGCATGTGTCAATGTGTGTTGTGTTTTTATGGCCTTTTCACATTGTTTTGGAATTGCCTTTAGAGGGAGTACATAGTTTATGAATGGCCTGCAAAAAAATCATGTAAAAAAACTAACACTAAAACACATTACTTGCAAACAAAACGCCAACAAAAGCAACAAGAATGCTAGAATTTTTTTTACACACAAAACTTATGTGTAAAGGAGGCTTAATGGAAGATAAAATACACTTTTTGTAACCTCTTGCCACTCTAGCAGAGAGAGAGAGAGTTTCCTGAATTCATAATTCATCAGTAAGGTATATGAAAATAGATTTTAAAATCTGGACAACCTTTAATAAGTCTCAAAGTGGTTCAGTGTAACAATGGCTCTCCCAAGAACTAACAGTACTCAGACACCCTCGGGACTTACAGTAGATCTGAATGGCAAAGCAACCAGATCGTCATAATAAACATATATGAACACTGGCAGGCAACAATGTACTGAAATAAACCCACCAATGGATGACAGGAACTGAATCATGGTGGTAATCCAGCAATGGTAGAAACGGTAATCTAATATATAAAGCTGAGTGTATATGTGTGTATGTCCGCTAAAGGAATCCGCACCGTCGCATTTAAAATCACGGAATTTGGCACACAGGTACATCAGGTATCCAGGAAGGTTTTTTTCTCAGCTCTCTAGGATGTACTGTTCCTGAGATATTCCCAAAAAATGCATTAGCCAATGGAAGCTTGGTCACATGACCCTTATCAGCCAATAGAAGCTCGCAGCCTCCACATACACAGTTTTACTGTTCAAAAGGACACCCCCCCCCCCCGATCCATTAAAGGCCACTGTTAAGGGGGCGAGCCCCTGTGGAGATCACTGTCAAGGGGGTGGTATGCTGTGAAAGTCACTGTTAAAGGGAAAGGCTGCTGTAAAGGTCAAAGATAAGGGGGTTGGCTGCTGTGGAGGTCCAATTTTAAGGGACGGGGCACTGTGGGGGGGGTGGAGTGTTAAAGAGTGGGGGGCTGTGGAGGTCACTGTTTTGAGGGTGGGGTGCTGTAGATGTCACAATTATAGCGTATAGTGATGATATCTTTTAATGACACACACAAACATTATATTAAATAGATGAAATATACTCAAGCGAAGTCGGATCCTTCAGCTAGTAGCATATAAATTGAGAATGGCTAAATTATTGTAAACTGGACAGTGATAGAACAGATCCTGCTCTGAACTATAACCCAGCAAGACAGCCAAGACAAACAAATAACCAACTCAGAAAACAGGCTGCTGCTGGTGGTGGTTGTGGGGGGGATCCCTCTGGCTGGCCTGTTCCATGGTTGAGCTCACTTCAAACGGGCAGAAAACGTGTCTGAAGTAGCGCGGTTTTGCCACAGGAGGACCCCATGTAACCCAAGTCGTTCGATCCCCGCGGCGTCCCGCACGCGGTGGCACATATTCTCTGCAGTGGCGCACAGCACCCAATCACCCTTCGGCAGGCGTCCACCCCGGACCTCTCTGCAGCACAGACGGCTCCTCGCCAGCCAGCGCAGCCACTCGATCCCCTTTTGCCGAACCACAGCGGGAGGACCCCGGCCTTCTGAGCAGCCTCGCCCGCGGGTGCTGGACGGGGCACAGGGCTCCTCCACGCCGCATAGCCCTAAGGGTCAGAGAAGAGAGGTTAGGGCTAAAGCGAGACAAGGAGTTGAGAGGCAGTGACCCTTTCCCAAAGGCTTGGGTGGTGTGGAAGAGAAGCTTAGCCCTCTGGGGGCGGCTCTTTTTCCCCCCGGTCACCAGGGGTGGGCTTCTTCCCTCTCTCATCCCTCGTCCTGCTCCTCTGCCTTAGCGGCTGAGAGGGGAGAAAGAGGGCTGCGCTCAGTGGCGTGTGCCCTCACGGTCGGTCGCGGTGGACCAGTGCAGCTACCTTGCTGCGATCTATTGAAAGTCATCCCTTGAGCCAAGCTTTTGTCGCAACAGCGGGGCAGAAGCCGATCCTCCTCCGCAAAAGAGGGGGTCGACCCCGTGCGCCCTCCCGTGGCCACGTCCGAGGGGGGAGTGTTTGCATCTCCGCTCAAGTCTGACTTGGGACACCTTTTCAGGCTAAGGCAGACCCAGGGCACGCTGGAGGACTCTGTCCCGTGACTCCTGTGCCCGAGGTGAGCTCAAGGGAAGCGGCAGAGCGATGGAGGCACCTACGGCTCCTTCCCCTTGAAGCAGACAAGTGTGAGCGGCAATACAAAATTCAATATTGACAACAATGGGGTATCACGTGTCCCAGGTTACACTGATATAGCACAACAGACAAGAACAAGAAACTGAGTCCAGAAACAAATATAAAGAGCATCCACTATCCCCAGCAACCCGAGAAGCAAAAGGCCTGGACATTTAAAGGCTAAGCAATCAACAGCTCAAGCCTAAATTACCCTGGTGAGGCTAGGTGATAACCAATCCCAGACTCCTATTGAAGGTAGCGCATAGCAATTGCCCCAACAATTCTACTAAGCCGGCAAGTATGTCACAACAAAAAAAGTTGCTCATGGCATATAGATGAAAAGACAAAGATGTTTGACAGTGCTTGAAGTTGAACCATATGTTTCTATGTAAATAAAATGTATCTCATTGTTTAAATGTGCCTTTAAATAGTAACTACAATTGCAATGGTTTGCTTGCAACTGTGAAAAATCCAAAACAATAGCATATATATCAATTTTATTCTTTGTATTTTTCATTTTTAAACATGTGCTGTCCCTGTAAAACACATTATGACTGACAGACATCTGACTGGTATCTAATAAAAATAAACTGCTGCTGATACTTTGGCCAAAAAGCAAGACAAGTATTCCTGCACTGAAAAATATTACATTCAACACCAGATTTGTATTCCCTTAAATTGATCAAAATCTTGAAGACATACCCTTCCAGTTAAGCACTCATTCAGTGGTTTATGAAGTCCATGTGCTAGTACTGAAAGTGTGCAATATGCAGTTATTGTTTTTGTTATAACAGTGTTTGGCAGTGTATCTTGTTAGCAGCGCATTTTTTTGATAAAATTGATTTTTATATATGTCTTTCAAAGGGCCCAGCACATTTCACATTTACTTTTCTTTTTCACGGGTTAATAAATCTAATTAAAGCAATATGATTTGCCCTTTGTTGTTCTGAAATTGGGTTAATGTCATGTAAGTGCTAACTGAAATACAGCTGCAGACAATGCTGAATATTTTTTGGAGGGCACATAAAAAAATCCATTAAATGTGTTAACCCATTTAGTGCTAGGGAGGTAATTTAGAAAGACCAACATTTCCAAAAATATAATCTTTAGTATTTATTATTTTCCTACTGCTTATATAGAAGCAACATATTCCATGGTGCTGTATCGGGATTATATTAGTCCCAGGGGCGTAGCTATAGTGGAAGCATGGACAGCGGCTGCTGCGGGGCCCAAACTCAGAAGGAGGAGGGGGTTGCCAGGGGGTAATGGGGCCCTGTTCAAAACATTTCTGTGGGGTCCACTAAGTTTCAGTTAGGCCACTGATCAGTCCCTGTCCCCAGTGGGGCTCACCATCGAAATTTCTGCATCACAGACACACACATAAACACTTACAGTAGGGCCAGTTTCATAGGAGGTCATTCAAGCAATACATACATGTTCAATAGCTGTCAGCTGAATGATTGTTCATCTGACAATTATGTCTCCCAACTTGCTCCTGACTTTCCCATACACATATTCATTCAGTTTTGCCAAGCTTGCATGTGTCCTTAATGGGGAGAGGGAAGAAAGCTGCTACTAGGCACTTCTGAAAAAGGCCTATCTCTTGGGAGCACAAAAGGATCAGTAGGAAAAATTATTTTGCCAAATTCTTCTCTCCCCCTGTCATCATCTGTCGGGAAAGAGTCGGGAGTTCCCCATACACATTAGGTTGTCTTCCGAATCCGCTGTTCTAGGCAGTTTTGTCTGATAATATACTAATATATAGGGGCTTTTAGGGTATATTTAAAAGTAGATTTCTGCCGTGGCTTTTCTATGGATGCAATTTAGCCTTGCAAGAGGATCTACAGCAGATTTGCCCAAGGATTACCCTCACTGAATTCAAGGAGACTAATTCTTGTCATTTTCAAGTAAAAAATAAATGACATTCTTTTAAGCAGATTTTTTTTCTGCCGAGCTGCTGAATATCTGTGCAGAAATTTTCTGTATGTGTGAATGGTGTTGCAGAAACATACATATACTGTAGATGGGGTGTGGGTTTTTAGCCAAATTCATGAGGATTTAGAATCTGCATTGAAATCTGCATGGGAACATAATCTCAGCAGGAAACTGGAGTACTCAGAGGAAACCCAATCACGGGACGAACATACAGATTCAGTGCACATGTTGTCCTTGGTTTAATTACTGTAAGCAGTTGAAGTTCATGTTCAGCTAAGTCAGTGGCTATATACAGTATGACTTAATTCCCTCATGTAATATCTGCTAAATAGCCGCTATAATCTCACGTTGATTAACTATATATCCACATGGGATGACAGCATCATTTTTCCCATGCTCTCCGGATATGATGTTGTGATGTCACCTTTCAAGTTACTTCAGGTTCTATGAAGCGGGGCAATGGGCATCTCAATGGGTTTTCATAAAATCGCAGCTGCCCAAGACATACATACAGGGGTTTTTCAGAAAAATATTCTCCATTTTGAGCTGCCAGCCTCAAATAAATCTAGGAGAGCAATTGGAGCAATGAATGGGGAGATCTCTGTAGCCATGTGAAGTACAGGGATGGTTCTAGCTTTGTCAGAAAGAGATAGTCATGTACTATAGTCATTTTTTACATCATGTTTAAGGATGGTCTAAATGGTAGTTTGGTAGTTCGACCATGCTAAACTGCTGATAGCACTATGTAGGGCTTGAAGAGTGCAAGAAATTGCAGTATACCCTGGGTGTGGTGTTTTTTTTTACATCATTTTCTGGAGTTTTTGTCCCATAGACATCCATGCCTTGCTTGAAAAAAATGCAAGTAGCTATATGAATGGCTCTTTTATTCACATTTTTCCATGATGCGCCAATGTATGCAAAAAAAAAGCCATTAAAAATGGTAGGTGCTCAGACTCTATATGGGGGCAAAAACGCCACATAAAACACCTTAAAAACACTGCACAATTCAGGAGTCACTGCTCAAGCCAGTGGTTGGCTGCATCGGAGCAGATGACAATGCCCATGCTGGGGTGGAAGTAAACAGGTTGACGATCAGAAGATGGACATGTGGGAGTCCGTGCACATAACCAAGGCAGCAGGTATGTATGATTTGCAGAGGCAGACTGCGAGCATCTGTTAAAATTTAGGTATTCCTGGAGAACTCCTTTAAAGTTTTTAGACACTCTAGAGTCATACCAGTCACCAGTTGACACAAGCTCCCAACTAACTCTTCTACAATCCTCTGCGATCCGCAGTTCATCCACTATGTCTTTAGCAGCAGGCTTGGTAGTCCTGCCAGCGATCTCGTGACTCAAACACATATATCATGAGAGTTCAAGTGAAATAAACTTCACCATATGAAGACTTCACAGGATATTTCCCTGGGAAACGGCTTTTTTGTTGTTGTCTCAATGACGATGAATTAATGCTGGTGTCAGCAAACCTAAAGTCTGTCTTGTACTCTTGCCAATCAGGTGACTGTGCTTTGCCATAAGAACACTGTGAACCTACCAAGCTTTGTGAGTTAATATGTCAGTGTTTGATGTATCACACAATTCCCCCCAGTGTTCCCAATATGCGATACGATTCATGAATGACTCACCCACAGCCAAATCTCACCAGATGTTAGAGCCCTCAGATTTCTTCAACAGTTGCCTTTTTTACGTTAATAATCCCTCTGAATTCAAGATAAATAACAACTAACATAAAAGAACAGTCGGGGAAAACAGAATAAGGAGTACACAGGGATTCAGTCAGTAGGAGTCCGTCCTAAAAACAAATGTGCGGAAAATGTTCCTTTTTTTCACAAATAATCCATATGCAAATTTGGTGTAGAATTCAATATGCACTTTCAAGCTCAGTAATTGTCTTCTATTCTGCCGCTACTAAGCTGTCTCAGCTTTTTTCAATTAGATTTTGTTTATTTCAAAAAAACACTGTCTGAAGAAAGGATTAACCCCCTATCTTGCTGAGCAACAAAATATATGCAATTGGAGTGCTATTATGCTCTATAGTATGTATTTGTACTTGCCAATTTTACTGTGAAGTGTGCAGATGTAAAAATGCTAATGAAATGCATTAATTAGATTTATTTAAAACATTTCAGCGGAAATTGGAATAGAATCTATATTTGGCTTGTCTAGGACTTGACTTCATTCTTGTGAGGTTATATGGAAGATACCTATAACCCACAAGAGACACTTTGCATTTCTAGAATCGCATTTGTGATTGCAAGGTAAGCACAGTGAAGTAGAACTGAATGATACCATCGTGGGAAAAACAGTAATTCTTAGAATACAACTGGATTTTAGTAAGGCCTCATGCACACGACCGTTGTGTGCATCCGTGGCCATTGTGCCGTTATCAGTTTTTTTTCGCGGACCCATTGACTTTTAAAAATCGGAAAATGCACCGTTTGGCAGCCGCATTCGTGATCCGTGTTTCCTGGCCGTGAAAAAAATATGACCTGTCCTATTTTTTTCACGGCCAACGGTTCACAGACCCATTCAAGTCAATGGGTCCGTGAAAAAACACGGATGCACACAAGATTGTCATCCGTGTCCGTGATCCGTGTCCGTTTTTTCCTATCATTTCAATGGCAAACTTGACTTCGATTTTTTTTTCATTTTTCATGTCCGTGGATCCTCCAAAAATCAAGGAAGACCCACGGATGAAAAAACGGTCACGGATCACGGACCTACGAACCCCGTTTTTGCGGACCTTAAAAAAAACGGTCGTGTGCATGAGGCCTAAATATGTATATTCCCCATGAAATAAAAATGTTATCATGACTCAGTCTGCATTATTCTGTTCCACTTTAATTCCTCCTTAATATTTCTGACAACTGAGCATTACTATTCCCCTTGTCAAAAGGTAGGGTCTCTACAAAGAAGGTCAGCACTTGTTGGACTTTGCCAGGGTGTGCAGGGGCACACCCACAACTGGTAAAATCTACTTGCCAACATACATTTCCAGGAGGAATATTAGAGGAAACGGAGTTCTAAGAAAAGATTAAACACAATTGTTATTTCATGAAGCATACGCGCATTTACTTTAACAGACAACTTAGGAGAACAAACAGGTTCTTTGAGGTAATGATTTTGCCAAAGGCTGTACAGTCACGTAATGACAATAATGATTGATTTTAATTAATTGATTATTGTTTTGGGATAAGAACCCTTGATACCTTTTATATCATGTGAGGTGTTCATGGTGAACAAAATCAAACTGGCTCATACAAGTGGCGTCGCTGTGAATGTCACCAAAACTGTACTGTGCACAGTTACATGTCTGGATTCATGCACGTCACCACTGCTGTCTGTAAACCGACAGTGGCAGGAGCACTGGACCAGCGCTACAGAGAACATGGCTGGAGAATCTGGTGAAAGAACACATGAAATTGCATGAAAAATGTTTTTTTATGAACTGCATCTGGCTTAGCCCAGGAATGCATAGGCTTTTATTGCATAAGCGCTGCAGTTTAAGGCTACTTTCACACTTGAGTTCGGGGTTCCGCTTGTGAGTTCCGTTTGAAGGCTCTCACAAGCGGCCCCGAACGGATCTGTACATCCCCATAGCATTCTGAGTGGATAAAAATCAGACGGATACCAGACGGATCCGCACCGAACGCAAGTATGAAAGTAGCTTAAATCGTTATGAGAGTTACAAATAGCAATGAGTAAATTTAGCTTGACTTGCATATAACTTGTGTGCAGTTTACTCCATGGCTCACATTTATTAATCGGTTTATGCTATTTTTTTTACATAAAATGTTCCTTAAAGGGAAGTTGCCATTAACAATAGAGATGAGCGAATCGAAGCTGACGAAGTGGAATTCGTTCCTAATTTCAGGAAAAATTCTATTCGCACCAAAGTAGAATTTCCTCGCGCTTCGTGGAAACGAATCGCATTTTTCTAAAATGGCTGCTGCACGCTGTGAGGACATGGAGCAAGGAACTCTGGGAAGGCGGGATCAGCTATAAAGCCATGCAGCCAGCCAGCCCTGTGATGTCACAGCTATATAAATAGCCTCAGCCATCTTAGATTCTTCCATTTTTCCAGTGTACTTAGTACAGGGAGAGACATCAGCAGGTGCTAGGGACAGTGCTAGGAAAAACTTCATTGTGCAAAAAAAAATATTTACAAGTGCAGGGAAAGATTATTCAAGGTTTAGGGAAAGGATAAGGAGAAATCATTGCACTGTGTTTATGCTGAACAGGGTTCAGTAGGGGAGGTTATAGCCTTGGTAATAAGAACAATCCGATTACAGCTTGCTGCACTGACTGGGCACTCAAATTGCCATTATACAGCTCTGTAATTCCAGCAAACCGTTCTTGTTATTGGGGTGTTGCAGCCATTAACAGGGTTTATTACAAGGAAATGCTCCTATGTCTTATTAGTGCGGTGCAGTTATATGTTCTAAAGCATTTTTTGGCTTGTATTAGTGGGGAAGAAAAGGGCTTATTAGCCATTGTGTGGTGAAGTACTAAAATTACAGCAGTTTTTGTCGTGTATTACTGCAAAAAGAAAAATATATTTGCAGTTTAGCGGTGCAGTTATATGTTCTAAAGCCTTTTGTGGTGTGTAATTACTGCAAAAAGAAAAATATTTTTTCAGTTTAGCAGTGCAGTTATATGTTGTAATGCCTTTTGTGGCGTGTATTAGTGCAAAAAGAAAAAATATTTTTGCCGTTCAGCGGTACAGTTATATGTTCTAAAGCCTTTTGTGGCACATATTAGAGCTAAAGAAAAAATATATTTGCCGTTCAGCGGTGCAGTTATATGTTCTAAAACCTTTTGTGGCGTGTATTAGTGGAAAAAGAAAAAAAAATTGCCGTTCAGCGGTGCAGTTATCTTTTCTAAACCTTTTGTAGCTTGTATTATTGGAAAAAGAAAAAATATATTTGCCGTTCAGCGGTGCAGTTGTATGTTCTAAAGCCTTTTGTGGCGTGTATTAGTGCAAAAAGAAAAAAATATATTTGACATTCAGCCGTGCAGTTATATGTTCTAAAGCCTTTTGTGATGTGTATTAGTGCAAAAAGAAAAAAATATATTTGACATTCAGCCGTGCAGTTATATGTTCTAAAGCCTTTTGTGGCGTGTATTAGTGGAAAAAGAAAAAATACATTTGCCGTTCAGCGGTGCATTTATTTATTTGCTCTAACAGTATGTCAGACAGAGAAGTGCCAGCCCCAAATGTTTCTGGCGCAGGCACAGGTCACAGCAGAGTAAGTAGGCGTGGCAGTAGGGGTCAGAGCGAGAGGCCTGAGCTCCCAGTGTCATCTAGCAGTCGTGCCTTGACTAGCAACCCAGCGGTTCTTGAATGGTTGAATCGGTCATGCACTTCATCCCAAATGACATCAGACACCCCTTAGCTGGCATGGCCTGGGGGCAGGCCCTGTGTCCTCACCTGCCTCTGTCCTTTTCTGTTCCCTCAGCCAGAGAAGTATTGTATGCTGTGGGCTCAGCTCCACTATAGAGTGAGGACGAGCTACTACAAGACAGTCAGCAGCTACTGGCAAGCCAAGATGTGGATAAAGACATCCACCGCTTACTCCACTAGGTGGGCAAGTAGTGATGAGGAGGAGCTGGTGTAGCGAGCGGTCAAGCTCCTGACCCAGAGACTGGGTGAATGTTGTTCCTGCACAGCCAGACCAGCAACTTGGCCAGGTGATGCCGCTTCCGCCTCCACGTTGTCACGCTGTTGGTCCTGTGACAATGTCCACCTCAGCCTCCACTGCAGAAACAATTCACAGTGCTCCTCAAGCATACCACATATGCAGGGCACGGCAGTGTCAGGCTGTTCTACACATCGTTGGCCTGGGCGAACAGAGTCACACATGGGAGGAACTGCTCCGTGTCCTTCATTAAGAAATCAAATCCTGGCTTTCTCTGCGACAACTCAAAATCGGAACCATGGTGATCGACAACGAGAAGAACATGGTGTCGGCGCTGCGTCAAGGAGGGCTGAGCCATGCACCCTGCATGGCACATGTGTTCAATCTGGTTGTCAAGCGGTTCCTGAAGTCTTCCACCCATCTGCAAGACATCTTAAAAATGGGCAGGAAAATTTCCACTTCAGCCACTTGTACACTGCAAAGCACACCCTCCTTGAGCTGCAGTGGCAGAACAGCATCCCCCAACATAGGTTGATATGTGACGTTTCCACTCGTTGGAATTCCACCCTCCATATGTTGGACCGACTGTACGAACAGAGAAAGGCCATAAACGATTCCCTCATGATCCAAGCAGACAGGAGTACTCCACTGTGTAACTTTGATTTCAGCAAGTGGCAGCTCATGCGTGACACCTGCTGTTTGCTCAGGCCCTTTGAGGAGGCTACTTTGTCAGTTGCCAGGACTATGGGATGAACAATGTCATTCCACTGATTAATGTCCTGGAACAGATGCTGGTAAATATGGCTGGTCAGGGCACTGGAGACGAGGCGCCTAGATCTCATGGCCACATGAGCTCTGTGGGGGCTGAACTGGAGGAGGAGGACATCGGAGCACAAGCAATGTGTAGCGAAATGGGTGACAGGAGAGGAGGAGCAGGCAGAGGAGCTACAGGCGATGAGGAAGATGAGGCAGAGGAGTCATACACACCATGGCAATATACAGTGGAGATGGAGGCAGGGAGTCACTCCGAGTCACTTGCGCAAATGGCCCGAGCATGCTCTCCTTACTTGCGTAGTGACAGCCGAATTGTCACCTTTCGGCAGAGGGATAACTTCTGTCTCTCCACCTTGTTGGAACCTCACTACCTGTCTAAAATGGGGGCCTTTTTTACACCCGCTAAGAGGGAGGACAAATTGAACTACTATAGAGAGCCTATGTAGTCAATTGGCCACTGCCTATGTGCGCCATTGCCCATCCTCGCGAAGGTCTGACCTGGGGGGGCTCTCTGCACTCACGTTCCACTGCCACGGCTGCTGGAGGGGATTAATGGGGTGGGGGGTAGAAGCAGTACCAGCTCCATCAGCAGCAATTTAAGTCTATAGTTGCTGATGAACAGTTTTCTTCACCCTCCTACTGAAGAAACTGCTCACCACCAGCAGCAGGTAGACATAGAGCAGAACCTGAACCAGCAGGTTGTGGCATACTTGGACAGCACCCTGCCACCCCAAGTTGAAGATCCACTGGACTACTAGGCAGCCAAATTGGATTTGTGCCTGCAACTGGCAGAGTTTGCCCTGGAAAAGCTGTCCTGCTCGGCCAGTAGTGTGGCATCAGAGTGGGTGTTTAGTGCGGGGGGGGGGCCATAGTTACCCCAAGAAGAACTCGCCTGTCAAGAGACTGACCTTTGTCAAGATGAATCAGGCGTGAATCACTCAGGATTTCCACCCACTAATGGCTGATGCATCAGACTAGATCATTCATGGTGCCACACCAACACTTTGACAAAAGAGACCGGTTTCTTCTGTCTACCTGCCTCAGCTACTATTCTGATGCTGTCACTCACCTGATGCCACACATCAGATGGCAAGTGCTCTTTCTTTCATCCACCATCTTCATCGGGTACTGGTATTGCAACCCACCTCCACACTATGTCACCTTGCCACTCTGTGGTATCCTCATGCTGCTGCCACCTCCACACTATGTCACCTTGCCACTCTGTGGTCTCCTCATGCTGCTGCCACCTCCACACTCTGTGGCCTCCTCATGCTGCTGCCACCTCCACATTATGTGGCCTCCTCATGCTCTGCTACCTCCACATTATGTCATCTTGCCACAAGGTGGCTTCCTGATGCTGCTGCCACCTCCACACTATGTCACCTTGCCACTCTATGGGCTCCTGATGCTGCTGCTACTACCACACTATGTCACCTTGCCGCTCTGTGGCCTCCTGATGCTGCTGCCACCTCCACACTATGTCACCTTGCCACTCTGTGGTCTTCTGATGCTGCTGCTGCCACCTCCACACTGTTATTGTGCCACTCTGTGGCTTCCTGATGCTGCCGCCACCTTACCTTACCACTATGTCATAGGGCCACTCAAACTTCTCATGCTGTTCCCACCCTCCCCACTTCATGACTGGGCCACTATTTTGCCTTTCGGCCTGGTGGACATTATCATTTATTTGACCCTTCTTTCTGATCTGTCAGAAGGAAGGAAAAATTATATGCACAACGGTTACTGTCTGTGTAGCAGCTGTAAATACTGTACAGTTCCATCAGAATTGGCTTGTGATTTGGTAGCCAAAAGCAGGAGTACAAAACACAGAAGACATGCAAATATTCCATTCACGTGTCATCTCTGTTTTGGATCCACTCCTGTTTTTTTGGCATTAGCAATACTGATGGATTACTGACCAAATGCTGACTGAGTGAAGGCGGATGCTCAACAGACAGGAGCTGTTTTTTGTGGGTTATTATTTGAGGTAGGGCAAAATAATCAGTGACATCAACACAAACTTACTGCTGACACCCTCTTCAGTCTGTCGTGGGGCTCTACTTGTATAGGTGTTTAATAGAACAGGTTCTGTTGACATCTATGTGGAATCAGCTGAAGACGTTGGAGCCAACATCGACCTGTAAGGCCGAGTTCACACTTGAGTTATTTGGTCAGTTTTGGCCCCGTGACTGCCCAAATAAGTGATAAGTGATTCTAAGAGCGACACCTGTCATCTGCATGTCATACTGTATAATTTCACTACCACAGCAGACTCCCCATGCGTGTTACTGTGAGGCACAGTGTTCAGGTATTTCCTTATTTTCCCATTGAGTATGAAAGTTTTACCTCTAAATGGTAAGATATGTGCAACAGTAGTTCCTCTAAATTTATGGAACTCCTGATTGGACTCAATAAGAAGAGTCTGGAACAGATGGACCAATAGATTGATCATCTACAGACACGTCTATCTAATGAAAGTAGCCCGGAGATGAAGCAATTTCAGGATTTAATGGAGAAAAAATACTCTGAATGGGAGACAGAGATTCAAGATCTGAGGATTAAGAAATGTGCTTGTGACAACAGTGACGCACAACAGAAAATAATGTATAGGTGGAGGGGCAGAGATATAGGTAGGCCCCTAAGTAGGTCTTCCTCTGTTTCCTCAGTATCCTCACAAAATGATTCCCAGCTATATGTATTTCACTTTGCACGTCTGGGTCAGAGTAAGAGAAAAATTGATCATGGACAGGGACCTGTAAAGAAAAGACAACAAGATCCACTCGTCAACACCAAACAATATGACAAAGATCTCAAGGTAATTAACCCGTCAGGCCATGGGTTATCTGATCTTGATATTTCACTATTGGAGAGAGGTCTGTCTTATGCACCTAGTTCCAGTTTTGACCAATTTACAGACATCAAGGATTTACATATGTTCTGACGTTCCCTGATGATGAAACAGTGCCATCACAGGGAACAGGAAACATAAATTTTGGAAGAGCTGCTGCATGAGCAGGAGGGCACAAAATTCCCTCCATTATCATTATGTCCGGCGATTGACTTTTTTGTTAAAATGGTCACAAAAGACTTTAGAGGACATACCCACATTTGTCCACCGCGATAACATCACACGAGGACAGCGGCAAAATCTCAGGAGACTAAAGAACTTACCTGATGTGATATATAAACCAGCGGATAAAGGGGAAAATTTGGTGGTTTGGTCACGGGATATGTACCTAAAAGAAGCTTACAGGCGATTAAGGAAAAAGATATGCTATAAAAAACATTTAACCCCCTGTCTTCCTTTCAAGGTGATCTGATGAAAATCCTGGACACAGCATTGGAAGAGGGCATTATTTCAAGGCAGTTACATCAAGCCTTGATTGTCCAGGGACCTACCATACCCACACTTTATTTACAGCCCAAAATCCATAAGGATGCATCAATGCCTCCAGGTAGGCCATTTATATCAGGCCAAGGAAGTCTGGTGGAGAACATTTGTAAACTACTAGATTTCCATTTGAAACCTATAGTAGAAACTTTACCATCGTATATGGTAGGGACACCTCGGGATTTGTTTAGAGGAAGATACCCTGCTAGTGACATGTGATGTAGAGTCCCTCTACACCAGCATCAGACACTCAGATGGACTCCAGGCAGTAGAATTTTTTCTTAGGGCAAATAACACAACAAACAATCTGACCGCTTTTTTTATTGCAGTTACTACACTTTGTATTGATGAAGAATTATTTTACATTCAATGGGTCCTTCTTCCTACAGCTCCAGGGAACCGCGATGGGGGTGACTTGTGTGCCCTCATATGCTAATTTGTTCCTGGGGCTGTGGGAGAGGGAACTGTTCATGTCAGAAAGACACGTCATCATGGACCGAGCCATTTTCTGGGTGCGGTACATTGATGATGTCTTTTTAGTCTGGCAGGGAACAGAGGGACAGCTACAAGATCTTTTTACTGTCCTTAATAACAACTTCTGCAATATTAAGCTTACTTATGTGTGCCATAGAACAAGATTGATTTCCTAGCAGGGGATATATACAAACCAATGTTTACCATAAGGACACCTCTTTGAATACTTATTTACATGCATCCTCTTTACACGGCAGGAACACCATCAATGCAAATCCTATTGGTCAGTTCTTGCGTATATGGAGCATGTATTCGGATGAGGAACAGGCCAATGATTTGAAAAACCGCTTTCTAAGGAGAGGATACAGTCGGAGATACATCAAGAAGGCATACCTTAGAGCAAAGTCACAGAAACAATCTGATCTCCTACAACCAAAAAAGAACAGACCCGCGGATAACAAAATTAGATATGTAACTACATACCATTCACGTTGGGATGAAATGAGAGCTTCTGTGGCCAAACATTGGCCTATCCTGTTAACCGACCCTGTTCTAAAGCATCTCTTACCCACATGCCCCTCTATTACTGCTTGCAGAGCGGACACTCTGCGTAGCAGTTTGGTAAGGAGCTATCTGGAACCAAGGCCCCAACTGATTTTTCCAGGAAATAGCAGACCACAATGGGGTTTTAAACCATGTGGTAGATGTGTGGCTTGTCCAAATATGGAGCGAGCATGTGATTTTACTGACTCAGGGGGTAGTAAAACATTTAAAATTACACATCACATCACTTGTTCGAGTTCCAGAGTAATTTATTATGCCACCTGCCCGTGCCCAAAAATATACATTGGATTTACCACTCGGAAATTGAAGATCCGTGTGCAGGAACATGTGAGAGACATCATTGGTGCAAAAGACAAAGAAAACTGGGAAGACTTAAAACCTATTCCCAAACATTTCAAGAGTTTCTATGAGTGCAATCCAAGATTTTTGAAGGTGAGGGGCATTGATTGCATTAGGGTAGATCTTAGGGCAGGTAATATACCTAAGTAATTGGCCCAAAAAGAGAGTCACTGGATCTGGACCCTTGGGACTTTACGTCCCTCGGCCTCAATGAGAATCTGGGTTTTGCTGCAATTCTTTGACCATCTTGACCACTACTGTGGATCCTTTGTTTTTTTATTTGATATGCTTTTAGTAACTTCTATTTTTTTTCTTCGTTTCTCATATAGGATGCAATATTCTTTTGATGTACTTGACTTACCTGGCTCATTCCGAGCTGACTTCTCCTCCATTCTGCGATGTTAACACATCAGTCTATGACGTCTCTGAGTACACGTTGGTCTCTGAGGGATATTGTTATGCTTATATTGGCCATAATTTTCCTTTGCTCCCATTTCCTGAGACCTAGTGTCTGATATATTTTTCTTATCCCATTCGGTTGGGAATAGTGCCCGATACCAGTTTTTTGTATCCCTATGTTATTATTTTTTTCTATTCATGTATCCCAGCTTTATTCTCCAGACTTTCAATTTTCTTTTACTCACGTCATTTCTGATTTCTTTATTATTAACACACAAATTTAATGAATTTTTTTGTCCAACGACACCTCACTCCCACATTTAGCACTTACACATATTTCTGTGGCTGAAGGCCTTAGCGGCATAGATACACTGTAATATGTTCACCTTCTTACATCAACGTTCTTTCACTTCGCAGTATCATCTATTCAATTGTGTGTTCTATATTTTCTCACTCATTCTTGACTTTTTCTCCTATAAATTTTTGTCACATTTTACACTTTATACATTTTAATGATTTTTTTAAAGTTATTTATGAAAAACATTTTTAACCATTGATGGTTTACTTCTTTTTCCCGTACATTATATATATTATGACATTATTTATTATATTTATTGATAAATACATAATGGACTGTAACACCTAGCTGCTATATTATTGTTTGTCATTCTATTTGAATTTGCTTACTTTGTATGTTAGAATACATTCTAGGATATGTGTTAAAGGTGCTTTTACCCAATAACCATTCTCTATTGTAAAATCACGTTTACCACAGACTTATTTTTTATATATATTTTGAAATTATGCGCAGTATCTATAGAGGGCACTACTGAACACACTGTGTAGTACCAGTAGAGGGAGCTTCACCTCGCTTTGAGGTTTTTTGTTTCCCTCACCCGAGTGCATGCACTCAATGCGCGAGACAGCATTTGGCACCTCCCATCTGTGCGTCTACACAGCGGTCCTGCCACATCACATGACTATATCAGGTGATTGTGGGCGCTGCGATGTGATGCCGGATTGGGAGGAGGGTCTGATGCGGGCACTCGCTTATCGCGTTTGCCGCCCATACACCCAGGTGACTGGAATTATTCTTTACCAGGGATGCAACCTATTGGTAGGGAAGGGCTTTATAAACTCAGGCTCCACAGTCATGGCGTTACTCACGGATGTAGGCACGCTTAAACACGCATCGGGGTAGCGCCATCCTGGTTGTGCACACAGAACCTTTGGGTAAGTTCCTTGCAGCAGGTCCTAGGCTTTCATGCAAAGGGAAAACTTATTACTTTGATCACGGGCACTACTTTATTGCAATTTTTTTATGAATTGGTGTAAACGATTAATGGTTCCTGGCAGTTACTATTGTTAATATAATTTAATATATGGGACACACCCTTACTAAATTTTCTATATAATAATTTAAAACATATTATTAATATTTAGCCTGTGTAATAACCAGGATGGGGTGTTTCTTTCTGCTACCTTTCCTTTTAAAGTGACAACGTCTTTTTAGATTTCTGTGATTTAATAAAATATAATATTTTTTACTGGTACTCTGTATGCTCCATTTTTTGTAGGTTTTGTTCTAGATTCAGGAGCTGGTACTTATATCCCTTTATATTTGCTCCCCTTATGTTGCCACAATATGTATTGACTTGGCAAGCGGGCCACTTTTGGTCTTTTTTCTATATTTAATAGGCATTCTGTGTACTCCATTTAAAAGTCAAATTTAATCCACTGTAAACATAAAAAAGTGGAGAGTTAGATACTCTTTATGAATAGTGATGGATGAACATCGGCCGGATTGATTCGCGAAGGCGTTTCGCGATCAAATGTACGTGAACCGTGCGTTCGTGGCGGGCCTCATTCACTTTAATGGCAGGCGAACCTTAAAAACCTTCAGGTCATATTTGCAGCCTCAAACACTTACTATAAGTACACAAATAGTCCCACAACATGGACAGTGATATACCAAAGGGGATCACAAAAATATGTATTTTAATCAGGGGCCATTTTTATGCGTATTAAAGGTAAACTCTCAAAAATGTTTTTGTATCCTGCAGAGTCCAATAAAAAAATGCATGCGTTAATGTAAAAAAAAATTCTACCAAGGAAGTGTATGGTGAACGGGCGCCACTGTACGGCATCAGTCTGAGGCATCTGTTAACGCATACATTTTTGGTATGCATTAAATGGATGGCAAAAATAGGGTGTGAACCCAGCCCTAGTGTTAGAATAAGCACCAGTACACAGCGGAGCAGAGTGGCGGAGAGGGGAGGCCGCCATGTACTGACAGAGCGCTACCTGGTCCTGGTGGTCAGGGATGAGGACTGTGTTTCCCAATGATCATTTTCTACTGAGAAATATAGGACCCACTATAATACACTAGAATCTATAGAAGGGTACTTTTACACTTGAGGCAGAGGATTAACCATTAGGCATTCACCTGACAGCAAAGAACTTTGGATTCTGTGGCTGGAGGTATATTAGGCAGTCACAGGATAAAAATGTAACTGTCGGCCAGTACAGGCCCCAAAAATGAGGCATTCAACTGACATAAAAGGCCTGTTATGCCGCTGTATATACATAAGGCAAGGACCATTCTTAGTTCTGTGTGGTGGCGGATATGTGTGGGCTGGCATGAAGAAATTCATTTACATGTGGTCATCACAGGTGTTGAATTTTCTGAGATCCATGCCTCATTCATTTTCAAAAATGTGAGGTAGTCCACACTGTTGTGAGCTAGGCAAGTTGGCTTATCGGTCACGATCCCCCTTGCTGAGCTGAACGTCCTTTCGGACAGGACACTTGACGAGGGGCAAGCCAAAAGTTTCATGGCAAATTGTTCCATCTCTGGCCACAGGTCAAGCCCGCACACCCAGTGGTCAAGGGATTCCTACTTCTCAGAGAGTCCACATTGCCAGTCAACCCGATGTAGTTGGACACCTGTCGGTCTAGGCATTCACTGAGGCTGGATCCGGAGGGCAGCTGTCGATGGGTTCGCTGCAAGAATGATCTCATATCCAAAGTGACCAACACATCTTCAAACCACCCTCTTTTTGCAGGCGTGGTAGGATTAGTACCTGCACCTGTTTCACTGTGGGTGGAAATTCCTCTGCCAGTGCCCGCAACAGCAGAATGCAGCATCTCTCGCAGCAAGGCCTGTGAATGCTGCATTCTGACAGCCCACTGTGATGCTGGTAACATGTCCGCCATTTTGCGTTTGTACCGGGGGTCTAAGTAAGTTGCCACCCAGTACAAGTCCTTGACCTTTATGCTGTTTATACAGGGGTCCCTCTTCAAACACTGGAGAATGAAGGCCCCTTCCCTAAATGGGAAGCGGTGGAGTGCCCTGATTCCTGCTCATCGCGCAGGAGACTGTCGTCCTCGGTCTCCTCCCCCAGCCACGGACAACACCAGGGATCCCAGAAAAGTTTAAAGCCTGCTCTTCTTGCTCCTTCTCCTCCTCCTCCCCCAAGCCACCATCCTCAGACTCCTGGTGACTTGTCTCAGATGAAGTAGCACCCCTTGGGAATTCATTCAGCATTGCGACGTCCTCATCTTCCAGCTCCTGCACCTGCACCTCGATGGCTTGATCAATGACACGCAATGCACGCTCCAGAAAGAAGGTGTAGGGTACGATGTCACTGATGGCGCCCTGGCTGCGACTGACCAGTTTGGTGATCTCATCAAATGGCCGCAGAAGTCTGCATGCATGGCGCATGAGCAGCCACTGGAGCGGTGAAAAAAAAATCAAGCTCCCCAGAACCTGTCCTGCCTCAGAGTTTGTACAGGTAGTCATTAACGGCATATTTATGCTGGAGCAGCCTATCAGGCATATACAAGGTGGAGTTCCAGCGAGTCTGGTAGTCACAAATCAGACGTCTGACAGTGGTGTCGCAAGGCGAGCTATGGCTGTGTAAGATCTTCTAAAATGGCCAGAGATTTTTCTGGCCTGCCGCAAGATGTCCTGGATCCCGGGGTATTTGGCAACAAATCGTTGCACGACTAAGTTTAGGACGTGTGCCATGCATGGCATGTGTGTCATTTTGCCCTGTTTCAGCACGCTCAGCAGATTGGCACTGTCGTCACACACCACTTTACCAACTGTCAAATGAGCGGGGTTAGCCACTGATTGGCCTGTGACCGCAGAGCTGAAAGGAGTGCAGGACTGGTGTGGCTCTTGGCTTCCAGGCACAACAGCCATAGCATGGCAACGTCTCACCTGGCAGGTCGAATAGGTTCTGGGGAGCTTAGGGGGTGCAGCGGAAGAGGCAGTAGCAGTGGAAAATGAGGAGTCAGCCGAGGAGATTACGGAGGATGGAGTGGGAGGAGGAGAAGAAAAGGCAGGCCTACATGCAATCCATGGCGGTAACACCAAATCCACACGGGTGCCACGGGTTACATGCTTGACGGCTGTCAGAAGGTTCACCCAGTGGGCAGTAAAAGTTATGTACCTTCCCAGCCTGTTTTTGCTAGACGACGTGTCTGTGGTCAGATGTATCTTGGCACAGACACTGTGTGCCAGAGATATATTACCTTGCCGCTGAACGTGCCCTTTTGGGAGAAATATTTCCTTCCGGTGACCTTCCATTGCACTGTGCCAATGGCCAAAAATTTTCTAAAGGCCAACGAGTGCACCAATTTATATGGCAGTAGCTGGCGGGCTAGCAGTTCTGACAAGCCAGCTATCAGCCGTTGGGCAAGAGTATTATCCAGTATAATCATTTTTATGCTCGAGCATTTGGGCCACAGAAGCCTGCCTTGTGCCAGATGAACGCGACGGCGGCACAGTGGAAGGTGGAGTGGAGGACAAATGGGAGGAGAAGGAGAAGAGGCAGGATGTGGAGTTTGTGGGTTCTGACAGCATTGCTCCCACTGGGCTCGGTGAAGGGAGGCCATGTGCCTTCTTAAGGCAGTCGTCCCTAGGTGAGTGTTGGGCTTACCACGACTTATGCGTTGACAGCACAGGCTGCAGATGGCAACACTATTATCAGAAGCTGACACGTTAAAAAAAGCCAACACTGCGGAGCCATGTGACGGCGTCCTGGGAGCGCAAGATGCGACCGTGCATGGTGGATGGCTTGCTCCAGATACATTTGCAGTCTGCTTTTTGCCTCCTGTGCACTGTGAGTTCTGCCTGCTTCTCCTCCTTCTACCCCCTATCTGCTGCTCTGTCTCTCTCTCTCTGAACTCGCCTCCCCTTCCTCTCTTTTGGGCACCCAAGTGACACCAATTGACACGTCATCATCGTCACCTTCACCACCACTGACATTAGAGATCTTTGAGTAGGCAGCAACAGCGGGGATCTCCGTCCTTGGGCTGATCTAGGTAATGCCGTTAGACCGATGGGTGGCAGCCGTTGCTACCTCCTCTTCCTGATCCGATGCAAAGAATGCTTGCGCAACGGTAAGGTCTGGGAATGAATGGGAAAATAATTCCTCTGACTAAAATGGAGGTGGTGGTGTCTCACAGCAGGGAGTGAGGAGGGTGGAGATACAGAGGATGAGGAGGGTGCAGAAGCGGAAGGCTGAGTGAGCCACTCAACCAACTCTGGTGCGCCCTTTGAAGTTATCGCACGCACCTTCTCCAACTTCCCACTTAGGCTCCAGCCTGGTGCACCTGCCCGACCCCTACTATCCCTGTGGAACGGCCTGCCTCTTCCTTTGTCTGTCATTTTCTAAATGACCCTCTGCCTAAGTCCGTTGAGAAGAGCAGTATTTGTGGAAGAAGGTATATCGCAACTCTCAATCAGTATTTGGTGGAAAAGGGTATATAGCAATAGCACCCCTCAATCAGTATTGGCGGAAACAGGTATATGTCACCCCTCAATCAGTTTTTGGCAGAAACAGGTATATAGCACCCCTCAATCAGTTTTTGGCGGAAACAGGTATATAACACCCCTCAATCAGTATTTTGTGGAAGCAGGTGTATCGCAGCCTTCAATCAGTATTTTGTGGAAGAAGATATATAGCAATAGCACCCCTCAATCAGTATTTTGCAGAAGAAGGTATATGGCACCCCTCAATCAGTATTTGGCGGAAACAGGTATATAGCCCCCCTCAATCGGTATTTTGCGGAAACTCGTATATAGCACCCCTTAGGGTACTTTCACACTTGCGTTGTTTGATTCCGGCAGACAGTTCCGTTGCCTGAACTCTATGCAAACGCATGTCATTTTTCTGACTGATCAGGCATTTTTCAGACTGATCAGGATCCTGATCAGTCTGAAAAATGCCTGATCGGTCAGAAAAATGCATTGCAATACCGGATCCATTTTTCCGGTGTCATCAGGCAAAACGGATCCGGTATTAATTTTTTTTCTAATTTTTAAAGGTCTGCGCATGCGCAGATCGGAAGGACGGATCCGGCAATCTGGTATTTTGAATGCTAATGCTAATACATTCATATGGGAAAAAATGCCGGATCCGGCATTCAGGCAAGTCTTCATTTTGTTTCACCGGAGATAAAACCGTACCATGCTACGGTTTTCTCTTTTGCCTAATTAGTCAAAATGACTGAACTTAAGACATCCTGATGCATCCTGAACGGATTAATCTCCATTTAGAATGCATAGGGATATGCCTGATCAGTTCTTTTCCGGTATAGAGCCCCTAGGACGGAACTCTATGCCGGAACAGAAAAACGCTAGTGTTAAAGTAGCCTTAATCAGTATTTTGGCGGAAACAGGTATATAGCACCCCTCAATCAGGATTGTGTGGAAGAAGGTATATCGCACCCCTCAAGCAGTTTTTTTTGGGGCAACAGGTATATCACACCTGTTGTGGTATCGCAGCAGAACAGCACACAACTGCTGCACAATACAAATACACTATAATATAATTTCTATGTTAGAAAGTATAAGTATATTACACTCCTCTATATAACACCTATCGATAGCACACCTATACCAGTCCTTAAAAGGACTCTTGTGGCCTTTTTTAGCTGCTCCAAAATGCAACCTCTCCCTACACTGGAAAAACACATAATTTAAAATGGCTGCCAGATCGGGTTCTGTTATAGGGTTGGGGGTGTGTCCATATGCTGAAACGTCTCAATTGGCTGTCCTGTCCCATCTGATGGATGTGTCATAGGTCAAAGCCATATCGCCATATGTCGTGTTCGGCGAATCGCGAACTAGCAAAGTTCGCCGCGAAACGACCGCCGGGAAAACCGCAAGGCCATCTCTATTTATGAACACTGTATATACAGTATAATACGTTAAAAAAACTACTAAATGAAACTTTGTTAGACTAATTACAAGCCCATGAAGCAGGAGCCCTATGGTGACATCTTTTGCACAATATGCATTCACAAAATTATGAGCTGTTATTAACAGCATTTCATTCCCTGAAAGATTCTCTAACAAGTCTCCAAGCCCTGTCATATCTATTTATATACAGCCTGTAAATGCCTTTGTAATTCCAGAGAAAATCCTGGCAATTTTCCACCCTTTTCGGAACGGGGTAGTTGAACTGCAGGAGAGGATTTGGTAGGTTTAACACATTGCTTGTTTGATTGAGCCAACCAATTAGACTCCTTTGGCTATCAATGTTACAACATTTTTTTGTCTCCTTGGGGGTCAATAAACTTGTCAAAATGAATTAATCTCCGCAACTGTTGACCTTCATTGCTTTTGACAGCAGCACGGGGATCACACTTTAAAAGGCTCTGTCTTAAAAGAAGGAAAATGAGTGTTCCCAGTCTACCGTGAGCTATACCTAGACGGCATAAGGGAGCACTCTGACCCCAACAGAGATGGGATCTTCTAGAGATTTCTGACAAAGTTATAGCATGTAAAACCCACTTGCATAGTATGATCCATAGCTTCATGTCAGCGCCATTGCTTGAAGGCTGGTGTTAAGCTTCAACACAAACTTTAATGAACAGTTCCACCTAAGTAAAATTCTCACTGTTCACTTGGTGTAAAAACCTACATAGACATTTCATTAGAAAATTGGATGACAACCATTCTTTTCAACCATGGTAACAACATGAAAGTGGTAAGAAACTTTTACTTGACCTTTTCAAAGGCTTTAAATGGCTAGTGTGACATGATCTCACGCTGTAGCAAGTTATCAGATTCAAGTTAAAAACTGCTTTATTTTGTAACTATCAAATACTGACAGACATTTGAGTTCCTCTTTCCTGACCAACAAAACTGTAGCTCTGTCAGGCTACGGACACCCTTGGGACATTTGTTTATTATTATATTGTACTCATCACTAGCTAAAAGTTATTCATTTTTGGTCTTTCTTAAAAATCTTCAGCCCTTTTCTCTGAACAGTGTTGAGATGATCTAGAAGCAGGCTGCCTGTTTACACTGTGTCCCATCAGGGAACTCAGCTGATGGCGCATGTGTAAAGCCTTATCTTTGATCTTCTGACAGCTCATTTTAGATCAATTCTTAACTCTTTATGACAAAAAAAAACATTTTGCAATAAAGACCAAATGGAAAATAATTTTAGCGCTAAATAAGTAAAATGCAATCATAAAAAAATGACCCACAAAAGTGTGCATAGCCTTTAACTCCTTAAAACGGAACCTGTCATCAACATTAAGCTACCTTCACTGAGGGCCAGGCTCGGACTGGCCCACAAGGGTACAGGGGAATCCCCCGGTGGGCCCCTGAGAAAAGTGGGCCCCTAATCTCCCACCCCCTGCACAAATGGCACATAACACAGTAGACTTACTGGATTTCATACATATGTTCAATGTACAGCACCTCAACCAGCCTATGTTCATATAAAAAACTTGTTAGATTATTTATTATATTTGAATGTATCCGTATGGTGGGCCCCCAAAATAAATTTTACTGGTGGGCCCTAGGTACCCCAGTCCGACACTGCTGAGGGCAGCATAATGTAGTGACAGATGTGTTGATTTCAGTGGCATGGTGGGGAGACAAAGAGCTTATAAAAAAGCATGACTCTTGTCAGCCAGCCATAACTCTTTTCTAGGCCCAGGCTGTGATGATTATAAAGCTGGTTCGTGACAACCACTGAAATCAGTATGTCTGTCACTACTTCATGCTGCCATAAGAGAGGGCAGGTTCCTTTTAAAGGCAGTTCTTTAGTATAGAGACAACTCCCCACCGTCTTAAAATATAAGCATTATCACTTTGTAACACCAAATTGTATATATCACAAAGGAGTGAATTTCAATCAATTTCTTGCTGTAATATAATGTCAAAATCGAAAAAAGAGAATTTTGGAGAGAAGAGGTATTTAAATTTAAACCATGAACCATAGTGACACAGTACAGGTATATACAATATATACAAGAAAATTGTGTTATAAAATATGAAAACAATATAGTTTTATATTGTTGCCCTCTATTGAACTGATATGAAAACATCATTTTTCTCTGGTAATTATCATTGAAATATCATGAACCAAGTTCAATTCTCTACACACTAAGTCTCAAACTGTAGCACAAGACTAGACATGGATAAAGCAATAAAAAACTGCAATAGTTCCTCAGTGTTCCTACTGTGTAAAGAAAGTTATGTTCTAAAGGCTACGTCCAATTTTTGTTTATGATTGCATTTTACCCATTTAAAAATCAGATTTTCAATTGGCCTTTATTAAAAATATTGAGCTATTCTGTCACAAAGGGTTAACTGTTTTTCTAAATGTGGCTGGTACTTTCATTTTGTGCCAGTCATCTAATAAACCTTACCTCTAAACTACTGAGAGGTCGTAAACACTTATTTAAGCCACATTCTTATCAGCAAGATAAGGACTGAGCTATAATAAGATAAAGATAAGGAGCCCATCAGCATCCCAATGGACGGAAAAGAGAAAATCCAGAGGCTGCTTCTAGAGCATTTCAGCTATGTACAGAAAAAAAAGCTCTATATTTTTTAATAAAGACCAATTGAAAAAGATTTTAGTTCAAAATGAGTACAATGAAATAATAAAAAAATGCACCCAAAGGTGTACATAGTTAGCTGGTATTGTTAGGGATGTGCTGGAGCTGTGGCAGAGAAAGGAGAAGGGCATTTGGTTGAATAAAACAGGATGTGCTACATACAGTATGTGATAAACTAAAGTGATTGATTTACACAGTAAAAACAGGTCAGGAGAGTCCGAATTGAAAATGAACAAGCATGGGGAAGATGTACATGAGGTAAGCAACTGCATGAGCAAGTAAACACCTTAAAGATCAATATAGAATCTATTTACAGTAGTACAGTAAAAAGTAAGTAAATACATTATGCACCTTTGTGTAAAAACTAAAGTACATTCCCTATAAATTATATAGTTTGCTTACATACAGTATTAAAATATTTACCATAAATATGGAAAAATGCCATACAATTTTGACATGAAATATAATAAAAAGAGACAAAAGAGGAATTTATTTCCCATAGGAGAAAAATATTTGGGTCAATTACTGTAACCTATTCTGCTCAGATCCATTTAATTTCTGATTATTTCTTATTAGGCATGTTAGATAACAGATAATTTGGCTGCTGTCACATTATTGAAAAGTAAAATCCAGTATCTTTATGGTCTACTTAATAGGAATAGATAGGGCCGTCTAGCGTGAAATAAACACCTGAAATAATACAGCAGACAAAGAATGGCATACATCTTCTAACTTGGAAATTAATGGCTGCTGTCAGACATGTTTTGCCATAATTCCTTTTAAACAATCAGGACTATACAAAGACGAAGGCCATTAACAAAACACAAATAGCTAGATCACATTGTTCATAACCATCTGATAGGAGAACTGGAGCACAATGGAATAAAAAGTTTTAGTGTAATAAAACTGAGCCATTGACAAAATGAATAGATGTGCCCTTCCACCCTCCCAAGAGAGTGTAGGGTCAGCTGACTACTATCAGTCTGTTCCTGGCTTAATAGGGATATCATTCTATACTTAGAGGCTTTTAACCCCTTAAGGAAAATGGTGTACTGTATATGTATGTCATCTAATTGATATAGCTCCTGACCATGTATGAGCATAAACTCAAATCACTTAACCCCAGCAGCACCACCCAGCAGCTCACACCAGGTCTAAAGAACTGGGAGGGACGTGGGCAGGGAAGAGGGCCAAGCTGTCTTACATTTAGACCATTTTCTATGCCTAAACCAGGGGTACAAAATGGTCTAAATGTAAGACAGCTTGGAAGCTGCCTTTCATTTAGATTCGGTGATGGATGCTCTGAAGTTCTGTAGAGGCCGGCGCCCTTAGTTTCAGCGTTCCATGGCAGTGAATTGTCAGGTGGGGAGTCCCCAGAGTTACTGTCAATTCAGTGTCACCTAAGCTACTGACACTGACCATTCACTGCTGTCAGCACTGATAGCAGCGGAACGGAAGAAGCTGCAGTAATAGAAAAACACAGACAGAGTCAGCAATGATTCCGCTGAAAGTACAGTATGCAGCTATTAATCTTCTGTGAAGATGTGACAGATCCTCTTTAAATAATTATGAAATCCTATGTTTATACTCTCTGTGGTAATCCTGTTGAAAAGGTTTATTAATACATTATGAAATATATACATTACAACTACTATGTCTTATTCCCAAGTTTATGTACAAGTAATAATTAACGGTTAGAAGCAAAGTCCTGTCTATTCCTTCCTCTACTGCAACAATACATGTACATTTGCCTATAATCAGGGGCGTTGCTAGGTTCAAACATTCAGGGCCTGGGCCCCTGATGTTTTATCCCAGGCCCCGAGTGTACTGCCTGCCTGCTAGATACAACTGTATTGCCATCCTCAGGGCGGCAATACAATTGAATCTAATGCCCTGAAAGAGCTAAAGTACCTGTGATGACATCACAGGTCATGTGATCAGTGCTAAGTGCAGTAGCTGAAAAGGACCTGCGATGATGTCACCGTCATGTGACCAGTGCAAGAGAGGATGGCTCAGCAGTGAAGAGAAGTCCTGGGAAGAAGCTGTGGTGAGGTCTGCTACATGAGGAGAGGGAAGTGAAGGGGTAGATTACTCAGTGTGAGAGGCAGAGTAATGTTGGGAGTTGTAGTTATTTAACTGGGACTGTATGTTAGGGCTGAAGAGAGGGAAGTTATTTACATGGGACAGTGGGGTGGAGTGATGTTATTTACATGGGACTGAAAGTTGAGGGAGTGATGTTATTTACATGGGAAAGAATGTTGAAGGTGGCTAAGGCAGGGAGATGTTATTTACATGGGACTATATGTTGAAGGCGGCTGTGGGAGGGAGTGATATTAATTACATGGGACTGAATGTTGAGGGGTAATGTGACTTACATGGGACTGCATGTTGGAGGTGGCCGGGTAGGGGGTGAATTTATTTACATGGGACTGTATGTTGATAGTGACTGGGGAGGAAGTGATGTTATTTACATGGGAATGAATATTGAGGGGGTGATGGTATTTACATGGGACTGTATGTTGAAGGTGGCTGGGGAGGGGCTTATTTTCTTTACATGAGACAGTATGTTAAAGGCGGCTGGGGAGGGGTTAATGTTATGTGGGACTGTATATTGAGGGGGGCAGGAGAGATGGTGTGATGTTATTTACATGGGACTGTATTTTACAGGGGCTGTAGATAGAAAGGGATGTTATTTATATGGGACTGTATATTGGAGGGGGCTGGAGAGATGGTGTGATGGTATTTACATGGCACTCTATGGTGGAGAAGGGAAATAATTTTATTTACATGGGACTGTATGGTGGAGGGGCTGAGGAATTATATTTTTTTAAAACAGTAAACAGAGGAATAGAACTACTGGGGGCACTGCAGGGGGCATTATAAATACTGGGAGGGCTTCAGGGTGAGCATTATAACAGTAGGGGGCGGTATAAATACTGGGGGCCTGTGGGTGCATTTTAAATCCAGGAGACATTAGGCGTTCTTATTACTACTGGGGGCTCTATAGGAGGGACATATAGATCCGCATTATTTCTACTAAGAGCACTGTGGGGGTCTTATTACTACTGAGGGATTAGTAGATAGCTTTATTACCACTGGGGGAACAATAGGGGGGCCTTATTCCTACTAGGGGCTCTGTAAGGGCATTATTAATACTGGAGGGTCTTCAACTAATGGGTGCACTCTTGGGGAGCATTATCACAGTTGGGGGCACTGTAGGGGGCAGTATTACTAATGAGGGCATTCTAGAAGGGAATTACTATTGGTGGGACTATGAGGAGCACTATTGCTATGGGGGGGCCCTCATTTTTCTTCAGGATAGTATTTGGGGGTACAGAAAATTGAGGAAGCTAAGATGTCAAAGACGAGGCGCGGCTGAGAGAAGTTGTCCAGACGGAATGGAGAAGATGATGACAGAGAAGCTCTACTGAAACTGGATGTGAGAGATACGTACTGCTGTATAGCTATATAGCTATAGCGGGCTTAGGGGTCGGTTGGTCGACAATTGGGCCATATGCATTGGGGCTTGGGCCCCGGTTCTTTTGAGACCCTATTAACGCCCCAGTCTATAATATTTAACTATGTTTGTCAGGATTTAAAAATGTATTTCTACGTGTTGGAAAATATAAAATATCCAGCACATCATTTATCACACCTAGAAGAGAAATCAATATGAAATGTTTGTAACATTAATTATGCATTGGACAGGCCTGCTTGTTAACCACAGGTCGCTAGAAAGTAGGTTAGTCACGTACTCCAGTCACTCCAAGAAAATACAAAAAGGCTAATCAAAAGGCTAATAACAATACAGAGATTTTAAGTACTTGTATGTACCCCATTCCCACTCAAGAAAGAAGGACTTCTAAAAAGTTGGAATGGTTCCTAATTGCAGCTTTCAAGTAAGCAGCATGGAAAAGAATGACAAATTAGGTCCACTTAATATATGCAAGAAACTTCTTTGTACGAGAATAGCAAAAACAACCCATAATTTAAAAATAGCTACTAATATACACTACTCTGCATAACTAGTGGGAACCTAAGTAATATCCTACCAAAATAACCATTAATAGCTACTAAAACAAATCATGAATTACGGTACTCAACATCAAAAAGAAAAAGCAGAAAACATATTTAAGGAGCACCTGTCTGCTCTCCTGGCATGTGTCTTTTAGTAAATACTTGTATTCCCCATGAAAAAACTATTCTGGAGCATCTTTTCTTAGAACTCTGAGTTGTGTTGTAAGGGTGGGTTCACATGAGCGTTATGGATTATGTTATGGCTTTCTGTTATAACATGGTTATAACGGAAAATATCTGAATCCATAAGACGGAAGTCAAAACGGAAGCCTTTAAGAGGCATTCCATTTTGATCGTTCATAACACAATTCTATGAGTAGTATAACGGATCCATTATGCAGGAGTGCAGTCCTGCATAACGGAAACCAGGACGGATCCGTTCTGCTGCCCGTAGACTTGTATTATGACGGAATGCAAAACAGAAGCCTTTAAGAGGTATTCCGTTTTGTTTGCCGTCATAATAGAAGTCAATGGGAATCATAACGGGCTCGTCTGGTTCCCGTTCACATGACCTTATTTTTTTGCTGTATCTGATTTGCATTTTTTTAGTGGATCACTTGTGGACCCCTTCATTTTAATGGAGCCGCATAAAATGTGGACAGCACACGGTGTGCTGTCCACATCTGTATTCTTCGCTCCGCAGCCCTACAAAACAGATAGAACATGTCCTATTCTGGTCCAGTTTGTGGACGAGAACAGGCATTGTTATAATGGGCCCAAAAAAATTAAATAAAAAACAATGCAACATGGACGTCACACATACCTCATCCGTGATTTTTGTGGATCTGCGTTTTGTGGAACGCATGAGGTTTTTGCAACAGAGCTGTGATTATTAAAGGGAACCTGTCATGTGGATATTTGATTATAATCTAATTAATTATATACAATCATTAACTACTAAAAAGTACCTTAGATGTATTCACTTACTGGTGTGACAGATGGTTACCTCATAATATACACACAAAGATGCCGCATGCTAATGAGCTGATTTGAGTCCAGCGTGATGTTAGTGAGTCCAGATTTTTCAGAGCTATAGCCACTCCCCTGCCCACCTGCTGCTGATTCATATGGAAAATAACTGTCAATCAGCAGCAGGTGGGCGGGGAGAGTCAGGAGCTCATAAATATTCATGACTCACTATTATCAGCTGGAGCTTTTCAATACAAGATGTTGGCAGATTGACTGGGTCAATTAAAGGGTTTCTACCACCTGATTTTGACCTAATTAGCTCTCAGACACTAGCGATCTGCTAGTGTCTGATCTACCTAACAATGCTATTTTCAGACCTTTGTGTGGATCCGTTTCACTAAAAAACTAGCTTTTATTGATATGCTAATGAGCCTCTAGGTGCTATGGGGGCGTCTTTTCAGCACCTAGAGGCTCGGTCTACTCACACTGTATGCCGCCCGCTCGTCTGTCAAGCCCGCCCATCTCCTCTAGAATGCCATCCTCCATCTCAGCCAGCGGACGAATTCTCGCGCCTGCGCCGCGCGTGTCTGTATTCGGCGCAGGTGCAGTGAGTGTCTGAACGCTCCCTGCGCCGGCATCTCCACTGCACCTGCGCCATCTGTTCCTCGGAGTACTCTGACGTAATCGCCGCAGGCGCAGTGGAGATGTATGTGCAGGGAGCGGTCAGACATTCACTGCGCCTGCGCCGAATACAGACACGCACGGCGCAGGTGCCAGAATTCGTCCGCTGGCTGAGATGGAGGATGGCATTCTAGAGGAGATGGGCGGGCTTGACGGACGAGCGGGGCGGCATACAGTGTGAGTAGACCGAGCCTCTAGGTGCTGAAAAGATGCCCCCATAGCACCTAGAGGCTCATTAGCATATCAATAAAAGTTCGTTCTTTAGTGAAACGGATCCACACAAAGGTCTGAAAATAGCATTGTTAGGTAGATCAGACACTAGCAGATCGCTAGTGTCTGAGAGCTAATTAGGTCAAAATCAGGTGGTAGAAACCCTTTAAAAAAAGTGACCCAGCATTTTGCTAAGAGAATCAGTCACTTATTTATGTTGCCCTTAGTTAGGACACCATAAAACTGGTGACAGGTTCCCTTTAAGCAGACTTATGCACACGACCGTTGTGTGTTTTGTGTGTTTTGCAGTCTACAAATTGTGAATCCAAAAAACACGGATGGCGAAACGGCACGGACGGCCATTGATATAACTGCCTATTGTCTGCAAAATGGACAAGAATAGGACAGGTTATATATTTTTTTGTGGACCACAGAACGGAGCAACGGATGCGGACAGCACACGGAGTGCTGTCCGCATCTTTCGCAGCCCCATTGAAGTGAATGGGTCCCCATCCGAGCCGCAAAAACTGCAGCTCGGATGCGGACCAAAACTACGGTCATGTGCATGAGGCCTTAAATTGCATTAATGTAACTATATTCTGTAATTATTGTAATTCACTTTTATTGTGTGTGATTTGCTTTTTTTCCTTTTGTGGAAAGAAATGCACAATAGCTGCAGGAATCTTCTTGCAAGCCTCTTTTGAAAACCACATGCGTATTTTTGCTGCACCCAAAACGTTGCTGGTAACAAACAGTTGTCAATTTATTCATACATTTCTGCAGTCTACAGTACATTTTAAAACAGGAATCCGAAGTCGGCTTTGGTACCAAGGTTTTAAAGTTTTAAAATCTCTAGTGCAACTTCAGACTTAATGAATTTTGCCTCCGTGAAGCACATACATTTTAATGCTGTATGGAGACAGGTCTCTGTACAGCATTAAAATAAAGTTGGGGAACGAATTGACTTTGGATCTTGGATCCAACCAGGTCCCCTACCAATAAGCTCTTTTGACAAGGCAGAGGCACTCCTGTGAGCATCGCTGCCTTCTTGCAACTTACCAGGCACAGCGCTGTACATTGTATAGCGGCTGTGCTTGGCATCACTTTCAGCCCCATTCACTGAGATGCTCCTAGGCCATGTGAACATTGAACATTTCATCGCTGGGATAGGAAAAGCAGAGAGAAGGTTGCCGTGCTCACAGAAGCTCCGCTGCCTTCGTAAACAGCTGATCTGCGGGGGTCCTGGGTGTCAAACCTCCACTAATCAGATACTGATGTCAGTAAGAAAACCTTAGAAAACCCCTTCAAGTTTATAAAAATAACTTAAATAAGTCAGTTGGCACAACCCCTTGTGGTCTTATAAACTGCTGATAAAGAAAATGCGCATATCAGAACTAGAAAGCCGAATAGGAAATCAATTTAAGGGGACATATTCTTTTTATTATGGTGACTGTACTGTAAAGTGACTGTACAGAGAGTGATACTTTTCAGTGCACTAATATATCCATTTTATAAGTTTAGCTGCTAGTGGAAGCCCCAGGCATCATAAAAAGCAATCACTGCCAGTAACTGTCAGCCTAGTATAAAGTGCAGGTTTGTATGTAGGAGAATAAAGATGAACCATAAACCTGGAAATGTGGTAGAAATGATAGGAATTTGGGAAGCATGGTTTGAATACTTCTTAACAAATCTCAATAGAAATTTTTTGATATGTAAAGTCGCTATGGGAAAGTAGCATCCACTTTCAAGACTGTATTAATTCAAGACTGTATTACATCAGTATATAACACAAAGGATGTGTGTATGTGTAGAAACCAAAATCTCAATAGTTAAATCCAGTCTGTAATTAAAATATGGGGGTTAAGATAGCTATCGATGCACAAAATTGTCGGCCGCAATCCTAACAATTTTACAAGAATAATAATACATTGGTCTATGGTATGAAAACATCCAGCCCCACTCTGCTGTCTGCTCCATGGATCTAAACATGCAGCTTCTGTCCATACTTCAAAATTTGTTGCAATTTTTAGTGGTAAAGTGCTTAGTTTTCTTTATTGCCAGCTGAGAAAAGTACAAGTGGGGCAATGCCAGAAACCTCTACGGTGTAGATTGTCTGGTGTTTGAGTCCTTTTACATGGGCCAAAGATCAGGACAACTATCGTGGATGAACGTTCTTTTTTTATAATTGCCCTGTGTAAATGTGGCGCTGATCATTCAATTTAATCTTCTGTGCTGCACCTAAAATCATTGGTTACCGACAGTTTGTTCCCAAAAATTGCCCTGTCTATTAGCCATTGACTAGGAGCCCACAGGTTTCACCCATCAAGTAGGCCACATCTTGTCATGTATGGCTTTAAAATGTTTGTCTGCTATTACAAAATAAAGCAGAACATTTTGACAAACTTCTCCCAACATCTTCTGAAGACATCCTCTAAATTCCTCAATCAGTATTGCTTCTCACAGCTCTGTTAGAGCCAAATTAATATATACCCATATACCCATTCTGATCTACATAGGAATCCAAAGTGTTCGATGTACTCGTAAATTTTCCTTTCAGCAGACACCCTTTCTCCAGGGCTCTTTATTAGCACAGTGCTGATGTGCCAATCCCGGCTTGAGCTAGGGCACTGCAAAGATACAATATTTCCTATAATTCAAACATTTTTCATGTCAACGATCATTCATATGGTGGAAAACATATGATCATAGTCCTTTCCCCTGTTGAGAGTTTTAACTGCAGGGAAAAAAAAATCGGAGTACTCAACATACAATAGCAAGACAGGTATCATTTTAATCAGCAGAATAAACCCTAAGAGGCAGTTTGTCTGGTTCAATAGGGTTGATCCTGCTGGTATGTGCTCTATAAGGCCCACACAATAGTCCTCACATAAAAATAGAATCCACAAAATGTTCTGCATTATCTTTATACCTATATGACAATTTATATTCATAACACTTTGGACACAAAAGAGCCAAAATAGCAATAATATTAGCCTCGCAATGTTATTGCAATAGTACTTTCAAAGGGATATGCCAACACAATGACATTGTCCAGGCATATAGCTAATATAATCTGTAATACAGAAAATGTTTGATAATAAACTTTTTATATCATAGAGTGAACAGCTTGCTTAGTTCTAGGATTTACGTAACTCAATTACTGCTTAAATAGGTGATTTTACTTATGTAAGAATAGCATTACATTCAGGGACCCACAGTAGAAAATGGCTGGTGGAAGGAAAAATATCATGAAATATGTATTCTGATTAAGAACCAACCAGGATTTATCATTATCCCTAGAAATAACACAAATCTGACTAGGCCTTTCTAGATCAGGATAGCCACTACAGCTTGTGACAAATTGAAAGCACCACTTGCCAGGATGTAATGTAGTACACTTATTACTAGAGGATTCATGGCCTGAGTAGGATCCCACTCAACCAGCTAATATGATCCCCTCCAACCTGTATGGTTGCGTGGTACAGTCTTTACATCTTAACTGCGGCACAGCCACGCCTTGTGGCCGTACCCTAAAACCAATGGATACTTTGTAAGTAAATTTTAATTGGAAATCATTGAAACAGCATGATGTTTCAGGCAATACTCCCTACCTTTTGTTCAAGGTGTACAAAGAAAAAGTAAAAATAGCTAATCCGATGTCAAAATAGTGGAAAAAAAATACAAATTCTTCAATTATTGTTTACATCAAAGTTGTAGCAGAACTTTACTGTAACGCACATTTTAGGAGAGCTTTAAAAGTTTTTAAACCCTACAACCTGATTACTCTCCTGACATGTCAGTTTAAGGCCTCTTTCACACTTGCGTTGTCCGGATCCGGCGTGTACTCCACTTGCCGGAATTACACGCCGGATCCGGAAAAACGCAAGTGTACTGAAAGCATTTGAAGACGGATCCGTCTTCAAAATGCTTTCAGTGTTACTATGGCACCCAGGACGCTATTAAAGTCCTGGTTGCCATAGTAGTAGTGGGGAGCGGGGGAGCGGCATACTTACCATCCGTGCGGCTCCCGGGGCGCTCCAGAATGACGTCAGAGCGCCCCAGGCGCATGGATGACGTGTACATGCGATCACGTCATCCATGTGCGTGGGGCGCCCTGACGTCACTCTGGAGCGCCCCGGGAGCCGCACGGATGGTAAGTATGCTGCTCCCCGCTCCCCACTACACTTTACCATGGCTGCCAGGACTTTAGCGTCCCGGCAGCCATGGTAACCATTGAGAAAAAGCTAAACGTCGCATCCGGCAATGCGCCGAAACGACGTTTAGCTTAAGGCCGGATCCGGATCAATGCCTTTCAATGGGCATTCATTCCGGATCCGGCCTTGCGGCAAGTGTTCCGGATTTTTGGCCGGAGCAAAAAGCGCAGCATGCTGCGCTATTTGCTGCGGCCAAAAAACGTTCCGTTCCGGAACGGAAGACATCCTGATGCATCCTGAAGGACGGACTGTCCATTCAGAATGCATTAGGAAAATCCTGATCAGTATTCTTCCGGCATAGAGCCCCGACGACGGAACTCTATGCCGGAAGACTATAACGCAGATGTGAAAGAGCCCTTAGTTTTTGTGGAAACAAGTGTATAATGTGACAGAAAAATGAAAACAACAATTGAAGCAATATGGAGAATCTCAATACATTAGTAAGTGCCTTGTATTAACTTTCTCTACATGATAAATACCACTTGCTGAAGTGACACAACCTCTTTAAGTGAGCCTAACTTAGTTCGATCTGCGTGGTCGTTTAGAACCCCCATTTCTCCCTTTGTGAGCATTTATAGAAGAATGGCTGAGAGCCGTAGTTAATAGAATAACTTCTGCTGATAAATTTCTTTCTTGAAAAAAAGCAGTAAAACACCAGCAACTCAACATGTGTCTGCCAAGAAAGCCAGCCAAAGTCTACATATGAAAAGTAAAAGCTGAGGTTCACACAGTAGCACGATAGGCCTGTGCTTATCTGATGGGCATTGTGCTTGCACTTTATTTGGCATATTTACATTTAGCTGTGCAATAAAAATTCATTGAAAGAGTTTGTCTCTTCTGTTCCAGTACATAAGGGTATCAAATTTTGGGTATTTATGACATACACCACACTGCACCAACCTCACTGTGGCCTATATAAAATTTTAATGCAGTGCTGACTACGTTTCTGGCCCATATAAAACTATAATGTGCTGATAAATGGAGCAAAGCATTCAACATAGTTGTGAATTACTGGATGGAGATAAAAAGAGAGAAATTTCATTTTAAATGTAATTACGTATATGAAACATAAAACCCAATAAAAATGACTGCAGTGCAAAACGAAAAAACTTTCCAGCAGTCAATCACGTTGTCTGTAGTGATGAGCAATAGAGGCAATATTCGAATTCGTGATATTTCATCATATATTAGCGAATTCGATCTTGGTTGTGAAAAATCGGAAATGTAATATTCGTGTAATGCACACAAAATACAGGCGTGGGTCACTTTTGCTACATTTTTCAAGCTGCTAGAAGTTTCCTGAGACTGGAGAAAATGGTTGACATGGCAGAACATTACAATAGCTATATGTAGATAGAGTGCTCCAATATATTTGCAATTGCGGAAATCGGCACTAATGATGCAAATATTTTGGCGCAATACATGCAACTTCACATTTTAGCAGGTCTGACTCCATATTACTGATTGGTGCACTATGTATGTAGCATGTATGTATGAACAGCAGAACCTATCAGCTACACTGTATCAGGATCTAACCTACACTGACTATCTCCCCCTAACTATCTGTATTATATATATGTAAGCTAACTAACTATCTAATGTAATGACACACCATAGCACAGAGCACAGCAATAACACTGATGTCTCTCTCAGAACTGCAAAAAAATGCTAAAAATGGCTGCTGGGGAGGTTCTTACATAGTAAGGGGTAGGCAGCTTTCCTATTGGTTGCTAGGGATGTTGCTAAGCTCAGACAAAGAGATTGCAGCCTTCTCATTGGCCCACAAGCAAGAAGCAGGGAGGGTACTGATGTGTCTGTAATCACTTAGACCTTGTATTACAATCACTGGAGAAGAGCTTGGCTAGAAGCCCATGTGTTATCAGCAGAAGTATATGTGTTCACATAATCCAAATATATACAAATATATATCTTCCTTTTATACATAATGGTCTAGTCTCACCTTACTAATGTATATTTTACTTATCGCTTAGGTTGCTTCTTGATTTTCTATTGGTGACACGTTCACGCAACCAGCTCAAAAACCTGTCATGTTAAAGGGAATCTGTCAGCAACTCCAGCAGATGCCAATTAGTCCCCATATTCATGAGTTCATGGCTCTCCCCGCCCAACTGCCTCTGATTGACAGTTTTTTTTCTATATGAATCGGCAGCAGGTGGGCGGGAAAAAAAAGGGAACTAATGAATATTTAGTACTCAGCACAGAAGCTGTTCAATACAAGATTTTGGCAAAACAGCTGGGTCAGTTATAGAACGTGACCCAGCATTTTGCTGAAGGGACCTGTCACCATTTTATGTTACCCTTAATTACGCGAGATTTCATACTGGATCTTCAAGCAAGGTGGCCGTGGCAGCCTCTTCACGATCAAATGGATGAGGTAAGTACAATTTAAAAAAGTTTCAATTAGCAACCACTAAAATGCTTTAATATGGAGTTTAATGATAGGGGGCAGCACAATTGCTATTCCCTGTCATTGCACCCACTATTTAAAAAGAAATGCACTTCATGACAAAGTAATTAGTCACAAAGGAAATTTTATGTAAAATTTGGCAAAGCAGCCGAATTAATGCAATACAAATCAATACGATACCAAAAGAAGCCAAAACCGTAGTCAGAAATCCAGAAATCCAAAGCTAGGGGAGTTTTCAATAATGCAAGAGGAGCAAGAGGAAAAGATGGCAGATGCAGGTGCCAGCCTTTTATAGCAGAAGACTGCTCACACCGCCATGCCAAGTATGCCGGGTGCTGCTGCCCTGCAGTCCTGGATCCCCAGCAATCGGACACTGCTGCTGAACAGATATGACTTCTATTTCTGGATTATCAGAAACCAAAGACCTAAATGAGCACATGTGAGGATGGAAGCCATAATTGCAAAAAAAGGGCAAAGTATTGGTAGAACTGTTAAGACAATTATTGATGGCTAGTTCAGACAATGACAGATACAATACCCAATCACTTTTATTGTCAGCAAAATGACAAGTAAAAAATTGCTCTAGGCTCTGATTCAGCCTTTCAGTCTGCCCGTTAGTTTCCAGGTGAAAGGCTGATGAAAATGAGAGTGACACCCAAATGATTTCAAAATGATCTCCAAAAGTTTGAAACAAATTGAAACCCCCTGTCAGATATCATATTTTTTAAATATTTTACAATATTTTCAGGAATGCCATGGATCTTAACAATATGATCTAAAAATACCAGGATAATTCCTTAGCTGAAGGACATTTTCAAAAACCTGTCCACCATCATCCAGATCATGGTCTTCTCTTGAGAACATGGAAGATCCATGATAAAATCCATGGAGATGTGTGGCCAAAGCCTCCTGAGAATAGGCAATAGACACATCTCTCCAGCAGGATGAGATCTGGGAGTTTTGGACCTGGCACAGGTTTCACACACTAAAACGTACGTCCAAATATCTGTAGACATAGCAGGCCACCAACAATGTCTGGCAACCAACCTACTTATGCCCACAATACCCGGAAGTCCACTCAAAACAGATTCATGAAGCTCAGACAATAACATGGTCCAAAACCCATCCGGGACAAAAAATTTGCCTGCAGGATTACTTTCAGGTACCTGATTCTGATTAGTGGAGATCTCGGAGGCCAGATCAGGAAAAATAGCGGAAACAACAATGCCTGCAGGTAAAATCGGAACCAACTTTGGGGCTTAAGTGGCACAGAAGCTTCTGGACAAGGCATCAGCCTTGATGTTCTTGAAACCTGGCCTATAGATGACAACAAAGTCAAAATGTGCAAAAAAACAAAGCCCAACGTGCCTGTCTAGGGTTGAGTCTATTGCCAGACCTCAGAAACATCACAGGGCCGTTATCTGGTGTTTTCCCCCTCTAGAAAATTACGCCATTCCTCAAAAGCCCACTTAATGGTCAAAATTGCCTATGTCATAGCAGGGTATAAAACAGGAGACAACTGCTCCAACTCCCACCGCAGAAGCATCGACCTCCACACTGAAAGATATATTCTGATCCAGTTGGGTAAGAATGGGAGCTTTGACAAAACATTTTTTTCTAATTAGCAACATCAGCACTATTCTTGGTAAGATCAGTAAGATGTTTGGCAATAACAGAACACTTTTAGTACATTTTCTACAACAATTAGTGAATCCCAAGAATCTCTGCAAGGCTTTGAGATACTTTGGTTGAACCCAGTCATTAATCCCCTGAACCATAACTGGGTCCATGCAAAAAGAGTCTGGGAATATGATATATCCCAAGAATGGTACCTCTCTGACTCCAAACAGGCATTTTTCAAATTTCACAGATAAAAAAAAAATTCTATAAATTCCCGCCTAAACAAATCGTTCACCAAATTTTGAAAGACAGCAGGGGCATTGCTTAAACCAAATGGCATCACCAAATATTCAAAGTGTCCCTGAGTATTCCACTCATTCCCCTCCTTGATGCGGATAAGTTCATATCCCGGAGATCTGACGAACCATTTAACACCCTGAATCTGTTTAAAAGGGTCTGGAATGAATCGCAAAGTATAGCGACATTCTTTAAAGACGAATTCCCGCAAAAAAGTTTATTCTCTGACCTGTTAGAAAGGTATATGGTGTAACCTGTAGGGAAGGTAATCTTCTTACCAGTGTCTGTATTTGTGAGCTATCCCCTCCCTTTTGCTTCTCAGCTATGTCATGTGACCAGCAATCAGACTTCCCAAATAACACAGCATCTTATGTGTGGACAGGAAGTCAGTTTCTCTATGTATTCCTATGGGAGCCTCAATGTCAGTCTCATAGGAATGAATAGAGAAGTAACTGACTTCCTGTTCTGCGTCAGTTGAAGAGCAGAGAGTTGGTCACATGACACAGCTAAAAATTGAAAGGGAGGGGATAACTCACATATTCAGGCACAGATAAGAAGATTACATTCACTACAGATTACATCATGCACCTTTCTAACCGGTCAGAGAATAAAATGTTTTTGTGGGAGTACTACTTTAATTTACTCCTTCATAGCCTGATGTTCCAGACCCAACAAATTAAAAATATGACCTTTTGGAAATTTGGAGTCTGGAATCAAGTCAATCATGCAGTCTTAGGCTCTGTGGGGAGGGAGAAAATCAGAGCTAGGTTCAACAAACACAACCTGAAATTCAATAATGAGATTAGACAACTGCAAAGGAATCATTTGCAGCCAGGCCATAAATATGGTAGAGAGAGGTTTAGTACAATCTTTACCCCAACTCTCCCAATTAATTCCCATTTCCCAATTTATTACAGGATTGTGAAAATGTAACCATGGTATTCCTAGCAGGACATCAACAGGTATCTGTCTCGTAACCAGAAATGAACAAATAGACATGGAAATCTCAGAAGTACATAATTTAATACTATCCTTGCCCAGGATGGTAAAATCGGTCGCCATCACATAAACAGGAAAGAGCAATGGAGATAAAGGAAGATCTAGGATAATGCAAATCTCTCACTAATGAAATTCACTGCGACCCCACAATCTACAAAAGCCTCTCCTATCAGTTTCTTATTCCCCAACAGAATACAAATAGTATTTGGAAGCATCACTAAATCCCCCCCCCCCCGAGTACCTTTTCCCAGCCTCACTTGACTCCATCTCCATATTCTGCAGAGGGCATTTGGGACAACACTTGACTCAGTGATCAGTAGAACTACATTAGAAACAAAGTCCCTGAGTTCTTTGTTCCAAGGAGAGGGAGGTGGCACCAAGCTGCACAGGTTCTTCCAGGTCAGGATGCTGTACAGGAAGAGTAGGAACCAAATCTGGAGTGTACCTGGGACCCAGCGAAACCACACATTCCTTTTTACATTCCCTGAGTTGATGATCCAAATGTACAACAAGCATCATAGTCTCGTAGGGTAGCTGAACAGTAAGTCCTTTAAGGCCTCAGAAAGACCCTGGCGAAACTGACACCTTGAAGCGGGGTCGTTCCATCCAGAAGCAACACACCATTTCCTAAATTCTGCACAATATTCCACCAGAGGACGACTACCTTGTTTTAAACTGATCAATTTACTTTTGCCAAAGGCTGCTTTGTCCGGTTCATCATAGCTCATTAGCCGAAAAGAAGTTGTTAACTGAGGCTAAGGCAGAGGAGTCAGAGGGAAGAGAGAAGGCCCACTCCTGGGGTCTCCCTGCATCAGGGATAGTGCAGCCCTAGAACTGCCCGGACCCAGTATCCCTACCCACTTGCACAATCTCCCTAGGCTGTGACCCACAACTTGATGATAGTCTCTATACTGCAACACGTGAAGGGTGGCACACAAACAGAAGCAAACAAACACCAAGAGAGTCGTCGTATGGAAAAAGGGTCAAATGCCAGTCGCACAATATAGGACAAGTAATGCCAGAGGCAAACGATAAAAACAAAACACACCAAAGAGTCAGAACCAGGAGTTCAATACGATGTCAAAATGCCAGAGGCCAAAACCATAGTCAGAAAGCCAAATCCAGAAATCCAAAGCCAGGGGAGTCTTCAATAATGCAAGGAACCAGTAGGGGGAGCCAAAGGACAATAAATTCACTGCACCTGCATCTGCTTTTTATAGCAGAACAAGACAGCTCACACCGGTGTGCAGGTATGCCAGGTGGAGCTGATGTTCAAGAGCCCTGGTGCACCTTGTCAATGGCCTGAGGCTCTGATGTCAATGGGGACCACCCTGCAGTCCTGGTTCACCTGACAACTGGATGCTGCTGCCATACGAAGGCGGCAGCAGCAGGGGAAAACCATAACAGAATCTTTTTACATTTCCACAATTTTTTATGTATTATAAACACAAAATGCCTAGAAAGATAAAAGCAGTGAAATAGCAGTGATGTAAATTGCTGTTGTCGCTGATAATCATATGACACAACATTTAATCAATTCCATCCTGCTGGCAGGTCACAGTCACATCACTCTATGTTTTATCAGGGCAGCTGGGGAAATACTGTAGAACACATGCCTCTGGTTCTGTCAGCAATATAAATGCAAAGATACAAAACACACTAAAGCACACTAACCCTAATCTAATAAAATCCATAGCCATACTGCGCCCCACTGAATACTTTATATGCACAATCGTACAGTTGTAGGACATAAAAAGACATTTCCCTTTTATTCTATCTACAAAGCAATATAATGATAAACATATGGGCAATGCATTATTCAGTATCTTATTGGAAATCATCAAAATGTCCTCATTGAACAATATTAATGTCCATCTTTCTCGTTGCTAAGCTTTAGTAAACTAGAAGATGTCATTGCCAAGTGACAAATCTTAAACAAAAAGGTCAGAAGTTTCAAATGGGATTTTCTGGAGGTGAAGACACGAGGAAACCTTTTGCTGAAGAAATTGAGAAATATTGGCTTTGATAAGTACTTTGCCACTGTTGTAAACCTGGGATTTCTCACGTACATCTGCTTCACATTTGCAACTACTTTTACCTGGTTTCAAAAACAGCATTTAGGGGCCCGTTCTACCACAGTCTACAAATCAAAGCAGTCTAAAGGATTGCAAGAAATGATGAATGGATTTACGACTGCAAACGTGTACTGAGGGGTATTAATCAAAACGTATTTCCTAAGAGAGCGATATGTACGTTTTCAAAGACATTCTATCTAAACTACGGATGTTATCAATATGACCAGTACGGGCCAGAGGGGCCCAATAAACAGTTCAAAAAGTGTGTTATCTACAATACTAGTGATGATTGTTTTCAATTAGGATTAAAGGTTTATGCAATGGTCTTACCAATAAGCTGATGTAGCTTCATCCCTCTCATATCTCTGTATAAGAGATCTTGCCTACATTTATTTATCATGTTAATTTATTCTCATGCCCATTTTTCTCTCTATTCATTTTGAGACTTTAATGGATGGCAACAATTTTTTATTTAGTATTTTAATACTTAATTTACAAAAATCTGAAATGACATTACTATGGTTTCCATAGATCACATCTACACAGACAGGATTTCACTTAGTATGCTTAGCATGTCTTATTTTTATATACACATCACATGCAATTCATGTCTTTATGCAGAGAACTAAGAATGTTCCAGAAGAAAACTTTTGGCAACTTAAGAGGACTTGTCACTGCCGCCAAAAAATTCAGCTCTCAGGTTCCATTTATATCTACCTCTTAACTCATTTTTGCCCATTCCCTTTCCCTGTTCTGAAGCAATGTTCCATAACAATTTCCATTATGGGGGGGGGGGGGGGGGGGGTAAACTACCAGCCACTTCTTGTGGGGAAGGGGTGAACCTAGGCTCTCTGGGATCATCAAATCAGTGTGAACTAAGTCAGAATGGCTCTTGCAGAATGATCTAATATACACTCAGCTTACGAGAGCACGCTCTGTTCTCACAGTAGCCTGCACACTGAAAGAGCTGAAACTACTCATGCACACAGGTTCACACCCAATTAAGAAGTGGTAGTGATCACCCCCCTAACACTACATTCTCTCATTAGCAATTCATACTCACAAACTAATGGAACAAACTGCATGAGATTTGGGGTGGAGCAGCAGCTATAAATGGATACTGAAACTTGCTGCTATTGGAGAATCTTACTAACCCTGGTAGACCTTTAAACCTTATAGAGTTTGCATCAATACCCTTTAAAATTTGTGAAGGTAACAGTCATTTTGTAATGTATTTCTTTTACCTTTATTGCTCCTATCTCCCGCTTTGGACTCTGGTCACATGACCATGTCCATACAGCTCTTTATTATATCCTGTGATGCTATGTCCATGGGTGTGTCAAAGCAGCAACAGGTTCAATGATAGGGGAGTGTCTGTAACTAGCTGGTGGGAGGAGCTATAAACTAACTGGGTGTCAGGGGAAGTGATAGGGGAGTGTCTATGTAACTAGCTGGTAGGAGGAGCTATAAAGTAGCTGGGTGTCAGGGGCAGTGATAGGGGAATGTCTGTAACTAGCTGGTGGGAGGAGCTATAAACTAACTGGGTGTTAGGGGCAGTGATAGGGTAGTGTCTATGTAACTAGCTGGTGGGAGGAGCTATAAACTAACTGGGTGTCAGGGGCAGTGATAGGGGAGTGTCTATGTAACTAGCTGATGGGAGGAGCTATAAAGTAGCTGGGTGTCAGGGGCAGTGATAGGGTAATGTCTGTAACTAGCTGGTGGGAGGAGCTATAAACTAGCTGGGGCATTGTTAGGGGCAGTGATAGGGGAATGTCTGTAACTAGCTGGTTGGAGGAGCTATAAACTAGCTGGAGCATTGTTAGGGGCAGTGATAGGGGAGTGTCTATGTAACTAGCTGGTGGGAGGAGCTATAAACTAACTGGGTGTCAGGGGCAGTGATAGGGGAGTGTCTATGTAACTAGCTGGTGGGAGGAGCTATAAAGTAGCTGGGTGTCAGGGGCAGTGATAGGGGAATGTCTGTAACTAGCTGGTGGGAGGAGCTATAAACTAGCTGGGGCATTGTTAGGGGCAGTGATAGGGGAATGTCTGTAACTAGCTGGTGGGAGGAGCTATAAACTAGCTGGGGCATTGTTAGGGGCAGTGATAGGGGAGTGTCTAGGGAAGTTAGGGGTAGTGATAGGAAGTGTCTATGTAACTAGTTGGTTCTAGGGGCAGTGATAGGGGAGTGTCTATGTAAGTAGCTGGTGGGAGGAGCTATAAACTAGCTGGTGTTAGGGGTAGTGATAGGGGAGTGTCTATGTAACTAACTGGTAGTGATAGGGAAGTGTCTATGTAACTAGTTGGTTCTAGGGGCAGTGATAGGGGAGTGTCTATGTAAGTAGCTGGTGGGAGGAGCTATAAACTAGCTGGTGTTAGGGGTTGTGATAGGGGAGTGTCTATGTAACTAACTGGGGCATTGTTAGGGGCAGTGATAGGGGAGTGTCTAGGGAAGTTAGGGGTAGTGATAGGGAAGTGTCTATGTAACTAGTTGGTTCTAGGGGCAGTGATAGGGGAGTGTCTATGTAAGTAGCTGGTGGGAGGAGCTATAAACTAGCTGGTGTTAGGGGTAGTGATAGCGGAGTGTCTATGTAACTAGCTGGTGGGAGGAGCTATAAACTAACTGGGTGTTAGGGGTAGTGATAGGGAAGTGTCTATGTAACTAGCTGGTGGGAGGAGCTATAAACTAGCTAGGTGTTAGGGGTCAGGCTGGAGCTGTAGCAGAGAAAGGAGAAATGCATCATGGGTTTGGTTGGATACATCAACAGGATGTAAATCAACCAAAGGGATTTGTTTACATGGTGAAAACAGGTCAAGAGTCCAAATTGAAAAAGATGGAAGCATGGGGAAGATGTACATGAGCTAATTACTTATATGAGCATATCTGTTAAAAACCATAACAATCCTGTAAAGACCTCTTTAGGAACGGTCTCAGAACAATTTTTAGAGGTTGCGACCAGAATACTATAATACTTTTCAATGTTACGCATCACATCTACGGTATATTAATTGACAGTTTATTTTGTTATTTCTTGTATCTTACACAGCACCAAAAATTTCACAGTGCTGAATAAAAACTCATCACTCACATCAGTTCCTATCTTCGATGTAAATACCCTTCTGAAAGACACTATGGCCAAATTCATAGGAAGCCAAATAAACCTTTGGAAGCCCCAAGATAAAACCCACACAAACTCCAGAAGAACTTTCACACTCCATGCAAATGTCCAACTTGCTGCTCATCCTATATTTCTTAATATCTACACCTCTTATGGCAGAACACATTAAACTGTCAGCGCACGAGAAGTCTTATACTTGGATGATCTCATTTGCACTAATGTGTTAAACGCTTACTACTTACAGATTATTCTGCATTTAGGATAAGCAAGCTATTAGAGGAATTCCAAACTTCCAATTTCCACTAAAATCTCTGCAAATATGAAAACAAAAGGTGCTCTATTCCTTGCACTTTAACCTTGTGGACAAGTAATGGCTACAAAGAAGAAATCTTTAATTAAAGAGCTAGGAAAAGCAACCAAAATGATTTTGGTTTTCCTTATACTGCTTGGAAACCAAAATCTATTTATTTTATGTTATATGAAAAGTTTTATTATTACATTTGTTTCTACTCCTGTTATGTTTTTTTAAATGTACAGATACAAAAGTAACTTCAATTGTTTATCGTGAGATCACTGTACAGTACATTCACCATAGTATGCAGCATACCAGTTATAAATTATAGATCACTAATATTACATCGTGCGTGTGCTATTTTATAAATGCTATTTTGTCTGTTATATATGCGTAGGGTCTATTTGCCTGCATCGTGCATTGTACCCTCAATAGTTCATATACTATTAGTTCCTATTTACACAGAGTCTTCAGAGGGGAAGTCACAGATGATATTAAGTGTGAAATTGGGATGGAGTATAAAAAATATTGAATCATAAAATCCATTCCTAGATCCCAGTGTGGAGCATTAACTTTACATGGCTTCAGATCTGAAAAAGAGAAACATATGTGCAGACTGTAGGAGGGGTCTAGGCCCCGCTGGAATGTCACAGATAGTATTTGTAGCAAACAGTGAGGTACAACAATTTTTGTGGTAATAGGTCAATTAAGATGAACACAATGCTTAATGGTTACAGTCTCCAGGAGAGCTACAATAGCTTGCTGGCTGGTGGGTAACTTTGTACTTGAACAGAATAATGCTAGAAAATGTGCAAAAATGTCATAATGTGCCTGGAGTATATCGTGTTCCATGCACAAATCCTTCAGGGCTGACAGCTCTTGCCCAAATCTTCCATGCCACTATGGATCTAACAGGTTACCACCTAGCACAGCATGCACTTAACTTCAGGATGCAGGTTAACTTCTCTTTAAGAGAACCACTTTAACTTAAAGCATCAAAGATATATTTTCTAGTGTCTAGTCCTGGGTACTAGGGGCCTATCTGTACAGTAAATATTGAACATCACTCTCATTTAGTGCTGTTTTGTGCAGCATGCAAGCAATTAAACCTGCACCCTCTTATCAGTGAAGATATCACTCAGTAACATTCAACACAAGGCCTCTGGGCCTGCTCTGTAATAACATCTTTCCGGGACGGAGTGATGTCATGTGCTGTGCCCACGCAGCAGCCCAGACTGATAGTAAGAGGGACATTTGTGCCTAGAATTTATGGGCTTCTTTGAATTTTTGCTCACTTTTTAGACTCTTTTTTTGGGAGATGCGGTGACCAAAAACAACAATTTGGTCGTAGTTTTTCACATTTGTTTTCTAATGTGTTTACACTGTGAGAGAGGTGGCTAAAAACAATAATTTTGTCATCAGTTTTTTTACATTAATTTTTTACATTGACCATGTAGGATAATTTTATTTATTTTTTTAAATACAGAGGAGCTCATTCCAGACTCAGTGATACCAATTATGCGTAGTATATTACATTTTTTCAGTTTTGAACAATATTAACGGACTGAATATGGGGGAATTTTATTTTCCAATTTATTTATTTTTCACTAGGGGACTTGAACTTACACTTATCTGATCATTGGTAAAGCACATCAGCCTACTTCTCTAAGGTAATGTATTTTCTCTTTCAATGTTAAGCTTTCTTACATTGCAACCGATGAGGCCACTGGCTACCATTGGGTCCCTGCTATCACATTGCTAACCAATCCCTCTGTAAATCACTTACATGCTACAGCATAGAAGGGGTTAAATGGCCTGGCTTGGTGCTCACTCCAATATCAGGAGTGTTGCAGCAAGACTCTGGCTGTGTATTACAGCTAGCTACTGCTGCAGAAGGTCTGGGCACAACTCCTGAGCCCACATCATCCCTGTGCATACACTACATGTGCACAGACCCCTACAGACGAGACTCCCCTAAAACCAAACCACATACCAAATATAGACCCCAGACCCCCTTAACAGAAATCACTAACCCAACATGCTAACTAATAAACATGTTTTGCTTGTAAATGGCTAAATATGAAAAATGAACAATAGGTAATCTTTCATGCTCCTCAGGATTCTTATTCTCTTTGTGCTGATACTTTTCATAGTACTAAAGTTTTGCTTTAACCTGGGGAGCATACAAATTAAAGAGAAACATTAGCAGTATTAAAGGGATTGTCCCACTTCAGCAAATAGCATTTATTATGTAGAGAAAGTTAATGCAGAGCACTTACTAATGTATTGTTATTATCCATATTGCTTCCTTTGCTGTCTGGATTTATTTTTCCATCACATTATACACATGGTTACAGACCACCCTCAAATCCATCAGCAGTGGTCGTGCTTGCACACTATACGAAAAAGCATCATCCTCTCTGGTGGCCGGGACCATGGAAGTGCACATAGGCTAGTTCTTTTTCCTATACTGTGTAAGCACGGCCACCGATGCTGGATTGCAGGGTGGTATGTAACCATGGAAACGAGCAGTGTATAATGTGATGGAAAAATGGATCCAGCCAGCAAAGGAAGCAATATGGATAATAACAGTATATTAGTAAGTTGCTTGTATTAACTTTCTCTACATGATAAATGCCACTTACTGAAGTGAGACAACCCCTTTAAGTATAACCTCTCACCGCCATCAGATACACTATTTAACCAGCACAAGATCGTACCCTACACAACAGTTCATAAAATGGCTCTTCTCCCCAGCTTTTGCACTGCTCTCAGTGTGCTCTGGCAGAAGTAGAAAAGGAAGCTCCTCTCTCTAGCTCCTGTCCTCCTTCCATGCTCTGGAAGAAGCAGGAAGGAGCAGTCACGTGACGTCAAGCCCTCAATTTAGACACTAAATTCAAGGCTTTATCCTAAAGGGTCCACCAAGAGGAAGAACAAAGATTTGACAGCAGTTTCATTTATGTCCTTACATAGATACAGTTGAATCACCTAGGTTTATTTCATATAGGCAAAAAAAACTGAGGTAAGAACTTATAAAGCCCCAAACTCTAGAATTTTGACTCACATATGTCATAAATGCCACCAGACGGCCACAATTTACTCACAGCAGAAGAAACATTCCTTTCAAACTTAACCTGTTTTATAAGTGGGGGGAAAAAATCAATCCCCCTCCCGATTATTTTTATAAACCAAAAGGCATAATTCTTTTGTGTGCTCATATCTATATTCCCTGCAATGGCTCAATGTAAATGAAGGAGAAAAAAAAACTACTGTACTTTCACACAAAAACCATAATTGACAGCAAATCAGCATAAACCAACCACACAATTACTTACAGCAATATCTTCCAAAAATGGATTTCATTCTTAACCAAGTACTTAACCCCATTAGCAAGTTAATTGAACAGAGGCATGTCAGAAACATGTTCTGCATTTCCAAATCACAAACTGGGTCTCTCATCTCTAGTGGTTTTTACCAATGTTTCATCCCATGAAAATGATCTCTTACCCAATGGAGAAATGTAATGCTTGTAGGTTGTTTTAATTTTTCTTGCTTGTATTTGGAATTAAAGTTGTAAAAATTAGGCTCAATTTTCAGATTCACTGTTAGGGTGTTCTTAGTTAAGAGAGGTCGGTCCTCCATTAAAGGGAACCTGTAAGGTTGAATATGGTGTTTGAGCTACAGGCAGCATGTTATAGAGCAGAAGAAGCTGAGCAGATCGATATATAGTTTTCTGAGAAAAGAATCAGTAACACTCGTAATTTATTCATCTAAAATTCCTGCTCATTGTGGTCTTTGAAGTCCACAGCCTTCCCTCTATGACTGTGTATACAGAGATATCTGTCAATCACTGATAGGACCGCCCTCTTGACTTCAGAGCACAGAATGTGCAGGAATTTAAATGTATAAAATACAAGTAAAACTGAATCTTTTCTCACAAAACTATATGCCCACATGACTACTAAGTCCAGAATGACCAGGAACTGAAATCAATACAATACATGCTACACTGAATCGTTTTTTATACTAAATCTTTTACCACAAAACTATATATCATACTTCTCAGCTCCTCCAAACTACAATATGATGTTTGCAGCTCAGGCAGCTTGGTCAATGTGACAGGTTCCTTTTAAAGGATCTTCACATATTAAGGCTCATTCAGACGATCGTATCCGTTTTTGCGGTCCGCAAATTGCGGATCCACAAAACACGAATACTGGGTTGTGTGTGTTCTGCGTTTTGCGGGACCGAATGGCCAGCCCTATGATAGAATTGTCTGTTCTTGTCCGCAATTACGGAAAGCAGAACACCATACCACGATGATCAGGATAAACATGGTGACAGCCAAATTTCCGCTTCTCACTGGAGCTACTTTCATGCTAGTGATTGAGGGGTAAAGGCTCTTTTTCATGGGCTGATGTTCAGGCAATTATAGGAAATGACCCAAACATTCCAAATAATTACTTGATTGAGAGTGAAGGTGAGAGCTGCATTTACATACAGCATTCTCCCTGTATGAGGACAAAGGATCACTACTACGAGTGCTCATCCCCATCCATTGTTTGCCAGCAGCACATCACTGTTTACACAGGATGATTTGCTGCCATCAAACGATGATTTTATGTGCCACATAATAGATTTGTTCACCTGATGAATCAGCTCATTACGAACGCTTATCCCTGATTATTGCCCTAATCTTTGGGTCATCTAAAAACCAATTCCAGAAACAGAAGATTCATACTTACCTGCTGCATGCAGCTCTGTTGGTCTGCGCTGCCCCCGCTGTCTCCATATTGTTTTTTAGCAAGTGTCTCCTGCTGTCTCTATCTTCCGATCCCTGCACTGTCTGCAACCTTGCTGAATATGTTCATGCTCACATGCACTGCTCTAGCCAATGACTGGCTTCAGCAGTAACATGCTGCTTGTGGCCACATCACCCCTGAAGTCAGTCATTGGCTGGAGCAGTGCATGTCATCATGCCCATAGTCAGCAAGGCGTAAACATCGGAAGATGGAGCAGCAGGAGACAAGTGCCCATGCCCTCTGGAGCTAGCTTTTGATATCCCTTCCCCTTTCTTGCTTACCCAATCACTTTGCTCTCTGAAATCTCACATCTGCGCACATCCCTGCTGGAACCAGGCATGTGCAGTAGAATACCCACCAGGGGGGGAGCTATAGCGGGCGTAGAAGTAGCAGTCGCTACTGGGCCCAGGAGCCTGAGGGGGCCCAAAGACCCTTGTCCCACATAAGAAGACACCGGTATTATAGAAAGTGCATGCCGGTCAAGTTACACCTCTGGCTGGAGGGAAGAAGTTAGGCTAAGAATTTGGCATTGGGGGGATACCGTTTCAATTTCTGCCTCAGGCAGCACAAAGACTATGTACTTCCCTGCCCCTGGCCACAAAGCAGTGAGGAAAGGGGGGCCCAAGCTGAGCTCCTGCACCAAGGCCCATGAGACTTTAGCTACGCCTCTGATATCTACTGTGGGCTGCTTCATGAAATGCACTGTGCATGGATGAAGCATTTCATAAAGCAGCTGCCCACAGTGGATACTATCCTGGGAATGCCCGGGTGCAGAGGTGATGTGCACATATGTGGCATTCCAGAGAGAAAAATCAGTAATGTAGGTAAGACAATGGGATGTCTTCCAGCAAGAAAGGGGAGGTATATTAGTGGCTAGCTTTGTAAGCCATGGGCTCTTGTAGTGACTTGAATTTAAATACTTCTGTGAACACTAGCGTATGGTATCAATCATCAGCAGCAATAGCTAGTTGTTTGATGTTTATATCTTAGCTGACAGACTCCTTTTAAAGGGCTTTTCCCAAAAATATATTTTTTTTTAATCAAGTGCCCAAAGCATGCCCCTGAAACAGAAGATTCATACATACTGTTGCATGCTGCTCCGGTAGTCTGCGCTTCCCCTACTGTCCCCATCTTCCAGTCTCTGCGCTGTTTACAACCAGCAGAACATGGGTGTGGTTACATGAACTCTTCCAGCCAATGACTGGCTTCATCAGTGACGCGCTGCTTGTGGCCACATCACTCCTGAAGCCAGTCATTGGCTGGAGCGGTGCATGTGACTATGCCCATATCTAACCAGCTGATAAAGAGCCTAGGGACCAGAAGACGGAGAGGGTGGATGCAGCGTGGACCACCGCAGCAGCATGGAGCAGATAAGTATGAATCTTCTCTTTCAGGGGGCATGCTGCACACATTTGATAAAAAATTATTATTACTGGAAAACCCCTTTAAGCATGCTATTGCTAGGAATTACAGTAGCTACAGAGTGTCTAGGGCAGAGATCTGCAACCTCCGGCACTCCAGCTGTTCAGAAACTACTACTCCCAGAATGCTTCATTCACTTCTGTGGGAGTTAGAAGAACAGCCGAGCATGTTTGCATGCTGGGAGTTGTAGTTTCACAGCAGCTAGAGTGCTGAAGGTTGCTGATCCCTGGTCTAGTGTGTACAAAAAGCACATTTTCGACACCAGACCAATGACTGCTTTAGACTTATATTAGTTAAGAGTGAGGAAAGAACCAATCTGATGCCAAAATGAATGGCTTTTTAACTACATAAATATATATATCAACACATTACTGACTCTTGATTGATTTCATTGACATATTTCCTGCATCCATTGAATGTCATCTCTTCTCACCTCTATATCTGTCATCTGCCAACTACACTAATCTGGCATGAACGGACTAGGACATTGGAGTAGACCATGTCAGACATGCTTTGAACCATTTCGATCATCTTTAGCAGATAGGAAAAAAGTGACAGCTTAAAGCCTTTTTGTTTTCCACAACTTTACCAAAGATCTTGGGCATGCTAACAAATAATTAAATATACTTTTCCAGAGCGAGTTTTATTCCCACACTTCTTAATGCAACATCTAGATCTACCTTCTTCCTTGAGTATGTCATGATTAAAAGTTATCGTGAACATGGATTTTCCTATTCATGTTGAACACAATTGCCTAAATTAAAAAGATTTTGTGACTAAGCCAAGTTCAGTTGAGCAAACAAAAAGAATGCCGGGAACGCTGATAGCTCAGAGAAGCTGAATCCAAGGAGATCTTTCATGCTTTTGAATTTCCTTAGCACGAGAGAAGTGATCTCTACACTGTTTTTAATTCTCAGTAGAACAGTTTCTGAGAAGATTGCCAGTGAGCAGGACATTGGTATGACTCCTGTAGTATAACTCATAATGTAGACTATGCCATAAATTTAACGACTTGCCATTATCTGAAAACAATAGAAGGATTAAAAAGAAGATTGCAACATATTGTTGCACTTTTTGCAAGTGGTTGTACCAGTTTAGTAGTGTCATATCCCTTCAGTATAGAAGATATATTTAACTTTCCTGATTAAAATCAATCTGGATTACAATCAATCTACTGTACATAAAAGGCTGAGTATTTTTATACACTGCACATCCCTGGTCTAGTGTGTACAACAAGCACATTTGATGGATGTCAACTAAGGCTGTAGTCGACATTGCAGTTTTGTCAGAGTTTTGGCAAGACTTTCTGAAAACGGCAGTAACTACAATAAAACCAAGACAAAACTGCAATGTGTAGACCCAGTTTATGCCGCATGCAACATGCAATAATGGTAAATCGAGGTACAGTAGGAACCCGTAGACTCCTATATGTGCTATATTATAGCTCTGTACAACATGGAGGTTTTACAGAGCTGTAATATGCTTGTGTGAGCGAGGCCTGACAACATACTGGCCAACTTTGCCAACAGTGCTGTCCAGGAGACAAGTTTTTTGGGACTAGACATGCCCTCTTTTATAGGCCAGGCCTCCTTTATAGACAGGTCTGGCACCCTTTACTCTGCCCCCTCATTGTGTGCTTAGACATTGAGGCCATGTCTGATGTAGCCCTGAAGCCCACACACACACACACTGATTTCTGGAAGGTACCCGAAAGAGATTTGTCAACTATCTCTGGAATCTGTGAGGTCTCTCCTTTTTACAGGATCCTCCCAGTTGTTCCGAGAGTTGGCAAATATGCTTACCAGTATAAGGCTACTTTCACACTAGCGTTTTTGCTGGATCCGGCAGGGTTCAGCAAAAACGCTTCCGTTACTTATAATACAACCATCTGCATCCGTTCAGAACGGATCCGGTTGCATTTCCTTTAACATAGCCAAGACGGATCCGTCATGAACTCCATTAAGAGGACGGATCAGTAATCTATTGTGGCAGATTATTTCAAAGAAAACGGATCCGTCCCCATTGACTTGCATTGGGGGTCATGCTGGATCCGCATCCCAGGACGGAAAGCAAACAACAACATGTTGCAGTTTGCTCTCCGGTATGGGAACACAACTAAACGGAACGGAATGCATTTTGGAGCATTTCGTTCTGTTCAGTTCAGTTTTGTTCCCATTGACAATAAATGGGGACAAAACTGAAGTATTTTTTTTTTTCAGGTATTGAGCCCCTATGACGGATCTCAATACTGAAAAACTAAAATGCTACTGTGAAAGTAGCCTAAAACAAATCAACACCCTGACAACTACACCACTTCTTGGGACTTAAATTTATAAATAACTGTGTAATCTGAAAGTAAAGCAGAACAAAAAATACTGAAAAATTACCCTATATAGCTAATTAGAAGCAAATACAATGGGGGGGATTTACCAAACTGCTGCAAAGTAGAATTGGCTTAGTTACCCATAGAAACCAATCAGATTTCAGCTTTCATTTTCCAAAGGAGCAGTGAAAAATGAAAGGTGAACTTTGATTGATTGCTATGGGCAACTAAGCCAATTCTACTTTCTAACAGTTTGATAAATCTCCCCCTAATGTATTTACACACTTTAGATGGCATACTACTGTATATGTAAGACAAAATAACAATTTGTATTATTATTTTTTGGTTCTCCTATCAATTGAACTGGCACCTAGAACGATCTACTGTAGATGGCTTCAAGTCTAATATATGTGAGGACGATAACTGTACAGTGCTACAGACTATATATCACTATATAATCAAGAAATAAATAATAAAATTCATAGATAGAACTGCTTATCCTGATGTGTACCTCAATTGTGGTGAAGAGCTTTATTTAAAATTCTGCTGAGCTTATCTAATCCAATACAATACAGCAGTTACTGTGGATTTTCCTACTGTACAATGTCTTTAATGATTTTAATGATTCTTGAACTAGCATTATAAAGTGAAAGTTCAGCAACGTTTGAATATACTTTCACATAGTTTCATATACTCATCATAGTCCAAAGAAAATTTTATTGAGGCACAGACCACGCCCCTCACACTAATCCATGGCCACTTTTCATAAAAGTGGAGCGAGTGGCTTAAAACACCTCATGAGTTGACATATCTTGACTGTGCAAACCAGCACCTGGAACTGACATTCTGAATATTTTTGTAATTACATGTAATTAAAAATGTTGTATGGCCACTGAGCTATTCAATAAAATCTGTATAGTTTCACAATTTCCTTATTTCTCCATTCATCTCCCTGAGCTGGTTCCACATGCTCAGTTTAAATCATTAACTTAAAGGGGTTCTACAGGAATTAAGAAAATTAAAGATTACTTTATTATAAATATAATACCAAATACCTTTCACTAGTTATGGCTCGTTTTATCTGGAGAGCAATCATTAAGAGAAATAAAATGGCTGCTGTCCTATTAGTACACATAAAACCTGTCCTAATCATATAGCAGCACAAGTTATTTCATGACACTGAGCTAAAGAGCTGCCTTATCCTCCTCTGCTACTTGTCAGGGATTATGATCCTGAATACAGATGATAAGATCTTTAGCTAAATCTCTGTAGGAATGGAGTTCATGAGGAGACATGAAATACAGAGAAGACAGACAGGACCGACTGTGGTAATGTTGAGCTGTGGTAATGGAGACTGCATACAAGTGCTGCTGCCCATTACCCCCACCCTCCTCTCTGTACTTAATGTCTCCTCATGAACTCCATTCCTACAGAGATTCAGCTGAAGATTTTATCAGCTGTATTCAGGATCATAATCCCTGATAAGCAGAGCAGAGAGGAGGATAAAGCAGCTCTTAGCTCAGTGTTTTGAAGTAACTTGTCCTCCTGTGTTATAAGGACAGGTTTTGCGTGTAGTAGTAGGGCAGCAGCCGTTTTATTTATCCTAATGATTGCTCCCTACACAAAACGAGCCTTTATACCTAATGAAAGAAATTTGGGAATATATTTATAATAAAGTAATATTTAAGTATTTTCATTTTCTTAAATCCAGGAGAACCCCTTTAAACTAGTCATATTTACTGTCAGAAGCTGTGACAGTTACAGGGAAAGAGCTGCAGCAAAAAGGACTCAGGACCCCCTAAACTGCCAGCCTGGAATAAAGCTAGCAGAAAAATTGGAGCAATGAATAGGAAGATCTCTAGATCCATGTGAGGTACAGGGCTGGTTATAGATTTGTTAGAAAGAGATTGTCATGTACTATGGTATATGATGTCTAATTATTTATTTTTACAATAATTATGGCATAACCCCTTTAAAAAGACGATGGCAACTCTATGCTCAAGCAGCTAACCCCTTTCATACCATTGTCAATAATAACTGCAGTGCTTTACAGAAGGAAGGAGACTCAATAAATTATATATACCGCAGTAAAATTGTTAGTTTGTTCGGAAATAAAACAAGTTGTCAAGCGGCTACCTTGGAGAAAAAAAGATTTAATTGCAACATAGCTATATAGAAATGCTTTTCATATTTGCTTTCGTATTCTTTGCATTACTAAAATCTTCCACGTATTGCATTAACCTCACATTTACTTTTTAGATTTTAGTCTGAGTTCAGAGTCTTGGGCCTTGATAATTTCTGCCGCTAGGTGTATCTGTCACATTAAATATTCGTCTTTTGTATGTATTACTTCTAGAGGTTAGTAACTGTTCTCTTACAACACAGAGGATCAGATGACAACCACAGTGTGTTCGAGCAATTGCACAACAAAAACTAGATTTTAGACGCCATTGTGAGCTTCTTTAAGCAACTAATTTGCTGTTACCTGATCTACAAAGAGCTCTATGGCACAGTCAGTTGAAATAACAGAAAATAAAGTAAATCAACTTCACGCATGTCCACAGTCCTTAGTGTCTCAATTATTTCCTTCCTGTTTATCAAGCAAATACAGATCTGGAAAGTACATAAGCTCTGAAAGCTGGCTAATCCACTTTATTGGGTCTGTCGGAACGCTCCCTCCATGCCTGCTGGTACTGGTTGTTCTCTGAGTAAAAGTGTATTAAGGGATGACAGATATGTTATATCTTAATAGGGAGTCTGTCAGTAAAAGAGCCATTTACGGTAACTTAAGGCATATACATCTAAGGCTCCATTCACACGTCCGCAATTATATTCCAAATTTTGCGGAACGGAATTGCGGACCCATTAATTTCTATGGGGCCGCACGATGTGCTGCCCGGATCCTGAAATGCGTACCCAGGTCCGCATTTCCGTTCCCCAAAAAAATAGAACATGTCCTATTCTTGTCCGCAATTGTGGACAAGATTGGGCATATTCTATTAAAGTGCCGGCAATGTGCCCGCAAAATGCGGAACGCACATTGCCGGTGTCCATGTTTTGCGAATCCGCGGATCTGCAAAACACACATGGATGTGTGAATGGACCCTAATACTGAGCAGTTCTTCCACTAAGGCCATCGCATGAAAGCATGCCCTCTGTCCATACTGAGTATCTTACTCATCTGATGCCTTATGGAGTAAGGTTGCCAATTAATGGAAATATGTGACATTGGCTCCTAACTTTTTGGGTGGTTTCCGATTGTTATATATGGAATCTCTTATTTTCTTACTACTACACTACTGCATGAGCAACCAGAAATGATAAATTAATACACTGTATTACTTAACTTTAGCTAACTGTTCCTTTCCAACCTTTGCCCAATCTCATGCAGCAATCATATCGTCTGTACGGTTATGAATCATCATTACCGCAGTCATTTGTCCCCATACAGATTCATTTTTTGTGGGCAGCACATCCCTATTGACAACAGGATGATGTGCTACCTCAAATTATGATTTTTGCATGAAACATGCAACCACCCAAGCAATGAGAGTTTGCTCATCCGTTGGGTGATCAGGGGCATCTTAACATAGGACAATTATTGGGAATGAGCATTCACAGGAACATTTGTCTCCAAGAATTGTCCAGTGTAAAAGAGCCTTTCAAGGAAACCCGTCAAGCTGAACATGCAGTCTGATCTGCTAACAATTTTATAGAGCAGGAGGAGCTGAGCACATTCATATAACATTTTCTAAGAAAAGATTCAGTATAATTTGTATTTTATTCTAATTTCCTTCTCATTCTGGCCTTAAAAGTTCAGTGGGTCGTCCTCATTGGTGATTGATAGCTATCTTTGAATGCACACTCATGTTGGGAGGGGTGCCAATCATTAACAAGATCACCCACTGGACTCTTATACCAAGAATGTGATTTAAATGAAAAAAACAAGTTACACTGAATCTTTTTCCACAAGACTATATCTGCTCAGCTCACTCTGCATTGTAACATGTTCCTAGTAATAGTGGACAGCATTTCTGCTAGATTTCTTCACTTTAAGAATTATGACAGGTATACAAATGTTTATTATAAGGCTGGAGCTACACCTAGACTTTTGTAGAATTTGTTATTGATTCTAGCTATCAAATGACTGTAGCGGTAGTCCAACGCAGTAAATTGACTTCTATGCAATGTTGTGTGAACAGTTCTCTTCTATGCAATGTTGTGTGAACTCAAAATCATTCAAAGGTGCCACAAAGGTGTATCCCTAGAGTTTGGCCCCCAATTCATGTTTTTTTATGCAATTTTTGAATCCAAAATAAGGAGTGGATTAAAAACAGATGAGAAGTAGTATCTGTCCGAAATCCTTTCTCTACCTGTATGATCCATACCTGATAATGACTTAACAAGCCGCATAAAACTTCAATGTGTGAACATACTCTGAGGTGAAAGTTGACGGAATGCAAATAAGGACATGTTCAAATCTGATTTGGAGGCTCCGTTCAGTGCTCCATCATTGAGTTTGTTAAAAACAGCTGGGAAAAAAGTCCTGCATGCACAACAGCAAATCCAAAACAGTTTTAGGAATATTTTTTAACACCATTCACCAGGCAGTACTAATATAATTTTACTAGACAAGTCCTTCTGAATGCAGCAATTACCATATTGATCGTTACCACGAAACGTGAGGAAATTCGGCTTTACAGTGAATCAAAATTTTCCTTAACTTCAGCTTGAATTTGGCTTCAGATGCGTTGATTCGCTAAACACTAATCATAATCTCTGATCCTTTGAGTTCCAGTTCAAGTGCAAGACTACTGTCCAGTACTCAAGGCATCAATTGAGTATGGAACAGTAGATCTATAGCTGGGCTGGAACTCACACCATCATAGATCAAAGATATGATGAAAGATATAATGATGAGTTCAGCTCAGAATCGCCATGGTCGGTTGGATGGAGCGTGTTGCATGGACCACACATGACCATGTGAAAGCAGCCATTGACAAACAAGAGACATTTCTACAGCTTCTTTGCGCTCAAATAGACGAGGTATGAATAATTTTTACCGCCATTTCAGGGAGAATTGATTTGTTACCATGAAGCACAAGGAAATTTGACTTTGTGGAGAATTTTGTATTTGTATCGAAGTCTACTTCAGATACTTCGATTCGCTCAACTCTAGTTATTATAAGCCATTGCTTTATTTCATCCCATGTGGTTATGTTGCGCTGTGATGAACAGTTGCGCTGCATGATTATTAAATATAGAGCTGCTACAAAATTGCCTAACCTGTTCCTAAGGGACACAAAATTCACATGCATCATAGTGAAACGAGTCAGCATGACTAGTTTGTGTCTCTACTTGACACGTTCTTAAAAAACTATGAGTGCTTGAGGGATAAATGGTGTAATATGATATTACTTTTTTTTACAAACTGACAAGTGCAGATGAAAGGCAATCACTTGATCTTGTCTTTTCAACATGACATAAGTCTTCAATGCAATTAAGAAAGATGAAGTGAAAGCCCTAAGGTGTCTTGTTTAGCCAAGTGGTGATTTACTGCTGAGCTCTTCAACTTGAAAAGTTAGAACAAGTCTGACACAGTTGAGTTGAGAAACAGAGAGAAAAGTGTGATATTATGTGTCATTTTTCATTTAAAGGGTCTTCAAGTTTATGTAACTTTGTGTAATGGAGTCAAAAGAATGGAAGGTTATGGACAAGGCCTAACCCCTCAGCGATTCAGAAAATTGCTCATTCATAACCACCACTATATTCACTTCTATAAAACTGCCAGATTTAGCATCTATTCCCATAGGGGACTCCAGGACCTTGGCTCCGAGCAGCCAAACACTTATCACCTATTCTGTTTTTAGCGGGAAATAAGGCAGAATCACGGCCATTATAAGTTGCTCCTATATTCTGCAGATAAATCTGCAGAATAGGATCAGAAAATATTACACTGTAGCAATAACTGAACATGTAAATTGTCATAACAATTGGATGCTGTAGATCCAACCATTATCTGAAGACCATCATCAGCCCTTATATAACTATCCACACGTTTTTTATATTTTAGTAGTTTTCTGTACGTTGAATATCTGCTCTTAGCACCAATTTCTGGTGCTCAGAATGGATTATACTGGATTAAACTTGCTCTTTCAAAAACATGATGCCGGTAAATTCTATGCAGTTCTAGTTCTGTGAGTATGTTATCACAGGTTAGCATAATGCAGAACTGTATGGATCGACCTTGTGTATCGTACATTGTCAAATTGTTATAGAACTCTTAACGCAAGGTCAATTTTTCTTTGTCTCTTTTTAAAAGCATTTGAAAAAAATGTACCAGATCAAAACAAGAAAACCCAGATGTCATTTAATTTGCTGATTTTGTTTCATCTGAGGATTTATTCAGTTCACAACAACTCTATATGACATCACTTAACCAAGTCTTCTTCTCCAATATGATACTTTCTGAGCTCTATGATATCTATTACATTGGCTCGGCACAGGTCTTTTTCCTTAGATCTTCAGGTTAATGTGTCCTATAATTGCTTTATGATGTTGAAGAATCATCTTGGGTTGTAATGTTAAAATCTCTACTTGTGGATCTGCATTCCAAGGAATAACATATGAAATTGATACTCCAAAAAAATTGTATTCATCTTCCGACTACTGTTTGTTTCAACCAAACAACATTTAGGATAGACCCTGAAATTCAGATGCATCATTAATCTAACCTTAAACTTAATGGAGAATTTCGGCTTAATGTTTATTTAAATTAAAGGTATGCAAGTTATTCTTTACTGCTAATTTAGACATATGATGTTTCTTTTTTTCTTTATGTGTACATTTTTTATGCATTTCTGCAATATATATGTATAGAAAGTAGTACATGTAGGAACAATAACAATTTTAGACATAAGACATTTCTTTTACATGACTTTACTGGCAACAAACTTCCTTGGTTTGCAGCTGGTCTATTTTGGAAAGGAATCACTTGCAACCAAGGCCAAAGCGTACAAGTTACAGAGGACGCAACCTAGATCAAACACATAGCGAGGATGTTGATTTAACATTTCCCAGTAATTTCTTCATGTGCAACGGACATTCAGAGGTAGTAAAAAATGTAACCACTTTAACAAAGCAAGCTTATAAAACTCTGAATCACTGATAGTTACATCCACAGAATGAAGTGAGGTGAGGTTTTATTGTAAACACAGCTTTCAATAGCACTCAGTACAATCATAAAATGCCCTCTTCCTGCAAGCTCTTAAACTTCACTTGATCTAATAATAGTCTTATAGAATATCCTTAAAGGGGTTGCCCCATGAAAAATATTCTACAGTTTTTAAACCAGCACCTGGATCTGAATACTTTTGTAATTGCATATAATAAAAAATGTAGCATAGCCACTGAGTTATTCAATAAATATATCTATATAGCCCCACGTGCTGATTGTTTTATTTCTTATTTCTTTGACTTGCTCATTAAGAAGGCCGCACATGCTCAGTTTCATCCTTCAGCTGTCTCCTGAGCTGTGATAGGCAGAGCTGAGACACACCCTGAGCTGCAGCAGAAAAGACACTCCCCTTGAGCTGTGATAGGGAGAGCTGAGACACACCCCCTGAGCTGCAGCAGAAAAGACACTGCCCTTGAGCTGTGATAGGGAGAGCTGAGATACTTCCCCTGAGCTGCAGCAGAAAAGACACTCCCCTTGAGCTGTGATAGGGAGAGCTGAGACACGCCCCCTGAGCTGCAGCAGAAAAGACACTCCCCTTGAGCTGTGATAGGGAGAGCTGAGACACACCACCCTGAGCTGCAGCAGAAAAGACACTGCCCTTGAGCTGTGATAGGGAGAGCTGAGACACTTCCCCTGAGCGGCAGCAGAAAAGACACTCCCCTTGAGCTGTGATAGGGGGAGCTGAGACACACCACCCTGAGCTGCAGCAGAAAAGACACTGCCCTTGAGCTGTGATAGGGAGAGCTGAGATACTTCCCCTGAGCGGCAGCAGAAAAGACACTCCCCTTGAGCTGTGATAGGGAGAGCTGAGACACACCACCCTGAGCTGAAGCAGAAAAGACACTCCTCTTGAGCTGTGAGAGGGAGAGCTGAGATACTTCCCCTGAGCTGCAGCAGAAAAGACACTCCCCTTGAGCTGTGATCGGGAGAGCTGAGACACGCCCCCTGAGCTGCAGCAGAAAAGACACTCCCCTTAAGCTGTGATAGGGAGAGCTGAGACACACCATCCTGAGCTGCAGCAGAAAAGACACTCTCCTTGAGCTGTGATAGGGAGAGCTGAGACACGCCCCTGAGCTGCAGCAGAGAAGACACTGCCCTTGAGCTGTGAGAGGGAGATCTGAGACACGCCCCTGAGCTGCAGCAGAGAAGACACTCTCCTTGAGCTGTGAGAGGGAGAGCTGAGATACTTCCCCTGAGCTGCAGCAGAAAAGACACTCCCCTTGAGCTGCCAGCTTGATATAAATCTAGCAGAGCAATGAGTGTGGAGATCTCTGGATCTCTATAAGGTACAGGGCTAGTTCCAGCTTTGTTGGAAAGATATTGTCATGTAATATATGATGACTGATTTTCACGTTTTACATTAGTCATGGGATAACCCCTTTAATAAAGTCATAGGTTTATTATCCTATCCATGACTGCAATATTCAGTTTGTTGAAAGAGAAACTGTCCGCTAGTGACATGGCTACTGCACATTCAATTGTTTCCATGTGCATTTTTTAACATCAATGGGTCAAAGTAAAGAGACACGTAGGAGCTCTAGGGCAGACGAAAACTAGGTCAGGATACTTTCTTCTAGTCTGTGCCTCTGCTAGATTTTTAGTCAATATGATCTGGCTGCCCTTGTGATAGCCTGCAATGGAATTTTAACTGTGCTCTCCACTGATGCTTCTCTTAATTATTGAAAGAAAATGGTATTAAAACGCAAACAATGAATTAAAAAGCAGAGGAAAAAGCAAGTTGACACATTGCTGGCTCAGATCCAACGGTTAGAGAGCATACATAAAAAATCCCTATCTCAAGCTCATCTTGAGGAACTCACTGAAACTAGATCTAAACTAAAAAACATTCTTAATACTTGCTCAGCAAAATATTTTCTCCATGCACAGTTTAAATACTATGCTCATGGGGATAAAGCGTCAAAATTCATGATGCAACGCATGAAACAGAGAAAGTCACATAACTATATCCACAAGATTAAATCCCCTGACAAAGGCGAGGTATTCTCTACTTCAGAAATAGCCAGCCAGTTCCATAAGTTTTATTATTCTCTATATAATATAAATGTTTCTGAAAGAAAGGATATTAACCCTTCCCTTCCATCTCCGGAAAAGTCAGTTAAGGCATTCCTTGCCTCTCTCGCATTACCATCCCTTTCTGAGAGTCAGACCCAAGTTCTCCAAACCCCATTTACGATAGAAGAGGTATTGACAACAATTAAACAGCTTCCAAATGGGAAAAGCCCTGGCCCAGATGGTTACCCCGCTCTATATTATCGCACTTTTCAAAATGTGTTAGGCCCGCACCTATTAAAAATTTACAACTGCTCCCTGTCTGGTATACCGCTCTCCCCTGACATGACTAGGGCGAATATTACGCTTATCCCAAAAGAAGGGAAGGATGGCTCCTTATGTTCCAACTATCGCCCTATTTCATTATTGAACCTGGATTTAAAAATCCTAGCTAAAATGTTAGCGTCTCGCTTGTCCAACTTCCTCCCAACTCTAATCAAAGATGATCAAGTGGGTTTCGTCCGTGGTAGGGAGGGCAGAGACAACACGGCTAAAGTCTTGAATGCAATATATTATGCTAAGAGGCTACGTCGTCCTCTGGTCCTCCTTAGCACGGACGCGGAAAAAGCATTTGATAGGGTTAGCTGGGAGTATATGGAAGAAGTTCTTCAGGCCTTTAAATTTCCGGACCCATATATTAAAGCTATCTTCTCATTATATACCCATGCATCCGCCTCCATTGTCATTAATAATACTTTGTCGCAACCCTTCAATATACGTAACGGTACCAGACAGGGTTGCCCCCTTTCCCCACTAATTTTTGTCCTAGTTATGGAAACTTTATTGCAGGCAATTAGGAGAGAGAGAGGGGTGGAGGGCATTAAAATTGGCCAACGGGACCATAAGGTTGCTGCATTCGCAGACGATCTTTTGATTATAAACACTAACCCGACTATAGCCTTGCCCCTGTTATATAAAATTCTGGAACAATTTAGTCTCTACTCTAATTTTAAGATTAATATGAGCAAGTCCCATATATTAAGTATAGATCTCCCCTCCACAACCAAAAATATATTGAAAAGTAACTCTCCCTTTAATTGGGATACCCCTTTTATTACGTATCTTGGAGTTAAGATTGGCCCAGACCCCACTTCATTATTTCATATGAATTACTCTCCTTTGTTTAAATCAATGGTGGACCAGATGTTATTATTAAAGAACCCCACACTCTCATGGTTTGGCAGAAAAAATATAGCCGCGTCCCTAGTCTTACCCAGACTGACATATTTACAGCAGGTCCTGCCTGTCCCAGTCCCTAAGACTTTCTATACTAAACTTAAACGTGAAATTAGCTCATTTGTTTGGGAAGGGAAGAGGGCTCGACTAGCTCGCTCTGTTCTCTGCAGACCTAAGGCTAAAGGAGGAATAGGTTTACCGGACCCTGAGATATATGGGAAAGCTGTATTATTGTCAAGGGTAGTGGATTGGTTGAAGAGCTCTACGAACAAGCCGTGGGTCTGCATGGAACAGAATGACATGGGTTCGTGCATCTCAGGTCTCTTAGTGGGACAAGTCAAATTTCCTGTCCTGAATAGATCTCTTAATCCCATAGTAAAAACGACTCTGTCGGCATGGCACTGGCTCCAGTCCTCGCAATACGCGATCCCACTTCCATCACCTCTGCTCCAGATAAAAGATATAATGGCGCACGCTTCTCCTACTCTACGAGATTGTCTCCCTTCCTCAGTTAAGACCTCAACAATCCGAATCCTCTCCTTATATGGAGATGAGGGCACGCTGTTAAGCAACGAGGAGATTCTCTCTGTCTTCCCAGATTGTAAACCTTTTCCACAACTACTTACTTTTCTTCGCTCCTTTATCATTAAGAATATCCCTTTGGATGCACTATTACGCCCACTAACGTGGTTTGAAAGCCTATTGGTGGACCATTCTAGGCACGCCAAACTCATTTCTAGGTTATACAAAAAACTGATTGAGCCATGGAATATGGTTAAGCCCGCCTTTATAGGTCACTGGGAGAGAGACTTAGGAGTGTCATTTTCTCAGGATGAGATCTCCCGACTACTAATATTACCACACAGATCTTCCAGGTGTGTCAGAACCCAAGAAAACGGCTACAAAGTCTTGACTCGCTGGTATAGGACCCCAGACATCACCTGTCTATATAGCCTTAATGGTTCAGACAAATGCTGGAGGTGCGGGGATCAAAGAGGTTCATTTTTCCATATTTGGTGGTCATGCTCGGTGATACAGAGGTGGTGGAATGAGGTCTTTGATGAAGCTAATAACATTTGTAACACAAAGATTTCAGTGTCACCCCAATTAGCATTGTTAGGATCTTATCCTTCCCACCTTGGAGGGACCCCTCCTCGCCTTTTTCGATGTATGCTTAGCGCAGCCCGCCTCCTTATTCCAAAACTTTGGCTATCATCGGATGTTCCATCCATATCTCAGTGGACTGAGAAGCTAGACCAAATATACAGGTTTGAGGAGATCTCAGCCTGGGAAAATCGGAGGTTTGGCTCCTTTAAGTCAACTTGGATAGCATGGTCCAATTTTAGGAACTTTACCTAATACCTTGATGTCCCTTTATCGATGAAGGTACTGTATGCACTCATAATGGGGTACCGACCTACTCCGTACTGGTTTGTGGTCTCATGGGGTATGTGAGCCCCTCACGTTACGAAGCTTACTAGAACTTTGTATCCGAGAAATATAAGGCTTTCCTCATGTGTAACCCTGTCATCCATTATGTATCTCTTACCAGATGTGTTGTCTTTATAACATGTACTTCATCTGTATGTTGAATAATTTTCAATAAAAAAAATTTTAAAACCCCAAAAAAAAACAAAAAAAAAAAAAAAAAAAAAACGCAAACAATAATGGTACAAAAATAGCTTATAGATATAGAATAAATGGATCTTAAAATGATGCATAGAAATGCCTTATTTCTTCTTTTAATAACTGGTACATTTAAATGGATGTAAACAGAAGACATAAACTTTACATTTCTAATATAAGTAGAATTAAACTTATAGGGGTTTTCCAGTAAGCTGAGTGCTGTACTCAGTTAACTCTGGAAGTCCCATGAAAAATAAGTCAAGCAGCAGTGCACATACTCGACCTGCTTCTCCACTCATTCCAGGGGTAAGAAGCCCCTGTTCTAGTGATTGTGGGGGTCCCAGCACTCAGACCCCCAACAGTCTAATAGTTATAATTATATATAACTTACTCTAACCTGAATTTCCATTAGGACTGAGAGAGCAATTGAAGATTTCTTCCAATTCAACCCACAAAAATTGAGCCATCACACAGCTCCATAGACGGAAATATAAAACAGTTATAGGTGTCAGAATATGACAATTCAAAAGAAAAAATATATATATTATAATGTAAAAACACAAAATGCAATCGCACACTGCAACCAGCACTCTGCCTTGCCTTTATGCTGGATGTTGAATAAGGCATTGGTGTACATTTTGGCCAAAGCGTAATAAGCCACTCACCGCGTCAAGGTTGCCTTCATGAGTGGTCCCTAACACTAGTTCCTACCTTTTTATGGGCCATGACAGCCACATAAAGTCCAGGGAGCGCAGGTACAGCATGCATGCCAAGCACAATCTGCTTTTAACCCCGTCCGGTGCCATTACAGCTTTCATCGGATCCAGGGATGCAAGTACTCACATGCATGCTGAGCCCACTTTATACTTCTCCTGGAGCCTAATGGTTACTGGTAGGTGCTGTATAAGCAGACTCAGTTTTATACTGACTTTAAAACCAGCCTCCAGGGGGCAGATTCTGGACAGGTGTGCTTGACTGCTTGGAGATCGCCACGCCTCCAATACGTACTACAAAGAGAAAAATATGGAAAATTTCAGCCCGCACAACCCCTAGCAGGTGCAGATTGCTATGACGAAATAGAGATATAAATGTAAAAACACAAAATGCAATCGCACACTGCAACCAGCACTCTGCCTTGCCTTTATGCTGGATGTTGAATAAGGCATTGGTGTACATTTTGGCCAAAGCGTAATAAGCCACTCACCGCGTCAAGGTTGCCTTCATGAGTGGTCCCTAACACTAGTTCCTACCTTTTTATGGGCCATGACAGCCACATAAAGTCCAGGGAGCGCAGGTACAGCATGCATGCCAAGCACAATCTGCTTTTAACCCCGTCCGGTGCCATTACAGCTTTCATCGGATCCAGGGATGCAAGTACTCACATGCATGCTGAGCCCACTTCATACTTCTCCTGGAGCCTAATGGTTACTGGTAGGTGCTGTATAAGCAGACTCAGTTTTATACTGACTTTAAAACCAGCCTCCAGGGGGCAGATTCTGGACAGGTGTGCTTGACTGCTTGGAGATCGCCACGCCTCCAATACGTACTACAAAGAGAAAAATATGGAAAATTTCAGCCCGCACAACCCCTAGCAGGTGCAGATTGCTATGACGAAATAGAGATATAAATGTAAAAACACAAAATGCAATCGCACACTGCAACCAGCACTCTGCCTTGCCTTTATGCTGGATGTTGAATAAGGCATTGGTGTACATTTTGGCCAAAGCGTAATAAGCCACTCACCGCGTCAAGGTTGCCTTCATGAGTGGTCCCTAACACTAGTTCCTACCTTTTTATGGGCCATGACAGCCAGTATAAAACTGAGTCTGCTTATACAGCACCTACCAGTAACCATTAGGCTCCAGGAGAAGTATAAAGTGGGCTCAGCATGCATGTGAGTACTTGCATCCCTGGATCCGATGAAAGCTGTAATGGCACCGGACGGGGTTAAAAGCAGATTGTGCTTGGCATGCATGCTGTACCTGCGCTCCCTGGACTTTATGTGGCTGTCATGGCCCATAAAAAGGTAGGAACTAGTGTTAGGGACCACTCATGAAGGCAACCTTGACGCAGTGAGTGGCTTATTACGCTTTGGCCAAAATGTACACCAATGCCTTATTCAACATCCAGCATAAAGGCAAGGCAGAGTGCTGGTTGCAGTGTGCTATTGCATTTTGTGTTTTTACATTTATATCTCTATTTCGTCATAGCAATCTGCACCTGCTAGGGGTTGTGCGGGCTGAAATTTTCCATATATTATAATGTTGTATCACCATAACTCTACTTTCCTGTAGAAAGTTAGTATGTCATTTTTTGCTGCATAGAGAACGTCATAAAACTGAAAACCATAAAACAGTGATGGAATTGTTAGTTTTTTCCAATTCCACCTTATTTAGAATTTTGTTCCAGCTCCCCACTACATCATATGCAATATTAAATGATGCTTGGCTAGTTATGGCTATCTCTGGTCAAGAACCTATTATGCAGATAGCAGTATATGCAGGTAAAATTGATGCCTGTTTCGAAGATAGCAATATTCTTGACGCAATAAAGCCACTTATTTCTCATAACAGACTCACCATATTGCATGTGAACAGCTCTTATAAACGTAAAAGTTTATCTTGAAGAATTTGTAACACAAAATTCTTAAATTTCTTCCTAAATCCATTCCTTAGAGACTCTTAAGACAGTTTAACTGTAGGGCTTTCACTATGAATAAACCAGTCTGAAAAGCACATCTATACACATACTTTTCCGATTGTGTGATGAGTTGTAGTCAACGTGAACCTGCTAGAGCAGCTATCACAGAAACACAAAGAATGCAGAACAGATCAACTGCAGGTAAACTGTGAAGGGTACTCATACTTCATGGAGAGCTGGATTTATTTTAGCTGGCCAGGTAAGACCTGTCCTAGGTTGCTAATATAGCTTGTATGTTTATACAGCTAAACCTGCCAATAACCTTAATACAGTTCCTATATTTGTGTGTTAAAGACAAAAGCAAAGTTATTTACAGTGACTTCATGTTTGGATGTAATAAAACTGTTATATATTGTGTTCACAGAAGCAGAAAAGATAATATGCCTTTAAGATTCATTATATAATGTAAGGTAAGCTCAATGACACAGCAGAAACAACAGAAAGCATAGAGTTAAACTGTTGTTGCTGGGCAGGAGTTTTGACCAATCACAGCCAGCCTCACACATAGCAATAGTTTTGACCAATTACAGCTAGCCTCACACACAGCTTGTGTGGGAAATTCCCCTAGCAGGAGCTGCTGGATTCATTATTCACCAGAGAGAGGAGCTGAACAGACACACACTCCATTAAGAGCTGTGTTTTATGGAAGCAGAGAGGCCAAAATAGGTATTTAAAACAGTTATATAATGTTCCTACTGTTAATATAGTGATTAGAACTGTATACTGAACCAGTTATGTGTGTTTACTTACAGTTCCACCAATTGCAAACTACAAATACCAGACAAACAATTGCAATCATTTAAATTACATATTGCAATCCAAATTGCATAAAACCATAACAGATCATACTCAACCAATCGGCAAATAGTTACTGCTAACTGCATACTGCAAATTGCGACCAAATTCAGCAAGTAAAACTATTAGTTAGACCACAGATATACCTTTCAAAGAGATCATAATGTGCTTAAATAACTTAAAGTAAGAGTACAGATACTCAAGAGAGAAATCTATCCACCATTTTATATGTTGAATGACAAGATTGAACAGTTAAACCACCGTCTTATGAATACCGCTATTTTGTGATGCCTTTTCAACACGTGTTATGTACATGGACTATCTGATGCGGAGGTGGCAGTGTTATATGAAGAAAAGTTGAAGTTAATAAAGAAGTTATTTGAAGCATTTGATGTGCACTTTAAACCTACTGTTTCCATAGAACGGCGCTAGAGGAATTACAGAGTAACAGACAGTCTGGTTAGACTAAAAGTCAGAGATATCAGAATTATTTTTATGACACAGCCCAAAAGGCACTTCATAATGCTGCACCTGCCACATTTATAGCATGTAACATCTAGATTGCCCCAATATTTACAACATTTTCATTTCCCCCCATTTATACAGCTTAAAGGGGTTTACCAGCATATAAAGCTACTGATCAGTAGGAGACCTAACTACATGAGAATGAAGGACTCTCACAGATCTATACAGCCATGAGACTTGAAGGCCGTCTTTTATATTGATTGGACCCTGGGCAAGAGGTAAAACACAAGTGCCGGTGCCGCATTCATGGGTCCATACTTTATTAACTAAGTAGCAAGACATGTAGGGCATATATGGGGGATGTCTCTGCGCTTACTATTATTTGTGGGTGCCGCTATGTTGCGCCGCCGTTACATTCTCCTGCGCTGTATGCTAACTAAGAGCATCGGAACACCAGGGAAAAGACATCAGCTTTTCTCCCTGGGCGTTCCTTCTCCCTGGCTGTAGTGCTGTCCAATCGCAGTGCAGAACATCATAGGTGAAGTTTTTTTCTCCCTGGCTGTGACGTTCTGCGCTGCGATTGGAAAATGCTACAGCTAGGAAGAAGGAATGCCCACAGAGAAAAGCTGATGTCTCCTCCCTGGTGTTCCGATGCTGTTACTTAGCATACAGTGTGGGAGAATGTAACAGGAGCCATAGCGGTGCAATGGAGCGCCCATAATAGTAAGTGCAGGAAAATCACCATGTATGCCCTACATGTCTTGATAGTTAATAAAGTATGGACCCATGAAAGGTCCTCCAGTGGCTAGTTGCCCCTTTTGCCCCGCGTTAAAGACGGTCGTAGGAGCGCAACACGGTCATTTAGCACGAGTGGCCAGGTGCTGAAGGAGTCCAAGAGGTCACATTTCCATGATCATAATGTTACAGCATATCTAAGGTTAATTTCACACATGTGCTAAAGCTAATCTGGCAGGCTCATCCCCAGTGAATATAATGGCGGGATTCAGCTGGACAAAAATTATTGCATGCTGAGATTTTGTTCACCTGAATCCCAGAATGTAAGCAAGAGAGCGGCTGAATCCCCACTGGATCCTATTTTTGTCAATGAGGTCCGGTGGGCAGGCAGCACTATCTGGCTATACTGGATACGGATCTGTTCTCTGCTGGAACAGCCTGCCAGATTAGCTTTGCTGCAAGTGGCCTTACTGATATGCCATAATATCACAAGCTGGGAATACCACTTTAACAAATATCTGCAACAAAGACTAAATATATAAGACGAATAAGTATAATAGAAAACTTTAATAGTACTCATGCATTCTTGGATCTGTTGGATGGAGTAATTCTTCTTTTTACAATATACAAGCCGCATACAATGCAAATTATATATTTGATTGATGTTGATTGTGAACAAAATGTACAGTATATCTTAAATCCAGACAAAAAAATGGAAGAAATTGAAAACAGCAAACGTCAATTCAGACACTGGTGACAGATTCTACAAACATGCTTAATATCTCTGAATATTTCAGCTTGGCTTTCTAACAGACTACTCTATAACGTGGGCTTCACAAGGGAAAGAATGTATTCAAGGTGAATTTAACCTTTGAAAGTTATACCCAGGAAGCTGATTTAAAACTATAAAGGTACTAACAGTAAACAGTATGTCTTTACTAATACTATCCTAAGATTACTCAAGTACAAGATTAACATAAAGTTTGTGTCTCAGAGACACTGACTAATCCAGACACTGACTAACACATTACAGCAGCTGAAAAAGCACATACTTTCATTGATCAGCATTCAAAGGGGAGCAAAGTGTGACTAACACGTGAACAGGGATAAACACAGAGGAGCGGACATTTCTTTTATTCAGATACCACAGCACTATCACACTAAATTATTAACAGAAGCATTCCCCCCCCTTACATGAATAGTCCGATGACACATTTCTGTTGTGCAGCCCAATACTCACAAAAGCTTTCTGAGACATACATTTCAACAACTTAGAAAGCTGTACATGGGAAGCATGTGAATTAAACTGGACCAGCAATCTCTCCTGACACACCTCGGACAATCCCTAAGATCACATATACAAGGACACATGGCAAATGGATGTGAAAGTAGTCTGTTCCACTGACAGCTTTAGGAAAATGTTACCCACGATGACCTATATGGGTGGAGAAGAAGCCCGAGAAGCTGTGGGCCACTGTCATATCACTCAACGTTAAAACCTTTCAGAAATAGTTATTACACTGTCAGGGGACAGTGGAGCTTTCAAACAAATAAACTGCATACAAATCCTTCAATACTACTGACGATTACAACAGACATTATTTCTCACTTCCTTCACTTATCTATTATATCTATCCATAAGGCAAATGAGGAGGCAGAACTCCAAGCTTCATCATTTGCCTTCTGGATATCATTTATGGATTTTTCTGCCTGAAATCCCTGAGGATTTGCACTCATTCACATTGCTACTGTTTTTTGTATCTATCTATCTATCTATCTATCTATCTATCTATCTATCTATCTCATATCTCTCTCTCTATCTAATTACCTATCTATCTATATATCTCATATCTATCTATCTCATATATATATATATATATATATATATATATATATATATCTATCTTATAGATATCAGTATCTTTAATGTCTATCTATCTGTACTTATCTATTATCTACTATCTATCCATCTGTCTGTCCAATATATACAGTATATATCATATCTATCTAATATCTATACTTCAATCTAATATATATATATATATATATATATGTATTTCTAATATCTATAGGTTATCTAATATCTATCCATCTCTCTGACATATATCTATTATATCTAGTTATTTATTTATCTATGTAGCTAATCATATTATCTATCTCTCTCTCTCTATATCTATCCATCACATATCTTTCACATACAGTGTCTTGCAAAAGTATTACCCCCCTTGACTTTTTTCGGGTTTTGGTGCCTCACAACCTGGAATTAACATGGGTTGTTTGAGGATTTGCATAATTTAATTTACAGAACACGACTACAACTTTGAAGATGTATATATTATTTTTTTTTATTGTGAAGCAAACAACAAATAGGACAAAATAACAGAAAAAGTCAATGTGCATAACTATTCACCCCCCTAAAGTCAATACTTTGTAGAGCCACCTTTTGCGGGAATAACAGCTCCAAGTCGCTTTGGCTAAGGGTATTTTCACACTAGCGGCACGGACCTCAGGCAGGCTGTCACGGCGAGTGAACAGCCTGTCGGATCGGTCCTGCCACTAGTGCACGCTTGCCCCCGGAATACCGCCCCTTTGACTATAACGGGAGCGGGGCGGAGTTCCGGCGGCAGCGCGTTAGCGCACGCCAATAGGCCGCCGAAACTCCGCTCCGCCCCATTATAGTCAATGGGGCCTGAACAGTAGTCCGGGGGCACGCGTGCACTAGTGGCAGGACGGATCCGACAGGCTGTAAACCCGCCGGAACAGCCTGCCGGAGGTCCGTGCCGCTAGTGTGAAACTAGCCTAAGTCTCTATGACAGGCAGGTCCAAACTGCGGCCCTCCAGCTGTTCCAAAACTACAACTCCCAGCATGCCTGGATAGCTTACAGCTATTAGAGCATGCTAGGAGTTGTAGTTTTGCAACAGCTGGAGGGCCGCAGTATGGACATGCCTGCTCTATGAGCTTGCCACATCTTACCACTGGGATTTTTGCCCATTCCTCCTTGCAAAATTGCTCCAGCTCCTTCAAGTTGGATGGTTTGCGCTTGTGAACAGCAATCTTTAAGTCTGACCACAGATTATCTATTGGCTTGGGATCTGGGCTTTGACTAGGCCATTCCAAAACATTTACATGTTTCCCCTTAACCCCTTCTACCCCGGGACAGTTTTCAACTTCCTGCCTAGGCCATTTTTCGCAAAGCTGAAATGTGTCACTTTATGTGGTAATAACTTTGGAACACTTTTTTTTTATCCAAGCCATTCTGAGATTGTTTTCTCGTGACACATTGTACTTCATGACAGTCATAAATTTGAGTCAATATATTTCACCTTTATTCATGAAAAAATCCCAAATTGACCAAACATTTTGAAAAATTCGCAATTTTCTAAATTTTAATTTCTCTGCTTTTAAAACAAAAAGGGATACCTCATAAAATATTTATTACTTAACATTCCCCATATCTTTGCTTTATGCTGGCATCATTTTGCAAATGTCATTTTAATTTTTGGGGACGTTAGAAGCATTAGAATTTTAGAAGCAATTCTAAAAGATTTTAAGAAAATTTCCAAAACCCACTTTTTAACCCCTTAAGGACCCCCTATTTCACCTTAAGGACTTGGCCATTTTTTGCAAATCTGACCAGTGTCACTTTAAGTGCTGATAACTTTGAAACGCTTTGACTTATCCAGGCCCTTCTGAGATTGTTTTTTCGTCACATATTGTACTTCATGACACTGGTAAAATGAAGTAAAAAATAATAATTTTTATTTATAAAAAAATACAAATTTACCAAAAAATAAAAAAAATAGCAAATTTCCAAGTTTCAATTTCTCAACTTCTATAATACATAGTAATACCTCCAAAAATAGTTATTACTTTACATTCCCCATATGTCTACTTCATGTTTGGATCATTTTGGGAATGATATTTAATTTTTTGGGGATGTTACAAGGCTTAGAAGTTTAGAAGCAAATCTTGAAATTTTTCAGAAATTTTCAAAAACCCAATTTTTAGGGACCAGTTCAGGTCTGAAGTCACTTTGCGAGGCTTACATAATAGAAACCACCCAAAAATGACCCCATTCTATAAACTACACCCCTCAAGGTATTCAAAACTGATTTTACAAACTTTGTTAACCCTTTAGGTGTTCCACAAGAATTAATGGAAAATAGAGATACAATTTCAAAATTTCACTTTTTTGGCAGATTTTCCATTTTAATAATTTTTGGCCAGTTACAAAGCAAAGGTTAACAGCCAAACAAAACTCAATATTTATGGCCCTGATTCTGTAGTTTACAGAAACACCCCATATGTGGTCGTAAACCGCTGTACGGGCACACGGCAGGGCGCAGAAGGAAAGGAATGCCATATGGTTTTTGGAAGGCAGATTTTGCTGGACTTTTTTTTTTTACACCATTTGATTCCCCCCTGATGCACCCCTAGAGTAGAAACTCCAAAAAAGTGGCCCCATTTTAGAAACTACGGGATATAGTGGCAGTATTGTTGGTACTAGTTTAGGGTACATCTGATTTTTGGTTGCTCTATATTACACTTTTTGTGAGGCAAGGTAACAAGAAATAGCTGTTTTGGCACCATTTTTATTTTTTGCTATTTACAACATTCATCTGACAGGTTAGATCATGTGATATTTTTATAGACCAGGTTGTCACGGATGCGGCGATACCTAATATGTATACTTTTTTTATTTATGTAAGTTTTACACAATGATTTCATTTTTAAAGCAAAAAAAAAATCATGTTTTAGTGTTTCCATAGTCTGAGAGCCATTATTTTTTCAGTTTTTGAGCGATTACCTTGGGTAGGGTATGATTTTTGCGGGATGAGAAGACGGTTTAATTGGCACTATTATGGGGTGCGTGTGACTTTTTGATCGCTTGCTATTACACTTTTTGTGATGTAAGGTGACAAAACATGGTTTATTTAGCACAGTTTTTATTTGAAATTTTTTACAGTGTTCATCTGAGGGGTTAGGTCATGTGATATTTTTATATAGCCGGTCGAAACGGGCACAGCGATACCTAATATGTATACTTTGTTTTATTTATGTAAGTTTTACACAATAATATCATTTTTGAAACAACAAAAAAAAAATCATGTTTTAGTGTCTCCATATTCTGAGAGCCATAGTTTTTTCAGTTTTTGGGCAATTATCTATGGTAGGGTCTCATTTTTTGCGGGATGAGATGACGGTTTGATTGGCACTATTTTGCGGTGCATCTTACTTTTTGATCGCTTGCCATTACACTTTTTGTGATGTAAGGAGACAAAAAATGGTTTATTTAGCACAGTTTTTATTTTTTACAGTGTTCATCTGGGGAAAATGACGTTTTTGTTTATTTTTATCGCTCTGCCTTCCATGCCATCGGGTCCCCCCACAGCCGCATGGGGACCCGATGGCACCGCCGCCGCCCGCCGGATAAGGTAAAAGCCGCAAACCGCAGGTCTGAATTGTCACGAGACCCCCCCGGCATTGTGACAGGATGCCGCTGAATGATTTCAGCGGGCATCCTGTCACAATTAACCCCCTCCGCGCCGCAATGTAAATTTGAACTTAGGACGTACCGATACTCCCTGAGTCCTTAAGGACTCGGGAAACAGGACGTACAGGTACGCCCTAATTCCTTAATGGGTTAAGGACCAGTTCAGGTCTGAAGTCACTTTGTGAAGCTTACATAATAGAAACCCCCCCATAAATGACCCCATTGAAGAAACTACACCCCTCAAGTTACTCAAAACTGATTTTACAAACTTTGTTAAACCTTTAGGTGTTCCACAAGAATTAAAGGAAAATGGAGATGACATTTCTAAATTTTACTTTTTTGTTAGATTTTCCATTTTAATCCATTTTTTTCTTTAACACATCAAGGGTTAACAGCCAAACAAAACTCAACATTTATTACCCTGATTTTGAAATTTACAGAAACACCCCACATGTGATCGCAAACTAATGTAAGGGCGCATGGCAGGGCGCACAAGGAAAGGACTGTCGTAAGTTTTTGGGAAGGCAGATTTTGCTGGACTGGTTTTTAGACACTATGTCCCATTTGAAGCCCAAATGATGCACCCCTAAAGTAGAAACTCCCAAAAGTGAGCCCATTTTGGAAACTACGGGATAAGGTGACAGTTTTATTGGTACTATTTTGGGCTACATATGATTTTTAATCACTATATATTACGTTTTTTGTGAGGCAAGGTAACCAAAAAATGGCTGTTTTGGCAAAAAAAAAAAAATTTTTTCAACGTTCATCATGCACTATTTTTATAAAGCAGGTTGTTTCGGATGCGGTGATATCAACTATGTCTACTTTCTTTGTTTCAGTTTTACATAATGATATGTATACTTTTACTTATTTATTTAAGTTTTACACAATAATAGAATTTTTTAAACCCAAAAAATTATGTTTTAGTGTCTCCATAGTCTGAGAGCCATAGTTTTTTTTGTTTTGTTTTTTTTGACCGATTGTCTTAGGTAGGAGTTCATTCTTTGCAGGATGAGATTACAGTTTGATTGGTTACGCCCCTTTTGATCGCTTGGTGTTGCACTTTAAATGATGTTAGGTGACAAAAAAATGGCTTTTTTTGGCACTGTTTTTATTTTTTATTTTTACGGTGTTCACCTGAGGAGTTAGGTCATGTGATATTTTTATAGAGTTGGTTGTTACAGACGCGACGATACTCAATATGTATACTTTTTTTATTTATTTGACTTAAACACAATAATTGCATTTTTGAAACAAAAAAAAAATGATGTTTTAGTGTCTCCATGTTCTGAGAGCCATAGTTTTTATATTTTTTGGGCGATTGTCTTAGGTAGGGGCTCTTTTTCTGCGGTATGAGGTGACGGCTTTATTGGTACCAGTTTGGGAGGCATAAGCCTTTTTGATCGCTTGGTGTTGCAATTTTTGTGATGTAAGGTGACAAAAAATTGCTTTTTTGGCACAGTTTTTACTGTGTTCACATGAGGGGTTAAGTCATGTTATATTTGTATAGAGCTGGTTGTTATGAACATGGTGATACCTAATATGTAGACTTTTTTATTTATTTCACTTTAAACACAATAATTACATTTTTTAAACCAAAATAATGATGTTTTAGTGTCTCCATGTTCTGAGAGCTATAGTTTTTTTTTATTTTTGGGGCGATTGTCTTATCTAGGGGCTCTATTTTTTGCGGGATGAGGTGACTGTTTTATTGGTACCATTTTGGGGGGCATATGTCTTTTTGATCGCTTGGTGTTGCACTTTTTGTGATGTAAGGTGACAAAATTCATTATTTTTTTAAACATTTTTTTTTTTTTTACAGTGTTTATCAGACGGGGTTAATCATGTGATATATTTATAGAGCCGGTTACGGACACGGCAATACCTAATATGTGTGTGTTTTCCTTTTTTTTCAATTTTTTTAGATAAAATCAGGGCAAAGGGGTGTTTTTTTCTTTTTTTACTAGAAACTTCATTTTTTTTTTATTAAAAACTATTTTTGGACTTTTTTTTTAAACTTTATTTCTGTCCAACTCTGGGACTTTTGGGGGTCTCATTCCCTCTGCAATGCAATGCAATACATCTGTATTGTAATGCATTGCCTGTTAGTATATTAAACTAAGTAATACACTAACCAGTTGCCTAGTAGGCCCAGCCTGGAGCTGGATCTCCTGGGCACCCGTAGAAGGCAGATCCCAATGCCGTCCAAGGCATTAGGCAGCCTTTGCATGGCGTCGGGCTGCCTTCTCACCCATCAGGTCCCCACCACAGCAGTGATGGGACCCGATGGGCTCCCTCACCCACCCATCATGGGGTTAATCCGACAGCATCGGCTTGTACAGCAATGCCGGTGGATACAGCAGAAGCCCGGCTACCAGGGACTTCCAGGCCCCTGCAGTGATCGGGCACGCACCGCTCTGGTGCCCGCCTGATCACCATGACGTAATAGTACGTCAAAATGCAGGAACACACCTGTCACCATGAGGTACTATTACGTCATATGTCGGGAAGGGGTTAAACCACTCAAATGTTGCTTTAGCAGTGTGTTGGGGGTCACTGTGCTGCTGGAAGGTGAACCTCCATTCTTGTCTCAAATCACACACAGAGTGGTACAGGTTTTGCTCAAGAATATCCCTGTATTTAGTACCATCCATCTTTCCCTCAACTCTGACCAGGTTCCCAGTCCCGGCTGCTGAAAAACATCCCCACAGCATGATGCTGCCACCACCATGTTTCACTTTGTGGATGGTGCTCTTTGGGTGATGTGATGTGTTGGGTTTGCTCTAGACATAGTGTTTTATTTGATTGCCGAAAAGTTCAATTTTAGTCTCATCAGACCAGAGCACCTTCCTCCATACATTTTGAGAGTCTTCCACATGCCTTTTCGCAAACTCATAACGTTCCTTTTTGTTTTTAGCTGAAAGTAATGGCTTTCTTCTGGCCACTCTGCCATAAAGCCCAGCTCAATGGATCGTACGGCTTATTGTCATCCTATGTACAGATACTCCAGTCACTGCTGTGGAACTCTGCAGCTCCTCTGGGGTTACCTTAGGTCTCTGTGCTGCCTCTCGGATTAATGCCCTCCTTGCCCGGTCCGTGAGCTTTGGTGGGCGGCCGTCTCTTGGCAGGTGGGCTGTTGTGCCATGTTCTTTCCATTTGGGTATGATAAATTTGATGGTGCTCCTGGGGATCATCAGAGATTTGGATATTTTTTTACAACCTAACCCTGACTTGTACTTCTCAACAACATTGTCCCTTACTTGTTTAGAGAGTTCCTTTGTCTTCATGGCAGTGTTTGGTTAGTGATGCCTCTTGCTTAGGTGTTGCAGCCTATGGGGCCTTGTATATGTAATGACAGATCATGTGACACTTAGATTGCACACAGGTGGAAACCATTTCACTAATTATGTGACTTCTGAAGGTAATTGGTTGCACCAGAGCTTTTTATGGGCTTCCTAACATATGCACATGCCAATTTTCTGTTTTCTATTTCTGAACAATAGATTTATTTATATATTTTTCTCATTTAACTTTACCAACTTAGGCTATTGTGTTCTGATCCATCACATAAAATTCAGATTAACAAAACATTGAACTTATGGCTGTAATTTAACAAAATACGAAAAAAGTCAAGGGGGGGTGAATACTTTTGAAAGGCACTGTACATCTTTAAATGCACGCTTTCTAGCCAAGTACTGAAAAATGTTAAACAGTCCAGATCTTCAACTTTTAATAAACGACTACATTTGTACTATATTAAGCAAGAACCTTTCCAAGCAAGAATAATACAGTTTTATTTTATATTTAACTGAAGCCAATGAGACTTCAGACCTTTAATAGAAAGTACTTAATTACATTTCATAGCGGCCCCTCACTATGTCGCCAATGTTTTTCTGGCTCATGACAACCCATCTTAGTGGAGCCTTTAGGAAATTTGGTAGCTGTAAGAAGCTTATTGAATTTACAAGGGCCAAGTAAGCTCACATTAGCGTAAATGACTAAACCTCGAAGTGATGGAACTGTCAGCCATCTATGGGGATTGGTATAATGCTATATGTCTAATACAAGCCAATATTTGGAAAATCCTTTGCAAAGTGAGTCACTAGAATGGAATACAAGTAAGTGGAAATAGAAATAGAATAAAAAAAACTCGACAGTCGACACATTTTGAGAAGTATTTTTTTCAGGGTGCTGGCTCTCCTTAAAGAGACCAGTTGTGTAAGGAGACTTTTTAGCAATGCTCTGTGGTATGGAAACTTATTGGCAATGGTCCATGGAAAAAACATATGCAAAGAGGTATCTCCAGGGGAAAAAGAACCATCTTGCTAGTGCCACCTTCTGGACATGACTCCCTATGAGTCAAAGTCTGATTTTTTAACAAGCCTTGGGACATGGCAAGGGGAAATAGCCAAGCCAAAGAAGCATTTTATATACAGACCACCTATGGAAGAATGTATTTAGCACATCTGTCATTTTTTGGGCTTCTGATATGAATGATACTAAATGTAAAGAATAAATGAATGGATGAGAAAATATTGCTAAGCGAGTTTTAATGCATGCAAGTATATACGTAAGTATCTTTAAAGGCCTACCTATTATTACAACACAGTTTGATGCAATTGAAACACTTAAATAGTATCTGCCATTAGTGTTGGGTGCGAATATTCAAATCGCGAATTTTAATCGCGAATATCGCCACTTTAAGAATTTGCGAAGATTTAGAATATAGTGCTATAGATTCGTATTCGTGAATATTCTAGATTTTTTTTCATCTGAACCCATGATCCCTCTATGCTTCTTGCTTGTGGGCCAATGAGAAGGCTGCAATCTCTTTGTCTGAGCTTCGCAACATCCCTAGCAACCAATAGGAAAGTTGCCTACCCCTTACTATATAATTCCCCAGCAGCCATTTTCTGTAGTTTTATGGAGTTCTGAGAGAGACAGCAGTCTCATTGCTGTGCTCTGTGCTTTACTGTTTAATTACATTAGATAGTTAGTTAGTTAGTTAGTTAGCTTATTTATATAATACAGATAGTTAATCTGAGATAGTCAGTGTAGGTTATATCCTGATACAGTGTAGCTCAGGCATGCTCAACCTGCGGCCGTCCAGCTGTTGTAAAACTACAACTACCACAATGCCCTGCTATAGGCTGATAGCTGTAGGCTGTTTGGGCATGCTGGGAGTTGCAGTTTGAGCATGCCTGGTGTAGCTGATAGGTTCTGCTGTCCATACATACATGCTGCAGACATAGTGCTGTGATGTCACAACAATACATAGTGCACCAATCAGTAATATGTAGTCAGACCTGCTAAAATGTGAAGTTATATATGTTATAAGTTATAGCTATATGCAATTAACACTGTGAAATTTGCATAACAGAAATCTATATATACTAAATTGCTCATTTACATTGAAGAAATGTAAATTACACTAATGTCTGAAAATCATCAGAAAAAAACAGGTGTATTTTACAATAAAATCAGGTTTTGAAAAATAATCACGTAAAAATCACATATGAATAAACAAGTACACAGTAGAACAACACACATCCACTGTGTGCCCTAGGGTACGATACACAATACAGAGTTTCCACTTCTGTAATGCACTGCCACACCAGGCCAATCACTAGGATTAAAGGGGCTGTCCCACAAAAAATATTGAACAGTTTTCAAACCAGCACCTGGATCTGAATACTTTTGTAATTGTATGTAATAAAAAATTTAGCATAGCCACTGGGTTATTTAATCAAATGTTTCTGTATAGCGCCACCTGCATTTAGTTTTTTTCTTATTTCTGATGAAGGTGCAAGAGTGAAGGTGCAAGAGTGCACCGAAACGCGTTTGGTCTAAAGGATAGCATATGGACTGTGAATAAATTGAGAGAGACCCGTTCTATAAACTACAGATAAATATCTAAATAGAACATAACCCGCTGGAAAGAAAAAAATCGGCCTATTTGATTGACACAAAAGATCGTCACTTCCGGTTACACGGAATCGTCACTTCCTGGAATACGAGCAAGACAATACAGACTCTGGAAGCCGCGAAAGAAGAATACGCCGAGGACGCCGAGGACTACGTGCGCACCAACTTTACAATAGGACCGGATCATCGCCAACACAGGTACCCCTCTGCAACAGCTTTCCGGATTCAGCTGTACGGGGTAAGACTGTTACTTCTCTCCTTTCTCCTCTTTGCAAAGTGACTGCTTCCCTGGGACACAAACGAACTTACACCAGCAAGATTTTTATTTCTGGTTTTAGCATACCGTGCACGTCTATTTAGGACTTGTATGCAGACTGATCTCCTGCATAAGCAAGTCCCTTTTTAATGTCTTAATGTGTTATACACCCTAATATTTTTTCTAGTGGTGAATTATACAGAGTATATTCATTTCATCTTGTGACCATTACACTACTATTATTGAAAGATTGAGTGGTCTTGACCCTGTATGACTAATTTTAATGCTAATAATAAATAACAAGTCATAAGTTACATATTATATCTGACTTTTTTATATATACCCAGCCATTTGAGTGCCCTCCATCCTATACAATTTTACAATATATCAAATTTTGGCATTAGGTACTGCCATTTTTGGAGAGAGCACCAATCCGTGTTTTTATTATCAGTAGAGCCTCTGTAATTTCTCCCTATATATGTTATAAGTTATAGCTATATGCAATTAACACTGTGAAATTTGCATAACAGAAATCTATATATACTAAATTGCTCATTTACATTGAAGAAATGTAAATTACACTAATGTCTGAAAATCATCAGAAAAAAACAGGTGTATTTTACAATAAAATCAGGTTTTGAAAAATAATCAAGTAAAAATCACATATGAATAAACAAGTACACAGTAGAACAACACACATCCACTGTGTGCCCTAGGGTACGATACACAATACAGAGTTTCCACTTCTGTAATGCACTGCCACACCAGGCCAATCACTAGGATTAAAGGGGCTGTCCCACAAAAAATATTGAACAGTTTTCAAACCAGCACCTGGATCTGAATACTTTTGTAATTGTATGTAATAAAAAATTTAGCATAGCCACTGGGTTATTTAATCAAATGTTTCTGTATAGCGCCACCTGCATTTAGTTTTTTTCTTATTTCTTTGTCCTGCTCACTGAGATGTCCGCACATGCTCAGTTTCATCCTCCAACTGCTTCCTAAGCTGATAGGCAGAGCATGGACACGCCCCCTGAGCTGCACCAGAGAAGACACTCCCCTTGAGCTGTGATAGGGAGAGCATGGACATGCCCCCTGAGCTGCAGCAGAGAAGACACTCCCCTTGAGCTGTGATAGGGAGAGCATAGACACGCCCCCTGAGCTGCAGCAGAGAAGACACTCCCCTTGAGCTGCCAGCTTGATATAAATCTAGCAGAGCAATGAACGGGGAGATCTCTGGATCCATGTGTGGTACAGGGCCGGTTCTGGCTTTGTTAGAAAGAGATTGTCATGTCCTAAATGATGTCTAATATTATTTTTTTACAATACTCATAGGATAACTCCTTTAACCCAGCGTATATGTGGGAATGTTCCTTTAAAGTCTACTAAACTTCAAACTTTTTTGCGATGCAGAATGGAACAAACAATTTCATAGATATCAATTTGCAATGTGCAAAAGTAATTAGTGTCAAATATGTAAAATGATAATATAAATGATAATTTTAGGGGAAAGGGGGAGGGTTACACTAGGGATTTCACCAGGATACATATAGATTGCTATTTAAAATGGGAACATTTCTGTTTTTGTAGGTGACTCACAATGTGTCATGTATGCAGAACAGAATGTAATGTACACTTTTCATTTAGCAATTATCAACTCTTCACGTCTCTTTACAGAGTATATGAAAATGGTTTGGCTCAAAATATTTCTTACATTTGCCAAGCAGTGAAACTGAGAAATAGTGGACTATAGGCTGTGAGCTGCATTATTTCTAATATTCCGTCAAACCTGAGCCAGGCATTCACAGGAGGTTTTGGCCAGAGCTGAGGAAGGACAGTAGCAATGTGCCAGAGCTGTGCTCACCAGACCATTGTTGAAGTTTCAGTGGTTCTATTAGGTCTCATGCACAAGACCTTATCCTTTTTTACTTCAATGGGTTATTGGTCTGCATTTTGAGGACACAATCTATCTTTCTGCAGAACGGGCATATGGATGCGGGAAAGTACATGGATGATCTGTGTGCTTTCCGCATCTGTCTGTCCATTCCAAAAACAGATAGGACATGTCCTATACTTGGCTGCAAAACACAGACAACTGACCCATTCAAGTCAATGGGTTGACAAAAAATGAGGATGCAACACAGATGGTATCTGTATTTTGTGAATCCGGAATTTGCTAACCGCAAAATGCATACAGTTGTGTGCATGAGGCCTTAGGCTCAGTATAAAGATTCTGGTGTTTACTAAGGTGATCTATGTGATCTCAACAAAATCCTGTTCTAACTGTCCACATAATAGTGCATAGTAAAGGGGGTGGACAGATGAGATCATTTATGTCTGTAAGTAAATTGTGTTCCCCATAAAATAACAGTTCTGGAGCATTTTCTTCTCATAACTCTGCTGTACCATCCCTCTGTTATTCATCCTAGAAATGAATAAATTGATAACTGTCTGTTAGCAGTTAGGAGTCTGTCCTTAAACACTCTCACACTATTCAATCAGTGCTGACTGTGTCAGATTGTATAAGGACATACCCATTTGACAAGGGAAATGGTGACACCCAGTTATCAATTTAGTTATAAGTATTCAATAATAGAGGCAAAGCACAAGGCAGATTTTTAAGAAGAGATACTGCAGAATAGTCATTTTAATAGGGAAAACATGTATGTACTAAAACAGACATGGCAGGAGCATCCATGTTAAATATGTTTTGTCCCAAGTAATGTCCCTGGCTACTCAGCTCATGTATTCCTTGGCCATCTGCTCCATACACATTTCTACTGCTGTAGATCTTAATTATCAATGCCTCATTTTATGTGTCTATACATCCTTATTTCGCAATGGTCAAGTTAAAAGGAATGTGTGATTATTTGAGAGCAGAGATCCTGATTCCATTTCTTAAAGCAGCTTTGTCACCAGGATTAACCCTATTAAACCATACATACTGACTCATCATGCTGATTAAAACTATACCTTTCTTTTATCTGTATGATAAATAGCTGCAGAAAAATCTGCATTTTATTCATATGCAAATGAGAATTTTGAGCACCGAGCACTAAGAAGCAGGGCTGAATCCTTTGAGCACTGCTGTGTAACACCCCCTGTGCTCTGCACACTCCGCCCTCCCCTTGATTGACAGAGGCTAGACATGCTGAGGGCAGAGCTGTGTCCTAGCATCTACCTATCATATACTCTATGTACTGTAGCTTCACCACACTGAGATCTGCTCAGAAAGCTAATCTACATATTACTGCTTTTTTCACACAATATATGATTAGAAAGACACCAGTAATATGTGTTAGCTTCTAAGCATAGAAAAGAGATGCTTTTCTATGTGATAATGCTACAGCTTTGAGGTTTGGTTGGTTTCCAGGTTTTTTCTTCAGGTATTTTTTTCTTCCACATTTAACTCATATTAAAAGTCTATAGGGGTCATTTATCAAACTAGTGTAAAGTAGAACTGGCTTAATTGCCCATAGCAACCAATCAGAATCTAACTTTTTACTTTTGACAGCTCCTTTGGAAAATGAAAGGTGGAATCTGATTAGTTGCTATGGGCAACTAAGTCATTTCTACTTTACACCAGTTTGATAAATCTCCCCCTATATCCTTATCATATTAAGAATTATGTTTTTAGGCTTAAAAAGCTAATAAATAAATGTTGGTTATTTTATAATCATATATTGTGCCTGTAAATAAACCAGTAATAGGTTTCAGGTTTCTAAACAAAAAACAAAAAAAAACACTACTCTTAATATAGTAAGGCCTTTTATTGTTATATGATTATATATTATTTATTATATTACAGACTTGTATTATGGGTTAAATGAGAGAGAGAGAAAACAAATAAAAGAAATGCAAAGTTACAAAGTCACTCCTGGGATTTCTACATGCATGGCAGACCACTTACCACAAAGCTATAGCATTACCACATAGAGAAGCATGTCTTTTCTATGCTTAAAAGCTAACACATATTACTGGTGTCTTTATAATCATATTGTGTTTATGAATAAAGCTGTAATATGTAGATTAGCTTTCTGAGCGGATCTCAGTGTGGTGAGGCTACAGTACATAGAGTACATTATATGCACATGCTAGGACACAGCTCTGCCCTCAGCATGTTGATGTCTAGCCTTTGTCAATCACAGGGAGGGGGAGTGTGCAAAGCACAGGGGGGGGGGGGTTACAAAGCAGTGCTCAAAGGATTCAGCCCCATCTTCTGGTGCTCCAATTGTTCATTTGCATATGAATAAAAAAAGAAGATATCTCTACAGCTGTTTACCATACAGACAAAAGAAAGGCATAGTTTTAATCTGCATGATTAGCCCTACCCGGCAGTATGTCTGGTTTAATAGGGTTGATCCTGGTGACAGAGTATTATATGCTGTATGGCTGCTAGTCCGCTCACTGATGAGCACCCTGTGTAGTCCTCATTATTCACGAGTAGCAGCTCCCCCCTGCTGGTGATGGCTAGCTTTCTGCATGTACTGTGTAAACTGTATATCATATTCTAACAGAATAAAACAAGACAACAGAATGTCTGGCCTAGAGATACTGTGCAAAAAGTATTCAGTAATTCCCTCATAGGTTGTACCATATGAAACACACAGCTGCAGCTATGATGTACAATTTCAGTTTGGTGCAAAAAAATGGTAATTATGCTGGAGGGGAACTACTTAGGGCTCTGTTCCAAATAAAAAGACATGCACAATGATTCCTCAGCCAACCAATGAGAAGATTTGTGCACTGCCCTTGCATCACTCATTTGATGCGGGAAATGCTTCAGAAGGATCTGAGGGTGTCATTTGGTCCCTATAATCCAGGTGTCAGCAACCTCTGGCACAGCTGTTTTGAAACTACAACTTTCAGTATGTTCCATTCACTTTCATGGGAGTTCTGAAGAACAGACAAGTAAGTGTGCATGCTGGCAGTTGTAGTTTCTCCTCAGCTGGAGTGTTGCCGACTCTAATCTGTTCTCTGGCCGAGGGCTCAGTGAGGGGTGGTCATTATTTTCAGATTGAACCAGATTTGGCACCTGGGGGGGGGGGTCATTGGGTGGGTGGTAATTTATCCACTCATATGTTTATGGGTGCATTCACATGAATGTCTGATAGCCATGCCTGTTTTGTGAACCACAAACCACGGATCCACAAAACACAATCATGCAATTCTATGACGGAATGCCTTTAGATGCATTTTGTTATTCATTCCGTCATAATAGAAGTCTATGGGCTGCAAAACGGATCCGTCCTGTTTCCGTTATGCAGGCGAGTCCTGAAATGGAACGGATCCGTTTTGCAGCCCATAGACGTCTATTATGACTGAATGAATAATGGAATGCCTCTAAAGGCATTCCGTTATGCATTCTATCATAGAATTGCGTTATAGTCCGTGGTAACGGAATCCATAACACAATTCTGCTTTTACCACCAAACGAAGCGTGAACGAATTTCATAACATGAAATCCGCTCACCTCTAACAGAGATGACAGAAAACGGCCTTCTTCTATACCGTCAGGAACCAGAGACACATTTAGAAACACAGAGACATCTCCCGAAGTGGAGAACACCTAGGAATTTTTCGATCTTTTACAAACTTCCTTTCAGTTTTGCTGGGTCTATGCCTTATGGTTTGTGGCGGGAAGCGATGAACAAATAGTGCAGTTCAGCAAATAAATCATGCCTGGCCTGTTTGTGACTCCCACTACCGCCCCCACCAACTTCTTGAATTCTTGAATGACTGACAGCCACTTCTTAGTTTATATGTATTCTTCATGTTTACACATTTTTTTATTATTTGTGTGAAAATGTTTTCATTGACTTCGTTCCCAGACTCCAGGTTCTCTTTCACTTTTATCTCTTTTTGAAATGGCATTGCATCAAATACTACTTTTTAAACCCCCAACAATCACATGAAAATTGAAAAAAACTCTCCTAAAACTCTCCTTAGGCTTCATGCATGCAACAGTATCCATTATGGGGAAAGCATTGAAACTGGATACTGTCCATGTGCCAGCCGCATTTTTTTGCAGGCTTTTTCGCTTGAACAGGTCCATGGACTGCATGTTGTGGACCATAACAGGGCATATTTTATAATTTGCGGAACGGACATACAGATATGGACAGCAAAGGCTGATATGGATTGCAAAGCCATGTGCATGAGACCTTAATGTAGATTTTGAATTTATGCCTTGAGTAAATATAGTTGGCAAATAATGCCTTAAGTGCCTTTTAACCCCTTAGTTACACAACTCCTTTTAGTCTTAAAGAACAGTAAAGGCTTTTCCTCCTTTGTTTTCCAGTATTAATAGCTTTAATATTTTTGTATCAATGTAGCCATATGTGAGCGTGTGTTCTTTTGCAGGACGAGTTGTTGTTCTCTATAGCAACCATTAATTGGGGAACCTAAAATGTAATGAATAACTGATTAATTTATTGAGGGGGTTTACAAAAATGATTACGGTGATATCAAATTTATATAGTTTTTGTTATGTTTTATGAATTCGCACAACCCCTTTTTTATGATTTTAAGGCTTTTTTTTTTGCTGGACAACTTAGTTTTCATTTCATTTTGTGGGTTATGTGACTTTTTGGTCACTTAATTTAAAATTGAACAGAAAACAGCTATTCTGCCATTTTTATTATTATTTACTATGCAGGCTAAATAACATGTTCATTTTTATAGTCTGGGTTGCTATGGTGATATTTAGCAATAACAAGTGTATATTTTTTATTCTTTTCAATTTTCACGATAAAACATTGGAAATGGTGATTTTTCCCTTGTTTTCCCATGTGCATTGTATGTTGGCATTTTTTATGTTGTTTTTAGCATGGAACTTTTTTTTTTAACAATGCTTTTTCCCATACACCCATGTGACCTAGAAAGTGATATAACCATTATAACACACCAGGTGCTAAAACGTACTGTATTGGCCTCAAAAACATCTCAAAAAAGCTACAAAATGTTGATGAAGTCAAGTGTTTTAGGAGGCATTTTTTGGCCCCAAAGCACCAGGAAAAGAACTGTGGGAATTAACCCTTATGGTGGTATCAAGCATGTTCAAACACAACAGATAGTTGTAGAAAAATCCATTCCATAGTGTACATCTGAATAGGGTTGTTTGTGCAGTATGCTTATCCCATTGTTATGACCAAATCTGTTGTGTGTTGATATAGTCTGCACCTGAGGTGTATGTTAGAAGGCATATTGGACAACTATTAGAAAATGATAACCTTATCAGACAAGGATATTATGTCCTATATATTCAGGGAAACAATATGAAAGGGGTTCTAAATGTCTCCTTTTATATGCAGTCCATCTGTGGCAGCACGGTATAGGGTGGGAGGAGCTGAGCAGATTGATATACAGTTTTTTTGTATTTCATTTCTTGGTTTAGTTGGTCAGTGGGAAGTTGAGTTGAGTTATTAACAACTGTCTCTAAATGCACACCCAAACAGAGATAAATGACCATTACTGAGTAGGACCGACCACTGCAACTCCTAAAGCATATAAAGCGCAGAAATTGAAATTAATAAAATACAAGCTATTTTGTATATTTTCTCACAAAACTGTATCTGCTCAGCTCCTCCTGCTCTATATCATTCTGCTGACAGACTGCATGTAAGGCTACTTTCACACTCGCGTTTGGTGCGGATCCGTCATGGATCTACAAAAACGGATCGGCACCGATAATACAACCGCATGCATCCGTTTAGAACAGATCCGTTTGCATTATCTTTAACATTGCCAAAACTGATCCGTTTTGAACACCATTGATAGTCAATGGGGGGCGGATCCGTTTTCTATTGTGCCATATTGTGTCAGTAAAAACGGATCCGTCCCCATTGACTTACATTGTGTGTCAGGACGAATCAGTTTGCCTCCGCATCGTCAGGCGGTGTAGCTGGCCAGCTAAGACTTATCCTAGTTTGCTAATATAGCTTGTATGTTTATGCAGCTGGACCTGCCAATAACCTTAATACAGTTCCTATGTTTATGTGTTAAAGATATAAGCAGAGTTATTTACTGTGACATCATGTTTTGGATGTAATATAACTGTTATATTTTGTGTTCACAGAAGCAGAAAAAGATAATATGCCTTTAAGATTAATTTTGTAATGTAAGGTAAGCTCAGTGGCACAGCAGAAACAACAGAAAGCATAGTGTTAATCTGTTGTTGCCGGGCAAAAGTCTAGACCAATCACAGCCAGCTTCTCATACAGCAAGAGTTTTGACCAATCCCAGTTAGCCTCACACACAGCCTGTCTGGGAATTCCCCCAGCTCCTGCTGCTAGAATCATTATTCACCAGAGACAGGAGCTGAAGAGACATTCACTCCACTGAGAGCTGAGTTTTATGGGAACAAGAGGCCAAAATAGGTAGTTAAAACTGTTATATAATGTTCATATTGTTAGTATTGTGTTTAAAACTGTATACTGAACTAGATATATATGTGTTTACTTACAGTTACACCAATTGCAACCGTACAAATTGCAAGCTACAAATTGCAAGCATTCAGATTCCATATTGCAATCCAAATTGCATACAACCCTACCAGCTCAACCAATCTGCAAATAGTCACTGCAAATCAAGTTGAGCAAGCATAACTATTAGTTAGACCTCAGATATACCTCTCAGAGAGATCATAAAGTGCTTAAATAACTTAAAGTGAGAGTACAGATACTGAAGAGAGAAATATATCCACCATTTTATGTTGAATTTTATGTTGAATAAATGATCTTAATCATACTGCCATTTTGTGATATCTTTTTAACACGTGTTATGTACATGGACTATCTGCTGCGGAGGCGGCAGTGTTATATATGAAGAAAAGTTAAAGTTAATAAAGAAGTTATTTGAAGCATTTGATGTGCTCTTTAAACCTACTGTTTCCATAGAACGGCGCTAGAGGAATTACAGAGTAATAGACAGTCTGGTTAGACTAAAAGTCAGAGATATCAAAACTCTTCTAATGCCACAGCGCAAAAGGCACTTCATAGTGCTGCGCCTGCGATAGGCAGACACCAAGACGTTGCAAGCAGTGTTTTGGTGTCCACCTCCAAAGCGGAATGGATGCAGAACGGAGCCAAACTGATGCATTCTGAGCGGATCCTTATCCATTCAGAATGCATTATGGTCAAAACTGATCCATTTTGGACCGCTTGTGAGAGCCCTGAAACAGATATCACAAACGTAAACCAAAACGCCAGTGTGAAAGTAGCCTAAAACGAGATGGATATGATGAATATATGATGTATATTTATTTTGGATCCAGGACCACCTTGAATCATAGGATTTCTGTTTTACTAGAAAAATCATAATTCTTCCTATTCAAGCCTTTGATGGTTTTATTTAATATACTTAATGCTTCAAAACAACTTAAGTCAACATATTCCTGCAGGCCAGACAGTCACACAGAAAAACAAGCATACTGTACTCTGCAAACGGGTGAAAAAACAAAAAAAAATCTAAATGAGAGTTACTGTACTAGCAAATAACTTCATGTCTCATAAACATGTCACATTCTGAGCTGAATAATTGCAGGTCATGGAACGATCATTTAAAAGCCAAAAAATACACCTGCTATAGAGGTACCTTAAAGGTGTATGCAGTCTACAGACATAAATGTCTCATGGGGCCCCTCTTTGGCACTTGTAAACACCTGCGTCAGTCACATATAAGAGAAGATGAAGGGGACAATAAATGTTAATGGTTGGTGTTAAATTAAAAGGGTAGAAAGCAACCTTTGAAATGCATAGCTCCCATGTTGCAAGTCATGGGCACAAGGGCCCTGTGTCAACCATTAGCAAAAGCAGTTCTCAGGCTGGCACCTGAATTCATTGACTGATTTAATTGCTTATCAGTTAGTTGCCCATAACAACTAATCAGAATTCAACTTGCATTTTTCAGAGCTCCTTTGGAAAATGAAAGGTGGAACCTGATTGGTTTCTCTGGGCAACTAAGACAGTTTTCCTTTACACCAGTGTTGATAAACCCACCCCCATTAAATTAAAGTTCTACATGTATAGAAATGCATTTTTTACAATGCATTTCTAAAAAGCAACACAACACCAACATGTAAACCTGACCTAAGATTAAGGGTCCATTCACACGTCCATAGAATGGGTCCGCATCTGTTCGGCAATTGGGTGCGGACCCATTCATTCTCAATGGGGAAAGAAAGGATGGGAACAGCACACATTGTACTGTCAGCATCTGCATTTCCGGTCCGCGGCTCCCCCAAAAAATAGAACATGTCTAATTCTTGTCCATAATAGCGGACAAGAATAGGCATTTCTATAGGGGTGCCGCCCCGGTGTATTGCCGATCCGCAATACACTATGGATGTGTGAATGGACCCTTAACAAGACAAAGTCAGAAAAACAGTATGTGCAAGGAGAGGGGTTGGGAACGGTGCTGAATCTACTAGATTTGGCTGCTGATCTGTCCAAACCCATGATAATTATGCATTGTAACATACAGCGATGTAATTCACCCAACAAGTTTAGTCTGTTACATGCAGTGTCGGACTGGGTGCCTATGGCCCACAAGTAAAATTTACTCTGGGGGCCCACAGTACGGATAAATTCAAATATTACCTGCTCACACAGCAGCCAGATGCTACTAGATGATTGAATATAAGACGGTAGATCCTGGGGAAAGAGGATACTGGCTAGCTTTCCTCTATACCTAGAAGTCATCTCAGCTCTGGTCGTGTCTATAATAATAAACTGGGGAGTTTCTTTAATGATATATCAAGTTTTTTATATGACGCGAGGCACTATGTGTCTCCTAGAATGGTGCAGGAAACCTATTAAAGGATATGTATGTTATGATTTGCTGTGTTTTACCAACGATCACCTGGCCTGAGGTAGGGCCAGTTGCGATAATCACTTAGGGATAAAGCAATCCTTAGAGTGGGAGAGTGGAGGGGAGGGAATTGAGAAGGATGTCTGCAGAGGCTCTGTGTGGTTCTAGCCAGGAGGGCTGAAGGGCCACAAGGCTGAGAAAGCCTGAGTTGAGAAGGAAATTGAGAAGGGAGCCTGCAGAGGCCCTGTGCGGTTCCACCCAGGAGATCTGGGTGGCCACAAGGCTGAGGAAGCCTGAATTGGGGGGGACCCAGCGACGCCTGAAGAGAAGAGGTGTCGCACAGTCAGAGTCAGAAGGACTGCTGGACCATATCCCCCCAAGGTATTTCAATACTTCCACCAGGAGGACTGGTGGGTTGCACTGGTCACAGCTAGGAGGCTGTCTGACCGAAGCCGAATACCACACTATGAACACTGAGCTAGAGGTGAGTGATGGAGACCTCTGTATGGTGAGTGCCTAGCCGGGCAAGGGTTTATTGCTTTGTGTTGATGTAACACGTTTGTGATGTGAAGCTGCGACTTCATAGTGCAGATGCCAAACTTGGAAGTGTAATGTGCTGTGTGACAAATAAAGCACTGTTTGAGCTTGAAAACCCCCTGTTTGATGAGAAGTCTGTCATTGCCGACCCCTGAGAGAGAGCGATCCCTTACAATGAACATTGGCTGGTTGAGGTTCTGTACACTGAATATATGTTTGTAGTGCAGTAAGTCTAATGTGTTATGTGCCACATGTGCAGGGGGTTGGACACTAGGGGACCACCTTGCTCAGGGGCCCTCCGGGAGATTGCCCTGTACCCCTGTGGGCCATTCTGAGTATGGTTACATGCATTTAGCAGCAGGTGCAAGTAGGCTAGAGAAAAGGGTCCGTGCTGTATATATTTTTGGAAACCTTGATTGGGAAACACTGGATCATATAAACGGACAAACCATTTTCTCAAACTTTCTAAGACAATCCCCAAGCCAAGGTATCAGTTATCACAAATGCACTGAGATGTTGCATTTTTATTGAATGTGAACTTCTGTACTGCCAGGCTATGGTTATATAGATGTCAATGTACACAGACCTGTATCTCACTGTAAAGCATTAAAACAAAGTGACTGCCAAAAGCCAAATGACACGTTTCCACATAATTTTCCATAGGCATAAAAGTGGTCTAATATAGAAGCAGGCTTATTTCTACTAACTGACAAATAAATATACCGTATTTTTTGCCCTATAAGACGCACTCCCCCACCCCAAAAAAAAGTGGGGGGGAAATAGCTCTGCGTCTTATGGGGCGAATGCTGCAATCCAGGGGCGTAGCTATAGGGGGTGCAGAGGTAGCAGTCGCTACCGGGCCCAGGAGCCTGAGGGGCCCCAAATACCCTTGTACCACATGAGAAGACACCTGTTTTATAGAAGGTGCATGCTGGTCATGTTACACCTCTGGCTGGAGGGAAGGTGTTAGGTCAAGAATTTGGCATGATGGGAGTGCAGTTTCAATTTTTGCCTCAGGCAGCAGGAAGGCTATGTGCTCCCCTGCCCCTGGCCACAAAGCAATGATGGAAGGGGGGCCCAAGCTGAACTCTTGCACCAGGGCCCATGAACTTTTAGCTACGCCCCTGCTGCAATCCTACACGGATACATCGCTGCCGCACAGCGCGGCCGGCATGTGTATCAGCGGGAGGGAGGAGGGACTGGGGGCTGGCATCTTGTTTTGTAATGGCAGCGGGGCCCGATGCAGTAACTGTATTACTACACCGGGCCCCACTCACTGTAGTAATCATATAGACAATGTTAATTCATCTCCAATCCAGGCTGTATTACGGTACTTACTACTAACTTCTATAGCAGGAGGCCGGGTGAGCGGGCGGGTGCCAGCAGCGTAACTCACTAAGTCATGCGCCTGCTTCGCCCACTTTATGAATGAAGCAGGCACGTGACGTAGTGAGTTACGCTGCCGCCTCCCGCCCGCTCGCCCGGCCTCCTGCCTGCTATGGACTGCCGTACTACAGCCTGGATTAGAGATGAATTAACATTGCCTATATGATTACTACAGTGAGGGGGGCCCAGTGTAGTAGAATACAGTGACTGCATTGAGCCCCACTGCCATTACAAAACAAGATGCTGACCCCCACCCCCTGCATTGGGGGTCATTCACTACATCGTGTCATGCAATTCCCAGATGCCCCCATAATAGTGCCATCCCCAGATGCCCCTATAACAGTGTCATCCACAGATGCCCCCATAACAGTGCCATCCACAGACCTCCATAACAGTGCGTCATCCATATATCCCCCATAATAGTGTCATCCACAGACCACCATTGGTTCAAAACCCACCAAAAGCACACCTTTTGGTAAAACATTTTTTTCTTATTTTCCTCCTCAAAAACCTAGGTGCATCTTATGGGCCGGTGCGCCCTATAGGGCGAACTGACAACATTGATACCAGGAGAAAAACAATAAATGCTATCACTGTGAATTGGAAATTTTCTCAAAAAAATAATTTTAAATAAACATTAATTTTAAAATACTTCGTTTCATCCCAAAACAAAAATTACCCAAGCAGGGAGTCGGGCCCCCGCCGATCTGTTATCGATGACCTATCCGGAGGATAGTTCATCAATATTTTTGCACTGCACAACCCCTTTTATTACTGCAGAAAAGTTACACAGCAACATTGTTCTAAACACCCCTTCCACACAACTTTTAAAGTTGTTATAGAAAACAAGAGAAGGTTCTAGCCAACCAGGGAAGGGTAGCCATGATACAGCCTTATCCTATGACATTTGATGATAGGATTATGAATGTTAAAGGAAGCTTCCAGGAAAAAAAAAAAGGTGACACCATGTTATTTCCACTGCAGGTCCTGAGGGGCAATGCATGAATTCTATCTTTGGTGTCCTTTGACTTCCAAGTTGGATTGCTAGCTACTCAGTGATAAGCACACAATAATAATATGATCTCTCACACTTTCAGAGGCTCTTTTTGAAATTACTGGTACACACAGAAATCCAGATACTAAGCAGTGTCAGTCGGAGGACATGATAATCCAACAAAATAAGATAGCTGATTCTGACTAACAGTTTGATGACTTCAGGTACAGAAAGCGGGTCAGCAGTGAGGTCAGGACTAAAAAGGACAAGTATCCCTATTTTGTCCCTGAGGCTACCCCTGCCAAAAAGCGGAGCACCCGTCCCGAAAAGGGGCGATCCCACTTATCGGTGGCTAAACCCTCGCTATCACCTGAAACAGCCCTGAAAATTAGGAGAGTGATGTCCTTCGATATAAATCAGTTCCAAATCTGTCCCAATGCGTTTCCCCAATATATAGATATTCTGGTTCATCAGGGGACCATTTTATGATATATAGAAATTATGATATGGCATCCAGATGACAAAGGTGATAGCTACTAACTAACTAAACAGCAAATTCAAGTGAATGCAACCAAATATAAAAAGATCATTACAACCATGGAATTTCAGGTATTTCACTCTCCATTATTATGCATACCTTCTTTGTAATAAGTTGCATTTTTGCTTCAGGGTTCAAAGTAATTTGTAAATCATTATCTACTGTGATATACTGAATAAGATTGGCAGGTAGACATAATCACATATTAGCGCACAAGCTCAGCACATGTGCTGCTTACTCATTAAAACTATAAAGATACATTTGTTGTGTGAAAAGTTAGCAGGGTTTATGCAAGTGCTGCTTTTGCGTCAAAAACTACCTGCACACAGTCTCCTTTGGAGCAGCGTCACTGTGTAATTACAATTGCTCATCCTATTCATGTACAAGCAGGTACTTTCAAAGCGGAGTGCTCTTACAAACACTGCTACCTCCTCAAAAAGCTGATAAGTGGCGGTGCCGGGAGTCAGGCCCCCGCCGATCTGTTATCAATGACCTATCCGGAGGATAGTTCATCCGTATTTTTGCACTGCACAACCCCTTTTATTACTGCAGAAAAGTTACACAGCAACATTGTTCTAAACACCACTTCCACACAACTTTTGAAGTTGTTATAGAAAACAAGAGAAGGTTCTAGCCAACCAGGGAAGGGTAGCCATGATACAGCCTTATCCTATGACATTTGATGATAGGATTATTAATGTTAAAGAAAGCTTCCAGGAAGAAAAAAAAGGTTACACTATGTTATGACCACTGCAGGTCCTGAGGGGGCAATGCATGAATTCTATCTTTGGTGTGCTTTGACTTCCACGTTGGATGGCTAGCTGCTCACAAGCCTATCATCCTCCATTACCCTACAATAAATGAAAATTAAGTAACCTTTTTATTTTTACCCTTACAGGACCACTTAATGTTGGGCTTTAGAATCATCATTAAAAAAAAAAATGTCATCTGTCATTCCTATTGCATAATTGTTTTAGATAAGTGTGGACATTTAAAATAATCCTTAGAGGGGTAGGTCACTTTTTGGTTACTGTTGACCAATGTGTTTGTAAAATGATCATATGGCACTTACTAATATAGTCTTTGTTGAAATTGTGTGCCATTTTCTGTATTTCATAGTCTATGTCTGCTTGTTAGCAGTCCACAGAGAGATCTTCTCCATAAAATGGCTGCTCATGGAGGGTCATGTGACCAGGCATGTGGTCATATGATCACCTATTTGTGATGTATCCTCCAAACACACTACACCTGGCATCTGCACTTCACTGTTGAATATTCAGTGCAGATGTAGTGTCTTTGAATTTAGGAAGCTTAGGAATGGAGCTCACATGATCAGCGACCATCTTATGGACAGGACCTTTACGCAGACAGTACAGAAGATTTGCCTAACAAGGGGGCATAGCTTATAAAATATACCAAATGGCACATGATATCAACAAAGGATATTTTAGTAATTGCCATTTATTTCTCTTACATACACATTGGTCAGAGGTAGGCAGAACGTGGCCAACCCTTTCAAACATAATGGGAGAGCGATCTTCTGGGCCAATGCTCTAACAACCTTGTTAGTCAATATCCTGTCCACGCACTCAAAGAGATGTCAATGAAAAGTATAGAGTGACTCTGACTTTTGTGTAAACATATACAAGGATGTTCTTCAATAGCTCGGTACTAGACTAGTTAATTCATGTCATAATACCATTCAACAGGAATTAAAAGCTATGGCAGGCAATTTTATGTAAACCCTAGCAAAAATACACCTCCTAATTAGCACCCAATTTTGTGAGCTCACACAATGTAAGTAGATCATGGTGACCCAGACAATAAAAGAACCGTAAGTCCTTGCCAACTCAAGCTTAGTGCATGTAATACAGACATGGAAAAGAGTCACCATAGATAATACTGATAAACACCTCAGTGTACAAATCACGGGGACATTCAATAGCTTGGTTCATACCTAAGTCTTTTACAAACAGATGGTGAAGAACTCATTGTTACACCATGTAACCACTTTTGTTCATAATTGCTATTGAACAAACATGTCAAACAAGTTCCAACAAGTGCAGCTCAATCGCTTGAAAAGAGCTATCAGGTCACAACGCTGAAATCTTGTCCCACCAAATACCTAAAGCCACTGTAAAGAAATCGTTGCATGTAAGTGGCCGGGCAAAGCAAGCTTCTTACAGAACAAAAGGAGCCTTGTCTTGCAATAAGGTGACGATTCCTAAATGAAATCAATGATTTTTATTGTGTCTCTGATAAGTCTGTTTGCATAGCTGCACACTCAATGAAACGGTTAGACGTTACCAGGAACATTTGGCCATAAGTTACACCCTTGGGCCTTGAACTATGGCTAGGCGCTTGCAACATGTTTACTCTTCATCATTCTATGGGTTAGCGTTGAGAGTTTACAACACTAATGAATATATTAAAATAGAGCCAGGCGATTTCATTAGGTTTGAATACATTTATGGAAATGTACTCAAACTGCCCAAGCTGTCATTTTTTCCTTGAGCTCCTGCCAACACATGCCCTAAGGAAGGCATCCAATGAGAAGAAAACTGTTAAAACAATTGTTTTATTCAGTGTATTTATTTACGAACAGATGGGGAATATTAAAATATTATGATCCGCAAAACAGACCTATAAAAGGAAATTCGTAGCATTTTGAAAAAAAAAGTTTTGAAACTTCTCTACACTAACAGAAGTATTTTAATTAGCTTGTTTCAATCTTTTCCACTGACATTGTCTAGTCATGGCTAATTGTGATAGAAAGTGCTCTGAATATAGCTTTCACAGTTTCAATGATTCAATCACAAAGCTTTTATTTAAAAAAAAAATAATATTGTAACAATGCTCTGTGTCAAAAATCAGAATATGTTTCTCATTTACTTATGTTGGCACATTGTCATGAATTTCCATGATGTGGAACCAGTTATTCTAGTGACAAAAGGGCTTAAAGTGAACTTGTCAGCATGGAAATACAGTCCAATCTACCTGCATCATGGTATTGAGAAGAAGGAACTGAGCAGATTGATGTATACTGTTGATTTGTATAAAAGAACCCTCAGTATAAGGCCTCATGCACTCAGCAAATTGCAGATCTACAAAATATGGATACCGTCCGTGTTGCATCTGCGTTTTTGTGAACCCATTGACTTCTGCATTTTGTGGCCAAGTATAGGACATGTTCTATCTCCTTGTGAAACAGACTTATGGATACAAAAAGCACACAGATTGTCTATGTGCTATGTGTAACTTATTGATTGAAATGTCTACTCATTCTGGCCTTAGGAGTCCCTTGAGTGGTCTTCCTTGTATTAGTAGCAACAAACATAGCTGTCAGTCACTGATAGTAATGTCCTCCTGATTCCTAAGTCCAGAATGAGAAGACACTTAAATTGGTAAGTTACACTTTATACTGAATCTTTTTCCACAAATCTATATACCCATCTGCTCAGCTCCTCCTCCTCTATAACATGCTGCTTGTAGCTCGCCCACGGTGCTATATATATTTACAGAAAACAGCAATATACATGGTATGCATTCTTAATCTGACAGAAGGCAACATCAGTCCTTGCACACGGTTAGAAGATACGAGACGGCACTCACCAAGAAGGTCCAATCTTTACTTTATTCAGGTAAAAGGCATACAGAGCAGGCAAAGCGTGGTGCTCCACACAGATACCATGAGGCGATGGCCGTTTCACGTAAGGAGGCCAGAAGAAGTGTAATATACGCAAAGCCGTCGCCTCATGGTGTCTGTGTGGAGCACCACGCTTTGCCTGCTCCGTATGCCTTTTACCTGAATAAAGTAAAGATTGGACCTTCTTGGTGAGTGCTGTCTCGTATCTTCTAACCGTGTGCAAGACTGTGTGTGTTGAGACTGAGCACCACTGAAGTCGACCGTGGGTCCCGGTGTCACCGCAGAGAAAGAGTGGAGAGTGTTATCCCGGAATCTGAGGGGAAACTGATGCAGTGCCGTCCTGTTCGTTTGCCTCCCTGCGTTTATTTTATTTTTATTTTTTGCAACATCAGTCCTTGCCCAGAAGAAAGTTCTAACCTACCAGAAAAGGTAAACGTGATACAGTCTTATATCGCAAAAGGACTTGGAATGTTTAGGAGCTTCGGGTCCTGAATGAGCGATGCATAAATTCTTTGGTTTCCTGAGAATCTCAGCATCGTGCTCCTCCCACTCAGACCCTGTATTAGACATAACACTATGTATCAGTTTTTCCTGGAGTGTTCCTTGAAAAGAAATTAAATTGGATGGCTATCTGCTCAGGAGCCTATCAGTCCTAACTTTTACAGGGCCAATACATTTTGGGCTTTAGGACCTCGATTTGTTTTTTCTTATCTGGAATTTTAAATGCATCATATTTTCAGCTATTGGATCGATGCAGCTATATGAGATTTTCCTTTTTTTAAAACAATTTGCAACATTTCAAGTCAATTTACTATGTAGCCAGATTCCATGCTGGATCCTGTGTTTGCATGGCTATAATGCCAGTATTCAGACATCACCTTGACATAACTGTACTGTATGTGAAAATGACCAAATGTCCTTTGTTCCCTGATATACCGTAACATGAAGGAGAAGGATGGAGCTTAAAAATTATTATTATTATTATATGCTTTTTTTCATCTAGTGGGGAATGGGAGGGTGGGTAATGTACAGTTTGTTGGATGCATAAAATGTCTTTATTGATATAATCTTTTTTTTAACATTTAAAAAAATATTTAATATTGTGGTTGAAAAGAAGAATTTATAAGCCACAGCGGTGATATCCTTTACATTTTCAATGCTTGCATCATGGGCAGTGATTTCAGAACAGTACCAGGTTTACTAGATGAAATTTCTGACTTTGGATTTTGGCAGCTATCCTTCTCCAGGGCCATCTCAGTCACATCTGGAGAGGATTTCTGAGCTTTTAGGCTGTCTTCCCATTTCTAGCATGCCTGTCAATCACACAGTTTTCTTTAGACTTTGTCCTGTCTCTAGTTTTGTCATGTGTTTTCACCGATTCATAGGCCCTAGTGTCTCATGAGATTAGGACCTGTGATGCATTTGATACTTACCAGATGTTAAAGCAGCATAATTTTTACTCCTGATGGACAAGGATGATATTAAAGGGCACTATATTTATTCAATCATTCCAAGTAAATGAGATGAAAGGCAAAATGTTATATTTTTGATCTACCTATAAGTTTCTAAAAGAAATTTCAGCAGCAACTACAAATGTTTTGAAGATTGGACAGTTATTATTGAAAGCAGACATGCATTTCTGGTCTTAATCAGAGAACAATTCATGGAGCATTTGTATAAGGCTTTAAATCTACACCAGGGTTCACCACTTATCCAAACACTGGTGGTCATACATAGCCAAATAAGTAGAGCCAACAGACATTTCTACATTTAATCTTGATTTAGTCATGGAAGCCAGAAGATGCTGTGTGCTAATGTCATCAAAGATGCCCTAAGCCTCTAACTCATTTAGGATCAGATTCAAATACTTCCTGGAAATATTTTCCTGTTTTCCATACAAGCAATAAGAAAATATGTATCAACCCTTTAAGGAATATTTATGAAATATTTTAACACCTAAAAACCAGATCAGAAGCATAGTAAATCACAGGGGTTGTCCGAGTTATTTTTTTGTTCTTTCTATGTTCCTAACTAGGCAAATGTAACAGCTTTCCAATTAACTCACTTTATCTGCAGTGGCTGGTTTATCAGCTTTGACTGAGGGTCACATGACCTGTGATGTCAGCTTCTCTCCCTGCTCTGATAAAGTTTGTTTACAAGCCTGTAAACGAGACGTCACTGTGCTGGCCACACTCTCCTTCACTGCCGGGCTGTCTGCTCTCTCCTAGGATTCTTAACCCCTTCAGCTGTACAGACTGGGTAGCTGCAGGCAGTGAGGAGACAATGCTGGGCACAGGAGCTGACAGACTAGAGAGAGCATTGCACAAGAAGGTAGGGGGAAGATCCTGTGTGTATTCAGTGTCATTATACAAGTGGGACAAAAGGTTCTACCCTTACAAGTTGCTGTTGATTCTCCCAGCACTCAGGGCAGCTCTTGTATCCACTCCCTTAGCAATGTCATTATACTGCTGGGACTTGTAGTTCTACACATACAAGTTGCTGTTGATTCTCCCAGCACTCAGGGCAGCTCTTGTATCCACTCCCTTAGCAGTGTCATTATACAGCTGGGACTTTTAGTTCTACACATACAAGATGCTGCTGATTCTCCCAGCACTCAGGGCAGCTCTTGTATCCACTCCCTTAGCAGAGCAGGGGGAGGGGCAGAGATTGTTTTTATTGCATGTAAACAAGGGCCAGAAGAGAACCAGGGAAATGAGGAACTTTTTTTTGCCTGAAACTTGCTTAGCTTAGTTATATATTGCTGCCAATCAGATTTTTAGTGCTATATATTTTTTTTCATAACTCCGACAACCTCTTTAAAGGATGGGGTAATTTCAGGGGCGTAAATATAGGTAGTGTAAAGGGTGCTGTTACTTAGGACCAGGAGTATGAGGGGACTCAAATGGCACCTTATGGGGAGGTCAGTACTATATGTAAAGTTTGATAGAAGGGGGGCCTTGTTAAATATTTTGTATGGGGTCCCAGGAGCTTCATGTTCTGGATATAATGCCTCAAAATATCCTTCAGCTGGCACTCTGGGGTTCTAATTATCCTATCTAGTAAATATCATCAGGTACTTAATAGATCTCTAGAAGCTCAGTTGTAATTAAATAAATTATAAAAATGATGTTAAACAGCAAGCTTTTGGGACAAAGTAAGTCTTTTAAAGGGGTTTGCCACTGTTCAAATCACCCTGTTCCCCTGCTCTTCGTAGGGGTGGGTTGGTCTGACTTCCTGCCAGAAGGGGGAGTTCCAGTATAGTAAGTCAGTGCTAGGAGGAGAGGAGAGGAGATGAGCCAGGTCCTGTTCTGATAGTGGGTGAGTTGAGAAGTACCAGATCTTTTACCCAGGGCCGGTGCAAGGATTTTTGCCAACACAAGCGAAGCTACACTTCTCCTCTCTGTGGTCCTGGTATCTTCTCTCTGTTTCGGACACTGGCTGGTTTAAGGACCATATTTTTCGCCCTCTAAGACTCACCTAGGTTTTAGAGGAGGATAATAAGAAAAAAATATTTTCCATTACACCTCAGGTCAGACCAGCAATCAGACCCCCAATGTTAATCAGACCTCAGCTCACAGCCCCAATCAGACCCCCAATGTTAATCAGACCTCAGCTCACAGCCCCAATCAGACCCCCAATGTTAATCAGACCTCAGCTCACAGCCCCAATCAGACCCCCAATGTTAATCAGACCTTAGATCAGACCCCCATGTCAGACATCATCCCCCAGCCATCAGCCCCCAATGTCAGCCATCAGACTCCCATGTCACATTTCTCCCCCTCCATGTCACATTTTTCCGTCCTCCCTCAGGGTGCGCCCTAAGGCGACCGCTTGGTCTGCCTTATGGTAGCACCGGCCCTGCTTTTACCCCTGCGAAGGAAGTTCAGATACTCTTCTCCTGTCAGAATGACAGCTAACAACAGACTCAAGTGAAGCCTGGAGATTTCATACAGCAGAGTGAACTGCTACATCTGCATTCAAAGTCACTGGTGTAAGATGAGGGACTACAGCCAAGCCACCCATTACCAAACAACTAGTACGCCAGTATCACCTAAGTACAGATTTGCAGCCATCCAATCAGTCAACATACCTTCTCAGCTGGTGCTAGAGAAGAATTGAAATTCAAGCCTGCTGCTACTGTATGTATCTAAAGTATTCTTTAGTACTATGAATTTCCTGTACTTATTCCCAGGGAGCATTGGCTGATGTAGGACCCCATAACACAACATATTATCAGGGCCACTACCACCCCCATCCTCTACAGAGGCTCCCACAGGGACTCGCTGCACATATACTAGCATGTGATGCTATTAGGTGCCCCTCGTCGGTGTCCAAGGTGGCAGTGTAAACAATCCATATAGTTTCCAATGCGTGTTTGTAGGTGCTGACCATTTTCAAGAAGAAAAGTATCAACTTCAAAAAGATATAAACAATGGCAATTGTTTACATAACAACCCTGGACACTGAGGGGAAACACGCAGAATTAGAATGGCAGATATTGCCTATATATAGATAACACAGGATCCACCATTCACAATGATATCACAGCTTATGTACTCCTTCTTGACCTCTGCACATGACACAGAGCATACCTAAACTCTCCCATAGGCAATGAGATCCTCTTCAATCTTCTGTGTCTATGGCCCATGGTGGCTGCTGTAAATCATATTTAAAAATACAACAGCTCAGGCAAGATGGCACCCTCCATAATCAGATAATAGTACAGGTTGGCCCACAAGCAAGTGGATAGTTTTTTTTAAATTACCCACAAGTCTCAAAAGATGCTGAAATTGGTCCCTGTTCAGGTCTATGCATCTTTGGACACTTCAGATTAGGTCGGCTGATACTGCTTGTGATGCTGCAGATAGTGTTTGTGATGTCTTGAGTTCATCCACAAGATGCGGATTGTTAGTGTACACTTTCTGTTTTATATTTCCCCACAGATAAAAATTGCATGTGGACAAGTCTGGAGAACGTGGTGGCCATAACCCCTTGCTTCCACCATCACTATTCGCTATTTCAGGGAGAACACCACCTTTTCGACACAATAGGCCACTTTTATCAAACTGAATAATAAATCAGTCTTAGTTGCTCGTAGCAACCAATCAGAGCTCAGCTTTTAGTTCCTACAGGGCTCTACAAAAAAGGAAAGCCAAGCTCTGATTGGTTGCTATAGACAATTAAGACAGATTTACCATTAGGCAGCTTGTTTTGGAGATATTGGCTACTTTTTCGTGAGTCACCCTGTATAAAAAAAATCTACAATCATAAAATAAAAACAGATTAGAAAAAAAGGATATGTGTCATAGGTAACACATTCCCTTTAAAGCAGGTAACTTAACAGCACAAATCTAGCTATTTTCACTTTGCTGCTATGCATTACTTTATGTATTCTTGTAATATAACCAAATCAAATGTGCATGACTAAATTATCTTTACAAATTAGAATTTCCTACAATGTACCAGGAATATTGACCATTTGTTCTGCTGCTTTTCCACATAAATGACACTTTTATACACTCACACACTAAATATAATGTACGAAAAAATGGCCCATGTAGCAAAACGTTTTAGACATTATCTCACTTATGATTACTTTTCAACATAGGTGTTGTCCTTAAAGAGGTTGACCAGCATTAGAAAAAAAGGCTCATCAAAATGCACTGTATTGCAATAAGCAGACATATCCCATGGACAAGTATGGCACTGTTTCTTAAAAAAAAAAAAGTATTTTTCCTAACCCTGGAAAACGCTTCAGAGTAGGCCTGTCATTAATGTAATGGCAGCATAAACAAAGTTGTCAGCAAAGGAAATCATGTCATTGATTGGATTTAGCTACATCAGCAAAAACAGCTACATAACATTGCATTTGGTAAATAGCTTCAAAACTGAGGTAATCACTGCCATTTTATACGACTAAGACTTTGACACGCTGCATAATGCATTTTTCTTAGATCTACATATACAGGCTTACAAGCTAAGACGCATGCATGGATATGAAATATAATTATGATGGCAAACTTACCGTGCATTTGTTTGGTTTCTCTCCAGAGTGGACCCGCATGTGAATGAGAAGTTTATAACGAGCATTGAATGGCTTATATCTTCGTGGACATCCTGCCCAAAAGCAAGCAAAGTCCTCCCCCTTTCTCTGATCTATATGAACCTTTTCAATGTGCCGTACAAGTTCTTCCTGCTGATCGTATAAAGCACTGCAGTCAATCCACCTGCAACAATGCTTACCATTGAAATCATCTATTTCTCCTTCTTCTTCGAGTAAAGGAACCTGTCCTGGAGGTGGGAGTGAGAGCTGGTGGGACTGGTTTAAAAGTTCATGTTGATGCATGTGTTGATGGGCATGGTAAGGTGGTGGTGGACCTTGATGGGCAGGAGGTGCTGTGAGAGGAAGGGAAGACTGTGACGTTATGTCAATTGTTCCACCTGGAAAATCATCTAGCCTTTCACTTTTTAAGACCCCAATAGTTTGTCTGTCATTTAGTCCAAGGTTGTGTCGAACTACCATATTGTTCATTGTATCAGCTTGCAAACAGTTTTGTTCGAGTTGCTGCATGCGCTGATATTCAGTCACATTTTCTGGAATTGACACATTATTATTGATAGCTAGAAGACTTTTCTGTGAGTTTGATCCAGCACATGTTGGAGGAATGCAGCTACCTCTGACTCCTAAAAAATGGCCATAAACTTCTGGTTGAGGTGAGATGGTTGCTGGGGAAGCTCGTGACCCATTTATATAAGCAACTAATGAGGTTGGGGAAGTGCGAATAATAGTATTAAAGTCAATTCCTATACCATCAGATAGGGGAGACAAGGAAAGAGCTCTTTTCTTTGACCGTGCAGAATGTGATCTTGGAGAAGAATGTCTAGGACTAGGGTAAGGAGAAGAGTTATTCTCTATGCCAAACAAATACGAGGGCAATGAATTTGAGACACTGTTATTGGACATAGAAGTTCCTGGGGGGATGCTTAGTAGATCTCCAGGTTCACTACTGTTTTGAGATCCATGGTTAGAAGCATGAATTCTATATCCATGGGACCATTCCTGTTTAACACTCATTGTAGAATGACTTTCTGTTAGGCTTAAAGTTGTAGATGCAAGGGATTCACGTGACATAAGCGATCTAAGTGGGGATAAAAATGGGAAATATATTAAACAGATTGACAAAGTGATAAATTCAACAAGCATGGTTTTATAATCTATGCTAAGTCAGACTGAGTATTGATTGAGCTCTGTCATATGGGAAATTGCTTGTTTCTCATGGCCCACAATACATATTAAATTAAGAAAAGTGGCAGAAGGAACAATGTGTACTTACCTATAAATTACTATCGGTCATGTAAAATAAATTCTTAATTGTACAAAGAGCCAAGTGTTGATTTAACCCATTCCTGGTGTTTTTTTTATTTATTTTTTTGGCGAAATTATTTTGTTAATGGGGCTGTGTAAATAAGTGGTGTTCTAATGTGATAGTCTACATGATGATAAAAGAACAGAAGTTGATCATAAAATAAAAGAAACAGATGATGCCCAGAGAACAGCAAAATACAGCAAAGGCCTAAAAGCCCTTTTACATGGGCAGATGCTTAGAGAATCAGAAAAGAAGCGAACATTACCAATAACTGCCTGTTCTTTGAGCTGACGTATTATAAGCAATAATCTACCCTATGGTGCTGATTTATCACACCTTCACTCCAGAATTCTGGCATCAAAAAGTAGCAAAATAGGGTTTTTGCAACTTTTTTGCACTCACTTGCGCATAATTTATGCAATTGCGCAAAAATTTTCAACTTTTTGCATGTGTACACCACTCACTCCGGTTTTGTAATAGGTGTGGAAAAATGGGCGTGGTGAGCTATGTTAATGAGTTCCAGATCATTGAGACTTTTTTTTTTTGAAGTTGCAAATAAGTCGCAATCTCACTCCAGGAGGAGGGTGGAGTAGGAACATTGGAGTAGCTTCTCTAGACAGAATTGTTAGGTTTAAGGACAAGCCAAATTTATCAAACAACATGCAACATTTGATAAATGTGGCACAAAGTACTCCAACACAGACTGAAGCAAAACTGACTTCAAATATTCTCCTAATGATAAATTCCCCTTTATATGTTCTCGAATGATTGTTCTTCCCCCTTTGTTCCTACAAATTGTGGTTTCCGATAATTGTCCTGATTCTTGACCAGTGTAAAAAGGCCTTAAAGAGCACTTGCCAGTAGGCATTCGCAATCAAAAATTCTAAACACGAAACCACATGTCAATGTATAAATGCAAAGACAACCTCTTGGAAGGGGCACCTCTCTGAAGACACCATTTTTTTATTTAGACCAGATTTTTTATATTTTTAATTCCATTATGATCTGTGCAGACTACTGCTCCAAAAGATCATTTTTGCAGGAGTTTTGGTTGGTCATCCCAAAGAGGTAAAGGAAATAGATAATGCATATTATATTTATACCTTTTTTCATCTCCTGTAAAATAAAATATGAATGTCTATTCATAAGTAGGAATACAGATAATATACTGATATACATCTAGAAATACTCCCGACCTATACCTTTGATGTGAGGCATAAAGTAAATGTGATCAGAGTCTTATTTCAGAAGCTGCCAATCCAATCATAATCATTCCAAATGATTTATGTGCTGGTCATAAGATTTAAAGAAGTATACCACCAAACATTAGAACTTGATACTGCTCGAGAACAGAGAGGAGTGAATTGATTAGCACAAATTGATTTATTCATCAAAACAAACTTCTTGAGCAGCAAGAGGCTGGACCCACTGCTCAAGAGTTTCCCATCTTGACTGAGAGGACTGAACATTTCTCATGTCCATATCATGCTTGAAGAGTAACAGCACTGCGACTGTGTACATGCTGCTACACTTGTGGGTAGAGATGTCTGGCCTTGTCAAAGAAGGGGGAGAGGAACCCTCTTGAGCAATGGGGACAACCCTTGCTGCTCAATAAGTCTGTTTCCCTCTATACTCCTGAACGCTTATGAGTAATTAGTATGTGTAGTCTTTTTGTGTTCTAGGATTCTCCTGTCTGTAGTTTCTGGGACAGAGCTTAGCTGTCTTAAATCCACCTCAGATCATCCATATAAGCCCTACATAATGTCTTTGTCACATTGTCACGTATTAGCAGTTTCACTCTAAACCCTAATATAAATCTTTCTCTATTGATATGGTTATCATATAAGACATGTGTAAAAATAACAGAAAAAAGAATGACATTGACACGAAAAAACCCGGATCCAGCACCCATTGACTTACAATGGCTTTAGTGACGGATCCGGTTTCTTCATTTTCAATATAAAACAACTGGATCCTTTCTGAACGGATGTAGCCAGTTGTATTACAATAATGGAAGCGTTTGGCTGTGGTTTTGAGATCCCCTGCTGGATCCGCAAAAACGCACATAGGACAATGGCCTAAATGCAGTCAGTGGTCTCCCATTTCCTAAATATTACTGAAAACAGTAAGAAAGTCTGGGTACAATATTGCTGCTTGTAAAAATTATCAGGATTATCCCAACTATTGGCCAAAAAGGAAGCGAAAATGGTTGTGGCTAGATATTTGCTTGGAGTTTATAAGAAATTATGATAAAGTTGTGCTGTAGCTGTTTCCTATGTGCAACCAAGACAGTTTTTCTGTTATTTTTCATGAATTTCCCTCAACGTGTTTCAATTAAAGGCATTTTAATAGTGGTTTTTGCAAGATAAGTGGCGTTCTTGAGGTATGGCGCTTTTTTGCTGTAATTTTCTCAGGCAGTGAATTTTATGGCCATTTTTACTCACAATTAAAAACTCCTGTATTAACCCAACCAAGTGGTCATACTTTCAAGGTTCTCCTTTCCCACTCTGAACATGATATAATATTATAGTGCTCAGAAAAGTGCAATGTATAATGCATTAAAAATAAGTGGCATCCAATCTTCCTTCAGACTCCCAAAAGTCATTTTTTTTATTTTTTATAAATCAATCTTGACTCAATAAAAAATGTGCCTAAACTTTGTAGTAACTTTATTCAAAACTGCTCTAAATGGCACATATTTTTTCTAATGTACTTTATATAATTGTTATGTTTTTCCATATGAAATGAGCACCTGCAGCTCCGGTGTCTATTGCAGTTTGGAATTCGTACACTCGTACGCTGATGTACTATGCTGGCAAAGTGGAGCAAGAGTGGGAAGAAGCTCTGCATATCATATCGCTACTCTGTCCTGTGCTCGCTCCTCTAAAGCCTGCCATAGCACGGCTATGCCAGGCTTTAGTACAGTGGAGCCGGGCCAGGCAGTAGCAGTTATGTGTGCCCCTGCCAATACGTTCACTGCAGCCCCACAGTGGAGTCAGTACACCAGTACACCCCAGCGCAATAGACACCTGAACTTCAGCTGTCCAACACTTTAATTCAAATGCTGAAAAATAATTAATGCATTGTAGGAGGATGTCTCATTACTGTAAATGGATGATAACCACCTCTTAATGTACGTCTTCTACTATAACATACAAAAAAGCAAAGTTAGGGACCTGGTATCAGATGAAGGTATAGCTAAGTGCTGAAGATTCAGATTTCTGTGTAAGCTTGGGCTGATCTGATGGCACGCTGTTGCTGCTTGATTTGCTGGAGGGGATATTGGACCCAATCTTTGGACCATCATGGGACTGCTGGTGACCATAAGATTGTTGCAGCTGCCTTTTCCTTGTGGCTTGTTCTGCTGACCAAAAGCAACATTCCCTGTAAAAACAAGCAACACAGTAAAGCTATGGCAGCGAAATGTCATATATATGTTAATATGTAAAAGTAGCAAGAGTGTGGACAGTGATGATGGCATATACACTCATGGCCAAAAGTTTTGGGACTGACACACATTTTGATTTTTACAATGTTTGCTGCTTCAGTTTTTTGGTGGCAATTTGAATTAACTCTAGATTGTTATGAAGAGTGAACAGATGAACTGCAATTAGCTCAAAGTCATTTCTTGCCATGAAAATTAACTTAATCACAAAAACCCCATTTACACTGCATTTCAACCCTGCCAAAAAAATAACCTGCAAACATCATTTCAGTGATCTCATTTAGACAAAAGTGTTAATGAGAACAAGACAGCTGATATCACTTTGACACGCTGATTGAAGTAGAAGAGAAGGTTGCTTTAAATGGAAGGGTAGTGTTTAAGGTTTTCGTCTTCTTCTGTTAAAAATGGTTACTTCCAAGAAAACATGTGCAGTCATCATTGCAAGTCAATCAATTATTGGATCATCATAATATTCAAGGAGAGAAGTTAAATTGCAAGTGCCAGGACTGACTCTCATTGAGAATCTGTCGTTAATTCTCAAAAAAGCAGTTGGACAAACAAAAACACAGAAATTGTGATAAACTCTCAGGATCTGGCCCAGAAATGGATATCCAACATGCCAGGGTGAATTGTAGAAGTCTTGATAAAGAAGTGTACACACTGTAAATATTTAGTCTATGCATAAGCTTGATTCATTTGTCAATAAAAATAAAAAATGTATGAAATTGTTATAATTGTATTTTAATATACCAAAGAAACAGCTGACAAAAAGATCTAAAAACACTGAAACAGCAATCTTTGGAAAACAAACATTTATATCTGTCTCAAAATTTTTGGCCACAACTGTATTGGCAACTGTCTGATGGAATGGAAAACTTCTTTTTCTTCCCTCCAGACTACACATAGTTACATAGTTAATATGGTTGAAAAAAGACATAAGTCCATCAAGTTCAACCAAGGGATAGGTGGGGACGTGAATCCCTTAAGGAAATGAAACTAAGATGTCTACAAATGTTCTTTTAAGAATTCATCTAAACCCTTTTTAAAACTGTCCTCTGTTCCTGCTGTGACCACGTCCTGAGGAAGTCAATTCCACAGATTCACAGTTCTTACAGTAAAGAAGCTTTGACGCTTCTGGAAAATGAACTTTTTCTTTTCCAGTTGGAGGCCATGCCCCCTTGTCTTTTGAGGGCATTTTACATGGAAAAGTTTTTCAGCGTATATTTTGTATGTCCCATTTATATATTTGTATAGGTTAATCATGTCCCCCATTAGACGTCTCTTCTCAAGAATAAATTGTATTATTTTAATCTTTCTTCATAACTAAGACCCTCCATGCCCCTTATCAGTTTAGTCGCTCTCCTCTGTACTTTTTCCAGCTGCAGAGTGTCCTTTTTATGGACTGGTGCCCAGAACTGAACTGCATATTTCAGATGAGGCTGCACCAACACTTTGTAAAGTGATAATATTACATCCCTGCCTCACAAGTCCATGCCTCGTTTAATGCATGACAATATCCTGGTAGCCTTAGAAGCAGCTGATTGACATTGTATGCTGTTATTTAACCTACCATCTACAAGGACACCCAAATCCTTCTCTATAAGTTGCTCTCCCAGTGTTACATCACCTATCAGACAGTATCAAAAGCCTTTGCAAAATCCAGAACACTACATACACAGCCGCCCCTCTGTCCAGGCTACTACTCACCTCCTCATAAAAACAAATCAGGTTAGTCTGACAACTTTTGTCCTTGGTAAACCCATGTTGGTTATCACTTATAATATTATTTACAGTCACATACTCCTGTATATAGTCCCTTAAGAGTCCTTCAAACATTTTTCCCACAACAGAAATAAAACTAATGGGTCTATAATTAACTGTGGAGGACCTAGATAATCTTTAAAAATTATAAACAGGGGCACAGCAATGACTGAACTGAGCTTTTTAAGCACTCTTGGGTGCAATCCGTCTGGACCTGGAGCCTTGTTAACATTTACCTTATTTAACTTATCTTGGACCATATCTACAGTTAGCCAATTGAGTATATTACTGGATGTACTAACAGCCCCAGCACCACAGATATCGGCTTCTTTCTCTTCTTTTGTATAAACAGAGCTAAAAAGAAAAAACATTTAGTAACTCTTCCTTTTCCTTATCTTCAATGACTAACCCCCCTTTACCATTATTTAGGGGAACCTACCTGCTCAGACCGTGGTTTTTTAGCATTTATATATTTAAAGAATTTTTGGGGATTTGTTTTGCTCTCTTTTGCCACCTGCTGTTCATTTTGTATTTTTGCTAATTTTATCTCCTTTTTACATATTTTATTAAGCCCTTTGTAAACTTCAAACACTACAGCTGACCCCTCAGATTTGTAGCTGTAAGCCGTGGGGCGTGGGGTTAATTTTAGCAGTTTATACTTGTTACCTAAAAGGAATATTTTTTTTGGTCCAATTACTGAATGTGGATTTAAAGCTCTCCCATTTATCCTCAGTATTATTATGTGACAGTAGCTGCTCCCAGTCTATGTCCTGAAATGCTGCCCTCAACCCAGGGAAATTAGCCTTTTTGAAATTCAGTGTCTTTGCTCTGCCTGACAGAGTTTGCTTCTTATAGTTTAGGGGAAATATAATTATATTGTGGTCACTATTTCCTAGTGTTTCTCAAACAGTACCATTTGCAACAAGCTCTGCATCATTAGAAATTACCAGATCCAATTTCTATAAACTGGCCCATAAAGTGGTCCTGCAGCAAGTTGAGTAATCTTTTTCCCTTTGCGGTTGAGGCAGAACCATGACCCCAGTCAATGTTTGGGAAGCTAAAATCTCCCATTATGACCACTGTACCAGCCTCTGCAGCTTGCTCTATTTGGTTATACAGTTACTTTTCTATCTCCTCTGTGATGTTAGGGGGTCTATAGAATACTCCAAGTATTATTTTTTCACAATATTTGAAAAACAAAATGAAGTATTTGACAGAATCAAAATTTTGTGTTTATTACGTTTTGTTTACTGTGTCGAGACAAACATATGACATTTGTCAATGAAGGTGTGACAGACATTTGTTTGTCAGACATTTGTACTTGACTCTTTGTGTTTCCTATATTCATGCCTAATGTATCAGGGTTAATGGCTGAATTGTAGTGTGTAGGCCAGTTGAAGAACACCATGTTGGTTATGTCCTTACATTCCTCTATGAGGTTGGGCCAGGTGAGTGGAGGAGTATGGGATTTTTAGGCTCCATCTTGACTTTGTTTGAAGAGCCTGAAACCATCTAAGCACCAGTCACCAAATGGACTGGCTGAAGGGCAGGACACATCAGATAACATTATCTAACAGTTAACCATAAAATTGGGCATAGGAAATATATGGTGTGTTTGCCCAGGCAAAGTTTTAAAGAACCCACCTGGTTATGTGTGGGGAGAGTCTGTGTATGGAGCCATTATATAACATCAGAACACAGCTCCCTGGATAAAAGACTATAAGAACCAAATGCCAAACTATACTGGCAGGAATACCTGAACCACATGTTTTAGGGACATGTGTTTCGTTTTTATGCAATTCCTTTTTCTTTTACCTTCGTATTGTCTGTCTGTAACTTGTATGCACTGTTGTAAATATTAAATATTAATATTAAATTGTCCTGTCGATGAAAGTTATATTTAGTATTGCAGTCTACTGTGTGTAAAGCAGTGTATTGGTTCGACTGCAGAATAACTAAGTGTGGTACCTCTTGCAGTTGCTGCATGGTGGGTGGGAATAGTCCTAGCATAAGTAGTTGTCTCAGCAGGTAAGGGTGAGGTCCCCTAGAATAGAGCACTGTATCAGGCTTTGTATAGCCTAGGTTAATCTGGGGATATCCCTTTTATATTGGACCAAAGGGAAGCAAGCATAGGCCTAGCCAAGGACTGAATGAAAGGTGGTGTCTGGTGTAGTATGCCGTGATAGTGTCTATACATCCAACATTTGGATACAGACAAATGCTTTAATTTTTGGGATATATATATATATATATATATATATGTATTATATCTTTTCATGGAACAACACTGAAGATATGACACTTTGATACAATATAAAGTAGTCAGTGTACAGCTTATATAATAGTGTAAATTTGGTGTGAAAAACACTCAACACACAGCCATTAATGTCTAAACCGCTGACAACAAACGTGAGTACACCTATAAATTAATATCACCAAATTGTGCCCAATTAGCCATTTCCCCCCCTGGTGCTGGTGTCATGTGACTTGTTAGTGTTACCAGGTTTAAGGTGTGAATGGGGAGCAGATGTGTTAAATTTAGTGTTATCGCTCTCACACTCTCTCTTACTGGTCACTGGAAGTTCAACATGGCACCTCATGGCAAAAAACTCTCTGGAAAAAGAAATCATTGCTCTACATAAAGATGGTCTAGGCCTGTGATGGCTAACCTCCAGCACTCCAGCTGTGATAAAACTACAACTCCCAAGATGCACACTTGCTTGGCTGTTCTCAGAATAGAGTATGCTTGGAGTCATAGTTTCACTACAGCTGGAGTGCCGGAGGTTAGCCATCACTGGCCTAGGCTACAGGAAGGTTGCCAATATCCTGAAACTGAGCTGCAACACGGTGGCCAAGACCATACAGCAGTTTAATAAAACAGGTTCCACTCAAAACAGGCCTCGCCATGGTTGACCAAAGAAGTTGAGTGCACATGCTCAGCGTCATATCCAGAAATTGTCTTTTCAAAATAGACGTATGAGTGCTGCCAGCATTGCTGCAGAAGTTAAAGGGGTGGAGGATCAGCTTGTCAGTGCTCAGACCATACCCCGCACACTGCATCAAATTGGTCTGCATGGCTGTCATCCCAGAAGGAAGCCTCTTCTAAAGATGAAGTTTGCTGAAGACAAGCGGACTAAGGACATGGATTATTGTAACCATGTCCTGTGGTCTGATGAGACCAAGATAAACTTATTTGGTTCAGATGGTGTTAAGCGTGTGTGGCGGCAACCAGGTGAGGAGTATAAAGACAAGTGTGTGCTTACAGTCAAGCATCGTGGTGGGAGTGTCATGGTTTGGGGCTGCATGAGTGCTGCAGGCTGTGGAGAGCTACAGTTCATTGAGGGAACCATGAATGCCAACATGTACTGTGACATACTGAAGCAGAGCATGATCCCCTCCCTTTGGAAACTGGGCCGCAGGGCAGTATTCCAAATAATGACCCCAAACACACCACGACCACTGCCTTGGAACAGAGAGTAAAGGTGCTGGACTAGCCAAGCATATCTCCAAACCTAAACCCTATCTGTGGGGCATCCTCAAACGGAAGGTGGAGGAGCACAATGTCACTAACATCCACATCTCTGTGATGTTGTCATGGAAGAGTGGAAGACAATTTCAGTGGTAATCTGTGAAGCTCTAGTGAACTCAATGCCCAAGAGAGATAAGGGAGTGCTGGAAAATAATGGTGGCCACACAAAATATTGACACTTTGGGCAAAATTTGGCCATTTTTACTTAGGGGTGTACTCACTTTTATTGGCAGATGTTTAGAGATTAATGGCTGTGTGTTGAGTTATTTTGAGGGCACACCAAATTTACACTGAACACTGACTACTTTACATTGTATCAAAGTGTTATATCTTCAGTGTTGTCCCATAAAAAGATAAAAAATATTTCCAAAAATGTGAGGGGTGCACTCAGTTTTGTGAGATACTGTATATATTATGGTGAAATTTTAGTTATAAAATTCTTAAGGCACACATTTTTCCTGCCTGATGGATTTATAAAATTACATACGGTATTGTGATTCTTGCCTACTCCCCTGCTGTTACTGCTACAGCTGTGAATGATGGTTACTCAGCTCTGGACTGGATTTCTCTGACTACATGCTGGTGTACTCCAATAGCAATGCAAATATTGACCAGATAAATAGTCATTCAAGCCTAAATTCCATGTTTGTGCTAATCAGTCATATATATTGGTGTGAGTAACATCAGTTGCTCTACTGGGATCTAATATCACTAAGTAATATTTCTAAAGTTTTAGATGGTTGGTAGATCATAAAAAAAAAAAAAAAAAAAAAAAGATTCAGAGTGGTATAAGATAACAAAAAAGCTACACAAATCTCATCCTATTCACATTCTGATATTTCACAGGTCCCCCCTTGGTTTCTTCTTCCTTGCCACAACTCACAATAAGGAATGACCAGGAATCAGAGACAAGTCGGAGACCGGGGAAGTTTTATGTCACTCTAAGGCCCCTTTCACACGGGCGAGTTTTCCGTGCGGGTGCGATCCGTGCGGCGAACGTATGGCACCCGCACTGAATCCTGACCCATTCATTTCTATGGGGCTGTGCACATGAGCGATGTTTTAACGCATCACTTGTGCGTTCAGTTGAAATCGCAGCATGCTCTATATTTTCCGATTTTGACGTGACGCAGGCCCCATAGAAGTGAATGGGGTGTGTGAAAATCGGATGGCATCCGCAAGCAAGTACGGATGCCGTGCGATTTGCACGCATGGTTGCTAGGAGACCATCGGGATGGAGACCCGATCATTATTATTTTCCCTTATAACATGGTTATAAGGGAAAATAATAGCATTCTGAATACAGAATGCATAGTAAACCAGCGCTAGATGGGTTAAAAAAAAATAAAAATTTTTTTAACTCACCTTAGTCCACTTGATCGCGAAGCTGGCATCTCCTTGTGTCTCCGCTGCTGATGAACAGGACCTGGGGTGAGCTACTCCATTAAATAGAGCTTAAGGACCTTCGATGACGTCACTCCGGTCATCACATGATCTTTTACCATGGTGAATCACCATGGTAAAAGATCATGTGACGTACCATGTGATGACCGGAGTGACGTCATCGAAGGTCCTTAACCTGTATTTAATGGAGCAGCTCACCCCAGGGCCTGTTCATCAGCAGCGGAGACACAAGGAGATGCCAGCTTCGCGAGCAAGTGGACTAAGGTGGGTTAAATTATTTATTTATTTTTTTAACCCCTCTAGCGCTGGTTTACTATGCATTCTGTATTCAGAATGCTATTATTTTCCCTTATAACCATGTTATAAGGGAAAATAATACAATCTTCAGAACATCAATCCCAAGCCCGAACTTCTATGAAGAAGTTTGGGTTTGGGTACCAAACATGCGCGATTTTTCTCACGCGAGTGCAACGCATGACAATGTTTTGCACTTGCGCAGAAAAAATCGCGCATTTTCCCGCAACGCACCCGGCTCTTATCCGGGCAAAAAAACTCACGCCCGTGTGAAAGAGGCCTTAGGGCTTGTTCACACAGTGTGAACCCCATGCCCGTGCTGTGGACTATAAATTGCGGTTCGCAATGCACTGGCACCGACTGTGGCCAAGCTGCATGGGGATCACGGACCCATTCAGTTGAATGGGTCCACGATCCGTCCATTCCGCAAACAGATGTTCTATCTTTTTGAGGTGCGTAGTGCTTCCGTAGTGTTCTGTTCCGTGCTTCCGTTCCACACTAATCCGCATCTCCGGATTTGCGGACCCATTAAAGTGAATGGGTCCGCATCCGTGATGCAGAATACACATGGAACGGTGCCCATGTATTGCGGATCCGCAAATGCGGGCTGCAATACGGCAACAACCAGCACACGTTCGTGTGAATGAGCCCTTAGGCTATAAACTCCTCCGGGGCCGTTTTTTTAAATTGCATTTTAAAGATTTGGGGCCAAAAATATTTTTCTTTTTGAGTTGGTCATTATTAAAAGTTTTCAACGTTTTTTTTTATAGCCTTTGGTTTCAGTATATCTGAAGACTGGCTTGCTTTCTGTTTTACAATGAATCCATCAGACAGAAGATCGGACATCGCATATGTAGCCCTTATCTCTGAACTCCTGGCAGTTCATAAACAACAATTTTAGCTAAATTCGTATCAGTTTGCATCAAAAGGAATAAGGCCTCTTGCACACGGCCGTTGAATGGGTCCGCAATCACGGAGATCACAGTGATTGCAGAACAGAAGCACGGATCGGAACCCCATGGTGTTTCTGTCTGTACCTCCGCACCGCAAAAAAATAGGATCACGGATTCAAGTTCAATGGGTCTCGATCCATCCTGGTCGCCACACAGACGTTGCCCGTGCATTGGGGACTGTAAACTGTGGTCCCCAATGCACAACATGGACCCACAACGGCCGTGTGCAAGAGGCCTAACACATAGCAGAAATCTTAGCCAAGGGCTATATTAATGTGAATCTTTTGATAAAAGTGAAAAATGAGAGGAGCTGATCTTTAACAGACTTAGGCTACATGCACAAGACCGTATGTGTTTGCGGTCCGCATAAAAAGGATGACGTTCCGTATGGCATCCGTTTTTTTTGCGGATCGTTTTTTTTTTGGGGCGGATCCATTGTAATAATGCCTACCCTTGTCCGCAAACTAGAAAAAAATAGGAATTGCGCAATTTTTTTTGCGGGGCAACAGAACGGACATACTGATGCGGACAGCACACGGTGTGCTGTCTGCGTTTTTTGTGGATCCATTGAAATGAATGGGTCCGCATCCTATCCGCAAAAAAAAAACAGCCCCGGCGAACACATGCGGGCTGCCATCTTTAGTAAGGTAGACTCAACCATCCGGAGATGCACAGGTAACCTTACCTATGCCGGGAGCCAATCTGAAATCAAATGCAGTCACCGGGAGCAGGCAGTTCCGAGAACAGCCCGATGAAGGCCCCCGGCGGCTGTTCTAGGAACTGCCTGCTCCCGGTGACTGCATTTGATTTCAGACCGGCTCCGGGAACAGGCACAGGTAAGGGCTTACCTGTGCATCGCCGGACGGGTGAGTCTATTTTACTAAAGATGGCAGCCCACATGTGTTCCCTGGGGGGAACAAGTGGGAGGGGAAACATTTCTTCACTAGTTACGGAAGCCCAGAGACTTTAAGATGTAACTGTCATATATATATATATATATTTGTTTTTCTTGTGTAGGGGCAGGCATAGGGAACATTTTTCTAGTATAGTAGTATATAACTGTCCTTATGTACAGTAAAATAACAGGCATAATGTGTACAATAACATAAAATAAACACATAAAGTCAACCTCTCACAAAAAAAATAAAAAGCAACCACTAGCCTACACTTTACTTTCTAAGCCCATCCCCAAACACTGTAAACGATATATCTATATATCAAAATAGACAGTTTCCCTCCGTTACCTAGGACGGGTAAGTGCAAGTAGGCAGGGACAGAGGTGTGGGTGGAGTGAGTTTTGCACCTTTTCCCACCCCCTTACCATGACACATATATTAAAACACCATTTTTCTCAGCAATACGAGCACATACGAACATGAGACCAACACAGATGCCTTTGGCTGCCAAGCGCAAATGCAACAGGTCATTTTGTTTAATAGGTACAAATCTGCTTATAGATGCCCTTTAAGCCTCTGAACATACAAAATGAACTATATACAATAATTATTTCAATGAAAACCCAAAGAACATTTACATTTAATGAATTCATGTTTTTTAGACATGTTTAATAGGAAAAGAAGGAATAATTCCTTTTAGATTCATTTTGAAATGCTGGTATCTCCATATATCAGCAGGTGACCATATGACAGATACACTATCATGAGGGAAAAAGGGGAACTGAGTAAATATGAAGCTAAATATTAGATAGTCTTGTATTTGTAGTTTTGTTTCCATTTTCCATTCTTTAGCCATGAACACATCTTTACATTAATTCAGGCTACTGATGTCGACACAGAGAAAAGCAGGATAATCACTTTCAAACAATGGCCTCACATGTACACTGTAAACATATTATGTCAAGACTGACTTACAATGTCACAGGCTGCCAAGCTGTGGTTGGCCGGCCACACAATAAAATTAATGCTGGCAGAACATTTCCATTGAATAACATTGAGTGATTTTATGTGTATGTTTGTCTAGAAAGAACAATACCAGCTCAGAGCAAACCAGATTTATTATATGTCCTGTACAGTAATTTCCGAGTTAAAAATATACTGTATATTGAAATCCAAATTATGCAAGGTTGATCTGTGAACTTTCTTTAATTAAAATACAGTATATACTGGTAACTTAATTTAAATGGCTGGATTTGTAATGGAAACATGGAATTCTGTATTTTTCACGTGAAAACGTCTACTGTAAACATTTGTACATGAAATGGAGGTTCCAAACTACTTCTAAAGTGAGATGGTTTGTGGTGTCACTCATATTAGTCAAGATTGCTACCTGGTTGATGAGCAGTCGATTAGCAGTATAACTATATCCTATGCAGATTCAGTATCCCTGGAAAGTTAAATTAGGGAAGTTGCAGAATTTCCTCTTAAAGCTCCCACAAAAGTATTTTTTTCTCTGGTCTATTAGAAAGGTAGATGATGCAAACCGTAGTAAAGGTAACTTTTTTACAGGTGGCTCCAGTAGTGAGTTACCCACTTCCTTCTGGTCCTCGGCTGAGTCATATGTAAGACACTCTGACTCTCCAGCTGACACAAAGTTTTATGTGTGCACAGGAAGTCAGTTTCTCTGTTGGTTTCTATGAGACTGCCATTGAGTTTCTCACAAGAGTGAACAGATAAGCTGACTTCCTATCCACACATAAGACGCTATGTAAGCTGGAGAGTCAAGATGCTATGTCAGCTAGAGAGAGTCACACTGTCGGTCACATGACACAGCTGGGGACCAGAAGGGAACGTAAAACTCATATATAGTCATCAGTAAGAAAATTATCTTCATTATAATTTACATCCTGTACCTCTGAAACAGAGATGTGAACGCAGCCATAGAAGTTATCCATAATAGCATTTCATTTTAATCTCATTTAGCGTAAAAATTTGTGAGCTGTTGCCCCTTTTGAAAAGAGTTTGCAGAGCATAGCAGAGAGGTCATGGTCTTACACGGTGCAAAAAATGTATAATAAATTTGGCCAGAAACTGATGTAAATTATAGCTTATAGCTAGGGTACATCTATTTTTCTGGCATATGCGGAGCCTGAAGATGAGAAAAACATTTTGAGGCCTGAGCTTCTATTTAAATTTCGCACACTTTTTGTATAAAATGCCATGCTTAATAAATTCCAATGGTGTAACCACCATTATATTGGCATTTAATATATATAATTCGTGGAACACAAGCCATGTTTCTAGAAGCTCATGCATGCACAGACTACAGTAGGGACTGTTCCTGTTCTACCTCTGTTTCTTTCTACCTCCGCTGAAGATACCGTGAACAAGAGCCTTTCAACAATGCAGGCTGACAATTCTTCTCCCACCATACATGCCTGCAAGGACTGCAAGATAACAGCACTTCTGATACTATTGTCCTCCTCTTTCATATTCGAAGAACAATGGTTTTAGATTTGTTACCCAGATTACATCGCCAGAATATGGTATGTTGGAGCAGTTTTCAGATGACAAATGAGGCTTCTGTCACAACATTTGCCTTTTAGGGACAAGCACCTGGATTAATGGCTTTTCAGTAGATTGAGGAGTCAGACTGCATGTCTATGATCATAGGTTTGAACAAAATTCCCTAATCTGATATAACGTCAAGGCATGAAGACTACCAACTGGTCTTATACTGAGGTTTCATTTCATATTTGGCGTTGAAAAGAGCGCAATGATTATTTTTATTAAAAACTGCTTCTGTGACTTGTGACCAATCAAACACAGGTAAAAGGTAGTTTACGAAAGATGTGAACATATTCGTTGCTTTCCAGAAGTTCTCATTTGCCATAGTGCATTTATCAACCCTTTAGGTCCCATGCACACGGCCGTGTTTCACAGCCGTGTGCGGGCCGTGGAACCGCGGCCTGGATCCCTCCTGAGAGCAGGAGCGCACGGCGTCACTGGTTGCTATGACGCCGTGCGCTCCCTGCTGCCAGTACAGTACAGTAATACACTGGTATAGATCATACCAGTGTATTACTGTATTGCGGCGGCAGAAGGGAGCGCACGGCGTCATAGCAACCAGTGACGCCGTGCGCTCCGGCTCTCAGGAGGGATCCAGGCCGCGGTTCCACGGCCCGCACACGGCTGTGAAACACGGCCGTGTGCATGGGGCCTAAGTCTAGCTTTCCTAAAAGAAAAATAAATATATTACTTTATGGCCACAAGGGGGTGGATTTTCATCAGCGGATATGTTGCGGATTTTGCTGTGGGTTTGCCACAGAAATCACCCACTGCATTGAAAAGGGTGAAATCCACAGTGGAAATCAACAAACCGGATTCCAAAAAAGTTGGGACACTATACAAATCGTGAATAAAAACTGAATGCAATGATGTGGAGGTGCCAACTTCTAATATTTTATTCAGAATAGAACATAAATCACGGAACAAAAGTTTAAACTGAGAAAATGTACAATTTTAAGGGAAAAATATGTTGAATCAGAATTTCATGGTGTCAACAAATCCCCAAAAAGTTGGGACAAGGCCATTTTCACCACTGTGTGGCATCTCCCCGTCTTCTTACAACACTCAACAGACGTCTGGGGACCGAGGAGACCAGTTTCTCAAGTTTAGAAATAGGAATGCTCTCCCATTCTTGTCTAATACATGCCTCTAACTGTTCAATCGTCTTGGGCCTACTTTGTTGCACTTTCCTCTTTATGATGCGCCAAATGTTCTCTATAGGTGAAAGATCTGGACTGCAGACTGGCCATTTCAGTACCCGGATCCTTCTCCTACGCAGCCATGATGTTGTGATTGATGCAGAATGTGGTCTGGCATTATCTTGTTGAAAAATGCAGGGTCTTCCCTTAAAGAGATGACGTCTGGATGGGAGCATATGTTGTTCTAGAACCTGAATATATTTTTGTGCATTGATGGTGCCTTTCCAGACATGCAAGCTGCCCATGCCACACGCATTCATGCAACCCCATACCATCAGAGATGCAGGCTTCTGAACTGAGCATTGATAACAACTTGGGTTGTCCTTGTCCTCTTTGGTCCGGATGACATGGCGTCCCAGATTTCCAAAAAGAACTTCGAATCGTGACTCGTCTGACCACAGAACAGTCTTCCATTTTGCCACACTCCATTTTAAATGATCCCTGGTCCAGTAAAAATGCCTGAGCTTGTGGATCTTGCTTAGAAATGGCTTCTTCTTTGCACTGTAGAGTTTCAGCTGGCAACGGCGGATGGCACGGTGGATTGTGTTCACTGACAATGGTTTCTGGAAGTATTCCTGAGCCCATTCTGTGATTTCCTTTACAGTAGCATTCCTGTTTGTGGTGCAGTGTTTTTTAAGGGCCCGGAGATCACGGGCATCCAGTATGGTTTTACGGCCTTGACCCTTACACACAGAGATTGTTCCAGATTCTCTTAATCTTCGGATGATGTTATGCACAGTTGATGATGATAGATGCAAAGTCTTTGCAATTTTTTCGCTGGGTAACACCTTTCTGATATTGCTCCACTATCTTTCTGCGCAACATTGTGGGAATTGGTGATCCTCTACCCATCTTGGCTTCTGAGAGACACCGCCACTCTGAGAAGCTCTTTTTATACCCAATCATGTTGCCAATTGACCTAATTAGTGTTAATTGGTCTTCCAGCTCTTCGTTATGCTCAAATTTACTTTTTCCAGCCTCTTATTGCTACTTGTCCCAACTTTTTGGGGATTTGTTGACACCGTGAAAATTTAAATCAACGTATTTTTCCTTTAAAATTATACATTTACTCGGATTAAACGTTTGATCTGTCATCTATGTTCTATTACAAATAAAATATTGACATTTGCCATCTCCACATCATTGCATTCAGTTTTTATTCACAATTTGTTTCGTGTCCCAACTTTTTTGGAATCCGGTTTGTACACAAAAAAAATACTTTTTTTCTGCAACAAGAAGAGTAGTGAGACTATGGAACTCTCTGCCTGAGGAGGTGGTGATGGTGAGTTCACTAAAAGAGTTCAAGAGGGGCCTGGATGTATTTCTGGAGTGTAATAATTAGGGGTGAGTGAATCAAACTCCACAAAGCGGAATTCAATCTAATTTCAGGGAAAATTCAATTCACTGCAAAGCTGAATTTCCGTGTGCTTCGTGGTAGCAAATCAATTTTCCATGAATGGCGGTAAAAAATGAATAAAAAAACATACTTAACTCATTCTTTTGAGCGCGAAGAGCCGGCCACTGCCATCTTGATTGAAGATCTTGCACGAAATACTGGGCCACATGAGCTTTTGCACTAGATATTCAATCAAGATGGCGGCATCCGAGTCTTGGCAATCAAATAAGGCAAGTATGATTTTATAATTTTTTTGAAAATGTTACACTGTATTATTGCTGTCAGATGTCGCAATCAGCTATGAATGCGGCATATCTACTGTACATAACTTCAGCGGCTCCACCAACTAAAGAGCTTATTATGACCGGCGTCTAAAATCCCACTATTAATGAATGACCCTGTGAATGTATACATCTGTACACTATATATTGACATATAAGCATTGAAGTAAAAAAAAATGGTCGACCAGACATCTCCTTTTTCAGGATCATTAGATCAGATGCTTACTCGTTTATTTATTAATTGCAGTAGATATCACCTGTCACGGATCAGCGGATGTGAACCCACTGTACTACTGAGGGGCGTGACTAAGCAACTACCTGGTCTTTGCTAGAGCCTCTGATGCTGAGGATAGACTTGGGCCTTTAGGGTAGTTGCCAGGTGCCACACCAGAGCAGCCTCAGAGTCAGTAGCAGCCGGTCCAGGCGGACCAGAAGATACCTGAGATAGGTACCAGCAGTACAGGCATGGTAGGCAAGTAGGGTCGTTACCAGGAGCAACTAAGCAGGAACCAAAGGATGAGGCAGAGGCATAGTGAGACAGACAGAAGGTCAGGGCAGGTGGCACAGGTACAGGTCAGGAAATCCGGATTGGCAACGGGAGAGTCAAAGCAAGCAGGCAGGGATCAGACGATAAGCAGAGTCCAGGGATGAACACAGGAGGAACACAAGTGGTTATCAAGCTCTTTAACAACAGACTAGGACCTTTAAACTCAGGCATCTGGGAGAAGGGCTGAGCCCCTTAAGTATGTGTAGGAGAGCCAGGGTTGGTCAATGAGGTCATCTGACCCAACCCAGCCCAGTGAGTACCACCCTTAGAGCAGTAACACATGAAATAAGCCGAACTCATGCTGTGTCCAGGGCTGAATGGAAGCTGTGGAGTGGAATCCTCAGAAGCAACATCACTCTCACAAACATAGTGTCCCGGACTGCAGCGGTAACTGGGAAGCACTGGCCACTAATCACCGATGCGCACGGCACTTGGGACCGCGGTGGTAAGCAGGGGAACAGCGTCGCACAGCAGTTGCTGTTACAGCACCACCCCCCCCCCCCCTTACGCTGCCTCTTCTTGAGTCCATGACAACACAGAAAGCTCTTTATCAGATCCAGAGCATGAATGTTCTCCTGCGGCTCCCAAGATCTCTCCTCAGGACTAAATCCCTTACAGTCCACAAGATAGTAGGTCTTCCTACCACTTTTCTTGATGTCCAGGATATCCTTGACTTAAAATACCTCGTCAGCATTCTCTGATACTGGAGTTGGAGTAGAATGAGCCTTTGAGAAACGATTAAGGACCACTGGATTCAGTAAGGAGACATAGAAGGCATTGGGAATACGTAGAGAGGGAGGTAGACGTAGCTTGTATGTCACTTCGTTGATCCTCCTGAATACTTCAAAGGGTCCAAGGAACCTGGGAGCAAAACTTAAAACTGGGTACCCTTAAGCGGATGTTTTTGGAGGAAAGCCATACCTTATCCCCAGACAAGAACTGAGGTGGTCTCCTTCTCTTGTCTGCATTTGTCTTCATGCGGGTCAACGCTTTGTTGATTCAGATCTTGGTGTCACACCAAATCTTCAAAAAAAAATCTAAAAAAAATCTTTAAAAAATCCTGTTTTATTTTTACATCTAAAGAGCTGTGGGAGGGCTCATTTTGTGTGGGGTGATCCATAGTTTTTATTGATACACTTTTGGAGTTTACATTACTTTTTAATAATTTTTTATTAAATATTTTGGGGGAGGTGAAGTAATAAAAATGGCTAATCAGTGATTTTGATGGGGTTTTTTTTCATTATGCAATTCGGTGTATGGAATAAATATTATTGTATTTTAATAGAATGGGCATTTACATGCGTGTTTATTTTTTTAATTGTTTATTTTTATTTTAGGGAAAAACTTTCTTTCTTTTATACTTTTTAATAGTTCCACTAGGAAATTTGAACAAGCAATCATTAGATTGCGTCTTTCATTAGATTGCATTTCATTATGTTCCTAAGGAGCCCTGCCATAGGCAGGGTCTCTATATGGACCTATCTGTGGCAGCCTTGGATCATTCAGGAGAACCGAGGCTGCCACATACACTATCCGGCTCCCTAAATCCCTTCTAGAGCGAGCCAATACATGCCCGGGAGTCTGCGATTACGGATATGTTATTTCTCAGAGGGCATGACCTTTCTGTTAAATCTCTCTCCCTGTAACCGTCAGAGCTCCTAACCTAACAGTAGATACAGCTTGTGGCAGTTGAATGATGGAACTGAGCAATCACCGCCTTTATAATGAAGTAAAGAGAATATCTCACATCTAAGGTATTTTTTTATAAAAAAGTAAATTAGAAAAATAACTCATTTTTCACACTGAAAAAATATTAAAACAACATTTAAAGGTGGCATAACCCCTCTTAACATATTTAGCCATCCTGTACTGACCACACACAGGACAGAGCAACAGGAAAAAAACTGCAACAGGAAAAAACTGCTCCCAATATTGTCATTTTACAGTAATAGCCAAAAGTTGTATAAAGAAACCTCAGCCAATTGGTTTTATTGTATTTTCTGTTGTAACTCAGCGGTTTTTCCTACAGCCTGAATATTAACGTGCTGTAATGATAACATCATAAGGAATCATTACTCCAAAGAATCTTGTAAGTGATGTAAACTCTTTTTAAAGAAGCCGTCACAATTCCACTACATCTATATGGTTCATGTTTTCATAAATAACCCAATACCCGGATTTACGCCCTGATTATTATCCTACAAGGGATATAATAGACCATGTGGAATCCAATGCTATTCAAGCAGTTCACATGAAACAATCATTAAAGCACTGCTATAACACAAAGGAGTCTTTGCAATTTCTCCTCTGTTATAGCAACTGGGCACCTTTTGCTTTCTATGGCAACTGTGCATAGCAAAACAAACAGGATTTTCCAAAACATAACAGCACTTGGTAATGGATTCTTAGCGTCCAAGGATCATTACACTTCAGTTAATTTTTTACACACCAGTAACAAGTGGTTACTTTGGGCAAATAAGATCTTCCTTTCTTAAGTCATCTGTGAAAGGCTGAATGGAGAGACAATGGAAGTGTCTCCAGGTACTTGACATTTGAAAGCCATATTATACTGACAGATGCCTGACCTATAAGTACAATGTGATTTCTATCCTACACTTTCCACTGAAGTTTTATTTATTCTTCCAGTGGATCGAGCAGCCATGCGCTTATTTAAAGTATAAAAACAGTATGATTTCATGATAAAGGTGTCAAAGAGGCTGTTCACTTCGTACAATGCCTTTTTTGTTAGAAAGGCTCCCAAGAATAGGCTGATCTCAATAGCGTCCCGTACCTGGGACCCCCTTCTGTTGGGAAACCCAGCAGCATGTGTTCAATTTCCCTGGAGTGCCACAAAAGGGCAAATACATCATTACAAGTTTCTCTAGAAGTCTGTGTAATATAGGGGTAGACCATTGGCTTTGCTTCACTTCTGATTCATCTCCATCAGTATAGCATGAACCAAAATGTAAGAATGTAGACAAAGTGTCTCTACTGACATGGAAACCAGAACTGGACTGTTGTTGTGGCTGCAGGGAAGGAAAAAGGGTTTTAGGGCAGTCTTATATTCCTCCAATGCAAATCATAATGATTACACTTATGAGACAGCAAAGTAATAGCCAAATGTGAGCCTACAAAACCTCAATAGGTATACTGTTTGCACCATCTGCAATTAGGGTATTCAGGCCTCAATATTTCCAATGGTCTTAATCTTAATCTTGCTTCAGCAACTTTTAATAACTTGGGCACCTTAACAGCCAGAAGCAAAGCTGATGCCCACCCTTTCGTCACACTGAGTGCCTTCACCCATGCATCTGACTACTGTTCTTTAACACAGCCTAGTTCACAAATGCTGGCCAGCCTTACCAATCAATAATTATTTCTATTATTACACCAGGACCAGAATAGAAATCTACAGTGATGTTAAATCTACTTCCACCAACCTCCAGTAAGCCAATCTCTAACTCTACCAACTTCCAGTAAGCCTAACTGGAGCTGCGTGCACCAAGTATTAGAAACAGCTAATATTCTGGGACACCAGGATTGGACAGAATGCACACCACTAACTAACACATATCCATGCACTTTAAATACATCATTACATCTGGGCTAAATTTGACTCTCATTTTATGACAGTTCTGGGAATACATTTTCATTTGTGAACAATTACTTTTAATAGCAGACTCCATGAAGAATTACAATACAACTCATTGGTTCTTTTGGTCTGTTTAAGATCTATAAACATTTCCAGAACCCTTCTTATGTGCCTATTGTTTCATAAACTGACTTTGTTACTCCACGAATGGACTAATACATCAAGCTAGACTTCCAACGAGGGGCTGAATTTTATTTTTCATTAAAAAGCTTAGCTCTGTGCACCCCAAACTTTCTACAGTTTCCATACACACATTTTTTTTTCTTCTTTCATTTGATCTAATTGCTGGCAAAAAAAATCCAGTTATTGTGTCTCCATATTCTGAAAGTCATGTTTTTTTTTCCTGCCGATCGTCTTGAGTAGGGGTTCTCTTTTTGTGGAAAGAGTTGAAGTTTTTATTGTTACCATTTTTGGGTACATATGATTTTTTTGATCGTTCAATATTACAACTTTTTTTGGAAAGGTGACAAAAAATGGCTGTTTTGGTATGGTTTGTATTTTATATTTTTTTTTACCACGTTCACCTCAGGGGGTAGATCTATGTTTATTTTTATTACATTTTTAAAAAATATATATTAGCACTTTGTTTACAAAATTTTTTTTGTATTTTTTATTTAAAAAAATGTTTTTTTTTTACCTTTTCATTTTTGTTCCAGTACAGGGACTTATCCCTGTTTCAATGTAGTACAATACATGCTGTATTGTATGTACACTGACTGGGAGCTGGATCTCACAGTCTTTTGCACATGGCAGACCCTGAGGCCTTTACGAGGCTTGGGGTTACCATGGCAGCCATGAGCCCACTGTCAGCACAGGGGGGCGATAGATAGGCAGAGGGAGCCCCCTTCCTCTGCGATCCTCTTATATGCCATGGTCAGCATTTATTGCAGCATATAAGGGGTTAATCTGCCTGTATCTGCGTTTACATCAATGCCGGTGGATACAGCAGCATTGATCGGGCACACAGAACTCCTGTGCCCGCCGGATTATCATGACGCAATAGTACATCAATTTGCACGTTCACTTCCCGCAGTGACGTACTATTACGTCAAATGTCGCCTAGTGGTTAAAGTGCTGGGTACTATTAGTAAAACATAAATAGGGGTGGTAAAAACCATCGACTCAGCCTGTACAACTGCACAGGGACCCTATAGGGAAGGGAAGCCATAACAAACTAAAAAAAAAAAAAGGCCACCAACGTTCCACTGGCTCCATTGGTTCCATTTGAAGAATTGACTAGACAGGGATAGGAATGGACAAGGAGCATTATGATAATCACTATTCCTAACTGTTAAACAGCAACGAGCTCAGACACAAATTTTGCCCCGGAGTCTTCTTCTGTTCATGACATAACAGATAGATACAAAAAAGGCAAAAGAAAATTATTTTTATTGTATTTACTGAGCAAGATATAAAAGGGTTCTTGGTTGTACATTTGCATAATTGACTCCTTGAAAATCATATCGCCAATACTTTTTTTAAATTAATTTTTTAACAACGCTATTAAAATCCGTACACCCATTAGAGCATATATGTTTCCCTCCCTCACCTTCTACTCCAGGGCAGCTGTGGTGTACCTACAACTGCATCTCTGGCAGCCTTTCTTTTACCTTTTTTTTTTTTTAATCACCAATACTAGCAAAAATCTTTCATAGCATTCTGTACTTTTCCCCATTAAATCCATCTCACGCTGCAAAACTCTTGGGGGGTGCTGGTTGGTGGTACAGGGAGTCTTAAGGCTTGGGCTGCTTTCGCACAGTCAGTGTTTGATCAGTGATTTCTATCATTGATTGTGAGCCAAAATCATAAGCGAAGCCTACACAGACATAATGTATAATGGAAAGATCTATTCCTGTTCTGAGTTTTTGACCCACGCATGGTTCTTGCTCACAATCACTGATGGAAATCACTTACCAAACACTGACTGTGTGAAAGCAGCCTCATGCACAAGGCTGTGTTCTCCATTGACAGCATACATCTCCTTTGATTTTATTGTGTTTACTTCCACATCCTTTTTTTACCACTGACTGTGGGTCAGTGGAAAAGCAACGGAAGCATGAACTACTTTTGTCCATGATGCAGACCACACATGCCCATTGAAGTCTATAAAGCTGTGAAAATCAATGAAAGAATATGCATAGCATTCGTGTTCTGTTAGCGGTTTTCACAATCCATTGGTAGGAAATGTTCTGGAAACCCCTTTTTTCGCCTGAGTGCACATGGAATATGGATGGCACGCAGACAACAAAAAACAAACACACAGACCAACAACTGACTTTTCTCAGACATCGTCATGGATGAAACACTGACCAGTTAGTCCTAACAAATAATGCTCCCTGGCAAAAAGTATACAAATTAGCTCTCCTCCAGAAGAAAAGCACTCTTCACCCACAAAGCCCTCCACAGTGCTGCACCTCCATACATCTCCTCCCTCATTTCCATCTACAACCTACTTACGCTCTCCATTTTGCCAATGACCTGAGATTAACATCCTCCATAATTTGAACCTCTTACTCCCATCTTCAAGACTGTTGTCCAGCTGCACCTGCTCTCTGAAATCCACTTCCCCAGGACATGCAGGTTAATTCCCAACTTCCTTAGCTTCAAACATGCCTTAAAAACACATCTTTTCAGGCAGGCTTATCATGTTCGGTTAACTGACCTCAGATCAAATCCCCAATTTTAATAAGACCTCAGATCAGACAAAATAATAAATAAATCAACTGACCTCTTTTGCTCTGGACAGCGCCGCAACTTATGAGTTCCAGTGTGCTCTTCCTGCAGCGCTACACTGTGACCTGACGTTGCAGAGTGCTCCGACAAAGTCAGGACACAGCACAGAGTGGCCCATAGAAGACTAGAGGAAGGTAAGTAATTCCTCGGCACAAGAAAGACATAGCAGATCTAGAGATGGTTCAGGGGAAGGCAACTAAACTAATAACTGGAATGGGTGGACTACAGAACCTATTATCAAAATTAGGGTTACTTAATTTAGAAAAAAGACAACTGAGGGGAGATCTAATAACTATGTATTACAATTTCAAAGATCAATACAATCTCACCTATAATCTATTTATTCCCAGGACTGTGACTGTGACGAGGGGACATCCTCTGCGTCTAGAGGAAAGAAGGTTTGTACACAAACATAGAAGAGGATTCTTTATGGTAAGAGCAGTGAGACTATGGAACTCTCTGCCTGAGGAGGTGGTGATGGTGAGTACAATAAAGGAATTCAAGAGGGGCCTGGATGTATTTCTGGAGTGTAATATTATTACATGTTATAGTTACTAGACAGGGGTTGTTGATCCACTGAGTTATTCTGATTGCCTGATTGGAGCCGGGAAGGAATTTATTTCCCCTTAAAATTATTAAAATCAGCTTCTACCTTATGTTTTTTTTGCCTTCCTCTACATTAACTGTTACAGTGTTACACTGCGTTTTTGATGCTTTGTGGTATTTGGAGGGGTTGGCTTTTTTTAAGCAGCATGCTTTGTGTATAGCTTTATTAACTGGAGTTTTTCCAGGACTTAAAGGACAGCAGAAAAAACTTTGTAAATGTTACAGCATAACCTGAATTTTCAAAAGACAACATTTCAGAATATACTATTTCATGTACCTCACTTAACAAAAATGTAATCGATTGTTAGCGTTAATAATTAACTGTTTAAGCTGACAGAAATACTTAATGGCAGTGTGTTCCGAGATTCATTTCCTCATTCCAGACTATGTTCCTCTCCTTTGCTCAACCCCAAGTTTGGGTTAATACTTAAACCTCTATGATGTATGACATGCAACAATACACTGCTGCAATGTCTGTCTGGAATGCCATAGATAATGAGTTGTAACAGAGGCACAATGGGGTATAAAACATTATGATGGCTACCTGTCTACTGTGGTTTCTTATAGAAGACAGAAACATGAAGCAATATAACATTTTCTCAATTCTGCATCATCTTGAAAAGCATGTGCTCTAAGAATAAGAAGCCTATTTCAGGCCAAGATTGGCATTACATTCACCAAGATAGAAGAGAGCACGTAAAGATGTTTGGTTTGTGCAAGTCATTTTGTGGTCATTTATTGAGAGCAGCTTTTTAGACATCGGTCTTAATATACCCTATAGCTGGAGGTGGATCCGCCGTAGTTATGTTAGAGGCACCAGCCTTCGGCAAATCCACTGTCGTGTCTAAATGTAAGACAGCTTTCTAGCTGTCTTACATTTAGACCATTTTCTACACCTAAACTAGGCGTAGAGAATGGTAAATGAGACAGGCCTGCCGGCCAGTCCCCATCCCCACCCACACCACACCCCATTTTTAGACCTAGCGTGAGTGAGAAAAAGTCGCAGATTGCGGTAAAAAGGACATTTGAGCCGCAATCTATGCCAGAAATATGCCTGATTTGAAAATCTCATAGACCCATATTTTATTTGCAGTAGATTATAGAACACATATCAGATGATGAAAGCAAGACAATTTAACATTTCATGAAAAAATTTAGAAAGTAATTTAGAATTTGATGGCAGCAATACATCTCAAAAACGTTGAGACAGGGCAACAAAAGGCTAGAAAAGTAAGTTGTACTAAAAAAAAAATTGCAATTTGCAACTAAGTCACATGACTGGGTATAAGAAGAGCATGTTAGAGAGGCAGAGGCAGAGTTCACCAATATGAGAACAGCTGTGTATAGAAATTGTGGAACAATTTCACAAAAAGGTTCCTCAAAGTAAAAACTGCTTTAAATGTTTCACCATCCACAATACTCCTTGTAAGCAAGGGGTGGTCAATATAGTATAATCGTGATCTATGGGCACTCAGGAGGCACTGCATTAAAAACAGGCATGATTCTGTACTGGAAATCACTGCATGAGCTGAGAAACACTTCCAGAAAGAAATCATTCCACAAATGCTAATTAAAGCTATAAACATGCAAAGAAGAAGATATACAGTACAGACCAAAAGTTTGGACACACCTTCTCATTCAAAGAGTTTTCTTTATTTTCATGACCATGAACATTGTAGATTCACACTGAAGGCATCAAAACTATGAATTAACACATGTGGAATTATATACATAACAAAAAAGTGTGAAACAACTGAAAATATGTCATATTCTAGGTTCTTCAAAATAGCCACCTTTTGCTTTGATTACTGCTTTGCACACTCTTGATGAGCTTCAAGAGGTAGTCACCTGAAATGGTTTTCACTTCACAGGTGTGCCCTGTCAGGTTTAATAAGTGGGATTTCTTGCCTTATAAATGGGGTTGGGACCATCAGTTGCGTTGTGAAGTCAGGTGGATACACAGCTGATAGTCCTACTGAATAGACTGTTATAATTTGTATTATGGCAAGAAAAAAGCAGCTAAGTAAAGAAAAACAAGTGGCCATCATTACTTTAAGAAATGAAGGTCAGTCAGTCCGAAAAATTGGGAAAACTTTGAAAGTGTCCCCAAGTGCAGTCACAAAAACCATCAAGCGCTACAAAGAAACTGGCTCACATGTGGACCGCCCCAGGAAAGGAAGACCAAGAGTCACCTTTGCTGCGGAGGATAAGTTCATCCGAGTCACCAGCCTCAGAAATCGCAGGTTAACAGCAGCTCAGATTAGAGACCAGGTCAATGCCACACAGAGTTCTAGCAGCAGACACATCTCTAGAATAACTGTTAAGAGGAGACTGTGTGAATCAGGCCTTCATGGTAGAATATCTACTAGGAAACCACTGCTAAGGACAGGCAACAAGCAGAAAAGACTTGTTTGGGCTAAAGAACACAAGTAATGGACATTAGACCAGTGGAAATCTGTGCTTTGGTCTGATGAGTCCAAATTTGAGATCTTTGGTTCCAACCACCGTGTCTGGTGTGGGGGTGCTTTGCTGGTGACACTGTTGGGGATTTATTCAAAATTGAAGGCATACTGAACCAGCATGGCTACCACAGCATCTTGCAGTGGCATGCTATTCCATCCGGTTTGCATTTAGTTGGACCATCATTTATTTTTCAACAGGACAATGACCCCAAACACACCTCCAGGCTATGTAAGGGCTATTTGACCATGAAGGAGAGTGATGGGGTGCTGTGCCGGATGACCTGGCCTCCACGGTCACCAGACCTGAACCCAATCGAGATGGTTTGGGGTGAGCTGGACCGCAGAGTGAAGGCAAAAGGGCCAACAAGTGCTAAGCATCTCTGGGAACTCCTTCAAGACTGTTGGAAGACCATTTCAGGTGACTACCTATTGAAGCTCATCAAGAGAATGCCAAGAGTGTGCAAAGCAGTAATCAAAGCAAAAGGTGGCTATTTTGAAGAACCTAGAATATGACATATTTTCAGTTGTTTCACACTTTTTTGTTATGTATATAATTCCACATGTGTTAATTCATAGTTTTGATGCCTTCAGTGTGAATCTACAATTTTCATAGTCATGAAAATAAAGAAAACTCTTTGAATGAGAAGGTGTGTCCAAACTTTTCGTCTGTACTGTATGTCAACATGATCCAGAAACTGCTGTCTTCTTTGGGCCAAAGCTCATTTAAAATGGATTGAGGAAAAAAGGAAAACTGTTCTGTGGTCAGATTAATCAAAATTTAAAATTATTTTTGGAAACCACAGACACTGTCTAGTGAACTCAAGAGGAGAGGGACATTCCAGCTTGTTATCAGCAAACAATTTAAAAGCCTGCATCTCTGATGCTATGGGGTGGCATTAGTGTCTATGACGTGGACAGCTTACACATCTGGAAAGACATGATCAATGTTGAACAGTGTACAGAGTGTCACAGAAGGTGTACAGGAAACAAGGAAACACAAAATGAATAAACGACTGACTGGGTCCAAAACTAAGGAACAAAAAGGGAGACCCCTGCATCAGACCTGGCTCTCTCCCTGACTGCTCAGCCTATGCGAAAATCCCAATGGTAGATGATCGCATATCCTCGTACCTCGACTGTATAACACCTGAACACCCTATAATAGTGAGGGGACACGACCACCGGCTCCCTACACTAGATACGGAGGGAGTCAGGGTCACCTGGGATCCAGCAAACAGAAAAACACAAATGAATGCACAACACTTATCTTGTAGAAGACTGAGAAGTAGGATCAGCATGCACACACACTCCAGGAAGTAATGTAAACCGCAAACTGATGCACTATGGGGAGGGATTTAAAGGTATGCAATCAGTACAACTACATGACAGCTGAGAGAGGCTAACCAGATGAGGAACTGAAAGCAAAACAAAGGAAGCTCAAGGAGGATGTTCTGAAAGGCATCTGTCAGAGCTTCTCAGATGTCTGGTGGTGACACAGAGATTTTAGAACAATATATGCTCCCATCCAGATGTCTCTTTATGGACAGCCTTGCAGATTTCGAGAAAATGCTAAACCACATACTGGGTTCATTACAACAACATGGATTCGCAGAAAAAGAGTCCTGGTCCTGGACTGTCCTGCCTACAGTCTAGATCTTTCACCAATAGAAAACACTTGGTACATCATTAACCAAAATATTTGTCAAAGACCCAGCAGTATTGCGCAGATAGGATCCTACATAATACAAGAATGGGACAACATTCCGCTCCCAAAACTCCAGCAATTCAGATCCTCATTTCCCAGACACTTGCAGTTGTTGAAAGGAGAGAGGATTCTACACAATGGTAGACATGGCCCTGTTTCAACTTTTTTGAGATGCTTTGCTACTATCAAGTCCTAAACAGGGCCGTCTTTACCAAGGGGCAAAAGGGGCAGCTGCCCTGGGCCCAGTTGCTCCTGGGGGGCCCAAGGCAGCTGCCTCTTGAGCCCTGCTAGCTACTGCCCCGGGTGTCAGGCTGTCGGCTACACAGGCATCATGATCGTACTGTGTTAATGATCTAGGGATTCTAGGACCTTAATGACATCATTACCATGTGACCAGTAACCTAGCAATTACTGGTCACATGGCTATGAGGTCATCACAGGTCCTACTGAGTGTTGCAGAAGTTAACTGTGGAGGTTTTTTGTGTAAAGATTACATCAGAAAAAGGTGACAGGGGCTGTTATGTTAATATACTGTAAACTACTGTATAGTGGGGTGCTGTATACTGTGTGGTGGGCTGTATACTGTGTGGTGGGCTGTATATTGTGTGGTGGGCTGTATATTGTGTAATGGGCTGTATATTGTCTGGTGGGCTGCATACTGTGGGGGGCCTGTATAGTGTGGGGGCCTGTATAGTGTGGGGGGCCTGTATAGTGTGGGGGCCTGTATAGTGTGGGGGGGCTATACTGCTGTACTGCATACTGTGGGGGGCTGTATACTGTATACTGTGGGTGCGGTATAGTGTGGAGTGCTATACTGCTGTACTGTATAGTGTGGGGGGCTGTATCGTGTATAGTTTGGGGTGCTGTATACAGTGAGGTGTTGTATACCGTGAGGTGCTGTATACTGTGGGCTGCTATACTGCTCTACTATATACTGTGGGGTACTGTATAGTGTGGGGTGCTAAACTGCATATTGTGTGGTGCTGTATACTATAGGGTGCTATATTGCATACTGTGGGGTGCTGGGGTGCACTGTAACACTAGGGTGAGCCGAGCCCTGGTCTCCTTCCTGCAGAGTGGTGCCCACTTCCAGCCTGAGCCCAGCTGCCCAGAGCACTGATCCTGAGCCGCTGGAGTCTTCAGAACTGGAAGTATTTACAGTCATTCACTGTACTCTACCAGATGTGTGGATTTTTTGTGTGTGTGTTGTGGTGGAAGGCGTGATTGCATGCTAAGGTGTGGGAAGGCGGGATCCAGGGGGCCCAAGTAAATTTTTGCCCAGGGTCCAATCAATATTAAAGACGGACCTGGTCCTAAATGAGTTAATTTTTTCATGAAATGGTAAAATCTCTCACTTTTCACATCTGATATGTGTTCTATGATCTATTCTAAATAATATGGGTCTATGAGATTTATAAATCATTGCATTCTGTTTTTAATTACATTCATCTGAATTATACACAGCGTCCTAACTTTTTTGTAATTGGGGCTGTATTTCCAGTGTTCCAAATAACTCCAATGTCAGAGACTTCATAACATGATAGGTGGCACAAGAGCAATCTTGATTTTTATGCACACAGATCCTTTGCTGCAACCAGCCATATTCAGTTACAGTGCTGTAACTACATCAAAGTATGACATCTCATTATCTGTGCACATATTTGCTCCATAGTACCCCCTCTTACGTAGACAACTACCTTCACTACATGAGACAGAGCATTGCCAAGACTGGGTACAACTGTGTTCACTTTCAACTGAGGATTAAGTATGTACTGCTTTGCTGCCTCTGAATGTATACAAAGTGTTTGAATAACTGACAGCAAACTAATCAGTCACTTTCTTAACCATATGAGGAGACTTTTATTCAAAGAATAATAGCATCATCAGTGACTGGACGCGTGCACCATGTTCAAACCGTAGTGCCAACCTATCTTTTTCAAAGGAAACCAATCAGTGGTGTACCCCCAATACAGACAGACCACACAGCTACTCTAGGACCTGTGGAGAAAAGGAGCTTGCAGTGAACCAAAGGCACTGCCTCCCAATTACACTCAATTCTGTCCAGCTCCAGTATAGTATCCCTATCATCAGTGAAGAAAGCTAAAGGACCTGTGATGATGTCACAAGTCATGTACCTCTAGTAAAGGAACTGTACAAAGAAAGGTGAAGTTCCCAGGTTAGATAGGAGCACCAGCCAGGAACTGTGATGACATCATCGTCAGCATCACAGGTCCTGTACAGCTAGTAAAGGGACTGCACAAAGCATGGTGTAGTTCCCAGGTTAGATAGGAACATCTGCCAGGACCTGTGATGACATCATCATCATCATCACAGGTCCTGTACATCTAGTAAAGGAACTGCACAGAGCATGGTGTAGTTCCCAGGTTAGATAGGAGCATCTGCCAGGACCTGTGATTACATCATCATCATCATCATCACAGATCCTGTACATCTAGTAAAGGAACTGCACACAGCACCATCACAGGTCCTTAACCCCCCAACAGCATGGAGAAGAACTACGGGATGAGCTCTCCACTGAGACTAGAATGGAGTGGAGTGGTAAGAGGAGACCCTCCTCCTTTCTCTTTATTTGCACCCCATTCCCTATTTTTACACATATCTCACTCAAATATATAGTGCTGCACATAGTTACTCAGTTATTACCTCAAGTATCTCACACAATAACCAATAACATATAACTGACCACTGCTGTATATACTGTCCAGGAACGGGGAGAGGGGCTATAAATGGGACATGAGGGCCCAATTTAGATTCTTGCTATGGGTCCCATAGATGTAAGCCCCTGAAACCAATATATTGAAAATGGTAAAGAATGTAAGCAAAAGGTATACTAGAAAGTTGTAGAATGTTTCATTTCTGCTTAAAGATTTATTTATGTAAAAAAATTATAACTTCCCATTTTGTGTTTGCAGCTCCTATGGGGATCTATGTTTCTCCATGGTAACAGACCACAAAAACTTTGTAGTTTGATTCTGCAGTCATACTTACTAACATCTGTTCCCTCATTCATTCCAGTATGACATTTAGTAGGGTAGCAAAAAAAAGGGACAGATATCAATAAGACTGTAGGAGATAACACTGCAAAGGGCTTGTTTGTAGTCTGTTTCCATGGAGGCATATAGTTCTATGTAACAACTCTGCACAGCTCCTGTCCTGCTCCCTGGTCCTGCAGAAATCTTCCAGACTTCCAAGCAGCATGTGACCCATCAGTGATGTTCTGCTTGGAGACACATCACTGCTGAGTCCAGTTAATGGCTGCAGCGGTGCATGTGACACCGCATCCGTACCCCAACCAGAAGCAAAGTGGCTGAGGACCAAAAGATCTCAGAAAAGGAGCCAGTATGCTGGACTGTAGCTTTGATTAATAGGATTCTTTCATAGGGTACCACAAATTAGGGGGCCTAATTAAAAAAGGACCAAATCCAGGAAAACTCCCTGTAAAGAGAACCTGTCACCATGAAAAGCAATCCACAGGCAGCATGTCGGGCTAATTTCACACTGCCGTTTTGGTTTCCGTTTGTGAGATCTGTTTCAGGGCTCTCACAAGCGGTCCAAAACGGATCAGTTTTGCCCTAATGCATTCTGAATGGAAAAGGATCGGCTCAGAATGCATCAGTTTGCCTCCGTTCCGTCTACATTCTGCTTTGGAGGTGGACACCAAAACGCTGCCTGCAGCGTTTTGGTGTCCAACTGATGAAACTGAGCCAAACAGATCCATCTTGGCACACAATGTAAGTCAATGGGGACGGATCCGTTTTCACTGACACAATATGGCACAATAGAAAACTGATCCGTCCCCCATTGACTTTCAATAGTGTTCAAGAAGGATCAGTTTTGGCCATGTTACAGATAATACAAACAGATCCGTTCTGAACAGATGCATGCATTTGTATTATCGGTGCGGATCCGTCTGTGCAGATCCATGATGGATCCGCACCAACTGGCAGTGTGAAAGTAGCCTTATAGAGCAGGAGGAACTGAGCAGATTGATATATAGTTTTATGGGAATTAAGAAGAACCTGTAATGTATTCATTACCATCCCTGCTCTTTGTGGGTGCAGTTCTAACAGTGCATGACAGTTATATATACACACTTATACAGGGAGGACAGTCAATCAGCGACTGCCCACCAGGCTACTGAGCTCTAAAAAAGAAGCAGACCTTTTTCATGAATAAATTACAAGTTTTGTTGAATATTTTCCCATAAAACTAAATGCCAACCCGCTCCGCTCCTCCTGCTCTATAACATGCTGCCTGCAGAGTACACCGCATTTTCATGGTGGCAGGTTCCCTTTAATTTTTCATTTTGATACAGTGGAAAAATAGGAAAAAATGATTGAGAGGTGGGCATTCCCTTCGAGTGTGTAGTAGATATGGCACTTGTAAGTAACTTACCCCAACAGTTGAAAGCCAATTTATACCAAGCAATACATGATTATGCTACTATAACGTCTTTATGTCTATAGAACAAACCACTGTTGGTTTACATGATACTTTAAGCAATTAACCTTTGAAGCTAACAATAGCAAAGGTATGTAGAAGATATAGGATACTAGTAGAATAGCCATAACAAAGCTGGCAGCTTCCTGAATTACACAATAGCCCTGATTTCTATTGTACCATTATGATTTACTTTAATTTTTCATTAGGCTATATGCTGGACATCAGAGCTATTCAAGTCTGCTATGCTCCAGAAAAGGCCAGTCTTATGGGCCAACCTTGACCACCAAAGACTCTTAAATGGTTGTAAAGTAGTAAATAATATTTGGCACAGAAGTGCAGAGTTTTTAAGGCTAGTTCCTAGAAAGAACTGCTGTAGAGCATAGCTTTACACAGCACCCTCAATAAACGTCTTTCTACGGTAACCCACGCCCTGGATTATACTGTATCAACAGCGCCATCATTAGTCCACTTTTTCCACTTCCACAGAGGATTTTCTTGGACGAGTCTATTTAAGTTGGCCATACACATAGCAAGATAGGTGGATAAAATTATTGTTGGATGTGTCTATAAAATAGTGGGGCAATTTAGAAATGTTTGTACAGCAGTTTCTGATAACAAATCACAAATTCTGATGCAAGTCCGGTTTTGCAAAAAAATCTGCAGCTTTAACCCTTTCACACAATACCTCAATTATGTAAACAGTACGTGGGTCATGGGATCGGGAAAGGCAAAGAAATTTAGCAATGCTGGCATAACTGACACCTAAAATTTATGCCAGTGCCTTGCTGGTGTAGATTTCATTGTCAGGCACATGAACCTCCCGAGAAAATTATTAAGAGGCATGAGCTTCTTACACCAGCGTGTGTTTTGTTAAGACTGGCGTATGATATCCAGTCTTAACAAATTCTGTCCAATGCTCTTGGAAGGTGGCTGCTGGCTGTTGTGGGAAACTAATGTCAGGCATGTTAGATTTTAGACTATAACTAAGGATACGAGACGCATTTGAAATACGTTACCATTCTCATTTAATTGGATGTCAAGTGGGTTTTAATGTTTTGCTAATAAACTCCTGTTTACTCTGAATACTGAATCAAATCCGCTTTTCATGTTTGATTTTAAGTTGCTGAAGATTTGCACCGAGCTGCTGAAGTTTTTCTCCTGTATCCAACATAGATTAACTGCATTTTTGGCAGTGAGCTTAGTGCAAAGAAATTATTTACAACTTCCATTGATATTTATGGCAACTGTAAAAACTCCTATGCGTTGAGCCCCCCCTAGTGGTGACTGCAGGCAGCCAGTTTTATAATACTGTGTGATGATCAGCAGAAGCTTTATCTATATATTTATAGCAGTTGTCTGTTGTAAATACATTGGGAAATATGGTGTTCATAATATTTATGAAGCACCTGTTCCACTTTTTCTGAAGTTGAATAAGAAGTTGGATAACTTTGGTAATGTGCAGGCAACTTTCTTTTATTACAATCCGATTTTTTTTTAAAATATACATTTGTCAGAGACCTGGATAGTTGTGCTTTGCATTCCATCTTGTCAGGGAGTGTTTGATGCACAAGTACTGGGAAATAGGTTGTGGAACGGGGCAGTACAACATTTTGCTATGAGGCCCCGGGCACTACTTAAAGTGCCTGGCAGCTGCTTATACCCTCTCCCTGCGTCAGTTGGGATACTGAACAGCATGAAGATTATTGGGGTGTCTGGGTTGATGGCTGTTGGTCGAACAAGGATTGGGCCAACAACTGAATTACTATGTAGCTTATAGAGAACCTATATCTGTACCATTTATCATAGTATTTGATACAAAGTTCATGAAGTGGTAAACGCTAAATATCAACCAGCTAGGGGTTTTTGTACACTCCCAGAACTGCTATAGTTATTGGGGAACCATGCCACATATTCTAAATTTTCAGTATTTAGGATAAACAGCAGATCCCTAGCAGCCTCACCATATACAGTAGTCATTTTCTCAAATAAGCGGGTAAAGGTACTTTTTAGTTGTGTGTGACAAGACAGTCCTGTGCAGGTCAGCCCTCCTGATGTTAATTCTGTAGTTGTAAATCCTGTAAACAGGTCCTGGTGTGTAAGTATTTCATTAGAGATTATAATAGAGACAGAAAAAGGAACTTTTCAGATGTAAAACTGTAACTTAATGAAGAAGGCTGTTCCTCTTTGAAACGAGTTGTTGCATATTCTAATAAACTGAAACTATTCGATATCCAACAGAACTTGCCTAATTTATTCCTGATGACTGGGTCTATAGCTCGCTCCCATCCCTATATCCCATCTTTGCTGATATCCTCTCCATTAGAGATTATAAAATCTAAAATCTAACCTTTTTAACCAAAATCTGCCCTGATCACTTTGTGGCCCATCTGGTGGTCAGTCAGATCATTTCAAAGTAATATTACTTTGCATATGTTACTATGCTATATAACTTGTTCTACCACAAATTCTGTCCAACATTAAATTCTAGAATGATTCTATCCCTAACTAATACTGTAGTTGGGAAACACAGTGCTTGTCCAATGCAAAGTGGAAATGGGAAGGTAATCACGGATGCACTATCTCCATATAAATATCCCCCCCCCCCGAAAGATAAATAAATCTGTAACCTGGTTGTATTCAGAATCCACATAAAGACTTGCTTCATTCTCATCTGGTCAAGTCACAGGAAAACCAGTCATGGGAAAACTATACAAACAGTCCCAAATATTTGAAAACTGCATTGTTAAGAAAGTTTTACACTTTTCACAAAGAGTAAGGCATTTCTCCTTTCAGCTACTGCTTTTCAATCGAGTTTGAGGCATGCTAATTAATTGGAATTTTCTAAGGCTGTGTCGTTTCCAAGAAAAAAAAGCTCATATGTATCTTTTATGGTATAACAAAGAGCTCCAAGGATAAGAGGTAGGATTTATATTATAAAGAATCAAACCTTAAAAAGAGTTTTCTAGTATTAGTTCTTCACCTTAGAGTCTAATTATGATCTTGTTGTGACATAATAACCATACTTTTTGTTGAATATTGAGTTGTATATTGTAAATAGGGGTGAGTAAATTGAGCTTCGGATCCAAGATCCGAAGTCGATTTGTTCAAAAGCTTAGTTTTAATGCTGTATGGAGGCCTCTCTCTGTATCGCATTAAAATGTATGTGCTTCGGCGAGGCAAAATTCAAATCAGGAATGAGCGAATACCGTCTGGTACCTCGGTACCGAAGCCGACTTTGGATTTGTGTTTTAAAATGTTTTTAAAGTCGTAGAATCAAAGCCTGAATGTATTCACCGAAGTCTCGATCAACTTGGCGCTTAAAAAATTTTGCCTCGCCGAAGCACATCCATTTTAATGCTGTACAAAGAAAGACCTCCATACAGCATTAAAACTAAGTTTAGGAACGAAACGAATAGGTTTGAGCGAATCGAAACCTGACGAATTGAAATTACATTTTCCCTAAATGGCGGTAAATAATAAAAACAAAAATCATACCTATTTCATCCATTTAAGCGTGAAGAGCCGTGTGCAGTGAAGTATGATGCGGTAGATCTTGAATCAAGATGGTGGCAGGTGGCACTTTGCAATCAAATGGATGAGGGTAAGTATGATTGTATTTATAATTTTTTTTATGTTACACTGTATTATTGCTGTCAGATGTCGCAATCAACTACGAACACTGCATCTGAGGGGTATATTGCGCTTATTTTATTTTTTATTTGGCGAAGCAGCCAAATCGATTTTGTCAATACTTCGCTCATCACTAGAATCTACTTCAGATGTTGGATGCGAAGTTTGATTCGCTCAGCCCTAAATGTAATAATAAATTGTCATATGAAATGGAGTATCTATCTATCTATCTATAAAAAAAGAAAAATAAGAAAAATATTAATAGCAGCACTCCTTGGGTGCCAGGTGCAAATCTTTGCTAGTTTTGGACAACAAAAACGATGAATGTGGTCACTGCTTGACAAAGGCTCAATGGAGATGAGCTGAAACGTTGCATTTGCATTTGCACCGGGGTGCTGCCTTGTTATCTTCTCTGTATCTATCTATTTATCTATCGTTCTATCATTTTGCCTATCGCTTTATCTCTCTATCACATATCTATCTCTCTATCACATATCTATCTCATATCTGTCTATCTATATATCACATATCTATCTATCTATCTCATATCTATTTATTGCTATCTATCTATGTAATCTGTCTGTCTGTCTATTACTCTTATCTATCTATCAATCTATCTCTCTCATTATCTATCTATCTCATATCTATCTATCCATCTCTCTCATTATCTATCTATATCTATGCACACCTAATTCAATTAATATACTGTATATCTAATATATCACACTAGCTCATCAATGTATCTATATTGTTTGTATGCCCATATTTACAGAATGATGAGAATCAAGTGAACTGCATACCCAACTATACTAAGAGAAAATGAGTCAAATTGTCATCTGTGTAACCTTCCTTTACAGCTTGTGGCTACATATGAAAGAACAGGACTTACATCAGATCCAGGGACATGTCATGCTCTCATTGCACCAATTCTTACATTGAGCTTACCAAAAGACTTTAAAATCACTGAAAATAGTTTCACTGTTACCTGTGAAATCTGAAAAAGTTCTTCACCAGCAATTCCATAGTATGCATTAATAATCAAACATACATAATAAAGCATCAGCATGACAACACTGACCAAGCTACTGAGCCATGCAATGCAGTTCCATCTGACTATATACTTGTGTAGAAAACTGTTTCAGCAAAGCAGGAGTTGTAAAACTTTGGAAATACTTCACCGAGGAGGCCAATAGTGAAAGTAAGGAATTACTAAACACATACTGGCCTCAGCAATGTATTATGCTAATCATTTTGATAACCCCAATAATAAAATCCTGTTTCTGTGATAAATAAAAAATCTAGCATCTAGTATTTTTTGTATTGTGTTTTTATTGTTTGTGTGTAAACTGCTTGAGTGCAAAGTAATGTTTCTACAAAACACAGTGGGTGAGATTTACTAATAAAATTGTTCCCAAAAAGTGGAGTACATGTTTGGAACCACATTTAGCAACCACTTGCCTATCACCCAATTACTTTATACATCATGTCGATAGTCTGTTAAATGTAACCTGACATAGAAAGTGTCATGTTACATTACGATGTGCCAACTCCCCATTACACTGCAGATCGCTGTGACCACGGTGTTACTATATAGCTACAGTTACAGTGAAGACCCCTGGGACCAATCAAAGTGGTCCCTGGGCTTTTGATCACTCTGACAGCCTGTTATAGCGATCGATCGTTGTATAAATAAAAAGTCTATAAAACGCCAGCAGAGCCTCTGTCTATGCTAAGATCATTTTAGTTCCTTATGACATAAAGCAGGGATGCTCAACCTTCAGCCCTCCAGCTGTTGTAAAACTACAACTCCCACCATGCCCTGCTGGAGCTAACCAAGTAGCTGGGAGTTTTAGTTTTGCAACAGCTGGAGGGCCGCAGGTTGGGCATCCATGACAAAGAGCCTGCTGGCCACAAAGTTACTTCAGGACACGAAAGAAATCCTGTTCCTACCGTAATAGTCATTTAACCCCTCCCTGCTCTGACTGAGTGTGTGTTTTTTTTCCACATTTGTTTCACATTTACACATTTTTTAAAATATAAAAAGTTATCGCTATGTAGCCATAGTTAGTTTTATCAATAGCAGACTTTGTGTACATAAAATATAAAGGTGTAAAATATTTTTTTTTAACAAAAAAATACAGTAAAATTTATAATTTTAGCTATAGTTAGTATAAAAAAATAGTTATAGTTTTATCTTTAATATACATCTTTTGTGTGCAAAATATACACACATTCATATTTTCTTTCATAAAAAAAGAAATATTTTTTGTATTATTACTGTTTAGCGGTCTTTTGATTACATCATAAAAGCACATATTTATCTTTTTCTGTGTGTGTGCACGTTTTCATTCAAAGAAGAAGAAAGTGTGTGACTTATACACGCATATAGCTATTTCCTTTCACAGAACATTGTTTAGTATTGTTAGTGTACAGCAGTCTTTTGAACACAGTATATAACAGTCTATACGTCTTTTGTGACATTATTTTTTATAAAACAGGTATACATAAAGGTTTTTTGAGAGCATACAATATCTGCATTTATTTATCGGTCTCTAGTGTTTTTTATATACACATATAGGTGTTCTTTTTCATAAAAAAAAATATATACATAAGCACACCTATTTTAACATATATTTGCACACATCTATATTTGAATACATTTTGGTTATTTGTATAAAGTAAAATGGCATACGCCTTTCTTTGTTCTTTCACTGAGGAAAATTTTGAGGAAGAGTCAGGTTCTGAGTATGAACCCATTGAAGACAGTCACACATTAAAGGCAAGCTCTGGTGGCTCTGATTGTGACACCCTCACACCACAAGAAATCTAGAGAAGGCAGAAGAGTTTAGTTGACAGGAATACGGAATGCATTCAAAGAACAAGCACTGATGTGCCAAGGCCATCTGCAAGTCATGTGGCACAAAGGGCAAGTCACGGTAGTGGCAAACAGAGCAGTGAATCTGTGCATGCTGCTACCAGTGCTGAGGTCCATAGCATGAAATACATCCAGTATGGTTTCCCGCAAATAACAGGCCAAACATTCCACTATTTGCAGCACAAACTGGCATTAATGTGCAAACTTTTTCCTGCATTGAGTTTTTTTAACTTTTTATTACCAAGGTACTTTTAGAGAAAATGGTATATCAGACAAATGTATATGCCCAGCAATGTTTGGCAGACAATCCAAATTCATCTTACATAAAATCCACATTTTGGAAGCCAACTAATGTGCCAGAAAAAATAATAATTCTCTAATGTTCAACATTGGAATCACCAAAAAAGCTGAACTGACATCCCACTGGTCTACACATACCGTACATCATATGCCAATTTTTACATCTATGATGGCCAGTTTCCGTAACTAAATGTTGATGAGACTTTATAAAATTCAATGATAATTTTGCTGTAAAGACAATCCAGCTGGTCATGACAGGCTTTATAAACGGAGACCCCTCATCTCATACCTTAATGGAACGTTTAGAGAAATTTATACCCCCAAGAAAATGTTGCAGTTGATGAATAATAGATCCACTTTACTGGCTAACTGTCTTTCAAACAGTACAACCCAAGTAAACATGATATAGATATAAGTCATGAGTAATGGCTATACCTTTACATTTAGGATGGATGAAGGAAAAGACAGCAAGTTGGACCAGTACATGGGGAAAGCAAATTTCAACCACAAATGATGAAACCATACTTGGCACTATGGAAATTCAAGCCCTGGTACAAAAATTGGCCTCTGTATCTGCTGCAGTTAGCAGTATATGATTCTGGTGTGGTATATAAAGAATCCGAAAATCAAAGGGAACTATAGCATCACTGCTGAACCCGACAGATGATATCCCTGTCAGCTCTGGGTCTGAGTCTGTCAGTAGACTGAGTGAAAGCCATTTCTCTGACACCATTCCTCATACCAGAAGAAACAATACATCACAGAAGAGGTGCAGGGTTTAGATAAAAATCAAAAGAAAAAGTGATCCAGCCCTGGGAAAACAATTCTGATGTTGCAACGTCTTTATTTTTCACATATACATGGGACAATACATGAGGTGGACATCTCCTACCTCCTACTCCAATTCGGTTGACATGTTTCGAACACTGCAGTTCTTAATTATAGCCTCATGGTGTGCTCAGCCTGTGATAAACTTATACTCTTCCCTCTCCAATCCCGTAGGAAGAAACAGCTAGGGGGAAGGGAGAAATGTAGCCCAAAAGGTAGAACAAGAAAATGAGATCAGGTGAGAGAATAAAGATAAGAATGAAAAAGAAACAGGAATGGAAGGGAGAGCATTTCTCTCTTCCACAAAGAATAGTCAGTGAGGAGGGGGTCTACTTTCACCTTATTTTGAGGTGCTATTTCAGCAGTTTACAGCATCTGTTCTGTATGGTGCCATTTAACCAGCAACAGAAAAACAGGCCTTCAAAATACCCTCCAGTCCTTTGAAGTCTTGTAGGGAGACCAAAATACAGGTATACTTAAAAAGCACACATATAGGGTATCATTCCGAATGGCAGGAGTGTATAAATGTGTAGTAATGTGACTACTGGGATAATCATGTTGTATGTGTGGTACTACAACTCCCAGCTCTACAGTACAATGACATTGCTGATACACACAGGTTCTCCCCCCCTACCTGTTTTTGTGCAATGCTATGCAGACAATTCCTCACAGCCAGTATAAAAGTACAGAGGAGAGAACTCCTCCAGCGTTTGCAGGGTGAGGAGGAATATCCTGTGCACAGCATTTATCTCTTCAGTGCCTGGAAAAGAGGAAACCCTACAGCTGTTCAGTATCTGAGGCAGAGCGTCCAACCCTGAGTCTGTGCTGTTTATAATAGAAGTGGTTAAACTTTGCTGAAGAACTCAGTGGGAGGGGACACAAGGCAGACTGCAGATCGGCAGTGCAGAGGGCATGGCTTATCACTCCAGCCAGCACAGCATTCACAGTGACCTTCCGTGCACAGAGGCAGATCTGCTCCTCCTGCTCCCTCAGGCTTGTGCACGGAACGTCATCAGAGCAGGGAGAGAAGCTGACATCACAGGTCATGTGATCCTCAGCTAACTAGGAGAAGAGGCCATTATTGATAAAGTAAGTGAATTGAAAACCCCTTACATCTACTTAGAAACATACAAACCAAAAAATAACTAACAGACATAAAAAGGTTGAACCCTAATAGCATTTGGAGGGAATCTGTTGTTTGCAATAGAGAATAACATTCAAAGTATCTAAATTCCCAGGTTGTTGACTGCCCGATGTAAAGTCAAGCCTTTTCAAGCAATGAAAAATACAGCACTCCTGCACAGTTCACAACTTGTACCATTTCTTCATTAGACAGAACAAATCAGAGTTTCTGATGAATGTCGTCATTAGATTCTGAAGGGATACATTAAAGGAGTGTTGAAAGATTGTAACTCCAAAATTATTATTCCAAAATTTTTGCATGACTCTTTGGCGGTTGCAAAACTGCAACTCCCATCATGCCCAAACAGCCCGCAGCTATCAGGGCATGATTGCGTTTGTAGTTTTGCAACAGCTGAAGAGCCACAGGTTAGAGATCACTGTTCTACAGTGTGACATAATTGTCATTCATAGTGAAACTACAGGTCACCCAAGGGTATGCTGTGTTGCGTGCATGCAGGTTAACAGCATCAAGAAGTACATATTTCAAATAACTGACTATAAATTTATGCTGGAATTCACATTAATCCACATGTACATTTACAAAACCACGTAAGCGACATACACAATATGCACAAACTGTTTCACTGAACTTTCTATAGTGGAATAAACAATTACTGCTTCAATCAATCTATATGAGCCATTGTCTACCAAGAAACATGTTCTGTTTGTCTATAGATTTTCTGGATGAAAAATTAACTTTAATGAGATGTAAACATTTAATTGGCAAATTTCCAGGGCTCCTGAAAAACAGGCTAATTGGGTAATAAAAAGCCCCCTCTTTAGAACATATAAATACAGCACAGTCTCTGGTTTTCTGTTACTAGGTTCTGAATACCAGTGTCAATACACAGATTACATTGCAAATTATAATGTTAAAGCACACTTATCATTTCAGTTGACTTTTCAGAATAACCAGTCATGTATGTGATCATGGGGAATAACACTATTATATGACTTGTATGCTGCATTTTCAGCATTTGTTTACTCTGTAGATTGTATCTCTAATTACCAGCTCTCCACAAGCTCAGTGGGTAGAAACTAACTGCTATAATGTCTCCCATACACAGCACACCCACAGAAGAGATTAAGTTCCCCTATCTGTATTTCAAATACTCTGAGAAGTAGCAGCAGCATGGAGGACATTATATAGCAGTACTGAGCAGTGTTGCTGTGAATCCAGCACTGGGATGACATCATCATGCGTTTGTCTATCTCTCTCTGAAGTAGGGTTGTTGCGGGTATCGAAATTTCGATACCCAATCGATACTTTTGTTCCGGTATCGATACGATACCGGGATTTCCATTCTTTCGATACTGGGCTGCGCTGCTGCGCAGTCTAGTATCACAGAACATGAGCGCGCTGCTGTCAGCGCTCTCATGTTTTCTCAGGGTAGAAGGAAGCAGTCTCTCCCTCCCCCTGTGCTGCTGCTGCTGCCACCAATGAAAAGAGAGGGGTGGGTGCACTGCGCCACCAATGAGAGGACTTTTCCTGGGTCCAGACTTTAAGTAGCAGGCTACACAGAGCGGCACCCAGAGATGTCCCAGCACTTACTATTATTCCTGGACGCCACTCCGTTCGCCCGCTGTGCCCCATTACTGTTTCCTGCTCCATATGCTAATTACTATCAGAGCAATGGGGAGGAGACATCAGCTTCTCTAGTGAGCGTTCCTTCTCCCTGCCCTACGCTGCAATTGAACAGCGCTACAGGCAGGGAGAAGGAATGCCCACTAGAGAAGCTGATGTCTCCTCTCCATTGCTCCGATAGTATGGCAGGAATATATGTCCTATTACACTGCAAAACTAAACTGTTCAGGAATAGTTTGAGCAACATGACTAGTGCTGGAAAAAGTCCGATCCATGGAGACTGTAAATCAGAATTTACAGAATTTAAAGTATCTGCTCCTAACATCTTTGGTGTAAAGTACCACATGGCATTTTCAAAGGTTTTGTCGGCATGAGGGAAACCTACAATATTATATTTAAATTCATGGCTGATTGGTGTGTATATTAACAGCTTTAAGTGCTTTCAAACCAAATACCAGCTATTTATTTAATTTTTGTTGGTGGAGTCCAGGGAGCTCAAAGCTCCCTACAGTGGCAATATTTAAATAAATAATAAATGTCAAACTATGATCAAGGATTGAGTCTCTCTTTCAAATTTCCTCTACCTGGTACTGAGACTAGGACTGAGTAAAACAACTGGATCTGCACAAGGGTGTGGAGATCTGACATTGTCACCTATAAGCCCAAACTTCTATTACTAGAGCTGCAACCCACACACATTCAAGCTCTAACTTAGTCAAAAATTTGTGATTAAAAATATTATGTATTCTAAAAGAATAAATAATAGCACCGGAACAGCTAAAATCTCTCAAAATCTGAAAATTAACCCTGCAGCAGTCAACACAAGGAAAAAAGTTCAGCCACTATCACATTATTAGTGGCCATTTACTAAGAGTCCTTATGCCTGCTTTTAGTGTAAAAAAAAAGGTCACAAACCCCCGTTTTGTGATTTCTTAAGCAAAAATTTGTCACAAGTGGTATTTGTACGATGTCCTCACCATGGTGGGGGCATGGCAGGGACCGGGCCATTGGCCTTGACAAATATACTAACATTTGCACATGGAAACAGACATGAATGATGACTGAAAACTACCTCCATCAGTGACTGGAGTAGTTTTCAATCTAGGTGGATTTCAATCTGCCAGACGATGAACCTAATTTATGATCAAGTATAAAACTTTGGTCTTTGAAAATGCTCCTCATGGACTTTCTTCTCTTGCATTCTACACCTGGCAAAATGAGGGCTACAAGATCAATGACATAGTCCTAGTTACCTACTAGTGGGTTCCACCTCCATTAGTCCCATCTTGGCCAACAAGCAAATGCAAAAAAAAATAAAAATACCCTTAGGCTACATTCACATGAAGTTTTTAACTGACTTTTTTTCACTGATGTGTTTTGCGGATCCATGGTATTCAGACGGAAAAATTCATTGCCCAAGAAAAGCCTAGTTGCACCACTGATTTCAGAAGTAATATATGGAAAATAAACTAGCACCACATATGTAGGATTAAAAGTTGTAATTCCCATTTGATAGATACTTACTGAAGCCATTATATTAAGTGAATGTCAACTTGTTTCATTTTGAATTTGAACAAGCTAAAGAATTGTAGAAGGAGGGATGTGCCAAAGCATACATCGGGAAATACAGTGATTTTGCTGTTTTGTCAACAGGTGAAGACAGGCTGGATATGCTTATGGTGGATATAGTCACATAATAGTCAACAACTTCACAGCTATTTAGCACCAGCACCCAAATAAATGGCATATTCATTAAGGATGATGTCATATGTGCTACAATAACACCAGTGTTTTGTAGCTCAGGTTTATGAGGTCTTGATTAACGCATTTCTCCCTCATTAGAACTTATGTGAATTCTGGCATTTTTCAAAAATGAGAAGATGCAATGAACCCCAGAGGCTTGAAACAACATTCAGGAGAAATATATGAAAAGGCAAGAAGACACACAACACTTATTGAGTTTCATACAATAAGTATGCTCGAGTAGAACACCTCAAGATGCTCAAAGGAAGTTAATGGGAGAACCCGAGCATTAAACCAGGCACCCCCTGCTCTGAAGAGGGGAGGGTGTCTGGTTCATAGGAAAAGGTCAGAAATTGATAGAAATACCACTAAAATGGTTCTGGAACAGCATGGGGAGGATTTCTGGATGCATCTTGGACTCCCAGGTCGCTGCTTCGAACGATGTTGTCCGATTAGTATGCCACTTTTACAGACTGACAATAATACGCACCAAATAGAAGATAAAATCGATTTTAGAGGAAAAATTGTTAGGAAACATTCTTTCCTGTATATTTACTTGTATATAAAGTGCAAGTGCTGCCAAAAATCGATTTTAGAGGAAAAATTGTTAGGAAACATTCTTTCCTGTATATTTACTTGTATATAAAGTGCAAGTGCTGCCAACAAACATGCGGGGAGGAGACTCGAGCATCGCGCTCGAGCACACGCGGTATTCGGGCAAACACCGCAATGTGCTGAGCATCAGGATGCTTGAGCCGAACTAGTGTTCGGCCAAGAATGCTCGCCCAGCACTAGTGACTACCCTGGTTGAAATTCTTGAACAATATATATTCCTGCAAGTAGAGGTTTTCTTTCTACAGTACTAAAGACATTTCAGAAGCTTTTTAAATACACTCTGATACGTGTTTAGAGCACAGGTTCACCTTTTATGAGCCTACACTCTAGGGTGCAGCCATAGCATGTGCAGAGACAGCAGTCACACCTGGACCTTGACAACTGGAGAAGACACCAATATTATAAATGGCACATGACAGGTGGTGGGGGGACCTGTCACAAATTTTGCATTAGAGCTTTAATTTATGCTTTTGGGTAGACTTGTATTTTGGTCATCTGCAATTTAATGGGGACCTTTATCTGTTATTTTAGTAAAGTGCTCATAATGGTGTAAAGAAATAGAAGAATTGATACTCAACCTCATCTACCCTCACCAAACTCCCAAAGTAGGTCTCCACTTACTGGTCCAGACTCAATACACATAAGAAATCAATGGCTGCATTGGTGACTTGCCTTTTCTTGTGTGTTGAGAGCAGACCAGACCCAGTCAGTGTTGGAAAGGCACCAGTGGGGGATCAGTGAAGGTGAGTATTGATTCATTTATTCTTTACAACACTGTAAACATTTTACTAAAAATGTTATCCCACTAGACAACCCCATTTAGGCTACTTTCACACTAGCGTTCGGGCGGATCCGTTCTGAACGGATCCGCTCATAATAATGCAGACGGAGGCTCCGTTCAGAACGGATCTGTCTGCATTAAAATGGCAAAAAAAAAGCTAAGTGTGAAAATAGCCTCGGACGGATCCGTCCAGACTTTCAATGTAAAGTCAATGGGGGACCGATCCGCTTGAAGATTGAGCCACATTGTGGCATCTTCAAACGGATCCGTCCCCATTGACTTACATTGTAAGTCTGGACGGATCCGCACGGATCCGCACGCCTCCGCACGGCCAGGCGGACACCCGAACGCTGCAAGCAGCGTTCAGCTGTCCGCCTGTCCGTGCGGAGGCGAGCGGAGGCTGAACACCGCCAGACTGATGCAGTCTGAGCGGATCCGCTCCATTCAGACTGCATCAGGGCTGGACGGCTGCGTTCGGGTCCGCTCGTGAGCCCCTTCAAACGGAGCTCACGAGCGGACACCCGAACGCTAGTGTGAAAGTAGCCTAAGTTGGTCTAGGGCAGCCTAAAAATCTTTTAGCTTCCTATGAAAACTGAGATGCATCAGAAACAACAAAGAGTTGGGACTCTATTTGGCATTTGTCGTTTTCATCACAAGACAAGTAGAGTCGCTTATTTTTTTATATGATTGGAGAAAAAGTTATCCCACTAGACAACCCCATTAAGTTGGTCTAGGGCAGTGAGGGCTAACATTGGCACTCCAGCTGTGGTAAAACTACAACTCCCAAGATGCCCCCCTTGCTTGGTTGCTCTCAGAACTCGAAAGAAATAAATGGAGCATGCTGGGAGTTGTAGTTTCACCACAGCTGGAGTGCCAAGGTTAGCCATCACTGGCCTAGGGCAACCTAAAAATCTTTAAGCTTCCTATGAAAATTGGGATGCATTAGATCCAGCGAAGAGTTGGGACTCTATTTGACATTTGTCGCTTTCATCACAAGACAAGAAGAGTTGCTTATTTGTTATGTGATTGGAGAAAATGTTGAATGCTTTACACAGTACTTTAACTATTTTATTTAACTGCATAGATGATAAAAAATATTTCTAGGTATTCCTCTGATTGCCCCCTTGACCAACCCTGGAAACAGTACAGTCGTGGCCAAAAGTTTTGAGAATTACATAAATATTGGAAATTGGAAAAGTTGCTGCTTAAGTTTTTATAATAGCAATTTGCATATACTCCAGAATGTTATGAAGAGTGATCAGATGAATTGCATAGTCCTTCTTTGCCATGAAAATTAACTTAATCCCCAAAAAACCTTTCCACTGCATTTCATTGCTGTCATTAAAGGACCTGCTGAGATCATTTCAGTAATCGTCTTCTTAACTCAGGTGAGAATGTTGACGAGCACAAGGCTGGAGATCATTATGTCAGACGGATTGGGTTAAAATGGCAGACTTGACCTGTTAAAAGGAGGGTGATGCTTGAAATCATTGTTCTTCCATTGTTAACCATGGTAACCTACAAAGAAACGCGTGCAGCCATCATTGCGTTGCATAAAAATGGCTTCACAGGCAAGGATATTGTGGCTACTAAGATTGCACCTCAATCAACAATTTATAGGATCATCAAGAACTTCAAGGAAAGAGGTTCAATTCTTGTTAAGAAGGCTTCAGGGCGTCCAAGAAAGTCCAGCAAGCGCCAGGATCCTCTCCTAAAGAGGATTCAGCTGCGGTATTGGAGTGCCACCAGTGCAGAGCTTGCTCAGGAATGGCAGCAGGCAGGTGTGAGCGCATCTGCACGCACAGTGAGGCGAAGACTTTTAGAAGATGGCCTGGTGTCAAGAAGGGCAGAAAAGAAGCCACTTCTCTCCAAAAAAACCCATCAGGGACAGATTGATCTTCTGCAGAAAATATGGTGAATGGACTGCTGAGGACTGGGGCAAAGTCATATTCTCCAATGAAGCCTCTTTCCGATTGTTTGGGACATCAGGAAAAAGGCTTGTCCGGAGAAGAAAAGGTGAGCGCTACCATCAGTCCTGTGTCATGCTAACAGTAAAGCATCCTGAGACCATTCATGTGTGGGGTTGCTTCTCATCCAAGGGAGTGGGCTCACTCACAATTTTGCCCAAAAACACAGCCATGAATAAAGAATGGTACCAAAACACCCTCCAACAGCAACTTCTTCCAACAATCCAACAACAGTTTGGTGAAGAACAATGCATTTCCCAGCACGATGGAGCACCGTGCCATAAGGCAAAAGTGATAACTAAGTGGCTCGGGGACCAAAACGTTGACATTTTGGGTCCATGGCCTGGATACTCCCCAGATCTTAATCCCATTGAGAACTTGTGGTCAATCCTCAAGAGGCGGGTGGACAAACAAAAACCCACTAATTCTGACAAACTCCAAGAAGTGATTATGAAAGAATGGGTTGCTATCAGTCAGGAATTGGCCCAGAAGTTGATTGAGAGCATGCCCAGTCGAATTGCAGAGGTCCTGAAAAAGAAGGGCCAACACTGCAAATGACTCTTTGCATAAATGTCATGTAATTGTCGATAAAAGCCTTTGAAACGTATGAAGTGCGTGTAATTATATTTCACTACATCACAGAAACAACTGAAACAAAGATCTAAAAGCAGTTTAGCAGCAAACTTTGTGAAAACTAATATTTGTGTCATTCTCAAAACATTTGGCCACCACTGTAGTACTGTTTAGACTGATAATAATTTGATAGCTATCACTACAGAATAATTAGCTGTTATTATTGACAGAACACAAGTGCAACAAATGGTTACATTAAAGCAGCCGCTCGGAATCTGAATACTCCACTGTAAGCATATTAGAAGGAACTTAGGTAAGAGATGCATACCTGGAAACAGGGACGTACAATCGGGCCCCATCACTGGGCCCCATAGCAAGAATCTGAATTGGACCCCCTAACCCCGCCCACTACCCACCCCTGGCCCAGCCCACTTCCTGTCCTGGCTCCTCCCCTGCCACACCCCCATTTGGAACTTTTTTTGCCTGCTTCCCACTACATTGCCATATTAAAGTACGACTTCTCCTGCAAAAAAGAAGCCCTCATACATCTACTGTATGTGAATGGAAAAATAAAAATGTTATGGCTCAAGGAATATAGGGAAGGAAAAAAAATGCGAAAACAAAAAAACCTCCGGTATCCTGATGGTTGAATGGGCTAGCTAACCCCTATTACGCCCCCCAAAATGCCCTGGCACCACATACAGATAATACTTATGCCCTGTGGGGGGCGGGTGCAGCCAATAGCAGGCCGCTTCGGAAATGAGCCTCCCTAGCGTCACCCGCGATGCTAGGGAGGCTCGTTTCCATCGTGGTCTGCTATTGACTGCCCCCCATGTCTCTGGTTGTTTTTATCTGCGTGACGGGAGGGAGGTAGTGGTGGCTGTGAGGGCATCAGGAGCAAGGAAGGTGCCAGGAAATGAGTCAAGTAAGTAATTTTGGGGGGCATTATAGGGGTTGGCAGGGGGGCATTATAGAGGTTGGATAACCCCTTTAACTCCTTGCTGCTGATGCTGAGTGTGCACATAGCAGCCAATCATAATCCCCCCCTTCACCAAAGGTGACTGATGTGCTAGTGTGGGGGGGGGGGGAAATATGATTGGTGGCTTTGTGCACACTCAGCATCAGCAGCACGGAGTTAAAGGGGTTATCCAACCCCTATATTGCCCCCAAAATGCCCGGGGGGGGGGGGTGAGGAGTAGAAGGAAAGCACACTGTTCTCCTAAATCCTCTATGAGCCTACAGGGGCCCCAAAACCCCACTGCTTGCTGCTGCCCTCCCCCTATCAAGAATATCCAACCATATATGAACTTTTTATTAAGTCTGCTGACTGCTGTCCTCTTACTGTGGCACACTGAGACAACAGTGTGTTTATTCTGTGTTCACTGTCCGGAGCGGTCCTTCAGTCTGGGCCGGGGGGGGGGGGGACTGCACTCACTGTCTGATGACTTGAGGCAGACATGAGCGCAGAGGATGCTACTCCGGGTGCGCGCCTCTGTGTGTGCTTGGGTGGCGCCTGCTCCTGCTGCCTGCCAGCGATACATTGGCCAATCAGGATCTTTGCGCTGCTAAATTCTATTTGGCCAGTGTGAAATTATGCAGCAGACGCAGTGCCTGGCTGGGAGGAAACCCAGATCATGGAGGACAGACAGGGAACAGGTGGGGATGGGGGTCCGAGGAAGAACACAAGTGGGGGGCCACGGGCTGCCTCAATGCCTTAAAGGGAACCTGTCACCTGGATTTTGGGTATAGCGCTGAGGACATGGGTTGCTAGATGGCCGCTAGCACATCTGCAATACCCAGTCCCCATAGCTCTGTGTGCTTTTATTGTGTAAAAAAAACGATTTGATACATATGCAAATTAACCTGAGATGAGTCAGAGCTTGAAAATATGACTCTTCTCTGGTCACACAAGTAAGTTATGACTCTTGTATGTTAATACTTATTGAATTCATCTGGAAATAAAATTAAAAGTGTAATTTATATGTTTAGGGTAACACAATGAACATTTAGAAACGGTCAGTGAGGGTAGCATAGTAGAGGTGACAGGTTCCCTTTAACTATGTGAATAAACTGTCTGTGCAGAGTACAGATAGGGGGCGTGGCCTTTCATGCACTCCAGGCCCCCCTGTGCCCCGGGTCCCATAGCAACGGCGAGGATCTGCCTTAATTTAAAAGTTATACATAATTATCTCGATACATAACTAAGTAAAAAACTATTGCACAAAAATCAGTCATTGGTAAAGGCAGCTATTAAATATATAACCCCTCAAGTTGGTTCAACATTGGTCTTTAGACTTTAAATACATTTTTTTAGGTTCAACCCATTGTCTTCCTATAATATATTAATGTGATAACATTCAGTATGTATGGCCTCTGTCTACATACAATACTTTGCAAAAATATCTAGGTGTAAGTTCAAATGTATATTGTAGAAGTTTAGTCGAATTACACCACTGTGCCTTGTTTATGATAAATGCATATCCTTAAGCAGGAAACAGTTTAATGTGCATTATGTGCCTGGTTTATCTGATTTCATTTAAGTATGGATTTTATGAATCCTGGCTAAAATCATAGAAGTGGAGATTATAATTAATGGAGCATGTTCTGCTGAGGAAAGACATAATTGCTGCAGAAGAAAATGTTTCTCTCTGATCATATGGTCATTAGAAATGTGGAATTTAAAGTAAAGAAATGATGAGAAGAAGTAATAAAAATCTAGGCAGTTAGAGATGAGAAAATAGATTTTTACAAATCAATCCGTTCATCAAACAGGAGTCTTGAGCAGAGAGGGGCAGTCCCCATTGCTCAAAAGTTTCCCCCCTTCCGCTTGATTGACCAAGCAACAACTGTGCATCCCCAGAAGTGTAGAGGCGCATGCACAGTCACTGCTCCAGTAGCAGCAGCAGAAGCTCAGCGCTTACACCATTACTCAGAGCAGCACCACAGGTGCAGGGAAAACAGGCCCATGGTGAGATATTGGCCCTGTCAATCAAGTGGAAAGAGGGAACCTCTTGATAAATAGTGATTGCCCCTCATTGCTCAAGAACTCTGATCAACGAATCAATTCGCTCATCGTGGACAAAATTGTTGGTACTTTTCCTTTAAAGAAAGAAAACCCCAAAATGATCACTAAATAATTTGAAACTGACAAAAGTAATAATAAAAGTTTACTGAAAATAAGCTAGTGAAAAACAGACATTGCTGTTGAATTGTGGTTCAACAAAATAATCAATAAAAAAAATTAAATTGGGCTGTAAAAGAATTTATGGAACCCCTAAAAAAGATTGAAAATAATTTGAACATAGAGACATGTTAAACTAAGGTGAGTCCTGTAATTAGTATCAAAAGTGTCTTCAAACTGCCTATTTAAAGGGTTAAAAGTAGTCACTGTGCTGTTTGGTATCATGGCGGGAACCACACTGAAGATGGACCAAAGAAAGCTAAGGAGAGAGTTGTCTCAGGAGAAAATGATAGACAAACATGTTAAAGGTAAAGGCTATAAGATCATCTCCAAACAGCTTGATGTTCCTGTTACTACAGTTGCACATAGTATTACAAACTTTAAGATCTATAGGACTGTAGCCAAACTCCCTGGACATGGCTACAAGAGGAAAATTGATGATAAATTGAAGAGATGGATAACACGAATGGTAATGAAAGAGCCCAGAACAACTTCCAAAGAGATTAGAGGTGAACTCCAGTGTAAAATCACACCATCTGTCACTGTCTTAGCCAAAGTGACAGGAGTAGAAAATGGTTAATGAGATGGGCCTGCCCACCCACGCCACAATCACAATTTTAAACCTGGTGTGAGCAGGGTGAAGTCGCAGATAGCGCCTGAAATACGTCTAATTTAGGCATACATCAGCTTAGTAAATGACCCCCATTGTACCTACTGTGAAACACGGAGGAGGCTCGGTTATGTTTCTGGCACAGGGTGTCTTGAATCTGTGCAGGATACAATGAAATCTGAAGACTATCCAGGTATTATGGAGCAAAATGTGCTGTCCAGTGTCAGAAAGCTTGGTTTCAGTCGCAGGTCATGGGTCCTCCAACAGGATAATGACCCAAAATATATATCATATATATATCGGATGAAAATGTTAAATGCTTTATTTCTAATGATAAAGGTCTGTGATCAGTCAGCTACACCGATCATTCATAGTTACATTCATAGTTATAGTTACATTTCCCCCAATGAATGATCATTTTGGTTGAAATTGTCCATTTTGATCAGGTTTAGACTAATGTGCATGGCCGCTTTTAGTTTACCGTGAGCAATCAGTGCTAGAAAACTGCTGCCATGGCAAATAGAAACATGCCATACATAAAATAATGGATATATGCTCATGACTCTTTTTTATTTAACTATGTCTGTTTGCCCTTGTTTTGGTAACCTCATCAAAATTGCTGTTTATGAAAAAAATCTTATTATGAACTACACAATGTATGATAATAGTCAGAAATCTTAATTTTTTTTATGAACCATAACTTCAAAAAAAGCCATATGCTATAGTCTATGATTTAGCTTTTAGATTAGATGCTATCTTGATGATCTGTTAAGGAAAATCATAGTATCAGAATAACAGAAATATGACTTTCATGTCTGACCTTTCTTATGAATACATGACAAGTGTAATCATTGAGTAGTCTGAAAGGTGCAATTATAAAGAGAAAAGTAGAGATACGATTAAATTAAATGAAGTCTATACTGTGAGATTGTTCTCTTAAGAAGCAGTATGACTGGAACAGATTTAGTGAATGGCTTGGCTGTTTAAATGATTAACGCATTTTTAAAATGCTCTTAACTTCAATCGGGGTGCTTCTAAACCAAGCTTTGGCTGACGGAAGACACAAAGGGGTTGTCTCATCATGGACAATGGGGACATATCACTAGGATATACCCCCATTATCTTATAGGTGTGGGTCCTACCGCTGGGACCCGCGCCTATATTGAGAACAAAGCCCCGCAAGTGAATGAGGGCGCACTGAGCATGAGCAGCCGCCCTCCATTCATTTTCTATGGGGCCGGCGAAAATAGTCGAGAGCCAGCTTGGTAGTGGCCAGACCGGAGTTCTCCAGCCACCACCTTGCGGGGCTCCGTTCTCGATATAGGTGTGGGACCCACACCTATAGGACAATGGGGGCATATCCTATCAGTCAGAAAAATGCATTGAAATGCTAGATCAGTCTTTCCGGTGTCATTTATTTGTTATCTTTTGCCTGATCAGTCAAAATGACTGAATAAAAGACATCGTGATGCATCCTGAACGGATTGCTTTCCATTCAGAATGCATGAGAATATACCTGATCAGTTCTTTTTCGACATTGAGCCCTTTTGACGGAATTCAGTGCCGGAAAAGAAAAACGCTAGTGTGAAAGTACCCTTAAAGAGCATCATTCAGCAGAATTAACCCTATTAAACCAGGGAATATACATGGTAGGATTGATCATGCTGAATAAAATGATACCTCATTTATGTTTCTCTGTTCTGCCTTTGCTGAGAAAAATAACTATAAATTTGTATAAATAAGTAAATTAGGTCTTCAGTGAATGGAGGGGTGTGCCCAAGCCCCCAAAGTTCCTTACTATGCACTTACAGCCACTCCTCCATCCCCTTGATTTATAGGGTCAGTAATCTTACCTGGTCCTGTAATCTCGTGCAACCAATGATGACGTTATCCTCTAACTGAAAGCAGAGTGTCCCGTCTTTTGGGTGGAAGACATCATCATTACTGCATGTTACTCAGGAGGTTTAATAGGGTTGACCCTGGAGACAAATACTCTTTAATATTATATCTACATTTTTCCCAGGATGAGAGGTTTATTTATACAGTATTATGGTTCAGTGTTGAACGGGTTCCTTGGGCCCTTCGAGGCCCTTCCGCTAAATCAACAATGATGTCTGATAGTTTTTAATCAAAGAAAAAGACTCTAATGGCAAGTAATTATCTCCAAAGGCAGCTCAAAATAGGCATTTTCTCCTGGACCTTTGGGGTCTACTATTGAATCTGAACCTAGGCCCACCTAGGAGCCTCTAGTTCTTCGTGGGGCCAGTCCAACCCTGGTATGGTTCTTTATATTATGATTCAAGACTTGCATTCTTGTTGAATATGGACCTACAGGGGACCACAGGGGATGGGAGGAAGATTAGAACAGTGGCAATATATGGAATGTTTTTAATATTATAAAGCATAATACATGCCATGGTGTGGTGTGTTTTTAAACAAGCTGTTTGTTAACACCGTCAACCAAGTGTTTACCCGTAGCTATGTATGCCATTGTCACTGTGATATTATTTACTATTGCTGTCACTGTGTTAAAGAGCTTTAAAGGTAGGGGGAGGGTTAAGAAAAAGAGAAATTAAAAAAGAGAGAAAGACAACAGAGAAAAAATCTTGATTCAAGTAGAATCGATTCGGAACCGAATCAAATTTTTAGCCCTTCTGCAATGTATGATAGTTCAAAGGAAATGATGAGCTGCTCATTTAGCTATTTCTTCTGACTAGCCTGTGGACTACTGTATAGCCAAACGTGCATGTTTGTTTCAGTAGGAAGAGGGAATGGGCCCCTGTCAGAAGCCTTTGTGCCTTATATCCTGCAGGAACACATTATCAATCTTGTTAAGCGCTAAATTGCCTTATACCAGTAGACTATTCTCTCATGTGCATGGCCAGCATTAGTTTTGTGCTTGCAATGAGGTGTACAGTTGGTGCATCCATTTCAACCACTCAAATGCTAATAGTAGTGTTGAGCAAAGCATTCAAAGCGGAATTCAGTCTGAAGTTTAGGAAAACTTAGATTTGGAACAAATCCACATTTCCTCACACTTCATGGTAACAAATCAATTTTTCCTAAAATGGTGGTTGCACGTGTTACAAAGTTAAAGTAAGAAGCCCGGGAACACAAGATCACCCATAATGCCATTCAGCCAACCAATTTGCAGATAGCCATCCCCTGTGATGTCACAGCCCTATAAAACCCTCATCCCACGCGGTCTCCATCATTGTCCTGTGAGAGCAGAATAGAGAGATGTTGCAAGTCCTCATGCACTGAAAATGATTAATAGAAGGCTATTGGAGAGGGAGAGAGCAGGGAGAGTGCAGGGAGACTTATTCTGAGTCAGATTTATTTATTCCTATATTTAATTAATTTTACATCAGCCGTAAATGTTATTCAATACCAATAAGATGGAAGCCTTTATTATTCTACTGCCAGCGTGCCAACCAATACCATCCAGTCTGCATCGTTTGCTGGTCTTACTTCTTAAAAATCATCCTTCAAAGTCTTCATGTCCTAGAAAAGTCAGCAAGATGCAGAGAGAGTAGGAGCTGGAATGTCCTGATGACATATTCTAATCGATACTAAATGATACGGAAAAGGAGGAAAAGCAGATGGCAGAAGAAGGGCTCCCACCTGTAGGGCAGGAGAGCACTGGGGGTGGAGAAGTGGGTATGCCAGAGCTGATTAATATTCTGTGTTTACTGTCAAATAACCTGCAAGAGATTGCAGACAGGAACAGCAATAATATGCATATTGTGCCCCCACCTAACCAGCCAAACCTCATACCAGCAACAGCCACTGTTTAAAGGTACCGCAGGGCCATGAACAATGAAGGACTATACAGTGCGATCTTCATTATTAAGTAAAAGGCAGCTGTGGGCAAATCGACCCTGCGTTTCTTCACTGCAGCATGGCCGCAACCCACCCACAGTACGGCCACTCTGTGTCAAATTAATTAGCAACGAATCAAGTTTATTGGTTAACTTCAGCGAAGATGCCGAATCAAATTTTTCAAAACTTCGCTCATCTCTAGCTAAGTGGAAAAAATGACATCTTTGTGGCACCATCTTCTGCACCATCTACTTAAAAATATTATTTGTTCCATTTTTCCCATTACCCAGCCAGCTGCGCTTGATCTTCTGCACAGAAAGAGTTAAATGATAAAATCACCCTGGACAAACATTCACAGTTTATTTTCCTTGGAACAAACCTTGGCGTTGTGTATTTACCAATGCTGGTAAAAGTACAATGCATTAATCTACAGCGCTGCTAATTAATGTACCTAATGTACACGGTATACAGCCAAGACCTGAAACTAAAGTAAACATTGTTTCCCACCTTTTTGGCTGCTGTGAATAAAAACTGCTGCTGCCTGAGCTGAAGTCCTGCCAAGAGTGTTTAACAAATTCATTTTCTTCTGTGCCACGACTTGATGTGTAATATTAATCCCTTCAGGGAGCGGACAATGGATGAGAGACAGCTGAACAGTTGACTTTACATTTTTCTAAGAAGCAGATATGTAGACACACAGTAATGTCTTGAATGATGTTTAATATTTTAAATCTGGCTCTTTCATTACTCATTCCTTCAGATAACATTATCTAGAGTTTTTTTATTTTTCAAGTATTTCTACATTTCCTAAATATAGAACCACTATAGATCCTAGAATAATCCAACAGGAACACTCAAAATGTATAAATGCCTTCAAAAAGAATGAGTGAAAACTATTTCCTAATATACTAATACATTTTTATTAATCATGATTAAAAAGACAAATCAAATACAACATAATGGTGGGGAATCCAACAAAATAGCACTGCATGACAACACATACCCGTCTTGTATAGGTACAGCAAAATATACAACCGCCCAAAAGCCAAAAAACCTACATTCAGAATTAATTCACGTGTGAATAATGGGAGTGGACGCCTCCAGAAGAAGCCTAAACGTGAAACGTGCACAGAGGGGATAGCGGCCGCATCGCCATCCATATCCTGGTATGTTATTATTCAGATACCTCTGTACATTAGTCACGCACTTTGCACTTTACCTACAATTTATTCAGTGTTAGTATCCGCAGTACGGCGAATTATGTAGGATTAGATACAGTCCTGAGGTGGTGTTTTTTTTGCCCTTCTGCTTAGCATCATGCATTTATCCCATTATTCACACGTGAATTAGTTCTGAATGTAGGTTTTTTGGCTTTTGGACGGTTGTATATTTTGCTGTACCTATACAAGACGGGTATGTGTTGTCATGCAGTGCTATTTTATTGGATTCCCCACCATTATGTTGTATTTGATTTGTCTTTTTAATCATGATTAATAAAAATTGATTAGTATATTAGGAAATAGTTTTCACTCATTCTTTTTGAAGGCATTTCCTAAATATAGCATATTCTAGTTTACATAAGTGCCTCAGCTAGCACTTGTGTCCATACTGGATCTTGAGATTATATTTTAGTGATAATCCTGGAGATTGATTGATAACTACTAGACACATTGGACATCTTGTTTCAGACACTGGTGTTAGTAAAACAGTGGCAAATATATTAAGAAAGTAATACATTAGTCGCATCTTTTGCTGTCCATGTGCCAGATAAGAGCACCAGCCAAGAGCTGGAGTAGATTTCTGATGTAATGTGCCCGGGATGTTTGGCGGACATGTTGATAAGTTGGGCCGCAGGGCTCACATTTGCTCACTTTTTGCAGTGTAAAAACTGTAATTGCACCTAAATATAGCAGCAGTGGCGTTTAAAAAGTTGTAAACCAATTGTGTGCTACTTTTTTACACCAGAAAACTGGCATAGGGGCATAGAAATTGACCCCGATTTATTCACTTCAAAACCCTGCATCCAAACTTCCGCAATAGACAGGGTCACAACCAACACTGCAGCCAATGACTGTCCGTAATGGTGAAGTCTCCCCAAGCAGCATGTGACCAAGCCAGTCATTGGATACAGCGGCATATGTGACCTCATCCATGCCGAAAGTTTACATGTGGAGACCGAAGTGTAGTGAAGACAGCGGTGGACTTATGGAACCAAGCAGGTAAGTATGTTACCTTCGACGGCTTCTGCTTGGTGACCGGTATTTAAATAACTATATGACATGGACAACCTTTTTAATCCTACAGTTAATTTAACCTCTTCCTGATATCAACAGTACATGTACGGCGAATATCAGGTCTTTAAAAAGGCGCCCTCTCTGGGTGCCAGCTGTTTCATTCAGCAGGCACCCTCAGCTAATTTGCGGTAATGCCAACCGCAGACATTTAACCCCTCAGATGTCATGGTCAAATGTGACTACAGTGTCTGAGAAGGCTAAAATCAGTCTCACTTTCCCCGGCAGAGATTGAGGAAAGTGCCCTGTTCTAATATTGAGCTGGAACCTATACTAAGCCTCCAGGCTCATAATTAGTATATCCCAGTTGAGGCCAGCAAGTGGCAGCTCTGAACTGGATATAGTAATTTCTGTATAGATTAATGGAGCAAATTCCATTAGTCTGTACAAGTTGTAATCTGATGATCGGAAGCAGTGGACAACTTGGGGACCTAACCAAAATTTTTTATTTTTTTTAAAGTTTAAAAAATAAAAAAAATATATACAGTACAGACCAAAAGTTTGGACACACCTTCTCATTCAAAGAGTTTTCTTTATTTTCATGACTATGGAAATTGTAGATTCACACTGAAGGCATCAAAACTATGAATTAACACATGTGGAATTATATACATAACAAAAAAGTGTGAAACAACTGAAAATATGTCATATTCTAGGTTCTTCAAAGTAGCCACCTTTTTGCTTTGATTACTGCTTTGCACACTCTTGGCATTCTCTTAATGAGCTTCAATAGCTAGTCACCTGGAATGGTCTTCCAACAGTCTTGAAGGAGTTCCCAGAGATGCTTAGCACTTGTTGGCCCTTTTGCCTTTACTCTGCGGCCCTTTTGCCTTTACTCTGCGGTCCAGCTCACCTCAAACCATCTCGATTGGTTCAGGTCCGGTGACTGTGGAGGCCAGGTCATCTGGCGCAGCACCCCATCACTCTCCTTCTATTCAAATAGCCCTTACACAGCCTGGAGGTGTGTTTGGGGTCATTGTCCTGTTGAAAAATAAATGATGGTCCAACTAAACGCAAACCGGATGGAATAGCATGCCGCTGCAAGATGCTATGGTAGCCATGCTGGTTCAGTATGCCTTCAATTTTGAATAAATCCCCAACAGTGTCACCAGCAAAGCACCCCCACACCATCACACCTCCTCCTCCATGCTTCACGGTGGGAACCAGGCATGTAGAGTCCATCCGTTCACCTTTTCTGTGTCGCACAAAGACACGGTGGTTGGAACCAAAGATCTCAAATTTGGACTCACCAGACCAAAGCACAGATTTCCACTGGTCTAAAGTCCGTTCCTTGTGTTCTTTAGCCCAAACAAGTCTCTTCTGCTTGTTGCCTGTCCTTAGCAGTGGTTTTCTAGCAGATATTCTACCATGAAGGCCTGATTCACACAGTCTCCTCTTAACAGTTGTTCTAGAGATGTGTCTGCTGCTAGAACTCTGTGTGGCATTGACCTGGTCTCTAATCTGAGCTGCTGTTAACCTGCGATTTCTGAGGCTGGTGACTCGGATGAACTTATCCTCCGCAGCAGAGGTGACTCTTGGTCTTCCTTTCCTGGGGCGGTCCGCATGTGAGCCAGTTTCTTTGTATCGCTTGATGGTTTTTGTGACTGCACTTGGGGACACTTTCAAAGTTTCCCCAATTTTTCGGACTGACTGACCTTCATTTCTTAAAGTAATGATGGCCACTCGTTTTTCTTTACTTAGCTGCTTTTTTCTTGCCATAATACAAATTCTAACAGTCTATTCAGTAGGACTATCAGCTGTGTATCCACCTGACTTCTCCACAACGCAACTGATGGTCCCAACCCCATTTATAAGGCAAGAGATCCCACTTATTAAACCTGACAGGGCACACTGTGAAGTGAAAACCATTTCAGGTGACTACCTCTTGAAGCTCATCAAGAGAATGCCAAGAGTGTGCAAAGCAGTAATCAAAGCAAAAGGTGGCTACTTTGAAGAACCTAGAATATGACATATTTTCTGTTGGTTCACACTTTTTTGTTATGTATATAATTCCACATGTGTTAATTCATAGTTTTGATGCCTTCAGTGTGAATCTACAATTTTCATAGTCATGAAAATAAAGAAAACTCTTTGAATGAGAAGGTGTGTCCAAACTTTTGGTCTGTACTGTATATAAAAATTATAAATTACCCCCCTTTCCTCAAAATCAAAATTAAGAATTAACAAAAAAATAACATCATGTGCATTGCTGCGAAAATGCCCATACTATTAAAATATAAAAAAGTTATCCCATACTGTGAATGGCGTAATGGACAAAAAATTAAAATAGCCGATTTGCATTTTTTTCATCTCCAAAGAAAATTGAATAAAAAATGATCCAAAAGTCAAATACACATTATCAAAAACTACAGCTCGTCCTACACATCTCCGTAGATATAACTATAAAAAAGTTATGGGGGTCAGACTATGGCGCTGAAAAGTAATATATTTATTTTTCAAAAGTTTTTTTTTTCAGCATTAAAACACAAGAAAAACTATACATATGTGGTATCACTGGATTTGACCGTATATAAAAAAAACCCCATAAAACTTAGGTTTTTTTTGTTCAAATTCCATCCCAATTAGATTTTTTTTTCCCACTACACCTTATGCAATATTAAATGGTAGCATTAAAGAGTACAACTTGTCCCGCAAAAAACAATAAAAGTTCTGGCTCTGGGAAGGCAGGGAGCGAAAAAAAGAAAACGCACAAAATGGAAAATCGTCACATCAGGAAAGGATTAATGTAATCTTAAAACAAAATGTGCATTGCACTAAGCTGACCAATAGAAACACTATATAACTGCCAATAGTAGAAACAAAACTATTGTTTTATATATGCAATACATCTAATAACTAAAGAAAAGTGTTGAAAAGATTGCAGCACAAATAACCTTTGCGCCGCAATCTGCGACAGATATATGCTAAAAAAGTGGCGTATATCTATTAGTAAATGACCCCCATAGTGTTTTATTCATAGGCATGTATGTATCATACCTCCAGGGTGCACAGGACAACACACTTATCATGGTGTTTCGCCCCAATGCATTTATTTGGGCACAGTAGTTCTTTTTTAATGTTTTAGCCTGCTTGGTATGTGTCCTTATGTGAAAATGGTGTTACTTTATTCATTATTTGGTATAGTAATTGCATTAATAAAGGCTACATATCATGCACCATCTGTCCGCCTTATCCCATTAATTCTCTAATGCCTCATGCAAATATAAAGCTCTAGGGTACTGTTTGTTGGAGTGTTATTCATCTTGAGGAAAATGCTTCCAAAAAAACAACATGCATCTGTATTGAATCCAACAGAAAAAACCCTCAATATAACTTTATGAAATTAGAGGCATATAGAGGTACAATAGAGGCACCATGCAATTTCTACAGGTCTGTGGTAGTTTGGCAGTATTAAAGGTGTTGTCTAGTCAACAACCCCTGGGGTCCAAACCTGTGTGACATAAGATAAAAAAACACCACTCCCTTTGGTTCCGTTGCTGCTCCATTCCCGATTGCTACCGGTCCCTTTCAGTACCAGGAAGTGGCTTCTTCCCATGACCACCGGGGCCAACAGCTGTGAAGTATCGCTGAAGCCAATGTTACTGTTAAGGCCACTGTCAGACTATACAAGTACACATCCATTTTACAAGAGTAAGTAAGGTAAGGGTAAAAACCATTTGGCAATTCATTCATACATTTCCAAGATAAATAACAAAGGAACAGTACAATGCAAATTTCTAAGAATTTCCATGGGGAATGCAAGCATTTAAAGAAAGCCGACAGGTTCCCTTTAACAGATGCCATGATGAATCTAGCAATTAATGGTATATAATTGATCGAGGAATTGTCTCTTTTTTCAAAATAGTGCGACAGACTTATTCTGACATGTCAGGAAGAAATAGAACCTGATGGGCTGAAGCCATGACTTGAGAATGATCACCAACGATACAGCATTGGACAAAGGTGACAAAAGTGAAATAATTCCTGAGAAAATTGTGGCATATTACCAGAAAAGTATAAAGCACTTTAAAAACCTGCAACACACCAAGTACCTTTATACACTATTATTCACTGCCGACAAGAAACTAGAAGATATCTTCTCTTCTTTAGTCTCAGGCAATCAGTGTATTCAAGGTCTTCTCTGTTACTTCTAGTTCTCAATCTGTTTGCAATTTACAAACAGATTATGGACCACTGGCCTAGATCATTTTCACACTATTATTTTAGAGTAAGTAAGTAATCTCAGCAAAATCTTCAGATTCTGACAAAAGTCAAATATTTAAAATATATGCTCTTTGATGTTTTTCAACATCAAAGTTGAGCTAAGTGGGGTTACATACTATGATTACAGCTTTAACACAGATCAAGGATGAGCAAATCCCATTTACAACATATAAAGGATTATGTTTTATGTAAATTATAAAGGGGTAAAGCTGGATGAATTGAACAACAAAAAGATGAGAGGAATTACTTAGTGCAGTGCTATGACAAATGACTTTTCAGAAAGTTACGTTGGTAAAACCTCTTCCCCCAAGTGTGTTAGCTTCTTGTGATGCGAATTATTATACACAATATATAGTAGTATGAATGATAAAAACCACTCCATACAAAACCCAGGGGACCTTGGCCAAGCCCTAGTCTACCATGGTATATTCTATGCCCATTTTACAAAATATAGGTTTACTTGCTTTTTGCCAAGGTAATAGTATAGTCCCTAGCAGAGGCCTTTCAAGCAGAGGTCTCAAACTCGGATAGACATATGGGCCACACATCCAGTTGATGTGCTGCGTTCAATTAAAAAAGAATAGAAAATTATTGCTCATGAATTTTTTTATTTGAACTACTGTAATGACACTACATTACTATAATAATAAAGCTAGTTTTACGATAAACGTTATGAGTTTACTTGACGTATTTTAACAATGCTATGCAAATAGCATCACTCCCTTCAGCTGCTCCAACATACAGTTCCATGTAAACAGCATCACTCATCTCCCTTCAGCCTGTTCCAAAATACAGTCCCATGTAAATAACATCATTCCGCTCCCTTTAACTGATCCAACATGCAGTCCCATGTAAATAGCATCACTCCTCTCCCTTCAGCCCTTTCCAAATTACAGTCCCATGTAAATAACATAATTCCGCTCCCTTCAACTGATCCAATGTACAGTCCCATGTAAATAGCATCCCTCCTCTCCCTTCAGCCCTTTCCAAATTACAGTCCCATGTACATAACATAATTCCGCTCCCTTCAACTGATCCAATGTACAGTCCCATGTAAATAGCATCCCTCCTCTCCCTTCAGCCCTTTCCAAATTACAGTCCCATGTAAATAACATCATTCCTGTCCCTTCAACCAATCCAACATACAGTCCCATGTAAATGGCATCACTCCCCTCCCTAGAAATACAAGAGATGTACATTTATAAATGACAGGTTTTACAGAATTATTTTATCACAAAACTTTAGATCACTCTGCTCAGCTCCTCCTGCTCTATTACATGCTGCCTGCAGACTGCATTGCATTTTTTGGTGACAGATATTCTTTACTGGCCAAACCCAAAATTCTATGTATATGTTGGTAGCCAAACAATCCCCTTACAGGGTTAAAAAGGATGATATGTTGGATATATGTGTATTCTTTGTTACCCTACGAGGTATGTGGCATCAGCCCATTTCCCTCTCCTCTCACCTATTTAGGCCCCTTTAGTGCAGGGTTTCACCTTAGGGCCTACCAACCACTGGAAACCTCTGACAGGTCCCTGTGCCATGTTAAAAGCGCATGTGCACTTTAAGGACCATAGAAAGAGTCCCATACTATAGATGACACAGAATGTTCTCCAGCAGCTTAAAGAAAAACATGCTAATAAGTAACTAAGGAATTATTTCTAACCGTGTTACTTCACTGCAAAGTGGAAAAAGAAATGGTAAAGCATCTGGATAGGAGTATAAAGCTATCCAACAACAGTTAAAGCATGAGGTAGGATTTTCCACTATAGAGTTAAATTGATCCCTCTGTATTAAGATTACACATTCAGAATTCTGAAAAGCTTGGACCTATCTTAATTTCAAGCTCTATTACTTGTAACTAGATAAGCCTGAGCAACTGAAAACTGTTTTCTACTATAGTGGAAGGCATTCGCACTTAGCAAAAGGCCATGTTTCTATCACCAGTTCATAGCTGCCATTGCCTAATGTTCCGAGTCTGGCATCATTTCCATATTTTGGAAGTATGCAATGCACCAACCAGAACTTACAGCAAAAATAAGCTATGAATTTTATAAATATGCCACAAATAAGAAAACGTTTTCTCACAAGTATACTAATGTCATCAAGAAAAGGAAAAGTTTTGTACGTGTAATGCCGGTGATCTCTGTCCACCGGCATCTCCTCTCTCCTTGTGGTCATGGCGGTTAAGGGTAATCACTCCACCTGATGCATTATGTTCATTGCCACTCACACTCATCCATGCCTCCTTACCTCAGTTCTGGCTGGCACACACTCCCATAAGGGACATGCACACTCATTCCGGCTCTTCAAGGGCCAATGCACATACTAATGTGTTCCCAGCTGATGACAGCATTCCCTGGGGATACTGTATATGGCACTAGAGATGAGAAAATTGATTCTAACTAATTGATTTGTGTCATCGGCAGGGCTTCTTCATCTGTGAGGGGCTGTCCCCAAAGGTGAAGAAGCCTCCACCTGACACATGATTGACAGAGACAGACATTTATTCTGTCTGCGCTGACAGAAAATTGTCAGGGCCAGGCTAAATGTCCGTCTCTGTCAATCTTGGGGCAGGTGGACACTTCTTTACCTGTGGGGTCAGCCCTTAACAGGTGAAGAGGCCCTGCTGATGAAAAGAATTGATTCATTAAAATCGATTCACTCATCTCTATATGGCACCTTCCCCTCTGAAAAGGTGTGTGAGCAAAAGGTTTCTACCGTATCTAGTTCCTGCAAAGGTGTGCCACAATTGTGCGTTATGACCTTCTGTGCCTTAACGCTACCTGATAACCATTTTGACCCCATGCTGTCTGTCCCGGTCTCTGGTTATTATTTTGACTCTGTGCTGCCTGTCCTGATCAATTCCCTTTTTACTGTATTGCATGAACACTGCCTGTCCTGACCTCAGCCAACCCTCTGACCAAGCTTCTACTTGTCCCTTTGGTCAAGCTGACTGGTGTCTCCAGACCTGCCTGGGTCTGCAGCCTCTGAGTAGACCAAAACTAAATCCTTTCAGTGGCACAGTGGGTCCACACCTGCTGCATTACAGTAACATAAAACATTTGTAAGAAAAAAGTACTGCCAAAAGAGGGCTGTTTTGGTTTCAATATAAAAAGACCATATGTACTGCAGCTATAAGAGTAGGACCATATAGGAATATTTTCCGCAGCAAAATTATCACAGCGTTTTTGTTGCAATCTAGCAAATAATCCCTGACAAAATATTTCAAATCTGTTGCAGATTTTGCTGAATTCACCCTATTTATTACAAAGGGTGAAATAAAATGGTGAAAATTCTTGCTTACATTAATTTTTTATACTACGTGTGGATAAAATTTGGTAAAATGTCTTCCATTTTGCTGCTGGTTAACCACCTTCCTCAGGGGAATAACATGATTCAATAATGGCAGAATACAGGAACATTCTACTCATTAAGGATTCTGCACAGGAATTATACAGTGATGTCACAATACAGAGGTAATGCTCACAGTGATGCAATAATGGTGGGATAATGTGCCCAGTGATGTCACAGCTACTCAGTGCTGATACAGAGCAGGACTCATACAGACTGAAGTCACAGTACAGGCATAAAGCACACTATGATATTGTAGCACAGGAATAACACATACAGACGTGGACAAAATTGTTGGTACCCTTTGGTCAATGAAAGAAAAAGTCACAATGGTCACAGAAATAACTTTAATCTGACAAAAGTAATAATAAATTAAAATTCTATAAATGTTAACCAATGAAAGTCAGACATTGTTTTTCAACCATGCTTCAACAGAATTATGTAAAAAAATAAACTCATGAAACAGGCATGGACAAAAATGATGGTACCCCTAACTTAATATTTTGTTGCGCAACCTTTTGAGGCAATCACTGCAATCAAACGCTTCCTGTAACTGTCAATGAGACATCTGCACCTCTCAGCAGGTATTTTGGCCCACTCCTCATGAGCAAACTGCTCCAGTTGTGTCCGGTTTGAAGGGTGCCTTTTCCAGACTGCATGTTTCAGCTCCTTCCAAAGATGCTCAATAGGATTGAGGTCAGGGCTCATAGAAGGCCACTTTAGAATAGTCCAATTTTTTCCTCTTAGCCATTCTTGGGTGTTTTTAGCGGTGTGTTTTGGGTCATTGTCCTGTTGCAAGACCCATGACCTGCGACTGAGACCAAGCTTTCTGACACTGGCTAGTACATTTCTCTCTAGAATTCCTTGATAGTCTTGAGATTTCATTGTACCCTGCACAGATTCAAGACACCCTGTGCCAGACGCAGCAAAGCAGCCCCAGAACATAACAGAGCCTCCTCCATGTTTCACAGTAGGGACAGTGTTCTTTTCTTGATATGCTTCATTTTTTCGTCTGTGAACATACAGCTGATGTGCCTTGGCAAAAACTTCGATTTTTGTCTCATCTGTCCACAGGACATTCTCCCAGAAGCTTTGTGGCTTGTCAACATGTAGTTTGGCATATTCCAGTCTTGCTTTTTTATGATTCGTTTTCAACAATGGTGTCCTCCTTGGTCGTCTCCCATGTAGTCCACTTTGGCTCAAACAACGACGGATGGTGCGATCTGACACTGATGTTCCTTGAGCATGAAGTTCACCTTGAATCTCTTTAGAAGTCTTTCTAGGCTCTTTTGTTACCATTCGGATTATCCGTCTCTTAGATTTGTCATCAATTTTCCTCCTGCGGCCACGTCCAGGGAGGTTGGCTACAGTCCCATGGATCTTAAACTTATGAATAATATGTGCAACTGTACTCACAGGAACATCTAGTTGCTTGGAGATGGTCTTATAGCCTTTACCTTTAACATGCTTGTCTATAATTTTCTTTCTGATCTCTTGAGACAGCTCTTTCCTTTGCTTCCTCTGGTCCATGTCGAGTGTGGTACACACCATATCACCAAACAACACAGTGATTACCTGGAGCCATATATATAGGCCCAATGGCTGATTACAAGGTTGTAGACACCTGTGATGCTAATTAGTGGACACACCTTGAATTAACATGTCCCTTTGGTCACATTATGTTCTGTGTTTTCTAGGGGTACCATCATTTTTGTCCATGCCTGTTTCATGAGTTTATTTTTTTACATAATTCTGTTGAAGCATGGTTGAAAAACAATGTCTGACTTTCATTGGTTAACATTTATAGAATTTTAATTTATTATTACTTTTGTCAGATTAAAGTTATTTCTGTGACCATTGTGACTTTTTCTTTCATTGACCAAAGGGTACCAACAATTTTGTCCACGTCTGTACATACCATTATGTACCTGTTTCGTAACAGCACAGTAAAAAAAAACATGTAATGATGACACATATAGGTATAATGCCTACATGATACAGGAATAATATAGGGATGTCACAACACAGGAATAAACAAACAATTATGTTTTAGAGAAAGCATAAGGCATGCAGTAGGGGTAACCAATTTTTCATGCCACCCTACACACACTTCATTACTAAGTGCACCATTAGTTGTTAGGCCCTATAGCAGCTGTTATGCTGGCTACCATAGTAGTTATGCCCATGCCTGTCCTGTATCCAACGCCAAATACTGCACCATCCCTATTCTCCATGTCTCCTCTATAGCGCATCAGGTTGCTACGGAAACCCGGTGTGCTCTGATGACATCACACTGCTGGGTTTTTAAACAAGGCACTGCAGCAGGACACTGGCTGATTACTCAGGAAGTATTCCTGGCACTCCTGCTGTCTGTTCCCCACTACAGGTCAGCTCCACTGTTCCAACTCTAATTCAGAAGAAAATGTGCCCTCTATATAAAAAGGAAAAGCAATACCACAAATGTGCAAAGAAATACTGTAACCTAGATATATCAGCCAAAATGTTTCATAGATGAATGATGAATTAATTGATGAATGATATCAAGGACAAAATAAAAAACTGATTTAGACATATAAGGTACTAGTTACATCTTATACTAGACATGTAACAATCGACAGCAGGAATTTAGTAGGTAAAGTAAGTTCTATAGGCTTGGAAGGTATAGTTTGTAATTGGATTGAAAACTGGCTGAAGAACCGTGCCCAGAGAGTTGTGTTCAATGATTCCTATTCAGAATGGTCCCGGGGTATAAGTGGTGTACCCCAAGGTTCAGTGCTGAGTCTTCTATTATTTAATTTATTCATTAATGATATCGAGGACGAGATTAATAGCACCATTGCTATTTTTGCAGAAGATAATAAGCTATGTAGAACTGTACAGTCTATGGAAGATGTCCATATACTACAAACTGACTTGAACACTCTGAGTGATTGGTCATCAACTTGGCAAATGAGGCTCAATGTGGACAAATGTAAAGTTATGCATATTGGTAATAATAATCTCTGTGCTTCATATGTCCTAGGTGATGTAACAGTGGGAGAGTCACTTGTAGAGAAAGATTTGGGTGTCCTTGTAGATCATAAATAACAGCATACAATGTCAATCAGCTGCTTCTAAGGCTAAGGTATAAGCAGTAGAAAGAGTGAAGTGCTTATGCCGCTGTACAGAACACTGGTGAGACCTCACTTGGAGTATTGTGCGCAGTACTGGAGGCCATATCTCCAGAAGGATATAGATACTCTAGAGAGAGTTCAGAGAAGAGCTACTAAACTAGTACATGGATTGCAGGATAAAACTTACCAGGAAAGACTAAAGGACCTTAACATGTATAGCTTGGAAGAAAGACGAGACAGAGGGGATATGATAGAAACTTTTAAATACATAAAGGGAATCAACTCGGTAAAGGAGGAGAGCATATTTAAAAGAAGAAAAACTACCACAAGAGGACACAGTTTTAAATTAGAGGGGCAAAAGGTTTAAAAGTAATATCAGGAAGTATTACTTTACTGAGAGAGTAGTGGATGCATGGAATAGCCTTCCTGCAGAAGTGGCAGCGGCAAATACAGTGAAGGAGTTTAAGCATGCATGGGATAGGCATAAGGCTATCCTTCATATAAGATAGGGCCAGGGGCTATCCATAGTATTCAGTATATTGGGCAGACTAGATGGGCCAAATGGTTCTTATCTGCCGACACATTCTATGTTTCTATGTTACCAGGATATTGTCATGCATTAAACGAGGCATGGACTCACGGGGCAGGGATGTAATATTACCACTTTACAAAGTGTTGGTGCGGCCTCATCTTAAATATGCAGTTCAGTTCTGGGCACCAGTCCATAAAAAGGTCGCACTGCAGCTGGAAAAAGTACAGAGGAGAGCGACTAAGGCTACTTTCACACTCGCGTTTTGGCTTTCGGTTTGTGAGAGCCGTTCAGGGCTCTCACAAGCGGTCCAAAACGGATCAGTTTTGCCCTAATGCATTCTGAATAGAAAAGGATCCACTAAGAATGCATCAGTCTGCAGCGTTTTGCTGTCCGCTTGACGAAACTGAGCCAAACGGATCCGTCCTGGCACACAATGTAAGTTAATGGGGAGGATCTGACACAATCTGGCACAATAGAAAACGGATCCATCTCCCATCTGACTTTCAATGGAGTTCATGAGGGATCCGTCTTGGCTATGTTACAGATAATACAAACTGATCCATTCATGACGGATGTACACGGTTGTATTATTGTAACGGATCCGTTTTTGCAGATCCATGACGGATCCGCCCAAAACATGAGTGTGAAAGTAGCCTAAACTGATAAGGGGCATGGAGTGTCTTAGTTATGAAGAAAGATTTAAATAATTTAATTTATTTAGTCTTGAGAAGAGACGTCTGAGAGGGGACATGATTAACCTATACAAATATATAAATAGGCCATACAAAAAATACGGTGTTCCATGTAAAATGCCCTCAAAAGACAAGGGGGCACTGCCTCCGACTGGAGAAGAAAAAGTTCAGTCTCCAAAAGCGCCAAAGCTTTTTTACTGTATGGAATAGACTATCTCCGGAACAGAGGACAGTTTTAAAAAGGACTGAGATTACCGTAATTCTTAAAAGTAAAAAACATTAATGCTTATGAAAACGTGTAGAAATCTAAGTCTCATTTCCTTCTGGGATTCGCGTCCCCACCTATCCCTTGGTTGAACTTGATGGACCTATGTCTTTTTTTAACCATATGTAACACTTTATGAGGATATTCCACAAGTAAAATATCAATATCATATTAGATCAGTGGGGATCCAACTCCTGACACCCCCGCCAATCATCCGAGGAGGCCACTGTACTTCGGAGAGTGGTACTATTTCTCCTTGTGGAGAGCGCCATAGCTGGCACAGGGAGACTTATACGTCTGGCAATGCTCCCTGAGAAAAAGGACATGCAGAGATATGGAGGAGAGTAAATCTATATATCTTATTAGTACATGCAATATGCTTTTTCATGTTTTTTACACAAGCTGAATTCTGTTGAAATAAATTCTTTGAACGTATTTTAATGCATTTTGTGTTCACTGGAGCTAAGAAATAGTAGCTGGCATATGAGAGATGCAGCTAAATAACTAAATATCCGTTACTAGGTAACAAGCACTCAAGGGCACTGTACCATTAAGAGTTCCGAAACCCAACTTAGTTTGTCTATAACTAGAAATATTTTCTGTTAAGCAAGGGTAAGGATTGATTATTAATTAGCTAATATATACTTGGTAAAAATGCCTTGTGGTCACACAAGCAGTTTCCTCATACTTGAGCAAATGGGTCCCCATGGCAACACGGTTGTGTTTACAGTGAAGGGCCTTTGTCTCCGGATAACAGAGCGATGATGTCACTAATGTCTAATTATATGTTATCCTGTCAACATACTCTACAAGCTAAAAAGCATAATTATAATAATAACCCCCAAAACACCATAAAAGTAGAAGTGTGTCAATATTGGAAATAAACCAAGACCAAAAAGGCATGCTTTCCATTTGTAAGGAATTCATACAGAAAACAATTAAAACACTCAAAAGTACATTTATTTGTTTTAGAATGTGTTTAACACACATATTGTTCTTGTTTGGTACTATCTTTTACGCTGGGTTCAGACCTGAGCGTTCTGAAACGAGCGCTCTGTATGCGCGATTGTACGGGCGTTTACAATCGCGCATACAGAGACAGGCGTGCACACATTGTTGCGCGTTCCCGAATATCTATGTGCGGGAACGCGCGACAAACGCCCCAAAAAAAGCTCAAGCACTTGTTTGAGCGTCGGGCGTTTTACAGCGCGATCGTACGCGCTGTAAAACGCCCAGGTGAGAACCATTCCCATAGGGAATCATTGGTTCTTGCCTGTTGAGCGTTTTACAGCGCGTAGGAACGCGCTGTAAAACGCTCAGGTCTGAACCCAGCCTTAGTTGGCCCTTATTAAAGCATTCCAGGTTACTAATGGCGAGAGAAGCAGCAGAAAACCATTTTCATGCACAAATTAAGAGAAGTTCTCCATTGTCTTCAGAAACAAATTTCTCAGAGTTTCTCCAGATACCCAAATTGCCTATTTTGTTTTAGTAAAGAGGAGGCTTAGGTCACGTTCATATGAACGTTCACAGATTCAGTTGTTCTGCTCTGTTAGAATTGCAGAATGACGAAAATAATCAAAGTGACACATTCAGCACTTAACTGAAATGAACGGAGTCGGACAGACCCATTGGCTATAATGGGATCCATCCTATTTCCATTCAGATGCCCGCTTTTTTAGTGACCAAAAAAAATATCCTTTTTTGTCCACTCTTTTTTGGCAGACGTTTCGGTGTTACTGACCTTTATCAAACATGACAAGTGAAAAAGAAAACATATACATCAGCTGTCAATTTATACAGCAAAATGTCAGGAGTATTTTAAAGGTTAAGTGAAATAGTTAGAAGCTGATAATTATATAGAGATGGTCTAACCATCCAACATCTAGGAAAATCATCAAAGGTAAAACAGCTAAGAACCATAGTAGTATAACATCTCATATGTACAATAGAATTCCATGAGTATACCTGAATTACAGCTGATGTATATGTTTCCTCTATCACGTGTCATGTTTGAAGGTCATTTAGACCGAAACTCCACACAATTTTGCGGAACTGAATTAAATTCAATACAATTATTGGATCTATCAAGTTTCAATATGTAGTGCTGAGTTTCATGTTTCTACATTGTGTTACATTGTGTTCTTCTTGAGTGCTATGAAAACGTACTATAGACAAAGTGAAGGTGGAGCAGCTGTGCATGCTTGGCCACCCTTTTTTCACCGCTATGGGAGTTCCAAAAATAGCTGAGCGCTTGACTATTTCTGGTAATCACATAGCGGTGAATGGAGAGGTGGCTGTGCATACGTGGTGTACTCTCTATTTGCCACTATAGGTCTTTCTATGGGTGTTAATTACAGGACTATTATTAAAGGAATTCTCCCTTCTTGCTGTTTGAAAGGCAAGATAGGACTAAGAACCAGCCCCGTGTGGGCTTATGGGAACTGTCTAGCTGGCCCTCCACTGTTTCCATAGCTCCCATTGCAGTGAAGGAGAGAAAACTAATCATGTTTTTTTTAAAATGGCGGCTGCACGTGTTAAAATGTGAAAGTAAGAAGCCCGAAAACGCAAGATCACCCATAATGCGGTGCAGCTAGCCAATCTGAAGACACGTGGCAAGCGCTCCTGCGCTAGGGACAGTGCTGTTGCAATAATCCAGAGGCCATGTTTTATCCATCCACCATGTTCTGCCATCTTGTCTTAACCCCAATAAATTTAAAAGCAAAATACCACTAGGTTCATAGTAGGGAGGGATCCCGGACCTTATGGAGGGATCCACATGGGATTAAGGTCATCCCTGTTGTGAATCCATCAATTGTATTGCTTTTTGGAAGGTTTTCCTGCCTAAATGCCATGTACCATCTCTGGTACCATCACACAGTAGTACCTGGGCTGCTGCATACATTCTCCGGAGTGAGTTTTTGCAAATTCTTCTCTGGGGGGATTATCTTGGCCGTGAAGAACACATTGGGGGACATTTATCAATAATGACAATTTGCGCCCAAAAAAAAAAGAAAAAGAAATCACATTACAAAATCAAAAGTCGTAATTTGTTTCACCTCATATATGAAAAGGCACACACCACCTTTAAAATGTCACTTTTTGAAACCACCTATATTTGTGACATTTTAACATCAATGACACTAAAATGCGACTTTTTTAAACCAAAATGTGTCATTTCAGCCACTCCCTGCCAGACCACACTTAAAACTTTTGAAACACATTTGTGACTTTTGAAGCATATTTGCCACATTTCCACTGGTAAATTGTGACTTTTGTCTCAGACTCGGGACATTTTTGTTATTGTTTTTTTTTTTTGTTTAATGTAAATTTACTGACAAAACCCTGTTAGAAAAAATATTAGAAAAAATAAATGCTTCCTGTTTTATTACTTACCTATCACTTGTTCCCACGACGAGTTATTTTTTCTTCATAAATGCGACTTTTTGACAATAGCATCTTTATGCTATAAATGTGACTTTTTACACAAAGCACCACCACATAAGCTGGCTTAATTGTCCGCCACAATTTGAGCCATTTCATGTCATTGCTGATAAGAGGATTATAAATGACGCAAAATATGCGCCAATTTGATAGCCCTACCCACTTTGGCATTTCTGGTGTGATGCATTCTTTATGGTGAAATTTCTGGAGAACACTGTTGATATAGTTGGTGCAAATCAAAAATTCATTCTTTTTGGCACATTTTATGCCATAATTCTGGTTCAACATGCTTAGTAAATGCCCCCTATTGACTGATTTGACTGGTTCCAAAAATAAGGCATTGGTTGTTTCTCTGTTTCCTAAACCATTTTTTACATTTCTACTTTTTTCATTTTATTAGATAAAAGCAAAACAATCTGGGTTACATCAAATCCTGATGTTTCTTAAGCGCTTACAATTGGTTTATTCTGTGGAGTTCATTGTTTATGACAGCCATTTAGGCTATGCAAACTAAAAAGGTTCTGAGATTTAGCTTACTTTAGCAAATTGTCCTAATAAACTTTAAAACATACATATCATTGTTTTTCTAAAATCTCTAGTACATGTTAACTTTTGTAGCATATCTTTTCAGGGGAAACTGGCATCTTCCTCACCTTCTAGCAGCTTGGAGGTCACTTTTCTCTGCCACTGCATACTGTTCAGGCACAAAAATCCATCTACTGTAAAATGAAACAGTAAAAAACTAAAAAGGAAGAAAAACTACAGCAACTAATTTTCCCCAATGTCTGTGTAAGACAAAATACTCTGCTAGGGAAGACATCTGGCTGAGAATGCACAACACAGCCCTGACATCACACCAGGAAAAAATACCCTCTCAGGAAGGTTACAGAAAATCTAGAGAAAATGTCTATTTATTGAAGTCTACAAGGGAAAGAATAAAACCCAGATATGCAGGTTACACACATCATTTGTGGCTGCATTTAATACACATCTATGTCATCTTTTTTTAATGATATAGACAAATAATAATCTACTGTCACGGCTGAGGATGGGGAAAACCCTCAGCCGTGCGATGCCAGAAGATGTTAGGCGCTGCTTGGCCAGGACGACAGTATTAGGGAGCAGGTCACCTCCTATCGCGTCCCTAAACTGACCCTGACTTCTAATCATATGAGTCAACCCTGAAGGTGGGAGGACTCATACACCGGATGCCTTGGGGTCCCTGCTAGCCCTCAGGATTGCCCTGGAACAAGGAGCAGGGTAAGACGACCTGTTCTTCCTAGGCACGGAGGAACAGGAGTCTCACTAGCCAAGCTGTAAAGGGAAGAGGACATAAACGGCCTATGGATATGGCAGGAGGCTGAAAAGCACTTGCACACCTACCTGCCACAGACACAGACTGGATCCCGTGCAATACAGCAAGTGTCCACACCAGACAAGGGAAGTCAGCAACTTAAAGGGGAAGTGAACACACAAACAACCCCGTGCACACCAAACATGGGAAGTGCACACCAATCACACAAGTTGCCAAGTGCAACCGCACGCACAACACAGCAAGCTTCCATGACACAGCTCAGGCTGCATGCTGCCACATAAATACTGTTGCCAGCAGCAACCACAGGTGAGGCAAACACCACAGCCCTCACCTGTGATTGACAACCAAACCAAACCGCTGACAACCACATGTGGTTCAGGAGTCACGGTCATAGGAGAAGGGGAATCAGAGTCAAATAATGCGCGTCTCTCCAGGACTGCTGCCGGCCCCTGGAACAACACACAGGAACCAGGAGCCGAATGCCAGGCTCCGAAACAACACACAGGAACTGGAGACCAGCAAAAAAAAAAAAAAAAAAAAAAAACAGCCCGGGGGAGCGCACTAACCCTGCGTCCCATCTCCACACACGTCCCCACTGCAGTCGCTGCCAGCAGACACCCCAAACCAGCACGCAGCCGGACCACTAACAGAATGCTGCCAGCAGACGACCAGAGATAGGAACCTGGAGAGGGACGAGGGATCACCAACACGGACGGTAAGGTGGTGGGGAATAAGCCACCAACCGCGCCTTTAATGGTGATCCCCGGAACGCTCTCCCTCCGGAGAACGCGCATGCAGGCCAAAAGAGGATGGCACTGCATGCTGCACCCTCTTTCGAAGGTGTGCCACCGCACACCAAAAAAACCACAAACGTGCAAAATAAAATCAGGGGACGCCAAAAGCGAACACGGTGAAGGAATGGCGGGGAAAAGCCAGGTCACCGCGCCGTCAGCGGCGAAACCCCCACAACGCTCTCCCTCCGGAGAACGCGCATGCACCCCATCTGCAGATGGCGGTACATGCTTCACCCTCTTTCGAGGGAAGGCCACGTGAGGAGCCATTGTGGTCATACTGTCACGGCTGAGGATGGGGAAAACCCTCAGCCGTGCGATGCCAGAAGATGTTAGGCGCTGCTTGGCCAGGACGACAGTATTAGGGAGCAGGTCACCTCCTATCGCGTCCCTAAACTGACCCTGACTCCTTATCATATGAGTCAACCCTGAAGGATTGCCCTGGAACAAGGAGCAGGGTAAGACGACCTGTTCTTCCTAGGCACGGAGGAACAGGAGTCTCACTAGCCAAGCTGCAGAGGGAAGAGGACATAAACGGCCTATGGATATGGCAGGAGGCTGAAAAGCACTTCCACACCTACCTGCCACAGACACACAGACTGGATCCCGTGCAATACAGCAAGTGTCCACACCAGACAAGGGAAGTCAGCAACTTAAAGGGGAAGTGAACACACAAACAACCCCGTGCACGCCAAACATGGGAAGTGCACACCAATCACACAAGTTGCCAAGTGCAACCGCACGCACAACACAGCAAGCTGCCACGACACAGCTCAGGCTGCCATGCTGCCACATAAATACTGTTGCCAGCGGCAACCACAGGTGAGGCAAATACCACAGCCCTCACCTGTGATTGACAACCAAACCAAACCGCTGACAACCGCATGTGGTTCAGGAGTCACGGTCATGGCCATGGCCATGACATCTACTTACAACTTACTGATCTACTCCTCAACATTAAAATTGCAACACCAAATGGAAAAGTCAAGGGATTATGGAAATGGAAACAAAATATGAAAAACATCTCAATTTATTTAGTATTGAGTATGAGCTCCATGTGCAGAAATACATGCACTTATACGCTTTGGCATGCTATCGGTGAGGTTATTAATGGTTGTCTGAAGAATATTCTGCCATACTTAATGTACTTGGAAACACAAATCATCAAGATCCGCTGCTGGCAGCTCCCTTTACAGTTGCCAAACAATGACATCCCTGATGTGCTCGATGGGAGACGAGTCCAGAGATGCTGCAGATCATGGTAGAACATTTAGGCCACACAGTCTGCTCATAGAAGCATAAGCAACACGTGGCCTGGTATTGTCGTGTTGATAAATGGCTCCTGGGACACTTTGGAGAAATGGTCATACCACTGATTCCACAACCAAATCAATGTTACACTAAGCTGTTAGTGTACCTGAAATGAAGACTTGAGGGGTCCAGCTACTGTACATTATGTCACCCCACACCATAATCTTGGGAGTAGGACTGGTGTGATGCTGCCTTGTGAAGGTCTCTACATGACACTGCCCACATGGTCTCCAGACCAATCTCTGACTACCATTGTGTTTGAGATAAAAGCAGGACTCATTATTGAAGAGGATAGACATCCATTCCAGCATCCATTGCTGTTTACCTGTGCCCCATGATAGCCATTAAGAACTGTGGCGTGAGGTCAATGGAACACCTGTAGCAGGACATCTGGCTCATAGCCCTATGTTGTGCAAATGCCTTCTGATAAATGTGACGTCCAACTTCCCTTCCATCTGGAGATGGAAAAAAAGATGCTGCAAAAAACACAGGTGTAAAAAAAAGTGCCGAAAAAAGCCACCAAAAACCTATCTGTGAAAACACCTAAAGTCCTTTTACATGTCAGTATTATCTAGTGTTTTGCCATTTAATATGTAGTGGAGACATGTATATTCCCTTCTCATATGCATAACCTTATAATTATCAGTGCTAAACTCATTTGTAGATTGTAAGCCCTCATGGGCAGGGCCCTCTCTCCTTCTGTACCAGTTTGTAACTTGTCTTGGTCAAGCTTATTGCAATTGTCTGTATTATCTATGTATACCACCTTTCATATGTACAGCGCCATCGAATGAAAGATGCTTTAATAATTAATAATAATAATTTGCCACAGCTCTGCCCAAGCCTCCAACCTACCCAGATCCATCTGTAGAAGCAATTTATTTTAATTACTTTACAGTTAGTATCATATGCCACAATTTTAGTTTTACTGTGCAAATTCCTACACAAGATCATTACTAAATACTGTATACTAAAGATAATAGGACCAATACTGGCCCATAAGGTACCCTACTAGTATGTACTGTTAATAACCACCCTCTGTCTTCCATTACTGAACCAATTACTTATCCACTCACACACTCATCCAGTCCAAGCATTCTTATTTCATGTATCAAATGTTTATGTGACACAGTACAGAATATACAACATCTCTTCCTCCAAGTCCAGTGTAGAACTTGGCTCTTGATAAAAAATGATCAGATTAGTTTAATAGGACTGATCCCTCATAAACTCATGCTGCTGTTGTGTTATACGGGTATCATTAAGATACTCCAGCATAGTATCTCTTAGAAAACCATCAAACAATTTATCTATAACAAATAATAAACTTATTGGCATATCATTTCCTTTTTGAATATTGTCACCACATTTGTTATGCACCAGTCCTGTGGAACAGACCCATAGAATTCTTAATTCCCTTAGGATACAAGGGTGTGCTCCATCTGGACCAGGTGATTTGTTTATTTTAATGTTTTAAGGTGGAGCAGCATATCCAGACTTCATTCTATAACAGCCACCATTCCCCTTGCTTGTTCTCAAGTTAGAGGTCAACAATAAAGCTACTTTCGCTTTTCTTAATCGTAGATTAAAAAAAAAGCAATGTTTTAAATAGTCAGGGGCGTAGCTATAGGGGAAACAGGGCAAATAGCTGCTTTGGGGCCTGTACTCAGAAAGGGCCCACCCAGGAAGAGGACTGAAAGATTTTGATAAAATAAGGAAATTGTCAGGCACTCTATATCTGGTTTTAAAAGGTACTTATTGTTGGATCTTATACAAAGTTTAATAATGGTTTTAAAACATTTGGAGTGGTGTTCTGAAAGGATTAATATAGGAGTGTGGGGGGTTTGGTGCTGGTATTATCACCCAAAATAGTGTGGTAAAGATGTGATGTGGATCTTGGGGGTATCGGAAAAGTCTAAGAATGGTGAAAAAATATGGTATATACGTATAGAATATAGAATATATATTAAAAAAAAATTATAAAAAAAAAAAAAAAGGTTCAATGGTGTCCAAGGCGTAAATGTCCGAAAGAATGTCTAGGAATGTCCCAAAAAAAAAAAAAATAATAAAAAAAAAAATGATATATATATATAATTTATTTATTTTTGGACATTCCTAGACATTCTTTCGGACATTTACTCCTTGGACACCATTGGACCTTTTTTTTTTATAATTTTTTTTTTTTATATATACAGACGTGGACAAAATTGTTGGTACCCTTTGGTCAATGAAAGAAAAAGTCACAATGGTCACAGAAATAACTTTAATCTGACAAAAGTAATAATAAATTAAAATTCTATAAATGTTAACCAATGAAAGTCAGACATTGTTTTTCAACCATGCTTCAACAGAATTATGTAAAAAAATAAACTCATGAAACAGGCATGGACAAAAATGATGGTACCCCTAACTTAATATTTTGTTGCGCAACCTTTTGAGGCAATCACTGCAATCAAACGCTTCCTGTAACTGTCAATGAGACATCTGCACCTCTCAGCAGGTATTTTGGCCCACTCCTCATGAGCAAACTGCTCCAGTTGTGTCCGGTTTGAAGGGTGCCTTTTCCAGACTGCATGTTTCAGCTCCTTCCAAAGATGCTCAATAGGATTGAGGTCAGGGCTCATAGAAGGCCACTTTAGAATAGTCCAATTTTTTCCTCTTAGCCATTCTTGGGTGTTTTTAGCGGTGTGTTTTGGGTCATTGTCCTGTTGCAAGACCCATGACCTGCGACTGAGACCAAGCTTTCTGACACTGGCTAGTACATTTCTCTCTAGAATTCCTTGATAGTCTTGAGATTTCATTGTACCCTGCACAGATTCAAGACACCCTGTGCCAGACGCAGCAAAGCAGCCCCAGAACATAACAGAGCCTCCTCCATGTTTCACAGTAGGGACAGTGTTCTTTTCTTGATATGCTTCATTTTTTCGTCTGTGAACATACAGCTGATGTGCCTTGGCAAAAACTTCGATTTTTGTCTCATCTGTCCACAGGACATTCTCCCAGAAGCTTTGTGGCTTGTCAACATGTAGTTTGGCATATTCCAGTCTTGCTTTTTTATGATTCGTTTTCAACAATGGTGTCCTCCTTGGTCGTCTCCCATGTAGTCCACTTTGGCTCAAACAACGACGGATGGTGCGATCTGACACTGATGTTCCTTGAGCATGAAGTTCACCTTGAATCTCTTTAGAAGTCTTTCTAGGCTCTTTTGTTACCATTCGGATTATCCGTCTCTTAGATTTGTCATCAATTTTCCTCCTGCGGCCACGTCCAGGGAGGTTGGCTACAGTCCCATGGATCTTAAACTTATGAATAATATGTGCAACTGTACTCACAGGAACATCTAGTTGCTTGGAGATGGTCTTATAGCCTTTACCTTTAACATGCTTGTCTATAATTTTCTTTCTGATCTCTTGAGACAGCTCTTTCCTTTGCTTCCTCTGGTCCATGTCGAGTGTGGTACACACCATATCACCAAACAACACAGTGATTACCTGGAGCCATATATATAGGCCCAATGGCTGATTACAAGGTTGTAGACACCTGTGATGCTAATTAGTGGACACACCTTGAATTAACATGTCCCTTTGGTCACATTATGTTCTGTGTTTTCTAGGGGTACCATCATTTTTGTCCATGCCTGTTTCATGAGTTTATTTTTTTACATAATTCTGTTGAAGCATGGTTGAAAAACAATGTCTGACTTTCATTGGTTAACATTTATAGAATTTTAATTTATTATTACTTTTGTCAGATTAAAGTTATTTCTGTGACCATTGTGACTTTTTCTTTCATTGACCAAAGGGTACCAACAATTTTGTCCACGTCTGTATATTATATATTCTATACGTATATACCATATTTTTTTCACCATTCTTAGACTTTTCCGATACCCCCAAGATTCACATCCATCACATCTTTACCACACTATTTTGGGTGATAATACCAACACCAAGCCCCCCACACTTCTATATTAATCCTTTCAGAACACCACTCCAAATGTTTTTAAACCATTATTAAACTTTGTATAACATCCAACAATAAATACCTTTTAAAACCAGATATACAGTGCCTGTCAATTTCCTTATTTTATCATTCAGACATCTACCAGTGGTAAGGTGAACCACTTTAGACAAGAGCACCACCCCAGGAAGTAATCTGGGAGAGCCACTATTACTTCTGTACACGACTGAAAGATTTTATTGTCAGACCCCCCCTCAACAGTAGAAATGGACGGAGCGGCTTCCAGGTCTGGTCTGAGAGAGCAATCTTGACTAGCCACAGGAGTGGGGGATGCATGGGAGGAGGGTGTTGCAAAGAAGATTCTTAGAGGTGGGGGGCCCATTCAAAAATTTGCTGTGGAGCCCAGTCATTTCTAGTTACGCCACTGAATAGAGTGGTACTGAAGACATACATGTTTGGGTATGGGATGAATAAAATAAAACTACAATTTATACCAATATTTAAAAAAATATTTTTAATTATTGCTGCAATTTAAGTTTGCCCCAATAAAAATATTTATGAACCAAAACCTGGCAGGTATATTCCATAGCTCAGATCAGTGATGTTAAATTGAAAAAAAATATATTATAGTAGTGAAATGTACTATCCAATGTTTTAGCAGTTACAAACACATATCACTAATATTTGCAATTAATAGTTTTTTGTGAAAGTGTCCTGCAAAAAAGGACTACACGAGACATACAGTAACAATACATGGTTGCCTGTGATAAGTCCATGGATTCTAAGGAAACTTCATACTGTAAATGAAGCTGAGTCACTGAAGTTCACAATCTACAACAGACTATAACACCCACTCTTTTCATACAAATTCATACAGACTCAACACCTCAACAGACCCTACAAACAGGTTAGGACAGACATCACACCATAATGAGTACTAACCTTTCACACAGTTTGCTGGAAAGGGAGAACCAAATTCCTGTTGCTTTGGCTTGGATAGAGATGGCTGCAGGTTAGGTGGTTGTGGTACTTGGAATATAGGTTTTCCATTTGTTATAACGTGTCTCCTAGGACTTAAAGCAGGTAAATGGACAGTGCTCTCACTGCTCTGTGGTGCCACTCCACCTCCCAGAGGCATCTTTAAATATAGGCTCCCATTAGCAGGGCTGGGTGTGGCACTATTAGAAGATGGACATGGAGTACCTGTATGTACTCTTATTGGTGGAATCTGCTGTCCACTAATCATTCCAGGTCCCTGTGGGGTGCCAGTTGCTCTGTGGTTCATATTGCATGTCCTTCCGTTCATGGTGCTTGATCTCTGATTCTAATTTTTCTCATCTAGGAAGGTCTTCCAGATCATTGCAGTGATCTTCCTTGGAATGCAATATCAAAATATGTCTGGTGATAAAAAAGAAACAGAAGATATTAACATACTATTGTTTCTAACTTCACAGCTATTTCCACACCTGCGTTCAGGATGCATCAGGGTGTCTTCAGTTCAGTCCTTTTACAGTATTTGGACAGAGAAAAAAATGCAGAATGCTGCATTTTTCTCTCCGGCCAAAAATCATAAACACTTGCCGGAATGCCGAATCCGGATTTTTTTTCCAATGGAATGTATTAGTGTCGGAGCAGACATTAAAATTGCCACATTGACCGATGCGCAGACCTTTAAAAATGTAAATAATAAATAAATACCGGATCCGTTTTTCCAGATGACACCGGAGAGATGGATCCAGTATTGCAATGCATTTCTGAGACGGATCCGCATCTGGATCAGTCTACAAATGGTTTCCATTTGCATACAGATTGCCGGATCCGGCAGGCAGCTCCAGAGACAGAACTGCCTGCCGGAATACAGCAACGCAAGTGTGAAAGTACCCTAAGGCACCCATGCACATTGGTGTATTGTCAGCAGAACGTGCCGAGAACGGCAGGTTTGGCCAACAGTCTAATGTGTGCGCGGATCTCCCCCCAGATGATGCCGGGCAAGAGAAGATTAGGGCAAAGTTAATATTTTTGCCCAATCCTATTGATGCCCCACAGAATACATGTGTGTGTATGTGTGTGTATGGGGGTGCCAGGAAGAATAGCTGGTGAATGTGTATGGCCGTCTTTAGACAAAGGTCTAGGTAGACTTTCTTGCATAGAAACACAAGTCATTGTTAAGAAACATATTAGTAACTATGAGCTACTGTCAATTTTGGAAATGCTCATCAGATAAACAAAAAAATGCTAATAAAAAAAACAAGAAAACCCAGGACATTTTTCCAGGTACAGTACTTTCACGTTCCATGGAATTTCTCTTAATAGTAGATTAACTTTTCAATATACCTGCACAACAAACTCTACTGAAGTAAAATGAACACGTTGTAGAGCAACAGGAGCAGCAAAAAGTATAAAAATATTCTTTATTAATCGAGTTTAAAATCCAGGTAACACTACGTGTGTAGCAAACTCACAATGCTTTATAATGATCTGTATCCGATTTTCCGTGGTTGATGAACGGCTTACAATGTTGCTTTATAGTAAGCTACGTTGTCAACTACTGTGAGTTATGCACATATCATAGGTGTTCTCATATACCTTGATCAAGTCCACAGATAATCCTAGTGATAACTTGGAGACTTGTTACTCACAGATCCTGCTGTAGCAGACAGTTATCATTCATTACCGACCAGCCTCGCTCTCTGCTGTATTCCGGCTTCAGCGTACGCCAGCTTTGTGCGCGCTTGACTCACGCATGCATTCTAGAGGCACCGGGACACCAAGGAGGAATCGAACACTCTCTGAGCTGCAATGCTTTTAAATGCCAGTGCACACCTTCGATACGTCAGAAAACCGACACGTTGCCTCTAGAACGCATGCGCGAGTAAAGCACGCACGAAGCCGGCGTACACTGACACTGATAAAGCAGAACGAGGTTGGTCGGTAAGGAAGGAGTAACAAGTCTCCAAGTTATCACTAGGATTATCTGTGGACTTGATCAAGGTATATGAGAACACCTATGATATGTGCATAACTCACAGTAGTTGACAACGTAGCTTACTATAAAGCAACATTGTAAGCTGTTCATCAACAACGGGAAACCGGATACAGATCATTATAAAGCATTGTGAGTTTGCTATTAATCAAGAGACTGCTTGATATAAGAATACTATTGCCACTAAATTGAGATACAATCGGCAACTATGAACTTATTGCAATAGATGCACACCAAAGTGATGAACTAAAATAAAAGGAAACAGTTTTTTTTACATGAAAAAAAAAAAAAATATTATATATATATATATATATATATATATACATACAAAGGAAAAATGGCGGCACTGGAACACAATCAAAGAGAAAAAGGGTGCTAGAAGGCTTGAAAAAGGTTCTAGTGCAGAACCGAAACGTTGCACCACCTGGGTGAATAAAGTTCACTTGTCATCTTTCTCGGAGTGCCGCCTACTTTTCTGGATTATACATATATATATATATATATATATATATATATATAGTGAGAGGTAGCTTTCTTTCAGGGGATCGTCCTCACAAATACCTTTGCAGACAAGGTCCAAACAGTGCATTTATTGTGGCACACCAGTTGCCTATTAGGTACAGTTCACACCCTGTGATCCAATGCGGCTTTCCCAGCCAATGTCCCACAGCCTCCTTGCTGTACAGAGCACAGTACACACACTGTCTCAAGTCCAATGTCTCTTGTGGGGGATTAAGGCTTAGTAGTCCGCCTGACTATGGCCCTGCAACCCTCCCAGGCGTCGCTTTGTCCCCCAACTCAAGGCTATCTCCCAGCCTCGTGGTCTCTCAGCCTCTGCCAGAGTCTGCTTCCACACTCTCCAGGATCACACTCCCCAGGATCACACTCCCCAGGATCACACTCTCCAGGATCACACTCTCCAGGATCACACTCTCCAGGATCACACTTTCCAGGATCCCACTCTCCAGGATCCCACTCTCCAGGATCCCACTCTCCAGGATCCCACTCCCCAGGATCCCACTCCCCAGGATCCCACTCTCCAGGATCCCACTCTCCAGGATCACACTTCCCAGGATCACACTTCCCAGGATCACACTCTCCACCCTCTGTCACTCTGAGGTTTCTTTTATTCTCAGGTGATTGAGGCACCTGATATTGACTCAGGCCTGGCAACTGATGGGGAAGATATGGCAAATCCTGACATACACCTCCCCTAACAGCCATGAGGCCTGTTACTGCCTCACAATATATATGATTTTTTTTATACGAGAGCTCCGCATTTAAAGGGACCGTGATCATATGATTATTATTGGGTGTATGAAGTTTCAGGGGTTTTATTTGTATTTTATTGTTATACATGTATGATAAATTAGTAAAAGCATATGCAAATCTCCAGCCAGCCATCTATTTGATTTACGGTTGTATATTATCACTAATTTGTGGTTAGTGGGCTGTGCTCTAGTGCAGTGTTTCCCAACCAGTGTGCCTCCAGCTGTTGCAAAACTACAAGTCCCAGCATGCCCGGACAGCCTTTGGCTGTGCGGGCATGCTGGGAGTTGTAGTTTTGCAACAGCTGGAGGCACACTGGTTGGGAAACACTGCTCTAGTGGGACTGGTGAGCATCCTTGACTTTTGTTATTTATTTAACACTACATGTGTAGCCTAAGTACTGCTGACATGTTTTATACGGAAGTTCTTAATCATACCAAAACAAGTGGGTACCTGTGCTACACACGTAATGTCACCTGGATTTTAATCTAGATTCAACTGGATTAACAAAGAATATCGTCATACCTTTTGCTGCTCCTGTTGCTTGATAATGCGTTCATTTTACCTGGTGGAAGATCTTGCTCTGGATTCATCCGTTCCCCAGGCGAAGGAGTACTACATGCACTGAATGGGTGATACACTTTTTTTTATTCCACTGACAAACAACAATATATACAGTAGGTACAGCATGAATACAGTAAATATATAACCACAGATAAATACCCTTGCAAAACGGAAGCATTTTCATTAAACAAGGAATGTAAGACTTCTGGAAAAACATACCAGACATAGCTTTCCTTTAAATGCCAAGTGAACTTTTCTCCACATGACACATTCCCTGCTAATCAGAAGACTGTATCTCCTATTGGCCTGTTGTCTTACAACATCTCCCGTGTTACCTATTGCAGGTAAACTCTTAAAGGAAATTGTTTAAATCACATTTTTATGTTTAACATATTTTTTAATTTTCATGTCAACATCTATAGTTAAATAAAAACCAAAAAATCCTGCAGTTTTTGCACTGGCCACTAAGCCTCATAATAGGCGCCACATCTTGGTCTGTACAGATCAATTCACTGCAGTTACCTGCTTATTTATACACAGAGGTGATATCATTACAGACATGATTAGAATGAAAGATAAGAAATTATCCAACATTCACAATGGGTAATTGTCATTCCTTGTACAATGACTTCTGCACAGGTCACAGATCATGCCTAGAAAACTCTCCCATAGAAGTCAATGAGGTCCCCCCTGACCATTGTGTCTATGGACCATGGGGCTGCCGTAAAGCAATTTTTTCATGCTTTCTAAGGCCCCTTTCACATAGTTGAGAATTCTGTGCGGGTGCAATGCGTGAGGTGAAGTGTAGTGGGGAGCGGGGGAGCAGTATACTTACCGTCCGTGCGGCTCCCGGGGCGCTTCAGAGTGACGTCAGGGCGCCCCACGCGCATGGATGACATGATTGCATGGTACATCATCCGTGCGCATGGGGCGTTCTGACGTCATTCTGGAGCGCCCCGGGAGCCGCACGGACTGTAAGTATACCGCTCCCCCGCTCCCCACTACTACTATGGCAACCAGGACTTTAATAGCGTCCTGGGTGCCATAGTAACACTGAGCGCATTTTGAAGACGGATCCGTCTTCAAATGCTTTTAGTTCACTTGCGTTTTTCCGGATCCGGCGTGTAATTCCGGCAAGTGGAGTACACGCCGGATCCGGACAACGCAAGTGTGAAAGAGGCCTTAACTGGCAGAAAAAATGTCGGTGACATATTTCCTTTAAGGGTATGTCCACATGGGGTAAACACTAGCAAATCAGATGTACATGGAGGTACAGTATAGCTTCATGGATTTCATTGGGAGCCATAAGAAGGTTTTGTGCATGAGGATGAGAAGAGTTTGAGCATAAACAGTGGAGTTGATCACTCAGAACCTCCATCAACTAGCTGCAAAAGAGAATGGCTACAAAGAGCATCTCTTTCTGAAAGACAATTTCAATGGGCACCATGTACTGCTTTATTTCTCCTATGTCAGCACTTGCACAGCAATTGCTGTCATGTTCCCATGCAGATTACTGTTGATTGATATGGAATGGATCAAAGCAGCAGAAAACCTTCGTGATCTGTTTACTTTGGGGGATCCTTAACCCCTTAATGCCAAGCGCCGTACATGTACGGTGCAACTGGATGTGACTTAACACCGAGCGCTGTACATGTACGGCGCACTGATCGGGCGAATGCAGGAGCTGTGCCCGCCAGATCTGTGGCAAGGGTCCGGCAGTCACTGATAGCCAGACCCCTGCTGTAAACCACAGAATCAGGGCAATAAATATTGAGTTTTGTTTGGCTGTTAACCCTTGCTTTGTTAGTGGAATTTTTTTTTTATTAAAATGGGAAATCTGCATTTTCCAATAATTCTTGTGCAACACCTAAAGGGTTAACAAAGTTTTTAAAATCAGTTTTGAATACCTTGAGCGGTGTAGTTTCTAAAATGGGGTCACTATTTTGGGAGTTTCTACTCTAGGGGTGAATCAGGCGCAGGGGCGTAGCTAAGGGCTCATGGGTCCTGGTGCAAGAGTTAGACTTGGGCCCCCCCTTCCCTCAGTGCTTTGTGTGTCTTCTTATGCAGCACAAGGGTATTTGGGCCCCCTCAGGCTTCTGGGCCCGGTAGCGACTGCTACCTCTGCACCCCCTATAGCTACGCCCCTGATCAGGCAGTCTTCAAATGTGACATGACAGCTTTAAATTATTCCAGTGAAATCTGCTTTCCAAAAACCATATAGCGTTCCTTTCCTTCTGCACAATGCCGTGTGCCCGTACAACAGTTTATAACCCCATATGGGGTGTTTCTGTAAACTACAGAATCAGGGCAATAAATATTGAGTTTTGTTTGGCTGTTAACCCTTGCTTTCTTAGTGGAAAAATGTATTAAAATGGAAAATCTGCCAAAAAAGTTAATTTCATCTCCATTTTCCATTAATTCTTGTGGAACAGCTAAAGGATTAACAAAATTTGTAACATCAGTTTTGAATACCTTGAGGGGTATAGTTTCTAAAATGGGGTACTTTTTGGGTGGTTTCTATAATGTAAGCCTCACAAAGTGAGTTCTGATGTCCCCAAAAAATGTATTGGTATTCACAAAATGATCCATACATGAAGTAGACATATGGGGAATGTAAAGTAGTAACTATTTTTGAAGTTATTACTATCTATTATAAATGTTGAGAAATAGAAATTTGGAAATTTGCTAATTTTTCAATTTTTTTGGTAAATTTGGTATTTTAAAAATAAAATTGAATTTTTTGACTCACTTTTACCACTGTCATGATGAGAAAACAATCTCAGAATGGCCTGGATAAGTAAAAGCGTTTTAAAGTTATTACCACATAAAGTGACACATGTCAGATTTGCTAAAAATTGCCTGGGCAGAAAGGTGAAAATGGCTTGGTCCTAAAAGGGTTAAAGGGATTGCAGATGTTGACCAAGGACAACATCTGCATGGAGTTTGTATGTTCTCCCTGTGTTCTTGTGGGTTTCCTCTAGGTACTCTGGTTTCCTCCCACACTCCAAACACATACTGATAGGGAACCTAGATTGTGAGCTCCACTGGAGACAGCAAGCAATGATAATGTCTGTAAAGCACTACGGAATAAAATAAATAAAAATAAATAATATTGAAGTATGGCAGCTGCACTGAACAATTATCACCTGACTATAACCCGAAAAGACTCACCTTATGTGTATTTACGCTATTAAACATGACTTCATCTGTTCCAACAAACCATGTCAATTAATGCTGTGTATGTTGAAGCTGAACATCTGGCATTTCAGTGTGCTGAGATCCTAAATAAACCTCGGAAATCTCAGCAAATAGTTCTTTAGAAAATGCCAACTTTATCATTACAATTTACTTGGCTCTAAAATCTTAAAGAGACAGTGCCAAACACCACTTACACCAGCAACACCAAGCACTCAAGAGGCAAGCTGGAAGCTGTAGAGCAGTAATTCCCAACCTTATAACCACAGGGGCAACCCCAAAAATGTTTCCATTCCTGGCAAACCCCTAATGGCACAAAGAAGCTTGGTATAGAGGCAGGTAAAGTATTTTACAATTGTTGTCCAGTGCTATACCGTCTCAGACATGTTCACTGCTTTGCACAGGCTGAGGCCTTCCCCATTCTAAAAGTGAGAGATCTTGTTGTTACTGATTTCTCAAGGCTCAAGGAACCCTAGCTGGGAAACACTGCTATAGAGTTGGTAGTCTACAGGATGGCCCATTTTTCTCTTTCTTGTACATTTTTATTTTGAGGTTATATAAAACATTAAAGGGGTTCTCTTGTAAGAATGACATTTTACTAAGTGCCAGCAGCCTGACCCACTAAGCTCCCCGTAGTGTTTACAACAAGAGCAGAATAGAAATGGTCACATGCTCTGCTGTAGTAAATGACTGGCTTTAGAGGAGACGTGACCCTTTAAGGGTAGGTTAGTTGGTGCTCTGTGTTTAAAGGGGTTGTCTGGGTTGTCTCGTATGATCTATACAAGTGTATTACTGTAGTGCAGCGGCAGCATAAAGTGCACGGCGTCATAGCAACCAATGACACTGTGCGCTCCTGCTCTCAGCAGGAATCCAGGCCGGGTTACCACGGACCGCTCACCACACAAAGTGGAAAATAACAAATTAAAAAACTAAATAAAGTGTTTTATAAAAAAAAAAAGTTTCACCTTTCAAAAAATGTCCACTATCAAGTAATAAAAAAAAATAAAAAAAAATTGAAAAATAAAACAGACATATTTGGTATTGCCACGTCCATGACGGCCGGCTCTATAAAAACATCACATGATCTACCCCATCAGATGAACGCTGTAAAAAAATAAGCACTAGCCAAAACAGCTTTTTTAGTTACCTAACCTCCCAAAAAACATTATGTTAATCGATCAAAAAGTCATATGTACCCCAAAATGGTAGCCATAAAAACGTCACCTCATCCCGCAAAAAACAAGCCCTCACACAAGACCATAGCCAGGAAAATTTAAAAAATATGGCTCTAAGAAAATGCAACACAAAAACTAGATTTTTTTTCTTTTCCATGTTAGAAAATCCAGATTCCGCTCCTTCCCTTCTGAGCCCTGGCGTATTCCCAAATAACAGTTTATGACAACAATTGGGGTGTTACTGTATTCAGGTGAAAATGGGTAGCAAATTGTGGGGGGATATTCTCTGGTTATCTTTTGTGAAAAAGAAAGTTTGGGCCTAAAGCACCATTTTCATAGCCCAGGGTTATACATTCTATGAAACGCCTGTTGGGTCAAAGTGCTTGTTGCACCCCTTAAAAATTACTTGTTTGGTGTAGTTTACAAAATGTGGTCACCTTTTGGGGGTTTTCACTGTGGGGGTACCTCAGGGTCTCTTCAAATGCAACATAGCACCCTAAGACTATTCCAGCAAAATCTGCCCTCCAAAAATCATATGGTGCTCCTTGACTTCTGGACTCTGCAGTGTGCCCATACAGCGGTTTACGACCACATATGGGGTGTTTCTGCACACTGCAGAATCAGGGTAAGGACTCATGCCCATGAATGTAAGGGCTCCGTGCCCGTGCATTGCGGATCGCAAATTGTGGACCCATTCGTGGACCCATTAACTTTACGCTCCGCACCACAAAAAAGTAGTGCATGCACTACTTTTCTTGCGGTGCGGAGGCACGTCCAGAAACCCCACGGAAGCACTTAAGTAAATGTTATTCAGTTGCAGTACTTTCACTGCACCAGTTCCTCAGTTGCACTAAACAGGCAAAAAAATCATAAGTGGCTGCTGAGGTCTACTAGTGCTCAACAGGGGTTACACTTCTTGAACCTCTACCCATTGGGTTTCGGCTTGCCAGTGGCATCTACTGGCGTCCTGCTCCCCCCCTTCCCAGTGAGCCAGACTGCCAGGCTTGCTTTGTCCCTCCACATAGGCTGTGGCCTGCTTGTTGGCCTCTCTTCCTGTTTCCATAGGGCATGTGCACGCTCACTCTGGCTATTAAAGGACCAGCATGCACCATAATCTGCTTCAGTCTATGGCTCATTACCTTGGGCTACTTAAAGGAGTTGTCCCATGAAAAATATTCTACAGTTTTCAAACCAGCACCTGGATCTGAATACTTTTGTTACTGCATGTAATTAAACATTTTGTATAGCCACTGAGTTCAATAAAATGTATCTGTATGATGCCACTTAATTTCTTTGACCTGCTCATTAAGAAGGCCGCACATGCTCAGTTAAATCTTTAACCTGCCTCCTGAGCTGTGATAGGGAGAGCTGAGACACACCCCCTGAGCTGCAGCAGAAAAGACACTCCCCATGAGCTGTGATAGGGAGAGCTGAGACACGCCACCTGAGCTGCAGCAGAAAAGACACTCCCCATGAGCTGTGATAGGGAGAGCTGAGACACACACCCTTAGCTGCAGCAGAAAAGACACTCCTCTTGAGCTGCCAGCTTGATATAAATGTAGCAGAGTAATGAATAGGGAGATCTCTGGATCCATGTGAGGTACAGGGCTGGTTCTAGCTTTGTTAGAAAGAGATTGTCGTGTACTACATGACGTCTGATTTCCATTTTTTAATTATTCATGGGATAAGCTCTAAGGCACCTTAAGGTGTTCTCGCATACTAGTATCCTGCTAAGGTGTCAGTTCTGTTATCTGCATGTGTAACAACCTTCTGCCGGTTTACTGGACTTTGACCCTGTTCTACCTGACCTGTGTCTGACCTTAATATTGACCCTTCACTGCCCTCCCTGACCTCGGACCATTTACTGTACAGCACGTACTCCACCAGCGCTAGCCTTGGCTTGTCCCTGACCCCTCAGTGCTCTGCACCAGTCTTACTCCCATCGGTCAGCTGTCAGAGACTACTTCACGAGGTAGAGGCCTGGTGGTTTCCCTACTGCCAAGTCCATATCCCTGTATATAGGTTAAAGGGTAAATACTAGAAGACTGCCAGAATAATGCCCTTACGAACAGCCCAAAGCCAAATCTGTTGGTTGACAAGTGGTTCAACATCCACTGCCATTATACTCATCATAAGAAATGACATGTCCTGTATTTCATTCCATAGACCAGTGTTTCCCAACCAGTGTGCCTCCAGCTGTTGCAAAACTACAACTCCCAGCATGCCCGCACAGCCAAAGGCTGTCAAGGCATGCTGGGAGTTGTAGTTTTGCAACAGCTGGAGGCACACTGGTTGGGAAACACTGCCATAGACTATATATACTTAGTCACCAATGCCTACAGCACTTTATATTTGCATCAGTCTTCAACATGGCTGTGATCACTTCAGCCAAATTTTATACCACTGTCAAGTATAACTAAAAACAGCAGACCTTTATCCGACAAAAATCACTAAAGACTTTGAGGGGGCATTTACCATTGCAGGTGTATTTCAGTATTCTTAGATCACAAATGGTATGGTCCGTTGTGCCAAATTTTTTAAAATTTCACAAGGTAATAAATAAATTGCAACTAGTTGCAATGTAGTTGCAACTATTTTTTTGAAAGTACACCTGAGGGGGCAGTTTTGTGCCTTTTTGCAACTTTTCAAAAAGTCGCAGATAATACAGTCAGGTCCATAAATAATGGGACATGGACACAATTCTAAAATTTTTGGCTCTATACACCACCACAATGTATTTGAAATGAAACGAACAAGATGTTCTTTAACTGCAGACTGTCAGCTTTAATTTGAGGGTATTTACATCCAAATCAGGTGAACGGTGTAAGAATTACAACAGTTTGCATATATGCCTCCCACTTGTTAAGGAACCAAAAGTAATGGGACAGAATAATAATCATAAATCAAACTTTCACTTTTTAATACTTGGTTGCAAATCCTTTGCAGTCAATTACAGCCTGAAGTCTGGAACGCATAGACATCACCAGACGCTGGGTTTCATCCCTGGTGATGCTCTGCCAGGCCTCTACTGCAACTGTCTTCAGTTCCTGCTTGTTCTTGGGGCATTTTCCCTTCAGTTTTGTCTTCAGCAAGTGAAATGCATTCTCAATCGGATTCAGGTCTGGGGATTGACTTGGTTATTGCATAACATTCCACTTCTTTCCCTTAAAAAACTCTTTGGTTGCTTTTACAGTATGCTTTGGGTCATTGTCCATCTGCACTGTGAAGCGCCGTCCAATGAGTTCTGAAGCATTAGGCTGAATATGAGCAGATAATATTGCCCGAAACACTTCAGAATTCATCCTGCTGCTTTTGTCAGACGTCACATCATCAATAAATACAAGAGAACCAGTTCCATTGGCAGCCATACATGCCCACGCCATGACACTACCACCACCATGCTTCACTGATGAGGTGGTATGCTTAGGATCATGAGCAGTTCATTTCCTTCTCCATACTCTTCTCATGCCATCATTCTGGTACAAGTTGATTTTGGTCTCATCTGTCCATAGGATGTTGTTCCAGAACTGTGAAGGCTTTTTTAGATGTTGTTTGGCAAACTCTAATCTAGCCTTCCTGTTTTTGAGGCTCACCAATGGTTTACATCTTGTGGTGAACCCTCTGTATTCACTCTGGTGAAGTCTTCTCTTGATTGTTGACTTTGACACACATACACCTACCTCCTGGAGAGTGTTCTTGATCTGGCCAACTGTGGGCGTTTTCTTCACCAGGGAAAGAATTCTTCGGTCATCGGCCACAGTTGTTTTCCGTGGTCTTCTGGTGTTGCTGAGATTACCGCTGTGTTCCTTCTTTTTAAGAATGTTGCGAACTGTTGTTTTGGCCATGCCTAATGTTTTTGCTATCTCTCTGATGGGTTTGTTGTGTTTTTTCAGCCTAATGAAGGCTTGCTTTACTGATAGTGACAGCTCTTTGGATCTCATCTTGAGAGTTGACAGCAACAGATTCCAAATGCAAATAGCACACTTGAACTGAACTCTGGACCTTTTATCTGCTCATTGTAATTGGGATAATGAGGGAATAACACACACCTGGCCATGGAACAGCTGAGAAGCCAGTTGTCCCAATACTTTTGGTCCCTTAAGAAGTGGGAGGCACATATGCAAACTGTTGTCATTCCTACACCGTTCACCTGATTTGGATGTAAATACCCTGAAATTAAAGCTGACAGTCTGCAGTTAAAGCACATCTTGTTTGTTTCATTTTAAATCCATTGTGGTGGTGTATAGAGCCAAAAATGTTAGAATTGTGTCAATGTCCCAATATTTATGGACTTGACTGTAAATGTAGCTTGAACGTGATCTACACTGAAAACTCAGCCACTTTGTTTTCCAATACAGAAAGTGGCGCCGCAAGACACAGGGGTTAAAATGTAGCATCATTTTACTCAAGGCATCAGGTTTTGCTACCAAATTGCTGGCGCACCAGGTTTCAGAAATGCCCCCTTTTATAATCATTGGATGCAAGAGGTAGAATATCACTTGTTTCGGAAACAAAAATCTCATAACTTTTTAACGAGAACTGTGCATAATGTATCTTTCTGACAGCTTTGTATAAGACTCAACCAACGCAAAATCTCTGGATATCAAGGTGTTTTCCAACACCTAACGTTGCCTTATGTTACTTAATCTGGATTAGATCTATCACATATATTTTGCTTCTGTCAGACCAAACATAGTACAATATTTCAGCACAATGATTTTTTTTTTTTTTTGGGGGGGTGGGGCAAATGCATGTTATGTTGTGTTTTTGTTCTGGAGATAAAACACTAGCTAGGTTGTGTAGGAATGTTTTGTGTCTTTTGACATGAGTGAAATCTGTTTACATCAATTAAAGAGCTGCATACGGAGAAATAAACAGTTAAAGGCGTCCATTAGAAGACGCAAGCAGCTGGTATTTGAGCTCTGTTGTATGTTTGTGGAAACAGCCTTTTTCTGTTTGTTTGATTTTCAGCAGAATGCATATTGAAATCAGATCATTACAGATAATTCACTTCATTCCAAACACAATTGTTTGTTTTTACAAAAAGAAAACATATTCAATCAATAGAGAAGACAAAGATTAACCAAATCCAGGTTTTGAGCCCATGACTTCATGTGCATTAATGGTATAAAACAAAATTGTACCGATTTGTTACTGAACAGAATGTCTCATACATGCATACCCTCCGAGAATTCAGACGAGTTGTCATAAAGACCGTTAGATTGAATTATAGGAGGAGCGCAACGAGAATAACGGAGGTGCCGGATTCGGCACATAACTGACCTAAACGTAGGCAAACATATCCCATTGATTAAAATGAGAGTAAGCTTTATTTGCAGGACTTTTCTTTCCTGTTTTGGATGGAATATGCGACAGAGGTCCAAACGGAACTAAACTAGCATTTTACTACCTGATGATGCTTTCTGCTATATATACAGCTACCATTCAGACGCACGGCTGGTTTCATATATCTATATATACTTAGAAAGAAAAAGGCAGCTCTCACCTGCTCCTCTTTGCCGTGAGCACGGAATCAGCTCCTGGACACGGCTGACTTGTAAACTCCAAAACAAAAATGTAAGATCCAGCTCAATCTTGTAGCAAAGAGGCATAATTTATTGAGGCGATAAAAACTTCCAATACAAGACAGTCTCTGTATTGGAAGTTTTTATCGCCTCAATAAAGTATGCCTCTTTGCTACAAGATTGAGCTGGATCTTACGTTTTTGTTTTGGAATCTACACTCACCTAAAGAATTATTAGGAACACCATACTAATACGGTGTTGGACCCCCTTTTGCCTTCAGAACTGCCTTAATTCTACGTGGCATTGATTCAACAAGGTGCTGATAGCATTCTTTAGAAATGTTGGCCCATATTGATAGGATAGCATCTTGCAGTTGATGGAGATTTGAGGGATGCACATCCAGGGCACAAAGCTCCCGTTCCACCACATCCCAAAGATGCTCTACTGGGTTGAGATCTGGTGACTGTGGGGGCCATTTTAGTACAGTGAGCTCATTGTCATGTTCAAGAAACCAATTTGAAATGATTCAAGCTTTGTGACATGGTGCATTATCCTGCTGGAAGTAGCCATCAGAGGATGGGTACATGGTGGTCATAAAGGAATGGACATGGTCAGAAACAATGGTCAGGTAGCCCGTGGCATTTAAATGATGGCCAATTGGCACTAAGGGGCCTAAAGTGTGCCCAGAAAACATCCCCTACACAATTACACCACCACCAGCCTGCACAGTGGTAACAAGGCATGATGGATACATGTTCTCATTATGTTTACGCCAAATTCGGACTCTACCATTTGAATGTCTCAACAGAAATCGAGACTCATCAGACCAGGCAACATTTTTCCAGTCTTCAACAGTCCAATTTTGATGAGCTCGTGCAAATTGTAGCCTCTTTTTCCTATTTGTAGTGGAGATGAGTGGTACCCGGTGGGGTCTTTTGCTGTTGTAGCCCATCCGCCTCAAGGTTGTGCGTGTTGTGGCTTCACAAATGCTTTGCTGCATACCTCGGTTGTAACGAGTGGTTATTTCAGTCAACGTTGCTCTTCTATTAGCTTGAATCAGTCGGCCCAGTCTCCTCTGACCTCGAGCATCAACAAGGCATTTTCGCCCACAGGACTGCCGCATACTGGATGTTTTTCCCTTTTCACACCATTCTTTGTAAACCCTAGAAATGATTGTGCGTGAAAATCCCAGTAACTGAGCAGATTGTGAAATACTTAGACCGGCCCGTCTGGCACCAACAACCATGCCACGCTCAAAATTGCTTAAATCACCTTTCTTTCCCATTCTGACATTCAGTTTGGAGTTCAGGAGATTGTCTTGACCATGACCACAACCCTACATGCATTGAAGCAACTGCCATGTGATTGGTTGACTAGATAATCGCATTAATGAGAAATAGAACAGGTGTTCCTAATAATTCTTTAGGTGAGTGTATATACACTGTATGTTTATTGTTTGGTATGGTCCCAATGAACATAAACAACAAAAGTACGTGTACATACAGTTTTTGCAGGTAATTATGCAATGAATTGGCCTTTGCGGCAAGACTACAAGAAAGCTGCAATATATCGGGCATACTGTGAATGTTCAGGAGATTTCCAAGGAATTCGTATTCACAGCCTATCCTTAGGATCCTAAGGATAGGTCATCAATGGGTAATTGTTGGATGTTCGAAGGACTCATATGCACCTTGACCCCTTCATCATTTATGCAGACAAAGCAGTGCTACTGTACATGTGTCTGTGCTTTACACTGCAGACCATTCTATGCTCAACTCCATCCACCTTGAAGGGATTGTTCCAAGTTCCATAAGATAAGTAATAATCATCTGATTGGTGGGGGTCTGACTGCTGGGACCCCCATCGACTGTGAGAACAGAGGCCCAGTCCTCTGACTGAGTGGAGTGGCAGATGCATGCTGTCACACTATTAATTCTCTACTGGACTGCCAGAGATAGCAGAGTACAGCACTGAACTTTCTCTGGCACTGCCATAGAAATTAATGGAGCAGTAGTTGTCATGCTTGGCTGTATTTAGGGGAACTGGACCCTTTTTCTCATGATGGTTGGGGGTCCCAGTAGTCAGACCTACACCAATCAAATAGTTATGCCCTATCCCATGACACAACCTTTTTAAAGGGCATCTGTCAGCAGATATGTACCTATGAAACTGGCTGACCTGCTGCATGTGTGCTTGGCAGCTGAAGGCATCTGTATTGGTCCCATGTTCATATGTGCCCATGTTGCTGATGCAAATGAGCCTTTGGGAGCAACAAGGGCGTTGCCTTTACACCTAGAGGCTCTACTCTCTATGTAACTGCCACACCCTCTCCACTTTGATTGACAGGAACAGGTGTGATGACGTTTACACTGCCTGGCCCTGTCAATCAAAAAGGAAAGGGGCGCAGCAGTTGCAGAGAGAGCACAGCCTCTAGGTGTAACAGAAAATCCCCCATTGCTCCTAGAGGTTTATTTGCAGATATTAAAACGTAATTTTTTTCAGCAACGCGGCCACTTATGAATATGGGACCAACACAGATGCCTTCAGCTGCCAAGTACACATGCAACAGGTCAGCCATTTTCATAGGTGCAAGTCTACTTATAGATGCCCTTTAATGGGGCTGAACTGCACTACTAGGCACAGCTGCATACAGTGAGGAACAGAAGTATTTGAACATCCTGTGATTTTCTCCCATTCAGAAAACATGGAGGGGTCTGAAATTCACATTGTAGGTGCATTCCCACTCTGAGAGACAGAATTAAGAAGAAAAAAAAAATTCAGGAAATCACATTGTATGATTTTTAAAGAATTTATTTGTCTTGCCCTGCTGAACATAAGTATTTGACACCTGAGAAACAACAAGAATTCTGTCTCTCAAAGACCTGTTACTGTGCCTTTAAAAAGTCCACCTCTACTCCACTCATTAATCTAACTTAGTAGCACTTGTCTGAGCTCTTTAAAGACACCTGTCCACCCCAGTCAGTCAGACGCCAACTATTACCACGGGCAAGACCAAAGAGCCGTCAAAAGACACCAGAGACAAAATTGTGGACCTCCACAAGGCTGGAAAGGGGTACGGGGCAATTGCCAAGCAGCTTGGTGAAAATAGATCAACTGTTGGAGCAATTGTTAGAAAATGGAAGAGGCTAAAGACGACTGTCAGTCTCCCTCGGACTGGGGCTCCATGCAAGATCTCACCTCATGGGGTATCACTGATGATAAGAAAGGTGAGGAATCAGCCCAGAACTACAAGGGAGGAGCTGGTCAATGACATGAAGAGAGCTGGGACCACACAGTTTCAAAGGTCACTGTCAGTAGAACACTACGCCGTCATGGTTTCAAATCATGCATTGCACGGAAAGTTCCCCTGCTCAAGTCATCACATGTCCAGGCCCGTCTGAAGTTTGCCAATGACCATCTGGATGATCCAGAGGAGGCATGGGAGAAAGTCATGTGGTCAGATGAGACCAAAGTAGAACTTTTTGGTCTAAACTTCACTCGTGTTTGGAGGAAAAAGAAGGACGAGTTGCATCCCAAGAACACCATCCCTACTGTGAAGCATGGGGGCGGTAACATCATGCTTTGGGGTTGCCTTTCTGCTAAGGGGAAAGGGTGACTGCACTGTATTAAGGAGAGGATGAATGGGGCCATTTATTGTGAGATTTTGAGCAACAACCTCCTTCCCTCAGTCAGAGCATTGAAGATGGGTCGTGGCTGGGTCTTCCAACATGACAACGACCCAAAGCACACAGCCAGGATAACCAAGGAGTGGCTCTCTAGAGGAGATCTGTGTAGAGGAGTGGGCCAAAATCCCTGTTGCAGTGTGTGCAAACCTGGTCGAGAACTACAGGAAACGTTTGACCTTTGCAAACAAAGGCTTCTGTACCAAATATTAACACTGATTTTCTCAGGTGTTCAAATACTTATGTTCAGCAGTGCAAGACAAATGCATTCTTTAAAAATCATACAATGTGATTTCCTGAATTTTTTTTAAAAAAAATCTGTCTCTCAGAGTGGGAATGCCCCTACAATGTGAATTTCAGACCCCTCCATGATTTCTAAGTGGGAGAACTTGCAAAATCGCAGGGTGTTCAAATACTTCTGTTCCTCACTGTATATGATAGTGCTGCAGAGAAGGGGACACTCCAGCAAGCATCTCAGCCTCTTTGTTCTACTGCTCATTGGGGTCTCCAAAGTTAGACACCCATTGATGTGCAGCCCTCATTTAATGCGTACAAGTCCTAAAACAAACAAATTGTAGACTCTACAGCTACTAAAACACCACTTTGCTCTTCTTTTTGTATTGTGTAAACCTTTACCTGTCTTTATATCTTTTATACCAACTTAGGCTACTTTCACACTCGCTTTTTGGCTTTCCATTTGTGAGATCCGTTCAGGGCTCTCACAACCGGTCCAAAATGGATCAGTTTTGCCCTAATGCATTCTGAAAGAAAAAGTATTTGATCAGAATGCATGAGTTTGCCTCCGTTCAGTCTCCATTCTGCTCTGGAGGTGGACACCAAAACGCCGTCTGCAGCATTTTGCTGTCCGCTTGATGAAACTGAGCCAAAAGTCCTGGCACACAATGTAAGTCAATAGGGACGGATCAGTTTACTCTGACATAATCTGGCACAATAGAAAACGGATCCGTCCCCCATTGACTTTCAATGGAGTTCATGACTGATCCGTCTTGGCTGTTAGATAATACAAACGGATCTGTTCATGACGGATGCATGCGGTTGTATTATTGTAACTGATCCGTTTTTGCAGATCCATGACGGATCCGCCCAAAGCACGAGTGTGAAAGTAGTCTAAAACTGAAAACATCTTCCAGATGATACAAAGACATTTGTAGAAGGCAGAACAGGAAAGTGCCACAAAAAGAAATGCACTTAAGGAAAATTCCAGTAATACATGTACAGACAAATAAATCAGCTATGAATACAAAGCCCATTACAGTGTTTTAATGAAAAAGACCTGTTCAGGACAACATTTTTATCTAATGTCATCTCTTTATGTAACATTCTGTTTAATCCTAAGAAAGAGGTCATAGAAATGTTATATACACATACTGCTATCTGAGAGGTGAACATTTGTGTGACAGTTTATCACCTGGAATGGCGGCTGCCAAGTGCCAACACAAAGGCAGGACACACCGGGAAATATTTGTTTATCACCCTCCTAGGTAGTTAATTGGATTCAGTAGCCACTGGCGATGACATAGTATACTTTGGAGTTTAATTTGGGTCTCGCTTTCATCAGTGTGTCAATAAGAGACAACAGAACAAGATTAGCGGTTTATGTTAACACATTAGCTGTACTGAAGTTTACGAAAATCCTTTGTGACTAAACAGGCATGCTTTCAGTTGCTTGTTCCTACTTTAGACCAACAAAAAATAGATTAGGCCTCCTGCACACGGCAGTTGCCTGGCCGTGGCCGTACTGCGGGCCGCAAACAGCAGGTCCGCAATATGCGGGCACCGGCCGTGTGCTCCCCGCATCACGTATGCGGACCCATTCACTTGAACATGTTCTATTTTTTTGTGGTGCGGAAGGATCACGGACCCATTCGAATGGGTCTCGATCCCTCCCGGCCGTCGCGCGGACATTGCCCATGCATTGGGGACCGCAAAGCCATACAATAGTCGTGTGCATGAGGCCTAAGGCTAAGTTTTCACCTGCATCAGATGTTACATGAGGAGCCTTGTTCGCTAATTCCATCAGATCTGCCAGAAATCTGCTGGCATGCTAGAACCCAACAGAACCTATTACAAGTCAAAAGGGTCTGTCGAAATGCAATTGGATTTTGTCATGTGATGGATCCGGCATTTCATGGAATTTTGTTAAAAAATATAAAAATCAAAATCATCCCCAGATTCCCCAGAAGTAAAATAAAAAATAAATAAACAACAAAAAACACAAAGATCGTAGGCAATACTAGGCATCACCGCATCTCAAAATGCCTTAACTATTTAAATATAAAAATATTCATCCCATGCACTAAATTCACAATTTTTTCATAGCTTCACTTACCCCAAAAAATTGGATAAAATGCGATTAAAAAAAAATCACACTCTGCTGTGGGGTCAATACAATCTACAGATCATCCCACAAAAAATCCCCCACACAGCTTTGTAGATGAAACTATGAAAAAAATTATGGGGGTCAGAATATGGCGATGAAAAGAAAAAAATATTTATTTTCAAAGTTTTTATTTTTTCTTCAGTACTAAAACAAAAAAAACAATATAAATGTGGTATAGCTGTAATCGTACTGACCCAGAGAATGAGGGTAACAGGTCGGTTTTAACACATAGGGAATGCCATTAGAAAGTACAACTTGTCCCACAAAAGTTAAGCCATTGTAAGGCAATGTGAATGGAAAAATGAAACATTTTTGGGTACCGGGAAGGAAGGGAGTAAAAACGAAAATGCAGAAAACTAAAAATCCTCTGGGACTCAAGGAGTTAACCCTTTGGGAACACAGCGATTTTCCATTTTTGCATTTTCATTTTTACTCCCTACCTTCCAGGAACCATAGCTTTTTATTTTTCTGTTCATGTAGCCGCATGAGAGCTTGTTTTTAGCTGGAGAAGTTGTACTTTCTAATGGCACAATTTAATATTTCATGTAATACAGTGGGAAGCAGGAAAAAGTTCCAAATGGGGTGGAATTAGAAAAAAATAAAATAAAATTAGGGCCATGGTTTTATACAATTGACCTGCTACCTTGATTCTCCAGGTCAGTACAATTAGTGATGTCACATACTGTACATTTAGTTATTCTAGTGTTTTATTACTTAAATAGTAACTAAACATTTTACAACCTTCCTTTAAATAGCCTAAATTATTATTTTTTAAATAGGGCTTTTGTGACTGTGCACTTGCTTGCGCAATTTTTTTTGACTTTTTTGCACTCATTGCACAAAACTTCATTAAAGGGCTTCTGTCAGCCCACTAAACCGTTTTTTTTTTTAGTTAATTTACCTTGCTACCAGCAAGTAGGGCGGCTACTTGCTGGTAGCAGCCGCATCCTCCTCTCATAATGACGCCCCCTCCGCTGTGTGATTGACAGGGCCATCGAACGGGATTGTTCTCTGCTGACCCTGTTTGAATTCAAAATATCGCGCCTGCGCCGTACCTGTCTTTAATCGGCGCAGGCGCACTGAGAGGCGGACGCTCTGTCGGCCGCTCCATCCTCAATGCGCCTGCGCCGATGACGTCACATCTACACCCGCCACAGGCGTATTAAGGATGGAGCGGCCGAGAGAGCGGCCGCCTCTCAGTGCGCCTGCGCCGATTAAAGACAGGTATGGCGCAGGCGCGATATTTTGAATTCAAACAGGGCCAGCAGAGAACGATCCCGTTCCCTGGCCCTGTCAATCACACAGTGGAGGGGGCGTCATTATGAGAGGAGGATGCGGCTGCTACCAGCAAGTAGCCGCCCTACTTGCTGGTAGCAAGTTAATTTACATATTATAAAAATAGCTTTTTAACAAAATCTACTGAACAAAAATGAATATTTAGCTTATGTATAGGGAGCTCGCAGTGTAGGGATTATTATTAACCCAAAAAAAAAAAAAGTTTAGTGGGCTGACAGAAGCCCTTTAAAGTCACAACTTGAACCATACATGTACGGTGCAAGTCGTGAAGGGGTTGGCGGACCGTATACATAAAAAAAAAACGGAAGTTACTCCGTGTGCATTCCGTTTCCGTATTTCCGTTTAGCAAAAAATTTTTATTATGTCCTATTATTGTCCGCATTACGGACAAGGATACTACTGTTCTATCAGGGGCCAGCTGTTCCGATAGGCAAATTTTCCGCAATTTTTGTGGATCCGTTTTTTGCGGACTGCAAAATACATACGGTGTTGTGCATGAGGCCTAACTCTCGTAAGCCAGGTCTGCTTGCTGGGCAAATCTTCTGTGCTGTCCACATAGAGGTCCTGTCCATAAGATGGCAGCTGATGGAGGGTCTTATGACCAGACATCATTCATGCTCTTCCAATTACAAATACACTGCACCTACACTAAACTCCCAACAGTGCAAGCACAGATGGCAGGTGCGGTGTATGGAGGAAACATCACATAGAGATAAATACCCTGGTCACATGACCATCAACAGCCGTTTTATGGACAAGACCACTGTGTGGTCAGCACAAAAGACTTGGAGACAAGGGGGCATACCTCATGAAGTATACAAAAATGGTGCACTATATCAACTAGGCCAGGGATGGCCAACCTGCGGCTCTCCAGATGTTGCAAAACTACAACTCCCAGCATGCAAAGACTGCCTACAGCAGGGCATTGTGGGAATTGTAGTTTTACAACAGCTGGAGAGCCACAGGTTGGCCAGCCCTGAACTAGGCTATATTAGTAAGTGCCATATAACCATCTTACAAATGCATTGGTCAGTAGTATCCAGAAACTGGTCATCTCCTTAAGGGAATGGCTGTGTGACTGTTTATGGGCCGCCCCCTGTCTCCTCTGATACCGCTGTGGGACAGCCGCCCACGCCACTCCTGATCTCGCTCAGCACTGTAACCACGGACACGGGTGGCGGCTGGGTGGTTAAACAGATAGCACTGAATCATGCTGAGATAAATTGGGTGACTCATTTTTCATTTTTGACCGGAGTGATCCCTTAACTTTTGGAAAAAGTAAAACAGTTAAATAACATTAGGGCGGCATGATGCTTGTAACAAACACAATTCTATAATGCGAAAGTGACTGGTAACTTGCAGAAAGACGCAGTCATCCCAGCCAGGAGAAGACACAAAAAGCAGAGAGCCTCCATGTTGGAACTGTATATAGACCCATTGCTCTCTAGTAGCTCAGCCTCATCTCATAGACGCAAGAAATCTGCTTTAACCCTTTGAGGAACCTATGATTTTTCATTTTTGCATTTTCATTTTTTTCCCCTGCCTTCCCAGAACCATAACTTTTTTATTTTTCCATTCACAAAGCTGTATGAGGGCTTGCTTTTTTGTATTACAGATTGTGTTTATCATTGTTTTTCCCCACTTTTGTTTAAATATTGTTCAATTATGTTGTGACGGTAATATAAAACATTGTGAGGGCTTTGTTGTAGTGGGGTCTTTACTGCTCAAATAAATAAATAAACTTTACAAGTAAAGCAAAATCTTGCATGTGTCCGTGATAATGTCAGTAAACATTTCAGGTGAAGTGCACCCTTCACCTTGCTTACGTCACAAACCTTAGCTGAAAAATGAGGGTCATCTCAGTTGATAGGAAATTCCATCATCCTGTCACAGAGGTCATAATTAGCAGCTAACACTGACGTGACAATCAGCTTTTGCCTGTAGACGTTTTTGGACAGATATTTCCCCTGCAGCAGCTTCCGAAAGGGAAAAGTAGCTTTACATGCAGGAGAATCAAATGAATGGCCGTCCAGGTACTGCAAGGGTGCACTGAGTTCCTTTTACAGAGCGCCTCGTCATTATGGGCCATAGAGGCAGATCCCAAGTTAGGCCCCTTTCACACTACCGTATGGCTATTTCAGTGTTTTGCGGGCCGTTTTTCATGGATCCGTTGTTCCGTTTGCGTTTCGGTTCCCTTTTTCCGTATGGCATATACAGTATACAGTAATTATATAGAACAAATTGGGCATAACATTTTCAATAGATGGTTCCACAAAAAACAGAACGGATACGGAAGACATACGGATGCATTTCCGTATGCATTCCATTTTTTTTGCGGACCCATTGACTTTAATGGAGCCACGGAACGTGATTTGCGGCCAAATATAGGACATGTTCTATCTTTGCACGGAACGGAGATACGGAAACACGGAAACGGAATACATACAGAGTACATTCTGGGTTTTTTTGCGGACCCATTGAAATAAATGGTTCCGTATACGGAACGTAAAAAACGGCCCGCAAAACGGAAAAAAAAAACTGTAGTGTGAAAGAGGCCTTAGTCAACTGGCATATGGACAAGGGTTTTCTTCATGAGACCAAACCTTCAACAAATGTAAATTATTATTTTCTCTTAGACGCTCCCCATTATCTTCACACTTTCCGAAACCACAATTTGCTATAGTATCTGCATATTCTGGTTAGCAGATATTTCCGGCCATCCGTATATGAATATTTCTAGAATGACGGCAGTCAAGTTTTATACTTGTAAACAATTACTGAGATTAACGGTACATAATATCAAACTGTATAATAAAACGCTACATGCACCTAATTAGCAGAAAATACTTTATTCTTTTCTTTTTTTTTTTTTATGATAACATCAAAATCAGTTCAGCAAACATTTGCACGCTGATAGCGCGCGGCTTTTAGTGCCCAGCACACAGGCACATTGCCATGTACTGATAGTTAAATAGTGTAACTCGTTTGTTTATTCAGTATTTCATTCATTTAACATGCTTTCCTGGGGAGTATTTGCAGTTGTTAGTCACACTACTAGAATTGCTGCTCATTCTGTACTTAGTGACAAAGCGGAAATGCTTAGTCTTAAAATACAGTCGAGCGCCTGAAAACTGTGACGGTTTGCATTTGGTCATCTCAAGCCAATCCCAAAACGACATTCTCTTACCTTGTCCCTGCACAGTAGCCTATGGGTACATCACAGTGCACGATTGTCGGAGGGCCAAAACATGGTATGAGCTGAGTTCAGATGGTGCTCAAAGCTAGTGTTGATATTTTTGCAGACATTTCTGTGATTGTCTTAATGTGCCTTTACACATAGTTTTTTTTGTGGCGTTTATCTGCACTTTTTTATTTTCAGTGGTGTTTTGGCACCTGCGGTTTTTGCAGCCTTTTTTGTGGTGAAAAACTGAAGGTCTATTGGAAATGTGAAATTCAGGACCCATAACTTTTTTTGCTACTGACGTTTTTAGGTGGCATTTTTTTGGGGTTTTCCGCCTTCTTTAAAAAAATGCTGCATGCTGTAGCTCTAGTATTTTTTAGCCATTTTACATCTCTTTTACTATAGAAAAAAAAGCAAGAAAACAAAAAACACAGTTCACACAGCCATTTAGAGAAAACAACACTAAAAAACCCCACAAAAATGCAGGTGACCTAGAAGAATGTGTGAGCATATTGTGACATTTTTTTACTGGTAAAAACCATATATATCTGAATGGGGTTAGTAAAAATCTACCAGTGCGTCCATTCAGATGTATGGAATGAATTGTTGGTTTCAACAACAAATCTGTAAGGCGCGCTTCACATATATCAGTTGTTTCAGGCCAGCTACTTTAGGCCTCTTGCACACAAACAGGCCGCAATGCACTAACACCCACCGTGGGGCAGCCGCAGCAGATTGCGGACCCATTCATTTTAATGGGTCCGTGATCCGGCCGTTCTGCAAAAAGATAGGACATGTTCTATCTTTTTTGTGGAATGGAAGTAAGGGACGAAACCCCATGGAAGCACTCCGTAGTGCTTCCATAGGGTTCCGTTCCATGCTTCCGTTCCGCACCATTCCCCATCTCCGGATTTGCGGACCCACTGAAGTGAATGGGTCCGCATCCGTGATGCAGAATGCACATGGAACAGTGCCCGTTTTATTGCGGATCCGCAAATGCGGTCCGCAATACGGCCACGGAGCGCACACATACGGGTGCAATAAGCCTAAAGCCTCATGCACACAACTGTTGTTTGGTTCCGCATCCGAGACGCCGTTTTGGCGGCTCGGATGCGGACCCATTCACTTCAATGCAAAAAAAATATAACATGTCCTATTCTTGTCCGCAAAACGGACAAGAATAGGCAGTTATATAAATGGCAAATTGCAGAAGGCACACGGGCGGCTTCCGTTTTTTGCGGATCCATGGTTTGCGGACCGCAACAAACGGCACGGTCGTGTGCATGTAGCCTTAGGCTGGGAGACGGACACAACTGATATATGTGTACTGCATTTGAGTGCACAGATACGTCATCTGCACATTGATAAGGCCAGACAGAAAAAACGAGAACCAGATCGCCAGACATATGTGAAGGGGGCCTAACCTATAAATACAACCTTAGGCCAAGGCCATAATACAAACACATTTTATTCTCCATATGACATTCTGGGCTTCTACTAAAGTGAACTTACATTACCTCAGGGTATGATGATCTAGTTTGGCTCAGTAGAACCTCAGGGATTCTGATTCTTGCGGCCATAATATGAACACTATAGGGGTCATTTGTCAAACTGGTGTAAAGTAGAACTGGCTTAGTTGCCAGTCTGATCGGCGGGGGTCCGACACCCGGGACCCCCGCCGATCAGCTGTTTGAGAAGGCAGCGGCGCTCCAGCAGCGCCGCAGCCTTCTCACTGTTTACCGCTGGCTCAGTGACGTCATGACTTGTTCTTGGAACTGCCTGCTCCCGGTGACCGCATTTGATTTCAGACCGGCTCCCGGCACAGGTAAGGGCTTACCTGTGCATTGCCAGACGGGTGAGTCTACCTTACTAAAGATGGCAGCCAGCAAGTGTTTTCGATGGCGAACACTGCGAACTGACCATCACTGCCCCCTTGCAGGGAAGGATAGTTTCTGTCTTTATATGCCAATGTCTAAGTGCACCAATCAAGGTCCAAAATGAATTCACAAGCCCATCCCCCAACCATATATACAGTGGCCCCTCAAGCAGGGGCATAGCTATAGGTGAGGACTAAAAGACAATATATACAGTGACACTGTAGGAAATAGATGGAGCAGCTACTGGGCCTGGTCTGAGAGAGCGATCTTGACTAGCCACAGAAGTGGGGGATGCACGGGAGGAGGGGGTTCCGAAGAAGTTTTTGGAGGAGTGGGGCCCGTTCATAAATTTGCTGTGTGGCCCAGTCATTTCTAGTTACCCCAATGCCCTCAAGATACAATGGCCTCAGGATACAATATTTTCAACACCCAATGGTCTTTTCTGACCCATCGTAAGTTCAAACCAGACTCAACATACAATATCTCAGACTCAGCTCCAACCAATGAAGGTCACTTCTCTGGTAAAATAGCTGGATTAGATGCTAGTTAGCAGCTATTCCTGACTGTTATATGTAAGCACTTGTTTTATCTGTCTTAGTTATCTGCTTATTTTTCTTAAATCTTCATTTTCTCTTATCTTGGATGACATTTTGGGGCTTTGGGACTGAATACTCAAGTTGCAATGGTTTCAACATACAATGGTCGTCCTGGAACCAATTAATATTGTAACTCGAGGGGCCACTGTACCTATAGGATGTACTGAAGTGCCAGACTTTATCATTAAATATTCAGTACTCAGCTTGAGCGGTAAAGACAGTGCAGTTGTTCCTCACCCAATAAGTATGCACAGGTTCTGGCAGAATATAAAGGGTTACAATGTACTCAAGTAGCTCGCTGAGAAATAATGGTATTAACTGTACTATTGGCCATTGTACTGTGCAAGAGGGCTTTACATGCAGGATTGACACTGGAGCACAGGCAATGCTACATTCCCTACGGCCAATTTCATGTAAATGTTACCGTCAGGTAGAATTTCCCCTTGTGTACTGCCGCGTGGTTCTCTATAGGAGCAGAGGAAACCCAGAACCTGCGCTCCTGTCAGATCTGATAACAATGTGTGAAGATGGCATCTCAGCCCCATAAATGCCAAGACGAATGGCATTACATAAACATTTCTAACAAGATGCCAGACAATAATATAGCCATTCCTACAGCTCAGAAGAGACTGTCAGCTACATGAGTAACTGAGACGTGAAGTGACCACAATTACTTTAGCCGCCAATCCCTCTGAGAGTAGGGATTCATGCTTTCCAAACCACGCTGGAACTAGCTCAAAAAGCCCATGTCATTTCTGGGACTGCAGAACAAGTACGGCACAAAACCCACCATCTGGCACCAATAACAGCGTGCTCACATTTTCATGGCTTGCTGACGAACAAATACATCTTGTGGATTGGTTTCTGAAGTAATTAAACTGTGGCGCTCATACAAGCACCATCTTCTAAGTGTTCCCCGATGGATCATATCCGATCTGTGCTTAGCACGTACTGGGGGCACACCAGGAGCGGTTTATCGCATTTGGCGCCTGGGAATGTGACTAGTGCAAATCTGAAGAGGCATACTAGACTTTTATCAAGATAGATACAGAAGTATGTGTAGAAACACAATGTCAGATGCATGTAATTACAGATATACAGTAGATAGGGGATAGATAGATAGATAGATAGATAGATAGATAGATAGACAGGCATATTGATAGATAGATAGATGATAGATCGATTGATAAATATGAGATAGATAGACAGACATATTGATAGATAGATAGAGACATATTGATAGATAGAGAGATAGATAGATGATAGATCGATTGATAAATAAATATGAGATAGATAGACAGACAGACATATTGATAGAGAGATAGATAGAAAGAAGATAGATAGATAGATAGATAGATAGATAGATAAATAAATATTAGATAGATAGATAGACAGGCATATTGATAGATAGATAGATAGATAGATAGATAGATAGATAGATAGATGATAGATCGATTGATAAATATGAGATAGATAGACAGACATATTGATAGATAGATAGATAGATAGAGACACAGTTGACAGATAGAGAGATAGATAGATTGATAGATGATAGATCGATTGATAAATAAGAGATAGATAGACATATTGATAGAGAGATCGATAGAAAGAAGATAGGATAGATAGATTATATATATATATATATATATATATATATATATATATAGATATTAGATAGATAGATGATAATATATATATATATATATATATAGATAGATAGATAGATATTAGATAGATGATAGATAGATAGATAGATAGATAGATAGATAGCAGATAAATATTAGATAGATAGGTAGATTTGAGATAGATATATAGATATAAGATAGATAGATAGATATTAGATATATAGATAAACAGATAGATAGATAGATAGATAGATACTGTAGCATAACAACATGTAACAAGAAGAAAATAACGAGACAGAATTTCAACTGTCATTATTTCCTGGATTGCTGGGTATAGTGTTATGTTTATATTTGTATAAATGGAATAGAAAATATTTAGAAAACCACTCAATATCACAGCACACTGTGCCAATAAATATACTCAGATTGTAATTTTGTGCTACTTTGTTATATATCTGTAAGACATATTTATAGATAGATAGACAGACAGGTAGAATATAGATAGATAGATAGATAGATAGATAGATAGATATGAGATAGATAGATAGATAGATAGATAGATAGATAGATAGATAAGAGATAGATAGATAGATAGATAGATAAGAGATAGATAGATAATTAGATAGATAAGAGATAGATAGATAATTAGATAGATAAGAGATAGATAGATAGATAGATAGATAGATAAGATATAGATAGATAATTAGATAGATAAGAGATAGATAGATAGATAGATAAGAGATAGATAGATAATTAGATAGATAAGAGATAGATAGATAGATAGATAGATAGATAGATAGATAAGAGATAGATAGATAGATAGATAGATAAGAGATAGATAGATAATTAGATAGATAAGAGATAGATAGATAATTAGATAGATAAGAGATAGATAGATAGATAGATAGATAAGATATAGATAGATAATTAGATAGATAAGAGATAGATAGATAGATAGATAGATAAGAGATAGATAGATAATTAGATAGATAGATAAGAGACAGATAGATAGATAGATAGATAGATAGATAAGAGATAGATAGATAATTAGATAGATAAGAGATAGATAGATAGATAGATAGATAGATAAGAGATAGATAGATAGATAATTAGATAGATAGATAAGAGACAGATAGATGATAGACAAATAGATACTGTATGTAATTTATAGTTGCACAGCTTAGACATGTGTAACAGATACATATATGACATCAAGTATCTAAATTGGATTTAAAATTTGGCTGAAAACAAAGTAAGAAATAAAGCACCAGTAAATATGGAAGAATTATCTTGCAGCAAATCTTGGCAAAATATCCACAAGGAGGATTCTACTTGTATTCTGCACTCCTGTCCCAATACCGGAACACACTTCATGCTCTAGGACTTGGAGAGAACATTCCGTAGACGTTTTACTGTTACTTTTTCTATTACTGTTTTGTATATAACACAACACAGCTCACACCAGGGATACTTTATAACTAAAGAAAGCCAGGGCAAACTTTAACCAAGCGATGGTGGTAGTAGTAGTAGTAGTAGTAGTAGTAGTAGTGTTCTAAGAAATACAACGCAGTGGAGAGGATTTCACATTTCAGACAAACGATTCAGTAAGTGTTCACTACTCCAATTATGTCCAGAGATAACATGAAGATATTATGGAATAACTAGAATTATTTTTTATTATATTTAAGGATTACAAATTTTACCTCGTAAATTACCGTAAAACATTTTTGTAACAGTAACTACAATAAAACCCTGGAGTAGGCTTAAGACAGATCCCCATCGGCATGAGACTATGGTACAGAAGGTATAAAGATTACTGCGCCTATCACTATATATATATATATATATATATATAGGTGTGCTTGTGTATATATGTATATAAATGTGTATGTGCGCTTATATAACTGTGTGTGTATAATATATATATGTATATAGGTGTGCTTGTGTATATATATGTATATCAATGTGTATGTGCGCTTATATAAGTGTGTGTATAATATATATATGTATATAGGTGTGCTTGTGTATATATATGTATATCAATGTATGTGCGCTTATATAAGTGTGTGTATAATATATATATGTATATAGGTGTGCTTGTGTATATATATGTATATCAATGTGTATGTGCGCTTATATAAGTGTGTGTATAATATATATATGTATATAGGTGTGCTTGTGTATATATATGTATATCAATGTGTGTGTGCTTATATAAGTGTGTGTATAATATATATATGTATATAGGTGTGCTTGTGTATATATATGTATATAGGTGTGCTTGTGTATATATATGTATATAAATGTGTATGTGCGCTTATATAAGTGTGTGTGTATAATATATGTATATAGGTGTGCTTGTGTATATATATGTATATCAATGTGTGTGTGCTTATATAAGTGTGTGTATAAATATATATGTATATAGGTGTGTGTATATATATGTATATAGGTGTGCTTGTGTAATATATGTATATAAATGTGTATGTGCGCTTATATAAGTGTGTGTGTATAATATATGTATATAGGTGCTTGTGTATATATATGTATATCAATGTGTGTGTGCTTATATAAGTGTGTGTATAATATATATGTATAGGTGTGCTTGTGTATATATATGTATAGGTGTGCTTGTGTATATAATGTATATAAATGTGTATGTGCGCTTATATAAGTGTGTGTGTATAATATATGTATATAGGTGTGCTTGTGTATATATATGTATATCAATGTGTGTGTGCTTATATAAGTGTGTGTATAATATATATATGTATATAGGTGTGCTTGTGTATATATATGTATATCAATGTATGTGCGCTTATATAAGTGAGTGTGTATAATATATATATGTATATAAGTGTGTGTGTAATATAAATATATATGTGAGAGGTTGTGTCCTATTAGTGTAAATCACAGTTCTGATGGTTACCACCAAAGTGTCATAAAAGTGAAATGGCGCCCACAGCACAGGTCAGCGCCACACATTGCTGTGCCCCCTTGCCCTGTGGTGGGGATCACTTGTACATTTATAGCAGGTTGTTCTGACACTTTCCACAGTTCCTGCCTCTGTGATGGAATACACAGCAGTGTACAGTGTCCCACATAACTGTCAGCTGAGAGCCCGTACCCACTGCACATGTGAGCACAATACATACTCATAGTAGATAGATAGATAGAGACACAGCTATCTGTGCCGTGTACACACTACGCGGTACCGTCCACTCTGCAGGCGGAGGCTAGCGGCAGGCACTTACCAAGTAATGAGGATTTCTAGGAGCGGATCCAAAGTGCATTCTCCTCAGCAGAAGCAGGCGACATGTAAGGTGTCAGTGTCCCTGCCCCCAGGGTGACTGAGGGGACCGCGGTAACGGGCGGCATAGTGTGCGCGCCTCTCCGGGCTGTGGCTGACAGGAGCTCGGCGCTGTGCTGCTGCTGCTGCTGTGCTCGGGGCACTGAGACCAATGAGATTAGGGATAGAGGAGCTGTGAGCAGGAGAGGGGCGGAGGGAGGTGAGTGTCAGGGAGGGGGAAGCCGCACAGGTCACCCTCCTGCAGGACACTGTCTACACCAGGCCGGAGCCCAGCTGGCTTTTATCCACCAGTTCAAGTTGGTCCTTATTAGTCCAGTTTCTTAGTTTTCTTTTTTTTTTTTTCGTTTACATTCCGCTTTTTGTGTTTCATTTACGGAACCATTCATTTCCATGGATCCGCAAAAAAAAAAAACTGAAGGTACTCCACATGCCTTCCGTTTCCGTTTTTCCGTTCCTTTCAAAGATAGAACATGTCCTATTAGGCCTCTTGCACACGACCGTATGGCTTTTTCAAATCCACAAAAAATACGGATGCATTCCGGAACAGCTGGCCCCTGATAGAACAGTACTATCCTTGTCCGTTATGTGGACAATAATAGGACATGTTCTATCTTTGAACGGAACGGAAATACGGAATGCATACAGGGTACATTCTGTGGTTTTTTTGCGGACCCCTTTGAAATGAATGTTTCCGTATATGGAACGCAAAAAACGGAACGTACACAGAAAAAAAAAAGGTTTGTGTGCAAGAGGCCTAATTATCCGCATAACGGACAAGGATAGTACTGTTCTATCAGGGGCCAGCTGTTACCTTCCGCAAAAAACGGAATGCACACAGGACGTCATCCTTTTTTTTTTGCGGATTCGTTTTTTGCGAACCACAAAATACTGAAAAAGCCATACAGTCGTGTGCAAGAGGCCTTAGGCCTCTTTCACACGAACGAGTTTTCTGCATTTTTTTCACGCATCAGTTCTGTATTTTTCACGCAGCCCAGGCCCCATAGAAGTGAATTGGGGCTTCAGTGTTTGCTAAGAGATGTTGTTTGTAAACCTTCCGTTTTTTTATCACGAGCGTGAAAAACGCATCGAAACTGCATTGCAACTGAACGCAATCGCAGGCAAAACTGATTGAACTTGCTTGCAAAATGGCGCGAGTTTCACTGAACGCATCCGGCCCTAATCCGTCACGCTGGTGGGAAAGACGCCTTACTCACAAGATCCATGGCACTGAGTTCTCCTGAGTTAAAATCAGCACAAAAACATAAATAACTGGCACAAAAATGGGCATCAAAGAGTGTGATTGAAAGGAGGTGAGCCACTGATCTCACAATGCCTGACCACAGAGGGTGATGCCCCCTCATCCAGTTCCTTCAATCTGATCCAAAGTGGTTATGGGCATACTAGCTGGCATCAAAGCGGGCAGAAGAATGCTTTTTACTGATATGATTAAGTGACTGGGGTTAGATAATTTTGGGCCTCTGATGTTACACTTGGTGACACCCCCAGAACTCTATGAATGTAATGTGGGACATCACCCCCCCCCCCCCCCCCACACTTATTTTAATCATTAACACGTTGGCATCTGCCCACTTTGATGCCAGTTTTTATGCTGATAACAATATAGGGCCAGCTGATGTCTGGGTATCGCGGTCTCTGTGCTATCAATGCGACATGAGCGGTGCAAAGTAATTTAACCCCTTCAAAACAGAATTCGGTTAAAAACTGTCCGTTTGCCTACTCTGATGCCATTTCATATGCCCAGAAACACTTTGGGCCGGGTTGACCTCAGCTGAATTTGATAGAAGGCAAAACCCTCTGTGTGCTGGCAGTGTGAGATCGGTGGTGTAGTCATTTAACCCTTTGAAAACAGGATTCATATGCAAATCATTAAAAAGTGGGGGATCTGCCATGGATTTTGATGCCCTCAATCACCCTGTGCCAGCCTGCACTCCACAGAACTTGATTCATGTGCTGGTAGTGCAAGACCAGTGGCCCAAATTCATTTAACCCTTGTAATCCCGCTCTTTGTGTGCCCACTTTGCTGCCCATATTGGTGCCTGTTTTGATGCTGATGTAACTGTACCCTCCTCTGGACAGCCCACCGCAATGTGTTTTGTCTTTAACATAAGTTCTCCTCATTATGGGCAGACGAATACCAGCTTCAGCGTCCTTCTCTTATTCACTATTCTCCAGGACACTGTGGTCTCTAATTCGTCCTATTTCTTATTCACAGCAGACCTTTACCAGCGTCTCACCCACTGGAGATGTATTATTAGTAACTATGGAGAATTTATTTGAGTAAAAAGTGAGGTGCCCTTAGGAGAATAAAGTCCTAAGTGGTCTGAAAACATAAAAAATGGCACAAAAATAGGCACTAAAGTGGACAACTGAGAGTGTGGTTTAAGGGGTTAAGTGGCCCAAAGTTGGGCAGACAGATACTTTTTACTGTTTGAATATAAAAGGGTTTAATGACTGTTACTTATTTAAAACCACTCAGTGTGTGAGGCTGTGCCAAGCAGAATGTGGGCATGAATACAGCCAAGACAATGACTACAACCGAGACGAGTCAGGGTCCATTCACACGTCTGCAAAATGGGTCCACATCCGTTCTGCAATTTTGCGGAACAGATGCGGACCCATTAATTTTCAATAGGGGCGGAATGGGCTATCCGCATTTGCGGATCCGCACTTCCATTCCGCAGAAAATAGAAGATGTCCTATCCTTGTCCGCAATTGCGGACAAGAAAAGGCATTTTCTAATGAGAGTGACGGCGATGCGTGGTCCGCAAAACACATACGGATGTGTGAATGGACCCTCACTGTGCAGAACCCCCCCTGATGACTATAGGAGAGCTGCGCATGGTGGCATTATAAATTCTCCTTCCCCCTCCTAATAAGGGCTCGTTCACACGAACGTGTGAAGCCCGTTCCCGTGCTGTGGACCGCAAATTGCGGTCCGCAATGCACGGGCACCATCCGCGGGGGCAGCTGCATGGGGATCGTGGACCCCCAATGGGTCCACGATCCCTCCGTTCCGCAAAAAGATAAAGCATGTTCTATCTTTTTGCAGTGCGGAGGCACGGAACGGAACCCCAGAAAGCACTCCGTAGGGCTTCCATAGTGTTCCGCTCCGTGCTTCCGTTCCGCATCTACGTATTTGCAGACCCTTCAATGGGTCCACATCCGTGATGCTGAATGCACAAGGAACGGTGCCCGTGTATTGCAGATCCACAAACGGGTAGCACACGTTCGTGTGAACGAGCCCTAAAACTGCCGATTTCCACATGGGCATGTCTAAAAGATAATTACACGCGCATCATGGCACTAGTTTTATAACAAAATTCTAGTGACAGGTTCCCTTTAAATCTCGATCAGCAAATATGTATGGCATTGATCAAATTCAGTTGGGTGCTTGCTGGCTCAAAGGGTTCATGTAATGAATAATGGTATCAGAAAGGGCACATGGTCATTTTATTTTCAACGGGTTAAAGGGGTTTTCTGGCAGTATAATATTGATGAGCTGCCCTTAGGATAGGTCTTCTCAACATTAGATGAGAGGGGCCGCTCCACTGAGCAGTTTGAACGGGCTGCTGTGTGCCAGCACCAGGACAGCACGGCTCTGTACACTGGGTAGTAACTCACTTAAATGCCAGCCGCCCCACACTACCATTCATGAGCACTACCTAGATCTGTACTGCTCCAGTGCCCGGTCCGGAGCTTAGCTGGCCATTCAAACAGCTGATAAGGAGAATGCCAGGAGTTGGGCCTCACCAATCTCATGACCTATGCCAAAGATAGGCTATATTACTGTACATTTCCAGGAACCCCCATTAAACATTTTTGGACACTGATCTTGTATTGCCAATATACGGATAGGAAGGTTTAACAAGGCTGGGCATGAATAATAGCATCAAAGTTGGCATATGCCTACTGTACTTTTTAAGGGTTTGAATGAATAACTGGTGATTTCAAAGCATGAGATGACTTTGTGGCCCTGGTCCCACAATGCCTCTCATCAAATTCTGTTCAGTCCTAACTGACCTTAAGTGGTCCTGGGCAAAAATGTGGCATTAAGGTGGGTCACTTTTGACAGCTGTAAGTAGGTGTTTTTAAAGGGTTAAATGACTTTGGTCCACTGATGTCACACAGCATGGAAACAGATAAAGAACTGCTGTTATCAAATTCCTGGCTTTTCAGCATTGTACTTCCTCCTGAGTTTACCAGTCATGAGGAGACTCAACGCTAGAAGTCATCACTGTTCAGGAGCAAAATGACGAACTTCCCATTGACTCATTCACTGCCATTCACTAGATGGGTCAAGTGATGCATCTGTGAGAACTGACTCCTCATGACTAATAAAGAGGGGATTCATGTTTCACTGGCTTCCTATTGATAATATCTAGCATGCCATATTTATCAATATTGCCTCTGGGAGCAGATTTGGACACCTTTTATATGTAAAAAAAATAATGTTTTTTACATATGTTAGTGGTTATCTTAACCACCTCAGCCCCCCTAGCTTAAACCCCCTTAATGACCAGACCACTTTTTACAATTCTGCACTACACTACTTTCACGGTTTATTGCTCGGTCATACAACTTACCACCCAAATGAATTTTACCTCCTTTTCTTCTCACTAATAGAGCTTTCATTTGGTGGTATTTCATTGCTGCTAACTTTTTTTGATATTAATCGAAATTGACCGAAATTTTTCACTTTCAGTTGTAAAATTTTCAAATAAAACTACATTTCTATATACATTTTTCTCTAAATTTATTGTTCTACATGTCTTTGATGAAAAATGCAATAAGTGTATATTTATTGGTTTGCGCAAAAGTTATAGCGTTTACAAACTATGGTACAAAAATGTGAATTTCCGCATTTTGAAGCAGCTCTGACTTTCTGAGAACCTGTCATGTTTCCTGAGGTTCTACAATGCCCAGACAGTAGAAACACCCCACAAATGACCCCATTTCAGAAAGTAGACACCCTAAGGTATTCGCTGATGGGCATAGTGAGTTCATGGAAGTTTTTATTTTTTGTCACAAGTTAGCGGAAAATGATTGTAAGAAAAAAATAAAAAAAAAGTCTCATATTCCACTAACTTGTGACAAAAAATAAAATTTTACATGAGCTAACCATACCCCTCACAGGAATACCTTGGGGTGTCTTCTTTCCAAAATGGGGTCACATGTGGGGTATTTATACTGCCCTGGCATTTTAGGGGCCCGTAAAGCGTGAGAAGTAGTTTGGAATCCAAATGCGTAAAAATGCCCTGTGAAATCCTGAAAATACTCATTGGAAATTGGGCCCCTTTGCGCAACTTGGCTGCAAAAAAGTGTCACACATGTGGTATCGCCGTACTCAGGAGAAGTAGGACAATGTGTTTTGGGGTGTATTTTTACATATACCCATGCTGGGTGAGAGAAATATCTCTCTAAAAGACAACTTTTCCAATTTTTTTATACAAAGTTGTCATTTGACAGAGATATTTCTCTCACCCAGCATGGGTGCGGGAAAGTAAATAAGGAGCCAACATCTGGTCATTGAAGTCCACCCCTCCCATGAGCGAATTATAGTTGTGGACAGTGGACACAGAGGGGCTTTTCAATGACTCCAGTTGCTCGTTCAATTTCGATTGTCAGTGTCTGCGTGAATGGAGGAGAGCATGTAAACGTCACGCTTGTCTCTCCATTTCACCGTGAGCAGTTCTTCGTTACACAAGGCAGCCCTCTCCCCCCCTGCAAGACTGGTGGTAACGAGCTGTTGGGGGAAGCCCCGGCGACTAGGTCCCGTGGTGCCATAGCAGCCAATCTGTTCTAAAAACAAATGCCTGATGAGGGGCACACTTGTGTAAAAATTGTCCACATAAAGATGGTACCCCTTGCCAAATAAGGGTGACACCAAGTCCCAGACTGTCTTCCCACTGCTTCCCAGGTAGTCAGGGCAACCAACCGGCTCCAGGGTCTGATCTTTACCCTCATAGACTCGAAATTTGTGCGTATAGCCTGTGGCCCTTTCACAGAGCTTATACAATTTGACCCCCATACCTGGGCGCGCTTGCTTGGGATGTATTGTTTGAAGCCAAGGCGCCCGGTAAAATGTATAAGGGACTTGTCTATGCAGATGTTTTGCTCAGGGGTATACAAATCTGCAAATTTGGTGTTAAAGTGGTCTATGAGGAGCCGAATTTTGTGGAGCCGGTCAAAAGCTGGGTGGCCTCTGGGACGAGAGGTGCTGTTGTCACTAAAGTGCATGAAACGCAGGATGGTCTCAAATCGTGTCCTGGACATGGCAGCAGAGAACATGGGCATGTGATGAATTGGGTTCGTGGACCAATATGACCGCAATTCATGCTTTTTTGTCACGCCCATGTTGAGAAGAAGGCCCAGAAAAGTTTTAAATTCGGAAACTTGGACGGGTTTCCACTGGAAAGACTGGGCATAAAAGCTTCCCGGGTTGGCGGCTATAAATTGAGTGGCATACCGGTTTGTTTCTGCCACGACTAAGTCCAAGAGCTCTGCAGTCAAGAACAGCTCAAAAAACTCCAGTGCCGATCCGATCTGAGCTGTCTCAACCCGAACTCCAGACTGGGCGGTGAAAGGGGGAACTACTGGTGCGGCTGAAGTTGGGGGCTGCCAATCAGGGTTTGCCAGCACCTCAGGGGCTCTATGGGCCTGTCTGTGCGGTGGCTGCGACGGCGGAACTAATGCACGTGCCACCGTACCAGCTTCAACTGCCCTTCTGGTGCTCGCCACTTCACCAGGTTGTACGGCAGTGCTGGTACTAGGTCCAGGATGGGTTGCGCTGCTGGTGTATGCCTCACCGCGTAATCCGACAGCGCCAGCCTCACTCTGCTGCCCTTGAAGTGGATCCTGTGCAACCTGTGGTCTAGCAACACGGGGCCGGGTACGCCTGGTGGTATCAGGGACCTCAACCTCATCGTCCGAACTTTGGGTCAGACTGCCACTGCTTTTCTGACCCTGCTGGATTCGTCAGATGAGGGTTCCCATTCCTCATCCGACTGGGTCAGAACCCTGTAGGCCTCTTCAGAAGAATACCACTTACTTGCCATTTGGTCAACAGAATTTAGGGGGTATTCCCTGAGACTACCCAAGAAAAAAAGGAAGCCTGTCTTACAAATGGGAGGCTAGCGAAGTACAGGAAGCCGCTGCAATTGATAAAAAATATCCCAAAAATGTTTGTCACTGCGGCGGGGCGGGCGTGGGTGAGCGCACGTGTGGGCGACCGATCAGGCCTGATCGGGCAAACACTGCGTTTTGGGTGGAGGGCGAACTAAGGTGACACTAATACTATTATAGATCTGACTGTGATCAGTTCTGATCACTTACAGATACTATAAAAGTACCAATGCTGATTAGCGATACGCTAATCAGCGAATCAGTGACTGCGGTGCGGTGAGCTGGGCGCTTACCGACGCTAACTACCTAACAAAGGGGCCTAAACTAACTTAAAACCTAACCGTCAATACTAGTGAAAAAAAAAAAAGTGACAGGTTACACTGATCACTTTTTTCCCTTTCACTAGTGATTGACAGGCGTGATCAAGGGGCGATCAAGGGGTTAATTGGGGTGATGGGGGGTGATCTGGGGCTAAGTGTAGTGTTTGGTGTACTCACTGTGATGTGTGCTCCTCTGCTCGAACCAACCGACGAAAAGGACCAGCAGAGGAGCACAGAAGCCATTTAACACCTTATATTTATAAATATAAGGTGTTAAATGGCTTCTGATTCGATTTTTTAAAAGTCACCAACCTGCAAGTGATGATCATTGAGTGGCAGGCTGATGACGAACTTCTGATGTAACTGATTCCAGGCCCGCACTGCGCATGTACGGGCCGGCTCTGCTTGAAATCTCGCCTCTCGCAAGACGACGCATCGGCGCGTCCAGGAGGAACAACAGGGCCACGGCCAGGACGCAATCCTGCGTGCGGCGGTCCTGAGGAGGTTAAAGGGGTTATCCAAGTTATTTTTTGTTCTTTCTATGTTCCTAACTAGGCAAATCTAACAGCTTTCCAATTCACTCACTTTATCTCCAGTGGCTGGTTTCTCAGATTTCACTGAGGGTCACATGACCTGTGATGTCAGCTTCTCTCCCTGCTGCTGATAAAGGTCGTTTACAAGCCTGTAAACGAGACTGTCACTGTGCTGGCCACGCCCCCCTTCACTGCCGTCTACTCTCTGCTAGGATTCTTAACCCCGTCAGCTGCACAGCTCTGCAGACAGTGAGGAGACAATGCTGGGGACCGGAGCTGATATACTAGAGAGAGCATTGCACAAGAAGGTAAGGGGAAGTTCCTGTGTGTATTAGCAGTGTCATTGTACAGCTGGGACTTGTAGTCCTACACATACAACATGCTGCAGAGTCTCCCAGCACTCAGGGCAGCTCTTGTATCCACTCCCTTGGCACCGTCATTATACAGCTGGGACTTGTAGTCCTACACATACAACATGCTACAGAGTCTCCCAGCAGGCAGACATGTCACTCAGGGCAGCTCTTGTATTCACTCCCTTAGCAGAGCAGGGGGAGAGGCAGACATGTCACTCAGGGCAGCACTTGTATCCACTCCCTTAGCAGATGCAGGGAGAGGGGCACAGATTGTTTTTATTGCATGTAAACAAAGGGCCAGAAAAGAACCAGGGAAATGAGGAAAAATATATATTTTTTTTTTTGCATAAAACTTGCTTAGCTCAGTTATATATCAGATTTTCAGTGCTTTACTATTATTTTTCATAACTCGGACAACCTCTTCAAGTTAAAAAAGTTGATTTTCAGACCCCTTGATGTTCAATTTGCATTCTACTGCTTGCTTCAGACTTCTCATTTGGACATATCCCTCCCAGTATTACATACTAGATGTGAGGTCTGTGTGTACAGGGTGCTATGTCCTTTATTGTATATAAGCACATCATCATTCTAGCGTTGATTTTTATTCTACAGGTCATGAGGCATCTCTGCTAAGGCTAACACCTAGCCTTTCTGCTGCCTGAGGTGAAAACAAAAATGCCCCCGATCATTGAAAGCGATCATTGCCCATGGCCCTTCCGCTGCCCCCCTCTTGCCCTACCTGGTGCTGCTTGAGGCAATTGCCTCATCTGGCCTCATTGGTGGTGCACCCCTGCTTGTACTGAGGGTCATTGAAGCTTAGGAGTGTAATCCTTCTCCTCCTGTAGACTTGACATAGATGCTCTGTGTTCTCTCCACACCGGTGTTTAACCTATGTAATTTTTCTCTCCTTCCCTTGTAAACTGTCTTGTGTGCTTTCCTCCCTATTTACGCTTTGCGTGAGCTACTCTTCTCTGATTACTTGAATGCTTTCCCTCCTCTACACACTCTGATCTACATTGTCAGATTTATTAGCACAGTCTGCAAGGGAAATTACACAGTTAAGTTGCTTGATTTTGCATTTAGCAAGCAAATGACAAAATCAGTGTGAAGGTTTTAATAGCCTTTCGACAACTGAGAAATGTGACCGATGCTATTGACAGATAGTGTTACACAGATGAGCGTGTTTAAGTTTGCGGCACAGATATGCCAAATCTTTTACAAGACATACACATCTTAATAAATTCAGCACCTTATTCCAACTGATTTTTGACTAAGACTGATGTATGAAATACCAGTCGCATCGGAGAGTCTTATTCTCCAGTAAGGTTCCTCTTCTATGTAGGATAAATTAGATTTACTTAAGTTGCTTTCCAAATAGAATATATGTGTGTATACAGTACATGCATGTTAACCTGGACCATATTTTCAACAGTACTGCTATATAACTTAACCAAAAGCATTCACAATATTATAGGAGCTATGGGATCATAAACCTCCACATGAGTACACTCTCCTTTCTTGTAGACATATTTACATCCCTTAAAGCAGAATTCCTGGTATGAATGCATTTTAACACCACACTAAGTTTTATTTGTAAAATGTGCTTTCAGATTCTTCTCATAGCAAAGGCATTATGTGTACTTAAAACTTAGCACTGGCAGCTAATATGATAGAGAATGCAAACATAAGCATTTTGGCAAATACCATTTTTTTCTCCTTCTATGACATCTCGCCTACTATGTGTTTCTTTTGGCCAAGCTATTGGAGACTTGCATTCTGAAGCATTCACAGTAGCTCCTTGCCCTATCAGCTCTCCTGAGCAATATACATACAAGTCTATAGGGTAGCTCCAAGGCCTTGGCTCCTGAAGCCATTCGATACAGATGCATTCAGCACATACCTGCTGAGCCCTTATTAAGGCTCTGACAGTAGCTTGTCCCAACCTTTCCAACTGGCTAAAAACTGGGAATAACCCTTAAAATAAGCTTTTATTATAAAAACTGCTAGTGGAGGTTAACAATTCAAAACATTTTTCTATTCGACTCTTACAAGGCTATGGAAAGTCCCGTCTGGTGGCAATTTTTTTTTGGTAACTGCATTATACTCATTTTGGGCTAAAATCCTTTTTGCAATTGGTCTTTATTAAAACAATAAATCAGTTTTACCTCTGCAGCTTTCACTTTATATCTGCAGACTGCTCTTCAATGCTGTTCTGATAGCTCAATATGTTGCCAATGCAGTGACCCAGTGGATCACTGCTAAAAGTTTTTCAAAATGTATATGTTGTGATTTAATGCTAAAAAAAAAACCTTGTCTCTTTATGCACTGTGTATCCAAGTTGTTGTGTATAGAGAACACAAGGCTAACACTGGATGTCTTTAACCTGGTTTCCAGGGTGATAGGCTGGTCCCACCCCTTAGTTAGTAGAGAGTCTTAGTTGAGCAAAGCTAGAGGCAAGACCTAAATGTGTGAGCTCCTGCCAAGTAGGCCCAAAGAAAAGTCTCATCCAGGAAACACCATTCCTGAGACTGAAGAGCTGTCAGAGAAAACCCTAACTGAGAGACTAGCCCTGAGGGATAGAGAACAAACTTTCATAAAAGGTTTGGAACCATCAATGTCATGCAGGAGCCAGTCAGTAGGGCAGGGGCTGATACCAGCAGCAAAGGGCCCCTGTGCAAAGGATGTATCTGCCCCCCCCCCCCCCAAACCACACATACAAATCTAAACATATATGTGCAAATAGAAAACATCTTGTGACTATGTTTACAATATGTACAGCAGGCTGGTTTTCCAGCCTGCATTTGTGGGAGGCGCATAGGGTACTTAACCATCCGTGCAGCCTCCATCAGGCGTCGGCATCGTGTGGTGCATCGCGGTGACGTCATCCGAGTGCGACTTCCAGTTCCGGCCTTCCACTTCGACGAACAGCGGCGGCGGCGGTAGCTGCAGCGATACTTCGTGTCCGGTCACCTGATTCTCCTGCGCAGCAGTCATCCCGGTAAGCGGTCACCCCGTCGCTCCACCGCGGGTCCAGGCACCCACCGCCAGCACACATTCTGCCAGGCATGTCTCCGCTCGCCGCTCCCTCCACCCGTATGCCCCGGTTGGCCTCACGCACGGCTGCGGCGCCCACCCGAGCATCCGGGGACCGCGGCCGGCGCGGCGGTTTGCCGGGCTCCATGAGCACCGCAGAGTCTAACTGGCACGGCCAGCTTCTCCAAGCCGACGCCCCCACAGGGGGCGCCGCACGTCTCCTCCTTACTACAGGCCGTGTCACCAGTGCCAGTACCGGAGGCAGCGGCAGCCGGGGCCCAGAGAGCAGGCGCAGCCCCACAACATAAATGTCAATATACTCTGGCACAATGCTAACCTTTTGTACTCTGGCACTAGAGGCAATTGTGAGTGTGTCCAAAATGTTTCACACGGCAAACTACAGCTCCCAGCCTGTAAACATGGTCAGGTACTCTTCTCGCTCCCAGACATGAGCGGGGCATGCTGGGAGTTGTAGTTTCCAAGCAGCATCAGCGCCAGAGGTTGCTGACCCCTGGTTCAGCCTATAGCTGATGCAGGGTTGGAGTTGGGAAGTTCCGGTCGGGACCCTCATCACAGGTTCTGTCCATGTTTTCCCTGCTTTCCTTCGCCTGGCCCGCCATGATTCTTTTCCTGTCTCCACTGTCACGTGCATGTTTCTTCGTGTCCCGTCACCTGATACGTTCAGGTTCTCTTCGTGTCCCGTCGCCTGATACGTTCAGGTTCTCTTCGTGTCCCGTCACCTGATATTTCAGGTTCTCTTCGTGTCCTGTCACTCTTCATGTCCTGTCGCCTGATACGTTCAGGTCCGCTTCGTGTCCTGTCACCTGATACGTTCAGGTTCGCTTCGTGTCCTGTCACCTGATATTTCAGGTTCTCTTCGTGTCCTGTCACTCTTCATGTCCTGCCGCCTGATACGTTCAGGTCCGCTTTGTGTCCTGTCACCTGATACGTTCAGGTTCGCTTCGTGTCCTGTCACCTGATACGTTCAGGTTTCGCTTCATGTCCTCTCACCTGATACGTTCAGGTTTCGCTTTGTGTCCTCTCACCTGATACGTTCAGGTTCGCTTTGTGTCCCGTCACCTGATACGTTCAGGTTCGCTTTGTGTCCTGTCACCTGATACGTTCAGTTTTTCTTCGTGTCCTATCACCTGACACGTCCAGGTTTTCATCATGTCCCCTCGCTTGTCAGGCTCAGTTTTCTCCTTTCCGATACGCACGGATTTTCAGGGCCGGTTGCCTGACACTTCCACAATCACTCCATGTTTCCAGCCGTCCCGTCCAGGTTCTGCCTCTGTCCTTACTCACGTCAACTCCCCTCCTACTGTCCTGTCACGCCTTCTTTCTGCTTTAAGTGTACCTTTCACGGTCAGTTCATGCTCTTTACCTCTCACACTCGGGTCCTGTTGGCTCTCCATTGCCGTTGTGCGCGGGTCATGTCACCTCGCTGGCCGCCACCCTGGTAAATTCCACGCTGGCGTCCAGTTGAGGCCTCATCACCAGAGGCATCTCGACTTTCGGTCTTGTTTACAGGACCCAACTTTTTTTTTTCTAATCACCTGTCAAGCAGCTCATGCTTCTTTACTACCTGATACGCTCAGGCCATTTCGTTTTGCGTGTTTTTTCCAGCTCTTGTCTTTCATCACCTGGTACCGTTCTTGTTTTTCACCTTCCAGCCAGGTTCGTTGGCCCTAGGCATGTGTTTTCTGTCCGTCCATCACGGCTTCGTATGGGCCACTCAGCCACATAGCACCATTTTCATCTTCTCTAGTAACCATCTCCCGGCGTACCCCGGGGTCTCCAGTCCGATCATTCTGCACAGTCCATCACTCTCGTTAATTCCTGACCCGCTCAGGTTGTCATTTCTTTCTTCCCTCATTCAGGTCTAGTTCTTCCTGATCGTCATCTGCGTAAGTTCCGTTTTCAGAAATTTTTTGGGTGTACCTCTTCACGCAGGTACCTGTTAAATTTCTGCCTCACTTACAAATCCCAGGTTGCGGGGTGTGAAGTCTCACCCTCTTCGTGGACTTTCCCGGGCATTTTGCTTGCTCCCAGGTTTCCCTTTTTCCACCCTAATTCCTCTTGGCTCCAGGTAAGAAAAAATAAAATAAAATTTGTTATTTGCATGAGGTTTGTCATTTCAATTCAGATCCTCCCAACAGGGTCTGGCTCAAACGGTGTGCCCATCTTTCTCGATATCATGTCCCACGTGTCTGACATTGAAGACTGAATGTCTATCCCGGAGTCAGCGATCTCCGAGGCAGCCAGCCGCGCTTCATACAGACACTGGACCATCCCCAGGTTGATCACCGAACTCAAAAAGAAAGGGATCCGCCACTCCGCATCAGCACGAAAGGCAGAGTTATATCGTCTGCTCTTTCCTGAAACACCCAGGGCCCCTGAACCACCCAGAGCCTCCGAAGACCTGGTCTCTATGTCTACCATCCAGTTATCCTTGACCCAGCTCCACGCAACCATAAACAACTTAGCGTCGTCAATTTCGGACATCGATTCAAGACTCCAGGCCATCGAGAACAAGGATTCCACGTCTCCTCCTCCAACGGAGCCCGAAGCTGTTCCTTCAACTTCCCGGGCCAACCCCCCAGGTACAAGTCTTGGCACTCCCGACATCGCCCCCACTTTCTTTGTACCAGAGAACATCAGGCTGGAAAGGACATCAACTTGGCCGCCATCCTGATTTCCACCCACGACACGGTCGAAAACCGGACAATTGCCTGCGGTGACGTATCGGTGGTGCTGAGGTCTAAAGACGTCCGCCTCAACAGGAAGCTCACCATTCCCGAGTTAATGCTGACCTTCAGCCTGTACCGCGACATTGTGTGCTCCATTCATCCCCACCGCAGGGAAGAACTGGATACTTATCTATACAGGATCACCGAGTTAGGTTACAAGTACGGCGGCTCCGCTTTCTATGAGTACCATCGGTCCTTTTTACGCAAAAGCTGCAGCGGCGTTCCTCCAGTACCAGCATGTCACCAACTGGGCTGTCCTGGATATGGAACTCTTTTGCAGGCATTTTGCCGGCCAGAAAGCCCCAGCTTGTGCCAGTTGCCAGTCAGTCCTCCATTCTTCCGACTGGTGCCCCCATGTCTCCAACCCAACTTTTGCCAGACCAGTGATCAACTCCAGTGCGCCAAAGTCCAACCCCTTCACGGACAAACTCGGTCCTCCCATCACCTTTTTAGGGAAGAATCAAATTTGTAACAATTTCAATCTAGGTTTCTGCAGTTATGACAAGTGTAAAGCTTTGCACATTTGCTCCATTTGCTTTAGGGCCCATCCGCAGTCCTCCTGTTACCAACGCACGGCCAAACGCTCCTGACTAGGCGGGGTCAACATTGACCTGTTACTCTCCCTCCTCCAACAACATCATGACTAGTGTTGAGCGGCATGTCCCATATTCGAATTCGCGAAATTTCGCGAATATTCGAAAGAATATTCGTAAAATATTCGCGAATATTCGAATTCGTTATTATTTCGCATATGCGATAATTCTAATTTTCGCATCGCATAATACATATTATGCAATGCAAAATTCGCATGTGCGCTAATGAAATCGCCTTACGAAGATTCGCAACTCAATTCAATCACTAATGTATGAATGCAAAACCCTTTGCCTCTGTTCTGGGACAAGTGTAGATATTCGCATGTGCGCTAATAAAATCGCCTTACGAAGATTCGCGCCTGAATCACTTTCTAGGCAATGTGAGTAAGATCTGAGCTTTTGGACTTTTGGGAATCAATCGAGATACAGTGGGGGGTGATGACAGTAGTTGACAGAGTACAGATCAATGTAATCTGTAAGGTGGAAACTAAAATAAAAAATAAGAATATTCGTAAATCGAATTTTACGAAGTTCGAAATATTCGCGAATATGGTGCTATACTATATGAATGCACAGGCCTTTGCCTCTCTGTTCTGGGGACGTGTAGATATTCGCATGTGCGTTAATAAAATCGCCTTACGAAGATTCGCAACTCAATTCAATCACTAATGTATGAATGCAAAGCCCTTTGCCTCTGTTCTGGGACGTGTAGATATTCGCATGTGCGCTAATAAAATCGCCTTACGAAGATTCGCGCCTCAATCACTTTCTAGGCAATGTGAGTAAGATCTGAGCTTTTAGACTTTTGGGAATCAATCGAGATATAGTGGGGGGTGATGACAGTAGTTGACAGAGTACAGATCAATGTAATCTGTAAGGTGGAAACTAAAATAAAAAATACGAATATTCGTAAATCGAATTTTACGAAGTTCGAAATATTCGCGAATATGGTGCTATACTATATGAATGCACAGGCCTTTGCCTCTCTGTTCTGGGGACAAGTGTAGATATTCGCATGTGCGTTAATAAAATCGCCTTACGAAGATTCGCAACTCAATTCAATCATTAATGTATGAATGCAAAGCCCTTTGCCTCTGTTCTGGGACAAGTGCCGATATTCGCCTGTGCGCTAATATAATCGCCTTACGAAGATTCGCACCTCAATCACTTTCTAGGCAATGTGAGACTTTTGGGAATCAATCGAGATACAGTGGGGGGTGATGATGACAGTAGTTGACAGAGTACAGATCAATGTAATCTGTAAGGTGGAAAGTAAAATAAAAAATACGAATATTCGTAAATCGAATTTTACGAAGTTCTAAGTATTCGCGAATATGGTGCTATACTATATGAATGCACAGGCCTTTGCCTTCTCTGTTCTGGGGACAAGTGTAGATATTCGCATGTGCGCTAATAAAATCGCCTTACGAAGATTCGCAACTCAATTCAATCACTAATGTATGAATGCAAAGCCCTTTGCCTCTGTTCTGGGACAAGTGCCGATATTCGCCTGTGCGCTAATATAATCGCCTTACGAAGATTCGCACCTCAATCACTTTCTAGGCAATGTGAGACTTTTGGGAATCAATCGAGATACAGTGGGGGGTGATGACAGTAGTTGACAGAGTACAGATCAATGTAATCTGTAAGGTGGAAAGTAAAATAAAAAATACGAATATTCGTAAATCGAATTTTACGAAGTTCTAAGTATTCGCGAATATGGTGCTATACTATATGAATGCACAGGCCTTTGCCTTCTCTGTTCTGGGGACAAGTGTAGATATTCGCATGTGCGCTAATAAAATCGCCTTAAGAAGATTCGCAACTCAATTCAATCACTAATGTATGAATGCAAAGCCCTTTGCCTCTGTTCTGGGACAAGTGTAGATATTCGCATGTGCGCTAATAAAATCGCCTTACGAAGATTCGCGCCTCGATCACTTTCTAGGCAATGTGAGTAAGATCTGAGCTTTTGGACCTTTGGGAAACAATCAATTATATGTGTACTGTAATTTTGTGAAAAAAAAACAAAAAACGAATATTCGTTTTTACAAATATATAGCACTATATTCGAAATTTTTGTGAAATCGCGATATTTGCGAAAAAAATTTGCTTTTCGAATATTCGCGTTCAACACTAATTACCCCAGTTTTGTCCTGTTCCTCAAACAGGGTTTCTCGGAGGGCTTCCATACAGGGTTAGTCACCCTTCCACATGTCACTCATGAATGCCCCAACCTTCTGTCATCTCTTGCGGACCCCGTGGCGGTGGACGAATTGTTGGAGGCCGAGTTGCAGAAAGGCTTCATGATCGGTCCTTTCGCCGAGTCTCCTTTCCTTGTTTACCGGGTCAGCCAAATAGGTCTGGTCACCAAGAAAACCTCAAATAAAAAAAGATTAATATACGACCTGTCTGCTCCTCGTGCATCCAGCACCCCCAGCCTAAATTCCCTGGTCCCCTCAGATGAATTTTCAATGCAGTACTCTTCTCTGGACGAGGCCATAGAACTCATCTTACAGGTCGGGGCAGGAGCCTGGTTGTCTAAGGCTGACATTTCCGATGCCTTCAAGTTGCTGCCAATCCTGCCTCACCTGTGGAAGTTCTATGGCATCAAATGGAGGGCAAAGTATTATTTTGCCACCCGCTTGACGTTCGGGTCAAACAGCAGCCCCTGGCTCTTTGACCAGTTCGCCCAAGCACTCCACTGGATCCTGGTCAACCACGTCCATTGTCCGAGGGTGATCCATTACTTGGACGACTTCTTGCTCATCGAGCAGGTGGTGCACGCCCCGGATAGTCTGGACAGCCTCCTCAACCTGTTCAGCCGCCTGAACGTTCCCGTGGCTTCAGCAAAGGTCGAGGGCCCCTCCAGGGTGATCATTTTTTTAGGCATCACCCTGGACACCGTCAAAATGGAGGCCAGCCTTCCCCTGGACAAATTAATCAGACTGAAGGACTCTGTGGCCAGGCTCGTGGGTACCCGCACGGTGTCAAAGTTGAAACTCCAATGATTATTGGGGTCCTTCAACTTTGCCGCCAGGATCATGCCCCAGGGCAGATCGTTCACCTCCGGCTTGCTCAGACTCCTCCCAACAGCCTCAGATCAGCATGCCCTCATCCACCTCGGACGCGATGCATTGGCAGACCTGGCCATGTGGTCAGTTTTTTTTGTCCAGTTGGAACGGCATCTCCCTCTTTGTTCCCCAGTGGAACGATGCCTCCCCCTTGGTGTTCTCCGATGCTGCTGCTTCCCTCGGTTTCGGGGCCATCTGCGGGGACCAATGGTTTGCGGGTCCTTGGCCCACGCAGGTCTTTTCAGACCAGGAGGCCGCCAAGTCCTCTCCCCTACTCGAGGTATACCCCATCGTAGCAGCTGCTTGCATCTGGGGGCAGTCATGGAGTAACAAGCCGGTGTGCTTCATGACAGACAACCAAGCAGTTGTCGACATCCTCGCCAGGGGTAGGTCCAGCTCCCCCAAGGTCATGCGTCTAGTTCGCAAGCTCATCTGGCTGTCCTTACAACACAACTTCCGTATCATCTGCAGGCACATTGAGGGCAAGAAAAACACTGCAACCGATGCCCTGTCCCGTTTAAACTTTAATTTGTTTTTTCAGGTCATGCCGGGAGCGCAGAGAGTCGGAGTCACCCCTCCAGGGTTCGAAGCCCTGATCATGGATTAGATAAGTACATCTCCGCAGCCCATGGTCTCATCCCCAAGTCGCTCTCAGCCAATACTGCCCGGAACTATTTAACGGGGTGGAACACCTTCAGACGGTTTTCACGCCTTCACCCCAGGGGGGATAGGGACAAAGTCTCCTTCGTCCTGGCCTTCCTGGCTTACTGCCACAAGGAACTCCGGCTATCCCACAATACCATCAGACTTTACCTAGCAGGGATCCAGCACCACCACATGATCGGTCACCCCAGTCACACCTCCTTTTTTTCCTCCCAGGCGGTCAAGGCAGTACTGAGGGGCATCCAGAAGCTCTCTCCGCTCCCACCAGACAACCGGTCACAGGGGATATTTTTCCCAAAATTTCTACCGCCCTAGATGGTAGTCCTTTTGGCCCATTCAAAAGCTTGATCCTCAAAGCTGCCCTCTACCTCAGCTTCTATGGGTTCCTCAGGCCTGGGGAGTTCTGCTGCACCTCAGCACGGAACTTAGGGCCAGCAATCAGTGAGCTCCACCGCAGTCTAGACCACTTCATCTTCTTCCTTCCTTCCTTCCTCCAAAACCTCCCAAGTCGGTCCACCAGTACAGATTGAGTACTTCAATTCGTTCAACCCTTGGTGCCCTGTGACAGTGTTCAACCAACTGCTCTCCACTCTCCGTGACAGAACTCCCGACAGCCCCTTACTGCCTTTTCCCGTGCTCTCATTGACTTCTGCGCAGTTCATCAGACACATCCGCTCCTTAGCTTCGGGTCTAGGTTTTCACGCTGCCTCCATATCCGGGCATTCTTTCCGAATCAGGGCCGCGTCCGCAGCTTCCAAACACAGCGTTCCCGCTCACGTCATATGGAAGATGGGACGGTGGCAGTCTTCGTGTTTTTCCCGTTACATCCCCCATCCACGGGTCGAGATCGCCAAAGCCTTCTCCAGTTTGGTTCTGTAATACCTCAACTAATAAACTGCCTAAATCCATGTTTTGCCCCCTTTTCTGGCTCACCCGCGTTACATGGCTAAAGGCACACCACTAGCCAAGTTAGGTTCCACATCTCCAGTTCTCCACCTTCGCCCAGCGCTCCCCCCGGAGCCTTGACCACAAGTACAGCAGGCTGGTTTCCCAGCCTGCATTTGTGGGAGGGGCATAGGGTACTTAACCATCCGTGCAGCCTCCATCAGGCGTCGGCATCGCGTGGTGCCCCACCCTACCCTCCCTCATCTACAGTCTCGCTCCAAGCTCAGGCTCCCTGGGTTAGCCCCCTTTTCTGGCTCACCCGCGTTACATGGCTAAAGGCACACCACTAGCCAAGTTAGGTTCCACATCTCCAGTTCTCCACCTTCGCCCAGCACTCCCCCCGGAGCCTTGACCACAAGTATATCTATTCTTTTCATACTAGGTCACGCCTCTAACTCTGCCCAAATCATAACTATACACACCCAGTCCCCTTAATGCCCCCACAGAGTAATTATTCCCCCTTTGTACCAGTACATAGTAGTTATGTCCAGATATGTGCCCCCTCACAGTAGTAATGGTCAGATATGTGCCCCCTTCACAGGAAGTTAAAAAAATATACTCACCTAGTTCCTCATGATCACAGTTCGGCCCACAGCAGTAGCAGGATGTAGTGTCACACATTGCTCTGCTAGTCTGTGTAGGAGGAGGAGCACAGCAGATTCCCGGCCGCACCGCTCCTCCTCATACAAAGACCAGCAGTGTGATGTGTGACACTACATCCTGCTACTGCTGTGGAGCCACGTCCATATTTAGACTTGATGTTGCCCTAGGCACTTTAGTGCCAGCTTTCTTCCCTCCATAGCTGATGGTAAAATGCTCCCTAGGCCTCCAGCTATACCTCAGGACTCTCTCATACACTTGGACAATTAAAGGACTAACCTGTTACGTGTGCGCTTGGCAGCTGAAGACATCTGTGTTGGTCCCATGTTCTTATGTGCCTGCATTGCTGAGAAAAATGATGTTTTATTATATACAAATGGGGGCGTTACCATTACACCTAGAGGCTCCGCTCTCTCTGTAACTGCCACCCCCTCTGCACTTTAATATGGCCCGGTGGGATGACATTTTCACTGCCAGGCCCTGTCAAAGTAGACAGGGAGCGGCAGTTGCAGAGACAGCAGAACCTCTAGGTGTAATGGTAACGCCCCCGTTGCTCCTAGAGGATCATTTGCATATTTTCAAATATTTTTTGTTTTTCTCAATAAAGCAGGCATATATGAACATGGGCCCAACACAGACCGGCACTGATGGGTGGCTTTAGCGCTGCCCTAGCCATTTTACAGGCTAAGGCAGCGCTAAAGCATGTCCATTAGTGCCAGTGACATCAGCGGGCTCACTGCCAGGCGGAAGCCTCCCCCAAATAGTATCCCCAGTGGTAATAAGGCTCCCTACAGTGCCCTTATATAATCCCTATAGGGCACCTCTTATAATCTATAAGGCACTCCTATGGAGCCCTCAGTAGTAGTAATGCCCTCCACCACTGCCCACAGTATTTATAATGTTCCCTGCAGTGCCCTCTGCCGTACCCCCCAGAGTTATAATCATCTCTGTAGTGCCCCCATAAATATAATGCCGTCCTCTCCCTCCAGTCTTCTATACCATGCAGTCCCATGTAAATAACACCAGTCGTCGCCCAACAGTCTTCTATATGATACAGTCCCATGTAAATAACCTATCTTCCTTACAGTCTTCTATACCATGCAGTCCCATTTAAATAACTTCACTCTTCTCCCTTCAGTATTCTATACCATGCAGTCCATGCAAATAACACCAGTCTTCTCCCTCCAGTCCCATGCAGTCCCATGTAAATAACTTCTCTTCCTTACAGTTCTCTATAACATACAGTCCCATGTAAATAACTTAAATCCCCTCCTTCACCCCCCTCCAACACATACAGTCCCATATGAATAACATCACTCCTTACCCTCCAGTCTTCTAAAATATACATTCCCATGTAAATAACACCAGTCATCTCCCTCCAATCTTCTATAACATACAGTCCCATGTAAAAAACATATCTTTCTTATAGTCTTCTATAACATACAGTCCTATGTAACTGACATCCCTCCCCTCCCTTCAGCCCCTCTAACATACAGTCCCAGTTAATATTTCCCTCCCACTAAGCAGGGAGGAGGTATAACGGGGAGAACCACATCTACCAGCATTTCTCTGACACTTAAATTCATTCCATGGCATCACAGGTCTCCACTGCTGAGCACTGCCTCTTTCTGCACTGGTCACATGACGGTGACCTCATAACAGGTCCTACCTCCACTGCTGAAAAGATCACATGAATTTGATGTCATCGAAGATCCTTCAGCTATGGAGTGTAGTTAACAAACGGGCAGCAGATTCGCAGTAAGTGCTAATCAGGCCCCCCCAACCCAACCCAAAACTCTGCCCCCTCCCGACCTCCACACCAAGGTGCCCAGGTTACCCTGTTGGCAGAGGTAGGGAATAAAAAATATGATAAGATAAAAAAAAAAAATGCCTCTGCTGGCACTGGGATGGGCCCCCTCCCTTGTCGGGCCCCTATGCAGCTGAACCAGGCGGACACTTTACTGCTTGTGGAAAGGTTATGTTGCCTCAGTACCAACCACATTTTAAGACAGACTAGCTATCTGGATCCAGGATCTGCACCCTGCAATTGGGAACTGCAGAAAGAGTTCAAATGGATTTGGAGAAAATGTAAGTGCACTTAGCGAGAGAGAGAGAGAGAAAGGCAGTACTACCACCAGTGGCGTTGCGAGGGGGGTGCGGGCCGCACCGGGTGACACCAGTCTGATGGGGTGTCACCCGCTGGCCGCCGGGGGGGCTCTCTCCCTCCCCCTGTGCTGCTGCTGCCGCTGCCTCCGCCAATGAGAAGAGGGATGGGAGGAGGAGGGGAGGGGCTGTGGCCACTGCGCCACCAATGAAGAAAACTGACCTGTAATACAAATACAAGAGGCGGGTGCCGGAATCAAATAGCCGGCACCCGACCTCTATGACAGGGAGCGGCACCTAAGGGGTTAACTGCCACTGATCGCAGCCCCCTATCATAGAGGTCGGGTGCTGGCTATTTCATTCCGGCACCCACCTCCTGTATTTGTATTAACATTGAGTGCGCCCCCCCCCCAGTATAATAAACATTTTGTGCACCCCCCCCCCAGTATAATAAACATTTTGTGCACCCCCCCCCCAGTATAATAAACATTTTGTGCACCCCCCCCCCCCAGTATAATAAACATTGGTGGCGCAGTGGGAAGTGCCAATGAGGGTTAAAAAAATAAATAAAATATTAACTCACCTCCTCCAGTTGATCGCGTAGCTGCCGGTCTCCTGTTCTTGCTTCAGGACCTGTGGTGACATCACTGAGCTAATCACATGGTCCATTACCATGGTGATGGATCATATGATGTACCATGTGATGACCACAGTGATGTCACCACAGGTCCTTTGACAGGTCCTGAAGATAGAACAGGAGACCGGCAGCTGCGCGATCAATTGGAGGAGGTGAGTTAAATTTTTTTTTTCTTTTTTTAACCCTCATTGGCACTACCCACTGCGCCACCAATGTTTATTATACTGGGAGGGGGCCGCACTCAATGTATATTATACGGGGGGGTGGCCCCGCACTCAATGTATATTATACTGGGGGGGGCGCTCTCAATGTTTATTATACTGGGGGGGGGGTGGCCGCACTCAATGTATATTATACTGGGGGGGGGGGGCGCTCTCAATGTTTATTATACTGGGGGGGGGGGCGCACTCAATGTTTATTATACTGGGGGGGCGCTCTCAATGTTTATTATACTGGGGGGGCGCACTCAATGTTTATTATACTGGGGGGGCGCACTCAATGTTTTTTTATACTGGGGGGGCGCACTCAATGTTTATTATATTGACCTTCTACTAAGCATTCTGTATTAAAGAATGCTATTATTTTCCCTTATAACCATAGTATAAGGGAAAATAACACAGTGAATAGACTTTCATCTTAGCAACCAAGCGTGAAAATCGCACCGCATCCACACTTGCTTGCGGATACAATGCGATTTTCACGCAGCCCCATTAACTTCTATGGGGCCTGCGTTGCATGAAAACGCACAACATAGAGCATGTTGCGATTTTCACGCAGCGCACAAGTGATGCGTGAAAATCACCGCTCATCTGCACAGCCCCATAGAAGTGAATGGGTCCAGATTCAGTGCGGGTGCAATGCGTTCACCTCACGCATTGCACCCGTGCAGAAATCTCACCCATGTGAAAGGGGCTTAAGGGTGAATAGGACAAGGGTTCCAGCCCCTAAGGGGGCTAATAGTAAGTGAAAATAAAACACAAACACTAAGGCTACTTTTACACTTGCGGCAGTGTGATCCGGCAAGCAGTTCCGTTGTCAGAACTGCCTGCCAGATCCGCCGATCTTGATGTGACTGAAAGCATTTATGAGATGCATCCGGATGCGGATCCATCTCACAAATGCATTGCAAGAATGAATCCATGTCTCCGCTTGTCATGCGGACAGACGGATCCGTCTTGTATCTTTTTACACATTTTTACCGGCATGCGCAGACCGGAAGGACGGATCCTGCATTCCGGTATTTTGAATGCCGGATCTGGCACTAATACGTTCCTATGGGGAAAAATGCCGGATCCGGCATTCAGGCAAGTCTTCAGTTTTTTTCGCTGGAGATAAAACCGTAGCATGCTGCGGTTTTATCTTTTGCCTGATCAGTCAAAATGACTGAACTGAAGACGTCCTGATGCAAACTGAACGGATTACTCCAGTCAGAATGCATGGGGATATGCCTGATCAGTTCTTTTCTGGCATTGAGCCCCTGTGACGGAACTCTATGCCGAAAAAGAAAAACGCAAGTGTGAAAGTAGCCTAAAATATTAAGTTTAAATCCCCCCTTTCCCAATTTTACATATAAAAAATATATACAATAAACATATTACATAGCGCTGCGTCCGAAAAGTCCAAACTATTAAATTATTAAAAAATATCTCCTATGCGGTGAGCGTTCGCCATTTGTTAGTCACCTTGTCACCCTAAAAAATAGGATAGGACTGTTCTATTATGGGCCGAACGTTTCATAAAATGCGAAATGCACATGGCTTTTTTGCGCGGTATTGAGTATCGCAATACTTTTTTATGGTGATGAAAGCGAATCAAAATTTTGGTATTGAAACAACCCTACGCCGATTTTTCAGTTCAGGAGCCAATGGCTACTAGGTATTTTTTTTAGTCTGGAGCCCTGCTATCAGAGGCCGGCGCAGGCGGCGCGATGACGTCATCGCGCCGCCTGAGCCCTGAGCCGTACACAGCGCAGGACACAGGCCAGAAAAGGCCTGCATCGCATCGCTGCCAATGGGGTAAGTGTTTTTTTCCTTTTTTTTTCTGTACAATACTGATGGCTAGTGGCACATGATAGGAGAGGCCCTATGGCTAGTGGCACATGATAGGGGGGGGGGCGCCTATGGCTACTGGCACATGATAGGGGGGTCCTATGGCTACTGGCACATGATAGGGGGGCCCTATGGCTACTAGCACATGATAGGGGGGCCCTATGGCTACTGGCACATGATAGGGGGGGCGCCTATGGCTACTGGCACATGTTGATGGGGGGCTTAGGCTACTGGCACATGATTAAGGGGCATCTATGAGGGCACATTTCACTGGCACATTATTGGGGGACATCTATGGGGGCACTTCTTACTGGCACATTATTGGTGGCACTATAGGGGCATCTACTGAGGCCACAAAGAACGGTTATTTTATATGGGGGCTCTGTATAGGGGCATTTTATACTGGGACACATTGTGTTGGGTACTATGGGGAAGGGGGGAGAGGAGTACTATGGGGTTATCTACGGGGACACTGAGAAGGGGTATTTTATGCTTACAAATTATGGGGGACACTGAGGGCATCTACTGGCGCACTATACATCGGGCATTTTATACTGGTACATTATGGGGGCACTAGGGGAGAGAGGAGCACTATGGGGGCATTTACTGGGGTCACTATATAGGGGTATTTTATACTGGCACATTATGGAGGCACTATGGGGACATTAGCTCAACTGGGGACATTACAGGGGGGTATTTTTTGCACTGTCACATTATAAGGAGAATTATTTCTACTGGGGGAAGGCATTATGGTGGGCGTTATTACTCCCCCATGGTATGAGCCCCCTAGTAGCAGCACCAGCCTCTCCCTGCTCTGCTATCCCTCTGCCCCTTCTCCAAATACTTATTATGAAATCTTTCTCATTAGGATAAAACACATCATCAGCTCCGCCGAGCCCCCGGCCAAGTGTGGAAGTGGCATCCGAGACCCCCAAGGGCCAAGCCAAGTAATTGTAAGTTTTCATATGAAATATGTTTGTTATACACATATAGCCTACACTGTCAGGTGTCACCCAGGGGGGGTGACACCATTTTCTACCGCACCGGGTGACACCAGCCCTAGCAACGCCACTGACTACCACCACCATTGCTGCCTGTACATAGCTATTGGGAGAAGCCTTCTCTGTAACATACTCCAGAACTGTGCATAATGCTGCTATTTGTACTATTGCGAACAATTGAAAAAATGATTTTTAGCCCAACGTGAGTAGAATGCAATGGAAAAAAAAAATGTCCCAAAGGTGTCCAAGGCCTTAATTTTTGTAATAGACTATCTTCATTATCTTTGCAGAAAGTAGAAGATCCTTTTGTCAGTATATGGTTTATGATAAAACAGAACCTATATTTTCATAGTTTCACACGAACAAACTAGTAACTAGGATTGTCATCTTATATCTACATTCAGTTTGTACCCTCTCCTTGTAACTGTGCGGGGTTCTTCTCACATTCCAAAAAACTATACTTTGAGGTTGATTGTCTTCTTATAAAATTGACCCAAATGGATGTGTGATAGGGAAATAGGATTAGGAGCCTAGCTGAGATAGCAACTGATGTGAATGGTAAATATAAGCAATAGAAATAATTTATATTACATTCTGCAATGCTGCAATCATAGTAGGTCCATGAAGTAGGCAACCCACCAACACAATATATATAGATACTTGTGATTAGCGAGCATGCTCGGCCGAACTGCTGTTCGGCTCGAGCATCGCTATGCTCGGCTGAATAATCTGGGTGTTCGAATACAATTTAATATAAATATATACAGTATATATATAGAAATAGAAAGTCCAGCGGGAGCACCAGCCTGAAGAGTGGGTGCAAAATCCAAAAAGGGGGCAACGGCAATCCCCAATAATATAATCGAGAAAACAGGACTGCACTCCAAGTTGTGATGAAAAAATCAAAGCAGTTTTATTCACCCATGTTATGACATATCTTGCGACGTTTCAGCTCTTGCGAGCCTTTCTATCAATTGTTAAAATCAATGGAAAAACGATACAAAATATGGCTGTTCAATTGGGGTCAATACAGACAGAAGTCCTTATTATAAAAGATGATTTGACAAAGATCCGGGATAGAATTAAAGAATTAGAAAATACAGTGATTAACTTGGAACAAGAAGTGAAAGCATTAAAAGAGGAGAGTACTACAGTAAAAATAGACTAAGTATGTGGAAAAAAAATCGGTTGATCTAGAAGATCGGTCAAGAAGATCTAATGTACGAATTATTGGTCTAACAGAAGACGCTGATGATAAAAATCTAGCAGGAATAATACAATCTATTATTTTTGATAATTTTGGGAAGGAACATTTTTCATCCTTATTTATTATAGAAAAGGCCCATCGAATTCCTGGGGGTAAACATCTTCCGGGACGGCCGCCAAGGATGGTAATAATTAAGATGCTGGCTGCTTCTGATAGAGATATGATTCTGAGGCGAGCACGAGATTCCATTCCGATTATGTATAATGGGTGTAAACGTTCTTTTTTTCCTGATTTCTCAAAAGAAGTTCAAGATAAGAGGCACACTTTTCTGGATGTTAAAAAACCCCTTTAGACCAAGGATATTAAGTACTCCTTTTTATATCCGGCCAAATTAAGGATTGTGCTAAACGATACTGTGCTCTTTTTTGATACTCCACATGCGGCCACTGATTGGTTAGATCGGAACAATGTTTAAAATCTGTATTTTTTACTTCTGTTTTTAGGAGGTTCGATTGAGGGAGTGGGGGAGGGATGGTCCTAGTTAAGAGGTCTGTCGCTTTTAGTGATAGAGCAAGAGGGACACAGGGTTTTGGGGTGGGGGGAAGGGGGTGGCTTCAGAGGGGGGGTTGGGCTATGATGTGTCTACACTTGAGGTGGAGAGCGGAGCGAAGTACGGGGAATTCATGAATTGGATACTTTAAGGATAAGAAATGGTAACAAGAATACTTACGTGGAATGTTCTGGGTTTGGAGGAGAAGATAAAAAGGCAGGCGGTCTTAGATTTGATAAGGAGGCATCTACCAGCTATTGTCTGTCTGATAGAAACCCATTTCACACAGGATACAACTGTTCGACTTGGGGGGAGATGGGCCACACAGGCTTACAACTCTACATATACTAGCTATTCCAGAGGAGTTACAGTCTTAATTCATAACCGGATTGATTTTGTATGTCTGGCATCGACTATTGATAGGGGAGATACGTCTTTCTCCATTGTAGGCTGGATGGGAAGCTATGTATTTTGGCCTTTATTTATATTCCTCCCACTTTCTCTATACAAATATTGATCTGTTTGATGGCGTTTGTGGATCAATGGCCTGAATGTCTTGTTATAGTCAATGGGGATTTTAATTGTGTGATTAATCCAGAGATGGATAGGATTACTATGGGAAGGAATATTTACTCCCCGTCTCAGGGGTCCCCCTTGGCTAGGTTTTGCCAGGAGGTTGGCCTCGTGGATGTCTGGGAATATCTATTCAAAGGAAAAAGAGCTTATTCCTGTGTAAGCAAATCTGGAAGATCCACGTCTAGAATTGATCTGGCCGTGATAATTAAAGGATATTTAAATTGTATCAAACGTATGAAATATGAGACCCGATCTGTTCTAGATCATGTACCTTTCTTAATAGAGCTGTGTATGGTCAGAAATAGCTTTAGACAGAAACCCCCCTTCAGATTGAACCCCCATTGGCTATTAATAATTGATAATCATAACCAGATAGAAAATGAGATTACCTCCTTTTGGGATAAAAATACCGCTTCAGCTAAACCTCAACTTGTTTGTGATACATTTAAAGCAGTTATGAGAGGGATTTTTATCAGTACAATTACTAATTTGAGTAAATGCTATGCCATGAAGGAGAAAGAACTAGAGGAAGCAGCTGCGGCTGGGATGGATGGATATACCAAGCTAAAATCAGAGGAAGCTAGAGAAATTATGCAGAGGACAGGCCGGGCTTTCTCCGACTTTCTTTTGGATAAAGCGCAACAGAGGTTATTTTTTAGGGGATAAAAATATTTTTCAGAGGCCGGGCGTCCTGGGAAGATGCTGGCTAGGTTAATAGCTAGCCAGGATCCAAAGAAAGAGATTCGTAGTATCCGTGCCTTGGAAGGGACCATTATTGAGGATCAGGAGGAAATAATGGAAATATATACAAATTACTTTTGTGATCTATATAAATCAGAGTTTTATCTCAGAGGATGCGATTGACTCATACTTGGATTCTATTTCCCTTCCATTTCTTACAGATAGTAAAAGAGGGAGAGGGACCTATGTCTTCAAGAGGTAGATGAAGTAATTAAAATCTGCTCAGGCAACTCCTCCCCTGGAATGGATAGATTTCCGTATGAGTTTTATCGTAAATATAGAGAGATAATTCTTCCCTATCTGTGGGAAACTCTCTGTGATTTAATAAAGGAGGGATCCCTTCCAGAAACAATGACAGAGGCCGTTAGAAACAATGACAGAGAAGTTAGCTCAGGATCTAAAACTGGTATCACATAATTTCAATCACTTTCTGGTGCAGTTTAATATTCTACATAGACTCTATGTCACCCCTTTATGGCTTAATAAATGTGGCATTAGGAATCAATCTGATTGTCCTAGGGTGATCTTCCTGATGCAGATTATTTGCATATGTTCTGGTTTTGTCCAGAGTCGAAACAATATTGGGAGACTATTCACAACTACATAGAGAGAAAACTGAATGTGCGGATTCCTTTTATTCCTGAATGCTGGGTATTGGGGGATCTTGCCAAGGTGGGCTGTCACCAATATAAAAAAAATCTTCTGTTTAAAATAATGTTTTTGGCAAGACTCCTAATAGCACGCTCTTGGTTTGCACGAGATGTTCCCAGTATTAACACATGGTTAAACTTGGTAAATACCAACAAGAGATATGAACATATTTTGTATAAGCAAAGAGATATAGAGATAAAATGGAGTAGAATTTGGGGAGAATGGAATCCATAGAGCTCCCTCCGCTGTCCATCCTTCTCCATCATTCCTCGGTCATGTTACGGAGGGCTGTTGGAGTAGTAGGACACATCATGGGATGGGAGGGGGAGGGAATTGGGGGGGGGGGGCTTCGGTTTGGAAAATGATGTTAATATTGATATGTGTTTATACATTTGTTTGTTAATATTGAAGAAATAATAATAAATAAAGTAAAAAAAAAATTAAATAATTGAGGAAGGGGATTGTAAATTTTGTACTCTATGGAAGTATGGTACTCCCTAAAGCAACCAATAATGCAGAGGCCCAGATGATCGGGGCACGTGTCACACTGAGTGGTGTTGTCCTTCCGTATCCCCCTCCAGTGACACTCTCTGCACCTTTTTTGGGTCAGTCTCTTCTTTCCAGTATGGGGGACCACACCTGGAAAGTGTTGGCCAGGGACGATCCAGGTGCCTCCAGTTCCCGAGGTACTCCGGCCTGCTCTTTCCCAGTCAGAAAAGATCAGGTCCTTGAGGACTGCCTCATAGAACTGAAGGAATTTCCCTGTGTTGCCAGCGCTCTGGGACAGCGCAAAAGAGTTGTAGAAGGCAACCTGTACCAAGTAGACCGCAACTTTTTTGTACCATGCCCAGGTTTTGCACATGGCGTTATATGGCTTGAGGACTGGATCAGAGAGCTCAACTCCTCCCATATACCGATTGTAGTCGGCGATACATTCGGGCTTGAGGACTGTTGCCGCGGTACCTTGCACAGGGACAGGGGTGATGCCATTACTGTGAATTGTGGACAGTACAAGGACATCCCTCTTGTCCTTATATCTGACCAGCAACAGGTTTCCACTGGTAAGGGCACAGTTCTCATTCGTGGGGATAGGTACCTGGAGAGGGAGGGTAGGGAGGCCGCCCTTGATTTTTCCGTGTGGTCCCACAAGGGGACGTGGATCTGGCGGCGAGGGACTGGAACAAGGGGATACTAGTATAAAAGTTGTATAGGTGGTAACCCTTATCTAGCAGTGGGTGCATAAGTTCCCACACAAGTTTCCCGCTAACACCCAGAGTGGGGGGACATTCTGGGGGTTGAATACGGGAATCTCGCCCCTCATACACACGAAACTTGTAAGTGTACCCTGAGGTACTCTCACAAAGTTTGTACAGCTTCACGCCATACCTCGCCCGCTTAGAGGGAACATACTGGGGGAAAATGAGTCTCCCCTTGAAAGCAATGAGAGACTCATCAACCGCGAGGATGCGGATGACAAGAGGAAAATGGGGTCATCCTCGTCCTCACTGGGGCTCTCTAAGTCGGAGGCAAGCTGGGCGTAGGCCTCCTCGGCAGAGAACATCCGGCGGGCCATAGGGGAGTGTGTGTGTGCGTGTGTGGAAAACTTTATTTAGTGTGTGTGTGTTTGGGAAAATGGGTGTTCGCGGACTTTGCCCTAAACCTAACAGAAAAAAATAAATAAAAAAAGTGAAAACCCCCAAAAATGCTAAAAAATGTATAAAAAAGATTCAAACTTGCTGATCAGCCACCCGAAGCTGATCAGCGGTAGGGTGGGCGATGTGCTAACACTGGCTGGATGCTAAGAATGCAGGCCACAGTCAGCGTACGCAAAAAAAACGCTTGTGCCCCCAAAAAATGTGTGTGGGGGGGCAAGTTCCAACACCCATGGGGGGGTCTAGGGTCATACAGCTGTGCTGTGGACCCCAGACACCAGATCAGGATGATGCAACAGGAAACCTTTTCTTTTTTTTTCTTTCTAAAATTTCCCTGAATATCCCTGCCTAGCCTAACCTAACCTTTCCCTAACCTGTCCCTATAGTACCTTTTAGTGCACTGTGGAGGGTCAGAAGATGTGCTGGGCAGAGATGGGGGTGCTGGGCACAGATCCGATGCTCTTTCTTCTCGCTCCCAGACACAGAATAGAGGAGAAGAGGAGGCTGGGGGGAGTTAACCCCGCCCGCCTGCGCAGCCAATAGCAAGCAATCCTGAGAGGTGATGTCACCATCACCTCTCAGGATTGCAGGATGGTGATTGGTGGTGTATTATCACACCACCGATCACCATCCTATTCTGGGTTATCAGGTCACCAGAGACCCGAATAGCCCGGAAATGCAGCAAACCGCAGGTCTGAATTGACCTGCGGTTTGCTGCGATCGCCGATACGGGGGGGTCACAGGACCCCCCTCGGCATTGTGACAGAGTGCCTGCTGAATGATTTCAGCAGGCACTCTGTTCCGATTGTAAGTACACATGACGTACCGGTATGTCATGTGTCCTTAAGTACCAGGGTATCATGACATATAGGTACGTCATGTGTCCCCAACAGGTTAAAGGGGTTGTCTCACTTCAGCAAATAGCATTTATCATGTAGAGAAAGTTAATACAAGGCACTTACTAATGTATTGTTATTACCCATATTCTTCTTTGCCAGCTGGATTCATTTTTCCATCACATTAAACACTGTTCGTTTCCATGGTTATGACGACCCTGCAATCCATCAGTGGTGGCCGTGCTTGCACACTATTGTAATTAGTTTAACATTTTTGGTTTTGCATTTTCTTTTTTCTTTTTTTTATGTCCCAATAGCCATGACTCTTTTTTCTTTTGCGGGATAAGTTGTATTTTTGAGGGCACCATTTAATTTGTCTATTATTGGAAATAGGAAAAAAATTATTTGCGATGTTAAATTGAAAAAAAAAAACTCCATGGTTTTGGGGTTTTTGACATCACAGCGTTCACTGTGCTCTAAAAATGACATGACTTCCTTATTCTGCAGCTGAATACGAATACAGCAATACCAAACTTGCATAGTCTTTTTTTTTTTTTTTTTTTTACTACTTAAAAAAAAAAGCCTTTCAAAAAATCTAAATTTTCTTTGCATCACCATTTTCTGACAGCCAAAACTTTTTAATATTTCCATCCACAGAGCTGTATGAAGGCTTGTTTTTTGCAGGAATGAACTGTAGTTTTTATTAGTACCATTTATGTGGTATGTATGACTTTTTAATCATTGTTAATCAATTTTTGGGGGGGATAAAGGAAACAAAAGAATGGCAAATCGTGTGGAGCCGCATCCCTCTGCCTTAACTCACAAGTGCTGCTATCGCTGTTGATCGAGGCAGCTGAGGGGTTAAATGACGGGGTTCGGCGGCATCGCCATTCCCTGTCATTGTGGCCGGATGCCGGCTGTATCATACTGCGTATGGAGCAGGCTCACTGTAGCAGCCTGCTCCATACATTCCCTCAACCACTATGACATACAGGTAGGTCACGGTGGTTGAAGGGGTTAATTTTTTTAGAAAACAGCCAAACTGTAGCTGTTCATTCAAATTTAAGCCTGACAGATGTGATGTTTTAAGGTGGAAAATACACTCAATGTCTCTCTCTGTAGAACTTTTTTTTTGAGATCCCCTTGCCTCATCGAGGGAGATATGCGTTCAATTCCCATGAACTTTTCACAGCAGAGATTTCCACTGTGTTAGGAGTTTACATGTCTTGCCAGGGAAGTGTCCCTTTCGTTACAGATGTAGTTCATATTTTCGCTCAGCGACCTGCGAAATTCTCTAATGGTTTTGCCTATGTATTCAAGGCCACAGGTACAGGTGGCTTTATAAATCACACTTGTCATCTGACAATTAATGAAATTCCTGATATTTTATGTTTACTGAATGTGCGTCCGTGTGGACCAAATGGTACAAAGGGCTATGCACACCTTTGGGGCAATTTTTTTATGATTGCATTTTACTCATTTTAGGCTAAAAATCATTTTTTCAATTGGTTACAAAGGGTTAACTGTTTTTCTAGCTGTGTGAATCCTTTCACTTTGTGCCGGTCATCTAATAACCCCTATCTCTAAATTTCTAAGAGGTCATAAGCACTTATTTAAGCCACATTCTTATCAGTAAGATAAGGTTTGAGCTTTAATAAGTGTTTAGAATGTCAGAGAGCAGAGATAAGGAGCCCATCAGCTTGTTGACTGACAGAAAAGTGAGAAAATCCAAAGCCTATTACTAGAGCATCTCAGCTATGTACAGAAAAAAGGGCTCCATATTTTTAATAAAGACCAATTGAACTCATAATGAGTACAATGCAATAATAATAATTAAAAAGCCCACATACATGTACATAGCCTTTAAGGCTTCGGCCCCTTCTATAAGTAATCAGTGTAAATGATGCCATGGCTTTCTCAAGGTCAGGGACTAGTTTTAGAATATCCCAATGTTTAGCAATAATTTGTCTAACAGTTAGTGAGGCTGAATCAAAAGAAGCTATTAATCTAATAGTCCCTGCTGCACTTTAATTTTTATTCTCTGTGTTTCGAAGTGATGTGCATTCACTTCTAAGTTCCTTTTGATATACTCTTTCAAAAACTGAATATCAGGATATCCTCTACTCAAAAATTGTTCCCTCAGGTTACATGCTTCCTTGACAAAGGATATTTTTGAGGAACAGTTCCTCCTTAGGGCCCATTCAGACGGCCATATGATCGGGTCCGCACCAGTTCCGCAATTTTGTAGAAAGAGTGCAGCTCCATTCATTTCAACAGGGCCGCAAAAGATGCAGACACCTTGTGCTGTCCGCATCCGTGGTTCCATTCCAAGGATCCGCGGAAAGGCTAGAGCATGCCCTATTCTTGTCCCCTATTATGGTTGTGGCCATGTGCGGTCCGCAAATTGCACTGGGACCTTCTGAATGAGGCCTTAGACCTAGATATTAGCCCACTGGAATGCCTCATTTGAGTGGCAGAGGATGATTGCTCTCCCACCTCAGCAAGGCGTTCGTTGATGTAGATGTCCTCTCCAGATGCTTACATCCAAGAAAGGTAAAAAGTCCCTATGTATCTCAAAAGTAACTCTGAGGTTCAGGTTGTTCTTATTTAGGTTCTGCACAAAACTCCCAAAGCTATCCTTTTCTCCTTGCCAATGAAGATGTCATCAATGTAACGTTCCCACAGTGTACTGTAGGTGCTGTCAACACCTGAGAGTGGGACGTACATTTGACCTAGCTACCTGCACCTTCCCTGTGACTATGCCCACTGAGATTGGTCAGATAGGATTGTAAAGGGTTGTAAGCGGCTGAAAGGGAAACTCCAGAGGACACCCACTATCTGGAAAACCAGAAAAGCTTAGGGTACTTAAGGATTACTAGGGGCAGTGTGTGTATATCCTTTTTTAACCCCTCTGGAGACGTTTACAATTATTGTGGCCAGAATCCACTATATCTGGTAAGACCGTTACCTTTTTTTAAATTTGTGCACATTTTTTTCATTTGCCACTATGGGTTAATTTATCTATGTCTTTTGATTACTCCCCTCCCTTCAGCCCCTCCAATATACAGTCTCATGTAAATAATGTCACTCCCTTCAGGCCCCTCTAACACACAACCTCCCCGGCAGGGAGGGGGTATACAGGTAAAATGCGAAAAATTAGAATATCGTGCAAAGTTCATTTATTTCAGTAATGAAACTTAAAAGGTGAAACTAACATATGAGATAGACTCATTACATGCAAAACGAGATATTTCAAGCCTTTATTTGTTATTATTTGTATGATTATGGCTTACAGCTTATGAGACCCCAAAGTCACAATTTTGAGGTACCCTTTGCTCAGGAAATATAGATTAATTAGCTGAGTAGAGTTTGACACTTTGAGCCTAGAATATTGGACCTTTTCACAAAATTCAAATTTTAAGTTGCTTTAATGCAACTCCTTTTAAGTTGCATTACTGAAATACATGGACTTTTTGCACAATATTCAAATTTTTGGAGTTTTACCTGTAAGAGGAGAGAACTACAACTCCGAGAATTATCCTGGTCTCTCACATTGAATCCACTTTTTTCTCCTCTGACCTCATCACAGCTCCTTCCCCACTGCTGATTTTAGCCACCTCCTGCACTGATCACATGACAGTGATGTTATCACAGGTCCTTCAGATCCTGCAGTGTAGTAGATACAGAGCAATTCTTGGTCCATAGTGACTACTGTTGTTGTTGCAGAGTGCCATAGCTACCCCCTTCGGTCCAGGGTGGAGTGGGAGAAAAAAAATAAACCTCACTATGCTGGTACCGCCCCCCTCTTGGGGTGGCCGAGGCATATACCCTTGGGTGCATAATGGTAAATAGAGATCACCTTGCTGGGGTGGAAAGGTCCAAATTTGTACAAAATGTATTTGCCAAGAATCTCACATTTATATAATGAGCATGGCATCAGCACTAGCAGGTTTTCTATAGTGAGTATGGTATTTTATATATTTTGGTATTTGTGTTTGCAGAGTGCTGTTGCATTGTGTTTGTTATTTATGCTTTCAGCCATGGTGACATGCACCTGCGGAGTGGGATGTGCCGACTAACCCCACATGTTTTTCTTTTCAGTCTGCATTGCAGATGTAGTTGTCTTCATTGGTCTTGCACTCCTAACTAACCTGGCTCTCCCACAGGCTGATTTTTATTAGTGCAAGTATAAAGCTGTAGCCGACTCTCCCTGTATTTATTGGAGGCCAACTGGCACCAGGAGAGGTAAAATACAGAGTGGGCTCAGCATGCATGTGGAACCTGCATCCCCTGAATTTAATAAGGGTCAGTTGGCAACAAAAGAGGTAGCATTTAGTGTAGGTTCCTCTCCAAAAGAGATCGCCTTGACGCTGGCAGACAAGCACAAATGATTTTGTACAAAATGTTTTTGCCTAGAATCTCACATTTATATAATGAGCATGGCATCAGTGCTGTTGTATTGTGTTTGTTTTTATAATATGGCCCTGAAAGTTCCCCAAATTTAGACTTCTGGTATATTCAACACAACATGTGTATAAATCCCGGGGTAGCAGGTGTAGCAGCTGCTATGGAGCCCAACAACTAAGGGGGTATGTCAGTAATGCCTATAGGCCATACTTTTCCGTTATCCCTGAACTGTGAACACTATGATATTATGATGTGCGTTATCCTTGTTTGCATAATTCAGTGCTGTGAATATTATTCCTATACTGTGATATCACTCTATGCATCATCAGTGTGTAATAGGGAAATCAAAGTAACCATAGGCTTTTCATGATCTTAGCTTGCTTCTGAATGTACTCATAGTGGAATGGGACTCCATTCCAAGTTTTGCAAGTTTCCAAGTTATGGGCCTCATGATTGCTTGTTATGTCCTTGACACACAGTATACCTTTTTTGCATAAAGGTACACAGCTTTTAAACAGCTTTCTAAAAAACGTTCTAATACAGTACCCAAACATAAGTCAAGAGGACATAATTTGTAGTGTGCATCCGGATATTAAAGTTGATGGGCACGTCAGCATATGCGTCTTAAACTGTCAGCTATGTAGACAAATGCAATAAGAATTTTACCTAATGTATGAATATAACACATATACAGTAAGTAAAATAATTTAAAATGACATAATTATTTCATAAAATACATTTAGTGAGTAGATTCAGAGCTCAGCTACTTTAATCTGAGACATCACATGGCTTTACATTAAATTCTAAAATTCACAGATGCTTTTCCTCCACCCCAGCATTTTCAGTCAGATGAAATAGCATTTTATTTTTGTAATTATGTCAGTCTCTGTGGTTTTCACTGTGTGATGTATCTTTATAACTTCAGCCCAAGTTAAGACTTTTCTGAAATATTCATAATTGGTCTTGTTTGGTGCCTTATAATTGATCATATGTCATATTTCTCAAAAGTATTACTCAAAATTCTAGGGAGTGAGAAGAAGCCTACATTTGTGCCAGTTGCAGATCCTGAAACACCATTTTAAAAGCCCTGGAAGGGAGAGGGAATGAGAGTGGTGGTGGTGAATAGGAGTAGTAGTAGTCATTGGCTGTCCTCATTCGGGCATTCTCTGGGCGGTGCAGTGATAGGAGAGAAGCAACTCTCCTTCCTCTTGGGGTATACCCCTGTTTTGTGGCTCCTGTCTGATGTTGGGTGGAGTGCCCTTGGTGTCAGCAGGTTTTGGGGTGCAAAGCAAAGCTCCCTTGAAGTACCTGCAATAAGGGGAAATGGTGTGACATACAGATATGTGATGCAAGGCAATAAGGAGGCTGGCTTTGGGGTAATAAGTCCACTCTATTTTACTGAGGTGATTTGGCCAGATAACACACACAGGTATGTGCAAAAGTAAGTTTAGTCTTTCCAGTTTATATGCAGAGTTTTCCAAACGCTCTACATCTGGATAAAGACCATTGAATAAATGCCTATCAGTATCTCTTTCCAGCTAATCCAAACAAACTTCCCAATTCAGCCAAGGGCTGCAGAGACTCTCTCTCAATAAACTCTCGCCAGGGGTATAGCTATAGGGGAAGCGGCTGCTTTGGGGCCCAAATTCAGAAGGGGCCCACACAGAATGAGGACTAAAATATTTTATTGTAAGGGCCCACTCAACAGTATTATACAGTGATGATATATACAGTGAAACTGTAGAAAAACAGACAGAGCGGCTACTGGGCCTGGTCTGAGGGAGCGATCTTGACTAGCCACAGGAGTGGGGGTTGCACAGGAGGAGGGGGTACCAAGAAGTTTCTGGGGGGGATATGTGTTCAAAAATTTGCTGTAGGGCCCAGTCATTTCTAGTTACACCACTAATCCTTGCTATCAGTATAGCACTACAATACCCAACTGCAGGGTGTAGTCTTTTAACATACGGTATATATATCCCTGCTAAAGGGTGAAAAAACAGTGAATCTTGGTTTAGGGAGTACCCATCAGATTGTGGGTCCATCACTTATTATTAGCAACATCACAGGGAAGCTCTGGAATTTTCTGGGTGTCGTCATGGCTGGGTTCACATCACGTTTCTGCTATCTGATTGACTAATACAAAAACGTATAACGTTTCTGCTATCTGATTGACTAATACAAAAAACGTATACGTTAATGGATGCCTCAGACTGACACCAAAGTGTATCGGTTAACATTTACGCTTTTTAGTGGACCCTGCAGGATACAAAAGCGTGGTGTGCTCGGCATTTGTATCCTTTTTTATTACAATGTATGTGTTAAATGGATAACAAAAATGTTATATGAACCCATCCAATGTTTGCACAACTCAACGTATAGTATGCCACTGCCGCTCCTGCTCTTGAATGGTAGTCTCTTCTGTGGCAAGGACCTGCTTCAACTCAGGTCCCTTTTTCTCTTAGACTCCAAGTCCTGGCCCACCAATTAGTCTGCTTACTTTCTAGTTCCATCTTACTAGATGTCTGGCAACTAGGTTGGGTTTCTAATGAGCTCCTGCCCTTGGCTCTACATGTATTTCCTCAAAGGTGCAACAAGCCCCTGAGGAGAGGGGGCAGAGAATAGGAGTGGTATCAGCTGTAGAAAATTTGGTGGCTTTTCTCACACTGTTGCTCTCGAAGGCAAGTGCACTGAAAGAAAGAGGCACCCTTTGTCTGATGGTAGTGTGGGGTGCACTTGGTGTTAACATTTGAATGGGCACAAGGCAAGGCATGTAGGCTGACGTATGGTGTAGTGTCAGTAACCAGGCCAGATTTAATAGAATAAATGTCTCTCTTTACTGTAATGCAAAAGAAGGATTGTAGTACTTCTAATAGTCTCAATATAGTTCCAACAATGTAAAGTGCAAATCTTCCCCAGATGGTTTTATATGGGTATAGGCCAGGTTTATATTCAATGTACTCCTTCACGCTTCCTCTGCAGAATCTGAGGCTGACAATAATACTTTTGGTTAGATAGCTGTAATATGCTATTGCGACATACAGATTCAGGGAAACAACCGACAAGTGTGGATGGTGTCTTGGCAGTATTACACTCACAGTAGTAATCTCTATAGCAGTGATGCTGAAGCAAGTTATTTAACCCCTCATATGCCACGTTTAAAAGCGATCTCGGCATCTGTGAGGTTATGCAGAGGGATGTAGCTCCCTCTGCCTTTCAATCAAAGCCCCAGCAGTGAAATTACAGTGCTCTGATCGGTTACCATGACAGTCTGGGGCCTGCTGAAGGTTCCCAGGTCTGTCATGGTAATCTGCCTGCTAAACTTTATGTAACGGATCTCCTGGCACCCCGACTGGGTACCTCCGTCGATACATGCTCCTAGTGCTTTCCGAGGACTCCAAGCACTCCACTTGACACCGTACACACTGCATACCCCACGAACTGACGCGGCCTGGTTGGGGTCTCACCGTCCTCCACCCACGCTGGACCCAAGACCGGGCTTCAGCTTCCAGTGGGTGAACCTCTCCTACATCCAGAGAGCAGGAACCATGAACAAGCTCTTACAAGAGCTTATACTCAGGGGAGTATTGTGATATAGCAATCCCCAAGAGTGTAGTTATCCCATTCCCCAAACATGAGCCAAAAACTTCATGAAGGTATAAAAGCAGCCTCTTTATTTTAACACACAAGCATTTTATACACATCTTACAACAAGGTTACCACCCACAGGGTTTTGTGAAAACAGCCAATAACCACGTACAATACACTCAGACACTCCCACACAAAATCCTCCCCTCTGCCAGTGATAGAATTACCTCACACTGGGTTGATGCAATCATCACAGGCAGGCGAATACACAATATCCTCTGTCCTGGAGACAACCGAGAAGTAATTCAATTATCTCTCAGAACAAAGGACATCGCCAATACACACAGAGAGACAATGGAACAGACCTCCCTACTCAACGTATACAATGTCCCACCCTTTTCAATACACATAGATCCCAAAATGGCACGAATTAGACCAGAGGTTCAAGTTAGTCCAAGTCCTTTGTGAACAAAGGAGGCCTGGCTGATGAGAGGGCCCATAATCCTGGGGCAAGAGGCTAGTAGCCAGGCCCCTCCAAAACCCAGTGGCGAGGTTGGTTTTGCCACACTGTACATGAGGCACAGTTCAGCAGGCAAAAAAGCTGAATCTCATTCACAATAATAGATCTCTATGATGGTGAATGGGACAAGGGATCAAAAGATTCCAGGTTTTAGCCCCCTAAGGCAGTGTTTCCCAACCAGTGTGCCTCCAGCTGTTGCAAAACTACAACTCCCAGCATGCCCACACAGCCACAGGCTGTCCAGGCATGCTGGGAGTTGCAGTTTTGCAACAGCTGGAGGCACACTGGTTGGGAAACACTGCCCTAAGGTACTAAAAGTTATTGTGCAAAAATTCACAAAGATCAAATCACTACCCTTTCCCAACTTTACATATAAAAATATATAAACAATAAAAAAAACACAACAGGTATGACCGCTTCCGAAAATGTCTGATGTCTTAAAATATTTTCCTGCGCAGTGAACAGAAAAATAATAGAATGAAGTAATTCACCATCTTTTAGTCATCTTCCCCCCCAAAAAAAGTTTAAAAACAGTTATCAAAATGTTGTACATACCCCAAAAATGGTACCAATAAAAACTACAATTCGCCCTGCAAACAAAAAGCCCCCATACAGCCAGGTAAAACAAAATATATAAAATTTATCACTGTCAGAGTATGGCGCTGCAAAGTAGTAATACAAGTAAAAAAACTAAATAAAAACTATACAAATTTTGCATCGCCATAATCGTATTGTGCCACAGAATAAGAACGTTGCCATTTTTAGTGCACAGTGAACGTATAATATCAAAACCCCAAAAACCTTGCTGGAATTGTGTTTTTCTTTTTCAATTTTATCCCACAAATAATTTCTTTCCTGTTTTCCTATACAAGACATGGTAAACTAAATGGGCCATAAAAAAATGTATCTTGTCCTGCAAAAATAAAAAAGTTATGGCTATTGGAATGCGGGGAGGAAAAATCAAAAATGCAAAAACAAAAATAGGCCCAGTCCTTAAGGCGTTAAGCATCTTCTGTCCCCAGACTTTCTCCGTCACATTTGTGACATATATTTTTAAAGTGAAAAAAAAAACTGTACTTTTTAGAGGGCATCTAAAAGCCCCTCACATCAACTCCACAAAACATATCACATCCAAATATCTCTGTTCATTGAGTGTAGGGTTTCAGAATGATACCCGTGGCCGAACCACTCCCCTTTGCTAAAAGCAGGAGGCAGCGTGCAAACCACAACTAGGGATTCGCAGCTAGGGATTTTGACACCCCCCAGTTCACAAATGTCACGCGTTGTGACAAACACCACAAAAACAAGGAGATCTGTATTTGTTTGTATGGATAATGCATACAACAATATACAGATGGTGTGCAGGTTCACCTAAATCTGTGTGTCTTTAGGACTTGTGAGATACACTAAACTCCTTAATCTAAGTACTGTATGTCTTTCTCATGGACCATGCAACCATGCAAATAGTTAAATTTCCACAATCATATAGAATTTTGAGGTCCCATGGAGCACTCCAGTCCATACCCTGGAATTTGAAGTCAAACTAATTCATTTCCTCCCAGACCTATACTAGTACTCCATATCACTTCTGAAACGTCTAACTGGTGGAGGTTCACTCATTTTAAGCTAGCCATAAACATTAGTTACCAGTCAAACCTGCAGGAAAGGCCAGCCATCTAATGTGTATGGAGACTCCCGATTTTTTATTCATTTAAGTTTAAAGATATAGGGACCATTTCATCTTTGCTAACTCCAGGTACAATTTCTGCAGAGCTGGTCTAGACAGTACCAATGCTTACAGTTTTAGAAGAATGGTACAATAGCATTTATTGACATCAATAAATCATTTTCATGTCAAATCATTAATCATTTTTCTTCCCAAAACTAATAAAACATTGGCTTAATAATATGTATAAATATGAATAACCTTTATTGGCATTTATCGAGACTGATTTGACCATTTGGCCAGAAACATGCGTTCTTTTGGTTTATGATGATAACTGCCATTTCTAGTTTATTAGTTTCTTTAGAAACCAAACAATACATTTTGTGATCAGATATACAGTCAGGTCCATAAATATTGGGACATTGACCCAATTCTAACATTTTTGGCTCTATACACCACCACAATGGATTTGAAATGAAACGAACAAGATGTGCTTTAACTGTAGACTGTCAGCTTTAATTTGAGGGTATTTACATCCAAATCAGGTGAACGGTGTAGGAATTACAACAGTTTGCATATGTGCCTTCCACTTGTTAAGGAACCAAAAGTAATGGGATAGAATAATAATCATAAATCAAACTTTCACTTTTTAATACTTGGTTGCAAATCCTTTGTAGTAAATTAGAGCCTGAAGTCTGGAACGCATAGACATCACCAGAATCTGGGTTTCATCCCTGTTGATGCTCTGTCAGGCCTCTACTGCAACTGTCTTCAGTTCCTGCTTGTTCTTGGGGCATTTTCCCTTCAGTTTTGTCTTCAGCAAGTGAAATGCATGCTCAATTGGATTCAGGTCAGGTGATTGACTTGGCCATTGCATCATAACATTCCACTTCTTTCCCTTAAAAAACTCTTTAGTTGCTTTTGCAGTATGCTTTGGGTCATTGTCCATCTGCACTGTGAAGCGCCATCCAATGAGTTCTGAAGCATTTGGCTGAATATGAGCAGATAATATTACCCGAAACACTTCAATTCATCCTGCTGCTTTTGTCAGCAGTCACATCATCAATAAATACAAGAGAACCAGTTCCATTGGCAGCCATATATGCCCACACCATGACACTACCACCACCATGCTTCACTGATGAGGTGGTATGCTTAAGATCATGAGCAGTTCCTTCCCTTCTCCATACTCTTCTCTTCCCATCACTCTAGTACAAGTTGATCTTGGTCTCATCTGTCCATAGGATGTTGTTCCAGAACTGTGAAGGCTTTTTTAGATGTTGTTTGGCAAACTCTAATCTGGCCTTCCTGTTTTTGAGGCTCACCAATGGTTTACATCTTGTGGTGAACCCTCTGTATTCACTCTGGTGAAGTCTTCTCTTGATTGTTGACTTTGACACACATACACCTACCTCCTAGAGAGTGTTCTTGATCTGGCAAATTATTGTGAAGGGTGTTTTCTTCACCAGGGAAATAATTCTTTGGTCATCCACCACGGTTGTTTTCTGTGGTCTTCCGGGTCTTTTGGTGTTGCTGAGCTCACCGGTGAGTTCCTTCTTTTTAAGAATGTTCCAAACAGTTGTTTTGGCCACGGCTAATGTTTTTGCTATTTCTCTGATGTTTTTTTTTTTTTTTTTTTCTTCAGCCTAATGATGGCTTGCTTTACTGATAGTGACATCTCTTTGGATCTCATCTTGAGAGTTGACATCAACAGATTCCAAATGCAAATAGCACACTTGAAATTAACTCTGGAGTACCTTTTATCTGCTCATTGTAATTGGGATAATGAGGGAATAACACAGACCTGGCCATGGAGCAGCTGAGAAGCCAATTGTCCCATTACTTTTGGTTCTTTAACAAGTAGGAGGCACATATGCAAACTGTTGTAATTCCTACACCATTCACCTGATTTGGATGTAAATACCCTCAAATAAAAGCTGACAATTTGCAGTTAAAGCACATCTTGTTCATTTCATTTCAAATCCATTGTGGTGGTGTATAGAGCCAAAAATGTTACAATTGTGTTGATGTCCCAATATTTATGGACCTGACTGTATTAGATATGGGTAAGTTTATCCAAATGGATGTGAAGCTCCCGGCCTTAAGCATTTTCACACAGCCTTGCACCAGTCTGCATTCAAACAAAGCCTTCTACCAATTTTTGTCACAGAGGAACAAAAGTGAGCTGGAGCAGCAACAAAGCTGACCTAGAAGACATGCAACAAATAAGAAGAAGGATGAACGCATCTCTTGTGTGGTTAATGATAAATTGCTCCTTTTGTAGGGGAGATTTACATAAAGAGCTGACTTAACCAAAGCGAACAGTTACTAATTAGACTTCTGGAGATGTACTAAAGAGAGTCTTTTGTCATTTGATAAATATAACTCCCATGCGAGGCATTCTAGATGGAATACATGGCAATGGATGGCAAACATATTGTAGATTCTCACAATACACATCTTAGTCTTGGAATGATTAGATATATTTTTATCAAACAGAAAAAAGGATTGATGTTCAATAAAAATCTATTACTGATATTCTACTTTAGGGTTTTGTTAGTATTTTAAAGGAAAAGAGGAACTTCAGACAGTTAGACCCCATAGACCTGTAACACAACATGTGAAGAGCCCACATGTCTCTGTTGACCTATTGGCACTCCAATTGCCACTATATTTAGCAAATAACTAGGCAATTTTTGTAACATCCTAGAAACAACGATTATTAAAAAGAGGAGATTCTTTGGAAAAAAATGGCAAATTATGAAAGACTTTCATATCAATCAGCCAAGGTCATTCATGCTATATCCAAAGGAGTTGGGACCTGCACCTACAAATGTACAGCCATTTCCCCATTACCTTTTGGTAAATTTAGTTAAGGACTCCAAGTTTTTACTAAGCAAATTCAATTCAACATGCAAAATTCAACAACAAAAAAGTTCCAGCTCTCACGTTTTCTTTGGTAGCTTAAAATCCTTGTCTTTATTCAGGCAGTAGAAACAATATAGAGGACATGCACCCACTAGTGTAGCAACATTAACGTATTGTCAAACTTTTTCGTGTTGAATTTTGCTACAGAGGCTTACCTGCCTGTTCCGTGCACACAGGCGATCCAGGTTGATTGAGTGAGCTGGATATTTGTTGTACTTACTTCAATACAACATGCTGGCAAAACAACTCGACACATTTAGAAATGACATCTCAAGACAAAGTATCATGAAAATCATTAAAAAAAAGTTTGTAATCTCGCACCATAAATTTAGAGATATTTTGAGTCAAAGCCCTTGTCCTGAATAAGGGTCTGATACCTTGTACCCCCATGATCAGCTGTTCCCTGCAGCAGCCAGAAACAGAGCTTCCACTTTGAATGGAGCCAGAAGCACAGCTCCGTTTGCAGTATTGTGGCCAAGCTGGTTTATTGCAGCTCAGCCCCCTTCATTAGAGTATAACCCGCACAGCCACTACACTTTGAACACAGCTGTGTCCAGCTCTGTCTACCTGTTATTTTCAGCACCAGCAGCTGCTGAGTACAGCTGATTGGTGGGAGTGCCAGGTTTTGGATCCACATCAGTCTGATACTAATAACCAATCCTAAGGAGAGGTCACCAATATCTGGAGCTTGGAAAACTCCTTTAACATATCTTTAGAGAATTCGAACCCCTATTTTTCTGACACAGATCTTCAAATATCCGGCATAAATAAAACAAATGCATACATTTAAAATATAAAATGATGATTCCTCTAGTAGACACTACAGGTAGCCAGCATGTTAACATTAAGGATACTTTCGCACTCGCATTTTGGGCGGAACCGTGATGGATCTGCAAAAACGGATCCGTTACAATAATACAACCGCATGCATCCGACATTAACGCATCCGTTTGTCTTATCTGTAACATAGCCAAGACGGATCAGTCATGAACTCCATTGAAAGTCAATGGGAGACTGAACCGTTTTCTATTGTGCCAGATTGTCAGAGAAAACGGATCCGTCCCCATTGACTTACATTGTATGCCAGGACGGATCCGTTTGGCTCAGTTTCGTCAAGCAGACACACCTTACAGGAACAGCTAGTTTTTGCCTTCAAGAAGTGGGATTTTTTTTTTTTTTTTTTATATCTACTGTTTTTTAAAAGCCATAACAGTTTTTCCATTGGCAAAATAACTTAAAGGGGTTCTGCACTTTGTTTAAACTGATGATCTATCCTCTGGACCGGCGGGGGATAAACTGATGATCTATCCTCTGAACAGCATCTGACCGGCGGGGGTCTGACACCCAGGATCAGCTGTTCACTTGAATGGAGCTTAGCCAGCCTGGGTGGGGCTAAGCTCCATTCAAGTGAACAGAGCTTAGCCCCGCCCAGGCCAGTTAATACTAGTCGTGACGTCACTGGGCCTGCGGTAAACATAAACAGTGAGAAGGCCGCGGCGCTGCTGGAGCGCCGCAGCCTTCTCAAACAGCTGATCGGCGGGGGTCCCGGGTGTTGGACAGATGCCGATGTTCTATCCAGAGGATAGATCATCAGTTTAAACAAACTGCAGAACCCCTTTAACTTTTTTTTCTGCAGGTTGGTAAGATTATGGTGATGCCAAAATATATTTTTATTTACTACTTTTGCACAATAAAACATAAAAATAATTTGTTTTTGTGTTGCCATATTCTGAGAACTATAACGTTTAAATTTTTCCCTCCACAGGCTGTGTGTGGACTTGTTTTATTGCAAGGTAACTTAACATTTTTATTTGTACCATTGGGAGGCAAGGTAGCCTCAAAGTTAGCAATTCTGACATTGCTTTATAGGGTTTATTATGCTTTTCCCTCCATGCTGTGTAAATAATGTAATAATTTTATATTTCCTGACATTAAAGACACAGCAATGACTAATGTTTATTTTTTTTAATTTAGGATTTGATAGGGGAAAGAGGCTATATTTTGGGCTTTTGTTTTTTAAAGCATACAAAAAAAGGAATCCTTAATCAATATATTCCTAGAACTCACCCCACTTCTCCCACCCAAAATAAAAACTGAGAGTGCAAAGGGGAAAAAAAGGAAAATCCAGAGATAAAATACCAACTGCACCTTTAGTATGGCAAAAAAATCAAACTTCCTCATACCTTTAGAGTATGAGCAACCTCTAGGGGGGTCATTTACAAAGGTTACTTTTTTGGCATAATAAGTCCTCTTTCACACGACCGTATGGCTTTTTCAGTGTTTTGCGGTCCGTTTTTCACAGATCCATTGTTCCGCTTTTTATTTCCGTGTGTTTCCATTTCTGTTCCATTTTTCCATTTTGTTTTTCCGTATGCATATACAGAATACAGTAATTGGGCTCGGCATAACATTTTCAATAGATGGTTCCGCAAAAACAGAACGGATACGGAAGACATACGGATGCATTTCCATATGTGTTCCGTTTATTTGCAGACCCATTGACTTGAATGGAGCCACGGAACGTGATTTGCGGGCAATAATAAAACATGTTCTATCTTTTAACGGAACAGAAAAACGGAAATACAGAAAATGAATGCATACGGAGTACATTCCATTTTTTTTGCGGAACCATTGAAATGAATGGTTCCGTATACGGAACTCAAAAAATGGCCCGTAAACAAAAAAAAAAAACAACGGTTGTGTGAAAGAGGCCTATGTGTCAAGGTTTTGCGCAAATGGGATTTTCTGAAAAAAATGTGTGACTTATTAGGTCCCTATATAAGCCCATCAGCAGCACTCTGCAATCATAGGTGCCTTTCGGTTGATATGGCCACCAGGAACCTCAGATCTGTCATGTGTGAAACTCTTTTTAAGCATATTTTTTTTTTCTATTTTTTTTCTCTTATGTGTCTTTTTGTAAGTGTAATTACATATTTGTGAGCAAGAAATATACACAAGTATTTAATGTAACCCTACACAAAAGCTCAGATCTTTCTGAGAAGTATACCTGTGTTCTATTTGAGAGCCCTTTGGGGACAATTGAGATTTCTATCCAGAATTTCCTGTCTGTCCACTTAACAGTTGTAATGTGTCTCTATGGGAATGTTTCAGAGGAAACTGCTGTCTTCAATCATAAATTTGGTATGGACCTATGTACTATGTATGTGACTCATACTTGGTTTACTCACATTCTGCATCACTTTTTCATGGCATATAAAAAGACCACCTCTGATGCCCATTAACATTGTACTACTGTGATCTGACACGATTTTGTGCTGTATGCTACTGCTGCTGCTCCCCCTCCCCACTCTGTTATGAGGCCACTAATGTCCCTGTTACTGTCACTGCTGTTGGCTCTCATCTCCACTCTTTTATGGGGCCACTATTGTCCCTGTTACTGCCACTGCTGTTGGCTCCCAGGGCCTCTCTGTTATGGGGCCACTATTGTCCCTGTTACTGCCAATGCTGTTTGCCCCCATCTCCACTGTGTTATGGGGCCACTATTGTCCCTGTTACTGCCACTGCTGTTGGCCCTCATCCCCACTCTGTTATGGGGCCACTATTGTCCCTGTTACTGCCACTGCTGTTAGCCCCCATCCCTACGCTGTTAGCCCCCATCCCCACACTCGGCCACTATTGTCCCTGTTTGCCCGTGTTGACATCACTGTTTAGTTTTCTGTTCTTCTGATTCAAGAGAACAGAAGAAAAGGGGACTCTGTATTTTAAGCATCCGTAAGGCCTCTTTCACATGGTCAGTATTTGGTCAGTATTGGATCAGTATTTGTAAGCCAAAAGCAGGAGTGGGTTCAAGACACAGATGACATGCAAATATTACCATTTTCCATTTAACATTTTGTAACGGATCTCCTAGCACCGACTGGTTTCCGTTAAGCAAGACGGAAAATAATGTCCCATCGACAGGACTTTCTTTTCCATCCTGAATAACAGAAACCAGACAGTTCTGTTATGCTTGCCCATAGACCTCTATTATGGTGTATCAAAACGGAATGCCTCTTAAAGGCTGCCGTTTTGCATTACGTCTACGAAGTTTGTAATATTCTGTTATAACCTTGTTATAAAGGAAACCAATAATGGAATTCATAACAGTGATGTGAATCTGCTCCAATACTTATGGCAAAGTGCATACAGAATGGATTAACTATGAAAGTGAGTGCACTTGAACGTAATGCACATGGCGATACACTCCCCCTGCAATGTCCCTGCAGTTTAAGGTCCAAAACTTCACACTGCGATTGGGCCACCAAGTAGGAAGAATATGATTAGGCAGAGTGGCCTGAATATACCTGATTTATTGCAATTTTTGACAAATTAATTCTTAACTAATCAAATTTCTTATTGAAGTTCGGTGAATCGACTAAATCATTTTTTTTATAACTTCGCTCTCTAGTATTCAGTAATAAATGTTATGATGATATACCACAGAAACTCTCTGGTATATCATCACAACATTTATTACTGAATACTATGGGGTTCAGGTATATATGTTTTATCAGTGAGATCAATACCCCGACAGTGGGTCAGTGAAAAAATCAAGGAGACATGCACTGCTGTGGTCCATGATGTGGACTAAACACACCCAATGAAGTTATGACACAGATGGCAACTGTGGTCTGTCAGTGGTCTGTCAGCTAGAGCTAATCCCGTGAATCTATTAAATGACGCCATGCAGAAGGTCACCAGTTTATATCGGGAAAAAAAAATCATCCACTGATAATGGGGGAGGTAATCAACAGCATAACTCGAAACGCTTTGTGTTCTCCTTTAAATATAGCCTGATGGCAGACCAAATTAAGAAAATATTCAGAGAGAACTGGGACATAGTAGAAAGAGATGATATTTTAGAAAACATCAGGGGAACTCGACCGTTGATAGCTTTTCGGGGGTGCCACACGTTAAAAGATAGATTAGTTAGAAGTTGCTTTGTGGAAAAGTCAACTCTCTTGAACATGTCAACTCACTTAGTACAGGGAAAGGATGTCCACGCTTGATTGAACATGTGAATACTGAGCATGGAAGAGATAGTAGAGCCCTCAGGTTTGCGGGGATTGAAATGGTACTCAGTCCACCATGAGGGGGAAACAAACATCGTGAATAGGGATGAGCGAACTCGAACTGTATAGTTCGGGTTCGTACCGAATTTTGGGGTGTCCGTGACACGGACCCGAACCCGGACATTTTCGTAAAAGTCCGGGTTCGGGTTCGGTGTTCGTCGCTTTCTTGGCGCTTTTTGAAAGGCTGCAAAGCAGCCAATCAACAAGCGTCATACTACTTGCCCCAAGAGGCCATCACAGCCATGCCTACTATTGGCATGGCTGTGATTGGCCAGAGCACCATGTGACCCAGCCTCTATTTAAGCTGGAGTCACATAGCGCCGCCCGTCACTCTGCTCTGATTAGCGTAGGGAGAGGTTGCAGCTGCGACAGTAGGGCGAGATTAGGCTGATTAACTCCTCCAAAAGTCTCCATCCAGTGATCGATCTGCAGCTGTGGATCATTGAGCTGCTGATACTCAATTGCTCACTGTTTTTAGGCTGCCCAGACCGTTTGTCAGTCACATTTTTCTGGGGTGATCGGCGGCCATTTTGTGTCTTGTGGTGTGCCAGCACAAGCTGCGACCAAGTGCATTCAACCCTCAATGGTGTGGTTGTTTTTTGGCTAAAACCTACATCAGGGTGAAGCTGTCACACCAAGTGCATTTAACCAGCAATAGTCTGTTTATTTTTTGGCCATATACTATATCAGGGGCAAGCTGCGCCCGTCACCAAGTGCATTTAACCCTCAATGGTGTGGTTGTTTTTTGGCTAAAGCCTACATCAGGGTGAAGCTGTCACACCAAGTGCATTTAACCAGCAATAGTCTGTTTATTTTTTGGCCATATACTACATCAGGGGCAAGCTGCGCCCGTCACCAAGTGCATTTAACCCTCAGTAGTGTGGTTGGTCAAGCTATCACACCAAGTGCATTTAACCAGCAATAGTCTGTTCATTTTTTGGCCATATACTAAATCAGGGGCAAGCTGCGCCCGTCACCAAGTGCATTTAACCAGCAATAGTCTGTTCATTTTTTGGCCATATACTACATCAGGGGCAAGCTGCGCCCGTCACCAAGTGCATTTAACCCTCAGTAGTGTGGTTGGTCAAGCTGTGACACCAAGTGCATTTAACCAGCAATAGTCTGTTCATTTTTTGGCCATATACTACATCAGGGGCAAGCTGCGCCCGTCACCAAGTGCATTTAACCCTCAGTAGTGTGGTTGGTCAAGCTATCACACCAAGTGCATTTAACCAGCAATAGTCTGTTCATTTTTTGGCCATATACTAAATCAGGGGCAAGCTGCGCCCGTCACCAAGTGCATTTAACCAGCAATAGTCTGTTCATTTTTTGGCCATATACTACATCAGGGGCAAGCTGCGCCCGTCACCAAGTGCATTTAACCCTCAGTAGTGTGGTTGGTCAAGCTATCACACCAAGTGCATTTAACCAGCAATAGTCTGTTCATTTTTTGGCCATATACTACATCAGGGGCAAGCTGTGCCCGTCACCAAGTGCATTTAACCCTCAGTAGTGTGGTTGGTCAAGCTGTGACACCAAGTGCATTTAACCAGCAATAGTCTGTTCATTTTTTGGCCATATACTACATCAGGGGCAAGCTGCGCCCGTCACCAAGTGCATTTAACCAGCAATAGTGTGGTTATTTTTTGGCCATATCCCAGTCTAATTCTGTCACTAAATCCATACCGGTCACCCAGCGCCTAAATACTAGGCCTCAAATTTATATCCCGCTAAATCTGTCGTTACCGCTGTACTGTTGTGGCTGGGCAAGTTATTTAGTGTCCGTTAAAGCACATTTTTTGTTCAGGGTTGAAATACAATTCCCAATTTAGCAATTTCATAATTTAGTGGTTTCTGCTATATCAGAGCTATTTGAAATCTATCCCTAAAAGGGTATATAATATTCAAGGTGCACATAGGGTCATTCAGAATAACTTCACACACACGCTACTGTGCATTTCCAAGTCCAATTCTGTTAGTAAATCCATACCGGTCACCCAGCGCCTAAATACTAGGCCTCAAATTTATATCCCGCTAAATCTCTCGTTACCGCTGTCCTGTTGTGGCTGGGAAAGTTATTTAGTGTCCGTCAAAGCACATTTTTTGTTCTGGGTTGAAATACAATTCCCAATTTAGCAATTTCATAATTTAGTGGTTTCTGCTATATCAGAGCTATTTGAAATCTATCCCTAAAAGGGTATATAATATTCAAGGTGCACATAGGGTCATTCAGAATAACTTCACACACACGCTACTGTGCATTTCCAAGTCTAATTCTGTTAGTAAATCCATACCGGTCACCCAGCGCCTAAATACTAGGCCTCAAATTTATATCCCGCTAAATCTCTCGTTACCGCTGTCCTGTTGTGGCTGGGAAAGTTATTTAGTGTCCGTCAAAGCACATTTTTTGTTCAGGGTTGAAATACAATTCCCAATTTAGCAATTTCATAATTTAGTGGTTTCTGCTATATCAGAGCTATTTGAAATCTATCCCTAAAAGGGTATATAATATTCAAGGTGCACATAGGGTCATTCAGAATAACTTCACACACACGCTACTGTGCATTTCCAAGTCCAATTCTGTTAGTAAATCCATACCGGTCACCCAGCGCCTAAATACTAGGCCTCAAATTTATATCCCGCTAAATCTCTCGTTACCGCTGTCCTGTTGTGGCTGGGAAAGTTATTTAGTGTCCGTCAAAGCACATTTTTTGTTCTGGGTTGAAATACAATTCCCAATTTAGCAATTTCATAATTTAGTGGTTTCTGCTATATCAGAGCTATTTGAAATCTATCCCTAAAAGGGTATATAATATTCAAGGTGCACATAGGGTCATTCAGAATAACTTCACACACACGCTACTGTGCATTTCCAAGTCTAATTCTGTTAGTAAATCCATACCGGTCACCCAGCGCCTAAATACTAGGCCTCAAATTTATATCCCGCTAAATCTCTCGTTACCGCTGTCCTGTTGTGGCTGGGAAAGTTATTTAGTGTCCGTCAAAGCACATTTTTTGTTCTGGGTTGAAATACAATTCCCAATTTAGCAATTTCATAATTTAGTGGTTCCTGCTATATCAGAGCTATTTGAAATCTATCCCTAAAAGGGTATATAATATTCAAGGTGCACATAGGGTCATTCAGAATAACTTCACACACACGCTACTGTGCATTTCCAAGTCCAATTCTGTTAGTAAATCCATACCGGTCACCCAGCGCCTAAATACTAGGCCTCAAATTTATATCCCGCTGAATTTGAATACAATACATTGGGCCAAATAATATTTTTGTTGTTGTGGTGAACCATAACAATGAGGAAAACATCTAGTAAGGGACGCGGACGTGGATATGGTCGTGGTGATGTTAGTGGACCCATTGGTGCTGGGAGAGGACGTGGCCGTTCTGCCACATCCACACGTCCTAGTGTACCAACTACCTCAGGTCCCAGTAGCCGCCAGAATTTACAGCGATATATGGTGGGGCCCAATGCCGTTCTAAGGATGGTAAGGCCTGAGCAGGTACAGGCATTAGTCAATTGGGTGGCCGACAGTGGATCCAGCACGTTCACATTATCTCCCACCCAGTCTTCTGCAGAAAGCGCACAGATGGCGCCTGAAAACCAACCCCATCCTCATTCAATCCTATTTTTATTTTCATTTTACCATTATATTGCGAGGCTACCCAAAGTTGAATGAACCTCTCCTCTGTCTGGGTGCCGGGGCCTAAATATATGCCAATGGACTGTTCCAATGTTGGGTGACGTGAAGCCTGATTCTCTGCTATGACATGCAGACTGATTCTCTGCTGACATGAAGCCAGATTGTCTGTTAAGGGGACCTCTCTCCTCTGCCTGGGTGCTGGGCCTAAATATATGCCAATGGACTGTTGCAGTGGTGGCTGACGTGAAGCCTCATTCTCTGCTATGACATGCAGACTAATTCTCTGCTGACATGAAGTCAGATCCTCTGTTACGGGACCTCTCTCCTCTGCCTGGGTGCTGGGCCTAAACTTATGAAAATGGACTCTTACAGTGGTGGGTGACGTGAAGCCTCATTCTCTGCTATGACATGCAGACTAATTCTCTGCTGACATGAAGCCAGATTGTCTGTTACGGGACCTCTCTCCTCTGCCTGGGTGCTGGGCCTAAATATATGCCAATGGACTGTTGCAGTGGTGGCTGACGTGAAGCCTCATTCTCTGCTATGACATGCAGACTAATTCTCTGCTGACATGAAGTCAGATCCTCTGTTACGGGACCTCTCTCCTCTGCCTGGGTGCTGGGCCTAAACTTATGAAAATGGACTCTTACAGTGGTGGGTGACGTGAAGCCTCATTCTCTGCTATGACATGCAGACTAATTCTCTGCTGACATGAAGCCAGATTGTCTGTTACGGGACCTCTCTCCTCTGCCTGGGTGCTGGGCCTAAATTTATGACAATGGACTGTTGCAGTGGTGGGTGACGTGAAGCCTGATTCTCTGCTATGACATGCAGACTGATTCTCTACTGACATGAAGCCAGATTGTCTGTTACGGGACCTCTCTCCTCTGCCTGTGTGCTGGGCCTAAATATATGCCAATGGACTGTTGCAGTGGTGGCTGACGTGAAGCCTCATTCTCTGCTATGACATGCAGACTAATTCTCTGCTGACATGAAGCCAGATTGTCTGTTACGGGACCTCTCTCCTCTGCCTGTGTGCTGGGCCTAAATATATGCCAATGGACTGTTGCAGTGGTGGCTGACGTGAAGCCTGATTCTCTGCTATGACATGCAGACTGATTCTCTGCTGACATGAAGCCAGATTGTCTGTTACGGGACCTCTCTCCTCTGCCTGTGTGCTGGGCCTAAATATATGCCAATGGACTGTTGCAGTGGTGGGTGACGTGAAGCCTCATTCTCTGCTATGACATGCAGACTAATTCTCTGCTGACATGAAGCCAGATTGTCTGTTACGGGACCTCTCTCCTCTGCCTGTGTGCTGGGCCTAAATATATGCCAATGGACTGTTGCAGTGGTGGCTGACGTGAAGCCTCATTCTCTGCTATGACATGCAGACTAATTCTCTGCTGACATGAAGCCAGATTGTCTGTTACGGGACCTCTCTCCTCTGCCTGTGTGCTGGGCCTAAATATATGCCAATGGACTGTTGCAGTGGTGGCTGACGTGAAGCCTGATTCTCTGCTGTGACATGCAGACTAATTCTCTGCTGACATGAAGCCAGATTGTCTGTTACGGGACCTCTCTCCTCTGCCTGTGTGCTGGGCCTAAATATATGCCAATGGACTGTTGCAGTGGTGGCTGACGTGAAGCCTGATTCTCTGCTATGACATGCAGACTGATTCTCTGCTGACATGAAGCCAGATTGTCTGTTACGGGACCTCTCTCCTCTGCCTGTGTGCTGGGCCTAAATATATGCCAATGGACTGTTGCAGTGGTGGCTGATGTGAAGCCTCATTCTCTGCTATGACATGCAGACTAATTCTCTGCTGACATGAAGCCAGATCCTCTGTTACGGGACCTCTCTCCTCTGCCTGGGTGCTGGGCCTAAATTTATGAAAATGGACTCTTACAGTGGTGGGTGACGTGAAGCCTGATTCTCTGCTATGACATGAAGACTGATTCTCTGCTGACATGAAGCCAGATTGTCTGTTACGGGACCTCTCTCCTCTGCCTGGGTGCTGGGCCTAAATATATGCCAATGGACTGTTGCAGTGGTGGCTGACGTGAAGCCTCATTCTCTGCTATGACATGCAGACTAATTCTCTGCTGACATGAAGCCAGATTCTCTGTTACGGGACCTCTCTCCTCTGCCTGGGTTCCGGGGCCTGAATATCTGAGAATGGAGTGTTCCAGTGGTGGGTGACGGGAAGCCAGATTCTCTGCTATGGGACCTCTCTCCAATTGATTTTGGTTAATTTTTATTTATTACATTTTTATTTTAATTCATTTCCCTATCCACATTTGTTTGCAGGGGATTTACCTACATGTTGCTGCCTTTTGCAGCCCTCTAGCCCTTTCCTGGGCTGTTTTACAGCCTTTTTAGTGCCGAAAAGTTCGGGTCCCCATTGACTTCAATGGGGTTCGGGTTCGGGACGAAGTTCGGATCGGGTTCGGATCCCGAACCCGAACATTTTCGGGAAGTTCGGCCGAACTTCTCGAACCTGAACATCCAGGTGTTCGCTCAACTCTAATCGTGAACTCCTGAGAAGAGAAGCAAAATGGATTCTGCGCTCAAACGCAATGGGCCCTCTGGGACTGAATCAGAAAAATGATTTGGGAGTGTTTCTATATAAATTAGTATATCTATTTTGTGTCATTTGTTTTTATCAGTTTATGTTTTGTAACAGAGTGAAGAAGTTGGCTCTGTTGCGGTATCACGTATGTGCGCCGCTTGGCGGCACCATTGTGACGAGTTGGTGTATGAAGATGAGGTGGTTGCGTTAATGTGTTAGTGGTCAGAGGAAGCGCATAGGCTCGAAACAGCCGTCGCCACATTCATTTGACTGCTTGGTATGTTTGTCTGCCGATTTGTTGTATTCACACATAAGGTCGTGAAATGAAAGAAAGATTGCATCTTCGGTGAGTGCCGCCTTTTTACTCTCCCCTGTGTTGTTATTTTTCTAATTGGTCTTCATTAAGAATTTTCAGCAGGTTTTGTGATATAGGGGTTTAATTTCAGTCTATCTAAAGACTGTCAGAGTTTACAAGAATGGCTTGCACTCTCATTTGTCTTAGCAGTGGTTATCTGCTTGTTATCAAGACTTGTGTTGATAATAGTATTATTTTTCAACAGCTTCTACTCTAGATTATGCTTCACTACAGGTCTCTCTTTTAGGGCTCTTTCACACGTTTTTTGCTTTACGCATACGGGCCATATATTGGAAGGGGCACTGGTGGCATGGACACACAACAACCTATCCAAGAAAATGGCTATTGTACTAAAAACTGATCCCCTGCCAGACACAATTGGTCTGCCAGGGTGATCCTCAAGATTCTTATGGATCTTGGGTAGAATATATAGCAGCGGGGTGATGGGATGTTGCACTTTGAGGTAATCACTTAAGTCACTATCAATGAGGCCTTGATATCCCATTTAGAGTCCCCATTCAATTTGACATACACATCCCCATCACCCAGCTGCCTCTGCACCTCCCCCATATATTTGCACATATCCATGATCACTACTGCCCCTCCCTTGTCTGCAGATTTGATATTGATGTCCCTATTATTTTCTAATTGTCTCAAGGCATTCCTCTCCTGATGTGACAGGTTACTTCTTGCTGCCTTCAACCCATGCTCTTTCAAACTATGTACCTGTCTCGTCACTATATCAATGTAGGATTCAATAACATGATTATTTTGCGGCTTAAAATGACTTCAGTTCCAATTTGGACAATGTTAATTAAGCCACATCTTTATTATCAGTGTTAACCGCACCCACAATCGTGGAAAAAAAAACTTTTAATCTCAAACGTCAAAAAACCCGGCGTAGATCCAGTTCAATATTGGACCAATAGCTCTCAGCCGTGGGGGAAAAAGACAGACCCCGGCTTAATACTTTAACCTTCTCGCTGTCCAGTTCCACCAAGGATATATTCACAACAAGATGTTTTATTTCCTCTGGTTCCGTCTGGTTCCTCTGCCCTGGGCCTCCTTCCCGTGACCAGGGAACAGAGGTTGTGGTGGATTCCTTCTGGGGCCTGTGGTGTTTCCTGCCGCTCTGTCGACACTTCCTTCTCCTGTGCTTTGTGCCTGTCCTAAAAAAGCAGACTTCCCAGATTCGTCAGTTGAGTCAGAGTCACAGGTGGTAAATCCAATTTGGCCTTGATCGAACCTCCGCCCCTTTTCTCCTCCTAGGTCTGGTCTCAGTCCGCTGGTTTTGCCAATTATAAACATGACCAGTCTGGTAGTCTTCCAGATCTCTGTGCAATTTGTCACGCTTTGTTTTTTCCACTTCGGCCCCATGCCACTGTATAAACTTGGCCATTTTATCTTTATGTGCACAAAAGCAAAATAGTGGGAGGCTCACCAGAATAGAGCACAGCCTGCTACCACCCCATAGCTATTAAAACATCACAAATGTACTAATGGTCGGCTCACAAGAAGTCAAAAGTTGCATATTTATTACTAACTCTAAAAAAAGCATGTGATAAGACCGCTAAATCACAGACTGTTACAAAATTACACCTTGGCGTCTGGAGAATCATACCACGCATGCGCGGAGTGCCGTTACTAGCAAGAGACGACTTGTGGGGCGGCTAGCGTCCGGAAATCTACACCACGCAGGCACGAAGTGCCGACACCAGCGGGAGATTACTCGTTGGGCCGCCTGTATACAGCATAGATTCCAGCAGGTACCACTCCACAGACGGAACATGGTTATAAGGGAGAATAATAGCATTCTTAATACAGAATGCTAAGTAAATTAGAGATGGAGGGAGGGGTTAAAAAATATAAAAAATTTAAAGTCACCTCATCCACTTGTTCGCACAGCCCGGCTCGCCTTCTTTCTTCTTCTTTGATGACCTGGGAGAAAAGGACCCTTGGTGACATCACTGCGTTCATCACATGGTCCGTCACATGGTCCATCACCATGGCGATGGGTCTTGTGATTGACCATGTGATGAGCGCAGTGACGTCACCAAAGGTCCTTTTCCTCCCAGGTCATCAAAGAAGAAGAAAGAAGGCGAGCTGGGCTGTGTGAACAAATGGATGAGGTGAGTTTAATTTTTTTATTTTTTTTTAACCCCTCCCTCCATCTCTAATTTACTTAGCATTCTGTATTAAGAATGCTATTATTCTCCCTTATAGCTATGTTATAAGGGAAAATAATAAAGATCGGGTCCCCATCCCGATCGTCTCCTAGCAACCATGCGTGAAAATCGCACCGCATCCGCACTTGCTTGCGAATATTTGCAATTTTAATGCAGCCCCATTCACTTCTATGGGGCCTGCGTTGCGTGAAAAACACACAATATAGAGCTTGCTGCGATTTTCACGCCAATCACAAGTGATGTGTGAAAATCACCGCTCATGTGCACAGCCCCATTTAAGTGAATGGTTCCGGATTTAGAGCGGGTGCAATACGTTCACCTCACGCATTGCACCCGCACGGAAAACTCGCCCATGTGAAAGGGGCCTTATGGATAATAACACTGACATGCGCAATGCGTCTCTGGAGACGTGCTATGTGAGTCTCGCTGGCCGTGATGAACGGACAATACTGCGGTGCACTGTTTAAGGTGAGCACATGTCATGCACCTGCGGGTGTATGCATTTTAGTTTGATTATAAGACACTATTCATTGGTTGTGATGTTAATTGTAAAAGGCTGCTATATATTGTATTGGTTTCCCCCTTTTGTGGATGGAGCTGCATACACTTTAAAAGGGTAGAGATTATCACTCTGTATTAGGCTTGACAAAGGCTGGGATACAGCTGAAATGTTGCTGCTTGATTTTATGGCACACTTTCTGTAAAGTCCGTCCAATAAAGGATTCACTGGAGATGCTGCCGCTACCTCTCTTCATTTACTATCCGGTCGACTGCTGAGGATTCTGCGGTCGTGGCTCGGCTGTTGAAGTACCGTTGTGGCCATTTATGTCTGTGGGTGCTGCTTTTGTCTACTATCCTAAGGATAGGTCATCAATATTAAAAGCCCAGAGAACCACTTTAATAGTTAACAAGGAAGTTTGCAAAGCATCTCCATAAACCATTATTTAATGTTGCAATCATAAAGATGTCAACTTTCATGAACTTCTTGTAATTGACTGTCACTCACTTGCACTAAGGTAAGCCACTGTTCACGCCAGCATCAAGGCATACAACAAGTCTTCCATGTCTAACCAATCCCAGTGGATGTATTCTAATTCTAAATAATGGTAAAAATGTAATTTAAGTTTTTGGGTCTTTTTACTGAGTAGGATAGTGTTCAGGTTTGTGCTACTCTGGCTACTAAAAACAAGGGTAACTTGACAGCATTCGTCTTAGTAAAAAAAATTAAATCAACTAGGACATTAATGAAAACTTGTCACTGCATTTTTCTGTAAAAATAAAATTATGTAATAATGCAATAGAGAAAATCTGCAAATTTCCACACTGATGTAAGGTTTGCATATCTTCTAAGATGGACAAGTAAGCATCTCATCTTACAAATTCTTCTCAAATAATATTTGCCCATAAGGCTAGTTTCAGACTAACGCCAAAATTATCTGACAGGTTTTCCAGTAGTGGAACATCCTGCCGGAGTTCATCGCATCTGGCATAGCCAGAAGGGGCTGGAGCACTGCCAGACCCCATTGACTATATTAGGACCCGGCAGGGATCCAGCCTGTTTCTGACATTAGTGCCGTCATTCGGCCAGACAAAAACCACTGTGGAAAATGTTTCCAATGTGAAGGGGGTCATGTAGCATGTCAAAGAAGACCCACATTTTCTGAGAAATTGATTGCCACAATCAAATTTGCTATATATGTTGTGGTTCAAAACTTATCAACACAGAAAGTTGCAACAACAACCGGGAACATTCCCCGCGATGCACAGCTATTTGAAGTGTTCAATGTGTTGTCCGTGGTGCTGAACACAGACTACATCTTCAGTTACCTGTAACGAACAACAAACGTTTTGTACTTTTTGTGTTGATAACTTTTGAGTCTTCTTTGATTATACATTACCCCCTTCCCCTTGGAAAAATTTGCCCTTGGACTCAATATGGTTGCTTTCAAGATGGCGGCCATGTTCCTGACATAACCTAAAAAAAGGCCCTCTTACCCGTTAGTATTCAGACATTTCACTTTCCCTTTTGTTTCTGAAATAAAAGGGTGTCCTGCAACTTTTGACTCACCCTGAATATCTGAGTGCTCAGTTTATTTTAGTAGTTCGTTCACAGAACTTTTTGTTCTGTTCTGTGCCTAAACCTTCTTAGAATACATTTGGAAATACAAATTAATTTCTTTTTAATTATCAGACTCTTTTAAAACAAAAATCCAATATCTACAGCATAGGCTTGCAGCCATCTCTAAATTTCTAAAATGAAAACAGCTGTCTTTGGGAATGTCACATCATAAAACCTAAAAGTAATCAAAACCACACATAGATAAATACAAAAATAACATCTTTATTAGTCAATACAACAATAAGTAAAAAATACAGGGAGTGTTGAATAGTAGAGAAAACAGGCAAACCCCAAAGCAGAGGTAATATGTGGTAATAAATATTTCATAGGTATATAACCATAATTTGAGACATATTGTATCACCAGTTAATCCAACACAGAAAGTACTGATCAATGAGATAAATTACAATAACAGTATTGATAGTAGGGTGACAATAAACATAAATCATCTACCACATAAATGGATCATCCCTTATCCCAGGAAAAAATTTCCTTTGCAACTCAATGGGAACAGCAAAATTCACTGTGTGAAAAACTGGGTATAGCAGGGTATATATGGTGGCATGGCTGACACCCAACACAGCCGACAACCAACCACACCCTGAGCATAAATGCAAGAGGAAAAATACCTGTAATAATGAATACCAACCAGTTTGGGGAGAGCCGAAAGCCCAACGTGCGTTTCACAAGGTGTGCTTCTTCAATTTTAACGGTTTGGCGGATTTTCCCCGAAAAAAATTTGATTCAATCCAAATGTATTTGTGACGAGTCAGTTAAAAATCACCTATTTCCCAGCTGCAGAGAGCCTGCATATTGGTGTAGAACACTGGGCATTGCAGAAACATACATAGGTCGTCCTCTGTGGTATTGAATCAGTTACTTTGGGTCTGTATGACAGACAAATGACAGGTGTCACTCTTAGTATCACATAACACTTCAATCAGTTACGGGCTAAAACTGACTAAATAACTCAAGTGTGAACTTATCCTTATAGGTCTATGTTAGCATCAGGTATAAAAAACTCTGCAGTGGCCCAAGATTGTACTATAGAGTGAAAAAGCGAACTCCTTTTACATCGTCGTCAGCTGATTCCATATAGATTTCTACAGAACCTGTTCAGTTACATGCTGATACAAGTAGTGTCCCCATGACCAAGTGGAGAAGGTGTCAGCAGTAAGTTTTTGTTAATGTCACTATTTATTTTGCCCTTCTTCTGATCCATCGTAAGAACAACCCCCAAATAACGGATCCTGTCTTTTAAGCATCCGCCTTCACATGGTCAGCATTTGATCAGTAATCCATCAGTATTGCTAGGGCCAAACAAAAACAGGAGTGGATCTAAAGCAGAGATGACACGTGATTGGAATGTTTGCCTGTCTTCTGTTTTTTGTTTCTACTTCCACTTTTGGCTTCCAAATCATGAGCATATCCTGATGCAAATTAGAGACAGGCTCCAAAGACAGGATCCATTGTGTTTATCATTTTTCCATCTATCTGACAGATCAGAATATAGGTAAAATAAATGGTGATGTCAACAAAGCCAAACAGGGACACTAGGGGCCCCATCACAGAGTGGTGAGCATGAGGAGTCAACACAACAGCATGAGGAGTCAACACAATGGCCCAGTCACAGAGTGGTGAGGTGGCAACCGCAAGAGGAGTCAAGACAGTGTCCCAGTTACAGTGTGGAGAGGGGGGAAACCGCATAGGGAGTCAACATAGTGGTCAGTCACAGAGTGGTGAGGGTAGCAAGTGCATGAGGAGTCAACACAATGGCCCAGTCACAGAGTGGGTGAGGTGGAAACTGCATGAGGAGTCAACACAGTGGCCTAGACACAGAGTGATAAGGTGGAAACCGCATGAGGAGTCAACATAGTGGCCCAGTTACACAGTGGTGAGGTGGAAACCACATGAGGTGTCAACACAGTGGCCCAGTTACAGAATGGGGAGGGTGGCAACCGCATGAGGAGTCAATATAGTGGTCAGAGTGGTGAGGGTGGCAACTACATGATGAATCAACACAGTTGCCCAGTCACAGAGTGGAGGGGGAGTCGGGGGGCAACAGCAGTGGAAATACCAGCACAAGATGGTGGGAGGCAGTAGGAGAACATGGCAGCAGGTGGGTGGCAGCATCAGAATAGTGGCTGAAGCAGGTGGCCACTGTGTGGCACCCAGAATGATCTAGTCTGATGCATCAGGAACTGGTGTGTGGAAATCCTGGCTGATCCAGGCCTGATTCATCTTCATAAAGGTCAGTATCTCCATGTTTTGGGTGGAAAGGCAAGTTCTCCTTGGGGTAACTATGCCCCCCGCCACACTATACACCTGCTCTGATGCCACACTACTTGCCGGGCAGAAAAGCTTATTCAGGGCAAACTCAGCCAGTTGCGGCCACAAATCAAGTTTGGCTGCCCTTTAGTTCAGGGGATCATGGATGTGGGGTGGCAGGGTGCAGTATGTACCACCTGCTAGTTCAGGTTCTGCTCCATGTCTTGATGCTGGTGGGTAGTTTCTTCAGGAGGTCGGTGAAGAAAAGTGCTCATTAGAGACTCCAGACTTAAGCTGCTGCTGATAGAGCTAGTGCTTCTCCTGCCCCCCCCCCCCCCAAAAGCAGCCATGGCAGTGGAACATGAGCACAGAGGGCCCCCCTAATCATACCTTTGTGAGGATGGGTGATGGCGCACATAGGCAGCGGCCAACTGGATAGGATGTCTCAATAGTAGTTGAGTTTATCTTTCCTCTCAGTGTTTGAAAAAAAAGGCCCCCTTTTTGGACTGGTAGCGAGGATCTAACATGGTGGAGAGCCTGTAGTCATCCCTCTGCCGAATGGTGATAATACAGCTGTCACTACGCAAGCAACTCAGCATGCATTTGGCCATTTGCACAAGGGACTCGGAGGGACTCCATCTCCACTGCATACTTCATCCATCTCCACTGCATACTGCCACGGTGCATTGGGGTCATCTGCCTGGTCTTCCTCATCACCCTCTAGCTCCTCCTGTTCCTCTCCTGTCACTTATGCAGAAAAAACACCCATTTATGTATACATTGCTTGTGCGTGAATGTCCCCATCCTCGTCCAGTGCAGTCCCCACAGGGCTTAGGTGGCCGTGAGATGTAGGTGCCACATCTTCTGTCCCTTGAGCAGCAAGATTTATCAGCATCTGCTTCAGTACGTGAAGGAGTGGAATGACATTGTTTATCCTATAGTCCTGGCGACTGACAAATAAAGTGGCCTCCTCAAGGGCCTGAACAAACGGCAGGTGTCACGCATGAGCTGCCACTGGCTAATGTCGAAGTTAAACAGGGGAGTGCCCATGTCCGCCTGCATCATCAAGAAATTATTTGCGGCCTTCATCTGCTCATGTAGTCGGTCCAACATGTGGAGGGTTGAGTTCCAACAGGTGGAAACGTTGCATATTAGGCAATGTTGGGGAACGCTATTCTGCCTTTGCAGCTCAAGGAGGGTGTGCTTTGCAGTGTAAGAGTAGCTAAAGTGCATGCACCTAGATTAAAGACGCGTGCCATGCAGGGTACATGGGTCAACCTTCCTTGACGCAGCACCGACAAAATGTTCTTCCTGTTGTCGGTGACCATGGTTCGGATTTTAAGTTGGTGAGGAGACAGCCAGGATTTGATTTCCTCTTGAAGGATGTGAGAAGTTCATCCCCGTTGTGACTCCGTTCACCCAGGCAAACCAGGTGTAGAACAGCGTAACACCACCGTGCTCTGCACAGGTGGTATGCTGGAGTAGCACTCCGAACTGTGCCTGCAGTGGAGGCTGAGGAAAAGGGACAAGATGGAGAATGAGGAGGCAGTTGAGGACATTGGTGCAGGACTCACAGCTTAAGAAGGTGGAGGCGGCAGTGCTATCACCTGGCCAAGTTTCTCGTGTGGCTGGGCAGGAACCACATTTACCCAGTTGGCTATAAAGAACATATATTGTCCTTGACCATAGTTACAGCTTCACACGTTGGCTCTGCCGTGAACTTTAGCAGACACTGACAAGCTCAAGGACTGATCCACCTTCTGTTCAATATATGTGTGCAGAGTTGCTGCAGCTTTTTTGGAGAAGTAATGACGGCTTGGGACTCTCCACTTTGGCTCAGCACAATCTAACAGTTCTCTGAACAGTGCAGAGTCCTCCACATGAAAAGGGATGGACTGTAGTACCAGCAACTTGGCCAGGAGCATGTTCAGCTTCTGCACCTTGGATGAGTGCATACTGTTTTCTTTTTGCAATCACCTCAGTGATCGATTGCTGACGAAACGAGTGACTAGGAGGAGTAGGAGGAGCAGGATAATCAGGACCAGTAGATGATGGGAAGTAAATACAGCTCCCTTCTGCTGAGGTGGTAGAGTCTTGACTGCTGGAAAAGGGGTGTGGGCTACTGGGTGATGAAGCGGTTGCTGCGTCATGCTGTACCACTACATTAGCGCCACAGTTTTCCCAGGCCACTTTATTGTGACGCTGCATGTGTTGACACAGGGCCATAGTGCCAACATTGGCACCCTGGCCACACTTCAACTTCTACAAATGGCCACACTGATGTCCTCCGGCGACTTGATGAAAAATCTACCACACCACCGAGTATGGCATTTTCCCACTACCACTCTGTGTCGACTGTCTGCTGCCTCCATGAACCCGTGCACTGCTAGCTCTTTCTGGACAGGTAGGCTCCTTCATAGCAGACGGTCTACCCCAGGCACGTTTGGCACCAGACCTCACATTGCTGCCGCCCTGCTGAATCACAGCCACGCTACCACCCTACTGGCTCAGCCGCTGCCTCACACACAAGCTGCCACCCTCTTCCCCTGATGATGATGATACCCCCTCTTGCCCCGGCTCCCACGTACGATTGGCTACATCATCATCCACTATTGTCTGCACCCTCCCAGTCTCAGGGCCACGTGCCTGACTGCTCGCAACACCAACTTCCACGCGACTCTCATGGTCACTATTTGCCCACCTATAGGAGGAAGCAGCGGATCTCTCCTCCGCATCTTGGCTGGGCAGTAGCTGCTGACTGTCCTTTAGAACCTTGTTGTAACGATCTAGGTTCAGGCTCGGAGTCCAGTAGCTGGAAGCAGCAATGCACATGCAGAGATAGATGAGAGGCAGCAAGCAGATGGAAGTCAGGACAAGCGTGGGTCTATAGCCGAGGATGTCAGATAAGTGAAGGAGCACTGAGCAAGCGTAGTAGGATGATACAAGCCACGGGATGGTACACGGATGATAACGTCGATTTCACAGGAAGCAGCAAGGAGCAAGATATTGGCAAAGAGCACAATAATCTGGCAATGAAACAGAGCCAGGACATGGCTTTTAAAGGAAGTACATGGGAGGAGCCAGGAGTTCAGAGTTCAGCAATGAACTGGGAAGCAATGTATCTAGTACAAGAGATCCGATAAGGTAGGGGCGGGCGTGGGTGAACGCACGTGTGGGCGACCGATCAGGCCTGATCGGGCAAACACTGCGTTTTGGGTGGAGGGCGAACTAAAGTGACACTAATACTATTATAGATCTGACCGTGATCAGTTTTGATCACTTCCAGATACTATAAAAGTACAAATGCTGATTAGCGATACGCTAATCAGCGAATAAGGGACTGCGGTGCGGTGGGCTGGGCGCTAGCCGATCTCTTAATACCTAACCAAGGGACCTAAACTATACTAAAACCTATCAGTCAATACCAGTGAAAAAAAAAAAGTGACAGTTTGCACTGATCACTTTTTTCCTTTTCACTAGTGATTGACAGGGGCAAGAAGGGGTGATCAAGGGGTTAATTGGGGTGCTGGGAGGTGATCTGGGGGCTAAGTGTGGTGTTGGTGGGTACTCACAGTGATGTGTGCTCCTCTGCTGGAACCAATCGACCAAAAGAAGGAGCAGAGGAGCACAGCAGCCATATAACCACATCATATTTACTAATATGATGTGTTATCTGGCTGCTGATTTGTTTTTTTGAAAATCAGCAACCTGCCAGCCACGATCATTGGCTGGCAGGTTGATGACGAACTGTTTGAATTTAGCCGGCCCGCGATGCGCATGCGCGGGCCGGCTTTCCCCGAAATCTCGCGTCTCGCGAGAGGACGCACCGGCGCGTCCACCCAGAGGAACAGGACCGCCGCAAAGACACAATCCTGCGGTCCTGAGCAGGTTAATATTAGTTGGCGTGGGCCACTCTACTACTGCTTTAATCTTGGCAGGGTCCATACTCAGCCCTTCTGGAGAAATGATGTAGCCTAAAAACGGAATTTGGATTTGTTCAAACTCACACTTCTCCAATTTGATGTACAGTTTGTTGTTTCTTAGTCGTTCAAACACTGTACAAACATGTTTGCGGTGTTCTTCTACATCATCTGAAAAGATCAGGATATCGTCCAAATAAACAACAACAAAAATGTCCAATAGATCTCTAAAGACATCATTTATGAAATGCTGGAAGGTAGCATGAGCATTGCACAAGCCAAATGGCATAACTAGGTATTCATAATGTCCATATATGGTTCTGAAGGCGGTTTTCCATTCATCACCCTCACGGACATGGATGAGGTTGTAAGCTCCTCTTAGATCTAATTTAGTAAATATTTTAGCTGATCGAAGTCTTTCAAGCAGCTCAGAGATTAAGGGAAGTGGATAACGATTCTTAACTGTAATCTTGTTCAGTTCCCTATAGTCGATGCATGGTCGCAGGCTATGGTCTTTTTTTTCAACGAAGAACAGAGCTGCCCCTGCAGGAGATGTTGAGGGCCTGATGAACCCTTTTTCTAGGTTTTCATTGATGTACTCCTTAAGAACCCGCAATTCCGGTTCGGAGAGAGAATAAATACGACCAAAAGGTATTTCTGCCCCAGGTAGCAACTCTATGGGACAGTCATAAGTGCCATGTGGAGGCAATTGATCAGCATTCTTTTTATCGCAGACATCTTGAAATTGCCTGTATTGTGGAGGCAAATTGCATCGGAGCCGCTTCCTCAACTTGAGCTTCCTGGGTGACGGACTGATTGCGTAGACAATGTTTGTTGCAAAAGTCCGAAATGAATGTTATAGTGAGTGACCCCCAGTTGATAGAAGGGTTGTGGGCAGCAAACCAAGGAATGCCCAGAATGACAGGAAACTTTGGTGACGCTATTAGCTGAAAACTGATGGTCTCCTGGTGATTGGATTCAATGTGAAGTTCAAGACGAACAGTCTCATGTGTCACCGGCCCAGATGATAAAGGTGAGCCATCAACAGTCTCCATCTCAACAGGTGCCATCTTGTTAATCAGTTTTATATTGTGATTATGAGCAAATTCAATGTCCATAAAGTTTCCACCAGCTCCAGAGTCTAACATGGCAGAACAAGTAATGTCACGTCCTTGCAGCAGAATACGGATAGGAATGACAAAATGAGAGGATTGAGAGCAAACTTTATTTCCATCGGGAATTACTGGTGAGACAGTCTGAGCGACAGAGTTTATTTGTTCGGACACTTTTAGATCAGTGGCAGCAATAGTTCTCTTTAATTTATTGGGGCAGTTGACTGCGTAATGTCCAGAATCCCCGCAATAAAGGCAAAGGTTCTCAGAACGCCGTCTCTCTTTCTCTTGAATAGAGATAGATTTCCTGATTGTGTCTATCTGCATGGGTTCAGGTGTGTCAGAAAAACTCCTCTGTACAGGTGGACTAACAGAGAAACGCCCCCCACCATTATTACCAAGCTGTCCAAGTCTCTCTTTCCTTCTTTCGGTGAGTCTTTGATCACTACGGATACATAGCTGGATGAAGGCCTCCAGATCATTAGGGGTGTCTACTCTGGCAAGCTCATCTTTCACCTGTTCCGACAGACCACGACGAAATTGGCTCTTTTGCGCTGCTGGGTTCCATGTAGTGTCAGCCACCCAACAGCGAAACTCAGAAGTATATTCAGCCACTGAGCGTTTCCCCTGGCGCAAGTTGTGCAGCTTAGCTTCAGCGGTTAGGATCATCAAACACTTGCTTCATAGCAGTTATAAACTCATCAAAATTGTTTAGGATGTCGCTGTCCTGTTCCACATAAGGGGAGGCCCAAGCTAGGGCTTCATCAGTCAGGAGGTTGATAATAAACAGTACTTTTTTCCGTCCAGAAAGAAACGCAGTGGATTGCATTTGGAAATAGATCCGGCACTGATTAAGGAAACCTCTGTATTGCCTGCGATCCCCATTGAATTTTTGCGGTAAAGGCATGCGTGCGCTAGAGTCTGTAACGATGCTATCCCGGGTGCGCAAGTCCAGTATTTGCCTCTGCAAATCATTGATCTCATCTTGTTGTTCTTTCACCATGTTGTATAGACCTGCGAACCTGTCTTGATAAGTGACACCAAACTTTTGCAGCTCAGCAATTTGCTGCACAAGAGGGGCCACGGCAGCTGTGACAGCGGACTCCATGTTTAGGCCAGATTATTCTGTAACAATCTAGGTTCAGGCTCGGAGTCCAGTAGCTGGAAGCAGCAATGCACAAGCAGAGATAGATGAGAGGCAGCAAGCAGATGGAAGTCAGGACAAGCGTGGGTCTATAGCCGAGGATGTCAGATAAGTGAAGGAGCACGAGCAAGCGTAGTAGGATGATACAAGCCACGGGTCGGTACACGGATGATAACGTCGATTTCACAGGAAGCAGCAAGGAGCAAGATATTGGCAAAGAGCACAATAATCTGGCAATGAAACAGAGCCAGGACATGGCTTTTAAAGGAAGTACATGGGAGGAGCCAGGAGTTCAGAGTTCAGCAATGAACTGGGAAGCAATGTATCTAGTACAAGAGATCCGACACGGTAACAAGTCAGAAGTGAAGGTGGCTCAGCAGACAGAGCTGCAGCCAGGTACTGAAGCATTACTGGGTTCAAATCCTGACACTTGTCCTCACTAAAAAGAGGATCTGAGCCAATGGCATACAATACTTCTCAAGCAGAAGGACATAAACTGAAAGAGGCAGGTTCAGGACAGGTGGGGGCACAGAGCTTGTTCCCGGGCCATGCCAACTGCCAAGCGTGGTGTCAGAGAAACCCACCAACTGCTGTCTGGGGTGTCTGATGTAACTTGAAATGAAGTTAAAGACCGAGTCAACCATTCAAGAAAAGCTTGTCGCTGGTCACAACATGACCGCTGGATGACACTGACAGCTCTGGCCTTGTCTCTGCAACTGCTTCTACCACCCTCCCTTCCTCTTCTGCCAGCTCCAGAAACGTTTTGGCCACTGCCTATTTCCTTAGAAGGGCCTGTCACCTGTCTGTCAGACATACTGTACTGTAACAGTAACTGTAAGGATAAAATAGCAGTGTAACAGTGACTGCTGTACGCCGCTGTTCCCCCAATTATCGCCGCAGCCCGGGCACCACGCACAGCGTTGACCTGTGGTTGGAGCTTCCCATTTCACCACTGCAGTCCTGGGCTCTGTTTCTGTAGGTGTATTGCTTTTGAGGATTCCGCTCCACAGCTTCCACCCAGCCCTGGACACAGCATTAGTTTAGCTGGTTTCGGGTTACACTGCTCTAAGGGTGGAGCACATCACTCCCTGGGCTGTGGGAGTTAGGTCAGGTGACCTTGCTGACCAACCCTGGCTCTCCTGCAGGTATTTAAGTGGCTCAGCCCTCTTCCCAGGTGCCTCAGTGTTAAGGTCCTTGTGTTTGCTAGTTCCTGATACTCTCGTGTGCTCCTCATCTATACTTCGTTCTTGGACTCTGCATATCGTCTGATCCCTGCCTGCTTGCTTGTTTCTCCTTTTGCCAAACCGGATTGCCTGACCTGTTCCTGTGCCGCCTTCCCTGACGTTTTTCCTGTCTGACTACGCCTTTGCCTCCTCATTCAGTACTGCACTGTTGCTCCTGGTAATGACCCCGCCTGCCTGACTACACGTGTACCTACCCAGGTATCTCCTGGTCCGCCTGGACCAACTGCCACTGACTCTGGGATTGCTCTGGAGTAGTCCCTGGCAACTACCCTAACAGCTCAAGTCTATCCTCACCATCTGAAGCTCTAGTGAAAACCTGCATGGCAGGGCGTTAAGAATGCAATGCCCAGCATATGGTGTAGGAGTCAGGAAACTAGTCCAGAGATAAAAGAATAAACATCCCTCTTTACATGCTTATTTCCAGGGGTTATGACCACCGCTACAGCATAGATACCAAGTGGCTGTGAAGGGATTTGCTTATGCATACTTCCACAGTCCCAGCCACCAGAGAGGCAGGCGCTTTCTCAAGGGGGTTGCAGGATGGTAACAACCCCTGGAAGCTTGCAGCGTATAATGCAATGGCCGCGATGTATAAAGCCGGGACCGCGGAGTGTGCATAGGCATACATGCGCAGCAATTTCCATCACAGCCACCTGGTATCGGTGCTGTAACGGTGGCCGGAAAAGCCAGCAAAGGAGGCAATATGGACAATCACAATACATTAGTAAGTGCCTTGTATTAATCTCTTGTACCCCGGGCCAGTTTTCGCCCTCCTGCCGAGGCCATTTTGTGCAAATCTGACGTGTCACTTTATGTGGTAATAACTTTGGAACACTTTTGCTTATCCAAGCCATTCTGTGATTGTTTTCGTGACAGTAATACATTTGAGTCAATATACACTGCCTGTGCGAAAAAAAAGTCGCCACCGGGATTTAACTAAGCAAATAGTTTTGAGCCTCCTATTGGATACTTACTGCATGAGCGATCATCTTTCAGCTGGCAACAAGTTAATTAACCCCGACTGGTGCAAATGAGTTGCTTCTCATTTCTTAAACAACCATGTCAAAAGACACATCTCGTGGTCGTGGAAAAGATGTTAGTCTGTTTGAGAAGGGTCAAATCATTGGCATGCATCAAGCAGAGAAAACATCTAAGGAGATTGCAGAAACTACTAAAATTGGGTTAAAAACTGTCCAACGCATTATTAAAAACTGGAAGGATAGTGGGGACCCATCGTATTCGAGGAAGAAATGTGGTGGGAAAAAAAATCATGAATGATCGTGATTGGCAATCACTTAAACGTTTGGTGAAATCAAATCAAAGAAAAACAACAGTAGAATGCAGGGCTATGTTTAATAGTGAAAGTATGAGCATTTCCACACACTCAATGTGAAGGGAACTCAAGGGATTGGGACTGAACAGCTGTGTAGCCGTAAGAAAACCACTAATCAGTGAGGTAAACCAGAAAAAAAGGCTTCAATTTTCTAGGGAGCATAAAGATTGGACTCTGGAGCAATCGAAGAAGGTCATGTGGTCTGATGAGTCCAGATTTACCCTGTTCCAGAGTGATGGGCGCATCAGGGTAAGTAGAGAGGCAGATGAAGTGATGCACCCATCATCCCTAGTGCCTACTGTACAAGCCTGTGGGGGCAGTGCTATGATCTGGGGTATCTGCAGTTGGTCAGGTCTAGGTTCAGCAACAGTATGTGCTCCAAGAATGAGGTCAGCTGACTAGCTGAACATACTGAATGACCAGGTTATTCCATCAACTGATTTTTTTCTTCCCTGATCCCAAGATGACAATGCCAGGATTCATCGGGCTTAAATTGTGAAAGAGTGGTTCAGGGAGCATATGACATCATTTTCACACATGGATTGGCCACCACAGAGTCCAGACCTTAACTCCATTGAGTATCTTTGGGATGTGCTGGAGAAGGCTTTGCGCAGCAGTCAGTCTCTACCATCATCAATGTAAGATCTTGGTGAAAAATTAATGCAACACTGGATGGAAATAAATCTTGTGACATTACAGAAGCTTATCGAAACAATGCCACAGCAAATGCGTGCCATAATCAAAGCTAAATGCAATTTTTTTGGGTGGCGACTCTTTTTTGGGACAGGCAGTGTATTTGACCTTTATTTATGAAAAAATACAACATTTACCAAAAATTTAAAAAATGAGCAATTTTCAAAATTTCAATTTCTCTGCTATTAAAACAGATAAAATATGTATTACTTAACATTCCCCATATGTCTGCTTTATGCTGGCATCATTTTGTAAATGTAATTTTTTTTTTTTAGGACGTTAGAAGGCTTAGAATTTTTCGAAGACATTTTTAAAACATTTAATAACATTTCTGAAGTCACTTTGTGGGGCTTACATAGTAGAAACCATTCATTTTAGAAACTACACCCCTCAAGTTATTTAAAACTGATTGTACAAACTTTGTTAACCCTTTAGGTGTTCCATAAGAATTAAAGAAAAATGGAGAAGAAATTAAAAAATTCATTTTCTGGGCAGATTTTAATACATTTTTTCTGTAACACATTGAGGATTAACAGACAAACAAAACTCAAAATCTATTACCCTGGATCTGCAGTTTACAGAAACACCCCATATGTGGTGGTAAACTGCTGTAAGGGCACACGGCAGAGCGCAGAAAGAGAGCACCGTATGGTTTTTGGAAGGCAGATTTTGCTGGACTGGTTTTTAGATGCCATGTCCCATTTGAAGCCCCCCTGATGCACCTCCTACAGTAGAAACTCCCAAAAAGTGACCAAATTTTGGAAACTTCGAGATACAGTGACAGTTTTATTGGTATTATTTTGGGGTACATATGATTTTTGATCATATATTACGTTTTTTGTGAGGCAAGGTAACAAACAATGGCTGTTCTGGCACAGTTTACATTTTTAGTGTTTTACAATGTTCATCTGACCAGTTAGATAATGTGCTATTTTTTTTAGAGCAAGTTGTTACAGATGTGTCGATATAAAATATCTCTACTTTCGTTTGTTTGTTTCAGTTTTACATAATAAAGCATGTTTGAAAAAAATATATGTTTTTGTGTCTCCATTTTCTGAACGCCATTTTTTTTTTCTGACGATCGTCTTGATCAGGGGTTCTTTTTTGCAGGAACAGTTGACTTTTTTTTTTTTTTTTTTTAAATATTTCTTTATTGTTATACAAAACACATTAAATATACAGTATCAGACCGTCCAACGGGTCATTACAATAGTCATTCACATTAACTTTTTACCCCTACCACCCCCCCCCCCACCCAAGTGCATCACTATTTATAATGACAGTGTATGGTACTATTTATAATGACAGTGTATGGCAATATTTATTTTTCTTTTCCCTTTTTTTTCTCCCCTCCTTCTTCTTTTTCCCTTTTATAAATATCCTTTTATTGCCATCGTCTCAAAAATAATCATCTATAGATTGGATAAAAATTAAATTTTTTGAGCCGTCGGAAAAAGATGAAAAAAAAAGAAAAGAAAAACATTCCATTCTTATTTTATACATACCCAAATATTTTTTACTCCCCAATTTCCCACCCTCCCACCTCCCTTAGGGGGGGGGGGGGAGAGGGGGAGACGTGTAATACAAGAGACAAACAAAAAAAATAAAAATAAAGAAAAACCTGTCTATCCAGCCCTAAAGTAACCAGCTCTTCCATATTTCATCAGTAGTTTTTCCTTTTCTACTATGGCCCTCCATCACCCGTTCTTCTTTAATCAAGTCCTCTACTGCTTTTCTCCACTGCCGAACTGTTGGAGGGTCAACCCCTACCCATTTCTTAAGTATTAAGAGTCTAGCTTGAAATAAAACCTTACTAAGAACCATACTTATATCTCTGTTTAGACCCAGATGTTCGGTTGCCCCCAGAATACACGTCATCGGATCTTCTGATATTTGAACCTTCAAAATTCGATATATAGTATCTGTTATTTCTGTCCAATATCTAAACAATCTGGGGCATCTCCAAAATAGGGCCAAAATACATGTCTGGCGTAGATTACCAATTTCAATACAGGGTCGGGTAAACTTAATAAAAATGGTCTTTCTCCCTAAAATATTATATGTCCTTCAAAATGCCCCAGTCAGGTTGTCGCAGGATACCTTTAGATTGCTTGATAGGTTAATGGGAGATTTCCTTTGGAAAGGTAAGATTCCCAGAATAAAGAGAGAGATACTTCAGCTCCCAGTGAGAGAAGGTGGACTCGCAGTTCCGAATTGGTTTTTTTATTATATAATTACACAATATGGTCAAATAAAGAGTAGTTTGGATGGGTTGGTGGGTAGTCAGGTAGTAAATAGACTGGGATGGAAAGAAGAATGGAACTTTTTAGAGGTGTTGGAATCGGGTACACTGGGGAGAAATAATACAGGAAATAGAGTTTTAAATTTAATGGAATATATATGGGTGGAGATTAAAAAAATACTAGAGATTAAAGGGTTTTTGCAATACACACCTATATGGAAAAATATTAACCTTAAGGAACTGCAGGGGATTAAAATGTATATTGACTGGGAGAAAAATGGGATGAAATACTTAAACCAGATATTCGAACAGGGTAAATTGAAAGACTTTAATACAATGGTTAGAGAGTTTGGTATACCGTATAAGGACATATATAAATATTTTCAGCTTAGGAATGCATTGAGGTCAGTTATGCAAGAGGATAAATATAAGATGGAAAGATCTGAGTTATTACACAAATTTACTAATCTGGGTGAAAGAAGAGGAATAACGGCAAAAAGATATAAGATACTGATGGGGGAATAAAAGAAACGGGTTACAATATTAGCTAGGAAAAAATGGGAGAATGAACTGGAATTCTTTACGGAAGAAAAATGGAACGATGCATTAAAGAATTATTCTCGAGTTTCAAACAGGGGTTCACATAAGATTTCACAATTTTTTGTGGTTCATAGGTTGCATAGATCCCCATGGATATTGAAAAGAATGGGCGTTAGATCCTCGGATGATTGTGTAAAATGTGGGGGAGAGAGAGCTGACTTAATGCATCGCTTTTGGAGATGCCCACAGTTGACCTTTTCATTGGTACCATTTTTGGGTACATATGATTTTTTTGATCAATCATTATTAAACTTTATGGGGCAAGATGAACAAAAAATTGGTTGTTTTGGCACAGTTTTTATTTATTTATTTTTACAGCATTCACATTTTTATGGAGCAGATCATTACGGATGTGGCAATACCTTACATTTGTATACTTTTTTGTATTTATTTAAGTTTTACACAATAAAAGCATTTTTGAAACAAAAAAATATATGTTTTAGTGTCTCCATAGTCTGAGAGCCATAGTTTTTTTATTTCATTAGGCCGATTGTCTTATTTACGGTCTCAATTTTTGCGGGATGAGGTGATGGTTTGATTGGTACTAGTTTTTGTGATGTAAGGTGACCAAAAAATGTTTTTTTGGGCACATTTTTTATTTTATTTTTTATGATGTTCAGCTGAGGGGTTAGGTCATGTGATATTTTTATAGAGTTGGTTGTTACGGACGCGGCGATACCTAATATGTCCATGTTTTTTATTTATTTCACACAATGATAGAATTTTTTAAACCAAAAAAGTGATGTTTTAGTGTCTGAGAGCTGTATATTTTTTTATTTTTTGGCTCATTTTTTGAAGGATGAGGTGATGGTTTGGTTGGTACCATTTTGGGGGGCATACACCTTTTTGATCACTTGGTGTTGCACTTTTTGTGATGTAAGGTGACAAAAATGGCTTTTTTTGGCACAGTTTTTTTTTTTTTTTTTTTACGGTGTTTATCTGATGGGGTATAATATGTGATATATTTATAGAACCGGTCGTTATGCTGACCGCGGCATAGTAGGGGTTGATCCCTTGTCATTGGCTTTTACAGCGATGCTGGCAGATACAGTAGGGGCACGGCTATCAGTGATTGCCAGGCTCCTGCAGTGATTGGACTCATACCACTGTGGTGCCCTCCCAATCACCATGCATGACGCAATAGTACGTCAAATTGCGGCAAGTAACCTGCCGCTATGACGTACTATTACACCATATGTCATGAAGGGGCTAAAGATGTTGTGCAGCAATATACAGTATATTAATGACTTATCATCAGGAATGGATAGGGCATCAATATCAGATGGGGAGGTCTGACACTCTGCACCCCTGCTGATCAGCTGTTTGAAGAGGAGGTGCTCCATGCGAGTGCTGCTTCCTGTTTATTACGCTGCCCGTCATCGCAGAAGTTTCGGCCGTGCGGTGTAATGACAAATACTCGCTCTATTCACTTAAATGGAGCGATTACTTGTAAACATTACACCCCCACTCCACAGGAGACGACACATAATGTAATGAACAAGAAGCAGCACTCACATCCTCCTCAAACAGCTGATCCCCACGGATCAGCTGTTAAAATCACCCTACTTCCCTATATTAACACTTTAATGACAGGTACATTTTCAATTTTTTTCATTTTTGTTTTTAATTCCCAGCCTTCCCAAAGCCATAACTTTTTGTCCATTCACATAGCCGTATTAGAGCTTGTTTTTTTGCGGGAGAAGTTGTACTTTCTATTGGCTCTATTTATGGTTGCATACAATGTAGTGGGAAGCAGGAAAACAATTCCAAATAAGGAAAAACACAATTCTAAAAGGGGAAAAAACACAATTCTGCCACAGTTTTATGGGTTTTGTTTTCACAGCGTTTCCAATGCATATGTCAAACTTTTTTTTTGCTTTTCAATGCAGAAAAAAAATTGAAAAACACATTTTTTCTTTGCATCACCATGTTCTTAGTACCCTTATAACTTTTTATTTAAATGTGTACAGCGCTGTGTGAGGGCTCATTTTTTAATCTGATTGATACCATTGATACCACCATCACTTTTTGATCACTTTTTATTCAGTTTTGTGGGAGGTGAAGTAGACAAAAAACAGCAATTTAGCCATTTGGATTTTTCTTTTCATTTTGCCATTTGTTACATGGGATAAATATTTTTATATTTTAATAGTACAGGTGTTTTCAAACACTGTGATACTCATGATGTTTACTTTTTTAAATTGCTTATGTACTTTTATTTTAATTTTGGGCAAAGGGGGGTGATTAGAATTTTTTCCTTTTTTCTTTTTTTAACACTTTTGTTATAGTTCCCCCTAAGGAACTATAACAAGCAATCATTAGATGCATTAGCATTGGAGTCTATGATAATATTACTGTGTTCCTATGGAGTCCTGCCACAGGCTCTCCATAGGAACTAATGTGCAACAGCCTCCTGTAACTCAGGAGGGCAGGGGCTGCTGCACACATGCTCTGCTTCTCCGATCACTGCCGGCGGAAAGGGAGCATGGTCGGGAGCACGCACTTCCGAATTTTATCACCGCAGATGCTGTGGTCACATTTGATAACGGCATCTGAAGGGTGCTGTGATCAGCATTACCGCTGGTGGCAGACATTAGCAGGCGCCCAGTGGCTATGGTGCCTGCTGCATGTGATAGCGGGCACCATATTTAATTTCCTGATCGCCTACATATATACACGTACAGCGGTTGGCAACGGGTTAAAAGTAAAAAATAAACACGAAAAATCTGCATTGCCGCATCCCAAAATCTCCATTAAAATATACAAAATATTTATCCCGTATGGTGAACGTTGTACCGGCAAAAAAAAATCAAAACAGCCAATTCGGCATTTTTCCGTTACTTCAGTTCCCCAAAATGTTTTATAAAAAGTGATCCACACTCCCAAATTGCATCAATAAAATCTATATAATTTCCCACAAAAAGTGGGGGGATGCTCCTTATGGCAGTGCATTTAATGAAGCAAATACTAATTAGCGCTTGCATTCTAGTACACAGTAGGATCAGGGAGTGGTGAATTTAGCGCTCTTAATGCTGGCTTTAATCTTTGCTCCCTGGACTTCTGCCAGCGCTGTGTTGTGTCCTCACAGTGAACGGCATTAGTACGTAGTGCACAAACGCAGGTTACAGTGCAGCACTGCCGGAAGAGGGCATTGGATGTCCAGAGTGCCAGTGGCAATGGAGGTCTGATCTGGGGTCTGCTCTGGGGTCTGATGAAGATTGAGGGTTTGAATTGGAGGTGCATCTTATAGAGCAAAAAATATGGTAAATATCAAAGATTTTTAAGTTTAAAACCAAAGGAAAAACTATATAAATATGGTATCACTGGAATTGTAATGATCCTATACATATGGAGGGAAGGGAAAAATGAAACTTATAAAACTGTACTAGAAGTGTTTTTTATTTTTCCAGTTTCACAATATTTAGAATTTTCTTCCAGCTTCCCACTACAATGTATGCCATATTAATGGCGCCATGAGAACGTACAATTTGTCCTGCAAGAAACACATCCTGACATGGCTATGTAAAAGGAAAAAAAAAAAGTTATAGGCTCCGGCAGGGAATAAAAAATGAAAATGAAAAAAAATGGAAAATCGCTGTGTCCTTAAGGGTTTAAATTCACTTCCTGTAGTTTTTTTATTAACCACATTTCCCGAAAGTTTGTTCAACATGTTACTACTGCATAGGAACTTGATGACACTGCCATACTGTTATTAAACAAAAAACAATACTACAATCATACAGTGACAGTATATTGGTAGATCTAGATAAGTGTTCTGATGACCATCTACAGTAAGTGAATACAATACAGTTAAATGGGTTTTCTGGTACTTTATTATTGATGGCCTGTGATCAGGATAGGTCATCAATATCTAATTGATAGGCATCCGACTCGCACCCTGCCAATCAGCTATTCTGCCATAGCTGTAGCACCAGAAGCAACAGAATTACACAGCTCAGTCCATTTCTGCAGTGAATGCAGCTGGAAACTCTAGCACTGCTGACATTGAAGTTAATGGGACTAGTACTGCAGTAACCAGCTCTGTCCACTACAGATCAAATATTGACGGCATACCCTAAGCATAGGCCATCAATATTAAAGTCCCAGAATTTTACAATAATAGTACAATATTAAAGCACTGTACAAACCAGTGACTAACAGGCGATGTCTTCCCTAATTGGAGTTGTTTACTTTGCCATTCATTCTCCATCCAGGCCTGACATCTTGAGGAATCTTTGTAACATTGACTGGATCCTCACTTTTTCATAACCCTACCCAACTTTTGCACAGCTCTACACAAAGTTGCAATCCATAGTGCCCCAGAGGTTAATAATGCTATACATAGTAGTACACTCACCTTTTCGTGGCCTACATATTGGTAATGCCCCACAAATAATAAAAGTTCTCCATTTAGGCTGCATTTAGTAATACTGTTCTTCTTACTGTATCAAATTGTTAGCATGCCTCTACACAGTGTTAGCGACCCCTTTGTGCTCCTACACAATTATGTATCCCTATGTGCCACCACACAGTAGTAATGTGTTTCCCTCAGTGCCCCCAAACAGCAGTAATTTCCTCCTTTGAGCCACCATACAGTAGTATAGTTTCCTCTTGGTGTCCCTACACAGTAGTAGTCCTCTTTTTTTTTCCCCCATTTAGTAATATCTTTAGGAAGCCAATGTCTCTCTGTGGATCTGTGACTTGAAGGTATGGATACAGTTAAAAGCAGCACACTGGATGCACATCATAGAGATGCCACTATCAGGCCTAGTTCCCTTCCAGTCACACCACCTGTGACCATGACTATTATTTCACTGGCAAAGATGTAATAACAGTGTTGTCCTGGGTTCACCTGTGATGATATTTCTATGGTGCTATCCTGGGTACATTTGTGATAATGTCATAAGATCTAATGTCACAAATATTCTTACCTGTGTCCCACTGCAATAATGTCACAGAGATGCTTACTTTGTTTTTGCTGGGATGATGTCACAATGGTGTTGTCATTGGTTCTCCTGTGATAATGCCACAATGGTGGTGGTCTAAGTTTGATGTCATAATAAGGCTGGTCTGGGTTCCACCATGATTATGTCACATTGATGCTGGTCTGGTTACTATTGTAGTATGGTCACAATGGTGCTGGTCAGGGATCTACTGTAATAATATCACAATGCTGCTGGTTTGTGTTTTACTGTGATGATGTCATAATGGTGATCCTTTGAGTTCTTCTGTGATAATGCCGTGATGGGGTTGATTTAAGTTCTACAGTTTTGATGTCGCAATGACAATCACCCGGGCTCTTCTGGGATGATGTCACAATGGTACCGCCATGGGTCCCACTGTGACTTTGTAACAATAGTGCATGTCTGGGTTCTTCTATGATGAAGTCACAATATCATTATTCTGGGTTCTACTAAGTTGATGTCACAATGTTGGTGATATGAGATTTACTGAGAATAGATTGTCGCAATAGATTTCCTTTGGGCCTGTTAATGTGGGGGCTACTGTGAGGATGTTATAATTAGTGATAAGTGAAGCAAGTAATGAGCAAAGTGGCCTAAGGATGCTACATCCAAAGTCGCTTCGTTCAAAATTTTGGATTAATACTGTATGGAGATCCTTCTCCATACAGTATTAAAATGTATGGGCTCTGATGAGGCGAAGTCAGTTATCCGCTAAGTTGTGCATGATTTTGTTGAATAACTTCGGTAATTGATTTTTAAAGTGGAAAACCACTTTAAAAATTGAAACCGAACTCAGTTTCGGTTCCAGCTGGTACCTCTAGTACCTAATATTTCAATTTTTTTGCCTTTTACAATTTTATATGACTTAATTATGGAAAAAGGGCGTTTTTGTTATTTTACTTGGAACTTTTATTTATTTTATTATGAAAAACACTTTCTTTACTTTTTATTTTTGTTCCACTGTGGGACTTAAACTTTTGGGGGTTTGATCCCTGATGCAAAGCATTACAATACATGTATAGTGTAATGCATTGATTGTCAGTGTATTACCAGTGAGACTGTGAGTAGTGATGAGCGACAGTAGTCATATTCGAATTCGCGATATTTTGCAAATATTTTGTAGAATATTCGGCAAATATTCGCAAATTCGAATATTCGTTATATTTAATGATTTTTTTACTCGAAGAATCGACAAGGTAATGATCGCGTAATATGCGAATTTTCGTAATGCTAATTTTTATTGCGAATTTTTCAATTGCCGAGCAAAAACATGATTCCTCCCTGCTTCTTGCTTGTGGGCCAATGAGTCATAGCACTATATCGAATATATTAGTTTTTTCAAATATTCGTAATATTCTAAAGCAAGAATATATAACAATACACTCACCTTTTTGTGACCTACATATTGGTAATGCCCCACAAATAATAAAAGTTCTCCATTTAGGCTGCATTTAACAGGCCTGGTCATTGATTTCACCATCCATCTGCTGGCCCCTACATCTGACCTCCTGCCTTGCACCCATCTACCTAACATCAAGAGCACCCCATCCAACACTAGGCAGGAGCCTGTATAAGTTCCAGGGTGTGCCCTGAAGGAAGAAAGAGTTTGCCCTCCATTCACTTCACACCACCAGGGAGCGTTGGACAGGGGACAGCCACTGTCAAACACCACTACTCCTATCAGGGCTACTACAACCACTCCCCTCCTCCTAGCTCTCTTCCTGCCAGCACCATTGTGCAATATCACAATGGTGCTAGCCTGGGCTCTATTGTGATATGTAACATTGTGTGCTGCCCTGGGAGTTACTATGATGATGTCACAATGACATTGAACTGAAACATACTATGAATATCAAAATGGTGCTGTCCAAGCTTCTAATGTCATACTGGCACTGTCCTGGTTTTAAGTGATGATTTCATAATGGTGCTGGCCTAAGTTCTGTTGAGATTAAGTCAAAATAGTGCTTACCTGGTCTCTTCTTTGTTGATTTCACAATGATGCAGGCATGGGTTCTCCTTTGATTCTGTTACATTAGCATTTCCCTGAGTACTACGATGATGATGTCACCATGTTGGAGGTTTTGGCACCACTGTGTTCATATCACAATGGTGTTAGCCTAGACCAGGGGTGCACAACGTTTCCTGGTTGGGGGCCACATTGCCAGACTGAACCAATGACGAGGGAACTGAAATGAAATATTGTACTTATGGCATATTGAACACGCATTATATACCATTAATGTCTAGTTACACTTCCAGGACTCCCATCTAATGGGAGAAATACATGAAAAATACATGTGAGCAGCCACAAGACATAGGCATACATGTCTGTCACCAGATGGTTGGGGGCCGCACAGAATGGTATCAAGGGCTGCATGTGGCCCCCGGGCCGCAGGTTGTGCACCCCTGGCCTAGACTCTACTGTGATAATGTCACTAATTGTGATGACCTTGGTTCTACTGTGATGTTGCTCCAATGATGATAGGCTTGGAACTTATATGATAATGTTACAAAGCTGCTAATCTGAGTTTTACTGTGATTAGATCATGATGGTGCTGGATTGGAGACTACCGTAACAACGTTAACAACGGTGGTAGTATTGGTACTACTGTGATGGTGCTGGTCTAGGTTCTACTTTGATTATTACTTGGTCTGACACAGTTTTTGCTACCCGACAATTTACTACTCCTTTCCTTCCAGCATACCCAAGACCTATGGAATGTGAGCACTGAATGCAAGAACAGTAGACATTGTTACAGAAATTTAAACAAATAACTGCTTCTATTTTATAGGTTAAAATGGTATTCTATTTTATAGGTTAAAGTGGTATAGTATGACATGACAAAGAAACCTACCAAAAGTCGTTGAGCATTTCAATGCACTTTCTAGTTGTTAAATACTTCCATTGTGTTAATATTATGTGACTATTCTAGTTTTGCTATTCCAAACTCCCTTCTGATTTTCTACATTGTAGCTTCTAGAGTAGATTTTCCTAGTCACTGCATAGGCCGGTCTGTAGAGTGATTTCCAGTTATTATGCTGTCATAGCAACATTATTGTTTGTCTGGGTGCAGTCCCAAGGTTACCTAGGCAAAAGCGGAGTGACTATACAGAAAGGTTTTTCAAGCATGAGGTCTGCACATTTGTATTTCATCAATATAGAGGATTATAATAAATCTACAGTAATAATGAATAAACATAGCCATACCTATTCTGACCTCTTTATTCTGTAGATCATGTAAGCACAACCTAAAAAAAAATACCTACATAACATGAGATCCACTTTCTGGTGTGGAGTATGCCCCTTAGCAATCACTTTATGTGAATACAACTAACAACGAAACTGTTAATATCCATGCCAGAGCTTTCAATATTCAGCTAAAATTCGATTTGGCTATGTCTTCTTGAAAGTTGCCTTAACTAGAGTTGCCACCTGTCTGGTAAACCACTGGTCTATACCTGTGAATCTCACTTATGACCTGATTTCTAGGAATTATATCTTGGGTTGTGTGGCAGCTGGCAGCCTGGTTTTGTTTTAAAGCTTAGATTTTTTCACTTTCAAATGAGCTATATAGCCAGAGATATGTGTAGTTGAAGTATCTCTCCCCCTTAGTCACACTGCATGGTGGAGAAAAGGGTGCTGGGCAGTGGAACAAGTGCTGAAATAATGCAAGATCAGGAGTAGAAGTATTGATCTTCCTGGTCCTGCATATGATCCCTGGTTAGGGGTAAGGCTGGGTGCACATTGTCAATTTTATTTCAGGTTTTCTGCTCCATTACAGGAGTAAAACAGTGAAAATAATGGAAGCTGTCTAATGACATAAACACATGCCACCTGACTGACCCCACTGAGAAGAAAGTGCAGCATGTGCTGACAAAAGTTCACATCAGTGCTAATGGTTTCTGTATTCCATTAAACCCTTCAAGACCATTCGTTTTAAACTCCCTTCCTTTCTGGAGCCATAACTTTATTTTTTTCTTCACTTCAAAATCAAGCTGTATGAAGGCTTGATTTTTGTGTAATAATTTGTGCTTTCTAATCACCATTTAACAATGTACTGGGAAACTAGGAAAAAAATGTCCAAGGGGGGTTGAACTGGATAAAAAATAAAATAAATGCTGCTACAGTTTTATGGGTTCCGTTTTTAAGAAATTCCCTATGCGGTAAAACTGACCTGTGCCCTTTATTCTCGGGGTCAGTACGATTATAGTGATACAACTTTTATATAGCTTTTCTTGTGTTTTAATTCTTAAAGAAATTGGAATTTGCATTGCTATATTTTGAGCCACCCATAACTTTTTATCTTTACATCTACAGAGCTGTGTGAGGGCTAATTTTTTTCAGGGCGATCTATAATTTTTATTGATACCATTTTGCAGTGAGTTTGACTTTATGATTACATTTTATTCAAAAACAGCAAATCAGCCATTTTGATTTTTTTTACATTACAGCTTTCACCGTACAGGTTAATAAAATGGATGATGAGGTGATGCTAATGATTTTTTTAGCGTTTAATTATTTTTATTGGTGAAGGCGATGATTTGAAATTTTATATTTTTAAATATTTTTTACTTTTTATTAAATCCCTGCAGCGGACTTCAACATGCAATTGTCAGATTGCTTCTACCATAGACTGTAATGTTGATTAATTTTGTTGGTATGTGGCAGGGCTCCATAGGAACATAGCTGTAGTAGGCCTTAAAGCATCCAGAAGGACCGAATTTGCCACAGACATTGAATAGCTGCTTTGTTAGAAAAAGCAAAAGTATGCCTGGCAATAAATGTCCAATAGTAATACAGAGGTCTCGGGGACTCACCACCATCACCTCAGAAGGATCGTGGGTAAGAAAGCCTCCTGTTCAGTCCTGTATCTTCTTCCACTGACTCCACATACACCCTCGGCACAGTTGTCTCTCAATCACTGCTTGCCACACCAGCAGTAGTAAAAACCTACAACAAAACACTGAGGCTATACAGCTATAATTAAAAAGCAATTTTATTGAGAATGTATTTTAAAAAAACATACAAAAAAAATGACAGATGTAAAAATACTGAGTGCGGTTCACAACTGGGAGATGTATATTATGAGTATGACCAAAGGGAGGTAAAGGGATGGAATATTAAGAGACTACTATGTGGGCGTCCATACTTGTAAAGTGCCAAGTGCTATGCTGGTAATGTGCAAAACAAGCCATATTACATACCAAAGGCAATATCCCCAACCTACCTACAAATACAAAGTGGCATACAATATATCAAAATTATGACATACCCATATAAGGACAATACCTCCAATACTGAGTGCGGTACACAACTGGGGGATATATGTCATAAGTATGACCAAAGGGAGGTATAGGAAGGGAATACTGAAAAGTAACCACTAAATGGGCGTCCATACATGTAAAGTGCCAAGTGCTGTGCTGATAACGTACAAAAAAAATCCCTATTACATACCAGAGGCAATATCCCCAACCTACCTACAAACATAAAGTCACATACAATATATCAAAGTTATGACATACCCATATAATCATGGTATCTCCTCAGAACGACTGCACACCCTGACGCACGTTTCGGTGGAACTCCTTCATCTGGGGGCACAGTTCTTCCTATAGGAGGGCGCAATTTAAATTGAAGCCCCTCCAATCAGAGGTTAACTAATCATGATAAATTAAAAACATACCCCGGAAAATGCCGGCCGTCCAGTCAGGAGCCTGCTATGTTAAATTGGGAGTGCAAAGCCAATCGCGCGGGCACACACGCGATCCCCAAATACAAACAGGTAAGGACCTGGGATGACGCACGAGCACCGCAAGACGGGCAGCGGTCACGTGATGGCCAGTCACGCGACTGTCGACGTCAGAGGACCCAGTGACGAGTGAAAAAAATGGAAGCTACTACAGTTAGTATTTTTACGTCTGTCATCTCTTCTTGTATGTTTTTATAAAATACATTCTCAATAAAATTGCTTTTTAATTATAGCTGTATAGCCTCAGTGTTTTGTTGTAGGTTTTTTCTAGTATGTATTGCTGAGCTAGCTTTTGAAGGGTCCGCAAGTGACTCTTTGCTCTCAATTGACTAATATTTTCTTTTGTTGTAACCTATTTTGGTTTAACCAGCAGTAGGAAGTTACTTCCAGCTGAGCTCAGAATAGATGTTCACTTGCTCACAGGTATTCACACCATGCAGTGTTAGAACTTATCTAGCAGAGAGTCACTAGGCGGAATAAGCAAGTAGTGCAGACTGACAGGCACAGTTAAAGTCATAGGTTTATCCATACTCACAAAAGTCCAAAGTACAAAAACATGTAACAAATACTGTTAAAATGCCCAACACAGGATTCTTCCAGGGCAATGCCTAAGATCTAACACCGCATCCGCATGGTGTGAATACCTATGAGTAAGTGAATATCTTTTCTGAGCTCAGCTGGGAGTAACTTCACACTGCTGGTGTGACAAATAGTGATTGAAAGACATCTGTGCCAAGCGTGCATGTGGAGTCGGTGGAAGGAGATACAGGACTGAATAGAAGGCCTTCTTACACTTGATCTCTTCTGAGGTGGTGGTGGTGGTGAGTCCCCAAGACCTCTGTGTTGCTATTGGAAAAGACGTTTAGAGCCAGAGATACTTTTGTTTTGTTTTTGACACAGTGTGAACAGGAGCATTGGACCGGCTCCTGATCTCTTAGTGCTCCGTTTCTTCCATAGCGGATCGCTGCCCAACTAATCATATATATTTTAATGGCTCCTTTGAACTCAGAAGAGAGCAGCCGTTCAGGTCCTGGGAGCTCAGTGTGTCTGGGAAAAGACCTCTCTGATGTCTTAGTAGCTATTGACCATGGCATCTAAGGGGTTAAATGTCCAAGATCGGTGTTATTGCTGATCACAAACATTGCCTCTTGGTGTTTGCTGTGTAAAATAGTACACACCTAGTGACTATGACTTCTGAGCAGGCGCCATATTTATATTTTTCATTTTTGTATTTTTGTTTTTCACTTCTTGCTTTTCTGGGGTCGATAACTTTTTTATTTTTCGGTTTACATAGCTGTATGAGGGCTTGTTTTTTGTGGCACTTTCTAAATCCACCATTTAATGTTGCATGTAGTGGGGAGCTGTTAAAAAATTCCAAATGAGGTAAAATTGGAAAAATAACGCCATTCTGCAACAGTTTTATAGGTTTTGTTTTTACGGAATTCCGTATATGGTAAAACCGACCTGTTAGTTTTATTCTCCAGGTGAGTACAATTACAGCGATACCACATCTACCGTATATTGTTTTTCTTGCATTTTAGTACTACAAAAAAATAAAAACGTTGAAAAAGTTTTTTCTTTTCATCTGCATATTCTGATCCTTATAACTTTTTTGTAGTTATGTGTATGGAGCTATATGAGGGCTGCGAGCGTGAATGCAGGGCAATCTGTACTTTTCATTTATACCATTCTGGAGTGTGTAAGACTTGATCACTTTTTATTAAATTTTTTGTGGGAGGTGAACCAACCCAAAAACCGGTGAATTGGCCATTTTGACTTTTTGTTTCTCATTTCATTGTTTCCTGTATCGGAAAAATATTTGTATTATTTTAATGTTACGGGTGTTTTTGCAAGCAGTGGTACCCATGATGTGTGTTTATATTATTGTTTAAATTTTTTAATTTACATTTTGGGGAAGGGGGGGTGATTAGAATTTTTTTATATATATGTATATATATATATATATATATATATACACACATACATATATATATATTTATGGGAGAGGCTTAACTGTGATGAGTGGGTGAAGCGCTTCCCCTGACCTAGCTGGCTGTGTTGTGCCGGAAGCCAGGAGCGAGGGTAAGCCTAGTAGTGGGCATACCCTAAAAGGGAGTGTTTGAGAACAGGGGGGGTGGGTGGGTGTGAACAGAAGCGCCCTGAGGAGCTGGAGGCTGGGGCTTAAGAAGGTAATATGCCCCTCCCACAAATTCAGGCTTCCACTTATGGGAGAGGCTTAACTGTGATGAGTGGGTGAAGCGCTTCCCCTGACCTAGCTGGCTGTGTTGTGCCAGAAGCCAGGAGCGAGGGTAAGCCTAGTAGTGGGCAAAAATAAACGAGGAGAGCAGAGTAGTGACCAAAAGCCTACAAAACCACCCAGAGAGCAAGATTACAAAATGCCTGGGAAATCTCAACATGCGGGTTCAGGATGTATCTCATGAAGCAAGAAGAGCGCCACCTACCCAAGCATTTAACCCGTGCGCCGAGGCCCCGTTTTCGATGCTGAGGGCGCAGCTCCAGTTCAGAGCGAGTGTCCCGTGGTGGCCAGCGGGTTACGACCGAGACCTGAGGCCAGCGTTATGATGTGGGCCACAAAACTGGATTGATGACAGGGGCCCCCAACGCCAAGGAAGCAGCGGGGCCTCTGGGGAGGCCATTGCAACGGGGCCAGCAATTGACGGGGGACCATGACTGGGCACCAATCGTTGGAGGTTTTAAAACCTGACCTCCGAGGATGGTCCATGCTGATTGGCCTTCGTGGAAGGGAGCCAGAGGCCACAAAGGTCATGGGCCCAGGACAACTGTCGCACCGGCAACCCCTAACGTTTAGGGGAGGTGCTGGTGAACTCACCTGGCCCGAGGAACCCGCAAAACCCGAGATACACGGCTGCCCTAACAATCAAACTAGGAGAGTGGCCAAAAAGGAAATCCATCCAGCGCGGACGAGAGTCGCCCAAACATCTCACCGGAGACAGGCTGCGCGCCACCTACCCGCATGGCGCAGTGCTGTCTCCCCGCTAGGTACAGCTTGATGGTGTTAAATGACAGCCTGAGATTTGCAGTGACAGTGGGCTATGAACGCCGTGGTGTAGGAGACATCGTTCAAGCCACCTGCGGGTGGGACCTTGAAAAACTTTGGAAACCTTGACGCCGGCTTGGTAGTTTCCTGATGGTACGGGAAAACCTCTGAGCGTTTCAGGCAAATATATTGGATCCTGACCGATTCAGGCAAATGCGAACAACCTGTGGGAAATAAGACCTGAGAGATTTCAGGGAAATATGTGACCTGAGTGAATCAGGAAAATACATAGTAACATAATAACATAGTACATAAGGCCGAAAAAGACATTTTTCCATCCAGTTCGGCCTGACATCCTGCAAGTTGATCCAGAGGAAGGCAAAAAAACCCTGTGAGGTAGAAGCCAATTTTCCTCATTTCAGGGGAATAAAAAATTCCTTCCCGACTCCAATCAGGCAATCAGAATAACTCCCTGGATCAACGATCTCTCTAGTAGCTATAGCCTGTAAAATTAATACATACACCCTGGAAATACCGACAACCTGAAGAGACAGGAAAATACAAACCTGAGTGATTCAGGGAAATACATGACCTGAGTGATTTCAGGGAAAATACGTAAAACCTGAGCGATTCAGGGGAATACATAAAACCCAAGCGATTCAGGGAAATGAGACCTGGGGTGCGTCAGAAACCCCCCCCCCCCCTCCCCGGAAACCCCCCCAAAAATATATACATATTTCCCCCTTTTTGTTTTTTATATATATTTTTATTTTTTTTTAAGGAGGTGCGTAAAGCCGCCACCCGGCTCGACCTTACCTGAAACCTGGCACCGTGGAATAACCAGACACAGAGACGCCCTGTGACACAATTGAGGAAGGATCGAAATTCCGGTGGCCTGAGGCCCTGCTTACCTGAAATAAACTAGCGTTGGTACGAGACCCGGAGAGAGGTGTGATCTGGTGGCACTGGAATGAAGCGACGGAGAACCAGGATGCAGCCTGGGCATCATGGCCAACTGCTGGATGACCCTGAACTGCCAGAATCAGGGCCCGAAGTCGCGCTGCATGCAACAAGACCTGTGGGAAACAGAAATCCAGACGTGCCGGACACGAACCGGGTAACCAGGAACCAGCCGGACCCTGCTGAGAAACCCCCGAGCGTTCCAGGCAGACGCATGGAACCTGAGCGATTCAGGCAAATACATTGAATCCTGAGCTTACCTACACCTTTCGGGGAGGATGACAGGCCTGGGTGAACCAGGAGACAGGCAGGTGTGAGCCTGGGCGAACCAGGAGACAGAAGAAGGTGCGTGCCTGGGCGATCCAGGAGGCAGAGGTAGGTATAAGCCTGGACGAACCAGGAGACAGAGGTAGGTATGAGCCTGGACGAACCAGGAGACAGAGGTAGGTATGAGCCTGGACGAACCAGGAGACAGAGGTAGGTATGAGCCTGGACGAACCAGGAGACAGAGGTAGGTATGAGCCTGGACGAACCAGGAGACAGAGGTAGGTATGAGCCTGGACGAACCAGGAGACAGAGGTAGGTATGAGCCTGGACGAACCAGGAGACAGAGGTAGGTATGAGCCTGGACGAACCAGGAGACAGAGGTGGGTATGAGCCTGGACGAACCAGGAGACAGAGGTAGGTATGAGCCTGGACGAACCAGGAGACAGAGGTAGGTATGAGCCTGGACGAACCAGGAGGCAGAGGTAGGTATGAGCCTGGACGAACCAGGAGGCAGAGGTAGGTATGAGCCTGGACGAACCAGGAGACAGAGGTAGGTATGAGCCTGGACGAACCAGGAGGCAGAGGTAGGTATGAGCCTGGACGAACCAGGAGGCAGAGGTAGGTATGAGCCTGGACGAACCAGGAGGCAGAGGTAGGTATGAGCCTGGACGAACCAGGAGGCAGAGGTAGGTGCGTGCCTGGACGAACCAGGAGGCAGAGGTAGGTGCGTGCCTGGGCGATCCAGGAGGCAGAGGTAGGTGCGTGCCTGGGCGATCCAGGAGGCAGAGGTAGGTGCGTGCCTGGGCGATCAAGGAGGCAGAGGTAGGTGCGTGCCTGGGCGATCCAGGAGGCAGAGGTAGGTGCGTGCCTGGGCGTTCCAGGAGGCAGAGGTAGGTGCGTGCCTGGGCGATCCAGGAGGCAGAGGTAGGTGCGTGCCTGGGCGATCCAGGAGGCAGAGGTAGGTGCGTGCCTGGACGAACCAGGAGACAGAGGTAGGTGCGTGCCTGGGCGATCCAGGAGGCAGAGGTAGGTGCGTGCCTGGGCGATCCAGGAGACAGAAGTAGGTATGAGCCTGGGCGATCCAGGAGACAGAAGTAGGTATGAGCCTGGCCGATCCAGGAGACAGAAGTAGGTGTGAACCTGGCGAACCAGTAGATGAGACAGCAGCATATAACGTGAAGTACATACATATAACCCATGGCACTATTGCCACCATAGAATAGACGACTGTCAGTGTCAGTGACCGCTGAGTGGGTATGGCGTGCAATGATGACCTGGCCTACTCGTGGTGAGACCCCGGTTTCTTTGAACGCCGTGGTGAAACTAGGTCCCTTCCACCCAGCCGGGACCCCGGGGCCTTCCCCCTAAATGAGGAACCGAGGATGACTTGCCTTCCTCCTGCTGCGGCACGGCAGGAGTGCGTATGAAACGGCTGGTGATTGGAACCTACCGATTTCATTATATATATATATATATACAGTCATGTGAAAAAATTAGGACACCCTTTGAAAGCATGTGGTTTTTTGTAACATTTTTAATAAAAGGTTATTTCATCTCCGTTTCAACAATACAGAGAGATTAAAGTAATCCAACTAAACAAAGAAAACTGAAGAAAAGTCTTTTCAAGATCTTCTGTAAATGTCATTCTACAAAAATGCCTATTCTAACTGAGGAAAAAGATAGGACACCCTTGCCCCTAATAGCGAGTGTTACCTCCTTTGGCTGAAATAACTGCAGTGAGACGGTTCTTGTAGCCATCTACCAGTCTTCGACATCGGTCTGAGGAAATTTTACCCCACTCCTCAATGCAGAACTTTTTCAGCTGTGAGATGTTTGAGGGGTTTCTTGCACGTACAGCCCTTTTCAAGTCACCCCACAGCATCTCAATGGGATTCAAATCTGGACTTTGACTTGGCCATTCCAGGACTCTCCATTTCTTCTTTTTCAGCCAATCTTTGGTTGATTTACTAGTATGTTTTGGGTCATTGTCATGTTGCATGGTCCAGTTCCGCTTCAGCTTTAATTTTCTAACTGATGGTCTCACATGTTCTTCAAGCACCTTCTGATACACAGTAGAATTCATCGTGGATTCTATGATGGTGAGCTGACCAGGTCCTGCTGCAGCAAAGCAGCCCCAAACCATGACACTTCCACCTCCATGCTTCACAGTTGGTATGAGGTTCTTTTCTTGGAATGCTGTGTTTGGTTTACGCCAAACATGTCCTCTGCTGTTGTGTCCAAATAATTCAATTTTGGACTCATCTGTCCAAAGAACATTATTCCAGAAGTCCTGGTCTTTGTCAACTTTATCTCTGGCAAATGTCAGTCTGGCCTCGATGTTTCTCTTGGAAAGCAAAGGTTTCCTCCTTGCACACCTCCCATGCAAGTTAAACTTGTACAGTCTCTTTCTGATTGTAGAGGCATGTACTTCTACATCAACAGTAGCCAGAGCCTGCTGTAGTTCTCGAGATGACACTTTAGGGTTTTTGGAGACCTCTTTTAGCATCTTGCGGTCTGCTCTTGGGGTGAACTTGCTGGGGCGACCAGTCCTGGGCATGTTGGCAGTTGTTTTGAAAGCCCTCCACTTGTAGACTATCTTCCGGACAGTGGAATGGCTGATTTCAAAATCTTTTGAGATCTTTTTAAATCCCTTCCCAGACTCATAGGCTGCTACAATCTTTTTTCTGAAGTCCTCTGACAGCTCTTTTGCTCTCACCATGGTGCTCACTCTCACTTCAACAGTCAGGAGCACACCAAACTAAATGTCTGAGGTTTAAATAGGGCAAGCCTCATTCAACATGCAGAGTAACGATCTACTAATTATGTGCACCTGGTGTGATATACCTGTGTGAGATCTGAGCCAATTTAAGAGGGAATACATGTGAGGGTGTCCTATCTTTTTCCTCAGTTAGAATAGGCATTTTTGTAGAATGACATTTACAGAAGATCTTGAAAAGACTTTTCTTCAGTTTTCTTTGTTTAGTTGGATTACTTTAATCTCTCTGTATTGTTGAAACGGAGATGAAATAACCTTTTATTAAAAATGTTACAAAAAACCACATGCTTTCAAAGGGTGTCCTAATTTTTTCACATGACTGTATATATATATATATATATATATATATTTTATTCTTTTTTTTTTTTTTTTTTTTTTCTGTGGACATGGGCCGTCGTTGCCCAGGGGCTAGATCTTTTTTTTTTTTTTTGAAAATGTACGGACTGCCTTATGAAACAGATTATTCTCATGCCTGGTGTCACTTGTTTATTTATTCTTGTTTATGCTAGTGAGTCTCTATATGGTGTCCCTTATGGAGAAGAACCCTCCTGGAGGAGAACCCTTCTGGGTGTTAATGGCAATTTGGATCAGGGTGTGGATTGGACATGGCCCTGCATCGACATGGGGAATCTTGTCCGATATGCGTCCATAGAGGAGGGCGCCGCGTTCGACAAGGGATGTGGGTGCCCTCGCCCAGGTCCGTAGAGTCATTTGCCCTCATAATAATGTTGCTCTTTTTTAGAGTTCTGTACCTTGGACACATCTGGTAGCTCTTTTGCGATCTGTCAACTATGGTGCATGTGTACGCATGCGCCAGGTGAATTGCGGTGTATTCCATGAACTAACATGGCTGCGATTGTGACAGGGAGGTTGGGCGCATGCCCGAACTGCCGTCCGACGTACTGACGCAACACAGGTTAGATACGTCACCCGGACATGCGCATTGCTGTATGGGACACGCTGAAGCAGGTGCTTGACAACCTGACGCCACCATTCATCTGGTCAGTGGACTTTGTCATTTCCTGAGTTTTTCCTCTCTCGTCCCTCTGGTTGATACATCATCCAACACGCAAACGTCACTTTATTATATGAAATTGGTTGCACATGTCACTTATCATCGTACACATGGTATTCTATGCATTTTAATTGGCAATTATGTTTTATATGATCTACATATGTACATTGATGTAAGATTTTGGGCATGAAATATAAATTGGATCATTCATTGTAATTACTTTGCACTAGTTCTTTGCAACACTGTTGGTTGCGTTATGGTTGGGGGTGAACTGCGGGACGAGCCGTGTGTGGGTAGCGGGGACCAGGCTGAGAGCAGATATCGGCGTGCGTTCCACGCTGGAACGCACGCCGGACCCGCGACCGGAAGCCTGGAACATGGGGGCCCGGGTCGGAGGGCTCCTGAGGGGGGGAAATAGCTTGTGGGGACAGCGCTTACCTGTCCTGAAGCCGCCTGACCGTGGAGAGACCGCCGGGCCTAGAGTGAATTCCGGCATGCACTCCACGCTGGAACGCACGCCGACCTCGTGACCGGAAGCTGGAACCTGTGCCGCTGCTCGGGGAGCCCAGTGTAGGGAACAAGAAGTGCCTGCATACGATACCTTCCCTGGGGAGAAAACTGCGACGTACGAGGCGGCAGCAGCTATGGTACCTCTTATCCAGCGTGTGAACAGAAGCGCCCTGAGGAGCTGGAGGCTGGGGCTTAAGAAGGTAATATGCCCCTCCCACAAATTCAGGCTGACTTTTCAGCCTTCCACATATATATATATATATATATATATATATATATATGTCAATGAAAAACAGAGCAGCACTCCAGTAAGGTGAAAAAAAAAAGCTGTTTATTCACCCAGTGGTGACGCAACGTTTCGGCTCCAACACAAAGCCTTTTCTCAAGCGGCTTCATGTTGGAGCCGAAACGTCGCGTCACCACTAGGTGAATAAACAGCTTTCTGTTTTTTCACCTTACTGGAGTGTTGCTCTGTTTTTCATTGATATTATCCTGGGACGCTATTCCCACTGGAGCTTGCACCCAATCTCCAATATATTCCAAGGTTGGTGCTGCCATTTATTATATTTTATATATATATATATATATATATACACTTTTTTTTCAGCATTTATTTTTTATACACTATTTTATAGTTCCCAAAGGGAACTATGACAAGTAATTATCAGATTGCTTCTCTCATACTGTCACGGACACTCCTGGGACAAGTGCCAGGAGATCAGAGAGACTGGCAACACGTGGGTTAATCTGACTGGTTCCTTGTGGATCATTTGTGTTTGTGTTGTTTTGGTAATGATCACACCTCTCGCAGGTGTTGTTGGTTTGGTCATTTAACTTCCCCTATTTATTACTGCTTACTACTTCTGGGGGTGCGGTTTATAGCTTCAGTTTCTGGACTCTGGGCTAGCTGATTGTTGGATCTGGTTGAGTTCCTGGTGCTGCCTTTGCTCCATGTGAAGTTAAGTGTCGTCTTCCCTATTTGTATTTTCTTTGTTGTACTTCCCTGTCTTTTGTATCTAGGCCAGAGGGAGACTTCTGTTCATTCTTCTGGTGGAGGAATAGGTTATCTCAAGTCCTGTTAGGGCTCTAGGTTATTGTGTATGAACTTTCCTACCATCGAGGTCAGTTCATACTGATTGGTAGTCAGGACTCGAATTAGGGTTGTTCTACGAGGTGATCTTTTCCTTTACCCTAGTTTCCAGGCCTAGTTCCTGTCCCCTCTCATCCTGTGCTCGATGTGGAGTTTCCCACACCCACACCGCATCCGTGACACATACACTCGAGTGCATTAGCACTGGAGTTTATAAGAGTTTCAATGTATTCCTATGAAGATCTGCCACAGGCAGGTGCTCCATTGGAGTGAATGTGCAGCAGCTTTAGTCCATTCCAGAGGACCAAAGTTGCCACACAATGCCCGCAGTTCCCCCGATCTCTGCCGGGGGTAACCAGAGCACACTTGTGCTTGTGTTTCTGGGTTTTAGAGCATTCAGATGCCGTGGGCACGTTTGACCACAGCATCTGAAGTGTTAAAAGTCCACAATCAGCATTACCAGCTGTCAAGAAATTTAGCCACGGGTGTCTGCTGTATGACACAGCAGGCACCCTCTGCATTTGGGGGCGGGCGCCATGTTTAAAGTCCCTGCCAGCGCAATAAATGTATACCGCTGATCGAGAAGGGGGTTAAAGACTCGACTTTTGCTGTACACTTATCGAGGTCAGGAAGGGGTTAAAGAACAGAAAAACATAAAACCATTACCATTGGTGTAATGATACCATCACTTAGTCAGTTTGACTCCATTCCATCATGTTTCAGTTAATTTTGATGGACGAAAAAGACGACAAGGAAAACATGATGGAGAGGAGCTTTCCTTTATTTAACATTGAAGTTAATAACTTATAGAAATGGAAGGTTTTTCATCTGCATCCATTATTCAATCTTTTTTATAAATCCATTTATATCTGTTTTTCTGTTCCTTTGATAGAACAGGCTCCTTGAGTTTGTTGCATTGAGAGGGCTTTGTACACTGTCTGTTGTGTGATAAGTGTCTGCTGCGTGTCAAGGGTTTGAAAGCTTGTGGCCTTAAAAGCAGGATTTGATGTCCCTGTAAGTAATTTACTTTCCAATGTTGTAACTGGGACAATGGCTACCTGGATTGAAGGTGTTCTTTGAGACATGTATACTACAACTGGAATTGGAGGTTCAGGGTTAATACTGCTGTGATATATGTGAGCATGTTGCCCATCTGGAAGCTTACATTTGAGATCTGGAAGAGTTCTGTATACAGTTGGAATTGTGACTGCTTTAGTTGGATGTACTACAACTTTCATTATGCACTTGAGTAAAGAGAGATGTTTATTCTTCTTCCTTTGGCCTAGTTTTCTGACATCAACATCATATGCTGGCCATTGCACTCCCCACACGCTGCCTTCCACCCATATAGACACTTAATATCATGGGCACCCCAACTACCATCAGGCAGGAGCCCCAGAACCAGGGTGTGCCTCGGGGGATATAGAGTGTTCCCTCCTTTCACTACATGGCACTAGGGAGCCACAGTGTGAAGAAAGCATCTGTGATTGATTGTGACAGTCAGATCCACTATCTCCCCCATCCTCCACTCCAGCTCCTCCTGGGTGACTGCAGTAGAAGATCCCACTAGAGACTATGCTCTGTTGGATCTGGTAATTTCTAACAATGCAGAACTTGTTGGCAATGTAATTGTTTGTGAAACAATTGGTAACCGTGACCACAATATAATTGTATGACCCCTAAACTGGGAATGCAAAGACACATTTTTAAAATGGTCAATTTACCCCAGATTTACGGCAGCATTTGAGAACATAGACTGGGAGCAGTTTTAAGCAGAAGATAAATGGGTGAGTGTTAAATTTATATCTGTAGGCAACAAGTATAAACGGCTAAAATTAAAGGAGTTGTCTCATCTGAAAATTTGTGGGTTGGCAGAGTATCTCAGGGTTCCTGATAATACCCAGGGGGCGCCACATAAACTGTAATATTTTCTATTGCGTTTTAGTAGATATCTCTATTAAGTAATAACAGAGTGTCACACTTACTTCACCAGGGAGGAGGGCATAGGATAAAGCTCAAGACACCTATACCTTCATCTCCCCTGCCGAGATCGCTTTGCAAGATGTAACAGTGGCTTCCTGGTCCCCAAAGAGATGACACCGGGGCTCCAAAGTAAAGAGAAAGTCTTTTATTGGTTCAGCTCAACATGTTTTGGGAAAAATCCCTTTCTTAAGAGCATATACATACAGCAAAATAGGACAAACTTATATAGGGGAATAAAAGCACATGGTATGGGGTCATAACCTGGAGGGGAGGGGAGAAATGGCCACAAAATTATGTAATTTCCTGTATACTATTGTGTTTGATAGAAATAATAATAATGATAATAATAATAATAATAATAATAAATCCAATGATGTTATAATAGCTCTTTTTCAAAAGTGAATAAATAATAGATCTGTGCGTGGATAATGGTTATATATATTTCCTTATATACATGTGGGCAATCCATAACTAAGGAAAAAAAAAACAGAAGTGGGCGTGTGCCGTGTTCCACCGTGGAACGCAGCATGAACCCATAATGGACGTACCGATGTGCGGTTCACGGTGGAACGCAACACAGGGCCAACAATGCGGAGAGACAGTGAACTTGTGGAACGCATCGAGCAGGAAGCATCCTAGGTCAGAGAAGCGGAGTCAGAAAACTTGTCCCAACCCACTGATTAATGGGAGGGACGAGAGTTATGCCGATGTGTGCCACTGTGGAGCGCATCGGTGAGAGGGCGCAGGCTTCCTTCTTATCTGGGATTTGGAGTGAAATATGGTTAGGATGAATGATTGTTATGTATATATTATATTATTAATATTAAAAATAAAAATAAAACTAGGGGTTATGAAGTTGTTTTAAGGTGATAAGGTAAAGTGAAGAATTGGGTGTAATAAATATATTGACCGTCTTTATGGGGCATAGAAAATATAATTAAATATTGAAAGATATTTATATATAAAAATATATATTGATAGATATATATGTAAAAAAAAAAAGGGGATGATGTGGTTGAAGGTACATTAGGCGGTCACTGGATAAAAATTTGACTGTAGATCACTGGATTACAGGCCCCAAAAATCAGGCATTCACCTGACAGAAAAAGCCTTTTATGCCGCTGTATATACATAAGACAAGGACGATTTTTTGTTCTGGGTAGTGGCGGATATGTGTGGGCTGGCATGAGGAAATTCAATTACACGTTGTCATCACAGTTGTTGAATTCCTCCAAGATCCATGCCTCATTCATTTTAAAAAATGTGAGGTAGTCCACACTGTCGTGAGCTAGACGAGTGCACTTATCGGTGGCGATCCCCCCTGCTGCGCTGAACCTCCTTTCGGACAGGACACTCGACGAGTGGCAAGCCAAGAGTTCCATGGCAAATGGTGTCAGCTGTGGCCACAGATCAAGCCTGCACACCCAGTAGTCCACGGGTTCCTCGCTTCTCAGAGAGTCCACATCGGCCGTTAACCTGATGTAGTCGGACACCTCAAGGTTTAGGCATTCCCTGAGGCTGGATCTGGAGGACGGCTGTCGATGGGTTGTCTGCAAGAATGATCTCATATCCGAAGAGACCGACACATCTTAAATCCGCCCTCTTCTTGCAGGTGCGGTAGGATTGGTACCCGCACCTGTTTCGCTGTGGGTGGAAATTCCTCTGCCAATGCCCGCAACAGCAGAATGCAGCATCTCTCGTTGCAAGGTCTGGAAATGCTGCATTCTGCCAGCCCTCTGCTATGCTGGTAATATTCAGCGATTTTGTGTTTGTACAGGGGGTCTAAGTATGTTGCCACCTAGTACTGGTCCTTACCCTTTATGTTTTTTATACGGGGGTCCATCCTCAAACACTGGAGCATGAAGGCCCCCATTTGCACTAAATTGGAAGCGGTGGAGCGCCCTGTCTCCTGCTCATCGCCCAGGAGAATGTCGTCCCCGGTCTCCTCCACCCAGCCACGGACAACACCAGGGATCCCCGAAAAGTTTAAAGCCCCCCTCAAACCCTGCTCTTCTTGCTTCTCCTCCTCATCCCCCCAGCCACCATCCTTCTCTGACTCCTCTTCACACTCCTGCTGACTTGTTTCAGATGGAGTAGCCCCCCTGGGAATTCATTCAGCATTGCAACTTCCTCATCTTCCAGCTTTTACTCCTCGACGGCTTGATCAATTACACGATGCAATGCACGCTCCAGAAAGAAGGCGTAAGGTACAATGTCACTGATGGCACCCTGGCTGCGACTGACCAGTTTGGTGATCTCATCAAATGGTCGCAGAAGTCTGCATGCATCGCACATGAGCAGCCACTGGCACGGTGAAAAGAAAACAAGCTCCCCAGAACCTGTCCTGCTGCAGAGTTCGTACAGGTAGTCATTAACGGCACGTTGCTGCTGGAGCAGCCTATAAAGGTGGAGTTCCAGCGTGTCGGGCTGTCACAAATCAGACGTCTGACAGGCAGAACCCCTTAATCAGTATTTTGTGGAAGCAGGTATATCGCAGACCTCAATCAATATTTGGTAGAAACAGGTATATCAAACCCCTTAATCAGTATTTTATGGAAGCAGGTATATTGCAGGCCTCAATCAATATTTGGTGGAAACAGATATATCAAACCCCTTAATCAGTATTTTGTGGAAGCAGGTATATCACATCCCTCAATCGGTGTTTTGTAGAAACGGGTATATAGGACCCTTAAATCTGTATTTTGTGGAAGCAGGTATATTGCAGGCCTCAATCAATATTTTGTGGAAGCAGGTATATCAAACCCCTTATTCAGTATTTTGTGGAAGCAGGTATATCACACCTCTCAATCAATATTTGTTGGAATTTGGTATATCGAACCCCTTAATCAGTATTTTGTGGAAGAAGGTATATTACACCCTTCAATCAGTTTTTTTGGGGGGCAACAGGTATATCACAACCGTTGCAATTTGTTGTTCCAATATCATTTGTCCCTCTATATGGCTGCGGTATCGCCGCAGAACCGCACAGAACTGCTGCACAATACAAATGCACTATAATATACTTTCTATGTTAGAAAGTATATTATAAGTATATCACACCCCTCAGTATATCACACCTATCGAAGGCACACCTATACCAGTCCTCAAAAGGACTTTTGTGGCAATATTAGCTAGCGTTTGGTGTCCCTAACAGCCTGTCCCTGCTCCACAAAGCAACCTCTCCCTACACTGGCAAAACACAGAATATAAAATGGCTGCCAGATCGGGTTCTTTTTTAGGTTGGGGGTGTGTCCATGTGCTGAAACATCTAAATTGGCTGTACTGTCCCACCTGATGGATGTGTCGTGGGTCAAAGTTCGGCGCAATGCAAAAGAATATGGCGCCAACGGACATTGCCATATGTTTGCATGTTCGGCGAATCGCGAACTCGCAAAGTTCGCCTCGAAACGACCACCAGGTGAACCACAAAGCCATCTCTATATCTTGTGGATCCATAATTTTACTGGAGTGACGTGGAGGAAAGGAGGTAGGGAATTCTGGATTTAGCAGCTCAGGGTTTAATGCCTCTAATGAATGCCTTATGGGCAGACCAAAGTGTCAAGGGGCAAAAAACAGAGGCAACAGCATGATGGAAAAATTCTGTTAGGACATCTTGCAACTCAGTCCTATATGAGGAGTTTGACATGAGGTAAGTATTATTACACCATAGGGAAGGGTGGGGGGTTGCGTGGGATTCTTTGAGAGTTAGAGTGATGGCTGCATGATCTGATCATTTAATCACACCAGTAGGTGAATCTGTGGCCAGTGAAAGCAAAGATCTATCAATAAGTGTATACGGGAATAAAATCGGTGTGCTGCAAAAAATAAAGTATGATTCCTTTCCAGCAAATGTTGGATCCACCATATAACTCTTCAGAGTGTACCCAGTGTGCCAAGGAAGGACCTGCTAGTGCAGCACGCCAGACCTGCAGGGTATTGCGAAGTGAGGTCACGGTTATGGGCAATCGAGGGTTACTCACTGTTTGGAGGAGAACCCTGGGCAGGCATGCGGCAGTGAATGAGAGGTAGACACAAGTTCCTCTGGGGCACACCCTGGATGTAGGGACCAGACCTGATGGTGTATGAGGTGCCCTGGATGTTGCAGGTATTTTGAGTGCCTGAGGCAAGGTCCCTTTAGGGATCGTGACGCCAGTGCCTGTAACGGTGGCACACCGATTTATAGCAGTAGTAATTGAGGTACACAGAGGGTATGGTGAACCAAACGTTGCTTTTACTTGGTGACAGTCCAACTTTGTACATACAGATGTTTATGCAGTCCCTTGAACCATACAGTTCACAAGCAGGCTTAGGGCTCTTTCACACCTGCGTTCTTTTCTTCCGGCATAGAGTTCCGTCGTCGGGGCTCTATGCCGGAAGAATCCTGATCAGTTTTATCCTAATGCATTCTGAATGGAGAGAAATCCATTCAGGATGCATCAGGAGGTCTTCAGTTCCGCACCGGAACGTTTTTTGGCCGGAGAAAATACCGCAGCATGCTGCGCTTTTTGCTCCGGCCAAAAATCCAGAACACTTGCCGCAAGGCCGGATCCGGAATGAATGCCCATTGAAAGGCATTGATCCAGATCCGGCCTTAAGCTAAACGTCGTTTCGGCGCATTGCCGGATCCGACGTTTAGCTTTTTCTGAATGGTTACCATGGCTGCCGGGACGCTAAAGTCCTGGCAGCCATGGTAAAGTGTAGTGGGGAGGGAGGGAGCAGTATACTTACCGTCCGTGCGGCTCCCCGGGAGCTCCAGAGTGACGCCAGGGCGCCCCACGCGCATGGATGACATGATCGCATGGCACGTCATCCATGCGCATGGGGCGCTCTGACGTCATTCTGGAGCGCCCCGGGAGCTGCACGGACTGTAAGTATACTGCTCCCCCGCTCCCCACTACTACTATGGCAACCAGGACTTTAATAGCGTCCTGGCTGCCATAGTAACACTGAACGCATTTTGAAGACGGATCCGTCCTCAAATGCTTTCAGTTCACTTGCGTTTTTACGGATCCGGCAAGTAATTCTGGCAAGTGGAGTACACGGACAACGCAAGTGTGAAAGAGGCCTTACTTTCAATAAATGGCAGGTAACAATCTTGCAAGATACTTGGAGGGTAAACAGTTAATGCTTTGCAGAACTAGGCTGCACTATCCCCACAGCTATTCTAGCTGGCTGGATCCCAAGGCCCGGATCCCTAAATGCTGGCTTTAATCCTTGGTAATAATTCTTCCTCCCGTATTGACCCTTGCTTCTATTTTATAGTACCTCTGCCCATCAGCTTACTTCTCTGAGCTGGTTGTTCTGTTCCTGTTGTGAGGGAAGCTGCAGGTTTCTCTCAGGAGGTTCATCCCTACTACTGGGGTTACTTCTTCTGTGCTTGTTGGATTACTGGTCTCCAGGCAGGCTGTACTCCTTCACTAGCCTCCTGGTGGCAACTAGAAGCCTGGACTATCCAGCTGCATGTCAGGAGGAGGCTCTCAGCATATCTCTGGCTGGTGTCGTCTCCACAGACTCCTGACTATGACCTAACCCCTCCCTGTCTGGGCCTGGACATTTATACTAGGGGCTCCCTATCTCCCTCTATTGTCTAGGATGTCTAACTACACCCAAATAGGCCTGCTGAGCATATAACAGGGGAACCAACACATGTAATAACACATAGAAAAATACATTAAATGCATAGATAAATATAACATCACTGTCCCTTGTGAGCAGAAGTAACACGTGACCCAATTGACCCTTGTGTAGTGCCCACCCCTACCTAGTGGGACACTACACTAGTCTTTGGCAAGCAGTGGAGTCAACATCTTTATAAGGGACTAAGTTGAAGTCCTCACAGATTATAAAATACGTACGTTTCACTTTAGTTATCTTGATAGTAAGTTTCTTCAGGAAACATGGTTGATATGAATTAGGAGCATTGGATACAATAGTATAGAGAACATAATGACAAACTTGAATGATATAACAACCCACTTCATTGATAGTGGTGGAGTAAAGACAAATGTGTCCCTAAAGGCTAGAAACAATCCTCTTATTTTTTCAGTGAGACTGTAGAATTACAGGAAAATTAGGGTGGTGGAGCCTATGAATGTTTTCACCATGGTGTGGATCTTCTGGGCACACAGGACATCACCATTGAGATCCGAAGGTTCCCTCCACAGAAAAGACCTTTTGGAAAGAGGGCCCCCTCCCCCAAACCCCTGGAGCACCCCAATACGCCCTGCACTCCATAACAGAGATAGGAGACATAAAATGGATCCGACTATAACATGACATTTCCAGAATTACCATAGCAGGCTTACAGTAAGCAAGGTCAAAACTTAAAATGAGAACAAAAAACTAAATGAAAAACAGGTAAAACATAAACAGAACAATTACTATTGAGGTAAGATGGGATAAGTTCTCAAGTTGTTGCCGAGAACCATAAGTAATTCCCATTGACGCACCTATTAAACTGGAATGTCCAACCTTTAGTCCTTGGTACCTCTCTTAGCTGTCACTAAGTGACATTCTTTATCTACATGTTGGGGGTCTGGAACTCGATCCTTTTGATAGTCGGAAATATCAACATTCCAAGAACACAAAGGATTTTCCTTCCTCCACCAAGTGAATGAAATAAAAGGTCCCCTCTTTGTTGACCAAAATTTTAACCGGGTAACCCCAAAGGTAGGCAAATTTTAAGATCACGGAAGGCCAAGGTGACAGGGCCAGGCACTTACACTGCTTTAAGGTTGCTGGTCTCCTCTAACAGTAGTTCTTTCACTTGGAAGAAGTGAAAACTTGCAAGTACATCTCTGGGTCTAGCACCAAGTAGGTCACTTGGTCACAGTACCCTGTGAGCCCTGTCAATGTTGAGATCATGAGCTTTAAGAGATGGCAGTATGGCTTTAAACAAGGAACAGAGATATTGCTTGAGCCCAGTATTGGTAATCCACTCAAATATTCCCCGTAATTTAACATTATTCCTACAGGATCGAACCTCCAAATAATTTATTTTGGCTTTCAGATTCCCTACCTCTTCTGAGAGCTCATTGTGTGCATCCACCAAGTGGTTGTGGGAGGATGCAAACTTTCCCATGTTTTCAATATGGGAGACCCTGAAAGTAAGGCCTTGGATAGAGGATTGAATAGGGGGATCAATGTCTGCAAATCTGCATGCAGGGATTTATTGACCGCCAACAGCATCTCTTTGAGCAGTGTCCCAGAGGCAGGTTGATTCGATGTGTGAAACTGCTCTAAATTAAGAGCTGTGTAAGATACACCAGAGCCAGTAGGCTTGATCACTCTCCTCCTGGTATTGAGTGGAGCAGTCCGGTAACCTCGGTTTCTGCTTTACAAGGCTGTTTGTAGAGGAGGAAGATGGCTCCTGCTACGTGGGAAATTGCTTTGTGATGCTGCCTCTGGTCTCCGCCGTCAGTGTTTTCCCCTTCTTGGATTGCTGTGGTTTCGCCGCTGTTTTGCAAAGGCCCCAGTTCTGGCTTAACTCCAGACTGCATCCGAGGAGAGGTACTAAGAGAGGTAATAGATAATGAGAAAGCAGATCCACGGGAGCCAGGCGGAGACACAGAGCAAGAGAGGCCTAAATCCTTTCTCTGCCGTTTCTTCTTCAAATAGAACTCCAACTTGCCCTGCTGATTTGCTTCTGTATTGTCATCATGAAGGAAGGAGAGGAGTTCTGGTGGGGCGTTGGATTACAAGAAAAGGGTTGGAGGCTGCTTTTTCATCACTGGGTGCAGGAGCTGAAAGTTTAAGCGGCCTTTAGCCTCAGCTGCCAAACCACCCCACCACATATGTTCCTTATAATTAGAGTTGAGCGAACACCTGGATGTTCGGGTTCGAGAAGTTCGGCCGAACATCCCGGAAATGTTCGGGTTCGGGATCCGAACCCGATCCGAACTTCGTCCCGAACCCGAACCCCATTGAAGTCAATGGGGACCCGAACTTTTCGGCACTAAAAAGGCTGTAAAACAGCCCAGGAAAGAGCTAGAGGGCTGCAAAAGGCAGCAACATGTAGGTAAATCCCCTGCAAACAAATGTGGATAGGGAAATGAATTAAAATAAAAATTAAATAAATAAAAATTAACCAAAATCAATTGGAGAGAGGTTCCATAGCAGAGAATCTGGCTTCCCGTCACCCACCACTGGAACAGTCCATTCTCAGATATTTAGGCCCCGGCACCCAGGCAGAGGAGAGAGGTCCCGTAACAGAGAATCTGTCTTCATGTCAGCAGAGAATTAGTCTGCATGTCATAGCAGAGAATGAGGCTTCACGTCAGCCACCACTGCAACAGTCCATTGGCATATATTTAGGCCCAGCACCCAGGCAGAGGAGGGAGGTCCCGTAACAGAGAATCTGTCTTCATGTCAGCAGAGAATTAGTCTGCATGTCATAGCAGAGAATGAGGCTTCACGTCAGCCACCACTGCAACAGTCCATTGGCATATATTTAGGCCCAGCACACACACAGGCAGAGGAGAGAGGTCCCGTAACAGAGAATCTGGCTTCATGTCAGCAGAGAATCAGTCTGCATGTCATAGCAGAGAATGAGGCTTCACGTCAGCCACCACTGCAACAGTCCATTGGCATATATTTAGGCCCAGCACACACACAGGCAGAGGAGAGAGGTCCCGTAACAGAGAATCTGGCTTCATGTCAGCAGAGAATCAGTCTGCATGTCATAGCAGAGAATGAGGCTTCACGTCAGCCACCACTGCAACAGTCCATTGGCATATATTTAGGCCCAGCACCCAGGCAGAGGAGGGAGGTCCCGTAACAGAGAATCTGTCTTCATGTCAGCAGAGAATTAGTCTGCATGTCATAGCAGAGAATGAGGCTTCACGTCAGCCACCACTGCAACAGTCCATTGGCATATATTTAGGCCCAGCACACACACAGGCAGAGGAGAGAGGTCCCGTAACAGAGAATCTGGCTTCATGTCAGCAGAGAATCAGTCTGCATGTCATAGCAGAGAATGAGGCTTCACGTCAGCCACCACTGCAACAGTCCATTGGCATATATTTAGGCCCAGCACACACACAGGCAGAGGAGAGAGGTCCCGTAACAGAGAATCTGGCTTCATGTCAGCAGAGAATCAGTCTGCATGTCATAGCAGAGAATGAGGCTTCACGTCAGCCACCACTGCAACAGTCCATTGGCATATATTTAGGCCCAGCACCCAGGCAGAGGAGGGAGGTCCCGTAACAGAGAATCTGTCTTCATGTCAGCAGAGAATTAGTCTGCATGTCATAGCAGAGAATGAGGCTTCACGTCAGCCACCACTGCAACAGTCCATTGGCATATATTTAGGCCCAGCACCCAGGCAGAGGAGGGAGGTCCCGTAACAGAGAATCTGTCTTCATGTCAGCAGAGAATTAGTCTGCATGTCATAGCAGAGAATGAGGCTTCACGTCAGCCACCACTGGAACAGTCCATTCTCAGATATTTAGGCCCCGGCACCCAGGCAGAGGAGAGAGGTCCCGTAACAGAGAATCTGTCTTCATGTCAGCAGAGAATTAGTCTGCATGTCATAGCAGAGAATGAGGCTTCACGTCAGCCACCACTGCAACAGTCCATTGGCATATATTTAGGCCCAGCACCCAGGCAGAGGAGAGAGGTCCCGTAACAGACAATCTGGCTTCATGTCAGCAGAGAATCAGTCTTCATATCATAGCAGAGAATCAGGCTTCACGTCACCCACCACTGTAAGAGTCAATTTTCATAAATTTAGGCCCAGAACCCAGGCAGAGGAGAAAGGTCCCGTAACAGACAATCTGGCTTCATGTCAGCAGAGAATCAGTCTTCATATCATAGCAGAGAATCAGGCTTCACGTCACCCACCACTGTAAGAGTCAATTTTCATAAATTTAGGCCCAGAACCCAGGCAGAGGAGAAAGGTCCCGTAACAGACAATCTGGCTTCATGTCAGCAGAGAATCAGTCTTCATATCATAGCAGAGAATCAGGCTTCACGTCACCCACCACTGTAAGAGTCAATTTTCATAAATTTAGGCCCAGAACCCAGGCAGAGGAGAAAGGTCCCGTAACAGACAATCTGGCTTCATGTCAGCAGAGAATCAGTCTTCATATCATAGCAGAGAATCAGGCTTCACGTCACCCACCACTGTAAGAGTCAATTTTCATAAATTTAGGCCCAGAACCCAGGTAGAGGAGAAAGGTCCCGTAACAGACAATCTGGCTTCATGACAGCAGAGAATCAGTCTGCATGTCATAGCAGAGAATCAGGCTTCACGTCAGCCACCACTGCAACAGTCCATTGTCATAAATTTAGGCCCAGCACCCAGGCAGAGGAGAGAGGTCCCGTAACAGACAATCTGGCTTCATGTCAGCAGAGAATCAGTCTTCATATCATAGCAGAGAATCAGGCTTCACGTCACCCACCACTGTAAGAGTCAATTTTCATAAATTTAGGCCCAGAACCCAGGCAGAGGAGAAAGGTCCCGTAACAGACAATCTGGCTTCATGTCAGCAGAGAATCAGTCTTCATATCATAGCAGAGAATCAGGCTTCACGTCACCCACCACTGTAAGAGTCAATTTTCATAAATTTAGGCCCAGAACCCAGGCAGAGGAGAAAGGTCCCGTAACAGACAATCTGGCTTCATGTCAGCAGAGAATCAGTCTTCATATCATAGCAGAGAATCAGGCTTCACGTCACCCACCACTGTAAGAGTCAATTTTCATAAATTTAGGCCCAGAACCCAGGTAGAGGAGAAAGGTCCCGTAACAGACAATCTGGCTTCATGACAGCAGAGAATCAGTCTGCATGTCATAGCAGAGAATCAGGCTTCACGTCAGCCACCACTGCAACAGTCCATTGTCATAAATTTAGGCCCAGCACCCAGGCAGAGGAGAGAGGTCCCGTAACAGACAATCTGGCTTCATGTCAGCAGAGAATTAGTCTGCATGTCATAGCAGAGAATCAGGCTTCATGTCAGCCACCACTGCAACAGTCCATTGGCATATATTTAGGCCTAGCACACAGGCAGAGGAGAGGTTCATTCAACTTTGGGTAGCATCGCAATATAATGGTAAAATGAAAATAAAAATAGGATTGAATGAGGAAGTGCCCTGGAGTCCAATAATATATGGTTATGGGGAGGTAGTTAATGTCTAATCTGGACAAGGGACGGACAGGTCCTGTGGGATCCATGCCTGGTTCATTTTTATGAACGTCAGCTTGTCCACATTGGCTGTAGACAGGCGGCTGCGTTTGTCTGTAATGACGCCCCCTGCCGTGCTGAATACACGTTCAGACAAAACGCTGGCTGCCGGGCAGGCCAGCACCTCCAAGGCATAAAAGGCTAGCTCTGGCCACGTGGACAATTTAGAGACCCAGAAGTTGAATGGGGCCGAACCATCAGTCAGTACGTGGAGGGGTGTGCACACGTACTGTTCCACCATGTTAGTAAAATGTTGCCTCCTGCTAACACGTTGCGTATCAGGTGGTGGTGCAGTTAGCTGTGGCGTGTTGACAAAAGTTTTCCACATCTCTGCCATGCTAACCCTGCCCTCAGAGGAGCTGGCCGTGACACAGCTGCCTTGGCGACCTCTTGCTCCTCCTCTGCCTTGGCCTTGGGCTTCCACTTGTTCCCCTGTGACATTTGGGAATGCTCTCAGTAGCGCGTCTACCAACGTGCGCTTGTACTCGCGCATCTTCCTATCACGCTCCAGTGCAGGAAGTAAGGTGGGCACATTGTCTTTGTAGCGTGGATCCAGCAGGGTGGCAACCCAGTAGTCCGCACAGGTTAAAATGTGGGCAACTCTGCTGTCGTTGCGCAGGCACTGCAGCATGTAGTCGCTCATGTGTGCCAGGCTGCCCAGGGGTAAGGACAAGCTGTCCTCTGTGGGAGGCGTATCGTCATCGTCCTGCCTTTCCCCCCAGCCACGCACCAGTGATGGACCCGAGCTGCGTTGGGTGCCACCCCGCTGTGACCATGCTTCATCCTCATCCTCCTCCACCTCCTCCTCATCCTCGTCCTCCTCGTCCTCCAGTAGTGGGCCCTGGCTGGCCACATTTGTACCTGGCCTCTGCTGTTGCAAAAAACCTCCCTCTGAGTCACTTCGAAGAGACTGGCCTGAAAGTGCTAAAAATGACCCCTCTTCCTCATCCTCCTCCTCCTCCTCCTGGGCCACCTCCTGTTCCATCATCGCCCTAAGTGTTTTCTCAAGGAGACATAGAAGTGGTATTGTAACGCTGATAACGGTGTCATCGCCACTGGCCATGTTGGTGGAGTACTCGAAACAGCGCAACAGGGCACACAGGTCTCGCATGGAGGCCCAGTCATTGGTGGTGAAGTGGTGCTGTTCTGTAGTGCGACTGACCCGTGCGTGCTGCAGCTGAAACTCCACTATGGCCTGCTGCTGCTCGCACAGTCTGTCCAGCATGTGCAAGGTGGAGTTCCACCTGGTGGGCACGTCGCATATGAGGCGGTGAGCGGGAAGGCCGAAGTTACGCTGTAGCGCAGACAGGCGAGCAGCAGCAGGATGTGAACGCCGGAAGCGCGAACAGACGGCCCGCACTTTATGCAGCAGCTCTGACATGTCGGGGTAGTTGTGAATGAACTTCTGCACCACCAAATTCAGCACATGCGCCAAGCAAGGGATGTGCGTCAAATTGGCTAGTCCCAGAGCTGCAACGAGATTTCGCCCATTATCACACACCACCAGGCCGGGCTTGAGGCTCACCGGCAGCAACCACTCGTCGGTCTGTTGTTCTATACCCCGCCACAACTCCTGTGCGGTGTGGGGCCTGTCCCCCAAACATATGAGTTTCAGAATGGCCTGCTGACGTTTACCCCGGGCTGTGCTGAAGTTGGTGGTGAAGGTGTGTGGCTGACTGGATGAGCAGGTGGAAGAAGAGGAGGAGGAAGCCGAGAAGGAGGAGGTGGCAACAGGAGGCAAAGAATGTTGCCCTGCGATCCTTGGCGGCGGAAGGACGTGCGCCAAACAGCTCTCCGCCTGGGGCCCAGCTGCCACTACATTTACCCAGTGTGCAGTTAGGGAGATATAGCGTCCCTGGCCGTGCTTACTGGTCCACGTATCTGTGGTTAGGTGGACCTTGCTACAGATGGCGTTGCGCAGTGCACACTTGATTTTATCGGATACTTGGTTGTGCAGGGAAGGCACGGCTCTCTTGGAGAAGTAGTGCCGGCTGGGAACAACATACTGTGGGACAGCAAGCGACATGAGCTGTTTGAAGCTGTCTGTGTCCACCAGCCTAAATGACAGCATTTCATAGGCCAGTAGTTTAGAAATGCTGGCATTCAGGGCCAGGGATCGAGGGTGGCTAGGTGGGAATTTACGCTTTCTATCAAATGTTTGTGAGATGGAGAGCTGAACGCTGGCGTGTGACATGGTTGAGACGCTTGGTGACGGAGGTGGTGGTGGTGGTGTTGGTGGTACATCCCCTGTTTGCTGGGCGGCAGGTGCCAACGTTCCTCCAGAGGCGGAGGAAGAGGCCGAGGCGGCAGCAGCAGAATAGGCCGAGGCGGCAGCAGCAGAAGAGGTAGCAGGGGGAGCCTGAGTGACTTCCTTGGTTTTAAGGTGTTTACTCCACTGCAGTTCATGCTTTGCATGCAGGTGCCTGGTCATGCAGGTTGTGCTCAGGTTCAGAACGTTAATGCCTCGCTTCAGGCTCTGATGGCACAGCGTGCAAACCACTCGGGTCTTGTCGTCAGCACATTGTTTGAAGAAGTGCCATGCCAGGGAACTCCTTGAAGCTGCCTTTGGGGTGCTCGGTCCCAGATGGCGGCGGTCAGTAGCAGGCGGAGTCTCTTGGCGGCGGGTGTTCTGCTTTTGCCCACTGCTCCCTCTTTTGCTACGCTGTTGGCTCGGTCTCACCACTGCCTCTTCCTCCGAACTGTGAAAGTCAGTGGCACGACCTTCATTCCATGTGGGGTCTAGGACCTCATCGTCCCCTGCATCGTCTTCCACCCAGTCTTGATCCCTGACCTCCTGTTCAGTCTGCACACTGCAGAAAGACGCAGCAGTTGGCACCTGTGTTTCGTCATCATCAGAGACATGCTGAGGTGGTATTCCCATGTCCTCATCATCAGGAAACATAAGTGGTTGTGCGTCAGTGCATTCTATGTCTTTCACCGCTGGGGAAGGGCTAGGTGGATGCCCTTGGGAAACCCTGCCAGCGGAGTCTTCAAACAGCATAAGAGACTGCTGCATAACTTGAGGCTGAGACAGTTTCCCTGGTATGCATGGGGGTGATGTGACAGACTGATGGGGTTGGTTTTCAGGCGCCATCTGTGCGCTTTCTGCAGAAGACTGGGTGGGAGATAATGTGAACGTGCTGGATCCACTGTCGGCCACCCAATTGACTAATGCCTGTACCTGCTCAGGCCTTACCATCCTTAGAACGGCATTGGGCCCCACCATATATCGCTGTAAATTCTGGCGGCTACTGGGACCTGAAGTAGTTGGTACACTAGGACGTGTGGATGTGGCAGAACGGCCACGTCCTCTCCCAGCACCAGAGGGTCCACTAACACCACCACGACCATGTCCACGTCCGCGTCCCTTACTAGATGTTTTTCTCATTGTTATGGTTCACCACAACAACAAATATATTATTTGGCCCAATGTATTGTATTCAAATTCAGCGGGATATAAATTTGAGGCCTAGTATTTAGGCGCTGGGTGACCGGTATGGATTTAGTGACAGAATTAGACTTGGAAATGCACAGAAGCGTGTGTGTGTGAAGTTATTCTGAATGACCCAATGTGCACCTTGAATATTATATACCCTTTTAGGGATAGATTTCAAATAGCTCTGATATAGCAGAAACCACTAAATTATGAAATTGCTAAATTGGGAATTGTACTTCAACCCAGAACAAAAAATGTGCTTTGACGGACACTAAATATCTTGCCCAGCAACAACAGTACAACGGTGGGTAACGAGAGATTTAGAGGGAATTAAATTTGAGGCCTAGTATTTAGGCGCTGGGTCACCGGTATGGATTTAGTGACAGAATTAGACTTGGAAATACACAGTAGCGGGTGTGTGTGAAGTTATTCTGAATGACCCTATGTGCACCTTCAATATTATATACCCTTTTAGGGATAGATTTCAAATAGCTCTGATATAGCAGAAACCACTAAATTATGAAATTGCTAAATTGGGAATTGTACTTCAACCCAGAACAAAAAATGTGCTTTGACGGACACTAAATATCTTGCCCAGCAACAACAGTACAGCGGTGGGTAACGAGAGATTTAGAGGGAATTAAATTTGAGGCCTAGTATTTAGGCGCTGGGTCACCGGTATGGATTTAGTGACAGAATTAGACTTGGAAATGCACAGAAGCGTGTGTGTGAAGTTATTCTGAATGACCCAATGTGCACCTTCAATATTATATACCCTTTTTGGGATAGATTTCAAATAGCTCTGATATAGCAGGAACCACTAAATTATGAAATTGCTAAATTGGGAATTGTACTTCAACCCAGAACAAAAAATGTGCTTTGACGGGCACTAAATAACTTTCCCAGCTACAACAGGACAACGGTAACGAGAGATTTAGAGGGATTTAAATTTGAGGCCTAGTATTTAGGCGCTGGGTGACAGGTATGGGTTTAGTGACAGAATTAGACTTGGAAATACACAGTAGCGGGTGTGTGTGAAGTTATTCTGAATGACCCTATGTGCACCTTCAATATTATATACCCTTTTAGGGATAGATTTCAAATAGCTCTGATATAGCAGAAACCACTAAATTATGAAATTGCTAAATTGGGAATTGTACTTCAACCCAGAACAAAAAATGTGCTTTGACGGACACTAAATATCTTGCCCAGCAACAACAGTACAGCGGTGGGTAACGAGAGATTTAGAGGGAATTAAATTTGAGGCCTAGTATTTAGGCGCTGGGTCACCGGTATGGATTTAGTGACAGAATTAGACTTGGAAATACACAGTAGCGGGTGTGTGTGAAGTTATTCTGAATGACCCTATGTGCACCTTCAATATTATATACCCTTTTTGGGATAGATTTCAAATAGCTCTGATATAGCAGGAACCACTAAATTATGAAATTGCTAAATTGGGAATTGTACTTCAACCCAGAACAAAAAATGTGCTTTGACGGGCACTAAATAACTTTCCCAGCTACAACAGGACAACGGTAACGAGAGATTTAGAGGGATTTAAATTTGAGGCCTAGTATTTAGGCGCTGGGTGACAGGTATGGGTTTAGTGACAGAATTAGACTTGGAAATACACAGTAGCGGGTGTGTGTGAAGTTATTCTGAATGACCCTATGTGCACCTTCAATATTATATACCCTTTTTGGGATAGATTTCAAATAGCTCTGATATAGCAGAAACCACTAAATTATGAAATTGCTAAATTGGGAATTGTACTTCAACCCAGAACAAAAAATGTGCTTTGACGGACACTAAATATCTTGCCCAGCAACAACAGTACACCGGTGGGTAACGAGAGATTTAGAGGGAATTAAATTTGAGGCCTAGTATTTAGGCGCTGGGTCACCGGTATGGATTTAGTGACAGAATTAGACTTGGAAATACACAGTAGCGGGTGTGTGTGAAGTTATTCTGAATGACCCTATGTGCACCTTCAATATTATATACCCTTTTTGGGATAGATTTCAAATAGCTCTGATATAGCAGGAACCACTAAATTATGAAATTGCTAAATTGGGAATTGTACTTCAACCCAGAACAAAAAATGTGCTTTGACGGGCACTAAATAACTTTCCCAGCTACAACAGGACAACGGTAACGAGAGATTTAGAGGGATTTAAATTTGAGGCCTAGTATTTAGGCGCTGGGTGACAGGTATGGGTTTAGTGACAGAATTAGACTTGGAAATACACAGTAGCGGGTGTGTGTGAAGTTATTCTGAATGACCCTATGTGCACCTTCAATATTATATACCCTTTTTGGGATAGATTTCAAATAGCTCTGATATAGCAGAAACCACTAAATTATGAAATTGCTAAATTGGGAATTGTACTTCAACCCAGAACAAAAAATGTGCTTTGACGGACACTAAATATCTTGCCCAGCAACAACAGTACAGCGGTGGGTAACGAGAGATTTAGAGGGAATTAAATTTGAGGCCTAGTATTTAGGCGCTGGGTCACCGGTATGGATTTAGTGACAGAATTAGACTTGGAAATACACAGTAGCGGGTGTGTGTGAAGTTACTCTGAATGACCCTATGTGCACCTTCAATATTATATACCCTTTTTGGGATAGATTTCAAAGAGCTCTGATATAGCAGGAACCACTAAATTATGAAATTGCTAAATTGGGAATTGTATTTCAACCCAGAACAAGAAATGTGCTTGAACGGACACTAAATAACTCGCCCAGCTACAGCACTAGGGACAGATTTAGCTGGATATAAATTTGAGGCCTAGTATTTAGGCGCTGGGTGACCGGTATGGATTTAGTGACAGAATTAGACTGGGATATGGCCAAAAAATGAACAGACTATTGCTGGTTAAATGCACTTGGTGTGACAGCTTCACCCTGATGTAGGCTTTAGCCAAAAAACAACCACACCATTGAGGGTTAAATGCACTTGGTGACAGGCGCAGCTTGCCCCTGATTTTGTATATGGCCAAAAAATGAACAGACTATTGCTGGTTAAATGCACTTGGTGTGACAGCTTCACCCTGATGTAGGCTTTAGCCAAAAAACAACCACACCATTGAGGGTTAAATGCACTTGGTGACAGGCGCAGCTTGCCCCTGATTTTGTATATGGCCAAAAAATGAACAGACTATTGCTGGTTAAATGCACTTGGTGTGACAGCTTCACCCTGATGTAGGCTTTAGCCAAAAAACAACCACACCATTGAGGGTTAAATGCACTTGGTGACAGGCGCAGCTTGCCCCTGATTTTGTATATGGCCAAAAAATGAACAGACTATTGCTGGTTAAATGCACTTGGTGTCACAGCTTCACCCTGATGTAGGCTTTAGCCAAAAAACAACCACACCATTGAGGGTTAAATGCACTTGGTCGCAGCTTGTGCTGGCGCACCACAAGACACAAAATGGCCGCCGATCACCCCAGAAAAATGAGACTGACAAACGGTCTGTGCAGCCTAAAAACAGTGAGCAATTGAGGATCAGCAGCTCAATGATCCACAGCTGCAGATCGATCAGTTAATCAAGTCCTTTGGAGGAGTTAATCTGCCTAATCTCGCCCTACTGTCGCAGCCGCAACCTCTCCCTACGCTAATCAGAGCAGAGTGACGGGCGGCGCTATGTGACTCCAGCTTAAATAGAGGCTGGGTCACATGGTGCTCTGGCCAATCACAGCCATGCCAATAGTAGGCATGGCTGTGATGGCCTCTTGGGGAAAGTAGTATGACGCTTGTTGATTGGCTGCTTTGCAGCCTTTCAAAAAGCGCCAAGAAAGCGTCACAAAAGCGCGAAGAAAGCGACGAACACCGAACCCGAACCCGGACTTTTACGAAAATGTCCGGGTTCGGGTCCGTGTCACGGACACCCCAAAATTCGGTACGAACCCGAACTATACAGTTCGAGTTCGCTCATCCCTACTTATAATATACATGCAGTTTAACAAAGTGATCCTTATTTTGACTCTAGGTAGTCTGTACAATCTTGATGGACGCTATTATTTATTTTATCATCAAATATTAGAATATATAGGAAAAGCTGTCTGAAAAAGCCCATGTGTCATAGGCTGTTCAGCCATTAAAATGGACTAAAAAACGGTTCTTTATCTATTTGTTGATTCCAGCTTTTAAGCTTTGGCGAGCTGTGATTTGTATGTTTATTTTCTGTTGTTATAATCCACAGCTCCAGTCTTGCCAGCATGTAAACGCGCATTTATAAAAGAATTTAATTATTTAGTGTTTATGTGGGTATAACTGGTGTGTGACCAAACAAGAAAAGGCAAACACACAGAGATCACTGAAATCATTGAAATCTCTTTTTACATGGCTATGTAATTTGCATTCTGTTCAAACATTTGTGAAGTCTTGATATACTGGAAAATGTCTGAAGATGTGGCCTACCCTCAGGCCTGGATATATTTGCTATAGAAAGTTTCTTCATAACGGTATGACATAACTTATTAAATATTTTAGGATGGGTTCACATCACGTTTTGAACGGATCTGCAAAAAATATGGATGACGTCCATGTGACAACCGTGTTGCATCCGTTTTTTTGCAGATCCATTGTAACAATGCCTATTTTTGTCTGTAAAACAGACAAAAATAGGACATGTTCTTTTTTTTTTTGCGGGACTATGGATTGGACATAAGGATGCTGACATCACACGTAGTGTTGTCCGCATTTTTTGCAGAAGCATTAAAATGAATGATTTCACATCCAATCCGGATCGCATGCGTACCTAAAATACAGTGGTGTGAATGGGGCCTTAGACTGATCAACCATATATCAAATCTTTCTTTTTAAGAATTAGAACATTAATATGCCAGATGAACCTGCCGATCAGGGACATAGTTTACCCGTAGGGGACCCGCGCTGTACATGTACGTGACTTAAGGACCGGCGTCGTACATGTACGGCGCTGTGATCGGACGTGTGCAGTAGATGCGCCCACACGAACTGCAGCAGGGGTTCGGCAGTCACTGATAGCAGGATCCCTGCTGCATGCGCCGTCATTGGTGAAATCACCATTGCTGGCGCATTAACCCTTGATGTGCTGCGTTCAGAGCTAACTACGGCACCTGCAATGTCCTTGCGGGTATCGGAGCTTCCATCAGGTCCCTGTGCTGCTGTGACCAGGACCCAATTAGGCATCGTGTCTGCCTTCCGGGAGAGCCTGTGAGATCCAGCCTTCTGCATCTCATAGGCAAACAGGCTGTAAGTGTATTACAGTCTGTAATACACTTATAGCCAATGCATCACAATAAAGAAGTATTGTGATGCATTGTAAAGGGGATCAGACCCCCAAAAGTTGAAGTACCAGAGAGGGACAAAAAAATAAAGTGTAAAAAAAAAAAAAACGGTGTCAAAAAAGCCATTTTTTTTGTCACATTACATCACAAAAAGTGTAATAGCAAGCGATCAAAAAATCATATGCACCCCGAAATAGTGCCAATCAAACCGTCTTCTCATGCCGCAAAACTGATACCCTACCTAAGACAATCGCCCAAAAACTGAAAAAACTATGGCTCTCAGTCTGAGACACTAAAACATCATTTTTATTGTTTAAGAATTATCATTGTGTAAAACTTACATAAATAAAAAAAAGTAGACATATTAGGTATTGCCGCGTCCCTAAGAACCTGCTCTATAAAAATATCACATGACCTAACCCCTCAGATAAACACCGTAAAAAATAAAAACGGTGTCACAAAAAGTGGACGGTAATAGCAAGCTATCAAAAAGTCATATGCCCCCCAAAAAAATGCCAATCAAACCATCATCTCATCCTGCAAAAATTATACTCTGCATAATACAATCTCCCAAAAACTGAAAAACTATGGCTCTCAGAATGTGGAGACGCTAAAACATGTTTTTTTTGTTTCAAAAATGATATTATTGTGTAAAACTTACATAAATAAAAAAAGTTTACATATTAGGTATTGCCGCGTCCGAAAGAACCTCCTCTATTAATATATCACATGACCTAACCCCTCAGGTGAACACCGTAAAAACAATAAAATAAAAACGGTGTCAAAAAAGCAATTTCTTGTCACCTTACATCACAAAAGGTTTACTAGACTAAAACATGATTATTTTTTTTGTTTCAAAAATGATATCATTGTGTAAAACTTACATAAATAAAAAAATATTAGGTATCGCCGCGTCTGTAAGAACCTTCTCAATTAAAATATCACATGACCTAAACCCTCAGGTAAACACCGTAAAAAATAAATTAAATAAAATAAAAAACGGTTTCAAAAAAGCTAATTTTTTGTCACCTTACATCACAAAAAGTGTAATAGCAAGCGATCAAAAAATCATATGCACTCCAAAATAGTGCCAATCAAACTGCTATCTCATCCCGCAAAAATGATACCCTACCTAAGACAATCACCCAAAAACTGAAAAAAACTATGGCTCTCAGACCATGAAGAGACTAAAACATAATTTTTTTGTTTAAAAAATGATATCATTGTGTAAAACTTGAATAAATAAATAAAAAGTAGACATATTAGGTATCGCCGTGTCTGTAAGTACCTGCTCTATACAAAAATCACATGACCTAACCCCTCAGGTGAATACCGTAAAAAAATAAAATTAAAATAAAAACGGTATCAAAAAAGCCATATACACCCTACACAAGACAGTCGCCCAAAAAATAAAAAATAAACTACAGCTTTCAGAATATGGAGACACTAAAAAAATCTATATATAGTCATATTTGGTATTGTTGCGTCCATAACAACCTGCTCGATAAAAATACCACATGGTCTAACCTGTCAGATGAACATTGTAAATAACAAATAAAAACTGTTCCAAAACAGCTATTTTTTGTTATCTTGCCTCACAAAAAGTGCAATATAGAGAAACCAAAAATCATATGTACTCTAAAATAGTACCAACAAAACTGACACCTTATTACTTTGTTTCCAAAATAGGGTACATTTTTGGGAGTTTCTACTCTAGGGGTGCATCGGGGGGGCTTCAAATGGGACATTGGGTCAAAAAAACAGTCCAGCAAAATCTGCCTCCCAAAAACCATATGGCATTCCATTCCTTCTGCGCAATGCCGTGTGCGCATACAGCAGTTTACGCCCACATATGTTGAGTTTTGTTTGGCTGCTAACCCATGCTTTGTTAGTGGAAAAAATGGATTAAAATTGAAAATCTGCCAAAAAACTGAAATTCTGAAATTTCATCTCTAATTTCCAAAAATTCTTGTGGAACACCTAAAGGGTTAACAAAGTTTGTAAAATCAGTTTTGTATACCGTGGGCGGTGTAGTTTCTAAAATGGGTTTACTTTTTTTGGAGTTTCTACTCTAGGGGTGCATCAGTGGTCTTCAAATGTGACATGGCAGCTTAAAATTATCCCATTGAGCATTTATTGGAAGTATTTGAAAAAATGTGGCGCCCTCTCTAATTTTAAGGTGAATTGCACTAAGTCTGAAACTATGAATGTCTCAGCACACCCCTCGGTGATTACTAAATTACAGGGACTTACTCCTTTTAAGTGGCAGTCGTCCTCCCTTACCTACCTAGGGATTAAAATCCCAAAAGACTCTATAGATTACAAAATCAACTTCCCTCCTTTGGTAACTAAAATTCAAAGCCAGCTTGCGTCCCTAGCAGTCCCATATACAGACGTGGACAAAATTGTTGGTACCCTTTGGTCAATGAAAGAAAAAGTCACAATGGTCACAGAAATAACTTTAATCTGACAAAAGTAATAATAAATTAAAATTCTATAAATGTTAACCAATGAAAGTCAGACATTGTTTTTCAACCATGCTTCAACAGAATTATGTAAAAAAATAAACTCATGAAACAGGCATGGACAAAAATGATGGTACCCCTAGAAAACACAGAACATAATGTGACCAAAGGGACATGTTAATTCAAGGTGTGTCCACTAATTAGCATCACAGGTGTCTACAACCTTGTAATCAGCCATTGGGCCTATATATATGGCTCCAGGTAATCACTGTGTTGTTTGGTGATATGGTGTGTACCACACTCGACATGGACCAGAGGAAGCAAAGGAAAGAGCTGTCTCAAGAGATCAGAAAGAAAATTATAGACAAGCATGTTAAAGGTAAAGGCTATAAGACCATCTCCAAGCAACTAGATGTTCCTGTGAGTACAGTTGCACATATTATTCATAAGTTTAAGATCCATGGGACTGTAGCCAACCTCCCTGGACGTGGCCGCAGGAGGAAAATTGATGACAAATCTAAGAGACGGATAATCCGAATGGTAACAAAAGAGCCTAGAAAGACTTCTAAAGAGATTCAAGGTGAACTTCATGCTCAAGGAACATCAGTGTCAGATCGCACCATCCGTCGTTGTTTGAGCCAAAGTGGACTACATGGGAGACGACCAAGGAGGACACCATTGTTGAAAACGAATCATAAAAAAGCAAGACTGGAATATGCCAAACTACATGTTGACAAGCCACAAAGCTTCTGGGAGAATGTCCTGTGGACAGATGAGACAAAAATCGAAGTTTTTGCCAAGGCACATCAGCTGTATGTTCACAGACGAAAAAATGAAGCATATCAAGAAAAGAACACTGTCCCTACTGTGAAACATGGAGGAGGCTCTGTTATGTTCTGGGGCTGCTTTGCTGCGTCTGGCACAGGGTGTCTTGAATCTGTGCAGGGTACAATGAAATCTCAAGACTATCAAGGAATTCTAGAGAGAAATGTACTAGCCAGTGTCAGAAAGCTTGGTCTCAGTCGCAGGTCATGGGTCTTGCAACAGGACAATGACCCAAAACACACCGCTAAAAACACCCAAGAATGGCTAAGAGGAAAAAATTGGACTATTCTAAAGTGGCCTTCTATGAGCCCTGACCTCAATCCTATTGAGCATCTTTGGAAGGAGCTGAAACATGCAGTCTGGAAAAGGCACCCTTCAAACCGGACACAACTGGAGCAGTTTGCTCATGAGGAGTGGGCCAAAATACCTGCTGAGAGGTGCAGATGTCTCATTGACAGTTACAGGAAGCGTTTGATTGCAGTGATTGCCTCAAAAGGTTGCGCAACAAAATATTAAGTTAGGGGTACCATCATTTTTGTCCATGCCTGTTTCATGAGTTTATTTTTTTACATAATTCTGTTGAAGCATGGTTGAAAAACAATGTCTGACTTTCATTGGTTAACATTTATAGAATTTTAATTTATTATTACTTTTGTCAGATTAAAGTTATTTCTGTGACCATTGTGACTTTTTCTTTCATTGACCAAAGGGTACCAACAATTTTGTCCACGTCTGTATCTCATGGATTGGCCCAAAAAATCTACTCAAGTCCTTTATTATGCCACAACTATTATATGTTTTACAAATGCTACCAATTTTTGTCCCCAAAAGCTTTTTTCAGCTAATCAAAACTGCCTTATCAAAATTCCTATGGAATAAGCGGAGAGCGAGACTACCCTACGCTAGGTTGGCCATGAGGAAGGAGCACGGAGGCTTTGGGCTTCCAGACCCACCCATGTATTATAAAGCAATACTTATGAAGAGATGGCTCCAGCTTAACTCTAGGAGTAGGCAAATCCTTGGTGTTGATCTGGAATTTCTCTCTTTGACTCCTCCCCAATTAGCAGGACTTTGGGGACTGAAGAAAAATGTTTCCTTCATAGCTAACCCATTACTTCAGGCCATAGTGGTGATGATGCGTTCAGTAGCAGAGGACAGGGACATCCTGGGCTCACCTTCGCCGTTAATGCCTGCTTCATTGATCCCTTTCTTGTTGAGGCCCCAGGCTACAAATGTTCCTCAGGTTTGGAATAAATTTAGGGACCAGACGTGGGCTACCTTCAACACTAATATTGTATGCAAAGGTGGGATTCCCCAACCTCCAGACATTGATACTGTAACCTCTAACTTTCTTGAAAAAGCAGAATTATTGGTGACCTGTAAGACCCTCTATACTAATAAAAACTCAATAGGAGATCACATGGTTTGAAAAATTGCTAGCTAGGACGGAATTACCTAAGAAGCTTATTTCTATCCTATATAACTCACTTCTAACAGGGCAAAATAAAAGTACGCCTGCCTATATCGCTAAATGGTCAAAAGAACTAGGTAAATCTTTCACAGAAAGAGATATACTGAGAGCACACTTATGTTCCCATGGCTTTTCACGGTGTGTCAGAATACAGGAACATTCCTACAACGTATTAACACATTGGTACAAAACTCCACAACAATTATAAGCAATAGGTCTGAATGAGTCAGGAGCTTGCTGGCGCTGTGGGGAAAACCCAGGTACATTGAGACATATTTTCTGGTTCTGTCCTAAAATTGTTGAATTCTGGCATAAGGTAGCTTTAGAAACTTACCGTATCACTGGCAGACGTATATTGCTGTCTCCGGAATCCGTTTTGCTATGGCTCCCTAATGATACATGGTGCCCGAACAAAAAGGATCTCGCGACACAACTAATACAGGCAGCTAAGTTGCTTATCCCCCTCAAATGGCTGGACACTAGATCCCCGACACTAGAGATGTGGATTGATAAAGTAGACCAAGTGTACAGACTCGAGGAACTAGTGAGCTGGGAACTGCGGCAACATCAGGGATTTGTAAAGTTTTGGGATCCCTGGAGAAAATATAGGGGCCAAGGTTCTCAAGCTTAAAAGTGCATTTTCATATATACACCCTTACTACATGCTGATTTACTGTCGCATATAGACATTAAAAATAGGAGTCTTTCGTTTTCTCAGGTAAAATCAATAAACCCTATGGGTAGAATTCTCTACAACCCTTCCTCTCTCCCCTCCCCCCTTTTCCCTGGCTTTCCCCCCTCAACATCTTCGCCTCCTTTCCTTTCTTTTCCTGCGGTACATGTTCTTCGTATGTTCTTTATTCTCATTACTATCAGTACATTCTTGTAAAAATATGTACTGTGATGCTGATAACAGTTGCCATAGTTAAATACTCATTTGTATTAGCTAACATACCTGCTTTAAGTATGTAATCCGACTGTAAACAGATTGTCATTGGCTATTGTCCATACAGGACTGTATTAATCGTCCTTTCACTTTCAATAAAAATAAATTTGAAAGAAAATTGTCCCATTGAAATCTGCTTTCCAAAAACCATATGGTGTTCCTTTCCTTCTGCGCAGTACCGTGTGCCTGTACAGCAGTTTACAACCACATATGGGGTGTTTCTGTAAACTACAGAATCAGGGCAATAAATATTGAGTTTTGTTTGGCTGTTAACCCTTCCTTTGTTAGTGTAAAAAGATTGATTAAAATGGAAAATCTGCCAAAAAAGTGAAATTCTGAAATTTCATCTCCGTATTCCAATAATTCTTGTGGAATTATTGGGTTAACAAAGTTTTTAAAATCAGTTTTGAATACCTTGAGGGGTGTAGTTTCTAAAATGGGGTCATTTTCTGGGTGGTCTTAACACGTTCAGGACCTTGGACGAGAATGCTCGTCCTAAATTGCAGGTACTTGAGTACTAGGAGAACAATCTAGTCCTGCAGTAAAACTGTCACTGTGAGCAAACACACAGTTGATAAGAACAGAGCTACTTGTAATTCTCCTTCTCTAGTGCTGAGGAGATCAAAGATGTAGATTAGCCTGCCCTTCCTCCTCAGCTGCAGAGGTAACCCCTTCAGTACTCCTCACACATCCATAGCTTTTCCTTAGTGCTATGTTTGGGGAGCTGTGTGACCAGTGAATGTAATTTACAAAATTATCCAAACATGAAGTAGACATATGGGGAATGTAAAGTAAACTATTTTAGGAGTTATTACTATCTGTTTTAAAAGCAGAGAAATAGAAATGTAGAAAATTACAAATTTCTCCCAATTTTTGGTAAATTTGGTATTTTTTTTATAAGTAAAAGTGAAATATTTTAACTCAAATTTACCACTGTCATGAAGTACAATGTGTGACGAGAAAACAATCTCAGAATGGCCTGGATAAGTAAAAACGTTCCAAAGTTATTACTATATAAAAGTGACACATGTCAGATTTGCAAAAAAATGGCCAGGTCCTTAAGATGAAAAATGGCAGGGTCCTTAAGGGGTTAAAGGGTTTCTGTCACCCCCCAAACAGCAATTTCAGTATTGGACTTAATATAATTGCTAATGTACGCAGAGTCCATATATACCCCTCTTACCTCTGGCTGTGTTTTAAATCCTGGCGCACTGAGGAAGGAGTGGGCAAGCGAGCGTCCTTCTCTCAGAGCGCCTGCGCCAAATGAGGACCGATACAGCGCAGACACGGGATTTTATGGGCAGAGAGGGCCAGCGAGAGGAGGAGAGCGCTCACTGGCCCTGTCAATCAAGTGGAGGAGGGGGCGTTTTTTTAGACCGAGATGCGGTGGCTACCAGCAAGTAACCACCCAACTTGCTGGTCGTGAAGAAATCTGCATATCACAAAAGTACTATTTTTAAAGAATTTAAAGCACAGCCAGAGGTAAGAGGGGTATATATGGACTCTGCGTACATTAGCAATTATATTAAGTCCAATACTGAAAATTGCTGTTTGGGGGGTGACAGAAGCCCTTTAAATAGTGGGTTTTGGAAATTTTCAGAAAAATGTCAAGATTTGCTTCTAAACTTCTAAGCCTTCTAACATCCCCAAAAAATAAAATGACATTCACAAAATGATCCAAACATGAAGTGGACATATGGGGAATGTAAAGTAATAACCATTTTGGAGGTATTACTATCTATTATAAAAGTTGAGAAATTGATATTTGGAAATTTGCTAATTTTTCCACATTTTGGGTAATTTTGGTATTTTTTTATCAATAAAAATACATTTTTTAACTCAATTTTACCACTGTCATGAAGTATAATATGTGATGAGAAAACAATCTAAGAATGGCCTGGATAAGTAAAAGTGTTTTAAAGTTATCACCACATAAAGTGACATATGTCAGATTTGCAAAGAATGGCCTGGTCCTTAAGGTGAAAAATGGCAGGGTCCTGAAGGGGTTAAATAAAAGGGCTACAAAAAAAAAAGAAGCTAAATGCAATTGCAAAAAGTGGAGGACATGCACACGTCTCTTCAAATGCAAATCAACCCAAAAAATACAACATCAAAAATTACCTATTTGACAGATATTGTCTTGGTTGTTGCTATTGAAATATTTCATGTAAGATTTTACTATGATCGGTCAGAATCTGCCAGTTTTGGTCAACTTTTATATCATGTGAATGTAAGCAACTGTTTTACTTTTACCTATGTGCATATATTTTTCAGAAAAAAATAAACTGTATATATCCTGTAACTCATGCAGGTTATTATGGCTTAAGGTGAAGACCTGCTTTGTGCTCCCATTAAAATTTAGAGAGAATATGCTGTAGTAAGTTTGTATGTGTTGTCCTGAGCATAGAAAAGAAATTAGACGCCTGAGTAATAGTGAACATGGCACTATCATCAGTGATCTGATTAAGTATTTCACAAGTAGATGACCTCCTGGATTTCAACTTATGATGCAATACACTGTATTATCAGTGTACAATGAGTTGTGTTAGAAACGAAAAACCCTTAAGTGCCAACATACTTGTGGTTCAAAGGCTCTGGTTAAAGGCTAGAAAACAAATATTGCAAATGATTTTTTTTTTCAAATGGCTATAACTGGAGAAGGCCAGAACAGTCCCCCAGACCCAGTGCTCATCCAATGTGGCCTCTGGTCCAAGATAGTCTATTGACTCTTTGCATATTTCCTTGTTTTGCACAATAACTTGCTCACCTCTGGTCTCTTGCAGAGTTAGGTCCCAAGCCCAGAGCTTGTCTTCCTCTGTAACATTACGTCCAATACAATACATTATCTCCTAATACAATATTCTTTGGGTTGATCGCAACTGCTTTGTTTGTAATCAGTGATGGCCAGTTCGCCGTGTTCGCCCGCGAACACATGCGAGCTGCCATCTTAATTTACAAGTCCGGCGATGCACAGGTAAGCCCTTACCTGTGCCTGCGGAGTGAGCCGGTCTGAAACAAATGCGGTCACCGGGAGCAGGCAGTTCCGAGAACAGCCGCCAGGGGCCTTCACCGGGCTGTTCTCGGAACTGCCTGCTCCCGGTGACCGCATTTGTTTCAGACCGGCTAGTGGTGCAGGCACAGGTAAGGGCTTACCTGTGCCTCGCCAGACTTGTGATTTAAGATGGCAGCTCGCATGTGTTCATGGGCGAACACTGCGAACTGGCCATCACTGTTTGTAATACACTTATGAATCTTCTATTTTCTGTCCATCTCTGGATGTCTGGTGACCCTTGTTGTATCCCACCACTGCCTCCAGTTTGTCAGAGGGAGTCACTTGAGGGTCCATCATACAGCAGTCAGACAATCCAGATGGAGCTCAACTCTTTTATTTATAATCCAATACAACAGGGATATCTCCAAGGATGGCCTCAACAACATATCCCTGATCAAGAGATCCTCAAACATGGTCCCAAGATCTGGCCTCAACTCAGATCCTGACCCTTCCAGTACACACAGCAACTACAACTACCACACCTAACTTCTTCACTTTGTATTCTCATTATTCCCTATGCTCATAGGCAGGTAGGGGTTTGAACAGCTACCAGCCCCCAACCATCTAGCATCTCCTGAAGGGTCCATAATTAGAAGATGATGAACAGATGCATGGCAGTCACAGAAAGAGCTGCTCAAACAGGAGACAAACAGATGCCTGGACCCCATGCAGAACAGATGCATGGCAGTCCCAGACAAAGCTGCACACATAAACTAAGCCAAGACAAGGATACAGAACAACTAGGACATAGAGTGGCAAAGCACAAACATAAGACAAGGTAACAGAGCAAGGTAACATCGATACAGGGTGACATTGCTACAATGTGACATTGATACAAGGTGACGTCGATACAGAGTGACATCGATGTTTAACTAGGCGACCACACAGATCAGGGCACATGGCAAACACAAAGATCAGGAGAGTACATCCTGCACACAGCCAAACTGGAGACAGACTGCCCAGGACCACAGCTCACATGAATAAATAGCTGGGAACTGAGAGCAGTTGACCACCTGGTAAAACCAGGTGAACCAAGAACAAACAAGTAACATAGTACATAGAAATCCCAAGAGACAGTTCACACAAATGCATAAAACACTGCAGCCAGCACGCCAAAGACAAACAACCAGCATACACGGAAGACAACTGCAGCCAGAACAAGAGTGCAAGCTGCCAGCCCACACAGCAACAAAGCGTGACAGTGAACCACACCATGCTACAAAACACAGAGAACATTCATATACACAGGACCACCTTCAAACTCCTAAGGCCGCAGCCAACACACATCACAGAAACCAGCATGCATGGGAACCACCTACAGCCAGTACGCAGAGTGCATGCAGCCAGCCTGCATGGCACAAGTTTTGGTGTAGAGAAACCAGCACTCACATTCAAGTGCACGCTGCACGGGAGAGGACGTCAATCCACAGCAATATATATAAAGAATCCCAGCAGTCGTGTCTTAGTGCAAATCAGATGTCTTTTATTCCATAAATGAAAAGACCAGGACCAGGACCAGGTTTCGGCAATGTGCCTTCATCAACAGGTAATCCAAATACAATCTTAACAAACTATATATGCTCTACAGTCACCGCCCACAGGAGCTAAAGTCCATCCCAAAAGGGAATGGCTACAGAGTTACAGGTGTAATCAATTGAATAATGAACAAGCCAGAAAGAGGGGAAAAAAAAGGGAAAAGAGAAAAAAAGGCATCTAGATAAATATTTCATCTTACATTTGTAGATAAAATTCTTGTATAACGTTCAAATTTTCAATACCTGAGAAATAAACAATAAATATATTGTAAATATATAACCAAATTATACTATTACAGATACATGACCTCATATTCCCTATTGAGGCCTCCAGGGTGTAATGTGTCCAATGTATGGATCCAGAAGGCTTCCCTCCGTAGCAACATCTTATTGATGTCACCCCCCCTCCGCGGTCTAATCACCTGCTCTATAACCTGAAATTTCAGTTGAGCAATAGAATGTCTGCACTTTTCAAAGTGGCTTGGTATAGGTAATAGTAAGTTTTTAGTTCTAATAGTCGATTTGTGTTTGTTAATTCTGTCCCTCACTGCCTGCATTGTCTGACCAATGTATAACAGACCACAAGGGCATTTAATCAGATAAATAACATTTGAAGATTCACATGAAAAAAAACCTTTTACTTCAAACGGAATCCCAGTATGTGGATGATAGAATGTGGAGCCCTTTATGATGTGTGAACATTGGAGACAATGCAGGCAGGGGAATGTACCTTTACGTGGTGTTGATAATACACTTTGACGCAATCGATGTTTAGTGCCCCCTATGTCCGCTTTAACTAGCATATCCCTATAACTAGGGTTCTTCCTATTACAAATCAAGGGTAAACTTTTAAATTCTGAGACCTCTGGATAGGCCTTACCTAATAAATGCCAGTGTTTTCTTATAATGTTGTCAATGTATGCATTAAAGGGATGGAATTTATGAACAAATGCTATCCTAGCATCATCCTTTTTCTTATGTTCAACCCTCACTATTGATTGACAAGCACCACTGTTAGATAATACATCTAGGGGGTATCCTCTTTCTCTGAATCTAGTAGTCATTTCCCCCAGCCTCTGATTCTGTAAAAGCGGATCCGTAACAATCCGCCTAACCCCCAGCATTTTACATTATTCGAGTGCACACCCCCTTCTTTAGAAAGGTCTATACCTAAATCTCAATACCAGCGGGTTAGGCGGATTGTTACGGATCCGCTTTTACAGAATCAGAGGCTGGGGGAAATGACTACTAGATTCAGAGAAAGAGGATACCCCCTAGATGTATTATCTAACAGTGGTGCTTGTCAATCAATAGTGAGGGTTGAACATAAGAAAAAGGATGATGCTAGGATAGCATTTGTTCATAAATTCCATCCCTTTAATGCATACATTGACAACATTATAAGAAAACACTGGCATTTATTAGGTAAGGCCTATCCAGAGGTCTCAGAATTTAAAAGTTTACCCTTGATTTATAATAGGAAGAACCCTAGTTATAGGGATATGCTAGTTAAAGCGGACATAGGGGGCACTAAACATCGATTGCGTCAAAGTGTATTATCAACACCACGTAAAGGTACATTCCCCTGCCTGCATTGTCTCCAATGTTCACACATCATAAAGGGCTCCACATTCTATCATCCACATACTGGGATTCCGTTTGAAGTAAAAGGTTTTTTTTCATGTGAATCTTCAAATGTTATTTATCTGATTAAATGCCCTTGTGGTCTGTTATACATTGGTCAGACAATGCAGGCAGTGAGGGACAGAATTAACAAACACAAATCGACTATTAGAACTAAAAACTTACTATTACCTATACCAAGCCACTTTGAAAAGTGCAGACATTCTATTGCTCAACTGAAATTTCAGGTTATAGAGCAGGTGATTAGACCGCGGAGGGGGGGTGACATCAATAAGATGTTGCTACGGAGGGAAGCCTTCTGGATCCATACATTGGACACATTACACCCTGGAGGCCTCAATAGGGAATATGAGGTCATGTATCTGTAATAGTATAATTTGGTTATATATTTACAATATATTTATTGTTTATTTCTCAGGTATTGAAAATTTGAACGTTATACAAGAATTTTATCTACAAATGTAAGATGAAATATCTATCTAGATGCCTTTTTTTCTCTTTTCCCTTTTTTTTCCCTCTTTCTGGCTTGTTCATTATTCAATTGATTACACCTGTAACTCTGTAGCCATTCCCTTTTGGGATGGACTTTAGCTCCTGTGGGCGGTGACTGTAGAGCATATATAGTTTGTTAAGATTGTATTTGGATTACCTGTTGATGAAGGCACATTGCCGAAACCTGGTCCTGGTCCTGGTCTTTTCATTTATGGAATAAAAGACATCTGATTTGCACTAAGACACGACTGCTGGGATTCTTTATATATATTGCATGGCACAAGTGTCTGGAACTACACAGTAATATGGACATGGGGAGAACACATTCACAGTTGATAATATCAATGTTCATAAGATTTTTATTTTTTTTCAGATAACTTAGTGGGGCAGTACTGTGTTGGTATCCTGTATTGTTCAGAATAGGAATATGAATAGTAAGTGATACGCACTTGATGACGATCGCAGATATTTTGATCACACCTATCATTTCTGTTAAATATTTGATAGATCTATTTCTTCTCTGGCACACTGTCTTCGAATGTACCTGTTAGTGTCCAGTCTTCAAGATTTCATAACCGTGGAGATAAGCCCAGCTAGTTACCGTTGTCTACTATATAGAAATACAATACTTTAACAAACCTCAGCTTAGATATTTACTAATAACGGAACAATCCGTTAAGTGCTTTCGCTTGTGATAAAGCCTCTTGACAGGGTTCATTAATCAAATAAGCCAATGATACTTGCATATGAGACTGAAAGGACGAGCTTGCATCATGGAGATATCAAACAAATCATTCACAAGAATAAGAACAGTTTCCCTATGCAAATAAAAGCAAGTGATGGAAAATTAAACAATGTGGCTTTAAAGTGTATTTTATCAGTACACATTCACTGCTTTAAAGGGATATTATATAGCTACAAAGCTGTTAGTGATCCACATCCTTATGAATCTTGTAAAGAAAATATAGATTTTTCATAAACAGCATTGCAGTAACAAAGTAAAACACTAAATAAAGTTCATATTGTATGGTCATTCAAAGTTAGGTGACATCTGTCCATGGTAACAGGTCTGGCAACATGCAAGGGATAGGGAATGGCATCAAGGTAAGCAAGGAACAATGGAAAGGAAATCACTATACTGTCAATGAAAGGGAATGTGTCATCATTAAAGTAACCTCAGAAAGTAACCTATTTTTTAACTCAAGCTTTCATGTTAACCCCTTAAGGACCTCTGCCGTACATCTACGGCGCTGGTGGACGTGACATAACCACTCCAGGACCGCCGTACGCAGGATTGCGTCCTGCCGGCGGCCCTGCTCTTCTGGGTGGACGCATATACGCGAGAGCCGAGATTTCCTGTGAACGCGCGCACACAGGCGCGCGCGCTCACAGGAACGGAAGGTAAGCGAGTGGATCTCCAGCATGCCAGCGGCGATCGCTCGCTGGCAGGCTGGAGATCCGAATTTTTTAACCCCTAACAGGTATATTAGACGCTGTTTCATAACAGCGTCTAATATACCTCCTACCTGGTCCTCTGGTGGTCCCTTTTGTTAGGATCGACCACCAGAGGACACAGGTAGGTCAGTAAAGTCGCACCAAACACTACACTACACTACACCCCCCCCGTCACTTATTAACCCTTTATGAACCCCTGATCACCCATGATCACCCCATATAAACTCCCTGATCACCCCCCTGTCATTGATCACCCCCCTGTCATTGATCACCCCCGTCAGGCTCCGTTCAGACGTCCGTATGATTTTTACGGATCCACGGATACATGGATCGGATCCGCAAAACACATGCGGACGTCTGAATGGAGCCTTACAGGGGGGTGATCAATGACAGTCGGGTGATCACCCATATAGATTCCCTGATCACCCCCTGTCATTGATCACCCCCTGTCATTGATCACCCCCCTGTAAGGCTCCATTCAGACGTCCGTATCATTTTTACGGATACATGGATACATGGATCGGATCCGCAAAACACATGCGGACGTCTGAATGGAGCCTTACAGGGGGGTGATCAATGACAGGCGGGTGATCACCCATATACACTCCCTGATCACCCCCCTGTCATTGATCACCCCCCTGTAGGGCTCCATTCAGACGTCCGCATGTGTTTTGGTATCCATGGATCCGTAAAAATCATGCGGACGTCTGAATGGAGCCTTACAGGGGGGTGATCAATGACAGAGGGGTGATCACCCATATACACTCCCTGATCACCCCCTGTCATTGATCACCCCCCTGTAAGGCTCCATTCAGACATCCGCATGTGTTTTGCGGATCCGATCCATGTATCCGTAAAAATCATGCGGACGTCTGAATGGAGCCTTACAGGGGGTGATCAATGACAGAGGGGTGATCACCCATATACACTCCCTGATCACCCCCTGTCATTGATCACCCCCCTGTAAGGCTCCATTCAGACGTCCGCATGTGTTTTGGTATCCATGTATCCGTAAAAATCATGCGGACGTCTGAATGGAGCCTTACAGGGGGGTGATCAATGACAGAGGGGTGATCACCCATATACACTCCCTGATCACCCCCTGTCATTGATCACCCCCCTGTAAGGCTCCATTCAGACATCCGCATGTGTTTTGCGGATCCGATCCATGTATCCATGGATCCGTAAAAATCATACGGATGTCTGAACGGAGCCTGACAGGGGGGTGATCAATGACAGAGGGGTGATCACCCATATACACTCCCTGATCACCCCCTGTCATTGATCACCCCCCTGTAAGGCTCCATTCAGACGTCCGCATGTGTTTTGCGGATCCGATCCATGGATCCGTAAAAATCATACGGACGTCTGAATGGAGCCTTACCAGGGGGGTGATCAATGACAGGGGGGTGATCAGGGAGTCTATATGGGTGATCACCCCCCTGTCATTGATCACCCCCCCCCCCTGTAAGGCTCCATTCAGACATTTTTTTGGCCCAAGTTAGCGGAAATTTTTTGTTCGTTTTTGTTTTTTCTTACAAAGTCTCATATTCCACTAACTTGTGTCAAAAAATAAAATCTCACATGAACTCACCATACCCCTCACGGAATCCAAATGCGTAAACATTTTTAGACATTTATATTCCAGACTTCTTCTCACGCTTTAGGGCCCCTAAAAAGCCAGGGCAGTATAAATACCCCACATGTGACCCCATTTCGGAAAGAAGACACCCCAAGGTATTCCGTGAGGGGCATATTGAGTCCATGAAAGATTGAAATTTTTGTCCTAAGTTAGCGGAAAGGGAGACTTTGTGAGAAAAAAACTAAAAAAAATCAATTTCCGCTAACTTATGCAAAAAAAAAAAAAAAATGTCTATGAACTCGCCAGGCCCCTCATTGAATACCTTGGGGTGTCTTCTTTCCAAAGTGGGGTCACATGTGGGGTATTTATACTGCCCTGGCTTTTTAGGGGCCCGAAAGTGTGAGAAGAAGTCTGGGATCCAAATGTCTAAAAATGCCCTCCTAAAAGGAATTTGGGCCGCTTTGCGCATCTAGGCTGCAAAAAAGTGTCACACATCTGGTATCGCCGTACTCAGGAGAAGTTGGGCAATGTGTTTTGGGGTGTCATTTTACATATACCCATGCTGGGTGAGAAAAATATCTTGGTCAAATGCCAACTTTGTATAAAAAAATGGGAAAAGTTGTCATTTGCCAAGATATTTCTCTCACCCAGTATGGGTATATGTAAAATGACACCCCAAAACACATTCCCCAACTTCTCCTGAGTACGGCGATACCAGATGTGTCACACTTTTTTGCAGCCAAGGTGGGCAAAGGGGCACATATTCCAAAGTGCACCTTTCGGATTTCGCAGGCCATTTTTTACACATTTTGATTGCAAAGTACTTCTCACACATTTGGGCCCCTAAATTGCCTGGGCAGTATAACTACGCCACAAGTGACCCCATTTTGGAAAGAAGACACCCCAAGGTATTCCGTGAGGGGCACGGCGAGTTCCTAGAATTTTTTATTTTTTGTCACAAGTTAGCGGAAATTGATGATTTTTCTTTTTTTTTTCTTTTTTCCTTACAAAGTCTCATATTCCACTAACTTGCGACAAAAAATAAGAAATTCTAGGAACTCGCCATGCCCCTTACGGAATACCTTGGGGTGTCTTCTTTCCAAAATGGGGTCACTTGTGGCGTAGTTATACTGCCCTGGCAATTTAGGGGCCCAAATGTGTGAGAAGTACTTTGCAATCAAAATGTGTAAAAAATGGCCTGCGAAATCCGAAAGGTGCACTTTGGAATATGTGCCCCTTTGCCCACCTTGGCTGCAAAAAAATGTGACACATCTGATATCGCCGTACTCAGGAGAAGTTGGGGAATGTGTATTGGGGTGTCATTTTACATATACCCATGCTGGGTGAGAAAAATATCTTGGTCAAATGCCAACTTTGTATAAAAAAATTGGAAAAGTTGTCTTTTGCCAAGATATTTCTCTCACCCAGCATGGGTATATGTAAAATGACACCCCAAAACACATTCCCCAACTTCTCCTGAGTACGGTGATACCAGATGTGTCACACTTTTTTGCAGCCTAGGTGGGCAAAGGGGCACATATTCCAAAGTGCACCTTTCGGATTTCACCGGTCATTTTTTACACATTTTGATTGCAAGGTACTTCTCACACATTTGGGCCCCTAAATAGCCAGGGCAGTATAACTACCCCACAAGTGACCCCATTTTGGAAAGAAGACACCCCAAGGTATTCCGTGAGGGGCATGGCGAGTTCCTAGAATTTTTTATTTTTTGTCACAAGTTAGTGGAATATGAGACTTTGTAAGAAAAAAATAAAAAGAAAAAATCATCATCATTTTCCGCTAACTTGTGACAAAAAATAAAAAGTTCTATGAACTCACTATGCCCATCAGCGAATACCTTAGGGTGTCTACTTTCCGAAATGGGGTCATTTGTGGGGTTTTTCTACTGTCTGGGCATTGTAGAACCTCAGGAATCATGACAGGTGCTCAGAAAGTCAGAGCTGCTTCAAAAAGCGGAAATTCACATTTTTGTACCATAGTTTGTAAACACTATAACTTTTACCCAAACCATTTTTTTTTTTTTTGCCCAAACATTTTTTTTTTATCAAAGACATGTAGAACTATAAATTTAGCGAAAAATTTATATATGGATGTCGTTTTTTTTGCAAAATTTTACAGCTGAAAGTGAAAAATGTCTTTTTTGCAAAAAAATCGTTACATTTCGATTAATAACAAAAAAAGTAAAAATGTCAGCAGCAATAAAATACCACCCAATGAAAGCTCTATTAGTGAGAAGAAAAGGAGGTAAAATTCATTTGGGTGGTAAGTTGCATGACCGAGCGATAAACGTTGAAAGTAGTGTAGTGCAGAAGTGTAAAAAGTGCTCTGGTCATGAAGGGGGTTTCAGCTAGCGGGGCTGAAGTGGTTAAAGACCAGAGCCATATTGGGAATTGCCGCGTCCGTAACGAATGGCTCTATAAAAAATATCACATGATCTACACCCTCACCTGAACGCCGTAGAAAAGATAAAATAAAAACTGTGCTAAAACAATTTTTTTGTCACCTTACATAACAAAAAGTGCAACACCAAGCGATTAAAAAGGAGTATGCCCACCAAAGTAACTGTCACCTCATCCCGCAAAAAATAAGCCCCTACATACAGCAATAGGACAAACAATAAAAAACTCTCAGAATATGGAGACACAAAAAAACTTTTTTGTTTAAAAAATGCTTTTATTGCGTTAAAAGTAAAAAAATAAATAAAATAGACATATTAGGTATCTCCGTGTCCTTAACAACCAGGTCTATTAAAATATCACATGACCTTACCCCTGAGGTGAACACCATAAAAAAAGCTATTTTTGGTCACCTTACATCATAAAAAAGTGTAATACCAAGCGATCAAAAGGTCCTAAGGTCCCCAAAATAGTACCCATTAAACCGTCATCACATCCTGCAAAAAATGAGACCCAAACTAAGATAATCCCCCCCCCCCAAAAAAACGAAATAAATTAAAAAGTATACATATTAGGTATCACCACGTCTGTATAAAAATATCACATGATCTAACCCCTCAGGTGAACACCGTAAAAAAAATAAACTGTCAATTTTTTTTTACACCTTACATCACAAAAAGTGTTATGCACCCTAAAATAGTACCAATGAAACAGTCATCTCATACCAAAATAAAATTAGCCCCTACATAACACATAACAAAAAATTTTTGGGGAAAAATGCTTTATTATGTAAAACGGAAACAAACAACCAAAAAAAGTATATTTGGTATTGTTGCATCCGTAACAACCTGCTCTATAAAAATAGCACTTGATCTAACCTGTCAGATGAACATTGTAAAAAACAAAAAATATTATAGAGCAACCAAAAATCATATATACCCTAAAATAGTACCAACAAAACTGCCACCTTATCCCTTAGTTTCTACTCTAGGGGTGCATCAGGGGGTCTTCAAACGTGACATGGCAACTTAAAATTATCCCAATGAAATCTGCCCTCCAAAAATCATATGGCGTTCCTTTCCTTCTGTGCCCTGCCATGTGCTCGTACAGCAGTTTACGATCACAAATGGGGTGTTTCTGTAAACTACAGAATCAGGGTAATAAATATTAAGTTTTGTTTGGCTGTTAACCCTTTCTTTGTTAGCAGAAAAAAAATGGATAAAAATGGAAAATCTGCCAAACAAGTGAAATTTTGAAATTTTATCTACCTTTTCTTTAATTTTTGTGGAACACCTAAAGGGTTACCAAAGTTTGTAAAACCAGTTTTAAATACCCTGAGGGGTGTAGTTTCTAAAATGGGGCCATTTATTGGTGGATTCTATTATTTAAGCCCCACAAAGTGACTTCAGACCTGAACTGGTCCTTAAAAATTGGGTTTTTAATATTTGCTTCTAAACTTCAAAGCCTTCTAACGTTTTGAATACCTTGGGGGGGTGTAGTTTCTAAAATTGGGTCACTTTTTTGGAGTTTTTACTCTAGGGGTGCATCAGGGGGTCTTCAAATTTGACATGGCAACTTAAAATTATCCCAGTGAAATCTTCCCTCCAAAAAACATATGGCGTTCCTTTCCTTCTGCACCCTGCCGTGTGCCCGTACAGCAGTTTACAACCACATATGTGGTGATTCTGTAAACTACAAAATCGGTTTTGTTTGCTGTTAACCCTTGCTTTGTAACTGGAAAAAAATGATTAAAATAGAAAATCGGGCAAAAAAGTGAAATTCTGAAATTTCATCTACATATTCCTTTAATTCTTGTGGAACACCTAAAGGGTTAACTAAGTTTGTAAAACCAGTTTTAAATACCCTGAGGGGTGTAGTTTCTAAAATGGGGCCATTTATTGGTGGATTGTATTATTTAAGCCCCACAAAGTGACTTCAGACCTGAACTGGTCCTTAAAAATTGGGTTTTTAATATTTGCTTCTAAACTTCAAAGCCTTCTAACGTCCCAAAAAAAGAAAATGTAATTTACAAAATGATCCAAACAAAAAGTAGACATATGGGAAATGTAAAGTAATAACTATTTTAGGAAGTATCACTATCTGTTTTAAAAGCAGAAAAATTTAAATTCTGAAAATTGTGAATTTTTCCCAATTTTTGGTAAATTTGGTATTTTTTTAAAATAAAAATTAAATATTTGATTCAAATTTACCACTGTCATGTAGTACAATATGTGATGAGAAAACGATCTCAGAATAACTTGGATAAATAAAAGCGTTTTAAAGTTATCACCACATAAAGTGACAAAAAATGGCTGTCACGGCCATGGTCATGGTCGTGACTCTTGAACCGCACGCTGTTGCCTGCGGTTTGTATTTAGATGTTCAACCACAGGTGAGGGCCGCTAGTGTGCTGCCTCACTTGTGGTTGCCGCGGGCAACAAGTTATATTGTATTGTCGCAGTAGATCAGCCTGAGCTGTTGCTAGGCAGCTTGCTGCAATCTGCATGCGGTTGCACTTGCCAACTTGGTTTGTATGTGTGCACTTTCCTTGTCTGGTGTGCACAGGGTTTATTTGTGTGTATTCCCCTTTAACCGGCTCACGACCGCCGTACGCAGGATTACGTCTTTGCGGCGGTCGTGTTGTTCTGGGTGGACGCGTCGATGCGTCCTCTCGCGAGACGCAAGATTTCGGGGAAAGCCGGCCCGCGCATGCGCATCGCGGGCCGGCAAAATTCAAAGGACAAGTTCGTCATCAACCTGCCAGCCAATGATCGTGGCTGGCAGGTTGATGATTTTCAAAAAAACGAATCAGCAGCCAGATACCACATCATATTAGTAAATATGATGTGGTTATATGGCTGCTGTGCTCCTCTGCTCCTTCTTTTGGTCGGTTGGTTCCAGTAGAGGAGCAGAGGAGCACACATCACTGTGAGTACCCACCAACACCACACTTAGCCCCCAGATCACCTCCCAGCACCCAATTAACCCTTTGATCACCCCTTCTTGCCCCTGTCAATCACTAGTGAAAAGGAAAAAAGTGATCAGTGCAAACTGTCACATTTTTTTTTTCACTGGTATTGACCGTTAGGTTTTAGGTATAGTTTAGGCCCCTTGGTTAGGTAGTTTAGCGATCAGTTAGCGCCCAGCCAACCGCACTGCAGTCCCTTATTCGCTGATTAGCGTATCGCTAATCAGTATTTGTACTTTTATAGTATCTGGAAGTGATCAAAACTGATCACGGTCAGATCTATAATAGTATTAGTGTCACTTTAGTTCGCCCTCCACCCAAAACGCAGTGTTTGCCCGATCAGGCCTGATCGGTCGCCCACACGTGCGTTCACCCACGCCCGCCCCACCGCAGTGACAAAAAAATTATTTTTTTTTGATCACTGCACATCCACTTTACACGCACTGCGGCGATAAAAAAATCAGTTTTGATATTTTTTATCAACCGCAGCGGCCTCCGGTACTTCGCTAGCCTCCCCTTTGGAAGACAGGCTTGCTTTTTTTCTTGGGTATTCTGAGGGAATACCCCTAAATTTAGTTGCCCAAATGTCAAACAGGGGGTATTCTTCTGAAGAGGCCTACAGGCTTCTGACCCAGTCGGATGAGGAATGGGAACCCTCATCTGACGAATCTAGCGGGTCAGAATACGAACCTGTAGAAAGCAGTGGCTCTCTGACCCAAAGTTCGGACGAGGAGACTGAGGTCCCTGATAGCACCAGGCGTACCCGGCCCCGTGTCGCTAGACCGCAGGTTGCGCAGGATCCGCTTCAAGAGCAGCAGAGTGGGGCTGGTGCTGTCGGATTACGTGGTGAGGCATACACCAGCAGCGCAGCCCTTCCTGGACCTAGTACCAGCACTGCCGTACAACCTGGTGAAGTGGCGAGCACCAGAAGGGCAGTTGAAGCTGGTACGGTGGCACGAGCAGTAGTGACCCCGTCGCAGCCACCGCAAAGACGTGCCCGTAGAGCCCCTAGAATCCCTGAGGTGCTGGCAAACCCTGATTGGCAGTCCCCAACTTCAGCCGCACCTGTAGTTTTCCCTTTCACTGCCCAGTCTGGAGTTCGGGTTGAAACAGCTCAGATCGGTTCGGCCCTGGGATTTTTTGAGCTGTTCTTGACTGCGGAGCTCTTGGACTTAGTTGTGGCCGAAACAAATCGGTATGCCACACAATTTATATCCGCCAACCCGGGAAGCTCTTATGCCCAGTCTTTCCAGTAGAAACCAGTCCAAGTTTCCGAAATTAAAACTTTTCTGGGCCTCCTCCTCAACATGGGTCTAACTAAAAAGCATGAATTGCGGTCATATTGGTCCACGAACCCAATTCATCACATGCCCATGTTCTCTGCTGCTATGTCCAGGACACGATTTGAGACCATCCTGCGTTTCCTGCACTTTAGTGATAACAGCACCTCCCGTCCCAGAGGTCACCCTGCTTTTGACCGGCTCCACAAAATTCGGCCCCTCATAGACCATTTCAACCTGAAATTTGCAGATTTGTATACCCCTGAGCAAAACATCTGCGTAGACGAGTCCCTGATACATTTTACCGGGCGCCTTGGCTTCAAACAATACATCCCAAGCAAGCGCGCCCGGTATGGGGTCAAATTGTATAAGCTCTGTGAAAGGGCCACAGGCTATACCCACAAATTTCGGATCTATGAGGGAAAAGATCAGACCCTGGAGCCGGTCGGTTGCCCTGACTACCTGGGGAGCAGTGGGAAGACAGTCTGGGACTTGGTGTCACCCTTATTCGGCAAGGGGTACCATCTTTATGTGGACAATTTTTACACAAGTGTGGCCCTCTTTAGGCATTTGTTTCTAGAACGGATTGGCGCCTGTGGTACCGCGCGAACTAGTTGCGCGGGCTTCCCCCAACGGCTCGTTACCACCCGTCTTGCAAGGGGGCAGAGGGCCGCACTGTGTAACAAAGAACTGCTCGCGGTGAAATGGAGAGACAAGCGTGACGTTTACATGCTCTCCTCCATTCACGCAGACACGACAATCCAAATTGAGCGAGCAACCCGTGTCATTGAAAAGCCCCTCTCAGTCCACGACTATAATTTGCTCATGGGAGGGGTGGACTTCAATGACCAGATGTTGGCTCCGTATTTAGTGTCCCGCAGAACCAGACGCTGGTATAAGAAGGTGTCTGTATATTTAATTCAATTGGCTCTGTATAATAGTTTTGTTCTCTACAGTAAGGCTGGGAGAACTGGATCCTTCCTCAAATTTCAGGAAGAGATCATCGCGAACCTCCTGTACCCAGGAGGTTCCATGGCCCCATCCACCAGTGTAGTTAGCCGTCTACACGAGCGACATTTCCCCAGTGTCGTTCCTGGTACCTCAAACCGACCGCCACCCCGAAAAAAATGTCGTGTCTGTAGCAGGAGTGGAATAAGGCGTGACACCCGCTATTTCTGTCCTGACTGTCCTGACCACCCTGCCCTATGCTTTGGAGAGTGTTTCCGGAAGTACCACACACAGGTACACCTAGCATAGGGATCATCTCACCAGGACAGGCACACAGGGCTATTAGGGCCCATTCACATACAGCTGCTGCAAACCTCTCCTTTCACCTGGGACAAAGTGCATAACGCACTTCGCCACATCTTTGGGCGATTTGCGCTTTGCACATTGACCCATGGGGAAGTAGAGGTTTGTTCTATAAAGGTTAAAAAAAAAAAAAAAAAACACCAGTAAGCAAAAAGGTTAATGTTTAGTTCAAAAAGTTAAAGTTCATATGTTCTTTTCCAAAGTTAATAAAATTATTGCATTGCGGCCTGGTTTTTTTTTTTTTTTTTTTTTTTTTTACCTTCCAGGTGGACCAACCGATCGACTAGCTGCAGCACTGATGTGCTTTCTGACAGAAGCATTGCGCTGCTGTCAGATTACACGCAAGTCGGTGTATGCGGCGCTGCAAGACGAGATTTCTACTCTGCAGTAACAGATACGTTTGCCAAGGCATACGAGCTGAGGAGGAGGCGGCGTTCCTATGCTTTGGCAAACACTTTGTATGTAAAAAAATAAATAAATCCCGGCAATGATTTATTCATCCACATCGATTGATGTGAATGGAGAAATCTGGTTTGCCAGGGCATACGAGCTAAGTGGGTATGGGTGTTGGGCGGAGCTCCTATGTCCTGGCAGATGCCTTTCCCCTCCTTTTTCTTTTTGGCAGAGATTTTTTTCATCCGCATTGATCGATGCGAATGAAGAAATCTGTGCCGTTCATTTTTTTCTTTCAGCCCAGAGGCTGAACGGAAAAGAAAATCTCATTACCTGTATGCTCAATATAAGGAGAATAGCAGAAACTCCTAATGCTGGCCATACCTGTAATGATTGCGGAGACCCTCAAATGCCAGGGCAGTACAAACACCCCACAACTGACCCCATTTTTGAAAGAAGACACCCCAAGGTATTTGCTGAGGGGCATATTGAGTCCATGAAAGATTTACATTTTTGTCCTAAGTTAGCAGAAAGTGAGACTTTGTGAGAAAAAACAAAAAAAAAATCAATTTCCGCTAACTTATACCAAAAAAATACATTTCTATGAACTCGCCATGCCCCTCATCGAATACCTTGGGGTGTCTTCTTTCCAAAGTGGGGTCACATGTGGGGTATTTATACTGCCCTGGCTTTTTAGGGGCCCTAAAGCGTGAGAAGAAGTCTGGGATCCAAATGTCTAAAAATGCCTTCCTAAAAGGAATTTGGGCACTTTTGCAGCCTAGATGCGCAAAAGTGTCACACATGTGATATCGCCGTACTCAGGAGAAGCTGGGGAATGTGTTTTGGGGTGTCATTTTACATATACCCATGCTGGGTGAGATAAATATCTTGGTCAAATGCCAACTTTGTATAAAAAAAATGGGAAAAGTTGTCTTTTGCCAAGATATTTCTCTCACCCAGCATGGGTATATGTAAAATGACACCCCAAAACACATTCCCCAACTTCTCCTGAGTACGGCGATACCACATGTGTGACACTTTTTTGCAGCCAAGGTGGGCAAAGGGGCACATATTCCAAAGTGCACCTTTCGGATTTCGCAGGCCATTTTTTACACATTTTGATTGCAAAGTACTTCTCACACATTTGGGCCCCTAAATTGCCAGGGCAGTATAACTACGCCACAAGTGACCCCATTTTGGAAAGAAGACACCCCAAGGTATTCCGTGAGGGGCATGGCGAGTTCCTAGAATTTTTTTTTTTTTGTCGCAAGTTAGTGGAATATGAGACTTTGTAAGGAAAAAAAAGAAAAATCATCATTTTCCGCTAACTTGTGACAAAAAATTAAAAATTCTAGGAACTCGCCATGCCCATCAGCGAATACCTTAGGGTGTCTACTTTCTGAAATGGGGTCATTTGTGGGGTTTTTCTACTGTTTGGGCATTGTAGAACCTCAGGAATCATGACAGGTGCTCAGAAAGTCAGAGCTGTTTCAAAAAGCGGAAATTCACATTTTTTTACCATAGTGTGTAAACGCTATAACTTTTACCCAAACCATTTTTTTTTTTTTGCCCAAACATTATTTTTTTATCAAAGACATGTAGAACAATAAATTTGGCGAAAAATGTATATATGGATGTTGTTTTTTTTGCAAAATTTTACAGCTGAAAGTGAAAAATGTCATTTTTTTGCAAAAAAATTGTTACATTTTGATTAATAACAAAAAAAGTAAAAATGTCAGCAGCAATGAAATACCACCAAATGAAAGCTCTATTAGTGAGAAGAAAAGGAGGTAAAATTCATTTGGGTGGTAAGTTGCATGACCGAGCGATAAACGGTGAAAGTAGTGTAGTGCAGAAGTGTAAAAAGTGGCCTGGTCATTAAGGGGGTTTTAGGTAGCGGGGTTGAAGTGGTTAAATTGCTGTCTTCCCTTCTCTGGTGTTGGAAGGGTTAATTCCCTTCTGTGTGTGTCTCTATGTGGGTGTGACTACTTGGGCCTATAAAGCTTCAGTGTATAGTGCAAGTCTGAGGGGTACTTCAGCCATGACTAGCTGGAGTAGCCTCCTGTGTTATTTCACCTGCCAGTGGGGGCCCCCCTTGTGGTCATAAGTTTAAGTTTAAGTTGTGTGATGTTCAGTTTATGTTTTCCTTTATTATTCTATGCACCTATGGATCTGGGTTGCTGTGTGTTTGTGTGTGTGCTGTGTCCATTGGTGTTTGGGTGTGGACACTTGCTGTATTGCACGGGATCCAGTCTGTGTGTCTGTGGCAGGTAGGTGTGGAAGTGCTTTTCAGCCTCCTGCCATATCCATAGGCTGTTTATGTTCTTTTCCCTTTGCAGCTTGGCTAGTGAGACTCCTGTTCCTCCGTGCCTAGGAGGAACAGGTCGTCTTACCCTGCTCCTTGTTCTAGGGCAATCCTGAGGGCTAGCAGGGACCCCAAGGCATGGCAAGGTGTATGAGCCCTCCCACCTTCAGGGTTGACTCATATGGTTAGGAGTCAGGGTCAGGTTAGGGATGCGATAGGAGGTGACCTGCTCCCTAATTCTGTCGTCCTGGCCAAGCAGCGCTTAACATCTACGGGCGTCGCACGGCTGAGGGTTTTCCCCATCCTCAGCCATGACAATGGCCTGATCTCAGGACTGGGCTCATTTTCACCTTAAAGGGAACCTGTCACCAGTTTTATGGTGTCCTAAATAAGGGCAACATAAATAAGTGACTGATTTTTTTAGCAAATAGCTGGGTCACTTTTTTTTAATTGACCCAGTCAATCTGCCAGCATCTTGTATTGAAAAGCTCCAGCTGATAATGATGAGTCCTGAATATTCATGAGCTCCTGACTCTCCCCGCCTAACGGCTGCAGATTGACAGTTATTTTCCATATGAATCAGCAGCAGGTGGGCAGGGGAGTGGCTATATCTCTGAATTAAATATATACGCTGGACCCAATGACATCACGCTGGACTCAAGTCAGCTCATTAGCATGCAGCATGCGGCATCTTTGTGTGTATATTATGAGGTAACCATCTGTCACACCAGTAAGTGAATACATCTAAGGTACTTTTTAGTAGTTAATGATTGTATATAATTAGTTAGAATATAATCAAATAGCCACATGACAGGTTCCCTTTAAGGACCAGGCCATTTTTTGTAAATCTGACCAGTGTCACTTTATATGTGAATAACTTTATAATGCTTTTACTTATCCAGGCCATTCTGAGATAATTTTGAAAAATTAGCAAATTTCCAAGTTTCAATTTCTCTACTTCTATAATACATAGTAATACCTCCAAAAAATAGTTATTCATTTACATTCCCCATATGTATATACTTCATGTTTGGATCATTTTGGGAATGCCATTTTATTTTTTGGGGATGTTACAAGACTTAGAAGTTTAGAAGCAAATCTTAGCATTTTTCCGAAATTTTCCAAAACCCACTTTTTAAGGACCAGTTCAGGTCTGAAGTCACTTTGTGAGGCTTACATAATAGAAACCACCCAAAAATGACCCCATTTTAGAAACTACACCCTTCAAGGTATTCAAAACTGATTTTACAAACTTTGTTAACCCTTTCAGAATTTCAATTTTTGGGCAAATTTTCCATTTTAATCAATTTTTTCCAGTAACGAAGCAAGGGTTAACAGACAAACAAAACTCAATATTTATTGCCCTGATTCTGTAGTTTATATAAACACCCCATATGTGGTCATAAACTACTGTACGGACACATGGCAGGGTGCAGAAGGAAAGGAAGGACATATGTTTTCTGGAAGGCAGATTTTGCAGGACTGGTTTATTTACACCATGTCCCATTCGAAGCCCCCCCCCCCCCCCCCCCCCCCGATGCACCCCTAGAGTAGAAACTCAAAAAAAGTGACCCCATTTTGGAAACTACGGCATAAGGTGGCAGTTTTGTTGGGACTATTTTTAGGGTACATATGATTTTTGGTTGCTCTAGATTACATTTTTGTGAGGCAAGGTTACAAAAAATTGAAATTCTGAAATTTTATCTCCATTTGCCAATAACTCTTGTGGAACACCTAAAGGGTTGACAAAGTTTTTAAAATCAGTTTGAATACCTTGACGGGTGTAGTTTCTTAGATGGGGTCACTGGAGTTTCTACTCTAGGGATGCATCAGGGGGGCTTTAAATGTGACATGGTGTCAAAAAACCAGTCCAGCAAAATCTGCTTTCCATATGGCGCTTGTTTCCTTGTGTGCCCTGCTGTTTGGCCATACAGAATTTTATAACCACATATGGGGTGTTTCTGTAAACTACAGAATCAAGGCAATAAATATAGAGTTTTGTTTGACTGTTAACCCTTGCTTTGTTAACGGAAAAAATGGATTAAAATGGAAAATTTGGCAAAAAATAGCTGTTTTTGCACCGTTTTTATTTTATTGTTTTGTTCATTTGAGGGGTTAGGTCATGTGTTATTTCTATAGAGAAGATTCTTACGGATGCGGCAATACCTAATATGTCTACTTTTTAAAATGTATTTAGGTTTACACTATAATATCCTTTTTTTAAAAAAATAGTAATTTTTGTATCTTTTGTAATTTTTTTTACCCAATTGTCTTAGGTAGGGGCTCATCTTTTACAGTTTTATTGGCACTATTTTGGGGTGCATATGACTTTTTGATCGCTTGCTATTACACTTTTTGTGATGTAAGGTGACAAAAAAATTACTTTTTTTACATTGTTTTTATTTTTTTGACTGTGTTCATCTGAGGGGTTAGGTCATGTGGTATTTTTATAGTTCAGGTTCTTACAGATGCAGAGATACCCAATATGTATACTTTTTTATTTATTTTAGTTTTACAAAATAATATCATTAAAAAAAATAAAAAATATTGTTTGTGTCTCCAAAGCCACGTTTTTTTTTTTTTCTGGGCAATTGTCTGTGGCCAAATATAATGAAAATTGGGGAAAGGGATTATAAATTTAGTACTCCATGGAAGTGTGATACGCCCTGAAGCAACCGTCAATGCAGAGGCCTGGAAAAGATCAGGGCCTTGAGGACTGCCTCATAGAACTGCAGGGATTTCCCTATGTTGCCAGCGCTCCGAGACAGCACAAAAAAGTTGTACAAGGCAACCTGTACCAAGTAGACAGCAACTTTTTTGTACCATGCCTGGGTTTTGCGCATGGCATTATATGGCTTAAGGACTTGATCAGAGAAATCAACTCCTCCCATATACTGATTGTAGTCGATGATACAATCGGGCTTGAGGACCGTTGCCGCAGTACCTCCAACAGGGAGAGGGGTGATGCCATTACCGTGAATTGTGTACAGTACAAGGACATCCCTCTTGTCCTTATATCTGACCAGCAACAGGTTTCCACTGGTAAGGGCACGGGTCTCACCTCTGAGGATAGGTACCTGGAGGGGGTGGGTAGGGAGGCCGCATTGATTTTTCCGCATGGTCCCACAAGCGGACGTGGATCTGGCGGCGAGGGACTGGAACAAGGGGATACTAGTATAAAAGTTATCCACGTACAGCTGGTAACCCTTATCTAGGAGTGGGTGCATAAGGTCCCACACAAGCTTCCCGCTAACACCCAGAGTGGGGGGACATTCTGGGGGTTCAATACGGGAATCTAGCCCCTCGTACACACAAAACTTGTAGGTGTACCCTGAGGTACTCTCACAAAGTTTGTACAGATTCACGCCATACCTCGCCCACTTAGAGGGAACATACTGGTGGAAAATAGGCCTCCAAAAATTTGGCCCTGAAGTGATCGATGATTTTGTACAGGCAGTCATAGGCAGGATCACCTCGGGGGGACATGCTGCATTATTTGCATAATGCAGGCATTTCCGAATGGCATCAAAACTGGAACGTGTCATGGCCATACAGTAGAGTGGGGTCTGGTAGAAGACATCCCCACTCCAGTACTGCCTGACACTGGGTTTTTTGACTAGGCCCATGTGCAGCAGAAGCCCCAAAACAGCCTCATCTCGGCTGCACTGACCGGAGTCCAGCCACCGGACCTAGCCAAAAAGGAGCCCGGGTGTTTAGCAATGAACTGTTGGGTGAACAAGTTTGCTTGCTCCTCCATCAGATTCACAAGTGGTCACTGAAAAAAAAAAAAAAGTCAATTTCAGTGAAGCCCACTGTGGGAATCTGGATTCCTGGTTGGCCAACAAAGTCAGGAATCATGGGCTCAAAATCCTCTGGGGTACACCAAACAAGTTCACCGGTAGGGGGCTCAGGTGGACTTATCTGGTGGGCCAGAAAAATAGTTCGAGCACCAGGGCAGCTCATACTAGTGTGGGCCACAGGGTCCCTGGCATGGGGGCACAGGGTCCCCTGGCTCCGCCTGGTGGTGTCTCCGCCGCCTTGGGGGCTCATCATCATCACTAGATGATGAGGAGGACGCGGATGACAAGGGCAAAGTGGGGTCATCCTCGTCCTCACTGGGGCTCTCGGAGTCGGAGACAAGCAGGGCATATGCCTCCTTGGCCGAGAACGTCTGGCAGGCCATAGGGGAGTGTGTGTGTGCGTTTGTGTGTGCATGTGTGTATAACTTTATTTAGTGTGTGTGTGGGGATAGGTGTTCACTACCCTAACCCACCCTAAACCTAACAGAAAAAATATATAAAACAAAAAAAATGAAAGCCCCCCAAAAAATAAAATAAACTATATTCAATCGGACCGAAGCTGATCAGCGGTGGGGTGGGCGATGCTCAACCAGTGGCCGGACGCTAATTGTGCCGGCCACTGTCAGCGCACGCACACACACAAAAAAAAGAGCACTTACGCCCCAAAAAATGGGGGGGGGGGGGGCCGAGGGCAAGCTACAGCACCCCTGGGTGTGGACCCCAGACACCCGATCAGGGTGAAACCCAAAAATAAAACTTTTTTTTCCCCTAAAACTATCCCTCAGTCTCCCTGCCTAATCTAACCTTTCCCTAAACCTGTCCCTGCAAACTTATGAGTGCCAGATGGTGGCTCACGTGGGGGTGCTAAGGGTGGCTGGGCTTAGAGGTGGACAGACGGGCACCTCTCTCTTCTCTCCACGGAAGCAGTGTGGAGGAGGAGAGCAGAGCTGGGGAAGTTAGCCTCCGCCCGTCCGTCCAGCCAATATGATGCGATCCTGAAAGGTAATGTCACCGCCACCTCTCAGGATCTAAGGATGGTGATTGGTGGTGTATTATCACACCACCGATCACCATCCTATTCCTGGTTATCGGGTCACTGGACCCGTAAACGCAGCAAATCTGCAATCGCCAATACGAGGAGGTCACAGGACCCCCCCCCCCCTCAGCATTGTCACAGAATGCCTGCTGAATGATTTCAGCAGGCACTCTATTCCGATCACCCCCCGCCGCGTGGGGGTGATCAGAAAATACACAGGGCGTACCTATACGCCCTGTGTCCTTAAGGACTTGCCCTGTGTCCTTAAGGACTTGCCCATCCTTAACCTCTTCAGGACATAGGGCGTACAGGTATGCCCTTATGTCCTAGTACTTAAGTACACAGGGCGTACCTGTGCTATAAGTTACAGTGAATAGTTAAATAATAGATAGATAGTTATTAGTTAGATAGATGACAGATAGATAGATAGATAGATAGATAGGATAGATATTTGTTAATGGAGCACAAACAAATCCAAACCCACCCTGCTCATAGGTCCTATCAATGGAAAGGTCACTCATGAATTTTATAGCAAAACTCAAAAGATAAAATCTAGCAATTTCTAAAAATATCAATAAATACATGACCAGATAATCCATAATATCTCAAAATTGACTGGGGGAAATGTATTAATCCTGTAAACAGCCTAAACTGAGACAGGTTGTCTAGACATGCACCAGATTTATCACAGGGGCTGGTTGATAAATCTGGTGCAGGGATATACACTTTTTTCTGACTCTAACCCAATATTTGCTTAGCTTAGTTTGAGGCAGAATGTTATGCCAGAATTGTGGTGCAATTTTGGCATTAAATATAATAGACCATGCTCCCTTTCCCCCATAGCCTTGCCTCTTGCCTGGTAAGCCACAACCCCTGGTAAACTAGGTATACAGGATTTCTCAATAACTGGACATGTCAAATTGCACAAACAAGGCACAAGTTTGAGCCAAATTTTGGTGCAGTTTGTCGCAGTGTCTAGGTGTACTAACATTAGTAAATGTGGGCCACTATATTTGTACATGAAGCTATTAGGTTTTTAATTACAAAAAATATATGATGATGATTACATAGAACAAAGTTAAATCCAGTGGTGCTCCCAAACAAAACATGAAGTAATCAGATTGTTAGCTCTGTGCTCAAGCATCGTACTGTACATTGCCAAAGCCAGTAATTAGTGGATGTCATCAGTAAAGCCAAAATAATACACTTCAGGCTACAACCTGGGAACGTAGCAGCGGTGATGAATGTGAGGGGGCTAGGAAGGTATGGTAAGTCTAAGTTTATTTACTATTTTATTAAGCTTCAAGCAGTTTCCTCAGATGAAAAAATACCTTGGACAACCCCTATTTTGAGAGAATTAGTGTTGTCAAAATTAAAAGGAACTTATCAGGAACTTCATTTTACCCGAACCATGAACAGAATAAAATACCATTAGGTGACAAACCCAGATATGCTTTACTCTGAGAAAATAGAACAGTTTCAAAACAAAGCTGGGAATGGAAGTAGTGTCAAGTTTGCAGCTCTCCACTGGCTTCTCCCTACTTGGCCCAGCTAGTCAGCTTGATTGACAGACCTCTCCGCATACATAAATAGAGACCTTGCAATGAAGCCGAGCCAGAGAAGCCAGTGTGAAATGCCCAGATGACTCTTCTGCCTGCCTCCAGCTCATTTGTAAACTTTATTTTCTCTGAAATGACTCATCGTTCCAGTGTACAACATAATGGCTTGTGACCAGGGAACCTGTCAGTATTTTTTTCTGCCCGTGATTGCCTTTAGCTTTTTACCTAGAATATTATATTTATTTAGATGTCTACCTATCTGGATTAAAGGGGAACTAAACTCTGAAAAATCATAACACAAATGCATATAACCCATAGTGCATACTGTGAGGGTTAGCTCGCTTCCACGGGTCACGCTTACAGATTTCTTCTCAGACCACGTATTTTTCATAACTAAACCGTGCTTTATTGCGACACAAGCACCAACAGAAACAGTACAAAATAAAAGCCTGCCCGTCTGAGCTCTACCTAAACACAGTAACTGAAGCCCTGACTCAACTACAGGTTCCAATTCATACCTGGCATCAGGCCTGGCTTTCCCAGTCAAACAGTTAACCAGCCCCCAGGCTGTGCAAATACGAGTCCCACTGGGGGATTGTGGTCCAATAGTCCTCCCGAATCTGGCCTTGTGACCCTTGTGCCGAAAGCGTCACTGCGTCCCCCAAATTACAGGCTGTCACTTAGCCTCGTGGTCCCTCAGCCTACCCAGCTGAGAACACTACAAACCTCTGCAGGTCTCTGTTCCCGGATAACACACTCCCCCCTAACTGATACCCTGGGAGGTGCTTTATCCCAGTCTGATTATCGCAGACCTCATCTGCGATCCTCTCTGGACCAAGAGAACACCCATCCTGGAAGGGTGTGGATTGGTAGATCCCACTGCCAGTCCTATCTGCCAATCCAACTAAGATCCAGCCCAGAATATACCAAAAACAACCTTGTCTCAGCAACCTACATGATGCTGAGACTATTGCATCCTGGATTTTAGCTACCCCACCTAGCTGAGGTATCTGAGCGGCATATACACACCTTCCCGCACTGTCCACCTTATCACAATACAAAGAAATTGTCTACAATGTGCCCCCCAAACTGCTGTTATAAGCAGTTTAGGAGAGATTTTAGGAGAGATCTTGCAGACAGAACTTTTTCTTTTGTCCACTTTTCTCCATCTTTGGCTAATGTCTCTATATAATGTCCACTGATGTCCCATAATAACAGTCTGATCATGGTGGGAGCTATAATTCTCTTCTCTTATACCACTCTCCCTGCAAGGCCTCAAGCACACAACTGTATTTTGGGTCTGCATACAATCGTCATTCTTTGCCGATGGCAGGCAGACCCATCCATTTCCATAGGTCTGCAAAAAATGCAGATAGCACACGGTGTCACCCGTGTGCTATCCACATGTGTGCAGCTGTTTTGCAAATTGTAAAACATATCCTAATCATGTCTGTTTTGCAGAAAATAGATAGATGGTATCCGCATTTTGCAAATCTGTGGTTTGCAGACCACATAATACATATGGTCATGTTCATGAGGCCTAATGGCCATTGATGCCCCATGATAAGATTCTGAACTTGCTGGGAGTTGTAGTTCTGTTTTATTATACCCCTTTCACTATAATGTCCACTGATGCATCATAATAACAGTCTTACATGCGGGAGTAATAATGACTATCACTAGTGAGAAAGATCTGATAGAGTTCTGACAAGTGGTTAAGGTTTCCATCAGAGCAGGCATTTTCTCTCACTGACTGTTGCTACAAACTGTTTGGGTTATATTTGTATATATTTGAGTGGGGGGGATTTATATTAGTAGATTTAGTATTTTGTAGACTATTACAGTTCCACATAGTTGTAACCCTGCTTTCCCATGATCCTGAAAGTCAAATCAGACTAGCTATGGCACTATTTAGGAGTTAAGAAGGGAATTTGTCTTGGTAGATTTAGTATTCTGCGGTCTTTATTACAGCTCCACATGGTGGGAATCCAGCTTTCCCAGGAACCCGAAAGGCAAATCTGCTTCGCTGTGGAACTATTTAGGAGTAGGGAGGGAAATTTATCATGGTAGATTTAGAATTTTGCAGTCTATTACAGTTCCACATTATGTCAACCCAGCAAAACAAGGGCTACATTAATCCTGCATGTAGCATATTTAAATGGGAGATGAAGCGCAACTCAGTGCTCTCCCAAATAACCACAACTTGCAGTGAGAAGGTGGATAGGACGTTCGTCATTGAAAGTCCCTACATTGTATACTACAAGGAACCTTCCTGTAGTCGAAATTAGTAAGTAGATACTTATACTGATGACCAATCAGGCCTTTCTTTGTGGAGTCTGTCATATAGGATTGTAAGTGACCAATGTTTTATGTATTTTTTGTTTCCCTTTCATTTTTCTTCAGTATTCCCTTCAGTTCATTGAGTCCCCAGATGAGTTCCGGCTATTTGGAACGAAACATGGCATGTAGGGCTTTGTAATTAGGGTTTATATAGGGATTAGGTCCCAATACAGGGACAGGTTCCGTATGGGTTCGCCCCTATCGGGGCAGGTGCTCTGTGTCTGTTAGGCAGGTGACCTTTATAGCCCCTGACCCTCCTCCTAGGTAGGGCTTTACTTCTAGGGCATAATAGGAGATTCTTAAACTGCCTTAAACTACAATAGTGCCAGTCACAAGTGTCCTTCGGCCATCAAACATTAGGACGTCCACGCCATCTGGTGGTAAGATCCACCCTTTTTCTTTTCCATTCTACTGTGGAATTAGTTTTTATTTATTTGCGCATCCTCTCACAGCAATGTGGTTTATTTACACTATTTTAAGAATACCACAGTACAAGTTAAGTTTTAATTATACCCAGTTCACATGGTTATTGATATACTATTTGGGGTGTGACATTATACCTCTGCACGATTTATCATTGTTAATTCCACCTATAGTTAGTATAGTAGATGGTTTTGCCTATCCCAATCTCATGATGAGCCAACAGTCAAACATGTCACGTAGGGTGTAGGTAATAGAGCTTTTCTAGGGCTATCTAGGGCCAGGTTCCGTAGGGTGTCCCCCTTTTTCGAGGGAGGTGCACCGTGGTTAGGCTTTTTAGGGCCAGCACAGAACTTATCCATAGGAAGATTGTAGTATCAGGTGTTTATCCATTCACTTACCCTGTAAAAGTTCTGGTTTATGCCCGATGGACACTCTACCTATGCACTGAATGTGGTAAAAATTATTATTCTTTTTCCATTTCCGCTGGTACCCTGTAGTGATGGACGGTGCCACCTTGTACCCTGTACTGATGGACGAACATCGGCCGGGGCATTTCGCAAACGCGCGTTCACGATCAAATGTTCGTGAACCATGCGTACGCGGCGGGCCCCATTCACTTTAATGGCAGGCGAACCTGAAAAACCTTCAGGTCATATTTTCAGCCATAAAATACTTACTAAAAGTGTAAAAATAGCCCCACAACATGGACAGTGACATACCAGAGGGGGATAAATGGCAAAAATTCCCACAAAAAATATGTCTTTTAATCAGGGGCCATTTTTATGCGTCTTAAAGGAAAACTCTAAAAAATGTGCCCTGCTGGAGCCTAGAAAATGTTTATTTTAGGCCAGTGGAGTACAGGCCCCAAAAATTGGCATTTACCTGACAGAAAAGAACAAGTGATTACCCAGTACCCCGGGGTATTTGGCAACAAATCGCTGCGCGGGTAAGTTCAGGACGTGTGCCATGCACAGCACGTGTGTCATTTTGACCCGTTTCAGCCCGCTCAGCAGATTGGCACCGTTGTCGCACACCACTTTACCAACTATCAATTTGAGCGGGATTAGCCACTGATTGGCCTGTGACTGCAGAGCTGAAAGCAGTGCATGACCGTTGTGGCTCTTGGCTTCCAGGCATAGCAGCCGCAGCACAGCATGGCAACGTCTCACCTGGCTCATCAAATAGGTTCTGGGGAGCTTGGGGGTGCAGTGGAAAAGGCGGTAGCAGTAGAAAAGGAGGAGTCAGCCGAGGAGGAGAAGGAGGATGGAGTAGGAGGAGGAGAAGAAGATGCAGGCCTGCATGGTATCCGTGGCGGTAACACTAAATCCACACGGGTGCCACGGGTTACATGATTGACGGACTTCAGAAGGTTCACCCAGTGGGCAGTAAAAGTTCTGTACCTTCCCTGCCCGCGTTTGCTAGACCTTGTGTCTGTGGTCAGATGTATCTTGGCACTGACACTGTTTGCCAGAGATATATTCACTTTCCGCTGAACGTGGCCATATAGCTCTGGGATGCCTTTCTGGGAGAAATACTTCCTTCCGGGGACTTTCCATTGCGGTGTGTCAATGACCACAAATTTTCAAAAGGCCTCCGAGTCCACCAGTTTACATGGCAGTAGTTGGCGGCTAGCAGTTTCAACAAGCCAGCGGTCAGCCATTAGGCAAGAGGGTTATCCGGCCTCATGAACTTTTTGCGCTTGAACATTTAGGCCACGGAAGCCTGCCTTCTGCCAGATGTGCGCAACAATGGCACGGTGGAAGGTGGAGTGGAGGAAAAATGGCAGGAGAAGGAAAAGAGGCAGGACGTGGAGCGCTGGGAGTGTGGCTTTGTGGCTTCTGACGGCGTTGCTCCCACTGAGCTCGGTGATGGGAGGCCAGGTGCCTTCTTAAGGCGGTCATCCCTAGGAAAGTGTTGGGCTTACCACGACTTATGCGTTGACAGCACAGGCTGCAGATAGCAACACTATTGTCAGCAGCAGCTGACACATAAAAAAAAAAGCCCACACTACAGAGCCATTTACCGGCGTCCTGGGAGCGCAAGATGTGACCGTACATGGTGGATGGCTCTCTCCAGATACATTTGCAGTCTGCTTTTTGCCTCCGATGCACGGGAAGTTCTGCCTACTTCTCCTCCTTCTCCTCCCTATCTGCCCTATCAATATTTGGTGGAAGCAGGTTGTTACGACACTCACCGCCAGATAGATGACGCCGCTGGTTAGTGAATAAGCCCCTTTCTCCAGGAATGCAGTTTTTAATCCAGCCGATCATCAAACCCCTGAATGGAGCATACGAACGTGGCAACTCCCGATCAGCAATTCAGTCGAACCCCTTCCACAGCTAGCAATATACGAAAGCGCTGTCCCAATAATAAATCCCTCCATAAACGAGACCAAGCTCCGTCTTGAAAGTCAAACAGGGAATCATTTATTGAGGGCTACCCGCCCATTTTTATGCAGGTCCCCATCTGGTAGACACGCCCCTAGGGGACCAGAATGGAGACTGTGACACAGGACAGACATGCAGCACTACAGAGACAATACATCCCCACAATGCATTATGGTTTTCTCCTCTCTGCCCTGGCGACACCCGAGGAATAATCCAATTATCTCTCAAGACAGAGGGAAATCACCAATACACATGTGGGGACAACAGAACAGACATCACTATTTAAACATACAATGTCAGAACCCTTTTCAATACACAGACATTTAGCATCCCACAATGGCACGAATTAGACCAGGAGTTCAAGTTGGTTCAAGTCCTTTGTGAACAATGAGGCCATTTAGGTTAACTAGCAGCACACTCCTCTCCTGGGTGGCCGTCCGTTCAGTAGTTCCAATCGGTATGTGGGGAAACACACGAACAGGGTCATACGGACAGGAAATCCAGCGAAATGAAGGCAAACAGACGAACCAGCAATATAGGTCTATACAGATGGATCTGTCACACAGGTATATCGCAACCCTCAATCAGTATTTTGTGGAAGCAGGTATATAGAACTCCATAATTAATATTTGGTGGAAGCAGGTATATCACACCCCTCAATCTGTATTTTGTGGAAGCAGGTATATCACACCCCTCAATCAGTATTTTGTGGAAACAGGTATATAGAACCCCTTAATCAATATTTGGTGAAAGCAGGTATATCACACCCTTCAATCAGTATTTTGTGGAAGCAGGTATATCGCAGGCCTCAATCAATATTTGGTGGAAGCAGGTATATCGCACCCCTCAATCAGTATTTTGTGGAAGCAGGTATATCAAACCCCTTATTAAGTATTTTGTGGAAGCAGGTATATTGCACCCCTCAATTATTTTTTGGAGGGGCATAAACCATGACAATCCCACCACCATGCTTGACTGTAGGCAAGACACACTTGTCTTTGTACGCCTCACCTGTTTGGCGCCACACACGCTTGACACCATCTTGAGGCCAAGTTTACCTTGGTCTCATCAGACCACAGGAAATGGTTCCAGTAACCCATGTCCTTAGTCTGCTTGTCTACAGCAATCTGTTTGCGGGCTTTCTTGTGCAACATCTTTAGAAAAGGCTTCCTTTTGGAATGACAGCCATGCAGACCAATTTGATGCAGTGTGCGGTGTATGGTCTGAGCACTGACAGGCTGATCCTCCACCCCTTTAACTTCTGCAGCAATGATGGCAGCACTCATATGTCTATTTTGAAAAGACAACCTCTGGATATGATGCTGAGCATGTGCACTCAACTTCTTTGGTCGACCATGGCAAGGCCTGTTCTGAGTGGAACCTGTTTTGTTAAAGAGAACCTGTCAGCACCAAAAGCCAACCCAAACCGCCAGCAGTACCTTCAAGTAGCCGGCAATGAGTTTTCTTACTGCATTCTGAAGAGGCAGAAGTATGAAAAACATTATTTTATCCTCACTCCGCGCTATTTTCCAGTCAGGCTTGAAGTCAAGGGGGCAGCGGCTTCTTTGCTTCAATTCAAGGTAACCACGCCCCCTTCCTTGTCCCTTCTGCTGTGACTGACAGCTGCCTGCTCGGCAAAGCCAGCCGGCTGTCGGGCATAAGCGCAGTCAGTCACAGGGAAGGGGGTGCTGTTACCTTGACTTGAAGCAAGGAGGCCGCTGCCCCCTTGATATCAAGCCTGACTGGAAAATAGCGCGGACGGAGGATAAAAGAACATTTTTCATACTTCTGCCTCATCAGAATGCAGTAAGAAAATCATCATTCAAAACTCACTGCCGGCTACTTGAAGGTACTGCTGGCGGTTTGGGATGTTTTTTGCCACTGACAGGTTCCCTTTAAACTGCTGTATGGTCTTGGCCACCTTGCTGCAGCTCAGTTTCAGGGTGTTGACAATTGTCCTATAGCCTAGGCCAGTGATGGCTAACCTCCGCCACTTCAGCTGTAGTGAAACTACAACTCACAGCATGCTCCATTCTGAGAACAGCCTAGGCCATCTTTATGTAGAGCAACAATTCTTTTTTTCAGATCTTCAGAGAGTTCTTTGCCATGAGGTGCCATGTTGAACTTCCAGTGACCAGTATGAGAGAGTGCGAGAGCAATGACACCAAATTTAACACCCCTGCTCTCCATTCACACCTGAGACCTTGTAACACTAACAATCCACATGACACAAGGGAGGGAAAATAGCTAATTGGGCACAATTTTGTCATTTTCACTTAGGGTTGTACTCACTTTTGTTGCCAGCAATTTAAACATTAATGGCTGTGTGTTGAGTTATTTTGAGGGCACACCAAATTTACACTGTTATATAAGCTGTACACTGACTACTTTACATTGTATCAAACTGTCATATCTTCAGTGTTGTCCCATGAAAATATATAAAATAGTTAATAAAATTTGAGGGGTGTACTCACTTGTTAGATACTTGTATCTATCTAACTTCTACTCCGATGCCTCCATCCTGTGCCACTCATTTGCCCATACAGTATAGGAATCAAGTTAAGCTTCTCACCATCACCCACAAAGCTCTCACTCCCATCTCCAAGACTTCTCTCGAGCTGCCCCAGTTATCTGGAATGCCCTAGCAATTAGGTTAATTTTTAACATCCACAGTTTTAGGCACTCCCTAAAACATATGTCCCCAAATCTAATTATACTCCATTCACACATCCTAAACCTCATCCTTTAGAGCCATCTTTCAATTGTATCCCCAATGCACTCAGAAGCGCTACAAATATCATCTGGTAACTGGATCGTGCAGATTTATATATAGTCCCCTATTTTAGGAGTGGGGAGATGTATTTATCTTGGTAGGTTTTGTATTCCGCAGTCTATTACAGTTCCACATGATAAAGGCAAATCTGCCTACCTTCGGAACTATTTAGGTGTAAGGAGGAGGGCTTTTCTTGGTAGATTTAGTATTCTGCAGACTCCATTAACCCCCAAATATTTTGGGGAGATTTTATGTTTGCAATTTTTTTTTTTACTGAAAAGCGTATTTAAAATGAGAAAATTTCAATTGGAATTTTGTATTTAATACGTTTTTTAAACCTTTTTTAACACTTATTAGTCCCACAAGGGGACCATAACAGGCAATATTCCGATTGCTTTTAAGGTACAATGCACTATCCCTATATGCTTTACTGACATTGACCAGCAGACTGCGCCAGAAAGGGGCAGCCTGCTGGAAAACACTCAAGGCTGGCTTGGGGCCTATATCAGGTCCCAGCCAGCTTTTACACACAATGCCAACTTGTAATCGCATTTGTAAGGTGCCAATGGGATACAGAGGGAGTCCGCTCCCTCTGTCACCGCTTGAATGCGGCGAGCGCCATTGCCCGCAGCATGTAAAGGGTTAAACAGGAGTGCCAATCTGGGCTGTTAGAGCAGGAGTGTAGTTCTTATGTGAGAGCCAAGCCCCCATCCAGCTCTTAGACTGGGCCGCCGTGAAAAGGCTGCCCAGTGTAAAGCCCCTTAGTGACCACCGTAAAAAAAGAGTGGTCACTAAGTTGCTAAAGATCTATAATGTAGTAATGCAGCTGTTCCAGCCAGGAACCTGAATGGCAAATATTGCACTATTTAAGAGTGAGGAGCTGGATTTTTCATGGTATATTTAGTGTTCTGCAGACATATGGTAGTAACCCAGCTTTCCTAGGAACCTGAAAGGAAAATCTGCCTAGCTATAGCATTTTTTAGGAGTTGGGAGTGGGATTTATCATGGTAGATTTAGTATTGTGTAGTCTTACAGTACTGCATGGTTGTAACCAAATCTATTTTGTGCTAATACTCCTTCCAACAACATGCCCACTCTAACTGTGTAGACAAAAGTTATCCAGGCTAAACTCAGCCCCCTTCTCATATACTTCCTGCCTCACATGCACAAGCATGAGAGGGGGAGAAAGAGGGGTAATAGACATTGCTGCAGCCCGAGAGCACAATGCACTGCTTTTCCATTTAATTTATCATGGTCTAAAATTAAGATATCTGATGAAGCAAGAGCAAATAAAGACACATTAGAAGGTTATGTTAAGTTTTATTGGTTTCTTTTTTTGCGTTTTGAGTCTGGCTTTAAATCCACTTTAACCTCTTTCCTGCCGCCGCATGACTTCCTACAGCGGGGTGGTAGTTTTTTTATCTGTAACCTGACAATATCGCATCGGGTTACAGAACAATCTGGTGGCACCACCTAGTGGTACAAATCATTGTGGCCGTACTGTTAATACACAGCAGCGGTCTCAGTGAAGATCCTGGGAACCAATGAAGGTGATTCCCGGGCTTTTCATCTCTGTGACAGCCTGTCAGAGAGATGAAAAGTTACCAAAAAATGTAAATGGAAGAAACATGTTTGTCCCCTGTGAATTCCACCAGCCATACCAATACCTCAATTGAAAATGGAGGGTGAATATATACGAACACTAAAATCTATCTGGGTCGCATGTAAAGCCTATTTTGAGTAAAATCATTGGCAGTAGGACAGGGTTTAAAAAAAAAAAAAAAAAAGGAACTAAAGATTCTGGTTCTGAACTCACAGAAAGATCGGATGGAGGTGAACTCCCAAGAAAACAGCGTACAGTTGAGAGAAAACCAAAAGAAAAGTATGATGACTACTTAACTGTCAAAGCGCAGAACAAACCGTTTTTTCAGGGGGTGAATTATTATTATTTTTTTCGGGAGGAGGGAAACCAAATAAACTGTTATCAGAATTAATATAGAATCAAAACCCCAGTGTAGAAATTAATAAAATCCATACTGAGAAGGGGAGAATGGTAGAAGGTAAAGGGTGAAATAATAAAAATTCTTCACAAAGCTGTATAAGTTGATAAGAGTGATAATGAGATCTCAGCTTTTTGCAATCACTCAGTTTACAACAGGCCATGGTCCTGGATAGACCAATTACTGTGCTAGAGCTGGAAACGCCCTAAAAACTTTTCCAAAAAAGGACATCTCCCGGTTCAGACAGGCTCACCTTTGAAGTTTATGGTAGATATGGCAAATGACTACTTCCAAGGCTGCGGGAGGTTTTTAATGAATCCTGTGTCTGTAGTAGATTACTGGCCTCCATGTTAGAGGCAAACTTTAATTTTAAAGAAGGATAAAGACCAATTGAATATAAAGTCATACCGTCGGATCTCGTTGCTCAATATGGATCTAAAACTGATAGCCATGGTATAAGCATTCAGATTAAAAACCTAACTGCTATTATCGGTTGAGAACAGGGTGGATTCATACCTCGGAGGTCCCTTTTTAATAATAGTGATAGGGTCTTTGTAAACATGCTCCATCCTGTCATTGGACACTACTTGGATATGTTAGGAGTTTTTTTGGACTGGGACAAACATTTATCAATTGAGTCAGACATCTATATAAAAATCCAAGAGTGAGAGTAATTTTAAATGATTAAATGGGAACCTGACAGATATGTTTTAAGATGGGGTACATGTGTATACAGTATATATTTTTATATATATATATATATATATATATATACATACATACACACACACACACTGTATATACAGTACAGACCAAAAGTTTGGACACACCTTCTCATTCAAAGAGTTTTGTTTATTTTCATGACTATGAAAATTGTAGATTCACACTGAAGGCATCAAAACTATGAATTAACACATGTGGAATTATATACATAACAAAAAAGTGTGAAACAACTGAAAATATGTCATATTCTAGGTTCTTCAAAGTAGCCACCTTTTGCTTTGATTACTGCTTTGCACACTCTTGACATTCTCTTGATGAGCTTCAAGAGGTAGTCACCTGAAATGGTTTCCACTTCACAGGTGTGCCCTGTCAGGTTTAATAAGTGGGATTTCTTGCCTTATAAATGGGCTTGGGACATCAGTTGCATGGTGGAGAAGTCAGGTGGATACACAGCTGATAGTCCTACTGAATAGACTGTTAGAATTTGTATTATGGCAAGAAAAAAGCAGCTAAGTAAAGAAAAACGAGTGGCCATCATTACTTTAAGAAATGAAGGTCAGTCAGTCCGAAAAATTGGGAAAACTTTGAAAGTGTCCCCAAGTGCAGTCACAAAAACTTTCAAGCGCTACAAAGAAATTGGCTCACATGCGGACCGCCCCAGGAAAGGAAGACCAAGAGTCACCTCTGCTGCGGAGGATAAGTTCATCCGAGTCACCAGCCTCAGAAATCGCAGGTTAACAGCAGCTCAGTTAAGAGACCAGGTCAATGCCACACAGAGTTCTAGCAGCAGACACATCTCTAGTAGAGTTGAGCGGACACCTGGATGTTCGGGTTTGAGAAGTTCGGCCGAACTTCCCGGAAATGTTCGGGTTCGGGATCCAAACCCGATCCGAACTTCGTCCCGAACCCCATTGAAGTCAATGGGGACCCGAACTTTTCGGCACTAAAAAGGCTGTAAAACAGCCCAGGAAAGGGCTAGAGGGCTGCAAAAGGCAGCAACATGTAGGTAAATCCCATGCAAACAAATGTGGATAGGAAAATGAATTAAAATAAAAATAAAATAAATAAAAATTAACCAATATCAATTGGAGAGAGGTCCCATAGCAGAGAATCTGGCTTCACGTCACCCACCACTGGAACAGTCCATTCTCAGATATTTAGGCCCCGGCACCCAGGCAGAGGAGAGAGGTCCCGTAACAGAGAATCTGGCTTCATGTCAGCAGAGAATCAGTCTGCATGTCATAGCAGAGAATCAGGCTTCACGTCAGCCACCACTGCAACAGTCCATTGGCATATATTCAGGCCCAGCACCCAGGCAGAGGAGAGAGGTCCCGTAACAGAGGATCTGGCTTCATGTCAGCAGAGAATCAGTCTGCATGTCATAGCAGAGAATCAGGCTTCACGTCAGCCACCACTGCAACAGTCCATTGTCATATATTTAGGCCCAGCACACAGGCAGAGGAGAGAGGTCCCGTAACAGAGAATCTGTCTTCATGTCAGCAGAGAATTAGTCTGCATGTCATAGCAGAGAATCAGGCTTCACGTCAGCCACCACTGCAACAGTCCATTGTCAGATATTTAGGCCCAGCACCCAGGCAGAGGAGAGAGGTCCCGTAACAGAGAATCTGTCTTCATGTCAGCAGAGAATCAGTCTGCATGTCATAGCAGAGAATCAGGCTTCACGTCACCCAACATTGGAACAGTCCATTGGCATATATTTAGGCCCAGCACCCAGGCAGAGGAGAGAGGTCCCGTAACAGAGGATCTGGCTTCATGTCAGCAGAGAATCAGTCTGCATGTCATAGCAGAGAATCAGGCTGCACGTCAGCCACCACTGCAACAGTCCATTGTCAGATATTTAGGCCCAGCACACAGGCAGAGGAGAGAGGTCCCGTAACAGAGAATCTGTCTTCATGTCAGCAGAGAATCAGTCTGCATGTCATAGCAGAGAATCAGGCTTCACGTCACCCAACATTGGAACAGTCCATTGGCATATATTTAGGCCCAGGCACCCAGGCAGAGGAGAGAGGTCCCGTAACAGAGAATCTGTCTTCATGTCAGCAGAGAATCAGTCTGCATGTCATAGCAGAGAATCAGGCTTCACGTCACCCAACATTGGAACAGTCCATTGGCATATATTTAGGCCCAGGCACCCAGGCAGAGGAGAGAGGTCCCGTAACAGAGAATCTGGCTTCATGTCAGCAGAGAATCAGTCTGCATGTCATAGCAGAGAATCAGGCTTCACGTCACCCAACATTGGAACAGTCCATTGGCATATATTTAGGCCCAGGCACCCAGGCAGAGGAGAGAGGTCCCGTAACAGAGAATCTGTCTTCATGTCAGCAGAGAATCAGTCTGCATGTCATAGCAGAGAATCGGGCTTCACGTCAGCCACCAGTGCAACAGTCCATTGTCATATATTTAGGCCCAGCACCCAGGCAGAGGAGAGAGGTCCCGTAACAGAGACTCTGGCTTCATGTCAGCAGAGAATCAGTCTGCATGTCATAGCAGAGAATCAGGCTTCACGTCAGCCACCAGTGCAACACTCCATTGTCATATATTTAGGCCCAGCACCCAGGCAGAGGAGAGAGGTCCCGTAACAGAGGATCTGGCTTCATGTCAGCAGAGAATCAGTCTGCATGTCATAGCAGAGAATCAGGCTTCACGTCAGCCACCACTGCAACAGTCCATTGGCATATATTTAGGCCCAGCACCCAGGCAGAGGAGAGAGGTCCCGTAACAGAGAATCTGTCTTCATGTCAGCAGAGAATTAGTCTGCATGTCATAGCAGAGAATCAGGCTTCACGTCAGCCACCACTGCAACAGTCCATTGTCAGATATTTAGGCCCAGCACCCAGGCAGAGGAGAGAGGTCCCGTAACAGAGAATCTGTCTTCATGTCAGCAGAGAATCAGTCTGCATGTCATAGCAGAGAATCAGGCTTCACGTCAGCCACCACTGCAACAGTCCATTGTCAGATATTTAGGCCCAGCACCCAGGCAGAGGAGAGAGGTCCCGTAACAGAGAATCTGTCTTCATGTCAGCAGAGAATCAGTCTGCATGTCATAGCAGAGAATCAGGCTTCACGTCAGCCACCAGTGCAACAGTCCATTGTCATATATTTAGGCCCAGCACCCAGGCAGAGGAGAGAGGTCCCGTAACAGAGACTCTGGCTTCATGTCAGCAGAGAATCAGTCTGCATGTCATAGCAGAGAATCAGGCTTCACGTCAGCCACCAGTGCAACAGTCCATTGTCATATATTTAGGTCCAGCACCCAGGCAGAGGAGAGAGGTCCCGTAACAGAGGATCTGGCTTCATGTCAGCAGAGAATCAGTCTGCATGTCATAGCAGAGAATCAGGCTTCACGTCAGCCACCACTGCAACAGTCCATTGGCATATATTTAAGCCCCGGCACCCAGACAGAGGAGAGTTTCATTCAACTTTGGGTAGCCTCGCAATATAATGGTAAAATGAAAATAAAAATAGGATTGAATGAGGAAGTGCCCTGGAGTACAATAATATATGGTTAAGGGGAGGTAGTTAATGTCTAATCTGCACAAGGGATGGACAGGTCCTGTGGGATCCATGCCTGGTTCATTTTTATGAATGTCAGCTTGTCCACATTGGCTGTAGACAGGCGGCTGCGTTTGTCTGTAATGACGCCCCCTGCCGTGCTGAATACACGTTCAGACAAGACGATGGCCGCCGGGCAGGCCAGCACCTCCAAGGCATAAAAGGCTAGCTCTGGCCACGTGGACAATTTAGAGACCCAGAAGTTGAATGGGGCCGAACCATCAGTCAGTACGTGGAGGGGTGTGCACACGTACTGTTCCACCATGTTAGTGAAATGTTGCCTCCTGCTAACACGTTGCGTATCAGGTGGTGGTGCAGTTAGCTGTGGCGTGTTGACAAAACTTTTCCACATCTCTGCCATGCTAACCCTGCCCTCAGAGGAGCTGGCCGTGACACAGCTGCCTTGGCGACCTCTTGCTCCTCCTCTGCCTTGGCCTTGGGCTTCCACTTGTTCCCCTGTGACATTTGGGAATGCTCTCAGTAGCGCGTCTACCAACGTGCGCTTGTACTCGCGCATCTTCCTATCACGCTCCAGTGCAGGAAGTAAGGTGGGCACATTGTCTTTGTACCGTGGATCCAGCAGGGTGGCAACCCAGTAGTCCGCACACGTTAAAATGTGGGCAACTCTGCTGTCGTTGCGCAGGCACTGCAGCATGTAGTCGCTCATGTGTGCCAGGCTGCCCAGGTGTAAGGACAAGCTGTCCTCTGTGGGAGGCGTATCGTCATCGTCCTGCCTTTCCCCCCAGCCACGCACCAGTGATGGGCCCGAGCTGCGTTGGGTGCCACCCCGCTGTGACCATGCTTCCTCCTCATCCTCCTCCTCCTCATCCTCGTCCTCCTCGTCCTCCAGTAGTGGGCCCTGGCTGGCCACATTTGTACCTGGCCTCTGCTGTTGCAAAAAACCTCCCTCTGAGTCACTTCGAAGAGACTGGCCTGAAAGTGCTAAAAATGACCCCTCTTCCTCCTCCTCCTCCTCCTCCTGGGCCACCTCCTCTTCCATCATCGCCCTAAGTGTTTTCTCAAGGAGACATAGAAGTGGTATTGTAACGCTGATAACGGCGTCATCGCCACTGGCCATGTTGGTGGAGTACTCGAAACAGCGCAACAGGGCACACAGGTCTCGCATGGAGGCCCAGTCATTGGTGGTGAAGTGGTGCTGTTCCGCAGTGCGACTGACCCGTGCGTGCTGCAGCTGAAACTCCACTATGGCCTGCTGTTGCTCGCACAGTCTGTCCAGCATGTGCAAGGTGGAGTTCCACCTGGTGGGCACGTCGCATATGAGGCGGTGAGCGGGAAGTCCGAAGTTACACTGTAGCGCAGACAGGCGAGCAGCGGCAGGATGTGAACGCCGGAAGCGCGAACAGACGGCCCGGACTTTATGCAGCAGCTCTCACATGTCGGGGTAGTTGTGAATGAACTTCTGCACCACCAAATTCAGCACATGCGCCAGGCAAGGGGTGTGCGTCAAACCGGCTAGTCCCAGAGCTGCAACGAGATTTCGCCCATTATCCCACACCACCAGGCCGGGCTTGAGGCTCACCGGCAGCAACCACTCGTCGGTCTGTTGTTCTATACCACGCCACAACTCCTGTGCGGTGTGGGGCCTGTCCCCCAAACATATGAGTTTCAGAATTGCCTGCTGACGTTTACCCCGGGCTGTTCTGAAGTTGGTGGTGAAGGTGTGTGGCTGACTGGATGAGCAGGTGGAAGAAGAGGAGGAGGAAGCCGAGAAGGAGGAGGTGGCAACAGGAGGCAAAGAATGTTGCCCTGCGATCCTTGGCGGCGGAAGGACGTGCGCCAAACAGCTCTCCGCCTGGGGCCCAGCCGCCACTACATTTACCCAGTGTGCAGTTAGGGAGATATAGCGTCCCTGGCCGTGCTTACTGGTCCACGTATCTGTGGTTAGGTGGACCTTGCTACAGATGGCGTTGCGCAGTGCACACTTGATTTTATCGGATACTTGGTTGTGCAGGGAAGGCACGACTCTCTTGGAGAAGTAGTGGCGGCTGGGAACAACATACTGTGGGACAGCAAGCGACATGAGATGTTTGAAGCTGTCTGTGTCCACCAGCCTAAATGACAGCATTTCATAGGCCAGTAGTTTAGAAATGCTGGCATTCAGGGCCAGGGATCGAGGGTGGCTAGGTGGGAATTTACGCTTTCTCTCAAATGTTTGTGAGATGGAGAGCTGAACGCTGCCGTGTGACATGGTTGAGATGCTTGGTGACGGAGGTGGTGGTGGTATTGGTGGTACATCCCCTGTTTGCTGGGCGGCAGGTGCCAACGTTCCTCCAGAGGCGGAGGAAGAGGCCGAGGCGGCAGCAGCAGAAGAGGCCGAGGCGGCAGCAGCAGAAGAGGCAGCAGGGGGAGCCTGAGTGACTTCCTTGTTTTTAAGGTGTTTACTCCACTGCAGTTCATGCTTTGCATGCAGGTGCCTGGTCATGCAGGTTGTGCTAAGGTTCAGAACGTTAATGCCTCGCTTCAGGCTCTGATGGCACAGCGTGCAAACCACTCGGGTCTTGTCGTCAGCACATTGTTTGAAGAAGTGCTATGCCAGGGAACTCCTTGAAGCTGCCTTTGGGGTGCTCGGTCCCAGATAGCGGCGGTCAGTAGCAGGCGGAGTATCTTGGCGGCGGGTGTTCTGCTTTTGCCCACTGCTCCCTCTTTTGCTACGCTGTTGGCTCGGTCTCACCACTGCCTCTTCCTCCGAACTGTAAAAAGTCAGTGGCACGACCTTCATTCCATGTGGGGTCTAGGACCTCATTGTCCCCTGCATCGTCTTCCACCCAGTCTTGATCCCTGACCTCCTGTTCAGTCTGCACACTGCAGAAAGACGCAGCAGTTGGCACCTGTGTTTCGTCATCATCATAGACATGCTGAGGTGGTATTCCCATGTCCTCATCATCAGGAAACATAAGTGGTTGTGCGTCAGTGCATTCTATGTCTTCCACCACTGGGGAAGGGCTAGGTGGATGCCCTTGGGAAACCCTGCCAGCGGAGTCTTCAAACAGCATAAGAGACTGCTGCATAACTTGCGGCTCAGACAGTTTCCCTGGTATGCATGGGGGTGATGTGACAGACTGATGGGCTTGGTTTTCAGGCGCCATCTGTGCGCTTTCTGCAGAAGACTGTGTGGGAGATAATGTGAACGTGCTGGATCCACTGTCGGCCACCCAATTGACTAATGCCTGTACCTGCTCAGGCCTTACCATCCTTAGAACGGCATTGGGCCCCACCAAATATCGCTGTAAATTATGGCGGCTACTGGGACCTGAGGTAGTTGGTACACTAGGACGTGTGGCTGTGGCAGAACGGCCACGTCCTCTCCCAGCACCAGAGGGTCCACTAACACCACCACGACCATGTCCACGTCCCTTACTAGATGTTTTCCTCATTGTTACCGTTCACCACAATAAGAAAAATATTATTTGGCCCAATGTATTGAATTCAAATTCAGGCCTTTTTTACAGACACCTAACACTATCTGGCTATCTATTTAGGTACCGTATTACACTAATACAGGCACAGCAGTAACGACAGATTTAGCTGGATATAAATTTTAGGCCTATTATTTAGGCGCTGGGTGACAGGTATAGGTTTACTGACAGAATTAGACTTGGAAATGCACAGTAGCTTGTGTGTGAAGTTATTCAGAATGACCCTATGTGCACCTTGAATCTTATATACCCTTTTAGGGATAGATTTAAAATAGCTCTGATACAGCAGAAACCACTAAATTAGGAAATTGCTAAATTGGGAATTGTATTTCAACCCAGAACAAAAACTGTCCTTTGACGTACACTAAATAACTTGACCAGCCACAACAGTACAGCAGTAACGACAGATTTAGCTGAATATAAATTTGAGGCCTAGTATTTAGGCGCTGGGTGACAGGTATAGATTTACTGACAGAATTAGACTTGGAAATGCACAGTAGCATGTGTGTGAAGTTATTCAGAATGACCCTATGTGCACCTTGAATATTATATACCCTTTTAGGGATAGATTTAAAATAGCTCTGATACAGCAGAAACCACTAAATTAGGAAATTGCTAAATTGGGAATTGTATTTCAACCCAGAACAAAAACTGTGCTTTGACGGACACTAAATAACTTGACCAGCCACACCAGTAACGACAGATTTAGCTGGATATAAACTTGAGGCCTAGTATTTATGCGCTGGGTGACAGGTATACGTTTACTGACAGAATTAGACTGGGATATGGCCAAAAAATAACCACACTATTGATGGTTAAATGCACTTGGTGTGACAGCTTGACCAACCACACTAGTGAGGGTTAAATGCACTTGGTGACAGGCGCAGCTTGCCCCTGATGTAGTATATGGCCAAAAAATAAACAGACTATTGCTGGTTAAATGCACTTGGTGTGACAGCTTCACCCTGATGTAGGATTTAGCCAAAAAACAACCACACCATTGAGGGTTAAATGCACTTGGTGACAGCTTGCCCCTGATGTAGTATATGGCCAAAAAATAAACAGACTATTGCTGGTTAAATGCACTTGGTGTGACAGCTTGACCCTGATGTAGGCTTTAGCCAAAAAACAACCACACCATTGAGGGCTAAATGCACTTGGTGACAGGCGCAGCTTGCCCCTGATGTAGTATATGGCCAAAAAATAAACAGACTATTGCTGGTTAAATGCACTTGGTGTGACAGCTTGACCCTGATGTAGGCTTTAGCCAAAAAACAACCACACCATTGAGGGTTAAATGCACTTGGTGGCAGCTTGTGCTGGCGCAACACAAGACACAAAATGGCCGCCGATCACCCCAGAAAAAAGTGACTGAAAAACGCTCTGGGCAGCCTAAAAACAGTGAGCAATTCAATAGCAGCAGTTCAATCATCCACAGCTGCAGATCGATCAATGGATGGAGTCTTTTGGAGGAGTTAATCAGCCTAATCTCGCCCTACTGTCGCTGCTGCAACCTCTCCCTACGCTAATCAGAGCAGAGTGACGGGCGGCGCTATGTGACTCCAGCTTAAATAGAGGCTGGGTCACATGGTGCTCTGGCCAATCACAGCCATGCCAATAGTAGGCATGGCTGTGACGGCCTCTTGGGGCAAGTAGTATGACGCTTGTTGATTGGCTGCTTCGCAGCCTTTCAAAAAGCGCCAAGAAAGCGACGAACACCGAACCCGAACCCGGACTTTTACGAAAATGTCCGGGTTCGGGTCCGTGTCACGGACACCCCAAAATTCGGTACGAACCCGAACTATACAGTTCGGGTTCACTCATCCCTAATCTCTAGAACAACTGTTAAGAGGAGACTGTGTGAATCAGGCCTTCATGGTAGAATATCTGCTAGGAAACCACTGCTAAGGACAGGCAACAAGCAGAAGAGACTTGTTTGGGCTAAAGAACACAAGGAATGGACATTAGACCAGTGGAAATCTGTGCTTTGGTCTGATGAGTTCAAATTTGAGATCTTTGGTTCCAACCACCGTGTCTTTGTGCAACGCAGAAAAGGTGAACGGATGGACTCTACATGCCTGGTTCCCACCGTGAAGCATGGAGGAGGAGGTGTGATGGTGTGGGGGTGCTTTGCTGGTGACACTGTTGGGGATTTATTCAAAATTGAAGGCATACTGAACCAGCATGGCTACCACAGCATCTTGCAGAGGCATGCTATTCCATCCGGTTTGTGTTTAGTTGGACCATCATTTATCATTCAACAGGACAATGACCCCAAACACACCTCCATGCTGTGCTAGGGCTATTTGACCATGAAGGAGAGTGATGGGGTGCTGCGCCAGATGACCTGGCCTCCACAGTCACCGGACCTGAACCCAATCGAGATGGTTTGGGGTGAGCTGGACCGCAGAGTGAAGGCAAAAGGGCCAACAAGTGCTAAGCATCTCTGGGAACTCCTTCAAGACTGTTGGAAGACCATTTCAGGTGACTACCTCTTGAAGCTCATCAAGAGAATGCCAAGAGTGTGCAAAGCAGTAATCAAAGCAAAAGGTGGCTACTTTGAAGAACCTAGAATATGACATATTTTCAGTTGTTTCACACTTTTTTGTTATGTATATAATTCTACATGTGTTGATTCATAGTTTTGATGCCTTCAGTGTGAATATACAATTTTCATACTCATGAAAATAAAGAAAACTCTTTGAATGAGAAGGTGTGTCCAAACTTTTGGTCTGTACTGTATATATATAAAATTGAAGGTAAGCGCGAGACGATATTATTCTGTTTCTAAGGGACCCGCAGAGGAATGTTGGCCATATTGTAGATGCTTTATCTTATTATGGTGACCTTTCTGGCCTGGAGATAAACTGGTCTAAATCATCCTTACTGCCACTGGATAAGAACATGGATTTAGATTTACCCAGAGTTAAAATTCTGGGTGGGACTGTTACATTAGAATATCTGGGGATTGCGATAACAACCAAATTGGATGACTATGTAAGGAATAATATAATAACCTTGCTTATGAGGACTAAAAAAAGGTCAGTGTTTGGTTGAATCTACCGCTTTTGATGCTTGATCGGATCGCAATGATAAAAATGATTATTCCGCCACAGGTTCTTTTATATCTAAATGCTTGCCTTATTTGGATTAATGACATGATACTTAAACGGATATAACTCACCCATAGGGCTCATGCACACGACCGTATGCCCTCCGAGATATACGGTCCGTAAGCGGGCCATATGTCCCGCAGCAGCATACATCAAAACTGTGTGAATCAAATATGAAAAGCTCTGCCTTCCAGTGAGTAAAGGAGGTTTTTCACTTCCCAATTTTAGATATTACTGTATTGCAAGGCGTCTTTGTTTACTGAAGAGAGGTTCAGAATCACAGTTGATTTTTTGTTGAAAGAACAGAAATATCCCAATATTCTTGGTATGATGGAAGTAAATTTAATAAAAAAGTATATATATATATATATATATATATATATACACACACACATACACATACTATTGAAAACATGCGCTATATTTAAAAAATATGTAAGGTGAGAGGTGCCACTGTTATACACCAATATTGGATAACAATAATTTAGAAGAATTTCTTTAGTTTAGGGACTTTAAAATCTGGTTAGGTAAAGCTTTAAGTAATATTGCCCACTTTTTTGAGGATGGGGTTACGGAGTTTAAGAAACTTACAAAACAAATATGGTTTTCACTTTAAATATAGGTGGTTTTATTGTCAGAGTATTTGAAAATTTTCACGCATAATTTGATAGAATACATTGGGAAACAGTGTAGATAGAAAAGGTCTCTCAATTATATATAAGTCTATAATGATCGAGCTGTCTAGGAATCATTTACATGCGAGTAGGAGAAAATAGAAAAAAGAAAAAGGCAAAATAAAGGATGCAGAATGGGAAGCAGTGATGAACTCAATTCAGAATATCTCATATAGTAATAGCCATAAGCTCATAAGCTTATTAAATTGAAAATCGTGCATCGGCTATATTATACATCAGCTGTGTTGTCCAAAATACTGTAGATGGCAGAAATAGCTCAAATTGTAAACTGTGCGGTCATTCTGAAGTAAGTTTCACTCATGTTTTCGGAATGTTCAAAATGTAGTGATTTCTGGAGGAAAATTTGCTTAAAGTGCAAAAGCGTAGAGAGTTAATAATGAAGTTATTATTTTTGGCGCGACTGATTGTTAGAAATTGGATCTCACCCACAGAGGTTTCATTTAGTACATAAAATAAGGTTCTTCGGAGAACTTCAAGCCAAGAAATCACAAAATATCTAAAAAAAAAACACAATTTTTTGGGGAAAAGTTGGATATAAAGCCCCCCCCTCTTTCCTTCCTTCTCTTCTCTCCCCAAATTTCCAGTGATGGTGGTCCAGTTTTCATCTGGCCACCGATAGTTAGGGACGGTTAGGGTCGGTTGGGAGGGGTGTGTGGGGGAGTAAGTAGTAGTTTATGCATATGCAGCCTCCCACTACGTGTGTGTGGGCACTGCTTAAAAGCACTTTTTACCTTTTACAATTGCATTGTGGTACTTTGTACGCATGTATCTGTAAAATCCCTGTTACCAGGCAGATTAGGTGTAATTTATACATCCCACTACTAGATGAGGATATAGTTTAGGTCTTATATATATACCTAGGTCAGGCCTTGGGAAGGAGAGTAGTAAAAAGGAGGATCTTAGATAAGAAAATGTAGTTCAGAAGAGAGCAGATCTGAGGAGGTCAGATCAGTTTAGTGGGAGAAAATGTAGAGTGAAGACTTCATGACACAGATTAGTGAGTGGAGCCAACTTCGCTATGAGGTGATACTCAGATGTGAGGCGCAGAAGAGCGTTTTCCTTCTGTGGCCAGACTATAGACTTGCATCCCTGACCAGTAGGAGAGAGTTTGCCTCCCTGGAATAGAAACAGGCTTCCTAAGGAATCATCGGTGATAAGAGCCATTATTGAGGGCCACAGACACCTTTGTATGGTGGAGGATTTATAGCTTCTGGCAGCCACACCATACTTCTGAGAGACAGTTGAGTTTTCCTGTCTAAATGTTCAGCTTGTAGGGAAAGGACAAGGAATAGGATCTAGCACATCAATAGGAACAAGGTACACCTAACCCACTGCTCCAAACTAAAACCTGAAAAGCCTAGAAACAGTGGATTTGCAGAACCAACTCTATCATCAAGAGACTGCATTTTTGTACTGCTGCAACCAAAGACATCAAAAGTAAAAGTTGTGAGTTGCATTTCACCACTGTCTACCTCATTATTACCACTATTGATTGTACCACCATTAACGGTACTGGCGTCACTACAAAAACCATCAAGGGACTCAGCCGCAACAAACACCCCTAACATCAAGGGCACCACAACCACCATCTTGGCTGATGCTTTCCTACACAGAGCGTTCCCCGGAGGATTTCGTGCTGTCCACCTCAAAACTGTGCTGCCAGCCCAAGGAAGCTTTCTGCTAACCGTGAGTAAACTGATGAACTGTGTGTTATAATTTGGCCCCTCATCTGTCCACCGTATACCTCACGTGTTGCCCCTGCGCTACTGGCTGGCTGCACATACATTAGTTATGAAATATGTATTATTTTGTATGTTGCTGAAGTAAACATGTCTTTTTAATGATTTTATGAAATTTTATTGATTTCTAAGGTTTTGGTACTGTACAGCATCCTATCAGTCAGTATGGTGCCATAAAATCAGCAATAGAAAAATAGGCCTTCAAAATCCAAAATGTGCTGCAATCCTCCAGTGAACCCAAAATATATGTAAAAAGCACATATAGGATATCATTCCAAATGACAGGGGTATATGAATGTGTGGTAATGTGTGTTTTTTCAAAGCCACATGGTATATGTGAAAACAAATGCTATTTTCATTTTCTCTGCCTATTTCCATTCAATTTTCCTAAAAAAGCCAAAAGTGCAAAATGTCCAAATTTCCCCCAAATGAATACCTTTAGGGGTCAACATATTAAAAAGTAGTCACTTTGGTTGTTTCTAAGGTTTTGGTACAGTAATCTGTTCTGGCAGTATGGTGCCCTGAAACTAGCAGAGAGAAAAATAGGCCTTTAAAATCTATAATGTATGCGCTCCATACATTTCAGGTCTGGCGGTGAGCCCAGCCAGTAGATAAAATTCACAAATAGCATCTATTTTCACAATACACACATGCGGTAATGGTTTTAGACATGTTTTTCTTGAAATCTTTTGTAACAGTTAAGAAAATAGCTAGGAATGGAAAAATATAATTTTTTTTTCCTAATTTTCAGTTTTCATTGAACATTTTTTAAAAATAATATTGTATTGACACAAAAGAAAGATCAAAGTTGTCCTATGAAAAATAATATCAAATATATGTTCAGGTAGGTTGGCTCAGAAAAGAAAAGTTATTAGCAGTTAGATGGGCCCATTGTGAAAACTCAAAAATTGGCCTGGTAAGTAAGGGTGGTAATGAAGTGGTTAAGAAAAGGGATATGTCTAACCTTTAAAAGTCTGTATGGTGTTTTCTGCGAAATAACAAAAAGGTATAGAGTGGCAAATATCGCTTTTCAGTATAAAAGAGAAGGTTTCTCTATTCTAAACTTAAAGAGGACCTTTCTCTGCTCCTGACATCCCTGTTTTAATAGCTTCATGCATTCCCCATGTAATAACAGTTCTGCAACATCTCTTCTTATGGTTTTATGCTGTGCCATTCCTTTATTATTTCTACTAGAAGTTATGAATTAATTGCCATTAGCCTTCAGTAACGGTACAGAGGGGAGGTAACCAGTTGGGGGGGTGTACCTGCACAGACTCACTCTATCCAATCAGTGCTGTCATGTTCAGTCTGTGCAGGTACACCCCCCAACTGGTTACCTCCCCTCTGTACCCTTACTGCAGACTGCTAGGAATTCATTCATAACTTCTAGTAGAAATAATAGAGGAATGGCACAACATAGAGCCATAAGAACAGATGATCCAGAATTGTTATTACATGGGGAATGCATGAAGCTATTAAAACAGGGATGTCAGGAGCGTTGAAAGGTCCTGTTTAATTAGTTTTAAGCAGCCAGAATGGCCCAAATGTAAAGTACTAATGCAGGGCCAAAGAGACCTCATGAGTAGATTTTACGGGTACAATAATGTTAAAGGAAATAAGTAAACACTCATTATTATAAGGCTCTTTAGAAATTTGGAGATAAGTTACTCTCTAATGAGATAGTATGGCAACCAAAGATTTTACTAGGTTAAGAAGTAAATGGTTACAATAGGTGATTTTTTTTTTTTTTTTTTTGGGAGGGGGGCCCCCCCTGTAATTATAATAGCCTGTAAAAAGAAAATCAATCTGAATCAATCAATCCAGATCCAAATCAATTTCCCTGTAGTAGTAAAGGTGCTGTGGATCACTAGGTGACTGAGCAAATGCTCATCACAGCTTGTCAAATAGGGTTATGTGGCTGGCAAACAATGAATCTGCATGGAGAAGAGTGATCGCAGTAACAATCGTTCATCCTTCTACAGGATGCATTGGTGCATGTAAATCCAGCTATCACTTTCGCTCAGCGATTAGGCAAATATCTGTAACATTCAATTCATTTCAATAAATCACTTTTGCATCAGCCCATGTAAAAGGGTTTTAAGCAGTATTTTATCAAGTCTAATGTTCAAGATGGGAACCTGGGAATGGACAAATTTGAAAGGAGGAACCCAAGGAAACCAAACTTACATGTATGTTGGATTGGGAAAGGGACCTAAAAATTGCATACATTTCTAACAGAAATAAGCAGAGATAAAGCGTAATTTCCAAAAAAACATCAATAAAAGTTCTGCATAGAACATAGGCTTAAAGGGCATATGTCAGCAGATCTGTACCTATGACACTGGCTGACCTGTTACATGTGCGCTTGGCAGCTGAAGGCATCTATGTTGGTCCCATGTTCATATGTGTCCTCATTGCTGAGAAAAATAGCGTTTTAATACATGTAAATTAGCCTCTAGCCGTTACAACTAGAGGCTCTGCTCCCTCTGACGTGGCCGCGCTCTCTTCCCCTTGATTGAAATGTCTGGGTAGTGAACACATCATCACTACCTGGCCCAGTCAATTAAAGTGCTGAAGGGGCAGCAGTTGCAGAGAGAGCAGAGCCTCTAGGTGTAATGGCAACGAACCCGTTGGTCATAGAGGCTCATTTACATATTTTAAAACATAATTTTCCTCCGCAATGCAGGCACATATGAACATGGGACCAACACAGATGCCTTCAGCTGCCAAGCGCACATGTAACAGGTCAGCCAGTTTCATAGGTACAAATCTGCTGACAGATGCCCTTTAACTGGGTCAAAGGCCTAGGTCAGGATTTGGTTATGACTATGTATCATCTTATTATCTCAATGCCTTGTACCAAAAATGCTGCACAAGTATGACAGAACTTCAACTTTGTTAAAATGTTATGGAGTCAAACTAATAATTCAGTAACATAAAGGTGACAGTCAAGCAATGGTATTGAGATAGAAATGCTGCCCTGAGTTCATTACTGCACCATAAATGTGATTACAATAGGGTTTACATGAATTATATAATTGAGTTTATACCTTGTAAGTAGAGATGAACGAAGTAAAATGTCAGAGCCCGGGCAGGATGAGGCTTTTTATAGGGCGGTGACATCACAGGGGTGGCTATCTGCTGATTGGCTGGCTGCAATGCATTATGGGTGATCCCTCATTCCTGGACTTCTTACTTTCACTTTGTAACATGTGCATCAGCCATTTTAAAATCTGATTAGTTACCACTAAGCGCCAGGAAATTTTGATTCATGATGAATCAAATTTTTCCTGAAATTAGGATCAAATTCCACTTCGTCCACTTCGATTCGCTCCACACTACCTGGAACCCACAAGATCCCTGTTAGATCCCATTACAGTATATGGGGATCCGGCGGTGCTGGGGAGGTGCTGCAGAGGAACAGACCACCAGAGTAGGGATATGAGGATATGCATAAAACGAGCAGTCTCTGCTGCATGCTGCATGCACATACTTGTATAGCAATCTATATAAGTATTTAAGATAACATTTAAAGAAGCAAACACTATTCAATGATCTTTCCTAAACCAACGTCCCTATAAAGTTTCCAAAACTGTTAATATGAGTGTTGTAGCTAAGAAACAGAAAAGTTTGTTAAACTGTCCTATTTAAGAGAAAAGTGTGACACCTAGTGGGAGCATAGTGGAGCTGCAGAATTATTATTTTTTACTTGTCTAATGCTCTATCGAGTCAAGCAGTGGTCTATATTTATGGCGTAAAATATGATGCATTGCTGGATCGATCAAAGATACCTCTGTTATTGTGTTTCTATGGATACATAACCCATTGTATGTTCATTACAGTACCATAGGAGAAATCACACTAAGGTTTAATTAAATGATAGAAATGGATTTATATGTTATGAGTCCCTCACTTGTATAGTGGTTTATGTTTACGACAGAAACTATGACGAATTGCTGGATGCCTCTGTTATTGATGTCTATACTTTAGGATAGGATTGTCAAGCCTTGGAGATGACAACCCCTATTGCTTGGATCGGTGCCGCTGACTATAAAAAAGCATCTGCCTATGATCTGCTGTGGACGTATAGTTCAAGCATGATGTGACTGCAGAGGCCGGTGATTGGCCACAGATAGCATTCATGGGGACCCAGCTGCTTGCTGGTCACGCAGGGACTGAAAGCGTCCAGGAACGGAGCAGTGATGGGACTGCAGGCCAGTGAGCCTGCTTTTTCATGTTCAGGGGCACAGGTCCAGATGATATGGTTATTGGCTTCAAGGCCAAACCTACTTACAGTAGTCTCAAATGTTATTAGGTCCAGTGTTCCCTCTAAGCCTTGGCAGCTGCCGAGCGGGGTCGGCTCAGAGCTGGGCACAGCGCCATCAAAGGTGGGCGATAGGAAAACCTAAGATAATTGTCACATTAAAGAGCATACAGTGTAACCCCTGCACCATCCAATACAATACAGTATAATCCCTGCACCATGCTGTGTAATATACAGTATAATCCCTACACCATGCTGTACAGAATAAATTATAAACCCTGCACCATCCGGTACAATACAGAATAATCTCTGCACCATGCTGTGTAATATACAGTATAATCATTACATCATGCTGTACGGAATACATTATAATCTCTGCACCATGCTGTGTAATATTATAATCCCTGCACCATGCTGTGTAATATACAGTATAATCCCTGCACCATGCTGTACAATATACATTATAATCCCTGCACCATGCTGTACGATATACATTATAATCCATACACCAAAATATACAGTATAATCCATACACCATGCTGTACAATATACATCACAATCCATACACCAAAATATACAGTATAATCCATACACCATGCTCTACAATATACATTATAATCCATACACCAAAATATACAGTATAATCCATACACCATGCTGTACAATATACAACATAACCCCACAGTGTAGGTGCTATACTGTATATTGAACGGCATGGTGTATGGATTATAATGTATAGCATGGTGCAGGGATTAAATGTTACTGCATGGTACAGGGATTATAATGTATACTGTACAGCAAATGTATGGAGGTTACACCATGCCGGACAATATAACCCCTGTGGGATGGATGGATAGATAGATAGATAGATAGATAGATAGATAGATAGATAGATAGATAGACAGCTTATACCCAGAAACATTTTAAAAATGGTCTAAAGAAAATTTAAATACACAGGACTCCCTTCATAAAAAATTATTTTTTTTATTTTCATTGCGATATTCTGACCCTCATAACTTTTTTATAGTTATGTCTACGGAGATGTATGGGGGCTCATTTTTTCATTTTTTGTGGGACGATCTGTCATTTTTTACAATACCATTTTGGGGTGTGTATGACTTGATCACTTTTATTTAATTTTCTTGGGCGATAAAGTGATGAAAAAAACATGAATCAACCTTTTTTACAAATATTTTTCTGTTATGCCATTCACCATATGGGCTCTTTTTAAAATATTTTAATAGTATAAGAGTTTTCGCATGCGGCTATGCCCATAATGCAATTTTCTTTTCTTTTTTTTTTTGGAGGGGGGGGGGAAGGGGTGATTTTAATTTAAATTTTTTTTTTATATTTTCAAAACTTTTTTTTTTACTTTTTGTTAGGTTCTCCAAGTGGACCACAACTTACAATCATCAGATGTAAATTGCTCCATTAGTCGGTTTAGAAATCACTTTTTCTCAGTTCAGTGCTGCCATCTAGTGGCCTAAACTGGGATATACTAACAATGAGCCTGAAAGCCTAGTACAGGCTGTGGCTTATTTATAGAACATGGTGCTTTTCCCGATGCACCTGAAGAGGAATCCCACACTTCCGGTTTTTAACACTCTCAGATGCCATGAGGCGTATTCTGGGGCCATAAGGGTGAAGAGCTGTTGCATTTTAGGTTGCATAATAGGGGTTGGATAACCCTTTTAACCATTAAGATACCGGAGGTTTTTTCATTTTTGCATTTTCATTTTTCTTCCTTATCTTCCTTGAGCCATAACTTTTTTATTTTTCCGATCACATATCCATATTGAGGGCTTTTTTTGCGATACAAGTTGTACATTAATATGGCATACAATGTAGTGGGAGGCAGGCCAAAAATTCAAAATGGGGTGGAATTGTTCCCTTTGTGGCAAAACTGACCTATGCCCTTCATTCTATGGGTCCGTAGGAATACAACTGGGGTCTGGCAGGGGAGGAGCCAGGGCAGGTGGTGGGGTGAGCCAGGGCAGGTGGTGGGGTAGGGCAGGTGGTGGGGTGGGCCAGGGTGGGTAGTGGGCAGAGTTAGGGGGGCCCAATTCAGATTCTTGCTATGGGGCTCAATGATTTCTATGTACGGCCCTGCCTAAACCTATGTACATATATACAGCTTATACCTATATACAGCCTATACCTATATCTGCCCATCAGCTGTGTGGAGAAGGCCTCGGTGGAATGCACATTCCAGCAGAGGTGCATCCGACGTTTGCTCCTCAGGGTTTGTCGTTCTGCGGTCTGGGGAAGCTGGGTGAGGGTCGGAATGGCAGCAATATTAGCTTTCACCCAGCTTTTCTAGAAGCAAATAGAACTAAAGAAAATAAATATTATTGTAGTATAGGCATGCAGAGATTTGTTAACAGATGTATCAGAGCTGGGTTTGTTAATTGACTGTTTGAGGCCACAGTGTCTGTGCTGCGAACAGTCGGTACATGCGTCTACAGTCCAATGTAAGGACACAGTAGGATTTCACCACAAGTTGTGCCCCAACATATACAGTAAGCACCTTCCCTGCTGCACCTAACACGATCAGCTCTGCAGAATCTAACAAGCTCAGCATACTGCTTCTTACAAGCTCGGTCCTGCTGCTCCTAACAAGCTCGGCCCCTCTGCACCTAACAAGCTCGGCCCCTCTGCACCTAACAAGCTCGGCCCCTCTGCACCTAACAAGCTCGGCCCCTCTGCACCTAACAAGCTCGGCCCCTCTGCACCTAACAAGCTCGGCCCCTCTGCACCTAACAAGCTCGGCCCCTCTGCACCTAACAAGCTCGGCCCCTCTGCACCTAACAAGCTCGGCCCCTCTGCACCTAACAAGCTCGGCCATGCTGCACCTAACAAGCTCGACCATGCTGCATCTAACAAGCTCGGCTCTGCTGCGGTGCGCCCCGGGTGCCGGCTCTGACGGGGGTGCCAGCAGGCCCAGAAGCAATAAGCGCTTCCATCAATACAGATGGAAGCGCTAATTGCTGAAGCGCTGACACCCATGACCCAGTCCCACATACTGCGGCAGGGCAGGGAGCGGAGCGCATAGTTCCCGATCACCGCCATAGGCCTGAAGCCAATGCGGTAGTGAAATCCCAGCGCAGGCGCGCGTGATGACATCATCGCGCACGCCTGTGATGGGACTCAGCAGCACAGTGCCGGGACTCTGCAAGCAAGCAGGTAAGTATTTAGCTTTAGGGTTTCCTCCTTTCTTTTTTTTTTTTTCTTTTATGTGCCAACTTTGGGGGACATGAGGGGGCACAGAGGACGTGTGGGGACAAACTTTTATTTTATATTATAATGTGGCAACTTTGGGGGACATGAGGGGGGTGCACACAGGAGGACGTGGGGGGAATATGGTGGGATACTATGTGGCACAGTGGGGGGGGGCAATTTATTATGGGAGGGATGGCAATGTGGGGGACACTACTGTGTGGGGGCAGGGTGGGCGACACTACTGTGTGGGGGCAGCGTGGGGGACACTACTGTGTGGGGAACACTACTGTGTGGGGGGCAGTGTGGGGGAAATTACTGTGTGGGGGACACTACTGTGTGGGGGCAGCGTGGGGGACACTACTGTATAGGGGCAGTGTGGGGGACACTACTGTGTGGGGGGACTATTGTGTGGGGGCAGTGTGGGGGAAATTACTGTGTGGGGGGCAGCGTGGGGGACACTACTGTGTGGGGGGGCAGCGTGGGGGACACTACTGTGGGGGGGCAGCGTGGGGGACACTACTGTGTGGGGGGCAGCATGGGGGACACTACTGTGTGGGGGGCAGCATGGGGGACACTACTGTGTGGGGGACACTACTGTATGGGGGCAGTATGTGCCAACTTTGGGGGACATGAGGGGGCACAGAGGACGTGTGGGGGCAAACTTTTATTTTATATTATAATGTGGCAACTTTGGGGGTCATGAGGGGGCCAGGGTGGACAGAGGACGTGTGGGGGCAAACTTTTATTTTATAATGTGGCAACTTTGGGAGACATGAGGGGGGTGCACACAGGAGGACGTGGGGGGAATATGGTGGGATACTGTGTGGCACAGTGGGGGTCAATTTATTATGGGAGGGATGGCAATGTGGGCGACACTACTGTGTGGGGGGCAGTGTGGGGGACACTACTGTGTGGGGGCAATTACTGTGTGGGGGGCAGCGTGGGGGACACTACTGTTGGGGAGCAGCGTGGGGGACACTACTGTGTGGGGGGCAACATGGGGGACACTACTGTGTGGGAGCAGTGTGGAGGAAATTACTGTGTGGGGGACACCACTGTGTGGGGGACACCACTGTGTGGGGGACACTACTGTGTGGGGGACAATACTGTATGGGGGCAGTGTCGGGGACACTACTGTATGGGGGGACTATTGTGTGGGGGCAGTGTGGGGGAAATTACTGTGTGGGAAGCAGCGTGGGGGAAATAACTGTGTGGGGGGCAGCGTGGGGGACACTGCTGTGTGGGGGGCAGCGTGGGGGACACTTCTGTGTGGGGGGCAGCATGGGGGCCTTTCTATTGGAGAGGCACTGTAGAGGCCAGTCTATTATTTCTAGGGACACTATAGAGGGATTATTATCTGGAGCACAATATAGGGTGTTATTATTATTACTGGGGGCACTCTAGGGGACATTATAGCTGCTGTAGACACTATAGGAACATTTGGGGTCATTTATCAAACTGGTGTAAAGTAGAACTGGCTTAGTTGCCCATAGCAGCCAATCAGATTCCACCTTCCATTTTTGACAGCTCTTTTGGAAATCCAGTTCTACTTTACACCAGTTTGATAAAGGACTCCAATTATGTCTATTAGGGTCACTATTTTTTCAGCAGTATAGTACCTGGGACATTGGGGAGCACAACGGGCACAGTATTGGGGGTGACAGCAGGATGACACTGTGGGGACACCAGGATGGGGAGGTTGATGGAAAAATTAAGAAATCTAACGTGTCTGTATTACAAACTCTGTAGAGACGAGATGCAGAGTTGTCCCTGGATGTAAGAGGTATGTGGTCAATTATTGGGGGGGGGGGTGCCAGAGAAATGACTCGCCCCGGATGCCAAACACCCTGGGCACGCCACTGCCTCTCCCTGTGTACTGCTGCTCAGTCCTCCTCTTCGGTCAGAAAAAGAAGGAGGAGGTAGCAGTAGCGTGGGGATATGTGATAGGCTGTGCCCTGCTGAGCTGCACACAGAAGGAGGAAGTTTTGAAGAACTCATCAATAGTGTGGGCAAGTGTGGGCATTTTGCAAGCATGGCGAGTGGGTGCTGATCGGAACTGCCTGCCGGATCCTCACAACGCAAGTGTGACAGTACCATTATTCAAGTAAAAACAGTTAAACTTCACCAAGTCTGGACTCTACTTACTCCACCAACTACAACTCCTTTGTTGCTAAGGAGCCTATACCTGCATCGAAAATTTTTATAAAAAAAACTGTAGGGCTTTTTTTATTATTATTTACTTTCCATATAAAGAGTTACAGCAAAATAAACAAAATAACAGGCATAAATGAGGCAAACAAGGAAGGGATGGGGTAAAGGGAAACAGGTGAAGAATCTCAACATGAGAAAAAGATGCACTTGAGTCAGTCTATTGTGATTCCATAAGTCGATAGTTGCGCACGGGGTGGATGTCCCATAAATCAGGCAGTAGAGAGAACTGCAAAGGCACAACTATAAATATCTACTTTATGAAGGGTTTACCTGAAAAGAAGCCCACAGGGTCAGAAATTGGTGATGTGACCAGAGTTCCTAATTTTTCTAAGGCTGCGTTCACATAAAGTTATTGTCTTACATTTAACGTATACCAAAACGTATACGTTAAATGGATACCTCTGATGGATGCCATTTAGTGGCATCTGTCACCATAGAGGTCATTGTAAAAAAAATAAATGTTAACGTATATATTATACATTAACATACCTTTTTTTTTTGCTGGACTCGGCAGGATGGAAAAGCATACTAAGCTTTTGCACCCTTTTTTTTAAGTATATGTTAAACATAAGGCAAAAAGGTAATCTGAACCTAGTCTAAGCGGTATATTTGACAATCTGTCAATCTACGTGTTTAGTTTGGGAACAGAATTTAGCCAGTGCAGAAGAATCAGTAGTTTTGCCACTATAATCAAATGTGTTGACAATGAATGTTTAGAAAGCAGACAAGCTGCGAATTGGATATTAACCACTTTAGGCTACTTTCACACTAGCGTTCGATCGGATCCGTTCTGAACGGATCCGATCATAATAATGCAGACGGAGGCTCCGTTCAGAACGGATCCGTCTGCATTATTTTAGCATATAACAGCTAAGTGTGAAAATAGCCTCGTACGGATCCGTCCAGACTTTCAATGTAAAGACAATGGGGGACGGATCCGCCTGAAGATTGTGGCATCTTCAAACGGATCCGTCCCCATTGACTTACATTGTAAGTCTGGACGGATCCGCACGCCTCCTGCACGGCCAGGCGGACACCCGAACGCTGCAAGCAGCGTTCAGCTGTCCGCCTGTCCGTGCGGAGGCGAGCGGAGCGGAGGCTGAACGCCGCCAGACTGATGCAGTCTGAGCGGATCCGCTCCATTCAGACTGCATCAGGGCTGGACGGCTGCGTTCGGGTCCGCTCGTGAGCCCCTTCAAACGGAGCTCACGAGCGGACCGACGAACGCTAGTGTGAAAGTAGCCTTAACCCCGCTAGCTGAAACCCCCTTAATGACCAGGCCACTTTTTACACTTCTGCACTATACTACTTTGACCGTTTATTGCTCGGTCATGCAACTTAACACCCAAATGAATTTTACCTCCTTTTCTTCTCACTAATAGAGCTTTCATTTGGGGGTATTTCATTGCTGCTGACATTTTTACTTTTTTTGTTATTAATCGAAATTTAACGATGTTTTGCAAAAAAATTGCATTTTTCACTTTCAGCTGTAAAATTTTGCAAAAAAAACGACATCCATATATACATTTTTTGCTAAATTTATTGTTCTACATGTCTTTGATAAAAAAAAAAATGTTTGGGCAAAAAAAAATGGTTTGGGTAAAAGTTATAGCGTTTACAAACTATGGTACAAAAATTTGAATTTCCACTTTTTGAAGCAGCTCTGACTTTCTGAGCACCTGTCATGTTTCCTGAGGGTCTACAATGCCCAGACAGTAGAAAACCCCCACAAATGACCCCATTTCGGAAAGTAGACTCCCTAAGGTATTCGCTGATGGGCATAGTGAGTTCATAGAACTTTTTATTTTTTGTCACAAGTTAGCGGAAAATGATGATTTTTTCTTTTTTTTTTCTTTTTCTTACAAAGTCTCATATTCCACTAACTTGTGACAAAAAATAAAAACTTCCATGAACTGGTGGGGTCACTTGTGGCGTAGTTATACTGCCCTGGCAATTTAGGGGCCCATATGTGTGAGAAGTACTTTGCAATTAAAATGTGTAAAAAATGGCCTGCGAAATCCGAAAGGTGCACTTTAGAATGTGGGTCCCTTTGCCCACCTAGGCTGCAAAAAAGTGTCACACATCTGGTATCGCCGTACTCAGGAGAAGTTGGGGAATGTGTTTTAGGGTGTCATTTTACATATACCCATGCTGGGTGAGAGAAATATCTTGGCAAAAGACAACTTTTCCAATTTTTTTATACAAAGTTGGCATTTGACCAAGATATTTCTCTCACCCAGCATGGGTATATGTAAAATGACACCCCAAAACACATTCCCCAACTTCTCCTTTTGGGGTGTCATTTTACATATACCCATGCTGGGTGAGAGAAATATCTTGGTCAAATGCCAACTTTGTATAAAAAAATTGGAAAAGTTGTCTTTTGCCAAGATATTTCTCTCACCCAGCATGGGTATATGTAAAATGACACCCCAAAACACATTCCCCAACTTCTCCTGAGTACGGCGATACCACATGTGTGACACTTTTTTGCAGCCAAGGTGGGCAAAGGGGCACATATTCCAAAGAGCACCTTTCGGATTTCGCAGGCCATTTTTTACACATTTTGATTGCAAAGTACTTCTCACACATTTGGGCCCCTAAATTGCCAGGGCAGTATAACTACCCCACAAGTGACCCCATTTTGGAAAGAAGACACCCCAAGGTATTCCGTGAGGGGCATGGCGAGTTCCTAGAATTTTTTATTTTTTGTCGCAAGTTAGTGGAATATGAGACTTTGTAAGGAAAAAAACTAATTAAAAAAATCATCATTTTCCGCTAACTTGTGACAAAAAATAAAAAATTCAAGGAACTCGCCATGCCCCTCACGGAATACCTTGGGGTGTCTTCTTTCAAAAATGGGGTCACTTGTGGCGTAGTTATACTGTTTGTACTGCCCTGGCATTTGAGGGTCTCCGCAATCATTACATGTATGGCCAGCATTAGGAGTTTCTGCTATTCTCCTTATATTGAGCATACAGGTAATGAGATTTTTTTTTCCGTTCAGCCTCTGGGCTGAAAGAAAAAAATGAACGGCACAGATTTCTTCATTCGCATCGATCAATGTGGATTAAAAAATCTCTGCCAAAAAAAAAAAAAAAAAGGAGGGGAAAGGCATCTGCCAGGACATAGGAGCTCCGCCCAACATCCATACCCACTTAGCTCGTATGCCCTGGCAAACCAGATTTCTCCATTCACATCAATCAATGTGGATGAATAAATCATTGCCGGGATTTTTTATTTTTATTATATATACAAAGTGTTTGCCAAAGCATAGGAACGCCGCCTCCTCCTCAGCTCGTATGCCTTGGCAAACGTATCTTTTACTGCAGAGTAGAAATCTCGTCTTGCAGCGCCGCATACACCGACTTGCATGTAATCTGACAGCAGCGCAATGCTTCTGTCAGAATGCACATCAGTGCTGCAGCTAGTCGATCGGTTGGTCCACCTGGAAGGTAAAAAAAAAAAAAAGAAAAAAACAGGCCGCAACGCAATAATTTTATTAACTTTGGAACAGAACATATAAACTTTAACTTTTTGAACAGAACATTAACCTTTTTGCTTACTGGTGTTTTTTTTGTTTTTGTTTTGTTTTTTTACCTTTATAGAACAAACCTCTCCTTCCCCATGGGTCAATGTGCAAAGCGCAAATCGCCCAAAGATGTGGCGAAGTGCGTTATGCACTTTGTCCCAGGTGAAAGGAGACGTTTGCAGCAGCTGTGAGTGAATGGGCCCTAATAGCCCTGTGTGCCTGTCCTGGTGAGATGTGATCCCTATGCTAGGTGTACCTGTGTGTGGTACTTCCGGAAACACTCCCCTAAGCATAGGGCAGGGTGGTCAGGACAGTCAGGACAGAAATAGCGGGTGTCACGCCTTATTCCACTCCTGCTACAGACACGACATCTTTTTCGGGGTGACGGTTGGGTTGAGGTACCGGCAACGACATTGGGGAAATGTCGCTCGTGTAGACGGCTAACTACACTGGTGGATGGGGCCACGGAACCTCCTGGGTACAGGAGGTTCTCGATGATCTCTTCCTGAAATTTGAGGAAGGATCGTGTTCTCCCAGCCTTACTGTAGAGAACAAAACTATTATACAGAGCCAATTGAATTAAATATACAGACACCTTCTTATACCAACGTCTGGTTCTGCGGGAAACTAAATACGGAGACAACATCTGGTCATTGAAGTCCACCCCTCCCATGTGAAGGTTATAGTCATGGACTGAGAGGGGCTTTTCAATGACACGGGTTGCTCGCTCAATTTGTATTGTCGTGTCTGCGTGAATGGAGGAGAGCATGTAAACGTCACGCTTGTCTCTCCATTTCACCGCGAGCAGTTCTTCGTTACACAATGCAGCCCTCTCCCCCCTTGCAAGACAGGTGGTAACGAGCCGTTGGGGGAAGCCCGCGCGACTAGTTCGCGCGGTGCCACAGGCGCCAATCTGTTCTAGAAACAAATGCCTAAAGAGGGCCACACTTGTGTAGAAATTGTCCACATAAAGATGGTACCCCTTGCCGAATAAGGGTGACACCAAGTCCCAGACTGTCTTCCCACTGCTCCCCAGGTAGTCAGGGCAACCGACCGGCTCCAGGGTCTGATCTTTTCCCTCATAGATCCGAAATTTGTGGGTATAGCCTGTGGCCCTTTCACAGAGCTTATACAATTTGACCCCATACCGGGCGCGCTTGCTTGGGATGTATTGTTTGAAGCCAAGGCGCCCGGTAAAATGTATTAGGGACTCGTCTACGCAGATGTTTTGCTCTGAGGTATACAAATCTGCAAATTTCAGGTTGAAATGGTCTATGAGGGGCCGAATTTTGTGGAGCCGGTCAAAAGCTGGGTGGCCTCTGGGACGGGAGGTGCTATTGTCGCTAAAGTGCAGGAAACGCAGGATGGCCTCAAAACGTGCCCTGGACATAGCAGCAGAGAACATGGGCGTGTAATGAATTGGGTTCGTGGACCAATATGACCGCAATTCATGCTTTTTAGTTAGACCCATGTTGAGGAGAAGGCCCAGAAAAGTTTTAATTTCGGAAACTTGGACTGGTTTCCACCGGAAAGGCTGGGCATAAAAGCATCCCGGATTGGCGGTTATAAATTGTGTGGCATACCGATTTGTTTCGGCCACGACTAAGTCCAAGAGCTCCGCAGTCAAGAACAGCTCAAAAAATCCCAGGGCCGAACCGATCTGAGCTGTCTCAACCCGAACTCCAGACTGGGCGGTGAAAGGGGGAACTACAGGTGCGGCTGAAGTTGGGGACTGCCAATCAGGGTTTGCCAGCACCTCAGGTATTCTAGGGGGTCTACGGGCCCATCTTTGCGGTGGCTGCGACGGGGTCACTACTGCTCGTGCCACCGTACCAGCTTCAACTGCCCTTCTGGTGCTCGCCACTTCACCAGGTTGTACGACAGTGCTGGTACTAGGTCCAGGGAGGGCTGCGCTGCTGGTGTATGCCTCACCACGTAATCCGACAGCGCCAGCCCCACTCTGCTGCCCTTGAAGCGGATCCTGCGCAACCTGTGGTCTAGCGACACGGGGCCGGGTACGCCTGGTGCTATCAGGGACCTCAGCCTCCTCGTCCGAACTTTGGGTCAGAGTGCCACTGCTTTCTACAGGTTCATATTCTGACCCGCTAGATTCGTCAGATGAGGGTTCCCATTCCTCATCTGACTGGGTCAGAAGCCTGTAGGCCTCTTCAGAAGAATACCCCCTGTTTGACATTTGGGCAACTAAATTTAGGGGTATTCCCTGAGACTACCCAAGAAAAAAAAGCAAGCCTGTCTTACAAATGGGAGGCTAGCGAAGTACCGTAGGCCGCTGCGGTTGATAAAAAATATCAAAACTGATTTTTTTTATCGCCGCAGCGCGTGTAAAGTGAAAGTGCAGTGATCAAAAAAAAAATTTTTTGTCACTGAGGTGGGCGGGTGTGGGCGACCGATCAGGCCTGATCGGGCAAACACTGCGTTTTGGGTGGAGGGCGAACTAAAGTGATCAGTTTTGATCACTTCCAGATACTATAAAAGTACAAATGCTGATTAGCGATACGCTAATCAGCGAATCAGTGACTGCGGTGCGGTGGGCTGGGTGCTAACTGATCCCTAAACTACCTAACCAAGGGGCCTAAACTATCCTAAAACCTAACGGTCAATACCAGTGAAAAAAAAAAGTGACCGTTTACACTGATCACTTTTTTCCTTTCACTAGTGATTGACAGGGGCGATCAAAGGGGTGATCAAAGGGTTAATTGGGGTGCAGGGGGTGATCTGGGGCTAGTGTGTGGTGTTTGGTGTACTCACTGTGAAGCCTGCTCCTCTGCTGGATCCAACCGACGAAAAGGACCAGCAGAGGAGCAGGGCAGCCATATAACAGATCATATTTACTAATATGATCTGCTATGTGGCTTCTGATTGGATTTTTTAAAAATCATCAGCTTGCCAGCCGCGATCATTGGCTGGCAAGCTGATGACGCGACCCCCCTTGACGAAATGCCGGCCCGCACTGCGCATGCGCGGGCCGGCTAAGCGCGTCATCTCGCGTCTTGCGAGATGACGCGCCAATGCGTGATTGTGCGCAGCGCTGCCGCCTCCGGACCGCAGATCTGCGTTAGGCGGTCCGGAGGCGGTTAAGCAAAACTAGTTGGGATGTTAAAGGGATTGGTCACTTTCTGGTTATGTTGACCAATGTGTTTGTAAGGTGACTATGTGGCATTTACTTATATAACTGTTGTTGAAATTCGGTGCCAGTTTCCATATTTCACTAGGTATGTGCAGTGTCATGTGTCTGGTCATTTCACCCTTCATCAGCAGCCATTTTATGGACAGGACCTTTGTGTGGACAGCATAAAAGACTTGGCAAACAATAGGGCATACCTTTTAAAATATAGAAAACTAGCAGAAGGACCCGGCTTCGTACGGGTATATTTAATCTATTTCATTTAATGTTTGTGTGTGTAGATATTGACAGTAATCCCCCATAAGTCACCTCTACGGTACCCCGCCCCTATGTGATGAATGGAAGTAGCGGCTATGCCGCTTTCTCTAATAGACCTGGCAGACACGTGTCACAGGTTGGGGGGGGGGGGTGCACAATACTTGGTTTACTCCAGGCACTGGCAACCCACACTATGCTACTGGAGGTTGCACATATAGTATTAATTGTGGACTTGACTGTTTTTCAATAGTTTCAGATGGAAGGGCAGTCCCACCAGATGTGGAGAAGGGAATCTAGTAAAGTATAATACATTATTAGGTACAGTAGGATACATTTTAGACACTATATCAGGACATCTGTACCATCTGGTAAGGAGATTAAATGTATTCTCCTGTGTTCACACGCAACAGGAGAATCCAGGAGAAAGTTAAAGAATCTGTTTCATTTCAGAATCAGTAAAACTCAAGTTTAGTTCCTTTTCCCATGCCACTAAATAAGGGAGATTGGAGGGAGCCCTGGCAAAGAGTAGTTTGCTGCAAAGGACAGAGAAGGTGTCTGGAGGGTAGAGAGGGGTCTTTCAAATTTTAATAAGTGGTCAAGAAAGAGAAACATACTTTTGAGTGTCTAACCAGCCATGAATTCTGACTGTCGTACCTGGAAAGAGGGAACTGCCATTAGTAGCAAATCTCAAATAGCTATGTTGGAGAATTGTGACCCAAGTCCAGTGGCATCTATGTAATGGGAGACATTGATGTAAGGAATCAAGCTGGCTGGCATCAGAGAGCACGTGCCCCGAAGCAAGTTACATTTACTAGCTAGATGACAGGCACTAGGTAAAGGATGTAGGCGTGAGTTTGACCATGTCAGGGGGTGACAGAGTCAGGGGTAACCACAAAGACGCAAGCTCCTCTGGTTTAAGCACAGCATGCGCAGTTTGAGTCTCCAGATTATTGTTTTGTTTACACAGTATTTCCGCTAATACACGAAAATGTGCTGCATTGTAATACAAGAAAACATCTGGTAATCCAAATCTGCTAGAGCTCTTAGGTTAGGAGAAAATAAGGGTTTTGGACTTTATAGCGTTTCCATAGGAATTCAGAGAATAGCCACTTAATACCTAGGACAAAATGGATAGGTATATACTGTATATACAAGGGCCACTTGTATGAGTTATAGAAATTCAAGAAAGATAAAGGACTTCAACAAATTCATGACATTAGAGGGATCTCCAAATTCCTAAATTGTGACACCACCTCTTAAAACGAAAGGAGGTGGCTAGCATAATTAAAATATCAGAAGTGAGGTTTTTCTATTTTAGTGTAATGAAATCAGTAGAAAAAAAATCTACCGTAATTTAGAAAGCAATAATTTCATATAAAACCATTTGAATGGGTATAGGTATGGGTATGCATATGCACAAATTCTGATATTAACGTATACAAAGAGACAGGGCTCACATTGCACACAATAGCATTCGATGGGTGCACTATTAAGTTGGGAACCCAAAACCCAAACCGTAATTAACAACAATAATAAAAGAAAATATATATAGCCACCTTCTGGAAGAATATGTCGGCACACCTGAAGTGTAAAACAACTTGACAAATTTATTTACATACAATAAAAATATAGAAAGTGAAATATATGATAAAATAAAATAAAAATACACTACTGATGATTAGATGAACAATAATCGGTTCACATAACATATTGATGATTTATCCTCATCATGCCCAGGATACTTTGCTCAATACTTAATAATCCTGATATACAATAAATTAATAAATCTTGGCAGGTCCGCAATTCATGTATCTACTGATTGCAATCACAGTTCATTATTAAAGTGCATCTACTAGAATGGAGTATATGATCAAAATATATTATCATCAAAAAATTTGATGATCAGAGTCCATGATTAGGGTGCATGGAGCACAGTTGGAGAGATTATATCCAATCCATACACTTCTATTATCAATACTTTGTAGATTATATCCCACACGTGAATATTCCACTTTTTGCGCTAAATGTGGTGGTAAGTCTCTACAAATAGCGCATTATGTTGGTATTAATATGCCAGTAGCGTTAATATTAATAGGCGTCTGTAGGTACCACTCGTAGTGCTGAGTGTCTCATATGTAGCGCTCACACTGAAAAAGCGCTTAGGCGCAATGACTGTTGTTCATGTGTTAGTAAGTAGTTGCAGGTAGCGTTGCTATTGAAAGTCTGTATAGATCAGTGCTTACCTGTTAGTTGGTAGCTGAAGCACTGTTGACTCAGAGGCTTAGTGGTGGAGAGCTTACCTTGGAGGTTGATTGAAGCAAGGATTTACAGCAAGTTGGAGTGGGATAGGCTATGGAGCTGTGCACTTACGGTACCTCGATCTATATATCATTAACCTGTATATAGTGATTTGAGAGCTCATTTTAGTAACTGCGATAATCATGCGTTTTTATTGCGTTTTCACAGCGATTTACATTTCACCTACATTTTTATCTTTGTTCTCTTTATTTTCCATCCTTATACAATTCCTAGGCTGAATATAACTTATGAAATACTTACCATATATCTATCAAATATTGTTTGTCAGCATGAAATATACCAATAACTGCTATGGTGACTAAATTGCTTCTTTTATTCTTGTTTTTTTATGCTTGTTTTTTTATTTGGACTTTCTCAATATGTTTTTTTAATTCTATGAGGTAGTTTTATCATTTTATCATATATTTCACTTTCTATATTTTTATTGTATTTAAATAAATTTGTCAAGTTGTTTTACACTTAAGGTGTGCCAACATATTCTTCCAGAAGTTGGTGTGCCTATATATATTTTCTTTTATTATTGTTGTAAATTCTGATATTGTCATCTCTATTTTTTCTAGAAATGGTGGTTTAGATAGGGACCAAAAGTTTTAGGCCGGTGTGGGAAAATGCTGTAAAGTAAGAATGCTTTCAAAAACACAGATGTTGATTGTTTGTTTTTAAGAATTAACAAAATGCAACATAAATGAACAAAAGAGGAATCTAAATCAAATCAATATTTGGTGTAACCACCATTTGCCTTCAAAACAGCATCAATTGTTCTCGGTACACCTATACACAGTTTTTGGAGTAACTTGGCAGGGAGGTTCTTCCAAACCAACAACAGATCTTTTGTGGATGTAGGCTTGCTTAAATCTTATATCTCAAATCTTATATCTCCATGTATTTCCAGACAATGTTGGGATCAGGGCTCTGTGGGGGCCATACCTTCACTTATAGGACTCTTTCTTTGAGCTGAAGATAATTCTTAATAACATTGGCTATATGTTTGGAGTTGTTCTCCTACTGTAGAATACATTTTAGGACTTGCTCAAATTAGGAAACATTTAAAGGGGTTATCCAAGACTCATTGAGACCTCCCAGAGTGGCTGAACAGTGATGGAGATCATACTTAGCTGGTCCCCTCTGCAGGGTTTGGTGCCTAATGCCCCTCTTCATCTCCCGGCCCTGTTGAGATCAACATTCATTGATGGCGGAACATGTGACCACTGTAGCCAATCATAGCCAGAGTGGTGACCTGCTCTTCTTGCGTCACGTAACCAGTTGTTATGATGCAAAGGGAGCAGGTCACCACTACCTCCAGTGATTGGCTGCAGCATTCACATGTGCCCGTTGCTGGATATTGATCTCAGCGAGGTAGGGAGAGGAATTAGCAGCCCAGCAGCCCTAGACACCGAATACAGTGGTGGGGATCTCCACTGTGGGTCGGTCACTCTGGGAGATCTGTTTAAAGCTGCTGTTTTATTTTAGATTTTCAAACAGTCTTTAATTATATCTTTAGTAAAATTGTTAGTTTTTTTATAGTTGGTGAATCTGGTAACTAAAATATAACATTGTCCTATGAAATTTTTCATGTTTATATCAATAGATGAAGTATACTCTTGTCATTCTCTCAGTTTCAAAGAATCCCATTGTCATCCCTGCAGCTACTCTAAGTGTTCACAAGATGGTGCTTCAATACCACAGTATTGGATTTCTCCATTGTCAAATAAGCTATCTGTTCTTTATGTTTAAACAAAATGAGTTGTAAAAGGGAAAAAGGATAACACTGAGATCAGTACATAGCATTTACATGTATAAACAAAGAAACAGGATTGACACAACATATCTTAATCAGTTCATATCTTATGTAAACATGTTAATAAAAATCAACATGGTATGAATGTAATACCTATTAATGATAGATGATACATATATTAGATCTCTGTACAAAAAAGATTGCATTCTTTACAGAAATTTTTGTTATTGAACTTTGAAATAAAAAGGTTGTCAAAATTACATTTATTAAAGGGGTTTTCCAGGATTTTTCATATTGATGACCTATCCTCAGGATATGAGATTGGCGAGCTCCGAATCCCACACTCCCGATGATCAGTTGTTTAACCCCTACGTTTCCATTTTTTACTCCCTGCCTTCCCGAAGCCATAACTTTTTTTTTTTCACATAGACATATGAGAGCTTGCTCTTAACAGGACAAGTTGCACTTTCTAAAGGCACCATTTAATATTGCATACAAGGAAACGGGGAGCTAGAAAAAAGTGTGTATGTCTTTTTGATCACTTCTTATTTAATTTTTGGGGGGATTTATAGAGATCAAAAAAATTGAAAATCATCCATTTTGACTTTTTGTTTTTGTTACATTTTTCACTGTATAGAATAAATATGTTTATATAGTTCAGGTGTTTTGGGATATGGTGGTGCATATGATTTTTCATTATTTACAGTTTATTTTTATTATGGGGCAAAACTTTGTTTTTCCTTTTTTTTCTCTCACATATTTTAAGTCCCCTGAGAAGACTTTAACAAGTGATTGTTAGACCACTTGTCCTATAGGCTAGAATGTATAAGCATTGCAGTCTATGGGAAATTCAGTATGTTCCTATGGAGCCCTGCCACCTGCACACCTCTATAGGAACTACTGCTGTAATAGCCTTGGATCTTTCAGAGATACCGTGGCTAATACAGGGAACAAACAGCTTCTTGATTACCGTGAGGCCCCCGGAGCCACTGCGCCATATTTGGCCAAACTATACTCCTCACTCCATGTTATTTTATTCAACACATTTAACACATTTAAACTAAATCTCTCACCTCAGTTAACCAGTATTAGCTGTAGTACTTTCTTTGTCTATAGTACTCCCCAATCTCCCCAGTGTGCTCGCAAAGCTCTGATGTAATACATATACACTAGTGATGATCGAGCATGCTTGGCCTAACACCTGTTCGGTTGAGTACTGCATGTGCTCAAGCGCCATGCTCGAGTCTTCTCCCCTCATGTTTCTTGGCAGCTATGCAGCCAATAAACTTGCAGGTAAGTACTGCCCTCACTTTAATGCCAGTAGCCATGGTGGCTACTGGCATTACAGTGATTGGCTGGCCGGAACACGCCATTGGGTGTTATATAGCACCCGATGACGCATGTTCGGCTCATTTTTAGTCAGGGAGAGCTGAGCATAGGAAGGGACAGAGAGTGTAGGGAGTGTAATTGAATATTTTTTTGGTACCAAAACGTTTAGAGACCCAAAAGTTCTTGTAAGGACTATTGTGTGTGACAGCAGCAATATATGTTTGTAGTGCAACCTGCACTAAATTGCTCAGTGTTAGGGAGAGCTGTGCATAGGAAGGAATAGATTGTGTAGGGAGTGTAATAGGAAGATTTTTATACAAAAAACTTTTCAGAGACCCAATAATCCTTTTAAGGACTATTGTGTATGACAGCAGCAATATATATTTTTAGCGCAACCTGCGCTAAATACCGTGTAGTAGGCCGCCGAGGACAGTTAAATTATTTGCGCCACATAAAATATCAGTGACATACAGTTTTCTTTTTCCGTGGACGGTGTCCGCTACGGACAGTTAAATTATCCATGCCACATCTCCTGTTTAAAGTGTGCGCTTCATAAACAGACCGAATTGATCAAAAAAATCCTTTTAGGAGTCCTATTGTTTATATTTAAAACTACCAACTTTATTATTGAATAATTAAAATACTACTCGGGAAAAAAAACATACTATTGAGTGATTTAAAACTATTAGGAGACAGTTAAGGGCTTGGATATGTTCACTATTTGAAGTGATCTCTGTCACTAGGCTATACACTGTTTGAAGGGTAGGTGGCCTACAAATACTCTGTAGCTATTGCTAGCAGTGTATTGATTAACAGGTGCTAGATACTGTGGATCTACTAGAAAGATAATGGCACTACTCCTCAAATAGGTTGTGTAATAGCGCCACAGCTTACTATGTGTCAGACTCTATGGTATGGCACCTGATGGTGAATCAGTGATGTCCTGATGGACACTTATAAATAGAAAATTCCTATTATTGATGGGTTGGATACGCTCCTAATTTCCTATATTTTAAGCATCCATCATTCATTCACACACCGTCTAACACACAGATGTAGCAGCGCTACTATTCCACTAGACACACACTATCTAGATAGCCGAACAGTGTTTGCTATAATTTGTAGCCCTATTGCTGTATCCTACTATCACTACACCACCCGACATGTTTCGCCGCAAAGCGGATTCGTCAGGGGAATTGGGGTAATAGCGTGGCGCGCTGTAAATCGCCCTCTAAATAAACTTTCTTTCCCCTTCTCACCCGTCCTTTCCACCAGTGAGAAGTAACCACTGTGGATTGACAGGTGGAACGTTCAGGAAGGGTAACGTCACTGGGGTACCGCTTACCTTTCACCTATCATGCGGTACGTATCGAAGCTGACAGGTGGCTGGTACAATCAGGAAGCATAATATCATCAGGGTGTACTGCTAGTGTTTCATAGCAGGAGCGGGGAACTGAAGTAGTGTCATGCTTCAGTAAATAACCCTTTCCTAGCTGTTGGTATGATAATCAGTAAGCGACCCTTTCATTACTGTTGCTAAAGTAGTCAGAAGTTGTACACAATTGCAGAATCTCTGCAATACAGTAGGTTATGTAAAGGAGTGGAGGGTATATTGATTCATATTAACCTAGCAGACTGATACACCCAATAAGTAATAAGTTCTCCAAAATGGTAATGTGAGATATTAAATTACTTAATAAAATCACTACTAGCAGCGTGTGGATACAAACGACTGAAACAGACCCAAGTCTCCTAAATGAAAGCTATATACGAGAAGCCCTCATTGAGACCTCTCAGGCTCAAAGATTGTAATCTAAAGATCAATATTGCTTCCTCCTGCAACAATTTCAAATTCAAGTATCCACTTCTCGGTCCTAATTTCAGTTTTGCAAGGCCCCAGAATTTTAACACTTCAGGATTATCATTGTGTGCATAGGCAATGTACCTGTACAGGGAGTGTCCGTTTTAGTATTGATGGCACTAACATGTCCTGAAATTCTTCTTCTTAGTTCCTGTACTGTTTTGCCCACATATAGCTTAGCACACGTGCACATCACCACATACACAAGCCTCTGCTGCGACAATTGAAAAAGTCTGTGATAACGTATTCCCGTCCATCAACTGGATTACTGAATTTTTTTATCCTGGGTAAGTATTTGCAACAAGTGCAGTTCCCACATGGGAATCAGCCCTGCACTTTCAACCTCAGCCATAATGCATTATCCGTGTGTACTATAGGCAGAAAACTATGGACCGATTGGTCCCTCACTTTTTTGACCTTTTCTGTATGTGACATTCTGATATGCTGGCAAGACCTTTTTAAAAACCACGTCACCGGTAAGTATTTTCCATTGTTTTTAAAAAAAAAAACTTATTATTTGTTGATGCTGGCTGTCAAAAGTACTAAAACATCTGATTATCTGGGTCTTTTGTGGGGTGTCATCTGCATTTTTTGGCGGTAACAAATCCTCTCGTTGTTGGTTCTTCACTCTATTGTGTGCTATCTTAAGGGATTTTCGTGGATATCCCCCCGCCCTAAAGCATCTATAGAGTTCGCCAGCTTCTTTTTCAAAAGCCTCGTCCATACTATAATTTCTTTTAGCTCTTAAGTACTGGCCCACTGATATCCCATTCATGATTTTTAAATCCAAGAAGCAAATTTTCTTGGGATGAATTTCACAAGTGAAATATATCCCTATGGAATTGGCATTTAATTTTTCCACAAATTCGTGGAACAGTGGTAATTCCCCATCCCAAAACAAAAGGATGTCATCAATGAATCTGCCCCAGTATAAAATGTGCCTAGTAAAATGTGAAATGTTTCTAAAAAAAACAATTTGGTCCTCCCACCACCCTAGAAATAAATAAGCAAAAGTCGGTGCACATGGCGTACACATCGCCGTAGCTTTCGTCTGATAAAAAGTACCGCCACAGATAAAATAATTGTGTGTAAGTACAAATCTCAATAAATCCAAAACAAAACAAATGTGTTCATGAAGAGACATGCTTTTAGTGTCCAGAAAAGATTTGACCGCTCTGATGCATATTTCATGTTCAATATTACTATATAGCGCCTCAACGTCGAGACTGGCTAAAAACGCTGAGGCTGGTAACGTGATGTCATTAATTTTCACCAGTATATCACTGGTGTCCTTGAGATATGAGGGTAGAGATGTTACAAAGGGTCTTAATAGTACAAATACATATTTACTGGATGGTTGAGTGAAAGAGTCATTGCCTGAGACTATTGGTCATCCTGGTATAGGGGTCTTGTTCTTGTGAACCTTTGGGAGCGCATAGAATGTAGCAATGGTGGGATGTTTATTAAATAGGAAATCAAATTCCTCTTTTGATATTAATTTACAATCCTTTGGCCTTTTTGAGGATAGTATGTAATTCACTGAGATATTTATCCGTCGGATTTTCCGGCATAATCTCATACGTAGTGTCATCTTTTAACTCCTTAAGGACCCATGACGTACATGTACGTCATATCTTGACGGGACTTAATGACCCATGACGTACATGTACTTCATGAGGTCTGCGGGGCTCTGGGGGAAGATTGGGGTGGAATCGCGGCACCATGGCTGCTCTTACCAGCAGGCAGCCATACCGGGAAAGAGCCGATCAATGTGTCACATTGCAGCGCAGGAAGCTGTCAGCAGCTGCGGGGAGGGTCGGGAGGAGGTCAGAAGACGGTGGCTGGTGCTGAACTGGTCAGCACCTGTAACATCCAAGGTGAGGCAGGGGACACCAGTGTTTTGGGTTCCCTGCCAGCGCTGCGATTGGCTGGAACAATGCTCCAGCCAATGGCAGCGCTATTAGCTGCACAGGAAGAGGCAGAACTTCCCTGTAAGCAGCCATTCTAGCTGGTGACTGCTTGCAGGGAGGTTCTGTGCCTTTCTGTGCTGCTGTGGCTTGCTGGGACTTGTGGTGTACCACCACTGTGAATTTAACCTCTTTGCTGCTAAAAAGAAGAAAAAAGAACAACATCTGGAATAGCTGCACAGATTTTCTTTTTTCATTTGCAGCTGTTCCAGATCCCTCCGTCCCTGTCTCTTCCCCCCATCCTTTTTTTACGGACGTCATTTGGTCTGTGCACTTTTTTTTGCCATTTTCCAGCTCTACATCACTTTTTCTGCGTGCGAGCTGTGACTGCCAAGTGCTTTTCAGTGCGTACCTGCCTGATCAGCACCTGCAGATTATTTGTGCTGATTTTTTTTGCCAATTTTTCATTTTTTTTGTTTGTTAAAAAAGAACTGGTAGTTAGGGCTTTATATAAATATATAGAGGGTTATATATTTCTATATGTATAGATATAAGTTACATTTTTAGCCAGTGTAGTAAAGATTTGTAGCATCTGCACATTTTTGAGGGTTTTTTGTTCACTTTTTTGTGTGTGAAAAAATAACTGCAGTTAGTCGTAGTTAGTGTATATATCAATTTCAGTTAGTGTCAGTTTAGATTTTTGCACGAACGCACCATCAGCGTACGTGCATTTTGCAACCACTGAGCACCGATCAGTAGTGTTCATTACTGATCACATCTGCTCAGTTTGTGCTACAAGTTTTTTTTCTGCAGAAAATATTTTTTCTGCAGAAGTTTTTTTTGTGCAGAAAACACTTTTTTTGCTGAAAACTTTTTTTTACAATTTTTCTTCTACATTTAATTTCACATTTATTACAAGCCTCTTAACGTGTGAAAACACTAAATAAAAGTTTACACATTTCACACATCACACCCCAATAAAGTAAAAATGTCCTATTCATCCCAACGAGTGCACTCAGCTGAAGAGGCATACACCATCCTTGCCTTCGATACTGAGTCTGAGGATGCCACTTTCCTCTATTCCTCTACCCCCTCATCATCATGATCATCCGCTGATGAGTGACCCTCTAGAAGTCGCCCCAGGATAGCAGAGGAGGCAGCCCCCCAGAGTGAACCCACAGGGACCTCACCCCCTGATGATTATCAGCCCCAAATTCCTGAGTTTGTGGGCAACTCAGGAATTCAGATAGATTGTGCGGACATCACTGAGCTAGATTTTTTCAAAATCTTCTTCTTTGAAGATTTTGTAAATCAAATGGTGGCCCAAACCAATATGTACGCCCAACAATTCATTGCTCAGAACCCTAGTTCGCCATACGCTAGACCCTTAGGTTGGACCCCAGTAGATGCAGCAGAGATGAAGAAGTTTTGGGGACTCGTGCTGCATATGGGCGTAGTAAAGAAGTCAAACGTTAGGCAATATTGGAGTTCGGACATTTTCTACCAGACTCCAATTCACAGTCAGACCATGATTTGAATCAATCCGAAAATTCCAACACTACAATGACAATACACAGTGCTCACCCCAAAACGACCCAACATTTGACCGACTGTTCAAGGTTAGGCCTGTCATTGACCACTTCAGCAACAAGTTTGCTGAGGTGTACAACCCAGAGAAAAATGTCAGTGTAGATGAGTCCCTATTATTGTTCAAAGGGAGGATTAGATTCTGCCAATACCTGCCTAGCAAACGGGCAAGGTATGGCATAACAATATACAAACTCTGTGAGAGTAGATCCGGGTACACCCACAAATTCTGCGTTTACGAAGGGAAACATTCCAGAATAGAACCCCCAGAATGCCCCCCCTCCCCGTCCTAGGAGTTAGTGGGAAGATTGTGTGGGAATTACTGCACCCACTGCTGGATAAGGGTTACCACTTCTATGTGGATAACTATTATACCAGTACCCCTATTCAGGTCCCTAACTGCCAGGGGTACTGTGGCTTGCGGCACAGTACGCAAAAATCAAAGAGGCCTCCCTAGATCCCTAGTAGGGCAACCACTGATAATGATCGAAAGTAGGGCTCTCCTCATTGAGAATATGCTGCTGGTTAAGTACAAGGATAAGAGGGACGTCCTTGTACTGACCACCATTCACACTAACGCCAGCTCCCCTGCGGCTGTACGAGGTACCACTACCCCTTTCCCCAAACAAGACTGCATCCTTGATTACAACAGGCACATGGAAGAGGTGGATCTTGCAGATCAACTTATGAAGTCCTACTGTGCCACACAAAAAACAAAAGCGTGGTACAAAAAGCTGTCCGTACACATTGTACAGATGGCAATGTGCAATGCGTACATCTTATTTCAATCTTCAGGCTACAGAGGAACTTTCCTTCAGTTCCAAGAGGTGGTTATCAAGGCCCTAATTTTAAAAAAAAGCCCAGGCTGGGGAGGGTCCCAGTACTTCAGGAAGTCATAGTGCCCGAGTTGTACCAGGGCAACATTTTCCAGGTCAAGTCCCCCAGACAGCAAGGAACGGAAGGACCCCAAAAAGATGCAGGGTGTGTCACAAAAGAGGGATAAGGAAAGACACCATTTACCAATGCGAAACCTGCCCTGAAAAACCTGGCCTGTGCATGCAGGACTGCTTCAGAATCTACAATTCTTCCATGGAATAAAAATTGTTATGCTCCCTGTAATATTTCCACTTTATATCTTATTTAGTCCACCTCGCTTGAATATCCACTTTCCAACAACCACTACATATTCGTTTTTGTGAGACACCTCTTTGTAAAAAGTAACCACTTAAAATGTTCGTACGGGGTGCTGTTTCCTAATTGGGGTCACTTCTTGGGGTTTTTCATTTCTGGGGACCTCAGGGATTTTTTTAAATGTGACATGGCAGCTAAAATCCATGTCTGCCAATTCAGGCCTACAAAAAACATATTTTGCACTTTGCCTTTGTAGAGGCCTGCTGTGCGCCAAAACAGCAGGCTATAAGCACATATAGGGTGTTCGCAAAATGGCGAGAAAATGGGGAACATATACTGGGGTGCATTTTCTCCTTTAACACATTGGGAAAGTGAAAAATTGGGGTCTGCTAGTATTTTTTCCTTTTTACAAATGTGTGCTTTGAAATCCTCTCTCTAGTATTTCTGCCTTCTGCGAGACACCTGTTTGGTAAAAAGTACCCTTTCCATCACTTAAAATGTTCGTACGGGGGTGTAGTTCCCGGAATGGGGTCACTTTTGGGGGTTTCCACTATAGGGCCACCTCAGGGTGTGCGACATAGCTCCCAATTACCATTCCAACTAAATCCTCTCTCCTAACCGCCATATGGTGCTCCTTCCACTCTGAAGTCTGCCGTGCGGCCATACATAATTTTTTTTAGCACATATTGGGTGTTGGCGTATTCAGGGGGAAATGGGCAACAGGGTGCATTTTGTCCTGTTACCCCTTGTAAAAGTGAAAAATGTGGGTGTAAAGCAACTTTTTCTGGAAATTGTTTTATGTTCACAGCCAAGCGTTTCCTAAATCTGTGAAACCCCTGATGGATCAATATGCTCACTACAGACCTTGAAATATTCCTTGAGGGGTGTAGTTTCTGGAAGAAGGTAATTTTTTTGGGGGGTCCACTCTAGGGGTACCTCAGGGTGTGTTCAATTGTAAGATGGCGCCTGTCAATTTTTCCGGTGAAATCTGCCTTCCAGATGCCATTTGGTGCGCCTTTCCTTCTGACCCCTGTGTTACGCCCATATAGCAGTATACAAGCACATATGGGGTATTGCTGTAATCAGGAGAAAATGGGCAATACAGGGGGTACATTTTCTCCAGTTCCCCCTTGTGAAAGTGAAAAATGTGGGTGTAAAGCAACTTTTTCAGGGGAAAAAATTTAATTTTTCATTTTCACAGCCAAGCGTTTTCTAATTCTGTGAAACGCCTGATGGGTCAAAGTGCTCACTACACACCTTGAAATATTCCTTGAGGGGTGTAATTTCCAGAATGGGGTCACTTTTTGGGGGTTTCAATTCTAGGGTTACCTCAGGGTGTGTTCAATTGCAAGAAGGCACCTTTGAATTAGTCCGGTGAAATCTGCCTTTCAGAAGCCATTTGGTGCTCCTTTCCTTCTGACCCCTGTGGTACGCCCATATAGCAGTATGCAAACACATGTGGGGTATTGCTGCAATCAGCAGAAAATGGGCAATAAATTAGGGGGTACATTTTCTCCAATTCCCCCTTTTGAAAGTAAAATAAATTGGGCCTAAAGTCAATTTTTCTGGAAAAAAAATTACATTTTTCATTTTCACAGCCAATTCCATGATTTACCTTTCAGGACAAAGTTATCTCTACACATCTTGAAATATTCATTGAGGGGTGTAGTTTCCAGAATGGGGTAACTTTTGGGGGGTTTCCCCTCTAGGGCTACCTCAGGGTGTCTCTATATGCGACATAGCTCTCGAAAGTCTGTCCCTTTTGGACCCTGACATGCACCCATACATCTTTTTTTGAGCACATATTGGGTGTTGGCGTATATAAGGGGGGGTTACTTTTTTGGGGTTTCCATTGTAGGGCCACCTCAGGGTGTCTTCATATGCGACATAGCTCCCAAATACCATTCCAGCTAAATCTGCTCTCCAAGAGCCATATGGTGCTCCTTCCACTCTGAAAGCCTGCTGTGCGCCCATATTTCGTTTTTTTAGCACACATGGGGTGTTTCTGTAAACTCCAGATTCAGGGTAATAGATTTTGAGTTTTGTTTGGCTGTTAACCCTTAATGTGTTAAAAAAAATAGATTAAAATGTAAAATCTGAAAAAACAAATTTGAAATTTCATGACCATTTTCATTTAATTCTCGTGGGGCACCTAAAGGGTTAAAAACATTTGTAAAATCAGTTTTGAATAGCTTGAGGGGTTTCGTTTCTAAAATGGGGTGATTTATGGGTGGTTTCTAATATGTAAGCCCCAGAAAGGGACTTCATAACTGAACTGGTCAGGAAAAATTTGGGGTTTGGAAACGTTCTTAAAAAGTTTAAGATTTGCTTCTAAACTTCTAAGCCTTCTAACGTCCCCAAAAAGTGTCATGTCATTTTCAAAATGATTCAAACATGAAGTAGACATATGGGAAATGTAAAGTAATTATTATTTTTGAAGGTATTACTATCTATTATAAAGTAGAGAAATTGAAATTTGGAAACTTGCTAAAAATTTTATTTTTTTACGCCATTTTACGACTGTCTTGAAGTACAATATGTGAAGAGAAAACAGTATCAGAATGGCCTGGATATGTGAAAGCGTTTTAAAGTTATTACCACATGAAGTGACACATGTCCTTATTGTTCTTTAATTCCTCCAGTGCGACCATCTCCCCTGGTTAAGTTAAGGCTACTTTCACACTGGCGTTTTGGCTTTCCGTTTCTGAGATCCGTTCAGGGCTCTCACAAGCGGTCCAAAACGGATCAGTTTTGTCCTAATGCATTCTGAATGGAAAAGGATCCGCTCAGAATGCATCAGTTTGCCTCCGTTTGCATCAGTTCAGTCTCCATTCTGCTTTGGAGGCGGATACCAAAACACTGCTTGCAGCGTTTTGGTGTCCGTCTGACGAAACTGAGCCAAACGGATCCGTTCTGACACACAATGTAAGTCAATGGGGACAGATCCGTTTTCTATGACACAATCTGGCACAATAAAAAACGGATCCGTCCTCCATTGACTCTCAATGGTATTCAGGATGGATCCGTCTTGGTGATATTGAAGATAATACAAACGGATCCGTTCAGAACGGATGCAGACATTTGTATTATCTGAACGGATTCGTCTGTGCAGATCCATGACGGATCCGCACCAAACACGAGTGTGAAAGAAGCCTAAGTTGGTAGGGATGTTATCTTTTGTTACTCTAAGTTTATTGATATCTATGGTTACCATTTCTACAAAGGTCTCAATATTATTGTATTGTGAGAAGGCCGGAGTCCATTGTGATCTGGGTTTAAGATCTGTCAATGGAGGTTCAATCTCAAACAGCCTTCCCTCACTTTCAGCATGCAGGCTCTCAAGTGTTCTTAATGTTTGCTGTTCCCTCTGGATTAGTTTGCGAGTGTCATACATAGTGCTAACATGTTGTTTGTGCAGTGCCAACTTACGTGCAAATAAATTTACATCTTTTACCCAACTAAACTTATCAAAATGTGGTACAGGTGTGAATGTGAGGCCTTTTTGTAATATTGTGATCTGTCTTTCAGTTAGTGACAGTGATGACATATTAATCACCTGGGTACTGTTAGATTCTACCGTCACATTGTCGGGGAATTGTCCCATAATCTCTGGACTGTCCACAGTCACTTTCGTGGGAGACCCCATGGTTACCAAGGTATTAATGACTTCCACCATTTTCTCTACTTCAGTATATCTGTTTTTTCTCGCTGGGAAATTGCTATTATTCTTCCAAGTGTAGACATGATCCGTGTCAAAATCCTGGCTATCACGTACGTATTTACGGTGTTTTCTGTCTTTTATTTCCCCTTTTAGGGTATCTAAGTTTTTCTGTAATCTCTGTTCCTGATTTTTGAAGTCAGGATGTTGACTGAAGGTAAGTATCTCTTTTATTTCTTTATTTAATTGTTCAGAAATCCCTGCAAAATAACATTTTTCATAATCAACCATATATTGCATGAGTTTTAGAGAGTTATCAGTCATGACCCTGTCCCATCCCTTGATGAATTCAGAGTCATCTGTATGGCTGTTAGGATTTAGTGGGTTCCTCAGGCCCCTATATACTAGACCCTGGTCTATATACAGTCTCGCACTGGAGGAATTAAAGACCAATAAAGAGATTGTCATAAAACCTAGTGACAAACATATTGTGATTAAAAAAAAGCAGACGACTAACATATGGTTGAGAGATTGTTAAAAGATGACACTATGTATGAGATTATGCCGGAAAATCTGACAGATAAATATCTCAGTGAATTGCATACTATCCTCAAAAGGCCAAAGGATTGTAAATTAATATCAAAAGAGGAATTTGATTTCCTATTTAATTTTACATCCCAGCATTGCTACATTCTATGCGCTCCCAAAGGTTCACAAGAACAAGACCCCTATACCAGGATGACCAATAGTCTCAGGCAATGACTCTTTCACTCAACCATCCAGTAAATATGTATTTGTACTATTAAGACCCTTTGTAACATTTCTACCCTCATATCTCAAGGACACCAGTGATATACTGGTGAAAATTAATGACATCACGTTACCAGCCTCAGCGTTTTTAGCCAGTCTCGACGTTGAGGCGCTATATAGTAATATTGAACATGAAATAGGCATCAGAGCGGTCAAATCTTTTCTGGACACTAAAAGCATGTCTCTTCATGAACACATTTGTTTTGTTTTGGATTTATTGAGATTTGTACTTACACACAATTATTTTATCTGTGGCGGTACTTTTTATCATCGAAAGGTACCACGATGTGTACGCCCATGTGCACCGACTTTTGCTAATTTATTTCTAGGGTAATGGGAGGACCAAATTGTTTTCTCAGAGACATTTTCACATTTTACTAGGCACATTTTATTCTGGGGCAGATTCATTGATGACATCCTTTTGTTTTGGGAAGGGGAATTACCACTGTTCTCTGAATTTGTGGAAAAATTTAATGCCAATACCATAGGGATGTATTTCACAAGAAAATTTACTTCTTGGATTAAAAAATCAGCAAAGATGCAAACTGACACATTCTGATTTTTAGGAAGACAACCTCCACTAATAGTCTTCTCCACTGGTCCAGCTGGCATCCGACAGCACTAAAGAATGGGATACCAGTGGGCCAGTACTTAAGAACTAAAAGAAATTACGAGGCTTTTGAAAAAGAAGCTGGCGAACTCTATAGACGCTTTAGGGAGAGGGGATAGCCATAAAAATCACTTAAAGGGGTTATCCCATCTTAGACAATGGGGGCATATCGCTAGGATATACCCCCATTGTCTGATAGGTGCGGGTCCCACCTCTGGGACAAGGAGAACAGAGCCGGGGGAATTGCGGCTGGAGGACCCCGGGTTTTCCAGGGTCCGTCCACCACCAGGCGCAGCTCCCCGCCTCTTCCATTGAAGTGAATGTGAGCGAACCGTGCATGCGCGGCCACTGCTCCCATTAATTTCTATGGGGCCGACGGAAATAGCCAAGCCAGCAGGCGGCTCCATAGAAATTAATGGAGGGCGGCTCCGCATGCGCAGTGCGCCCTCCTCAACTTTCCCTGCTCCGTTCTCCTTGTAGGTGCAGACCCGCACCTATCAGACATTGTCTAAGATGGGATAACCCCTTTAAGAGAGAACACAATAGAGCGAAGAACCAACAAAGCGAGGATTTGTTACTACCAAAAAATACAGATGACACCCCACAGAAGACCCAGAAGAATCAGATGTATTGGTACTTTTGACAGCCAGCACAAGTAATGAGGATTAAAAAAAAAAGTGCAGGACTGATTCCCATGTGGGAACTGCACTTTTTACTAATACTTACCCAGGATAAAAAAATTCAGTAATCCAGTTGATGGACGGGAATACATTATCACAGACTTTTTCAATTGTCGCAGCGGCATTGTGTATGTGGTGACGTGCACTTGTCCTAAGCTATATGTGGGCAAAACAGTACAGGAACTAAGAAGAAGAATTTCAGGACATGTTAGTGCCATCAATACTAAAAAGGACACTCCCCTGTACAGGCGCATTGCCTATGCACACAATGATAATCCTGAAGTGTTAAAATTCTGGGGCCTTGCAAAACTGAAATTAGGACTGAGAAGTGGATACTTGAATTTGAAATTGTTGCAGGAGGAAGCAATATTGATCTTTAGATTACAATCTTTTTTATTTTTTATTTTTTTAAACATTTTTTATTATGGGAGATTGTATACTTAACAAAAAAGACATTGCATATATCAGCCATATACAAGTGAGTAGGTGTACATATGACAATCGGGCTTTAGATCTTCACATCAAAATTGACCTTTTTCATGTCATATACTTGGCCAAGTTCAATCCAAAAGATTTATATTCTCCCAATTTTTTTTGGAATATATCCCCAACCATCCAATGCCTCCCCCCCAACATATTCCCAATAAACAGTGTCATGATAACAACTCTTGTGGTTCTTGTCAATTTGGCTTGGATGCACCATCATAATCTAAAGAATATAGAATATGGGTCCCCCCTTTCCCACCTATCTTCGATTTCCCAGCTATGCTCCTCAAACTAACTCCAGACTCCCCAAAGTCCCTTTTAATCTCTCCTCTAAGTACCATTTAGTATCCATAAATGGTGTCATTACCTCCTTTTTTTCCGTAAAAGGTCAATGAGTGAGTAATGAATTTTCTCCACTTACGGAAAAAAACTTTTGTTGATTTCTCCTGTTTTTTTTCTGCATCTAGTCTATCCATATACATGATATATTTCATTGTCCCTATTGCTTCTTGCATGGTAGGAACAGTGGGATATATCCAATGCCTGAGTATTATTTTCATTGCTAAGAGAAATAAATGAATTCCCTTAAGTTGCGTGGAATGGGAAATTTCTCCGTTACCATCAAAGGGAATATAATGGAATATACAATGCAATGGTGTAAGTTGGAGTTGTATCCCCCAGACTTGCTTTATATACCCAATAGTATCTTCCCAGAGGGTTTTCAGATTTGGGCAGTTCCATAATCCATGCAATAAATTGGCTTTTTGTAATAAACATTTAGGACACCATCTCAAATAATGCACCGGAGCATCCCTGTAAGGTAAGTCAAATGCATATGCCGCTTTATGTAGGATTTTGTAATGCATTTCCCTCCAGGTCTCGCTGCTAATTGCCTGCCAAACTCTTTCTATCCCCTCTCTCAGTTTAGGTGTCACCATCTCCTCTTCCAATTCCGCTTCCCACTTCTTATAAACAGAGTCTCCCAGTGAGGTAGATAGGATATTTTGGATTCTATTATAAAGGTCCGATAATGAAAGGTCTTGGGATCCCACCAAGGCTCCGAATCTCTCAGGTTCCCCCAATCTCTCGGCTTGGGTCGTACAGTAGGAATGTATCTGTTTATATGGTAAGAAGTGGGAAGCGGGGATCTGGAACTTGGATTGTATGTCAGGCCATGTGAGGAGTTCAGTACCCGCTTCATTCAGCAGTTGCCCCACTGAGGTGATACCTTTGCTTTTCCATAGTAGAAACATGCTGGACTGTCTGCCTTCTGGGAAGGCCTGAAGGGTCCATAGTGGCATAAAGGGAGTAATGTACATAGATAGTCTATACATTTTTCGTAGTCCCCTCCAAGCGGCTAATGTGTCTTTTAATAGTACATAATGTTTAAGCGGAGAAGGAAGATCTCTCACTTTAGTATGCAAAATTGCTCCTAGATCCCATGGGGCCACTAGTTCTTTCTCCAGGGGAGTATTAGAAAATTGCAACGTTCCTCTCAGCCAGTCTCTAGCATGTTGGAATAAAGAAGCTAGATTATATCTTCTTTTGCACGGTAATTGGAGTCCTCCCTCCCATTTCGTTAGACAGAGGGTAGAGTCGCAGAGAGCGATGAGGAGAAAGCAAAGCTGTTAAATATTTTTTTCTCCAATCTATTCACTGAGGAAAATAAACTGTCAGAAGAAATGCTGAATGTAAAAATAAATTCCCCATTAAAAGTGTCCTGTCTGATCCAGGAAGAAGTACAACAGCAACTTAAAAAGATTAAAATAGACAAAATCGCCAGGACCTGATGGCATACGCCCCCGTATCCTAAGGGAATTAAGTTATGTCATAGCCAGACCCTTATTTCTGATATTTGCAGACTCTATACTGACAGGGAATGTCCCACAGGATTGGTGCATAGCAAATGTGGTGCCAATATTCAAAAAGGGTAAAGTGGAAACTATAGGCCGGTAAGTTTAACATCTGTTGTGGGTAAACTGTTTGAAGGTTTTCTGAGAGATGCTATGTTAGAGCGTCTCAACGGAAATAAGCAAATAATGCCATATCAGCATGGCTTCATGAGGGATCGGTCATGTCAGACTAATTTAATCAGTTTCTATGAGGAGGTAAGTTCTAGACTTGACAGCGGCGAATCAATGGATGTCGTATATCTGGACTTCTCCAAAGCATTTGACACTGTACCCCATAAAAGGTTAGTATATAAAATGAGAATGCTTGGACTGGGAGAAAACGTCTGTATGTGGGTAAGTAACTGGCTTAGTGATAGAAAACAGAGGGTGGTTATTAATGGTACACACCCAGATTGGGTCACTGTCACTAGTGGGGTAAGTGGGGTACCTCAGGGGTCAGTATTGGGCCCTATTCTCTTCAATATATTTATTAATGATCTTGTAGAAGGCTTGCATAGTAAAATATCAATTTTCGCAGATGACACTAAGCTGTGTAAAGTAATTAACACTGAAGAGGACAGTATACTACTACAGAGGGATCTGGATAGATTGGAGGCTTGGGCAGATAAGTGGCAGATGAGGTTTAACACTGACAAATGTAAAGTTATGCATATGGGAAGGAATAATGCAAGTCACCCGTACATACTAAATGGTAAAAACACTCGGTAACACTGACATGGAAAAGGATCTAGGAATTTTAATAAACAGCAAACTAAGCTGCAAAAACCAGTGTCAGGCAGCTGCTGCCAAGGCCAATAAGATAATGGGTTTCATCACCACTTTACAAATCACTAGTCAGACCACACATGGAGTACTGTGTACAGTTCTGGGCTCCTGTGAACAAGGCAGACATAGCAGAGCTGGAGAGGGTCCAGAGGAGGGCAACTAAAGTAATAACTGGAATGGGGCAACTACAGTACCCTGAAAGATTATCAAAATTAGGGTTATTCACTTTAGAAAAAAAGACGACTGAGGGGAGATCTATTTACTATGTATAAATATATCAGGGGTCAGTACAGAGATCTATCCCATCATCTATTTATCCCCAGGACTGTAACTGTGACGAGGGGACATCCTCTGCGTCTGGAGGAAAGAAGGTTTGTACACAAACATAGAAGAGGTTTCTTTACGGTAAGAGCAGTGAGACTATGGAACTCTCTGCCTGAGGAGGTGGTGATGGTGAGTACAATAAAGGAATTCAAGAGGGGCCTGGATGTATTTCTGGAGTGTAATAATATTACAGGCTATAGCTACTAGAGAGGGGTCGTTGATCCAGGGAGTTATTCTGATTGCCTGATTGGAATCGGGAAGGAATTTTTTATTCCCCTAAAGTGAGGAAAATTGGCTTCTACCTCACAGTTTTTTTTTGGCCTTCCTCTGGATCAACTTGCAGGATAATAGGCCGAACTGGATGGACAAATGTCTTTTTTCGGCCTTATGTACTATGTTACTATGTTTATCATACGCTATCCGTGGTCGTTTCCCCTGCCACAGGAAGCGTACCAATGCCTTCTGGAGTCTGCTAACATCGGCATGTATTATTATAAGGGGTATAGTCTGAATGGGATAAAGCAACCGAGCGAAACTCACCATCTTCAGAAGGTGTGCCCTACCAAAAAGTGATAGGGGCAAATTAGACCACTTGTCTAACTCAACTTCAATCTTCCTAATTAAGGAGTCATAATTTAACTTATATAGTGATGACGAGTGTCTGCCTATGCAAGTTAAATAATGGGGTACCACCTCAACTTCGCATGGTTCCTGCTGGGTTGGGAGCCTACGCATAAGGTTACTCAAGTAAAGCAGTTGACTTTTACCTACGTTAATCCTGTAGCCAGTGGTATCTCCATAATATTCCAGTGTATTTAAGATCTTTAAAAGATGCAGATTCGGGGCATTGATAAATTTCAAGATGTTGCCTGCAAAGCCGACAAGTTTTAATTCCTTTCTCCCAATCCAAATCCCCCCCAAAATATCGGACTGGATAAGGTATTGGACAAGTGGCTCTAAGGCCAGGTTAAAAAGAAGAGTGGGACAGAGGGCAGCCCTGCCTCATACCCCTGCAGAAATGGAAAGGCTCAGACAAAAAACCTGGGGTGCTGACCCGCGCCTGTGGATTCTTATAGATGCTTTCTAGTAGGGATCTAAATGAGCCCTCTATCCCAAAAGCTTCCAGGGTCCTCCTTAGCCACCTCCAGTTCACAGTATCAAATGCCTTTTCCGCGTCAACAGACAAAAAGGCAGGGCCGTCCCCTCTATGTTCATTATGCAGGATATAGTCTTGCGCTGCTAACACCGTTCTAATATTTGCTACCGCGGCTCTCCCTTTTATAAATCCCACCTGGTGGGTGCCTATAAGTTTCGGCATGTATTGTGCTAGTCTGTTAGTCATTAATTTAGTCAATATCTTAAGGTCCTGATTTATTAATGAAATCGGCCTATACGAGGATGGCTGATCAGGATCCTTACCCGGTTTCGGTATAAGTTTAATATACGCCATATTGCCTGAGTGCATAATATCTTTTCCTCCCAGGCAACTGGTAAACAAGGCTGTCAAGATAAGAGCAACTTCCGCCGACAGGCCCTTATAGAAATCCGCCCCATAGCCATCTGGGCCTGGTGCTTTCCCGTTTTTTTGTGATTTTATAGTGGATTTAACTTCCTCTTCTGTAACCTGTTTATTAAGATTTGATCGCATATCTTCCGTGCGGGAGTGTAATTTTTTTTAGAAGTTCCTCTTCCTTAGCGTGGTCATAATCAGTCTTACAATACAGCTTAGCGTAGTATTGCCCAAAGCATTCAACTATACCTTTAGGATCCATAATCCTTTCCCCCAAGGTATTTACAATACGCCTGATACCTGTGCCATGTACAAATGGCTTTGCCAAATTTGCCAGCATCTTTCCTGCTTTGTTGCCAAATCTAAAGAAATGCGCTGTTTTATGATCTAAAAATAGCTTTGTCTTCTGCTCAAGATAGTGGTCATAATTGTGCTTGGCCGTGACCCATTGTATCCTATGTAACTCAGTCGGATTCACCAAGTAGGCTGTATACATCTTACGAACTTCATCTGTTGTGGCATTTAGACTCAGGGTTAGTTTCTTCTTTTTCGCTGCGACGTAATATATAATGCGTCCCCTAAGGACAACTTTTGCCGCATCCCAAAATAATGAGTGATTATCTCTATGCTCCGCATTTGTATCTGTATACTCCCACCACCATCCTTTTAGTCTTAGGATAAAGTCCTTATCTGTAGCGAGATAACTAGGCATACGCCAAATATAGTCTGTTCCTCTAGGTAAATTTTCCGAAAGAGTCAGGGATACCGGAGCATGGTCTGATATTACCATGTCCGATATATCGGACCGTAGAACCTTTCCCAAGAATTGGGTCGAAATCAGGATGTAGTGTATTCTAGACCATGACTGGTGGGCGTGGGAAAAATGTGTGAATTCGCGCTCAATCGGGTTTAAGTGTCTCCACACATCTATCAGATTTGTGGACTGTAAAAAGTGTTCAAGAGTCAGTCTGCCCGTGGAATTAGCACGCACTGCCTGCCCTCCTACTATCCTCCTGTACATTATGGATGGCATTTAGGTCTCCCGCCACTATAATTCCACCCTGATCTTCTTGTAAGATCTTCAGTTCTAGGTTTTTAAAGAATCTAACTTGTGCAGATTTAGGACCATATACATTAAACAGAGTTAGTTTACCCGCGTCCGTGTCTAAGGTTAATTTCAATAGTCTTCCGTTGTCATCATTTTCTGCAGAAAGAACTTCATATCTTAGTTTCTTATGTATGAGTATCAACACCCGCGCTCTCCTACCATTAGAGGGGGAGCCGTAAACCTGACCTACCCATAAGCGTTGAATGCGCCAGAAGTCAACCTCCCTCAGGTGCGTCTCCTGTATTAAGGCTATGTCTGCATTTAGTCACTTGAGATGCTTCAGCAACATTATTCTTTTTTGGGGGGAAATCGAAGTCCCTTAACATTCCACATGATAATTTTCATAATTCAATACCCCTAGTTAATATAAAGAGATTTTTTCCAAAGGGAGGCTTACTCCTGCCAGGCGCTGTTATTCTCGTCTTACCGGTGCATCCAAGTATCATGACAAAAAAGAACATACCCAATTTTTCCCCCCTTCCCAACAAGCTAACTGTAAACAAAAAGCTCTGTTGCATATAACATAGCATATAACAAAGAAACCAGCATAATTTCCATGCGGACTTCACTTTTTTGACACCGACCTGGTCAGAGCCGCTGGAAATCACCCGAACAGAGTCCTCCCACAAAGCCATTTACATATATCAGTGCTCTTCTTTCCCCAGAGGAATATAACATTATGAACCTCAATTCGTCTCCCATTTAAACCGCCCCACCATGTAACTCAGAATGGGGCCTTGCCCATAATATACTATGTGCGCAATGTTTATTACCCACGTCGGTATGACTCCTGGTTACGTCTCCAAGACACAACCCAGATGTGGTCTCAGGAGGTCAGTCCCGTTCCGGACTAGACATGGGATCACGCAACCGTCCAGGTGAAGCCGGAGAGTTCGCAGTAGATCTAGCGTTGCATCTGTTCCCATTATGGATTCCTCTCGGTGATGATCCTCCTCTGTTTGGTGTCCCCGAAATGGAGCCTTTTGAAGAGTCAGTCTCATCCAATGCCTCTGCTGCATCTGCTGGCGATAGGTACATATCAACTCTACCATCCCGTCTGAATTCCCCTTAAGATGGCGGGACATAATAGTGCAAATTTTATCTTCTTGTGCACCAGCTGAGTACACACATGGGAAAACGCTCTCCTTTTTTTTGATACCTCTATGGAGTAATCTCCAAATAGCAAGAACTTATTCCCGCGTATTTTAAGCGGTTGGTTAAGATGTTGGTATTTAAGCAATATTGACTCTTTATCCAATTGAGGAATTTGACTATAGTCGTCCTCAGTCTCCTTTTAGCCCCTTCTTCAGGTTGTTCTCTCAGTGGGCCTATCCTATGCGCTCTTTCCACCGTTATTGATGTCTGAAGTACCCAACTTGTGGTAGTTCAGTGGCACAGATTTGGATCAGCTGGTGGACCGGAATGCTTTCAGGTAGTCCTAGGATCCGTAGATTGCTCCTACGGGAGCTGTTTTCTAGGTCCTCGACCTTGTCCTTCAGCTCCCTGTTATTTAGTGTCACCTCTCTGATCTGGGAATGCGCCTTCTCCAGCTCATCTTCTATGACCCCCACTCTTTGCTCCAGCTCCTGAATATGCACTGAATTTTGGGCCACTGCGGCTTGCAGTTGCTGCATTGTAGCTGTAATTGTAGCCTCCAGTGTGGCTTTTATGTATGGGGCTAATAGTTTAGCCACTGTATTGGCCAATTCTTTACAGGGCAGTTCAAGTCCAGCAGTAGCTGGGTAGTTTCCAGCTGATAGCTCTGGGACTCACCTGCATCCTTTGGTGGGGGAGGCTGGGACGAGGATTGGGTCGCTCTCCTCTTAGCGTCGGCCATCTTGCTTTTCTGCTGCACGGAGATATCTCGTGGTGGGAGGGGAGAGCTTGCCAGCGGGGAGCCACTGCGCACCACAAACTTCTCCATGGACCTCCCGGTGTCAGCAGGAGGTATGATATTGGGGTTTTTAAGCCCCGGGTCTCGGCTGTGCCCGCAGATAATGTCTGGGGAGACGGAGCTCTCCTTTCTTGCCGCCTTATACAATACAGACCAAAAGTTTGGACACACCTTCTCATTCAAAGAGTTTTCTTTATTTTCATGACTATGAAAATTGTAGATTCACACTGAAGGCATCAAAACTATGAATTAACACATGTGGAATCATAAACATAACAAAAAAAGTGTGAAACAACTGAAAATGTCATATTCTAGGTAATGGATGTCAAACTCATGGCCCTCCAGATGTTGCAAAACTACAACTCCCATCATTCCCTGATAGCTGTAGTATGCCCAGGCATGATGGGAGTTGTAGTTTTGCAACAGCTGGAGGGCCACGAGTTTGACATCCCTGTTCTAGGTTCTTCAAAGTAGCCACCTTTTGCTTTGATTACTGCTTTGCACACTCTTGGCATTCTCTTGATGAGCTTCAAGAGGTAGTCACCTGAAATGGTCTTCCAACAGTCTTGAAGGAGTTCCCAGAGATGCTTAGCACTTGTTGGACCTTTTGCCTTCACTCTGCGGTCCAGCTCACCCCAAACCATCTCGATTGGGTTCAGGTCCGGTGACTGTGGAGGCCAGGTCATCTGGCGCAGCACCCCATCACTCTCCTTCATGGTCAAATAGCCCTTACACAGCCTGGAGGTGTGTTTGGGGTCATTGTCCTGTTGAAAAATAAATGATGGTACAACTAAACGCAAACCGGATGGAATAGCATGCCGCTGCAAGATGCTGAGGTAGCCATGCTGGTTCAGTATGCCTTCAATTTTGAATAAATCCCCAACAGTGTCACCAGCAAAGCAAGATCACACCTCCTCCTCCATGCTTAACGGTGGGAACCAGGCATGTAGAGTCCATCCGTTCACCTTTTCTGCGTCGCACAAAGACACGGTGGTTGGAATAGTCTAGGTCTAGTGGAATAGTAGCACTGCTACATCTGTGTGTTAGACGGTGTGAATGAATGATGGATGCTTGAAATATAGGAAATTAGGAGCATATCCAACCCATCAATAATAGGAATTTTCTATTTATAAGTGTCCATCAGGACATCACTGATTCACCATCAGGGGCCATACCATAGAGTCTGACACATAGTAAGCTGTGGCGCTATTACACAACCTATTTGAGGAGTAGTGCCATTATCTTTCTAGTAGATCCACAGTATCTAGCACCTGTTAATCAATACACCTACCCTACAGAGTGTAAAGCCTAGTGACAGAGATCACTTCAGATAGATAGTGAACATACCCAAGCCCTTAACTGTCTCCTGACAGTTTTAAACCACTCAATAGTATGGTTTTCTTCGAGTAGTATTTTAATTATTCAATAATAAAGTTTGTAGTTTTAAATATAAACAATAGGACCCCTAAATGACATTTTTGGTCAATTGACCGTATGTTACATTTTTTTCATCCCTAAAATATCAATGACATCCAGTGCACTTCTTCCGTAGACAGTGTCCGCTGTGGACAGTTAAATTATCCGCGCCACATCTCCTGTTTAAAGTGTGCGCATCCCTAAAATATCAGTGACATCTTGTGCACTTTTTCCATAGACGGTGTCCGCTGCATACAGTTAAATTATCCGAGCCACATCTCCTGTTTAAAGTGTGCGCATCCCTAAAATATAAGTGACATCCAGTGTACCTTTTTCTGTAGACACTGCGAACAGTGACATTACCTGTGGTACCTGTCCTGTATAACGTTTCCTAATCACAAATACCTTTGTACGTGTGACATACTTTCAAGCATATATCACATTTAAAATGAAAAAGGCGAACAGTAAAGGACGGGGCAGTGGCCGTGATGCTGATGGTGCACGCAGAGGCCGTGGCCCTGGGAGCGGAGAAACTGTGCCTGCTGCCAGAGCACAAGAAAAACAATGATCTACGATACCTAGCTTCATGTCCCAGTTTTCAGGGCAGCGCAGGACACCACTCTTGAAGTCAGACCAGTGCAACCAGGTGAGCGGTTGGATTGCAGCAGATAATGCTTCCAGTCAGTTTAGCACCACCCTGTTTTCCACCAAGTCCAGTCTCAGTAGCCAGTAGTCTGGTCAACACAATCCTCACCCTGATCCTCCATCCTCCCACCATGTACAGTCTGGCCAAACAAGTGATCCCACTCTCGGATATTCCGAGGACCTCTTTTCATCACCATTACTTGATTTGGCTCTTTCGCCAAGCACGCTTGAAGAGGGACTTGAGATCTTGTGCCCTGATTCCCAACCTCTTGAGCATCCACAGTCACCAGAACATGACGGTGGGGAACGGCAATTAGTGTTTAATGAGGTGGATGATGATGAGACACAGTTGCCAATGAGTCAACCGCAATTACTGTCTCAAGAGGTTGATGAAGAGGATGAGGAGCAGGAGACAGTTGCCTCCGCTACAGAGGGTAGTACCCATGGAAGTTTAATTTGATCTGTTCAGCATGGGTGGGCCAAAGAGGATAAGGAGATTGAGAGTGATCCTCCTGATGACGACAGCAAAGTTTTGCCTGTTGGTACTCTGGCACACATGGCTGACTTCATGTTAGGCTGCCTTTCCTGCGACCTGCGCATTATACGCATTTTAGACAACACGGATTACTGGTTGTTTACCCTTCTCGGCCGCCGCTACAAAGATAACTTCTCATCTCTCATTCCTCTGGTGGAGAGGACAAGCAAAACGATTGCTCCAAAAATTTATATCTGACAACACTGGCGGCAGAGTCCGTAGTTCCTTGGCCAACTGAGGAGGGGAGACAAGGGGAACACATAGCAGTTCCAACAGAGGCAGAGCAACACTCTCCAAAGCCTGGGACAGTTTCATGACACGCCGCCAGCACCCTCACCCTGATGCGCGGCCTAGTGTCACAAGGAGGGAAGAATTTTGAAAGATGGTGAAGGAGTACATAGCAGACTGTGTCAGCGTCCTCAATGATCCCTCAGTGCCTTACAACTACTGGGTGTCCAAGCTGGACAAGTGGCACGAACTGGCGCTCTACACCTTGGAGGTGCTGGCCTGCCCTGCCGCCAGCGTTTTGTCTGAGTGGGTATTTAATGCTGCTTGTGGGACTATAACAGATAAGCGTATCCGCCTGTCAACTGAAAAGGCTGACAGGTTGACTATTATAAAAACGAACAAGGCCTGGATTGACCATGACTTCTTGACTCCACCAGAGGAAAGCTGATGAACATAAAGGCATTTTAAATGTGTTGTTTATAATGTACTGAATACACTGTATTCCCATGCACCCCTTCCACCACAAACAAGGGTATGTGGTTGAATCTTCCTTTTTTCATCCTCCTTCTCCTCTTTCATCATATCAACACATGCTTATTCGTTGCATATAATGGCCTCGCATATATGCCCTTCGCATATAATGTTTTACAGGGTCAGCTCAGCTGCAGGCCCTCGCATATAATTTTTTAAAGGGGAAGCTCACCAGCAGCCCCTCTAGGGTGTTTCATTTTGTAATGGAAAAAAAATATGTAACATTTTTGCAGACTTTGCTTATGCCCGAGTCTCAGTGATGTAAAGATACTCTATATATGCCAAATTTCCAAGTGAGTTGAGCAGCTTATATGGCAGTAACACAGATCTGTGTTGAAGGAGCTCTCTAAAAAGCATCCATCATGATGTTCAGTCAGGCTCCGCCCCACCCCTCAAATTATTCAAACCTGGTTTTACAAACTATGTTAAACCTTTAGGTGTTGCACAAGAATTAAAGGAAAATGGAGGTGAAATTTTAAATTTTCAGTTTTTCTGCAGGGTTTTTCTTATAAAACGGCAAGGGTTAACAGCAAAGCGACCCTCAATATTTATTACCCTGATTCTGCAGTTTACAAAAACACCCCAGTTATATTCGGCTGGAAGGGAGATGGCAAAAACAGTAATACTGCTACTAAGTTTTTACATTATAAGTTTTACAGTGTAAATTTTTCGGTATAAATAAAATATATCTTTGTTCTCAGTAGGATTACAGCGATACCAAATACATATAGTTTTACTACTTTTGCTCACTAAAAACCCTTTTTGTTTTTTAAAAGGAAGAATCTTTTAGCATCAACGCTTCCCAAGACCCATAACTTTTTTATTTTTCTTTCTATGGAGTTGTGTGGGGGCTTGATTTTTGCGGGACGACTTGTAGTTTTCCTTGGTATCATTTTGGAGTAAATTACGCTTTTTTATCGCTTGTTAAGTTTTTTTTCAGCAGCAACTAAGAATAAATTAAGAATTTTATCTTTTTTTTTTACGGTGTTCACCGTAGGGGATAATTTACATGATCTTTATGTAGTGCAGGTCGTTGCAGAAGCAGCGATACCAAACATATGGGGAGATTTTTTTTTTACTGTAATTTGTTTTTATTTAATAAATGTTTTTTTTTTATTTAATAGACCCACAAGTGGACTATAACAGACATAATTTTGATAGATTTTAAAATACAATACACTATCCCTATAGTGCAGTGGTGGCGAAATGGCACGGGTGCCAAAGTCGGCACTCAGAGCCCTCTCTGTGGGCACCCACACCCTGGAAAAAGTCTATGGTGTGTATGGACACTTTTCCTGCCATTCATCAGAGCAGGGCGCACTATGAACAGCACAGGCAGCGCATTAAATCTAGGCAGGCTATTATAGCTAAATGATAAAGTACATGGAAGATATACTATATTGGACTGTAGAATTCAGGGTAAATTGCTGTGTTGGCACTTTGTGATAAATAGGTGGGTTTTGGGTTGCAGTTTGGGCACTCGGTCTGTAAAAGGTTCACCATCACTGCTATAGTGCATTGCATTTTAATGTCAGTGCTTTACTGACATTGACCAGCAGGATGCGCCAGAGAGGCACAGCCTGCTGGAAAATACTTAAGGCTGGCTTGGGACCTATATTAGACCCCAGACAGCCTTTACAATCATCGGCACCCCACGATCACATTTGCTCTGTCTCTTATTTACATGCGGCGGGCGCCATTGTGAGGATGGATGGTACATTCTGATGGTTTTAAGGAATAGGTTGGTTACCCAGGAGTTCTCTTCCCGGGTACCATGTGGTCAGCAAGAAATTCGTTTTCACTTTTACTTGGATATGTTGTGGTACATAGTAAGTATAAAACTTTCCGAAAGTTCAAAGAAAACCTTTTTTTTTTGTACATTCGGAAGATTATATCCAATTGATTTGGAGTAGCTTAACTTATTTTTCCAAAAACAGTTTATGAGAGGGTGCCTGGGGGTTATCCACACCTGCACACTACGTTTCTTGCTTCCGGAAAATGGAGTTTTGTGCTGCTCTTGGTGCATCTATTTTTAGAAGGCTCTAATCATCCAAAAATCATACAAAGATACGTGTGTCCAGCTTTTTCAGGTGGCAGGGATATGACACAGTTTAGCTCGGATGCAGAGTTCGTCTGAACTCTTCAACGAAATGGCAAAAGCAAGGGATGGATCCAGTGAGTAAAATTTAAATATGCTTTATTTCTTCCTTTAAAACATATATATTACAGCACAAGTCTCCATAGTAGTTATCTTCTGATGCATTTCGACTGATTAAGTCTTAGTCATAGATTATAAAATACAGTAAATGCTAAGCAGCTTTGTGACACACCAATTAGGCAACTTGTGCGCTATAAAATACAGGATATGCCAAGTAACTCTGTGACGCACCAATTAGGTAACCTGTGCGCTATAAAATATGGTATATGCAGTGACCTGGTATGAGGTGTCCACAATGCTACACTGAATCTCCCAGACAACGTTGAGGTGTCACTACGTGTTGCTGCTCTCCGGAGGGGTAGTAAGGTTTGGTGCATTCAATGGGAATTGAGTCCAGACAGTCAGAGGTTGCAGAAAACTAGTGTGCTCCTTTACCCGAGAAACGACAGGGAGGACATGAGGAATGGTGGGTCATCCTTGCTAGCGGACTCTGTATCAGAAGCGACAATGGCATAGGCCTTTTCTACTGTATACATACTTTTGTACATTTTTTGTGCGCTGTAAAATACAGTATCTGCTATGTAGCTTTGTGACGCATCAATTAGGCAACTTGTGTGCTGTAAAATATAATATATGCTATGTAGCTTTGTTACGCTCCAATTAGGTAACTCATCCGCTATCAAATACAATATATGTCAAGTAGCTTTGTGACACACCAATTAGGTAACTTGTGCACCATAAAATACAGTATATTCCAAGTACCTTTGTGACGCACCAATTAGGTAACTTGTGCGCTATAAAATATGGTACATGCAGTGGCCAGGTTTGAGGTGGCTCCAATGCTACCCTGGGTCCCCTGGACACAGTCAAGGTGTCACTATGTGTCCCTGCTCTCCAGTGAGGGTGTTAAGGTGTGGTGCACCCAATGGAAACTAAATTCAGATAGTCAAGGTTTGCAGTAAACCAATGTGCTTATTTACTGGAGGAACTCAAGTGCAAAACAATACAGGCAACACACTGAGCTGGCTTCTCCAGTCTCCCTTCTGGTAGCAGAAGGCTCTGTGGTGAGGAAAGGTCTGCACAAGCTGTCTCTCTATTTCTTAGAAGGCTGGTACCCTGACCAAAAGGGCTGGTGGCCAGGGGTCTGTGGTTCAGTCGTCCAGCTGGCTCCTTAGACACAAAACACGGACACAGGCCATGTGCGTTCTTCATTTTGTGGAGCGCACAGGGCCGGCACTATATAGAAAATGCCTATTTTTGTTCACAATTGCGGACAAGAATAGGACATGCTCTATCTTTTTTGCAGGGCCGCAGAACAGAACAACGGATGCGGACAGCAAATGGCCCCATCTTTTGCGACCCCATTGAAGTGAATGGGTCCGCACCCGTTCTGCAAAATTGCAGAACAGATATGGACCGATTCATACGGTCATGTGAATGAGCCCTAAGCATCAGCAGCAAGGAGTTTAGATGTGGAATGGTCCAGGGGTTGGTAGTGGGTGGAGTTAGGGGGGCCCAATTCAGATTCTTGCTATGGGGCCCAATGATTTCTGTGTACGTCCCTGGCACTACATATATGCTAAGCAGCTTTGTGATACACTAATTAGGTAACATGTGTGCTCTAAAATATAGTATATGCCAAGTAGCTTTATGGAACACCAGTTAGGTCACTTGTGCACTATAAAATACAGTATATACCAAGTAGCTTTGTGACACCCCAATTAGGCAAAAAAAATATAAGTTAGGAACCAATTAGGCATCAAGAAAATGTGATACACCAATAAGGCTACTTTTTACAAAGCAAATAATGCAAACGCTTGTATCCGTTAATAACGGATCCATTTGCATTATTCATTCAAAAAAAAGTCTAAGTCAAAACGGATCCATTTTTACATTGAAATTCAATGAGGGACGGATCCGTTTTCAATTGCACCATATTGTGTCAGTGAAAAACGGATCTGTCCCCATTGACTTACATTGTAAGTCTAGACGGATACGTTAGGCTCCGCATAGTCAGACGGTCACAAAAACGCTGCAAGCTGTTTAAAAGGATTAAAGTGGTCATCTCTCTACTGACCTTTATAGGAAAGAGACAGATAGAAATAGTATCCTCTTTTACACCAGTGCCCATCCTTCATCTTTGAAGAAAGCAATACCTAAGTCCCAATTCCAGAGAGTCCGGCGTATTGTTACGGATCCTGCAAGGCAAACCTCCAGATTAGAAGAAATGACCTTGAGATTTGTTGACAAGGGATACACTAGATCAGTCCTTGATGAAGTGAAATCTCATTTGAGCACACAGTCCCACCCCCCGTCCGGGAGAAAGCACGGAGGTTGGCATTCATACACAAATTCCATCCCTATAACTCGGGTTTTGATAATATGGTACGAAAACACTGGCACCTCTTAGTAAAAGCTTATCCAGGGGTGGAAGAATTTAAATATCCACCAATAATTTGTAATAAGAAAAACCCGAGCTATAGAGAGGAATTGGTGCATGCTGATTTGGGCAGTGGCAAAGAAATTTGCAGACAGAGCATTCTTGCTACACAGACTTTTCTGTGCCTCCATTGTTTTCAATGCTCTCACATTATTAAAGGCCCTTTATTTTATCACCCCCGTACAGGACAGACTTTTAAAATAGAAGGTTTTTCTTACCTGTGAATCGACTAATGTCATCTATAAAAAATCCCTGCAAAAAATGCACCAAAATGATACGCAACTGACAGTACTAGCTAATTCCTCAGGCCGATGTTAAAAGCTGAGAACGTTGCCAATATCTTGCAGTCAGGAACATATCGGAGCCCCTCATGCACCACGTCACGGTGTCTCAGCACGCATGGGGTCCTACCACTAAACTGCCCATGGTGTGTGAACAGGGTCTGAACAGTGCTAGAAACCAACTCACAGCCAGACATGCCTCCGTGGTGGTATCACCAATGCAATGCGGGGTAGGTAGAATAAAGCTGTGAGCCGCACCCACAGCAGACCATGTGACACAGAAGCTACCAGGTGCAAAAGAATGTTACCAACAAAATAAAGTGGCACATTCCATACACATAAGGACAAAAACTCACTGGCCTAAACGTGTGGAAATGCTCCAAACCCAGACACTGTAGCGTGTCTATAACCGGGGGAGCAATTCCTCCGTATGCAGTCCGCAGATGACAGCAATCCCCAGCAAAAAATGCGTACAATGGAGGATGTCGGGGCAGACCACATGCACCACAAGAATAATATGATAAAATGCCCATGTGGCTTGTTAGATATCGGGGAGACTATGCAGACAATAAGGGATTGGATTTGCAAACATAAGTCCACAATAAGAACAGAAAACCTATTGTTACCTCTCCCAAACCATTTTGATAAATATAAACACTCGATAGCACAATTAAAATTTCAAGTTTTGGAGCAAATCAAGAGACCAAGGAGGGATGGTGACATAAAAAAGCTTTTGTTGTGCAGAAAAGTATATTGGATCCATACATGGGATACACTTTATCCCAGAGGTTTGAATAGGGATTATGAGATAATGCGATTGCATTTTTTTATTTTTGTCCTATGAAGTGTTTCTTTAATATTGGTTTTCATTATATTTTTTTTTATAAACTTTGTCCTCGCGTTGAGTATGTATTAACACGGTTGCCTAAAAGTGAAACTCTTGTATTCACCGCCCACGGTGGGCATCTGACGTCATAAGCTTGTGATTGATTTACCTATATATGTACCTTTTAGATTCTGTCTTACTACCTGTTGATGAAAGCTATAATGCCGAAACGCGTCCTGGTATATCTTTGATGTATACAATGATCAGTAAATAAAACAAGAATACTGATAAGCAACGGCTGCTGGGATCTTTTTGGACTTACTGAAGTGAGACAAACCCTTTTAAGACCCTTGTGTACATAGATTGGCAGTAATGTAATTGAATGTCTCAGGCCCCCTTGTAAATAGGCGGTAGATCATTATGGTACGACAACCCTTTTAAATATACGGTAGATTATGTGCAATCTGAGGAGGTTTAAATTTAATAAATTTCATGCCACACATTTATGCTTAAAGAGGTTGTCTCACTTCAATAAATGGCATTTATCATGTAGAGAAAGTTAATATAAGGCACTTACTAATATATATTGTTATTATCCATATTGCCTCCTTTGCATTACATTATACAGAGCACATATCCATGGTTACGACCACCCTGCAATCCAGCAGCGGTGGCCATGCTTGACACTATAGGGAAAGGCTGGAAGTGCGCATAGGTCAACACCTTTACCTATAGTGTGCAAGCACGGCCACCGCTGCTGGATGGCAGAGTGGTCAAAACCATGGATACGAGCTGTGTATAATGTGATGGAAAAGAGCCAATATGGAGAATCAGAATACATTAGTAAGTGCCTTGTATTAACTTTCTCTACATGATAAATGCCATTTGTTGAAGTGAGGCAACCCCTTTAAGTGTGCTACACTTAATAGGGTTAGGCAAAAAAATTCTTGGTGCGTGCATTGCATGTTTCCTACGTGTGATAGAAACTGCATGTGTCTTGTTTCTGACTGACTTAAGAGCAACATATCCATATATGTGTAAGGCTACTATCACACTTGTGTTAGCAGGGTTCGGCAGGCTATTCCAGTGGGGCAACAGCCTGCCAGATACCCACTGTGCCGCCAGTGGTCGGCTCCGGCCCATTTCACTATAATGGCGGTGGGCCGGCGGCAGCAGGGCAAACATGCAGAGAGGCGGCCGAATAAAAACTACAGCGGTCTTCCGGCAGCACAGTGGGCTTGCGTTAGCACGGATGCGGCAGGCTGTTCCCCCGCCAGAACATCCTGCCAGACCCTAGCCTAAATTCTGCCACATGTATGTTTGTGCTTTTGCTGTGAGTGTCTACCATCATACTTCATTTTTAATATTTCTGTTATCACTGTAAGTGCTCATGAACACGATTGTTGGATGTTTTGCAGGCAGCAAATTGCGGATCTGCAAAACATGGATACTGGGTGTGTGCATTCCACATTATGCGGAACAGAACAGCCGGACTCTAATAGAACAGTCCTATAGTGAGATTGAGAAACAGCTCCCAATGTTTGAACACTGTTTTTGTGTGGATTAAATTACATGTTCTGGACTGACGTTTTGCTGTTTGGCCACAAGAGTGAAGCTGATCATTGTACAAGACCCAGATCCTGTCCAGGGAAAGGAGAATTGCTTCCATGAAGGCTAAGGAACAAGCTGCATACCCTGTGGGACTGCATGTTTGCTGGAAAGATTGGTTGTTCGGTTCAGAGACATCAGCGGATAAAGAGCAGACCGGGGTCGGTAAGATTGTGCACACATCTCACTGCAGTTTGGTGCCTAGAGACTTAGACCAGACCTGTAGTTAGCTAGTTAGGGTCTCTGCTTTGTGTCAGGTCTAAAAAGTTGCTACTGGTACTACAAGGACTCCATTACTAAAAGGGACATTTCACAATTGGGAGCTGATAAACACCCCCACGAACTCTATCCAGTTTAGCGTTGTGCTCAGGAGTAATAATCAGGCACGTGCTACAAGACTAGTTATGGGAGGGGGGAAACTATAGAGCACAGTAAGATTGTGAACTGTTGTGTTGTACTGCAGGCCAGCCCGTACTAAGCACCCAACCAATTGTTTGTGGGGTTTTTTCAGGGTAATAATTTGTACAGCGAGGCAGTTTTAGTTGTGCCCGCCAATAGGTAAATTACAGCGAAATTTTTGCTGCCATCCATCAGGGGGTGCCATGCTGTGCAACACAGGGGTCTCAGCCTTTGGGCTGGGTGTATGTAAACTTATTTTATGTTCTCAGCATTTGTGGTTGTGTTCCTTATCACGTGTTAGTAAAATTCAGTTTTTGCAAAAGCTGGTGTCAGAGTTGCTTTTCTCGTTCGTGACTTCGCTGTATCCTGGGAAGCTCAAACACAGCTCCTCAGCTCTCTCCTAAGATGGCTGCAGCTTTTTCTAGCAAGCTCTCAAACTCCACCTCTTTTAAATATTCAAATATCTGCAGTCTATTAGCTGTGTTAAAGAAACAGCGGCCTCTTGTGGCCAAACAGCAATACGTCAGTCCAGAACATTTAATTTAGTCCACACAAAAACAGTTTTCAAACATTGGGAGCTGTTTCTCAATCTCACATGCCACCCCACCCTGGTACAATGCTTACACTATCCTTGTCTGTAATGCCGACAATAATAGGAAATTTTGCGTAACGGCCATGGGGACATACAGACACGGAATGCAAACAGAGTTATTTCCGTTTTTTGCGGCCACATTGAAGTGAATGGTTTCACATACAGGCCCAAAGGTTTCACATACAGGCCCAAAAAAAAAAAAATGGTACGGACATGGAAAAAAAATAAGTTTGTGTGCAGGAGCCCCCTGAATCAGTTACACTGATGGGCCCTAGGTACCCCAGTCCGACACTGGCTGCAGGTGTCAGACCCCCACTGATCTGATACTGATCATCTATAAAAAGATGGACAACCCCTTTAGGTTCTTGAAATTGAACTCTACTGTTTCCCCTATGAGAAGACCAGCCACACAGTGCTTCATCCTCTCACTTTTTGCAACCAGGATTCTGAAGTTCAGGGCTTTATAAATTTTCCCCTTGGGCTATAGATTTTTTGAGGTTACTCAATTTGTTATTACAATGCCAGTGACACAAAACAAAGCCATCACATCTCATTGATACAATTACACCATTGAGAAGATTTAAGGAAATTGCATATTAAATAATAATCATGTTATGGAGACTTTTGTTTGAAAGGAGAATCCTAATCATTTCCTGCCTTTTCTTAGAAAAACGGACAATGCTCCTTCAGCTGGGATTTCTATATTATAGCTTAAATTTACCATTGTTTTGGACGCTGTGTCTATTGCACATGATATACTGCTTACTTACTGACTTTACAGTTGTTTTCTGGAGAGACTACAGAGGGCATAAGGGTGTATATTTTTATAAACTGCAGCTATCCAACTCTTTTTAGCTATCTCTGATTCTCTTTAAGGTGACCACAGTACAGTTGGTTCAACTAATCTCTGTTAATACATGTTGAGTATTGTCTGTTATCAAACAAGTGATGTTTGTACATACCAAATCAGTCATTCTTGAGAAGCATTGATTACATGGTGAATTTGAACACAATGGGCCTTCATTTATCAAAATTCTAGATGGCTGAATGCTCATTTGGACGCCAGCTATCTCTCACAGCTGCCCCCCACACACAAATGCTCAGGTCTGCCAAGCGTAAATGTGTGAGGAATGGTAGTTGGTCAAAAGTTGCTGTTACACTCCTCTGGCATCTCCCCAAGAACAAAAGGTGAGGGAGTCAGGATGCCCTCATACAAAGTCATAATCGAGATTGGGTCAAAATAGTTTGGTTCATCCTACAATGACTTAATGTGTATGACCAGTTTAATATCAGAGCCACACAGTCAGGTTTCCTGATATACAGGTCCTTCTAAAAAAATTAGCATATTGTGATAAAGTTCATTATTTTCTGTAATGTACTGATAAACATTAGACTTTCATATATTTTAGATTCATTACACACCAACTGAAGTAGTTCAAGCCTTTTATTGTTTTAATATTGATGATTTTGGCATACAGCTCATGAAAACCCAAAATTCCTATCTAAAAAAATTAGCATATCATGAAAAGGTTCTTTAAACAAGCTATTAACCTAATCATCTGAATCAACTAATTAACTCTAAACACCTGCAAAAGATTCCTGAGGCTTTTAAAAACTCCCAGCCTGGTTCATTACTCAAAACCGCAATCATGGGTAAGACTGCCGACCTAACTGCTGTCCAGAAGGCCATCATTGACACCCTCAAGCAAGAGGGTAAGACACAGAAATTTCTGAACGAATAGGCTGTTCCCAGAGTGCTGTATCAAGGCACCTCAGTGGGAAGTCTATGGGAAGGAAAAAGTGTGGCAGAAAATGCTGCACAACGAGAAGAGGTGACCGGACCCTGAGGAAGATTGTGGAGAAGGACCGATTCCAGACCTTGGGGGACCTGCGGAAGCAGTGGACCGAGTCTGGAGTAGAAACATCCAGAGCCACCGTGTACAGGCGTGTGCAGGAAATGGGCTACAGGTGCCGCATTCCCCAGGTCAAGCCACTTTTGAACCAGAAACAGCGGCAGAAGCGCCTGACCTGGGCTACAGAGAAGCAGCACTGGACTGTTGCATGTCATTCGGAAATCAAGGTGCCAGAATCTGGAGGAAGACTGGGGAGAGGGAAATGCCAAAATGCCTTAAGTCCAGTGTCAAGTACCCACAGTCAGTGATGGTCTGGGGTGCCATGTCAGCTGCTGGTGTTGGTCCACTGTGTTTTATCAAGGGCAGAGTCAATGCAGCTAGCTATCAGGAGATTTTGGAGCACTTCATGCTTCCATCTGCTGAAAAGCTTTATGGAGATGAAGATTTCATTTTTCAGCACGACCTGGCACCTGCTCACAGTGCCAAAACCACGGTTTACAGTGCCAAAACCATGGTTTACTGACCATGGTATTACTGTGCTCAATTGGCCTGCCAACTCTCCTGACCTGAACCCCATAGAGAATCTGTGGGATATTGTGAAGAGAAAGTTGAGAGAAGCAAGACCCAACACTCTGGATGAGCTTAAGGCCGCTATCGAAGCATCCTGGGCCTCCATAACACCTCAGCAGTGCCACAGGCTGATTGCCTCCATGCCACGCCGCATTGAAGCAGTCATTTCTGCAAAAGGATTCCCGACCAAGTATTGAGTGCATAACTGAACATAATTATTTGAAGGTTGACTTTTTTTGTATTAAAAACACTTTTCTTTTATTGGTTGGATGAAATATGCTAATTTTTTCAGATAGGAAATTTGGGTTTTCATGAGCTGTATGCCAAAATCATCAATATTAAAACAATAAAATGCTTGAACTACTTCAGTTGGTGTGTAATGAATCTAAAATATATGAAAGTCTAATGTTTATCAGTACATTACAGAAAATAATGAACTTTATCACAATATGCTAATTTTTTTAGAAGGACCTGTAGTTTTGGATCATAAAAGGAGAGAAAGCATAAAGGACAGGTACAACCTCTCAACTTTTTAATTCACTGCTGGTTTAGGCTTCCAAAACTGCACCAGGAAACCTGTGTGTGTCTATACCCACAGGGTACCTGCACACCAAACACACTGTACCATCCATACCAAAACCACACATAAATCTGCACTATTTATCACAGTTTTGGTGTGTTTTTAAATGTTGTTTTTTTTTGTTGCAAGATTTTCATGTGGATTTTCTGCTTATGTTAACAACAGGTCAATTTCCACATGGAAGAAAAAAGCAAAGTGTACATGAGATTTGTCAAATTTCATTCACTTTGCTGGTGCTGTATTACGCTGTGGTTTTGGTCCGCACGAAAGTCAAAATGCAAGTAATCCACATTATGTATAGGTATCTTCAGGGTTCTTTTACAGGGGCCTAAACCAAAGTGCAAGTAAACAATGTGATAATAAAACTCTTTTTGCATTGACGTTTTAGAAAATAGTCTCCCTTGTACTTTACATCTAGACTGCACTCTACGTAATAAATTTCTGGACAGGGCCAGACTGGGACTAAAAGGCAGCCTGGGCATACATGTCATATGAGTGCAAATACAATGTAGCAAACCCCCTAATATTGGAGAAAAAGAGTTTTGCAGTGACCCTCACCACACCCTTAGGCCTCTTGCGGGAAAAGGTGCGGGTGCGTTGCGGGAACATGCACGATTTTTCCGCGCGAGTGCAAAACATTGTCATGCATTTTGCATGCGCGTGAGAAAAATTGCGCATGTTTGGTACCCTGACCCGAACTTCTTCACAGAAGTTCGGGCTTGGGATCGGTGTCCTGTGGATTGCATTATTTTCCCTTATAACATGGTTATAAGGGAAAATAATAGCATTCTGAATACAATAGTAAAATCTAGTATAATAGCGCTGGAGGGGTTAAAAAAAAATAAAAAAATTATTTAACTCACCTCAATCCACTTGCTCACATAGCCGACATCTCTCCTGTCTCTTTCTTTGCTGATTGTAGTCAAGGACCTGTGGTGAAGTCACCATGGTGATGGATCATCTGATGGATCATGTGATGACCGGAGTGACGTCACCACAGGTCCTTGACTACAATCAGCAAAGAAAGAGACAGGACAGATGCCGGCTACGCGAGCAAGTGGATAAGGTGAGTTAAATAATAATAATTATTTTTTTTACCCCTCCAGCGCTATTTTACTATGCATTCTGTAGTCAGAATGCTATTATTTTCCCTTATAACCATGTTATAAGGGAAAATAATAATGATCGGGTCCCCATCCCGATCGTCTCCTAGCAACCGTGCCTGAAAATCGCACCGCATCAGCACTTGCTTGTGGATGCTAGCTATTTTCACGCAACCCCATTCACTTCTATGGGGCCTGCGTTGCGTGGATTATCGCACCGCAATGCACAATATAGAGCATGCTGCGATTTTCACGCATTGCATAAGTGATGCGTGAAAATCACCGCTCGTGTGCACAGCCCCATAGAAATGAATGGGTCCAGATTCAGTGCGCGGAATACTCGCCCGTGTGAAAGGGGCCTTAGGGTCCATTCACACGTCCGTGTGTGTTTTGCAGATCCACTGATCCGTGGATCCGCAAAACACAGACAACGGCAATGTGCACTCCGCATTTTGCGGACCCCACATCGCCGGCACTTATTAGAAAATGAAATGCCTATTCTTGTCCTCAATTGCGGACAAGAATAGGACATGTTCTATTTTTTTCGGGAACGAAATTGCGGATCCAGGCAGCACATTGTGCGGCCCCATAGAAATGCGGAACAGCATTGCGGACGTGTGAATGAACCCTAAAAGAGGTATTCCGGTTTTCTCTGTCACGGTCTCTCCCCTGACAGGGGTCAGAAGATCTAAGAGACTGGCTGCAGCCTCTTTTGGTTTCACTTGTTTCTGTGTTGTTGCTGGTTAGGACCACACCTCTTGTCTCAGGTGTAACTTAAGTGGTCATTCCCACTCCTCCATTTAGTCTGGTCTCACCCATCATGCTATGCGGTTGATAGCATCTTCTGGTTCTGGAAGTGCTGGTGTTTGGTTCTCCTCTGAGTTCCTGCTCATCCGCGTACTTCGGAGTTAAGTGTCTTTTCCCTGTTTCTTGTTTGTTGTATTCCCCTATCTTTTGGTATTAGGCCTGAGGGAGTCTCCTGTTCCTTCAGCTGGGAAGGAACAGGTCGTCTTTTGTCCTGACACTATTTTCAGGGTCCTTTAGGGTCAGATTGGACTCTAGGTTCCTGCGTATGAACATTCCTACCATCGAGGTCTGTTCATACTGATAGTAGTCAGGGCTCAGTTTAGAGATTCACTAGGTGATGACCTTTCCCCTTTCCCTAGTTTCCAGGTCTATTACCTATTCCCTTCCCTCCTGTGTTCGGTGTGGAGTTTACCACCCACACCGCGCCGTGACATTCTCATATTGATGACCTATCCTCAGTTTAAGTCAACAATATTAGATCAGTGGGGGTCCGACTCCCAGAACCCATGCTGATCAGCTGTTTGAAGAGACCACTGTACTCGTGTGTCACTGTTTAGCTGCTTGCCATCGACATTGCAGCAGCGGAGCTGTGTAATTACTGCTTCCACTTTCCATTCACTTAAAGGAAACCTGTCATCACTTTCTAAGCCTATTTATCTACTCACTTTTCTAAAAATACTTTTTAATACATTAATGATATTAAAATCAATTCTGAACGAACTATCAGTTCAGAGAAAAACCTAAAATAATTGTTCCTGCCATATATGTAAATGAACTTTAGATGAGTCCTGTCTCCTCCATGCTTCAGAGATGATTCCAGCAATCTCTGACTCTCGGAGTGCAGCCACACCCACTGTGAAGGAGCCCCGCATCCTCCGAATCTCCTCCTTGCTCCCCGACATCACAAAGCTAGAGCGCCGTAATCTTGCGATGCGCGAGCTAGCACATGCGCAGTTCGTTCCCTGAGACTAATGCCAGCACCGGGAAGGAACAATATGCTGACACTGCGCATGCGCTAGCTCGCTCATCGCGAGATTACGGCGCTCTAGCTTTGTGAAGTCAGGGAGCAAGGAGGAGATTCGGAGGATGTGGGGCGGTGCTGGGCTCCTTCGAAGTGGGCGTGGCTGGGCTCCAGAAACGTTAGTAACAGCTACTTGGGCTTCTTACTTGCCTTAATTGCATATATATATATTTTTTACACAATAAAAGTACACAGAGCTATGGGGACTGGGTATTGCGGATGTGCTAGCTGCCATCTAGCAGCCCATGTCCTCAGCTCTATACCCAAAATCCAGGTGACAGGTTCCCTTTAAATGTAAAGAAGCAGTTGTAGTTACACTTAGTCATATTTAAGAGAATGGGATGGGGAAGCTGTAATTACACTACTCCTCCGCTGCAATATTGACGGTGAGCAGGTAAACAAATTAGCTGTAACCCTTAGGCTTCCAGCACCGTATGGCACTGGGGGGGGCTTAAAATATGGCGCCCGCTTGGAGCACCGGGGATGCCATAGCCAACGGGTCCCTGCTTATTCAAACAGCAGAGGCCCACAGCTAATGTCTGCAAATAGCATTAGTGCTGATCCCAAACATTAAACCCTTCAGATGCCATGGACAAGATTGACCATCTTCCAGGTTAGGACCGGCTCCCCTGTGCACCGATCGAGGGAGCCATACCTTTACTCTAATGGGCTGAGTCACACACAATCCAAAAGGGTATCAATAAAAACTACAGATCATCCTGTAAAAAATGAGCAAACCACCCCCTCCCCCCACACACACACAGCTTGGTAGACATAACTCTAAAAAAGTTATGGGTGTCAGAATATGGTGATGTAAAAAAAAGACTTTTTTTTTTCAAAGATTTTTTTTTTTCAGTATTGAAATATAAAAAACTTATACAAATTTGGTATATTTGTAATCGTACTGACCCAGAGAATGAAGAGCATAGGTCAGTTTTGCCTTATAGAGAATGCTATAGGGACAAAATCGGTAAAAATGGGTTTGAATAGCATTTTTCTTTTCAATTCCACCCCATTTGGAATTTTTTTCCAGCTTACACCTACACTGTATGTCATATAAAATGAGAATTAGAAAATACAACTTGTCCCACAAAAAACAAGCCCTCATATGGCTATGTGAACAGAAAAATAAAAAAGCTATGGCTCCGTGACAAGACGGAAGAAAAATGAAAATGCAAAAATGAAAAAAAAATACGTATTCAAGGGGTTAGAATTAGCTAAGCCTATCTGATGCCAACAGATGTAAGATGTGCTAATCTTCATGTATTTTCCCCAAAAACCAAGAGAAGCATTGGCTGACATTATTGCTCATATAAGATCAGTTAATCTTACATAACACTCATTGCACAATATGAAATGGAAGTGAAGTGTTTAAATACACAGGTATGATGGGAAAAAAGTTGTATGGAGAACCTGGAATACATTCCATGAGAATGACAAATCGCAGTACAATTAAAAATAGGAAACTATATTTCAATCGGATAACAATAGAATGCTGCCTACTAATAGAAATACGATAAGTCAGTTCTCAGATTCATACCCAAAGGCTAGTTTCACACTAGCGGCAGCCTTCTCTGGCAGGTGAACAGCCTGCTGGATCCGTGCTGCTGCTAGTGCACGCGTGCTGCCGGAGGTCCGCTCCGGCTCTATTGGATACAATTGGAGCCGGTCGGAGTTCCGGCGGCAGCTCAGCAAACATGCCAAGAGGTGGACGGAATGAAACTCCGACATGTCGTAGTTTTATTCTGGCTGCCTCTCGGCACGTTTGCCGTGCTGCTGCCGCATCTCCATCTCGGCCTGCCCCCATTATAGTCAATGTGGCCGGAGCGGACCTCCGGCAGCACGCCTGCAGGGCCGGCCTTTGGGGTGTGCGGGCTGTGCGGCCGCACAGGGCGCCATAGCAACAGGGGCGCCGGGCGGCCGACAGCCCGCAATGTAATATGGGCAGGCGAGGCGGCACTTATGTTTCCCCCCCCCCTCCTGTACTCAGCAGGGGGCGCCCGGCGCCCGTTGCGGTAAAAAAAAAAGTTGCTTATATAAGTTGGGGGCGGCTGGCGGCGCCCCTCATTCTGCGCCGCCTGAGTGGCTTGCCGCTCTAAAGAATCCTGCCTGCGCCTGTTAGTGTAGCGTGGCCGAGCTCTGTTAGGTCCGCGGTACAGGAGCTTTTGTTTCCTGTACCCGGCCGGACTGACAGGAAGTGCTCACTTAGTGTGCACTTCCTGTCAGTCCGGCCGGGTACAGGAAACAAATGCTCCTGTACCGCGGATCGAACAGAGCTCGGCCACGCTACACTAGAGGTACACTAGAGTGACAAGGGGGGAGGAAAGAAAGAGAGAGAGTGACAAGGGGGGAGGAAAGAAAGAGAGAGTGACGAGGGGGGAGGAAAGAAAGAGAGAGAGTGACAAGGGGGGAGGGAAGAGAGAGAGTGACAAGGGGGGAGGGGGGAGGAAATAATGAGAGTGATGGGGGGGGAGGAAATAATGAGTGATGGGGGGGGGGAGGAAATAATGAGTGATGGGGGGGGGGGAGGAAATAATGAGTGATGGGGGGGGGGGAAATAATGAGAGTGATGGGGGGGGGGGAAATAATGAGAGTGATGGGGGGGGGGGGGAAATAATGAGAGTGATGGGGGGGGGGGGGAAATAATGAGAGTGATGGGGGGGGGGAAATAATGAGAGTGATGGGGGGGGGGGAAATAATGAGAGTGATGGGGGGGGGGGAAATAATGAGAGTGATGGGGGGGGAAATAATGAGAGTGATGGGGGGGGGGAATAGTGAGAGTGATGGGGGGGGGAATAATGAGAGTGATGGGGGGGGGATAATGAGCGTGACAAGGGAGGGCGGGTGGAATAATGAGTGACAAGGGGGGAGGAAAGAAAGAGAGAGAGTGACAAGGGGGGAGGAAAGAAAGAGAGAGTGACGAGGGGGGAGGAAAGAAAGAGAGAGAGTGACAAGGGGGGAGGGAAGAGAGAGAGTGACAAGGGGGGAGGGGGGAGGAAATAATGAGAGTGATGGGGGGGGGAGGAAATAATGAGTGATGGGGGGGGGGAGGAAATAATGAGTGATGGGGGGGGGGGGAGGAAATAATGAGTGATGGGGGGGGGGGGAAATAATGAGAGTGATGGGGGGGGGGGGAAATAATGAGAGTGATGGGGGGGGGGGGGAAATAATGAGAGTGATGGGGGGGGGGGAAATAATGAGAGTGATGGGGGGGGGGGGAAATAATGAGAGTGATGGGGGGGGGGGAAATAATGAGAGTGATGGGGGGGGGGAAATAATGAGAGTGATGGGGGGGAAATAATGAGAGTGATGGGGGGGAAATAATGAGAGTGATGGGGGGGGGAATAGTGAGAGTGATGGGGGGGGGAATAATGAGAGTGATGGGGGGGGGGATAATGAGCGTGACAAGGGAGGGCGGGTGGAATAATGAGTGACAAGGGAGAGGGGGGATAATGAGAGTGACAAGGGAAGGGGGGGGGGGGGGAGAGAATGACAATGGAGTCCCCAGAGCCAGACTGCAGCCAGAGTCCAGATCATCTTATTGTCCTGGTGGTAAGTAGACAATGCAATATGTTTATTATTTAATTGTTTAGTTATTAATACTACATTGGAAACAAATTTTCTCAGCTGGACACCGGCCGACACTGTGCATGCGCTGGGAGCCTCACCAGCGTTTAGGGTAGGGAAAAAGCACTGGCCCGTACGTAATTTTTCCCTTCCCTAACCGCTGGTGAGGCTCCCGGTGCATGCGCAGTGTCGGCCGGTGTTCAGCTGAAAACATCCATCCGATCACTGCGCATTGGCCCATAGTTTTTCCCTACCCTAACCGCCGGCGAGGCTCCTGGCGCATGCGCACTCTGCTGTGAAATTTCCCTAACCTGTCGTTGTGCGCCTGCGCGGCGCTGCACACCTCCTCACGTCATGTCCGGTGCGACCGGAAGTGACGAGGGTAGGGAAATCTCACGAACTAGGGAAGTATAACATTACACCGGCCTTTGGGGTGTGAGGGCTGGTAACTACTTGGTTGGATAGTCAGCCAGCCTATGCCATGATGCCAGCAACAAGCAGTGTTTTTATTTTTTTTTGGGGGGGGGGGGGGCGCCACAAGGTTAGCTCGCACAGGGCGCCTGAACACCTAAGGCCGGCCCTGCACGCCTGCACTAGCGGTAGCATGGATCCGGCAGGCTGTTCACCTGCCAGAGAAGGCTGCCGTTAGTGTGAAACGAGCCTTAGGAGATAGACTTTTAAATGTTAAAATCCAAAAGGCCTCGCTCCTTTTTGTGAGTTGTAGGATTTATTTTTCTCATGTCATGTGTTACAAGAAAACAATATCAGAATGGCCTGGATAAGTAAAAGTGTTCCAAAGTTATTTCCACATAAAGTGACACATGTCAGATTTGCAAAACTGCGTTCTGGGCAGGAAGGTGAAAACTGGTGTGGGGTAGAAGAGGTTAAAGGGATTCTGTCACCAAGTTTTGGGCTATAGAGCTGTGGACATGCACGGCTAGATCGCCGCTAGCATGTCCGCAATATACCTGTCCTATAGGGCTGTGTGGTTTTAATTTCTTAAAAAAATGATTTTATAGATATGTAAATGAGTCTTGTATGTGTCCAAGGGGCTGTACGAACCTTACTTGTGCCCAGCCACGCCTGCCTGTGAAGGAGCCCACCACCGCCTATGTCCTCCGAATCTCCTCCTTTCATCAACTATAGATTGCCGTAATCTCGCGATGCACGAGCTCGCGCATGCGCAGTGCCAGTATAGTGTTCCTTCCCTGTGCTGGCATCAGCCTCACGGAAAGAACTGTGCATGCGCAAGCTCGTGCATCGCGAAATTACGGCAATCTATAGTTGATGAAAGGAGGAGATTCGGAGGACATAGGCGGTGCTGGGCTCCTTCACAGGCGGGCGTGGCTGGGCACAAGTAAGGTTCGTACAGCCCCTTGGACACATACAAGACTCATTTACATATCTATAAAATCCTTTTTAAAGAAATTAAAACCACACAGCCCTATAGGACAGATATATTGCGGACATGCTAGTGGCGACCTAGCCGTGCATGTCCACATCTCTATAGCCCAAAACTTGGTGACAGAATCCCTTTAAAGAGGATATTTCATGGGTTTATGTATTAAAAGCTGGCAAGCTTAGTGCAGCCCCTATAGATGCAAAAAATATTTTAAAAAATACCCCTGGGTTCCGCAGCTGTGCCTAAGCTGTTTTTGGCACCTGATATGCTAATTTAGAGTATCGGTACAGGGAGGAAGAGACATTTGGGTGTCTCCTTCTCCCTGGCTGTGATACCCGTCCGATTGCAGCGGACCACACCACAGCCAGAGAGAAGCTGAGCTCTTCTAGTGAGATTATCAGATTTCACGAGAACAGGCTATGTAAGTGAGCATAGCAAGTACTATACTCATGTACAGTCGTGGCCAAAAGTTTTGAGAATGACACAAATATTAGTTTTTACAAAGTTTGCTGCTAAACTGCTTTTAGATCTTTGTTTCAGTTGTTTCTGTGATGCAGTGAAATATAATTACACGCACTTCATACGTTTCAAAGGCTTTTATCGACAATTACATGACATTTATGCAGAGTCAGTATTTGCAGTGTTGGCCCTTCTTTTTCAGGACCTGTGCAATTCGACTGGGCATGCTCTCAATCAACCTCTGGGCCAATTCCTGACTGATAGCAACCCATTCTTTCATAATCACTTCTTGGAGTTTGTCAGAATTAGTGGGTTTTTGTTTGTCCACCCGCCTATTGAGGATTGACCACAAGTTCTCAATGGGATTAAGATCTGGGGAGTTTCCAGGCCATGGACCCAAAATGTCAACGTTTTGGTCCTCGAGCCACTTAGTTATCACTTTTGCCTTATGGCACGGTGCTCCATCGTGCTGGAGAATGCATTGTTCTTCACCAAACTGTTGTTGGATTGTTGGAAGAAGTTGCTGTTGGAGGGTGTTTTGGTACCATTCTTTATTCATGGCTGTGTTTTTGGGCAAAATTGAGAGTGAGCCCACTCCCTTGGATGAGAAGCAACCCCACACATGAATGGTCTCAGGATGCTTTACTGTTGGCATGACACAGGACTGATGGTAGCGCTCATGTCACAAGGGTGTCAAGAACCACGCCTGACTCCGTTATACCCGGGGTCAGGAAGTCGCAGCGGTTGGCTGGACTGATGGTAGCGCTCACCTTTTCTTCTCCGGACAAGCCTTTTTCCTGATGCCCCAAAAATTCGGAAAGAGGCTTCATCAGAGAATATGACTTTGCCCCAGTCCTCAGCAGTCCATTCACCATATTTTCTGCAGAAGATCAATCTGTCCCTGATGTTTTTTTTGGAGAGAAGTGGCTTTTTTGCTGCCCTTCTTGACACCAGGCCATCTTCCAAAAGTCTTCGCCTCACTGTGCGTGCAGATGCGCTCACACCTGCCTGCTGCCATTCCTGAGCAAGCTCTGCACTGGTGGCACTCCAATCCCGCAGGTGAATCCTCTTTAGGAGACGATCCTGGCGCTTGCTGGACTTTCTTGGACGCCCTGAAGCCTTCTTAACAAGAATTGAACCTCTTTCCCTGAAGTTCTTGATGATCCTATAAATTGTTGATTGAGGTGCAATCTTAGTAGCCACAATATCCTTGCCTGTGAACCATTGTTATGCAACGCAATGATGGCTGCACGCGTTTCTTTGCAGGTCACCATGGTTAACAATGGAAGAACAATGATTTCAAGCATCACCCTCCTTTTAACAGGTCAAGTCTGTCATTTAACCCAATCAGCCTGACATAATGATCTCCAGCCTTGTGCTCGTCAACATTCTCACCTGAGTTAACAAGACGATTACTGAAATGATCTCAGAAGGTCCTTTAATGACAGCAATGAAATGCAGTGGAAATGTTTTTTGGGGATTAAGTTAATTTTCATGTCAAAGAACGACTATGCAATTCATCTGATCACTCTTCATAACATTCTGGAGTATATGCAAATTGCTATTATAAAAACTTTAGCACTAACTTTTCCAATTTCCAATATTTATGTAATTCTTAAAACTTTTGGCCACGACTGTACATAGCCTGTTCTCCTAAATCTCACAAGAACAGCTCACCTTCTCCCTGGCTGTGGTGTGGTCCGCTGCAGTCAGATGGGTATCACAGCCAGGGAGAAGTAAACGCCCTCTGAGAAAACCAAACGTCTCCTCCTCCCTGTACCGATACTCTGACTTAGCATATCAGGTGCCAAAAACCGTGGGGGGGGGGGGGGGCACAGCAGCGGAACAGAGGGGTATTTTTTTAACCTTTATAGATTGTTGTGAAAAAACTGTCATCTGTAACATTGGTTGAACCACTTAGCGCTACGCTAACGCCGAAAGGCGTCATCTCTGCGGCGCTCCCAGGCTACGCTAACGCCAATAGGCGTCATCTTGCGATCGCTCGCTGGCAGGCTGGAGATGTGATTTTTTTAACCCCTAACAGGCATATTAGACGCTGTTTTGATAACAGCGTCTAATATACCTGCTACCTGGTCCTCTGGTGGTCCCTTTTGTTAGGATCGACCACCAGAGGACTCAGGCAGCTCACTAAAGTAGCACCAAACACCACTACACTACACCCCCCCCTGTCACTTATTAACCCTTTATAAACCACTGATCAGCCCATATAGACTCCCTGATCACCCCCCTGTCATTGATCACCCCCCTGTCATTGATCACCCCCCTGTAAGGCTCCATTCAGAGGTCCGTATGATTTTTACGGATCCACGGATACATGGATCGGATCCGCAAAACGCATACGGACGTCTGAATGGAGCCTTACAGGGGGGTGATCAATGACAAGGCGGTGATCACGCATATAGACTTCCTGATTACTTCCCTGTCATTGATCACCCCCCTGTAAGGCTCCATTCAGACGTCCGTATGATTTTTACGGATCCACTGATACATGGATCGGATCCGCAAAACACATGCGGTGGTCTGAATGGAGCCTTACAGGGGGGTGATCAATTACAGAGGAGTGATCACCCATATAGACTCCCTGATCACCTCCGTCATTGATCACCCCCCTGTAAGGCTCCATTCAGACGTCCGTATGATTTTTACGGATCCACGGATACATGGATCGGATCCGCAAAACACATACGGACGTCTGAATGGAGCCTTACAGGGGGGTGATCAATGACAGAGGGGTGATCACCCATATAGACTTCCTGATCACCCCCTGTCATTGATCACCCCCCTGTCATTGATCACCCCCCTGTAAGGCTCCATTCAGACGTCCGTATGATTTTTACGGATCCACGGATACATGGATCGGATCCGCAAAACACATACGGACTTCTGAATGGAGCCTTACAGGGGGGTGATCACCCCATATACACTCCCTGATCACCCCCTGTCATTGATCACCCCCCTGTAAGGCTCCATTCAGACGTCCGTATGATTTTTTACGGATCCACGGATACATGGATCGGATCCGCAAAACACATGCGGACGTCTGAATGGAGCCTTACAGGGGGGTGATGATTTTTTTTTTTTTCCCTTACAAAGTCTCATATTCCACTAACTTGTGACAAAAAATAAAAACCCACCTAGGCTGCAAAAAAGTGTTACACATCTGGTATCGCCGTACTCAGGAGAAGTTGGGCAATGTGTTTTGGGGTGTCATTTTACATATACCCATGCTGGGTGATATAAATATCTTGGTCAAATGCCAACTGTGTATAAAAAAATGGGAAAAGTTGTCTTTTGCCAAGATATTTCTCTCACCCAGCATGGGTATATGTAAAATGACACCCCAAAACACATTCCCCAACTTCTCCTGAGTACGGCGATACCAGATGTGTGTCACTTTTTTGCCGCCTAGGTGGGCAAAGGGGCACACATTCCAAAGAGCACCTTTCGGATTTCACAGGCCATTTTTTACACATTTTGATTTCAAACTACTAACCACACATTTGGGCCCCTAAATTGCCAGGGCAGTATAACTACCCCACAAGTGACCCCATTTTGGAAAGAAGACACCCCAAGGTATTTCGTGATGGGCATAGTGAGTTCATGGAAGTTTTTATTTTTTGTCACAAGTTAGTGGAATATGAGACTTTGTAAGAAAAAAAAATAATAATAATAAATCATCATTTTCCGCTAACTTGTGATAAAAAATAAAAAGTTCTATGAACTCACTATGCCCATCAACGAATACCTTAGGGTGTCTACTTTCCGAAATGGGGTCATTTGTGGGGTAGTTATACTGTTTGGGCATTGTAGAACCTCAGGAATCATGACAGGTGCTCAGAAAATCAGAGCTGCTTCAAAAAGCGGAAATTCACATTTTTGTACCATAGTTTGTAAACGCTATAACTTTTACCCAAACAATTTTTTTTTTTTACCCAAACATTTTTTTTTAATCAAAGACATGTAGAACAATAAATTTAGCGAAAAATTTATATATGGATGTCGTTTTTTTTGCAACATTTTACAACTGAAAGTGAAAAATGACATTTTTTTGCAAAAAAATTGTTAAATTTTGATTAATAACAAAAAAAGTAAAAATGTCAGCAGCAATGAAATACCACCAAATGAAAGCTCTATTAGTGAGAAGAAAAGGAGGTAAAATTCATTTGGGTGGTAAGTTGCATGACCGAGCAATAAACCGCTAAAGTTGTGGAGTGCCGATTTGTAAAAAAGGGCCTGGTCACTAGGGGTGTATAAACCTGTGGTCCTTAAGTGGTTAAATCTGATGAAGGGTCCTAAACGAAATCATACTTATCTTCTCATCCTTGTTCTTCTGACCCACCGAGAAGAGTAGAGCCACTTCTTCCTTACAGGGTAACAAGCATAACAGCTTCCATGGGGCCCTACAAAAAAGGGGACCATCTCAATTCAGGCTTAGGTGTAGTTAGTGATGGCTATGGACAATGAAAGGAGATGTTTTGCAAAAGGTCTGTGCTGTAACCTCACTGCGTTATCCACAGTATATCCAAAGAATGAAGTATGGAGACAGCAAGTACTTCTTGTGAAGTTTATTCCAGATTCCAAACTTCACAAGGAGGATGTGCTGTCTCCATACTTTATTCTTTGGATATATGGGCTTCCGATCAATTAAGGGAAGCTCACCACTTTCCTTGGAGACGCGCACCCACTGCTTATTTTAAACAGGAGCGCTGTCAGATTTTTATTTTTTGCATTATCCACAGTGTTACATTATACAGTACATTTTGACTTTTTTGGTTTGAGTTGTCCATTTACTTGGATATCTCTGTATACATTATCCCACTTTTTTGACACCACTGTGTGCATTATCCCCGTATTGCGACATCACCCTGAACATCCTTCTGCTATTAGCATTGTAGGAATTAGCTCTGTGTATTACCAAAAATGAAATAATCAGTTCATGCTCTAAACTTTCTGCTGAAGGTGATTCTGGTGGAAGGGGGTCTATTCCAAGTTTTGCAATGGGACCATAAGGTTATTTGTTGTGCCCCTGGTTGCAGTGAATGGGCATAAAGCCCTGTTCCTGTCCTGAACTTCCTGTCTTGTGTGTGAGCTCACGCATTGGCCATAGCCTGTCTCTAATCAAAGATGGAGGGATTGTGGGGTGAAAGCACTTCTTTGTGTGCAAGCAGGGGCGTAGCTATAGCAGGTGCAGAGGTAGCAGTTGGTCCCGGGGACCAGGAGCCCGAGGGGGCCCTTGTGCCGCATAAGAAAACACTGGTATTATAGAAAGTGCATGCAGGTTAAGTTACACCTGTCCCCATTCCTAAAGCTGATATATCCCTATTGCAGCCCTACAAGAACAGAATAAGGGAGCAATAAACGCTCCTAAATATATACATGAATAAATCTGGTGCAGTAACCCGACGCGTTTCCCCTTTGACTAGAGGTTCGTCAAGGGTGGCAAACATTGATAGACAACAAAAAACGTAGGGATAAAGAAACATGGAAAATCAGATAACTGCTGATAATACTTACAGGAAATCATCTGTTGCGTTCCAGGGTGCATTCCACCGTAACTCCCCTAGCGTCCGGAAGCTCTATGCGGCGCTGGCGCTAAAATTTGGGCGCCGGCACCGCAGCCATCAGCTGCATAGGCTATGTATCGACCAGACTGTTTGAACGTGGGCTCCCCATGATTAGTGAGTAATCCAATATGAGATCGTCATACCTCATTTACTTATTTCCATATACATCGCTATTATGTACATCTTCATATCCACTTTTCAGGATATTACCTGGTTTCATCATTCTACCTTGGGGATCCTCTTGTCCCACCTCCGTCCGGGAGCTAAGTGTTATCAGCAGTTATCTGATTTTCTAGGTTTCTTCGCCCCTACGTTTTTTTGTTGTCTATAAATGTTTACCACCCCCTGATAAACCTCTAGTTAAAGGAGAAACGCGTCGGGTTTACTGCACCAACTTTATTCATGTATATATTTAGGAACGTGTATTGCTCCATTATTCTGTTCTTGTAGGACTGCAATAGGGATATATCAGCTTTAGGCCTCATGAACACGACCGTTCCGTTTTTTGCGGAAGCCGCCCGCGTGCTTTCCGCAATTTGCGGAAAGGAATAGACGGCCTATTGTAGAAATGCCTATTTTTGTCAGCCAAACGGACAAGAATAGGACATGTTATATTTTTTTTTGCGGGGCCACGGAACGGAGCAACGGATGCGGACAGCACGCGGAGTGCTGTCCACATCTTTTGCTGTCCTATTGAAGTGAATGGGTCCGCACCCGAGCTGCAAAAACTGCGGCTCGGATGCGGACCTGAACAACAGTAGTGTGCATGAGGCCTTAGGAACGGGGACAGGGAACCTCCACCATCAGGCTAAGGGATATACAGGGTGACGTAGGGACGGGTCACCAAAGCTAATCCCCCAACCTCCCTATTGCATATATGTTCATCGTTCACTTCATAGATTTTTTTCTGTGGGGTTTTGTTACTGGCTATATAGCAATTCTAATATGGGCACATTTGTTCCCTTACCATCTATGTGATACATTAAAGGTATGTTAGAAATAGTCTTTTTCACGTTAGCTCTGATTACCTCGATTTCGTTTTCCGCGTGACTTATTGTATATCCAGCTATATCTCAATCTTGATTTTCCAAGTTACACCTCTGGCTGGAGGGAAAGGGTTAGGTCAAGAATTCGGCATGGGGGGGGCCTTCAAGTTTTGCGTCAGACAGCACAAAGCCCCTGGCCACAAAGCACTGAGGTAAGGGGGTCCCAAGGTGAACTTGAGCCTTTAGCTACGCCCCTGTGTGCAAGATTTCTCCTCAAATGTTACTTTTAGCAGTGCGCAGAGCACCTTGTAGAGCAGGGATCAGCAACCTCCGGCACTCCAGGTGTTGTGAAACTACATCTCCCATCATGCACACTTGCTTAGCTGTTCTCTGAACTCCCACAGAAGTGTAAGAAGCATGCTGGGAGTTGTAGTTTCACAACAGCTGGAGTGCCGAAGGTTGCTGATCCCTGTTGTAGACTAATGTGCACACAACCAGCTCTTTACATGTTTTTGGCTTTACAAGTTTTAGGTTCCATTCCATATGTGCCTCTCTTTTTCCATCCAATGTCATATTTCTTGGTCACCATTTGAATGGGATCCAAGACAAAGAACAGGTGTACATAAAAGACTGACACCTTCTTCCCCTTGGACCCAGTTCTCATTTTTAATACAATAGCAGCCATCTACCTCCAGGCCGTGTGAGGTGTTTGTCAGCAGCACTTGGCCTCCATTGTCCACATCTTCCATGAGGACATTCTGAGGAGAGCTCAGCAGTGAAAGTGTCACTGAACAAGTGATGAGGAAATAACAGTGATTCACCGTGAGCGAAATAAACAGCGAGGCGGGACGAGGAACAATGCCCATTTATTAGGGAGGAGGGCGGCCAGGTTGGTGAGGCAGTGCCCACAGGTACTCGTCATTATCAGCCCTTCCCGCCAGCAGCAGCAGCAGACACCTCCGGGCTCCTGCCGCAGTCACACAGTGCAGCTCCGCATCGTCACACGCCCCCGCATCGTCTCCGCCATGGGGAAGAAGATGAAGAAAGGCTGCGACTGCAAGCGGATCCTGAAGAACAACTGGCTGCTCATCACCACCGTGGTGGCTGTGGTCCTAGGTCAGTGTGCTGCATCCATGTCTGTGCTATGGGGACGGGGGACATCCTACACAAGGCATTGCTATGTGCTCTGGAAGGCAGGAGGTGGTAATGCTGCAGAGGAGCAGTCAGATAATATGGTGGTTACCAAGGACCAGGGCACCGTCTCCATGTGGGCCTGTAGGAATGGGGGCTGCAAGAGGGCTTCATTCTGCACTAGCTAGTCTATAGATGGGGAGAAGCTTCATGGACATCGTGTATGAGATAGATGTCAGATGGATGGGTATTAGATAATATATATTAGACAGACAGATGTTAGATAAATAGATGATAGACAGATGATATTAGCTTGTTAGACAGATAGATATGAAATAGATTGATAGATATTAGATACATAGATAGGTAGATACCTATCTGTCAAACAAGCTAATGTCATCTGTCTATCATCTATTTATCTAACATCTGTCTGTCTAATTTATATTATCTAATACCCATCCATCTGATTTCTATCTATCTACTTTAATACCTATCCTATAATATATCCTATTATAATATATGTATCAATCCATATCTATCTATCTATCTATCTATCTATCCGATTTCTATCTACGTTATATTATCTATTAGATAGCGGTAGATAGAAATCAGATACAGAGATAGATATAGCAATCCATCTATGATCTGGGGTCCTAGGTTTGAATCCGACCAAGGACAACATCTGCATGGAGTTTGTATGTTCTCCCCGTGTTTACGTGGCTTTCCTCCGGGGACTCCGGTTTCCTCCCACACTCCAAACACATACTGATAGGGAACTTAGATTGTGAGCCCCACTTGGGGACAGTGATGATGATGTCTGTAAAGCGCTGCGGAATATAGTAGCGCTATATAAGTGAGTATACTAAATAACTAGATTTTAGCATAGAATAATGAATAAAGCAGAGATGCAAGTCCCAAGGAGCTTGACTCAAGGACCCAAGCTGAATGTGAACGGAGCCTAAGTCAGTTACCTTTACAGTCACTTAGATGCACAACTTAGGCGCTGTTCGCACCTCTCCATTACCCTCCGTTCCAAGGTACACATCAGGAGAATACCACTCACAGCAGACTGCAACATAAGCCCCTGCATCAGTATACCGTGGCATACATTGCCCATATAGGACCCCATAGTAATAAAGTATATACCACGCAGTTTACGTTTTTCTCTTCTGTATAGTCTACTATACCAGAGAAATAAAGTTCTGCCCCTGTATACGGGCCTGGCATATGCCAAAAGGACCCTTTCGATTAGTTTAGCATATGGACCTGGAATTTTCCAGCTTTACAGCCATGCAGTTATAGAGTAATACATTCTTGCTTTATTACAAAGTCCACTGTAATATAGATTACTTATGGGAGCATCCCTTTATGGTTAATGTATGATGGATTGAACAGTACGGGATGTTTTTCAGTACATTCACTTTTATGAATGGGGAATACACCCACTGTACCATCCCCTGTGAATATCTGTTGGGTCAGAGACCCTGGGTCTCAGGTACTCCACCAATTTTTAGATCACTGTTCCCCTTTGACCTGTTTTCACGTGAACCTGGAGAGAATCCACGGCAAAGCTGCCGACCACTCACTTGTCAGTCACGCGGCACCCCCCATCCCGTATGTGTAACCTGCGGACTACACGTTCACTCTATAATATCTATCTATCCATATCTATCTATCCATCCATCTGATTTCTACCATCTATCTATCTATCTGATTTCTACCTAATATCTAGCTATCTATCTATCCATCTGATTTCTACCTAATATCTATCTTTCTATCTGATTTCTACCTAATATCTATCTGTCTGATTTCTACCTAATATCTAGCTATCTATCTATCCATCTGATTTCTACCTAATATCTGTCTGATTTCTACCTAATATCTATCTATCCATCTATCTGATTTCTACCTAATATCTATCTTGTTGCATACATTTTTGAAACTGAAAATCTGTTCCATATATCTGAATGGGTTTTTTGGTAGCATAGGGGTTTCTGCAAGCTTCATTCAGATAAGTAGGGTAACAGCAGAAGTCGTATGCAGCCTTTAAACCGGACTGTAGGCTGACAGGCTATACAGTGGGGCCACTAGTTTATCTCAGGACATATTATGGGCTTATTCACACAGCAGTTTTTTTTACTGTCAGTGAAATACGGACTTTAAAATTTTTTACATGTTCTATCTTGTCCGTTTTTCACTGACAGACTGCTCCCATGCAATTCAATTTCTCAGAAAGGCATTAGTGAAAAAAAAGTCAGTTAAAAAATGGACAGTTTATCCGTTTTTAACAAAAAAAAAATCACTGTCGTGTGCATGTAGCCTTAGACTTTTTTCACATAGGTCTCATGCACACAACATTTTTTTTTTTCCTGCATCCGATTTGCATTTTTTGCAGTTCAGATGTGGACCCATTTACTTCAACTGGGCTGCAAAAGATGGGGACAGCTTCCATATGTCCGTTCTGCAGCACCTGTCCTATTCTTTAGCTGTATTATGGACAAGGATAGGACAGTTCTATAGAGGGCCGGACATTCAGTTCCGCAAAATGCAGAACACGCATGGACAGTATTCGTGTTTTGCTGATCCGCAATTTGCTGACCACAAAAACGGCTATGGCCGTGTATGGCCCTCAGTGATTTCCATCAGTAATTTTGAGCCAAAACACAGAACAGGTGCAGATCTTTCCCTTATATCTTATGTCTATGGAGGCTCCAATCCTGGTTTGGCTCACAATCACTGATGGAAATCACTGACCGAACACTGACGTGTGAATGAGGCTTTAATCTTATGGATAGATATCAGACTGATCAGAAAGAAAAATCATCATGCAGTTACAAATGCTGACGTAGACCTCCAGCAACAGCAGATAGCGGAGCATGCTGTAAAGGATAGTCATAAACCATTTCTGCTGAGCCATTGAGCTTAGGAGAAGAGAGTAATGTAACTCTTCAGGTTATTTCAGGATAGCCTTTCTCTTCCGACCATCTGTCCAAAAAGTGGGCAAAACCCAGGTTTGTCTTTTGTAATAATATGACATGGGTTCTGAAGAGACAATGATCGAGGAGGAGGGTCAAATCCCAAAGAACTAATTACTGTAAGACTGTAAGATGTGAAGTAAGGTGAGTATAAATGGACCGCAAATGAGAATACACGTAGTCATAGGCAAGCAAGTTAGGGTCCATTCAAATGAGTATACGTGCTCCATGCCCATGCACCAGCCATGTGCACCACATTTGCTTGAATGTGTCTGCGATCCACAAGATACGGAAACAGATAGGACATTCTTTATGTTTTGAGCCGAAAGCCCACAGAATCGCTTGGCCTTCAGATCCATGCCTCTGGTCCGCATTACGGGCACAGAGTCCTACGGTCTCTGAATGGACCCTAAAGCTACTTTCTCTGAAAGCTCTCCTGAACTGTCACGAGCAGGAGCAGAGAAGCACCCTTGATGGATAACCACCAGACTGTAGACTGCAGGAAATTGTATGTTATGAAGCATGAGGATACGTGGTCTATAACACGTGGAATGTGATCATTTCCGCAGGAGGTACATTCTGTTACGTTTTGGATGCAGTGAGCAAAATAAAAATCAAGTTAAATGTGCATGCTAGCAGTGGCACAGCTGGACATGGTGGAGGCTAGTCTGTGCACAGACCTTCTTATTGTGGAAGGGTTAATAGGCTGCCTAGTATTAGTTGTGTTGATAGGTTGTTTATGCCAGATTGTAACACTGTTTCAAAGTATCCTTGGAAATAGATTCACAGAAAGCTATTAGCTTCACAGTAGTATTTCTCATATAAAGAGGACCACAAAATGCTATACAGGCAGCATGCTATAGAGCAGGAGGGGCTGAGCAGATTGATAGTTTTATGGGAAAAGATTCAGTAAAACCTGTAATTTATACGTTTATATCTCTGCTCTTTCTGATTTCATTGTTTACAGGGGAGGTGTTATTAGTGATTGATAGCATTCTCTGTGTAAGGGTACTTTCACACTAGCGTTATTCTTTTCCGGCGCTGAGTTCCGTTATAGGGGCTCAATACCGGAAAAGAACTGATCAGTTTCATCCCCATGCATTCTGAATGCAGAGCAATCCGTTCAGGATGCATCAGGATGTCTTCCGTTCAGTCACTGAAAGGCGTTTTGGATGGAGGAAATACTTCAGCATGCTGCGGTATTATCTCCGTCCCAAATTCTGGATCAGTTGCCAGAATGCCGGATCCAGCATTAATTTACATTGAAATGTATTAGTGCCGGATCCGGGATTAAAAATACCGGAATGTCGGACCCGGATGTGAAAAAAAAATAAAAAATAGAGACGGATAAACGGAGAGACATTACTGACAGCTATCTATGTATACACACTTAGAAAAAAAGAGAATGCTAACAATCACTGATAACACCTCCCCGTGTACAACTATCAGTGACTGACAGCTATCTATGTATACACACTTACAAAGAGAATGCTATCACTGATAACACCTCCCCGTGTACAACTATCAGTGACTGACAGCTATCTATATATACACACACACACAGAGAATGCTATCAATCACTGATAATACCTCCCCTGTGTACAAACTATTGGTGACTGACAGCGATCTGTCTATATACACTTAGGCTACTTTCACACTTGCGGCAGAGTGATCACAAATGCATTGCAAGAACGGATCCGCATCTACAAATGCTGTCCGTTTGCATGCAGATTGCCTGATCCGGCAGGCAGTTCCGGCAATGGAAACATTTTGTTTGGACTGGACTGCAGGCATAATGTGCCTTGCGATCCTGTGCAGCCGATCGCATTGCAGCCGCTGGGCATAGTTATGGTGCCAATCACTTCAACAGACCACTACGCCCCCTCCTGCCCCACAAGATAGTTAGCCGGCCGCAATGCGGTGCAGTGCATTCTGGACAGAATCAGGCCGGAACGCACTGCCTGGTGTGAACGAGGCCTTAATGTGATCATAGCAACTAGTTTAGTGCACACTCTTGCTCTTAGCACGTTACTACCCGTACTTCTAGGTGGTTTAGGCAAATTTGCTGCTGATGTGACATGGAAAGGACCCCCTCACCTTCCCAGTTTGACAACACCTGCAGAAAGGGGGTCCTCTGAGGGATGCTGGCAGAGTTGAGAGTTCTATCAATGCCCCTGGCTCTGTAACGGCTCTGTCACTGCTCCCAGAAACTTTCATTGCTCCACCCCTCCAGCTCTGTCATTTCTTCTTCCCCACGCTATCACTACACCGTGCCCCCCCCCTCCTCTGTCACCGCTGCTGCGTCACTGCTCTACTCACACTGCTCAGTCACCGCTAGTGTTGAGCGAACCCGGTGAAGTTTGGGTTCGCCGGGTTCGGCCGAACTTTAGGTCAAAGTTTGGGTTTTAGGACCCAAACTTGACCCCGAACCCGGACTCCATTAAAGTCAATGGGGACGCGAACTTCACTTTATTATTTTCCAATTTTAACATGGTTATAACGGAAAATAATACTATTAGCTTTTTCAGATCTGAGTTTTCACGATCGTGAAAACTCACATCCAATGGTATATTCTAACACAGAGGCGTTCCCATGGTGATGGGGATTCTTGAAGTTAAAATATACCATCGGATTTGAGAAAACTCGGATCCAATGGTATATTCTAAACCCGAGGCATTCCCATGGTGATGGGGACGCACCCCTGACAGGTTGCTGCCATCCGCGGCACCTGAGGGGTTAATTGCACGGACGGCAGCTCCCTGTCAGAGGTCGGTTGCCGGGAATGTTTCTACAATGTTTGCATTGGTGGGCAATGCCCCCCCCCCAGTAGTAAAATCATTGGTGGGCAGTGCGCCCTCCCCCCCTTCCCAGTATTAAAATCATTGGTGGACACTGCGCCCTCCCCCCCATCAGCGACAGTTCTGATCGGAGTCCCAACATTGTAACTCACAGGTCTGTGCGGTGCATTGCTTATGCTTATAGCAATGCGCCGCACAGACCTGTGAGTTACATTAAGAAGGAGCGCTGGGCGGCCACAGCGCATGTAAGTATAATGCTGCTAAGTAACTGACCATGGCAGACAGGACTTCAAAAGCGTCCTGGCTGCCATGGTGACTGATCGGAGCCCCAGCATTACACTGTTGGGACTCCGATCGGAACTGCCGCTGCTGCCAATGATGGAGGACACACTGCCCACCAATGATTTTAATACTGAGGGGGCACACTGCCCACCAATGATTTTAATACTGGAAAGGGGAGGAGGAGGACGCACTGCCGACCAATGTTTTTAATACCGGGGGGAGGGGAGGGCGCACTGCCCACCAATACAAACATTGTAGAAACATTCCCAGCACCCGACCTCCGACCTCAGGTGCCGTGGATGGATTGGGACGCACCTCTGACAGGGCGTCAGAGGTGCGTCCCAATCACCATGGGAACACCTCAGGTTTAGAATATACCATCGGCTCTCAGTTTTCTCTAATCCGATGGTATATTTTCACTTCAAGCGTCCCCATCACCATGGGAACGCCTCTCCATGCCCAGCTTGTCGCCGATCCACTCCAGTAAACAAAGCCATCTCAGCCCTGCTACTTGCCCGCAGCAGGGCTAAGATACTGAACAAACTACCTGCCCGGCACCCGGAACTGCATGACCCGGGCGTCGGGCGATACGATTTCCACACCCCTGGGGAACTTACTTACATACTTACTTGTTCCCTGCCCTTGTTGATCCTGGCTCCTTCACTCCCTGGCCTCGGCTGCCGCGCTCAAGTCCTCCACAGTCAACATCCACTTTGATGCCCCTGCAACCAATGACTGGCCACAACGGTGACGTGCTCCCCTTGTGTCATGTCAATTGCTCACATGATGCAAGTGTGGGACAGGTCAACGTCGTGGCCAGTCATTGGCTGCAGAGGGTCAAAGCGAATGTTGACAGTGAGAGAGCCGAGCGAGCCAACCAAGGTCAGAAAGCGAAAGAGCTATAGCTGGAACCTAACGGCGGGGAGGAGGTAAACATGCTTCCTTATGCAGGTCTGGCCAGGAGGGGCGGCTGCTAAAAATCCCCAAAAGGTGACCAACCCCTGTACATGTAATGAAAAGCATGTACACAAGTTTTCTGGTGCAAATTGCACTAGGATTAAGACACATGTTGATTAGCACATTTCCCCAAGTACGTTTTTGGCCATATTGAGACACATTGGACAGGACTGTATCTGGAAATGCCTGCCAAAACACACACAAAGCAGTTTGAAAGGCCTTTTGTAATTACTGGTGGTTTACATGAAAATCACTTTTGAAATATCACTTTGAAAAAATAAAAAGGGCGGGTAATGTTTTTCAATATTCACAGGGGTTCAGTCTTTTATTATTCGCCACAGCAGTTTATAGTAACAACCAAAATTCAAAAAAACTAAAACTCCACTTGAGTTGTACTGTATGAAAAGAACGGCTGCTTATTACACATTGACAGCTTCCCTATGCGATTCAAACAATACTGCGTGTGTTTGTCACGTTTACTCCATACCCAAAAATATGATGAAAAGACTATAACGTAAATCCATGTAATTGTTTGGAAAGACAAATATATTACAACATAATAGCATATATTTCATAGAGATGTATATGGTATGAATGGTAACTATGGCTGGAGCGAGGGAGAAAATTGACAGAGGGGTTAATGTCTTGTTGCATATTGTTGGCAAATTCACATTGCATTCATATTTCATTCAAGATTACTTTCAGGCATTGTATTTTCACATCAAATGGGTTTTTTAGATCTGTAGGTCCAGGAGTTGGTGACTTACCATAGCTACACTCCCATGTTTTGCTGACTGTGTATATTTTGATGTTTTTGAAGTATTTTTTAAATCAGTCTTTTTTTTTTCTTTTTTTTTGTATATTGGTGCTAATAAAAGCCCTTGTTACTACTATGATTTTTTTGTACAGTTTGTGCATGTAGTGCAGCATCACATACCACGTGTTACTCTGTTTTTTACTTTCTTAAAAAGCATATTTATTAAAATACAGTTCATTTTCCCCTCTCCTACATTGTCATTTGATGACCTCCAAAACTCTTAGATGTCATGCAAACACTCCTGGACCTCCTTAAAGGGGTTCTGCACTTTGTTTAAACTGATGATCTATCCTCTGGATAGATCATCAGCATCTGATCGGCGGGGGTCCGACACCCAGGACCCCCGCCGATCAGCTGTTTGAGAAAGCAGCGGCACTCCAGCAGTGCCACAGCCTTCTCACTGTTTACCACCGGCCCAGTGACATCACGACTAGTATCAACTGGCCTGGGCGCGGCTAGGCTCGGTTCCCTTGAATGGAGCTTAGCCCCGCCCAGGCCAGTTGATACAAGTCGTGACGTCACTGGGCCGGCGGTAAACAGTGAGAAGGCTGCGGCGCTGCTGGAGCGCAGCTGCCTACTCAAACAGCTGATTGGCGGGTGTCCCGAGTGTCCTACTCAAGCAATTCCGCATGTTGATATGGAAAGGGGGCTAGTCTCATAGCATTAGGACCTATAAATTACAACAATATAAGGCAGATGGTGCCTCCCTAATTTTAAATTATATTCACTTGGATGTCATTTAAAATGGAGTTACACCCCAGAATTGTCAAGCAGATTATAATCTGCCCATGTATTTGTGATACTCATCACTCGATGAATGAGCAAAACACTCGTCCATGGGGTGAAATTATTTTTTATGCACCACATTAGATCATCATTTCTGGGCAGCAGATATTAGTGTGGGAACTGCAATCTGCTGCCCAGAAACAGGTAATCTGTATGGAGACAAGTGATGGCAGTAGCCATTACTCGTCCCCTGACAGTGAAGTTCATTGCTGCATGTAACTGATGAGCAAGTAACGATAGGGAAGAAATGGGTCTTTCCCGATAGGTGGTGCTCTATCACCGTATGGCTAGATCTATCCTGTTCCATTAGCTCTATTCATTGCTAAGGTAGAATACCGTTTTTTTTTTTGTATGGACCAGTTTAACACCACTTTACAAAAAGAGAAACTGAAAAATGGTTCCTTTTTTTACATGGCAACCCTTTATTAAAACCAGAGCATTGACTGTTCATACTTCTGTTTATGATTGTTAAAACACACGACTTGGTACGCAAGCTTAATTGTGGTAGGATGCCAATTCCGTTAACATAATGCTTATTTTATTTGGCAAGTGGTGAGTGACCTGCTTGCTTATTGTGTGAGTTCTTCTTTCCCCTAATGTCTCTGGACTGCACGTGGACTGCTATTTTCATCATATACAGTATATATTCCTCAGTAGAACAAAAAGTTAATAAACATGAGTTTTTTAGAACGTTTGTTCCAAGATCCGTAATGTATTATTCTTTTCATTCTACCGGAATGTAACTGAACAAGGGTTTGGAGAATATCTTACATAGTTTTGCCAAAGGGTTAGTGTTGCCCGAAACGCGTCACGCAAACTCAGTCTTTTTTAATTGCATGTGTACACTTCAATAAAGTCTACAGTTCGGAGAAAGGCAGTGCTGGATCCTTGTTTTCCATTTTGGGAGTCTTCACTCACCGTGACACGCCGCATCCACTGACATATGATATAATCCTGGGTTGGAGCTGGTAAGGGAGTTTTTCTTCCTATTTACATAGTTGTTAAGGTTGGAAAAAGATAAAAGTCCATCAAGTCCAACCTGTAATCCTGCTATGATGATCCACGGAACAAATCCCTGGATAAATGTCCATCTTCCTTTTAAAAAGAGGTTGGGCCAAAGGGAAAGGGAGCCTTTTCCAGTCAGACCTTTTCTCCTAAAAGAAAAACTTTGTTGTCCATAGTGACTCATCTGAGAGCAGTGTTCAGGTTCATTTCTTATTCTGCTCTTGAGAAATGAAAGTTGTGCTGTAATTGGTTGCCATAGAGAGTTTTACATTAATACATTTTATAAATTTCCTAAATCTGCCCCATTGCCCTTTAAGCAGACCAGTGCAATGGTCTACATCACCAACCTGTATTTCATAGGTCTTTGGATTAGTCCTTATAAAATGGGCTATTGGTTCCATAAATAGCAAGAAGATTAATGGGGACACTGGGCACAACTGATGAGTCCATTTAGTGATCTGAAATCTTATGTCATTCCTTAATCTGATCCCTCTAGCCGAAGAGCTGAAATTAGAGTTGCCAGCTGGCTTTCTTTGAAGCTGGAGAACCTTGTACACGTTGTTATCATTATTATTATTGCAACAATTTACAGGGAATGCTGCTAATGGCCCTAGGATATACATTACTAGAATCTATTATGGTTTCCTACTTTGTCCATAAAACATTGACTATGAGTTTTGGATATGTTGCCCAGATAAAAAAATAATCAGGACCATAACTTATGGTCCGTGGTAGCGGAATCCATAACGTAATTCTTAGATAACCCGAACTTGAAAACACAAGTTCACTCAACACTACCAAGCCATTATTGCAGAAATGATGATAGCAGAAAACGGAGCTTTATAAGTACAGCTATAACATACTTCTAGATTCTACATTGATAAAAGCACAGAAGGTATGAATTGCTGCTCATCAGGTGCTACTCTCAGAGTATTGTCTGAGGTATTGAAAAGATAAAACCTAATATAGCCTAGTCTGTTAATTTTGCATAGATTGTAATGATAGAATGAAGTAGGTAAGACAATAATTGTCCACCAATCACTCAAAATCCCTTGGTAACCACAATGTTTGCCTCCAGCTTTCAGTCCCTTTTGAAAAAAAAAAAAACATTCTACAAATGGTTGTTGTTGCAGCATAGTCCTTTCAAGTTCAGAAGCATGAATTAAGTGGTTACATACACATACAGTAGGTGTGTACTATATTTTCTGTCAAACCCAGTTCTGCCAATTATAAACTGTATGAACAATTAGGGTTGCTCAATTTTGGAATGTTATTAAGTCTTTCAGATTGATCTCCTGGATTTACTGGGCACTGTACCAAAATATATTGTTTTTCCCGCTAAACGTGTTGTAGAGGTTTGGTAGAGCTTTTAGTTACACATCTCAATTCCCTGATAGATCAGCTATTGTTAAGGTAGTGTCTTGAAAAATGAGCTAGGCTAGAACGTATGAGCATTTTTTTAAATGCAGGCCTAGTTCACAGTGTTTTGTTCAGTATTTGATCAGTTATTTCCATCAGTGATTGGGAGCCAAAACCAGGTGTCGGCCAAAAACACAGAACAGAAACAGAGCTTTCCATTATACATTAGTCTGTGTAGCCTCCACTCTTGGTTTTGGCTCAAAATCACTGATGGAAATCACTGACTAAACACTGACATGTGAACTAGGCCTGAGTCCTTCCTTTAAATTTTCCTTTTCTTTTGAAGTCATTAATGGGATTGTTTCAAAGTACTGCATCAGTCTCTACGTTTCTGTTTCTAGCCTAATGCCTGCAAATCATTTCTCAAAGCTGTAGCTATCGCATCATTTCCAGTTGTTAACTGTATATCCTCACGGAACAAATCAGGGTTTCTATCTATTGGCATTTTTCAGCTATAATTAGATTGATTGGTAAGAAATAGTAAATCTTAAATTTTCAAAGTTTGTCACGCTTATGGAGCTCCATGTGAAATCTTAAGAGGGTTGGGGATGTGACAGTGCATCCTTCTTACAGGGAGTCTGTCAGCACCTTTAACCATGCTAAACTACTGACTGCTCTAGGTGGGGAGAGCAGTACAAACACTCCCCATGTTTTAAAAGTCAGACAGTCCTTTTGACAATGCTAAGTTACTGACAGCACTAGGTCAGGGCTGAGGAGAGAAGTACAAACATACTTTTTTGCTGAGCCTTTATCATCAGGAGTAGTGAGAATGTGATGTTTTATTCTGACAGATTTGGGCCTGCAGGTGCCCTGGATGTGGTACTTATTTGTGAAGTGCTCCAGCAATGGATATAAACAGTGGCAGCTAAATAGGTCTCCTGGTTTGATGCTACAGCTGTCACTAAGAGCAGAGTGGAGGATCTGTGAAGCAGCGCAATGCAGACTCACTGTGAAGCTCTGCCATGGGCACTTAAGAGCAGAATTTGGCAGACTATAACTTCATATTCTCACTACTCCTGATAAAAGCTCCTCCACGTTTGTCCTCAGCTCATACCTTGTGCTGTCAGCAGTTTATCATGGTCAAAAGTGCTGACAGACTCCCTTAAAAAGATGATGAATGTTCATTAAAATGTCATTGACTGCCTGTTTCTCATCCCTCTATTAAACTTTTCAAACATGCCGTAAAAATATAGCAGTGCTGAATTTGTTGAAGAACTGTTTTTAACTCACTGAAATTTTAACAGTAGTCAATAGCTTGGTTATCATCTATGCATGGTATGGAGTAACGTTAACAAGCTGCACACAGAGTGTGTGTTCACACATTATCTTACATTTTATTGTCAAATCTTAAATGATCATGAGACTATAGTTAATACTGGTCCTGTTATAGTTGTAAAACTTCCCATGCAGAAAGAGTGTAAATAAGATGACATTTCCAGAAAGGAATTTCATGTCCAAAGGTTGATACATGCAGATCAATACAATAATGTATTTATGTCCTGCTGGGAGAAGCTAGCTCTAGAATGACAAACATTAACAAGAACACATCAGCCTCTGACACTTAGCGAGGTAAATTTTAACTTCACTGTCTGTGAGCCTATGAGGAAGCACATCAGGGATTAAAAACCTGTTTATGACATAAATTCATTGCCTCAGCTCAGTGTTTCTTGATGAGTTGACCTACATTCATTAATAAGGCTTATTTCTGCCACGATAAAACATGCTTTTGTACATCAACACTTTACACAGTGATGTGGCAATTACCAGTAATATTTCCTTGATGAATAGTTGGAGACTGCCTAAACTAATCACTGAATACATAACAGTTTAATTCAGGACCCTACAGGGAAGGTTCCTGGTGGACCGGTGCCACCCAGGTACATAGCAATCTGACACGTTCAGTGTTAACGCTTGGAGTGTTGGGTACTTATTTACCCAGCTGGTGGCTGCAGGTCCCCTTCCTCAATTCAACTGTATCACATCCTCAGGATAACGATACAGTTGAATACTGCGATGGGGCACGGGATCCAATGGCTCTAAGAGCCCTATAGGGGTATTTCTCTGGGCATTTTTAATACAGGGACACAATAGAGGCATTATGCGGTCATTTTTAATACAGGGACACAATAGGGCCATTATGCGGTCATTTTTAATACTGGGGGCACAATAGGGTGCGTCATTATTGCTGGAGGCACCAGGCCTGGCGCTATAATAAGGCAGACCAAGTGGCTGCCTTAGGGTGCAGAGACGCCGAGTCAAGGGGGGGGAAGGCGGAAAAATTAACTTTTTTTTTTAAATAAATAACTTGCGCGCCACCCGTGGCTTTTCTCCTCTGTGTGGTCCTTGTATCTTCTCTCTGGACAAGTTTGAGCACCTTTCCCACTCAGCCAATCAGTGGCTGCAGCTGTGTCACGTGTCAGGCCAGTGATTCCCCGCTGAGCCAATCACTGGCCTGACTTGTGACACAGCTGTGGCCACTGATTGGCTGAGTGGGAATGGTCCTCAAACTTGTCGGGAGCCCACAGAGAAGATACCAGGACCACACAGAGGAGAAGGGGAGCTGCTGCAGACGGGACCAGGGCCAGGTGAGCATAATGTTTTTTTATACAACATTAATAGAGGGGGGGGTGACATGGGAGGGGGGAAATGTGCCATGGAGGGGGAGAAATGTGACATAGGAGGGTGAAATGTGACATTGAGGGGGAGAAATGTGACATGAAGGGGGAGAAACGTGACATTGAGGGGCTGAAATGTGACAAAGGGGGAGAAATGTGACATGAGGGGGGTGATGTGACGTGGAGGGGGAGAAATGTGACATGGGGGGATGATGTGCCATGGGGGGAAGAAATGTGACACATGTCACATTTCTCCCCCTCCATGTCACATTTCTCCCCTCTCCATGTCACATTTCTCCCTCCTCCATGTCACATCACCCCCTCCGTGTCACATTTCTCATCACCCCCTCCATGTCACATTTCACCCCCTCCATGTCACATTTCACCCCCTCCATGTCACATTTCTCCCCCTCCATGTCACATTTCTCCCCCTCCATGTCACTTTTCTCCACCTCCATGTCACATCACCCCCTCCTTTTTGCATGACCCCTGCCGAGTTCTGGTGGGGGGGGGGGGTGACAAAATGAAGCTTTGCTTGCGTTGGTAAAAATCCTTGCCAGCCCTGGGAGGCACTATAGTGGGCATTATTATTGTGGGCTCTATGGGAACATTAATATTACTGGGGCATTTTTGGGGGACTTATTATTTCTGAAGGCACAATAGGTTGCATAGTACTGCTGGCCCCATCTACCTTTATTTCCCTGCCCATTTGTGTTGTCTCTGCCTACTTGTGTTGTTCCCGCCTACAACATGGTTTAAGTTTTTAGTTTTTTTTTATTCTAGGGCCACTTAAAGTTCCCAGTGCATCCCTGCTGTAATTCATAAACATTTCTATACAAAGAGCCTCACAATAGTACTATAAAGAACTAGGGAAGGGATACACAGCTAGAAGAGGACTATCTGTATAATTACTGATTTTTATTCTGTCTGCTCAAAAGTGTTATTTTTGAGATTTCCGCCTAGAAGGGCTTGCAATATCCAAAGGAGAAAAGTGCAGCACTCCATTTCAGCTTAAAGTTCTTTAGGTTTTATGTAATGTTTCGACTTCCCACATTCTTTATCAATCAGTGCGAATGAGTATCCCCTACACCTATAAATACATACCCACAGTGGTCATGTGATGTCCAATTGCGCAGTATTTGCTCTTCAATATCCATATACAAAATACCGTATTTTTCGCCCTATAGGACGCACCGGCCCATAAGACGCACCTAGGTTTTTGGGGAGGAAAATAAGAAAAAAAATATTTTTTACCAAAAGGTGTGCTGTGTGTTTGGTGGGTTTGGAACTAATGGTGGTCTGTGTATGGCACTATTACTGGGGATCTGTGGATGACTGACACTGTTATGGTGGGGGATCTGTGGATGACGGACACTGTTATGGGGGGGATCTGTGGATGACGGACACTGTTATGGGGGGGATCTGTGGATGACGGACACTGTTATGGGGGAGATCTGTGGATGACGGACACTGTTATGGGGGAGATCTGTGGATGACGGACACTGTTATGGGGGGGATCTGTGGATGACGGACACTGTTATGGGGGGATCTGTGGATGACGGACACTGTTATGGTGGGGATCTGTGGATGACGGACACTGTTATGGGGGGATCTGTGGATGACGGACACTGTTATGGGGGGGATCTGTGGATGAGGGTCACTGTTATGGGGGGGATCTGTGGCTTGCACTGTTACAGGGGGATCTGTGGCTTGCACTGTTACAGGGGGGATCTGTGGCTGGCACTGTTACAGGGGGGGATCTGTGGCTGGCACTGTTACGGGGGGGATCTGTGGCTGGCACTGTTACAGGGGGGATCTGTGGCTGGCACTGTTACAGGGGGGGATCTGTGGCTGGCACTGTTACAGGGGGGGGGGTCTGTGGCTGGCACTGTTGTATATGTGCCATCCACAGACCCCCAGCCCATAACAGTGCCATCCACAGACCCCCCAGCCCATAACTGTGCCATCCACAGATCGCCGCCGCCGCCACCATACAAATATAAGATGTGATATTCAATTAATAATTATCAAACATGCCCCCTCACTGTCTCCTATTACTACCTTACATCCTAATCGCTGCTGTTTTCAGGCAGGCCGGCGTGTCTCACTGACGTCACTTGCCTGCGCCGCCTGCTTCATTCATAAAGTAGGCGGCGCAGGCACGTGACAAGAGTTACGCTGCCGCCCGCCCGGCCTGCATGAATTCAGCAGCAGCGATTAGGATGTAAGGTAGTAATAGGAGTGAGGGGGCATGTTTGATAATTATTAATTGAATATGACATCGTATATTAGTATACCAGAGCGGCGGGCGGTGCTATACTACACTGACTGCACCGCCCCGCCGCTATTGCCAGCCCCCAGCCCCTCCTCCAAGTCCCTCCCCGAGTCCCCACTCGCTCCTACATCGCTGCCAGCGAAGAAAAAGTGCGTCTTATGGGGCGAAAAATACGGTAATCATACATACACCCCCATTATTGCATAATTAGTGAAATTTGTGGCTCTGCCACCATGTGTCCTGAAGGACAGACCATGGAGGAGGATCATATTTCATATCTCCATAATCGGTGTTTCTATTTTGTTAATGCACATGCGCCATCTGGAGGGGGATCATGTACTGGATGTTTCATAGTAAAAGCAAGGCTGGCGTCTCGATTGCGCTTGTGCGCATGCAGCACTACGTCATTTCCTGGATGTAAGGCAACCTAGGGCCTGCATTTACCTCTGCTTTTGTGTATTCTGAATGTTTTTGAACTAATGATTTATACTATGTACTTATGTCTATATAAATTGTTTTGTAGAATATTTTGCCAAAATTATTTCCGAACACTATTCGTGGGCTCTGTTCTAAAGATAGGTGTGGGTCATATCCTATCAATATGTCTCCAATGTCTGAGGTGAGACAACTCCTTTAAAGGAGTTTTCCGGGAGTAGAATATTGATGACCTACCCCCAGGATAGGTCATTAATGGCTGATCGGTAGGGGTCTGACACCCAGCAACGCCTCTGATCAGCTGTTTAAAGGCCGCAGTGCAATTCCAATGAGTTGGTTAAAAGTTTAACTACACAGTATTGTTAATATACAGTCTTATCTGAAGGTGTGTGAGGTGGTTTCTCAGTTCTATAAAAGCCATCCTTCAACATCTCTAATAATGCATTTGAGCTTAGCAAAAACTTTGTAACCCCAGGATTATTTATTCAGTTATAGATCTTTTATGTGACGTGTCTTCTATTTGCAGAGATGGAGCAAGAGAAAAAAACTCAAATACATTAGTTACTTACATAACATGTTAACAGTGTCATAAATTAAGCCTAGTTAGTAGACATTGCAGATATGGCCCTAATATTAAAGCATTACAGTTCAGATTTGGAATTTCTGACCTCCTTGTTGTGAGCACATTTCAAAAAGATAGCAAAGGAATCCCAAATATGCTAACTAATAAGTATTGTTATGTTTTATTCACTAAGTAGTGGGTTTCCTAAATGTAGAAATCCACAGGGATCTGCCCAGCAATGCCAAGTATCTGTTTGCTTTTAGGAGATTATTAAATGTTGCTAAATTTTTACCACCTGTGAAGTACAGATAGCTATGGTACCACTTGGAACCGAACCCGAGTTCAGGAAATGTTTTTTTTACAGTACAAATTAATTTATTAAGTTATTGCACAAAGTCTTACAAGACTTTGCAAAGCAATAACTTCAGCTCATCGGAGCCAATACATTCTAATACTGTACGGAGGTCCTGCTCCATACAGTATTAAAACAAAGTTTTATGCGAATCGACTTTAGATGTTTTATCTGAAGTTGATTCGCTTATCCCTAATTACATCACAGATATAAAATACATTAAGAAAAACTATGAATTCCTCCCTTGTGTATATTCATATGCCTTGTTGCAACATCTGTTTGATAATCCTTAATTACATAGTAACATAGTTTATAAGGCCGAAAAAAGACATCTGTGAATAACCCTAATTTTGATAATCTTTCAGGGTACTGTAGTCCACCCATTCCAGTTATTACTTTAGATGCCCTCGTCTGAACCCTCTCCAGCTCTGCTATGTCTGCCTTGTTCACAGGAGCCCAGAACTGTACACAGTACTCCATGTGTGGTCTGACTAGCGATTTGTAAAGTGGTAGGACTATGTTCTCATCATAGGCATCTATGCCCCTTTTGATGCAACCCATTATCTTATTGGCCTTGGCAGCAGCTGCCTGACACTGGTTTTTGCAGCTTAGTTTGCTGTTTATTAAAATTCCTAGATCCTTTTCCATGTCAGTGTTACCGAGTGTTTTACCATTTAGTATGTACGGGTGACTTGCATTATTCCTTCCCATGTGCATAACTTTACATTTGTCAGTGTTAAACCTCATCTGCCACTTATCTGCCCAAGCCTCCAATCTATCCAGATCGCTCTGTAGTAGTATACTGTACTCTTCAGTGTTAATTACTTTACACAGTTTAGTGTCATGTGCGAAAATTTATATTTTACTATGCAAGCCTTTTACAAGATCATTAATAAATATATTGAAGAGAATAGGGCCCAATACTGACCCCTGAGGTACTCCACTAGTGACAGTGACCCAATCTGAGTGTGTACCGTTAATAACCACCCTCTGTTTTCTATCACTAAGCCAGTTACTTACCCACATACAGACATTTTCTCCCAGTCCGAGCATTCTCATTTTATATACTAACCTTTTTATTCTGTACAGTGTGAAATGCTTTGGAGAAATCCAGATATAGGACATCCATTGATTCGCCGCTGTCAAGTCTAGAACTTACCTCCTCATAGAAACTGATTAAATTAGTTTGACATGACCGATCCCTTATGAAGCCATGCTGATATGCCGTTATTTGCTTATTTTCATTGAGGTTCTCCAAGATAGCATCTCTTAGAAAACCTTCAAACAGGTTACCCACGACAGATGTTAAACTTAACAGCCTATAGTTTCCGGGCTCTGTTTTTGGACCCTTTTTAAATATTGGCACCACATTTGCTATGCGCCATTAATAGCTTTGCTTTCTCCTCGTCGCTCTCTGCGACTCCCCCCTCATTACTCTGTAGAGGGCTGACACCTTTAGATTTATACTTTTTACCATTTATGTAATTGAAGAACATTTTAGGGTTAGTTTTTCTCTCTTTGGCAATGAATCTCTCGGTCTCTAGTTTGGCTGCTTTTATTTGTTTTTCTGTTCTTCCTCGCTACCCTCCTGTCTTAGTGATTTGAATGCTTTCTTTTTGTCATTTATTGCTTTCTTTACAGTTCTATTTATCCACATAGTTTTTTTTCTTGTACTTTAACCTTTTATCCCCATAAGGTATGTACCTCTCACAATTAGATTTTAGGATGCTTTTAGAAATATCCCATTTTGTGGCTGTATTTTTATTTTTAAGGACTTTTGTCCCAGTTAGTTAGACCTATGGCCTCTCTTAGTTGGCTAAATTTAGCTTTTTTGAAGTTTGGTATTTTTGTTCCTCCCTGAAGAAACACTGTCAGGTCTATTGGTTAATACTAAGTCTAGTATGGCCGTCCGTCTAGTCGGGTCCTGAACCAGTTGGGAAGGGTAATTGCCTTTGGTTATTACGAAGGACCTGTTTCCTTTATGGGATATACAGGTTTCAGTTTTCCAGTCTATATCTGGGTAGTTGAAGTCCCCTTCTTTCATAATTTATGAAAATCAGCAGAGGAATTATAAATATGGAGACAAGTGAATATCCATGACAATGAAAATGTTCTTTTGTTCTTTTAGTAGCTGATTTATTCACTGTAAAGTTTGGCTGATATGGATTTGTTTAGGATATATTGCCCAAATCTATGGGAAGAATTTATCATGAGGGGAATAAAGGTAGTTTTGCTTGAGTTTGTGTTGGCATACTTTATATCATATTTATAAAATGCCACATGTTGATAAATTTGTCTCATCCTTAAACCTGACACTCTAGAAAAAAATACTCCAGTTTTTCCACTCCACTCTCCTATTGGAATGAGACTGCACCTTTTTGAAGCCAGAATTCTGGAGTCAAGGCATGTAGATCAGGGCCTATGAATTATGTACAATCAAGAAATACTTATGTCACCAGAGGACTTGATGATATATATGAGAACAGAGAACTTTTATACATCCAGCAGTAATCAATCTATGAAGGTGAACCCAGAAGGGTACTGAAAAGTGAGGCAGTATTTAGAAACGTAGCCTCTCACGTTTATAACATATGGAAAGTTATTAAATATGATGCATTAAATATAGAGATTGAAAGGAAGGAGGCCGACTGCATGTGTGGTTTTCTGACTGTTGAGATAAATACTTAAAAAGAAACTCAAGGGTTTGTAAATTTTCCATGCCATCACCTAACAATGTTTAATTTCTTCAGACACCAAGGCTAGGCTTCCACATAGAGGCCCTGATGTGGTTGCCAACAGCATCTTAAACTCCACCCATGACAGCAGCAATTTGTGGGTTGATGGAGGTATAGCTTTCAAAAATCATGCAACTATTGGCTGCCCTGGGTGGGTGTCTACTATGTGTAAACCCAGCCTAAAAGAAAGGTTTAGAAATATATTCAATTTATGCACTTATATAGCGCTACTATATTGTCCAGCGCTTTACAGACATTATCATCCAACTGTCCCCAATGGGGCTCACAATCTAAGTTCCCAGTATGTCTTTACACTACGTGCAGAATTATTAGGCAAATGAGTATTTTGACCACATCATCCTCTTTATGCATGTTGTCTTACTCCAAGCTGTATAGGCTCGAAAGCCTACTACCAATTAAGCATATTAGGTGATGTGCATCTCTGTAATGAGAAGGGGTGTGGTCTAATGACATCAACACCCTATATCAGGTGTGCATAATTATTAGGCAACTTCCTTTCCTTTGACAAAATGGGTCAAAAGAAGGACTTGACAGGCTCAGAAAAGTCAAAAATAGTGAGATATCTTGCAGAGGGATGCAGCACTCTTAAAATTGCAAAGCTTCTGAAGCGTGATCATCGAACAATCAAGCGTTTCATTCAAAATAGTCAACAGGGTCGCAAGAAGCGTGTGGAAAAACCAAGGTGCAAAATAACTGCCCATGAACTGAGAAAAGTCAAGCGTGCAGCTGCCAAGATGCCACTTGCCACCAGTTTGGCCATATTTCAGAGCTGCAACATCACTGGAGTGCCCAAAAGCACAAGGTGTGCAATACTCAGAGACATGGCCAAGGTAAGAAAGGCTGAAAGACGACCACCACTGAACAAGACACACAAGCTGAAACGTCAAGACTGGGCCAAGAAATATCTCAAGACTGATTTTTCTAAGGTTTTATGGACTGATAAAATGGGAGTGAGTCTTGATGGGCCAGATGGCTGGATTGGTAAAGGGCAGAGAGCTCCAGTCCAACTCAGACGCCAGCAAGGTGGAGGTGGAGTACTGGTTTGGGCTGGTATCATCAAAGATGAGCTTGTGGGGCCTTTTTGGGTTGAGGATGGAGTCAAGCTCAACTCCCAGTCCTACTGCCAGTTTCTGGAAGACACCTTCTTCAAGCAGTGGTACAGGAAGAAGTCTGCAAGGTAAGAAAAACATGATTTTCATGCAGGACAATGCTCCATCACACGCGTCCAAGTACTCCACAACGTGGCTGGCAAGAAAGGGTATAAAAGAAGAAAATCTAATGACATGGCCTCCTTGTTCACCTGATCTGAACCCCATTGAGAACCTGTGGTCCATCATCAAATGTGACATTTACAAGGAGGGAAAACAGTACACCTCTCTGAACAGTGTCTGGGAGGCTGTGGTTGCTGCTGCACGCAATGTTGATGGTGAACAGATCAAAACACTGACAGAATCCATGGATGGCAGGCTTTTGAGTGTCCTTGCAAAGAAAGGTGGCTATATTGGTCACTGATTTGTTTTTGTTTTGTTTTTGAATGTCAGAAATGTATATTTGTGAATGTTGAGATGTTATATTGGTTTCACTGGTAAAAATAAATAATTGAAATGGGTATATATTTGTTTTTTGTTAAGTTGCCTAATAATTATGTACAGTAATAGTCACCTGCACACACAGATATCCCCCTAAAATAGCTAAAACTAAAAACAAACTAAAAACTACTTCCAAAAATATTCAGCTTTGATATTAATGAGTTTTTTGGGTTCATTGAGAACATGGTTGTTGTTCAATAATAAAATTAATCCTCAAAAATACAACTTGCCTAATAATTCTGCACTCCCTGTAGAGTGTGGGAGGAAACCCACACAGACACAGGAAGAACATACAAACTCCATGCAGATGTTGTCCTTGGTTGGATTTGATTCTAGGACCCCAGTGCTGTAAGGCACCAGTGCTAACCACTGAGCCACTGTGCTGCTTAAATCATGATTCTCCTTCATTAATGCTATGCCTTAGAACATTTAAAAGCTATGGAAGTGGCCTTCAGTTGATAAGGTATAGTTTAGCTACATATCGAGTGTGTGGTATAAAAAGGTAAAAGAACGGATATGCACTCTCACTGATCTAGTGTGGATCCTATTCCAACACTGATGGAAACAAGCAGAGGGTTCTGACCAGAATAGATTGGGATAGATGGAATGCCATATAACTATAGGGTCATGCTACACAGAGTTAGTTTAATTACACAGCTTCAAATGAATGCTGCACTACGAATATTAGACTTAGGGGGAGATTTATCATCTTTCTTGTGCCTGAAAAGTGGTTAAACAATTGCAAACTATGTGTTTGCGACTTAAAAAAAAAAAATCTAAATTGTAATAGTAAATCCGACGGGCCGTTTGAAGCCTTGCCCCTCCTGCTAAACCCCTTCCCCTTTTCTTACCACTTCAGAAAAGTGGAAAATTAGAACCTCTTCTGGTCTTGCTTTCTTACTCAACTGTCCACACCACCCCTTTACTGGAGTAAGATTGAGACACTTTTTATTACATTTTAAAAAGTCACAGTTGATAAATATGGAGTAAAACTAAGTAACATAGCTAACTACTCCCACCCATTGTTTGAAACTGGAGTGAGTGGTGTAAAATGCAATGGTACAATATTTCTGTCCTAATAAGGAAAAAGAGTTGCAAATGTCTATTTGTTTCCGACGTTTTTAAGCCACAATTCTGAAGTGCAGAACTTGATAAATACTCCCACTGTTTTCAACAACTGTGACACCACTACCATTCTTATTCTCCAGCCTAGTGAAAATAAAGCAGTTCCTGAGCAACCATGAGTATTCAGATATAGATACAAAACAATGCGCTTAACCTAATTGGCGTATATTCGTTAGGAGTCTACAGGTGCCCATACACCATCAATAGCTGTCGGCCAACTTCTCGTTCGTCCATCAGCTATTCCTCCTTATGCATGCATGCATGATTCTGTTTTCAATGGCAAGACATCTCTGGTCGCAGCTTATTTTCATACTAGAACAAAATCATCAGGCATTGAAATTCAGCTTGCCTAATCCATCTTCCCCCGATATTAACTTCTAGGGGAAGGTAAGGAGGCCCCTATAAACATTAGTCAGCCAGCCATTCCAAAATCAGTAGGTTGCGCCAACAATAACTTAATGCATATGAGAGTCTTTAAATTTTCTTAACCCCTTAAGGACCGGGCTCATTTTCACCTTAAGGACCAGGCCATTTTTTGCAAATCTGACCAGTGTCACTTTATGTGTGAATAACTTTAAAACGCTTTGACTTATCCAGGCCATTCTGAGATTGTTTTTTTTTCGTCACATATTGTACTTTATGACACTGGTAAAATGGAGTAAAAAAAAAACATCATTTTTATTTATGAAAAATACCACATTTACCAAATATTTGGAAAAATTAGCAAATCTCCAAGTTTCAATTTCTCTACTTCTATAATACATAGTAATATCTCAAAAAATAGTTATTAATTTACATTCCCCATATGTCTACTTCATGTTTGGATCATTTTGGGAATGCCATTTTATTTTTTGGGGGACGTTACGAGGCTTAGAAGTTTAGAAGCAAATCTTGAAATCTTTCCCAAAATTTCCAAAACCCACTTTTTAAGGACCAGTTCAGGTCTGAAGTTACTTTGTGAGGCTTACATAATAGAAACCACCCATGACCCCATTTTAGAAACTACACCCCTCAAGGTATTAAAAACTGATTTTACAAACGTTGTTAACCCTTTAAGTGGTCCACAAGAATTAATGTAAAATGGAGATGAAATTTCAGAATTTCACTTTCTGGGCAGATTTTCTATTTAATCATTTTTTTCCGCTAACAAATCAAGGATTAACAGCCAAACTAAACTCAATATTTATGGCCCTGATTCTGTAGTTAACAGAAAGATCCCATATGTGGTCGTAAACTTCTGTATGGGCACATGGCAGGAACACCATATGGTTTTTGGAAGGCAGATTGCACTGGGATAATTTTAACTTGTCATGTCTCATTTGAAGACCCCCTGATACACCCCTAGAGTAGAAACTCCAAAAAAGTAACCCTATTTTGGAAACTATGGGATAAGGTTGCAATTCTGTAGGTACTATTTTAGGGTACAGATGATTTTTGGTTGCTCTATATTACACTTTTTGTGAGGCAAGGTAACAAAAAAATAACAGTTTTGGCACTGTTTTTATTTTTTGTCATTTACAACGTTCATCTGACAGGTTAGATCATGAGCTATTTTTATAGAGCAGGTTGTTACGGACGTGACAATACCAAATATGACATTTTTTTGTTGTTTGTTTCAGTTTTATATAATAAAGCATTTTTGAAAAAAAAAATTTTTTTGTGTCTCCATATTCTGAAAGCCATCGTTTTTTTTGTTTTTTGGGCGACTGTCTTATGTAGGGGCTAATTTTTTTTTGCATGAGATGACGATTTTATTTGTGCTATTTTAGAGTGCATATGACTTTTTAATCGCTTGGTATTACACTTTTTGTGACGTAAGGTGACAAAAAAATAGCTTTTTTGACAGCGTTTTTTTTTTTACGTTGTTCATCTGAGGGGTTAGGTCATGTGATGTTTTTATAGAGAAGGTTTTTACGGACGCGGCGATACCTAAAATGTCAACTTTTTTTTATTTACACTAATATAATTTTTGAAACAAAAAAAAAATCATGTTTTAGTGTCTCAATAGTTTTTTTTTTTTTTTGGGCGATTGCCCTATGTAGGGGCTCATTTTTTGCAGGATGAGGGATTGGTACTATTTTGGGGGGCATACGACTTTTTGATCGCTTAGTGTTGCACTTTTAGTGATGTAAGGTGACAATAATGGCTTTTTTTTTACACAGTTTTATTTTTATTTTTTTATGGTGTCTATCCGACGGGGTGGATCATATGATATATTTATAGAGCCGTCCGTTAGGGACGCGGCAATATCTAATATGTGTGTTTTGTCTTATTTTTTTTCTTTTTTTTTATTATACTTTTTTTTTAAACTTTATTTCTGGGACTTCAACTTTTGGGGGTCTGATCCCCTCTGCAATGCATTACAATACATCTGTATTGAAATGCATTGCCTGTTAGTGTATGACACTAAATCATACACTAACAGGTTGCCTAGGAGACCCAGCCTGAGGCTGGATCTCCTCGGCTTCCGTAGAGGGCAGGTCCCGATGCCGTGCAATGCATTGGGCAGCCTCTGCACCGCATCGGGCTGCCTTCTCACCCATCGGGTCCCCTCCACAGCACCGCGGGAACTCGATTGGCTCCCTCAACCACAAACAACTTCTATGTCGCTGTCAGTGCGGACCATGGCATAGAAGGGGTTAATCCGCAGTGATCTCCGATACAGGGGGTCACAGGACCCCCCTCGGCATTGTCACAGGGTGCCTGCTGAATGATTTCAGCAGGCACCCTTTTCCGATCACCCCCCGCCGCGCGGCGTTGATCGGAAATACACAGGGTGTACCTGTACGCCCTGTTTTCTCAAGGACTCGGACATCAGGGCGTACAGGTACTCCCTGTGTCCGTAAGAGGTTAAAAGGGTTATCCCATGACTAATCTAAAGAATTAAAATCCATCATATAGTACATGACAATCTCTTTCTAACAAAGCTAAAACCAGCCCTGTACCTCACATGGATCCGGAGATCTCCACATTCATTGCTCTGTTAGATTTTTATCAAGCTGAGAGCTCAAGGGGTGTGTCTCAGCTCTCCCTATCACAGCTCAAGGGGAATGTCTTTTCTGCTGCAGCTCAGGGGGCGTGTCTCTGCTCTCGCTATCACAGCTCAGGAGGCAGTTGAAGGATGAAACTGAGTATGTGCGGCCATATCAGTGAGCAGGACAAAGAAATAAGAAAAAATAACAAACAGGGTCTGTGGCTCAGTATCACTGTCTCAGCATCTTCTTCTGGTCACTTGTGCAATCTAATAGAGTCTCTGCTAATGAGCACTGGTCCCTATCTGCAGATAACTAGGGATACAGACTGCTCTCCTTTTATACAGTTTCCAACTGAACTAGAACCTTCCAGTGGGAGGGGTAGAGTGGAGAAGCACAGCCTAACAGAAACAATGTTGCAGTTTCTGTTTTCCATAGACATATATGGAGCCTCAATACAAGGTAATAAGGATGACTAAATGGTTTACAGATGTAAACAACAGTTTAGACAGAGCTAAACCAGACAGCCAAAATGTCACTTTTTTCCCCCTCCAAAACTTAGCTCTGCATATTCTCTTATAGTAACTGTGGGAAATGACTAGCTTCTCAGTGTATAGGTCCTGTAGATAGGGGATAACTTGAAACAACCAGAATACCCTTTAACCCTTTCCACAGTGCAGTGCAAATACAATGCGGTAACAGTGAAAATAAACAGGATATAAAAAAGCAGTTCAACAATATAAAACAGTATAATTGTAAACAACAGCATACATCATAGTGCAAGTTAACCCTTAAAAGTGTAATAAAGTAGGAAGTTGATGGCTTTGCAGTAGGGGTAAATATCCACAAATGTCCATACTCCACAGTACCCCTGCTCCAGGGCTCTACATAAGTATGGGCATGTGTAGTCAGGTTCTTGCTGCAGGGAAATTGACGGGATTATAGTGAGAAACAGCTTCAGGTGGTTATCCTATGTGTGATAAGTAACTGGAATATCATTATTATCTGAATGTAGTTGTCTTCCTGTATCTCTTACTGATATGGAATCTTTGACTTTTTTCTGGTCAGTTAATCATTGTGTGTGTAGATTTCACATGCGGTTATTATTAAGGGGACAATAAAGCATTTAAGTGGGACCTGTTGTACAGTGCAATAAATCATCTACAGACTTGTGGGCCTTTTGCACAGGCGGTCAAAAGGAATGAATGAAATGTTCCTGATAATTGTATGATAGTGAGGTGACAGCTGCATTTACATGCAACTATCATTTACTGTGACTGCTCGTCTCCCTACAGAATTTATTGCCGGCAGGAGATCCCCATTTACCCAGGGTGATCTGCTGCTGAGAAACAAAAATATAATCACATTGGGTGGAGAGTGGCACATTTACATAGGCCAGTTATTGGGAACGATTGTCCGTACTTATAAAAGGATCTTTACATCAGCAGTGAGCTGTCTTTCTGTGTAAAGCTGGCAATACAAATTAGATACATGTTGGCCAAACCTGCCAATTTCAGCAGGACCAGCCAACCCTCTCCCGACAGCAGATGTCGGTACAGAAGGGTCAGGCATGTTGGATTTCAAAATATCTGATCCTTTTGTTCTCAGGATAGATAAGTTGGCACTAGAGGTCTCTAGTAGCGGCTTATTGCCCTCTCCTTATTGAGAACACATTTGTGATTGACCAAGCCATGCATTCATGTATGATGGGGGTTCTGCTGGATGGATAGATGTCAGCCGCTATCTAATGTGCATGGCCAGCCTTAGGGTCCTTTTACAATGAAAACCAAAATATCGCCAACAGGAGCATAACCCTATCACTCATGTGTGGACACATAGAAGCCTCTCTACCAAATCACATAGACCACACATGTAATATAACAAAACATCACTTTATTGAAACACAATGTAACAATGACAATAAACACATATAAAATCATGCGGATGAGTACTGTGATAGAGACCCCACTTGGCCAGTAAAGTGCATCCAATATTAGATAGAGTGACCAGTGCAAAATAGCAAGAACCAGGAATTACTGTAGGGAAAACAACTCAGACTGCCAACTGAGTAACAGGTTTAACCCACATTAGTTGGCCCATACTGGTATCAGAATTCAAGTCTTGATCAATACAGTCTACTGGTGCAGCCATAATCAATGCATACAGTAAATACAAAAATATACATAAATTGATACGCCATACTAACCCAGGGGAGGGAAAATAAGCATTTTCCCTGATGCGTGTTTTGCCTCGCCAAGCTTTTTTTTAAAAAAAAAAAAGCTTGGCAAGGCGAAACGCGCATCAGGGAAACTGTTTTGTCCTTTTACAATGACTATCGGTACAATGATCAGAAATGAACGTCCGTAGAAAGGCTCTTTCCTGATAATTTCCCAGTGTAAAGTTGCCACTGATCACAAAGGTGGGGTGAATAGGGTTGTGCTACCCAGAAAAAATGCATTTGTACAGGATGAACAATCACACTAATGGTCTCTCTGCCCCATTGAAAAGGGTGAAACCAGCACACACAAAAAACACACAATTGACATGCTGCAGATTTCTTTTTTTGCACCACAAATTAAAGGGTTTGCAGTTTGTTTAAAACTGATGATCTACCCTCTGTATAGATCATCAGCATCTGACCGGCAGGGATCCAACACCCAGCACCCCTGCTGATCAGCTGTTTGAAAAGGCAGTGCCTCGGCCTTCTCACTGTTTACTGCAGGCCCAGTGACATCGCAACGTGCTGTCCACATTAATATGTCCGTTCGGTAGCCCCGAAAAAAAATAGAACATGTCCTATTCTTGTCCATTTTAGGCATTGTTACAATGGATCCGCAAAAAAAAATAATGGATGGCATACTTTTTTTTGGCGGATCCGCAATTTGCTGACCACAAAACACATACGGTCGTGTGCATGTAGCCTAAGGCCTCATGCACACGACAGTGTTTTTTTACTGTCAGTGATTTGGCTTCAGTGGTCCGTGTCCGATTTTGCTTCAGTTGTGCTTCCTTGTGTCTTCCTTTTTTTTTGTCTGACAGGGGGGAAAAAGGAAGGTTATTGAAAAGTGTAATTTTATTGCACCAAGGTCTTGTAGAAAAAAGCGGACGCAGACACGGATGACATACCAGTTGTGCATCCGTTTTTTTGGATGGACCCATTGACTTGAATGGGTCCGTCCTCCGTTTTCCACTGACAAGAATAGGACAGGTTATATTTTTTTGACGGACTGGAATCACAGATGCAGAGAAAAAACGGAGGACTATCAGTTTTTTTTCACAGCTCCATAGAAATGAATGGGACCTCCACTAAACTGTGAAAAATGACAGAACGAACGTGGATGCACACAACGGTCGTGTGCATGAGGCCTAAATAGTAGTTGCATATTTTGATGTAGTGAGCAATGCTTTTCAATGCTGGGGAATCCTGGTATACTTTTTACTTTACAATAGGAATCAGTGGGCACTATATGCAATCATACGACATATAGTTGCATATGTTGGAGCTATTCGTGTGCCATATAGATTGCATGTTGTATACGCTGAATGGCCACCACAAATAGGAGTTAAAGGGTTTCTGTCATGAGAAATTGCGTTATGTAGCTGACTGGCGTTAGCGATGGGCTAATGTCAGCAGTACATAACAGTGTGCTTTATAACTCCCTGCCTGCCGCCGTTCTCTTAAAGTAATGACTTTTAAAATATGCTAATGAGCCTCTAGGTCAGGGATGGCCAACCTGAGGCTCTCCAGCTGTTGCAAAACTACAACTCCCAGCATGCCCACACTGCCTACAGCTATTAGCCTACAGCATGGCATGATGGGAGTTGTAGTTTTGCAACAGCTGGAGAGCCTCAGGTTGGCCATCCCTGCTCTAGGTGCTATGAGGGCATTGCTTCAGCACCTAGAGGCTCTGTCTTCTCACCCTTTGCCACGCCCAGGTCCCGTTGATTGACTGTCGAGTTCTCCTCATCGTCACGTAAATCTCACGCTTGCGCCATCCCGTTTAGTATTCTGCGCAGGCGCAGTGAGTGAAGGACTCTCTCCTGCTGCCGGCTTCCTCACTGCGCCGAAGGAAGGAAGCCGGCACCAGGAGCGCGTCCTTCACTCACTGCGCCTGCGCAGAATACTAAACGGGTCAGCGCAGGCGTGGGATTTACGTGACGATGAGGAGAACTCGACAGTCAATCAACAGGACCTGGGCGTGCCAAAGGGTGATAAGACACAGCCTCTAGGTGCTGAAGCAACGCCCTCATAGCACCTAGAGGCTCATTAGCATATTTTAAAACGTAATTTCTCATGACAGAAACGCTTTAAAGAATAACGTTTGTATCTTGTAAATAGTTTTTTTTAACCCGTTCATGACCAAGCTGGTTTGGGCCTCTATGACTAAAGAAAACTTTCACCTTTTGGAGTGCTGCATTCTAAGGCCTAGTTCACACTTCAGTGGTTTCCATCAGTGACTGTGAGCCAAAACTTGTGCAGATCAAAAACACAGAACAGGTGCTAATCTTTCCATTATACATTATCTCTGTGGAGGCTTCACTACTGGTTTTAGCTCACAATCACTGATGAATATCACTGAAGTGTGAACTAGACCGAAAGGTGTTAGGCAAGGGCTAAACAGCAATCTTGGCCGCTCACCTGTTGCGTGACCAAAGATCACTGTGCAGTATAGCTACCTCACTGAAAGGGGGGCAGTGAAACTCACAAGCTGCCACCACTGTGACCCCAGAATCGCATAAAGTCCAGCAGTGCAGATTTTTTTGCAATTCTGGGGTCGTGGCAACTTGTGAGTCGGTCTGCGATCCAATTCAATCCAATAGCTCCACTTCTATACAGCAATCTTTGGACACCATGTGGCCCCAACCTTATTGAGGAAGAAATAGTCAGAAGCAGGGGAAAAAAATAACATTTCATCATTTTTATACTATATTTTAATGTGGTTTTTCAATGCATAATATTTTAGCAAAAAAATGAATCCTCTAGTCAGGGGCGTTGCTAGGGTCTCAAAAGATCCGGGGCACAAGCCCCAATAAATATGCCCGCACTATGCTGTACTTGCTATACAGCGGCACTTACCTGTCACATCCAGGGCCTCCAGGTGACGTCTCCTCTCTGTCATCATCTTCTCTACTTGGTCTGGACAACTTCTCTCAGCCGCCTCGTCTCTGCAGAGTGTGACACACAGACATCTTAGCTTCCTCACATTCTATCATTATCCCCCAACTGGAGTCCCCACAGTGTTATCCTGCTGCTTGCTGTGCCAAAACCTCAACCCCCCCACCCCAATACCCCCAAATACTATCCTAAAGAAACATTACTGCCCCCCATAGTAATAGTGCTCCTCATAGTCCCACCAATAGTAATTCCCTTCTAGAATGCCCTCGTTAGTAACACTGCCCCAACCGTGATAATGCTCCTCAACAATGCCCCCATTATTAGAAGAGCCCTCCCATATTAATAATACCCTCACAGAGTCTGCAGTAGAAATAAGGCCCCCTATTCTTCCCCCAGTGGTAATAAAGCTCCCTACAGACCCCTCAGTAGTAATCAGGCCCCCATAGTGCGCTTAGTAGAAATAAGGCGGATCTCTAAGACCCTCCTATAGAGCCCCCAGTAGTAATAAGACCGCCTATAATGTCCCCTGGATCTGCAGTGCCCCCTGCAGTTATAATCCTCCCTCCACCATACAGTCCCATGTAAATAACATCACCTCCTCCCCAGCCGCCTCCAACGCACAATCCCATTTAAACATCACCTCCTAAAGCTACTTTCACACTTGCGTTCCTGCAGATCTGTCCTGTACTTGTAGAGGACGGATCCGCACTGATATAATACAAATTAATGCATCCGTTCAGGACTGACTCGTTTGTATTAGATTTTAATTTCTAAGTCCCAATACGGATCCGTCCTGACTTACATTAAAAGTCAATGGGGGACGGATCCGTTTACAATTGCACCATTTTGTGTCAATGCAAAGAGATCTGTCCCTATTGACTTACATTGTAAGTCAGGACGGATCCGTTTGGCTCCGCAAGGCCATGCGGACACAAAAACGCTGCTTGCAGCATTTTGGGGTCCGCCTCCAAAATGGAATGGGGGGGCCGTACGGAGCCGAACGAATGCATTCTGAATGGATCCGCATCCATTCAGAATGCATTGGGGTTAAACTGATGCATTTGGGTCTGCTTGTGAGAGACCTGAAACGGATCTCACAAGCTGATCACCAAACGCAAGTGTGAACGTAGCCTAAACCAGTGTTTCCCAACCAGTGTGCCTCCAGCTGTTGCAAAACTACAACTCCCAGCATGCCCGCACAGCCAAAGGCTGTCCAGGCATGCTGGGAGTTGTAGTTTTACAACAGCTGGAGGCACACTGGTTGGGAAACACGGGCCTAAACATTAAGTCCCATGTACATAAACATCATTCCCCCCCACCATCCACTTTCCACATACAGTCCCATGTAAATAACATCACTCCCTCCCCCAGCCACCTCAAGCACACAGTTCCATGTCAATAACATCCCTCCCTTCAGCCCTAACACACATTCCAGTTAAATAACTACAACTCCCAGCATCTGCCTCTCCCTTCACTTACCTCTCCTGTACAGACATCACCATTAGGCTCCTTCTCCTCTTCACTCCGGTCCAATCCTGCACTGGTCACATGATGGTGACATCATCCAGGTCATCCTATCACAGCCCGTTTTGCTGATCACATGACCTGTGATGTCACCAAAGGTCCTTCACCTCTTCCCAGTGTAAGATTCAATTGTATTGCCGTTCTGTGTACGGCAATACAGTTGTATCTAGCAGGCAGGACATTCGGGGCATGGGACAAAACATCCGGAGCCCAGGCCCCGAATGTTTTAACCTAGCGACGCCCCTGCCTCTAGTTCTTCCACGCATAATGATACCAAGTATATGTACAGTCGTGGCCAAAAGTTTTGAGAATTACATAAATATTGGAAATTGGAAAAGTTGCTGCTTAAGTTTTTATAATAGCAATTTGCATATCCTCCAGAATGTTATGAAGAGTGATCAGATGAATTGCATAGTCCTTCTTTGCCATGAAAATTAACTTAATCCCAAAAAAAACCTTTCCACTGCATTTCATTGCTGTCATTAAAGGACCTGCTGAGATCATTTCCGTAATCGTCTTGTTAACTCAGGTGAGAACGTTGACGAGCACAAGGCTGGAGATCATTATGTCAGGCTGATTGGGTTAAAATGGCAGACTTGACCTGTTAAAAGGAGGGTGATGCTTGAAATCATTGTTCTTCCATTGTTAACCATGGTGACTTGCAAAGAAACGCGTGCAGCCATCATTGCATTGCATAAAAATGGCTTCACAGGCAAGGATATTGTGGCTACTAAGATTGCACCTCAATCAACAATTTATAGGATCATCAAGAACTTCAAGGAAAGAGGTTCAATTCTTGTTAAGAAGGCTTCAGGGCATCCAAGAAAGTCCAGCAAGCGCCAGGAACATCTCCTAAATAGGATTCAGCTGCGGGATCGGAGTGCCACCAGTGCAGAGCTTGCTCAGGAATGGCAGCAGGCAGGAGTGAGTGCATCTGCACGCACAGTGAGGCGAAGACTTTTGGAAGATGGCCTGGTGTCAAGAAGGGCAGCAAAGAAGCCACTTCTCTCCAAAAAAAACATCAGGGACAGATTGATCTTCTGCAGAAAATATGGTGAATGGACTGCTGAGGACTGGGGCAAAGTCATATTCTCAGATGAAGCCTCTTTCCGATTGTTTGGGGCATCAGGAAAAAGGCTTGTCCGGAGAAGAAAAGGTGAGCGCTACCATCAGTCCTGTGTCATGCCAACAGTAAAGCATCCTGAGACCATTCATGTGTGGGGTTGCTTCTCATCCAAGGGAGTGGGCTCACTCGCAATTTTGCCCAAAAACACAGCCATGAATAAAGAATGGTACCAAAACAGCCTCCAACAGCAACTTCTTCCAACAATCCAACAACAGTTTGGTGAAGAACAATGCATTTTCCAGCACGATGTAGCACCGTGCCATAAGGCAAAAGTGATAACTAAGTGGCTCGAGGACCAAAACATTGACATTTTGGGTCCATGGTCTGGAAACTCCCCAGATCTTAATCCCATTGAGAACTTTTGGTCAATCCTCAAGAGGCGGGTGGACAAACAAAGACCCACTAATTCTGACAAACTCCAAGAAGTGATTATGAAAGAATGGGTTGCTATCAGTCAGGAATTGGCCCAGAAGTTGATTGAGAGCATGCCCGGTCAAATTGCAGAGGTCCTGAAAAAGAAGGGCCAACACTGCAAATACTGACTCTTTGCATAAATGTCATGTAATTGTCGATAAAAGCCTTTGAAACGTATGAAGTGCGTGTAATTATATTTCACTACATCACATCTAAAAGCAGTTTAGCAGCAAACTTTGTAAAAACTAATATTTGTGTCATTCTCAAAACTTTTGGCCACGACTGTATATTGTGTAAAGAATGACGTTGTTACAGCGCCAAAGAAATAACAAAACCTATTGTAGCTTTGTATGGATTTCAACAACCCCCCACTTCATGCAGCTTCTATATGTGAAGGATAATCATTGAAGTACAGTAAAGGGAAGGGCTGCACTCTTTTGGAGGGGGGCGATGCTTTATTAATTAGCCAATTAAATAATTGTTAGGAGGAAACACATTGGCAGAGATTTATCAAAACTGGTATAACGGAAAACTGGCCTAGTTGCCCAAAGCAACCAATCAGATTCCACCTTTCATTTTCCAAAGGAGCTCTGAAAAATTTAAGGAGAAATCTGATTGGTTGCAATGGGCAACTAGGCCAGGTTTCCTTTAGACCACTTTTGGCAAATTTCCCCCATTATGTTTTTCCCTGCTATCCCCATATACTGATCACTGATCCATAGAATCAGGATATCGTTATAGGTGCTCTATTTTACATACTGTACATGCTGAAAAGACACAGATTGCGCCCTCTCCGCGTGGTTCTAAGCCTCCTCTGCACAGGCAGTCCCTGTGATATCAGTAACGTCATGGGGTGCCTTGGCAACTGCCTAAAAGCAGAAGCAGCGTTTCTGCATCCGGCAATAAAAGATTGGTATGAGCTCTGTTTTCAGGGTTATTCTGTTATAGGGAACTGGTTATTTCACTTCCCTGTCCCAGTACAGGATCGAGCTGTCCACCCATACCTCAGCCCTAGTGCAGGAGCGCGCAGTGCCTGTTAGCCCCACTGTGATTGGCAAGAGAAGGGGCAGTGTAAATATATCTACATGTGGCTTTATGATGTTTACATAGTACTATCTTTTTTTTTTCCTATGGTGTTTTTCTACACACTCAACCGATGTTGTGTAATGTTATCGTTCCATAATTATCAGATTGTAATAGCCCAGTTATTGCTTGGAGCTATTATCAGACTATGTATGTAAAGGCTGCATAGTGTAAGGAATTTACATTACCACTGATTGTGCTGAAGTGTCGTCATTTATTTTCAGTTTTTTATCTTGAACAATTGTACTGCAGTGTATTGTAATAGTGACCACTAAAACCACTAACCTACCCTAGTCACAGTGATTGCAGAGGCAAAATACTGCGATAAGAAGGAATGCAACACTTTGAAATCCATAGTGGTAGAGTATGGTTCTATAGAAGTGGGCTCCGAATTGTTATTAGTATGATGAGGTTTAGGGTACACTGACACATAGCAAATCAGAAAATCAGGTCCATGGGCTTGTGGGATGTTTTGGCAGCAAGCACATGCATTTCGTCTAGCCCTATTCAGACTTTCACACTAGCGTTTTAGTTTTCTGGTATTGAGATCCATCATAAAACGCTTCAGTTTCGTCCCCATTCATTGTCAATGGGAACAAAACTGAACTGAACAGAACGGAACGCTCTAAAATGCATTCCGTTCCGTTTAGTTGTGTTCCCATACCGGAGAGAAAACCTTCAACATGTTGTCGTTTGCTTTCCGTCCTGGGATGCGGAGCATGACCCTCAAGGCAAGTCAATGGGGACGGATCTGTTTTCTCTGACACTATCTGCCACAATAGAAAACAGATCTGCCCTTCATTGACTTTCAGTGGAGTACATGACGGATCCGTCTTGGCTATGTTAAAGATAATACAACCGGATCCGTTCCTAACGGATGCAGACGGTTCTATTATCAGTAACTGAAGCGTTTTTGATGAACCCTGCCGGATCCAGTAAAAACGCTAGTGTGAAAGTAGCCTAAGGGCTTGTTCACACAATGTTTTTTGGTGCAGTTTTTTCTGCATGGAATCCACACCAAAAACGCATCTAAAACACTTCCCATTAACTTCAATGGCAGGCAGAATTAGCTTTTTATGATCCACTCCTGACTTTAGTCTTCCAAACGGCATCAGAAAACTGACCGTAAGGGTACCTGTGCATGTTGTGAATTATGTGCATTATACAGTACCAGCAAAATGAATGAGGATGTGTGATTTTTTTATTTTATTTTTTGTTTGGATTTCACCCTTTTCTCTGCAAAAGGTGAGATCTGTGGCAAATCCATAGCAAATTCCACAATAAAAAATGCAACATGCGTTTGGGTACCTACTCGCGCGGGTTTGCCGCAGTACACCTGGGACACATCCTGAACAAATCTGTCACGCCCGTGTGAACTCAGCCTAACAGAGCAGATCTATCTGTTCAGATCTAAGTCATGGTTTCCCCTATAAACTGAAACCACGACACAGTGGCACATGATAGAACCAGAGGCACTTGAAGGGTCCGTTGTCTTTTTGGTGTAGCAGACTCTACTATGGCATCTCCAGAAGGCACCTCCAACACCACTGAGAACATAGCTTTATTATGGATTCAGGATTCTACACATACAGTATGTAATTAATCATAGAATGTTACCTGCCCTGCTTAATAAATTATACATAAGAAATGAGACTAGAAAGTTCAATTGAGCCACGGGGGCCTGTGGTCTTAACCAGCACATGATAAGTAGGAGTAAAAGAAAGTAAAACAGTAGTCCAATGACTTAAATGCAGTAGACAGTGATACAAAATATACTACATGGAGTCATACATATCAGTATATGTTCTGTATAGCATGTCATCATTAGACACAGTGGCTTGTGAAGTCATTGACAAGTAGGTAGAGGGGGAGATCTAGCTTTTCTTTTACCGGACCTATTATATCTAAGCTATATCATTATGAATTAAAGAATATACTGTACTTTATACTCCTAAAACTTTCCTACTCATTCATGTATTTACGGTATATAGATGTGTTTGCTGCATGCTGGAAACTCTGTATGTGTTCAGTTCACTACATATTAAATTCATATCTTCTACATATGTTTAATATGATTTTGTGTTTTTCCCTTTTAAGGTATTGGACTTGGGCTTTTGGTTCGTGAATATGGGAAACTTTCCAACTTGGACAAGTTTTACTTTGCATTTCCTGGAGAGATTCTGATGCGGATGCTAAAACTCATCATTTTGCCATTGATTGTATCCAGCATGATCACAGGTACATAATGTTTTACTCGAGGAATCGTTTGGGCAAACTGTGGACTGCAGTGGCAACTCCAGGTGCGGCCCAGCATTTAGAAGTAACTGCAGTCCAGTACCAGCGGCTCAGGTTGCACATTTAATAGCACCCTTAAAATATAATGTGGATGTTTGGATGATCTGATCAAGTGCATTTCACTGAACCAGAAATAGTCTATGAGGGGAATTTATTAAAGACCTGGTATTTTAGGCCAGTCTTTGATTTCCCCTGTGTCGCCAGAGGATGCGCTTAATTTATGTCGAGGCACACAACTCATTATACATTAGGTGCATCTTACCGCAGTCCATGACCCTAAACTGAAATCTGTGCCAGCTCACAGTCATTTACACTAGAAAACTGGAGTAAATCATGATAAATATGCCAGACCAATGGCCAACCCACACTCCACTCTCAACATGCCCCTTTTTCAGAAAGTGATGAGGGCAGCATAGCACTTGTGCCTAGATTTATGTGCAATGGCATTTAAGAAGTCGCAAACTATAAAAATTCCCCCATGTCTTTTTTTATACTGTATATAGAAAACCAAGAAACGGTGTAGCCTCGTTAAACTAGACTTAAATATCACCTTGATAGAATGTCAGAATTACCAGGTGCACTGATCATTATTTTTTATATATGGAGAAAGAGAAAATTATACAAAAAAAAAATCATCATTTTCACTGTTGTTCTTGTCCCCAGCAAGACATAAAATCTAAAATAATATATCAAATCTAGCTTATCTGACAGGCAAAGCAGTGGAGATTTTAGAGGAAATCTCTTTGTGGTTATTGAGTGTTATTTGTCTCACCCGACCACCCAATACAATTTTTGACAATCTGGTGCAATATTCTATAGTGAACCCTATAACAAACAAACAAGTAACTAAAAAGAACACTACAGCCAATTTATGATGTACAAACCGGATTCCAAAAAAGTTGGGATACTAAACAAATTGTGAATAAAAACTGAATGCAATGATGTGGAGATGGCAAATGTCAATACTTTATTTGTAATAGAACGTAGATGACAGATCAAACGTTTAATCCGAGTAAATGTATCATTTTAAAGGAAAAATGCGTTGATTCAAATTCTCACGGTGTCATCAAATCCCAAAAAGTTGGGACAAGTAGCAATAAGAGGCTGGAAAAAGTAAATTTGAGCATAACGAAGAGCTGGAAGACCAATTAACACTAATTAGGTCAATTGGCAACATGATTGGGTATAAAAAGAGCTTCTCAGAGCGGCAGTGTCTCTCAGAAGCCAAGATGGGTAGAGGATCACCAATTCCCACAATGTTGCGCAGAAAGACAGTGGAACAATATCAGAAAGGTGTTACCCAGCGAAAATTGCAAAGACCTTTGCATCTATCATCATCAACTGTGCATAACATCATCCGAAGATTCAGAGAATCTGGAACAATCTCTGTGCGTTAAGGGTCAAGGCCGTAAAACCATACTGGATGCCCGTGATCTCCGGGCCCTTAAACGACACTGCACCACAAACAGGAATGCTACTGTAAAGGAAATCACAGAATGGGCTCAGGAATACTTCCAGAAACCATTGTCAGTGAACATAATCCACGGTGCCATCCGCCGTTGCCAGCTGAAACTCTACAGTGCAAAGAAGAAGCCATTTCTAAGCAAGATCCACAAGCTCAGGCGTTTTCACTGGGCCAGGGATCATTTAAAATGGAGTGTGGCAAAATGGAAGACTGTTCTGTGGTCAGACGAGTCATAATTCGAAGTTCTTTTTGGAAATCTGGGACGCCATGTCATCCGGACCAAAGAGGACAAGGACAACCCAAGTTGTTATCAACGCTCAGTTCAGAAGCCTGCATCTCTGATGGTATGGGGTTGCATGAGTGTGTGACATGGGCAGCTTGCATGTCTGGAAAGGCACCATCAATGCAGAAAAATATATTCAGGTTCTAGAACAACATATGCTCCCATCCAGACATCATCTCTTTCAGGGAAGACCCTGCATTTTTCAACAAGATAATGCCAGACCACATTCTGCATCAATCACAACATCATGGCTGCGTAGGAGAAGGATCCGGGTACTGAAATGGCCAGTCTGCAGTCCAGATCTTTCACCTATAGAGAACATTTGGCGCATCATAAAGAGGAAGGTGCAACAAAGAAGGCCCAAGACGATTGAACAGTTAGAGGCCTGTATTAGACAAGAATGGGAGAGCATTCCTATTTCTAAACTTGAGAAACTGGTCTCCTCAGTCCCCAGACGTCTGTTGAGTGTTGTAAGAAGAGGGGGAGATGCCACACAGTGGTCAAAATGGCCTTGTCCCAACTTTTTGGGGATTTGTTGACACCATGAAATTCTGATTCAACATATTTTCCCCTTAAAATGGTACATTTTCTCAGTTTAAACTTTTGTTCCGTGATTTATGTTCTATTCTGAATAAAATATTAGAAGTTGGCACCTGCACATCATTGCATTCAGTTTTTATTCACGATTTGTATAGTGTCCCAACTTTTTTGGAATCCGGTTTGTAGATAATTTCTGTATATACTGTAAGCCTTAACACAGTTCTCAAAAGTTATAAATACTCCCTATACCTCATAAGATTTCATCTGATTGTTTCAAGCCACATTGAACTATGTTTAGTGTATATTCTCATCCACAAGCCTCATTGTTTATCAGAATTACATTAGAGCTGCCAATAACCATATATTTTTTTCTTAGGTGTTGCTGCTTTGGATTCCAGCGTATCTGGGAAAATCGGTTTGCGAGCTATTGTGTATTATTTCAGCACTACAGTCTTAGCTGTTATTCTTGGTAATTATTTATATCATATGGTTTAGTATATTGTAATTTTCCTAACTCAGTGAAAGCCTTTTTAATACATGTGAAGTCATTCACAATGAGGCCTTTTCCGTAATATACTGTCTAGATGATCAGTCAAAACAGCTAAGAATAAGTGCATCTGTGCTAAGATTGCGGTATTCTGTTCCAGCACAGTTGGCACTCAACAAATTCCATTAACTATAATGGGTTCTGTCGGGTGTCCGGAGCGAATACCTAGATTTTACTGGACAGAATACCTCTGCATGTACTTTGTCCTTTTTCTGCCGGAATCTTTAATGAGACTCCTGCCAGGACCTCTGGCGCAGATTTGAACCTGGCGTTAGGCTGCTCATACACATCTAATATGTACTGGTTGAACATTGCCAATTTGGGTGGCACCCGCCATCAATCTAATGTGCATGGGGGCCTCCCAACAACCTCAGTGACAGATGCTGGGTTATATAAGCCATTATAAGTAAGTGCTTTGACCATCCACTGGAATCAGATAGATGGTCCCAATTTTCATGTTTTTCCAAATAGATAATTGTGCTGGTCAGTTTTTCTTCGATGACTCATTGTTAGGCCTAGTTCACACGAACGTTTTTTTCTTTTTGCGAGTGTACGGGCCGTTTTTTTGTGTTCCGTATACGGAACCATTCATTTCAATGGTTCCGCAAAAAAAACTGAATGTGTTCCGTATGCATTCCGTTTCCGTATTTCCGTTTTTCCGTTCTGTTGAAAGATAGAACATGTCCTATACTTGGCCGCAAATCACGTTCCATTAAAATCAATGGGTCTGCAAAAAAACCGGAACACATACGGAAATGCATCCGTATGTCTTCCGTATCTGTTCCGTTTTTGCTGAGCCATCTATTGAAAATGTTATGCCCAGCCCAATTTTTTCTATGTAATTACTGTATACTGTATATGCCATACGGAAAAACGGAACAGTAACGGAAACACAACGGAACTCAAAAACGGAACAACGGATCTGTGAAAAACGGACCGCAAAAACTATAAAAGCCATACGTTCGTGTAAACTAGGCCTTAGTCATTAAAATTCTGCACTGATTTACTGCACTTGTGTGTCTATATATCACCGCTAACATTTTTAGGACATACAGTGTGTATTTGAAATAGCTTATATTATCCCATACAGGAGAGTTTGGTATACAACATACCTGTACTTGTTACTTTGTAAAGTAAATGCAAAATTGAATAACGCTGTTTGTCACAAAAAAAATATACACTTCAGACTTTAAGAACACCATTTATCAAACAGCAAGTTTGAGGTGTGTTGGGAAGGCACTGCAATAGCACAGAAACCACAACTGAACTTTTATTGTTCATCTACAGGAATTGTTCTAGTTGTGAGCATCAAACCTGGAGTGTCTCAAAATCCAGATGAAATTGACAGAACAGGGAGTACACCAGAAGTCACTACTGTTGATGCACTGCTCGACCTGTTAAGGTAGGATAATAGTACTCATGTTCATAGGTAACTGGAAAGTTACATTCTCATTCGCTGCGCATATACTTTTCAAGATGGCTATCTGACATACAAAAGGTGAAATGTTTTTCAGAACAACCCTGTATCAGTAAAGTAAAGAAAATATTATAGTAATAAAACAACATAATCATAATGATTATGGTATTTTCGTAAAATATTGGGGTGTTCTGAGATGGCGTATCTTTGGAATAGGTCATCAATATCAGATCGGTGGTGCCCTGAATCTCAGAATCCCCACCGACTAGCTATTTGTAGGGGCCGTGCAAGTGCTACAGATGCTTCAGTGTTAACCTGTGTTAAGTCTACCTTTGCTCTGTATACTGTATATATTCTCAGCAGTGCAGGGTTGGGTAGGTTTGTCCCAATCGGAGAATACTTTGCACCACCAGACTAAAAGCAGACACAATTAGGTAAAAAACTAAAATAGGTTGTAGGGTTCGGACGAGCATTGCAGTCCCTTCTAATAGCTGATCAATGGGGGTACTGAGTAAGACCCCCACTAGTCTCATATCAATGACCTATCCCAAGGTTCCCAAAGCGTCAGCTGTAAGATAAAAATAAATCTGAAGAACCTAAGGTGGCACCTACAGATAGTACTTGCTAATCACAATATGTTACATACTGTATTTGGCCCAATTTTTTTTTTTAAATAACCGAACTTATAAAAAGCACAATATTTATCTAATTAATAATAGACTGTATTTTCTGGGCAACAGTTTAATACTTGTAGCCATTTCTGCTATTTTAACCATTTTTGGTGAGATTGGTCTATCTAGATCAGGGGTCATCAACCTTTGGCACTCCGGCTGTTGTGAAGAGCAGAGAAGGTATGCATGCTGGAAGTTGAAGCTTCACAATAGCTGGAGTGCCAGAGGTTGTCTATCCCTGGTCTAGATATATAGATATGCTGTATATATCTATTTATACAGTAAATTTAGTTGCAGTTTATATCAGAAGGCATATTTTAAGGTTCCTGTCTCTTAAACGTACCTTCTCTAATTTATATATAAAAGGGGTTTTCTGAGATTTTAATACTGATGACCTATCCTTTGGCCAAGGCCTCTCAGCTTTTCCTATCCATCAGTCCATCAGTCATGTGGCCTAGGAGCAGCTCAGGCCCATTGAAGTGAATGGGGCTCAGTGCAATACCACACATAGCTGCTATACAATGTACAGTGCTGTGCTTCATAAGCTGCAAAAAATCCCCAGTGCCTTCTCAAACAGCTGATCGGCAGCGGTGTCGGACCCCTATTTATCAGATACTGACAACCTATCCAGAGGATAGTTCATCGGTATTAAAACTTCAGAAAACCCTTTTAAAACACTGAATAACGGCTTAGCTTTAAGCAATGTTTGGCAATAGGTTATACCAAATCTATTAGGACAATGGCTGAAGACTCAGGGAGGGATTTCTTGTCCCTCCATGCCTGTTTTTTGGCATAGGTTTTCAACTTATTAAACACCATGATCAAATTTAGATAAACTTGGCGTTTTTACGACACTTTTGTTGGTTTCCAAAAGGGGGCGTGGTGAGGGTGGGACATGGGGGGGGGCCATTGTGTCCAGATTTATCATCATTTACAACATGACTTAAATCTATGCCAGTTGTGTCATGTTATAATGGGCAATGTCCAACTTAAATTAGCTTTACTTAGAAAAAGGTACACTGTGCCATAAATTCAGTGTACTCATTTACGAAAGCTCCTCAAAGGTATTATCAATATATATATGGCATTCTAGGTAATCTTGGAGATAACGGTTGCTGAATAACAGACAGAGAGAGCTGTTGTGACTAGGCAGCTAATGCACAACAAAATGTTGCAGTTAAGGTCATTTATGGTCACAATTAACATCAGTGCTACAGTAAAACCTTCATACAAATTCAGGGAAGACAAATGAAATAGCTTCTGCTATATATTGCACAAATATACATAACTTAGAGCATATGTGGAGGCATGCGATCCAGGGATTAAAGGACTTTTTTGGGAGTTTAATAATGAGGACCTGTCCTTAGCATAGGTTATCAATGTCAGATCAGCAGGGGTTCAGCTGAAGCTTCTGTGTTCCAGAACCAGGCATTGGAATAACCATAGCTCCGCACACTGTGTAGTGGCTGTGCCTGGTTACTGCAGTGCTTTCTCCTGTATGAACAATAGGTCAGTAATATTAAACTCCCCTATAAACCTTTGAATTGATTGGCACTTGTCAGAGTGAAAGGTAGCGCTAGTCATCATTGTCTCCTGTGATAGTTTGGAATTTTTGGGACTTTTCTTTATTTTTTTGTGTTATTTTTTGCAAATAACTGATTTTTCAGAGGTACAAGTCCTAAAGTACAGTAGCTACTGTTGTTACCTTTACAATTGATCAAAGTTGTTGTAAGAGTTTTTACCAAAAAATAATCTGTCTTTAATTTTCATGTTTCTAAAATTATTTGTATATTTTTATTTTCTAAAGAACATTTAATATAGTATTAGATAATCAGCATAGAAGTGGTTTTGTATGAAAGTGTAAAAGAAAGTTAGACAAGCACCTCGAAGCTATGTATAAAAAGAGGCGTTAAAAGTGCAAGCTACCATGGCTGCAGTGTAAAAGCAAACGAGGACTACGAGTAGCAGCACATTGCTTTATGCGCAAAGACACATGAAAATAATGGAAACACGAATAACTGTAAATTGCATTACTGCTATACTTACTGTATGAAAATTAGAAGCTCTTTGAGCATATTTTTGATCAAAAGTGTGTTAGGCCCATCTGCTAACGACAAGGTGGCTTCCAAAAGATGGGACCTACACTAAAAGACTTTCCTATCCTGGGAAACCAAGCTATATGATACTCTTATTAGAAGCACTAGGCATATGGACAGTGCACGATCTAAATAGGAGAAGCCACTCCAACAAAAATACAATTCAAAAGAAAGTAAGACCACCACCTCCAAGCTCTGTATAAAAAGAGGGGTTCATGTGCAAGCTACCATGGCTGCGATGTAAAAGCAAACCTTTAAACTTCGGATTGGCACATGTGCCAGAGTGGAAGGTAGCTCTTGTCGTTATTGTCTCCCATGGTAGAATACCTTTAGTTGTTTGGAATTTTTGGATTTAGATTTTTAGATTTTAGATTTTTTTGTGTTATTTTGTACAAATAAGTGACTTTTTAAAGGTGCAAGTCTTAAAGTACAGTATCTTTTGTTGTCACCTTCACAGTTTATCAAAGTTGTTGTAAAAGTTTATACCAAAAATCATTTTTCTTTAATTTGTATGTTTCTAAATGCTTTGTGTGGTTTTATTTTCAAGAACATTTCATTTAGAGTTAGATAATCAGCATGGAAGAAGTTTCTTAACTGTATGAACCATGAGCCTATGGAACTCAGTGCCTCATGATGTTATGATAGTTGAGCAATGAAGGATTCTAAAAGAGGTCTGGATATGCCTTTCTAGAAATAAAAAAACATTACAACTTATAGGGAGTAGATAGAGACTGGAGATGGGTCATTGATACAGGGAGTTATTATGACATACTTGGATTTGGGACAAAATTTGTAGATGTAACTAGATCAGTCTGCACTTTATTTTGTTACGAAAATGGAATAAGTGTGGACATATCTGTGTTGTATATCTTTTAATACATCATTATTGTCTTTGAGAATGGCGTTCTTAACTAAACATATGCTTACCTCTTAGAAATATGTTCCCGGAAAATCTTGTCCAGGCATGCTTCCAACAGGTAAGACGACACCCTTCATTTATTGCTTTTCACATATAATTCAGTATTGTCAAGTAACTTGCTAATGACCGTAGATCATATGTTATTATTTTTGGATGATTTTGCTTATATCATATCACTACAAGTTATTAGCTTGCAGAAGACTAAAGAAATGTGTCACGACCATGTTTATGGCCGTGACTCCTTGGGAGCCGCATACAGTTGCCCGCGGTTTGGGTTGTAGTGTCAACCGCAGCTGGAGGCATAATGTTGTTTGCCTCAAGTGCAGTTGCCGCGGACAATAGGTATGTGTGCAGTTTCCTTGGAGTTGTATGCGTGTATGTATGCACTTTTGTATGTCTGTGTGCACTCTGATTTATGTTTGGTGTGCACTGACATCTTCCCTTCACTGTGGCTGTCCGTGGCAACGTTTGGTTGTATTGTGTACATGTGGTGGCAGTCCTGACTCCCAGGACATGGTTGCCACCCATGTCGTTGCCTGCGGTAACAGCCACAGTGTGTTCTTGGGTTTGACACTTCCCCTTTAAGTTGTGTTTTCCCCATCCTCAGCCGTGACAAAATGTTGCCCAATATGATAAAATTGCAGAATTATCCCTTAGGAATTATGCTGAGCTCCAGGATAATGTGTTAATGTGTCTTATGGTACTTTCACACTTGTGGCAGAGTGATCTGGCAAGCAGTTCCGTCCCCGGAACTGCCTGCCATATGAGGCAATCTGCATGCAAACGGACAGCATTTGTAGACTGATCCGGATGCAGATCCGTCTTACAAATGCATTGCAAGAATGGATCCGTCTCTCCAGATGTCAACCGGAGAAACGGATCGGTTATATATATATATTTTTACATTTTTACCGGTCTGCGCATACTGTATTTTTAATGCCGGATCCAGCACTAATACATTTCAATGTAAATTTATTTCAGCAACTGATCTGGAATTTTGGATGGAGATAATACCGCAGCATGCTGCAGTATTTCCTCCGTACAAAACGCCGTTCAGTGACTGAACCAATGACATCCTGATGCATCCTGAACGGATTTCTCTCCATTCAGAATGCATTAGGATAAAACTGATTAGTTCTTTTCCTGTATTAAGCTCCTATGACCCTTAATCAGTGAGAAATTCTATAAATGGTTAGTCCAGTAGATGGGGAAAATATCACTTACCAATGTCAACCAAATACTATGGGATTTCACATGGCAGTCTTGGTAAAAACCTTGCAGTGGAAGATCCGACCAATTTATTAAGAGACACATGCCTCTTAATAAGTTTGTCACATCTTCTGCTGTTTGTGCCAGTCAGGCCGCAGAGCTCCCACCCTTTGTCCCCTGGTGTAGTACAAACTGACTGAGCCTTTGTAAAAAATATGATTAGACTTAGGCCTCATTAACACGGCCGTTGTTTTGGTGCACATCGGCGGCTCGGATGCGGACCCATTCACTTCAATGGGGCCGCAAAAGATGCGGACAACACTCCATGTGCTGTCTGCATCCGTTGCTCTGTTCCGTGGCCCCGCAAAAAAATAATAACATGTCCTATGCTTGTCCGCGCTTTGCAGACAAGAATAGGCATTTATATTTAAGGCTGTCCGTTCCGTGTCATAAATTTCGGGAACATACACGGAAGCCATCCGTGTTTTGCAGATCCGCGATTTGCGGACCGCAAAACACACCACGGTCGTGTGCATGAGGCCTTATCTACAGGTATTTTGAGCTTCAAATCTAAATTACTTCAAACCAGACAAAAGTGCAAATACAGTGGGATGCGAAAGTTTGGGCAACCTTGTTAATCGTCAATATTTTCCTGTATAAATCGTTGGTTGTTACGATAAAAAATGTCAGTTAAATATATCATATAGGAGACACACAGTGATATTTGAGAAGTGAAATGAAGTTTATTGGATTTACAGAAAGTGTGCTATAATTGTTTAAACAAAATTAGGCAGGTGCATAAATTTGGGCACCACAAAAAAGAAATGAAATGAATATTTAGTAGATCCTCCTTTTGCAGAAATTACAGCCTCTAAACACTTCCTGTAGGTTCCAATGAGAGTCTGGATTCTGGTTGAAGGTATTTTGGACCATTCCTCTTTACAAAACATCTTTAGTTCATTCAGGTTTGATGGCTTCACACCACAGATTTTCAATTATATTCAGGTCTGGGGACTGAGATGGCCATTCCAGAACGTTGTACTTGTTCCTCTGCATAAATGCCTTAGTGGATTTTGAGCAGTGTTTAGGGTCGTTGTCTTCAGCTTTGTCAATGATTCCTGGACAGTGGTCTCCATAATCTGCTGATACTGAGTGGAATCCATGCATCCCTCAACTTTGACAAGATTCCCAGTCCCTGCACTGGCCACACAGCCCCACAGCATGATGGAACCACCACCATATTTTACTGTAGGTAGCAGGTGTTTTTCTTGGAATGCTGTGTTCTTTTTCCTCCATGCATAACGCCCCTTGTTATGGCCAAATAACTCAATTTTAGTTTCATCAGCCCACAGCACCTTATTCCAAAATGAAGCTGGCTTGTTCAAATGTGCTTTAGCCCACCTCAAGCGGCACTTTTTGTGCTGTGGGCGGAGAAAAGGCTTCCTCTGCATCACTCTCGCATACAGCATCTCCTTGTGTAAAGTGCGGCGAATGGTTGAACGATGCACAGTGACTCCATCTGCAGCAAGATGATGTTGTAGGTCTTTGGTGCTGGTCTGTGGGTTGACTCTGACTGTTCTCACCCTTCGTCTCTTCTGTCTATCCGAGATTTTTCTTGGTCTGCCACTTAGAGCCTTAACTTGAACGGAGCCTGTGGTCTTCCATTTCCTCAATATGTTCCTAACTGTGGAAACAGACAGCTGAAATCTCTGAGACAGCTTTCTGTATCCTTCCCCTAAACCATGATGGTGAACAAGCTTTGTCTTCAGGTCATTTGAGAGTTGTTTTGAGACCCCCATGTTGCTACTCTTCAGAGAAAATTAAGAGGAGGGAAACTTACAATTGACCCCCTTAAATACGCTTTCTCATAATTGGATTCACCTGTGTATGTAGGTCAGGGGTCACTGAGCTTACCAAGCCAATTTGAGTTCCAATAATTAGTTTTAAAGGTTTTGGAATCAATAAAATGACAACAGTGCCCAAATTTATGCACCTGCCTAATTTTGTTTAAAGGGAACCTGTCACCGGGATTTTGTGTATAGAGCTGAGGACATGGGTTGCTAGATGGCCACTAGCACATCCGCAATACCCAGTCCCCATAGCTCTCTGTGCTTTTATTGTGTAACAATCCCGATTTGATACATATGCAAATTAACATAAAAGCGTCATATCTTTCTTGTGTGACCAGAGAAGAGTCTTATTTTCAAGCTCTAACTCATCTCAGGTTAATTTGCATATGTATCAAATCGTTTTTTTTTTTCCACAATAAAAGCACACAGAGCTATGAGGACTGGATATTGCGGATGTGCTAGTGGCCATCTAGCAGCCCATGTCCTCAGCTCTATACCCAAAATCCTGGTGACAGGTTCCTTTTAAACAATTATAGCACACTTTCTGTAAATCCAATAAACTTCATTTCACTTCTCTAATATCACTGTGTGTGTCTCCTATATGATATATTTAACTGACATTTTTTATCGTAACATCCAACGATTTATACAGGAAAATCATGACGATTAACAAGGTTGCCCAAACTTTCGCATCCCACTGTATTGCCTATTAATATGGTACCCCCTTAGTATATTAAACTGCACCAGATTTATCACAATGACTGACTAGTCTAAGGGGGGTAATGTATGTGACTTGTTGGCCTTTTAACTGTTTGGTTTGAAGCCATTTTTTGTGACAAATTTACAAAATGTTGGAAGCCATTTCTTACATTTTTTGCACAAAATACCTATGGATTTTTCAGTCTAAAATCTAATCATAGGCTCCATTAGTTTGTACTCCACCAGGGGACTGAAGTACACTTGCAACAATTTGGCTTTTTTCAGCAAAAAGTGTCAATGATAAATCTGGCTAAAAATTTACCACCACAAAACATCTGGCTGCCCCTTTGTTAATGCTAAAGACCGGATAGTGCACAAACTTACCTAAAAATGGAGCAAATGCGACATAAATTTGGAGCAAATGGCTTCTCCGCCAACAAAACAGGCAAAATCACTCAATTTATCTGGCACAGTGCACTTGATACATTACGCCCCATTTGTTGGCATAGTTTATTCAAAAGAAAATGTGGCAAGTGGCATAGGTTTTGGTGCACGTGAGACATTTAGACCATGCCTCCTTTCCTGTGAAGCCATACCTCTTTTGCAATAAGCCAACACCCTTTGTCAGGCAAGTTGCCTAAAATTGTCTATAACGCTTAATAAATGTAGAAGACATGTACACCGTTTTGTGGCGCAAATTGCACAAGAATCCTGATGCATTTTCATTACTATCATTTTGGGTGGGTTGGAGGTGAAATGCAGTGCAATCTATCTGCAGGCAGCTTGTTATACTGAATATACAAGTGAATCATTTCCCAAATATCTGTATATATCAGTCTGCTCAGCTCCTTCGCTATAACCTGCTTTCTGCAGACTGCACTGCATTTCCATGGTGACAGGTTCCCTTTAAAGATTCATATGCTGCCATCTGACGATTGATAACCTCTTGAAAACCAATTGCATGCGTGTCTGTTTTTCAATTCAGACTGAAATTGGCTCCTCTTTGATATCTTGTTTAATTGTGGATTTCTCAAATAGTAATTTTCTGATTGATTGTATCTGTAGGAGTGGTCTGAAAACACTAGCCTAGTTCAAAATCTATGCTCCTTCATGTACAGTTTATCCCGATGTTGAGCACCCTATAATATACAGACCACTTGAAGACTTCAGACTGATGAATTTCAGATGTGGCGTATAGTTCAGTCAAAATAGCTCCAGAAGTAGTACAGATTCAAATGTAGGTTAACTGTACCAGTATCAGATGAGTTATAGTACCTCCACTATTTTCAATACAGCAATTTCAGGCTGGGTTTCCACATTCAAGTTGTTTGGTGCAGTTTTTGAAGCCAGAACCAGGAACAAGTCATAAACAGCATGAAAAACCTGAATGTGAAAGCCCATCCTTAGAAAAATACATTCTAGGATAGGGTGCACAACCTTTTTTGGTCTGAGGGCCGCATTGTCACATTGCTCTATTTCAAGTTGCAAATTAAAAAAAATGTTGATCGGCGCTAATTTGCATCGGCCTATTACACAGGCATATGTAAAGGGACTGGGGATGAATAATCGCTACCACTGTCATTCCTCCTTCATTTAGTTATATTGATTATCGGTAGCACATCCCTGATTACACAAAGAGACGTGCGGCACGATTATACCGGCCAGATATCAGGAATGAACGTTCCTATTAACACTTGTTCCCAGTAATTGACCTGAATATCTCACAGTGTATTAGGGTCTTAATGGGATTTCCCAGTAAAAATGTATTTTTAACACGTTCCTGCAGCACAGCCCCTGAAACCGAAGAGTTAAACTTACCCGCTCCCCTCCGCTCCGGTCCTCTGCGCTGCCCCCACTGCCTCCATCTTCCAGTCCCTGCGCGGTTTTCATCTGGCAGTGCATGGCCATGGTCACATGCAGCCCTCAAGCCAATGACTGGCTTCAGCAGTGATGTGGCCACAAGCAGCATGTCACCACTGGAGCCAGTCATTGACTGGAGCAGTGCATGTGACCATGACCATGCACTGCCAGGTGTAAACAGTGCAGGAACCAGAAGATGGAGGCAGCGGGGGAAGCGCAGAGGACCAGAGCAGGGTGGAGCAGTTAAGTATGAATCTTCTGTTTCAAGGGCCATGCTGCAGGAACTTGTTAAAAAAAATCATTTTTACAGGAAAAACCCAGAAAAGTGGCGACATTTCCCTCCATCCTGCCCCTTATTCATAAATCAGTGCTTTCCTTTACTGCAGAGGACGGCGCTCATTGGTTATTACCACCTTCTGCCCCACACTTACAGGCGCCATGTAATAACCAGTAGGCACTTTCCCTTACTAGTGGGGAAAGCGCTTATTGGTAAACCCTTTGATAACCAGTCCTGAACATACACTTTTTTTGTGATTTATCGCACTTGGTGGTTCAAACCATTATAACTTTTTTATGTTTTATGTGTTGGGACTACCAAAATAATTTTTACAACAATTTTTTACTTGACACATAGGTCCTTTTTCTTAATTTTTCATTTTTATTTTATACTTTTATTTGTATTTTATTAATATTTTATTGTATTATTTTTTTTAATTGGTTTATCACTTATTTTTTAAATATATTTTTGCCACATAATATGTCCCCAAGAGGTCATAAAAAGACTGTGGGGGACAATGAACACTATTTTTCACTTTTTATTTTTTTCTTTTATTTGTATTTTATTATTATTATTATTATTATTATTACTTTTTATTTTTTTCTTATAATTTTCAATTTATTTTTATATATATTTTTGCCACATAATATAAAATCATAAAAAGCGTGTTGGGGGACAGTGAACACTCTTATATTTTTCAATTTTCAATTTTATTTTTTGTCTTTTTTTTTATAATTTCCTATTTATTTAGCCACATTATATTTTAATTCTTTTTTCTTTCATTTGTGTTTTATTATATATACTTTTTTTTCTTTTTTTTTCAATCATTTTTAACTTATTTTTTTAATATACTTTTTCCACATAATTTGTCCCCAAGAGGTCACTGAAAGACCTTTGGGAGACAATAGAAGATTTTTTTTTTTGCACTATTTCCACTGTAACTGGGGCATTCAAAGGATCCCCAGTTACAGGGGAAACCAGCCTGCTGTAGGGGCATTGTACAGGGCATAGCTGATCAGAGTCTCCTGACCCTGCAGCTCTGTGCTCCTCTGCCCCCAAGCAGGGTCCAGAGTGCCGCTCACCTATCTGAGGAGAAGGCAGGAGCGCTGATACACTGCTTCTGCCTTCTTCTTGGCAGCCGGGGACCCGTCCTGCTCCTGCTACAGTGCGGGAGCAGGAGCTGTAATGCTCTGCCATGCGGTTCTCAGGGCAGTAACACAGCTGATCACATGATCATCTGTGTTTCTGTCCAGCAGGACGGGGGCTGCAAACCATGGCTCTAAGGGCCGCATACGTCCCGTGGGTTGTGCAACCCTGTTCTAGGAGAACCTAGCATATATATGGTTTAAGTTTAAAATCAAGCCTTAGTGGTTCTTAACTATACAATCAAAGAATCTGGGACAATAACACATAGAATATTTTCTATTACAGTACAAAACCAAGCGTGAAGAGCTGAAACCATCAAAGGAACCTGACAAGAACAGCACCATTCAGAATAATAGTTCCTTCGATCTGTTTTCGACAGGAGATCAAGAGGTAAAATGCAGTTTTGCTTAATACGTTTTGTGTTGATGCCATGGATGTATAGCTTAGTTTATTGATGCTTGGATCCAACATTCCTCATTTTGTATTCTGTACATGGTATAATTTTGTCTTTCCATGCATTTTTTAAATAAGATATAGAGAGCCGATTGCTGAAATGCTATAGGTCAGTCTAAAGGACAAACCCATTGTCATTGCAAATGAAGAAACTGTAGTAGGGGCCTTTGCTGTATATTTGCAAGTTGCCTCTTTGGTGAGTATAGACGTGTGTGAAATAAAAAAAGCGTATACTTTTCTGTAAAGGGTGTATTAGACACCCCAATTATGCGATTATCGGGAGGGAAGCATTCTTTCCCAGCCATCGGCAGATAGCTAGCAGAGGACACTGCTGCCACTACATGCAGCGATGTCCTCCGCAGTATGAGGAGGAGCGATCGCTATGCTATTGCTCATCTCCATTCAGGACAGCAGTGTGCTGGCGGCAGGTCGCTATTAGACAGCGCAATCTGCTGCCAGCAAATCCAGATCTTTCAGCATGCTGAAAGGTCCGGACTGCCCAATGAATGAGCGCTTGCTCGTTCATTGGGCATTTAGAGGCAGTATTAGACTGCGAGATGATCGCATAGGAACGCTTGTTAGCGATTATTGGGCAAAAAATCTGGCAGTCTGATATACCCTTAAGAGACGATTGAACTGGATTGTCCACTTGGCAGCAGAAATTGAGGTGTCTCTATAGAATTCAGCTTTCAAGCCAACAAAATGTAGGTAGTAGAGACAATGGAGCACAGACAGGAGGGGGCGAATAGAATAAAACAGCATATTTGAATAGGAGAGATGTATGCGAGATGCAGTAACTTTGGTAAAGCATCCATTTTTGTATTTGTTCATTAAGATGATAGATGTTTGTTTGATCGACCTGTCCTGTATTCTTTTAAGTTAGGATTCATTTTGCTCTTACAGAACAAAACAACGGAATACAAAATTGTTGGCCTCTACAGCGATGGGGTCAATGTCTTAGGCCTCATTGTCTTTTGCCTTGTATTTGGCGTTGTCATCGGAAAAATGGGGGAGAAGGGACAAGTTTTGGTGGATTTTTTCAATGCACTAAATGATGCAACAATGCAAATAGTCCAGATCATCATGTGGTAAGTGATGAAGATTTATCATACCTAGCAAGCAACACATGCACATGCCTAAACTGGACCTGTTACCACAAAATGCACTGCAATTGGTAAGCACCATGTTATAGGACTGTAATGGCTAACTCCAGCTGTCCAGCTGCTTGGCTGTTCTCAGAACCATATAGAAATGAATGGAGCATCACTGTTATACGAGAAGTTGCGCGGATTGATATATATATATATATATATATATATAATTATAGGAAAATATTCAGTAAAACCAGTATTTTATAAATGTAGCTATCGGTGTAGGGAAAAAAAATCTATAAAACTTGTAATTTATACATTTATATCTTTGCTTTTAACACCTCCTGTGAACAGCTATCGGTGTAGGGAAGAGGTGTTACCAGTGACTGACAGCTATCTCTGCCCTTATACACACAATGCTATCAATCACTGATAACACACCCCTCCTGTACCGATAGCTGTTCACAGGAGGTGTTAAAAGCAAACATATAAATGTATAAATTACAAGTTTTATAGATTTTTTTGCCCCACAAAACTATATAGTAATTCACTCAGCCCCTCCTGCTCTATAACATGGTGCGACGGCTGAGCCTAGTGCTCAGGCGCGGGATCTGTCAGAGCGACGGGTGGGATTGCGGAGGCGGCGCTGAGCTGTAGAAGGCGGCGCAGAAGACAGCGAAGGCGGCGCTGGGCACCCTGTATTAACGGACCTCCCCTTGGGCACCTTAAGTGAGTGATTGACAGGTTATAAAAACCTGTTTTTTGGGAAAATAGAGCCACAGTGAAGTTTAATAAGGCCAGCTTAGTATTATTCTTATTACTCCGGACATGAGCATATGTTTAGGTTATAGGGGTAAAATCTCATGACAGAATCCCTTTAAGCAAAACCTGTACCACTCTGTGCATGATTTGAGACTAGGACGGAGGTTCACCTTCCAGCAGGACAGTGACCCCAAACACACTGCTAAAGCAACACTTGAGTGGTTTAAGGGGAAATGTGTTGGAATGGCCTAGTCAAAGCCCAGATCTCAATCCAATAGAAAATCTGTGGTCAGACGTAAAGATTGCTGTTCACAAGCGCAAACCATCCAACTTGAAGGAGCTGGAGCAGTTTTGCAAGGAGGAATGGGCAAAATCCCAGTGGTAAGATGTGGCAAGCTCATAGAGAATTATCCAAAGCTGTGATTGGAGCTGTGATTGCCGCAAAAGGTGGCTCTACAAAGTATTGACTTTAGGGGGGTGAATAGTTATGCACATTGACTTTTTCTGTTATTTTGTCTTATTTGTTGTTTGCTTCACAATAAAAAAAGAATAAACATCTTCAAAGTTGTGGGCATGTTCTGTAAATTAAATTATGCAAATCCTCAAACAATCCATGTTAATTCCAGGTTGTGAGGCACCAAAAAAAAAAAGGGGGTGAATACTTTTGCAAGGCACTGTATATATATATATATATATATATATATATGTTAGGGGCGTTAATAGGGGCAGTGCTGGAGCTGTGGCAGAGAAAGGAGAAGTGCATTATGAATTTGGAAGCGCTACATATAGTACGTAAACAAATCAGAATAAGTTATTTACATGATGAAAATGGGTTAGGAGAGTCCAAACTGAAAAAAACATGGGAAGATGATGTAAGCAACTACATGAGTATATTTGCTAAAAACTATAGTATGTCCGGAAAATCGCTTTAAGCCTGTCACTACCATTTATATGCAATATAGGTATACAAAATTTACTATAAAGCCCACTGAACTTTAAAGGGAGTCTGTCACCTCCATATGGCCATATACAGTGCTCACATGGCTCTGTAGCACACCTATACAGGATTGTAACGGTACCTTTGTCTTTGTCTTTAGACTTGCACCAGCAGGAAAAACTGAGTTTAATTCATATGCAAATGAGCACTCGCAAGTGCCCAGGGGCGGTGTTCAGTGTGTAGGTGCCCAGGCTGCTCTGCCTTCTTTTCACTTTACTCCTCCCCAGCCTCTGCCTTTGCCCGCCCTCCAAGTCCGGACCTATCAATGAGGCAAGAGACTTGGAGGGCGGGCAAAGGCAGAGGCTGGGGAGGAGTAAAGTGAAAAGAAGGCAGAGCAGCCTGGGCACCTACACACTGAACTCCGCCCCTGGGCACTTGCGAGTGCTCATTTGCATATGAATTAAACTCAGTTTTTCCTGCTGGTGCAAGTTTGAAGACAAAGACAAAGGTACTGTTACAATCTTGTATAGGTGTGCTACAGAGCCATGTGAGCGCTGTATATGGCCATATGGAGGTGACAGACTCCCTTTAAATAGTGTGAAAAAATTAGTTTAGGAATAAATGGGTACACTTTTCAGCTGATCTCTGTAATAAACAGTGAAGATATAGTAACTAGAAATTATTGAACTCTGGTGATATTTCCGAAATGTACAGTTCACAAGTTGGCTGTTTTTCTTCCAATTCTTGTCTCTCTTCCTGAATTCAATAGTTTACTTACTGTCATTTACAGGCTGTCATTGTTTCTTACTAGTCATATAACTTTTCATTCAAATAACACATATACTTATTTCATGCATTTTAGGTACATGCCCATTGGCATCTTGTTTTTGATTGCAGGGAAGATAATTGAAGTTAATGACTGGGAGATCTTCCGTAAGCTTGGTCTTTATATGGCAACAGTATTAAGTGGGTACGTTTTTGTGTAACATATAAAACATACATGTGTTTCTTGCCTCAAGGTTTAGTGATGGCAGGAATGAGCAATATAATGTCAGGTTGACACATTTCATAATGGTGTGACTTTTTTTTTTTTTTTTTTTACAGACTTGCCATCCATTCCTTGATAGTATTGCCACTTATTTATCTAATAATAGTACGAAAGAATCCTTTCCAGTTTGCAATGGGTATGGCACAGGCTCTTCTTACAGCTCTAATGATATCATCAAGGTAAGTATTATTTCATTGTACCATGTGTTACTACTGTAAACACTTCCAAGTTTTCATACACAATTCTCCTGCGGAAAATCTGCAGAGTTTACTCATATGTGGCTGTACACTTCCTTCTCAATAATTTTTATTGCCCTCAATAACATAAAATTGTGCAAGAAATGGATTATAAAATACAGATGTTTAGCACCCAGGCAGATTTACCCTTCGTGCTGAAATCCATCCAAAGTAGTCCTATAAAATGATGTTCACCTAATGTAGCATGTACATAAAATAATATATTATATACCAGTATGTTTTCTTTAGTAAATAAGTATTATAAATTCATATACTTTTGGTCTAAAGAAGGAATAAGCTACATAATTATGTGCAGTGTTAGAGGATAACTGACTATTCTGTTATTCATAATGTCACCACAGAAAACTTCTAGTCGTAGAATATGCAGCCAGGTATATTACTTCTAATATGATGTATTAATGCTTTTCAGCTCAGCCACCCTACCAGTAACTTTCCGATGTGCTGAGGAGAAGAACAGGGTGGACAAAAGGATAACGAGATTTGTTTTACCAGTTGGAGCCACTATCAATATGGATGGCACAGCTCTCTATGAAGCAGTGGCAGCAGTATTCATTGCGCAGCTAAATGACATGAACCTGGATGTTGGTCAGATTGTCACAATTAGGTATGTAGATTCAGTGTTAGCAACCAAAATGTTATTATAGGATTTTTTCTTTCAAATTGCAGTCTTATATCTAATACAATTTTCTGTTTCTGTTTTGTATGACTGTGCAATGCAATTATTATTTATTTGAAAGCACCATTAACTCCATGGTGCTGTACATCAAGGAGGAGCTATGCATACATAATATAAAACAACACAAGTACAATAAGCATGAAACGTACTAACAGACTGAGAAAGGAAAAGAGAAGAATAGTCCTTAAGATAGTCCTGACCAGCAACCCCACTGAAGCAACCAATCACCAGCCTTTGTTGCTGTAGTCAATATCCTCCATCTGTATCTCACCCTCTCACAAAGACAAATGGAGTATCCATATAGTAAAGAACCGTCACTCAGAGGATATAAACTGCAAGATTTAATGCGCCTATGAAATCCAGCACATATAAACCAATAAACACCTTATATTCTCTGAGTGGCAGTGCTTCACTATTTGGACACTCCATATGTCTTTCTGAGAGTGTGAGATACAGGTGGAGGACGTCACGTACAACAACAAAGACTAGTGTTTGGTTGCTTCAGTGGTGTTGGTCATAGGAGAGTGTACTTAGGATCCTCAAGGTGGATTGGAGTGGAAGACTGTGTGTGAAAACCCCGACATGAAAGAAGCAGGGCAGATCTGTTTTGTTACTTTATTAACACACTGGGACTAAGTGGTAGAGGGCCCTGTCTGTGAGAGCCCACAAGGGAAAGGACACAGTAGGTGAGTGTAAAAGCTGCTCAACTGGCTCCATGCTTATTGTAGGTGGTGGGCTTTCTTAAAGAGGTGGGTTTTCAGGTTTCTTTTGACGGTTTGAATGTTGAGGGAGAGTCTGGTTTGCTGGGGTACTGAGTTCCAGAGTATGGGAGATGCACATGAGAAATCCTGTAGATGATTCTGTGAGAAACAGACAAGAGGTAAACAAAGAAAGAGATCCTGTGAGGATTGGAGATTGTGTGTGGGGATGTATCGGGAAAGCAGATTGTGGACAGCTTGTGGACAGCTTTATATGTATTTGCTAGTATTTTGAACTGCATTCGCTGGGCAATGGGGATCCAGTCAAGGGATTGGCAGAAGGGAGAGTCAGAGATGAAAAAAATGGGATATATGAATTAAACAGGCAGCAGAGTTGAGGATAGATTGGACGGGTGCAAGAGTACTAGATGGGAGGCCACAGACCAGGATTTTGCAGGTCCAGGCGGGAAATGCTCTAGCATTTTAGTTGACTCAGTGGGCGAATATGATACATGTAACAGGAGTCGTCCCAGAAGATTGGAAATTAGCAAATGTTGTGCCCATTCATAAGAAAGTAAGCCTGACATCAATAGTGGGGAAATTAATGGAAACCATACTTAAGGAGAGGATTGTGGAACATCTAAAATCCCATGGATTGAAAGATGAAAAACAGCATGGGTTTACTTCAGGGAGATCATGTCAAACTAATCTTATTGATTTTTTTGATTGGGTGACTAAAATAATAGATGGTGGAGGTGCAGTAGACATCGCTTATCTAGACTTTAGTAAGGCTTTTGATACTGTCCCACATAGAAGGCTTATCAATAAAGTGCAGTCTTTGGGCTTGGACTCCCATATTGTTGAATGGATTAGGCAGTGGCTGAGGGACAGGCAACAGAGGGTTGTAGTCAATGGAGTATATTCAGAACAAGGTCTTGTTACCAGTGGGGTACTGGTCAGGGATCTGTTCTGGGACCCATATTGTTTAATATCTTTATCAGCGAAATTGCAGAAGGCCTCGATGGTAAGGTGTGTCTTTTTGCTGATGACACAAAGATTTGTAACAGGGTTGATGTTCCTGGAGGGATACACCAAATGGAAAAGAATTTAGGAAAACTAGAGGAATGGTCAAAAATCTGGCAACTAAAATTTAATATTGATAAGTGCAAGAAAATGCACCTGGGCCGTAAAAACCCAAGAGCAGAATATAAAATCAGTGATACAGTCCTAACCTCAGTATCTGAGGAAAGGGATTTAGGGGTCATTATTTCAGAAGACTTAAAGGTAGGCAGACAATGTCATAGAGCAGCAGGAAATGCTAGCAGAATGCTTGGGTGTATAGGGAGAGACATTACCAGTAGAAAGAGGGAGGTGCTCATGCCGCTCTACAGAGCACTAGTGAGACCTCATTTGGAGTATTGTGCTCAGTACTGGAGACCATATCTCCAGAAGGATATCGATACTTTGGAGAGAGTTCAGAGAAGAGCTACTAAACTGGTACATGGATTGCAGGATAAAACTTACCAGGAAAGATTAAAGGACCTTAACATGTATAGCTTGGAAGAAAGACGAGACAGAGGGGATATGATAGAAACTTTGAAATACATAAAGGGAATCAACAAGGTAAAAGAGGAGAGAATATTTTAAAGAAGAAAAACTGCTACAAGAGGACATAGTTTTAAATTAGAGGGGCAAAGGTTTAAAAGTAATATCAGGAAGTATTACTTTACTGAGAGAGTAGTGGATGCATGGAATAGCCTTCCTGCAGAAGTGGTAGCTGCAAATACAGTGGAGGAGTTTAAGCATGCATGGGATAGGCATAAGGCCATCCTTCATATAGGATAGGGCCAGGGGCTATCCATAGTATTCAGTATATTGGGCAGACTAGATGGGCCAAATGGTTCTTATCTGCCGACACATTCTATGTTTCTATGTTTCTTTAGTTAAAGGTGATAGGAGGTGGTAAAGGATTTGGGTTTTCTGGTTTGAAGGACATGGCAGAATCAAATGTTATCCCAAGTCAGCAGACCTGTGAGACTGGAGAAAACATGGTGCTGCTAACTGTGATGGCTACGTCTGATAGGGGGGCTAAGTGACATGGAGAAAAGATGATGAATTCTGTTTTCTGCATGCTGAGTTTTATGACGTGAGAGGAGAAGAATGAAAATATTGCTGATGACATGGCAGGTAATATTGGAAGCCATGAGACTCTATGAGTTGTCCCAGGCCGAATGTATCAATAGTGAAAGTAGGGCTCCCAGGACACCAACAGAGAGAGGGAAGGAAGTGGTGTATGAATAGGAGACACTGAATGTTCTGTTGGTGAAGTACGAGGAGATTCAGAAGAGGACCAGGTCCCTCATGCCGAGGGATGAGAGGGTTTGCAACAGAAGTGAATAGTTGACTGTGTCAAAGGCAAAGGACAGGTCAAGAAGGATAAGTACAGAGTTATAACGTTTAGCTTTGGCAGCTAGCAGATCAATGCCGATTTACCCCCTTTCCAAGTGAACTACAGTATTGTATAGAACCTGACATTTTGGGGCAGATTTACTAATGTCTATTAAGCTGCATAAACTTAGACCGCCAAATTTATAACAGCGATGCACGCCATTAATAAATTTGTCACATTTATTGACCTGTCCCCTTTTCTAAACACGTTTTGAAAGCATCAAGCTTGGCACAAACATCTGTGCTTTTTTTTTTTTTTTTTTTTTTTTTTTTTACGCATTTAATTGATACATTTGTCTAAAATTTGCTCCAAAAACATAACACCACTTAGACCAGAATTCTGGCGCAAAAAAAATTGTAAACCTGACTCTTTTTTTCCATACAGATGTGCTCTACTCTCACAACAACCCACTTTTTGGAGCAGAATATAATTTTTATTATATATTGTTTACAGGAAAATGTGTGTTATTATTTAACATGCATTACACTTTTTACAGCGTGACAGCTACAGCAGCCAGCATAGGAGCTGCCGGGGTACCTCAAGCCGGCCTGGTTACCATGGTGATCGTCTTAAGTGCTGTGGGGCTTCCAGCGGACGATGTCACTCTTATCATCGCTGTGGACTGGCTCCTGTAAGTGTATAATATTATATGTAAGATACTGGTAAAAGGCTGCATCTTTATTTCTAATTTATTAAGGATTGGAACACAAAATGCAAACCAAAATAGAAGACAGATTATATAAAAATATGTAAAAACAGAAGGAAAGCAGTTGTGTTCCCCTGGCAACCAGTCATTTTATAACTGCACGAAAAGAACACATAATGTGGAAGGAGATGCATGTGAAGACGATATATTTCTTGAGTTAATTGTTAAATGTTACATCCTTGACCTGTAGATTGCAGATGGTGTATTATCACACAGTTTATGGCCCAGCTATTACAGAATTACAGTCTCAGTTAATTGCACTCAGTATAATTACTTGAGATAAAAAAAAAGGTCATCAGATCATTATGACCCCTCATAACCTTTCTCCACAGTTTATAAAATTGATATTTATGATGGAGCACAGCAGAGGCCACATAAATAATAAAGGGATGTTGTGGTAATCCATTGTCAGTACAGTCTAAAACGTCACAATAGCAATATACAATGCATCTATGCATAAAGCAGCATGCACATACTCATTCATAGCTGTATAGAACAGCTCCAAGGCACATGCCTGTTCTATACTAACAACCAGAGGACATAAGAGGTGGCTGGGGACAGATAATGCGGGGTGGCGATGGATGGGAGCTACTGCACATGCGCGCCAGCTCCTGCAACACCGGCTACCAATACCGTGTGAATGAGCCCTAAGCCTGGAAACACTTTGAGGCAGATGTTTGAAGGGTAAGTGCACACAGTGCGTATTATGCACGGATAATCTGCACAGGTTTTCATGCGGAAAATCCGCAGCATAATAAAGTACCTGCTAAATTGATGATTGTAGAGATTTTAAAATCCACAGCACGTCAATTGTTTGAGGTGAGGGTGAGATATGGAGCAAATCTGGAGCAAAATCGGAGACAAAAATCCGCACGTAATAAGTGCAGATTTTGGTGCCCATTTTGTGTGGAAACGCCGCAAAAACCACATGAAAATCTATGCGGAAAATCTTCATAGACTACAATGCCATGTGCATACACCCTTAGGGCTCATGCACACAACCGTGCCGTTTTTTGTGGATCCGCAAAAAACGGATGCCATCCGTGTGCCTTCCGCAATTTGCTGAACGGAACAGTAGGCCCATTATAGAAATGCCTCATAATTTTTGCGGTGCCACGGAACGGAGCAACGGATGCGGACAGCACACAGAGTGCTGTCCGCATCTTTTGCGGACCCATTGAAGTGAATGGTTCCGTATACGGACCGTATAAAGAATCAAAATATGGCCCGTATACGGAGCGCAAAAAACTTTCGTGTGCATGGGACCTTAGGCCTCTTTCCCATGAGCAATACGGATTGTGTGAGGATCTGTTCTGGGAAAAACTGATGGTTTTGCACTCAAGCAATCTGGGTTGTATCCGGATTGCATGCATTTTTTACATACGTGAATCAAAACTGAACAATAGAAATCTAGCAACCATCAGTAAAAAATGCATTGCATCCAAATTTCTTCAATTTTTCACCCAAGCCCCATTCACTTCTATGGAGCCAGAGCAACGTGAAAAACGCACAATATAGAACATGCTGCGATTTCTCCTGAACGCAGAGATGATGCGTGAAAAACAACTTTTATGTGTGCAGACCCATTGAGATGAATGGGTCAGGATTCAGTCTGAACACTATGCATTCGCTACACACATCGCATCCGGAGGGAAAACTCATTAGTGTGAAAGAGCCCTAGTATAGGTTTATTTTGCACCAGAAAATTTGCTCTTGTTTATCAAAACTAACAGTAAGGCCTCTTGCACACGTTTACGTTCCGTTTTTTACGTTCCGTATAAGAACTGTTTACGGAACCATTCATTTCAATGGGTCCGCAAAAAAACAACTGAATGTACTCCGTATGCATTCCGTTTTCCGTATTTCCGTTTTTCCGTTCCGTTCAAAGATAGAACATGTCCGATTATTGTCCGCATAACGGACAAGGATAGTACTGTTCTATTAGGGGCCAGATGTTCCGGTCCACAAAAAACGGAATGCACTCGGATGTCATCCGTATTTTTTGCAGATCCGTTTTTGGGCGGACCGCAAAACACTAAAAAAGCCATACGGTCGTGTGCAATAGACCTAATACTGTCTTTGTAGCCTGTAGCATCCAATCACAGCACAGCTTTCATTTCTTAAACTGATCTGGAAAATGAAATCACGGCTCAATGTACCTGCACTATTGTTATTTAGTTTCAAATTTATGAACCAGTATGTATTTGGATTGTTAAGTGCATTTAAAGCGGTGATTTGTTTAAAATAAAAATAGAGTATTTCTTTTTTAAGACAGTCTGAAGGAAAGATGCAAGACAATGCTCCACAAGGCTTTATAATATCAGAATTTTACACCACCTTGGAGCTGTTATAGTTTTGGACCACAAGATGTGCTAAAATCTGTCTAGAAGTCACAAAGTAGGACCAAATAGTTGACGGAAAAGTTGACTTTCAGACAGTCATGTCTAGCATATTGCGAATGGGCACAAATTCTGGCACATTCAATTAGTATATCATCACAAATTCTGCCGCAAATAAAGTAAGATTCTAGGCACACATACAGTCAGGTCCATAAATATTAGGACACCGACACAATTCTAACATTTCTGGCTCTATACACCACCACAATGGATTTGAAATGAAACAAGATGTCCTTTAACTGACATCTGCAGACTGTCAGCTTTAGGCCCCATGCACACGGCCGTGTTTCACAGCCGTGTGCGGGCCGTGGAACCGCGGCCTGGATCCCTCCTGAGAGCAGGAGCGCACGGCGTCACTGGTTGCTATGACGCCGTGCGCTCCCTGCTGCCGGCACAGTACAGTAATACACTGGTATAGATCATACCAGTGTATTACTGTATTGCGGCGGCAGCAGGGAGCGCACGGCGTCATAGCAACCAGTGACGCCGTGCGCTCCTGCTCTCAGGAGGGATCCAGGCCGCGGTTCCACGGCCCGCACACGGCTGTGAAACACGGCCGTGTGCATGGGGCCTTGATTTGAGGGTATTTATATCCAAATCAGGTGAACGGTGTAGAAATTACAACAGTTTGCATATGTGCCTCCCACTTGTTAAGAAACCAAAAGTAATGGGACAGAATAATAATCATAAATCAAACTTTCTCTTTTTAATACTTGGTTGCAAATCCTTTGCAGTCAATTACAGCCTGAAGTCTGGAACACATAGACATCACCAGACGCTGGGTTTCATCCCTGTTGATGCTCTGCCAGGCCTCCACTGCAACTGTCTTCAGTTCCTGCTTGTTCTTGGGGCATTTTCCCTTCAGTTTTGTCCTCAGCAAGTGAAATGCATGATCAATCGGATTCGGGTCAGGTGATTGACTTGGCCATTGCATAACATTCCACTTCTTTCACATGATTTGGATGTAAATACCCTCAAATTAAGGGCGAGTGTGCGAGTGTGCAAATAGCGGGCCGTAGGTCAGCTGCATCGGATTGCGGACCCATTCACTTTAATGGGTCCGCGATCCGCCCGTTCCGCTAAAAGATAGGACATGTTCTATCTTTTTGTGGAATGGAGGTACGGGACGTAACCCCACGGAAGCACTCCGTAGTGGTTCCGAGGGGTCCTGTCCCGTGCGGCCATTCCGTGATTCCGGATTTGCGGACCCATTGAAGTGAATGGGTCCGCATCCGTGATGCGGAATGCACACGGAACTGTGGCTGTGTATTGCGGCCCACGATTTGCGGGCCGCAATACGGCCACAGATCACACACGTTCGTGTGAACTCGGCCTAAAGCTGACAGTCTGCAGTTAAAGCACATCTTGTTCGTTTTATTTCAAATCCATTGTGGTGGTGTATAGAGCCAGAAATGTTAGAATTGTGTAGATGTCCCAATATTTATGGACCTGACTGTACATTAGTATATCTCCCCTCATGTTCTGTATAGAGCATCTAGGAGTCCTACTTTTCTATTTATCTGAGCCTAGAAGTTCGGGGATCCATTACAAAGCAGAGCACGGGGAGTTTTCAGGCTTATTGTGGGGGAGGGAAAGTTAGTTCACAGGTAAGAATAACATTGTTGGAATCTGTGTCTCTTCAGTTCTCCGCACATTATAGTTGTTGAGGGTGCATTTTCTTTAATGACTTACATGCATTAACTCACTGAATGCAGTCACATCGGATGTTGAATAATGCACTGTTTGTGCGTACATTCCTATACCTTACGTTTAGTTATTAACATTGAGGTGCCATAGCCAGCCGGTGACTGCTCTGTTATACAGCAATATAGCTCTGATCACTAATATTTAACTTCTCAGATGCCATGGTCATTTACAATCACGGTATCTGAAGGGTCATTTACTGGGATGCTCCCAGTGACCCCACCCCACCATCCGATGCCGGAGCCGTTCAGTTGCTTTGGTAGTCTATGGTATAAGTTATTTAACAATCACGTGTTCAAGTCACTTAGAGAGGCTAAAAATCAAGTTATGAAAAGGAATTAAAAGTTTTTAAAAGTATAGAAATCTAAACATAATTGGTATCGCTGCATCTGAAAATACCCAAACTATCAAAATATTAAATTATTTATCCAATATAGTGAATACCATCATGGAAAAAAAATGTTACTTCGCCTCCCACCCAAAAAAAAAGAAATAAAAAGTGATCAAACAGTAATAATACATACCTAGAACTACAGCTTGCCATTATACAGCTCTGTAAACAGAAATCTAAAAACGCTATGGGTGTCAGAATATGACAATGCAAAGACATTTTTCCAAAGTTTTTTTTAACCACTTATGCCAGGGCGGTAGGCTGTTATCTGTGGACCTGTGGTGCTGCAGATCTCTGTGACTGCACTGTTAAGCCTCATTCACATGTCAGTGTTTCACGGACGTGTGCTGTACGTGTTCTCTACGGACAGCACACGTCCCTATTCATTTTAAGCTACATGTTTTTCTCTGCGTCCGTTCAGTTTTTTTGGCTGATCGGATGGTTACCCATGCATTTCTATGGAGCCGTTAAAATTGCGGTGTAGTCAACCATTTATTTTCCGAGTCCGCTGTCCGTGTTTCCCATCCTCAAAAAAAGTATTGCATGTCCTAGTCTTGTCCGCAAAAATAGTTTTGCGGACCCATTGAAGTCAATAGGACCGCAAAAAAATGCAGATGAAAAACGGAAGCCATCTGTATATCATCCGCATCCATTTTTTTGCGGATGTTTGCTGGGAATCCTGTCACACGGAGTCACACAGAAACACAACCTACAAAATTTGCGGACAAATGGAACGGATGTGGATGTAAAAAAAAACAGGAACACAGATCCGCTATTTGCGGACCGCAAAAAACATCTGTCGTGTGCATGTAGCCTAAATGTGTGTATTCAGACATCAGTGTTTTAGCATAGTCTGTGGGTTTTCAGCACGGATGCATGCTCTATTTCGTGTGTTCCTATTTGTGTTCACGGATCCATCACGTCGATTATAGTCTATGGATCCGTGAAAACCACGGAGGCAACACGGATGCCATCCGTGTTGCATTCGTGTTTCACAGATCATTAGGAAGAGATGCTTTGAAAATTATTTTCAGCTGTTCAGTGTCAGTGAAACACGGATGCAACACGGACAGCAAAAACGGACACACGGACCCAACACGGATCCTTCATGGACAGCTTCACGGATGCATCACTGACCACCTGCTCATGGATTTCAGCATGGACACAGAGGTGTGAATGAGGCTCAGGCTACATGCATACACGACTGTATGTGTTTTGCGGTGCGCAAAAAAAACTGATTACTTTACGTATGGCATCCGTTTTTTTGCGGATCCATTGTAATAATGCCTATCCTTGTCCGCAAACTAGAAAAAAATAGGACATGCACAATTTTTTTTGCGGAGGAACGGACATACTGATGCGGACAGCACACAGTGTTCCTGATGTCAAACATGTCCTGTGTAAAATAAACACTTTTTCCAGTCATAAAAAAAAAACAAAAAAAACATTTTCCTCCTTTGTCTTTCGTACATAATAAAAAAAACTTAGTTATTAGTTTTAGCGTTAGTTCAGGCGGTCTTTTGTCTGGGTATACAAGTCAGTATGCGTATTTTCTTACATAAAAAGTTAATATTCTTTAGTATTATTAGTGTACAGCGGACTTTTGCTTACATCATGTAACTGCATTTACATCTTTTTGTGTGCGCTCGCCGTTCTTTTTATTTGAATTTTTTTTATTTATTATGTGTTACTTTTAGTAATAGTAAAGCAGTCTTTTGTGCAAGACTTTTACACACAGGTATTTTCTTCCATAAAATATTGGCATGGCAGTCTTTTGCATACATTATATAACCATCTATACGTCTTTTGTGTGTATTTACACATACATCTTTTATTCTTTTTTCATTAACAAAAGTATACATATAGGTCTTTTGAGAGCATAATATACTGTATCTGCATATATTCCTTCTTTCATAAAAAATAAGAATATGGCTTTATTACTTTTACTTATAGTTATGGGTCTTTTGTGTGTTTCATATACACACATATGGATGTTCTTTTTCATAAAAAAGCACACAAACCTATTTTTACATATATTTGTACACATCTATGTTTGAATGAATTTTGGTAATTTGTATAAAATTTCAGTGCTGAAGAGGCATTTGCCTTTCCTTGTTCCACCAGTGAGGAAAGTAGTGTGGAAGAGGTTGTTTCTGAGTATGAACCTTTTGAAAGCAATGACACAGTAAGGGTGGGTTCACATCACCTTTATGGATTCCGTTTTTGTTTTCCGTTATAACATGGTTATAACGGAAAATAAAGGAATCCATAAGACCGAAGTCAAAATGGAAGCCTTTAAGAGGCATTCCGTTTTGGTTCTTCATAATACAAGTCTATGGGTAGCATAACGGATCCATCCTAGTTTACATTATGCAGTCCAGTCCTACATAACTGAAACCAGGACGGATCCGTTATTCTGCCCATAGACTTGTATTATGACGGAAGTCAAAATGGAAGCCTTTAAAAGGCATTCCGTTTGGCTTTCAGTCATAATAGCAGTCTATGGGAATCATAACGGATCCGTTTGGTTTCCGTTAGGCAGAACGGAAAATAAGCCCTGACGGCAGGACTTTGTTTTCCGTCTTACATAATGCGAACCAGACGGATCCATTATGATTCCCATAGACTTCTATTATGACAGATCAAAACGGAATGCCTCTCAAAGGCTTCCGTTTTGACTTCCGTTTTATAGATTCCGTTATTTTCCGTTATAACCATGTTATAACGGAAAACAAAAGCAGAATCCATAACAGTAATGTGAACCCGCCCTAAGGCTGCATTCACATAACAGGCAACATTTATTTTTCTTCACTTAATTTCATTCAGTTTTCCTCTCCTAGTTCGGCGCACTCTCTTGAAGTAAAAAAAATAGTCGTATTTATTCATGTATTTTTACAGCAGTTTCATTTAATCTCCAATATATTTATGCTAGCAGTGTAAAATTGTACATTCAGATGAATGACGAATTGACACTTCTCAAGTTTCATCTGTGAGATAGAGGATGTGGGTATATTGCTTAAGAGAAATGTTTTGTCATGAAAACTTTTGTAACGGAAAATAAATATTTTTTTCATAATTTTCAGTTTTTTTACAGTGCTGCCCATAATTATTCATACCCCTGGCAAATTTTGACTTAAAGTTACTTTTATTCAACCAGCAAGTAATTTTTTGACGGGAAATGACATAGGTGTCTCCCAAAGGATAATAAGACGATGTACAAGAGGCATTATTGTGGAAAAAAAAGATAATAAGACAATGTACAAGGTCCTTGAAAGGCCGGAAAGGATAACTAAAACAATAAAGTGAAAATTGGGCCGGTCCTTAAGGGGTTAAAAGTGTAGCATGTGACACACTTGTCCTTTGATGGGCACATTGCCATGTTGCTTTCTTGTAACGGAACTCTGTTGGGTTATTGAGTTTGGTTAACAATTACTCAAATATTTCTGTTCTCTAGGGATCGATTTAGGACCATGGTAAATGTTCTTGGTGATGCTTATGGAACCGGGATAGTAGAGAAGCTCTCCAAGAAAGAATTGGAGCAAATGGATGTCACATCAGAAGTCAACATTGCCAACCCTTTTGCTATTGAGCCAAGTGTACTGAAAAATGAAGACGACGGTGAGATAAAAAAATCTTATATTAATGGAGGATTTGCAGTAGATAAGTCAGATAACATATCTTTCACTCAGACATCGCAGTTCTGAATGAGCAGGAGAGCTGAGCGCATATGGACTTTATGGAACACTGAGTGTACGATAGAGGCGACAAAGTGAGATTTTCCTCTTCCATATTTGGACTCATACTTTTTTTTTTTGTACTCTTACCAGCAGGTTAAATGGAAAAGAAAGCTGCAAAATATTTTACTTTTTTATATGGGGACATGAAGTTCCCAACATTTTGGAATGTATTACCAGTTAGCATGTTCTTTACCGGGATCCAGGATCATGACATCTGCGTCAGCAATTTGACTCTTCTGCATTAGCTCTTTTGAAGCACAGTCTCTCATCTTACGTTTGGAGTAGCTCACCACCAATGTAAAATGCAGGTTGCCTTTGATATAACCTAGTCTGTAATCCAGAGGCTGTTCATGTTCACCGCAGATGCTTGTTTGTATCTCCCTATAGTTTTCTCATGGCAGGTAATTGTTGACCACATTGTACATGGTTACTTATTTGCAATATTCACAAGGTTGAGTTTTGCCAATCCTCTTTTGAATAATAGCTTGTAAAGGGACAGTCACAAAAAGCGCCATCACAATATGCGGCCATTTTTACATTATGCCATTTCATACCAGACCAGTTATATTTTAAACCTTGTGCTCCTTTACACAAAAATGCCTTGAAAATTGTCACACGCTACAGCATTTTCTGTACTTTGCGCCCATGTTTTATTTTTTTGTCAGGTAAGAAAGATTCACTCTTACCGCGTCTTCCAGATGATTTTTTGGAACAGAAGGATGGGATTTCTGCCTGTCTATGTGAAGCGATCATGCAATAAAAGGGTATTTAACATACATAATTACTTAGCAAGCATGTAGGGACTGAGGGAACCCACTGTAGAGCATGCCATCTTGGTAGCCAGGGGGATGGGAGATGTATTCTACCAATACTGTTTGGAGTTCTCATTACAATTCAGTGTGCCATATAGCTGTATTACTACACAGAAAGTCACCACCACTGATATCTATTGTACAAGTTAATAAGACATCATGTGAAATACATTGATGGGTATAATAAATGACCCATCACAAGTTTACTGATTATGGTCAGTAGACATAATGTGAAACACGCATGTGAAACCTATTAAAAAAGAAATGATTACTTTAATACATATCTATTGAAAAACATATTAATCTGTATGCACTTTAGGGATCTCAGATGATCAAGACCAGCTGTATTATAAGGATTGTTCCTCTGGTCATGGATTGATTTGTATTGATGATTGCGCTAGAAAATCTGAAATTATTGTGATTACATAGCTGGTCTATACTTCTTTCTTTGAGCTTTTTAATAGTAAGTCGTTTGTCTTTTACACAACAGAGCTGAGAAGTTTTGGACATTTGTTAGAGGAGATGGAATAATTCAGTATTAGTGGGTTGTATACTACTTTGCCTTAGCATGGTAGACATGCCATTGAATCATATTGCCAAATAAAACTAGAATCCTTTATATTAAAAGATCTTTGAAAAGATTTCTTTCTATGCTAGTCTTATGTGAACACCAATCGGTAGAACAGTAGCACACTGTATAAGAAATCCCCTTTATAAACTTACTTTTGTCATTATTGATACTATGTTTTTATGGTTCAGACGGGTAACAAAAGATTTGCTACCTTTAAAAAGTGTTCATCACAACTCAGTCTTGTTGAGTTGCAGGAAGCATCACTGTGAAGTGTAATGTGTCAGGAAAGAGGATTGAAGCCTTGAACATCCAACACTGAAAAGATGAAGCACAGAGGGCACATGCACATTGATTTACTCATGTGACTCTTATTGTGAATATGTGCTTTTTATACTGTCACAAGAGAATTAGTACTATAGTTTATTCTATGAACAGAATATACATTTCAGTAGATTTCTATTATTTAATTCAGCATCATCAACTTTTTTTTGTTTTGTTTAAAAACTGCCCTTTTGTATCCCACGTTGCCTCCAAAAACATGAGAGTTTTCTCTATGAAAACCCTTTAGGTTGTGTCTTCTCCCGATAGTAACTTTTCACCATGACATGTTGCAATTAGATTAGTACTTACACAAAAAAAAAACTGAAAAGCACTAAGGGTACTGGCACACAATCAGGTTTCCTGCTGCAGTTTTGGAAGCCAAAATCAGTAGTGGGTCATAAGAGAAAGTATAAAGGATGAATAGGACTTCTCTATTTTCTTAATTCACTTCTGGTTTTGGCTTCATGCAGAAGCCTGAGAGTGTGGCCGTACCCTAAAAGTATTTATTAGGGGGTCAGAGATGCAAGAAACTGTGTGATTTGACCCCTCTTGGATCCATTGAATAGCTGAGATGACTTATATATGAGCTGGGCAAATCCAACATGCTATTTTTCATGTTATGACATCTGTATTGTGGGTCCTGAGCAATGAAGCCATTTATTATATATTGAAGACCTTTTCTTGAATTTGGATATGAAATACTGTATACATTCTGTGCCAATGGATCTTAGCTATACTTGAATACACTGCTCAGCATTGAAATTGCAACACCAAGAAGGAAAAAGTCATAGAATGATATAAGTCACAGGATCGATAGACATGTTAATGACATGAAAATGCTGAAAAAAAAGGAACTTATTTGTTATCAAGTATGAGCGCCACGCACAGAAATACATGCACTTATATGCCTTGGCATGCTATCAATGAGGTTATTAATGGTTGTCTGAGGAATGTTCTGCCATGCTGAATGTACTTTGTTGCACAAATCATCAAGATCCTCTGTTGGCAGCAACCTTTGCAATTGCTGACTAATGACATCCCAGAGTCCGGAGATGCTGCAGGCCATGGTAGCACATTTAAGCCATGCAGGCTGCTCTCAGTAGCCTGGCATTGACCTGTTGAAAAATGGCTCCTGGGACACTTTGGAGAAATGGCAATACCACTGGTTGCATAACAAAATCAATTTAACTCTAAGTTGAGTACCTGAAATGAAAACTAGAGGGGTTCAACTACAGTTATACCGGTCCACAACATAATCCTGGTAATAGGAATGGGGTGGTGTTCCCTTGTGAAGGCCACTTCATCTCTAGACCAACCTCCAGCTATCATTGCATCCGAGACAAATCGGAACTCATCACTGAAGAGACCTTCATTCCAGCCTCCATTTCCGTCTTGCTGTGCACCATGGTATCCTTTGAGAGTTGTAGCGTAAGAGCAATAGATCACCAACGTATCCCAATGTTGCAACATTCTTTTTAATCAGACGATTATAAGAATGTTGCAGTTCACCTCTGTGTATCTCTTGCTGTCATGCCAGTTCATTGTTGTTCACCCAACCACTAGGACACACAACAGTGAATAGTGCTGACATCAGAGCCCGGGCATGTAGCAAGTGATAAATCAAGGTCTCTCCGTTCAAGGATTTTGTCCCTTTATCAGTTTGGCAATAAAAAGCTGGTCCCAGACAAACAGGTGGCATTGCACACTTATACTACACCACTTTATCCAGTTTATGAGGTTTCATGTGGCTAAAAATCTTTGCTTCCAATCTGGCTTTTATGCCCCTCCCGTGTGCCATAGATTGGAGCTAGGTGCTTGAAAACTTGATCATCATGCTACTGCCTCAATTTGCAGAACCTTACGGCTTGTCCTTCTCGGTGTTGCTATTTCAGTGTTGAGGAGTGTAGCTCACTAACAGCTTTATTATGGCACTGCTATGCAAAATATGAATGGCAAGTTGAAAATCACGATATGCATAATTAATGTCAAATACATTCAGAATGCAAAACAAGTTTATATTGTTTGCATTTTTAGACATAAACCTAAAATGCCTGGGAGGTATGAATAAGATGTCTGTGGTATTGTTATAGCAGAGGACGGTTTGACCTTACATTTCATCCATTTATAAATAGATGTTTATTATTCAATCAAAATGTTGTGGCATTATCGTAACATTTTTAATTACATAAATTAATACTCATTTGCACTAATTAATTCAGTACAATACAGTCATGGGGTTCACATGTCTCTCTTTAATAGGGTGTATTCAGTTATCCATAGGCAATTATGTTAGCTATTGGCAAGAACAGAGCACTCTGTAACCCCTACTTCCAAGCAGACCATTTATGGATCTGTCCCACCATCATAGCTTTCTATTATAAAAGCCATAACACCAGTGTGAACAGAGCCTTTACAGATGTGCTTTTTATGTATTGAATGTGCAGATTTGTAAATATATACAGTATTTAAACGGGATGTCCTATCTGGACATTTATGGCATATCTATAAAATATGCCATGAATGTCTGGTAGGTGTCAGTCCTACCTATGGGACCCGCTTCCAAGAACAGGGCCCAACTGTAAATTAAGAGGAAGCCATGCACAAGAGAAAGTCGCACATGCGCTGTTTGCTCTCCATTCACATTCCTGAGGTAGAACTGTGTTTCAGAGGTGGGACCTAAATCACACATTTATGACCTATCTGAATGATAGGCCATAAATGTTCAGATGGGAATACCTCTTTAAAGGAGGAGCAGCCTTGTACTATAGAAATATATGTACTGAGCAATTATTTGCATACAGTGAAATCTTTCATGTATTCAGGAAGCATAATGAAGAAGCTTTATTGCAATAAAATATGAAATTAATGGATGTAATAAACAAAATTTGACACATTAAGGCCCTGAAACTTGTCCAGCCATCACAAGAATCATATAAATGAATCATACATTAAATTGATTTTACTTGACTTGCGCTTTAAATCTTTTCAGTGTTGTGACTAACGACCAAAGTGAGGTAACATTATAGCAGCTATATTATGGCGGTTAAACCAGCATTAAATATTATATTCTGTAAAATACAAAACTGTGCATCTATACTTCAGCAAGTATCTTATTATCTGCACTCCCAAAATCAGCCTCTTAGGCTACTTTCACACTTGCGTTCAGAGTGGATCCATCTGGGACGGATCCGCTCATATAATGCAGACGGTGGCTACGTTCAGAACGGATCCGTCTGCATTATATTGTTAAAACATTTCTAAGTGTCAAAGTAGCCTCAGACGGATCCGTCCAGACTTTACATTGAAAGTCAATGGGGGACGGATCCGTTTAAAGATTGAGCCATATTGTGTCATCTTCAAACGGATCCGTCCCCATTGACTTACATTGTAAGTCTGGACGGATCCGCACGCCTCCGCGCGGCCAGGCGGACACCCGAACACTGCGAGCAGCGTTCAGGTGTCTGCCTGCTGAGCGGAGCGGAGGCCAAACGCTGCCAGACTGATGCATTCTGAGCGGATCCGCGTCCACTCAGAATGCATTAGGGCTGGACGGATGCGTTCGGGGCCGCTTGTTAGAGCCTTCAAACGGAGCTCACAAGCGGAGCCCCGAACGCTAGTGTGAAAGTAGCCTTATCTGAATAGCATATATTGGTTAGCTAAAATTAGAATATTACAGCGGATTGCCTTATTCACTATTATCTATGTCAGCAATTAGATGACTGGAAGCTAAAATATAGGAAATGTTACTTCAGTTTGGTCTCAAATCTTTAAGTCATGTGCCAAAAATAATTAAATTTACTCTTTGAGTAAATGTCTTTTACATTTAAAAAATATGACAAACTGTATGTTTTAATTGTACATGTGTAAATTAAAAGCAATGTAAAATTTTGAAGTACCAACATATCCTAATAAAGAAAATAAAATGTGTGCAGTTACATAAATCAATGACTCCTGGTAGTATGTAGGTGGTTATCAGTGTGTGAGTTCATATTGGATTTGCATGTTGACAGAGCAAAACAATTGATCCTTTATCAGAGCTTTCTGAAGATAACCATATACTGTATGATATACATCATCCTATGTTTAGCTATCTTCATACCATGCATATGTCAATAAAAATTGGAAGTTGGAACACAACAGATATCACCATGAAGAATCAAGAATCAGAACACAATGACACCATTACCAAACCTCTGACGCCTCTTAGGAAAAAAAATATTTTACAGTGGCCTTCATGTAGCCACATTTACCAAAAGTAAACCTGCTGCATAATATCAAAGGGACTATGTTAAAGGAGTTGTCTGAGATTTTGATATTGATTAGCAATGCAAAGTCAGCACCTCTATTGTGACATCACTAGCCTAGGGGTGTTGAACTCCACCTATCCTGAGGCTAGGTCATCAATATCAGAATCTTGGAACAGTGCTTTGGCTCCTAAACTGAAAATTTTTGGAGCCAAATTACATTTTTTGTCACCAAATTGAAAATATATATAATTATAATTAGAGAAATTAGAGATAATTATAAAAAAAAAAAAAGACTTGGAGAAGATGAGACGCAGGTCACGTAGTAATTTTCTCCCACACTGCCCCCATATAGTAATTTCCCCACACATAGTAATTACACTGCCCCCACAGTAGAAATATGCTCCACAGTAGTAATTTCCCCCATACTGTCCTCTAGTGCCCCCCTTATGGCTAGTAATGTCTCCCAGTGCCCCCCTTCCAGCAAGTAATGTCGACCCAGTGCCCCCCTTATGGCCAGTAATGTCCCCCCAGTGCCCCTCTTATGGCCAGTAATGTCCCCAGTGTACCCCTTACAGCCAGTAATGTCCCACAGTGCCCCCCTTATGGCCAGTAATGTCCCCCCAGTGCCCCTCTTATGGCCAGTAATGTCCCCCAGTGCCCCCCTTATGGCCAGGCATGTCCCCCAGTGCCCCCCTTATGACTAGTAATGTGCCCCCCTTATGGCCAGTAATGTCCCCCCCTTATGGCCAGTAATGTCCCTCCAGTGCCCTCCTTATGGCCAGGCATGTCCCCCCCCAGTGCCCCCCTTATGACTAGTAATGTGCCCCACTTATGGCCAGTAATGTCCCCCCAGTGCCCCCCTCATGGCAAGTAATGTCCCTCCAGTGCCCCCCTTATGGCCAGTAATGTTGGCACTTAAAAAAAAAAAAAAGCTAAAATCTCACCTGTATACTTTTGCTGACGCGCACATCTCACTTCTGTGCTTCCCGGCACAGGCGGGTGTGATGATGTCATCATGCCCGCCTGTGCTGGGATTTCACTACCAAATAGACCTCAGGCCTGTAGCATAGGTGATCGGCGGCGGGGCAAGGAATCATTGGCTCCCATGCCCCGCCGCAATATTCAGCTACTTCAAAGATTATAGATAAGACAGCACTACTCACTGCATCATTCCAGTTTTTCCATTTCGTGGCGGTGCCCACAGCATTGAATTCTGGCCTCCCAAACTCCTTAATGACTTGCAATACTATGGAAAACTGCGGCACTCCAATATCATAGAAATTATCACCTTTATTTCACCGAGAACCGTTTTGACCTGTTAGGTCTTTATCAAGCTCAGAAATACATACTAATAGTGAACATATATAATCACCAAACTCCAACAATCGGTCAATCTTAACTCCACCTAAATTGAATAATACCGCCCCCTTTGAGTTTAAAAACGTATCCTTTGTTATCCATATCACTCAACACACATCTCCTGTCTCCAAATTAATTTCTCACTCCATTTCTTACCCCCTATCCCAGGCTGTGGGATCCGTCCATAGAGGATATATTGCGCATATTACTCTTACACCTCACATGGTGCGTATGGCGTCTTCTTGCTTAAACTGCGCATGCGTTGCTATGTAATCATTGACGTCTACCTTCTCAGCTAACCCGCGTCATCGTATGCGGTCCTTCTCTGGTTCCGCCCTCTCTGGTCACGTGAATCACATGACTTAATCACATGACCGGAAGAGACCTCACTGCATAGCGGCTCCTTAGTTACTGTACATCGTATCCTGACAACGGACATTCTTCTATTTAATTATTATCATATTTTCGCATTATTGATATCCTCATTAAGAGGTATACCTGTACAGATTTTCTCTTTTGCTAATTGTAAGAGTTTAGTGTTAGTATTGTATGATCCCCTCGGACCAATTGTTGGAGTTTGGTGATTATATATGTTCACTATTAGTATGTACAGTATATCTGAGCTTGATAAAGACCTAACAGGTCGAAACGTCGCTGTTCTCTGTGAAATAAAGGTGATAATTTCTATGATATTGGAGTGCCGCAGTTTTCCATAGTATTGCAAGGCAATATTCAGCTACAGCGCGGAAGCCCTGTTGCAAATGGCAACAAGGCTAAAAAGTCTTGTCGCCATCTGCAAATTTTAAGGTGCATTGGCGACCATTTTGGTCGCCATATGGAGCGCTGAGAGCGCTCTCTATACACCCCCCTCTACACAGAGCGCTCTCCATACATCCCCCCTCTACACAGAGCGCTCTCCACACATCCCCATCTACACAGAGCACTCTCCATACATCCCCATCTACACAGAGCACTCTCCATACATCCCCCTCTACACAGACCTCTTTCTATGAATCACCCTCTATACAGACCGCTCTCCATACATCCCCCCCTCTACACAGACCGCTCTCTGTCCATCCCTCTCTATACAGACTGCTCTCCATACATCCCCCCCTCTACACAGACCGCTCTCCGTCCATCCCTCTCTATACAGACTGCTCTCCATACATCCCCCTCTACACAGACCGCTCTCTATACATCCCCCTCTACACAGACCTCTTTCTATGAATCACCCTCTATACAGACTGATCTCCATACATCCCCCCCTCTACAGAGACCGCTCTCTGTCCATCCCTCTCTATACAGACTGCTCTCCATACATCCCCCTCTACACAGACCGCTCTCTATACATCCCCCTCTACACAGACCGCTCTCCATACATCCCCCCTCTACACAGACTGCTCCCAGTCCATTCTACTCTACACAGACTGCTCTCTATACATCCCCCTCTACACAGACCGCTCTCTATACATCCCCCTCTACACAGACCGCTCTCCATACATCCCCTTCTACACAGACCGCTCTCCATACATCCCCCCTTTACACAGACTGCTCCCAGTGCATTCTACTCTACACAGACTGCTCTCTATACAACCCCCCTCTACACAGACAGCTCTCCATACATCCCCCTCTACACAGACCGCTCTCCATGCATCCCCCTCTGTACACAGACAGCTCTCCATACATCCCCCTCTACACCGACCGCTCTCCGTGCACCACCCCTCACAATCTGCTTCCTCCATTACCTCTCTGGTGAGCGGTATTTACACACCACCAGACCTGCAGCCGCAGATTTCTTCTTCCCCATTGGGCCACATCAGCCCCTCCCAGGCCGGTCACGTGGCCTCTCCATTCTCTCTCTCCTACCATTTCCTGTGTCCGGAGGATGTTCTTCCCCCACAGCAGAGGCAGACCAAATACACCTCAGGCCTGTAGCGTAGGTGATCGGCAGCAGGGCAAGGAATTATTGGCTCGCATGCTCCGCCACAATAGTCAGCTACAGCGCAGCAGCCCTGTCAAATGGCGAATAGGCTAAAAAGTCTTGTCGCCAGCCGCAAATTGTAAGGTGCATTGGCGACCATTTTGGTCGCCATCTGGAGCGCTGTCGAAGCTTGATACATAGGACCAAGCATATAGTTGTTCAGGGAAAGACTGCTGTGAAGCTTATAAATAAATCACATTTGGACTTAATTCCACCTTTAATAGAATTTCACAGCCTATATATATGCCATATTCATATACTATTTTTGTAGCAAAATACAAAATCAAGTCTTATTATTATGACCGATTTCTGCTTTTGAGGTTGGCAGTGCGTAGCTCATGTAGGATATCATGTGTCGTAAGCTGGCTTGGAGGGTATATTAGGTGTGCAATAGGGTGTCGCACACATATCCCTGTGGTGAAAGTGTATGGTGAGTGTATAAATGGCACCATTGTGAATAAGTGACATGGAAACTGCGGAGCACCACGTGCCATTGATGTGAGAGGTGAACGTTGGTTCCAAAGGTGCAGAAGGGAAGACCGAAATGCTACATTGGCGCAGATTACCGCCAAAATGGACTATGGGTCTATCAGACTTGTGTCTAAAACAATAGTTCAGAGAACACTACTGTGTATGAGGCGCCGAAGCAGACGGATGGTCACTGCACCTCTGCTAACGAAATTGCATCAGAAAAAAAAGGCTCAAAGTTTCGCAGCAGTGTCGGAATTTGATCTCCACTGATTGCCAAAGAGTTGTCTTCTCCAATGAGTCATGTTTTCTACTTCATCAAACAGATAGACATTGACATGTCAGGCTAGGAACATCAAAGAATAAACACCCTGCAACCATTGCTGGAAAGACACACACTGGTGGTGGCAGAGTTATAGTCCAGGGCAGGGCAGGCTCCAGGTAAATCTCAGTGGGCCCCCTTGTGAAATTGTTTTACATTTACATGTACCTCTGTGGCGCCCACACCGTATAATGACCCCCAGTGGCCCCCATACAGTATAATAACCACTAGTGGCCCTTCACACAGTATAATGACCCCCCAATGCCCCCACACACAGTATAATAACCACCAGTGGCCCCCCACACAGTATAATGGCCCCCACACAGTATAATGACCCCACAGTGGCCCTCCATTCAGAATAATGACCCTCAGCCGCCCCCCATTCAGAATAATGACCCCCAGTGGCCCCCACACTGGGGGTTCTACTGTATGGAGGGGGCACTGGGGTCATGATACTGTGTAAGAGGCCCTCACTAGCTACAACTGACTGGGCCCCACAGCAAATTTTTGTACGAGCCCCCCTCCCCCTTGGTGGGTTCACATCACATCACGCCTATAGGCGTATCTCTGACAAAGGTCCTTTCCGTCGTAATCTGCAACTTTTCCCTACTCATGCCAGGTCTAAAAAAGGTGGCGTGGGCAGGGAAGGGGATACAGTTATGGCCATACAGTTATTGGATAACACCTCCATACAGTGACTGGATACTTCCATACAGTGATCGGATAAAACCGCCATACAGTAACTGGATAGATAACACTGCTATGCAGTGACTGGATAAAAGGGTATAAGAAGGCACAGTACACAGAATGACAAGGGACACTGTACAGGGTATGGTAAGAGGGCACAATGAAGGGTGTAAGGGGGCATATTACAGCGTGGAGGGCACAATGACATGACCCTGTGACGTTAGAAGGTCCTTATGGTGCATGCAGTTTAAACACTACCATAATGAGAGGCAGAGGAGTGAGACAGGTGACCGGGACACTGTATGGACAGGAAAGGTGGACACAGCAAGTAGGTGGAAGGGGCTCTGAGGGGGATTCATACAAGAAGTAGTGGCAGGAGGTCTGTGCAGGGCAGCACTAGGAGATAGGAGGGTGGAACAGGAGCTCTGGATACACGAGGGAGGAAAGGAGACAAAAGGGGCTCCATGAGGATGAGATAGGACAGGATATGGGAGGGGCAGGGGCCGGTGTCATGGAGGCAAACTGCTTAATGAGGCAGTAAAACAACCAAGTAGCCTAAAGCTGCTGGTCTACTACAGCATCCAACTGCAGCTTGAGGAATTCCCTGACACCCCCTTCCTCCTCCTGCCCCACAGAGAAGAGACAGTCACAGTGCAGACTCACTCACAGACTGTTGTCACACTCCTGTTACAGCCGCTGGGGTCTCTCTCCTCCTCAGGCAGCAGGTCCTGTGTAGAGGGGACGTGTCTGAAGATGGGTAGGCATCATGTCTTCTCTGCTGGAGTGAGGAGGGGGCGTGTCTGAAGCTCCACAGCAGGGCCCCCCAGATGCTCCAGTCTGAAGCTCCCTGCGCTCCAGCAATGAGCGCTTCCATCTGTATTGATGGACCTCTTATAGCAGCGCTGTGGGCCCCCCAGGAGCAGTGGGCTCCTGCACTTGCCCGGGTATGCCGGGTGCTGACGCCCGCCCTGGTCCAGGGAATGTTTTTGTGGCATGCTATGGGCCCATTTATCCATGTTGAAGACATTCTCAGCCAATTTGGGTATGAATCCATTTTCACAAATCACGTATACCCATACATACTGATTGTCTTGGAATGAAATCTTCCAGCAAGACAATGCAACACACGGCTAGAAATGGTTGACATTAACTAGAAGAGCATGACCAAGACTTCTAAGTACTACACTGGCCCCCTCATTCCCCAGACTTCACCCCAATTGAGCACTTGTGGGACCACTTCAATCGTCGCGTTCGCACTATGGATCTTTCCCTATGCACCCTTCAGTAGATGTGGGATGTACTGTGGTCAGCATGGGTCCAGATACATGTGACAACCTACCAAGACCTTATTGAGTCACTCTCACCCATCTAGCTGTGGTCCATGCTGCACATGGTGGTTATTCTGGATATTAGCCGGTGGTCTTAATAACATCAATCGACTATGTACTTATGTAAAGTAAACCAGCCAAAGAGTAAAGCAAAATGCACCAAATGTATCATACAACATACACCACTGTGGTATGTTGGGTATATTTTCTAACTGTCTGATCAATTTTTATCATGTCTAACTTTAGCACAGAAGTAGACAATACATGGTATATTTGAGAAAATTAGGCTCTGTTCATACCTCTTTTGGTGTGTGCAATAAGAATGGTGCTTATATTGAACGTAATGAAAAACCACGCTATACAGCTACATTCCCCATTAACCCATTGTCTAAAGCCTTACCCAAGGGCACAATTCATTTAAGATGACGTTTCATCTCAAAATTAATATTAAGCCACCAGGTATAGGTGTACCCATTGTGTAAATCCAAAAACCTGCTAACCCGCTGCCTTCCTGTCATGCTGTGGTGAGTCAGTATTGCATACCCTGTCTCATTTTTTCTAAATGTGGCAGCTCTTGAGTACATATGTTTTTTATACTAATGTGAATTGAGACTTTGTAGGCTTGGTCTTTTTAACTCCAGATTGGCTCCATTTGTGGACAGACTAAGTGCCCACGGAACTGTTATTTTGTTTGCACATATTGAACAGGACTCCTGTGGGTTCAAGAGAAAAGTTTAATTTTAAAACCGACAGGGAAGCTATAGTTTTTTTTTACTGTATGTATAGGCTGCAATAATTACATCTGAGAAACAAGAGAAATAATTACTCCTCCGTCTTATCTCCAAGCGCAGGAGACTAGAGGCCCACCGAGGAATCCCACGCTTCCCCGGTGTGCCAGTCCGAGCCTGATCACTTGCTATCCTTCATCAAGCAGCAAATTTCGCACTGGATATTTTCTCTCCAACTACAACTGGGGAACATAGTCAGCAACAATGACAGGAACAGTGCTGCTAAGCTTCATTTGTGGAAAAAAACATGATCCCTGCATAGTGCACATGATAATTGATTTCAATTTTGTGGTGCATCCTTTTTTTTTATTTATCATGGCTTTCAAAAGCCATATTCCCAAGAGTATGTGTCCATTTTAACCATTATGTGGCTAAGAACCCCCTCCTAGACTTGCAGCAACAGAATGGTCTGCCTTTGCACCTCTTGATCTGTGGCATTCCAAATTGCTGGAACGCAGTCAATGATTACATCATGCACCAGACCACCACAGCATATGTTAATTTATTTTCAGGCAGCTCATCGGTGACGCGTAGGACATGTCTAAGCCCGGGCACCACGCCAAGGTTTCTCAAGTAGCCCGGGACCTAACGCTCTCCTACCTGAGCCGTATGGGCAATACCAGGAGCCAGTGGGCAAATTACAGGAGCATGAGGCCGACTCACAAACAACTCACCAGTTACCTCCAGCATGTAACCATGCTTGCAATGGGAGGAGGGAGGAGTCTGCAAGTCCCACTCAAGACTGGCTGATATGGCCCAGGCCTCACAGGTGCACCTAAATGTGGCCTGTAGATGGAAAACAGGCACATTTAAATTGGAGTTTATACACCTCCAAGAATCTCTAATCTCTGTATATATAGAGACAACAGCAGCATTAACAATGTCATCTCCAAGATATTTATGCTGAAGCAAATTCTCACACTCAGTCAACAAGGAGTAGTGGAAGAAGAACAGTTTCCACATCTTGCTTGTCGCCGTGTGGTTGTTGTGGAACTGCACGAGCAGGAGACAGTGGAGGAGGATAAGAAGATATAACTTGAGTTGCTGATGGAGGGGGACATGGAGTTTTCACAGGTATAGGCCTCTTGCACACGACCGGATGGCTTTTTCAGTATTTTGCGGTCCACAAAAAACTGATCCGGATGAAAATACGGATGACGTCCGTGTGCATTCCGTTTTTTGTGGAACAGCTGGCTCCTGATAGAACAGTACTATGCTTGTCCGTTATGCAGACAATAATAGGACATGTTCTATCTTTGAACGGAACTGAAAAATGGATATACGGAAAGGGAAGGCATACGCAGTACCGTCCGTTTTCTTTTGCAGATCCATTGAAATTAATGGTTCTGTATACGGTCCGTATACGGAACGCCCAAAAAAACGGAACGTAAACGAAAAAAATAAACATTCGTGTGCAAGAGGCCATAGGGGATGAGGCTAATACTCATTGTGGCATACATCATCATTATGTTGATACTGAAGTTCAGGGTGGAGACTAAAACATCTCGGTGCACAGGCACACTGGTGAGTATGTCAAGCTGAGTATGTCACATTAGTAAAGGGATACACACTGCCTGAACATGGACTGTGCCCTTTTTCAACAAATACCATGATCCATAATCGGGTTAAACCGATTGGACGAGTGGCAGGAACTGGCCCAGTTTGAGATCGGTGCACTGTCGTGTCCAGCATCCAGTGTACTGTCAGAGAGGGTATTCAGAGCAGCAGGTGGCAATGTTACACCAAAGCAGGTAAATTATCTTCAAGTGTGGAAAACATTACATAATTTGCAAACATGAATCAGGCATCACCGGTCCAATAATGCCACTGCCACTGTCTGCCTGTCGCGTTCCAAACTTTTCTGCTGCTACAGGTGTTGCTACTGCTACCCCTGGAAAGCCTCACATCTTCTGCCTTGTCCACCATGTGCCATACTGTGCTGCTGTTGCCACTACTGCTACCCCTACACAGTGGCACATCTCCTGCCTAGTCCATCATGTTCTATAATGTACTGCTGCTGGAGGGAACCCTACACTGCACAGTATTAAGAAACCTGAAACAGGTCCCAAAAATGGGATCATTTTGTTATAGCTTTTGGAAAAGGCCATTCCTTATTCACTATCAAGGATGATATAATTCTCTTTAAAATAACACCAAACCTAATTGGGTACGTTTTGTTTATGATTGTGGATGTACCCAATCTGGGTCTCTGTATACTTTTGCACATAAATCTGTGTTATCTTTGTTTCTGTATAAATGCTAAATAAAATAAATTAGATTTTTTTTTTTGAAATAACACCAAACCTAATGTTACTCCCCAAAAAGTGATAACTTTTGGATTCATTGTTACAAACAAGCCATTGATTCTTCCCATAACAAGTATGATCACCTGCAGCCTTCTGCGACCATAAAGAGATAATCTTTGCAGGGTTTCTTTTCATTTTAAAAGCAAAAAACAACACAACACTGCAGTACGCTTTTAAACAGGTTGTTTGTTAGCACCTCCTAGCCCAATATTTAAACCCACCCTAAATTAGTTGAGGTCCTTCTGTCCTGAATGTCACATGTCATTTTTTCTAATTTCTATGTAAGCATACTGTGGTTATTTTTTATTGTGGGTTGACTTGTGCTTTTCTTATTTTAATAGGATTGATAACAGGAGGGGCTATTCATGCTAGTTTACTGCTATCACTAAGGGCTCTAGTTGGGCAGAAATATGTAAACCGGACCTATGTTTTAAATGTCCAGTGAAATTAAGTAAATTGACCTTTTGGATATGCTGCTGCCTAGGAGCCAGCCCTGATTGAATCCTGAGAGGAGCAGGTGAACTGAACTATCATGTATTGTTCTCTGTACGTGGGTGTACATTGAAAAGTATAGCCCATTAGTGTCTTTACCTGCAAAAACAATTTGACCACTTCCCAAAATCTGCCTGAATGGAGATGATGTCACGAGGGTGTCATGAACCACGCCTGACTCCGTTATACCCGGGGTCAGGAAGTCGCAGCGGTTGGCTGCACGCTCTATGTCTAAAGATAGTTCTGTTTCTTAATGGTAGCTTTCTGGGTTTGCCTTGCAATCCTTTTTGGCTCACTCAGGGATCCATAGCTTCTTCTCCTCAGCTGTTTCTTGTCTGTCACTCCCATCCTCCTTATATTCTCCTCTCCCACTTCTCTGGTTGCCAGATATAGAGCTTCCTGCCTGGACTTCTATACTGACGCACTGGAGCTGTGTTGCTGCGTTCCCTGGTTGTCGTTCCAGAGCGTTACCCTCCGAGACCCTGTTGGGCTTTTGTTGTCCGCTGTTGTCGCCCACCTGGGATTATATGTTTTGTCTGTATTGTCTGTCCTCTCCTTGGTGTTTTCCTTTAGTGTTAGTGGTGCGGACTAGTGTTCCCACCGCCCTATTCACTACGCAGGGCTCATCTTAGGGAAAGCCAGGGTTTAGGCACGTGATCGGCGTACGGGTGAGGAACCCGTCTAGGGACGTCAGGGCAGTCAGGTGCCAGCCTCAAGGTGAGTTAGGGGTTACCACCTTTCCCTCTCCCTTGGCCAGGGCCTTCCCATTTCCCTCCCTTTGCGTCACGTATGTGATCGGCACGCCGGTCATGATAGATGGACACTAGTGTGTGGAGAGGGCCCAGGTTGTGAGCTGCTTCATATGGAGAGGATGCAGTTTTTTCCTGGGTTTCAGAATATAGCATACTTTTCAGATTATAAGACGCAAAAAGTGGGCAAAAATGGCATTGCGTCTTATAGTCTGAATGCTATAGTTATAGTTATGGAAGCGGTCATTGGTATGCAGGAGGCGTGGAGAGCGGTGAGGGAAGCAATGTGCCGTGAGTACTCGCCTTCCCTAATTTTCGGGGCACAGCTCTGCACCTAGAAGCGTACTATGACCTGACGGCTGTGTGACATCAGGTCACAGTGCAGCGCAGGCCAGAAGAAGAGCAGAGAGCAGCGAGAGCTGGATCTGCAGGGTGGTAGGGCCATCCAAAACAAGCAAGGTAAGTTTTTTTTTTTTATGACCGATCTGAGGCTGATGGGAGTCCGATCTGGGACTAATGGGGGTCTGATCTGAGGATTATGAAGGCTGGGGGATCTGATCTGAGGCTAATGGAGGTTGGGGGTCAGATGAAGGTGTGATCTGAGGTCTCATGGAACGTGGGGGTCTGATCTGAGGAAGAATGAGGGTCTGATTTTGGGTTTTTTTTTTCCTCCTCTAAATTCTGGGTGTATATTATAGTACATGTTATAGTAGTATATTATAGTATGAAAAATATGGTATATTTAGTGTTATTGTAATGTAATGTAATCCCACTGATCCACAGATTAAAGTTAGCATGCCATTTTTAACTTACAGTGAACACTTTAGAAACTAAACCCCAAAACAATTGCTGAATTGTGTGTTTCTTTACATTTCAACAAAATTTTCTTAACATGTTTTTCAATGCATTGGCCCAGATTTACTAGTATAATTTAGCCTGCGTATAGAATCTGTCTAAAAAGTAGAGTGATTTGGCTTCATTTAGCGCAAATTAGGGTTTCTACACATTTTCTGACTTGCTTGAAAGGGGGGTAGGCTCATCAGGAGGTAATAGGGCTTTGTGGGAAATGGGTGTAGCCTAATATGCACTGTTTTGTGCCAAATTGCCATAATATTCTGTCTCAAAGTAAGCAAAACAATAGTTTTTACAGAGTTAGACAAAAGTGTCTAGCCCTACACCAGATTAATCATCCAGCCTGAGCCACTGCAATAAATCCGGTGCAGTTAATCCCATCTACAGGCTAAGTAAATCAGGGACATTATATTGTACATTGAATGGTACCATTAAGAAAGAAAACTTGGTAAACCAAAAAAATTGCTTCCCCTAAAACTGTCTGCAATGGTGTAGTGACCCCTGTCTGACGCTGGACATCAGAACTGGACTTTACCTATAGTAGCCGCCTTTCCCAGGTACTAAGAGTGTCTGCCAGTACTCAGATACCTATAGGAATTACAGTAGGGCAGAATGGTGTAACAGTCAGACAGTTGCAGTAATATAATAATGTGTTCAAAATAATAGCAGTCAGACATCACTAACCTAATCAATCACTGTTTTTGGTAGAAATGATATTTCTACATGGCAAATAATTTACTAGCAGGTGTAGTAGAGTAATAGAAACCCAACAGTCATGATATGCATGCTGCTGATTCTCTGTAATTCAATCACTTATTGAAAAGGGCATGTTCAAAATAATAGCAGTGTGGAGTTCAATGAGTGAGGTAATTCATTCTTTAAAAAACAGGTGGCAATTATTGTCCTTATTTAAGAAAGGAAGGCAGCAAATGTACATGCTGGTTACAGTGCATTTTTCTCTGAAATTCTGAGGAAAAAAAGGGTTGTTACAGACATTGTTCAGAAGAACAGCGTACCTTCATTAAAAAGTTGATTGAAGAGGGGAAACATATAAAGAGGTGCAGAAAATAATAGGCTGCTCAGCTGAAATGATCACAAATGCTTTAAAATGGAAACCAAAACATGAAAGACCTGGAAGAAAGCGAAAAACTACCATTCGAATGGATAGAAGAATAGCCAAAATGGCAAGGACTCAGCCAACAATCAGCTCCAGGAAGATCAAAGAAGGTCTAAAGTTACCTGTGAGTACTGTTACAATTAGAAAACGCTATGTGAAGCCAAGCTATCTGCAAGAAGCCCCCGCAAAGTCCCACTGTTGAAAAAAAAGACATGTGCTGAAGAGGTTACAATTTTCCAAAGAGCACATTGACTGGCCTAAAGAGACATTTTGTGGACTGATCAAAGTAAGATTGTTCTTTTTGGGTCTAGTGGCCGGAGACAGTTTGTCAGACGACCCCCAAACACTGAATTCAAGCCACAGTACACTGTGAAGACAGTAGAAGCATGGTGGCGCAAGCATCATGATATGGGGATGTTTCTCGTACTACGGTGTTGGGCCTATTTATCGCATACCAGGAATCATGGATCAGTTTGAATACATCAGAATACTTGAAGAGGTCATGCTGCTTTATGCTGAAGAGGAAATGGGTGTTCCAACAAGACAACGACCCCAAACACACCAGTAAATGTGCAACATCTTGGTTCCAGACCAACAAGATTGATGTTATGGAGTGGCCAGCCCAATCCCCGGATCTTAATCCAATAGAAAACTTGTGGGGTAACATAAAAAAATGCAGTTTATGAGGCAAAACCAAGAAATAGAGAAGAACTGTGGAATGTAGTCCAATCATCCTGGGCTGGAATACCTGGTCACAGGTGCCAGAAGTTGGTTGACTCCATGCAACACAGATGTACAGCAGTTCTCAGAAACAGTGGTTGTACAACTAAATATTAGTGAGGTGATTCAAAGGAAAGCAAAATCTTCAAACATTTTTCAGTTTATATAGTGAATGTTTGAGTTTGTAAAGAAGAATACAGACACTGCTATTTTTTTTGAACAGTCTAATATTCACTTTTCTTCTTCAAATTTGATATATTTTTCTTCATGTTTTGATCTGGAATAGAATGTGTAGTGTTCCCAATGCATTTGTGTGTATGGAAATAAAAGCTTTTAGAAGGATTTTGAGCTTTATTCACTTTTTTAAACAGACTGCTATTATTTTGAACACAACTGTATATTATATAATAATATATATGATAATATGAAGCACATTGCAACACTAGCAGGTAACAGAAATGTAACAAAATTGGAACTTACCAGTAGATGACATGAACCATATGGTGATGGTACATGGATGATAGTGATGGCAATCAGATAATGCAGTAGATGGATGATGATAACCAGAGATGAACAGACAGACAACAACTGACCCTAGCTAACTCTCCCTGAATCTGTCCCTATACGTACTGTACCTATTCCTGTACACTGACCCTAATACTAAACACCACTGACCCTTACTGTCTCTAAGGATATCTCTACTAAAAACGCTAATCTGCAATACTGGCCCTAACACAACAGCAGGAGGGAACTAGAACCCAAACACAAGAAACCCAAACTGAGCAGAACTGAACTAGGTGCAAGGTAGAATATTCAAAAAAAAGGGAGAAAACTAACCACAAACTGCAAGACTGGACTAGATTAGCTACAAGAATTAAAATAAACTGACATGAGGTAAACTAGGCAAGGACCAACATACTAGAAATCTATAATGATTTAAAGGTGCATAGCTTATGCTATAAGCAGCAAACCACTGCAGAAGCCAGAACTATTTAACTCCTAAACGGGCCTACTCTGCATCAGAAGGATCAGCTGACCCACATTAGTGGCATTCCAAACCCACCAGCATCTCCCTACCAGAATGCGCACCAGACTCCTTGCTTGGGTGACTCTATGGTCCAGGCCGGTCAGGGTTTCTCAGCTCCTTCTCAGCAGGCACAGCCGCAAGAGTAGCACTACTCTATCCACTCCATACTAGAATGAGGCCTTTTCCTGGTCTGCAGTGCCCCTGGCTGTCCCATGGAAGCTCCCTCTTGCTCTTGAGGAGCCAGCACTCATTTGCTAGTCTATCAGCCTAAGGCTAGTCTCCCCAGGATATTTTAACCACTCTACCTTGTAGGAGGGTGCCTGAGCAGTAGTTACTCTAGCTTGCCAGTTCCTGCAAGGCTGCCAAGGTGTACTATTGTCTGTTCTGATTTTCATGCCAAACCTCTACCTTTTTCCTACATTTGACCATCTGCTGCATCACCTGACCTCTGCCTGACTCTTCTACTCACCCTGTGCTGTCTGTTTGACCTTTGGCCTGTTAACCAGATTTAATGAACTCTGTCTTTCCTGAACACAATTTTGTCTGTCCCCTTTGATGCCACGCACCAGTGTCTTTTGACCTGCTTGTGTTAGCAGTCACTGAACTGAGACTACTCCAAGAGGTAGCAATTTGATGGTTGCCTTGCAATGGATTCCTAATCCCTGTATAGAGATGAAAGGGTGAAGACCAGGGGGCTACTTATATAACACTCTTAGGCCAAATCCATTCAGTGACATAGTGGGTCCATACCCGCTGTATAACATTGTGTCTGTCATTTAGGGGTATGGAGAGGATGGACTGAAGGGGGAGGATTTAGAGGTAGGAGTTCTAAGGAGTAGGTGGCAGTCGGCTAACTGCCTTTTTGAGTTAACCCCTAAGATAAACTGTCTTTTATAGGACAGTACCATTGATATCTGACTTCCTGTACTTTGCGGGAATACCTGAAGCTGGAGTGACATGCTCACAGCATCCAGGTCGGACTCCTGCGAGGTTGAGTTCCTTGACATCAGTTGGCTAACCCTTCTTCAGTTAAAATGAAAGTGGGTAAATGTTGACGCCATCTTGTGTACCCATATTATACAAAGATATCCAGAGATTCTTAGCATTCTCAGTACTAGGTGGAATACAAATTACTTAGCATACATAAAGATATCATAGATTGAGAACATCTTGGTATTCTGGTACCATAAAACGTATGTTAAAACACAATTTAGGACATTTTAGAAAGCCCAGAAAGATGGTTATAACAAAAAATATGAATATAATGCCATATGACACCAGTAATCAAGACATGGTCTGGTTAGGAGATTTACATTTGGCATGAATACCTGGTAATAAAAGCAACATTTTTGTATTAATTATTATTATTATTTTTTTTATAATTGTTTATTTTATTTTCAAAAAAGAGATAAAAATGTATAATATATCAAATCGATATCAGATTACAGAATACAATACAGCATATTCTCATCATATATTAAATCACCCCTTATTTTATACCCACCCACCTCTCCCTCCAACCCCCCTTTTCTTCCGCGGAGCCGCCATTGTCGCACCTGATATTTTTATTTCCAGCTACCCCATATCCGCTGCCAGACTGCTTTTTTTTCCTGCTGTATGGGCAAGATTATATTCGTAAAACTTTACCCTGTCCATATACTCTATCCATTCCTGGAGATTGGGGTATTTGATGGAGCGTTTATTATTATTTTAGCCAAGGCGATGCCCCGAAACCAAAGTAGTTGCTCAATTTTATTTTTATTTGTCTCTGGGAAAATACCCAGGATCGCATAATCGATGCACGCTTCGTATTTCATGGGGGAACTATTCTGTAATTTCCGAGATATTTTAATCCAATACTCTTTTATCCCCGGGCATTCCCACAACAAGTGTTTATACTCTGCTCTGTCTTTGTTGCATTTATAGCAGTTCTGTTCTTTATAGATAATGTGCAAAAATGCTGGTGTATAGTAAAGACGGTGTATAGTTTTCAAAAGAATCCACGCATGAGCGGGGGAGACCGTGGACCTTTTAATATTTTTATAAACGATGTTCCATGGAATGGGCTCCACATTCTGCAGGTCCCTTTCCCATTTGGCCTCAGCTCTAAATGTGATCGATTTAGTGTGTTCGTGTTTTAACTTTGCATAGATGTGAGATATAGCAAAGGTGTTTAAAGTCATATAGTGACAAAGATCTAAGAAAGAATTCTGTGCAATGTTTAAATAGTTCTTATTTTCCGTGTGGTGTATAGCGTGTCGTAATTGTTCATATCGAAATTTATCGATAAATCTTACTGTAGTGTCAGGGAGAATTTCGTTTAAAGGCTGAATCTGTCCTTTATCAAAGACCTGTGAAATTAAACGTATCCCCTGTTTTTACCAATATTTAACATCATCCATTTGCATAATTTGTGGTAAGTGTACGTTCCCCCACAAGGGGGTATACTGAACCGCTTGGGATACTCCAACCATACATCTAACTTGTTGCCAAATGTACTCAAGCATTCTACTAAACGGGTTTGTTATTGTTTTCTTCTCAATGGGGACCCTTTTCGAAGATGGGAAAAACATCCTCCCAAGGTCCACAGTGCTCCCCAAATACCCTCTTCTTTATACAGGTGTTGTATTTTAATTCTGACTCGTTTGCGCCCCCATATTAATTCATTAAAAAGGGTCTCCAGTTTATTAAAGAACTTATCTTCTATCATTATTGGACTTGCATTTAATACATATAATAACATTGGTAATAATGTCATTTTTATGAACGCTATACGGTTAATTTGTGACAGGGGTAACCTTAGCTATGTTCTAACTTTTTCCGTAACCTTGGCTATTATTGGGACTGCCTCCAGTATGCCTGCTAATTTCAGATCGATATTACACATCTGGTTGTCTGCTTCTGATACCCTGTTTTCTCCTGCCCTGTTCAGCGAATTTTCACAGTCCTCCATCTGCATTAACTGTTTCTGATTGCTTCTCGTCTTGCTTAATGAGGGTGGAGATTTAAGATATTTATCTAGCTGCGTCATGGTGTTCCGAGCTGTGCCACCTTTCGGTGAGGAACTTCCAACCGACTTTCTGTTTTGCAGCTTTGGTCCCATAGTGTATGTTTTTTTATTTTTATTTCCCCCCCTTCCCTCTCCCCCTCTCGGAGAGGCTACTTTCAGGCTTTATATTATGCAAAGAAAAACGTTACACCACACAATACGTGAAACCCTGTGTTTCCATACACGCAAATGTATTATATATCTTGTAGTATGACACAAAAAGCAAGGGGTCTTACGTTCCTTGATCTCCTGATGTTCCCGGATCCCGGATAATTTTCAGGGTGCGATGGCCCAAGTGTCTTCTACGCCGCCCACCTGCGCTGTTTTGCGGCTGTCGAAGGGTGAACCTTTACAGCCCCCTGAGATGTAGAATATCAGGGACCCAGCGGCGTAACTATAGGGGAAGCAGGGGAAGCGGCTGCTTTGGGGCCCTGACCCAGAAGGGGCCCATCCAGGAGAAGGAGGACTACAAGATTTTGTCAGGGCCCCCTGAACAGTATTACACAATGACATTATATACAGTGGCAGTATAGACAGTGTAGGAAACGGATGGAACAGCGGCCGGGCCTCGTCTGAGAGAGCGATCTTTATTAGCCACAGGATTGAGGGCGGCATGAAAGGAAGGGGTTGCGAAAAAATTACTGGGGGAGGAGGGCCCCCGAAAGAATTTGCTGTGGGGCCCAGTCATTTCTAGCTACGCCACTGCAGGGACCAGAGGCGGCGTCTTGTGGTAGAGCAGAGCTACGTCGGTGTGGTACCAAAAGAGAGGCTTCATAGTGAAAAATGACCCCCAAAACTTCAGGGCAGGCAAGGCAGCAGACTACACAGCATGGAAAAGAGGAAAAGAAGGAGCGCAACTGCTTTCAGTGCTCAATTCTCAGAGCAGGGCTTCCGGAGAGAGTTCAACAGGTAAGGTCAAGCTTTCAGTTCGGCGCTATAACCGACACCGGCTTCCGACTTCTGAGACCTCTTTATTAGCGTGGAGTTTCGTCCTGCAGGCTCGGAGGTACGGCGGCGTCTCAACAAGAATTCACCCAGCTTAGCAGCGTATCGGGGACAGCTTGTAGCGCTGCATCAGGGGCCGGAACTGAAGCCGGCGTTGGGGGCGGGGGGACCGAGGCACGCCCGTAGCTCACGTCATGCCGCTCCGCTCTCCCACATGTCCAGCATCCAGGTTGGACTCCTGCGAGGTTGAGTTCCTTGACATCAGTTGGCTAACCCTTCTTCAGTTAAAGTGAAAGTGGGTAAATGTTGACGCCATCTTGTGTACCCATATTATACAAAGATATCCAGATATTCTTAGCATTCTCAGTACTAGGTGGAATACAAATTACTTAGCATACATAAAGATATCATAGATTGAGAACATCTTGGTATTCTGGTACCATAAAACGTATGTTAAAACACAATTTAGGACATGTCAGAAATCCCAGAAAGATGGTTATAACAAAAAATATGAATATAATGCCATATGACACCAGTAATCAAGACATAGTCTGGTTAGGAGATTTACATTTGGCATGAATACCTGGTAATAAAAGCAACATTTTTGTATTAATTAGTTCAGCTTAAATAATCTGGCAAAAAATTTGATTATAAAATGACACAGACTGAACAGCAATGTAACACATTTTTAGTAGATCAGGTTCTTCCTGAGCAAGGAAAGCTGACCTTGAAGCATCGACATGACAAATATATGTTAGCAAAGTGATCAGCATTAGCAATTCCTCAGACTTTCTCTAAATTGTTGCAGAGGATAGGATTCTAGAACCTTAATCTGACAAATGATCTCTATTCCTTTTGGTGACAATGCTATTCTGGCTCAGTAAACCATGACAGAGTAATTCTCTCGAATATAAATATCGTAAAATGTATAGTCTCTATCTACAGGAAGCTTCTACAACATTATCTGTTGTTATTACTGTTATCTGGGGTGTTACATAGGACTGCAGGTGACATCTACATTATCTGTACTCAGATATCACAATGCTACCTGTGATGTTACATAGGACTGCAAGTGACATATACATTATCTATACATTATCTGTACTCAGAGAGATATCACAGTGTTATCTGTGGTGTTGCAAAGGACTGCAAGTGATATCTACTACATTATCTGTACTCAGTTATCACTGTGTTATCTGTGGTGTTACTTAGGACTGCAGGTAACATCTGTAACATGGCTAACAGAAAATATCCAGCACCAAGGAAATGTAAAGCTGTGCATTCCTTTATTACAGTGGTAAAATGCATGCAGCAAATCAACGACATCCAGTGACATCCATCTGTTAAGTCAACGCGTTTCAAACAAAACTATTCTTAATCCTGAACAATTTTGTTTGAAACGCGTTGACTTAACAGATGGATGTCACTGGATGTCGTTGATTTGCTGCATGAATTTTACCACTGTAATAAAGGAACGCACAGCTTTACATTTCCTTGGTGGTAGATCTTTTCTATTAGCCAAGTTTCCCAAGGTCTTACCTTTTCCGCGCACCAGGAGTTCATTGTGACAGAATGCTCTAAGCAGGTGATCTGGACTCTATCTACTATTTTGTTCAACATCTGTAACACCCTGGAGTGGTGTTACTATTCTTTCACTCCGCTACTGTCTTTTATTTCTAACACCAATGTCATTGTGTGCATTTATTTCCAGGTCCTCCTACACTGTGCGTTCCTATTATTGCTACGAAAGTGTTATGTTTATGTATTGTGCCTGGTTTAAAATCAGGTGGCAGTGTATACGGCAGATATATCCTTGGATAGAATTGTACTCACCATTCCATTCTCCCCCCTTTGGGCAGAAGTAGGCCAGTCCTGCTTCCTACCAGAAGGGAGGGGCAGCAGTGCTAGTTAGTTCTGGGCTAAACAGTGAAGTCTAAGCCTAGGCACTGTGACAGCCAGACGTGACTATAATAGCCAGTGCAGGCTAAGCTATGCTTGCCATGGAAGCAGACGTATGGAAGCAGTAGCAACCAGCGGAAAGTGTTCTTCAGTCGCCAGAAGATATAGCAGCCAGAGGAAATAGTTCCTTGGCAGGAGCAGGAGCCACCAAAGGGAAGTAGCTTATAGAGAACCAGGACTCCATGCTAATTTACTTTACTGAGTGTCAGGAGGTCGATACCAGTCAAAGAAACCCCAATCCAAGGATACCAGAACTGACCGAAAGTCCAATAACCAGACCCAAGTAGAGTTTAGCACAGTAGAGAAAAAGAAAGCAGTTATCAAGCAAGACTGTCAGCCCGGTAGAGAACGAGAGAAAGCACAGTTACCAAGTTTGCCTGCCAGTTTATGCCAAAGCATGCTGGAAACAAAAGAAAGCCTGAATGTAAGATAAGCCTGAATATTGTCTGGAATCGATTTTACCCAAGTAAAGCTGCTGTTAAAGTTTATCAAGGTTTGGACTTAAGTTATTCTTCATCCCCTAACTCAACTATTCCTCTTTATTTGCTTCGGAGCCTAAGCCTAGGGTCCCGCTGTATCCAGGTAGGAGCACCGTAACACATATAGGCCGCACTACACCACTCGGCTCTCGGCCCACTAAACCTTGGACGTGATAGTTGCACATGTCCCACTTTTCCTGCTTCCTTTACATTGGTGGGTCCCTCGATTTATCATCTTGCTGCTTCCATATCAATTCTTGTTGGAATTTAGGCCATAAAAGTCTGGTTAGGGAGGTCCCAGTGCCCCGCCAATCATCTTACTCAAGTGGCCATGGTGGTTCTGTGAGTTCTGCATCCCCTTCATACATGTACATATGGCTGTATTTGTTCCTTTTCACTTAAACAGGACAAGATGCAGTGTTCAGCACAGCTGTCATATGGATGAGCCATGGGGTGCATGATTCGCAGAAGAGCAGGAGCTCCTTTCACTGTGATGATGGGTGGAGGGCCTGGAGTTCAGACCCGCATGATCAGTATTGATGGCCTACAATATTAATGCATGGCAGTGCATTATACAGTTTGGTGCAATATTTACGTGCGTTAAGCCCTGAAAAAAACTGTTGAGGGTATGTCCACATGTAAATCTGAAGCAGCAAAATTTCCATGTAGCTATAGTGTGGGTCCCCAGAATCAGTTCCTCTGGTGGACCCTAGCTATGCCAGTCTGACACAGCTTGGATGCATGCATCATAAAACCATTACCACACAACCATTACATTTATCAGAAACTTCAAAGAATAAGAACATCCCTGAAATTAGTCAACTATAGTTAAGTTGGCAGGAGAGACACAAACAGCAAATGGGCTAAAAGTGATAGTGTTTTACCTCCTTGACGTGTGATTTGGATACATGTAAGATCAAAAAATTATCACACAAAGATTACATAAACGTAATTGCTGATAAAGTGGTTCTTTGTTTGACCTTGAACCTCTATTAGTTAACTCTAGATAAAATGACAACCTTTTATATCATGTAAACAGCGTTGTCAGGAACAACTAATGAGCATGTTTCCTACATACCTATTCATCATCATGAAGGCCAATGCATGCTTGTATTATACACGAGATAGTTATATATATCTGAAGAGAAGTTTACCAGCAAGGACCTGATCATAGCGGTGGTGACAGGGAAGTTGGAACCCAGCAGCGAACCCAAAGGTGACTTGGGAAAAGTTGGCAGAAAGGCCCCCGCAGGCTGTATAATCCATTTAAAGAGGTTTTCCAGTAGTTCAGTTATGATGGCCTGGGTCATCAATATTTGATTGGTAGGGGTTTAACAACTCCTGGCACCCCCAATTAACAGTTTGAAAAGGCTGAAGTCAGTCACATAGTCTATTTGCAGCTCTGTCCCATTCAAGTGAATGGGTCTGGGCTCCGATATCAAGTACAGCCACTATCAAATGTTTGATACTGTGCTTGGTATCCTGTCCTCATTGGAGCACCACACCCTTTTCAACCAGCTGATCAGTGGATTGCAGAGATTAAGACCCCCACCAATCAGGCATTAATGACCTATCCTGAGGATAGGACATCAGTACTGAACTCCCGTTAAACCCCTTTTATTAAAAATAACATACTCTATAACCTGACGCTCTGCTCAGACCCCTCTCCTGACCTTACAGGTTACATTTCCTCACTATTTAAGCTTCTTTTTTTTCCGTTTTATTGCATCTCATGCCACCAGAAATTTTGTTTTCCAAGATTTGAGATTTAGACTTTTTATATGTTCTGTCATGCACTTGGTAAGTTGCAGTAACCAGAAATTCCTAGAATAAGGGCATATATATTCTTATTGATTTCAGCAACAAAAGTGGTTGAACTGTCCAGCTCCAAGGTTAATTAAGATCTTATTTTAGAATTTCCTGACATACACAGTCCAGTGAATGTTCACTGTGGTGCAATGAAGTGAAGAGAATAAGAAGAGGTATTTTCCAAATTCATCATCTGCAGCTCAGAGCTGATTGCACAGTATCTTTCATACTAGCAGCACATTTTCGCACAAAAGACTTCATTTTCATTTTCCAAATAACTGATCAAAAATTTCTCATGGAAACAAAATATTAACACATCGAATGGATAGTTACCAACTACTGAAAAAGATTTGATACAGGACAAAGATTCCCAAATCAAAGATACCTCAGTTTAAGCCTTAATGTAATTAAGCATATTAGAATACTTAAAAGAGTTGTCCCATCAGGACATTTATGGCATATCCACCTCTTGTAGCGTTGTACCGTCACTGGACACATGAGGACTTGTCCAACTGTTTCATGCTCTATGCTCATCAACATCCAATACTAGACACATGCAACTTTATTTCATGGTGTCATAGATCCCAATTAAATCATAACAAATATGGTAACAAATAACTAATTACACAATTTAAGAATCAATAAGCTTTTATTAGCGGATTATAGATGGCCACGGTGCTTAATGTTACCTGAAATATTATATAATAACTCAATTAATTAAACCAATAACAAATTATATATGAATAAACCAACACAACTAGTCTGCCCCTAGGCGACTTTACCCCACATCACCATATAGCGAAGCTGAATGGCTAAAAAGCACCGCAACCACCTATAATCACATTTTGGAACCCAACATTAAGACTATCCAAACCAATATCAGATAGTCTCTCTTTAGATTCATCATATAACTGTCACGGAAGGTGTGCAGGAAACTAGAAAACACAAAATGAATATACGAGTGACTGGATCCAAAACTAAGGAACAAAAAGGGAGAGCCCTGCATCAGACCTGGCTCTCTCCCTGACTGCTCAGCCTATGCGAAAATCCCAATGGTAGATGATCGCATATCCTCTGACCAGGTTGTATGCCCCTCTTAGATCCAACTTGGAAAAAACTTTAGCCCCAACAATCTGGTTAAACAGGTCCAGGATCAAAGGAAGCGGATAAGGGTCACGAATTGTGATACTGTTCAGCTCCCTGAAATCCAGACATGGTCTTAAAGAACCATCTTTTTTCTTAACAAAGAAAAACACAGCGGCAACAGGTGACTTCAAGGGTCGTATGTGTCCCTTTCTCAGACTCTCAGAGTTATAAGCACGCATAGCGACCCTTTCAGGTTGGGAGAGATTGTATAAACGAGATTTAGGCAGCTTGGCTCCTGGGATGAGATTAATAGGGCAATCGTACTCCCTGTGCGGGGACAAGTCCTGAACACCACTCTCAGAGAAGACATCCGAAAATTCAGAGAGAAAAGATGGTACAGTCTTAGTAGAAACCTCAGAAACAGATGTCGTGAGGCAATTCTCTCTGCAAAAGTCACTCCAACCATTTATTTGCCTTGCTTGCCAATCAATGGTGGGGTTATGTTTAGTGAGCCAGGGTAGCCCCAACACTAGAGGAGTAGGCAACCCGCTAAGGACGAAACATGACACATCCTCAACATGAGCATCACTCACAATCAAACGGATATTGTGAAATATGCCCTTTAATGATTTCTGAGAAAGTGGAGCGGAATCAATAGCAAAAACAGGTATATCCTTTCCCAAAGTGCATACCTGGAAACCATGAGTTATAGCAAATTGATTATCATTGAGATTGACAGCTGCTCCACTATCTACAAAAATCTCACAAAAAATGTTCTTGCTCTCTAGCGCCACCCTGGCAGGTAGGACAAAACGGGAACTACAAGCAAACGGAAAACCTTCAATTTCCGCATCAACCTTGCCAATGGTAACAGAGGGAACATTTTTAAAGCATTTTTTCCTTTTTGTTTCTTTATTACTCTCAAAAAACTGCCTGAATCTCCTAGAGGGACAAACATTTGCCAAATGATTTATACCTTCACAACAGAAACAAACCTTCCCATGAGGGCTGAATCTTCTATTGTTAGAGGCAATCAAACCCAGCTGCATGGGCTCCTGCTCAGAAGGGGTTGACAGCGACTGAGACCCCTGTGCACAGAATGAGACCGCCGCACTGTCCTGGGATTGAGTATGACAGGAAGGAGTGATCTCTCCTCTCTCTCTAAGACGCCTGTCAATACGAACGGCCCGAGACATGGCAGAGTCCAAGGAGGTAGGCCTCTCATGAAAGGCAAATGCATCTTTCAATCCCTCTGAAAGACCATGGCAAAATTGACTTCGGAGTGCAGCATCATTCCAACCAGTATCAGCTGCCCATCTCCAAAATTCTGAACAGTATATCTCTGCGGATTGTTTACCCTGACATAAAAGACATAGTCTAGACTCAGCCAGAGCAACACGATCCGGATCATCATATATCTGACCCAGGGCTAAAAAGAATTCATCCACTGAACAGAGGGGCCGTGCCCCCACCGGCAGCGAAAAGGCCCAGGACTGAGCGTTATCCCTGAGCAGCGATATGATGATCCCCACCCTCCGTTCCTCATCACCAGAGGTATGGGGAAGTAGGCGAAAATGGAGTTTGCAAGCCTCTCTAAAACGCACAAAATTCTCACTACCCCCGGAGAACGTATCTGGGAGCGAGATCTTAGGCTCAGAACAAGCTCCATGAACGCAAGCTGAACCGGTCACTTGAAACTGAGAAAGAGTCTTACGGAGATCTGCTACCTCCAATGAAAGACCCTGCATGCGTTCAGTCAAAAGTGAAACCGGATCCATGCTTGAGACAGTTTTGGCGGTTTATAATGTCACGGAAGGTGTGCAGGAAACTAGAAAACACAAAATGAATATACGAGTGACTGGATCCAAAACTAAGGAACAAAAAGGGAGAGCCCTGCATCAGACCTGGCTCTCTCCCTGACTGCTCAGCCTATGCGAAAATCCCAATGGTAGATGATCGCATATCCTCGTACCTCGACTGTATAACACCTGAACACCCTATAATAGTGAGAGGACACGACCACCGGCTCCCTACACTAGATACGGAGGGAGTCAGGGTCACCTGGGATCCAGCAAACAGGAAAACACAAATAAATGAACAAAACTTATCTTGTAGAAGACTGAGAAGTAGGAACAGCATGCACACACTCCAGGAAGTTGTATAAACCGCAAAGTGATGCACTATGGGAAAAGGATTTAAAGGGATGCAATCAGTGCAACTACATGACAGCTGAGAGAGGCTAACGAGATGAGAAAATGAAAGCAAAACAAAGGAACCTCAAGGAGGAGGTTCTAGACGTCTGTCAGAGCTTCTCAGATGTCTGGTAGTGACAATAACCCACTGACAAATCCTCCCACCTCAATATGCCTATAAGATTTTCTATTTATCGATTCCATAAAGTTTTCCATACTCTTGTTAATACATATTCATATCTTTTCTATAAAAAACATGTTTTCTCTTCAAGCCCAACAGGGCATTATTTCTGAAAAAATAATCTTGGTTTGTGGGAATTGTAAAATAATTTTTTCCATTGTGTATTTTAACTCTTTTAACAATTCATGAGTTTTTTGTCTACCCATGTCAAAATACCCAGCATGTATAATCAACATATTAGGTAAAGGCCAATTTCTTCCTACTGATTTGCAATCTGCGTAAACGTTTTTGATTCATAGTCCTGATGTACTTTTCCCAAAAATCTTAATCTTGGTGTTGAGGCCTAAATCTACAAATTAATTTTTTTTTTAAGAATGTTTTTTAGCTGCCGAAATGAGTTTGTTTCCTATAATCCAGATGATCCTCTTAGAATCTGAAAAAGAGATTGTAACGATATCTCAGGTGTAACATACAATTTTTATCTGTTAGAGGTCCATCTCGCAATTTTCTTTATTGTTTTTTCTTTTAGACCCATCTTGGATGCTAAAGTAGCTGCTCCAATTCTGAATGAAAGAGATGACATTTTTTCATTTTGTAAACCTGCTTTATTTTAAAATTACGTAGAATAAAATTAAATTGAAATTTTGTTAATGGTGAGTTATTGGCGTGTAATAATAGTAAACCACTGGACCTCTCTTTTAACCATTCTTTCAAGGCATGAACTGGACAAAGCGTAGAGGAGGTAAACCCATTTAGTCTTAACTAGTTTCCATTTCCGTATTGATCAGTTTTTAACTTTTTTATGAACAGTTTGATGTAGTGTGTATGGATTGTCACGTCATTAATTAGTAATTGGCTTCTGTATTTCTGTTCACAGCTGCAATTTCATTGATGCGGAGTGCTCCGAAAAAAGAAAGTAATAAGGCAGCTTTGAACAGATGAACTTTATATTGAGAGAAACATATGGCAGGTATACAGACGTGGACAAAATTGTTGGTACCCTTTGGTCAATGAAAGAAAAAGTCACAATGGTCACAGAAATAACTTTAATCTGACAAAAGTAATAATAAATTAAAATTCTATAAATGTTAACCAATGAAAGTCAGACATTGTTTTTCAACCATGCTTCAACAGAATTATGTAAAAAAATAAACTCATGAAACAGGCATGGACAAAAATGATGGTACCCCTAGAAAACACAGAACATAATGTGACCAAAGGGACATGTTAATTCAAGGTGTGTCCACTAATTAGCATCACAGGTGTCTACAACCTTGTAATCAGCCATTGGGCCTATATATATGGCTCCAGGTAATCACTGTGTTGTTTGGTGATATGGTGTGTACCACACTCGACATGGACCAGAGGAAGCAAAGGAAAGAGCTGTCTCAAGAGATCAGAAAGAAAATTATAGACAAGCATGTTAAAGGTAAAGGCTATAAGACCATCTCCAAGCAACTAGATGTTCCTGTGAGTACAGTTGCACATATTATTCATAAGTTTAAGATCCATGGGACTGTAGCCAACCTCCCTGGACGTGGCCGCAGGAGGAAAATTGATGACAAATCTAAGAGACGGATAATCCGAATGGTAACAAAAGAGCCTAGAAAGACTTCTAAAGAGATTCAAGGTGAACTTCATGCTCAAGGAACATCAGTGTCAGATCGCACCATCCGTCGTTGTTTGAGCCAAAGTGGACTACATGGGAGACGACCAAGGAGGACACCATTGTTGAAAACGAATCATAAAAAAGCAAGACTGGAATATGCCAAACTACATGTTGACAAGCCACAAAGCTTCTGGGAGAATGTCCTGTGGACAGATGAGACAAAAATCGAAGTTTTTGCCAAGGCACATCAGCTGTATGTTCACAGACGAAAAAATGAAGCATATCAAGAAAAGAACACTGTCCCTACTGTGAAACATGGAGGAGGCTCTGTTATGTTCTGGGGCTGCTTTGCTGCGTCTGGCACAGGGTGTCTTGAATCTGTGCAGGGTACAATGAAATCTCAAGACTATCAAGGAATTCTAGAGAGAAATGTACTAGCCAGTGTCAGAAAGCTTGGTCTCAGTCGCAGGTCATGGGTCTTGCAACAGGACAATGACCCAAAACACACCGCTAAAAACACCCAAGAATGGCTAAGAGGAAAAAATTGGACTATTCTAAAGTGGCCTTCTATGAGCCCTGACCTCAATCCTATTGAGCATCTTTGGAAGGAGCTGAAACATGCAGTCTGGAAAAGGCACCCTTCAAACCGGACACAACTGGAGCAGTTTGCTCATGAGGAGTGGGCCAAAATACCTGCTGAGAGGTGCAGATGTCTCATTGACAGTTACAGGAAGCGTTTGATTGCAGTGATTGCCTCAAAAGGTTGCGCAACAAAATATTAAGTTAGGGGTACCATCATTTTTGTCCATGCCTGTTTCATGAGTTTATTTTTTACATAATTCTGTTGAAGCATGGTTGAAAAACAATGTCTGACTTTCATTGGTTAACATTTATAGAATTTTAATTTATTATTACTTTTGTCAGATTAAAGTTATTTCTGTGACCATTGTGACTTTTTCTTTCATTGACCAAAGGGTACCAACAATTTTGTCCACGTCTGTATATTCTAGGAATTTCTTTAATAGCTCTAGAGGAATAGGCCTAGTTTTATTATTATTAAAATTTTTTCTTTTTAGCCCTTTAATTTTTTGTTTGAGTAAAAAACTAGATGTAATTGGTATTGAGTTGTATATATATTTTTTAAATGAGATACCAGCTAGTATTTTTTGTATGTATACTGCCTTTCTACCCCTTTTAAATAAATCTAACACAAATTGGATGTTGTGTACTATGTTGCTGTCTAATGCCTTTGTATTGTTGGCAGAACAAAAAGTCCTCCAACTGTTCCATGCAGCTGCTTAAGCAGCCCATGCATTAGGAGCCAAGGATTTACTGACTAGTTCGCTGATTAAGTCCAGATTACCTTCCAAAGCTGTTGCGGGCAAGGAATTCCCGTTGTCTGAATTGAGTAAAGTTCTGCCGGGACAAAGAATCTGCTATTATATTATTATTATCTTCAATGTATTTGGCTATTAACCAAATGTTATTTTTGAGACAAAATGGCATAATTTGTTTTGACACATTTATGACTACTTGAGATTTTGCCTTTAAACAGTTTATGGCAAAAGCGACTCCTTTGTTGTCCAAAAATAATAAAATACGTTTGTTTTTTAATTAGTTTTTCTATATAGTTAATGCAACCAGAACACAAAAAAGTTCTAAAAATACTATGTTTTTTTTTTAGAAATGATTGGTCTAGCCAGTATTTCGGACATTTTTCTGCAGACCATTGGTTCTTGTAAAATGCTCTGTATCCCACTGATGCTGCTGCATCAGTAAATAATGCATAGACTTTGAATCCAAAAATTCCTGTTGCCAAATTGTTCTGCCATTGAAATTATCTAAAAAAGCCATATTATTATATTGTCTTTTATTTGTTTAGACAATCTAATGTGGTCAGCTGGAGACTTTTTTCCTTTTGTAGCTGCATACATGCATTTTGAAAAGACTCTTCCCATTGGGATGACTCTGGCTATGAAATTTAATGAGCCCAAAGCCGATTGTAACCTTTTTAATGAGGTTTTCTTTGCCGAGTAGTAGTACATTTTTTAATAAAATACTAGAAGAACTGATTTTTTTCTTCTGGTATTTTGAATTCCATTTTTTCAGTATCAATGGAGATACCTAAAAAAGTGTTTATTTTAGTAGGATGAACTTTGGCTAGTGTTATATTGAAATAATCTGTAATATTTTTTAAAGCTTTTAATAAATTGTCGCACTCGTCAGTTCCATATTTGCCTATAAACAAGAAATCGTCCAGGTAGTGAATCACATACCCTCCATTAGTATGTATTTCCACCATCGATTGTAAAAAGGTTGAGAATGCCGCAAAGTAAAAGCAAGATAATGATAAACCCATAGGGAGGGCTTTATCGTAATAATAATTACCTTCAAATTGAAACCCTAGTGAGTTATACCCCTCTGGGTTGACTGGTAATAACCTAAATGCCGATTTGATATCTGTATTTGCTAAGATTTCATTTTACTTATTTAGCAGTTGCAGTGCCTGGTGAAAGGATGCGTATTGAACTGAAGAATTTTTATCAATCAGATCATTTAAAGAGTGTTTTTTTGGATATGATAAATGGAGTTTGAGCCTGTAACTATTAGATTCCTTTTTGGGGACTAAACCAAGTGGAGATAATCTAAAAAAAAATTAACAGAGGGTTTTTAAAAGGACCTGCTACTCTATTTTTGCGTTTTTAACAAATGAATATCCAGAACCTGAAAATGAAGGAACGTAGAAACCAAAAGAAAAACTATCAATTAGTATTTGGGCCATCGTTTTGTTTGGATAATTTTTTAAACATTTAATGATTCTTGGAATAATCACTTGCTCTATGGGGTTCACAGTTTTTTAAACCATGCCATTGTTTTTGATAACATTTATTTGCTGGGTGACTTCCTGTGCAGTAAGTGCACTCATGTTTGTATTTACAATTATTTTGCCACCTGCAAACTGACTCATTGTAGGCAAAAAAAATTCCTTTTTTTGGTAATTTGCTGACAAAAAAGACGACCTCTGTGGTAACATTATGTTTCAATGGTATTTATTAGGTTTTCACAATAATAAGGTACACAGTACAATGTGCATAAAATAAAGGACGAGGAGTCCAGTCATTTGGACATTCCAAACAAATAAAATAATGAACAGAAAGACATACAGAAAATTAAGCATAAATAAAAGAAGCATCAGGAAATCAGGGGTAATAGACATACCGCTTCAGGGTACATAGGTTAGGTATCAGGAGGCGATCAGTAAATAGAGGGTTTAACCTCTCATCCATCTCTCAGGGCACAACATATCTAGGATGACACTATCAGAGTTCATGATAGAGGGAAAGATCAGTAGAGTGGGGGGAGGACGACCAGGGCTCCCAGACTCCTTCAAACAAAGCAAATGTATCCGAGCGAATAGCCGACAGCCTTTCAGATTGGTAAATTTTGTTGACTCTATCAATCACTGCTTGATAGCTCAATGATAAGGATCGCCACTGAGAGGCAATGTGGATCCTAGCTGCAAGCAGGATAAACTGGGCCAATTTGAATTTAGCATTTGTTAATTTAGGCAGTTTGTCGCCAAGTAGAAAGACCGAGGGTGTGGGGAGGAGGACGCGCCCCAGCAAGGCTGATAGTAAGTCACAGATGCGACCCCACAACCTGGAAGCTATGGGACATGTCCACCAGGTATGGAGCATCGTGCCCTCCTCATCACACCCCCGAAAGCAGGTAGAGGGGACTTCTGGATAGAAGTGATGCAATTTGGCCGGCACTAGATATGTCCGGTGGAGTATTTTAATAGAAGTCTCCGCCAGAGTAGTTTGCCATGACCCTTTAGTCAATGTCTGGGAGCGCTGGTGCCATCTAGATACACTTAATTCTTCTGACAGATCCGCCTCCCACTCTAACATATAGCGGAGTTTGGTGTCCTCTGGGGGCGCAGTGAGGATAGAATATATCCGGGACAGTAGACCCTGTTTATATAGGGAGAAGGACATTAGCCTTTCAAAAGGTGCATACTCAATTTTGTGGGAACTAGTCTTCAGGGAGTGGAGGAAGGAGAATACTCTCCGGACATTGAATTGCTCACAAGCTGGGGGGGTGAATTTCTCAAGAAAGGCTGGCATAGTTAGTATTTTACCCTGCACGAGGAAATCCCGGAGGGAGCACAATTTTTTTTCAACCCACCATGAGAAGACCCTAGATGGAAGCCCAGGGGGGAAGGCAGTATTGCCCCAAATGCATTCCAAGGGGGATGGTTTGGATTGGAGAGAGCGTTTGAACCTAATGGATCTCCATAGGAGCAAGGCATAGTAGGAGAGCTGGGATTTGGAGCGGAGAGAAGAGGGTAGAGGGGATGTGGTCCAAATAAGGGCTCTCCAGGAGAACGGGCCAAACAGCGACTGCTCAAGGGTAACCCATATAGGTTGAGCTTGTGCAGAGAGATGCATCAGGAACAGTTGCGCTAATCTGGCTGCCTTGTAGTATTGAGCTAAATCTGGTACAGAAAGGCCACCATGAGCCTTGTGACGGCACATAACCAGTTTAGAAATATGAGCTTGTTTATGGGCCCAAATAAACTTAAGGATGTCCGCCTGAAGAGCCCTTAGATCAGACGCCGGGACTGGGATAAGGGAGGGTGCGGAACAGATATAGAAGCCGAGGGAGGACTATCATTCGTGCTATATGTATCTTACCCACCCAGGACACTGGAAGGGATTCCCATGACTGCAGGTCCTTCCGTATCCGAGTAAACATGGGGAGATAGTTGTATTTATATAGGGTGTCAAGCGTTTTGGTCAGCGATATGCCCAAATATGGAAGGAAATGTAGATTATGTAGAAATGGGAACCCACTTTGAAGGATCTCGGAATCCCGAGAGGGGACATTACTCAACTGAAGTTCAGATTTGAATTGATTAACTTGTAGGCCGGACGCAGCTGAGAAAGACTTGAGAACGGACAAAAGGGAGGGAAATGAAATGACAGGGTTGGTGAGTGTTAACAAAAGATCGTCAGCAAAAAGGCTCAATTTATATTCCACACCCCCAACCGAGATCCCTTTTATGTCCGGATGAGATCTAATCTTAATCGCTAATGGTTCCATAGCTAAGGCGAAAAGGGCTGGGGAAAGGGGGCAACCCTGACGTGTTCCCCTAAAAATTGGCATGGATGACAGACGCGAGGAGGGCAATTTGAGGCTAGCCTGAGGAGAAGAGTATAGGGCTTGAATGGCGGAGAGGAAAGGGCCTCTGATGTTGAAATGAGAGAGAGTCTGCCAGAGATAGGTCCAAGAAACTGTATCAAAGGCCTTCTCTATATCCAGCGCTAATAAAGCAACTGGAGTCACAGTCCTGTTCACCTCATGAACTAGGCCCAAGACCCTCCTTATATTATCTGGAGCTTGCCTGCTGGGAATGAAACCAACCTGATCCTTGTGAATCAGACCAGGGAGAAGTCCATTAAGTCTACGCGCCAGGATGGAAGTGAACAACTTGTTATCTATATTCAAGAGTGAGATAGGCCTATAGTTGGAAGGGAGAAGAGGATCTTTGTGTGGTTTGGGAATTACTGTAATTTTGGCCGCTAGGAACTCGGCTGGGGGTGTGGAGCCCTGTAGCAAATGGTTACAGTATTTAGTAATGAAAGGGATTAATTGGTCTGCAATTTTTTTTAAATAAAGTGCTGTATAGCCGTCTGGGCTTGGGGCTTTTCCCAGTTTCAGGGCTTTGATTGAATAGGTCACTTCCTCCGCCGTGATGGGGCTATAAAGTTCTACCAGTGCAGCAGGAGAGACCCTAGGGAGGGGAATGGGAGAAAGGAAGTCATCCGCCCTGTTGCTGGGGTCACCATTGTGTTCTGCGTATAGTTGCTTATAGAAGGATTGGAGGGTGTCATAAATGATGTCTGGGTGAGTGGTGGTTCTACCAGTCCGTGTACGGATTTGGTAGACTTGATTTATTCTCTGCGTGGCTTTAAGTTGGCGAGCCAACATCTTATCTGGTTTGTTGGCATATTTATAATAGTAGTAGGAGGTCCAGCGGAGTGCCTTTTCTGTATTGTTTGAAAGTAGGGTATTCAGTTGTGACTTAGTGTCTTTTATTTCCTTCAGTAGGTAAAGGGATGGGGTTTGCTGATGAGCTCTCACTAGTTTAGCCAATCTAGACTCTAGGGTAACCTGAGCTGAAGATCTGTCCTTTTTAAGTCTCGATGCCACCTGAATGAGCTTGCCCCGCATAAAGGCCTTGCGGGTCAACCACAGGTTCATAGGATCAGTATCCAGCATGTCATTCAACAAAAAGAACTGTTTAAGTTCATCTAATAACGCATCAAACACAGCCGGACGGGTCAGCAATGACTCATTCAGGCGCCAGGCAAAAGGAGTACTGGAGCTATTGGCGAATGCGAAATCGGCTATGACCATGTCATGGTCCGACAGTGAGGACACAATATGTCTGGAGTAAGCTAGTGAGGGGAGGCAAGAGGAGGAAACTAGGATTAAATCAATCCCGGTGTAAAGTTGATGAGAAGGAGAATAGTAGGTATATCCCCTTTGGGGGCCATTGTGCTCCCTCCAGGTATCCGCCAAGGACGGGGATTCCATCACATGTTTAATTTTAACATTATGGGATAAAGGGCGCGATTGGGCCGGGGGGGTGGATCTGTCAAGTACAGGGTTGGGTACAAAATTAAAGTCACCACACCACAGTATCTTGTGGTAAGTGAGTGGCGCAATAATGGAGTGCATAGAAGCAAAAAAGGGAATAGGGTCCTCAGTAGGTGCATATGTAGTGTACGGGAGAGTAATACCCCGTCACTACAGAAGGGTCACTCGGGTACTGTCGTTCCCCCTGTATTTATGGGGAGGTTGGTATAAAACATCTTGTTAATGTAATGCTATGTACTTCCTGTTACTGTGAAATGTGCATGTGCAGGCCGGCTAGGGTGTCATTCCAGCTCTGAGTCACTAGAGGGAGCTAGGGAACCCTAGTTTATATAAGGCCCAGTCAGGAAGTAGTAAGCAGGCAGACAGTGGGAGAAGGAGTCAGAGATGATCCTGTGTCTGAGTCAAGGCCAGGCCATGGGCCTGTGAAAGTAGAGCAGGCCTGAAGCCTGCCGACTAGGAGAGGGTAGTATAGGCCCTGTAACCGGGTTCCGGATCCAAGGAAAAGGTTCCCCTCCTGAGTCATCATCCGTTTTAGCCGAAACATCCTAATCAACCAGCCGGGACACAGAATACAACAGAGGCCAATCTGATAAAGCAAGAGGTACTCAAGATAACAGAGGAGGTACTAGATAAAGACAGATTCAAGGATACGCCAGAGATAGGGCATTAGACCTTGGAGAATAAGTCACATGTTTCAGGACCAGTCAGGAATAGAGTGCAAGCCGCCTGTACTGCAACTCCTGTGATTAACACTCTGTAAAGAACATTGCTATAACCGGCCAGTCTGTAACTTCTAGGAACCAACTGTATTCAAATGCAAACCAACTGTCTTCCATGGAACTGCGCTTCCAACTGCGTCCATGCATGATTCTCACTGACATTCAGTAAAGTTCCAGTTTTGGTTGGCTATCCCGTGGTTGTTCCGTTATTCCACATTACTTTACACGGCGTGTCACCGTTTAATTGACACTGGCGTCACGAACATTAAATACCTGCCTGTTCCAGTATTTGCCCAGATTGAAGACGACAGTGGATCCCAGGTTAGTGGGTTACTCTGCACTACAAAGCCCAGCATACTCTAAGCTACACTACTAACCCCCTGGGACACTGCACATACACGTTCACAACACACAGGGTTTCTTCCCTATAAGTGCCTAGAAGAATGACATATCTTCCATTGGGATCTACCATAGAACTCTGCAGAGTAAAAGGGAAGGAGTTACGCAATAGTATAATAGCCCCCCTACTCTTAGAAACATAAGTAGATGAATAGAAACGTGAATAGTGTGGATGGAACTGTGGTAACATTAAGTTAATCCAGAGGCCGACATCCTTTGACCAATTATGTTCTGGATATACTGCTAGTTTTTGACGGAATGATTCATTGTAGTTGTACCATGCAGTACCTCCCAAAATTTTATAAACTTCCAATATACTATCTAGATGATGAAATAATCCACTACATAGGTTTGGATGTTTTTCACCCAATACTGCTGAATATATACAGAAGCCTTTTTGCCAATTTAGGAAAGTTTTTTGTTGAATTCTTTTTCTCTCGTCTTCATCTTTTTTATCGTATTTTAGATTTTCTTTAGCCGATGGGGGGAGAGAAAAACGTCAATTAATTCTTTATTCCATATTTTTCTTTTATCTGAAGGGTCAAATGAAAACCTAATGGCGAAACTTGGCAGGGCATTATTTCTTTTACAGAAGTTTCTTTTACGCCGCTGCTCGTTTCTAATGATGGTACTAAACATCTGTCTTTATTGGAATGAATGTTCAAAGTGGGATATGGGGTAGAAAAACAACAATCGTTATCTTTTTGACTCTCTGTATCCGATTGTCTGTCTGGTGTAGACCAGACAGGAATCGGATTATGGATAGTGTCTTTGTTTGACATAAATGAAATGAATTCCTTAAATTGTTGTACTTTTTTATCTGAACAAGTATCTGCATTAAAAGGAAAATCATTAAAGTGTGTTTCAGTGTTCTGTAAATTGAAAACCTTATGCGTTTTTGGTGTATTTAAAATAATCTCACCCTCTGGACTGTTGCTTTGTAGCCCTGTAAATTTTTTATTGACAGCTATTTTTTACAGTTGAGGATGATGACCGTTGGTGGCTTGCTGATGTAGGTACATTTTTAATCTTGCTTTTGGAGGTTCCTTGAGGGGGAGAAGAGGTGTATTAATTGTTTTAATAATTCTTCAATTTTTTTTCCAGGTGCAGGTCTGGTTTCTTCTCTGCAACTTACGTGAGTGCGCAGTAGCGATCTCTCTTCTTCTTTCATAAGTTCCTGCATGAGACCAACTGATGAAGATGATCCTCCAATCAAAATCTTCCGCCTGTTCCATCTGAATCCAGTGAGTAATAATATTAATTGCGCATGTAAATGGGGGGTTCATGACACCATGTCCCTCCTATTTGCATCCGCAAACATGGTTCTGCCAATCTTTCTGTTCTTCTAATAAATATGCACAAAATATATTGTGTGTCCCTCATAGACGTTTAATAAGTAAAGTAAGGTCTATAGGCTTGGAAAGTATAGTTTGCAATTGGATTGAAAACTGGCTGAAGGATCGTGTCCAGAGAGTTGTGGTCAATGATTCCTATTCAGAATGGTCCCGGGTTATAAGTGGTGTACCCCAAGGTTCAGTGCTGGGCCCTCTATTATTTAATTTATTTATTAATGATATCGAGGACAGGATTAATAGCACCATTTATATTTTTACAGATGACACTAAGCTGTGTAGAACTGTACAGTCTATGGAAGATATCCATATACTACAAGCTGACTTGAACACTCTGATGGCATGGTCAGGCAGCAGGGGTGCTGTTTGGCTGCTGGGTCCCACCGCCGGCCGGGATGGCGCCACAGCGTCGGTGGTCGCCGGGATGGCGCCACAGTGTCGGTGGTCGCCGTGCAGCGTCGCGCCAATTTTAGGTTAGGACCCACTCATAGAGGCAACCTTGGCGCGGTGAGTGGGCTTATGCCTTTTGATCAAAATGTACACTAATGCCTCATTTAGCATGTAGCATAGGAGGCGGTACACATGCGCTATTTAGTGCTGTCTTCTGCAAAAGTAGCAGGGATGAGATCAAAGCATAGCAGCTGGATGTGCGATTCATTTCTTTTCTTTTCTCCCTTTTTTCATATATGTATAGAGATTCTGTCCCTGGATCAGCACTCCTTCCATTCGGCGAGGTGAATTTAATTAGCCAAGTATTCTGCAGTAGGGGTTAAATTAACCTACCATGCTCTCAGTTGGAGTTCCTGAGAGCTTCAGGTAAGGTGAGCTTTGACAACTGTTCACATGGTGCGGTGCTGCACGGGGGCCACTGTGCTGTTTTTCTGGCTGGTTGGTGGGGCCCAGTTCTAGGTATGGCATGGTCAGGCAGCAGGGGTGCTGTTTGGTTGCTGGGTCCCACCGCCAGCCGGGATGGCGCCACAATGTCGGTGGTCGCCATGCAGCGCCGCACCAATTTTAGGTTACGACCCACTCATAGAGGCAACCTTGGCGTGGTGAGTGGGCTTATGCCTTTTGATCAAAATGTACACTAATGCCTCATTTAGCATGTAGCATAGGAGGCGGTACACATATTACTCTATTTAGTACTGTTTCTGCAAAAGTAGCAGGGATGAGATCAAAGCATCCAATTCATTTCTTTTCTTTTCTCCCTTTTTTCATATTTGAACACTCCGAGTGATTGTGCATCAACTTGCCAAATGAGGTTCAATGTGGACAAATGTAAAGTTATGCATCTTGGTAGTAATAATCTCTGTGCTTCATATGTCCTAGGTGATGTAACACTGGGAGAGCCACTTATAGAGAAGGATTTGGGTGTTCTTGTGGATGGTAGATTAAATTACAGCATACATACAATGTCAATCAGCTGCTTCTAAGGCTACCAGGATATTGTCATGTATTAACCGAGGCATGGACTTGTGAGGCAGGGATGTAATATTATCACTTTACAAAGTGTTGGTGCGGCCTCATCTGGAATATGCAGTTCAGTTCTGGGCACCAGTCCATAGAAAGGATGCTCTGCAGCTGGAAAAGTACAGAGGAGAGCGACTTAAATGATAAGGGGCATGGAGGGTCTTAGATTAGATTAGATTAAAAGAATTGAATTTATTTAGTCTTGAGAAGAGACGTCTAAGGGGGGACATGATTAACCTATACAAAATATATAAATGGGCCATACAAAAAATTACTGTGAAAAACTGTTCCATGTAAAATTCCCTCAGAAGACAAGGAGGCACTGCCTCCGACTGGAGAAGAAAAAGTTCAGTCTCCAGAAGCATCAAAACTTCTTTACTGTATGGAATAGACTACCTCCAGAACAGTGGACAGTTTTAAAAAGGCTGAGATTAATTCTTTAAAGTAAATGACATTAATACATAGTAACATAGTACATAAGGCCGAAAAAAGACATCTGTCCATCCAGTTCGGCCTGTCATCCTGCAAGTTGATCCAGAGGAAGAAAAAAAAAAAAAAAAAACCCTGTGAGGTAGAAGCCAATTTTCCCCACTTTAGGGGAAGAAAAAATTCCTTCCCGACTCCAATCAGGCAATCAGAATAACTCCCTGGATCAACGACCCATCTCTAGTAGCTATAGCCTGTAATATTATTACACTCCAGAAATACATCCAGGCCCCTCTTGAACTCTTTTAGTGAACTCACCATCACCACCTCCTCAGGCAGAGAGTTCCATAGTCTCACTGCTCTTACTGTAAAGAATACTTTTCTATGTTTGTGTACAAACCTTCTTTCCTCCAGGCGCAGAGGATGTCCCCTCCTCACCGTCACAGTCCTGGGGATAAATAGCTGATGGGAGAGATCTCTGTACTGACCCCTGATATATTTATACATATTAATTAGATCTTCCCTCAGTCGTCTTTTTTCTAAAGTGAATAGCCCTAATTTTGATAATCTTTCAGGGTACTGTAGTTGCCCCATTCCAGTTATTACTTTAGATGCCCTCGTCTGAACCCGCTCCAGCTCTGCTATGTCTGCCTTGTTCACAGGAGCCCAGAACTGTACACAGTACTCCATGTGTGGTCTGACTAGCGATTTGTAAAGTGGTAGGACTATGTTCTTATCACAGGAATCTATGCCCCTTCTGATGCAACCCATTATTTTATTGGCTTGGCAGCAGCTGCCTGACACTGGTTTTTGCAGCTTAGTTTGCTGTTTATTAAAATTCCTAGATCCTTTTCCATGTCAGTGTTACCTAGATCCGTCTACAAATGCATTGCAAGAATGGATCTGTCTCTCTGCTTGTCATGTGGATGGACAGATCCGTCTTGCAGTCTTTTTCACAGTTTTCACAGATCCGTCCTTCAGTTGTTTTGCAATGCCGGATCCGGGACTAATGCAAGTCAAGGGGAATTAATGCCAGATCCGGCATTCCGGCGACTGATCAGGCATTTTGGACAGGCATAATACCACAGCATGCTGCGGTATTATGTCCGGCCAAAACGCCTGACAGTGACTTGAACGGAAGGCATACTGATGCAAACTGAACGGATTTCTATCCATTCAGAATGCATTGGAATATGCCTGATCAGTTCTTTTCCGGCATAGAGCCCTTTTGACGGAATTCAGTGCCGGAAAAGAATAACGCTAGTGTGAAAGTACCCTTAGTTTCCTTATATAGTACTGGGTGATAATCAGACTTTCAGAGATGTGGTATCTTCCTTGATCAAAGTCTGCACTTTTGCTTTAATCTTGAGTATTTCACCTATTGAGAGAGTGGATGAGCTGATAAAGAAAACATAGGCATTTACCATGTTTGGAAAAAAAAACATACAATATATCTGTGAAGAACAATAATTTGTTGAAAACATATTGTACACAGCATTATCTCAAGGCACTGTATATGTAAGGAGTGAATGTGCTGTATAACAGAGCCCCAACCTGTTTTCTTACATATCACAGGTTGTGTTCAAAATTAGCATCAAAGAAAGTATTAAAGAGTGCCATTTAGTTTCTTCCTACATCATTTTCCTGTCCGTACAAAATCACATTGGCAGTCAACTCAACTTTTTGATGAACTAATTTTTCAAAAATTAGATTCTGCCGGCTCGCAGAGATTTTCGAAAAAATTTGCTTCGATCCGAATTTATTCTCAGCGGATCGCATTAAAAAACTGCTATTTCCTGGCTGCAGTTAGCCTTTATGGTGGTATAGAACACTGTGCCTTGCAGTAACACACATAGGGAGTCTGCTCTGGTGGTGAACTAATACTGTGAGTCAGTATGACATGCAGATGACAGGTGTCGCTCTTAGAATCACTGCACACTTCACTTTTTTGGGCAGTCACAGGGCCAAAACTGACCAAATAACTTAAGTATGAACTCAGCCTTACAGGTCGATGTTAGCGCCAAGAAGAAGTGCACTACTTTTACAGCGTCGGCAGCTGATTCCACATAGATGTCAACAGAACCTTTTCTATACGCTTATACAAGTAGAGCCCCCGACAGAGTGGAGAGGGTGTCAGCAATAAGTTTGTGTTGACGTCACTGATTATTTTGGCCTTCCTCTGATTTGTCAGAACAATAACCCCCAAAAAACGGATCCTGTCTGTTGAGCATCCACCTTCACTCGGTCAGCATTTGGTCAGTAATCTATCAGCATTACTAATCCCCCAAAAAACAGGAGTGGATCCAAAACAGAGATGACACGTGGATGGAATATTTGCATGTCTTCTGTGTTTTGTACCCACTTCTGCTTTTGGCTACCAAATCACAAGCCAATTCTGATGGGACCATACAGGCCTTACAGACAGACAGGATCCGTTGTGCATCTCATTTTTCCTTCTTTCTGACAGATCAGAAGGGTCAAATAAATGATGATGTCAGCCAGGACGAAAGGCAAAATAGTGGCCCAGTCATGAAGTGGAACAGCATGAGAAGTCCAGAGTAGCCCTATCACATAGTGGTGAGGTGGAGACAGCATGAGGAGACCACAGAGTGGCCCAATGACAGAGTCCGGAGGTGGTGGCAGCATTAGGAGGAGGCCACAGAGTGGCACAATGACAGTGTGGAGGTGGCACAAGGATCAGTAAGCCACAGAGTGGCACAATGACAGAGTGTGGAGGTGGCGGCAGCAGCGGCATCAGGAGGAGGCCACAGAGTGACACAATGACAGTGTGGAGGTGACAGCAGCATCAGGAGACCACAGAGTGGCAAGGTGACATTGTGGGGATGTGGCAGCAGCATCAGGAGACAACAGAGTGACCCGGTGACAGAGTGGGGGAGGTGGCAGCAGCATCGGGAGACCACAGAGTGGCAAGGTGACATAGTGTGGAGATGGCAGCAGAATCAGGAGACCATAGAGTGGCAAGGTGACATAGTGTGGAGGTGACAGCAGCATCAGGAGACCACAGAGTGGCAAGGTGACAGAGTGGGGAGGTGGCAGCAGCATTAGGAGACCACAGAGCGACCCGGTGACAGAGTGGGGAGTTGGGTGGCAATACGAGTACCAGCTGAAGATGGTGGGTGAAAGGAGCACTTGGCATCAGATGTGTGGGATCAGGCGGTTGGCAGCATCAGAATAGTAGATGAGGCAGGTAGCCAGAAGAAACCGGTCTCTTTTGTCAAAGTGCTGGTGTGGCACCATGAATGATCTAGTCTTATGCATCAGGCATTGGTGGGTGGAAATCCTGGCTGATCCACGCCTGATTCATCTTGACAAAGGTCAGTCTCTCCACATTTTGGGTGGACAGGCGAGCTCTTTTTGTGGTAATTATTGCTCCCACCGCACTAAACACCCGATTTGATGCCACACTACTGGCCAGGCAGGACAGATTTTCCAGGGCAAACTCTGCTATTTGTGGCCACAAATCCAGTTTGGCTGCCTAGTAGTCCAGCGTATCTTCAATGTGGGGTGGCATGTACTGTCCAAGTATGCCACCACCTGCTGGCTCAGGTCCTGCTCCAGGTCTAGCTGCTGCTGCTGGTGAGTAGTTTCTTCACTAGGCGGGTGAAGAAGGCTGCTCATCAGCGGCTCTAGACTCAAGTTGCTGCTGATGGAGCTAGAGCTGCTCCTGCCCCCCCCCCCCACCCTGCCACAGCAGCCATGGCAGAGGAACGTGAGCGCAGAAGGCTCCCTCGGTCAGACGATGGACAATGGGACAGAATGGCAGCAGCCAACTCACTACATAGGACGTCTCTATAGTAGTAAAGGGTCCAACAAGGTGGAGAGCCAGAAGTGATCCCTGTGCCGAGTGGTGACAATTCGGCTGTCACTACGCAAGCAAGTTAGCATGCATCGGGCCATTTGTGCAAGGGACTCCAATGTGCTTATCCTCCTTCCCCTGTTCTTTCCCCACAGGGCTAATGTGGCCGTGAGATCTAGGCGCCGCGTCTCCAGTGCCCTGACTAGCCAGATTTACCAGCATCTGTTCCAGTACATGAAGCAGTGGAATGACATTGTTCATTCTGTAGTGCTGGCGACTGACAAACAACGTGGCCTCCTCAAAGGGCCTAAGCAAATGGCAGGTGTCACGCATGAGCTGCCACTGGCTGACATCGAAGTTACACAGGGGAGTACTCCTGTCCACTTGGATCATCAAGAAACTGTTTATGACCTTTCTCTGTTCGTATAGTTGGTCCAACATATGGAGGGCAGAAATGTCGCATATCAGCCTATGTTGGGGGATGTGTGAAGCCCTGGAAGTGCAGGGAGAGTGCAGGGAGATTGCAGGGAGAGTGTAATAACCTGTACATAAATGTGTAGTGCATAAAGATTCATAGCTAATCCCTTCTGTTAGACTTACTGTGCGACAGTACTACAAGTCAATGTTACCGTCAGGTCTAATATTTTTGCCGTGGACCTAACTGTACAGTGCACCAAGATTCAAGTAGTGAGCAGCAGTGGCAGTAACAGTGTGCACCTGTCACAGCCTATGGTGTACTCCGTGACACTGTTGCCATGCTTGCTGTTGCCGTTTTGGGATGTTGTGGCAGTGTAACGGGTTTTGCTCTGTGCGCCGTGACTTGCTTGTCACGCATGCTGTTGCCTTTTGCTTGTGTGTGCAATTCCCCTTCAGTAGCTTCTTCCTTGTGTTTGGTTAACTTGCGGTTAATGTGTGTTCTTGGTGTGGGTGTGGTCGCTTTGGGCTATTTAGCTTCTGCTGGTTGCCTGTAGCTCATTGTTCCTCCAGGCTTGGTGTGTGCTGGTGGTTCACTGCTCCTGGCTTTACCATCTGTCCAGTGATGGCCACCCTTGTAGTCATCAAGGTTTTACTGGTGTCTCCTTCCCATCCTACTCTTTGTTGTTTGGTGTTGGTTTTGTCCAGGGTGTATTTATGTCTAGTGTGTTGTGACTGTCTGGTCTGCTTATGTTGTGTCCTGCATGTCTGCTAGATATTCCCCTGTTGTATGTTGTACCTCCGTGAGGGGGCTGGTTTCCCGGAGGGGTGAACCATAAGCCTGTATGCAGCGCTGCCTGGGGCTGCCGTGCACCTTTTCTGCATGGGGGTCTAGGCAGTAACTGGTATGCTGGTTTCCTGTATGCGTTGTTTGTGTTGTGCACTGTTTGGTGTGTGGGCTCGGGTTCGTATGCACGGATTCCAGTTGTGGTGGCAGCGGCAGGTAAGTGAGTTTTCCGGTGTTCTTACCTGCCGATCCAGTTGCTGCACATGGTCTTTTCCCTTCTACCTGTTATTAGGCAGCTGGAGACTCTGGTTCGTTTGAGTCCCTGAGGAACTGGTTGTCTGCTATTTCTAACCCCTATGCCAGGGACTGTCAGGGTCAGCAAGATCCAGGTTCCAGTGCATGAGCCCTCTCACCTTCAGTGTTAGCTCATGCGGTCAGGAGATCAGGGTCAGGATTAGGGCGGCTGTAGGTTGTGGCCTGCTCCCTTCACTGTAGTCTGGCCTAGTAACAGCTCCCATTATATGGTGGGGAGTTTCCCCCACTCCACACCGTCACAGCACCCCTGTGGTACCCCACTAGTGACAGTGACCCAATCTGAGTGTGTACCATTAATAACCACCCTCTGTTTTCTATCACTGAGCCAGTTACTTACCCACATACAGACATTTTCTCCCACTCCGAGCATTCTCATTTTATATATAACCTTTTATGTGGTACAGTGTCAAATGCTTTGGAGAAGTCCAGATGTACGACATTCATTGATTCGCCGCGGTCAAGTCTTGAACTGCCTGTCACCGCCAGACATCTGAGAAGCTCTGACAGACGTTCTTCAGAACCTCCGGCTTGAGGTTCTTTTGTTTTGCTTTCGTTTTGTCATCTCGTTTCCCTCTCTCAGCTGTCATCTAGTTGCACTGATTGCATCCCTTTAAATCCCTTCCCATACTGCATCACTTTGCGGTTTATACAACTTCCTGGAGTGTGTGCATGCTGGATGCTACAACTGATGCTTCTACAGATAAGTCTGATCATTTATTTGTGTTTTTCTGTTTGCTTAATCCTAGGTGACCCTGACTCCCTCTGTATTAAGTGTAGGGAGCCGGTGGTCGTGTCCCCTCACTATTATAGGGTGTTCAGGTGGCATACAGTCGAGGAACGAGGGTATGCAATTTTCTACCATAGAGATTTTTGCATAGGCTGAGCAGTAAGGGAGAGAGCTAGGGCTGTTACAGGGCTTTCCCTTATGTTCCTTAGTTTTGGATCAAGTCAGTCGGATCTTCATTTGTGTCTTCTAGTTTTCTGTAACACCTTCCGTGACACTGCCCTCCTCATAGAAACTGATTAAATTAGTTTGACATGACCGATCCCTCATGAAGTCATGCTGATATGGCGTTATTTGCTTATTTTCATTGAGGTACTCCAAGATAGCATCTCTTAGAAAGCCTTCAAACAGTTTACCCATGACAGATGTTAAACTTATCGGCCTATAGTTTCCAGTCTCTGTTTTTGGACCCTTTTTCAATATTGGCACCACATTTGCTTAGTGCCAATCCTGTGGAACACTCCCTGTCAATATAGAGTCTTTAGGGGCCGGGTATGCAAAGTGCACTGCCCACTGTGGCACAGAGATATGCAGTGCAATATCTAATTTAATTAGCAATGGTTATTGCTTTCTGCTTGTGCTGCGCCATTTACGTCACAATGATTTCACACCAGTAATTGGAGCATGCGCCTTGCATATCTCTGGGCCCAGCGGTGATGCGTCAAAGTGTGGAATTTGGGCTACAGGAAAAATTATATCACACAGGGCCAGCCGGAGAACACTGAGGAGAGGAGTTAGGCGCAAGCAAAGCAGGGAGGACCGGGCACTTGCAGCAAACATTCCGCCCCTGGACACTTGAGATGGCTCATTAGCATATCATAAAACTACTTTTTGAACGATTTGTAGGATCTGAAAAACTAAACACAGGTAACATCTGTGTCATGTCTGTACGATGTCTGTTCATCACTGAACGATACAATTTGTTTAAAACTAGTCAGGTTGGTGACAGACTCCCTTTAATATTTTCAAGGTTAAGTACCTCTTCCGGATGGACTTGTTGGCATCATGTTAAAGAAAGAAAATAACCAGATGCTTCTTTTTAGCTTAATAATCTATTATTATCACTTTGTCATTAGAAACTCAGCACAAGGTAGCTTTAAATATACAGCTGGTTATTCCATGGAACGTTTGAATGGATTGTAATTATAGTGAAACAGTTAGAAACAGGTGGGGTAGGGAAGGAGGGTAGGATGTTACGTCTGTTGCTGACATTGAGAATACCTGAAGTCATGTGTGCTATATTATCTGCATTGTTGTCTTTGCAACATTTGAAAACATTTGAAAACTCAATAAAAAGATTGATTTAAAAGTTCTTTGAAGAGATATTTTGCATTCCTCACCAAAGTTTCTGAGTGGAGAGTCCAATAGCAGCAGGGATTGTCTGTATTCTAATCTTTACTAACATTGTTTGCGGCACCTGCTGTGTACCTAATCTCTGGTCAGAAGGTCACCTTGCGTAGCTTGGTTAATTTGTAGGAAAGCGCTCTTGAGTGGTTAGCCTTCTTTTAAATGTTCATTCTTTATGTTCTTTAATTGCCTGGTATAATGTAAGCTCTGCACATTTGTATCCTTATGATTCCTTGCATCCTGCTTGTAGCCTAGATTTATGTTGTGTCTGTGCGCACCCATAGTCCTCTGTAGCTCCTACATTGCTGCTATTAGTGATGAGCGAATCATTCAAAAGTTCAATTCGACTGCTCCGCCAAATCTTACAAAACAATTTGCTTTGTGATGAATTACTTCATCACGAAGCACATTTCTTTGTAAGTAGTGGGTGCAATGACAGGGAGCGGCGATTGCGCCGCTCCCTGTCATTGTACCCCTCAAATGCTGCCTTCATACGTGATCGCAGCATCTGATATAAATAACAGAGTGTCAAATAAAATACAAACTGAAAAGAATGGTGTGGTATTAAACAGGCAGGACGTGTTCAAACCCATATGCAGTTGTGCGTATATATAGGGGAGCGAATCCTGCACTTGTGGCCCATTGCTAATGACGATCCCCAGCAAAAATGCATACAATGGAGGATGACCACAGCGAACCACAAGTACCACAATAGACATCCTACACAAGATAGCAATTATGTGGATGTGATAATCAATATAACAATATAACAAAATAATAACAAAGACAGGTGCACTCTGCGGTCTTACTAAACCCTCAAACTGATTTTAAAATTGTAGGTCCCGAGCTACTTGAGAAACCTTGGCACGGTGCTCGGGCTCAGAGATGTCCTACACCGTAGGACATGTTGGCTAATCTCTCAATTTTAAAATCAGTTTGAGGGTTTAGTAAGACCGCAGAGTGCACCTGTCTTTGATATTATTTTGTTATATTGTTATATTGATTACCACATCCACATAATTGCTATCTTGTGTAGGATGTCTATTGTGGTACTTGTGGTTCGCTGCGGGCATCCTCAATTGTATGCATTTTTGCTGGGGATCGTCATTAGCAACGGGCCACAAGTGCAGGATCTGCTCCCCTGTATATATGCACAACTGCATGTGGGTTTGAGCACTTCCTGCCTGTTTAATACCACGCCATTCTTTTCAGTTTGTATATAGAGCTGCCTGGAGGTGCATAAACTCAAATTTAAATGTGCCTGCTTTCCATCCACAGACTACATTTAGGTGCACCTGCGAGGCCTGGGCCATACCAGCCAGTCTTGAGTGGGACTCGCAGACTCCTCCCTCCTCCCATTGCAAGCATGGTTACATGCTGGAGGTAACTGGTGAGTTGTTTGTGAGTCGGCCTCATGCTCCTGTAATTTGCCCACTGGCCCCTGGTATTGCCCACATGGCACAGGTAGGTGATTGTTAGGTCCCAAGCTACTTGAGAAACCTTGGCGCGGTGCTCGGGCATGTTGTCTGTTGTTTTCCTGTGGATTCTGTTATGCTAAGTTTGGTTTTGGCTTAGATCCTTCTTGTTGTCTTGTTGGAGTAGTATTTCAGATTAGGGCCAGTTTCTGACAGTGTCATTTATTTCTATTTACAGCCAAAAACTTTCTGTATACCATCAAAATTCCCTTCATTCATTTGTGCTGTCATTCTCAAATGATAACAGGAATGAGATCATCAGTTGGTTCCTATCATATTTTGGTGAGTTGGTGTATACAGTATCTGTTACCTGCCAGTATTGGTATGTGCTTCATAATATTATTCTTGTGAGTGTCCATTTCATCCTTAGGCTCCATTCACACGTCCACAAATGGTTCCGCATCTGAACTTCCGGGCTGCAGCTCCGCAAAAAAAATAGAACATGTCCTATTCTTGTCTGCAATTGCGGACAAGAATAGGCAGTTCTATGGGAGGTGCCGGCCAGGTGTATTGCAGATCCGCAATTTGCAGATCAGCAATACACTACGGATGTGTGATTGGACCCTTACTGTAAGTCCTTGGGGCTTCTGAGTACCGGTATGCATTCCTTATAGTCTCAAGGTTCTGGAGGAGTTTATGTAATCTTTTAAGTACATTTCCGGATTTCTCTGCTTGCTAGAACATTAGGTAGACAGGATGGACCAACAAGGTCTTGAAACAATTTCTGCACTCCTATATTAATGTACAATGATGGACCGACATCCTGTTGTGTGTTTTGCGGTCCGCAATTTGTGGAACGGCACGGACAGTTATTAATAAAACTGCCTATTCTTGTCCGCAAAATGGACAAGAATAGGACAGGTTATATTTTTTTTGCGGACCACAGAACAGAGTAGGTAAATGGGTCCGCATCCAAGCCGCAAAAACTGCGGCTCGGGTGCGGACCAAAATAACGGTTGTGTGCATGTAGCCTTATGGAAAGAATTTGACCAGAATAACCACATCTCCTGAGCTTCAGGAAAGAATCCTTGAGGTTGTTCTCAGCTCTAACCTGGTCTTCCTCTGTCTATCCTTTGCATGATTTAACCCCTTCCTGGCCGCCCAACATAAATTTGAGTAGGTGGTCAGGCATTCAAAAATGGTGCCCAGCTTGCAGCAGAGCGGGCGCTATAGACGCGAGGTGCCTGCTGTTTTAAACAGCAGGCACTCGGGACTAATGCATAAGATCAACGATAACGTTGATCACATACATTTAACACCTCCGATGATGTGGTCAAGTGTTAAAGACCAGTAAAGCTTGTTTCCAGACATGTTCCGTCTCCCCCTGATTTGGATCGGATGCAGATTTTTACAAATATTAAATCAAATAAAAAAAATTAAAAAATTCTATTAAAATACATAAATAATGTAAAAAAAATTGAAAATGCCCGTACTATGAAAATATTAAAATATTTATTCCATACGGCAAATGACGAAACAGATAATACGTCAAAATGGCCAATTCAAAATTTTTCAGTGATCAAAAAAATCAATGAAAAGTACGGATCGTCCTGCAAAAAAATGAGCCTTCACACAGCTCCGTACAGGTAAAAAATTAAAAGTTATGGGGGTCAGAATATGGCAATGCACAGGAAAAAATATTATTGCCTGATTGGAGTCGGGAAGGATTTTTTCCCCGTAAAATTAGGACAATTCTACCTCACAGGGGTTTTTTCTTTCATCTGGATCAACTTTGCTGGATAATAGGCTGAACTGTATGGACGTATGTCTTTTTTCAGCCTTACAAACCATGTTACTATTTGCTATACAGTCTCCAGTTACCTTCTAAACTCTGCATTCTGAACAGTTTCCATATCTCTCTACAATGAACTCTGGTTTTGAACTGGTTTTCCAAAAGACTTTTAGTTCACCATATACATCTGAGTTTGGGGTTAATCAGATCTTTGACACTCCAAGTTAGTTTGGACAAAATCTACTACCAGGGGGGTAGCTAAAGGCTCATGGGCCCTGGTGCAAGGGTTCAGCTTGGGCACCTCTTTCCTCAGTGCCTTGGGGACAAGGGTAGGGAAGCACATAGCCTTTATGATGGCTTAGGCAAAAATTGAAACGGCACAGCCCTCCCCTAATGCTAAATTCTTGAACTAACCCTTTCCCTCCAGCCAGAGGTGTAACTTGTAAAGGGGTATGGTCCTAAAAGGGGTGGTGGGTACCAGAGAAAAACATCCATCCTCCTTGCCTGACTACATCAGGATACACAAAGGATGTATTAGGAGGGGCCCAAATTAGTTAGTAAAGTCACATGCCTCTCTGCACTTCTGTTGTACTGCTCACCAATGTGTGCATCGTTTGTTCAGTAATTGATGTGACAATTCTGAGCATCTGGGGACAAATCAATTCTGGCAGACTATTTAACACTGGAACAACAGGAGGATTAATGCCCAAGGAAGTGTGACAAACTACAGGGCAAGTCAAAATGAGGCTATATCCTGAACATATTCGCCATATTGCAATCCACCATATTAGATCAAGTTCAAAAGTCCTGTGTTGAGCACCAGGGACAACACATTGAACACGCCAAATAGCTGTGCATCACAAGGGAATGTTCCAGATTGTTGTTGCAACTTTCTGTGTTGATAACATTTGAACCACAATCGATTTCTGAGAAAATTCTGGTCTTCTTTGATATGCTACATGAGCCCTTTCCCACTGTAAAATACTCTTGATCCATACCTTAGAATTGAATAGGAGCGCAACGCACATGACTCTCCACCGCTCCCATTCACGTCTATGGGTCCAACACAAATAGCCGAGCAAGTGAATGGAGGCCGGCTGTGCATGCGCAGTGTGCCCTCCAGTGGCGTACCTCCAATAGAGGCAGACCACGCAGCTGCTATGAGGCTATATCCTGAACATATTCGCCATATGTCAAACAAATCTTATAGATTTTTTTGACTGGGTGACTAAAATAATAGACGGTGGAGGTGCAGTAGACATCGCATATCTAGATTTTAGTAAGGCTTTTGACACTGTCCCACATAGAAGACTTATCAATAAACTGCAGTCATTGAGCATGGACTCCCATATTGTTGAGTGGATTAGGCAGTGGCTGAGTGACAGACAACAGAGGGTTGTAGTCAATGGAGAACATTCAAAACAAGGTCATGTTACCAGTGGGATTCCACAGGGATCTGTACTGGGACCAATTTTGTTTAATATCTTCATAAGTGATATTGCAAAAGGCCTCGATGGTAAGGTTTGTCTTTTTGCTGATGACACAAAGATATGTAACAGGGTTGATGTTCCTGGAGGGAAACGCCAAATGGAAAAGGACTTAGGAAAACTAGAAGAATGGTCAGAACTCTGGCAACTGAAATTTAATGTGGATAAGTGCAAGATAATGCACCTGGGGCGTAAAAACCCAAGAGCAGAATATAGAATATTCGACACAGTCCTGACCTCAGTATCTGAGGAAAGGGATTTAGGAGTAATTATTTCAGAAGACTTAAAGGTGGGAAGACAATGTAATAAAGCAGCACGAAATGCCAGCAGAATGCTTGGATGTATAGGGAGAGGTATAAGCAGTAGAAAGAGTGAAGTGCTTATGCCGCTGTACAGAACACTGGTGAGACCTCACTTGGAGTATTGTGCGCAGTACTGGAGGCCATATCTCCAGAAGGATATAGATACTCTAGAGAGAGTTCAGAGAAGAGCTACTAAACTGGTACATGGATTGCAGGATAAAACTTACCAGGAAAGGTTAAAAGACCTTAATATGTATAGCTTGGAAGAAAGAAGAGACCGAGGGGATATGATAGAAACTTTTAAATACATAAAGGGAATCAACTCGGTAAAGGAGGAGAGCATATTTAAAAGAAGAAAAACTACCACAAGAGGACACAGTTTTAAATTAGAGGGGCAAAGGTTTAAAAGTAATATAAGAAAGTATTACTTTACTGAGAGGGTAGTGGATGCATGGAATAGCCTTCCTGCAGAAGTGGTAGCTGCAAATACAGTGAAGGAGTTTAAGCATGCATGGGATAGGCATACGGCCATCCTTCATATAAGATAGGGCCGGGGCTATTCATAGGATTCAGATATATTGGGCAGACTAGATGGGCCAAATGGTTCTTATCTGCCGACACATTCTATGTTTCTATGTTTCTATGTTTCTATGGGGCCCCTGAGGGAATGGGGCCCGCAGTGGAGGGTAGGCCCCGCCCACTAATTACAGTTGTATAGCTACCTGGGTGAAAAGAGAATGTAAGAAGTGGAGAAGGACCTTTGGTGATGTCATCAACCATGTGACCAGTGCAAGAAGCCAAGGAATAGCAGAGCAGCAGAAGTCTGAAGGACCTTTGGTGATGTCGTCATCATCATGTGACCAGTGCAGAGGACTGGTAAAAGACCTATGGGATGTCGCTGTGAGGGGGCGGAGCTTCTGTGTTGTGCCTGGAGTAGAGGTTGGTGGTGTCCTGGGATAACCCATAACATCCTAGGAAAGCTGGAAGTTGTAGTTCTGTCCTATTATGCCCCTCTCCATGTAATTTCAACTTATGCCCTAGGACAGTCTGGTAATAGTGGGAGTTGTAGTTCTCTCCTCTTATACCCCCTCTCTGTAATGTATACTGATGTCCCATAATAAGTCTGGCCGTACTGGGGGTTATAGTTATTTCCTTTTAAAGGGTTTCTGTCACCAGAAATATCTAAATGAAACTGGTTGACAATACCTAGTTTTCTCCATGCCCCCGTTACTCCATAAATGTGACTTTTATAATATGCAAATTAGTCTCTAGGAGAAGGGGGGGTGTTGCTCCTGCTCCTAGAGGCTCCGTTCTCTCACCTCTGTCACCTCCCTCTAAGTCTTGATTGACAGGGCCAGGCAGCGTTCGCATTCTCCTCCCGGCCCTGAGTGAATGGTAAATCTTGCACTTGCGCTGTGCCGTTCAGTAATCAGTGCAGGCATAGTGAAGGAAGGATGCTTACTGGCTGCATACTTCCTTACTGCGCCTGTGCTGAATACTGAATACTGCGCACAGCGCAGGCGCAAGATTTGCCATGCACTCTGGGCCAGCAGGAGAATGCAAACACTGCCTGGCCCTGTCAATCAGGACTTAGAGGGAGGTGACAAAGTTGGGAGAACTGAGCCTCTAGGAGCAGGAGCAACTATCCCCTGTGTTGCCCCCTAATTTCCAATAAAAACAATCTGGTGATGAGACTTGTAGTTCCCTTGTCACTATTATAATGTTCTGCAGCAGCTGAGGTGTGTATTAGGCTTTGTTCACATATGTGCTGTTGACATTCGCTGTTTTGCCCTATCATAGGAGCAGAACAATGAAAATCACTGCAATTCCGGATCTGGCACTTTATGGATGTCAACACCTGACGGCTCCCGTTGACTGAGATGAGATCTGATGGGTTTCCATCTGCCAGGCTATAAATATGTGTCCAGCATTTATGATTATGATGTTCTGCAGCAGCTGAGGTGTGTGTTAGAAGGTTCTACAGTATAGCAGCTGAGGTGTGCATTATGAAGTTCTGCAGGCAGCTGAGGTGTGTATTAGAATGTTCTGCAGAAGCTGAGGTGTGTGCTATGATGTTCTGCTGCAGCTGTGGAGTGTATTATGAGGTTCTGCAGCAGCTGAGGTGTGTATTGTCAGGTTCTGCAGCAGCTGAGCTGTGTATTGTGAGGTTTGGCAGCAGCTGAGGTGTGTATTAGCAGGTTCTGCAACAGCTGAGGTGTGTATTAGGAGGTTCTGCAGCAGCTGAGGTGTGTATTAGGCTTTGTTCACATATGTGCTGTTGACATTCGCTGTTTTGCCCTATCATAGGAGCAGAACAATGAAAATCACTGCAATTCCGGATCTGGCACTTTATGGCTGTCAACACCTGACGGCTCCCGTTGACTGAGATGAGATCTGCCAGGCTATAAATATGTGTCCAGCATTTATGATTATGATGTTCTGCAGCAGCTGAGGTGTGTGTTAGAAGGTTCTACAGTATAGCAGCTGAGGTGTGTATTATGAAGTTCTGCAGCAGCTGAGGTGTGTATTATGAAGTTCTGCAGCAGCTGAGGTGTGTATTAGGATGTTCTGCAGAAGCTGAGGTGTGTGCTATGATGTTCTGCTGCAGCTGTGGAGTGTATTATGAGGTTCTGCAGCAGCTGAGGTGTGTATTGTCAGGTTCTGCAGCAGCTGAGCTGTGTATTGTGAGGTTTGGCAGCAGCTGAGGTGTGTATTAACAGGTTCTGCAACAGCTGAGGTGTGTATTAGGAGGTTCTGCAGCAGCTGAGGTGTGTATTAGGAGGTTCTGCAGAAGCTGAGGTGTGTGATATGATGTTCTGCTGCAGCTGAGGAGTGTATTGTGCTGTTCTGCAGCAGCTGAGGTGTGTATTATGAGGTTCTGCAGCAGCTGAGGTGTGTATTGTGAGGTTCTGCAGCAGCTGAGGTGTGTATTAGAAGTTTCTGCAGCAGTCAGAGAAACATCAGTTGTGACTGGATTAAATCTTTTAGTTTTCTGTGTCTGCACTTTGTAAAATGTCCCTGTCCTGTTCCTCTGTCAGCAGACGTTGCACTGTGACCTGACTGACCAGTCCGGACCTGACCTGATCCAGCAGTGTCACCAGTCCAGACTCCAGCTCCCGGACTGCGCATTGCCAGCAGCACAAACAGTAAGTCAGCATTGGGGAGGAGGTGAAGCAGGAGCAGGCACAGTCTATGCAGGAAGGGTGACACACTATATAAAAGGTAGCAGGCACAGTTCACCGGGAAAGGCTAGGTAATCAGATTTTGTTATTCTGTTCCAGCATACCAGCAGAATTCCAGAATCGCCAGATCCAGCATATGCCAAACACTGCTAGAACCTGCCGGATCCCATTCACAATCATGGGGTCATTCGAGATCCCGCATGCAGCGGTGTTTTGCCCTTAGTTTTTGCCAGAATCTGCAACAGAGGCTTCTGCTGGAACCTCTGCAGCAGATGTGCACATGCCCTACGGGGTGTGATGGGTCACTCACAAGGGGGCCCAATTCAGATTCTTGCCATGGGGCCCAGTGATTTCTATGTACGTCCCTGGTGCCCTCCACCACTTTTGAGGCTTTGTGTAGAAGATAATTGCGGGTCCCAGCCGTGGGACCCGCACCTACCAGACAATGGCGGCATATCGCTAGGATATGCCCGCATTGTTTCAGATGAGACATCCCCTTTAAGTAAATGTGTGTCTACACAAGTGTGACAGCCCTTCTGTGGAGTGACCATGTGTAGTATATTGTATGATAAAATTTGTTTTGTTGTAAAGAATTTGCACACCTCCATCTGCTTTTTTTCCATGCCATCTGCCTTATTTCCATGAATCTGTAAGGTTTACCCCCCTTCATACAGACACTTTACAGTCAGTGCCTATCTGATCATGGATCTAAAAGGGAGTGGTGCTTGAAGTCATAGTCTTCTTCAAGGAAACCATGCAATCATCATTGCTTTCTATCAAAATGGCTTCACAGGCAAGGGCATTGCTGTTTGTAAGATTTCACCTAAATCAACCATTTAGTGGATCGTCAAGAATTTCAAGGAGAGAGATACTCAATTTCTGTGAATTATGTGGCTGGAGGTACATTAGGCGGTCAGCGGATAACAATTTTACTGTAGGCCAGTGGAGTACAGGCCCCAAAAACTAGGCATTCACCTGACAGAAAAGAACAAGAGATTATGTGGCTGAAGTTATATTAGACGGTCAGTGGATAACAATTTAACTGTAGGCCAGTACAGCCTCCAAAAATGATGCATTCACCTGACAGAAAAGAACTAGGGATTATGTGTCTGGAGGTACATTAGGTGGTCACTGGATACAAATTTTACTGTAATCCACTGGAGTAGAAGCCCCAAAAATTAGGCATTCGCCTGACAGAAAAGGCCTTTTATGCCACTGTATATGCATAAGAGAAGGACAATTCTTTTTTCTGGGTGGTGGCGGATATGTGTGGGCTGGCACGAGGAAATTCAATTACACGTGGTCGTCACAGGTGTTGAATTCCTCTGAGATCCTTGCCTCATCCTTGCCTCATTCATTTTTAGAAACGTGAGGTAGTCCACACTGTTGTGAGCTAGGCGAGTGTGCTTATCGGTCACGATCCCCCCCTGCGGCGCTGAACGTCCTTTCGGACAGGACACTCAACGATGGGCAAGCCAAGAGTTCCATGGTAAATTGTGCCAGCTCTGGCCACAGGTCAAGCCTGCACACCCAGTAGTCCAGGGGTTCCTCGCTTCTCAGAGCGTCCACATCGGCCGTTAACCCGATGTAGTCGGACACCTGTTGGTCTAGGCGTTCCCTGAGGCTGGATCCGGAGGGTGGCTCTCAATGGGTTGGCTGCAAGAATGATCTCATATCCGAAGTGACCAACACATCTTCAAACCACCCTCTTCTTGCAGGCGTGGTAGGACTGGTACCCGCACCTGTTTCGCTCTGGGTGGAAATTCCTCTGCCAGCGCCCGCTACAGCAGAATGCAGCATCTCTCGCATCAAGGCCTGGAAATGCTGCCTTCTGACAGCCCTATGTGATGCTGGTAACATGTCTGCCATTTTGTGTTTGTACCGGGAGTCTAAGTACGTTGCCATCCAGTACTGGTCCTTGCCCTTTAGGCTTTTTAGGGATCCCTCTTTAAACACTGGAGCATGAAGGTCCCCATTTGCACAAAATTGGAAGCGGTGGAGCGCCCTAGCTCCTGCTCATCGCCCAGGAGAATGTCGTCCTCGGTCTCCTTCCCCCAGCCACGGACAACACCAGGAATCCCCGAAAAGTTTAAAGTCCCCCTCAAAGCCTGCTCTTCTTGCTCCTCCTCCGCCCCCAAGCCACCATCCTCCTCTGACTCTTCTTCAGACTCCTGCTGACTTGTCTCAGATAGAGTAGCCCTCCCCCTGGGAATTCATTGTGACTTCCTCATCTTCCAGCTCCTGCTCCTCGACGGCTTGATCAATGACACGACGCAATGCGCGCTCCAGAAAGAAGGCGTAAGGTACGATGTCACTGATGGTGCCCTGGCTGCGGCTGACTAGTTTGGTGATCTCATCAAATGGCCGCAGAAGTCGCATGCATCGCGCATGAGCAGCCACTGGCGCAGTGAAAAGAAACCAAGCTCCCCAGAACCTGTCCTGCTGCAGAGTTCATACAGGTAGTTGTTAACGGCACGTTGATGCTGGAGCAGCCTATCAAGCATATACAAGGTGGAGTTCCAGAGCGTCAGGCTGTCACAAATCAGACATCTGAAGGGCAGGTGGTGTCGCCACTGAACGTCAGCAAGGCGAGCCATGGCCGTGTAAGATCTTCTAAAATGGCCAGAGATTTTCCTGGCCTGCCGCAAGATGTCCTGGATAGTGATGATCGAGTATGCTCAGCCGAACATGTGCTCGAGCGCCATGCTCGAGTCTCCTCCCCGCACATTTCTTGGCTGCTACGCAGCCAATAAATTTGCACGTAAGTACTGCCCCCACTGACATTACAGTGATTGGCTGGCCGGAAAGCTTATTTGTAGTCAGGGAGAGCTAAGCATAGGAAGGGACAGAGAGTGTGGGGAGTATAATTGAATATTTTTTTGGTACCAAAATGTTTCAGAGACACAAAAGTCCTTGTAAGGACTATTGTGTGTGACAGCAGCAATATATGTTTGTAGTGCAACCTGCGCTAAATTGCTCAGTGTTAGTGAGAGCTGTGCATAGGAAGGGAAAGACAATGTAGGGAGTGTAATAGGAAGATTTTTATACAAAAAACTTTTCAGAGACCCAAAAGTCCTTTTCAAGACTATTGTGTGTGACAGCAGCAATATATATTTTTTGCGCATCCTGAGCTAAATTCTGTGTAATACGCCGCTGCGGACAATTAAATTATCCCTAAATTAAAAGTGACTACCAGTGTACCTTTTTCCATAGACACTGCGAACAGTGACATTACCTGTCCTGTATAACGTTTCCTAATCACAAATACCTTTGTACATTTTTTTGCGCATATACTTCCAAATCCTACACTACTGTACATGTGACATACGAGCAGTAAGGGAAGGGGAAGTGGCCGTGATGCTGATGGTGCACACAGAGGCCGTGGCCCTGGGCATGAAGAAACTGTGCCTGCTGCTAGAGCACAAGAAAAACAATCATCCACGATACCTAGCTTCATGTTCCAGTTTGCAGGGCGGCGCAGGACACCACTCTTGAAGTCAGACCAGTGCGACCAGGTGGTCGGTTGGGTTGCAGCAGATAATGCTTCCAGTCTGTTAAGCACCACCACCGTCTTCCACCAACCCCAGCCTCAGTAGCCAGGAGTCTGGTCAACACAATCCTCACCCTGATCCTCCTTCCTCCCACCATGCACAGTCTGGCCAAACAAGTGATTCCACACTTGAATATTCCGAGGACCTCTTTTCATCACCATTACTTGATTTGGCCCTCTCGCCAAGCACGCTTGAAGAGGGACATGAGATCTTGTGCCCTGATTCCAAACCTCTTGAGCATCCACAGTCTGTCACCACCAGACATCTGAGAAGCTCTGACAGACGTTCTACAGAACCTCCTGCTTGAGGTTCCTTTTGTTTTGCTTTCGTTTTCTCATCTCGTTAGCCTCTCTCAGCTGTCATGTAGTTGCACTGATTGCATCCCTTTAAATCCCTTCCCATACTGCATCACTTTGCGGTTTATACAACTTCCTGGAGTGTGCTGATGCTAGAAGCTGTTACTACTGCATCCACAAGATAAGTCTGTTTTCTTTATTTCTGTTTGCCTGTGGGCTTGATCCTAGGTGACCCTGACTCCCTCCGTATTAAGTGTAGGGAGCCAGTGGTCGTGTCCCTTCACTATTATAGGGTGTTCAGGTGCATACAGTCGAGGAACGAGGATATGCAATTTTCTACCATTAAGATTTTTGCATAGGCTGAGCAGTAAGGGAGAGAGCTAGGGCTCTTACAGGGCTTACCCTCTTGTTCCTTAGTTTTGGATCAAGTCAGTCGGATCTTCATTTGTGTCTTCTAGTTTTCTGTAACACCATCCGTGACACAGTCACAAGATCATGACGGTGGGGAACGGCAACAATTACTGTCTCATGAGGTTGATCAAGAGGATGAGACACAGTTGTCAATCACTGAGGTTGTGGTTAGGTCAACAAATCAGGAGGATGATCAGAGTGAGGAAGTGGAAGAGGAGGTGGTGGACGATGAGGTCACTGACTTAACCTGGGACGGTGGAAAGCCAAGCGAGTACAGCAGTACAGAGGGGGAGGGATCTGCAGCACCGCAACAGGCTGGAAGAGGCAGTGGGGTGGCAAAAGGGAGAAGGCAGGCCACACCAAACAGGCCCACAACTGTTCCATGGAGCACCCCCTTGTGGAAATCTCCCTTTCCAAGGGGTAGTTGGCACATTTTTGAGGAAAGTGCGGACGACACAAATAGTAGTTTGCAACCTGTGCCATACAAAAATGAGCCGGGGCGTGAACACTAGCAACTTCACCACCACCAGCATGATCCGCCACATGGCATCCAAGCATCGTAATAAGTGGGACGTACGCCTGGGTCCACAATCTGTGTCTGCGGGTCACAACACTGCCTCCTCTTCCCCTATGTTACGTGCTGGCCAATCGCCTGTTGAAGGCGCAGGCCCGGATGCCTCCCGCCCTGCACCTGGACCTTCGCAAGCACCATCAGCGACCACATCCACTTCCATGTCCCAGCGCAGCGTCCAAATGTCCTTACCCCAGGCCTTTGAACGCAAGTGAAAATACCCAGCCTCCCACCCACAGGCCATAGCACTAAATGCGCAGCTTTTCAAATTACTGGCCCTGGAAATGTTGCCATTTAGCTTGTTGACACTGAGCCCTTCCGCAGCCTGATGTCGGCAGCCGTCCTGTGTTACGCAGTCCACAGCCGCCACTATTTTTCAAGGTGTGCCGTGCCCGCCTTACACCAACATGTGTCCCGTAACATCACACGTGCCCTGACCAACGCAGTTACTGGAAAGGTCCACTTAACCACGGACACATGGACAAGTGCATTTGGCCAGGGACGCTACATTTCCCTGACAGCACACTGGGTGAATGTTGTGGAGGCCGGGAGCGAGTTGCTCCCTGGAATGGCACAGGTGCTACCGACGCCAAGGATTGCGGGCCCTACGTCGATCAGGGTTTCCGCCAGCACCTATGTTAGTGGCTCCAAACCCCACTTCTCCTCCTCCGTCTCCTCCTCCATTTCAACCTCCGATTTATCCGCGTGCAGCACCAGTCAGTCATCAGTCGGTAGCTGGATGCAGTGAAGCACTGCAGTGGGGAAGCGGCAACAGGCCGTGCTGAAGCTGATATGCTTAGGGGACAAACAGCACACCGCGAGCGGAGCTGTGGAAGGGGATAAGAGACCAGACTGAGCTGTGGTTCTCGCCACTCAATCTGCAACCAGGCATGGTTGTGTCTGATAATGGCCGTAACTTGGTGGCGGCTTTGGAGCTCGCCAAGCTAAAAACGCATCCCATGCCTAGCCCACGTCTTAAACTTAGTGGTTCAGCGGTTTCTCAAAACCTACCCCAATTTGCCTGAGCTACTGGTGAAGGTGCGCCTCGTGTGTGCACATTTCCGCAAGTCATTGACAGCTTCAGCCGGTCTGTCAACGCTGCAGCAGCGCTTGAAATTGCCAACTCACCGGCTGTTGTGCGACGGGAGCACGCGCTGGAACTCCACGTTCCACATGTTGGCCAGGCTTTGTGAGCAGCAGAGGGCAGTAGTGGAATACTAGCTGCAACATGGTCGTCACCTTTCCAGTCAGCTTCCGCTATACACAAGCGAGGAGTGGGCATGGATGTCTGACCTCCTGTGAGGTTTTAATAAACTTTGAGGAATCAACACAGATGGTGAGCAGCGATAATGCTATTATCAGCGTAACCATCCCACTTCTGTGTCTACTCAAACGCTCGCGGCTGCTCACAATTAGGGCAACGCTTTGCATGTGGAAGTGGTGGAAATGGGGGAAGACATTACACAGGGTGATAGCCAGACCACCCTCAGTTCGTCTTCTCAGCGCAAATTGGATGATGAAGAGGAGGAGGAGGAGCAGGAGACGGTTGCCTCCGCTACAGAGGGTAGTACCCATGGAAGTTTAATTCCATCTGTTCAGCGTGGGTGGGCAGAAGAGGAGGAAGAGGGTGAGGAGATTGAGAGTGATCCTCCTGATGACGACAGTGAAGTCTTGCCTGTTGGTACTCTGGCACACATGGCTGACTTCATGTTAGGCTGCCTTTCCCGCGACCCACGACAACACGGATTACTGGTAATTCACCCTTCTCGACCCCCGCTACAAAGAGAATTTCTCATCTCATACTCATTCCTCTGGTGGAGAGGACGAGCAAAATGGTGCAATACCAGAAGATCTTTGTTGAAAAATTGCTCCAAAAATTTCCATCTGACAACGCTGGCAGCAGAGTCCGTAGTTCCTTGGCCAAAATTTTGGAAGCTGGAGTACATAGCAGACCGTGTCAGTGTCTTCAATAATCCCTCAGTGCCTTACAACTATTGGGTGTCCAAGCTGGACACATGGCACGAACTGACGCTCTACGCCTTGGAGGTGCTGGCCTGCACCGCCGCCAGCGATTTGTCTGAGTGGGTATTTATTGCTGTTGGTGGCATTATAACAGATAAGCGTATCCGCCTGTCAACTGAAAATGCTGACCGGTTGACTCTTATAAAAATAAACAAGGCCTGGATTGACCATGACTTCTCGACTCCACCAGAGGAAAGCTGATGAACATAAAGGCACTTATGTGTTGTTTATAATGTATTGAATACACTGTATTCCCATGCACCCCTTCCACCACAAACAAGGGTATATGGTTGAATCTTCCTTTTCTCATCCTCCTTCTCCTCTTCCATCATATCAACACATGCTTATTCGTCGCATATAATGCCCTCGCATATATGCCCTTCGCATATTAATTTTTACAGGGTCAGCTCAGCTGCAGGCCCTCGCATATCATTTTTTAAAGGGTCAGCTCACCAGCAGGCCCTTTCATATAGTTTTTTAGAGGGTCAGGTCAACAGCAGGCCCTCGCATAAAATTTTTAAGAGGGTCAGTGTGATGAATACCGTACTCCGACTGACGTCGGACGTCAAATACGTAGAGCCAGCGAGACACGGAATGGTCACTAGTTACCAAGGCGTGACGTTACGCCCTCCTGGAGGAGCAGGTAAGGTCAGCTTGATACAGTTTACACAGACACCTCCCATCCTCGCGGGCACAGAGAGGCAACAAGCTGTGAGAGCCTTTTCACTGCCCCAGTAAAACAGCGCTTACTCAGCCCGGGTATACTGCCACCAGTTTCTTGTTTGATATAAGCCCGGTCCGCTAACTGGACTATATACGGTAAGAAACCAACCCGCGGTAGCGTATTACTAGGCCGAAAGACAGACATGGGCATTCGTGATCGAGATACAAGACAGCACAAGATTAAATTATATATTTAATCGCCTTAAGGGCTCACTAGAATTAACACTATACACACAAAGAATATATACAGTGGTCTAAGATTACAAATACAGATGATAGGGTACAACAGGGTTAAGTCAGTTTACCAGGTATAGGAGTCCTTTGGGTTGTGATGAGTTCTTAGCTGTGGTCACATGGGAAGCAGTGATGTCAGCTGGTTGCAGGTCCCTCTAAGCACATGGCACGATGTGACCTCCCTTCAGAGAAAGACACGCCCGCTTGCTGGCACAAGCCTTTTAACCTGTAGCTGGCCGCTCCCCTCCCGGCTTCTGGGAGGGGTCCATCCCCCCTCTGCTGGGCTGGCAGCACATGAGCCACAAAACCGATTAGAGTTCATAGCTCCAGACCCGGGAGGTGGTTCTTGGACCAATGGATTCGCCTGGGTTCCGGCTACCAGTAGAGTCCAAGCATGGTACCGTTATTTGGTTTCTGTGGGGGGATATGTATATCTCCCCTCCATGGCATCCCACCACCAAGCTATGACCACGGGCCTGTTCATCGTGGCCACAGGGACATAAATATGCACCTGGTTTATGTCCGTGATGGACGGACGATTCATAATTCCTTGTGAATCGCCAGTTCCATGATGTCTGATAATGTTCATTAAGCTGGGTAATGGCCTAGACCCCCTGCAGAGGTTTTTCCTGTTCTATTAGCTGGGTTCCTGGCTGGCTGAATGGAGGTGAGAAATTGTAAATAAAGTTGGCCTGCAAGAAGTTCTCTGCCAATTGGCTGGACTTTGAAGCAGGGCCCCCCTATGGAGTTCACTACCTCTGCTATCTGACATCTGATGGCTGGTGTGGGAACATGGCTGACATAAAATAATAATCCATATTCCTCACAGTCAGCTCACCAGCAGGCCCTCACATACAATGTTTTACAGGGTCAGCTCACCAGCAGGCCCTCGCATATAATATTTTAGAGGGTTAGCTCACCAGCGCCCTCGCATATAATGTTTTACAGGGTCAGCTCACCAGCAGGCCCTCACCTACAATGTTTTACAGGGTCAGCTCACCAGTAGGCCCTCGCATATAATGTTTTACAGGGTCAGCTCACCAGCAGGCCCTCACCTACAATGTTTTACAGGGTCAGCTCACCAGCAGGCCCTCGCATATAATGTTTTACAGGGTCAGTTCACCAGCAGGCCTTCACCTACAATGTTTTACAGGGTCAGCTCACATGAAGGCCCTCACATATAATGTTTTACAGGGTCAGCTCCCCAGCAGGCCCTCGTATATAATTTTTTACAGGGTCAGCTCACCAGCAGGCCTGCACCTAAATTCTTTTACAGGGTCAGATCTCCTGCAGGCCCTCACCTAATTATACCTAATAGGTAATTTGCGCGCATGCTGCCTTGCTTGGATGTGGTAGCCGTAGCTGTTTCTCAGGCTCCCTCTCCGGAATTGAACCCTGATTCCCTTATTACCTATAGTCACCATGGTTTGCGCTGACAATAACACCAAAAGTTTATAGTCCAGACATCCAAATGGATCGTCGCCGTCACGGGGACGTGCGATCGGCCGCAGGTTATTTAAAGTTACCAAAGCGGCAGCAGGCCCTCACCCATAATGTTTTAGATGGTCAGATCAGCAGGCCCTTGCTAAAAATGTTTTTGAGGGTCACCAGCAGGCCATCAATCATCATTTTTCAAGGCTGTATATGATGCCCTCCTTTATGTGTAACAAAGGGTGTATTGTAGTGCTGGTTCATTGTAATTTTTGGCAGCCTTTTCACTTAGTGCATAGGCTTTATGAGTGTAGGAGTCCCACTACATGAACAATTGTACCACAATGTGAATGAGGCTTTATGTGATATGCAGGTTGTATCAGAGTGCCTCTTACTTGTAATTTTTGGCAGCACTTGAACTTTATATACAAGTAAATATACAGGAAATAATGTTTCCTAACAATTTTTCATCTAAAATCAATTTTATCTTCGGTTTTGTGCGTATTATTTTTAGTATGCAAAAGTGCCGTACTACTCGGACAACATCGTTCCCAGCCGCAACCTGGGAGTCCAAGATGCATCCAGACATTCTCCCCATGCTGTTCCCGAACCATTTCAGTGGTGTTTCCATCAATTTCTGACCTTTTCTTATGAACCAGGCACCCCTCCCCTCTTCAGAGCAGGGAGTGCCTGGTTTAAAGCTTGAGTTCTCCCATTGACTTCCATTATACTCGGGTGCTTGGTAGAGCCAAGCCCCCGAGCACCCAAGCACTATGGTGCTTGATTAACACTAGTACTGGACCCCGGGGTATTTGGCAACGAATCACTGCACGACTAAGATCAGGACATGTGCCATGCACGGCACATGTGCCCTGTTTCAGCGCGTTCAGCAGATTGGCATCGTTGTCGCACACCACTTTACCAACTGTCAAATTGAGTGGGGTTAGCCACTGATCGGCCTGTAAATGCAAAGCTGAAAGCAGTGCAGGACCAGTGTGACTGTTGGCTTCTAGGCACAACAGCCGCAGCACAGCATGGCAACGTCTCACATGGCACGTTTAATAGGTTCTGGGGAGCTTGGGGGATGCAGCGGAAGAGGCAGTAACAGTGGAAAAGGAGGAGTCAGCCTGGGAGGAGACGGAGGATGGAGTAGGAGGAGGAGAAGAAGAGGCAGGCCTGCATGCAATCCGTGGCGGTAACACAAAGTCCACACGGGTGCCATGGGTTGCATGCTGGACGGCCGTCAGAAGGTTCACCCAGTGGGCAGTAAAAGTTATGTACCTTCCCAGCCCGTGTTTGCTAGACCACGTGTCTGTGCTCAGATGTATCTTGGCACCGACACTGCGTGCCAGAGATATATTCAATTGCCACTGAACGTGGCCATATAGCTCTGAGATGCCCTTCTGGGAGAAATATTTCCTTCCGGGGACCTTCCATTGCGGTGTGCCAATGGCCACAAACTTTCTAAAGGCCTCTGAGTCCACCAGTATATATGGCAGTAGTTGGTGGGCTAGCAGTTCCGACAAGCCAGCGGTCAGCTGTTGGGCAAGAGGGTTATCCCACTGGGCTCAGTGATGGGAGGCCAGGTGCCTTCCTAAGGCAGTCGTCCCTAGGTGAGTGTTGGGCTTACCGCGACTTATGCGTTGACAGCACAGGCTACAGATGGCGACACTGTTGTCAGCAGCTGACACGTTAAAAAAAGCCCACACTGCGGAGCCATGTGCCGGTGTCCTGGGAGCACAAGATGTGACCGTGCATGGTGGATGGCTCGCTCCAGATACATTTGCAGTCTGCTTTTTGCCTCCTGTGCACTGCAAGTTCTGCCTGCTTCTTCTCTGTCTCCCTCTCTGAACTCCCCTCTCTTGTGGGCACCCACGTCATCATCGTCCCCTTCTCCAGCACTGACATTAGAGATTTCGGAGTAGGCAGCAACAGCGGGGACCACCCTCCTTGGGCTGATCCGGGTACTGTCGTCAGACTGCTGGGTGGCGGCCGTTGCTACCTCCTCTTCCTTATCCGATGCTAAGAATGGCTGCGCATCAGTAAGGTCTGGAAATAGATGTGAAAATAATTCTTCTGACTCGAGTGGAGGGGCTATGGTGGTGGTGGTGTCTTTGGGGGTGCACACAGAGGGTGCAGAAGCAGAAGGCTGAGTGAGCCACTTAACTAACTCTGGTGCGTCCTTTGATGTAATCGCACGCACCTTCTCCAACTTCCAACTTCGGCTCTGGCCTGGTGCACCTGCCCAACCCCTACCACCCCTGTGGAATGGCCTGCCTCTTCCACTACATGTCATTTTCAAAATGACCCTGTGCCAAAGTCCCTAGAGAAGAGCAGTATTTGTGGAAGCAGGTATATCGCACCCTTCAATCAATATTTTGTGGAAGCAGGTATATAGAACCCCTTAATCAGTATTTTGTAGAAGCAGGTATATCGCACCCCTCAATCAGTATTTTGGGGAAACAGGTATATAGAACCCCTGAATCAATATTTTGTGGAAGCAGGTTTATCGCACCCCTCAATCAGTATTTTGTGGAAGCAGGTATATCGCACCCCTCGATCCGTTTTTTTTTGGGGGGGCAACAGGTATATCACACCCGTTGCAAATAGTTGTTCCAATAACGCTTGTCCCTCTATATACCTACGGTATCGCAGCGGAACCGCACGCAATTGCTGCACAATGCAAATGCACTATAATATACTTTCTATGTTAGAAAGTATATTATAGGTATATCACACCCCTCAATCAGTATTTTTTGGGCAACAGGTATATCACACCAGTTGCAATTATTTCAATAGCATTTGTCCCTCTATATAGCTGCTGTATCGAGCAAAGTTTGCGCCAAAACAACTGCTGGGCGAACCGCAAGGCCATCTCTAGTGATAAATAAGTGGCTTGGTGAACAAGACATTGACATTTGGGATCCATGGCCAGGAAAGTCCCCAGATCTCAATCCCATAAAGAACCTGCAGTCAATCCTCAAAAAGCGGGTGGACAATAAAAAAAACACAGAAATTGTGATAAATTACAAGGACTGATTAGGTAAGAATGATTGCCATCAGTCAGGATTTGGTCTAGAAGCTGACATCCAGTATGCCAGGGTGAATTGCAGAAGTCTTAAAAAAAGGGTCAACACTGTAAATATTGAGGGGGTCATTTACTATCTGATATACACTGCGATCTGCGACTTTTCCCTGCTCACGCCAGGTCTAAAAGGGGGTGTGGTGTGGGCGTGGTGTGGGCAGGGAAGGGGACGGCCCGGCAGACGCGTCTCATTTATCATTTTCTACGCCTGTGTTAGGTGTAGAAAATGGTCTAAATGTAAGCCAGCAAGGAAGCTGTCTTACATTTAGACTGGCAGTGGATGTGCCAAAGTTATCTACAGGCCAGCACCTCTTCATAACTTTGGTGGGTCCACTGCCAGCGCACTGGGCTATACAGATAATAAAATACCTCCTGTGTCTTTGCATAAAACTGATGCTTTTGTCAATAAAAGTTTAAAAACTTATGAAATGCTTATAACTGCACTTCAGTATACCATAGAAACATCTGACAAAAAGATCTAAAAACACTGAAGCAGCAGTGAAAAACAAAATTTGTGTCACTCTCAAAACTTTTGGCCATGACTATATGTCCACTGGCTAACAATCTGTGCTGGAAGGAAGCTTCTTATAAATTAGTACTCACATGTTCCTTAGTTTTACAGGAAAAATCACATTTGCATCTGCCTCTCCCTTTCAGGGAAGACCTTGTGTTGAACTCAAAGATTACTACACTGAAGCGATGAGTAATGGATGGGAAAATACTACATTGCCTCATCTGCTGTGTTTAGTGCCTCTGATCGGATGTCTGTACCTCACTCCAGCATTGCCTGTCATTTGGCTTACAGATAGATAGACATGAGTTTCTGCTCTGAACACCTAAGGAACGCTCTGTTCACATGATGCTATGTAAACATGTTTGGTGTTTCCGATGCATATGCCCAATATAAGTATAGGCCCCATTTACCTTGTGGAGACCAAAAGCCCCTTTTAGCCTCTGTCAGTGGCACAATGAAGGCATATGTGAGAGAATACTCCCTATGTATACCTCTGTATTACAACCCTAGCATGATGAGACCAGAGCTTAATTGCCAAAGTCGGCTACCTCCTGTTCTGAGTTTAAGAGCGCTGCTATCTTTACAGGGCTTACTCTTATAATGTGGAACAGAATTATTGGAACACAATTACTGGCTGCAAGATTACTCCACGATTTATTGCTTACAGACGTCTGGTGTCTAAAGGACTTTCCAGTTTCATGTTAATAAAGCTTCATTATTCTATCATGAAATTATCTTTAATTTCTTAACTCTGTGATTGCTGTCAGTGAATGAGAACATCCTTGTTTACATGTGTAACTGCTAGTAGAGGGCTCAGAAGGAGGAGTTTTGCTTAGAACAGGAACTAGGTAGCACATCTGAGTTAGGGTCCAGTCACACGTCCGTATGTGTTTTGTAGATCCGCAAAACACGGACACCTGCAATGTGTGATCCACAATTTACGGACCGCACATCACAGACACTATAATAGAAAATGCCTGTTCTATTTTTTCAAGGAACAGAATTGCGGATCCCGAAACAACGGATCCTGAAAAAACGGATGCGGATCCTGAAAATGCGGATCCCGGAAATGCGGATTTGCATCCGTTCCAGCTCCATTTAAGGCTCCATTCACACGTCCGCAATGTGTTTTGCGGATACACGGAGCTACGGATCCGCAAAACACGGAAAGCGGCAAAGTGCGTTCCGCATTTTGCGGACCGCACATTGCCGGCACTAATAGAATATGCCTGTTCTTGTCCGCGGACAAGAATAGGACATGTTCTATTTTTTTGTGGAAACGGAAGCACGGATGCGGAAGTGCGGATCCGCAAATGTGGATGCGGACAGCACATTCCGGCCCCATTGAAAATGAATGGGTCTGCACTCGTTCCGCAAAATTGGATCCATGACGTACCGGTACGTCATGAGTTTATAGTGAGATTGTGGCGCCCCAGGGGTTAATCCGCACAGGATGCCGGCTGAAATCATTCAGCCGGCATCCTGTCACAACGCTTGGGGGGGTCATATGACCCCCCCGTATCGGCGATCGCAGCAAACCGCAGGTCAATTCAGACCTGCGGTTTGTTGCGATTTCTGCTGTTTCTGGGACCGGGACCGCGGCGATCAGAAACTTTAGTGTGGCACAAATATATATGTATCACCCCCCCTGCACCCCTGCATGATTTTAGCCTGGTGGGAGGTGCAGGGGGGGTGTTGCGGGCGGTGCGGGAGGTGGGAGGTGGGCGGTGCGGCGATCCCACGCCCGCCTCCCGCCGAATAATCGTTGGTGTACAGTCGTTATACCAGGGTGTCAGCACATTGCTGACACCCTGTTATAAACGGCTGACATCTGTGAATGGATGTCAGCCGTTTAACCCTTTCCATACAGCGGTCCGTACGGACCGCTGTATGGAAAGAGTTAACAGTAAGATGCGGCTCCCTCCCTCTCCCATCGGGGGGCTGCTGTGCCTTTGCAGCCCCCCGACAGGATGGGGTGACAGAGGGAGGGAGCCCCAGTCCTTACCCTTCCCCGTCTGCTAAGTTGTGGCCACAACGTCGCAGCGGAGGAAGGTTCCCATGGCAACAGGACGCCTTCTCAGGCGTCCTGCTGTCCATGGTGCTGAACAGATCTATGCTAAAGGCATAGATCTGTTCAGACAAAGTGTAAGTAAAATACAGTACAGTACAATATATATTGTACTGTACTGTATTATACAGACATCAGACCCACTGGATCTTCAAGAACCAAGTGGGTCTGGGTAAAAAAAAAGTAAGAAAAAGTGAAAAAAATGTGAAAATCAAAAAACACATTTATCACTAATTAAAAATGAAAAAAATAAAATTTCCTACACATGTTTGGTATCGCCGCGTAAAACGGTCATGTTACTTTCCCCGCACGGTGAACGCCATAAAAATAAAAAATAAAAAACTATGAGAAAATTGAAATTTTGCCCACCATACGTCCCAAAAAAGGTAATAAAAGTGATCAAAAAAGTTGCATGTATGCCAAAATAGTGCCAATCAAACCGTCATCTCATCCCGCAAAAAATGAGACCCTACCCAAGATAATCGCCCAAAAACTGAAAAAACTATGGCTCTTAGACTATGGAAACACTAAAACATGATTCATAACAGTAGCAAAATTAGTTATGACGTAGCAAGGAAAAAAATGTAATGGTTGGGGGTCACCACAATATGAGGAACTGTATTAAGGGGTCACGGCTTTAGAAAGGTTGAGAACCACTGCTCTATACTGAATAGTTGTTTGTTAGAGACAAATTAGTTTAAAAAAAAGAGGAAAACATTTTAGAAGCTTGTCTGGGCTCTGATTAATTTTAGTGGCACACTTGATCTCGTCCAGACGTTTAGAGACCGAGGACTAGAAGGTCTTGGAAAGGAGTCATGGTGCCAGCACAGAGTGATGGGAGTAGGAGGGTGATTATTTTCTCTAGGTATAACATGCAGCGGTGGGTTTTTAAAAAAGGACATAAAACTGGACAACCCCTGCATGTAGGACTAAATTTTTGTAGGCCTATATGTAGAGCTTGTTACTCATGTGTCCAGGATCCGAGACAGCTCTTCTACTACTTATGCTTTCACAAGAGTTCCGTTTCCGTTCTGTTCCTCTGCCTCAAGTGTGTGTGGTTTATGATCACAAACTTATCAGTTAGACACACCTTCCTAGCTTGGAGTTTTCCAATCATTGTCGGCTAGGCGTGTACATATGATAAGGACTGTGATGTCATTGTATTACCCAAAATGCATTTCTGCTGTTGGTGTAATGTTCCTCATTTACCCCTAGGTGACACTATTATCTAAGCTATTAGTATAATTTTATTAAGGGTAAAATATCCAAGTATGACACATTCTATACACATGACCTCTGGAACATAAATCAAAGCTAGAGGGATTAATTCTGACACCTCTACCAATTAAGCATTAGGCACCATTTGAATGTTTCCCATACTCCTAAATTTATGTTATAGATAATAATATGATGAGCCGTGTTTTCTCACAGAGATATCTGTGCCCCCTCTGATATATCAACGGGTGATTGATGGTTAGTTAAAATAACACATCTTTACAGATACTCATTAACAAAGTCCATACTTAAACTGTTTTCATCATATAATAGGAATACACATAGGTTATATGCGTTACTATTGAGAAATATATATGATAACAAATACATAAACGTAACACTATAAAACGATACATATGTCTTATTGATTTTCTTATACAAAACTAAGGTTGATTATACGGGTATATAGATATTACAGATTTTCTGCTTCATTAATAGATACCAAACTGTAGAGGTAATTAGCACTAGCTGCATCCAGAGAATATCCTTATCTTAGTAATAAATCCATAAGGAGACAAGAATGCCTCTTTTCAGACTGGTACATTCATGAGAAGAAATCTGATGAACAGTGTCCTTTCCATGAATTTCTCTCGGCCATCTTTAAAATACATAACATATAACAATATGGCCATCTTTAAAATACATAACATATAACAATATGGCCTCTTATAGGGCTAATCAAATCAAGTTTAATTAGGATATTTAGATATACAGTAGATATTATATCCTTATGAAAAAGCACAACACAAAGCAGTTGAGTGTGATATTTTTTTTTTTTTTCACTAAGTACAGTACACTCCTGTGGCTAGTTAAAAAAGGTCATAAGGCTGGACAACACCTTTAATCCCTCACTTTATTTTTGCTATTCAAATAATTTCTGTGCTGCTAGAAGGCAAGAAGGAAAGTTTAGGCTAGTTTCACATCTCTGGAATTGTGCTCTGGCAGCCAGTTCTGGCAAAACATGCCGGGAATCAGCCAGACATAAATCGCAGCCTGCAGCAGTTTCTGTCGGGCCAATTCTCTGCATTGTTGCCAGGATAGCAGGCAGATCTCTGCCGGACTCTATTATAGTTAATGGGGTTGGTGGGCATTATGGTTGCATCCAGCAGTGCCTGATCCAGAGAATTCCGGCAGGCTGTTCCAGCAGAGAACAGCCCGCCGGAATTGCTGCCGGATAGCTGAAACTGCTGCCGGATAGCAAATTGGGGTCCCCAATGCACGGAATGGAACAAATACATTTGTGTGCTGGAGGCCTTATGCCTAAGTTCAGAGAACCTGTGTCTCTAAGACCTCAGCTGCCAAAGAATTAACTCTTCTCTTACCAGAGGACCCTGAGAGAAAGAGTCCAGTCTCTTAGAAGGTCCAGAACCATCCAGGCAGTGCAAGCTTCAGACAGTATTTGCTCATTTATGGCAAAAAGGCTTTGCTGCTGTGGAAAGGATTATTGACTCCTGCACCTACCACACTTTGAGATGGACTGTCCATCCGTATCTAAAGTTTCTACACCCTTCATCCCAGGAACTGCAGAAACAGTTAATAAAGACAGTATAGCAATATATCATTTTTGTGTGTGATTGCCTTATAGAGGGTTTTTGCTGTATTTTGAACTCCATCATTAACCACCTCCCGACCGCTGTACGCGTATATGCGTCCGGGAGGTGGTTGCTTTACTCCTCCTGGACGCATATACGCGTCTTCTCGCGAGACGCGAGATTTCCTGTGAACGCGCGCGCACAGGCGCGCGCGCTCACAGGAACGGAAGGTAAGCGAGTGGATCTCCAGCCTGCCAGCGGCGATCGCTCGCTGGCAGGCTGGAGATCCGAATTTTTTAACCCCTAACAGGTATATTAGACGCTGTTTTCATAACAGCGTCTAATATACCTCCTACCTGGTCCTCTGGTGGTCCCTTTTGTTAGGATCGACCACCAGAGGACTCAGGTAGGTCAGTACAGTCCCACCAAACACCACACTACACTACACTACACCCCCCCCCCCGTCACTTATTAACCCCTTATAAACCCCTGATCACCCATGATCACCCCATATAAACTCCCTGATCACCCCCCTGTCATTGATCACCCCCCTGTCAGGCTCTGTTCAGACGTCCGTATGATTTTTACGGATCCACGGATACATGGATCGGATCCGCAAAAAGCATACGGACGTCTGAATGGAGCCTTACAGGGGGGTGATCAATGACAGGCGGGTGATCACCCATATACACTCCCTGATCACCCCCTGTCATTGATCACCCCCCTGTCATTGATCACCCCCCTGTAAGGCTCCATTTAGACGTCCGCATGATTTTTACGGATCCGATCCATGTATCCATGGATCCGTAAAAATCATGCGGACGTCTGAATGGAGCCTTACAGGGGGGGTGATCAGTGACAGGGGGGTGATCACCCTGATTACCCTGATCACCCCCCTGTCATTGATAACCCCCCTATAAGGCTCCATTCAGACGTCCGCATGCGTTCTGTGGATCCGATCCATGTATCCATGGATCCGTAAAAAATCATGCGGATGTCTGAATGGAGCCTTACAGGGGGGGTGATCAGTGACAGGGGGGTGATCACCCTGATTACCCTGATCACCCCCTGTCATTGATAACCCCCCTGTAAGGCTCCATTCAGACGTCCGCATGCGTTCTGTGGATCCGATCCATGTATCCATGGATCCGTAAAAAATCATGCGGATGTCTGAATGGAGCCTTACAGGGGGGGTGATCAGTGACAGGGGGGTGATCACCCTGATCACCCTGATCACCCCCTGTCATTGATAACCCCCCTGTAAGGCTCCATTCAGACGTCCGCATGCGTTCTGTGGATCCGATCCATGTATCCATGGATCCGTAAAAAATCATGCGGATGTCTGAATGGAGCCTTACAGGGGGGGTGATCAGTGACAGGGGGTGATCACCCTGATTACCCTGATCACCCCCTGTCATTGATAACCCCCCTGTAAGGCTCCATTCAGACGTCCGCATGCGTTCTGTGGATCCGATCCATGTATCCATGGATCCGTAAAAAATCATGCGGATGTCTGAATGGAGCCTTACAGGGGGGGGTGATCAGTGACAGGGGGGTGATCACCCTGATTACCCTGATCACCCCCTGTCATTGATAACCCCCCTGTAAGGCTCCATTCAGACGTCCGCATGCGTTTTGTGGATCCGATCCATGTATCCATGGATCCGTAAAAAATCATGCGGATGTCTGAATGGAGCCTTACAGGAGGGGTGATCAGTGACAGGGGGGTGATCAATGACAGGGGGGTGATCAGGGAGTCTATATGGGTGATCACCCCCCTGTCATTGATCACCCCCCTGTCATTGATCACCCCCCCCCTGGTAAGGCTCCATTCAGACATTTTTTTTGGCACAAGTTAGCGGAAATTTTTTGTTTGTTTTTGTTTTTTCTTACAAAGTCTCATATTCCACTAACTTGTGTCAAAAAATAAAATCTCACATGGACGCACCATACCCCTCACGGAATCCAAATGCGTAAACATTTTTAGACATTTATATTCCAGACTTCTTCTCACGCTTTAGGGCCCCTAAAAAGCCAGGGCAGTATAAATACCCCACATGTGACCCCATTTCGGAAAGAAGACACCCCAAGGTATTCCGTGAGGGGCATATTGAGTCCATGAAAGATTGAAATTTTTGTCCTAAGTTAGCGGAAAGTGAGACTTTGTGAGAAAAAAACAAAAAAAAAAATCAATATCCGCTAACTTATGCAAAAAAAAAATAATTCTAGGAACTCGCCAGGCCCCTCATTGAATACCTTGGGGTGTCTTCTTTCCAAAGTGGGGTCACATGTGGGGTATTTATACTGCCCTGGCTTTTTAGGGGCCCGAAAGTGTGAGAAGAAGTCTGGGATCCAAATGTCTAAAAATGCCCTCCTAAAAGGAATTTGGGCCCCTTTGCGCATCTAGGCTGCAAAAAAGTGTCACACATGTGGTATCGCCGTACTCAGGAGAAGTTGGGGCAATGTGTTTTGGGGTGTCATTTTACATATACCCATGCTGGGTGAGAAAAATATCTTGGTCAAATGCCAACTTTGTATAAAAAAATGGGAAAAGTTGTCTTTTGCCAAGATATTTCTCTCACCCAGCATGGGTATATGTAAAATGACCCCCCAAAACACATTGCCCAACTTCTCCTGAGTACGGCGATACCACATGTGTGACACTTTTTTGCAGCCAAGGTGGGCAAAGGGGCACCTTTCGGATTTCGCAGGCCATTTTTTACACATTTTGATTGCAAGGTACTTCTTACACATTTGGGCCCCTAAATTGCCAGGGCAGTATAACTACGCCACAAGTGACCCCATTTTGGAAAGAAGACACCCCAAGGTATTCCAGTGGGGGGCACGGCGAGTTCCTAGAATTTTTTATTTTTTGTCACAATTTAGCGGAAAATGATGATTTTTCTTTTTTCCTTACAAAGTCTCATATTCCACTAACTTGCGACAAAAAATAAAAAATTCTAGGAACTCGCCATGCCCCTCACGGAATACCTTGGGGTGTCTTCTTTCCAAAATGGGGTCACTTGTGGGGTAGTTATACTGCCCTGGCAATTTAGGGGCCCAAATGTGTGAGAAGAACTTTGCAATCAAAATGTGTAAAAAATGCCCTGCAAAATCCGAAAGGTGCACTTTGGAATATGTGCACCTTTGCCCACCTTGGCAGCAAAAAAGTGTGACACATCTGGTATCGCCGTACTCAGGAGAAGTTGGGCAATGTGTTTTGGGGTGTCATTTTACATATACCCATGCTGGGTGAGAAAAATATCTTGGTCAAATGCCAACTTTGTATAAAAAAATGGGAAAAGTTGTCTTTTGCCAAGATATTTCTCTCACCCAGCATGGGTATATGTAAAATGACCCCCCAAAACACATTGCCCAACTTCTCCTGAGTACGGCGATACCACATGTGTGACACTTTTTTGCAGCCAAGGTGGGCAAAGGGGCACCTTTCGGATTTCGCAGGCCATTTTTTACACATTTTGATTGCAAGGTACTTCTTACACATTTGGGCCCCTAAATTGCCAGGGCAGTATAACTACGCCACAAGTGACCCCATTTTGGAAAGAAGACACCCCAAGGTATTCCGTGGGGGGCACGGCGAGTTCCTAGAATTTTTTATTTTTTGTCACAATTTAGCGGAAAATGATGATTTTTCTTTTTTCCTTACAAAGTCTCATATTCCACTAACTTGCGACAAAAAATAAAAAATTCTAGGAACTCGCCATGCCCCTCACGGAATACCTTGGGGTGTCTTCTTTCCAAAATGGGGTCACTTGTGGGGTAGTTATACTGCCCTGGCAATTTAGGGGCCCAAATGTGTGAGAAGAACTTTGCAATCAAAATGTGTAAAAAATGCCCTGCAAAATCCGAAAGGTGCACTTTGGAATATGTGCACCTTTGCCCACCTTGGCAGCAAAAAAGTGTGACACATCTGGTATCGCCGTACTCAGGAGAAGTTGGGCAATGTGTTTTGGGGTGTCATTTTACATATACCCATGCTGGGTGAGAAAAATATCTTGGTCAAATGCCAACTTTGTATAAAAAAATGGGAAAAGTTGTCTTTTGCCAAGATATTTCTCTCACCCAGCATGGGTATATGTAAAATGACACCCCAAATCACATTCCCCAACTTCTCCTGAGTACGGCGATACCAGATGTGTGACACTTTTTTGATGCCAAGGTGGGCAAAGGGGCACATATTCCAAAGTGCACCTTTCGGATTTCACCGGTCATTTTTTACAGATTTTGATTGCAAAGTACTTCTCACACATATGGGCCCCTAAATTGCCAGGGCAGTATAACTACGCCACAAGTGACCCCATTTTGGAAAGAAGACACCCCAAGGTATTCCGTGAGGGGCATGGCGAGTTCCTAGAATTTTTTATTTTTTGTCGCAAGTTAGTGGAATATGAGACTTTGTAAGGAAAAAAGAGGAAAAAAAAAAATAAATCATCATTTTCCGCTAACTTGTGACAAAAAATAAAAAATTCTAGGAACTCGCCATGCCCCTCACGGAATACCTTGGGGTGTCTTCTTTCCAAAATGGGGTCACTTGTGGCGTAGTTATACTGCCCTGGCAATTTAGGGGCCCAAATGTGTGAGAAGAACTTTGCAATCAAAATGTGTAAAAAATGGCCTGCAAAATCCGAAAGGTGCACTTTGGAATGTGTGCCCCTTTGCCCACCTTGGCTGCAAAAAAGTGTGACACATCTGGTATCGCCGTACTCAGGAGAAGTTGGGGAATGTGTTTTGGGGTGTCATTTTACATATACCCATGCTGGATGAGAGAAATATCTTGGCAAAAGACAACTTTTCCCATTTTTTTATACAAAGTTGGCATTTGACCAAGATATTTTTCTCACCCAGCATGGGTATATGTAAAATGACACCCCAAAACACATTCCCCAACTTCTCCTGAGTACGGCGATACCAGATGTGTCACACTTTTTTGCTGCCAAGGTGGGCAAAGGGGCGCATATTCCAAAGTGCACCTTTTGGATTTCACCGGTCATTTTTTACACATTTTGATTGCAAAGTTCTTCTCACACATTTGGGCCCCTAAATTGCCAGGGCAGTATAACTACCCCACAAGTGACCCCATTTTGGAAAGAAGACACCCCAAGGTATTCTGTGAGGGGCATGGTGAGTTCCTAGAATTTTTTATTTTTTGTCGCAAGTTAGTGGAATATGAGACTTTGTAAGAAAAAATAAAAAAATAAAATCATCATCATTTTCCGCTAACTTGTGACAAAAAATAAAAAGTTCTATGAACTCACTATGCCCATCAGCGAATACCTTAGGGTGTCTACTTTCCGAAATGGGGTCATTTGTGGGGTTTTTCTACTGTTTGGGCATTGTAGAACCTCAGGAATCATGACAGGTGCTCAGAAAGTCAGAGCTGTTTCAAAATGCGGAAATTCACATTTTTGTACCATAGTTTGTAAATGCTATAACTTTTACCCAAACCATTTTTTTTTTTGCCCAAACATTTTTTTTTTATCAAAGACATGTAGAACAATAAATTTGGCGAAAAATTTATATATGGATGTCGTTTTTTTTGCAAAATTTTACAGCTGAAAGTGAAAAATGTCATTTTTTTGCAAAAAAATCGTTACATTTTGATTAATAACAAAAAAAGTAAAAATGCCAGCAGCAATGAAATACCACCAAATGAAAACTCCATTAGTGAGAAGAAAAGGAGGTAAAATTCATTTGGGTGGTAAGTTGCATGACCGAGCGATAAACGGTGAAAGTAGTGTAGTGCCGAAGTGTAAAAAGTGCTCTGGTCATGAAGGGGGTTTCACCTAGCGGGGCTGAAGTGGTTAAAGGGGTTGTCCGGGATTGGGGACATTGGTGTAATAGTACTAGAGTGACATACATATTACATACATGCATGTCCTACCTTTGCCACATATTTCTGAAGCCCCATTTTCATAAAGGATATTTTTAGCCGGAAGTGACTGTTTTCTTAGACTCTGTGATGTACCGGGTCCCTTGCAGGAGCACTGAAGCCTCTTCTTCCGGCTGCTCAGGGAACCCGGTGACTCCAGTAAAATGGCTAGGGCAGCACTAAAGCCCGCCCATCAGTGCCGGTGACATCACTGCAGTGTGTTATTATAAACAAAAGAGCCCTTGTTCTGCGCGATTTAGCGCAGGGCAAAGGAGAGCATTGGAGCATGAACTGCTCCGATGCTCAAGTCAGGGGGGCTGCCTGGGTGAAAATGGAGGTTTGTCCGGGTTCAGCTCTGAACTCGGACAACCCCTTTAAATAGAAGGCAGTAAGCTCCTAGGCTCCCCCTAGTGGAGGCAGCAATAACTGTAGAATTCAATTCTGTGAATGCAGCAGCATAATGGGCAATACAAATTTCCTTTTCAATCCCTAACAACATTCAGGGATATTTAGCATTCTGCCCATTAGATATAACAGAAGTCTGGAGGAACTGACCGATATCAGTACAGTAAAATAACCTATTATTAGCAGTATGAATTCTAACATAAATGTTCAAAAATCAAGGTCAATTTTGCAACCATTCCGACTTCTACGGAGATAGGAGCGGATTCACATACTGTATGTACAGCTGGTTGTCATTTATAATTCACTGCAGGATTTCAATTATATACTCGCTCTAATTAGCTAAACCACCAAGAGCGCTAAATGCACCACTGAGGTGATAAAGATAAGAAGAGCTCGCTCTGCTCATTTATAGCAAATCATCTTAAATTGTATTTCCTCTGATATTATTGTTTCTGGTCATGTAATAATGAAGCAATTTTCATCATCTATGTATATCACTGCAAGATAGGTATAGTAAAAGTATAGCTTAGTATCACAAGGGTAAGTTCATCTTGTCGCCAATCCGTGGCGAATTCGTGCTGATTCCCCAGCAAAATCTGCACATGTTAAATTCAAACCCTCATGTAAATGATGCAATCTCCGCACTGACTGGCAGTCCTGAGACCATGCCACCGATCTGATATTTATGACCTATCCTGAGGACATATCATCAATAGTGGCTCCAAGGTGGAACTTCACTTTCAGCCTGCAAAGCAGGTTTTTAGGTACAACGGGCAAAGGTATTTTATGTTTTATTATAATTCTGCATTTTTCGTGGTGTATAAAACATTAAAACTGATTACAAAAAAATTACAAATGTGACACACAGAGAATAAATAATTATATGATGCAGATGATGAACACACTGGTTTATATCTAAAGCTTGCAAATATTCAGTTTAAGATTTCTGGATCCCTGGATAATCATTTTAGTCCTGCACAAAAAAAAAATGAAAGATGCATTAGTAACTTTAAAATGAAATGATCGGGGTCTGTTCACACCACACTTTTGCATCCTGTTGAAAAGTGAACAAGAGGCAGCTGTCTGGACACAAAAATGATGTTGGGTTCTTTTCTTTCTGTCCTGTTGAAGAACAAAATAGATACTGCTTTTTTTACAATCTAACTCAATGGCAGCTAGGATGCTACGTGATGTTTTAAAGGTAATCTGTCACCAGGAAATTCACTGGTAAACCAGGCAGATGGTGGAGATTTATCAAACTGTGGTGTAAAGTAGACCTGGCTTAGTTGCCCTCTGATTCCACCTTTCATTTTCAAAAGGAGCTGTGAAAAATGAAAGGTGGAATCTGATTGGTTGCTATAGGCAACTAAGCCAGTTCTACTTTACACCAGTTTGATAATTCTCCCCCAATGTCTTGTAGGGATAGCTCGACTGAATATAATGATGCCTTTCACTTAGCAATCCGGTGCTTCATTTTGTGGAAATGTATTCTTAATCCATATGCAAATGAGCAGTTAACTGAACTGAGGGCAGACCCAAGCCATGTGCATTCTTATTCCTCCTGCTTTCTCTTACAGCCCATGCCTGGGCCAGACAAGATGACTATGCAGAAAAATTACCCTGTCAATCAAGAAGGAGGGGAAGGGGCTGGCAGAGAAAGCAAAAACATGGTGTGAACCATGCCGGGACACGAAAAAATAACTTTAAATGGAAAACAGCACTTCTGAGACTTGCAGATGACACTAAACTGTGTAAAGCAATTAACACTGAAGAGGACAGTATACTACTACAGAGGGATCTGGATAGATTAGAGGCTTGGACGGATAAGTGTCAGATGAGGTTAAACACTGACAAATGTAAGGTTATGCACATGGGAAGGAATAATGCAAGTCACCCGTACATACTAAATGGGAAAACACTCGGTAACACTGACATGGAAGGGGACCATGACCCATATATGGTGGGGTTGTCCGAGGCTCCACCCACTGTGGTTGGATGTCTTCAAGCTTTATAATTTTCTATTCCGGGCCTCCATAGCATTTTCCCCTTCCATCGCTCTGCTATCTATTTTCCCGGGGCGGGTCTCGCATGTTAAAAAAGGTTCATTGAGGAGTCAACCGAGAGATTGAAAAGGATCACTTGGGCATCGGCTCTGGATGCGCTGGTTCACATGGAAGAGATGTGTGCCTCTGATCACAACCAGATTCCGGCGTTTCTTCGGAGTTGGGAGTCATGGTCCAGGTTTAGATCATCTGTTTCGTTCTCGGTTTGGGTGGCATCTGGGGTGCTCCCTGATTCTCCTTAATAGTACCCAGCTATTCTCTAGTTATGCCCTACGTTTTCTCCCCCTCCCCCCCCCCCTCCTTTTGTGTGTCGTCCTGTCTCCCCCCTTTTATGTCAAGTTTGTCTGGAATTATTGACCTTTACATCATTTGTTTGAGGCCTTGTTAAGCCCTTCAGGGCCTCTGTTTCCGCCGACTTTTGTCAGCTGATTGTTTGATTATACAGATACATGCGTATGCCTTGTCTTTGATGCTGTACTACTGTTTACGATTGCATGTCGCAATGTAACCTTGTGCGCGGTATGTATACTGCAATGTGTGATGTTCTTTTATGAGTATAAAAGATAATAATAATAAAATCTAATTGAACCATAACACTGACATGGAAAAGGATCTAGGAATTTTAATAAACAGCAAACTAAGCTGCAAAAACCAGTGTCAGGCAGCTGCTGCCAAGGCCAATAAGACAATGGGTTGCATCAAAAGGGGCATATATGCCTGTGATAAGAGCATAGTCCTACCACTTTACAAATCACTGGTCAGACCACACATGGAGTACTGTGTACAGTTCTGGGCTCCTATGAACAAGGCAGACATAGCAGAGCTGGAGAGGGTACAGAGGAGGGCAACTAAAGTAATAACTGGAATGGGGGGACTACAGTACCCTGAAAGACTATCAAAATTAGGGTTATTCACTTTAGAAAAAAGACCACTGAGGGGAGATCTAATAACTATGTATAAATATATCAGAGGTTAGTTACATTTTGATGGTTTGAACATAATGGGTTAAAGGAGTTGTGCTAAGTTTTTAAGTTATCCCATATCCACTGGATAAGTAATAGCTGATTGCTGGGGGTCCAACTGCTGGGATCCCCACTAATCATGAGAATGCGGTCTCTTGTTTCCCCATTCTAAAGGTCCTGCATGTGCCCTGCTGCTCCATTCATTTTCTATAGGGGCTCCGGAGACAGTGCAGAGCTCGTGACCCCCGTTCTTGAGATAGGTGGCGGTCCCAACAGCAATAAGCTAGTTATCCCCTATCCTGTAAATGAGCCACTAGGAGCAATGAGGGTGTTGCTTTTACTTCTAGAGGCTGTGCTCTCCCTGCAACTGCTGTGCCCTCTGCACTTTGATTGACAGGGCCAGGCAGTGTAAACATGATCACAACTGGTCCTGTCAATCAAAGTGCAGAGGGTGTGGCAGTTGTAGAGAGAGCTGAGCCTCTAGGTGTAACGGCAATGCCCTGGTTCTACAAAAAACTTGGCCCGACCCCTTGAATGAAAGCTCTAGTTTTCATGAAAATGACATACAATTTATATTCTTTAAAACAGTTTCTCTTCCAAGCTGCTGTTCAGTGATCTCCGTGAGGATCTCTCCAGAATGCGATCCACTTCACTCCTGGATATATCCTAAAAATACAGGAAAAAATGAGTATAGTAACGAGGATACATTCAGTAGCTTATGAACCGGCCTTACCAGCTCACACACTCTCTTTATATGGATTTTACAGAAATGTGTGGGCGACATTAGACCCAATACAACTGTATGTAGGTGGTTTTGCTGAGCACAAAGCTGACTGATTGGTACGTTATAAGCACAATTACATTTTTACCGTCTCATATAATATTGTATATGAATGTTAAGGTGTGCATCATTTAAAATGCAATGAAATGGAAAAAATTACAGAAATCATACACTTTTATTATGTGGAGAGACTGTGCAACTGCCGGAAACTAGGAGCCTCTATCGCAGATTCTGTCCAAAATGGCAAAACAGTGCAGCACTGGAGGTATGTGTATGTCTGAATTATAGCACCCTATAGGCATCCATATTATAAAAAATATTAAATAATAAAAAATGTGTTATTTTTTTGTGGGACGCCACTGATTAGAAAAGAGCATGTCTACTCAGTAACAATAATGGTATACTGATGTATACAGACCCACGAGGGCCGACAGAATCAAGGAAACGGAGGAAAGGGTGTCATGAACAGTGGGGGGGAGTCCATTTTTTATTTTAGCTTTATTGTCCAATCTTTCTTAATAGGCTACTGATTATGCACAGTGGTACATGCTTTATACTCACTAAGGAAAGTCTTTTCTTGGCACTATGGGTGGATAACAGATTACGCACTCGGTTATGTATGGATTCCCAGGTGTTATTCTCAGATCTCAACCTAAAAAATGAAACACACTGAACACATGACACACACAGCACTGCCATCATTTATACATGAGTAATAAGAAACATGGCTTCATGTACAGGACCGTATCTGTATTTCAGTTCGCAAATCACAGATCCACAAAATATGGGTACCTTCCATGTGCATTCCACATTTTTCTTACTGCCATCAATAGAAATAACTATTCTCAAACACAACATGGACCAGAATAGGACATGTTCTATAACAGGAATCCACATAAAATATGAATGTGTGCATGGTCCCATAGAAATATATGGATCAGTGTGCTATCCGCAAAAAATGCGCATAGAACACGGATAAAAAATAGTCTATAAAGTTAAACCGCAGCTATTAGATCATTTTATAGTAGTGACCTTTGTGCAATGTGAATACAGACCTTTCTCTTATAGCCCGCCTGAGGATTGGACTGGCTCTTAAATCCTGCAAGGAATAATCACTGGATGTAAAGGGGGCATCCAGAGAAGCTTCTGTGTTAAGGTCATCTATGTCCAGACAGTCCTGTACAACACATTAAGTATTCATATATTAATAAGCCACCACAGAGAATAACACTTCTTACATTTTGTTGCATAAAAAATTTGACTATTATTAATTTGCTTGATCAAGTAAAGGTACCGAAATAAGTCTGACATTTGGTTAACAACTTCCTTACCGCCAGATGTAAATACAGTGGCATGCAAAAGTTTGGGCACCCCTGGTCAAATTTACTGTTACGCTGGGTTCAGACCTGAGCGTTCGCGATGGAGCGCTCTGTATGCCCATTGTCGCGCGTTCCCGAAAGTCTATGTACGGGAACGCGCGACAAGACGCCCCAAAGAAGCTCATGTACTTCTTGGGGCGTCGAGCGTTTTACAGCGCGATCGCACACGCTGTAAAACACCCAGATGAGAACCATGCCAATAGGGAAGCATTGGTTTCTCCTTGTTGAGCGTTTTACAGCGCGTAGGAACGTGCTGTAAAACGCTCAGGTGTGAACCCAGCCTTACTGTGAACAGTTAAGCAAGTTGACAATGAAATGATCTCCAAATGGCATTTTAAGCAATATCAGTTAATTATTTTGGTTTGGTACAATTTTAGAGTGAAAAAACGAAAGGAGTACCTTGCAAAAGTATGGAAACCCAAGGAGATTTGAGCACTCAGATAACATTGACCGAGGTCTCAGACCTAAAAAACCCTGTTAGGGTTAAGGCTTGTTCACAATCATTGTTAGGAAAATCCGAGTGATGCAAATTTCAACGCTTTACAAATACCCAGACTCTTCTAACCTTATCCAAAAAACTGCAGCAAAGTTCTGAACAGGTTCCTAACATTCTGAAAATGGTCGAGGCCTACAAAGCAGGAGAAGGCTATAAGAAGATTTTAAGGGTTTTCAGGTTCCCACATTTTTAGTTGTAAGTAATTAAGAAATGTCAGTTAACAGGAACTGTGGAGGTCAAGAGAAGGGTTGGAAGGCAACTGCTTGTAGGATTGCTAGAAATGCAAATCAGAAACCCCACTTGACTGCAAAAGACCTTCAGGAAGATTTAGCAGACTCTGGAGTTGTGGTACATTGTTCTACTGTTCAGTGACACCTGCACAATATGGCCTTTATGGACGAGTCATCAGAACAAAACCTCTCCTGCATAATCACCACAAAATTCAACACCAGATGTTTGCAAAAGAACATCTAAACAAGCCTGGTGCATTTTGGAAACAAGTCCTGTGGACCGATGAGGTTAAAATAGAACTCTTTGGCCACAATGGGCAAAAGTTTTGCTTTGGGCCCTTTTCCTTTTTTGTTATTTTGAAAATATAAAAAATGAAAATAAAAAATAGTTTTTGCTCAAAATATAAAGGGAATGTTTTTTCTTTAACCTTAAGCCTTTTGGAGATTATTTCATCTTCAAATTGCTTAACACTTCAACAGTAATTTTGACCAGGAGTGCCCAAACCTTTGCATGTCACTATATAGGCCAACATATATGCACAAAACAAATGTGTACCAACAGCTGTATTAAGCCTCATGCACAAGACATGAGGTTGGGGTCTGCATCCAAGCCACATGTTTTGTGGGTTGATACAGACCCATTCACTTCAATTGGGCCGCAAAAGATGCAGACAGCACTCCGTGTGCTGTCCGCATCCGCATGTCTGTTCCCCGCGGCCCTGCAAAAAAAATTAGAACATGTCCTATTCTTGTCCGTATTACGGACAAGGATAGGACTGCTCTACTGAGGGCCAGACATTTCGTTCTGCAAAACGCAGAAGGCACACAGCCGGCATCTGTGTTTTTTGCAGACCGCAAAATGGACACTGTTGTGTGCATGAGGCCTTACACTGTTAATCACTGCATTGATGCAAAATTAATTTAGAAAACACAGGAAAATATGAATACACAGCTGCTAGGCGAGGAAAAAGGATGTAGCACTAAAGCCGCACTACAACTATCACTTTCAGGATTGGTTGGGCAGCCAATCAGAAAATAATGACATATCCTAGTAATATACCATTACTTTTTGTGATAAGGACATCAGTTTAGGGTCCATTCACACGTCCGTAATTTGGGTCCGCAATCTTTCCGCAATTTGCGGACCCATTTACTTTTAATGGGGCTGGAACGATGCGAATCCACATTTTCGGGATCCTCATCCGCATTTTCGGGATCTGCATCCGTTTTTTTGTGATCCGCAATTCCGTTCTTGAAAAAAATAGAGCAATTGAGGACCAGAAAAGGCATTTTCTATTATAGTGTGTGTGATGTGCGGTCGCACATTGCAGGTGTCCATATTTTGCGGATCTGCAATTTGCGGATCCACAAAACACTTACAGACGTGTGAATGGACCCTTAGAGAGGTTAGAGGTTATCTCATTTAAATGATTACTATGTAATGAATAGGGGATTTCTATTAAATTATTACTGCAATATATATGTAATAAAAATTTTGTTTATGTACATTATATTTTCTTCTCTGGTAGGGCCTACTGGTGTCTATCCTTCTGATCCTCCTTCTTCTCTATTGAGAAGCTGATTAACATGTTCTGTAGCTGCTCCCTTCCCTTCTCCTCAGTGTTGATGGAGTGAGCCCATTGACATGCAAGTGAAGAGGTCCAGACACCTTTCATTTATCCCTACTAAAGTCACAGAAATATACAGCTATATCTCTGTCAAGACAAGGGAGAAGGAACCGTGGGTGGCCATTACATAGCATATATATCTCTGAGAGACTCTGTATATGTGAGCGATTTTCTATGCAGAAGAGAAAGGGGTTAAAGAGAGATGCTGCTGCCTACCCACAGAAAGGAAAGAAAGTTCTCAGTATGAGAAGATAAGGGTACTTTCGCACTAGCATTATTAGAATCCGACAGGCAGTTCCGGCAACTGAACTACCTGCCGGATCCAGCAAACCGTGTACAAACGGATAGCCTTGTTTTCGTTAGACGGATCCGAAATACTGGATCCGGCTCATCCGGTATCATCTGGAATAACGGATCCGGTATTTAAATTTCTTTCAAAGATCAAAAGCGAAACTAGCTCCTCCTATATCCCGGAGCAGGCACAGACCGAAATCTCTATGGCAAGTGCGGTATTGTTCTGGGATTTCGGCCGGAGAAAATACTGCAGCATGCTGCAGTATTTTTTCCGGTCAAATACTGTAAAAGGGACGGAACGGAAGACATCCTGATGCATACTGAACGGATTGCTTTCCATTCAGAATGCATTAGTTAAAAACTTTTTTCTGGTATTGAGACCCTTTACAGGATTTCAATACCGGAAAAGAATAACACTAGTGTGAAAGTACCCTTAGTGAGTGAAAAATTAGTTTTAAATTAAAAAACCCACCTTTTCAATGAATTCATCAGAGTGCAGGCTGTCAAATGTTAGTGCTGTAAAAAAACACAGAAAAGGGGTAAGTAATTCTTATTGTATTTCTCAAAGTTTGCAAAGCTCTAAACATGAACATAGAAAGTTCAATAAATATCACAAAAGATACCATGCTTTATTCTATATGGACTGTCGTTACCTCTTCTTGGAGAATTTCTACTAGTTAGATGGCGTCTGGACTTGGGAGAAGGAAGCTGTGTTGATGTTTTCTCACCTACAGGCTTTGAATAATCAATCTAAAAAGAATGGATCAGTGTTAGAGGCATGCACTTTTTGTATAGTATTTGTGAAATAGACTCTACCTTTCTTAAAGACTTGCCCTCTAAGGATACATGCACATGACAGAGTAGGATTTGGTATTTTTTTGCTGCCCCCAGCTAAAATAATGTCCCCCATAGTTTAAGATTTTTTTTTTTTATGTCACCAGCTTTAATAATGCCCCCAATGTAGGGCCCCATCTTAAATAATGTCCTCCATAGTGTGTGATTTTTTTTTTTAAGGGCTCTTTCACACTTGCGTTCTTTTGTTCCGGCATAGAGTTCCGTCGTCGGGGCTCTATGCCGGAAGAATCCTGATCAGTTTTATCCTAATGCATTCTGAATGGAGAGAAATCCGTTCAGGATGCATCAGGATGTCTTTAGTTCCGGATCGGAACGTTTTTTGGCCGGAGAAAATACCGCAGCATGCTGCGCTTTTTGCTCCGGCCAAAAATCCTGAACACTTGCCGCAAGGCCGGATCCGGAATTAATGCCCATTGAAAGGCATTGATCCGGATCCGGCCTTAAGCTAAACGTTGTTTCGGCGCATTGCCGGATCCGACGTTTAGCTTTTTCTGAATGGTTACCATGGCTGCCGGGACGCTAAAGTCCTGGCAGCCATGGTAAAGTGTAGTGGGGAGCGGGGGAGCAGCATACTTACTGTCCGTGCGGCTCCCGGGGCGCTCCAGAGTGACGTCAGGGCGCCCCAAGCGCATGGATGACGTGATTGCATGGCACGTCATCCATGCGCATGGGGCGCTCTGACGTCATTCTGGAGCGCCCCGGGAGCCGCACCTAGTGACCTGATAAAGATAAGGGCAATCTTGTAAGTCACAAAACTGGCTTAGAAAAGTTTCAAATTTAGGCACAAGTCCTCTCCAGATGGATATTTTCACTCCAGATTTTACATTTGGACTTTTCTAAAAAGTTGCAAAACCACTCTAGTAGGAGATTGGTGTAAAAAAACTGAAGTAGCATTTCTATACAAAGTGTTACATTTAAAAAAGCCCCAAATTTATCAAATGTGCCCCATTTAATGAATTTGCTGCAACTTTCCCCAATATAAACTTAAAGCAAAAAGTCCCTTCAGCAGGAAGTCAGAAGTTAATAAACATGGATTCGGCTACATTCTCTATGTTTGCACATAAAAATATTGATGTGGAAGGACAGAGTCAGGTATGAATGACTTTCTGTAACCTGTTGAAGACATACATGTCTTACTATAAATGGAGGCCTTGACTCGGCATCAGACTTGAATTCATAATTGCCCAGGTGTAAATGAGCGAGCCGCTGCTCATTGTCTTTGTTCAGTTCACACATTCGCCTTCGTGCATATGGTGATGGAGAGCGGGAATGCGACGATCTAGTAGGGCTGTTGTAAGCCTTCTCTGGACTGGAGTGACCTTTAGATGGACTCTTTGACCTTCTATTGGGAGAGCTCTGCAAAGATCTCCGGGATTGCGTCTTCAAGGACTAGACAAAAATGAGTGCAAAATGATATGCACATGTATAGAATTAATTTGGTGGCAACAATAAAGGATTCAGTGGTGAAAACTAAATACTAAAATGCAACTACACTCTAATCAATTTGCAGAATTAAACCTTACATCACATCGTTTCCGGGAACCATTTGCCGTTTCTTTGATTGTCGTCGTAGTGGAAAACTCAATTTTCGGTGCAATTCCCTTTAAGAAAAAGAAATAGAATACATGGTTCAAAATAGGGCTTTGATATAGCAAAATTTATGTGAACTTATACAACCAACGCAAATCAAATAATGAAGGGTGTGTACATGGTTGATAACACTAGATATGGCCATTTTATGACTTTTTATCTGGCATTTTTCAGCAGTCTGCCCATCTGCAGGCTCCATCTCAAATTCTCAACTATCCCTCAGTTAGTGGGTAAAGACTGTTATGATGTCTTCCAGTAGAATTCACGAAGAGACAGGAGGTTCTGATTTGGATCTGATCAACCTCAGATTAAAGTGGTCATCTGCCGTTGAGCCTAATTAGTAGAATGCGTGCACGCCGGAAGAACACACTGACATACACTGTTCAGTTGGAACACTTCCAAAATTCTCTGCATTTAATAGGGCGGGGTGAGGACACACAACATAGGAGTACATTTAGCAGTTCATGATTGGCTGGTTCCATATAAGGTCTTCTTTTCCCAGGGTCCCAGGGTCCTAGATGGAGTCATCTTAGTTTCTGTAAGCTTCACTCGGGGGAGGAGAGGAAGAGCTGGCAACCATTTTTGAGTAAGGAATGTATAGGCAAGTGAAATGAGCATTGTTTTTTTTATTCCCTCACTGTCCCTCACAGTCCCCCCTTAAAATGCCATTTTACTGTCCCTAGATGAATTGTCCTATCACATCTGTCCATATATATATGTGCCTAGGAACTCTTTCAGACGAGTGATGGCTTGTCCATCACCCCCCTTGTTACAGTCTTTGCCCATAGAATATCAGATGTCTGTCCCTCATGGCTGAATGACTCGATAATTAACTGGAAGTGACTGTAAGGGAGTGTAGGGTTTTCCTGTTTGTGTCATCATATTGGAGCAAGGTGGGTCTGGTTACCTCAACAGTCTTCTCTATCATCTTCTGGATACAAGGCAGGACACAACACACTACCAATGCTAGGATAACCAGGATTATTACAACCATAATCCCTATTTGGGAAAGGATCTTCTGCCACCCATTTATCCAACTAAAGTACTGGTCCCAAGGGGTCAATAATTTCTGAGTTCTTTCTTTAGCTCTATTGACAAGTCCTCCAACTTTTTAATGGCTAGAGTGACCTTCCCATTTGGACCAGTATTGTCAGCAATATATGTGCAGCATACACCAGCATTAGGGAGCATCTTACAGACCCCACCTTTCTCTGCCAGAACCATGTCTAGAGCTAGTCTATTTTGAAATGTCATCTGTGAGGTGGCTTCCAATTGTTCCGCTAGGCGTTTCAGAGCATCCCTAGTGTAGTTCACGAACCTCTGCTGGTTGTAGTATATGTAGTTTATCTAATCAACATTTTTTGTTGATGGTAATTATGGGAATCAAGGACTCAAATCCTGCCATTATCTGATCTCTGGCTTTAAATTCATTTAGTACCCCCTCGGAACTCCAATGGTGTGTGTGTGTGTGTGTGTGTGTATATATATATATATATATATATATATATACAAACCGGATTCCCAAAAAGTTGGGACACTAAACAAATTGTGAATAAAAATTGAATGCAATGATGCGGCCGCAGCATGGCCGGACAACAACAGCAGCATGCTATTTCCAAACGGATTTTCGGAGACTACTTGCTCCATATTAAGAACCTGAACAGACCTTGAATTTTATAAAAGTGGCGCATTGGTATCCATTGTAAGCATGCAGTGGGTGACATCATGGATGGTAGGTATGTGTCACTGAGGCTGCTACGCTCAGTGATGTAAATCCCGGAGGTAAGTAGTGACCAGTGGTGGTAGATCACTGAGTTGGTGGTAGCTGGAATTTGGGTCCGGGATTTAGGAGTGACTGAAGAGCTTGGGTGGGAAGGTCACTCCCATACTCCATCTCGGGTGTTACCACCACACACACAGGTGCGATGGTGGTTTTAAAAAGGACACTCTGCCAGAGAGCAGGGTGTGGATGGTGGTCTGAGAGGAAGACTACTGAACCAAACCTCTTGGCAGTGAGGATTTGCTGGGAGAAGACTGCCGCTGGTGATGAGCCTGTATCACTGTGTGTTGTTATTTCATTTGGACTGTTCTGTTATTTGAAGAAAGCAAGCCTGTACTGTACTGTGTGCCGTATAAAACCCTGAAAAGAGACTGTTTGAGTGGTCCCGTCTCACACCATGTAGGACTGTTGTGTAATATACAAACCGGATTCCCAAAAAGTTGGGACACTAAACAAATTGTGAATAAAACCTTAATGCAATGATGTGGAGATGGCAAATGTCAATATTTTATTTGTAATAGAACGTAGATGACAGATCAAACATTTAATCCGAGTAAATGTATCATTTTAAAGGAAAAATACGTTGATTCAAATTTTCACGGTGTCAACAAATCTCAAAAAAGTTGGGACAAGTAGCAATAAGAGGCTGGAAAAAGTAAATTTGAGCATAACGAATAGCTGGAAGACCAATTAACACTAATTAGGTCAATTGGCAACACGATTGGGTATAAAAAGAGCTTCTCAGAGTGGCAGTGTCTCTCACAAGCCAAAATGGGTAGAGGATCACCAATTCCCACAATGTTGCGCAGAAAGATAGTGGAGCAATATCAGAAAGGTGTTACCCAGCGAAAAATTGCGAAAGACTTTGCATCTATCATCATCAACTGTGCATAACATCATCCGAAGATTCAGAGAATCTGGAACAATCTCTATGCGTAAGGGTCAAGGCCGTAAAACCATACTGGATGCCCGTGATCTCCGGGCCCTTAAATGACACTGCACCACAAACAGGAATGCTAGTGTAAAGGAAATCACAGAATGGGCTCAGGAATACTTCCAGAAACCATTGTCAGTGAACACAATCCACCGTGCCATCCGCCGTTGCCAGCTGAAACTCTACAGTGCAAAGAAGAAGCCATTTCTAAGCAAGATCCACAAGCTCAGGCGTTTTCACTGGGCCAGGGATCATTTAAAATGGAGTGTGGCAAAATGGAAGACTGTTCTGTGGTCAGACGAGTCACGATTCGAAGTTCTTTTTGGGAATCTGGGACGCCATGTCATCCGGACCAAAGAGGACAACCCAAGTTGTTATCAACGCTCAGTTCAGAAGCCTGCATCTCTGATGGTATGGGGTTGCATGAGTGCGTGTGGCATGGGCAGCTTGCATGTCTGGAAAGGCACCATCAATGCAGAAAAATATATTCAGGTTCTAGAACAACATATGCTCCCATCCAGACGTCATCTCTTTCAGGGAAGACCCTGCATTTTTCAACAAGATAATGCCAGACCACATTCTGCATCAATCACAACATCATGGCTGTGTAGGAGAAGGATCCGGGTACTGAAATGGCCAGTCTGCAGTCCAGATCTTTCACCTATAGAGGACATTTGGCGCATCATAAAGAGGAAGGTGCAACAAAGAAGGCCCAAGACGATTGAACAGTTAGAGGCCTGTATTAGACAAGAATGGGAGAGCATTCCTATTTCTAAACTTGAGAAACTGGTCTCCTCGGTCCCCAGACGTCTGTTGAGTGTTGTAAGAAGAATGGGAGATGCCACACAGTGGTGAAAATGGCCTTGTCCCAACTTTTTGGGGATTTGTTGACACCATGAAATTCTGATTCAACATATTTTTCCCTTAAAATGGTACATTTTCTCAGTTTAAACTTTTGTTCCGTGATTTATGTTCTATTCTGAATAAAATATTAGAAGTTGGCACCTCCACATCATTGCATTCAGTTTTTATTCACGATTTGTATAGTGTCCCAACTTTTTTGGAATCCGGTTTGTATATATATATATATATATATATATATATATAGAGAGAGAGAGAGAGAAAAAAAACTCCCTCCAGGGCATAATGGCCTTTGCCAGAGCACATTCACCAGTCCAGTTAACTTCTAACCGGGTTCTGATTTTCATGTCCCCATAGATCCAATAGATGTCACCAAGGGATTGCACCTGATTCTGTGTCTCTTCTGCTGTCAGGTCACTATAGGTGGAACAGTACCCTATTGTGCAGTTCCCTAAGAACCTTTTTCCCTTTCCCATAGTTTGTGTAGCAGGTGTAATCACCGGGCTTTGGGGTTTTGGTAACTATGGGGGTATATAGCCTTCCAATCCTCACAAGTAGAGTGATTGGTTGATGTGTTTGCGTAAAGACTGAGAAAGCAGCTTTCTATGTCCTTGGGAAGGTTCAGGGGTATGGAACCTAGGTGGGGATGTGCTCCTCCACATACATAGCAGTTGAATTGGTTGTGTGAATTCATCCACTCCAACCACAGGTTGATATCTAAATACCCTGTTTCTGAGGCCATAATGTCCTCAAAGGTTGCATCTGCTATGGCTATCATATCTTTGAAAGTGGAGACGTGAGGTTCTAGGGAATTAACAGGTGCACTTGTTGCCACGGGTTGCCAGTCTGAAGTTTTATCTGAAACTTCCCTTGTCTGCCTCTGGTTCCCCCTGCCATCCAAGCACCAATAATATATGTACCTGCATCCACAGGACTGGGGTTTTCTATGTTTATTATAAGGTTCATGCTCATCCCAGTCCTTGGTTTGGCCGAATGTTTCTGTGGAGGCTTCTCAGTGCGACCTGGATTGTGTTTTGCACATATGGCACATGACTTGCACTATCTGTCTGTCACTGAAGTTATCTCAGAGGCCACATAAAGTTTGTTAATCAAGTCATTCATCAATCCCTTAGATAGGTGTGTAGTCCCATGTGCCCACTGGACCACCGCCAGGTATAATGTCTGTGGAAGGCAGAGTCTCTTCCCTATCCTCCAGATGCTGTCTTCCTGCGCATAGGGGAGTAGGGGCCCATTGTGGAATTTGTATTCCTTCCTTCCAAGGCTAACTCCCCCTCTTGTGTAAGTGCAGACTAAACATAGATATAAGATGAATAAGTATACAAAATAGACACCTTATAATTTCCCTCACCAATCCCCCCTTTTGTGAATAATTTCAGGTATTGCTCAGGAGGTACATTGACATGTGCTAATCACACATCCAGGACTTGCTACCTCTTCACCTGATTCCCTCCTGAGCATCCTGCAAATTAAATCACATATACATGCATCACCATAGGATATATGAATAGTGTACAGAAAAATCTATTTGCCTCCTTCATCAACACTACATGTGACCTCCCACTTGGTCTGGGGTGATTCTCAGCTGCCCTCTTATATAGGGTGTGCTTGGGGACCACATACTTTATCATGTGGTAAGATAAAAGTAGCAGGTGTCAGCCGGACCAGGGTGCATGTTCCAGAGGCCACAGAAGGGATCCACTTGTAGGCTGCGACTCCACAGGCAAAGGAAAGGTCATCAGTCATCTCCCATACTACAACAAATTGACAGGAGTAATTTAAACCTGGTTCTATTATGGACCCATTATTGTAACCCCAGTCACCTTAGAGGAAATAACTAGTTCCTATGACTGGTTATGGAGGGTTCTGACTAGCCCCTGCATACTGACTCGGTCTGTGCCTATCCCTTCTAAAAGTTCAAATGAGACCTGGATAGTGAACCCTAATTCTCCCAAATGAAGTCATGGCACCTTTTTTTCTAGCTCACTTCTGTCCATCAAAATCCCACACCCGTACTGTTCCATCTTTCTGAGCAGTGACATTTTCTTGCCACCAAGGGGCCTTTACCCACCAAGCTATGGGAAGGACCACTATATTTTTGGTCATCCTGTCCCTCTCTCCTCTTTGAGGCAAACTGCCAGCAAGACATATGGGCGAGTCCATAAAAAGTCAGGGGAATTGCAAGAAAAGGCATAGTTCTTGAGCTCACAGGGATGTGGGTACAAATCCAGCAATTCCTAATATTCAAGTCTCTATGCAATATTTGTTTATGTTTAAGAAACTTATTGTCCCATTCCCCCTATAACATCTCATTAAGAGTCCATATTCTTGGCACTAAGATCAATAGTTACACAAGGGGAATGAGAGGCATCATCTCTTCCAGTTTGAACACTCAAAACGTTCTTGAAATGCATGGATACAAGCTGTAGTGGCAGTTGTGAAGAAGACTTGGAAGGGTTCATCAAATTGGGGGTCGAGGCTTTTCCTGACTTGTCTCCTCAGGACCTGGTTCCAAAGAGTGGCTCCCTTTAGGACTATTTGGATCTTAGATATCTGTATGCAGTCCACCTGCAATCTCTGAAACAGGTAATCTGGCCTCGTGGTGCTCTTCCTGGGTACTCGGGTAGGCTTACCAGGGTTATGCTTTGCACAGATAAGGCATACCTGTACAACTTTTTCTCAGCATTCTGAAACCCTGAGGCAAACTAGTTCTGTAACTGAAGGTATGAAGTTATGTCCCACTGACTGGGACAAGGAAGCCATCATGAAAAACAAACAACAGGGCAGACAGACCTTGCGTGCATATACGCCAGGACACCTCACTCCATCCATCCATACTTATGAGGGGATGTCTGGTTCTGGAGGGTCCATAGCAGTTCTACTTCTACTGCAGGCATAGCCAAGGGGGCAGCCACCATCTGCCTTTCTGGCCGCCTGATCTGACAATGTATTCATCAGAGTTTCAGCAGGTCTGCTCTTTGGTGTATGCTGACACATTCACCACGGCTGCCCTTTTATGTAATATCAGTCCAATAACAGCACACCAGCTGTCAACAAAAGACAGGAAGACATTTCAGTCTTGTCGCCATTTGTTGTATACCCCGCCGCCGCGCTGTACCTCTGAACATAAAGATCTTTAGACGCATCATGAACAACACGTCTGCTAGGCCCGCCCCTCACGCTTTCTGCCCCGGACTCCGCAGAGGAGCGATAGCAGAGAGTGGCACTCTGCTACGCTACTGGCTGGCCTCTACTGTACCTGGTGCGTGTCTCCACCTCCTTAGGTCTGCCAGGAATGCTGTTAGAGGTATTTAAATGTACTGAGAGTTTGTGTGTGAACAGATTGGGGGTGGGGAAATGAGGGGAAGATGGGGAAACCAGCATGTGACCTGATTGGGACTGGGGGCAGGAAGGTGAGCTTGGGGAGATGAGCATGTCACCAGATTGGGGAGGGGGGGATGAGCATATGGCCAGATTTGCGGTGGGGGGAGGAAGGTGAGCTTGGGGAGATAGGGGAACAAGCATGTGAAGAGATTGGGATTGGGGGGCAGGATTGTGATATTAGGGAGATGGGGAAATGAGCACTGTGACCTGACTGAGGGAGGGGGAGGTTAGTGAGCCTGAACAAGATCGATGGCGGGGGGGGGGGGGGGGGGGGGTAGGGCAGGCTGGTTATGAAAGGAAACCAGCTTTCTGACTACTTTAGAGGATTGGGGGAAGGAGTGATGAGCCTTTCTGGGGGGGATAGGGAACAGGCTGACTACTTTGGGGTGTGCGGTGGGGATGGTCGGAATGTGATTAGTCTGTGGGGGGGTGACATTCTCTGGGGAATTAGGGGGCCAAGGTAGTACTTGGAAGTCTTGGTCATGATATTCCAATCAATATCGGACATTTCTAGCCGTGTGACAAGTCGCATTGTGGTGCTGGAAGATCCCATCTGCCCCAGGGAAGACAATCAGCATATATAGGTGTATGTGATCTGCAAGGATGGATCATTACCCAGATCAGCTGAGAGTGCCTTCCACGTTGATGAATGGGTCAGGAGAAGGCCACGAAAACATTCCTCAGACCATAACACTGCCACCACTGGCTTGTGTTCTTCCAACACTGGTTGTAGGTTGTTTGTTCTCTGATGTTTCTTGCCTGGCATGCCAACATCCATTTGTTTTTTAAGCAGAGAAAGTGATTCATCTGAAAAGGCAACCCTTTGCCAATCAGCGGAAGAAAAATCTCAATACGGCCGCAAAAATTTAAACCTTTTCTGCTGATGCCACTTTGTTAGCAAAGGTGCAGTGATCATCCATGAAGTGCTTTAGGCATACGTCTGGTAGCCCTCTGGTTCATTTTGGTGGTTGGCTGCTCCACTGTAGCGTGTCAGTCCGCCCTCATGGACCTTCGTAACCAACATTCACCTCTCACATCAATTATGTGTGGTGCTCCGCAGTTCCCAAGTCTCTTAGGCTACTTTCACATTAGCGTTTTTTAAAGGATCCGTCATGGATCTGAAAAAAACCCACTTCCGTTACAATAATACAACCGCATGCATCCGTCATGAACGGATCCGGTTGTATTATGTCTTCTATAGCCATGATGGATCCGTCTTGAACACCATTGAAAGTCAATAGGGGATGGATCAGTTTTCTATTGTGTCAGAGAAAACGGATCCGTCCCCATTGACTTACATTGTGTGTCAGGACGGATCTGTCTTGCTCCGCACCACATGGTAGACAGAAAAACGCTGCAGGCAGAGTTTTGGTGTCCGCCTCCAGAGTGGAATGGAGACTGAACAGAGGCAAACTGATGCATCCTGAGCGGATCCTTTTCCATTCAGAATGCATTAGGGCAAAACTGATCAGTTTTGGACCGCTAGTGAGAGCCCATGACGGATCTCAGAAACGGAAAGCCAAAACACTAGTGTGAAAGTAGCCTCATTCTTAAAGGGAACCTGTCATCAACTTTTTGCTGCCCATACTAACAGCAGTATAAAGTAGAGACAGGTGAGTTGATTTCAGCGGTCTGTCATTTATAAGTTACAAGTAAGTGGTTGCCGAGAACCAACATCACAATCCTTGCAGACTGGGCCTGGAAAAGAGTCCCGGCCACCTGAGAAGAGTTCTGGTTATTCATGAAGTCCTGCTCTCCTGCTGATGACTGACAGTCTCCTACATAGTTTTCTCCCTTTCTCTGTAGGAGAGAACTGACAATCAGCAGATGGGCAGGAGAGCAGGAGATTATGAGTAACCAGGACTCTTCTCAGGTAGATTTGACTTTTCTCCAGGCCTGGGCTGCAATGTTTATGATGCTGGTTCTCAGCAACCACTTACTTTTAGCTCATGAGAGACACACCGCTGAAATCAGAATTTCTGTCACTATTTTATGCTGCCCTCAGTGAGGTTAGCATAAAGTTGATGACAGGTTCCCTTTAATGGTGCCATTTGTCCTCTCACAATACACTTTCACCACAGCAGCACATGAACAGTTCACAAACTGCGCAGTTTTAGAAATACTGTCACCCTTGGTCTGAAAGCCAATAATTATCCCTTTTTGCAACTCATTGCTTATATCCATGACATCAATAAGGGATATGTGTGCAGACACCCTATTGCACACCTTATATACCCACCAAGCCAGCTCACCCCACGTGACTTCCGTTATTAGATACGTGTCTAAAGTAGGAGGTGGTCATAATAATGTGGCTTGACTGTGTATGTATGTATATATGTATGCTTAGTATTGCAATGTGTTTACAAAGTTGCTGAACATTTAATGCACACGTCAAAGGTGGGAGAACATGTCAAACTCCATGAGGCTGTCAGACACACTGCAAGTAATAATACTCCAAATCATATTGTATTGTATCTTTAAAAAATAGATTTCTTAATAGGAAGGTAGCAGCTGACATTGCAGTTGGCAAGCAATGTAACTTGCTAATTATCAGAGAAACATCTTGATGTGATACTCAAGGACAGGGCACTACAATGCAATCATAAAACATGCACCATTCTAAGATATGAGAACCTTTACAACAGTGTTCTCCAACCAGTGCCTCTCGAGCTGTTGCAAAACCACAACTTTTATCATGCCCTGGCAGCCCGTTGCTCAAGTCATGATGGAAGTTGTACTTTTGCAACAGATGAAGAAGTCACATGTTAGAGATCGCTACTCTAGATCAATGTTCCCCAACCCCAGTCCTCAGGACCCACCTACCGGTCATGATTTGAGAATATCCCAGAGAATGAATACCTGTGGTAAGTCCTGATGCATTGAAACTAATGATATCACCTGCTCAATACTAAGGAAATCCTGAAAACCTGACCAGTAGGTGGGTCCCGAGGACCGGAGTTGAGGAACATTGCTCTAGATGATAACTTCAATCTAGTGTTTAAACTTAAGAAAACTTTCAAAACTGTATAAAATTCATCCTCAGATTTAAAGGGGGAGGACTGACGATTGAGGGGCATTTTTAAAGTCAGTATTGAAGGAGTCTGCACAGCCATACAATGTTTGATAACTGTAATGTCTAACACTTGTCTTTGAGATGACATTCCTTTACTGAAATGAGATTGTGATTTTTTGAGAATGTCACTAACCACACACTTTCTACCCATGCATTACTGAGGTCAGTGATGTAAAAATACTAAATGACACAAAATATTTGTGTATATAAGCCCAAAAAGTCGCAAAGCCCTATTTTTTACTTTTTGAAGTCAGAATTCTGGAGTGCAGGGCTTGATAAATTCCCCTGGAATTTTGTTTTAAGCCAGAACCGCAAAAATGATTGGATTTTTGCATTTTTAAAAGACATATGTCCTTGAATAATATTCAATTTGAATATGAAAGTTAGGAATCGAGTCAGAAAAAAGGCAAATAAAATGTGCTGCCCCTCATTAATTTTCAACTAATTTTATGTTTAGAGGTTTAGTTTTTTTGTCATTTTTCTATTCCATTGTCATGGACATTCTAAGAGAAGTGACAACAGGGCCCAAATCATATTGGTTCCATTTTTGAAGAACTCTTGGTATCACATTTGGAGTATGCTAACAATATAAGCTTTCTATCTACGCTGCTTACGTTTTAGAAAAGTAAGGCACAAAAATGGTTTAGACAGATAAATGTCAGACAGAGCACTATGCTTATCTCTTCAGTTCTCAGATGGAACGGTACAATGATTTAACATCTCATTAAATAAGCCACCAAACCATGATATCCAACTGTGGCATGACTGAGGTCAAGCAAGCTGGCAGTAAATTAAGTTGTAAGCACTGCTTGGAAGAGAAAAATTACCGCAGTAAATAATGTGACACTTCTGTCCAGTCAAGGACATACAATCTTCTGAATCTCTCAAAAGCCGACTTAAAAGGGTTGTGCCAACATTAAATGTTATTTTTAAAAATAATTAAGCATGAAAAACTACCTATAGACTTGCTTTCTACAAAAAAAAAAAATTCAGATGCAAGATATTCCCTTTACTTTAAAATAGCACCTCTGGTGGCTTATCTGTATAGTAATGTGCATGTCCACCTACTGAGCTGGAGGAGCATGGTCGCACACGATCCAAGACAACACAGGACTGACTTAGAGAAACCTCTGTGAAGGTCCTTGAGTGGCCCAGCCATCCTTCAACTGCCACCAGCCATAACTACTGCTACAGGGAGAGAGCTGCAGCAGAAGGTGTACATACCTTAGAAAGAACATACCACTGAGCTGCAATAGAAGAGACACACTCCCTGAGCTGCAACCCTTCTTTGCATGAACTTAAAGGGCATCTGTAAGCAGATTTGTACATATAAAACTGGCTGACCTGTTACATGTGCGCTTGGCAGCTGAAGACACCTGGGTTGGTTCCATGTTGATATGTGCCCGCATTGCTGAGAAACATGAAGTTTTAATATATGCAAATTAGCCTCTAGGAGCAACAGAGGCGTTGCCATTACTCCTAGAGGCTCTGCTCTCTCTGCAACTGCCGCGCCCTCTGCACTTTGATTGACGGGGCCAGGTAGTTTGTAAACATGATGATGCCTGTCCCTGACTTCTCCTAAAGCCAATTAAAGTGCAGAGGACACAACAGTTGCAAAGATTGCTGAGCCTCTAGGCGTAAGGCCTCTTTCACACTACCGTTTTTTTTTCCGTTTTGCATTCCGTTTTTTGCGTTCCGTATACGGTCCGTATACGGAACCATTCATTTCAATGGTTCCGCAAAAAAAAACGGAATGTGTTCCGTATGCATTCCGTTTCCGTATTTCCGTTTTTCCGTTCCGTTGAAAGATAGAACATGTCCTATTATTGCCCGCAAATCACGGTCCGTGGCTCCATTCAAGTCAATGGGTCCGCAAAAAAAACGGAACACATACGGAAATGCATCCGTATGTCTTCCGTTTCCGTTCCGTTTTTTCTGAACCATCTATTGAAAATGTTATGCCCAGCCCAATTTTTTCCATGTAATTACTGTATACTGTATATGCCATACGGAAAAACGGAACGGAACAACAGAACGGAAACGGAACCACAACGGAAGCAAAAAACGGAACAACGGATCCGTGAAAAACGGACCGCAAAACACTGAAATGGACATACTGTAGTGTGAAAGAGGCCAAAGGCAACGTCCCCATTGCTCGCAGAGACTAATTTGCATATATTAAAACTTCATTTTTCTCAGCAATGCAGACACATATGGACATGGGACCAACACAGATGCCTTCAGCTGCCAAGTGCACATGTAACAGGTCAGCCAGTGTCATAGGTACAAATCTGCTGACAGATGCCTTTTAAACCAAATTATCCCTCGCCTCTATTTAAAGAACAGATCAGTGATCTAACTAAAGTAACCACCAATTTGCTACCTATATATGCCCCTAGGGGGAGCTCATTGCAAACAGATATATACAGCTCCCAATATTAACCATGTATAAATCCATTGGCAGGTTTTACCATTGGGGTTTTACTATTGTCACGGACGTACCGAGACAAACGGACGTTTGCGCGACAGGTGGCAGGAGATCTGTGAGACTGGCAACACATGGCTTGATCTGACATGTTTTCCTTTTGGATAAAATTACGTCTGTGTTGGTTCTGGTGCTTGCCACACTTTCTCTCCCCAGGTGTGGCTATTGTGGTCATTTTACCTTCTCTATTTATTGTTGTTTCTCCCACTATGCTTTGCAGTTTATAGCTTCTGTTGGACTTGTGGTTAGCTTGTGTTTGGTTCCCGGCTGAGTTCCTGGTGCTACCAAAGCTTCATTGAAGATAAGTGTTTCCTTTCCCTTTTGTATTTTGTTTATTTACATGTGTGTGTTGCCTTTCCCTGTTGTTTGTCATTAGGCCTGAGAGAGGCTCCTCTTCATCCTTTCCTTTGAAGGAACAGGTAGACTCAGGTAGACTCAGTCCTAACACTAGTTCCAGGGTCCTATAGGATGAGATAGGATTCTAGGTATCCGGTGTATGAACTTGCCTACCTTTGGGGCCTGTTCATACTGGTAGTCTGTCAGGACTGGAGTTAGGTTTTCACTAGGAGATGTCTATCTTCCTTCCCTAGTTTCCAGGCCTTATTCTGGTATCTCCTTTCCCTCGTATGCTCGGTGTGGTGTTTTCCTCCCACACAAGAGTGTGACAACTATAGACAGTCAGAAAACAGGGTTCCCCAACAGAGATATATAAAGCATGGAATGATTTCTCAATGTAGACTGTCACCCATTGTCAATATTGCTTTGAGGCCCTGTACTTTTGGTACATATATGGGACCACCTGACAGTCCTCAAGACTTTAAAAAATTGTTGTGAAGCTTGTCAGAAGATCAGTCCTGGCTGATTTGTATACAGATCACTCTTCCTTTTCACGCCACTCAAGGAGTTAAAAGTTATATTAATGCATCTAAAGAAGCAAATCGATGAGCACAGAAATCTAATTTATTTTACTGTGATAATTAGCAATAAAATGGAATTAAAACAGAACCACTCACCGGGAAGCCAGGTACAGTTTTCATCAGCACCTCCCGGTCTACTCCTGGATACGGAGGAGTCAGCTTTGGTTCAGGGAATAAGAAGTCTCGATGGTTCTCTTTGTAGGTGGCTAGAACATCCTCACCTGTAACACCAGAACAAGAGTCTATAAGCAGCTAGAAAGTGATCTGAGCTCAAAACTGAGGCTATTTCATAACTATATTAAACAATAAAAATCCATTTATTTTTACCATTAAAGCAGAAACTTAAAGGGAATGGGTTCTTAGAAAATGATCTATTGTATAAATCAAGTTTTTATTTTAAAGGGGTTCTCCGGTTATTATTTCCAATGGCCTCCAGCAACCTGTCGTAGAATGTGAGCAGGACTGGTTGTCACCACTTGCAGAGCAGAGCTGAGTAGGAGGGTGAAGGCCATGTCCTGCTCAAATTCTAGGACAGGTTGATGGGTGCCATTTTGAGTCATGCCACTATCTATATTTTAAAAAAGATCCTAAAATCCTGCAGTTTTTACAATGGCCACTAAGCCACCGAAATCATAGAAAAATTCTGAGCAAATCTAGCTAGTGGATTTATCACAAATGCACCACAGACCCGTGTGTAACATAAGGATATTTTACAGTAGATTTCGCCTCTCTACATTTCCGGAGCGTGTGGATGAAGTGATTTCTCATGCAATCCACTATACTTCACTGCAGATTTCGTCCGTCCTGTGTAATCAGTCCTGCCGCGGTGTGCCCATCACTTGGCCCAGGCAGACTTTTGTCCATTAGAAGTGAACAGTGAAGGTTCCCGCTGAATGACAGCGATCAGAGATATTGAAAACAGCCAGGCATTGATACAGAATATATACAAAAAAATTGTCTTACCTTTTTGTATACAATCACCTTTTTGAAAACCCCTTTAAACAGTCCCGTCACCTCTCCAGACAGGTCTGTTTTAGTAAATACTTGGATTATAAAGAAACAAACAATCCTGGATTACCGTTTCGTCATTGTGCTGTTCCTCTGTCATTCCTCCTATAAATTATAAAATTGACAACTGGGTGTTACCCCTTGTCAAATGGGTGTGCCAGCAGTGCCATCACTAATGGGACAGTGCCAGTCTGTGTACAGACACACCTAGCTTTCAATGTAGTCATACATTTCTAGGAGGAATAACAAAGCAAAGATACAATGTACAAAGTTTATCCAGAATAGATATTTCATGTGAAATCAAGTATTTTACTACGGCAGGCATGCCAGCAATGGTGACAAATCTTTAGGTGGCTGTAAGTGTTTGAATCAATGAGGAATGTGAATATTCAATGTCTGCAAGTGAGTGCACCTCCAGAGAAGGTAGAAGCCTTGACTATTCATTCATTATTATTAGGCTGCTTAGAAATCAGCATGTGAGTTACAATGAGGCACCCGGCCTCCTCAGGGTTATCAGAATGTTACTGTCTCAGGGGTAATTGCAAGTATTACCTAATTCCTAGGAGAAAGGGCTTCTTAAAGGAAAGAAAAGAAGAATGAAATGTACGTGAACACAACGAAGCCTTCTCATGAGAAATGAGCCATTTCCCATATTTTATTTCTTGTACAACCTATTATGTTCCCTCTGAGAAAAGTGAGCTATTACTTAGATGACGGCGCTTTTAGCAGTAAAATGCTATACAATTCTGCTTTTGTATGTAGAGTTGATATCTGTAATGTGAAGCAAAAGGAAAAAAATTACAGTCGCTTTAAAAACTATCTTTGGAATATATTTGTACTGTTGAAAAGACTATTACTGGAAAATGCAGAAGGGGTTGTTCAAGTGTTTAATACTGATGACCTATCCTTAGTCTGGGTTATCAGTATCTGATCGGTGGGGGTCCGACTTCCAGCAACCCTTCTGACCAGCTGTTTGAAGAGACCATGGCGCTCCGTCACGCTCATTGGTCACATGGTCCTCAGACTCCACCGATCAGATACTGATGACCTACCCTGAGGATAGGTATTGTAAAAACCGTAGTACCCCTCCCCAGGTGTTAATAACTCAGTTTATTGACCAAACAATGCAATGTTTCAACTATACAAAGTCTCAAGGTCATCAGAATTAAACACTAAGACAACCCCTTCAGGGGACAACTGGTCACTGACCCTACAGAGAAACCTTCTGGAGGGCCTGAGCCTCTCCTCACAGCCGCCAATCAGGTAAGGAATGACCTGACACTACCAGTGTTCTGAGCTTGGAGCATCAAGTACTTATATACCTGGCTGGTGGCTGTAGGTGCCTTCTTCATTCCTGAATTCAACTGTAGTGCCACCCTGAGGCAACCAGAGTAGGGGGACAAAACTAGGGCAGCTATCGACTATTTTGTAATCGAGTATTCTATCGATTAATCCAACAATTAATCGACTACTCTAATAAAAAAACTAATTAAAATAACTTTTTTCTTTATAAAAACTCACCAGCACCCCGTGCCATCTGCTGCCCTCATAGTGCCATCACCTGCCCCTTTAGTGCCATCAGCTGCCCCCTCAGTGTCACCAGCTGCCCCCTCAGTGCCATCAGCTCCCCCCCCAGTGCCACCAGCTTCCCCCCCAGTGCCACCAGCTTCCCCCCCAGTGCCACAAGCTGCCCCCTCAGTGCCACCAGCTTCCCCCCCAGTGCCACCAGCTTCCCCCCCCCCAGTGCCACCAGCTTCCCCCCAGTGCCATCAGCTTCCCCCCAGTGCCATCAGCTGTCCCCACTATACTATATACATTGTAACAATCTCAAAATATTTAGAAGTGATAATTGTCTAAGGTCTGTATTACACCAACAGATTATCTGACCAAAGATTGGTTAGATGGCCGTTTACACAGAGATCTTTTGTAATACACACCAACTGATTAGACAGATATTGTTCAGATAATCTGTTGGTGTAATACAATCCTAAACCATGTACACATTAACAAGAATGATATCAATATGTTATCTCAAGTATGTCATCTAGAAAGTAAAAATGTAGCTGACGAATGAATAGAAAGCTGAGGAGGACCTTACATTAGACAAGGCTACTCTGCCACCTTGTGTCTGGATGCGACATGGTCAGTGTGAGCTCGAACAGCATTTATTGCACACTGAAGGGACTCTTAGTGGGAATTCAGAGGGTTATCTGGTGCACATTACATCATTGATTGAACCAGAAAATATGTAATCCTAAATGTTTAAAATCTGCTTGAAACTAAAGAGGTCAAAAACAAATGTTCCGCATACTAATAGTCCATATATGTGGCTCTGGTGATCGGGAGTATTCAGAAAATAATTGAATTTTGCCAAGGCCCAAATTTAGGAACTTGGCGCACAGTCCTATTTAAAAGGTGATTTTTTAACATCATAATTATTTATTGCATGTTTTAGCAATGTATTATTTTCATATTATAAGTCGACTTGACGTTCAGCCAGAAGTCATTGGGCGAGATTTATCATCTCCCGTGCCAGAAAAATGGGGTTAAAAAGTTCTGTTTGCAACTTTTTATTTGTGACTTTTAAAAAAATAGAAGCAAATGCCTTTTCTAAGTTGCCCTCGCCAATTTTCCAAAAGGGGCCTTGGTGGGAAGAGGGCCATAAATGTAGCCAGATATCTACGGCAGTGGACGAGCCCTGCTCCTTGTCATAAATTAGGAGCATCCTCCGTCAGGGCATGGGATATCAAGACCAGAGCAGAAAGCACTGGTCTTGATAAATCCCCATTGACTCCATTTCTTTCCACGTCTACATGGAAGTCTACAAAACTAAGGAATAGCACATTCAGGCAGGTTCAGGGCGAGGGTTAGGCATACACACACTGAATCATTTACAAAGCTGTATTTATGGTTTCTGACCTTGAAATATGTTCATTAGGGCCCATTCACACAACCGTATGGCCGCCGTGCCTGTGTTGCAGACTGCAAATAGTCTGCAAAACATGGGCACTGGCCGTGAGAACTCCGTACTGTGGTGCAGACCCATTGACTTGAATGAGTCCGTGATCCGCAAGATACGGCAAAAGATAGGACATGCCCTGTCTTTTGTGGTGCGGAGGCGAAGACCCAAAACCCCACAGAATGGCCGTGCCTCCTATCTTTTGCCATATCTTGCGGATCGTGGACCCATTCAGGTCAACACACAGTACAGAGTAATGCACCACAGTACAAAGTTCACATGGCCAACTCTTGTGTTTTGCGGACCCGCTATTTGCGGTCTGCAACACGGGCACTAACAGTGCCCCATATTTACCACCAGCTACAATGCATCATATAACACATCAACAATCCCTCCCATACATGACAGCTGAGGCACCCCATATTTCCAGTAGTAGCATTTCCAGCAGTAAAATGTAATCCCTATATCTATAAGAGTTTATCTCTTTGTGCTGACTGGAACATAAGGATAATATTTTGTACCTATTTTCAATGGCTTAGTATTTAGAAATACCCCTTACTGAAGGAAGTGTGCATTCTGGAGGACAAAGGCCCTGATTTATCAAGGCTGGCGTGTGCTACACCGGCCTTGATAGCGCGTGCACTGCCAGAGGAGGCATGTAATATATGACGTGGCGCAGGCATCCTCTTAAAGTACCTGCCTCCTCCGGCTCTCCGTGGGCCGGAGTGAAATCTTTAGCAGCTTTAGATCTCAGTCATTATTTATGCCAGTTTCTACTGTAAATAATGATGAATTAGCTGGGGGCTTATGGCCTCACTCTACCATCCCCATGCCCGTTTTTTTGTAGACTTGGCAAAAGCAGTGTAAAATGTAGCTTGCGACTAGAAATGTTACAAATGCACGACTTTTCTACTATAAAAAGTGTCTGATCAGCGTGGGGCCCCATCGCCAGAATGGAGGAGGCAATCACGCAAGCCCGCCATTCAGCTCTGTGAGACTGCTGAGGCTGCAGCGGTCCACAGTATATGGAATAAGTTGTCTTAATGGTACAACCCCTTCAGGATTTGTAGGGATTTATATCTTACAACACTTAGGTAGACATGAATGAATTTTTTAAGATAGTTAGAAAAGAAGTCCACATAAAGATGGGCCAATTATGAAAATCGTCTGGTCATTATAACAGCTCTTTTCTAGAAGAAACCTTCAGTGCCGGGTATGCAAATTATCAACTTTTTCTACATTACCACATTATATTCAATGCATAACCAAAAACAGCTAACTAAATATATATTATTATTATTATTTTTTACACTTTTACAACAGAATACATGTGTTTTTTGATCAGTAAAACAAGCCTCCCGGCATGCTCATGAATGTGTAAATGTATGAATGATTCCCAGATGCCACATCACGAAGAAGCATTATGTTCTTAATCTCTGTCTCTGGCTTTTGAACATACAAAAAAAATTTAAGAGGTGTCTCTTTCAAGGTTGCTTTGAAGTAGGTTCAGATAAGCCTCAAGCAGTAGATGAACTAGCATTTTGTACAAAATGGCTTCCTTTAATCCTTTTGATGAAAGACACTTCCACCAGTCAGCTGTTGACATGCTTTAAGAAAACCTACAAATCTTTTGTGAGCACCTAAAGATTGATTACACAAATCAAATACACATGGAAAAATCTCAACCTACATATGAACCGAGAAAGCTGAATTTGTTTCAAAGCCCATAAGAAGCTTTAAATTAACCAATGCAGTTGTGCTAAGACATAGAGGAATGTAGGTGTTATAGAGGAGCCACAGTACTAATCTTCGGGGGGCTCTGCATGACCAAATATTACATGGATGCAGATTTTTGTAACAATACACTTTGCTTACAAGAAATGTGGGCTCGGATAGACCTGTCAAGTCGGACATGGAGAAGCCATTGGGGGAGCCACCATCGTGACTCTTCACCTTGTTCTTACGCTCCCGGCTTGTTCTTAAGCTATGTTTCTCATCTGGCAGTGCTTCAGAATTGAACACCAGAGAGCCTTTTGGTATTCCATGGTTCCTGTGCTTCAGGAGGCATGACTCTCCTCACTGGTTCCCTTTAAGGCAGTTGTCCCATTTACACTGTAAGGCCTCTTTCACACGGGCGAGATTTCCGCGCGGGTGCAATGCGTGAGGTGAACGCATTGCACCCGCACTTAATCCGGACCCATTCATTTCTATGGGGCTGTGCACATGAGCGGTGATTTTCACGCATCACTTGTGCGTTGCGTGAAAATCGCAGCATGCTCCTCTTTGTGCGTTTTTCACGTAACGCAGGCCCCATAGAAATGAATGGGGTTGCGTGAAAATCGCAAGCATCCGCAAGCAAGTGCGGATGCGGTGCGATTTTCCCGCACTGTTGCTAGGAGACGATCAGGATGGGGACCCGATCATTATTATTTCCCCTTATAACATGGTTATAAGGGAAAATAATAGCATTCTGAATACAGAATGCATAGTACAATAGCGCTGGAGGGGTTAAAAAAATAAAATAAAAATTTAACTCACCTTAGTCCACTTGTTCGCGCAGCCCGGCATCTCTTCTGTCTTCATCTGTGAGGAAAAGGACCTTTGATGACGTGACTACGCTCATCACATGGTCAGTCACATGATCCATCACCAGTCACATGATCCATTTTTTTTAACCCCTCCAGCCCTTATAACCATGTTATAAGGGAAAATAATTCTACACCACCTAATAATCTACACCACCTTGAACCCAAACCTGAACTTCTGTGAAGAAGTTTGGGTCTGGGTACCACAGTCAGCTTTTTATCACGCGCGTGCACACGCGCGATAAAAACTGGACAACAGAACGCAATCGCAGTCAAAACTGACTGCAATTGCGTACCTACTCGCGCGGGTTTGCCGCAATGCACCGGGACGCATCCGGACCTAATCCGGACACGCTCATCTGCAAGGGGCCTTATTGTTTACCACCGGTAGAAAATAAGTGGTCTACAGTTTTTGTGTGAGCTGTGCATTACCAAAATTACAGTAACTTGACTTTTGCAATACATAATTACCACACATAGAAATATTCACCTATGACAAAATATGCTTTGTGTACTAATAACTTTTATTGTATATACTGTGCATACATAATGCGACCAGGAGAATTCTAGGGTAAAATCTTACCTAATGCATTGAGTTGTATTAATTCAAAACCAGCAGTGCGCTCTGGAAAATAAGAGAAAGTTTCAGTGGAAAAATACAGTATATATCAACACCCAAAAGCAATAGAAATAATAACGGGTACAGTAACTAAGGTTGCCTAGAAATAAAACTTTCAATAATATCCAATATTAAAATCTACACACATAAATCCTGGATAAGGTTCTCACGGCACGCGGCGGACTGCAAAAACGGAGGCCTTACAATGATACATTTAGAGATGTACCGCACATATGGCAGATGTCCTGAGGGGTTGTCCCTATTTTATGACTTCTGTTATTAGGGTCTACTAGGGGCATGTTAGTCCAGGGCATAGAAGGTCAACCATGTTCTATTCATTCTTATGCATCTTGATTCAAGTCTGGCAGCTACAGAAACGGATGAGGTTAAAATAGTGAAACCCCATTTTCCCCCTCGTTTTGATACATGCCATGTGTATGTTTGTTGTCAGAGAAGTTGAAATATACTCTAAGAAAGAGGCAGTTTTGTCAAATTTAAAGAGTTCAAAGAGGTCGTCCCACAATCCCCATTTATCACCCATCCATAAGATAGGTTGTAAATGTCTGGTTGATCAGGGTTCCACCACTAGGACCCCAACAGTCAGTAAAATGGGGATCCTGTGCCCCCCATTCTTCGTTATTGTATGAGAACAGTTAGAAGGAGTTTTGAATGGAGAAGTGGTTGAGTGGATGCTAACAGAAGTATGTTCACGGGTGGCAGATTTCTGTGGCAGAACACTTTGCGACTGTCTTAGACACGTGAATGGCGTTTGTCACAATCCATGCACATGCTCCTCAAGCAGCCCCATTGAACAGATTGACAAAGTTTGTCTTACTATTTTTTATGACAATTAATATTGATCATTTTAAAGTATATCGATTGACAGTAATGGAAGTACTGAATTTTCATAACACCACTGGCACCATCAGCATCATAATGTGGCAAAGCATCACCAGCACCAGCCAACACATTGTGCAAGAGAAGATACTCATCAGTCCCTAGCATTAGGATAAGAATGGACAGATCAGCTGGTTGTACTGTATAAGCTCTTCGATTTTCTCAGTTGAGGTCCCAGTCAATGAAGTCCATATCCCCTAATAAGTCATATAGGTAGGGGCAGTGTAGTTGGAGCAACCCTGGTATAGGTACATACAGGTGTATGTAGTGAACAAAGTAACCCTACTATATGGTTTAGTTTAAATGTACATGTTCTATTTTTGAGGGATTTTTGTCTTCCACGTCAGTACCGCAAGAGAAAATGGAGTGGAAATGCAAAATAATAATTATCGTTTTAATCACAACTCTAGCAGTTAATGTCACTCACTTTCTAGTAATTCTACTACAGTTGCTGGGTCCACTGCCTTTTGAAAAACCTGAAAGTAGAGGAGAACATAAACAAATTAGTTTTAAACAATCTGTGATTAAAGACAAAAAACAGCACAATAAAGTACAATGAATTATTCATTCAAAAAGGGTCACAAATCTGCCGAGGATTCTAGACATACTGTGAATTTTAAAGCGTACCTGAGTTTTCAAAAAAGGTTTGCATAATGGTTGTGCTGCTTTGTACAATCATAACTGTGAAGGAGCAGGTGTTCTTGGGCTTTCCTAATGTCTTTCTCAGCTTAATTATTCCCCTCTTCAGCTGCACAGCTAGATGCATGTCACTCAGAAGCAGGGAGCGTATCCATTCTATGAACTCTGCCTGCACTGTACTGCTTTGACGTCCTTTCTCTTACTTCCCAATGTGTTTGTTGTCAGCTCCAGAGCTCACAGAATAGATAAGGAGGGGGAAATCACACTTACAGATGGCTCCTATAATCTTCAAAAGCTATGGAGAAGCTGTTCTTTTTTATCAAGCTCAGAATCTCAGCTAGCTCTGACACGCCCATATTTCTTGTATGCCGTCTTCTGAGTCTCTGTTACTAGGGACGGATCTTGCCTGGCAACAGGCAGTGGACTAAAACCTAGGTGGAAGTGAGACCCCTAGTGGCCATGACTTTACAACTTTTTTCAGACGGATGCAGGCAGTGTCGGACTGGGGTTCCTAGGGCACACCATTAACATTAATTCTGGGGGCCCACTGGACAGCTGCATGCAAATATTACCCAGGTCTCTGGGGAAGGGATGCTGACCAGCTTGTCTCTATACCTAGAAGTCTTCTCAACCACCTGATGCATCTATGATAATAAACTGGATAGTTTGATAAATAATCTGCCCAGTTTTATATGAATATAGGCTGGGTGAGGTACTGTGTGAAGTTTATCTGTATATATAGTGCAATCAGTCTGCTGCGTTATGAGCCACTTGTGCAGGGGATGAAGGACTAGGGGCCCACCTTGCTCAGGGGCCCACTGGGGGATTCACTTGTTACCCCGTAGGCCAGTCCGAGCCTGGATTTAGGCATATTTTTTAAATTATGTGATTTAGAAATTCACTAGTTACACCATGCTCTATTAATTCAATGAAATTGTGTGAAAGCACAGTGACTCTAAAATCCTTAACATACCCTACGGTCTGTACATCTTTATTTCACACATTGCATTGCATTATTCATGTGGATTTTCAGACTACCTCCGCAATATCTATACGCTGGGCCACAAGTAATGCATCTCAGAAAATTCTGGGTGGTTCTAGGTTCACGAACATCTTTGATTCTCAGAATGGTAGTTGCTAGTTCTTTTAGGGAATACTACGGAGCTACATTAGTGGTCTACGCAACACATACCACATCTGCCAAATTTAAAATAGACCTGTGATGGCTAACCTCCGGACCAGCACTCAAGCTGTGGTAAAACAACGACTCCCAAGATGTTCTCAGAACTCCATAGAAATGACGGGAGCATGCTGGGAGTCGTAGTTTCTCCACATCTGAAGTGCTGGAGGTTAGCTATCTGTGCAATATATTTTGGTAGGCACAGGCCCCCATCAAGGCACATAGCTATGGGGAACAGCTGGTGATAGATGACGCCAGTAAATGTAGATAAATGATGTCCTTCTCACCTTCTCAAACCTCATTTTTTCATGAAACAAGAGTGGGAAAACAGCTGGAAGGCACCTCGTCTCTTTAGACTGGGACAAAATACTGACACTGAGAAATATGTCATCTTTATCCGGCAAGAAGACTCCGGGGCATGTGACCTTAGAGAGAGAAAGAAATGAGATGCATGATGGCTAGGATATTACCTGGAATCTTTGAGGACAATACATCAACACTTACAGCATGGATCTGGAGCTCCACCACAACTTTCAGAGGCATGTTTCTGTTAAATAGCAGCGAATAATGCTTCAAACTATCAGGCGGGATGAATGGTGCATTGATATTAATGAGCCATTAGCAGTAAGGGGCCACACCTCGTATCTGAAAAAAATCACACAAACAATAGAATAATACTCTGTGTATATATATATATATATATATATATATATATATATATATATTCTTTCATTCATGAATACAAATGAGTTAAAGTATGAATGAATAAAGTTTGATGATCAGTCCATGAGAGATTATGAGTAATGATAGATGAATATAATATGATACATACCGTACTAGTGTATCTTTCCTGTCGCTTCTCAGTATCATAGAAGCGTCGCGTCTCCATGGAAACCCAAACAGGCTAAGCTTCACGCAGCCGCTCAGACGTCATCATCAGGCGCAGCCCAACGTGCTTTCGTCGCGCTTGCAGTGACGTACGCCTTGAGGAAGCCATCTTAGTTGAGGCACGCGTGTCTGAAAGCCGGAGGCATCATTGGCTGTGGCCCCGCCGGAAGGGCATTGTGGTACACGTCCGGTTGTATGTGCCTTTTTATGTTGCTTTCTGCTAGCAGGTAAGTGAGTGATTTGTATTAGGTGCTAGTTTATGTGCACGGGTCTGCCAGGTGTGGCGCTCTGTAAGGTTAGGTAACCGTTTGGTACTTTGTATATAACCTGTGTGCTTATTTTCAGTACATGATCCCTCCACTTGTCATGTGTGTACTTCTGTATGGTGACACCTAATGTGAGCAGATGTCTATACCAGTGGTGGCGAACTTCTCGCACCCTTATATTATTATATTGTTAAAACCATATAGACTAGGGCTAAACTGATGAAAGGTCCTCTTTAATTATAGCTCTGATACTTTACTAGGTGATCAGGTAGCATAAACCAGCAGTAGTGGTTCCCTCTGTTACCATAGTAACATAGGATGCTCCCATATTGCTGGTAGGAGTTGTAATCATGAGTAGGGATTAGTGAACTTCTGTTTTCAAGTTCGGCGTACGAATTACGGTCTGTGTACTGGATGTCTGTGGAGTCCAGTTCAGGAAAGGTGGAGGGGGGGGGGGGGTCATGCAAAGGAGTTTGATCTTTACAATTACACTGCTAGCTGTAAACGCATAGAGACCCGAGATCCATGGTGTCCAAGATTAGAAAAACAATATCTCCTTCCCCCCCCCCCCCCCCCCCCCCCAGAAACAACGCCATTCTTATCCACGGGCTGCGTCTTGTATTGCATCCTAGCTATGGATGACCGAATCGACTTCGGATGAAACATCCGAAGTCGATTTGCATAAAACTTCATTCCAATACTGTATAAAGCAGGAGCTCTGTACAGCATTAGAATGTATTGGCTCAGATGAGCTGAAGTTATTGCTTGGCAAAGTCTCGCGAGACTTCGGGTAATAACTTCTTAAATTAATTTGTACTGTAAAAAAAAACATTTCCCGAACTCTGGTTCGATTCCAAGTGGTACCGTGGAACCGAACCCGATAAAAGAGAAGGGTACCGAACGCGAGTTCGGGTGGCTGACTGCTGTGTGTGCAGATCTCCTGCAGCTGCAGGCGAGGGGAGCCAGCCTCCTGAATCCAGCAGACGTCTAAGTAAGGGGAGCATTCACACGATCGAATAAATGGATCTGCATCCGTTCCGCAAATTTGTGGAACGGGTGCGGACCCATTCATTTCACAGTGTGCTGTCCGCATCCATTGTTCCGTTTTGTAGCTCCGCAAAAAAGATAGAGCATGTTCTATTCTTGTCCGTGGTTGCGGAGAAGAATAGGCATTCTCCATATTGCGCCGGCCATGTGCGGTCCGCAAAATGAGGAACGCACACAAGGCCGGTATCCGTGTTTTGCAGATCCACAATTTGCGGACTGCAAAACACTTACGGTCGTGTGTGCACCCTAAGAGTCTGCTGGATTCTTTGAATGCTCTTATTGGCAGACATCCATTGTTGTATTGTGCCCATTTTGCAAATTAAGCCTCATTCACACGTCAGTGTTCTCCACGGACAGCTCACGTCCCCATTCATTTTAATGTGTGTATTCTCACATTAGTGTTTTAGCATGGTCCATGGGTCCGTGTTTTCAGCACGGATGCATGCTCTCTTTTGTCTGTGTTCACGGATCCATCACGCCCATTATAGTCTATGGGTCCGTCGGATGCCATCCGTGTTGCATCCATGTTTCACGGATCATTAGCAAGAGATGCTTTAAAAATTAGTTTTGAGCTGTTCGGTGTCGGTGAAACACGGATTTGAACACGGACGTGTGAATGAGGCTTTGGTGCACACTGTGTAGGACTATGGACTAGAATGTCCCAGGAGATCTTAGTTTAGTTCCTGGTAAATACATGGATAAATCCAATATCATTACTTTGCATTTAACACTATGAATATATCTGCATTTCTTTCCCTTAATAAAATAGGTGGCATGGATTATCCTTGCCAGGAGCTGTATGAGGGTGACAGAAGTTCCTTGGCATGCATGTTGAGCTTGGCAGAGGCTCAACAAAAATTGAATAGTTTGGCACTTCATAATTCAGAGTCCATAGATCAAGAACATGCCAAGGCCCGAGCCGAGGTGTCAGAACTGCAGCGTAGCGAGGAGGAATGGAGACGGAAAGAAGCTGCTTTGCCACTGGGGGAGAACGGGGGAATGTCTTCTTCGGATGCCTTTAGTCAAGATGTTTTTAATAAGGTACTGTAACACGTTACTAAGTCTTAAGTACACCAGCTTAAGGCTACTTTCACACTGGCGTTTCTGGGTCCGCCTGTAAGATCCATTTCAGGGCTCTCACGAGCGGCCCAAAACGGATCAGTTTAGCCCCAATGCATTCTGAATGGATAAGGATCCGTTCAGAATGCATCAGTTTGCCTCCATTCAGCCTCCATTCCGCTCTGGAGGCGGACATCAAAACGCTGCGGCGTTGTAGCGTTTTGATGTCCGCCTGAAGATGCGGAGCCAAACGGATCCGTCCTGACTAAGTCAATGGGGACGGATCCGTTTTCACTGACACAATATGGTGCAATTGAAAACGGATCCGCCTCCCATTGCCCTTTTTTTCTTTTTTTTTTTTTTTCTTCATGGTAATGCAAACGGATCCGTTCTGAACGGATACCAGCGTTTGCATTATAGGTGCGGATCCGTCTGTGCAGATACCAGACGGATCCGCACCGAACGCAGGTGTGAAAGTAGCCTAAGAAGCCTTCTTCGAAAGAAATCCCAGGCTTAAAGGAGTTCTCACTTCAGAAAATGGCATTTATAATGTAGAGAAATGTAATGTAATGCAGAATTTACTTACTGTGGGACAAAATCTTAAACTTTTCTGTAATATCCCCTGACAAATCTAGGCATGTAGCTCTTTCCTTGGGCCTGGCTGTGTCCTGCAGCAGATTCATGTAGTTCTTTAGCATATATGTCCTTAAAGGATAACCGTCATATTTTTTTTATTTGCTAGTTTATTAGAGCTGGGCATGTATACCTGAGTTAGGCTGTCAGTGATTGCCAAAAGATCTGTAATTACCTTATAATAACAGCTTTTATTAGTGTCCTCTGTCCCTTTCCACTGCTCCCTTAAAAGACAGTTGCTATGGCTCATCTGTCTCCGGCTAGGAAGACTGAGGGGTGGTCCTTCACACTGCATGCCTGCATTATACTTCAGAGTGAGGAGGCGTGTCTCTCAGTAATCCAATCTGATTGGCTGTCAGGAAGCTGCTGGCTACAGCAAGTGTGTATGGGAAGTGAGGGAAAGCAGTTTTGGCCTCAGAGAACTGGCAGAGGAGCCATCTTGAGAAGGTCCTCATATTGTAAAGGAAAACAGTGGTATGAGAAGAAACTAAAGATTGCTTTATGCATAATGCTGCTGCAGCAGAATCATATGCTAAAACTGATCCTTTTTTTTTTTTTTTATGAAAACCTGACAGTTACCTTTTAAAGTGATCTATGCAGTGGAACCACTAAAAGGTCCCATGCAGTGCAAACTGTAATGACTTAAGGGAAATGGCAGTATACGCTTCACTCAAGCTTTTTTTTTTTTCTTTTATTCTCTCCTCAGAAGGGTCATTCATAATTTTCAAGCAATATGTTTTGAGCCCCAGATATTTTAGGCTGACGGCTAACATGCTCATACTGTCTTAGTGCATTGCCATGTTCAGACACATATTTAATGCACTTCTGTTTCCCTCTGTGCAGAGCTTTATCAATCAGGGTAAAAGAGAGCAGGAAGATGAACCATTGTCTTTTATACAGAGATACGAAGGAAAAATTCGACATTTTGGTACGTAGAACTATCCCCGCATTTTTGTGATTTCGCGTAGTCCATGTCATTTTCCATTTCATCCACCATGACGGCTACAGATGAGATTGACCCCTTGACCTCTGTAGGGCCAGGAACACACAGAGAGAGAGAATTGAAAAGCCCCCACCCACTCTCTCCCGTCAGTGTTTCCTGTCCCTACGGAGGCCTCCCAGGAGGGAGGTGAAGAGTTTCAGTTTTATAATTTTTTATTTTATTTTTTTATTTTTATTATTATTATTATCTTTATTTTATTTTTCTTTAAATATAACTGGAGATTGGCTTACCAATCTTCTCCTCTGCCCTCCCGCAGCTGCTGCTAAAGCTGGGCAGAGGAAATTAGGGTGATTCTCGTCCCTGAGATTGGGGGCCTGTTCTCACCCCTTGCTGCATGGTCTCCCTTCCCTCCGGTGAGGAAGCAGACCTGTGAGAGCGGGATGCCGCGCGCCTGAGGGGGCGGAGCCAAGATCTAGCTTTCGGGTTCCCGTTGAGGTCCAGAGGGGGCAGAGCTTCCCCTTAGTGACTGGTCTGTTTTGCACCTTAGCGAGCTAGCAATTTTTATTTTTATTTTTTTTTCATCCGTGTAGCCCTTGTTTTTTTTTTTTATTGAAGATATACACATTATACGGACCAAATAATAGTAACTGTTTTATGCAGTATAAAAGTAAGAGACATGTGGGTGTCAAGTCATTGCGTTCCAAAGAATGTAAGGAAAACAGAACAAAAATAAGCAGCAAATAATACCCTGGTGGACTTGTAATAGTTTGGCAGAAAAAATAGATGTGGGCATGAAAAAGAGTGTACCGTTATATCAGAAAGGGCCGCATACATGGGGTTGAAATCGGAGTCTGGGTACATATGCACAAGAAGTTTAGCGGGTGGGGAGACTACTGCGAGAAGGGCAGAACTGAGGAGTGGGTTTCCAAAGTGCGATATGTTCCGGAGTCAAAATAATAGAGGAAGAGTAGTAGGTCCAATAGAGGAACAAACCCTGACCATAATGTCCATAATCCAGGAAGGCACAATAGCGGCCCTTAGTCATAGATCAAGTGAATAGAGTGGTCTTAGGAGTCTATCCTGGGATCTGGACACATGTCCCAATCAATTACAACATAGAAAAGGGCAGTAAAAACGACGTGCTTGAATTTACAATCGAGACAATTCTATGATTGAACATGAATATCCAGTAACAAGCTCTCCTGGCATCACCTCCTCTTGGAGACATTAACCCGCTCTATGCCTGAAAATCCAAGTCCAGACTCCAGATATTTGACATGGGCGGATCTCTCTGATACTTGTATACATTAGAAGGAATGCTTACTTGGGCCTTTAAAGCACCGTTAATCCTCATCCATTGATCCTGCATTACTTATTGTCTATACAGTAGGCTGTGTGGGCAGAGCGCATTTACAACATGTACAGCATATGTCGCCCCACCTGAAAAAACTGAGAAATGTCGTTTTTTTTTATTTTTTTGTTGTTGTTTTTCTTTGTCAGCTGCAACTAAACTAGTAGAAAATAATGAAGCCAAAGTATGGGTTCTCTATGTTAAAAAGAATAAACCCTCACCCCTTGAATTGGATTTCATGTGCCGCTGCAGCCAGTGACTGGCCTCAGCGGTGATGTGTCCCTAAGTGGGATGTCATAGCTGGGTCACCTTCCACTTGGGAGCATGTCATTGGCTGTTGCAGTGCCTGCAGCCTTGTCCGTGTGGAACTTGACAGACCGGAAGTCCAGTAAAGACGGCCCAGGAACCAGAACGGAGCAGCAGGGGAATACAGATTTCCCCCCCCCCCCCAGGTACCACTGGCTGGGCGAAGCAAAAAAATAACAATCCTGGACAACCACTTTAAGGGCTACCATTTTTCACAATACTAATTCTATGCATATTTTTCCAAATGTAAGGGACACATCTGTGTATGCACAGTACTAGTACTATAGGTTACTGACCGCTGTTTTCCATCTTTTCAGGTATGCTCAGCAGGTGGAACGACAGCCAGTGTTTCCTGTCTGAATACCCTGACCTTGTCTGTGAAGAAACTGCTAGATACCTACAACTGTGGTGTTACCATCTAGAAAGTGAGCAGGTATTATCGCCACCACTTTGGATTACCCGTGGCAGTTAATTTGTCTGATTGCTGTAACATTTGCTTCGTTGCACATCAACCCTTTTTTATTCGTATGCATTATATTGGAATGAAAGCATGTGATGTACATCTGTGTATGGGCGCATTTATTATACCCAGCGTCTATTAGCCAAGACTCAAATGATTCAAGGCCATTCCTCTTGGGCTTTGCCTAAACCAAAGCAAGTCCGACCCCGATGTAAGTGGGTTTTAATTGATCAAGAATCTTGTATTGGAAGATCCGAACGTATTAAACCTTTGATTTGTATAATGGGCTCCATTTAAGGTAGGTATGCACGTTCTAACACCAGAATACTATAACATGCCGCCCTTTGCATGGCGTTTGGCCATGATAACAATGAGGTAGACCTCTTTGATCAGCTGTCTGAGTGTATGGAGTGTGGATCCCATATACATATTATAATGGATCTGTACTCCACATGCTTGGACAGCCGAGCAGAGGAATTGAAAGCCAAAGGTACAGAGTGCTCTGAACGTGTTTGTAAAAACACACATTTTCCTCTAACATTATGGCTAGCAGTATGTACTGAATGCAATGTGTGCAGCTTGCTCTGCTGGCAATATACCAGTATAAAGAAACTGCAGATTCCAGGCACTGTACTCTATATAGAATAGCATGTGCTATTTAGTATACGTAATCAGTACGCATAGATGCCTAAAAAACTAGGACCAATTACTGCTTCCAAGTAGGTCAAGAAAAGCATATTATAATGTTAATAAAGCCTTACATTCCCTTTTTAAGTCGGCCAGCAATAACTCCAGAGAATGTAGAGTTAGGCTATAGCTACACAGCGACACTTGTCACGGCCAGTGTTGGATTTCTTGCGACTTCTGCGGCGATCCCATAAATTTTTATGGGATCACCGAGGCTAAGCGAGCCTGGCTGCAACAGGTGTCGTGCGACCATTGTAGCCCTAGCCTTAGGCCACTTTCAGACGAGCGTGTTGAAATCCGTCAGTATTGTGGCTCAGGATCCTGATGATATACCTTCAGTATTGTCATCAGGATTTACAGGCGTAGCTCTTCCTTCCTTCGTTATTTATGCAGTGCACACACTGTAATGTGCGTATTTGGAAACACATCCGCACAAAACTCTGACATGCTGCGGATTTCAAATACTGAAGGAAATTAATCGCCCATGTGCATAGCTCCATTCATTAACATTAGGAGCGGATTCTGGTACATTAAATCCGGACTATATATACGTATTGCAAATACGCTCAGCTAAAAGCGGTCTTGGGGTAGGTTCAGACACAGTTTTTTGGAGGAGATTTTGAGGCAGATTTCCCTTTTGGTTTTTCAGCCAAAGCCAGTGACAAGCGCCCTGTGTGAAAGACTCGCGGGGAGTGTCTGTAGCATCAGGTCTCTGCCTCTCCTTCCCCTCGAACGTCATAGATCCAAGCCTGCTTTAAAGAGGACCTTTCATGGGTTTGTAGTAAGTGAGATAAATATCTGTACCTGCAGGGTACCCCCTGCTGATGCTGCCACCCTGCCTGGCTTTTTAAAATAGCGCTCCTGCGCTCAGTATGCTAATACAGAGCATCGGAGCAATGAGGAGGAGAAGCAGTCTTTCTCCGTGGGCGTCTCCTTCTCCCGTGGCTGTAGCGCTGTGCAATCGCAGCACAGAGCGTCACAGCCAGGGAGAAAAAAACCTCCCTGGCTGTGACGTTCTGCGCTGCGATTGGACAGCGCTAGAGCCCAGGAATAAGGAGACTCCAACGGAGAGAGACTTGGTCTCCTCCTCATTGCGCCGATGCTCAGTATTAGCATACTGAGCGCAAAATTTGTGGGGGGCCATAACTGGGCGCAGGAGCGCTATTTAAAAAAAAAAAACAGGCAGGGTGGCAGCATCAGCGGGGGGTACCCCGCAGGTACAGATATTTCTCACTTACTACAAACCCATTAAAGGTCCTCTTTAAGACCTGCTAGAAAAACCCCACCCTAAGACATGGCATCGTTGCTGACATCATGTCTACAGGCCAGGGTCCAGAAGAATGCGCAGAATACCCCTTTAACATTGAGCTCCCTTCTAGCAGGTTGCTTAATGATGTCCCAACTTCTTTTAATCCACCAGTAACGGCTATGATAGTAGTGAAACTGTCCTTTACATGCAATGAAGGGGACATTAGGATGCATTGTGGTGGTGGACCACTACTCCTGCTGGGCCTGCAGCACATATAGTATGTCCACTCTTGATCTCATTCCAAGTTCAGCTTCAAATGAAATTGTCTTCTGCTAGACTGTAAAGGTTCTGTTTAATTAGAGGTTCTTTATTGTGTTGTAGCCTGGGCTCAGTGGACTCTTGCTGAGAGACCGAAATATTAATCAGCCCTAGACAGACATCGCTTGTGCCACTCTTCAAGACACCCTTTAGTACATCCACATGCCTTAACAGGGTAACTAGACAGTTACTGTAACTCCATTTAAGCCATTATAGTCTGAGTATGAGAATGAAATATACTGTGATTGCTCTTCTTTAGCTATGAATATAATATTACATTTGTGTGACTTTCCAGAAAAAGGCACTTATGGAACAAGTAGCCCATCAAGCAGTTGTCATGCAGTTTATTATTGAAATGGCAAAGAGCAGTAATGTGGATCCTAGAGGATGTTTTCGGTTATTTTTTCAAAAGGCCAAAGTAAGTATTGCTACTGTTTTTAGTAACATAGTACATAAATAGAAAAATACATCTGTCCACCAAGTTCAGCCTGTTATCCTGCAGAGGAAGGCAAAAAAAAACCTGTGAGGTAGAAGCCAATTTTCCCCCACTTTAGGGGAATAAAAAATTCCTTTCCGACTCCAATCGGGCAATCGGAATAACTCCCTGGATCAACGATCCCTCTCTAGTAGCTATAGCCTGTAATAATATTACACTCCAGAAATACATCCAGGCCACTATCCACTATCTCTATCTTAATTTCGTATAGCTTGATAGTAGTTGGAGGTCTGTTTTCTTTCTGACAGTCTTCCAAGTACACTGTATGCACACAAATTTAAAGCTTAGCATGTTGTATACCTGCAACTGCCACCAGAGGGAGTTTAACTGTCAAAGGGGTGGTTTCATTACAATAACTCCCGTTTAAATGACGCAGCGAACTCTGAGTACAAGATGTCAGCTATCTGCAGCAATACCATAGAGTTGAATGGAGCAGCAGCACATGTGTGTCTGCCACTCCATTCAAACAAGGGAACACAGGCCTACGTTCTAGTGATCGGTGGTGACACCAGTGGTCAGACACCTGACCTGAAGTGGTTGTAAGGAAACAACCCAAATAACTGGATACTGGTGTCCTTTACTATCTTAGGCTGCTTTCACATCAGCCTTTTCCTTTCACCTTCTTCTGCTCCGTTATAGGAGCAGAAGAACGGAAAGGACTGATTTGGCACATAACTGAGCCGAACTGTTATAATTCCTACACCATTCACCTGATTTTAGATATAAATGCCCTCAAATTAAAGCTGACAGTCTGCAGTTAACCTGTACGCTCTGATGTCCTGGTACTTAAGGACACAGAGCGTACCTGTACGCCCTGTGTATTTCTGATCACCGCCGGGCAGTGATCGGAACCCGGTGCCTGCTCAAATCATTGAGCAAGCACCTTGGCTAAATGCGAGGAAGGGGGGGTCCCGTGACGGCGAAAACCGCAGGTCAATTCAGACCTGCAGTTTTGCGGCTTTTACATGTGGCGGCGGTTGCGGGCCACTGTGCCATCGGGTCCCCGTGGGGCTGTATGGGGTACCCGATGGCATGGAACGCAGCGGGATGCCTTCCTGAGGCATCGGCGATGCCTTCCTGAGGCATCGGCGCTGCCTTCTGGTGAAGAGCCTGTGAGATCCAGCCCCCTGGATCTCACAGGCTGGAAGCTGTATGAGTAATACACACAGTATTATTCATACAGCCAATGCATTCCAATATAGAAGTATTGAAATGCATTGTAAAAGGGATTAGACCACCAAAAGTTGAAGTCAGAAAGTGGGACAAAAAAATAAAATAAAAAAAAGTTGAACAAATAGTGTCGCCCCCCCTTCCCCAATTAAGTTTCATGTAAAAATAAACAAAAACGTAATTTTCCCCAAATAAAGTAAAAAAATAAATAATTGGGGGTGAAAGTAGACATATTGGGTATCGCCGCATCCGTTTCGACCGGTTCTATAAACATATCACATGACCTAACCCCTCAGATGAACACCATAAAAAACTGTGCTAAATAAACAATTTTTTGTTGTCACCTTATATCACTAAAAGTACAACAGTGAGCGGTCAAAAAGGCATATGCCCCCCAAAATGGTACCAATCTAACCGTCACCTCATCCCGCAAAAAATGAGACCCTACCTAAGGCTACTTTCACACTTGCGTTCAGTGCGGATCCGTCTGGTGTCTGCACAGACGGATCCGCTCCTATAATGCAGACGATGAGATCCGTTCAGAACGGATCCGTCTGCATTATATTTCAGAAAAAATTCTAAGTCTGAAAGTTAGTCAGACGGATCCGTCCAGACTTTACATTGAAAGTCAATGGGGGATGGATCCGTTTGAAATTGAGCCATATTGTGTGAACTTCAAACGGATCCGTCCCCATTGACTTACATTGTAAGTCTAGATGGATCTGTTTGGCGCCAGGCGGACACCCAAACACTGCAAGCTGCGTTCGGGTGTCCGGCTGCTGAGCGGAACGGAGGTCAAACTGAGCTATACTGATGCATTATGAGCGGATCCGCATCAACTCGGAATGCATTCGGGCCGTACAGATGCGTTTGGGGCCGCTTGTGAGAGCCTTCAAACGGAACTAAGCCTTGTAACATCCACAAAAAATAAAATATAATTCCCAAAATGATCCAAACATGAAGTTGACATATGGGGAATTAAAGTAATAACTATTTTTGGAGGTATTACTATGTATTAAAGGAGTAGAGAAATTGAAACTTTGAAATTTGCACTTTTTTCCTAATTTGTTGGTAAAGTTTGGTATTTTTTTTTATAAATAAAAATAAAAAAATTTTAACTTCATTTTACCAGTGTCATGAAGTATGAAATATGTGATGAAAAAACAATCTCAGAATGGCCTGGATAAGTCAAAGCGTTTTAAAGTTATCAGCACTTAAAGTGACACTGGTCAGATTTGCAAAAAATGGCCTGGTCCTTAAGGGGTTAAGGAGTTAAAGCACATCTTGTTCGTTTCATTTCAAATCCATTGTGGTGTGTATAGAGCCAAAAATGTTAGAATTGTGTCGATGTCTGTGTATATGTGTGTGTGTGTGTATATATATATATATATATATATATATATATGTGTGTGTTACAGACCAAAAGTTTGGACACACCTTCTCATTCAAAGAGTTTTCTTTATTTTCATGACTATGAAAATTGTAGATTCACACTGAAGGCATCACAACTATGAATTAACACATGTGGCATTATATAGCTCATAAAGAGAATGCCAAGAGTGTGCAAAGCAGTAATCAAAGCAAAAGGTGGCTACTTTGAAGAACCTAGAATATGACATATTTTCAGTTGTTTCACACTTTTTTGTTATGTATATAATTCCACATGTGTTAATTCATAGTTTTGATGCCTTCCGTGTGAATCTACAATTTTCATAGTCATGAAAATAAAGAAAACTCTTTGAATGAGAAGGTGTGTCCAAACTTTTGGTCTGTACTGTATATAATATATTTCTCAGTAGAAGTATGAATTTATAGTGTGTGTTGAATAAGCAGCTTAACTTTTTCCATATTTCCATCATTGCTAGGCAGAGGAACAAGGGTATTTTGAAGCTTTTAAAACTGAACTTGAAGCATTTAAATTAAGAGTTCGAATGCACACAGAATCTTCTAGATGTTCGGCGGCAATGGTGCAGAATGTATCTTTTTTATCAGACTATGGAAATGTAAGAACACAGTGTTTTAACCAACAGGTATGTATGAACATCTGTGATCTGCGTGTAGACTTTTGTATTTGCAGTACATTGTGTGGGTTTTTTATATACAGGACTTCCCCACACACGGCACTCATGATTTAGCAATCAGTAATTGCCACAGAATATATTTAAAGGGATTGGTCCATGTGACAGATTGGGGGTTTATATGTATAGTTTTTTTTTTTTTTTTTGTTTCTTACTACTTTAGCACAATGTTGGCATGTCTCATGCAAAAACAATTATTTATTCCATCACATTCTAAGAGTCATCATTTTATTCATGTTTCTGCCAGTGTAGCCATATACAGTTATTTTTTTTTTTTTTTTTTTTTTTTTGCGGGACAAGATATGGTTTCATTGGTACTATTTTAGGTTATATGGCACTTACTAATTAATGTTTTTTTTTTTGGGGGGGGGGGGGGTTCTTTATTATACGGGTTGTGTCAAACACAGCACTGTACAATAGATGGGGGTTACCCTTTTACAATTTGTATTTATTTATAAATAAACTTTAATAACCTTTTTAATTTTTTTTTAATTCTTACTAGTGGTCATGGCATTTATAATGCACTGGTATACCTTGTATACCACTGCATTATAGCCTATCACTGTTACTTGATAACAAAATAATACCTTGCAAAAAAAAAAAGCACTACAATATAAAGTCTTACACCTGCAGTCTCCTTGATACCTTCGTTCTCACTTTGCAGAGTCCTTGATCTAGACTCTCTCCCCTAAGCCTTCTCAGCTCCTGTGCTTTCTACCGGATCCACTGAAAAAGCTGTGCAGCCATGACACATCGACCATATTAAAGATCCAAGACGCACATGCACACACCATAGTGAACATCCAGCGTAGCCTGTGCAGGGTCTCTTCAGTCCCAGCAGCCGGTGCCAGGATTGATGGTGTGGGTGGGAGAGGCAGAACGGACTACACCGATACGGCCCTCCAGATGAAAAAAAAATTTGATTTGATTTCTATAAACCAAATTGCAGAACACTAAAAGTGCAAATTAATTGAATTTGATTAATCGGCCAGCCCTACTATATGCACGGCATCAAGTGAATACAGTACAATAGACCCCGCAAGCCGATAGGAACTGACTGTATCATAAAATGCTATGTTGCAGTCAGTTTAGGTCATGGGTGATGCGATTGGTTCGGGATATGTGGCAGACTCATAAGCCATGTTTCCTGGACCTAACATGGCCGTGTAAATCAGCCCTTTAGGGTTCTCTGAGGATTGGATTTAGAATTAAAGGGGTTGTCCAGCCGTTAATATTGATGACCTATCCTGACGATAGTTTATCAATATCTGATTGACTGGGGTCTGGCACCCATGATGATCAGCTGTTTAAAGAGGAGAGTGAGCTCCGCGTGACCGCCGCTTTCTCGGAAGTGCCTTGTAATACAAGTACTCGCTCTATTCAAGTGAACTTGTAATTACATTATACGTTCCACGAGGCGAGGGGTTGTGTAAAGACCAGGAAGCAGTACTCGAATGGAGCGCTGCCTCCTCATCAAACAGCTGATCGGCAGGGGTTGCCGGCGTTGGGCCCCCGACAATTAGATATTGATAGCCTATCCAGATGATAGGTCATGAATATTAACGGCAGGACAACCCTTTTAAATACCATTGTTATCAAGCAGGATAAGTCTGTGTAATTACACACTTTGGCTATTCTTTTAACACAGGATATTCCACAGTGTCATCTGAATACTGGTACGGATCATGTAAACCTTATGGAGCAGGTCGGAGAAGAGGACACAAAGATGATGGATATGCTATAATATCTTCTTTGGACAATGCTACATGGACTCGTGTTCTTATCAGTGACGGTTATAATACAGAATGCTGCACTTTATTTATTGATTTTTTTTTTTTCATTTTACTTCCAATGGGCAAAATCCTGAGAACAGATTGTGGTGTCTCTGCGTAAACCAAATGCTGCTATTTTACCATGTCAGGCAAAATAATGGAATTTAATGCAGTGCTTCTGCCAATAGTAGATTCGCCTTCAAGCTCCCCTATGGTTTTTATGAGGACAAGTATTAACTTGAATAAAGAGCTAATTACCTATTGACAGTATTTTGTGCAGATCTGGAATGCTTATTTTTATTCCATCATGAATATGATCGTTTTTTACGACTGGATCCATGACTTTACAAAGGCGGGGACAAGAAAAAATACATATTTTCTCATCCGTTCATTGGGGAACATAGGCTTGACCATGGGTATAGCTGTTGCCACTAGGAGGCGGACACTAAGCACAAAAGTGTGAGCTCCTCCCTTTAGCTATACCCTTCATACAGGAACTAAGCTAAATCAGTTTAAGCTTAGTGTCTGTAGGAGGCAGACCTCCCTGCTTTCCAGGTCTGCTAATTTTCTTCCATTTATTTTTATTCTTTTTTTCTTGTCTTCTAGCGGTATTTTAGTCAGTCCTAGCTGCCTGCACTTCCCACCCAGGAGACGGGAGACCAGGGGGTCCGCAAGCCCGCTGCTCCTTCCCAGTCTCTAGATGTCAAGGAGGACAAGAGATTCCTAAAGCCTCTGCATCCCGCCAGCCTTCGGATCACCGCGGCCGTCCACTACAAGTCCCCTCTGTTCCGGTGTAGCAGCCCTCCTCAAGGGGCCGCACACCGAAGGTGGTGATCCAGCTGGAGCCAGGGGGGCAGAAGACACCGGACGCGTGAGTATTTCTGGCCCCCAGAGTGCTCCCCTCCTTCCTCCCCCTTCTCAGGTTACCTTGAGCAATTCCCCCACGGAGGCCTTGTTCCCTCCATGCGCCTTTTTCCTGTCGGGAGAAGCCTCCGGTGCACAATGCCCCCTCTCCTCAGGGCCCTTCCTCCTTCTCGGGGTTTCTGGTCCCGTGCTCCGCGGGGGCCGCTGCTAATCTAGACCCCGGCTTCTCTGCGGCCTACTCCCGCATCGGCTCGCCGCGGGTTTAGCAACAGCTCTGTTATCCCGGAGGGGGGGGGGCCTTGGCCTCTTTAGCAGGGTCGGTCCTGCGCTTCCATGCAGTTTCTCCAGGGACCGACTCCATTTTGGGGCCGTGCATGAAGTTCTCCCCGCTTCCCCTCCTTCAGCTGTATCCTGGGGAGAATATTGGCACCTTTTCTGCCTCCGCACACATCCTGATTCAAATGCACCTCTGCGGGACTCTGGCTCAAGGCACCTCCGGACAAGCTGCATTGAGGGACACAGGCCGGGTAAGCTCTGTCTCCCCTTCCTACGGGGTTTAACCTACACCCCTCATCCTCCTACCTGTCACTACAGGGTACTCATTATGTCCAGGCCCCAAAGCAGGTGGTCACTTCTGTGCGCCATTTTGCTTGTGCTTCTTGTCGCTCAAAATTTCCATCCGGTCAGTTAGATCCCCTCTGCTCTTCGTGCTCTGCTCCAACGCCAAGTGGCTCTGCCCCTGACCCAGTCGCCCCTACTGCCCAGCCTATGGTAGAGCCGGAGTGGGCACGCTCCCTGTCAAAGATGGTACAGGACGTCTCCCATACCAACAAAGTCGTTGTGGAAATACTGGGGCGTTTGTCCGCAAGGCCGTCCTCTGACCAGTCCAGTCCAACTCTGGGGATCCTGGGGCTCATTACCATCGCGGCCATCCCACTAAACGGGCCAGACCATCCTCCCCCCAAAAGGGTATCTGCGTCTCCCGTTTCCTCTGCCTCTCCGCCACCTCCCAGAGAGTTTCACTCAGACGTGTCCTCCTTGGAAGAGGCATGTTCCGAGGAGAGGATTTTGTCTATCCTGAGGGTCAGTCTTCAAAAGTCTTCAAAGCTGTCCTCCATGGTGGATAATATCATTACAGCGGTTATATAGACCCCACACGCTCATCGGCCAGCTCGGGTTTTTCCTTTAGTAAGGTCCCATCGCTCTCTCAAATGTTTCCCCAACCACCAGGATTTTGATTCCTCTTTCCAAGGAGTGGAATTTTCCTGATAGACGTTTTGCCTTGCCAAAACGCTTAGACGTCCTTTATCCATTTCCGGAGGATTTGACTAAAAAGTGGTCGTCCTCACCTATAGTTGACCTGCCAGTATTCCGCTTGGCAAAACATAACACTTTGCCGATGGCAGATGGGGCTTCTTTCTCTGATATCGGGGCTAAAAAATTTGAATATTTTGCTAAATTTTCCTTTGAAGCAGTGGGCACAGCACTGCGACCGTTTTTAGCCTCTACATGGGTGAGCAACACTATGGGGGAGTGGGCAAATAATCTACTTTAGGGTCTTACCTCGGGGGAACTTTCCGATATTGCCCTGCAGCTCTCCCATGCCAGTGCATATATTTGTGAAGCCTCTATGGACGCGGCCAGGCTTATGGCCCACTCGTCAGCCCTTTTGGTGGCTATTCGCCGTACCCTATGGCTCTCCTGCTGAGAGGCAGATAATGCTTCAAAGTGGACCCTGACGGCCCTCCCCTTTACCGGCAGCAGACTTTTTGGTAAATGCCTGGACAAGATCATTTCTGATGTTACAGGTGGTAAGAGCACTCATTTACCACAGAACAGGGTTCGTTTCAACAAGTAAAAACATAAAGCTCTTTTTTTTGCCCCTTTCAGAGTTTTTCCAGCCCCAAGTGGCCAACCGACAAGTCTGCCACGGATCAGATGCACAAACCTTCCTTCAAACCTCACCCTTTCTCGCGTCCCTGTCAACAGGGCTCCAAGTCCTATAATCCCAAGACCTCCTCTGCATGATGTGCAGCTTCCAGTGCCCTCTGATCAGGTGGGTGGCTGGCTTCATCTGTTTCGTCATGCTTGGCTGGCTCACATCTCTGATGCCTGGGTGAGAGAGGTCATCACAGAGGGTTACAAGCTGGAATTCAGGTCCTTCCCTTTTATCCCGATTTTATCGCTTGTCTCCTCCTACCGCTCCCTCTGCCGCAAATTCCTTTTTTCAGGCTATTCACACACTGCTGCGGCAGGGCGTGATCGTCCCGGTTCCTGTGCAAGACCGTTTTCGCGGGTTCTACTCCAATCTCTTTGTGGTCCCCAAAAAGGAGGGGGCGTTCCGTCCCGTTCTGGACCTCAAGGCACTCAACCGCTTCCTTCGGCTCCGCCGCTTCCGGATGGAGTCCCTGAGATCGGTCATTGCGTCCATGGAACCGGGGGAGTACCTGTCCTCGATAGACATCAAGGACGCTTATCTTCATGTTCCCATCTGCCTCAGCCACCAAAAATGTCTCCGGTTCGCAGTTGGTCCCTTTCACTACCAGTTTGTGGCCCTCCCGTTTGGCCTGGCCACAGCTCCCAGAGTCTTTACAAAGATTCTGGCGGCGGTCATGGCCCTGCTCCATGCCAAGGGATATAGTGGCAATCCCTTACTTAGACGATATCCTGATAAAGGGTCCGTCCTTCCGGGCAACGGCGGACAGCCTGCGCATAGTCCTGGACACCCTGGAATACTTTGGATGGATCCTTAACCGTCAGAAGTCATGTCTTTATCCATCTCAGTGGCTAACCTCTCTGGGCATGTTACTAGACACCTTTCAGGCCAAGATACTCTTGCCCTCGGAGAAGCTATCCACTCTGTCTTCAGATTCCCCCCTTCTTGCGGCCCCGTCCTCTTCCCATTCGTCACTGCATGCAGGCTCTGGGTCACATGGTCTCTGCCTTCAAAGCAGTTCCCTATGCTCAGTTTCATACCAGGACTCTTCAGCGAGCCATTTTAACCAATTGGGACCGTTCCCTAGCCTCCCTGGATCGGCCCATACGTCTCTCTGCCCCGATCCGCCGAGCCCTCATGTGGAGGTTGGTTTCCCCGATGCTGATGTTGGGCCGCTCTTTCCTTCCTCTCCGTTGGACGGTGCTGACAATGGACGCAAGCCGGTGGTGGTGGGTGTTAGGAAATCTATCTGTTGAAGGTGTGCGGTCACGCGAGGAGCGCTCCCTTCCAATCAACATTCTGGAATTGAGAGTGCTTCGTCTCTCTGCTGCATTGGATCGGCCATCTCCGGGGACGTCCGGTTCTAGTTCAGTCCGACAACTCCACGGCTGTGGCGTACCTCAATCACCAGGGTGGTGCCCAGCAGCCATGACAGAAACGGCTCTGATTCTCAGCTGGGCAGAGAGCCATGTTCCAGCTCTGTCGGCAGTTCACATCCCCGGCGTCGACAACTGGATCGCCGAGTTCCTCAGCCGGGAGCGTCTCGATCCCAGCGAAATGGGCTCTTCACCCGTAAGTTTTTCTAGCCATCTGCGAGCGATGGGGTCGGCCGGACGTGGATCTCATGGCCTCCCGCTCCAACCACAAGGTCAAGAACTTTGTTTGCGGTCTAGGGATCCCATGGCCCTCACGTGCGACACCCTAGTGATTCCGTGGAGTCAGTTCATGTTTCCTTACGTGTTCCCTCCTCGTCCTCTCATTCCGCGTCTCCCCGGAAGATCAGGTCCGACAGTCTGCCTGTCATTCTCGTGGCCTACGATTGGCCACGCCAAGTGTGGCACGCATCTCTAGTCACCCTCGCCGTCGAACCCTGGCATCTTCCTCTTCAGGAGGACCTCTTGTCGAGGGACTGATCTTCCACCCAAATTTAGGGTCTCTACATTTAACGGCATGGCTGTTGAAGCCGCCGTACTAAGGGCTCGGGGTTTCTCTGATGCTGTTGTCCAGACCATGATTCGTGCTAGAAATCTGTTGTCTTCCCGAATCTACCACCGGACCTGGAAGTCCTACTTTAGTTCGTGCGAGCATCACCAGCTGTCTCCCATTTGTTTATCATTGCCGTAACTTTTTTGTCTTTCCTGCAGTTGGGCATGGACTGGCTGTCAGCTCCCTCAAAAGGCAAGTTTCGGCACTTTCCATTATTTTTCAGTGGAACTTTGCTTCGCTTTCTGCGCCCCTTTCCGTCCTCCGCTGAATCATTGGGATCTTAATCTAGTGCTCAGCGCTCTCCAGTCTTCACCGTTTGAGCCTTTGCAGCAGGTGTCGCTTCGCTTGCTGTCCTACAAGGTGGCCTTTTTAGTGGCAATTACTTCCATCCGTAGGGTGTCGGAACTCGCGGCCCTTTACTGTCGCCCTTCCTGATCCTCCATCAGGACAAAGTAGTCCTTCACCCTGTTAAGTTCTTCCTTTCGAAGATTGTGTCGGCATTCCATCTCAATGAAGAGATCATTCTCCCTTCATTTTGTCCTGACCTGTCTCACCCTCGTGAGCAATCGCTCCACACTCTGGATTTGGTACGAGCTGTTCACATCTATCTGTCCCAGACATAATCTTTCCGGCGGACGGATTCCTTCCAGAGGGGCCGAGACGAGGGCTGGCTGCGTCTAAAACTTCCATTTCCCGATGGATTTGTTTGGTCATTGTGGAAGCGTATCGCGTCAGTGACTGGGCCCCACCCTTCCAGGTTACTGCTTATTCTGCTCGAGGCAGTGTGGGCCTCTTGGGCAGTGCATCATGGGGCTTAAGCCCTTCAGGTATGCAAGGCGGCTACCTGGTAGTCTTTGCACACCTTTTCCAAATTTTACAGAGTACACACCTTTTGCGTCTTCTGACGCTTCTCTGGGGCGTAGAGTTTTGTAGACAGCGGTTCTCTGATTGGCCAGAGGTTCTTGTTTATGCCCACCCTTGGGATTGCTCTGTAACGTCCTATGGTCAAAGCCTGTGTCCCCCAATGATACAGATGAGAAAAAAAGATTTTACGGTAAGTACAAAAATCTAGTTCTCTTCCATTCATTGGGGGACACAGCTCTCCCACCCGTTCTATTTTAGAGGCCTTTTCTGGCCTGCGTGGTTCTGGGTTTGTTCATAGTTTGGTTTTTCCTGGTTTTTGTCTTGCTACTGCTTTTGCACTGACTGATTTAAGCTTAGTCCCTGTAGGAAGGATATAGCTGAAGGGAAGGAGCTCACACCTTTGTGTTTAGTGTCCGCCTCCTAGTGTCAACAGCTATACCCATAGTCAAGCCTATGTCTCCCAATAAACAGAAGAGAAACCGATTTTACGGTAAGTACAAAAATCTAGTTATTTCTGTAAGATAATGAAAATAAGATATGGCGACAATTATACCAATGTAGGAATCTCTTCACGTAAATGATTAATTCTTGCATTTTTAACATTTTATTACTATAAATCAGTACTTAATTTGAATTAAAGGTTTTATTCGCCTTTTGAGCATTATTAACAGTTTTTAAATCAATATAATCTATATAAATTGTGGCCCAGATTTACTAATCCTAAAGTTGGCATAGACCTGCACCAGATTTATCACTGGCTCAGACTGGATGACAAATCTGGTGCAGGGATGGACTCTATACCAGGGATCTGCAACTTTTGGCACTCCAGCTGCTGTGAACCTACAACTCCCAGCATGCACACTTACATGGCTGTTCTTGTAACTCCCATAAAAGTGAAAAGAGGATTCTGAAGGTTCTAGTGAACAGCTGGAGTGCCAGAGGTTGCTGATCCCCGCTCTGTACCAAGTGTTGGTTGGCTTACTCTGAGAGAGATTTTTACGCCAGAATTATGGTGCAATTTTGGTTCAAAATGGAGCATTTTAGGTCTGCCCCTTTAAAGCGAAGCCCTGCTTCCTTGTCGAGCATTTCAAGGAAAAAGTGTAGCAACCCAATATGTGCCAAACTGAGTCAATTTGCTCCACTTTTTGCGCAGACACATTAGTAAATCTGGACTATTGTCTTTGTTTATACATATCTTTTACAGCCTGTATATTAGTTCAAAAATGCAATTATAAAAAACGCATTTCCCAGGATGCCAATAACCAGTTATTGAGCAATATTAGAAAATTAAGTCTGCAGCATTGAGAATGCAGAGAGCCATGCATGGGCGTTCTGGAGATCCAACGTAATGTATTCCTTCGGACTGCAGCAGTAGCGCTCCAAAAAGTTTAAGGCCTTATTCACACATCAGTGTTTTCGGTCACTAGAAACCCAAAGCAGGACCAAAACGCAGAACCTGTGCAAATATTTCCAATATATACCTTATCTTGGTTGAGGATCCACCCCTGGCAAACCCTGATGTGTGAATAGGACCCAGGGGTTTGAGCCCACTGTGTATCAGGAATTTGAGGGTCCCACACCACACACATGAAATCTGGCCTGGCCTTAAAACTGTGTCATGAAGCAGCAATTCTGTTGATGAGGAAAAGTAATAGGCAGTGTAATCTACATTGGTAAGTCACATACAGTACAGTATGCATTGGCAGGAGCCAATGTTAGTCGGTGCACTTTAGTGTGTAAATTCAACTTTCTAATCTATAATTGAAAAAAAAAAAAAGTGTTCAGCGGTTGACCCAAAAACTCAAATCAAGCGTTAAAAAAAAAAAAAGGGCCACTACCCCCAAAAAAATCTAAACCACGTGTGTGCTGCATTTAGTATTTTACATAGACTTCAATGTAACGGCTGGAGCTGGCTTTTTTTAAACGGATCAGTTTTTTTGTTTCGGTAGTGTTTCCGTTCCATTTTTCTGTTTGGGATCCGTTTTTTGCGGATCGAAAACGGAAGCATACAATAATGTTTAATCAGTAAGTACATTAAAAACGTGGACTGGGCATAAAATTTTTCGAAAAAACGGAACGGATACAGAAGACATACGGAATGCGTTCAGTTTTTTTTTTTTTTTTTTGCAGACCCATTGACTTGAATGGAGCCACGGAACGTGATTTGCAGCCAATAATAGGACATGTTCTATGTTTGAACGGAAATACGGAAACTGAGTACCTTCCATTTTAATTTTTTTGTTTTTGCAGATCCATTGAAATGAATGGTTCCGTATACAGAACGTAAAAAAAATGGAAAATAAATGAAAGGGCACTCAAAAGATGAGAACGTACAGTACAGACCAAAAGTTTGGACACACCTTCTCATTCAAAGAGTTTTTCTTTATTTTCATGACTATGAAAATTGTAGATTCACACTGAAGGCATCAAAACTATGAATTAACACGTGGAATTATATACATAACAAAAAAGTGAAACAACAGAAGAACCTAGAATATGGCATATTTTCAAAGTAGCCACCTTTTGCTTTGATTACTGCTTTGCACACTCTTGGCATTCTCTTGATGAGCTTCAAGAGGTAGTCACCTGAAATGGTTTTCACTTCACAGGTGTGCCCTGTCAGGTTTAATAAGTGGGATTTCTTGCCTTATAAATGGGGTTGGGACCATCAGTTGCGTTGTGGAGAAGTCAGGTGGATACACAGCTGATAGTCCTACGGAATAGACTGTTAGAATTTGTATTATGGCAAGAAAAAAGCAGCTAAGTAAAGAAAAACGAGTGGTCATCATTACTTTAAGAAATGACGGTCAGTCAGTCCGAAAAATTGGGAAAGCTTTGAAAGTGTCCCCAAGTGCAGTGTCAAAAACCATCAAGCGCTACAAAGAAACTGGCTCACATGCGGACCGCCCCAGGAAAGGAAGACCAAGAGTCCCCTCTGCTGCGGAGGATAAGTTCATCCGAGTCACCAGCCTCAGAAATCGCAGGTTAACAGCAGCTCAGATTAGAGACCAGGTCAATGCCACACAGAGTTCTAGCAGCAGACACATTTCTAGAACAACTGTTAAGAGGAGACTGTGTGAATCAGGCCTTCATGGTAGAATATCTGCTAGGAAACCACTGCCAAGGACAGGCAACAAGCAGAAGAGACTTGTTTGGGCTAAAGAACACAAGGAATGGACATTAGACCAGTGGAAATCTGTGCTTTGGTCTGATGAGTCCAAATTTGAGATCTTTGGTTCCAACCACCGTGTCTTTGTGCGACGCAGAAAAGGTGAACGGATGGACTCTACATGCCTGGTTCCCACCGTGAAGCATGGAGGAGGAGGTGTGGGGGTGCTTTGCTGGTGACACTGTTGGGGATTTATTCAAAATTGAAGGCATACTGAACCAGCATGGCTACCACAGCATCTTGCAGCGGCATGCTATTCCATCCGGTTTGCGTTTAGTTGGACCATCATTTATTTTTCAACAGGATAATGACCCCAAACACACCTCCAGGCTGTGTAAGGGCTATTTGACCATGAAGGAGAGTGATGGGGTGCTGCGCCAGATGACCTGGCCTCCACAGTCACCGGACCTGAACCCAATCGAGATGGGTTGGGGTGAGCTGGACCGCAGAGTGAAGGCAAAAGGGCCAACAAGTGCTAAGCATCTCTGGGACCTCCTTCAAGACTGTTGGAAGACCATTTCAGGTGACTACCTCTTGAAGCTCATCAAGAGTGTGCAAAGCAGTAATCAAAGCAAAAGGTGGCTACTTTGAAGAACCTAGAATATGACATATTTTCCCTTTCATCCTCCATGACGGCATACCATGAGAGATGACCCGCCTCCAACCAGGTAGGGACAGGAAGTATGTTTGACTCTCCTCCGGCTCCTCCTCAGTGTCTTCCTGTCCCTCCAGGTAGGAGATGGGTTTTCTCTTATGGTCGCCGACCATGAAGAAAGAAGTAGAAGAAGGAAAGATGCCATGTGAGGAGGCAGCAGGGTCCGGTCCCCATTGGGGAAGCCGGGCTCTGGAAGACCTGTCTCTTACCTGCTGCTGGTGCGGGCAGACAGGTCCATGTGGGGCCGGACACTCAGGGAGTCCCTCCGGTCGGTGCGATACTCCACACTGCGATCCGGCATGGCCGGCGCTCACAGTGTCGTCACCGGAAGTGGACGCGCGTCATGCGTTCCACAGCTCACTTCCGGATTGGGGCCTGAGAGCACTTCCGGGCGGTGGAGCGCATGCCGGCGGCGGGAAAATTCAAAAAAACGCACAGGATTATGGCGGAAGTCGTCCTCTGATCTGAGGTCTGGAGGTAAAAACTATTTAAAGAGGGGGAACAGTGACTTTTGATTCCCTAAAAAAGATGCTGGACCCAGGTGAAATTATGGAGAACACTCAGGGATCCGTACTAGTGAGTAATTTACCAGGACAAGGGTAAAAGGCAGTATATTCTGTTAGATTAACCCTTATGTATTTTCTTTCTTTCTGTATGTGTGCAGAGCGAGAAAGAGAGTGCTCAGAAAGCAAAATCTAGTCAGAGGGCAAAAAAGTGCAGTCTCTGTTCTATTAAACTTTCTGATTCTTCTGATAGGAAAGTGTGTAAAAAATGCACTGACAACATTTCTAAGGATTTAGTTCCGTCCCTAAAAGAAGAACTTAAAAACACAATTAGGGAAGAAATCAGGGCTGCTATGTCAGATACCTCATTAATTCCTTCCTGCTCCAAACAAGCGCAGGGACCAGCGACTAAAGCATCTGATTCAGAATTTGAGGAGGACTCAGAGTCAGGTGAACTCGGGTCTGAAGATTCTGGTTCAGATTCCGAATTTAAAAACTATCTTTTTTCATCGGAAGATACCAGAGAATTAATTAAGGCAGTTAGAGCCACTATGGATCTTTCTGATGAAAAAATCTGTAGATCAGTCCATGACGAGATGTTCAGTGGTTTTGAACAGAGATCTAACCGAGGTTTTCCGGTGCATAAAAACATGCACGATCTGATTAAAAGAGAATGGAGGTCCCCGGATAGGAAACTATTCATTCCTAGGACAATAAGGCGACGTCTCCCCTTTTCTAGCGAAGACGAAGCCTTGTTAACCACCTGCCCTAAGATAGATGTTTCTCTGTCTAAATTAGTGAAGGGTCCTAACGCCTTACCATTTGAAGACATGGGGTCATTAAGGGACCCCATGGATAAAAAGACAGATCAGACTCTTAAAAAAACATGGGAAGCTTGTGCTGCCCTGTTCAAACCAAACCTAGCGGCAACCTCAGTATCCAGATCATTAAAAAAATGGCTCACACAGTTAGAATCCCTATTGAAAGGCGGTAGTACATACGGTGATCTTAAAGATTCCTTTCCGCTCCTAATCAAAGCGGTGGATTTCCTATCTGATGCCACTGCGGAATCTGTCAGGATAGCTGCTAAGGCATCTGGGTTAGCGGTCGTGGCAAGAAGGTCCCTCTGGTTAAAATCCTGGTCAGGTGAGGTCAGTTCAAAATTAAAATTATGTACCTTACCTTTTCATGGTAATCTATTGTTTGGGGAGGATTTAGAGTCCATCCTAGAAAAGGCTTCCGATTCTAAGAAGACTTTTCCCAGAGATTCCGGGAAGAGGAAATTTCCCTTTCGGAGAGTTAAAAAAGGGACCCCCTTTCAAGCAAAGAAAACTAACAGGGACTCAGGCTGGTCAAGGGGAAGAAACCAGAAGAGTAGAGGGTACCTGTTTTCTTCAAAGAATACGGAACCGTCAAAGCAATGACGCCAGTGCTCAGGTAGGAGGGAGACTAAGTTGTTTTTTAGACTACTGGGAAAAAATTACAACAAACCCTTGGGTCTTAAATACGATCTCGGAAGGCTACAAAATAGTTTTCCGTCTTCCTCCTCCCTCAAATATTTTCAGGGTAACTCCTATTCAAAAGACAACTGTTCTCCAAACAAATCTGGAGGAAGGGATTCGGAAGCTTCTGGCTCAAAGGGCCATAATTCCGGTTCCCTATTCTCAAAAAGGTCAGGGATATTATTCAACCGTTTTTCTAGTAAAAAAACCAGACGGGAAATTTCGGTTAATAATAAACCTAAAAAACTTAAACAGATTCATACAGTACAACAAATTCAAAATGGAGACAATAAGATCAACCGTGAATCTGCTGAAAAAGGGGGACTTTTTAGCCTCCCTAGATTTAAGAGACGCATACTACCACATTCCGGTATGCAAACAGTCCCAAAAGTTCCTGCGGATAGCGGTTTATTTGGGGAAAGTTCTGTTCCATTTTCAATTCCAGGTATTACCTTTTGGGATAACATCGGCCCCCAGGGTCTTCACAAAGGTGATGCTGGAACTAGTGGCCCACCTGAGAAGGAGGAATATCTTGATTATTCCGTATTTAGACGACCTACTGATAGTAGGCGAGTCAAAACAGTCACTAGAGAACAATCTCTTTGTGACCTGCCAGACGCTGTATCTGGCGGGATGGCTAATAAATTGGGAAAAATCAAAGCCAATCCCGTCCCAGGAAATAGTTTTCCTGGGTCTCTCCCTGGACACCACTCGTCAAAAAACGTCTCTTACAGAACAAAAAGTCTCTGGAGTGGTAGAAAAGGTCTCACGGTTTCAGAGTCATCCATCCTGTTCGATACGAGAAGCCATGAGACTACAAGGGACCCTGACTTCTTGCATCCCTGCAGTAAAGTGGGCTCAGTTCCACTCTCGAATTCTACAGCAGTGGACGCTGGCCTGCTGGGACAGAAGCCAGAGCTCTCTGGAACAGACAGTTCTGGTTCCTGTTTCGGTGAATCAGAGTCTTCAGTGGTGGAAGCAAGTAAGCCACCTACGCCAGGGAATTCCGTGGAATACGGAGGAGCAGGTTTTCATCACTACAGATGCAAGTCCTTGGGGGTGGGGAGCGCATTACTCTCATCACTATTTCCAGGGGGCCTGGGTAAACCACCAGAAAACTTGGTCCTCAAACCAAAAAGAATTGATGGCAGTCTGGGAGGCCATAAAAGTGGCGAGTCAAGACATAGAGGGAAAGGATGTCCAAATAAGATCAGACAACACCACAGTGGTAGCGTATTTAAACCATCAAGGCGGAACAAGAAGCCTATGTCTGAGTCAAATAACAGAAAAGATTTTTTCCTGGGCAGAAGGAAATATAAGATCCCTTTCAGCGGTCCATTTAAAAGGAAGCTTAAATGTGAAAGCAGACTTCCTAAGCAGGGTCAAGATATATCAAACAGAGTGGAGTCTGAAGGAAGAAGTTTTTCTCCAAATAACCCAAAAGTGGGGAGTTCCCCAAATAGACCTCTTTGCTTCAGCCACAAACGCAAAAGTAGACCGTTTCTTCTCCCTCAATCCAAGAGACAAAAGCGAAGGCATAGATGCCTTTTCAATAAAATGGAGGTTCCATCTAGTTTATGCCTTCCCCCCCCCTACAACTAATGTCTCGGGTGATAAAGAAGATAAGGCAAGACAAAGCCCATGTTATTTTGATAGCTCCCTTATGGCCCAAAAAATCATGGTTTCCTCTTTTGAAGGTCATGTCAATCCAAAGTCCATGGATCCTTCCTTGGGATCAGGATTTGTTGTCGCAGGGTCCCCTTCTCCATCCCGAGGTGGAAAAGCTACATTTGGCAGCTTGGAACCTGAAAGGTTGATCTTAAAAGCTAAAGGCTTGACAGATCCCGTCATCAATACTATGTCGGCCAGTAGAAAGGAGACAACCTCTAAGATCTATAATAAGGTTTGGAGAACCTTTTAATACATGGTGTGTAAAAGAACAAGTATCCCCTGAAAAATTTTCGGTCCTTTCAATTCTAGGTTTCTTACAGTCTGGGCTGGAGAAAGGTCTTCGTCCCAATACTTTGAGGGTTCACGTATCAGCCCTTAGTGCAGTTTTTGATGAAAAAATTGCAAATCATTCTTGGGTTGTCAGATTCCTTAAAGGGGCAGATAGACTGAGACCTTCATTGAAAGCTATGACTCCACCATGGGATCTTAATTTAGTTCTATCAGGTTTAACAGAAAGCCCCTTTGAACCTTTATCATCTGTCTCTATAAAATATATAACACTTAAAACCCTGTTCTTAGTAGCAATTACATCAGCCCGCAGGGTTAGTGAAATCCAGGCCCTGAAAATTAATGAACCTTTCTGTGTTATCTCTGCAGATAGAATTACGTTTAAGTTAGACAACTCCTTCCTTCCCAAAGTTGTGTCTAATTTTCACAGGCAAGAAGAGATATTGGTTCCCTCGTTTTGCGACGACCCGAAAACAGAAGGGGAGGAGAGGTTTCATAAATTGGACGTGCGGAGAGCAGTGCTTATATATTTAGAGGCCACGAAGGTTTTCAGAAAGACGGATTCCTTGTTTGTTCAGTTTCTTGGCTTAAACAAAGGGCAGAGAGCAACAAAAAATACCATTTCAAGATGGATTAAGACGGCGATCTCAGATTCGTATAAAGCGCTAGGGAAATCACCTCCTGAAGCCTTTACAGCTCATTCTACGAGATCGGTTTCGGCCTCTTGGGCAGAGAGGGCAAACGCTTCATTAGAGCAAATTTGTAGGGCAGCCACCTGGTCTAGCCCTAATACTTTTATTAAACATTATAGAATCAATGTTAAGGCAGGTCAGGATCTAGCCTTTGGGAGGAAAGTCCTTCAAGCTATAATCCCCCCCTAAAATTGTTAATATGTTATATCTCATGGTATGCCGTCATGGAGGATGAAAGGGAAAAACCAAATTACGTACCGGTAATTCCCTTTTCATGAATCCTCCATGACGGCATAGGGGTTTCCCACCCTAAAAAAAAAAAAAAAAAAAAAAAAAAGGGATATATGTAAATATAGACGTTCATAAGATTATGATAGGCCTACACATAGGTGATGGTGTGTGTGATGGTGTGCAAAAAAAAAAAAAAAGATTCGAAAGAACACTCTCTAGGCTGTCGATCCAGAAAGACACTGAGGAGGAGCCGGAGGAGAGTCAAACTTATACTTCCTGTCCCTACCTGGTTGGAGGCGGGTCATCTCTCATGGTATGCCGTCATGGAGGATTCATGAAAAGGGAATTACCGGTACGTAATTTGGTTTTTTAGTTGTTTCACACTTTTTTGTTATGTATATAATTCCACATGTGTTAATTCATAGTTTTGATGCCTTCAGTGTGAATCTACAGTTTTCATAGTCATAAATAAAGAAAACTCTTTGAATGAGAAGGTGTGTCCAAACTTTTGGTCTGTACTGTATATGGAGTCAAAAGATTTGGATTTATTAAAACGAACACTCCGTGACTGACCTAATGGGGGAGTCACAATCAATTGCCTGGGGTTAAAATAGGGTTCAAATACACATACTGATAACATTTCCCAAAAAAACTTTGGAAAAGAGATGTGATCAGAATAATTTTAGACATACAATTGCCTTTTGGAATGTCCATGCCACAAACAGTACATTGGTCGCACAAAAAGGCCCTTGAAAGTAAGGATATCTGAACACATGAATAATATTAGAAAAGGTTATGAGTTACATACAGTATCTAAACATTTTAAAGAGCACCACAATAAAGATCCATCCAAATTACAGTATACAGCACTTGAAAAGATACAAAGATCATGGAAAGGGGGCAACCATATAACATGTTTGTCGAGAGCAGTGTCGTTAAAAATCTTAGAATTTGAATCCCTACAACCAAAAGGTCTAAATGCTGAGATGGATATTTTTGGCTTCTTGTGAGAGGGTTGGCGGCTCTTTGACGGGACATCAGCACAGCAATCTCCTCTCCCTGTCGAGCCTCCACCCCCATCTATCTATGATTTGATTTCCCAAATACAGATATATATATATATATATATATATATATATATATATATATATATATATAATTTTTTTTTTTTTTTTTTTATTTGTCTGTCATGTACCAAGCTAACCATTTATGATGAAATGGCAAAACGCAATTAGTGAAGGTTATTCCTGGCGAAATATCACCTTTCCATGCAAAGACGCATGTAAAATGCATGTGCGTTTTTTATATAAATCTATCCAGGGATTCAGTCACTACATTGTCTGTATTATATATCTTTCCGCTGGTCAATTAGATTGTTAAATATATAGTATATTAATTGGTGAAGGTTACTTCTGGCGGAATATCACTTATTCCTGGTTAAATATCATCTATTTCTGGTCAAATATCACCTTTTCATGCCAAAATGCATAAAAAAACGCATGTAAATCGCATGTGCGTTTTCTATGTGAATCTGGCCAGGGATATATTCACTATATTATTTAGTTCACTATATCATTTAGATCATTGAGTATATGCTATATGAATATCTTTGTATTTTTGGATAAGATGCTTGAGGATCGAGTGATGGAATGGCTATATGTGGGCTATTATTTTTATATATATTTTTGCCAATATGGTTGATAAAAGAATCCAGATCACCTTTTTCTGAAAGACAAAACATATCAACTTATCTCCGCCCCTTCTTAATGATGGGCTTATTTATAAAAAGTGAGAAAGTCTAAATAGCTGCTAACCACTGAAGGAGGTTGGTATTGAGAAAAGCACTGTTACGAATATTGCGGTGTTTTGTTCAAGAAGTTGCTGACTTGGACACCCTCTGATATTGAACCCTAAACTGGAGAATTTATCTATTGAGATACAGCATGCTACTTACGTATTGATTTTAACCTACATTACAGTTCCCGGTTACTTGGGACGCCACGTGATACATCACGTGGAATGCCAAGAGACGCAGAAAGACCCGGCATGTGATATATCACAAGAGACGCCGAAAAATCCGGCACCTATAGTGCAGTGTGTTCCACTCTAACACTGCTTCATCACCCCAAGTTGAGACGGGGCCTCCAGCTACAAAGAGGGTGTAACGTACTGTGATACCAACATATTCAATTAGTATCTATCGCAGCACTGGTATCTTGTTTAAACACTAAGTGGCCACTTTTTTTTTCCAATATGGACACCATCTTTATTATTTAGGAGGGACATCAAATATGTCCAACTGATTTTATATCTGTACAAAAACTGTGATGAGAAAGTGTTTTGTGATTCCAAGCATGAGATCCGTTTTGATTGACACTTTCAATCACATATATGCAAACAGTCATACTTAATTATGATAATATTAATTATGTTTTATTAGCATAATTTTTTTTTGTATTTTGGGTAAGTACCTGACTTTGAATTACTGGAGGCTAGGCCAGCACAACCAATCCGAGTGTGCGGCCTCTCTTTCCACGATTATTCATAGGCAGTATGTGTATTTTAACCCCATGCAATTGATTGTGACTCCCCCATTAGGTCAGTCACGGAGTGTTAGTTTTAATAAATCCAAATCTTTTTACTCCATATACGTTCTGATCTTTTGAGTGCCCTTTCATTTTTATTTTCATTATATTTATCTCCTTTATATTGGCAGTGGGTGTTGCCGTGAAAGCGAGCACCTAGTCCTGCTGTTTAGACGGGTGAGCCACTACATACTTTGCTATATTTAGTGTTTTATCTGTGACTATGCCCATGAACCTTCAGTGTTTGGTCTGTGTGTCCTTTTTTTTGCCCTCCATGTGTCAGCTGTATTCCACCTGCAGTGCTAGGCTAAAAAAAAGGGATTTCCAGCACATCTCCTACCGATGGTCATTGAAAACTACTGACAAAAAAACGGATTTGTTCAACCAGTCCCTCTTAACAGGAGGTGTTCCAGAAGATTGGAGAATGGCCAGTTTTGTACCCGTCCACAAGGTTAGCAGAGAAGAACCTGGGAACTACAGACCAGTGACCTTGACATCCATAGTACTAAAAAAAAGAAGATACCTAAGAACCAGCAATTTATTGGACCCCAAAAAGCATGGCTTTACACATAAGTCAAATGGATCCACGTGAATGAGGTCTAAGGGTCCCTTCACACATCCACAAATGGGTCCGCATCTGTTCCGTAATATCGGGAACGGGTGCGGACCAATTAATTCTCTATGGGGCTGGAAGAGATGCGGAGAGCACACTATGTGCTATCCGCATTGCAGGAGCGTGGCCCCGCAAAAAAATAAAATAGAACATGTCCTATTCTTGTCCGCAATTGCGGACAAGAATAGGCAGTTCTATGGGGGGTGCTGTCCGGCCAGAGGTATTGCGGATCTGCATTATACTACGGACGTGTGAATGGACTCTAATGCTGTTTTTTTCCCTTTATTTACATCCAGGCTTTCTGTTTTTATGGAGTTCTTTTAAGCTGTGTGAAACATGTTTTCCCCTATAGAGAAAGGAATGTCAGAAAAATGCCAAAAGATTCAGCATGTTGTGTTTTTGAAACAAAAAATGACAGACCTCAAAAATACACTACCAAATTACCAAAAACACCAGACACAAAAAACCCTGTGTGCCCTGCCTTTCATTTTTCCCATAAACGTTCAGCTAAGGCTACTTTCGCACCAGCGTTTTTGCTGGATCCGGCGTGGATCAGCAAAAACGCTTCCGTCATGATAATACAACCATCTGCATCTGTTATGAATGGATCCGGTTGTATTATCGCTAAAATAGCCGTGATGTTTTTTATTGACTTGCATTGTGAGTCATGGCGGATACATCTTGCTCTGCATCTCAGGACGCACTCAAAAATGCTGCTTACTGCGCTTTTGTGTGCATCATGGGAACACAACCAAACAGGACGAAATACATTCTGGTGCACTCTGTTTTGTTCAGTTCAGTTTTGCCCCTATTGACAATGAATTGGGACAAGACTGAAGTGTTTTCCTCCGCTATTGAGACCCTATGACTGATCTCAATAGCGGAAATTGAAAACGCTGGTGTGAAAATAGCCTAACAAACAAAACCCCCAAAAAAAAAAACTAAGCTTGAAGGGTGGTGTCACACACAGCTTTTTGTGACAGGTTTTGATGCAGTTTTTTGAGCCAAAGCCAGAAGTGGGAAGGAAAGAAATTAGAAATATAAAGGAAGCTTGTAGACTTTTTTCTACTGGATCCACTTTTGACAAAAAAAAACGCATCAAAAGACTGCTACAAACTGACCACAAGCAGAGATCTTGAAAAACCTTGAATTCGTACAAAATGAACATTGAAAAAATTGTCTAACTTTCTATTATGCAATGTATAACAACTATTTACGGATACCGGAATATCCCATGAATTAAACACTCCGACCCCAACCACATTAGACTATTGTCGTCAGAACCCAGTATTTTCAGCAGGACCAGCTGACTAATGTGGATGAGGACCCTGCCTCTTCAGCAACACATGAGGTCGGGGGAGACCTCATCTGAATCTCGATGTCTGATCCTTTTGTTCTTCTGGGAGATAAGCCACCGCCAGAAGTGATTGGCAGCAGCTTTCTCCTCTCTCCCCTTTAACAACACATACATCCTATCCTTAAGCGGATGAAGCGTGTGTGGGATGGTGGGGAGAGACAACTGTTGAGTATGTTCACACATGGTATAAACACTGCAGACCTGCATGTATTTTACAGTACGCACTGAAAAGTCAACTGCATTAAATTAAAACGTTTACTAGATTTAGGTAAAATTGGACACAAAATTAGAACATTCAGATAAAGCCACAGATAGGCTTAGGGTAGTTTCACACTTGCATTAGAGTTCACCGGATCCGGCCTAGCCGTACACTGCCATTCACCGCTGGATGCTCTTGGCTATAATAGAATCCAAGCAGTTTCCAGCTTGAGGGCCGGGTAAAAAATCGTTGCTGTAGATATTCACTAAGAATTTCAGCTTTCTCAATGCATAGGAATTTTCACTGGAATATCTGCAACGTAGGTCCATACCCTCGGGCTCCTAGGGTGTCCCTGAATACTGTCAGCACTGACTAAACAAAGTCTGATTGTTTAGGGACATACCCATGGACTAGACGCAGGGATGCTCAATCTGCAGCCCTCCAGCTGTTGCAAAACTACAACTCCCAGCATGGCCACTTTTTTCAGTGCAGAGGCACAGAGAGAAACCCCACGAAAGCACTCCATATTGATTCTGTACTTCCATTCCTCACCTGCTGGATTGTGTACCCATTCAAGTGAATGGGCCTGCATCCGTGATGCGGTGCACAAACAGCCGGGGCCCGTAAATTGTTGTCCGTCTGTCCGGGAGCTGGAGTAGATTTAAGCATGGTGTATACCAGCGGATCATACGCCTCTAAATAATTTCAGCACATCCAGCGCAGGGGTATTAAATGTCGTTTTCGGTCCAGGCACACAGACTGCCGGAGGTGCACCTGACTTATGACGAGGCACACTGTAAATCCTCCGACAGCGCAGAGGGGATCAAAGACTGGTGTAAAAGGTCAGTCTTTGTAAATGAACCTATTTGTTTCTGGACAGCAGATCTTCCTGTGTAAACAGCGATCTGCAGCCCAGGAACTATAATTCTTTATGTGGACAAGCAATCTTTTGTCCCCATACAGGAGTGGTGATTGCTGCATTTAAATGCAGCTCTCATCTCTGCTGACAAGGAGGCAATTATCAGGAATTGAGATGAGGAATCAATTCATACAAGTAGATTTGGCTCTTCAACAAGAGTTCTTCACCTGCAAGGGGCTGTCCCCGCAGCTGAAGTGTCCCCCTTGGCACTTGATTCACAGGGCCGGACATCTCATCTTGTGCCTGTGCTGCTACTCCAAGTACAGAGTCTCTGTTTTCACTTCCAGAGAAGCAACTGCTCAAGCGCCACTACCTGGAAGTAGCAGTAGTAGATTCTATGCTCTTGTGCCATATTACTCAAAGCAGCAGCACAGATGAGATTGTCAGGACTGGCGAAAGATCCAGTCCTGGCACTCAGGCGGGGGGGAGGAGTGGTTGGATTCCTCAGCAGCGGGACCAGCATCTTGCAGATGAAGAATTTTTGTTGACTAGACAATTCACTAATCTCTAATCGTTAACATTTTGTTTGTTCCCAATAATTGCCTTGATCTACTGGTCCATGTAAACGGGCCTTTAGTTAACATTGTTGGTAGCACATCGGCTCATGCAAATAGGATTTGCTGCCAACAATAATCATTTTTACGTGTGCATAAAAAATTTGATCAACAAGAAACAGGTGTTTTCTTAATATATGATCAAACACAATGTCCACTCACCTAAAGAATTATTAGGAACACCTGTTCTATTTCTCATTAATGTTAATGTGATTACGTAGTCAACCAATCACATGGCAGTTGCTTCAATGCATGTAGGGTTGTGGTCCTGGTCAAGACAATCTGCTGAACTCCAAACTGAATGTCAGAATGGGAAAGAAAGGTGGGCTACAAAAGCAGAAGACCCCCACCGGGTACCAGTCATCTCCACTACAAATAGGAAAAAGAGGCTACAATTTGCACGAGCTCACCAGAATTGGACTGTTGAAGACTGGAAAAACGTTGCCTGGTCTGATGAATCTCGATTTCTGTTGAGACGTTCAAATGGTAGAGTCCGAATTTGGCGTAAACAGAATAAGAACATGTATCCATCATGCCTTGTTACCACTGTGCAGGCTGGTGGTGTAATGGTGTGGGGGATGTTTTCTGGGCACACTTTAGGCCCCTTAGTGCCAATTGGCCATTGTTTAAATGCCACGGGCTACCTGAGCATTGTTTCTGACCATGTCCATCCCTTGATCACCATGTACCCATCCTCTGATGGCTACTTCCAGCAGGATAATGCACCATGTCACAAAGCTCGAATCATTTCAAATTGGTTTCTTGAACATGACAAGTTCACTGTACTAAAATGGCCCCCACAGTCACCAGATCTCAACCCAATAGAACGGGAGCTTCGTGCCCTGGATGTGCATCCCTCAAATCTCCATCAACTGCAAGATGCTATCCTATCAATATGGGCCAACATTTCTAAAGAATGCTATCAGCACCTTGTTGAATCAATGCCACGTAAAATTAAGGCAGTTCTGAAGGCAAAAGGGGGTCCAACACCGTATTAGTATGGTGTTCCTAATAATTCTTTAGGTGAGTGTATACCTGGGGCAATTATCAGGAAGGAATAAGCCTATGAACTACAGTATGGTTCAGGTGGTCATCGCCTTCTGTAAAAGACATCTTACTGGCATTTTTCTGGGAGATAACTGGATCCATAAGTTTGCTATGCCTACTATTATTCATCAGCTTTCACCGTATGTAGGTCTTATTTGATTTCACTTCTTGTATGGGATTCTCTGTGAAAAGTAATCCATCTTGCCTTTACTCCTGCATTTTGCCCGTTTAATTAGCCCCCTTAGCATGTGGTACCTAATGAAAGAATGATCCTTGCCTGCTCTGTTCAGCGATTGTCTGTTCCATATCTTGTTTACTTCCACCCGGGGTATGATCGGGGTCACCTGCACCGCTCCAGCCACCTGACTGGTCTCAGCTGTGACTTGTACCCAAACGGCACATGGCTGGAGACTGGTGGAATGCCAAATAGAGCCGAGGTGGTGGAACACAGCAGTGGGGAATGGGATTCTTTTATTAGGCGCAAAAGGGCCAAAATCCTGGAATACCCCTTTAATATAATCTCATCAGGTCTGTTCTTTATTCATTGTGGTTGGCAAATGAAATAAAATCTGATCTGATTGGTAAACTCGTCCAGCGTTATGTAGTCACTGCTTTCATAGATTCACATTTTTTAATTCCTTCTAACACTAGGGATGTGGTTTGCATTGATGGTGCCTGAATAACCCCAATGCAAATGAATCACATTTAGAATATGAAACGAGATGTCCTTCAAAGCCTCCCTGCTTGTAACATAGTACATAAGCCCGAAAAAAGACATTTGTCCATCCAGTTCGGCCTGTCATCCTGCAAGTTGATCCAGAGGAAGGCAAAAAAAAAAAAACCCTGTGAGGTAGAAGCCAATTTTCCCCACTTTAGGGGAATAAAAAATTCCTTCCCGACTCCAATCAGGCAATCAGAATAACTCCCTGGATCAACGACCCCTCTCTAGTAGCTATAGCCTGTAATATTATTACAGTAAATTCACAACATCAATACAACGAGACAGACACAAGACGTCGGTCAACACGATTTTATTGAACGCTTCACATCTGAAAAGTGACCACGGATGTAGACATCTAAACGTTAAGGCACACACATTTCATAAAACATTCTTCAGTGTCGGAAAAAAGTGACGGATATAATTTCATACCTCATTTCTTACATAGCAGCTGTTCTGAATACATTTCACATGTAGTTCTAAAAATGAACCATCTAATATTAGGCATCCAGCACACTGAGAACATTTACTGTTCATGTCTTCAGAAACTGATCGGATATTACCATAGGCGGGCAGTGGTTATCAGCATTGCTTTACCATCACCTTATGTCAGTAGCATAGTCAACCTTTAACATTTCTTTTACAATACAATATGCTTTGTGGGAATTGCTTGCAAATGTTATTTAGAGCAGTGTTTCCCAACCAGCGTGCCTCCAGCTGTTGCAAAACTACAACTCCCAGCATGCCCACACAGCCTTTGGCTGTGTGGGCATGCTGGGAGTTGTAGTTTTGTAACAGCTGGAGGCACACTGGTTGGGAAACACTGATTTAGAGGGAATGTGTCAGCAGAAAAATGTTTAAATAACGTTTTTATGTTAAAGGGGCTATCCGGGAAGTAATGTTGATGACCTATCCTCAGGATATCAATATCAGATCGGTGGGGGTCCTGGGTGATCAGCTGTTAGAAGAGGTCGTAAGCATTGCGACCTCTTCCTAGGCAGAGTGACGTCACGTTCATCGGTCACATGGCCTAATTGCAGGTCAGCCCCATTGAAGTGAATGGGGCTGAGCTGCAGTACCAAGCACTGCCAGTATACTATGTATGGAGCCCGCAGCACTCACCAGAGCACACGGCGGGGTGCCAGAACTCTGACCCCCGCCAACGTGATAATGATGAGTGTAAGTCATCGTTATAATTTCCTGCATAACCCCTTTAAATTTTGGCGGCAATTTTTAATTTTTTTGTCACCGTCTATATTTATAAAAATGTATATAATCCTGCAGTTTTCACACTGCCCACTATCAGGAATGACCTTTAATTTGGAATGAACGCTAGTTCCTGGTAATCAGCCCCTGTAAAGCAAAATGCTGGTTCATTGGGTGAAATAATCCTTTATGAGGACACTTCAGTCATCATTTCTGGGCAGCAGATTGTGCTGTGTAAGGCTGCTTTCACACTAGCGTTCGGGTGTCCGCTCGTGAGCTCCGTTTGAAGGGGCTCACGAGCGGACCCGAACGCAGCCGTCCAGCCCTGATGCAGTCTGAATGGAGCGGATCCGCTCAGACTGCATCAGTCTGGCGGCGTTCAGCCTCCGCTCCGCTCGCCTCCGCACGGACAGGCGGACAGCTGAACGCTGCTTGCAGCGTTCGGATGTCCGCCTGGCCGTGCGGATCCGTCCAGACTTACAATGTAAGTCAATGGGGACGGATCCGTTTGAAGATGCCACAATGTGGCTCAATCTTCAAGCGGATCCGTCCCCCATTGACTTTACATTGAAAGTCTGGACGGATCCGTCCCAGGCTATTTTCACACTTAGCTTTTTTTTGCTAATATAATGCAGACGGATCCGTTCTGAACGGAGCCTCCGTCTGCATTATTATGAGCGGATCCGTTCAGAACGGATCCGCCCGAACGCTAGTGTGAAAGTAGCCTAAACAGGGATCTACTGCCCAGAAACAATGAATCTGAATGAGGACGAGCAATTTCGGTAGTGAACCCTCATCCCCATACCTCACCTCCACTGATGAGCGGGCAATTATCGGGAAAAAACTGTTCCTTCCCAATCACTGCCTGCTTATGTAAATGTAGCGATCACCTCCACTGACAAGCAGGCAATTATAGGGAAAGAACAGTTCCTTCCCAATCACTGCCTGCTCATGTAAATGCAGCGATCACCTCCACTGACAAGCAGGCAATTATAGGGAAAGAACAGTTCCTTCCCAATCACTGCCTGCTTATGTAAATGCAGCGATTACCTCCACTGACAAGCAGGCAATTATAGGGAAAGAACAGTTCCTTCCCAATCACTACCTGCTCCGTCGGTGCGGTGTAAATGCACCATTAGCTCCCAAGCCAAATGCTATTTTTAAAGAGGTTCTCTGGGATTTACAAACTAATGGCCTACCCTCAGGATAGGTCATCAAAACGAAATTGGCGAGGGTCTGACTTGAGAAGGCTGCAGAGCTCCAGTGAGTAGTCGGACACTGCCTCCTCACAGCTTAATAGGCACAGCGCCGTACACTGGATAGTGGCTGTGCTTGGTATAGCTGCTCAGCTCCATTCAGTTGAAAGCGGCTGAGCTGCGCCTAGGCCACGTGACCAATGAACATGACATTACATGGTCTAGGAAGAGGCCTAAACTCTGACAGAGCACTGTGGCCTTTTTGTACAGCTGATCGACGGGGGTCCTGAGAGTCAGACCCCACTGATCTCATATTGATGATCTATCCTGAGGATAGGTCATCAATGTGTAAGTCCCTCAGAATGTCTTTACTGAAGAGCTCTGCACTTTAAAAGAAGACAACATAATGAACACGCCAAGTTTTTAGTAGGCACCAATAAGGGACAGTAGCAGATGTCAGACTCCTCTTCAGCCCAGTGCTTACTAAGATTTCACAGAAGGCAACTGAATCATACCTGCATCTCTTACTACCATATTAATTATATCTTTATGAAAACATTAAGGGTCCATTCACACGTCTGTGTGTGTTTTGCGGACCACACATCGCAGGCACTTAATAGAAAATGCCTATTCTTGTCCGTAATTGCGGACAAGAATAGGGCATGTTCTAATTTTTTCGGGATCGTAATTGCGGATCCGGAAGTACGAGTCCGCATTTTCGGATCCGGGCCGCACAAAATGAATGGGTCCGCAATTCCGCAAAATGCGGAACGGAATTGCGGACGTGTGAATGGAGCCTAAGGCTACCTGCAAACACAAAATGCAGCATAAGGCCTCATGCACACGGCTGTTGTTTTGGTCCGCATCCGAGCCGCAGTTTTGGCGGCTCGGATGCGAACTTATTCACTTCAATGGGGCCGCAAAAGATACGGACAGCACTCAGTGTGCTGTCCGCATCCATTGCCCAGTGCCGTGGTCCGCAAAAAAAACATAACCTGTTCTATTCTTGTCCGCGCTCTGCGAACAAGAATAGAAGGTTATATTAAAGGCTGTCCGTGCCGTTCCGCAAAACACACAACGGCCCTGTGCATGAGGCCTTATACAGAACCAGCAGTAAGTAAATGAGATTTGACGAGCCTCATGTACACTTTGGACTTTCTGTGCGGAGAGTGACCTACCGTGTGGATTTAGAAATCTACAACATGTCAATTCTTTGTGTGGATTTCACTCTTTGCAACGCAAAGGGTGAGATCGGCGGAAAAACGCATAAAAATCCGCAAGTAACGTGTGAATTTTGGCACGGAAACGTAGAGAAATCGGCACAAAAATCTGTGTGGAATTTCTGTTTTGAAACCCAAACCTTAAGGTGGAAAGCTGTAAGACATTTTGGTCCCCAAGGCATAGCCTCAAAACATCCAACCACGTATAACCTTGAAACAGTACCAAGTATGACAAAATAGCAATACTAAAACAAATAGGTACCTATTGTAGAAGATTTTATCATACTATACATACTACCGTGTGGGAGAACCCGCAAAGGAGAGAGGCCAGAGCAACAAAACAGATAAAATGATCCATCCACACAACATATAAATGCTGAATGAGGTAGTCTGTGTGTACTGGCTGGTATGTTCATCAGGTAACGGCACAGCACATCGGGGGAAGATTTATCAAAAGTGGTAAAGGGGAAAACTGGCCTAGTTGCCCATAGTAACCAGATTCCACCCGTTTCCAAGTTCCTCCAAAAAACAGTCCCAAATCTTTTCACAGGTCCAGTGTGGTATTGCAATTCAGCCTCACTCCAAAGTAGCCGAGCTGCAGTACGATCCACAGGTGTGGTGGTTTTATGTGTTTTTTTTTTTAGGTTTTCATGGCAGTTTTTGAGATTAACACAGAAATGCATACAAGAGACAGGAGAAGCATCAGTCTTTCCTTTAGGCTACATGCACACGACCATATGCCCCCCCGTGGCCGTATTGCGGCCCACATACAGCGGGTCCCCAACACACGGGCACCGGCTGTGTGCATTCCGCGTCACAGATCGCGGAACCATTCACTTGAGATGTGCGGAACAGAGGCACAGATCAGAACCCCACGGAAGCACTACGGAGTGCATCCGTGGTGTTTCTGGCCGTGCCGCCGCAAAAATAGTAGCGCATGCACTACTTTTTGGCGGTCCGGACCGTCGGATGCGGATTGCGGACCCCTTTCAAGTGAATGGGTCCGCGATCTGCATGCGACTGCCCCACGGTCTGTGCCCGTGCATTGCGGACCACAGTACGGGCACGGAGCCCTTACGTTCGTGTGCATGTAGCCTTATACTTTTCCTCCTTGTTGGATCCTTTCCTAACTTTGGCACAAAAAAATCTGCATGTAGAGTTTAAAGGAGTTTTCCAGTTTTTATCACCATCCTTTAAAAATAATGATTTATGAAGGCTGTAATTTTGTAATGTATTTCTTTTACTTTTATTGCACTTATCTTCTTTTCTGGGCTGCGGTTACATGACCATGTCCATGCAGCTCTCTCATTTCCGGTGATGTTATGTCCATGGATGTGTCAAAACAGGAACAGGAACAGTGATAGGGGAGTGTCTATGTAACTAGCTGGTGGGAGGAGCTATAGAGTAGCTGGTGTTAGGGGCGGGGCTGGAGCTGTGGCAGAGAAAGGAGAAATGCATTATGGGTTTGGTTGGATACAACAGGAAGTGCTACCTACAGGATGTAAATAACCCACAGTGATTTGTTTACATGGTGAAAATGGGCCAGGAAGGTCCAAATTGAAAAAAACAAGCATGGGAAAGATGTACACGAGGTAAGAAACTATATGAGCAGATATGTTAAACACCATAGTCATTCCGGAAAATACCTTTAAGGACCATGTAGTCCAGGGGTGGATTGGGAATTCAAAGTGGCCCTGGAAAATAATATGCAAGGGACCCCCGCCGATCAGCTGTTTGAGAAGGCAGCAGCACTCCAGCAGCAGCGCAGCCTTCTCACTGTTTACCGCTGGCCCAGTGACGTCACGACTAGTATCACTGGCCTGGGCGGGGCTAAGCTCCATTCAAGTAAACCGAGCTTAGCCCCGCCCAGGCCAGTTGATACTAGTCGTGACGTCAGTGGGCCAGCGGTAAACAGTGAGAAGGCTGCGGCGCTGCTGCCTTCTCAAACAGCTGATCGGGTTGGGGGGGGTCCCGGGTGTCGGACCCCCGCCGAACATGATGTTATGCTACTAATACTATCGGCCCTGCTGCGCTGTCATTATCATACACCATGCATGGTAATGACACCCTGGTCGGCCCTGCTGTGCTATTTTTATGGTAATGACAGCGCTGCAGGGCATAGTAAAAAAGGGCAGACGGCCCACCGAGACCATTTCCGGTGAAGTACATTGCCAATCCGCCCCTGATGTAGTCACAAAAAACTGATATGGTGAGCTGGCTTCAGTTTCCATTGATGTGCACACTGCATTTGAATCTAGTATAATCACATTATTTCAATCACGGTACAGAAGACGCAATCAGATCTTTAACCAAGCACGTTCACAGAGAAAAAAGACAAGATCATACGGGTATATGCACATACATTATAACTACAGATAACAATTTTACTTGCAAATTACTGGCTCGTCTAGTCTGCAATGAAACTATTAACTCGGGTTCTTCTGTCCTATTTTATCTATGTATGCCCAGAATTCTGTGCTGATTACTTATCAAATACTATATGTATGTTTATAGCACATTCATACATATAGAAGCCTTGTCCAGGCCTAGAAAATCAAGCTACAAACAGGGCCACACTTGTCCGTGGATTGTGCCTGGCACTGCAGCTCAGATGGCCTGAATGGGGCTGAGATGCACTATGACGCACAACCTGTGGACAGGTGTGGCACTGTTTTTAGAATCAATCGGACATGTTTTTCTAACCCTGGGCAACCCCGGTCTAACTTCGGCCACCACTAGGGGGAGCTTAGGAGTTTTGCTGCATACTGCTATACTATGAACTCAAAAATAAAATGCCTATGTTCGCTAAGTGGCAAGAAGGCAGCCAAAATGGCTTAATTTTACTTTATAGCTGCATACAATTTGGAGCTGTCTATCAGAAGAATTGAGTCCTGACCTCTAATTAGCACATCATGTTGGGCTTAAAAAACAAAGATGTTAAAAGACGGACAATTACTTTAAAATATGGAATCTTGTAAATGCCAATTTGAATCTACCCTTCATATACCTATCAGGCAATAGGAAGCCAGTCCATGCTTCGTCACAAGTAATAGGAGTCTGTAAGTCATGTATCATCAGTAGCTTCAACCTAGACTCTGAAAACCTTCTATCTGCAGCCATCAGTTGTCAATGATGGCTGTAGCATAACATTCAATGTGTCTATATAAATATATGACGGAAAGCAAAACCAAACCATTCAATTCATCTTTTCAGAACTATGTGATAGAAGTCACATCACTAAACCTGTAGAGTGTACGTCCAGTTGGAAATGGCTCTGATGAAGACGACCATGTTCCAAGCAGTACAAACAACGTTACCAGCACAGCATGGTCCTCACAACAGAAGACATGCCAGTAACTGCCTCAATGCAATATTCATAGTACTGGCTTGACTTAGTGGACTACCAATGGGACGTGATGTGTGGACAATACTTTGGGTCTGTTGGAGATACAGAAGTAGCCTATAGATCAGTGATCAATAGAATCTGGAAGGAAAACCCTGAAATGAAAATGTGACATACCGAGTCATTTCTCACATAAAGGAGTACAAATATAAAAGCTAATATTTCTCTCTTTAGACTACATTATGTTAATACAAATATATTAAGTGGATTCAACCACAATCAACAGCCATCACATTCTTAGAAATTCAAGAATCACTTACTTCTGGAGCAATCACTTCAGGCAGCAAGAAGAATAAATGAAGTAGTATACAGAAGCAAAAGCTGCTGTGGCTAAAAGGAGGTCATGACATTTAAAATCATTATTCACATGTTGTGTTTTGTTTTTACACCTTTTCTTCCCAATTTTACCTGTTACATCAGTATAAAAACTGAAAACATGATTCTACATGTCCGTTATTAAAATACTACTACTCTCAGAAAAATAGTTAAAAAGGCAATAAAATAGCAGGCACATAAAATGAGTAGCATGAAGTTAAAAAGGAAAAGCGCTGGATTAAACGATTAAAAATATTCATGTTCAGCGGTTGGCAACTCATAGTCCGGGTCTCGGTGCATCTCCCTTCCGGTCTTCATTTACTCTTGACTTGCGTCAGGAAGCTTTGTTTGCAGGAAGGAATGAACATGGGGCCAGATCTTGTTGGTCTCAGTTCCAGAAAACGTTTCCAAGACACCCTTGTTTCTAGACAGACCACAAAGAAAGAGTATTCAAGAACTGTTCATGTACAATGGAAAGACTGCACGTCCTGGGAGATGTATACAGCTAGTGTACGTCCTCGTGCACCCAGAGGTGTCCAGATTTCAGACCAAAAAACACAGATCCACAAAATACGGTCAGCTTCCATGTGCATTCTAGATTTTCAGCACTCCTATCAATGGAAAGGACTATTCCTCATCTACAAATGCAGACAACAGAAGACCTGCGCTGAGAATGTGGTTTGCGGACTGCACTATGGACACGGTCGTGAGCATGAAGCATAATACAGATAGGAAAGCCAAGCAATCCATCTGAAACTGCTTGCACAAGCTGCAAGTCTGTATCCACCAAGGGGCACAGTTGACAAATAGTCGTAAAGTTACGTCTAGTCCGCAAGCAGAGGTTTTTTTTTTCCCCACTGACCGTAGTGTCCGGCAGATAAAAAAGAAACAATGACCATGATTCTGGACTGGTTTTGCACTGCACTATCTATATAGCGATGATAATACATGTGTGCTGGCGCAATCCAGTTTCTTAGGAGGTTTCCTCTGGATAGAATATTAAGCAATGACGTCACAGTTGACCTGGATGTAAACCATTCAATCTTTACACTATGGGAAAACTGATCATTAGGGAGCATTCACACGACCGTATAAATGGATCCGCATCCGTTCCGCAATTTTGCGGAATGGGTGCAGACCCATTCATTTCAATGGGGCCCCAAAAGATGCGGATAGCACACCGTGTGCTCTCCGCATCCGTTGTTCCGTTCCGCGGCCCCGCAAAAAATATGGAGCATGTCCCATGCTTGCGGACAAGAATGGGCATTCTCTATATAGCGCCAGCCATTTTGCGGTCTGCAAAATGCGGAACGCACACGGCCGGTATCCGTGTTTTGCGAAAACAGCAATTTGCGGTCATGTGAATGCACCCTAAACCTGTATGTTGGGAAATAAGCCCAAGGAAATATCCTCTAAATTATATACAGTATGGTATACCCTATACAAAGTGCAAAAAACATGGGCCTTATAGCCACCCAGAACACATTTATCTGAAGTAATACTTACTTGTAATATTCCAAGACAGGTTTTGTAAGAGCCTCATAAGCATTTAGTCTCTTGGTGACAGTTTCTGGCTTGTCATCTTCACGCTGAACTAGTGGTTCTCCAGTAAGATCGTCAATGCCCTATTGCCAATATTAATGCATAAAATATCAATCCTCTTGTGCATCTCAATAAATTACAATATCATCAAAACGTTACTTTATTTTAGAAATTCAATTAAAAAGGTGGAACTGATATATTCATTACACACAGAGTCATCTATTTTAGAGTGTTTATTTCTTTTTATGTCTATGATTATGGCTTACAGCAAATGAAAACTCAAAAGTTAGAATCTCAGAAAATTTGAATATTTTATAAGAAGACCAATAAAAAAAATTATATTTAATACAGAAATGCTGGCCTACTGAAAAGTATGTACAATATATGCACCCAATACTTGGGCTCCTTTTGCACGAATTACTGCATCAATGCAGCGTGGCATGGATACAATCAGCCTGTGGCACTGCTGAGCAGTTATGGAAGCCCAGGTTGCTTTGACAGTGGCCTTCAGCTCATCTGCATTCTTGGGTCTGGTGCCTCCCATCTTCCTCTTGACAATACCCAACAGATTCTCTATGGGGTTTAGGTCAGGCACGTTAGCTGGCCAATCAAGCACAGTGATACCATAGTTATTACACCAGGTATTGGTACTTTTGACAGTGTGAGCAGGCGCAAAGTCCTGCTGGATAAAGAAACTAGCATCTCCATAAATCTTGTGAGCAAAAGGAAGCATGAAGTGCTCTACAATTTCCTGGTAGACGGCTTTGCTGACTTTGGACTGAATATAACACAGTGGGCCAACACCAGCAGATGACAGGGCTCCTCAAACCATCACTGACTGTGGAAACTTCACACTAGACCTCAAGCAACTTGTTTGTGTGCCTCTCCACATAACATACAAAACAACGAACCCCTCAAACCCCCTCACTTTCCCTCCCTCCTCCGTGCAGTGTCCACCCTTCCCTCAGCAGTATACGTTCTACAATCCTTCCAGAATCTACCTACTCCACTCTCACCCACTGCATCTAATGGGCATCTATTGCCTTCCCTCCGATCCGATCCGAGTTAGCTATCCCCATACTATATACCAGCCACGCTCTCAGCAGATCCTGTGAGGCCAAGTCAGAACATATCCCCCTTTGTGTTCAATTTTCCACGTGTTTAATACTGATGACCCATCGTCAAGATAGGTCATCAATATCTGATTGGTGGGGGTCTGACTCCCAGAACCCCCGCCGATCAGCGCCCCTGTGCCAATTCTTCAGGGTGTCAGCATGAAATACATAGATTAATAGATTATATACTTGATCAAGACAGTCCATTGCCAGATGTATAGGCAAAATATTGAGTGTGGCATCATCAGTTTTGTTTAAAGAGTCACTACGTTTTCAAAAAACTTCTGATTTACCATGTAGACATATCTAAACTTTTGATCAGTAGGTGTCTGATTGCAGAAACCCCCACTGATCACTAGAACGAGGAGAGAGAAGTGCTTGCATATCACATTCTCCTTGCTGCAGAAGACGGGCCCATAGACTTCTATTAAACGCTTTAAATAAAACATATAGAAAGCATCTAGTTATAGTACACATACAGCGTACCATACAGCTACAGCTGTAAGAGAAAACAAAGTCCTTACTGAAACTTTTGGTGGATTGAATTCTGTGTTATATACTCTTCCACTAGCAGGGTGGATCCACCGAGCAGTGAGACGATCCTTAATAGTCTGAAACGGAACATTCAAGTCAATGACAGTGTTTATTTGGTGGGCCTTATCTAGGGCTTGTGCTTGAGGAACAGTTCTTGGGAAGCCTAAATGAAATGGAAAAAACAAACAAACAAAACATAACATCACTGCTATAAAAAATAAGAAAAAAAAAGTGTAATATATATATATATATATATAACAGTTGAGAATTAAGAAAAACACTAGCTACCTTGTCTGCAGCAATTTCACATTGATTTTATCTCTACTGAATAAATTGCTCCAGCAGTACTCACTGCAGTGATTTGGAAGTGATCCTTGAAGCTACTCTATGAATGGAAAGCAATTTTGTTAAAAAGTTTGTAGTGTGACTCAAAAAAGTCTAGGTACCCGCCTCAGCCTAAGGCCTCATGCACACGGCCGTTGCCCGGCCTTGGCTCGTATTGCGGTCCACAATATGCGGGCACCAGCCATGTGCTCACTTGACTATGTTCACAATCTGGATGTGCGGTGCGGAATGGAATGCTTCCGTGATGTTTCTGTCCGTGCCTCCGTACCCCAAAAATAGAACTTGTTCTATATTTTTTTTTGCGGTGCGGATGGATCATGGACCCATTCAAGTTGAATGGGTCTGGATCCGTCATGGCAGTCGTATAGATAGTGCCCGTGCATAGGGGGTCTGCAAATTGCGGTCCCCAAGGTACAGAACGGCCGAGCAACAGCCGTGTGAAAAGTAGTATTCATCCGACACTCACCATGTACATCCATACAAAAAGGGGCAATAAGCAAAGAAAAACACCTGCCAGATCCCTCCCATTTGATTGTAATCAAAAGTTCACCCCATCGTTGCTCTAACCTGAGGTTTTGGGAAGCTGAATGTGTATGTTTCTTTTAGTTAAAATGATGTTGCCCTTTTCCTTCAAAAGACCATAAAGGGTGTGAGACCAGAAAGATCCAGCAGAGTAAAGCTTACCATCTAGCAGCCAGTTATGTTCACCAAAGTTGTTCAGCTCTTGTACGATTAGCCGGGTGATCACACCATCTGGAACTAGCTGACCTTGTTCGATGTAAGATTTCGCCAGTATACCAACTTCTGCCGACAAAATGAAGAAGACATCATCATCATTTATATACCATATTTCATGCAGGATTTTGGAGCAAATTTAATCAAAATATGCATGAATTCTGGCTCAAATGTGCCCTGCGCCATGCTTAGTCTTTGCTCCATGTTCGACAAGCACACGTGGCCTAGTGGGGAAAAAAATTGTAGTAAAAGGCCTTCTACAGGGCCCGACATTTGAACAGATCATTGCTGACCAGCATTACTAGTAAGGGCTCTTTCACACTTGCGTTCTTTTCTTCCGGCATAGAGTTCCGTCGTCGGGGCTCTATGCCGGAAGAATCCTGATCAGTTTTATCCTAATGCATTCTGAATGGAGAGAAATCCGTTTAGAATGCATCAGGATGTCTTCAGTTCCGGACCGGAACGTTTTTTGGCCGGAGAAAATACCGCAGCATGCTGCGCTTTTTGCTCCGGCCAAAAATCCTGAACACTTGCCGTAAGGCCGGATCCGGAATTAATGCCCATTGAAAGGCATTGATCTGGATCCGGCCTTAAGCTAAACGTCGTTTCGGCGCATTGCCGGATCCGACGTTTAGCTTTTTCTGAATGGTTACCATGGCTGCCGGGACGCTAAAGTCCTGGCAGCCATGGTAAAGTGTAGCGGGGAGCGGGGAGCGGGGCAGCAGTATACTTACCGTCCGTGCGGCTCCTGGGGCGCTCCAGAGTGACGTCAGGGCGCATGGATGATGTGATCGCATGGCACGTCATCCATGCGCATGGGGCGCTCTGACGTCATTCTGGAGCGCCCCGGGAGCCGCACGGACGGTAAGTATACCGCTCCCCACTACTACTATGGCAACCAGGACTTTAATAGCGTCCTGGCTGCCATAGTAACACTGAACGCATTTTGAAGACGGATCAAATGCTTTCAGTTCACTTACGTTTTTCCGGATCCGGTGTGTAATTCCGGCAAGTGGAGTACACGCGGGATCCGGACAACGCAAGTGTGAAAGAGGCCTTATGCTAGCGATAATCTTGCCTCGCCGATTACCAGATTTTTGCAGCACAAAAGATCATTGTTTCCCAGTAGCAGATCGTGCTGTGTAAACACCATCTGCTTCCAGGGAAACAACGAGTCCGTATAGGGAAGAACGATGACATTAGAAATTGCTCCTCCCCATACTCTGGAGGAGATCGGAGCATGTAAATGCATAGGTCTCCTCCACTAGTGATCAGCAGATTGTCAAGAAGGAAGACTTCCTACCCGACAATCTACTAGATCGTCGTCCCGTTTAAAGGGACCTTAACCAAAGTAAGCCAGCCACCGTGAAAAGAAGAGAAAACTACTGTAATCAAAGCATTTCCACATAATTTAGTTGCCCATCAACTCAATAAATTTAACCATGTTTTGTTGAGTCAGACTGCGGTATCTGCCTAGCTGGAGACCATTAGCATTTATTACCATATTAATCCCATTGCTGGAGAACTGCCTGAAGTCTTGCTAAGGACACAAAACTCACAAGGCAACTTTCCACAGGCCAATTATTCGGAACAAGCGTTCGTACACCTCAAATAATATGCCCAAACATTGGGCCGTGTAAACCCACCTTTAATCTTCCAATATGCAAAACAATATATTCACTTTAGGGTACTTTCACACTAGCGTTATTCTTTTCCGGCGCTGAGTTCCGTCCTAGGGGCTCAAATCCGGAAAAAAACTGAGCAGTTTTATCCTAATGCATTCTGAATAGAGAGTAATCCGTTCAGGATGCATCAGGATGTCTTCAGTTCAGTCTTTTTGACTGTTCAGGACTGAGATAATACCGCAGCATGCTAAGGTTTTATCTCCGGCCCAAAATAACGGAACACTTGCCTGAATGCCGGATCCGGCATTTTTTTTCCATAGGAATGTATTAGCATTTAAATTGCCGCATTGACGGATCTGGTATTCCGGTCTGCACATGCGCAGACCTTTCAAAATATGAAAATAAATAAATTCCGGATCAGTTTTGCCGGATGACACCGGAAAAACGGATCCGGTATTGCAATGTATTTTTCTGACTGATCAGTATCCTGATAAGTCTGAAAAATGCCTGATCAGTCAGAAAAAATAACATGCGTTTGCATACAGTTTGCCTGATCAGGCGGCTAGTTCAGGCAACGGAACTGCCTGCCGGAATCAAGCAACGCAAGTGTGAAAGTACCCTTAGGCAGTAGGAACTGCTGGAAGCTAGAAAGGCAGCAACTTGTAAGAACACTCATCCTCAATAGTCGCCCTCTGTAAATGCGCTGGTGATCAACTCACAAACAAGCAGATGCTCCACTGCTACCTGATCTAATTGCTTGTACAATGCAAAATATCATTGGTTTTTGGCAGCACCTCGCCCTTTGCAAACGGGGGATGTGCTGCTAACAGACAGTGAAACCGTAGGGGGGAACGAACAATCAGATCCTTCATCCCCATACGGCAGCCAATATTGTCGCATAAATCCACAGTGAATTGGGAGAAGTGGTTGACGGGATATAAACCATAATCTAACTAATATTCCATTTAAAAAAATTGTATTCAATAAAAATATGAAAATAACATTAAAAAGAAATATCTGATCCATGTTCACTCAGCATGGGTAAAAGGCCCTAGCTGAGGATCAGCAGAAGGTGAAAGTCTCTACGTATTGCAGCTTGCTATATCTAAGCACCTCCACCAGCTACACACGTGGCAATGTACGTCCTCAGCTATGTGGTTTCCAGAGTGTGACTGCCCATCACATGCTCCGTTAATAATCAAACAAAGACGGAAAGCTGTCTAGAGGTCATAGAACAGTCTTGAAATGAAAGGAGAAGTGAGAAAACCACACAAATTCCCAGCTGTCAGTTCTATTCTATACATCAGTCACGCAACTCCACCAAGTAAGGGCTCATGCATACGACCATTGGAGTTTTGCGGTCCGCAAATTACGGATCCGCAAAACACGGATACCAGCCGCCTGAATTCCGTATTTTGTGGAATGGAAGGGCCGGCCCCTAATAGAACAGTCCTATCCTCGTCTTTAGGCCTCATGCACACGACCGTACGCATTTTGCGGTCCGCAAAAAACAGATCCGCAATAAATACGGATGACGTCCATGTGCATTCCGTATTTTGCGGAACGGAGCAGCTGGCCCCTGATAGAACAGCACTATCCTTGTTCGTAATGCGGACAATAATAGGACATGTTTTTTGCAGCACGTAAATACGGACACACGGAAACAGAATGCACACAAAAAAGGAACGGACATGGAACGAATATACGTTCATGTGCATGAGCCCTTAATGCAGACAATAATAGGACTAATATGTTCTATTTTTTTTTAGTTATTTACGTTTTTTTTGTCGGCCCAATTGAAGTGAATGGTTCGCATACGGGTCACAAAAAAAAAAAAACTGACAAAAAATATGTTTGTGTGCATGAGCCCTAAGGCTAGTTTCTCAAAAGCATTAGCAAGATCCAGCAGGGAATAGTCTCTCTGGATCCGACATTGCTGGAAGCTGCACGAATGCCATCAAGCCCCATTAATTATAATGGAGACCAGCCGCAGCCTATCAAATATGTAGAGAATCAGCCGAACAAAGACCCGCTGCACCTATTTCCCAGGTTGCGGCCAGATCTCCGCCGGTCCTCATTATAGCTAATGGGGGTGAACAGCATTCACGTCGCTTCTGGCACAGCCTGCCTGATCTCCTGAACGCTAGTGTGAAACTAGCCTGAAAAGAAGATGACATAATATCATGCAAAGTGCAGCCATTTTAAATCATTGTATTTCATGGTACAAACATTTTGGGGAAGATTTATTAAATGGTTGTCCCAATAAGGCAACTTAGCCTCTATTCACAGCTTATGGCCTCCTGCACACGAACGCGTTCTTCCCGTTACCGTATTGCGGACCGCATTTACAGATCCGCAATACATGGGCACCGTTCTGTGTACATTCCGCATCACGGATGTGGACCCATTCACTTCAATGGGTCCGCAAATCCAGAGATGTGGAATGGTGCGGAACAGAAGCCTACGGGAGCACTACAGAGTTTCGTCCCATACTTCCATCCCACAAAAAGATAGAAAATGTCCTATCTTTTTGCGGAACAGCCGGATCACAGACCCATTAAAGGTAATGGGTCCGCGATCCGAAGTGGCTGCCCCACGGACAGTGTTCGTGCATTGCGGCCCGAAATTTGCGGGCTGCAGCACAACCACGTGGCGCACACGTTCGTGTGCAGGAGGCCTATGACTTATCCTCAGGCTAGGGCATCAGTATCAGATCTGTGGAGGTGGGACACCCAGGACCCCCGCCAATCAGCTGTTAGAAGGCCTTGAGCACTGTACATCGGTCACATGGCCTAGTTGCAGCTAACCCCTTTAACGAGACAAGTCCTGTGTGGAGACTTGGAGTCCATTCACACGTCCGCAACTGTTTTCCGGTCCGCAAATTGCGATTCCACAAAACACGGACACCGGCCATGGGCTTTACGCATTTTGTGGACCGCACACGGCCGGCACTTTAATAGAAATGCTTTTCTTGTCCGTGTCTGCGGACAAGAATAGGACATGTTCTATTTTTTTTTACGGAAGTGCGGATGCGGACAGCACACGGTGTGCTGTCCGCACCTTTTGCCGCCTCAATGTAAATGAATGGGTCCGCACCCGTTCCGGAAAATTGCGGAACAGATGCAGACTCATTTTGCGAACGTGTGAATGGACCCTTACTGGAAATACACCATGGTATGGAGACTTATTGGCGAGCTCCATGGGAAACGAATATACAAAGAGGTATCTCCCAAGAAAGAGAACCATCTCACTACCGTCACCTATTGGAAGTGGCCCCATATAAGTCAAGATCTCACTTTCCAACAAGCCTTGGGATTTTGTCTGTATCTCATTACTTTATTAAGGCTACTTCCACACTAGCGGCACGGACCTCCGGCAGGCTGTTCCGTCTGGTGAACAGCTTTCCTGATCCGTCCTGCTGCTAGTGACTGTGTGCCCCCAGACTGCCACTCCGTCCCCATTAACTATAATAGGGGCGGAGTTCCGGCAGAGGCACGGCGAGAGGCTGCTGGAATAAAACTACGACATGTCCGACATTTATTCCGGCAACCTCTCGCCGTGCCTTTGCCGGAACTCCGCCCCCGCCCCCCATTATAGTCAATAGGGACGGATCGGCAGTCCTGGGGCACATGGTCACTAGCGGCAGGACGGATCCAGCAGGCTGTTCACCCGACAGAACAGCCTGCCGGAGGTCCGTGCCGCTAGTGTGAAACTAGCCTAACTTTTCAGCTGATTTATGTTTGCACTTGCAATTTATTTATACATTGTTTCTTCTACACCCTTTGATATATGGCTATTCTTACCTGAATATGGCACTCACCTCATGGATTGTGTGTCTTACCAACTATATGTATTTTAATCATTAATTTTTTTTAATAAAGAGGTTACAATTTTTTATGAATTGGTTGCAGTGTGCAAATAATTTTTGGTATTGGTACTTTTAGCCTTTGGCTCGCACCTGCAAATGATAGTAGGTTTATTATGCCCACAGCCCATGTCGCCATGTAGCCCTAGCATTAAAGGGAGCGGACACTGTGGAGGTCACTGTTAAGGGGGCAGGACACTGTGGAGGTCACTGTTAAAGGGGCGGACACTGTGGAGGTCACTGTTAAGGGGGCAGGGGCCACTATTAAAGGGGCAACTGCTGTGGAGGTCACTTTTAAGGCAGCAGGGTACTGTGAGGTCACTGTTAAGGCATCGAGGTACTGTGGAGGTCACAGTTAAGGGGGTGGGCCCCTGAGGAGGTCACTGTCAAGGGAGTGGGGTGCTGTGAAACTCACTGTTAAAGGGGCGGGCTGCTGTGAAGGTCAAAGTAAATGGGATGGGCTGCTGTGGAGGTCCCATTTTAAAGTGGCAGGGCACTGTGGGGGGGTCAGTGTTAAAGGGTGGGGGACTGTGGAGTTCATTGTTAAAGAGGCGGGGTACCGTAGAGGTCACTGTTATGGGGGATACTGTAGATATCTTTTAACGACACACACAAACATAAAATATACCCGTGTGAAGCCAGGTTCTTCTGCTAGGAGAATGTTAATGGGTTTTAGCACCTCTGTAACTCAGCTGTGCCCTCACAAACATGTCCCTTGCTATTTGTACAGGTGGTGAGAGGTTGTACTCCTTTGTGGCCTTGAGGTAGAAGAAAGTGTCATAGATGTTGGTGCCTGGACATCAGTGGATGTATTCATATTCTCTACAATAACGCACTGCAGATGTATGCTGCCCTGACTTCCAGTCACCCACACATCTGCAGATTCACTGTTCACTGCGGTTCTCAGGGGAACTATAACAATGCCTTGGTTTTTTACAGCATGCAGATGGTTTTCTGCAATCCCCACGCAGAAGAATGGAACTGCTTTCTGCAACAAAAAAAAACACTTTCACTCAGGCCCAATGTAACATCATATGAAACCACTGTGAAGCAGGGAGCACAAGGGAGGTTCCTATGAACAAGTTAAAACCTAGCCTCAGGATAGGTCATCAGTATCTGATCAGTGGGGGGTCCTACACCAGGGACCCTCGCCGATCAGCTGTTTGAGAAGGCACCAGCACTCCTGTGAGCAAAGTGGCTGTGCTTGGGATTACAGTGCACCCCATTCACTTCTATGGGGCTGAGCTGCGCCTAGGCAATGAGACCAATGAACGTGTCATCACTGTCCCCGGAAAAGCAGCGAGAAGCTGTGGCCCTACTGCGAGCGCTGCTCACTTCTCAAACAGCTGATCGGCGGGCATCCTGGGGGTCAGGCCCAAGACGATCAGATACTAATGACCTAGCCTCAGGATAGGTCATCAGTATTAAAATCTCAGAAAACCTTGACTACTATTGTAGTGAATGGGAGCTACACAAGAACAAGCTACACTGCTTCCATAACTCCCGGAGTCCCGGATGCAGGTAACTTGTTCTGATACACTTTTTACATAGTGCCCATTCACAACAATGGGAGTTATGATAACAGCAGAGCACCAGCCCACTCGGCTGTTTCCGTAAACCCGGCCTTCTAGGACTGGCGTTTAATCCAATTTCATCATGGAAACGGCGAGATGGCACAACCTCTTTAATCATTATACATGGAAGCACAGCTCTTACTACCAAAACTGTAATGGTGGTTTCACAGTACTTAATTTTTTTTTCAAAAACAGATTATTATTTTTTTTACCATTTTTTGGGGAGCAAAAAACTCCTCGTCCTGTTGCAAATTCTAAAATGCCCTACAAACACTGCGTTTCCTGGCAACTTTTTTTCCCCTGGCATGCTCTGGGTGTGGTGGTTTCAGGCATTTTTTATAGATTGTAAGCTCTTGTGAGCAGGGCCCTCACTCCTACTGTTTTCATTGTTAACCTGTTTGATGCTATGTTTTTTATGACTCTGTCTGTACTTGAACTCCCCGACTCTAAAGTGCTGCAGAATATGCTGGCGCTATATGAATAAAGATTATTATTATTATTATAGACTTCTCTATACGGGGGTCTGAAAAGAAACACAAGTAAAACATGTGTCTAAAAAAAAAAAACAAAAAAAAACATGGCACCCCCAAATTTCATGGAATGTTTTTACAAGACAAAAAAAAAAAAAAAAAAAAACGAAGTTAGCAAAAGGGTTTCTACATTTATTTCAATTTATTCTGGCACACAGTGATACTTTAGGTCTTAATCTCATCTGTATTTTTGAGGACGGGACGAGGACCCATTTATTTCAATGGGGCAGTAAAAATAAAAATAAAAATCAGTATGTCTGTTTCGCAAAAAATAAAATAAAATCTGTTTTACGGACAAGAAAAGCCATTTTTAACATAGGGCAGGACATGCGGCATGTACGCGGTTCGTATCTGTGTTTCGCAAAACTGACATGGTTGTGTCCATGGTAGGGTTGTTGCGGGTATCGAAATTTCGATACCCAATCGATACTTTTGTCCCGGTATCGATACGATACCGGGATTTCCGTTTTTTCGATACTGGGCTGCGCTTCTGCGCAGTCTAGTATCTCTGAACATGAGCGCGCTGCTATCGGCGCGCTCATGTTCTCTCTCAGCAGCACGGGGAGAAGGAAGCTGTCCTCCCTCCCCCTGTGCTGCTGCTGCCGCTGCCACCAATGAGAAGCGAGGGGCGGAGGAGGGGCGGCAATGAGAAGCGAGGGGCGGAGGAGGGGCAGCGCCGGCAATGAGAAGCGAGGGGCGGAGGAGGGGCAGCGCCGGCAATGAGAAGCGAGGGGCGGAGGAGGGGCGGCGCCGGCAATGAGAAGAGAGGGGCGGAGGAGGGGCAGCGCCGGCAATGAGAAGCGAGGGGCGGAGGAGGGGCAGCGCCGGCAATGAGAAGCGAGGGGCGGAGGAGGGGCAGCGCCGGCAATGAGAAGCGAGGGGCGGAGGAGGGGCAGCGCCGGCAATGAGAAGAGAGGGGCGGAGGAGGGGCGGGCGCACTGCGCCACCAATGATAGGATTATTTCAACACAGAGCTGCGCCCAGCGATGCCCCAGCACTCACCATTAGTCCTGGGCGCCGCTCCGTTCGCCTGCAGTGCCCCATTACTGTCTCCTCTCCTGCTCCACATGCTGCTGATTACTATCGGAGCGATGGGAGGAGACATCAGCTTCACTAGTAGGCGTTCCTTCTCCCTGCGCTGCGATTGGACAGCGCTACAGCCAGGGAGAAGGAACGCCCACTAGTGAATCTGATGTCTCCTCCCATCGCTCCGATAGTAATCAGCAGCATGTGGAGCAGGACAGGAGACAGTAATGGAGCACTGCAGGCGAACGGAGCGGCGCCCAGGACTAATGGTGAGTGCTGGGACATTGCTGGGCGCCGCTCTGTGTGGCCTGATAGTGAAAGTCTGGACTCATATACAGTAGTCAGTCTTTAACACATACAGGAGGCGGGTGCCGGCAGCAGAATCGCATTGCCGGCACCCTGCCCCTGACAGGGAGCTGCGATCAGCGGCAGTTAACTGCCGCTGATCTGCCAGTACCCGCCTCCTGTATAAAGAGGTAGTTATCATTGCCCCCCCCCCCCCCCCCCCCCCCCTCAACCCACCCATCCCATTAAAATCATTGGTGGCACAGTGTGCCGGCCCCTCTCAACCCCCCAGTATTAAAATCATTGGTGGCAGTGGCCACAGGGACCTCTTCCCCCCCCCCCCCCCTCATTGGTGGTGCAGTGGCAGCTTCTGATCGGAGCCCCAGCTGTGTAAGCCTGGGGCTCCGATCGGTTACCATGGCAGCCAGGACGCTACAGAAGCCCTGGTTGCCATGGTAACATCCCTGATGCTGTGTGCACAGAGCAGCAGGGACAGTGTGGAGTCCTATTCACCCTAATAGAGATCTATCAGGCTGAATAGGAAAAGGGATGAAAGATCCCAGGTTCTAGCCCCTAAGGGGAAAATAGTCATTAAATAAAAAGTGTAAAAAAAACAAACAAAAAACACTAAAATATGAAGTATAAATCACCCCCTTTTCCCAATTTCACATATAAAATATTTAAATAATAAACATATTACATCGCCACGTCAGAAAAGTCCAAACTATTAAAATATATAAAAAAAAATCTAGGTGGTGAATGCCGGAACAGAAAAAATAAAATAAAAACTGCGCGATTCGCCATTTTTAAAAATGAGGAATGCACGTGGCTTTTTTTGTTTATTTTTTTCGCGTGGTATCGAATGGTATCGAGTATCGCAATACTTTTTCATGGTATCGAAACCGAATCAAAAAATTGGTATCGCAACAACTCTAGTCCATGGGGGTAAATCTTTTTGTGAGGTTTTTTTGGGGGGGCATTTTTTACTTCACACATGTGAATTGTGCTCTTTTCTAAGCGTTTTTTTCCTATAGTGAAGGGTATGGAAAAACACCTACAACATGCTGCGATTAAAAATGATGGACCCAAAAAAAAAAAAAAAAAACACACTGGAAAAAAAATGCATGCGTGTACTCGGTTTCATAATTCCCATAGACTTTTATATATAATGTGTGAATATGTGGCAAAAACATTATAAAATTCAATATGAACCCAGCCTAAGAGGAGTTGACCTCCAAAATGAACAGTAGATTTGGGATTGAGCAGACATACATTCAGGACACTGTCAGGGGGGAGGAGGGGTGGAATTATGGATAGAGGTAGTCAAGGAGTAGAAGTATATTCACACATGAGATTTGTTGCAGAAACTTTCACTTTTAGGCTACTTTCACACTTGCGGCAGAGGATTCTTCATCCGTATGACAAATGCATTGAAATGCCGGATCTGTCTCTTAGATGTCATCCGGAAAAACAGATCCGAAATTTATTTTTTTTCAAATTTTTGTGGTCTGAGCATGCGCAGACCGCAATGCCGGATCCGTTTTGCCAGAACACTCGGGGCCAGGTCCAGCATTAATGCATTTCAATGGGAAAAAATGCCAGATCCGGCATTCCGGCAAGTGTTCCGGAATTTTGGACAGAGATAAAACCGTAGCATGCTGCCTGAAAAGTCAAAGAGACTAAACTGAAGACCTCCTGATGCATCCTGAACGGATTTCTCTCCATTCAGAATGCATGGGGATAAGACTGATCAGTTCTTTTCCAGTATTGAGCCCCTAGGACAGAACTCAACGCCGGAAAAGAATAACGCTAGTGTGAAAGTAGCCTTACTGTCCTATGTATCTGAATGGAATTTGTATAAAAATGTGAACGACCACTCTTGTCTGACATAATAAACCTATGTCTTCACAGCTAGTTGAAGCACTTTCCCTCCTCCTATACTTGCATTTCATTCCATGCATTTCACAGGCCACTTGTTTGAGAGATATGTATAACACATAACTGGCGCAGCTTATTTTCCACTGTGTAGATACGCCTGCAATTTGTCAATCACACGGAAACCAGGACAAATATTTCCATGGATATCTGATTACAGCCACTTTCAATAGGCATCAGAGCTAGCAAAGCGTGGAACAAGCAGTGGGCACTCAGGCCATGTACTAAATAATAATCATGTTATTAGAAAGTACAAAAAGTCCATAAAATACCAAACCATCAGATACAAAACTGCAATTATTGACAAAAAACAAACACACAAACGCACCAAGAAGGAATTGTTGGAATTGAATGAAACTTTCTATGTGTGAGTGTAATGATATATATAAGCGAGTAAAATATTAGAACAAAAGGATATATTTTGTTGGGGAAAACTGTACAATTGAAAGGAGGCTCTATTACCCTGTTAGGCCGCCTCTAGCCTGGATACAAGATGAGATATGGTTGGGCATGGAGGCATGCAGGTTCTGTAAGGTATCCTGGGGCAGATTTGCCCACAGATGTTGCAGCTGGGCCTGTAGTTCCTGCACACTCCTAGGTTTCCAAAGCTGACCTCCCAGATGGTCCCATAAATGCTTGACTGGTAATAAATCTGAAGACCGGGCAGGCCAAAGAACTGGTGCATCTGGTGGTACATATTCCTGGGAAACCCTTGGTGTGTGTGGGTGGGTGAGCATTATCCTGCTGAATGTCAGTTGGAAGCCCAGACATGAGAGGAAACACGTGGCCACAGGATGTCCTCACTAACATGGGTGACCAACAGTCATATGCGATGGCTTCCCAGATCATCACACCAGCAGTTGGGGAAGTGTGTCGCTCCACAGCAAAGACACGATTGATACGTTCACCACTAGGCCTCCATACTGGAACCTGACTGTCGTGGGATCCCAAACAGAACCTGAATTTGTTGTTTAAGATGATACTGTCCCAGTCCGTAGCAGTCCAGGTTTTTCGTTCACGACACCACTGGAAATGAAAGTAGAAGTAGCTGGCTGTCAATGGCAGGACACACGATCGGCACTGCGACACAAAATTTCCTTCTGCTAAGCACCTGGAAATGGTCCAGGCAGAGACAGGGTTGTGTAATAAAGGTGCCACCTGTTTCTGGATGGTGGACAACAAAACTGTTGGAGCTGCTCGTGCTTGCCAGGACCCTCTCAACTGGTGGTCTATCTGGGCAGCCCTTATATAACCTCTGCTCCCAAGACCTCCTAACAGCTAGGTCAGAACAGCCTAGATGGCGTGCAATGCGTCGAAATGTCCATAATGCTTCTCTCAGTCCAATGGTGTGTCTTCTCTCGAAGTTTGTCAATTGGGCAAAACGTCTTCTAGTGCACCCTAGAGGCATGTCTAGCACTAAAAAAGGTACGCTACCCAAAAGTAGCCCCTGACAACCTTTTTATAGGGCAAAGGGGGGAAAGCACTTTTCTGCCCTCTTGTGGCAACACCCAGTGTCTAAACATGCTAATCAAACAATAATGACAAGTACAGCCAGCAACTGACTTTCAGCATTCACCATATGTACCAACACTAGTGTGGCTTCATCAGTGGTGTTACCATACCACTACCATATCACAGTTCCCCAGTACGCTCAGTTCAGACTTTGCATTGAAAAAAAATACACTACAACTGTAGCAGTTAATCAGCCAGCCCAAAAACTGTTTTAATTAGTCCATTCAGCCACAAGAATACTGTGTCCTCTGGCAGTGGCACTGATGTGGAATGATTTGAATGGAACTAAGCTGCAACTAGGCCACGTGACCAACGTACAGAGATGTCACTGGCCTAGGAAGAGGTCATGGTACTTACAGAGTTCCCAGCCTCCTCCAACAGCTGATTGGCGAGGGTCCTGGGTGTCGAACGCCCGCTTATCTGATATTGATGACCTATCCTGAGGACAGGTCATCAATATCTTTTCACAGATAACCCCTTTAATCTCGGAATTGTTAGCTAGCTCGGCCAGAGGCAGTGGCTCACCCAGGAGAACCCCCTCTATGGCCTAACAAGGCATATGGACTAGGTAGTCTTCATGAGACAAACCCTTTAATATCCTTCAACATGGAAACATTCTGGTTATGTTGAAATCTTATGAAAATCCTCCTGTCTAATCACAGATTTCAGGTTTATGGTATTGGCAAAAAAGTTTTCCAGAAGTGTGCCAAAACGCACAAAGCAGCTGCGTGAATGTATGAGCACTTGGTAGAAATACTCCAAGAACCTGAACATGAACATTCACACTGTGGGGCACATTTGCTAATGGACTTGTCACTATCTCAAGCCTAAAATAGTTGCAAGCCCCCTTTTTTAACCGTCTGTGCGACAATATTTAGTTGTACGGCCTGTTTTACACTCTGTCCGCCAGTTGAGCGTGGTGGGGCTGGGGTGTGTCGGGGGCAATGGCGGGACTCCAGTCCTGGTAGAGTTAGGCTACTTTCACACTGGCATTTCTGGGTCCGCTTGTGAGATCCGTTTCAGGGCTCTCACAAGCGGCGCAAAAAGGATCAGTTAAGCCCCAATGCATTCTGAATGGATAAGGATCCGTTCAAAATGCATCCATTTGGCTGTGTTTGGTCTCCGTTGCGTTTTTTAGACGGTCACTATAATGCAGCTTGCAGCGTTTTGGTGACCCTCTGACTGCGGAGCCAAACGGATCAATGTAAGTCAATGGGGACGGATCAGTTTTTTCACTGACACAATATGGTGCAATTAAAAACGGATCATTCCTCCATTGACTTTCAATGTAAGTAAAGACTGATCCGTTTTGACTTAGACTTTTTTTTTTAAGAATAATGCAAACTGATTCGTTATTAACGGATATAAGCATTTGCATTATTGGTGCGGATCTGTCTATGCAGATACAAGACGGATCCGCACAAAACGCGAGTGTGAAAGTAGCCTTACTAACATTTACGCCTGGAAAAAGGTGCAAATGTTACTGAAAAACTTACGTAGCACAGGGGGAAAAAGCCAGTCTTAGTAAATGTGCCCCTGCGAGTCTGGCCCGACCTGCTGGAGGCTGCCCAATGCTTGGGCATGGGAACGTTACAAGCGCAGTAGCAACAAATCAGACCGGAGGAAAGCACAGAAACAGTGAGCTGATCACAATGCCCGATACACAGCAGTGGCTACGGAGGATGGTTTTTATGAACTAGGTGCCTCTAATCCACAAGTGTGCAAAACGTGACAGAGTTGAAAATAGCGCCTCGGGCTATGCTACAAGATTAGGTAAATGTTGGACAATACAGTAAATTATGGAGGGATATACTGTGCATTGGGGCATTAGAAAGTCTCTAGATCAGGGATCAGCAATCTCCAAAACGCCAGCAGTTCTGAAACTACAACTCCCAAAATGCTCCATTCACTTCCGTAGGAGTTATAAGAACAGCCAAGCATGTTAGCATGCTGGGAGTTGTAGTTTCGCAGCAGCTGGAGTGCCGAAGGTTGCTGATCCCTGCTCTAGATAACTCTGGGAGCAGCTTATCCCCCGAGGTATATATAATGCTTAGGCCTCTTTCACACGAGTGATATGGAATGTGTCAGGGTCTGTTCAGTGAAGGACAGAGGGTTCAGTGTTCAGTCTGCTTGTCAGGATTAAATACGTTTTTCACACGTGTGAAGAAAAACTGCAGAATAGGGTCTCATGTCCACAACCGATCCGCATTTTTTGTGGGTCGGATGCAAACCAATTCACTTTAATGAGGCTGTAAAAGATGTGGACAGCAGAACGAGTGCTCTCCACATCCATATTCCTGTTCCGTGGCATCCGCAAAAATACAGAACATGTCCTTTTCTTGTCCGTATTACAGACAAGGATAGGATTGTTCTTTTATGGCACAGACATTCCATTCTGCAAAATGCGGAACGCACATGGCCAGTATCCGCATTTTGCGGATCCGCAAAACAGGCTATAGCTGTGTGCATGAGCCCTAATACAGCGTCAGCTACCATCAGTGAAAAACAGACTGCATCCGGGTTGCATGAGTGTGCTGTCAGGTTTTTTTCACTGACCCACTGACTTGCGCGAAAATCAAATGAAGCTAGAACAGGCATCTTCAAGGATGAACCACTGACCATCTGGTCACGAATGTCATCACGGATGTATGAAAGAGGCTTTAGACCGTGTTCACATCAGCTTTTGTCCCACGGTTAACATGTGCACCTGATGTATATGTAAAACGGATGCCTCAGACGGATTCCATACAGTGGCATGTGTCACCATAGGGTTTCATTGTAAATAAAACGGATCCTTATGTACGGAAAAGCGGTGTGTACTACACGTTTGCATCTTTTTTTCCCCAGTGTATATGTTAAATGTGGGAGAAAAATGTGATTTGAACACAGCCTTAGGGCTCATGCACACACATGAGCGTCTTGTGCTCGTATTGTGGCCCACAAATAGAGGGTCTATTCACTTCAAGTCGTTTGTGGTCCACAATACGGGCACAGAGCCCTTACGTTCGTGGGCATGAGCCCTTAACAATCCTACATTTTACAGAATGGGTGACCTACAAGCGCCCGCACAGTTCTTTTTACAGGAAGTTACTTCCTTAGTAGAGCCACCTTTATAACACAGCACCGCCATTCATTGACTTTTATGAAGCAAGGCCACACAGTGAAAACTACAAGCAAAGGCCTCCTGTCCTTCAAGACTGCTAGGACAGCTTCAGGCCTCTTTCACACGACAGAATTTTTTTTCAGTTTACGGGCCGTTTTTGGCGTTCGGAACCATTCATTTCAATGGTTCCGCAAAAAAAAACGGAATGTACTCCGTATGCATTCTGTTTCCGTATTTCTGTTCCGTTGAAACATAGAATATGTCTTATTATTAGGCCGCAAATCACGTTCCGTGGCTCCATTCAAGTCAACGAGTCCGCAAAAAAACGGAACACATACGGAAATGCATCCGTATCCGTTCCGTTTTTGCGGAACCATCTATTGAAAATGTTATGTCCAGCCCAATTTTTTCTATGTAATTACTATATATTGTATATGCTATACGGAAAAACGGAACAGAAAAGGAAACACAACGGAAACAAAAAACGGGACAACGGATCCGTAAAAAAACGGACCGTAAAACACTGAAAAAGCCAACGGTCGTGTGAAAGAGACCTCAGACGGTTTTTTGGAAGAGGTTTTGAGGAGGATTTTCCTTCAGGTTTTTCAGCCAAAGCCAGAAGTGGATTTGAAAAGAATCGGAAATATAAAGGAAGGACATATACTTCTCCTTCCTGCTGTATCCACTCCTGGCTTTGGCTGCAAATCCTGTCTTAAAACCTCCTCCAAAGAAAACCTACCCCAAGGATCCCTGAAGTCAGACCCTCCAGTGGCCAAGAAGCCACGGTTATGATTAGGGAAGAGCAAACTTGTGTTTAAAGTTTGGCGTACAAGGTTCGGGTTAGGCTACTTTCACACTCGGGTTTTGGCTTTTCGTTTCCGAGATCCGTTCAGGGCTCTCACAAGCGGTCCAAAACGGATCAGTTCAGCCCCAATGCATTCTGAATGGAAAAGGGTCCACTCAGAATGCATCAGTTTGCCTCTGTTCCGCTTTGGAGGCGGACACCAGCTTGCAGCGTTTTGGTGTCCGTCTGACGAAACTGAGCCAAACGGATCCGCCCTGGCACACAATGCAAGTCAATGGGGACGGATCCGTTTTCACTGACACAATCAAAAACGGATCCATCCTGCATTGACTTTTAATGGTTTTCAAGACGGATCCGTCTTGGCTATGTTAAAGATAATACAAACGGACCTATTCTGAACGGATGCAGACAGTTGTATTATCTGAACGGATCCGTCTGTGCAGGTCCATGACGGATCGACACAAAACGTGAGTGTGAAAGTAGCCTTATCTAATAATTCTGTTATGGATTCTGCTACCACGGACCATAACTTATGGTCCGTGGTAGTGGAATCCATAACGGCGTTCTTAGATAACCTGAACCTTGTACGCCGAACTTAAAACACAAGTTCGCTCATCCCTGGTTAGGATGTGAAACACCCATCCATGCAATTTGTCCTAAGGTGACTATCCGAGATACCACCATGGCAGCCATTTACAAGGAGGCCTCTGAAACGATCCCTCGCTGTCCCACATGGTCATCGTTATGACAGAACTGGTATGCTTTGTAAATCTCCCCCATAGGGACCCACGTAAAAAAGATGTGGTTGCCCATAGCGACCACATTCCACCTGTCACAGCAGGAGAAAATGAAAGTAGTAATGTGATTGGGTGACGCAGGCCACTCCTCCAGATCTAGATCATGCTAGGATCTGATTCCAGCTGTTACGTGCTGCAGCTTGACCTGACTGACATACGCATACACGTGGCTGTCTCTAATCAGCATGGTCATAAATCATTCATATTATAGCAGAGGGACTACAACAACATATAAGGCCGCATTCATACCGTCAGTGTTTGTGAGGCAAAACCAGGTGCAAATCTTCCCCTTATACCTTATCTCTGTATGGGCTCCACTCCTGGTTTTGGCTCACAATCACTGATCAAACACTGACGTGTGAAGCTGGCCTAAGAGGTGACTTGCTGTCACTGGATCTGGCCATCTCACAGTGACAGCACTATGATGGCAGTGGTGACCTCGGTGACAGTTGAGGAGGAGATGCTCAGGTTCTCCACTGCAGTACTGACAGTCGCCTTCTATGGGTGGCCCTCTCCCCCTGTCACTCAGCTGTACCTGTCTTCTTCTGGATGTTCAGCCTAAGCAAGTCCCCGCTGGACAAGTGCTTGAGGGCGAAGTGCTTCACAATCCTGTCCGAGATCGTCCCCTTCCCCGATCCTGGGGGCCCCATGATCACTGCCCGGAACAGCATGCGAGCCACCATCGTGCCGATGATATTGGGGTTGCAGCTCCACAGATCTTAGTCTTAAAACTTAATGGTAGTTATCAAACACGGTGGCCTGTGCGATCCGCCCGCAGATGCCGTGCGAGCAGTGAGGCAGTGTGCACAGATCCAGAAGCTAAATAAAAACAATTACCAAAAAAAAAAAAACTTATAAAAGAAAGTGCAGCTGCAGCAGCTTCATGAGGACGCCTGGGCTGCGATCCTCCTCCAGCATGGACTTGGTGATTCCTCCCCCCCTGTGATCTGCTCTCCTCCCCCGGCGCTGCTGCTGGAGGAGGAGAGCGCCATAGTGAAGCAGGAAGTGTCCTCCTCACCCCCTCCCCTCCCCTCCCCTCTGTGCCCATTCACAGGGACCCCAACTAATGCGGTGTATAATGTGGCTCTGCTCTGTGACTGAGGTGAAAACGTCACGTACTGGGGTTAACATGGCCGCCTGCTGGAGCCTTCACAGACTAGCTAGGTGCAGAGCTGCATTAGAGGCTCCTTCAAGATGGGGGAGATTTATCAAGCTGGTGGAAGGCTAGGGCTGCACAGCAAGGCAAAGTCGCCGATAGTCAATGGTGTTGCACTGCGACGGTGACACGACAGTCGCAAAAAAATCCATCGGATGCATTTTTGTGCTACTGTGGCAGTCGCAACATGTCGCAGTGCAACACCACTGTCTATCATTACAAAAAAATTTACGTGACCGGTCGCGGTGTAATTGTAAAGAAAAAGTGGCTTAGTTGCCCATAGCAATCAATCAGATTCCACCTTTCATTTTCCAAAGGAGCTCTGCAAAATGAAAGGAGGAAGCTGATTGGTTGCTATGGGCAACTAAGCCACTTTTCCTTTACAGCAGCTTGATACATCTCCCCCAATAGCTATTTTTTAGGGTGCTGAAGTTGGTTTCTTATTCACATTCGGTCACGATCATGTTGTTCCTTTACCTTATAGGAGCAGAACAATGAAAATAATGGATTTGGCACATAGCTGAAGCCAATGGAGCTGAACAGACCCCTTGGACTATAATGGGCTGTGCATACTTGCCAACATTTAAATACATTTGGGGCTTCCAAACCCAGCTCCCTGGGAATGTCTGAACTCTGCACAGGAACACCCACTTATGGGCAGGGTTATTATTAGCCCCACCCATTGTTGGGCAGGGACAGCCTGAATTTGCCAGGACTGTCTCTAAAAATAAGGGACAGTCCCTGCAAGTTCAGAACACATGGCCACTATTTGGGCCTTTTTTGGCAGAGGCCCCAAAAGCAGTTTCCAAAGCCGATGCGAACAAGCCCTTAGGCTACTTTCACACTAGCGTTTTTTGCGGATCCAGTACCATAATACAACCACATGCATCCGTCATGAACACATCCGGTTGTACTATGTCTTCTATAGCCAAGACGGATCCATCTTGCACACCATTGAAAGTCAATGGGGGACGAATCCGTTTTCTATTGTGTCAGAGAATACGGATCCGTTCCCATTGACTTAGGCCCCTTTCACACGAGCGAGTTTTCCGTGCAGGTGCAATGCATGACGTTAACGCATAGCACCCGCACTGAATCCTGACCCATTCATTTCAATGGGTCTGTGTACATGAGCATTTTTTTTTCATGCATGAGTTCTGCGTTGCGTGAAAAACGCAGCATGTTCTATATTCTCAGTTTTTCTCACAGCCCTGGCTCCATAGAAGTGAATGGGGCTTCAGTGAAAAACGCATTGCATCCGGAAGCAAGTGCGGTTGTAATGTGTTTTTCACTGATGGTTGCTAAAAGATGTTGTTCGTAAACCTTCAGTTTTTTATCACGCGTGTGAAAAACGCATCAAAACGCATTGCACCCGCGCTGAAAAAACTGAACGCAATCGCAGACAAAACTGACTGAACTTTCTTGCAAATTTGTGCGAATTTCACTGAACGCATCCGGAGCCAATCCGTCACTCTCGTGTGAAAGAGGCTTAACATTGTGTGCCAGGACGGATCAGTGTTGCTCCGCAACACATCGCAGAGAGAAAAACGCTGCAAGCATTTTGGTGTCCGCCTCCAAAGCGGAATGGAGACTGAACGGAGGCAAACTTGATGCATTCTGAGCGGATCCTTATCTATTCAGAATGGATTAGGGCAAAACTGATCAGTTTTGGACCGCTTGTGAGAGCCCTGAACGGATCTCAGAAACGGAAAGCCAAAATGCTAGTGTGAAAGTAGCCTTAGGCTGTTCAGATGAGCGGTGATTTTCACACATCACTTGTGCGTTGCGTGAAAATCGCAGCATGTTCTATATTCTGCGTTTTTCACATAGAAATGAATGGGGATGCGTGAAAATCGCAAGCATCCGCAAGCATGTGCGGATGCAATGCGATTTTCACGCATGGCTGCTAATGAGACGAGGGATGAGTTACCCGGGAATAATAGCATTCTTTAATTCAGAACGCTAAGTAAAAGCTCCATTGTGGGGTTAAAAAACTCACCTCATCCACTTGATCGCACAGCCGGGCTCGTCTTCTTTCTTCTTATTCCTGCAGGACGTGGTGAGAACGGTGACGTCAGCTCAGGTCTTGCTGAATGAAGATAGAAGATTTCAGCAGGACCTGCGCTGACGTCACCGCGCTCACCGCGTGGTGAGCGCGATTACATCACCGAAGGTCCTTTTTCAACCAGGTCCTGCAAGAAGAAGAAGAAGAAAGAACACCCCACTGTGCGATCAAGTGGGTGAGGTGAGTTAAATTAAATTTATTTTTTTAACCCCACAATGGACCTTTTACTTAGCGTTCTGAATAAAAAAATGCTATCATTTTCCATTATAACCATGTTATAATGGAAAATAATAAAATATACAGAACACCGATCCCAAACCCGACTTCAGTGAATAAGTTCGGGTTCGGTTCTGGGTACCACAGTCAGTTTTTTATCACGCGCGTGCAAAACGCATTGCACCCACACGATAAAAACTGAACGTCGGAAGGCAAATGCAGTCAAAACTGACTGCAATTGCGTACCTACTCGCACGATTTTCCTTGATCGCAGACGCAACGCATCCAGACCTAATCCGGACACGCTCGTCTGCAAGGGGCCTTTTATGTATTTTTATATTTTTTTATTATTGAATTATGAGGCGAGCTTATCTCAGTAACATCTGTCACACTGAGCTGTCCTGAGGGGAAATTAGTTGAAAAATAGAAATAACTGGTACAAAATGGGCATTAAAGTTAAATGACTTTGGGCCACTGGTCTAATACTGCAAACATACCCAGAGTGATGCCCTGTATAAAATTCAGTTCAGTTCAGCCTGGTCCGAACAGGTTCTGGATACAAGAACTAGCATCCAATTGGGCAGACAACACTTTTCACTGATTTAAATAAGTGGTGTTTTTAATGAGTTTAGGGCTCTTTCACACTTGCGTTCTTTTGTTCCGGCATAGAGTTCCGTCGTTTCCCCTTCCTGATCAGGCTCATTATCGGAGTACATTACCCCCCTTCCTGATCAGACAAATTTTCTGTGTTTTTTTTTTTTTTTTATTGTAATAGCGCAAGAGTCTTAGAAAGCCATAACGTTTTTTTCTGTTTGGTTACATGGGGCCTTCATTTTTTTAACTATTTTTTTGTTTATTTTTATAATGAGAAAAATGAAACATAAAAAAATAGCACAACATACAACCAAAATATATATTTTTTTATTATGTCCCCTCTCCATAACGGTCATTATACTGTATATATGGGTTATGGTGGGTGGGGGAAGGGCTAAAAGCTGGGATGTGGTGTGTTGTGAGATTGTGGAAAAGCTCTGCCCGTATGATATTTATGTTTAAATGGTATTGGAGCTGTCATTTGGCATTCCGTGCACTAGAGGCCACTGTTTTGCAGCACAGTCAGCACACTCTGGGATCTGCATATGCAAAGCAGATGATGACTCATGCTTCTGTGTGAACCAGGAAGTGTTGATCTGACATGGTGGAAGGATTGTGCTGTGAGGGACTGAATCCGATTCCATCCTGGCTTGCGGATATCCGGCAGTGAATGGACACTCAAAGGAAGGAGAGTATCTGCTATCCCCTGTCTGGATCCAGCTCTTTGAAAAAGAGGTTGTCCCAGGAAGACCAGTTCCAGTGTATGGACTGAAAACCTTCAATCATCAAGCAAGGCCGCACGGTTGCTGAAAGCTTGGTGGCCATCCCGGGTAAGCGGCATCCTAGGGCCCAGAACGGACGCAGGCTTACACGGCTTACAACTTGGCGTAGTCGGCAGGATACAGCAACTGTTATGGACGGGAATGCGGCGGGAGATCGTCCCCCGGCGCCAGTGGTGCCGGATCAGGACCCAGCCCAGGGTGCACAGGCGCAAGTCCAGCTAACCCCCAGTAGGATACATCCCTGTAGGGGCACTGCTGCGTCATCTCCCAAAGTATGACGGTAGAAACATGACATTGCAGGACTGGACTGAAAGGGTGCGAAGTGCGGTTAAAATGTGTAACCTGACCCCCGAACTGCGGGCCGAGGTTGCATTGGGAGCCCTAGAGGGTGACGTCAGGCGGACAGTGATGGTAAGGCCTGACTCCGAGAGAGATACCCTAGAGAAGATATTCTCCCTGCTAGAGAGAGCCCAAGGGGGGCGGGCCAAAGTGGTACAGTTACGGAGTCACTTCTTTAACTGACCCCAGCCACAGGGCAAGACCCTGATGCAATATTCCAATGCTCTAACAGGAGACACTGAATGAAATACAATGACGAGACCCTGAGGCCATGGGCGCCTTCCGAGAGGTGGACCGGCTTCTACGAGATCAGTTCATAGTGGGGCTCTCCAATAAATTCTTACAAGATAAATTACAAGAGATGACTCGAACAATGGTCGATATAACATTCTACAGTGTCTACTTAGCCGCCGTAGAGAGAGAGGAAGAGCCCATACCTGCGGCAGCGAGAGTGGTGAATAGCACACATGTCACAAGGGACCGGCCGGGGTCTGAAGAATCGGAGTCCTTAAAGGATGTGGTCCAGGCCCTGTGGGCGGAATTGAAAGAGTTCCAGCTGGAAGTGTCCCAGATGAAGGCAGAACCGTCCCGGCCTCCGGAAACGGTCCCCGCACCTTGTGCCACTCCATCCAGAACAACCCCGGTGAGGGGGCCGGTCAGAACAGGTACGGCCATATGGCCACAGAGTGCCCAGAACAGGAAGCGTCTGAGCCGACGTTAATCTTCCGACTGCTGCAGTAGCTGGGCGTCCTGCGGCGGTGCACCAAAAGTTAAGCCCTCTGCGTGAAGAACGTGATCTGTATGCCAGCAGCCCCGTATTAGAAGCCGAGTTGGAAGGCCGAAAGGTCTGCTGCCTAGTTGATACAGGGTCAGAGTGCACCCTAATGCCTCTGGAGTTCTTCGAGAGACACTTCGGGCATATGATGGAGCCCGAAGATGGGAGCGTCATGAGGCTGACGGCTGACGATAATATATAGATGGATGTTCAAGGGATAGTCTGGATGCGGGTCCGACTGTTTGGGCAAGACATCGGCAAGAAAGGGGTCGTGCTGATGGACAATTCGTCCCGGAAAGCAATGGACGTGACCCTGGGCATGAATATACTGAGAGACCTAGACCATCAACAAGGAAGGGCCGAAGTACTGGCAACGGGCCACTGCACACCGGCCTACCCAGCAGGTCATACAACAAAGGGTGAGGAGCTGTAGCCTGCAAGAGATCAACCTGTCCGGACGGGCCATTGGAGACGTGAGGGTCCTACGGAGGACTCAGTTGAAGATCCCACCTCGACAGGAGCGAATATTGATACTGCCAGTGGGGGCTGGGCAACGACTGAATGGACTGGAGGTCCTGATCGAGCCCGCTTATCAAGAAGAAACGCAGATTCGCCCACTGGTAGCCTGGGCCCTCGCCGCTGTGAAGGACGGATGTGTGCCTATTAGTGTTGAGCGAACTTGGGTTTTAAGTTCGGCGTCTAAAGTTCGATTTCGGGTTATCGAAGTATCCCGTTATGGATTCCGCTACCACGGACCATAACGGAATTTAGAATCCATAACGGGATTCTTCGATAACCTGAACTCGAACTTTAGACGCCGAACTTAAAACACAAGTTCGCTCAACACTAGTGGCTATACGTTGCTGTAATGTTGAGGACTGCGAATTAACCATCCCTGCAAACACCCTGCTGGCCAAAGTCTATGTGTCCGAAGGGGGTATCATTCGACGAAGGGGCTTTACGCTGCAGACGGATAGGAGATCAGCCTGGACCTATGCTGTGGAGATCCATTCAAGGGAAACCCAGACAGCGGAGTGGAACGGTCGAGTGATCATGGCCCGTATGGGGGTGGACTGCAGAACCCTGACCCCGGGGGAACAAAAGCTGCTGGAAGACACCCTCTGGGAATTTCAGGAGGCCTTCTCCAGACATGATGAGGACTTTTGGTGTGCTACTGCAATCGAACATGAAATCCCAACCAACTATGCCGCGCCGATCAGGGAACGTTACCGGCAGACCCCACCTAAGATGTATCAGGAGGTGAAAGACATGGTGGCATGTTGGAGAACCGGGTGATCCAGGAGAGTCAAAGTCCGTGGGCTGCTCCGGTAGTCTTGGTGCGGAAGAAAGACGGGAGTCTCCGGTTCTGCGTGGATTATCGGAAGCTGAATGCTCAGACCGTCTGGGATGCCTACCCCCTTCCACGGATTGAGGAGTCATTATCAGCCCTAAGCCAAGCAAAGTTCTTCTCAACTCTTGACCTGGCTAGTGGGTACTGGCAGGTGCCGGTGGCCAAGAAGGACAAAGCCAAGACGGCCTTCATTCTACCTATGGGACTCTACGAGTTCAACCGGATGCCCTTCGGCCTCTCCAATGCTCCGGGGACATTCCAGCGATTTATGGAACACTGGGGGACCTCAACTTCGAATCAGTATTGATATACGTGGATGACATAGTAGTGTTCGGGGCTTCCTTTGAAGATCACCTCCAGAAGCTGCGACAAGTCTTGGGAAGGCTATGAGACCATGGGCTCAAGAGCAAGCCAAAAAAATGCCAGCTGTTGGACATGTGGTCACCCAGGAGGGGGTAAAACCGGCCCCTAGCAAGGTGGAGTCTGTTCAGCAGTGGCCCCGGCCAAGTACGCTACGAGAGGTACGGGCGTTCGTGGGACTGGCTGGCTACTACACAAGGTTTATACCCAAATTCACTCATCTGGTGGGCCCATTGAATAAGTTGCTAAGAGGCACGGCTGGGGGCCTGAAGAAACGCCCCGTCGACTGGGGGCCCCGACAACAAGAGGCCTTTGAAGCGGTGAAAAAGGCACTGACCAATGCGCCGATCCTGGCTCACGCGCGGTTTGATACCCCATTCCTGCTGTATACTGATGGAAGTCTACATGGTCTGGGGGCCGTATTGTCCCAAGTCCAGGATGGACGGGAGAGAGTCATCGCCTATGGAAGTCGGTCCCTAAGAGAGTCAGAACGCAACCCTGATAACTATAGCTCCTTTAAACTGGAACTGCTGGCAGATTACCTGACTGGTGCAAAAGTGACCGTGATGACGGACAACAACCCGTTGGCAAACCTGGAGAATGCCAAGCTCGGTGCAGTCGAGCAAAGATGGTTGGCCCGCCTTTCTAAGTACCAATACCGCATCAAGTTCCGGTCCGGTAGGGAGAATGGCAACGCCGATGCACTCTCTTGAGTTCCAGTAGGACAGTCGACTCAGAGAGCCGATGAGGAGTTAGAGGATACTGAAACTCCTGACCTTGGTCGCTTACCTCTGTTCCTGGATGTGGCACATTCAAGTGGGGTGGCGTCTGGAATGACGCTGGTGCTGGGGAAAACGACTGATTGGGAGAGACTCCAGGATAGCTGCCGAGACTTGTGGAAAGTGAAAGAATGGGTTCACAGCAAGATCTGGCCTCGGCCAGAAGAACGAGCCTGCCTGACCCCAGAGGGTCAGAAGTTGTTGAGGCAGTGGGATAAGCAGACAATTACCCAGGGCCTCCTGTGCCGTATCGTATACTTACAGTCAGAGCTGCAGTACCGGCAACAGATTGTCATTCCCATGTCGTTAGGACCGGAGGCCGGCAGGGAAGTTCATGAAAAAGGAGCTCATTTTGGGAGCGACAAAACGTTCAAGTGGCTCCAACGGCTGGTATACTGTCCAGATCTGGCCGACATGGTGGCCGCGGCATGTCTTAAGTGTCGATCCTGTGGGTTGAGTAAGAGTACTGAACAGCGGGCTCCTGTGCAGACCATCCGCACCTCAGTGCCCCTAGAACTTCTGATGATCGATTTATGTACAGATTGGATACTCTACCTCGGGACACTCGTACTGTCTAGTTATGACAGATCACTTTACCAAGTATGCGATGGCTGTGCCCACCAGAGACCAAACCGCAGAGTCGGCCGCCGAAGCTGTTTGTAAACACTTTATACAGGTGTTCGGGTGTCCACAGAGGATACATTCTGACCGAGGAAGCATGCTTTCAAGGTACTCTAATGAATGAACTGTACCACCTGTATGGGATTGAACGCTCCCGCACCACTCCGTATCACCCACAAGAAAACAAGGCGTGCGAATGCTTCAATCGCACCTTGCTTCAGATGCCGCGGACTCTGGAAGACAGTCAAAAAGCCCAGTGGCCCGCGTACCTACCCGAGTTGATGTGGGCCTATAACAACAGAGTACACAGTACCACCGGATACACATATGCTCATATTTGGACGAGCCGGACAGGAGATTGAAGATCTCTACATGTCCAACCCGATGGAGCCCCCACCGAGAAGTAGCAAAGGAAAAAGGGGGTCAGTCAGCACATCCCAAAGCGCAGGAGCACGTTGCTATGGCTGAGAACAAGACTGTTAAACAAGACATACAATGCAACAGCTCACTGCAAACCAAATAAAGTACAAAATTGCGTCACAGTTGCAAATGCTATACTAATAAGTTAGAGATGCTTGGCAAATCATTTTGTACAAAATAATTTGAGCCCGTCTGCCGCACGTCAAGGCGATCTCTAGTTAGACGGGTTCCTAACACTAAATTCTATCTGTTATGTGCCATAACGGCTATCATATAATTCAGCAAGTGTAGGGTCCACATGCATGCTGGGCCCGCTTTAATTTCAGTAATTTTTTTGTGCCAAAATGGCCTCCATTATATCCTAGGAAAGCAGGTACCAACATGCATGCCGGGCCCACTCCACACCACTCCCCACCGAGAAGTACCACCGCATGGGTGCAGGAGCACTGCCGCCTGCTGAGAGCGGTCCAAAAGGTTGTGGGGGAGCGCCTGGGACAGGTGGTACACCCTAACCCAAGACTAGTGCAGAAAGATGGGTATGTCCCTGGTGATCGGGTGACGGTCAAAGCCAAACGGCTGTCAGGGAAGTTGGATGGACGGTGGGAGGCAGTTCCATACACGGTGAAGAGAAGGGTAGACCCTGCTATTCCGGTCTATGAGGTAGAGCCAGTAGGGACAGGGGGACCCTCACGGAACTTACACCGTAATATGTTGAGACGTTGCAATTTTGATGAGCCGGTGTGCATGGAGGGGGTGCCTTCTCACGCTCAGGGTATGGAAGAAAGTCCCTCAGATGAGGAAGAGGAGGAATGGTGGGTCGTCCCCTCCCAAGTGTCCACAGAGGTTCCGGCCATGGCAGGTTTGCCACCCAGATGCAATGCTGAGCAATCAACAGCTCCTCTCTTGTCAAATATGCCTGATGCCCCCAGTATTTCTGAAACCCCCAATCTGAGAAGGTCAGCGAGGCCCAATGCTGGTGTGCCACCACAGCGCTATGCCCAGGATGAATTTGTATGGAAAGAGTTGCCAAGGACGACAACTTCTAGTGGGGTGGGATGTGAGATTGTGGATAAGCTCTGTCTGTATGATATTTATGTTTAAATTGTATTGGAGCTGTCATTTGGCATTCCGGGCACTAGAGGCCACTGTTTTGCAGCACAGTCAGCACACTCTGGGATCTGCATATGCAAAGCAGATGATGACTAACACTTCTGTGTGAACCAGGAAGTGTTGATCTGACATGGTGGAAGGATTGTGCTGTGAGGGACTGAATCCGATTCCATCCTGGCTTGCGGATGTCCGGCAGTAAATGGACACTCAAAGGAAGGAGAGTATCTGCTGTCCCCTGTCTGGATCCAGCTCTTTGAAAGAGAGGTTGTCCCAGGAAGACCAGTTCCAGTATATGGACAGAAAACCTTATCATCAAGCAAGGCCGCATGGTTGCTGAGAGCTTGGTGGCCATCCCGGGTAAGCGGCATCCTAGGGCCCAGAACGGACGCAGGTCAGTACACCTGATTACCAATTGTACTTCACTGTTTGGCGCCTAAAGTAACAGAGACTAGCCTAGGCCTTGTATTAGCTAGTTAGATAGGGTTATAGCTTTGTTAGGCCTTACTGTACTGGACTGCAGCGCAGTAATTGACTTGCAGGCTCTGCTGCGTCTGCCACCAGTTAGGTGTGTCCTCAATAGCGGCACAGTACGACTTGTAGGCTCTGCTGTGTACGCCAACGGGCTAGACCTGTCCTTCGGACAGGGATGGTGACTGTGGGCCTGGGGTATTACTTATACTGTTTGTACTTGTGTTAATACTGTTTCCAAAGTAAAGTTTATATTCTTGCATATAAAACTGGTGTCAGTGTCGCTTTACTTGTCTGTAACTTTGCTGTATCCTGGGGAGCCCACCCCGGTACACGGCTTACAGTGTGATGGATTTTTTATTTATTTGTTACATTTTGTGCCTTTATACAAGACCTTTGAAGGACATTTAACATTAAATTTTTTTATTGCTGATTTCTCCTGTAACTAGGGCTGACATACAACACCAACAAATGACTCACACAAGTGAGTACCCGTGCCAAACCCGCACGCAAAGTAGAACACCAAAAAAGAGTTACATATACCTTCTCCCCCTGAAGAAGCTTTACGTAAAACGCGCGTTGGGGTTTCGGTTCACCACTCAGCTACTTATGCCATGGCTCCATTGTGGGCAGTTGTTCTGTAGTTATCCAGGTTGTATATATGGTTGCACTATGCACTTTATATTGTTTGTATCATTCTGGATCTCCATTCTGGATTGTCAGTGTGGCTTTGTCTTAATATATACTTTTTAGGTATCCGGTTCATGTTATTTATGACGCTATTTGGATGATTTTATTAGTCCGGATTTTCCTTTAATATATGTACGTGTTTATACATCAGTGGTGCCGTGTTTATATGTACAGGTCCTTCTAAAAAAATTAGCATATTGTGATAAAGTTCATTATTTTCTGTAATGTACTGATAAACATTAGACTTTCCTATATTTTAGATTCATTACACACCAACTGAAGTAGTTCAAGCCTTTTATTGTTTTAATATTGATGATTTTGGCATACAGCTCATGAAAACCCAAAATTCCTATCTAAAAAAATTAGCATATCATGAAAAGGTTCTCTAAACGAGCTATTAACCTAATCATCTGAATCAACTAATTAACGCTAAACACCTGCAAAAGATTCCTGAGGCTTTTAAAAACTCCCAGCCTGGTTCATTACTCAAAACCGCAATCATGGGTAAGACTGCCGACCTGACTGCTGTCCAGAAGGCCATCATTGACACCCTCAAGCAAGAGGGTAAGACACAGAAAGAAATTTCTGAACGAATAGGCTGTTCCCAGAGTGCTGTATCAAGGCACCTCAGTGGGAAGTCTGTGGGAAGGAAAAAGTGTGGCAGAAAACGCTGCACAACGAGAAGAGGTGACTGGACTCTGAGGAAGATTGTGGAGAAGGACCGATTCCAGACCTTGGGGGACCTGCGGAAGCAGTGGACTGAGTCTGGAGTAGAAACATCCAGAGCCACCGTGTACAGGCGTGTGCAGGAAATGGGCTACAGGTGCCGCATTCCCCAGGTCAAGCCACTTTTGAACCAGAGACAGCGGCAGAAGCGCCTGACCTGGGCTACAGAGAAGCAGCACTGGACTGTTGCATGTCATTCGGAAATCAAGGTGCCAGAGTCTGGAGGAAGACTGGGGAGAGGGAAATGCCAAAATGCCTGAAGTCCAGTGTCAAGTACCCACAGTCAGTGATGGTCTGGGGTGCCATGTCAGCTGCTGGTGTTGGTCCACTGTGTTTTATCAAGGGCAGGGTCAATGCAGCTAGCTATCAGGAGATTTTGGAGCACTTCATGCTTCCATCTGCTGAAAAGCTTTATGGAGATGAAGATTTCATTTTTCAGCACGACCTGGCACCTGCTCACAGTGCCAAAACCACTGGTAAATGGTTTACTGACCATGGTATTACTGTGCTCAATTGGCCTGCCAACTCTCCTGACCTGAACCCCATAGAGAATCTGTGGGATATTGGGAAGAGAAAGTTGAGAGACGCAAGACACTCTGGATGAGCTTAAGGCCGCTATCGAAGCATCCTGGGCCTCCATAACACCTCAGCAGTGCCACAGGCTGATTGCCTCCATGCCACGCCGCATTGAAGCAGTCATTTCTGCAAAAGGATTCCCGACCAAGTATTGAGTGCATAACTGAACATAATTATTTGAAGGTTGACTTTTTTTGTATTAAAAACACTTTTCTTTTATTGGTCGGATGAAATATGCTAATTTTTTGAGATAGGAAATTTGGGTTTTCATGAGCTGTATGCCAAAATCATCAATATTAAAACAATAAAAGGCTTGAACTACTTCAGTTGGTGTGTAATGAATCTAAAATATATGAAAGTCTAATGTTTATCAGTACATTACAGAAAATAATGAACTTTATCACAATATGCTAATTTTTTGAGAAGGACCTGTATATACTTTTTCCAGTGTGCTCTGTATCCACCTCAATATTATCTCCTATCTGTACTTTATTTTTATTGTCTCGTTGAAGACCTAATAAAGTGTTTACTTATCCATATTCTTTTGTGCCACCCATCCCTCTTTTTTGGTGTTCTACTAGGGCTGACATAGTAGCCCCATTTACAGGGAGAATACAGCCACCAGAGAAGTTGTACAGGGCTGTGCAACCTCACTACAGAGCTGATCTGGGTCTGCTAAGACCCAGCAGCTCGCATAGACTCACAACCATTGACGATCACATGACTGCTGGCAAACAGAGCTAAAAAACCAACCATCTATGAGGAGCCCTGCTGTCACTGACTGGGCTCCCTGCTCCTGCAGCTGCGATCTCTGCACAGACCTTCTAAAACGTCCACGCAGAAATAAAGGTTGACCGCCTAGATGTATTTAGTTAACTGGCGGTTGGCAAGAGGTTAAAAGACTTTGGGCCACAGATATCACACTGCCAGTGTATAGAGAGTGATACTCCATATCAAATTCGGGTTCTGGGAACAAGAACTGGCATCAAAGTAGGCAGACGGACACTTTTTACTAATTTGAATAAGGGCTCATGCACACGACCGTATGTATTTTGCGGTCGGCTAAAAAAACGGATCCGCAAAAAATACAGATGACGTCCGTGTGCATTCGGTATTTTGCGGAATGGAACAACTGGACCCTGATAGAACAGTACTATCCTTGTCCGTAATGCGGACAATAATAGAATATAAATCGTTTCGCATACGGTCCGCAAAAAAACTGGAACGGACACAAAAAGAAAATACATTTGAGTGCATGAGCCCTAAGTAACGGATGTTTTTAAAGGGTTAAATGACCTTGGACCACTGATCTCACACTGCCAGCACACAGAGGTGAATGTCCTCTGGAGGTCATCCTGGCCAACGTGGTGCTAAGCATATACCTGTACTGAATTTAAGTGGGCAGTCACACTTTTTTTTTTTTTTTTTTTTTTTTTTACTCCCAGCCTTCCCAAAGCCATAACTTTTGTATTTTTTACTATTCACTTAGCCGTATGAGGGCTTGTGTTTTGCGGGACAAGTTGTACTTTCTAATGGCACAATGTAGTGGGAAGCAGAAAAAATAGGGTGGAATTATAAGAAAAACACAATTCTGCCATAGTTTTATGGGTTTCGTTTTTACAGTGTTTCCTATGAGATAAAACTGACCCATTCATTCTTTCTGGGTCAGTACGATTACCATGATATCCCACATGTATGGTTTTCTTGTGTTTTAATGCTGGAAAAAAAAAACTTGGAAAAAACATTTTTCTTTGCATCACCATATTCTTACCCCCTTAACATTTTTAGTTTTATATGTATAGAGCTGTGTTGGGGCTCATTTTTTGCAGGGCAATCTGTACTTTTTATTGATATGTGGTGTGTATAACTTTATGTTCACTTTTTAGTCCATTTTTGGTGGGAAAATCACTAAAATAACGTGGTTTATAACCGGGGGAGCAGATCCTCCTCATGTGATCCGTTGCTAGCGGCAATCCCCAGCAAAAAATGCATACAATGGAGGATGTCAGCAGCGGACCACATGCACCACAAAGGCATCTTACACAAGATTGAGCAGTGTGGGGATGAAAATATACAAACACATAAATCACTGCAAAAAGTGCACCTTTTGCAGTGATTTACATTTTTGGTGGGAGGCAAAAAAAAACTGTAAAAATTAATAAGAGATTCCAGGGGAACACTGGGAATGTAAAGTGGCCCTGGAAAAAAAAAACTAAAAGTGGCCCCATGTTGTAGGCGGGCCCAAACTGATAGAAGGTGGGGCCAACAAAACCAAATCTGCCCCTCTGTGGTGGCCAGGGCTATCTGCCATGTTCTATTCTTTTCTGCCAGTTGTCTCTAATTAAGATATTCAAACATACAGGAGAATACAGCACCTATTACACCCAGGGACGTCTCCTCTGATGTAGACATTCTATTTCCTCATCTTCTCCATTTGGTCGAGATCACCATGATGGTGGTCTTGTCTCTGGAAAGTTTGCCTCTGCAGACATCTTAGATTCTTTACTTTTCCATCATCTTTCCCACCTTTTAAAAACTCTCATCCTAGTGCCCAAATGTGTTTTCCTGCAGAAAAAAATGAAAACCCCAGTAACAATAATTCCACTAAAATGCCTCCAGTAATAATAATGCATGTATAATGTCCCCAGTATTAAAGGGGTTTTCTCATCTCAGGGGTTTTCTCATCCGCATGCGCCTGCCCCACAGTCGGTGACCGAGATTTGCGGTCCACAGCATGGGCACGGAGCCCTTACGTTCGTGGGCATGAGCCCATACACAAATGTTTTTGCTCCTGCAACTTTTGGTCACGGTGTAGCCCTAGCTTTAAAGGGGTTTTCTCATTTCAGACAATGGGGGCATATCGCTAGGATATTACTCCATTGTCTTACAGGTGCGAGTCCCACCGCTGGGACCTGCACCTATATCGAGAACGGAGCCTCAAAAGTGAAGGAGAGCGCACTACGCATGCGCAACCGCCCTCCATTCATTTCTATGGGGCCGCCGAAAATTGCCGAGCGCTGGCTCCACTATTGCTGTCTGCCCTATAGAAATGAATGGGAGCATGGGCCGCGCATGTGCGGCACACTCCCATTCACTTCTATGGGAGTTGCGGAGATTAGCGTTTGGTGGTGGACAGACCCCTGGAAATCTGGGGTCCTCCAGCCACAGCGCTCCCCGCTCCGTTCTTGATATAGCGGTGGGACCTGCACCTATCAGACAATGGGGACATATCGCTAGGATATGCCCCCCATTGTCTAATATGGGAATACCCCTTTAAGGTCCCTTTACACTGCCTGATGTTTGGGCAGATTATTGCTACCTAGCATTCGTCCTCTTTAACATCCCAGGCTCCCTTGACCTTTCAGCTGCTTTCTATCCAAAATATATTATCCTCTCCCTATTGAACGTTATCCTCAAATAGAAATTTATGATGTGCATCCACCTTACACCTTAGTAAAGCCTCATTCACACGTCAGTGTTTCATGGACGTGTGCTGTACGTGTTCTCTGCGGACCCATTTTTTTTTTTATGTGTGTATTCACACATCAGTGTTTTCGCACGGTCAGTGGGTGTTTTTTTTAGCACGGATGCATGCTCTATTTTGTCAGTTTTCACGATCCATCACGCCCATTATAGTCTATGGGTCCGTGAAAACCACAGATGTCATCCGTGTTTCACTAATCATGAAGAAGAGATGATTTGAAAATTACCGTATTTTCAGCTGTTCAGTGTCAGTGAAACACGGATGCAACAAAGACCCTACAAGGATCCTTCACAGATGCATCACTGACCACCTTCTCACGGATTTGAACACAGAGGTGTGAATGAGGCTTACAGCTGCCAGGTCTCCACATCTTCTCTCTTAAAGAGAATCAGTCACCAGTTTTACGATGTCCTAACTAAGAGCAACATAAACTAGTGAGAGATCCCTTTAGCTAAATGCTGGGTCACTTTATTTAATTAACTTAGTCATTTTGCGAAAATCACTCAGAGCTGCACTGAAATACACAGTCCAGACTGCGGTGATGTTCGAATACAATGGAGAGGACTCCTGTGCGCGTATACAGCAGTCCTGACAGTGTATTTCAATGCAGCTCTGAGCATTGACAGTGGGGGAAAGGGGGCAGTAGGAAAATAACAAATAGTGATCTGAACTCGTTATCTGCAGTATTACTCATGTAATACTGTAGAAAATGGTCCAAAATCGGGGTGACAGAGTCCCTTTAAAGCTATGCCTTGAAAACAAATTATTTAATGATGCAAGACTGTGTCCCATCAATGTTGTATGTGCAAGCTACAGTTATGGGTTGGCTATGTAGATAGATAGGAGATAGATAGAGATAATTGCTAACTAAGACAATGTTACGATGCATATAGCAGCCAATAACTAAGGCTGCGGAATTGTAGTCCAAGAATTGTAGTCCAAGACTGTGTCCCATCAATGTTGTATGTGCAAGCTACAGTTATGGGTTGGCTATGTAGATAGATAGGAGATAGATAGAGATAATTGCTAACTAAGACAATGTTACGATGCATATAGCAGCCAATAACTAAGGCTGCGGAATTGTAGTTATGCAAGTATTTCCATTTTAAAAGTTTATTTTCTCTGTTCCGCACCCTCCCTATGCCAGTCCCGGCGTCTGATCTAAGTGCTCTTCAGGCGGACATCCTTAAGTTTATTTGGGCCCATAAACGAGCTCGTATTTCAAAGCTGGTTATGTGCCGTCACAAGGCTCATGGTGGCCTTTCAGTACCAGATTTAGCTCAATACTACAAGGCAGCCAGATTAGCGCAACTGTTCCTGACACATCTCTCTGCACAAGCTCAACCTATATGGGTTACCCTTGAGCAGTCGCTGTTCGGCCCGTTCTCCTGGAGAGCCCTTATTTGGACCACATCCCTTCTACCCTCTTCTCTCCGCTCCAAATCCCAGCTCTCCTACTATGCCTTGCTCCTATGGAGATCCATTAGGTTCAAACGTTCTCTCCAATCCGAACCGTCCCCTTTGGAATGCCTTTGAGGCAAATTTTAGATGTTCCACAATCCTCTCCTTAAGTATGGTTTCCATTAATTTCCCCACTATTGATGTCAGGCTTACTGGCCTATAGTTGCCCTATTCCTCCCTACTACCTTTTTTGTGAATGGGCACAACATTTGCTAATTTCCAATCTTCTGGGACGACTCCTGTTGCCAGTGATTGGTTAAATAAATCTGTTAATGGTTTTGCTAGTTCACTGCTGAGCTCTTTTAATAGCTTTGGGTGTATCCCATCAGGCCCCTGTGACTTATTTGTATTAATTTTAGACAGCTGACTTAGAATCTCTTCCTCTGTAAAGACACATGCATCAAAAGATTCATAAATCTTCTTTCCTAACTGAGGTCCTTTTCCTTAATTTTCCTTTGTAAAAGCTGAACAGAAGTATTCATTGAGGCAGTCAGCTAGTTATTTATCTTCTTCCATATACCTTCCTTCTTTTGTTTTTAATTTGGTAATTCCTTGTTTTAGTTTCCTTTTTTCATTTATGTATCTGAAGAATGCCTTATTGCCTTTTTTCCCTGCCTGAGCTAATTTCTCTTCTGCCTGTGCTTTAGAAAGCAATTATAACTTGTTTGGCCTCTCTCTGCCTAATCTTATAAATTTGCCTGTCATCCTCGTTTTTTTTTTTTATAATTCCTAAATGCTATCTTTTAGTTTTTAATGATTTTGGCCACTTCTGCTGAGTACCAAAGTGGTCTCTTCCTTTTTTTGCTTTTACTGACAAGCCTAATGCAATTTTCTGTTGCCTTCAATAGTGCCACTTTTAAGTAGTCCCATTTCTCCTGGACTCCAATGAAACTGTTCCAATCTGATAGGGACTCGTATACCACTAATCTAATTTTGGAAAAGTCAGTTTCTCTAAAATCTAAAACTTTTGTTTTTGTGTGGTGTGACTCAGTCACTGTACTTATAGTAAACCACACTGACTGGTGATCACTAGATCCCAAGCTTTCCACTACAGTAATATCATATACCAAATTCCCATTTGTGAATACTAAATCTAAAATGGCCTCCTTCTGGGTAGGCTCCTCAACTACTTGCTGTAGAGATAATCCCAGTAGGGAATTTAGAATATCTGTCCTCCTGGCAGAACTAGCTATTTTGGTTTTCCAGTTTACATCTGGAAGATTGAAGTCTCCCGTAATGATAACTTCCCCCTTCAATGTCATTTTAGCTATTTCCTCAACTAGTAGATCATCTAATTCTTTGACTTGGCTAGGTGGTCTATATATCACACCTACACGAGTTACCTTATGATTATCAAGCTGCAAGGTAACACAAACTGACTCTAAATTGTTCTCGCTAACTTGTATCAAATTAGATTTTATGTTTAGTTGGACCATCATTTATTTTTCAACAGGACAATGACCCCAAACACACCTCCAGGCTGTGTAAGGTCTATTTGACCATGAAGGAGAGTGAAGGGGTGCTGCGCCAGATGATCTGGCCTCCACATTCACCGGACCTGAACCCAATCGAGATGGTTTGGGGTGAGCTGGACCGCAGAGTGAAGGCAAAAGGGCCAACAAGTGCTAAGCATCTCTGGGAACTCCTTCAAGACTGTTGGAAGACTATTTCAGGTGCTACCTCTTGAAGCTCATCAAGAGAATGCCAAGAGTGTACAAAGCAGTAATCAAAGCAAAAGGTGGCTACTTTTAAGAACCTAGAATATGACATATTTTCTGTTGTTTCACACTTTTTTGTTATGTATATAATTCCACATGTGTCAATTCATAGTTTTGATGCCTTCAGTGTGAATCTACAATTTTCATAGTCATGAAAATAAAGAAAACTCTTTGAATGAGAATGTGTGTATAAACTTTTGGTCTGTACTGTAGCTGGCTGGATAGTGTACTGGTCAAGGGATCTCCCCTCGTGAAGTGAGTCATGACACAGATTTTCTTGGTTTTACCTTGTTTTTATCTTTTTATATGTTTTAAGGTGTTATCTGATACCCACTATGTATTTAGATTCTTATTAGACATTACTATAGTCTCCTATTTAGTTTTATTCATACACTACATTACAGGGTTGGCGCCCTCGAGTCTGGCTGGGCCCACTTTTTTTTTTCCCAAGTATATGCTAATGTAGAAGTAGACATCTTTTTTTTAATCAACTTTTTGCTTTTTATTGCCAACATTTTTGAAGAAAGGGATCATTCCATAAATAAAAATAATAAAATATCTGGAGTAATGCAAACCCTTATTTCAATGATTACAATGAAAAAAGCATATGGGTAGTCAGCAGCTTGTCAAGTGACACTGTATCTCCCAGGAGTGCATTGCAATCGTATAGAAAAATTGTATAGAAAAATAGAAAATAGTCCCTCACACACAGCTCCAGCAATTCCAATAGTACATAGCACTATACTATCCAATGTTCTCTCCCAATTTCCTTCTCCAATGACTATAGAGACATATAGCTATATACTCTAATGGAAAATGAAAAAAAGCTTCTTAATGAGGGAGAGATGATCAAGCTGGCCAAGGGAGCTGCTGGATACCTGAAGAGCATGTTGTGGTGGTAGGTATTATCTGTTGAAATATCAAGTTTTCTAAGTAAAAAAAAAAAAAGGCAGTAGTACTGGTTGCACAATGTCCTTGACATACCAAAGACTAGTCAATGTTAAACAATAGTGTTCAGTGATAAAATCAGGTTCTGGTACTAATCATATACGCATTAGAGTTCTCAGGAGGCCTGGAGAGCACCTTCTGCCATCATACATACTGCACAGACACACAGATCCAACACCAGGAGCAATGATGTGTGGCACCATTAGTACCATAGCTGTTACTATCTGGTATTCATGGAAGGAACATTGACCGACCTTCATTATATAGTATGCCTAGGACGTTGTAGAACCAGTCCTACTGCCTTTTTTGGCTCAGTTAGGAGAGATTATATTCCAACGAGATAACCAATTGCAGCGACCGGGTCTGCAGGGGCAAAACACGTAAACACTTCTTCAGCTCAATAAAGGTGTTTATATTTTCTTCGGTCAGTAATGAGTTAAAGTACATTCAAAGTCTCTCTCATAAGACACATATAAGTTGGGGTCCTATTCACACTAGGTGCAGAGGATTTTGATCCTGTTCGTGACGCCAATTTTGATGCAGCGACCGGGTTCACAGGGGCAACACGTGAGCTACAGTGGGCCAATGTGGGTAGTAGTAGTTTTTGCTCATGGTTAGCAGAGCCTCCCTGGGCCGGCGTGCAGTGAAGGGAAGCACCAGTTCCTTCGGGGCACACTCTGTTGTCCAGGGGTTTCTGCCAGACGGTGGTTGAGGTGCCCTTGGTGGAATGGGTTTTTAGGTGCCTTGGAGGCAGGGTCCCTGGTATTCGTGACGCCAGCACTGTTAGGTGCAAAGGAAGGTGGTAGAAAGGATGAGGATTCAATGGTTGGAAACAATGGAACTTTTACTTGGATCACTTGTCTCAGAATAGTCAGCACAGTTCATTTATATGGCAAAGATAATAATCCCAATAATATCTTATGTAATCCTTATACCAGGCTTGGCAATTGCAGCTTGCAGAATTTCCTTTCTAATACATAGGAGAGATTCTTTCTTATGTCTGTCTACACTATGTCCACACTTTAGCACTCAGGTACTGGATATAATAACTTCTTACTTGTAATTAGCAATCCCCAGGGCGGTCTCCCTAACGGCAGGCAAAATCCTTCAGCTCCATTATTTATGCAGGGTGCTTTACTCAGATCCACAATGTCCATAGAGGCTTGTGGTAATTAGACAACTTGTCACCCAGTCTTCCTACTTTCTTTAACACACCCTGAGCTCTATATATAAGTGGTGCCAGCACCACCTAGTGGCGAATGGTTGTAATGACACTCTAACAGCCTATCAAGAATATACACTTTACATACAGCAATAAATTGACATAGAAATTACATAAGTTTAAAGTGCCCACGAATATCACTGAGTGGGACACTGCACAATGGCGGATTATAATAAGGGTGTTTGGGTCAGCAGCCCTGGGCCTGACGTCAGTGAGGGGCCTATTGCCGCCCCAAATGCCCAGATGCCATTACATATTCATATTTTTGCTTGTCAGCACAGCGACAGTGCAACAAACCAGGCTCCGAGGGAAAGCAGCGAGGAAGAGCAAGGGGGAGGGACTCACTTCACTGCATCTCCCCAAGTCACATTGCAGCTGAACCTCTGCCATACCCACTCCTTTCTGAAGTCCTCAGTGGAAGTTTTCATCCCAGCCAGGGTTGCCACCACCAGCTTAGCCGGTATTTTCTCCTGCGGGGGCCGTGATGAACGGCCCCCCGCTAACTGCTCAGCCACTCTTGGACATGCTGCCTTGCTCACACACAGCCAGTGACTGTGGCTCCACCAATCCAGAGCAGGGGGCATGTCTGAGAGCCTGTCCATGGCAGCATCTGGCTGGTGCACACCTTGTGATGGTGTGTTGAGTACCAGCTTGCTTACTATTTTTTTTTTTTAACAAGCAGGTACAGTTTGCAAAAGTTTTTTTTTTTTTTTAACAGCCTGATACTGTACTTCGCTGGCCGCGCTGTGCATCATAGCGGTGTCACGAGGGTATCGAGAACCACGCCTGACTCCGTTATACCCGGGGTCAGGAAGTCGCAGCGGTTGGCTGCACGATCTATTTAAGATAGGGCTGTTTTCCTTATGGTAGCTTTCTGGGTTTGCTTTGCAAACCCTTTTGGCTCACTCAGGGATCCGTAGCTCCTTCTCCTCAGCTGTTCCTTGTCCAGCACTCCCAAACCTCCTTATATTCCTCTCTCACACTTCTCTGGTTGCCAGAGATAGAGCTTCCTGCCTGGACATCTATCCTGACCCACTGGAGCTGTGTTGCTGCGTTCTCTGACTGTTGATTCAGAACGCTACCCTCCGGATCCCTGTTGGACCTTTGTGGACAGTTGTTGTCGTCCACCTGGGTGTTTGTGTTTGTCTGTCCTCTCCCTGGTGTTTCCCTCTTAGTGCAGTGGTGAGGACTAGCGATCCCACCGGCCCGTTCACTATCTAGGGCTCATTTCAGGGAAAGCGAGGGTTTAGGCACGTGATCGACGCACGGGTGAGGAACCCGTCTAGGGACGTCAGGGCAGTCAGGTGCCAGCCGCAAGGTGAGTTAGGGGTCACCACCTTTCCCTCTCCCTTAGGCAGGGCTTTCCCTGTTTTCCTCCCTGTGCGTGACACCGGTCATTACATTAATGTCTGTCCTTCTTTCCTCAGAAACAAAAGACCGTCGGAAAAACTACTAACCCCAGGCTGTGTGGAGGATGTCAGCCGGGGGGTATACGTCTCCTCCATACGTACATCGCAATTTGTGTTGCCAGCGGTTATTGTTTTTGGTAATAAGACGGAGACTATTTCTTTCTTTTTAGACAGTGGAGCAGGGGTAAATTTGATAGATGCCCATTTTGCCCGCACTTTGGGTTTGTCTCTCTGTACGTTACAGAGACCCATTCCCATATTCACTATTGATTCTGCTCCCCTGTCTCAGAGAAACCTCACCCACATTGTTCATAATATACACCTTCGGGTAGGGGACCACCATAACGAGATGCTTTCAGGTTATGTTCTGGAGGGGCTTCCCACTCCGGTGGTGCTGGGTCTTCCCTGGTTGGTAGCGCACAATCCAGTAGTGGATTGGCAGGCCAGGGAGATATTGGAGTGGAGTGAGCAGTGCAGAGAAAATTGCTTAAATAGCAATTGCTTAGTCGCCTCCATAACTACCCTACCTACATTTATTTCGGATTTTGAGGATGTTTTTTCTGAAAAGGGTTGTCAGAAGTTACCACCTCATCGTCCTTATGATTGCCCGGTTAACCTTATTCCCGGCGCAAAATTACCCAAGACCAGGTTATATAATCTTTCGGGTCCAGAGAGACAAGCCATGAAAGATTATATCTCAGAGAGCTTGGCTAAGGGACACATCAGGCCCTCTTCTTCACCCGTGGCTGCAGGGTTTTTCTTCGTTAAAAAGAAAGATGGGGGCCTGCGTCCTTGCTTAGATTTTCGTGAATTAAATCGGATAACCATCCGAGACCCATACCCTCTTCCTCTCATTCCTGACCTGTTTAATCAGATTGCGGGTGCTAGGTGGTTCTCCAAACTTGATCTTAGGGGGGCCTACAATCTGATTCGTATTAAGGAGGGGGATGAGTGGAAGACAGCGTTTAACACCCCTGAGGGGCATTATGAAAATCTAGTTATGCCTTTCGGTCTGACCAATGCTCCTGCCGTCTTTCAACATTTCGTTAACGACATTTTTAGTCATCTAATCGGCAGGTTTGTGGTAATATACCTAGATGATATTTTAATTTATTCGTCTGATCTGAGAACACATGAGGAGCATGTCAGACAAGTACTGCAGGTCCTACGGACGAATGAATTATATGCTAAGATTGAAAAATGTGTCTTCGCCGTTCAGGAAATACAATTCCTGGGTTATTTTTTATCTGCTTCAGGTTTCCGTATGGATCCTAAGAAGGTCCAGGCAATTTTAGATTGGGATCTTCCTGAGAACCTCAAAGCACTACAACGGTTCTTGGGCTTCGTGAATTTCTATAGGAAATTCATTAAAAATTATTAACTTATTGTAAAACCGCTTACTGACATGGCTAGGAAGGGGACTGATTTTTCTAAATGGTCTGACGCCGCTAAAGTTACTTTTTCCTCTAAAAGAGAGGTTTACCTCAGCACCTGTACTAGTCCAACCTGATGTCTCTCAGCCTTTTATTGTTGAAGTCGATGCGTCAGAGGTGGGAGTGGGGGCGGTGCTGTCTCAGGGTCCGTCTCCTGGCAAATGGCGTCCTTGTGCTTTCTTTTCGAAAAAACTATCTGCAGCAGAAAAGAACTACGATATTGGCAATAGGGAACTATTAGCTATTAAACTTGCGTTTGAGGAGTGGCGCCACTTCTTAGAGGGGGCAGTCCACCCCGTCACTGTGATTACGGACCACAAAAATCTCCTGTACCTCGAATCAGCTAAGCGTCTCACCCCTAGACAGGCTAGGTGGTCGCTATTTTTTACCAGGTTTAACTTTGTTATTACCTATCGTCCTGGGGCAAAGAACACCAAGGCTGATGCACTATCTCGTTGTTTCCCTGGAGGGGGTAATGTGAGTGATCCGGTGCTCATTCTACAAAGAGGAGTGGTTGTCTCTGCGGTACACTCTGTTTTGGAGGGGAAGGTGTTAGAGGCCCAGGGGGACGCCCCGGTCTCTTGCCCCTCAGAGAAATTGTTTGTACCGTTGAACCTACGTTTCGAATTATTAAAGGAACATCATAATTCGGCACTTGCTGGGCACCCGGGTAGTAAAGCAACCTTGGAGCTATTGTCTCGTCGTTTTTGGTGGCCAAGGTTGCGTCAGGATGTATTGGATTTTGTGTCTTCTTGTTCTACCTGTGCGCGCGCAAAAGTTTCACATACACGTCCTGCAGGGTCTCTATTACCACTCGTCATTCCCAATAGACCGTGGACACATCTGTCAATGGATTTTATCACTGACTTACCTTTGTCTGTGGGTAAAACAGTGATTTTGGTAGTAGTGGACAGGTTTAGCAAAATGGTACACTTCATTGCGTTACCCGCACTACCTAATGCTAAGACTCTTGCTCAGGTATTCGTCAGTGAAATCGTGAAGCTTCACGGGGTCCCCTCCGATGTTGTTTCGGATCGGGGTACCCAGTTTATGTCTAAATTTTGGAAAGCTTTTTGTTCCCGTTTGGGGGTACACTTGTCCTTTTCCTCAGCTTTCCATCCTCAGTCGAATGGACAGACTGAGCGAACCAACCAAAACCTTGAGACATATCTAAGATGTTTTGTGTCTGAAAACCAAGAGTTGTGGTCATCATATTTACCGTTAGCTGAGTTTGCCATAAATAATCGTCGTCAGGAATCCACTGGCAAGTCACCATTTCTTGGTGCATATGGTTTTCATCCCCAATTCTGTACTTTCAAAGAGGGGGGGTCTTCTGGGGTTCCCGAAGAGGAACGTTTTTCGTCATCTCTTTCATCGGTATGGCAGAAGGTGCAAGCTAACTTGAAAAATATGGGAGGTAAATACAAATGCATGGCTGATAAGAGACGGTCGCCAGGTCCGGACGTAGGAGTGAATGACTATGTGTGGTTGTCTACTAGGAATATTAAATTGAAGGTTCCCTCTTGGAAACTGGGTCCTAGGTTTATTGGCCCTTACAAAATTGTAGCCATCATCAACCCCGTGGCTTTTCGCCTGGAGTTACCTCAGACTTTTAAAATTCATAATGTTTTTCATAAGTCGTTACTCAAAAAATATGTTCCACCTCTAGAACCATCACCGCTGCCACCCCCTCCTGTTGTCGTGGATGGTAATCTAGAATTTCAGATATCCAAAATTGTTAATTCTCGTCGGGTCCGCCGCTCTCTTCAATATCTGGTGCATTGGAGAGGTTACGGTCCCGAGGAAAGAATGTGGGTTCCTGCGTCTGAGGTAAACGCCGAAAGGTTAGTTCGGGTTTTTCATGCCTCTCATCCTGAGAGACCTGGTCCTGAGTGTCCGGAGGCCCCTCGTAGAGAGGGGGGTACTGTCACGAGGGTATCGAGAACCACGCCTGACTCCGTTATACCCGGGGTCAGGAAGTCGCAGCGGTTGGCTGCACGATCTATTTAAGATAGGGCTGTTTTCCTTATGGTAGCTTTCTGGGTTTGCTTTGCAAACCCTTTTGGCTCACTCAGGGATCCGTAGCTCCTTCTCCTCAGCTGTTCCTTGTCCAGCACTCCCAAACCTCCTTATATTCCTCTCTCACACTTCTCTGGTTGCCAGAGATAGAGCTTCCTGCCTGGACATCTAAACTGACCCACTTGAGCTGTGTTGCTGCGTTCTGACTGTTGATTCAGAACGCTACCCTCCGGATCCCTGTTGGACCTTTGTGGACAGTTGTCGTCGTCCACCTGGGTGTTTGTGTTTGTCTGTCCTCTCCCTGGTGTTTCCCTCTTAGTGCAGTGGTGAGGACTAGCGATCCCACCGGCCCGTTCACTATCTAGGGCTCATTTCAGGGAAAGCCAGGGTTTAGGCACGTGATCGCCGCACGGGTGAGGAACCCGTCTAGGGACGTCAGGGCAGTCAGGTGCCAGCCGCAAGGTGAGTTAGGGGTCACCACCTTTCCCTCTCCCTTAGGCAGGGCTTTCCCTGTTTTCCTCCCTGTGCGTGACACCGGTCATTACAAGCGGCCAGCGAAGTATTCGCTTTATAAGATGCACGGCCATTTCCCCCCCACTTTTGGGGGGGAAAAAGTGCATCTTATAAAGCGAAAAATACGGTAGTTTTATGGAAAAGTATTCAGTATAACTTGTTGTTCTGTCCTCCTTATGTGTGAAGGTACATAGCTTGACAGAAAGCTAAACCTTATCCAGGCAATGAATTGACAATGGAGTAACGTCCAACTTTATCTTTATTGCAAGAATATAAATCAGTGGTAAAACTGGGGAACAGAAAAAACTATGCGCTTACTAATGGGGTCTGACATATAGTAATGCATATAATACACTTCTGTGTATAGCAATGCACATACAAACACAGATGCATATCTAAACCAGAGCATGTTACCTATCTGCATAACAAGCATAGTCCCTAGCTGCTAACTATAAGCTGCTATAAAGGAAAGGAAAAGGATATGCAAAATACATATGAAAACAGATACAAACAGGCTGTAATGTGGCTATGTGACATACCAGCGATGCTACTGTGAGCTTAGATGTAGAAGATGTCTCAAGAGGTTTCCAAGCCATGTGCTATCCTCAGGCAGTGATGACTGTGAATGAAGAAAATGGCTGCTATGTGCAGGGATGATGATGTCACTAAGATATGAAAGCTGAAGTAGACCAAACTTGTAGTGTGAAATAGCTGCAGATGTATGTAAAACGGCCACTAGATGGTGCTGTTACACAATCAACAGAGAATTATACAGAAAACATATTAGGCCTCGTTAACATCAGCGTTCAGCCTTTCCGTTCTCCTGCTCTGTTATAGAAGCAGGAGAACGGAAAGGACGGATTGGGCACATAACTGAGGCGAGCGGAGCCTACGGACCCCATAGACTATAATGGGGTCCGTTAGGTTTACGCTCAGAAAATGATTTTGGAGCGGAGACAAAAGTCCTGCATGCACAACTTTTGTCTCCGCTCCAAAATCATTTTCTGAGCGTAAACCTAACGGACCCCATTATAGTCTATGGGGTCCGTAGGCTTTGCTTGCCTCAGTTATGTGCCCAATCCGTGCTTTCCGTTCTCCTGCTCCTATAACGGAGCAGGAGAACAGAAAAGCTGAACGCTGGTGTGAACTCAGCCTTACCTATGTAGGAAAGCTATGCATAAATTAACAATAAACTTGCTGAAGGCATGACTTGTATTTTATCCATTTAAATTTTTGCTCATTCTGGGCTCTGAAGTCAAGGAGCGGTCCTATCAGTGATTGACAGCCTTCCCTCTATGACTGTGTATGCACAGATAGAGGTCAATCACTGATAGGACCGACTCCTTGACTTCAGAACCCAGAAAAAGAAAGAATTTAAATGTATAAAATACAAGTTATACTGAATCCTTTTCCATAAAACTATATATCAATCTGCTCAGCTCCTCCTGCTCTATAATATGCTGCCTATAGCTTACATTGCATTTTCATGGTGACAGGTTCCCTTTAAGTGTGTCGGATGTTTTTTTTCATTTTTTTATTTTCCAGTAGTGTATTTCTATTTATTTCTATTCTGTTTAGAAGTAGGAATGAATGAATAATGAATAAATAAAAGGTGTTTGGGCCTCTTCATTATAAGATCACTAATTCAGCACTGAGAAGAGGGATGGAGCAGGGAAGCTATTGAACATGCTAGTGCACCACTGAATGCAGGAGAAGGTGGATCAGAATTTCAGCCATAGGAGAAACAGCTGGGGCACAAAGAGCGGATGATAAAGATGTCTTGTTACAGGATTATGAAAATACTGATTATAAACTAAACTATAAAGGAAGAAAAATGAAGTAACCGAACTGAAGGAAAAGAGAAACCAGGCTTGGTATGATGACTGGGAGAAAGACAAGACAGGGACAGGGAAGAAAGACCTGCATTTGAAACTGTAGGAATATTTGCTAGTATTAGGATGAATCTTCCAAGTATGACAACTACAGTTGCCAGACCGAATCAAAATATTTTTTTGAAAATCAGTCAGGATACTAGTTAACCTATCATTCACCATTATCCACTATAATTTTAATCTTGGCCAAATCTAAGGGTGCGGAAATGGATTCCCAAATTCTGGCGATGGCCAATTTTGCTGCCGAGAAGATAAATAGATTAGTTCATTGGGGTCTGTGGAAATATCAGAGATAGGGGCATTTAACAAGGCTTGTTTTGTTTTTGTTTTTTTACATGATTTACACCCATGACTGAAAATATAAGGTGATAAATATGGATATAAAATCTTCGGATTCTAGGGCATTCCCACCAGAATCTGTAATGGTCCTGAGAGTGAGGGAGAGGTAACAAGCCACCATGAGGCCAGTGAGTACCAATACCACGCCTAACCCCATAACAGGTTTTTACACTAGTTGGCTACTGATATCTTCTAAACAAGACCTTCCCATCAATTTTAATTAAAGATCTGTTGATACAGTAGCTTGCCTGGGGATAGGGACAGATTGTTGTATAGGGCGAATATGATACCTTTCACTAATGGATCTAATACATAGAGTATTCAGAGAATGTTCTTACTGTAATATCAACGTTATCAGTTTTAAGACTTAATAAAGTGGGAATTATATTAAAATATTTAGGAATTGGTAATTTGTGAATAGTTGAAAAAATACCAAAAACTTGGACCCTGTACCATCAATTCTCAAGCGACCCTTACTGATCCACCATGCAAATTGTAAGGATAAGGAACTAGACCAAAATCTGGGTTCCAGAATATCAGGCTTCTGGTTTATGGGCTGAATTCTGAGGGCAACCTATTCCATGAAAAGGGAGAATGGGAGAGAGCAGTGCATGTGACGGTTGACCTTTTCCTAGAGTGAGAGCCAATGGAAAGTTTGGGAAGGCAGTGGTTATGTAGAAACCCAATGAAGGACTTGAGATCTCAAGTGGACTTGCGATTCGGTGATAGCCTGGTAACATTTCATAACGCAGACTTGAAGTCTCCATGCATACAGTTACAACTCCAACTCACCTCGCCTTTAAACCCCATACAAAACGCAAAAAATGAATTTAATTCTGTTTCTAAGTGGCGATGGTAACATTTAGAGGTAGTGTACGGAAGGCATACGACAAGCAGGAAAACACATTCATTTTAATAGAGACAGAGAGACTACACCAACTCTGGAGGTCCCGTTGGATTTTTCTTAGTAATAGCACTGAGAAGACATTTAGGGATTCAATTCCTAAATAAAGTAAGGTATTTTAATACCATTTGACATTGAAATTCTAATAAAGTAACAGCTGTTTGATTGGAAAGATTAATATTGGGGGCCTCTGATTTTATAGAGTGTAAGGTCTAAGCCCGAGAATTAGGGAGTGAAATCATGGGGAAGGATATCATCATTAATGCATCATTGGCAAATAAAGCACTTTTGTGTTCTCTAGGATCTATTGAGAAGCCTTTAATGTTTACACAGCTAATATAAGCAGCTAGGGGCTTCATGACGAGGATAAAAATAATATACATAAAAATGGACAGTCAAAAAGCAAATTTCTTGATTACGTTACCTGTTAGTGGTGCTGCAGGTCCCAACGTGAAGTGGGTTTGTTTCACACAGTCAGTCAATTAATCTTAATCTAGGACCCTGCTGCTCCTAATATCCAGAAGGTGTCCCTCATAAGATAAAGCCAAAAATTGCATTCAGATATAGTCAAACATCGATGGCCCACAGGAATTCTTTTGTTTTCAAGACAATCCTTCTGTGGAAGCCAAAATTGCACAAATAGTGAAGAACCACCAACAAAGTAAAATAAATAAAAATGTATTATACTCGCAAAGGTAGCAAAATAATCAGCATATCATAAAACTGTATCAGCTCTCGTAACTCTGCCCGACCTAGGTTTCGCTTTTGCTACATCAGGGGCGCATACTCCATCCTCATTAGGCCGTTCCATTTATACGTTCAAAATGCAAGGCTACTCCTCTCAATTATCATAACTTACAAACCTTAAGTCAAACAAATTTAATAATACCTTATTAAAATTCTCAGATGTTCCATAGATCTATTAACCTCTTCAGGACACATGACGTACCGGTACGTCATGATGCCCTGGTACTTAAGGACACATGACGTACCGGTACGTCATGTATTGTTTCGATCACTGCCGCCCGGCTGGCAGTGATCGGAACAAGGTGCCTGCACAAATCATTGAGCAGGCACCTAGGCTAAATGCGCGGGGGGGTCCCGTGACCCCCCCATGTCGGCGATCGCAACAAACCGCAGGTCAATTCAGACCTGCGGTTTGATGCGCTTTTTGCCGTTTCTGATCCCCGCGGTCCCTGACCGCGGGGATCAGAAACTTTACAATGCCCAGAATATATATGTTATTCCTCCCCCTGCACCCCTGAATGATATTATGTGGGCGGGTGGTGCAGGGGGAGGGTTGCGGGCGGTGCGGCAGGCGGGATCGCGATCCCCCGCCCGCCTCCCATTGCGTAATCGTTGGTGTCGAGTGGGTATACCAGGGTGCCAGCACATTGCTGGCACCCTGGTATAAACGGCTGACATCGTTGATGCGATGTCAGCCGTTTAACCCTTTCCATACAGCGGTCCGTACGGACCGCTGTATGGAAAAGGTTAACAGCACAGGGAGCTCCCTCCCTCCCTCTCCGATCGGGGGGCTGCTGTGCCTTTGCATCCCCCCGATGGGAGAGGGAGAGAGCCCCCAGACAGCCCCCCGACACCCCAGTCCTTACCCTTCCCCGTCTGCGAAGTTGTGGCAGACGGGGAAGGTTCCCATGGCAACAGGACGCCTGCTCAGGCGTCCTGCTGTCCATGGTGCTGAACAGATCTATGCTGAAAGCATAGATCTGTTCAGTGTAAGTAAAATACAGTGCAGTACCCTATATAGAGTACAGTACTGTATTATATAGACATCAGACCCACTGGATCTTCAAGAACCAAGTGGGTCTGGGTAAAAAAAAAAGTTAAAAAAAGTGAAAAAAATGTAAAAATCAAAAAACACATTTATCACTGATTAAAAATGAAAAAAATTAAATTCCCTACACATGTTTGGTATCGCCGCGTCCGTAACGACCTGATCTATAAAACGGTAATGTTACTTTACCCGAACGGTGAACGCCATAAAAATAAAAAATTAAAAACTATGATAAAATAGAAATTTTGCCCACCTTACTTCCCAAAAAAAGGTAATAAAAGTGATCAAAAAAGTCGCATGTACGCCAAAATTGTAACAATCAAACCGTCATCTCATCCCGCAAAAAATGAGACCCTACTTAAGATAATCGCCCAAAAACTGAAAAAACTATGGCTCTTAGACTATGAAAACACTAAAACATCATTTTTTTTGTTTCAAAAATGAAATCATTGTGTAAAACTTACATAAATAAAAAAAAGTATACATATTGGGTATTGCCGCGTCCGTATGGACCGGCTCTATAAAAATATCACATGACCTAACCCCTCAGGTGACCACCGTAAAAAAATAAAAATAAAAACGGTGTAAAAAAAGCAATTTTTTGTCATCTTACATCACAAAAAGTGCAATAGCAAGCGATCAAAAAATCATATGCACCCCCAGAATAGTGCCAATCAAACCGTCATCTCATCCCGCAAAAAATGAGACCCTACTCAAGATAATCGCCCAAAAACTGAAACAACTATGGCTCTTAGACTATGTAGACACTAAAACTTTTTTTGTTTTAAAAATGAAATCATTGTGTAAAACTTACATAAATAAAAAAAATTGTATACATATTATGTATCGCCGCGTCCGTGACAACCTGCTCTATAAAATTACCACATGATCTACCCTGTCAGATGAATGTTGTAAATAACAAAAAAAAAAACTGTGCCAAAAAGGTATTTCTTGTTACCTTGCCGCACAAAAAGTGTAATATAGAGCAACCAAAAATCATATGTACCCTAAACTAGTACCAACAAAACTGCCACCCTATCCCGTAGTTTCTAAAATGGGGTCACTTTTTTGGAGTTTCTACTCTAGGGGCGCATCAGGGGGGCTTCAAATGGGACATGGTGTCAAAAAACCAGTCCAGCAAAATCTGCCTTCCAAAAACCGTATGGCATTCCTTTCCTTCTGCGCCCTGCCGTGTGCCCGTACAGTGGTTTACGACCACATATGGGGTGTTTCTGTAAACTACAGAATTAGGGCCATGAATAATGAGTTTTGTTTGGCTGTTAACCCTTTCTTTGTAACTGGAAAAAAAATATTAAAATGGAAAATCTGCCAAAAAAGTGAAATTTGGAAATTGTATCTCTATTTTCCATTAAATCTTGTGCAACACCTAAAGGGTTAAAAATGTATGTAAAATCAGTTTTGAATACCTTGAGGGGTGTAGTTTCTTAGATGGGGTCACTTTTATGGAGTTTCTACTCTAGGGGTGCATCAGGGGGCTTCAAATGGGACATGGTGTAAATAAACCAGTCCATAAAAATCAGCCTTTCAAAAACCAAACGGCGCACCTTTCACTGTACGCCCCGCTGTGTGGCCGTACAGTAGTTTACGGCCACATATTGGGTGTTTCTGTAAACGGCAGAGTCAGGGCAATAAAGATACAGTCTTGTTTGGCTGTTAACCCTTGCTTTGTTAGTGGAAAAAATGGGTGAAAATGGAAAAATAGACAAAAAAATGAAATTCTCAAATTTCATCCCCATTTGCCAATAACTCTTGTGCAACACCTAAAGGGTTAACGACGTATGTAAAATCAGTTTTGAATACCTTGAGGGGTGTAGTTTCTTAGATGGGGTCATTTTTGGGAGTTTTCTATTATCTAAGCCTCACAATATGACTTCAAACCTGAACTGGTCCATAAAAAGTGGGATTTTGACGATTTCTGAAAATTTTCAAAATTTGCTTCTAAACTTCTAAGCCTTGTAACATCCCCAAAAAATAAAATATCATTTCCAAAATGCTACAAACATGAAGTAGACATATGGGGAATGTAAAATCATCACAATTTTTGGGGGTATTACTATGTATTACAGAAGTAGAGAAACTGAAACTTTGAAATTTGCAAATTTTTGAGATTTTTGGGTAAATTAGGTATTATTTTGTGCAAAAAAAATAATTTTTTTGACTTCATTTTACCAGTGTCATGAAGTACAATATGTGACGAAAAAACTATCTCAGAACGGCCTGGATAAGTCAAAGCGTTTTAAAGTTATCAGCACTTAAAGTGACACTGGTCAGATTTGCAAAAAATGGCCTGGTCCTAAGGTGTAAAAAGGCTGTGTCCCTAAGGGGTTAAAGGGAGTCTGTCACCTCCATATGGCCATATACAGCGCTTACATGGCTCTGTAGCACACCTATACAGGATTGTAACGGTACCTTTCTTCTTTTCTTCAGACTTGCACCAGCAGGAAAAACGAAGTTTAATTCATATGCAAATGAGCACTCGCAAGTGCCCAGGGGCGGTGTTCAGTGTGTAGGTGCCCAGGCTGCTCTGCCTTCTTTTCACTTTACTCCTCCCCAGCCTCTTTCTTTGCCCGCCCTCCAAGTCTCTTGCCTCATCAATAGGGCAAAGGCAGAGGCTGGGGAGGAGTAAAGTGAAAAGAAGGCAGAGCAGCCTGGGCCCTAGTTTTAATACTTTCGTGACCAAGGGTCATTGATGCCCCCGTGACAACGTCTAATTTTGCAAATCTGACATGTGTCACTTTATGTGGTAATAACTTTTAAATGCTTTTACTTAACATTCCCCATATGTCTACTTTATGTTGGCATCATTTTGTAAATGTCATTTTATTTTTTGGGGACATTAGAAGGCTTAGAATTTTAGAAGCAATTCTTAAAATTTTTTTAATAACAATTCCAAAACCCACTTTTTAAGGGCCAGTTCAGATCAGAAGTCACTTTGTGGGGCTTACATAGTGGAAACTCCCATAAATGACCCCATTGCAGAAACTACACCCCTCAAGTTACTCAAAACTGATTTCACAAACTTTGTTAACCCTTTAGATGTTCCACAAGAAATAAAGGAAAATGGAGATGAAATTTAAAAATTTCACTTTTTGGGCAGATTTTCCATTTTAATAAAAAAAAATCTTTAACATATCGAGGGTTAACATCCAAACAAAACTCAACATTTATTACCCTCATTCTGCGGTTTACAGAAACACCCCACATGTGGTAGTAAACTGATGTAAGGGCACACGGCAGTGCGCAGAAGAAAAGGAGCGCTATATGGTTTTAGGAAGGCAGATTTTGCTGGACTGGTTTTTAGATGCTATGTCCCATTTGAAGCCCCCCTGATGCACCCTTACAGTAGAAACTCCCAAAAAGTGACTTCATTTTGGAAACAAGAGGATAAGGTGCCAGTACTATTTTGGGGTACATATGATTTTTAATTGCTCTATATAAATTTTTTTGTGAGGCACCGTTTTTATTTTTTATTTTTTAAGGTGTTCAGCTGAGGGGTTAGGTCATGTGATATTCTTATAGAGCAGGTTGTTACGGACGCGGTGATACCTAATATGTATACTTTTTTAAATTTATTTCACTTTAACACAATAATAGCATATTTGAAACAAAAAATGATGTTTTAGTGTCTCCATGTTCTAAGAGCTATAGTTTTTTTTTATTTTTTAAGCGATTTTCTTATGTAGGGGCTAATTTTTTGCGGGATGAGGTGACGGTTTTATTGGTACCATTTTATGGGACATACGCCTTTTTTTGATCGCTTGGTGTTGCACTTTTTGTTATGTAAGGTGACAAAAATGGCTTTTTTTTACACCGTTTTTATTTTTTATGTTATTTATCGGACGGGGTGGATCATGTGATATATTTATAGAGCCGGTTGTTACGGACGCGGTGATACCCAATATGTGTAGTTTATTTATTTATTTCATTTTTTTAATAGGCGGATATAGGAAAAGGCCATTTATTTTATTTTATTCTAATTTACTTTTTTTTTTTTTTTTTCACACTTTTTTATCAAGTCCCTCTTGGATCTTGAAAATCCAGTGGGGCTGATGGCTGTACTATACTTTGCAATGCTCTTGCATTGCAAAGTATAGTACTATCAGGTTTCCTGATAGATGGCAACGCCGGATGCCTTTGCAAATCGTCCGGTTGCCATGGAAACCATCGGGCCGCAGCTTGGTAGCCCGATGGTTGAGAGAGGGAGCCCCATCCTTCTATTAACCCCATGGATGCCGGTGCCGCGGCATCTAAGGAGTTATAGCAGAGTGTCAGCATACAGCTGACCCTCTCTGTTGATGGCTGCGGCTTTCCTAAGCACATCACATTCAGCAGGACCGCAAGAGGGAGGGAGGGGGGGCAGGGGGCTCAGAGGGAGTGGGGGGGTGCAGGGGGCTCAGATGGGGCCATTGTTGTTAATTCCAGGGCCTGGCACGTGCAGAGCATGGCCAGCAAAGTTAAAAGCAGGGGGCACAGATCGGCAGCTGGCGCTGATCGTGCAGAGGGCATGGAAGGGGCTGGCGGGACGCATTACAGGGGACATAAGGGGGCTCAGATGGGGGCACGGGGTACATATGAGGGGCACAGATTTGGGGCAAAGATCAGCTAATGTCTGATTTCAGGCTCTGATCTGCAGAATGCAGATCAGAGCCTGAAACTGGCATTTTTACACTGCTGCGCTCCAATTGGTTAGTCTGCATAGACTAACCAATCGGAGCAATCGTCGGCAAGGGACCCCTCTGATTGGTCCCTTGCCGACATTACTGGACTGTATGCTGTCCCTGACATCGGCAGTGCAGGGGCAGAAGCTTTAATCCAAGCGCTTTGCAGCACCTGGATTAAAGAGCTGCCATGACATCTATACACGTTCTAGCTGCACTGGGCATGTGTAATTTGCACGTATATAGCCATATGGCAGTCGGGAAGGGGTTAAGTTTCCTCATCCAAAATTAATTGAAGTAGAACTGATAGGATTTAATTACGGATACAGATGTCAATGCATATAGTGATACGACAAGCTGTCATTATAATCCATGGTTGGAGAATATTTTGAAAGGACAGTTAAAAAGAATCGTAACTGCACTGATATAGAAGATTATAAAAAACAAAGCAAGGTTATTCAAGATCATTTTTATTGAGAAGGGTTACACAAAAGAAAAGTTAGCTATGTGCAGTAAAAGTATATAAGATTGTGGCAAAATGGATATTAAAGAAAATCAAGGAAAAATAAAAAAAACAAAAAGATTTCAGGAGTACGTTCCTTACCTAATATAATGCAAATGCTGGCTTTATGAAAAATGCCATAAAGAAAAATTGGGCTGTATTAAAAAATGACCCTTATTTTGGGCATTGTGATCCCAAATCAACCAGATATAATATATAAAAAGGCACCTAATTTACAGAATCATTTAGTACATTCGGTAGTCACATTCCTATAAAAACTGGGAGTAAAACTAAGAGTAAATTCACATGGTGCGGTTTCTGCCTTCCATGAAAAAATAGAAAAAATAAATAAATAGAAAAATGGATGTACAGACAGTCCAGTCTGCAAGGAATAGTTCTGGTTTTGAATTAAAAGGATAAATCACTTGCGAACATGCAGGGGTCATTTAGTTATTGGAGTGCCCTTGTGGGCTCCAATATGTTGGACGTACTATGAGGAAACTTAAAACGAGGGTCCAGGAGCATATCCGAAACATTTAAAAAAAGGCTTGGAAACACATAGGGTCCCCTTACAGTTCAAAAAAGTACATGGCAAAGATCCCAGTGGACTAGTGTTTACTGGAATTGAAAAGGTTAATCAGAAGTGGCGAGGAGGGGATCCACTGGCCAGAATTAATCGCTGTGAATACGAGTGGATCTATAGATTAGAAACACTACAACCACAATGTTTAAATATTGAATTTGATCTCGAGCTTTGTTTGACGGATAGGCTCTATAGTAATAACTGCCTCAGTAGAACTCTTACGGTAACCTGTCTCTCCGCTCTGTTTTTAGTAGTAAATGCAGGGAATTTTTATTGACTGGATAAGAGCACGTGATCTTAAGAATGAATGGGAAAGAATCGAGTACGGGGTTAGGGGATTTTATGAATGAAAAAGATGTGTGACTCCCTATTAGCTGAGTCCAACCATGTGATCGGAACAGCTATATGAATGGGGATTTGTGTCCCATAAGGAGGACACATAAGTGTAAGGATTATGATTTCAATAATAGGGGTAAAAACCTTTAATAGATCTATGGAACATCTGAGAATTTTAATAAGGTATTATTAAATTAGTTTGACTTAAGGTTTGTAAGTTATGATAATTCAGAGGAGTAGCCTTGCATTTAGAACGTATAAATGGAACGCCCTAATGAAGGTGGAGTATGCGCCCCTGATGTAGTAAAAGCGAAACCTAGGGTTACGAGAGCTGATACAGTTTTATGATATGCTGATTATTTTGCTACCTTTGTGAGTATAATACATTTTTATTTATTTTACTTTGTTGGTGTTTTTTCACTATTTGCGCAATTTTTTGGCTTCCACAGAAGGATTGTCTTGAAAACAAAAGGATTCCTGTGGGCCATCGATGTTTGACTATATCTGAATGCGGTTTTTGGCTTTATCTTACGAGGGACACCTTCTGGATATTTGGAGCAGCACGGTCCTAGATTAAGATTAAATAAAAATGGACAGCCTTGCCTAGTACCTCTATTGTGGCTGATTCACAGACCCTGATGTTCACCCTAACTGCAGGGTCCTTTATATAGCACAGGCAGGGAGAGGAAATTTGAACCAAAGCACCATCTCCATAACAACAGGAAGAGAAATTCCTGAAATGCTTTCCATACCCCTAAGGAAAGAAGCATTCCCTTGCCATGAGAGTTTTGACCAGCTTAACCTGATTGGATTAAGGAAACCTTAATTACTCTATGTTTTTGTTTATGCATGTGTATCCCTGGTATAAACCAGACCTTGTCTAGATGGATACATGTTGTCAAAAAGGTATTCATTCTCATGGCTAATATTTTATTCGAAAGTTTCATTATTGTTCTTTCTACATTTCCATAATACTATAATAGTAGCGAGTAAATACTCTGCACCTAATTAATGGTTGGGGAGAAGAATTTGAAGAAGTATTTTCTGACTATATCCAGACTAGGAGTTCTTGCAGATTTGGCAAATTTCATGGACAGTGATACTTCTTCAGGAGAAATTTCCTTCTCAAAAAAATCAAGGTGGGAAGGAATGAGCATTAGTAGCAGATGTTCTGACAGAAGAAAAGTCCACTTTTGGGTGGTTCGGCCCTGCTAAAGCAGATTAAAGATTTGTGTAAAAAGTTAAAAAGCTCAGTCATGATTTCCTCAAGATTTTGGGAGAAGCACTAAGTTTAGGGATTGCCCCCAATGAATGCTTGGGGTGAGTTTTCTTGCAAGAGGAGCCCTAGTTTGTCTCCCTTCAGAGTAAAATATGGAACCAGACCAACTTGAGCTTTTTTCCACAGTGTTTGAGCCATATTTATGAATTTATTTAAAAATTGATTCCTCGCAAAAAATTTCACTAGATGGTGCTCAACAACCAGGAATTGAAAAATAAAAAACTTGCAAGCTCAATTCTGAGAGGATTTAGATTTTTACAGCAGATGGGGCTAATGCACTAGTAAGCGAGACAATGCCTAGAACACTAGGCAGGGTAAACAAATACACTGTAAGGGATCGCTCTCTCAAGCGGGGCGGCGATGACAGATTCTGCATCAAACAGGGTGTTTAAAGTCCATACGGTGCTTTATAATGCTCTTCAGCACCGGCACCAACATAAACAAAGCCAAATTAACACCTGCTCGTCTAGGCACTACCTAATACATAGATTGTCTCTACCTCACCTATAGACTGCAGTTCACACACAGGATTAGATACGGCTTTCCTCAGCCATAAGATCCAGCAGCCTCCTGGCTTTAAACACAGACTCATGGCCCCCAGCCCTCCTGGCTGGAACCTGTCACGAATAATGGGGAGGGGAGGATCACCAGATAGACAACAAAAGAGAGAAGACAAAGAACTAGGCCTCAAGGCTAGGGAGAGGGGAATGGTCACCTCCTAGGAAACTCCTAGATCAGTATGTATAGACCCTGAAGGTGGGAAAATACATTTGCCGACCCCTAAACCCTAGGAGCCTTGATATGCCCTACAGGTAGTGAAAGGGAATGAGACTCAGGTGAATGAACCAGCGCCTCCCTGAGGCCTAGTAACAAGCACAAGGGAACAACTAAATACAAAGAGCAGTACAACTTATCTTATAGAAAATGGATGAGCAGGAACACAAGTAAGGTCCACACACCAGCTCTTTCAAATTCAAGCAGAGAATACCAACCGCATGGTATGAAGTGTGAAACCAAACTAAATAGGGAAGCAGTAATGACCGCCAGCTGCACCTGGCAAGAGGTGTGGTCATTACCAAACAACAACACTGAGAATCAAGAGACTGTCAGTTAACCTCACGTGCAGTCAGTCTCTCCGATCTTCTAACCTCTGTCACAAAAGGCACCGTGACAGTACACCCCCCCTTCTACAGGTGACCTCCGGACACCTAGGACCGATCTTATCAGGATTAGCCCTGTGAAAGGCTTTCACAAGGCGACTAGCATTAACGTCAGCTACTGGAACCCACATTCTCTCCTCTGGACCGTAACCCTTCCAGTGAACGATATACTGGAGGGATCTACAGAGAATTCAGGAGTCCACTATCCTGGCGATCTGAAATTCGAGATTACCGTCCACCATGACAGGAGGGAGTGGCAGGGAGGATGGTTCAGCAGGTTCGACATATCTCTTCAGTAATGATTTGTGGAAAACATTATGAATCTTTAAGGCCGACGAAAGGCTACAGGATTAATAATAGCATAGATCTTATATCTCTTATATATATAAAAATGAGTTTCTGTCTGTCTGTCTAGACGTCCTTTATGCGCGAACAAACGACTGGACCGATCTTCACCAAATTTGGCACACAGGTATATCAGGTGTCCAGGAAGGTTTTAGGTCTCAGCTCTCTAGGACGTACCGTTCCTGAGATATTGTCAATGACCTGCATTAGCCAATAGAAGTCAGCAAGCATTTCACTTAAATCCAAACTTCCATTTACATGATCAAATGTCCCTTATTAGCCAATAGAAGCTTGCAGGTCCTACTCCAGGTTGCCATAACAACTGATCACAGATTTTAGCAGTTCACAGGTCCTTAAATATTCAGTCATATGACGTATGTCGGCACAACTACACTGCTACATGCATGAGGGGCAGGGGCCACTATTAAACAGATGGGCGCTGTGGAGTTCACTGTTAAAGGGGCGGGGACTGTAGAGGTCACTGTGAAAGGTGCAGGCACTGTGGAGTTCAGTGTTAAAGGGACAGGTATTGTGGAGGTCACTGTTAAAGGGGCGGCCACTATGAAGGTCACTGTTAAAGGGGTGGTCAATGTTAAAGGGGCGGGCACTGTGGAGGTCACTGTTAAAGTAGTTGGCACTGTGGAGGTCACTGTTAAAGGGGCGGGCACTGTGGAGGTCACTGTTAAAGGGTCGGGCACTGTGGAAGTCACTGTTAAAGGGGCGGGCCCTGTGAAGGTCACTGTTAAAGGGGTGGCAACTATGACGGTCACTGTTAAAGGGGTTGTCAATGTTGAAGGGGCGAGTACTATGGAAGTCATTGTTAAAGGGGCATTCATTGAGGAGGTCACTGTTAAAGGGGCGGCCACTATGAAGGTCACTGTTAAAGGGGTGGTCAATGTTAAAGGGGCGGGCACTGTGGAGGTCACTGTTAAAGGGGCAGTCACTATGAAGGTCACTGTTAAAGGGGTGGTCAATGTTAAAGGGGCGGGCACTGTGGAGGTCACTGTTAAAGTAGTTGGCACTGTGGAGATCACTGTTAAAGGGGCGGGCACTGTGGAGGTCACTGTTAAAGGGTCGGGCACTGTGGAAGTCACTGTTAAAGGGGCGGGCCTTGTGAAGGTCACTGTTAAAGGGGTGGCAACTATGACGGTCACTGTTAAAGGGGTTGTCAATGTTGAAGGGGCGAGTACTATGGAAGTCATTGTTAAAGGGGCGTTCATTGAGGAGGTCACTGTTAAAGGGGCGGCCACTATGAAGGTCACTGTTAAAGGGGTGGTCAATGTTAAAGGGGCGGGCACTGTGGAGGTCACTGTTAAAGGGGCAGTCACTATGAAGGTCACTGTTAAAGGGGTGGTCAATGTTAAAGGGGCGGGCACTGTGGAGGTCACTGTTAAAGGGGCGGGCACTGTGGAGGTCACTGTTAAAGGGGCGGGCAGTGTGGAGGTCACTGTTAAAGGGGTAGACACTGTGGAGGTCACTGTTAAAGGGGCAGACACTGTGGAGGTCACTGTTAAAGGGGCAGACACTGTGGAGGTCACTGTTAAAGGGGCAGACACTGTGGAGGTCACTGTTAAAGGGGCAGACACTGTGGAGGGCACTGTGGAGGTCACTGTTAAAGGGGAAGGCACTGTGTAGGTCACTGTTAAATATGCAGTCACTGTTAAAGGGGAAGGCACTGTGGTGTTCACTGTTAAAGAAGTGGGCACTGTGGAGGTCAATGTTAAAGTGGTGGGTGTCACTGTGGAGGTCAATGTTAAAGGGGCAGCAACTATGGAGATCACTGTTAAAGGGGCGGGCACTGTGGAGATCACTGTTAAAGGGGCGGGCACTGTGGAGGTCATTGTTAAAGAGGTGGGTACTGTAGAGGTCACTTTTGATATCTTTTTACGACACGCGGAAACATAAAATGAAATAGATGAAATATACCCATGCAAAGTCGGGTACTTCTGCTAGTCTTTTATATATTTAAAAATGAGTTTCTGTCTGGACGTCTATCTGAACGTTCTTTATGCGCAACCAAACGACTGGACCTACCTTCACCAAATTTGCCACACAGGTACATCAGGTGTCCGGGAAGGTTTTAGACCGGGTCTCAGCTCTCTGGGACGTACCGTTCCTGAGATATTCCCAAAAAATAACCTGCATTAAGCAATAGAAGCCAGCAAGCCTTTTACTTAAATCCGAACTGCCATTTACACGGTCACATGTCCCTTATTAGCCAATAGAAGCTCGCGGGTCCTACTCCAGGTTTTCATAACAACTTATCATAGGTTTTAGCAGTTTGAAGGTCCTTAAATATTGTCACGGCTGAGGATGGGGAAAATCCTCAGCCGTGCGATGCCAGAAGATGTTACGCTGCTCGGCCAGGACGACAGGATTAGGGAGCAGGTCACCTCCTAAAGCGTCCCTAACCTGAGCCTAACTCCTAGCTGCATGGGCCGACCTTGAAGGTAGGAGGGACCATGCTCAGGAACCTCAGATCCCTAACTCACCCTCCGACCGGTCCCTGAACTAGGAGTCAAGGTAAGACGGCCTGTTCCTTCTGGACACGGAGGAACAGGGGTCTCACTGGCCAAGCTAAAAGGAATGGGGAAACACATACAACATACAGATATGACAGACAAACTACTAGTTCCACACGTACCTGTCACAGCCACGCTGACTGGAACCCATGCATGCACTACTAATGTCCACAGAACAACTAGAGGACACAGCACACATAACACACAGGTAACCAGGACATCCGTAGTTGCAATAAACAGAGACAAAGGAAAACATCAACTGAACATCAAGACATAAACTTCACAGATAAACCTATGACCACAAGGGTGGCCCCCACTGGCAGATGATATACACAGGAGGCTGCTCCAGCTAAGCATGGCTGAAGCAACCCACTGACACATGCCAAACACTGAGGCTTTATAGGCCTAAGAGGCCACACCCACACAGACACACCCAGTGTCTCACACACACAGAAAGGGAGTTAACCCTTCCAACACCAGGGAAGGGAAAACACCACTTAAAGGGGAAGTGTCCAAACCAAGATCACACTGTGGCTGTTGCCGCAGGCAACGACATGGGTGGCAACCATGTCCTGGGAGTCAGCCCGAAGGCCGGGACACTGCCACCACATGTACACATCCAACCAAACGTTGCCACGGGCAGCCACAGTGAAGGGAAGAGTCCTAGTGCACACACAACACAAAACGCAGTGTACACCAGACAAACAAAGTGCATACATAAACACACAAGCCAAGTGCAACCGCATGCACAACATAGCAAGCTGCAAGGATACAGCTCAGGCTGCTATGCTGCCACATAAATACTGTTGCCAGCGGCAACCACAGGTGAGGCAAATACCACAGCCCTCACCTGTGATTGACAACAGACCAGACCGCTGACAACCTCATGCGGTTCAGGAGTCACGACCATGACCATGGCCGTGACAAATATTCAGTCATTTGAGGTGTGTCAGTCAGTATAAGTTCATATTTAATTTATCCAGGTTTTCATAACAACACAGCCATAAATAGACTGCACACACAGTCACATATCCCTTATCAGCCAATAGGTCACAGTTAAAGGGGCGGGCACTGTTAAAGAGGCAGGCACTGAGCAGGTCATTGTTAAAGATGCGGTCATTGTTAAAGGGGGGGCACTGTGGAGGTCACTGTTAAAGGGGCGGGCACTGTGGTGGTCAATGTTAAAGGGGCGGCCACTGTGGAGGTCAATGTTAAAAGGGCCAAGTGAAGAGAAGAAGTTCCCATGGAGCAAAAACCAATCTTTGGTGAAATAAACTTGATTTAATAATTTAGCAGGTGGTACAACGTGTTTCGGGGCTGAAAACACCCCTTCATCAGGTACAGAATGCTCATACAGTGAACATGAATACAAAGCACACTTAAATACATAAAAAAAACAATATAATAAAATATAATAACATTTTGTTCAGAGGGACCCCGCATGACATTCAGGAGGGCTCAGTCTTTAAAGAACCTACTGGCACCTAGCCAAATTAAATCAAAATTGGGTCCGGAGTTGTGCCCTGGTGGTACCGGTCCAGTCGGAAGTTCCAAGTGTAATCAGCCCAAGTGTTTATGCTGTCACAGTATACGTACAACAACGCTTCACGACTCTAGTGGAAACACCTTTCTGGTCAAAGCACACTTGAACTGTGGCTCGTCGAATATAATCTATGTCCTCGAGTGCCCTTGTGGCCTACAGTACATTGGGCGGACTATCCAGACTCTTCGCATGTCACGGCCTATGGTATGTTGTGTGACACTTTCCTTCATTTGGTTGTCCGTGGCAACGTGTGGTGTTGAGTGCGTGTGGTGGCAGTGTCCCAGCCCTATGGCTGATCCCCAGGACATGATTGCCACACATGCCGTTGCCCGCGGCAACAGGTGAAGTGTGTGGTTTATGTGTGTATTCCCCTTTAAGTGGCCGTCTTCCCTTGCCTTGTGTTTGAAGGGTTAATTCCCTTCTGTGTGTGTGGACACTGGGTGTGTTTGTTGGGTGTGGCTACTTGGGCCTTTTAAGCCTCAGTGTTCAGCACGTGTCTGAGGGGTACTTCAGCCATGGTTAGCTGGAGCAGCCTCCTGTGTATTCCACCTGCCAGTGGGGGCCACCCTTGTGGTCATAAGTTTAAGTTTGTGTGATGTTCAGTTTATGTTTTCCTTAGTTTTTCGGTGCAGCTATGGATCTGGGTTCCTGTGTGTGGATGTGTGTGTGCTGACTTCTGTTTGTATTGTTGTGGACTTCAGCTTGCCTACACACGGATCCAGTCAGCAAGGCTGTGGCAGGTGGCAGGTGGCTGGAACTAGTGCAGTTCACCTGCCATATCCATAGGCCTGTTTCTGTTCCCCTTTTTCCTGCAGCTTGGCCAGTGAGACTCCTGTTCCTCCGTGTCCAGAAGGAACAGGTCGTCTTACCCTTCACTCCTAGTTCAGGGACCGGCGGAGGGTGAGTAGGGATCCGAGGTTCCTGAGCATGGGCCCTCCTACCTTCAAGGTCGGCCCATGCAGCTAGGAGTTAGGGACGGATTAGGGATGCGTTAGGAGGTGACCTGCTCCCTAATTCTTTCGTCCTGGCCGAGCAGCCGTTTACATCTTCTGGCATCGCACGGCTGAGGGTTTTCCCCATCAAATGTCAAAAAAAGATTCCTCCAACACAGCGTCTCAAGGCATGCCACTGAACACCATCATGGATCATTCCTGGGATTCACTATCACTTCGATAGAACAGATTAAAACCAGCGGCTACAACATAATCAAAACCTTACGGAGACGAGAAATGTTCTGGATCTACAAGCTTAACAGTTTGATTCCACGTTGTCTAAATGAAGCCTTTGAAATCAATCTATAAATCTCCCCCCCTTCCCCTTTTTTTTTTCTTCTTCCCCCCCAATATCATACTACCATATTCCAACCCAGATGCCCCTACTACAACCCTACACTGCGAGATTCCACTCATTTTACATATGAATTGATTTTACTATATGCCGCTTGCGCTTACCATCAAACTGATACGGTCACAACTCTAGAGGTAGGCCACCCCTGCCAACCGGTCTATTTGCCCTGTGATTATTATCACACTGGCAATCCGAGTGATTCATTTTGTTGCCTTTTAACAATCTTCTTCTGCCCCCAAACTGAACCCTTAGTTTGGAGGTTATTGATTATTGATTATTAATTATGTATTTTCACCTAAATACCAATTAACTAATATTAATTTTATATGAATGCTATTTTTATAGTCCTGTTTGTTCTGCCACCACTCCAGCTAATTCATTAATTTTATTACACAGATGACTCCAGTTGTATTTTAATTATTGAGGTCTATTAACATTCATTCCTTATGTTTATTTTCCATTTTATTTTCATCATTTGATGTAATTTTTTGACTGTTTGCCCATTTACTATCAATCATTAGCCTTTTCTTCTTTTTATTATGTTGTGCTTTTATTAACATACTTATTTGTCCATATATATATATATATATATATATATATATATACACACTTTTTTATCTATTGCCATCTATTGTATGGCTGGCGTTCTGATCTAGCTTGTCCTGGCAGCCCCATTCAGCATGTCACAGGGATACACCCCTAACCCTCCCACCCAGGGCCGGCCTTTGGGGTGGTGCGGGCTGTGCGGCCGCACAGGGCGCCATAGCAACAGGGGTGCCGGGCGGCCGACAGCTCGCAGTGTAATATGCGGCAGGCGAGCGAGCTGGCGGCGGCGGCTGGGCACAGGGAGATGAGCGCTTCCATTGTGGAAGCGCTTATCTCCAGTCATCTGTATCGCCGTCCTCAGGACAGCGATACAGATGCCTGCCTGTGCTGCGGTAGGGGAGGGAGAGGCGTGTCCCTTTCCCTTCCTCTGATAGGCTGCCGGCCATCGCGCCGCCTGAGCCATACAGCGTGGGACACAGGCCAGAAGAGGCCTGCATCGCATCACTGACATGGAGGTAAGTATGTGTTTTTTTTTATTATGTACAATACTTTTACTGGCGGGGGCTGTTATTACTGGCAAAGGGGGGTCTGTTTGTTAGTACTGGCAAAGGGGGGGGCTGTTATTACTGGCGGGGGCTGTTATTACTGGCAAAGGGGGGGCTGTTATTACTGGCAAAGGGGGGGCTGTTATTACTGGCACAGAGGGGCTATTACTGACACAGAGGGGCTCTTATTACTGGGGGCTGTTATTACTGGCACAGAGGGGCTGTTATTACTGGGGGCTGTTATTACTGGCACAGAGGGGCTGTTATTACTGGGGGCTGTTATTACTGACACAGAGGGGCTCTTCTTACTGGGGGCTGTTATTACTGGCACAGTGGGGCTTTTATTACTGGGGGATGCTATTACTGGCACAGGGGGGCTGCTATTACTGGCATGGGGGCTATTATTACTGGCACAGGGGGGGCTGTTAATACTGGCACATGATTGGGGGCACTATAGGGGCATCTACTGAGGCCACAAAGAAGGGGTATTTTATATGGGCTCTCTGTACAGTACAATTTTATACTGGGACACATGGTGGGTACTATGGGGAAGGGGGGAGAGGAGTACTATGGGGTCATCTACGGGGGGCACTAAGAAGGGGTATTTTATACTTGCAAATTATGGGGGACACTGGGCATCTACTGGAGCATTTTATACTGGTACATTATGGGGGGCACTAGGAGGAAGGAGGGTGTGGAGCACTATGGGGTCATTTACTAGGGGCACTATATAGGGGTATTTTATACTGGCACATTGTGGGGGCACTATGAGGACATTAGCTCAAATGGGGGCATTACAAGGGGGTATTTTTTGCACTGTCACATTATAAGGAGAATTATTACTACTGGGGGGGGGGCATTATGGTGGGCTTTATTACTCCCCCATGGTAAGACCCCCTAGTAGCAGCACCAGTCTCTCCCTGCTCTGCTATCCCTCTGCCCCTTCTCCAAATACTTATTATGAAATCTTTCTCATTAGGATAAAACACCTCATCAGCTCCACCGAGCCCCCGGCCAAAGTGTGGAAGTGGCGTCCGAGATCCCCAAGGGCCAAGCCAAGTAACTGTAAGTTTTCATGTGAAATATGTTTGTTATGCACATATAGCCTACACTGTGCCACACAATATTTTTTTTTTTTTTTTTGGAGGGGGCGCCACAAGGTTAGCTTGCACAGGGCGCCTGAACACCTAAGGCCGGCCCTGCTCCCACCTCTATCCCTTCACCCTCATGAACCCGAACTAAGTGATCTACAGCCTCCGCCCGCTCCACTGCGCTCCCCCTCCTGCCCGCCCATACAGTTTACAATGGGCAGGAGAAGGAGCATCTGGCTGCTAGGCTACCGAGCGGTCATGTGATCGCAGCCGCGGTCACATGAGCGCACACAGCATGGAGATGTGTTCCGGCTCATTCACTCAGCCGGACACCGCTCCTTTGTATATTATACTAGTGTTATCTTACATTATATTCAATCCACACTGACCACCAATGTATTCTTTTACCTATAAGCCCTAACCTATTATGGGATTAATTTGCAAGCCAGATCGTTTATTTTATATTTGACATGTGGAGGGGTCAGGACCTCCCCCTCCACTCCCCCTTCTGTGCTATTTGGCGTTTTTTTTAATGTATTTAAGTGTGCTTTGTATTCATGTTCACTGTATGAGCAGTCTGTACCTGATAAAGGGGTGTTTTCAGCCCCGAAACGCGTTGTACCACCTGCTTAATTATTAAATCAAGTTTATTTCACCAAAGATTGTTTTTTGCGCCGTGGGAACTTCTTCTCTTCATTAGGATCCATTCGCCTTCTTGGGGATTCCAGGCATCCCTACGCGGAAGTGCGTACACCCGTGGCTGCATGACCATCTACCTTGGGGACATTTTATTATCTCCTTCAAGCCTTCAGTAGTGTTGTGCCTATTGATTGCACAACACATAAAGGTGAGCCTCCATTTCAGAGTATCTTTTGTGTATTCACTTAACTGGACTGTACTACCCTATGGTGCGCCTTTTGTGTTTTTCATAGAGAAACACCACCTGTTACGTTGAATGTTAAAAGGGCGGCCACTGTGGAGGTCACTGTTAAAGGGACGGGCACTGTGGAGATCACTGTTAAAGGGACAGGCATTGTGGAGATCACTGTTAAAGGAGCATGGCACTTTGGAGGTCACTGTTAAAGGGGCGGGTACTGTGGAGGTCACTATTAAAGGGACAGCCACTATGAAGGTCACTGTTAAAGGGGAAGTCACTATGAAGGTCATTGTTAAAAGGGTGGTCAATGTTATAGGGGCAGACACTGTGGAGGTCACTGTTAACCACTTCAGCCCCGCTAGGTGAAACCCCCTTCATGACCAGGCCACTTTTTACACTTCGGCACTACACTCCTTTCACCGTTTATCGCTCGGTCATGCAAATTACCACCCAAATGAATTTTACCTCCTTTTCTTCTCACTAATAGAGCTTTCATTTGGTGGTATTTTATTGCTGCTGACATTTTTACTTTTTTTGTTATTAATCAAAATGTAACGATTTTTTTGCAAAAAAATGACATTTTTCACTTTCAGCTGTGAAATTTTGCAAAAAAAAACGACATCCATATATAAATTTTTCGCTAAATTTATAGTTCTACATGTCTTTGATAAAAAAAAATGTTTGGGCAAAAAAAAAAAATGGTTTGGGTAAAAGTTATAGCATTTACAAACTATGGTACAAAAATGTGAATTTCCGCTTTTTGAAACGGCTCTGATTTTCTGAGCACCTGTCATGTTTCCTGAGGTTCTACAATGCCCAGACAGTAGAAAACCCCCACAAATGACCCCATTTCGGAAAGTAGACACCCTAAGGTATTCGCTGATGGGCATAGTGAGTTCATAGAACTTTTTATTTTTTGTCACAAGTTAGCGGAAAATGATGATGATTTTTTTATTTTATTTTTTCTTACAAAGTCTCATATTGCACTAACTTGCGACAAAAAATAAAAAATTCTAGGAACTCACCATGCCCCTCACGGAATACCTTGGGGTGTCTTCTTTCCAAAATGGGGTCACTTGTGGGGTAGTTATACTGCCCTGGCAATTTAGGGGCCCATATGTGTGAGAAGTACTTTGCAATCAAAATGTGTAAAAAATGGCCTGCAAATCCGAAAGGTGCACTTTGGAATATGTGCCCCTTTGCCCACCTTGGCATCAAAAAAGTGTCACACATCTGGTATCGCCGTACTCAGGAGAAGTTGGGGAATGTGTTTTGGGGTGTCATTTTACATATACCCATGCTGGGTGAGAGAAATATCTTGGCAAACGACAACTTTTCCCATTTTTTTATACAAAGTTGGCATTTGACCAAGATATTTTTCTCACCCAGCATGGGTATATGTAAAATGACACCCCAAAACACATTCCCCAACTTCTCCTGAGTACGGCGATACCAGATGTGTCACACTTTTTTGCTGCCAAGGTGGGCAAAGGGGCACATATTCCAAAGTGCACCTTTCGGATTTTGCAGGCCATTTTTTACACATTTTGATTGCAAAGTACTTCTCACACATTTGGGCCCCTAAATTGCCAGGGCAGTATAACTACGCCACAAGTGACCCCATTTTGGAAAGAAGACACCCCAAGGTATTCCGTGAGGGGCACTGCGAGTTCCTAGAATTTTTTTTTTTTTGTCACAAGTTAGCGGAAAATGATGATGTTTTTTTTTTTTTTTTTTTTCTTACAAAGTCTCATATTCCACTAACTTGCGACAAAAAATAAAAAATTCTAGGAACTCACAATGCCCCTCACGGAATACCTTGGGGTGTCTTCTTTCCAAAATGGGGTCACTTGTGGGGTAGTTATACTGCCCTGGCAATTTAGGGGCCCATATGTGTGAGAAGTACTTTGCAATCAAAATGTGTAAAAAATGGCCTGCAAAATCCGAAAGGTGCACTTTGGAATATGTGCCCCTTTGCCCACCTTGGCATCAAAAAAGTGTCACACATCTGGTATCGCCGTACTCAGGAGAAGTTGGGGAATGTGTTTTGGGGTGCCATTTTACATATACCCATGCTGGGTGAGAGAAATATGTTGGCAAAAGACAACTTTTCCCATTTTTTTATACAAAGTTGGCATTTGACCAAGATATTTATCTCACCCAGCATGGGTATATGTAAAATGACACCCCAAAACACATTCCCCAACTTCTTCTGAGTACGGCGATACCAGATGTGTCACACTTTTTTGCAGCCTAGATGCGCAAAGCAGCCCAAATTCCTTTTAGGAGGGCATTTTTAGACATTTGGATCCCAGACTTCTTCTCACGCTTTAGGGCCCCTAAAAAGCCAGGGCAGTATAAATACCCCACATGTGACCCCACTTTGGAAAGAAGACACCCCAAGGTATCCAATGAGGGGCCTGGCAAGTTCATAGAATTTTTTTTTTTTTCGCATAAGTTAGCGGAAATTGATTTTTTTTTTTGTTTTTTCTCACAAAGTCTCACTTTCCGCTAACTTAGGACAAAAATTTCAATCTTTCATGGACTCAATATGCCCCTCAGCAAATACCTTGGGGTGTCTTCTTTCCAAAATGGGGTCAGTTGTGGGGTGTTTGTACTGCCCTGGCATTTGAGGGTCTCCGCAATCATTACATGTATGGCCAGCATTAGGAGTTTCTGCTATTCTCCTTAGATTGAGCATACAGGTAATGAGATTTTTTTTTCCGTTCAGCCTCTGGGGTGAAAGAAAAAAATGAACGGCACAGATTTCTTCATTCGCATCGATCAATGTGGATGAAAAAATCTCTGCCAAAAAAAAAAAAATGGAGGGGAAAGGCGTCTGCCAGGACATAGGAGCTCCGCCCTACATCCATACCCACTTAGCTCGTATGCCCTGGCAAACCAGATTTCTCCATTCGCATCAATCGATGTGGATAAATAAATCATTGCCGGGATTTTTTTTTTTATATATATATATATATACATACAAAGTGCTTGCCAAAGCATAGGAACGCCGCCTCCTCCTCAGCTCGTATGCCTCGGCAAACGTATCTGTCACTGCAGAGGAGAAAATCCCGTCTTGCAGCGCCGCATACACCGACTTGCGTGTAATCTGACAGCAGCGCAATGCTTCTGTCAGAATGCACATCGGTGCTGCAGCTAGTCGGTCGGTTGGTCTGGAAGGTAAAAAGACAAAAAAAAAAAAAAAAAGGCCACAACGCAATAATTTTATTAACTTTGGAACAGAACATGTAACTTTAACTTTTGGAACTAAACATTAACCTGTTTGCTTACCTGTTTTTTTTTTTTTTGTTTTTTTTTTTTGTTTTTTTACCTTTATAGAACAAACCTCTCCTTCCCCATGGGTCAATGTGCAAAGCGCAAATCGCCCAAAGATGTGGCGAAGTGCGTTATGCACTTTGTCCCATGTGAAAGGAGACGTTTGCAGCAGCTGTGAGTGAATGGGCCCTAATAGCCCTGTGTGCCTATCCTGGTGAGATGATCCCTATGCTAATAGTGTACCTGTGAGTGGTACTTCCGGAAACACTCTCCAAAGCATAGGGCAGGGTGGTACGGACAGTCAGGACAGAAATAGCGGGTGTCACGCCTTATTCCACTCCTGCTACAGACACAACATTTTTTTCGGGGTGGCGGTCGGTTTGAGGTACCAGCAACGACACTGGGGAAGTGTCGCTCGTGTAGACGGCTAACTACACTGGTGGATGGGGCCACGGAACCTCCTGGATACAGGAGGTTCGCGATGATCTCTTCCTGAAATTTGAGGAAGGATCCAGTTCTCCCAGCCTTACTGTAGAGAACAAAACTATTGTACAGAGCCAATTGAATTAAATATACAGACACCTTCTTATACCAGCGTCTGGTGCGTCGGGAAACTAAATACGGAGCCAACATCTGGTCATTGAAGTCGACCCCTCCCATGTGGAGGTTATAGTCGTGGACTGAGAGGGGCTTTTCAATGACACGGGTTGCTCGCTCAATTTGGATTGTCGTGTCTGCGTGAATGGAGGAGAGCATGTAAACGTCACGCTTGTCTCTCCATTTCACCGCGAGCAGTTCTTCGTTACACAGTGCGCCCCTTTGCCCCCTTGCAAGACGGGTGGTAACGAGCCGTTGGGGGAAGCCCGCGCGACTAGTTCGCGCGGTACCACAGGCGCCAATCCGTTCTAGAAACAAATGCCTAAAGAGGGCCACACTTGTGTAAAAATTGTCCACATAAAGATGGTACCCCTTGCCGAATAAGGATGACACCAAGTCCCAAACTGTCTTCCCACTGCTCCCCAGGTAGTCAGGGCAACCGACCGGCTCCAGGGTCTGATCTTTTCCCTCATAGACCCGAAATTTGTGGGTATAGCCTGTGGCCCTTTCACAGAGCTTATACAATTTGACCCCATACCGGGCGCGCTTGCTTGGGATGTATTGTTTGAAGCCAAGGCGCCCGGTAAAATGTATTAGGGACTCGTCTATGCAGATGTTTTGCTCTGGGGTATAAATATCTGCAAATTTCAGGTTGAAATAGTCTATGAGGGGCCGAATTTTGTGGAGCCGGTCAAAAGCAGGGTGGCCTCTGGGACGGGAGGTGCTGTTATCACTAAAGTGCAGGAAACGCAGGATGGTCTCAAATCGTGTCCTGGACATAGCAGCAGAGAACATGGGCATGTGATGAATTGGGTTCGTGGACCAATATGACCGCAATTCATGCTTTTTTGTCAGGCCCATGTTGAGGAGGAGGCCCAGAAAAGTTTTAATTTCGGAAACTTGGACTGGTTTCCACCGGAAAGACTGGGCATAAGAGCTTCCCGGGTTAGCGGTTATAAATTGTGTGGCATATCTGTTTGTTTCGGCCACAACTAAGTCTAAAAGCTCCGCAGTCAAGAACAGCTCAAAAAATCCCAGGGCCGAACCGATCTGAGCTGTCTCAACCCGAACTCCAGACTGGGCAGTGAAAGGGAAAACTACGGGTGCGGCGGAAGTTGGGGACTGCCAATCAGGGTTTGCCAGCACCTCTGAGATTCTAGGGGCTCTACGGGCACGTCTTTGCAGTGGCTGCGACGAGGTCACTACTGCACGTGCCACCGTACCAGCTTCAACTGCCCTTCTGGTGCTCGCTACTTCACCAGGTTGTACGGCAGTGCTGGTACTAGGTCCAGGAAGGGCTGGGCTGCTGGTGTATGCCTCACCACGTAATCCGACAGCACCAGCCCCACTCTGCTGCTCTTGAAGCGGATCCTGCGCAACCTGCGGTCTAGCGACACGGGGCCGGGTACGCCTGCTGCTATCAGGGACCTCAGCCTCCTCGTCCGAACTTTGGGTCAGAGAGCCACTGCTTTCTACAGGTTCGTATTCTGACCCGCTGGATTCATCAGATGAGGGTTCCCACTCCTCATCCGACTGGGTCAGAAGCCTGTAGGCCTCTTCAGAAGAATACCCCCTGTTAGACATGTGGGCAACTAAATTTAGGGGTATTCCCTGAGACTACCCAAGAAAAAAAAAGCAAGCCTGTCTTACAAAGGGGAGCCTAGCGAAGTACCGGAGGCCGCTGCGGTTGATAAAAAATATCAAAACTGATTTTTTTATCGCCGCAGTGCGTGTAAAGTGAATGTGCAGTGATCAAAAAAAATAAAAAATTTTGTCACTGCGGTGGGGCGGGCGTGGGCAAACGCACGTGTGGGCGACCGATCAGGCCTGATCGGGCAAACACTGCGTTTTGGGTGGAGGGCGAACTAAAGTGACACTAGTACTATTATAGATCTGACCGTGATCAGTTTTGATCACTTTCAGATACTATAAAAGTACAAATGCTGATTAGCGATACGCTAATCAGCGAATAACGGACTGCGGTGCGGTGGGCTGGGCGCTAACTGATCGCTAACTACCTAACCAAGGGACCTAAACTATACCTAAAACCTAACGGTCAATACCAGTGAAAAAAAAAAAAAGTGACAGTTTGCACTGATCACTTTTTTTCCTTTTCACTAGTGATTGACAGGGGCAAGAAGGGGTGATCAAAGGGTTAATTGGGTGCTGGGAGGTGATCTGGGGGCTAAGTGTAGTGTAGTGGGTACTCACAGTAATGATGTGCTCCTCTGCTCCTCTCCTGGAACCAACCGACCAAAAGAAGGAGCAGAGGAGCACAGCAGCCATATAACCCCATCATATTTACTAATATGATGGGTTATCTGGCTGCTGATTCGTTTTTTGGAAAATCATCAACCTGCCAGCCAATGATCGTGGCCGGCAGGTTGATGACGAAGTTCTTCTTTGAATTTTGCCGGCCCGCGATGCGCATGCGCGGGCCAACATACCCGGAAATCTCGCGTCTCGCGAGAGGACGCACCGGCGCGTCCAGCCAGAACAGCACGACCGCCGCGAAGACGCAATCCTGCGTACGGCGGTCGTGAGGAGATTAAAGGGGCTGGCACTGTTTAGGTTACTGTTAAAGGGGCGGGCACTGTGGAGGTCACTGTTAAAGGGGCAAACACTGTGGAGGTCACTGTTAAAGGGGCAGGCACTTTGGCGTTCACTGTTAAAGGGGCGAAAACTGTCGAGGTCACTACTAAAGGGGCGGTCACTGTTAAAGGGGCAGGCACTGTGGAGGTCGCTGTTAAAGGGGCAGGCACTCTGCAGGTCACTGTTAAAGATGCAGTCGTTGGTAAATGAGCAGGTACCATGGAGGTCACTGTTAAAGGGGCGGGCACTGTAGAGGTCAATGTTAAAGGGGCAGCCACTGTGGAGGTCATTGCTAAAGGGCCTGGTACTGTAGAGGTCACTTTATGGGGGATACTGTTTATATCTTTTTACGACACATGAAAACATGAAATGAAATAGATGAAATATACCCGTGCAAAGCCGGGTCCTTCTGATAGTCTTTTATATATATAAAAATGAGTTTCTGTGTGGATGTCTGTCTGGACTTTATTTATGCGCGACCAAATGACTGGACCGATCTTCACCAAATTTGGCACACAGGTACAAGTCGGGTCCTTCTGCTATGGACCAATAAATCTTGTGCCCAACTTCCAAGAAGGTACTTTTAACTTAATGGTTTTTGTGGACAGCCACACAGAATCACCCACTCTCAGGTCCGGACCACTCATACGTCTCTTGTTAGCTATACGTTTATACTTCTTGCCCATTTTTTTTTTAGATTATTTTGAATTTTCTGCCAAATAGATGACAAAGAAGAGGAAAATCTTCAGGTATACAAGAAGTCTCAGTACCAGAAAATGGACCATATTACGGATAGAACCCATATGCCCCAAAAAACGGCAACTTATCAGTGGACTCCTGCCTACGGTTATTTATGGCGAACTCGGGCAAAGACAAAAAGAAGACCACTCCTCCTGATTCTCTGAGACAAAACATCTCAGATAAGTCTCCATATTCTGGTTAGTGCGCTCAGTCTCAGAGGGTGAAAGGCCGAAGAGAAGGACAATTATATCCCCAAGCGAGAGCAGAATGCCTTCCAGAATCTGGAAACAAACTGAAACCCCCTATCAGACACTACATCAAAGGAAATACCAGGTAGCTTCACGATGTTGTCAACAAACACTTGTGCGAGAGTTTTAGCATTAGGTAGCCTTGGTAATTCTATAAAGTGAGACATTTTACTGAAGCGATCAACAACCACCAGAATCACAGTTTTTCCTGAGGAATTCAGCAAATCTGTGATAAAGTCCATGGACAAATGAGTCCAAAGTCTGGACAGGATGGACAACGGAAGTAGAGATCCTGAAGGCTGAGTATGTGTCACCTTAGCACGTGCACAAGTACTAGAGGCTGACAGATAGCCCTCCACACATTTACGCAACCCCGGCCACCAGAATCTACGAGAGATGAGATCGACCATGGATCTGCTTCCAGGGTGTCCTGTAAGAACAATACAGTGATGTTCTTCGAATACCTTGTGAACTTGTGACGTAATTCAGAAGGAACAAACAACTTTCCCGGAGGACAAGAATCCGGGGCATCTCCCTGGGCCTCCAACACCTCTACCTCGAGGTCGGGAAAAAGGGCGAATATTACTACCCCTTTAGACAAGATAGGACCAGGATCCTCAGAATCACCCCTCTCCCCCCCCAGGAAAGCTACACGACAAGGCATCCACCTTGACGTTCTTAACCCCAGGGCGATAGATGACAATGAAATTAAATCTGGTAAAAAACAACGACCATCTGGCCTGCCTTGGGTTCAGACATTTAGCCGACTCCAGGTAAGCCCGATTTTTGTGATCAGTAATTACCGCAATAGGATGCATCGCTCCTTCCAACCAATGCCGCCATTCTTTAAAAGCCAACTTAATGGCCAGCAATTCTCTATTGCCTACATCATAATTTCTTTCAGAAGCAGAGAGTTTCTTACAGAAGAATGCACATGGGCGCCATTTACTAGGTGAAGGACCTTGCGATAAGACTGATCCAACCTCTACCTCGGATGCATCAACTTTCACAATGAATGGCTGTGACACATGAGGTTGCACCTGTATGGGAGCAGAAGCAAAACACTCCTTCACCACTGAAAAGGCATGTAATGCCTCCTCAGACCAGACTGAGAAATCCGCACCTTTCTTAGTCATATCTGTTAATGGTTTAACAACAGTCGAGTAATTTAAGATAAATTTATGGTAGTAGTTGGCGAACCCCAAAAATCGCATAAGCGCACGGACTTTCACCAGATCCATACGAAAACCTGAAGATGAGAGTAGGTAACCCAGGAATTGCACTTCCGGAACTGCAAATCCACACTTCTCCATCTTAGCATACCATTTATTCTCTCTTAGGATCTGTAACACTTGTCTCACATGATCCTGATGAGTTTCCATGTCTGGAGAATAATTTAGTATATCATCCAGATACAGCACAACAAACCTGCCCACCAGATGAAGAAAGATGTCATTAATGAAATGTTGGAAAATCGCAGGAGCACTGGTCAACCCAAAAGGCATGACCAAATTCTAAAAATGACCTTCAGGGGTATTAAGGGCCATCTCCATTCGTCCCCCTCCTTGATTCTTACCAGATTATATGCTCCCCTCAAATCTCATTTTAAGCCTAAAGATCTTATTACCAGATCCAGGGGTAGCTCCCCCCAGCTGCATTGGCTCCTCACCAGACATGTGCTCAAGTGTCTCTTTACCCACACTGTCGGAAGAGGCCGCCACCTTATATGATAGTACGTCCTGAGTGTGAGGAACCTTAGATCTCTCCCTCAAGTGTCTATCAATACATACAGCAAGGGACATAGCCACCTCCAATGACTCGAGATATTCGAGAAACGCCAATGCGTCCTTCAGGCTCTCGGATAGCCCTTGGCAGAATTGACTATGGAGAGCAGGATCATTTCACTCCGTATCCGTAGCCCATCTCCTAAATTCAGAGCAATTGGTCTCCGCAGAACGCCCTTCCTTGCCGTAAGACACGCAACTTGGTCTCGGCTAGGGAGATCCGATCTGGGTCATCATTGATACGCCCTAGAGCTCTGAAAAATTCATCTACCGACCGCAGGGACTGTGATTCCAGTTGGCAACGAAAAAGGCCAAGACTGAGCGTCACCTTTTAACAAAGAAATGATTATACCCACTCTTTGACTCTCGTCCCCAGAAGAGCGTGGACACAGTTTAAAATATAATTTGCACGACTCCTTGAATCGGCTAAAATTGGTCTCTGGATCTGGATCTGTGAGACGGTCGTACGGAGGTCAGCTACCTCCAGAGACAGGCCCAGGAGTTGTCCGACCAGTGCAGAAATAGGATACATTGCCGCACTGATACAAACAAAATGGTGTTTTTTGGGCGGTTGATAATGTCACGAATAATGGGGAGGGGAGGGACACCAGAAAGACAACAGAAGGGAGAAGACAAAGAACTAGGCCTCGAGTCTAGGTATAGGGGAAAGGTCGCCTCCTAGGAAACCCCTAGATCTGGCCCTGACTTTTGTCAGTATGTATAGACCCTGAAGGTGGGAAAATACATATGCCAGAATCTAAGCCCTAGGAACCCTGAGATGCCCTAGAGGTAGTGAAAGAGAATGAGACTACTGGTTCCTTCCCAGGTGAACGAACCAGCGTCTCCCTGAGGCCTAGTAACAACAAGCACAAGGGAACAACCAAATACAAAGAGCAGTACAACTTATCTTATAGAAAATGGATGAGCAGGAACACAAGGTCCACACACCAACTCTTCCAAATCCAAGCAGAGAATATCAACCACATGGTATGAAGCGTGAAGCGAAACTAAATAGGGAAGCAGTAATGACCGCCAGCTGCACCTGACAAGAGGTGTGGTCATTACAACAAACAACAACACTGAGAATCAAGAGACAGTCAGTTAACCTCACATGCAGTCAGTCTCTCCGATCTTCTAACCTCTGTCACAGAAGGTACAGTGACAAAACCACCCATAGCCTCTGCAGGCTTCCTTTACAAAGTCCTTTCTGGACTCCTACACTGAAGGCTGGTATATCCCCCAGTGATTACACCCAGCTGGTCTCACCTGTGTTGGAATAAGGGTTTGTGGACTGAAATATCCACCCCTTCTACACCTCTATCATGTATGAGGTCTGTCACTGCCTCACAACACAAATAAAATAATTTCAAAATACACTACCTTTTAATAAGGTATCTAAAGCAGAGGCATACGATATATGTAAGCAAACCACACAGTTTTTTATGGGGCCTACCAGGTGGGGGTTTCATGGCAGGCTGAACAGCCTTATTCCCTTTCCAAGGTGGTAATGTGTCCTTGTTCTTTTCTCCAACATTAATCTACAGATACATCTCCATTTTTACAGTATACCAGTACATTGTATGGTTTTTAAAGGCTTAAAGCAAAAGTATAATTTATTTAGTAATTACAAAATGTAATAGTACAAAATAAATGACAATAAACACATTTGTGTGGTGTGTGTGTGTGTGTGTATATATATATATATATATATATATGTATATATTGTGGGGATCCGCTCTGGTAGGCAGTGGTAGCGAGTGCAGTATAGAGGCAACACAGAATGGTCTTGGTGTAAAACACGATGCGTTGTTTATTCACACGGTGCATATAAGTGAAAGACGGTGCAGTTCATAGGGAGGGTGGTCACCCACAACAGCAAAATAATAGTTCAAACACAGCAAGTCCCTGCTGCAGGCTACTTGAGGCCTGTTTCAGTCACATAAAGCAAAGTCTATTTAAAGCCAGGAGTAATGTCACCTTTTTCTCCTTGGTGAAGTAAGTCCATGGGTTTTGCTTCTAGCCACAGGACACGGATCCCTCCTGGTTTCAGCTGCATGATCCTGCACAGTCCTCCACAGGCCTCAGCACACAGCCCAGCTCACCTCCACTTCTCACTCTCACAGCCAGAGAACACAGAAGCTTCACATTGCACACCACACCCTTGTTGCTGGTCAGGTTTTAACCCTTCCCTGCAAAACCTGGCCTGGACCGTGGGGAGACAGGCACCCGCCCGCATATCTGCCTGCTCCCAATAAGAGCCGGCCCGGATCCGCTGTGTTAACAGCATAACCGCTGCAATATGCACTTTTCTGGCTCTTACTCCACCGGTGCCAGGACCCCCGGTGGCACGTACCTGCCGTCTATTACCAACCCAGGTACTCTCCTACATATCCCCCCCCTTTGTTCAACCCTGAAGGGTTGCACACCCTGTTCAATCCTGAGGGGTTGGACACATGTACAACAGTGTACCCGGGAAAGGGCATCGGCATTCCCCTGTAAGCGGCCTGCCCTGTGTTCGACACTGAACTTAAAATTCTGGAGGGACAAGAACCATCTGGTGACCCGGGCACTCCCCTCCTTGGCCCGGCTCATCCACTGGAGAGGGGAATGGTCGGTCACCAGACGGAACCTTCTCCCTAACAGATATTACCTAAGGGACTCGAGGGCCCACTTAATGGCCAGGCATTCTCTCTCTACCACACTGTACCTGGTTTCCGCTGGGGTGAGTTTGCGACTCAGGAAGACAACAGGGTGTTCCTCCCCACTGATTTCCTGAGAGAGTACTGCCCCTAGGCCCACTCCAGAGGCGTCCGTCTGAACGACAAATTCCCGTGTGAAGTCGGGTGTCACCAAAACCGGGGACCCACACAGAGCCGACTTCAAACGGGAGAATGCCTCCTCCGCCTGCTCATCCCAGCGGACCATCACCGTCTTCCTCCCCTTTAAAAGTCTTGTCAATGGTGCCGCTACTGTGGCAAAGTTGGGGATAAAGCGCATGTAATATCCTATCATCCCTAGGAACGAACGTACTTGCTTGGTGGTAAGAGGTCTGGGCCAGCTCTTGATCGCCTCAACCTTGTCTACCTGGGGTTTGACAACTCCCCGCCCAATCACGTATCCCAGGTACCGGACCTCCTCGAACCCGAGCGAACACTTTTTTGGGTTGGCCGTCAGTCCAGCTTTTCTAAGTGAATCGACTACGGCCTGTACCTTGGGCAGGTGACTCTCCCAGTCCTGGCTAAACACGATGATGTCGTCCAGATATGCCGAAGCATATGGACGATGGGGCCGTAGGATGACGTCCATCAATCGCTGAAAGGTGGCTGGAGCGCCATGTAGGCCAAAGGGCAAAATTTGGTACTGAAATAACCCCTCGGGGGTGACAAAGGCAGTCTTCTCCTTTGCCGCCTCCGTGAGAGGCACCTGCCAATATCCTTTGTGAGGTCGAGGACCGAGAAATAGCGAGCTTTCCCTAGCCGTTCTATGAGCTCGTCTACCCGGGGCATGGGGTAGGCATCGAATTTCGACACTTCGTTGAGCTTTCTAAAGTCATTGCAGAAGCGCAGAGTACCGTCAGGTTTTGGGATGAGGACTATGGGGCTGGCCCACTCGCTCCTTGACTCCTCAATCACCCCTAACCTCAACATGGACCTTACTTCTTCTGAAATGGCCTGTCGCCGGGCCTCCGGTACACGATACGGCTTTAACCGTACCCTGACGTGGGGCTCGATGACGATGTCATGTCGGACTACCGAAGTTCGACCAGGAAGCTCAGAGAATACGTCCCTATTTCGACTCACCAACTCTTTGGCTTCCTGAGCTTGTTTAGTCGACAGACCACCCGCTATCTTTACCGCGGAGGTGCCCTCCCGGACCTCGGGTGGAGCTGGGATCTTCCCCGCAGACAAGACAGTGCTTGGGCTGTCCCCAATGAGACACTCCCTATCTCTCCACGATTTCAGTAAATTTACATGATATACCTGTTCTGGCTTCCGCCGGCCTGGCTGGGATATCTTGTAATTCACTGACCCTACCTTCTCTTTCACCTCGTAGGGACCTTGCCACCGTGCCAAAAACTTACTGTCAATGGTGGGGACTAGCACCAGTACCCGGTCACCCGGGTTAAATGTCCGGACCTGGGCACTCCGGTTGTATACCCGGCTCTGTGCCAGTTGGGCGGCTTCCATGTGTTCCCGGACGATTGGTAGGACTGTCTCTATACGGTCCTGCATCTTTTCTATATGCTCTATAATACTCTTGTGGGGGGGTGGGCTGTTGCTCCCATGCCTCTTTTGCGATGTCCAGCAACCCTCTTGGCCGTCGACCGTATAATAGCTCGAAGGGCGAGAATCCCGTAGATGCCTGGGGCACTTCTCGCACTGCGAACAATACGTACGGCAGCAACAGGTCCCAATCCTTTCCGTCTTTGGCTACGGTTCTTTTAAGCATAGTTTTTAGGGTTTTGTTAAAGCGTTCCACTAGTCCGTCGGTCTGAGGATGGTATACGGACGTGTGCAACCGTTTAACCCCTAAAAGCTTGCAGAGCTCCCTCGTCACCTTAGACATGAAGGGCGTCCCCTGGTCGGTCAGGATCTCTTTTGGAATCCCCACCCTTGCGAACATACCCATGAGTTCTTTAGCTATGAGCTTAGCAGAAGTATGACGTAGTGGGATCGCTTCAGGATATCTGGTGGCATAGTCTAAGACCACCAAGATATGCTGGTGCCCTCTGGCCGACTTGTTTATGGGGCCTACCAGATCCATCCCTATTCTTTCGAAGGGGACCTCGATGATGGGCATGGGTACTAGGGGACTGCGATAGTGGGGCTGGGGGCTCGTCATCTGACACACTGGACAGGTTTGGCAAAACCTTTTGACCTCCTCATAAACCCCGGGCCAATAGAACCTTTGCAGAATCCGCTCTTGGGTTTTTTTTACGCCCAAATGTCCTCCCAGCACGTGGGAGTGGGCCAAGTCCAGTACCACACGGCGGTATGGCTGGGGTACCACCAGCTGCTCCACTACCTCGTGCTGCACTTTGTCCACCCTATACAGCAGGTCCTGGTTAAAAGCCAGATGGGGAAACACCGAGTCGGCCCCTGGGTGCTGAGCCACCCCATTTACCACTGTCACCCCTTCCCTCGCCTGTAATAAGGTCGGATCCTGGAGCTGGGCGGTCCCGAACGTGTCACGGGATACCTCCAGGTCCGGGATGGACGGGGTTTCCACGGATTCGCCTGCCAACACCTCTAGGGGAAACCTATCGGGATGACACTCTACGGGTGATGTGGTGACCCCTACAGCTGGTATCCCTGCATCGGGATCCTCGGGCACTGGGCCCGATTGTCGTCTGTCCCTAAGGGAAGGCATATTGCTCTTCCACAGAGTCCAGAACAAAGGAAAATCCCTTCCCAGTATGGCGGCATAAGGGATTTGGCGTCCCACTCCGACGACATGCTGCACCTCTTTGCCCAACACGGACATGGTAACCCTGGCAGTGGGGTACTCCCGGCGGTCCCCATGGATACAGACAATGGACAGGGTTTGCTTCTCTGGGAGTGTCTCAGACACTAAGGACTCATGCACTAGGGTCACCAGGCTCCCAGAGTCCAGCAAAGCATTAATCAGATGCCCATCGACCAAGACTTGGCACAGAGGTGGCATATCGGTGGTCAGCCTGGCATCCGCGGTACATACAGGCCGGGCAAAGAAAGAGGATCGGCGAGCGAACCCGCAGTCCATGGGTTCAGGTGTTTGAGGACAGTTCGCTGCCCTATGTCCCAGGCCGTGGCAGTGCCAACATTGAATCCCCGTGGTCCCTTCCCGGTCTCTCTTCCCTGGAGTAGGACTAGCCTTCCCCCCCCCTTTGTGGTTGGGTCCCTTTTTCCGGATCCCTAGCCTGAGAGGGAGCCCGACGGGATTCCTGCGCCTGCGTTGAGTCCCGCACCAAGTCCTGGGTGCCACATACCTCTCGACAAGGCTTACTAACTGATCCAGGGTGCCGGGGTCTCCCTGTCCAACCCAGCGCTGTATGGCCCTTGGCAGTGTGCGCACCAAACGATCAACCACCACCCGTTCTACCATCTGCGAGGGGCTCAATGTCTCAGGCTGCAGCCATTTTCTTACCAGGTGTAACAGGTCATAGGCCTGGGACCGAGCAGGCCGGGACTCGGAGAAGGCCCACCGGTAGACTCGATGTGCATGCACATAGGTATTAACCCCAAGACGAGCCAACACCTCCCCCTTCAGCCTCTTATAGCTTTTGGCTTCCTCCTGACTGAGGTCGAAGTAGGTCTTTTGTGCGTCTCCCACTAAAAATGGCGCCACTACTTCGGCCCACTGTTCTGCCGGTAACCTTTCCTGTTCCGCAGTGCGTTCGAAGACCATCAGGAACGCCTCGATATCCTCTTCGGGGCCCATCTTTCTTAACGCTGAGCGCACCTTATCCCGGGCAGCAGGTAGGATTGCGGTCCCCCCCGGGACGGCTTGTTGTTGTAACACCCGCATGGACTCCTGCATAGTCGCCAGTTGCTGGGCCAGTAGACTATTCAACTGCCGCTGGTCTCTCAGGGCTTCCTCATGTCTCCGAGTAGCCTCCTCATTACTTTGCACCAAGTGTCTAATAGCCTCCTCCATCTTGTCTGGAGCCACAAAACTTGCCGGCTTAATATATGACATACAGTCCAAACAGCACAATTTTCAGCCTCACTGCCGTTTGCCCGCTGAAGCCACCAATTGTGGGGATCCGCTCTGGTAGGCAGTGGTAGCGAGTGCAGTATAGAGGCAACACAGAATGGTCTTGGTGTAAAACACGATGCGTTGTTTATTCACACGGTGCATACAAGTGAAAGACGGTGCAGTTCATAGGGAGGGTGGTCACCCACAACAGCAAAATAATAGTTCAAACACAGCAAGTCCCTGCTGCAGGCTACTTGAGGCCTGTTTCAGTCACATAAAGCAAAGTCTATTTAAAGCCAGGAGTAATGTCACCTTTTTCTCCTTGGTGAAGTAAGTCCATGGGTTTTGCTTCTAGCCACAGGACACGGATCCCTCCTGGTTTCAGCTGCAGGATCCTGCACAGTCCTCCACAGGCCTCAGCACACAGCCCAGCTCACCTCCACTTCTCACTCTCACAGCCAGAGAACACAGAAGCTTCACATTGCACACCACACCCTTGTTGCTGGTCAGGTTTTAACCCTTCCCTGCAAAACCTGGCCTGGACCGTGGGGAGACAGGCACCCGCCCGCATATCTGCCTGCTCCCAATAAGAGCCGGCCCGGATCCGCTGTGTTAACAGCATAACTGCTGCAATATGCACTTTTCTGGCTCTTACTCCACCGGTGCCAGGACCCCCGGTGGCACGTACCTGCCGTCTATTACCACCCCAGGTACTCTCCTACAATATATATAGCGAGGCAGTGACAGGCCTCATACATAAAAGAGGTGTGGAGGTGGTGGATATTTTAGTCCACACCCCTATTCCACCACAGGGACAGCTGGGGTTTAATCGCTGGGGGATAAACCAGCCCTCAGTGTAGGAGCCCAGGGGGAACTTTTGAGAAGAAAGTCAGCAGCGGCTCTGTGTGGTTCCAGCGATGAGGGCTGGGGGCCACAAGGTTGTGTGAAAGCCAGGAGGCTGCTGGATCTCAAGGCTGAGGAAAGCCGTATCTAATCCTGTGTGAACTGCGCTCTATAGGTGAGGTAGAGATGACCTATGTATTAGGTAGTGCCTAGACGGGCAGGTATTTATTTTACTTTATGTTGGTGCTGGTGCTGAAGAGCCAAAATAAAGCTCTGTATGGACTTTAAACACCCTGTTTGATGCAGAACCTGTCATCGCCCCCTGCTTGAGAGAGTGATCCCTTATAATATATAATGTACCGAAAACGAAATCAGATTTTCACACTCTTCAACTCCAAAACTTTAACTTTATTCTTCTTTAACTATTCTTTGGTAGAACAACTGGTGTGCTTAAGGTTGTTGTTTTACGGTATGACCCAAAAACAACTCACGGACAGATGAACATTTTCCGTTAGAGTTTCCTGGTATAATTCAGAATTCATTGTCCCATCAATGATGGCATGCCATCCTGACCCAACAAAACAGACCCAAACCATGATACTACCACCACCATGTTTCACAGATGGGATAAGATTGTAATTCTGGAATGCAGTGTTTTCCTTTCTCCAAACATAATGCTTCTCATTTCAACCAAAAAGTTCTGTTTTGGTCTTATCCATCCACAAAACTTTGTTCCAATAGCCTTCTGATCTTTAGCAAACTATAAATAGATCATACACACCAGTGTTGTTCAGTATCCTCCTGGTGGTGGACTCATGACCATTAACGTTAGCTAATGTGAGAAAGGCCTTTAGTTGCTTGCAGGTTACCTTGGGTTCCTTTGTGACCTCCTGAATTATTACATGCCTTAAATGGTTTCTGTCATCAGAAAAATAGTTATGTAGCTGGCTCACATTAGCGATGTGCTAATGTCAGCAGAACATAACTGTATGACTTATATCTCCCTACTGTCGTTCGTGCTAAATAATGACTTTTATAATATGCAAATGAGCCTCTAGGTGCTAGTGGGGCGTTGCGGCAGCACCTAGAGGCTCCGTCCTCTCACCGTCTGTCACGCCCTTGTAAAGGTGATTGACATCCTCGGTCTCCTCCATGCCCCGCAAATCCCGTGCCTGCCCCATTAGCACCTAGAGGCTTATAGTCATACAATTATGTTCTGCTTGAATTTCTTTTATTTGTTCTCAGTCTGTCTGACTGTGGATTGGTGGAGTCCAAACTCTTTAACCTCTTCAGGACACATGACGTAACGGTACAGCATGTTGTCCTGGTACTTAAGGACACATGACGTACCGGTACGTCATGTGTATTTCTGATCACCGCCGCCCAAGGTGAGCAGGCACCTTGGCTAAATGCGCGGGGGGTCCGTGACCCCCCATGTCGGCGATCGCTGCAAACCGCAGGTCAATTCAGACCTGCGGTTTGCGACTGCTGGTGGTGCCATCGGGTCCCCATGCGGCTGTAGGTAGGACCCGATGGCATGGAAGGCAGCGCGATGCCTAAGGAAGGCATCGCGCTGTCTTCCGGTGACGAGCCTGGGAGATCCAGCCCCCTGGATCTCACAGGCCGGAAGCTGTATGAGTAATACACACAGTATTACTCATACAGCCATTGCATTCCAATACAGAAGTATTGGAATGTATTGTAAAGGATTAGACCCCAAAAGTACAAGTCCCAAAGTGGGACAAAAAATAAAGTGAAAAAAAGTTGAAACGTTTTCCCCAAAAAAAAATTCAAGTAAAAATAAACAGTATACATATTAGGTATCGCTGCGTCCGTATCGACCGGCTCTATTAAAATATCACATGACCTAACCACTCAGATGAACAACGTAAAAAACAAACAAAAAAACCTGTGCTAAATAAACCATTTTTTATCATCTTACATCACAAAAAGTGTAATAGCAAGCGATCAAAAAGTCACACGCACCCCAAAATAGTGCCAATAAAACCGTCATCTCACCCCGCAAAAATCATACCCTACCCAAGGTAATCGCCCAAAAACTAAAAAAATTATGTCTCTCTGACTATGGAATCACTAAAACATGATTTTTTTTGTTTATAAAAATAAATCATTGTGTAAAACTTACATAAATAAAAAAAGTATACATATTAGGTATCGCCAAATCTGTGACAACCTGGTCTAAAAAAATATCACATTATCTAATCTGTCAGATGAATGTTGTAAATAACAAAAAATAAAAACGGTGTCAAAACTGCTATTTTTTGTTAACTTGCCTCACAAAAAGTGTAATATAGAGCAACCAAAAATCATATGTACCCTAAACTAGTACCAACAATACTGCCACCCTATCCCGTAGTTTCTAAAATGGGGTCACTTTTATGGAGTTTCTACTCAAGGGGTGCATCAGGGGGGCTTCAAATGGGACATGGTGTAAAAAAAAACAGTCCAGCAAAACCTGCCTTCCAAAAACCGTATGGCATTCCTTTCCTTCTGTCGTGTGCCCGTACAGTGGTTTACGAACACATATGGGGTGTTTCTGTAAACTACAGAATCGGGGCCATAAATATTGAGTTTTGTTAACCCTTGCTTGAAATTTTGAAATTGTATCTCTATTTTCCATTAATTCTTGTGGAACACCTAAAGCAGGCATCCTCAAACTGCGGCCCTCCAGCTGTTGCAAAACTACAACTCCCAGCATGCCCGAACAGCCTACAGGTATTAGCCTACAGCAGGGCATTGTGGGAGTTGTAGTTTTACAACAGCTGGAGGGCCGCAGTTTGAGGATGCCTGACCTAAAGGGTTATCAAAGTTTGTAAAATCAGTTTTGAATATCTTGAGGGGTGAAGTTTCTGGAATGGGGTCATTTTTGGGTGGTTTTTATTATGTAAGCCTCGCAAAGTGACTTCAGACCTGAACTGGTCCAGAAAAATTGGGTTTTTGAAAATTTCTAAAAAATTTCAAGATTTGCTTCTAAACTTCTAAGCCTTGTAACATCCCCAAAAATAATATTTGGAGGTATTACTATGTATTATAGAAGTAGAGAAATTGAAACTTGGAAATACAATTTTTTTACTTCATTTTACCAGTGTCATGAAGTACAATATGATAGAAAATTGCAGCACACAGTTTTTTTCTCTTTTCTTATTTAATTTTTTTTTCATCACATGATCAGGTTCCAGTGCAATTTCACAGCTATGTATAAATCAGAATGATGACCGGACGTTTCGGCCTGTCAGGGCCTTCTTCAGAGGTCCTAATCTTTAATGCTGCCTCTCAGGTATGTTGCGCTGGATGAAGTACAATATGTGACGAAAAAAATCTCAGAATGGCCTGGATAAGTCAAAGCGTTTTAAAGTTATCACCACTTAAAGTGACACTGGTCAGATTTGCAAAAAAAAGGCCTGGTCCTAAGGTGAAATAAGGCTGTGTCCTTAAGGGGTTAACCTCTTGGGGACACATGACGTACCAGTACGTCATGATATCCCGGTACTTAAGGACACATGATGTACCGGTACGTCATGTGTATTTCCGATCACCGCAGGCACCCTGGGAAAATGCCGATGGGGGTCCTGTGACCCCCCCAACCCCCGTATCGGCGATTGCCGCAAACCGCAGGTCAATTCAGGTCAATTCAGACCTGCGGTCTGCAGCGCTGTCGGAAGTTTCTGATCCCCGCGGTCACGAAACTTCTAAATGACCCCAATTTTTTTTTAACCTCATCAGACTAAGTAAAGTGAAAATACAGTACAAACTGTATTGTATTATACAGTCATCAGACCCACTGGATCTTCAAGAACCAAGTGGGTCTAGGTCAAAAAAATGTAACATAAAAGGGAAAAAAATTAAAAAATATAAAAATCACATTTATCACTGATTAAAAATAAAAAAAATGTAATTCCTTACACATGTTTGATATCATCGCGTCTGTAACTATCTGATCTATAAAACGGTCATGTTACTTTCCCCGCACGGTAAACGCCATAAAAAATAAAAATTTAAACTATGATGAAATTAAAATTTTGCCCACCTAACTTTCCAAAAAAGGTAATAAAAGTGATCAAAAAAGTCGTACGTATGCCAAAATAGTACCAATCAAACTGTCACCTCATCCCGCAAAAAATGAGCCCCTACAAAAACACCGTAAAAAAAAAACAGTGTCAAAAAAGCAATTTTTTTGTCACCTTACAACACAAAAAGTGTAATAGCAAGCGATCAAAAAGTCGTATGCCCCCCAAAATAGTGCCAATCTAACCTTCATCTCATCCCACAAAAATGATACCCTATCTAAGACAATCGCCCAAAAACAGAAAAAACTATGGAGTTCTCGGACTATGGAGACACTAAAACATGATTGTTTTTGTTTAAAAAATGAAATAATTGTGTAAAACTTACATAAATAAAAAAAGTTGACATATTAGGTATCGCCGTGTCCGTAATAACCTGCTCTATAAAAATACCACATGATCTAACCTGTCAGATGAATGTTGTAAAAAACAAAAAATAAAAACGGTGGCAAAACAGCTATTTCTTGTTAGAAAAAATGAGGTCATTTTGGGTGGTTTCTATTATGTAAGCCTCACAAAGTGACTTCAGACCTGAACTAGTCCTGAAAAAGTGAGTTTTAGAAATTTTCAGAAATATTTCAAGATTTGCTTCTAAACTTTTAAGCCTTGTAACGTCCCCAAAAAATAAAATGGTATTCCCAAAATGATCCAAACATAAAGTAGACATATGGGGAATGTAAATGAATAACTTTTTTGGATGTATTACTATGTATTATAGAAGTAGAGAAATTGAAACTTGGAAATTTGCAAATTTTTCCAAATTTTGGGTACATTTTTATTTTTTTTATAAATAAAAATGAATTTTTTTTACTGTATTTTACCAGTGTCATGAAGTACAATATGTGACAAAAAACTATCTGGATAAGTAAAAGCGTTTTAAAGTTATTCACACATAAAGTGACACTGGTCAGATTTGCAAAAAATTGCCTTTTCCTTAACCCCTTAAGGACACAGCCCTATTTCACCTTAAGGACCAGGCCATTTTTTGCAAATCTGACCACTGTCACTTTAAGTGCTGATAACTTTAAAACGCTTTGACTTACCCAGGCTGTTCTGAGATTGTTTTTTCGTCGCATATTGTACTTCATGACACTGCTAAAATTGGGTCAAAAAAGTTAATTTTTTTGCATAAAAAAATACCATATTTACCAAAAATTTTGAAAAATTTGCAAATTTCAAAGTTTCAGTTTCTCTACTTCTGCAATACATAGTAATACCCCCAAAAATTGTGATGACTTTACATTCCCCATATGTCTACTTCATGTTTGTAGCATTTTGGGAATGATATTTTATTTTTTGGGGATGTTACAAGGCTTAGAAGTTTAGAAGCAAATTTTGAAATTTTCGGAAATCTTCAAAATCCCACTTTTTATGGACCAGTTCAGGTTTGAAGTCACTTTGTGAGGCTTACATAATAGAAACCACCCAAAAATGACCCCATTCTAGAAACTACACCCCTCAAGGTATTCAAAACTGTTTTTACAAACTTTGTTAACCCTTTAGGTCTTCCACAACACTTCATGGCAAATGGACATACATTTTTAGAATTTAGATTTTTTGGAAAATTTTCCAATATAATCAATTTTTTCCTGGAAAAAAACAAGGGTTAACTGCCAAACAAAACTCAAAATGGGTTGCCCTGATTCTGTAGTTTGCAGAAACACCCCATATGTGGTCGTAAACTACTGTTTGGCCGAACGGGAGGACATAGAAGGAGGGGAACACCATATGGGTTTTGGAAGGCAGATTTGGCAGGACTGGTTTTGTTTATACCATGTCCCATTTGAAGCCCCCTGTTGCACCCCTAGAATAGAAATTTCAAAAAAGTGACTCCATCTAAGAAAGTACACCCCTCAAGGTATTCAAAACTGGGTTTACAAACTTTGTTAACCCTTTAGGTGTTCCACAAGAGTTATTGGCAGATGGAGAAACAATTTAGAAATTTCTATTTTTTGGAAAATTTTCCAATATAATCAATTTTTTCCAGGAGTAAAACAAGGGTTAACTGCCAAACAAAACTCAAAATGGGTTGCCCTGATTCTGTAGTTTGCAAAAACACCCCATATGTGGTCGTAAACTACTGTTTGGCCGAACGGGAGGACATAGAAGGAGGGGAACACCATATGGGTTTTGGAAGGCAGATTTGGCAGGACTGGTTTTGTTTATACCATGTCCCATTTGAAGCCCCCTGTTGCACCCCTAGAATAGAAATTTCAAAAAAGTGACTCCATCTAAGAAAGTACACCCCTCAAGGTATTCAAAACTGGGTTTACAAACTTTGTTAACCCTTTAGGTGTTCCACAAGAGTTATTGGCAGATGGAGAAACAATTTAGAAATTTCTATTTTTTGGAAAATTTTCCAATATAATCAATTTTTTCCAGGAGTAAAACAAGGGTTAACTGCCAAACAAAACTCAAAATGGGTTGCCCTGATTCTGTAGTTTGCAAAAACACCCCATATGTGGTCGTAAACTACTGTTTGGCCGAACGGGAGGACATAGAAGGAGGGGAACACCATATGGGTTTTGGAAGGCAGATTTTGCAGGACTGGTTTTGTTTATACCATGTCCCATTTGAAGCCCCCTGTTGTACCCCTAGAATAAAAATTTCAAAAAAGTGACTCCATCTAAGAAAGTACACCCCTCAAGGTATTCAAAACTGGGTTTACAAACTTTGTTAACCCTTTAGGTGTTCCACAAGAGTTAATGGCAGATGGAGAAACAATTTAGAAATTTCTATTTTTTGGAAAATTTTCCATTTTAACCCATTTTTTCCAGCAATAAAGTAAGGGTTAACAGCCAAACAAAACTCAATATGGGTTGCCCTGATTCTGTAGTTTGCAAAAACACCCCATATGTGGTCGTAAACTACTGTTTGGCCAAACGGGAGCACGTAGAAAGAGGGGAACGCCATATGGGTTTTGGAAGGCAGATTTTGCAGGACTGGTTTTGTTTATACCATGTCCCATTTGAAGCCCCCTGTTGCACCCCTAGAATAGAAATTTCAAAAAAGTGACTCCATCTAAGAAAGTACACCCCTCAAGGTATTCAAAACTGGGTTTACAAACTTTGTTAACCCTTTAGGTGTTCCACAAGAGTTAATGGCAGATGGAGAAACAATTTAGAAATTTCTATTTTTTGGAAAATTTTCCATTTTAACCCTTACTTTATTACTGAAAAAAATGGGTTAACAGCCAAACAAAACTCAAAATGGGTTGCCCTGATTCTGTAGTTTGCAGAAACACCCCAAATGTGGTCGTAAACTACTATTTGGCTAAACGGCAGGACATAGAAGAAGGGGAACGCCATACGGTTTTTGGAAGGCAGATTTTGCTGGACTGGTTTATTTACACCATGTACCCTTTCAAGCCCCCTGATGCACCCCTAGAGTAGAAACTCCATAAAAGTGACCCCATCTAGGAAACTACGGGATAAGGTGGTTGTTGATTTGGTACTATTTTAGGGGTAAATATGATTTTTGGTTGCTCTATATTACACTTTTTTGAGGCAAGGTAACAAAAAAATTAAATTCTAAAATTTTTCTACATTTGCTATTTAGTTTTGTGGAACACCTAAAGGGTTAACAAAGTTTATAAAGTAACTTTTGAATACCTTGAGGGGTGTAGTTTCTTAGATGGGGTCACTTTTTTGGAGTTTCTAGTCTAGGCTACATCAGGGGGGGCTTCTAATGGGACGTGGTGTCAAAAAAAAAAACTGTCCATCAAAATCTGCCTTCCAGAAACCATATGGAGTTCCCTTCGTTCTATGCCCTGCCGTGCGGCTATATAGCCATTTACGACCACATATGGGGTGTTTCTGCAAACTACAGAATCAGGGCCATAAATATTGAGTTTTTTTTGGCTGTTAACCCTTGCTTTATTACTGGAAAAAAAGGATTCAAATGGAAATTTTGCCCAAAAATGGGTGTTTTGGCACCGTTTTTATTTTATATTTTTAACACCGTTCATCCGAGGGGTTTGGTCAAATGTTATTTTTATAGCGACGACTTTTACGCACGCGACGATGCCCAATATGTATGGCTCTCAGACTTTGGAGACACTAAGCAGGCATCCTAAAACTGCGGCCCTCCAGATGTTGTAAAACTACAATTCCCACCATGCCCTGCTGATGGCTGTAGGTTGTCTGGGCATGCTGGGAGTTATAGTTTTACAACATCTGGAGGGCCGCAGTTTGAGGATGCCTGCACTAAAACTAATATTTTTTTGGGGAAAAAAAATTGTTTCTGTGTCTCCAAAGTCTGAGAGCCATAGTGTTTTATGTTCTCTAGGGGACTGTTGGAGATTATAAAAATTTAGTACTCCATGGAAGTGTGATACTCCCTGAAGCAATCGATAATGCAGAGGCCCGGATGATCGGGGCAAGTGTCACACTGAGTAGTGGTGTCCTTCCGTATCCCCCTCTTGTGACACACTCTGCATCTTTTTTGGGTTCGTCCCTTCTTTCCAGTATGGGGGACCACACCTGGAAAGTGTTGGCCAGGGACGATCCGGGCGCCTCCAGTTCCCGAGGTACTCCGGCCTGCTCTTTCCCGGTCCGAAAAGATCAGGTCTTTGAGGACTGCCTCATAGAATTGGAGGAATGTCCCTGTGCTGCCAGCGCTTCGGGATAGTACAAAAGAGTTGTACATGGCAACCTGCACCATGTAGACCGCAACTTTTTTGTACCATGCCCGGGTTTTGCGCATGGCATTATATGGCTTGAGGACTTGATCAGAGAGATCAACTCCTCCCATATACCGATTGTAGGCGACGATACAATCGGGCTTGAGGACCGTTGCCGTGGTACCTCGCACAGAGACTGGGGTGGTGCTGTTACCGTGGATTGTGGACAGCATAAGGACATCCCTCTTGTCCTTATACCTGACCAGCAACAGGTTTCCACTGGTAAGTGCACGGGTCTCACCCCTGGGGATAGGTACCTGGAGGGGGTGGGCAGGGAGGCCGCGTTGATTTTTCCGCACGGTCCCACAAGCGAACGTGGATCTGGCGGCAAGGGACCTGAACAAGGGAATGCTGGTATAAAAGTTGTCCACGTACAAGTGGTAACCCTTATCCAGCAGTGGGTACATAAGGTCCCACACGAGTTTCCCGGTAACACCCAGAGTGGGGGGACATTCTGGTGGTTGAATCCGGGAATCTCGCCCCTCGTACACACGAAATTTGTAAGTGTACCCTGAGGTACTCTCACAAATTTTGTATAGCTTCACGCCATACCTCGCCCGCTTTGTGGGAATGTATTGGCGGAAACTGAGTCTCCCCTTGAACGCAACGAGAGACTCATCAACCGCGACCTCCCTTCCAGGTACGTAGGCCTGCTGAAATGTGGCCCCAAAGTGATCGATGACCGGCCGTATCTTGTACAGCCGGTCATAGGCAGGATCACTTCGGGGGGGACATGCTGCATTATCGGAATAATGCAGACATTTCCGGATGGCCTCAAACCGGGAGCGTGTCATGGCCGTACTGTACAGTGGGGTCTGGTATAGGACGTCCCCACTCCAGTACAGCCTGACACTGGGTTTTTGCACTAGACCCATATGCAGCACGAGGCCCCAAAATGTCCTCATCTCGGCTGCACTGACCGGCGTCCAGCCACCGGGTCTAGCCAAAAATGAGCCCGGGTTTTGAGCGACGAACTGTTGGGCGTACAGATTCGTCTGCTCCACCATCAGATTCACCAGTGGGTTACTGAAAAAAAAACTAAAAAAGTCTATTTCAGTAAACCCCACTGTGGGAATCTGGATTCCAGGATTGCCAGCGAAATCCGGAATCTCAGGCTCAAAGTCCACTGGGGGACACCAGCTAAGTTCATCGGCAGGGGGCTCCGGTGAACTTATTTGGTGGGCCGGGAAACCAGTACGAACCCCAGGGCGGCTCGTACTAGGGTGGGCCACAGGATCCCTAGCATGTGTGGCCCCTGGCTCCGCCTGGCGGCGTCTCCGCTGCCTTGGTGGCTCATCGTCATCCGATGATGATGAGGAGGATGCGGATGACAAAAGGAACGTGGGGTCATCCTCATCCTCACTGGGGCTCTCAGAGTCGGAGGCAATCTGGGCATATGCCTCCTCGGCCGAGAACACCCGGCGGGCCATGGGTGTGTGTGTGTGCGTGTGTATGTGCGTGCGTGTAAACCTTTATTCTATGTGCGTGTGTGTGGGGGCACGGGTGTTCACGTACTAAAAGTCCAGGCAAAAAAAATGGGCAAGTGTTAGAAAAAAAAAAAAAAAAAGTTCAAACTTGCTGATCAGCGGTTCAACGCTGATCAGCGGTTCAACGCTGATCAGCGGTCGGTGGGGTGGTGGGGCGGTGGGGCGGGCGATGCGCTAACAGTGGACGGACGCTAAAAAGTGCCGGCCAGTCAGCGCACGCAGAAAAAAAAAAGTGGTGGTGGGGGGGTCTGGTGGGGGGGGGGGGTCTGGTGGGGGGGGGGCTGGTGGTGAGGGGGGGGCTGGTGGTGGGGGGGATGCGGGGGGGGCAAGTGGCAGGGGGGTCTGGGGTCTGGTAGCTGAAAAAAAAAAGTTTGGAATAAATGTGATTTTTTATTTTTTTTTCTAACTTTTCCCTTCTATCCCTGCCTAAAGGTGCCTCTCCCTCACTGACCCTAACCTACCTGGGTGGCGATGGGTGCAGGAGGGTGATGGATGGCGATTAGGGGGACACAGGAGCTGGTGCTGGACGATGCTGCCGGGTGCTCGTGCAGAACAGGAAGAGGAGGGGAGAGAGGAGCGCAGGAAGTTTGAATCTCGCGCCTCTCTCCCCTGCACCAATCAGCACCCTGGACAGCGGCGTTCAGCACCAGGGCCAGCTCCGCCTCTGCAAATCCTCGGACTGCGATTGGTGGTGTAAAATTACGCCACCGATCGCAGTCTTTTTCCGGTTCATCGGGTCACAGGACACCCGAATGGACCGGAAACGCAGAAAACCGCAGGTCTGAATTGACCTGCGGTTTTCTGCGATCGTCGATGCGGGGGGGTCAAATGACCCCCCCCTGCATTGTTACAGGATGCCGGCTGAATGATTTCAGCCGGCATCCCGTTCCGATTAACCCCCGCGGCGCCGGCATCGCTATTTAAAGCCATGACGTACCGGTACGTCATGTGTCCTTAAGGACTCGGGAAACATGCCGTACCGGTACGTCATGTGTCCTTAAGGGGTTAAGGTGAAAATGAGCCCGGTCCATAAGGGGTTAAATTATCTGCTAATTCTAAAGGTTCACATACTTCACTCACAGACACGTGATATTGGATCCTTTTCCTCAATAAATAAAAACCAGGTCCCATTTTTTGATTCATTTGTTTTATTTGGTTATCTTTATCTACTTTAAGGAAAATCGGATAAAGTTCAGGGCAAATTGCAGGTCAAATGTATGCAGAAATAATAAAATTCAGTTTAACACCTATACAGGGATTTGGACTTCGCTGCAGGGGAGCCACCAGGCTGCTATCTCTTGGAGTAGTCCCAGTGTTGTTGACAGGTGACTCATTGGGGTCAGAGACACCAGTGTGGGGCACCAAGGCAACAGGCAAAACTCAGTCAGTAACATGCTAAGGTCAGGGCAGGCAGAGTTCGTGCAAATCTGTGAAACAAGTCCAATGGTCAGAGCAGACAGCTGAGGGTCAGTACAGTGATCAGGCATGGGTCAGGTCAAGCGGCAGAGGGTCAGAATCCGGTAATCAAGCAGACATCAGTACACAGGCAGACAAGCAGATTACGGCACCTTTTCAGGATCTAGCATTAGAAGCCGCTGCACACAAAACCAAATGAGGGTGTACCCTTGCAATACAGCAGAATGAGGTGAGGTTAAATAAATAAAAATACCTCCAACAGACACATAGGATAAAGGCACCAGCTGCCAGAGTGCTGGAACTCGACAGACACAGGGTGAGCGTAGCAGCACCTGTGCCCACTCAAAGTAGTGGGGTAGCAGCTGGCATGGGCCACTGATGTAACATATATATATATATATATATACAGGCTCGGACTGGCCCACAGGGGTACAGGGGAAACCCCCGGTGGGCCCCTGAGGAAGGTGGGCCCCTAGTCTCCTACCCCCTGCACAAGTGGCACATAACACTTTAAACTTACTGCACTACATACATATATTCAATGTACATCACCTCAACCAGTCTATGGTCATATAACAAACTTGTCAGATTATTTATTATATTTGAATGTATCTGTAGGGTTGGCCCCCAAAATAAATTTTACTGGTGGGCCCTAGGTACCCCAGTCCGACACTGTATATATATATATGTTACATCTAAATAAATATTTTATGTTACAGTACTCTTCTATACATTGTTGGAAGCGTTCCTTTCCTACAATCTGCTGATCGCTAGCAGAGGAGTAGTGCATTTACAAGCACCGATCTCCTCCAAAGTATGGGGAGGAGTGATTGCTAATGCCATCATTCTTCCCCATATTGTCTCATTGTTTCCCGGCAACACATTGTGTTTACACAGCGCGATCTGCTGTCTGGAAACAAGAACTTCTGGACTGTACATACGATCCAATTACATAATGAACGAATGTTTCGCTTGTTCACCAGGTAATCGGCGATACATTTACACCACCAGATTATTGCTAACAAGCGTTATTATGAATGCATGTTAGCGATGATATTTTCAGTTCTTTGCCCTTTAGAGAATCTAAACAATGCACAAAAGTGACAGCATCACCGTGATGATGACCAGCCTCCCTAGTGTCACTCGCGATGCTAGGGAGGCTGGTCACTGTCGTGGTCTGCTATTGGTTGCACCCCCATCCAGTGGCGTCTCTAGCTTTCAAATTTTGGGGGGGCACACTGGGGGCCAGGACAAAAGTAGGGGGGCAGCTATAACAACGATACATTTACACAAGTAGCGATACTTTACTCAATACCTAAAACCGCAACAGGGAAGAAAAGTCCAGCTGCCTTCGGATGACACTTTTATAGGGAGGGGGATCTGTGGATGACACTGCTATGGGGGGGGGGGGGGATCTGTGGATGACACATACCGTATATAGCATCCTATGCTATATGTGTCATCCACACATAACCTTACACCACTCGGCTAGCTTCGGTAACAGGACCAGGCTACAGCCTACAGGCACTGCCTGTTAGTTGTTATCGAGCGAGTGCTGATTTCTGCAGGTCAGAGCATACGGATTACAGTTTAGAAGAAATGTACACTCCTGGGAGCGGTCCAGACCAGTGGCGGATCCAGAGCCTGGTTTTGGGAGGGGCACTTCCAGATTATTTTCTGTCCGCCGCCACAGAACAAGGGTGCTTATAGAACAGACTACACAGTGTAGATGTATACTGTATATTGTGTGGCACAGTGTAGAGGTATACTGTGTGGCACAGTGTAGAGGTATACTGTGTGGCACAGTGTAGAGGTATACTGTGTGGCACAGTGTAGAGGTATACTGTGTGGCACAGTGTAGAGGTATACTGTGTGGCACAGTGTAGAGGTATACTGTGTGGCACAGTGTAGAGGTATACTGTGTGGCACAGTGTAGAGGTATACTGTGTGGCACAGTGTAGAGGTATACTGTGTGGCACAGTGTAGAGGTATACTGTGTGGCACAGTGTAGAGGTATACTGTGTGGCACAGTGTAGAGGTATACTGTGTGGCACAGTGTAGAGGTATACTGTGTGGCACAGTGTAGAGGTATAAGTCTATAACATAAACATATTTCACATGAACACTTACAGTTACTTGGCCCTTGGGGATCTCGGACGCCACTTCCACACTTTGGCCGGGGGCTCGGCGGAGCTGATGTTGTGTTTTATCCTAATGAGAAAGATTTCATAATAAGGATTTGGAGACTGGGCAGAGGGATAGCAGAGCAGGGAGAGGCTGGCGCTGCTACTAGGGGGTCATACCACGTGGGAGTAATAAAGCCCACCATAATGCCCCCCAGCAGAAATAATTCTCCTTATAATGTGACAATGTAAAAAATACCCCCTTATGCTCCCAGTTGAGCTAATGTCCCCCATAATGTGCCAGTATAAAATACCCCTATATAGTGCCCCCTGTAAATGCCCCCATAGTGCTCCTTTCCCCCTTCCTCCTAGTGCCCCCCATAATGTACCAGTATAAAATGCCCCAGTAGATGCCCTCAGTGTCCCCCATAATTTGCAAGTATAAATTACCCCTTCTTAGTGCCCCCGTAGATGACTCCATAGTAGTCCTCTCCCCCTTCCCCATAGTACCCACCATAATGTGTCCCAGTATAAAATGCTACTGTACAGAGCCCCCATATAAAACACCCCTTCTTTGTGGCCTCAGTAGATGCCCCTATAGTGCCCACCAATAATGTGCCAGTAATAAGCCCCCCCATTACGTGCCAGTAATAAGCCCCCCATTACGTGCCAGTAATAAACCCCCCATTACGTGCCAGTAATAAGCCCCCCCATTACGTGCCAGTAATAAGCCCCCCATTACGTGCCAGTAATAAGCCCCCCCATTACGTGCCAGTAATAAACCCCCTCATTACGTGCCAGTAATAAGCCCCCCATTACGTGCCAGTAATAAGCCCCCCATTACGTGCCAGTAATAAGCCCCCCATTACGTGCCAGTAATAAGCCCCCATTACGTGCCAGTAATAAGCCCCCCATTACGTGCCAGTAATAAGCCCCCCCCATTACGTGCCAGTAATAAGCCCCCCATTACGTGCCAGTAATAAGCCCCCCCATTACGTGCCAGTAATAAGCCCCCCCATTACGTGCCAGTAATAAGCCCCCCATTATGTGCCAGTATTAGGTCCCCCCATCATGTGCCAGTATTAGGTCCCCACCATCATGTGCCAGTATTAGGTCCCCCCATCATGTGCCAGTATTAGGTCCCCCATCATGTGCCAGCCCAGTATTAAGTCCCCCCATCATGTGCCAGCCCAGTATTAAGTCCCCCCCTACCCATCATGTGCCAGCCCAGTATTAAGTCCCCCCCTACGTGCCAGTATCACTATTGTAAAAAAACAAAAAAACAAAAAAAACAACACTTATACTTACCTCCATGTCAGCGATGCGATGCAGGCCTCTTCTGGCCTGTGTCCCACGCTGTATGGCTCAGGCGGCGCAATGACGTCATCGCGCCGCCTGCGCCGGCCTCTGATAGTCCCTTCAGAGGAAGGGGAAGGGACACGCCTCTCCCTCCCCTGCACCACCGCCGCTGGCACACACAGGCAGATTACTAAGGAGATGAGCGCAATGGAAGCGCTCATCTCCCTGTGCCCGGCGGCAGCGGCTCACTTTGGGGGGGGGGGCGCATTTTAGTTGGGGGGGCACAGCATGATGTAGGGGGGGCCGTGGCCCCCTCTGGCCCCCCCTGGCGACGCCACTGCCCCCATCGCCAGATATTTAGATCTGAGGGACTTGCAGATACAGTGATGGCCGTGCAGGGATCCAGAGGGACGGGGGTGCCGGGGACCGGGTAATTATCGTTTGTAGGAGGGGCCTGGGCATTGTGGGGGGTATTTGTACTACTGGATAAACCCTTTAACCCTAGCTTTGATGGAGAAGCAAGGTGTGGCTGAGAAGTTCACGCAGAACACAGAGACTTAGCAAAGATGAATTTCCAGAGCAGACTTGAACAAGCTACCTGGGTCAAAAGGTATACAGTCAGCAAGGGGAGAGGTGAGTAACAGTGCAGTTTTAAAAAAAAAATACAGCACCAGAACCAAGCTCAGTATATAAATACAACACCAGAACTAAGCAGGGCCGTCTTTAATATTGATTGGACCCTGGGCAAAAATTTACTTGGGCCCCCTGGATCCAGTGGCGGATCCAGGGGGGGGAGAAAGGGGCAATTGCCCCCCTGGTGGCGGCGGGCGGCGGCGGCTGGGCACAGGGAGATGAGCGCTTCCATTGTGGAAGCACTCATCTCCAGTCATCTGTATCGCCGTCCTCAGGACAGCGATACAGATGCCTGCCTGTGCTGCGGTAGGGGAGGGAGAGGCGTGTCCCTTTCCCTTCCTCTGATAGGCTGCTGGCCTAGTGCCTGCAGCCTATCAGAGACCAGCGCAGGGGCGCGATGACGTCATCGCGCCGCCTGAGCCATACAGCGTGGGACACAGGCCAGAAGAGGCCTGCATCGCATCGCTGACATGGAGGTAAGTATGTGTGTTTTTTTATTTTATTATATACAATACTTTTACTGGCGGGGGGCTGTTATTACTGGCGGGGGGCTGTTATTACTGGCACCTGGGGGCTGTTATTACTGGCACCTGGGGGCTGTTATTACTGGCACCTGGGGGCTGTTATTACTGGCAAAGGGGGGCTGTTATTACTGGCAAAGGGGGGCTGTTATTACTGGCAAAGGGGGCCTGTTATTACTGGCAAAGGGGGGGGGGCTGTTATTACTGGCACCTGGGGCCTGTTATTACTGGCGGGGGGCTGTTATTACTGGCAAAGGGAGGGGCTGTTATTACTGGCAAAGGGGGGGCTGTTATTACTGGCAAAGGGGGGGGCTGTTATTACTGGCAAAGGGGGGGCTGTTATTACTGGCAAAGGGGGGGCTGTTATTACTGGCAAAGGGGGGCTGTTATTACTGGCAAAGGGGGGGCTGTTATTACTGGCAAAGGGGGGCTGTTATTACTGGCAAAGGGGGGCTGTTATTACTGGGGGCTGCTATTACTGGCATAGGGGGCTATTATTACTGGCAGGGGGGGCTGTTAATACTGGCACATGATTGGGGGCACTATAGGGGCATCTACTGAGGCCACAAAGAAGGGGTATTTTATATGGGCTCTCTGTACAGTACAATTTTATACTGGGACACATTATGGTGGGTACTATGGGGAAGGGGGAGAGGAGTACTATGGGGTCATCTACGGGGGGCACTAAGAAGGGGTATTTTATACTTGCAAATTATGGGGGACACTGAGGGCATCTACTGGAGCATTTTATACTGGTAAATTATGGGTAGGCACTAGGAGGAAGGAGGGTGTGGAGCACTATGGGGTCATTTACTATGGGCACTATATAGGGGTATTTTATACTGGCACATTATGGGGGCACTATGGGGACATTAGCTCAACTGGGGGCATTACAAGGGGGTATTTTTTTGCACTGTCACATTATAAGGAGAATTATTACTACTGGGGGGGGGGCATTATGGTGGGCTTTATTACTCCCCCATGGTATGACCCCCTAGTAGCAGCACCAGCCTCTCCCTGCTCTGCTATCCCTCTGCCCCTTCTCCAAATCCTTATTATGAAATCTTTCTCATTAGGATAAAACAGAACATCAGCTCCGCCGAGCCCCCGGCCAAAGTGTGGAAGTGGCGTCTGAGATCCCCAAGGGCCAAGCCAAGTAACTGTAAGTTTTCATGTGAAATATGTTTGTTATACACATATAGCCTACACTGTGGAGTCTGTTCTATAGGCACCATTGTTTTGTGGCGGCGGACAGAAAATAATCTGAAAGTGCCCCTCCCGAGACCAGGCTCTGGATCCGCCATTGCCTGGATCCCGCCTTCCCACACCTTAGCAGGCAATCACGCCCTCCACCACAACACACACTAAAAAAAATCCACACATCTGGTAGAGTACAGTGAATGACTGTAAATACTTCCAGTTCTGAAGACTCCAGCGGCAAAGGATCAGTGTTCTGGGCAGCTGGGCTCAGGCTGGAAGTGGGCACCGCTCTGCAGGAAGGAAGGAGACCGGGGTTCGGCTCACCCTAGTGTTATAGTGCACCCCAGCACCCCACAGTATGCAGTATAGCACCCTATAGCAGTGATGGTGAACCTTTTAGAGACCGAGTGCCCAAACTGCAACCCAAAACTCACTTATTTATCGTGAAGTGCCAACATAGCCATTTACCATGAATACTAATATAACATATCTTCCATGTACTTTATCATGTATCTATGAGACAGTGAGCTGTCTGTGCCATTTATAGCATTCCCTGCGCTGATGAATGGCTGAAAAAGTCTAAGGCATAGTGTTGCACCTTGGACTTCTTCGAGGCTGTGGGTGCCCACAGAGAGGGCACTGAGTGCCACCTCTGGCACCCGTGCCATAGGTTCGCCATAACTGCCCTATAGTATACAGCACCACACAGTATGCAGTATAGCACCCCACACTATACAGTACCCCACAGTATATAGTAGAGCAGTATAGCAGCCCACAGTATACAGCACCCCACAGTATACAACACCTCACAGTATACAACACCTCACTGTATACAGCACCCCAAACTATACACGATACAGCCCCCCACACTATACAGTACAGCAGTATAGCACTCCACACTATACCGCACCCACAGTATACAGACCCCCACAGTATACAGTACAGCAGTATAGCACTCCACAATATACAGCCCCCACACTATACAGGCCCCCCACACTATACAGGCCCCCCCCACTATACAGGCCCCCCACACTATACAGCCCCCCCCCACTATACAGCCCCCCCCCCACTATACAGGCCCCCACACTATACAGGACCCCCACAGTATACAGGCCCCCACACAGTATACAGCCCCCCACACAGTATACAGCCCCCCCCACACAGTATACAGCCCACCACACAGTATACAGCCCATCACACAGTATAAGGCCCCCCACAGTATACAGACCACCACACAGTATACAGCCCCCCACACAGTATACAGCCCCCCCCCACACAGTATACAGCCCCCCCACACAGTATACAGCCCCCCACACAGTATACAGCCCCCCCACAGTATACAGCCCCCCCCACAGTATACAGCCCACCCCCCACAGTATACAGCCCACCACACAGTATACAGCCCACCACACAGTATATAGCCCCCCACACAGTATACAGCCCTCACACAGTATACAGCCCTCACACAGTATACAGCCCCCCACACAGTATACAGCCCCCCACACAGTATACAGGCCCCCACACAGTATACAGACCCCCCACACAGTATACAGCCCCCCACACAGTATACAGCCCCCACACAGTATACAGCCCCACACACAGTATAGAGCCCCCACACAGTATACAGCCCCCCACACAGTATAAGGCCCCCACAGTATACAAGCCCCCACACAGTATACAGCCCCCCCCCACACAGTATACAGCCCCCCCACACAGTATACAGCCCACCACACAGTATAAGGCCCCCCCACAGTATACAGCCCACCACACAGTATACAGCCCCCCACAGTATACAGCCCCACACAGTATACAGCCCACCACACAGTATACAGTCCCACACAATATACAGCCCCCCACAGTATACAGGCCCCCACACAATATATAGCACCCCGATATACAGTAGTTTACAGTATATTAACATAACAGCCCCTGTCACCTTTTTCCGATGTAATCCTTACACAAAAAAGCTCCACAGTTAACTTCTGCAACACTCCTGATAGGACCTTTGATGACCTCATAGCCATGTGACCAGTAATTTCTAGGTTACTGGTCACATGGTGATGATGTCATTAAGGTCCTAGATCACAACGTCCTTTTGCCCCTTGGTAAAGACGGCCCTGGAACTAAGCATATACACTACAAAATATGTGTTTTCCTTGCATTTCTTGTGCATATAAGTGAAGCTTTATGGAAACATTTTTTGTTGAGCTATCATTAAAGGGGTATTTCTATCTGGGACATTTATGGCATATTCACAGGATATGCCATAAATGTCCGATAGGTGTGTTTCCCACCCCTGGGACCCGCTTCTGTCTCAAGAATGAGACCCTGTCACACCTGCTGGAAACAGGAGGTAGCTGCTATGTGCAGCTGCCTCCATTCACTTTAGTAGCACTTCTGAAAATAGTTGAGTGCGCTAAATACCCTATTTTCAGAAGGGCTGTTGAACAGAATGTAGAGAGCCGCACATGCGTGACCACTTCTCCGTTCCCAGCCGGCATGACATGGTCCCATTCTGGAGACAGCAGTGGGTCTCAGAGATGGGACAAACCCTTTAAATAAATTATTGATGGGTGTTGGGTGACTAGGCAAAATTAACGTAAAATTGTAAGTGCTGTTTTTACCTACAGTATCTCACTAGACCAGAATGATCTGTGATGGCTTTTCAGTCCCCTATCTTCTATGTATGTTGGCCTCTTTAGAGACCATCCTTCTAAAAGACCATTTGAATTGCAATTTTGGTTGTCTCTAAGAGGTTTATAAAGTATATTTAAATGAAAATTGTCTTCATCTCCTTGTTTGTATCTGAGATGGCCTGAATTAAACTGTAACTACTATTGCTCAACTGAAAGACTGATTTACAGAGTCATGTGTAATGCCAATATTTGGCAACACTATGCTGCTTAACCACAAATAATATCTATCTCATGTAAAATTAAATTATAAAATATAAAGGCATCAATATCCCTTTTAGCAAAGTCACTGATGAATTTGCTGTACGCTTTCAGTTATGACAGAAGCCAAATACATATTTAGTATAAACAGTTTGAGCTATGGAAACAGTCACTTTCTGGCACACGGTATAATATTGTTATAGTAAAGTATCAGCCGAGTACTTATTTTAGACTCTTTAAAGGTCACTGGTAAAATATAACACCACTGCTTGCTAATCTATTGGAAAGCTATAATTGCAAACATGAGCTATATTCCTAGATTTGGGTTATAGTACCAATAAATATTATTCAAAACGTAAAATATTGCTGAAGGAACAGGATTGGGTCAAGGTTGGAAGGAGCCTCTGGGCAAAAAATCTGGTGGGGGCCCACAATTATTAGGATTTTATTAAAGGCTAGAGTAGCTCACAAATAACTCACTATTGTAGGAGAGTTTTCAGACCTTCAAAATTAATTCAGATGCCTTCATCAGACCACCAATGAATTTGGATGCAAAACTTAATGCAGACCCATAGGCTCTGTTCTAAGCCTCTAATAATGGATGATGATGACCATTACTTTTTAAATTACATTATGCTCTACCAAATATGCAGCACCACATACCTCTTACATCCAGTGATGTCTCTCGTGTGATGTAGACACTCTCTTTCCTCATCTTCGACATCCAGACCAGACCGCCATGATGACTTCTTTCAGCCATCTCTTCTCTCTGCAGAGTTTGCCACACAGACATCTTAGGTTGCTATTTTTCCATCATCCTCCCACTTTCTGAACATCCTATCCTGCCAGAGCAATACCGTGCGCGCCTTGCTCTCCAATACTATACCCCAGAAACATATAGTCTCCCTAAAAATACTAGCACCAGGCTGATAATGTCCCTTCAATAATTATTGCCCTAAAAAATAACTGTGCTCGGCATTACAAACTCAAATACCGTATTTTTCACCCTATAAGATGCACCTAGGTTTTAGAGGATGTCAATAAGAAAAAATATTTTTCATTAGAACTCAGATCAGACCTCAGTTAATAGCCCCGATCAGACCCCCAATGTTAATAAGTCCCCAACAAGACCTCAGATCAAACCCACAATCAGACCTCAGCTCAGACCCCAATGTGAATGACGCCCAGTCAGACCTCAGACCCCAATCAGACCTCATATCAGCTCCCACTGCCTCTCATATTAGCCCCCAGCAGCCCTCATTGCCTCATATCAGAACTCAGTAGCCCCCATTGCCTCTCATATTGGCCACCAGCAGCCCCCATTGCCTCATATCAGTCCTCAGTATCCCCCATAGCCTCTCATATTGGCCCCTAGCAGCCCCCATTGCCTCATATCAGCCCTCTGTAGCCCCCATTGCCTCTCATTTTGGCCCCCAGCAGCCTCCATTGCTTGTCATGTTAGCCCACATTGTCTCAGATCATGTATAATAAAATAAATAAACCACTTACCTCTCCTGCACGCGGCCGTTCCTCACTGCCCACGCTCTGTCTTCCTTCTGCTGTCGGATGTACTGTGAACCGGCACGCACAGCGTAAGGTCACAGAGCGTCCTAACGCTGTGCGCAGCCACTGCACAGCCAACAGCCGAGGACCAGGAAGCGGTGAGTACAGATCCTTCACTGCTTCCCGGTCCTCCGGTACTAATGAGTGCTTCCATAATGGAATATGCAGGGGCATTTTTTTACTTTAACACTCATGTTTGGTGCAAATCCGTCATGGATCTGCACAGACGGATCAGTTCAGATAATACAACCGCATGCATCCGTTCAGAACGGATCTGTTTGTATTATCTTTAACATAGCCAAGACGGATCCGTCTTGAACACCATTGAAAGTCAATGGAGGACGGATCCGTTTTCTATTGTGCCAGATTGTCCCATTGACTTACATTGTGTGTCAGGACGGATCCGTTTGGCTCAGTTTCGTTAGACAGACACCAAAACACTGCAATCAGCGTTTTGGTGTCCACCTCCAAAGCGGAATGGAGATGGAACGGAGGCAAACTGATGCATTCTGAACGGATCCTTATCTATTCAGAATGCATTAGGACAAAACTGATCCGTTTTGGACCGCTTGTGAGAGCCCTGAATGGATCTCACAAACGGAAAGCTAAAACGCCAGTGTGAAAGTAGCCTTATGGGGCAAAAAAATACGGTACCTCAATGGTGCTGTCTGTTATGCGGTGCAGAACACAGGACTCTTCCGGCCTATGTTCCGAGCTGCTTGCATTCTGGCTCAGGCAGTTACGATAATAATGCTGTATTGTGCTGCCTGCGCCACCCTCTCATAGTCTTCGGGCCTAGTGGCCTGTAGCCTATGAGAGTGAAAGCCGCAGCATTCAACTGTATTCTGAGGATGGTGATACAGTTGAATATTGAGAGGCCCTAGCAACCAGCAATGAAACATTGCTGGATGCTAGGGCAGTCCCATCTACCCCTTTCACCTACGGCAAGATGGCGGCATGTGACCTCCAAAGAAGGTTTGTGCAAAAGGGTTACCCCGTGGCTCCTCTCAAGGAGGCATATCAACATGCAGCTAGTTGTAATAGGGAGAGCCTATTCTATCTAAAAAAATGAGACACTGAAGAAGAACAAATGAGAATTATTGGAACATTTGACCTGGCACACAAAGAAGTGCGGGAGATATTACAAGATGCATGGGGCATCCTGAAGTCTGACCCGATTTTGGGAGACTTAGTGGGTGATTACCCGCAGATCACCCGAGGGACAGATTGGTCCACAGTGCTTATAGGACCGCCACCTGCCATACCTGGCTATCTAATAAACCATGTGGCAGATTTAAATGTGGCAACTGTGTTGCGTGTCAAGCAATAAAAAAATGGAACACAGTGACCAGCTCTGTGACAGGGCGCAGCTACAGAATCAGGTCATTTAGGGAATTTAGGAGGCGAATAGGGGAGCATCTTTCTAACATAAAGAAACAGGACAAGACCCCAATAGCACAACATGTGCTGAAACATTATGCAGGAACATCTAACTGCATCAGTTTCCAAGGCATAGAACATGTCAAACCATCACCAAGAGGAGGGGACATTGATAACCTCCTCTTATGAAAAGAAGCAGAGTGGACATTCAGACTCCAGGCTGTGAAACCTTATGGACTTATGCCTCTTTCACACTACCGTATGTCTTTTTCAGTGCTTTGCGGTCTGTTTTTCACGGAGCCATGGTTCCGTTTTTTTGTTTCCGTTGTGTTTCCTTTTCCGTTCTGTTTTTCCGTATGGCATATACAGTATACAGTAAATACATAGAAAAAATTGTGCTGGGCATAACATTTTCAATAGATGGTTCCGCAATAACGGAACGGATACGGAAGACATACGGATGCATTTCAGTATGTGTTCAGTTTTTTTGCGGACCCATTGACTTTAATGGAGCCACGGAATGTGATTTGTGGGCAATAATAGGACATGTTCTATCTTTCAACGGAACGGAAAAACGGAAATACGGAAACGGAATGCATACGGAGTACATTCAGTTTTTTTTTGCGGAACCATTGAAATGAATGGTTCCGTATACGGACCGTATACAGAACGCAAAAAACGGCCCACAAAACGGAAAAAAAAAAACGGTAGTGTGAAAGAGGCCTTAATGAGTTTATCTCATACACCTGCTTCATATAAGTATTATATAGGACATGGACAATGGTTATATGCATATATCTTATGCCGTATCTCCCTGTGGTGAGGTAGTATATACATCTTTCATATCTTCCCTATATCCATCTCCTAATACTGTCAGAGGATAGGCACTAGTGCCATCCTTAAAGGGGTATTACCATCTCTGACAATGGGGGCATATCGCTAGGATATGCCCCCATTATCTGATAGGTGTAGGTCCCACTGCTGGGACCTTCACCTACAACGAGAACGAAGCGGGGAGCGCTGTGGCTGGAGGACACCAGATTTCCCGGGGGTCGGTCCGCCACCAAATGCTGCTCCCATAGTAGTGAATGGGAGCGCACTGCGCATGCGCAGCCCATGCTCCCATTGTTTTCTATGGGGCAGACAGCAATAGCCGAGCCAGCTCTCGGCTATTTTCGGCAGCCCCACAGAAATGAATGGAGGGCAGCTGCACATGCGCCCTCCGTTCATTTCCGAGCTCCGTTCTAATTGTAGGTGCGGGTCCCACTGCTGGGACCCGCACCTATCAGACAATGGGGGCATATCCTAGCGATATGCCCCCATTGTATGATATGGGAAAACCCCTTTAATGATTGACATAGAATACCCCTACCAACAGCCTTATTATTTGTATATCATTGGTCTGCACCTATAGTATCCTGGTTGATACAGATACAATGCTATGTCCTCTTTATGTTTTTTTCCCCACTGGATGAGGTCACATTATCCACCTTATTGTATATCTTTATGTTGTCATCTTAAAATTTATGGGAGACACTTTTGGGTGTTATTTCTTTTACTGCTATGTGCGATTCACTCATCAATGTGTACGCCATTATTGCCCAGACCTATATGTCTATCATACCTCTTTAGGATAGTGATCATAGCCGCAAAATATTCACTCTATATAAGCAGTACCTACTGTACATCCTCCGGCTCTTTGCGTTCCCCGAGGCAGCAGGAGGAGGAGGTGTGTTGCTGCACGCCCCCTATTCTGGTTGGACGGACTGCTGCATTGCTCCACCTGGGGGAGTGGTTGTTTGTCTCTTAAGGAGCGCACTGTGGTGGCCGCGCTACGACAATCACCGTGCCGGGGCTACGTTTGCTGCCGCTCGTTATCAGCAGCGAGCAGCGTCTTTGTGCTTGACATAACTTTGTTTCACTAAACACACGCGCTGACTCCTGATGAATTGCTGGCAACATCCAGTGTAAGAAACGCGTTGAGTGAGACGCGATCTAGAAACTAAAAGTAGCGATGTAGCCTGGTAGTATCTAGGGTGAGCGCTTATTCAAAAATATGTAGGGCAAGCCTAGTCCTCACAGTCATCTCTAACGTGGGTCTGATTTAAGTGAGCTGCAACAAGCTTAAGTTCTCAGCAGTGTGTTAGGGGTGTGTGGATGTTATATTAATCAAGGGTGCCCTTTGTGTTTGCGCCCCCATCTTATACCCAGGGCGAGTAACAGTTATTTTATGTAGGGCAACACTATTCCCATAGGCATCTGTAGCGGTGGCTCGATACTATTGAGCAGGAGCTAGCTCTGGTCTTCAATAGAGTGCTAGCAGGTGTGTGTATGCTGCGTGAGCTAAGTGTGCCCTATATGTATACGCCCGGACTTAGTGGGAAGTATACACCATACGGAACTCACACTACTGATAATTATAATAACAGCAATAAGGGTTAAACTAGATGTGATGGTTATGTGGTGTCCCACTAGGTATTAAAGCGAACCTTTCACCTGCATTTCACTTAATAAACTATCAAAAGTACCTTATAGATCATCCTCATTGTGTAATCATACAGTCTCGATTCAGTTACAGGATCGCGCTTGAGTCCGCGCGATAGACGGGATCGCGCTGCTACTGAGGCCGACGGCGAATGCGCCGCCTGTACAAGCGCGGTCCCGGCGACTGAGCCGGGTGTCAATTAGACTGCATAGAGGCGGGGTTAGGGCAGGGGAGTTAAAGCCTGGAGTGAGGGAAGGGCTACCCCCTCGACTTCTATTGTGACTTGTGGAGCTGGAGAAGAGTACTTTATAAGGCGATTTTCTCATGCATATACATGGCAGAAAAGCGGGACAAGACTGTATGATAACACAATGAGGATGATCTATAAGGTACTTTTGATAGTTTATTAAGTGAAATGCAGGTGAAAGGTTCGCTTTAATCAGACAGACAGCAAGTTCAAACTGATTTTTTAATAAGTGTTTTACAATAAAGTTTTTTTGTTTTCAAATTTTAGCTCTATCACTCTAATAGTTAAATGTTTCCATAGCCTGATAGATACATACTTGTCATATCTTCTTGTAGTTAATTGTATTCATATGGATCCACAAAAACACGGACACCGGCTGTGTGCACCCCGCATCGCGGTGCGGGCCCACTTCAATGGGTCCACAATCTTCATGTCGTGCCCATAGACAGGACATTTCCTATCTTTTGCAGTGTGGCCACATGGACCCTGAAGCACACAGAAACCTTCTCCCTGAGCTCACTGCTCTGTAGACTATTCATCCATGACAGTAGTTTATGTGGCTAGTCTGAGGTGACAGATGCCCTTCAGGAAACCTGTCACCATGAAACGGAATGCATTTTGCAGGCAGCATGTTATAGAGCAGGAGGAGCTGAGCGGATTGATATACAGTTTTATAGGAAATGATTGACTTGTTAATTATTTATTTTAACCTCTGCTCTTTCTATGCTTAGCAGTCATGTGGGCAATCTCTGTACGCTTAGTCATGCAGGGTTAGCTGACTGCACACATGACTCAGCACCATTTTATGTTTAATCATATTTTATTATTTTGAAAAAATATAAAGTACGTTACAGCAAAAGAAATGCCTACACACTAGGCGCTCTTTATAGAATCATAATCAATTCTGAGACATGAAGGTACAATATGGGTTCACAGAAAAAACATATGACAAGTCAGTTTTCATATATCAAAGAACAATCTATAAACCCACTTGGCCTCAGATGCTTAGTTTATAAAGCTAAAAGGCGGAGAAGGAAAGAAAAGAAAGGAGAGAAAGGCAAAAGAGAAAGGGGAGGGGGGAAGAGGGGAGGAGAAAGGTAAAGGATGGCGAGTCGAGTACATTATGGGTCTCTAGCACATGAAAAGAGCCACACTGTGGTGTTTACCGTAGACATAATAATGTTTTTTTACAGCCAACAAAGCAAGAAAATCAGGAGATTCTAATGCATTTATCCAACACGCCAAAACCTTACAGTATTTAGTAGATGAATCATTTGCGTCAGGCGAAATTTCTTCCATCCTAGCAATCTGTTGCATTTCTTGGAACCATTCCCTCATGGTGGGGGCATGTGTCGAACGCCAATATCTAGGAATCACTGTTCTAGCGGCCGTAATAAAAAATCTAAGGAGGGACCCTTTTTGGGATGATATTGAGCCCGGCAGGATGGAGCGGAGCACTATTTGAGGAGACTTATCCACCTGTTTTGGTGAGATTTTATTAAAGGCTTCAAATACTGAGTCCCACAAGGGTTGGATTAAGTCGCAGCCCCACCAAATATGAAGCATCGTGCCTCTATCCTTACAACAGTGCCAGCAGAGCTCCGTCACTGAAGGGAAAATTCTATGGAGTCTCACTTGGTACCTATACCACCGAGATAAAATCTTATAATTCTTTTCTTGAGCAGCACATGCCATGGAGAGCTTGTGAGAGTATAAGAATGCTTTTTGACAGTCAGCTTCTCCTAAGACAATACCCAACTCTCATTCCCAACCTCTGATGAAATTAGGACGGCCCTCGTGAGAGCATGTAAGAAGAATCTGGTAAAGAAGTGAAAGGAGATGAGTCGGTGGAGAAGTCAACGTGAATAATTTTTCAAACTCTGTTAGTGTGGCTCCAAAAGAACACTGAGCACCCCTGGACAAAACAAAGGATTTGATTTGTTCATATTCTAGCCAGGAGATCCGTGTATTTGGGAATTTAGATGAGATGGAAGAAAGGGAAGGGAATGCATTCCCTGCCATCAAGTGGTAAAAGCGAGGATCATCTGTGACTTTCAAGCCTAAGAATGAGTCTTTCCCCATTCCAGCAGGAAATGCTGGATTTGGAAAAATGGGGGTAAGCGGACTAAGTCTTCTGATACCTACCCCCCTGTGGGTCAAAGAGTCCCAAATTTTGAATGTATGTTGAAATAATAAGTGATGGCTAAGCGTCCGAGGGCGGTCCACAGGTGAGAGCCACGGGATATGTTTGAGAGGGAGAGGGCATAAGGTCTGTTCTAACCCCACCCACTGTTTTGTGCTTTCATTGTGCTTCCAGTCTAGTACTCTGGTGAGTATTGCGGCTGCATGATATAATTTTAGGTCAGGAAGGCCCACACCCCCAAGGAGTTTCGATCTAACCAGAATGGAATGACCTATTCTCGGACTACCCCGTCCCCAGATGAAGCGCGAAAAAGCAGTTTTAGCTTTCCTAAAAAAGGAGGATGGTGGTGCAAATGTATAATAATTTGGGCAGAGTGTCCATTTTTAATGCGTTAATTCGCCCAAACCACGATAACTCCTTTTTATTAAAAGCCTCAAGATCCTATCCTTCGGTATCCTATCTAGTAAAGGAAAATAATTAAGTTTCAGTAAATGTTTACTATCGGCTGGTATATAGATACCTAGGTATTTAATAGCAGATGGTTGATGTTTGAATTTGAAGGAGGACAATAACCTAGCGAATTCGCCGTGGGGAACCGTTACATTGAGAATTTCAGATTTGGTGTAATTGACTTTAAAATTACTTAAGTGACCAAACCGTTCAAATTCCTTTAGGATCGAAGGGATGGAAATATGTGGCTGAGTGATATACAGTAGAAGGTCGTCGGCATATAAGGCCGTCTTGTACGGTTTACCATCAACTGCAAGGCCATGACAAGATAAATTTTTATGGAGGGCTGTGGCCAGGTGTTCCATTACTAGCACATATAACAGTGGAGAGAGGGGGCAACCCTGTCTAGTTCCATTCCGAATTGGTATGGATGAAGACAAGAGTCCATTAATTCGTACCTTAGCAGTGGGGTCTGAATATAATGCACGAATACCATTCAAAAATTTGGGGCCAATCCCGATTTGTTGTAAAGTATGATCGAGAAAAGACCATTGGACCCTATCAAAGGCCTTCTCCGCATCAATTGAGAGTAGACAGAGGGGGGAGGCACTATTTCTCGCTATGTCCGTGAGGAGCAGGGTTTTGATTGTGTTGTCTCGAGCTTCTCTCCCACGGACAAATCCAACCTGGTCTGTATGCACAATGCTGGGAATTAAAGGGGCTAACCTATCCGCGAGTATTTTAGAGTATAGTTTGATATCTATATTGATCAATGAGATTGGCCGGAAATTCGAGGAGAGGGAGTGGTCCTTCCCTGGCTTGGGTAGTACACTAATATGGGCTTCTAGTGATTGCCTGGTGAATAGGGTTTCTGGGCCAATGCTATTGAAAACCCTCGCGAGGAAAGGCGACAAGAGATCCATTAGTTGTTTATAAAAGGCCATTGTAAAGCCGTCGGGGCCTAGGCATTTCCCTGCAGGAGAATTTTTAATAACATTTTTAACATCTCCCTCAGTGATGTCAGAGTCCAGTGAGTCTTTATCAGAAGCGGATATTGTAGGTAAAGCAGTTTCTGCGATATATTCTTCGATCCGCTTTTCTAAAGAAGTTGGTGACATGTCAGAGAACTGGCCTTTAAGGTTATATAACTTAGAATAATAGTCCCGAAAGACCTCTAAGATGTCCTTAGGATTATGGGTGTTATGGCCACTTCCATTTTAAATGTATGGTATAAAAGTTTTGGGGCCTCTGGGATGTAATAAGCGTGCTAGGGGTCTACCACACTTATTTGAGAACTCATAAAGGAGTATTTTCCCACATTCACGGTATTTCCTAAATTTCTGATCTAATAGGGTTTTAATGGAGTCTCTAACCTTGAGAAGTTCCACAAGCGTAGCGTTATAAAGTGTCTGTTTATGTAGTGTCTCAAGCTCATGAGCTTGAGTAAGTAACTTCGTAAGCGATAGTGCCTTTTCTTTTTTTAATCTGGAGCCATGTTTTATGAATGTGCCTCTAACGACGCATTTCAATGCCTCCCATTGGATCGGAAGGTGGGTGGGGTCGGAGGAGTGAATTTGTAAGAATTCATTGATAACATTTCGTACATCCGCCATGCACACCACATCCTTCAGGAGATTATTGTTTAGTCTCCAATCTGTGAGTTGGAGGGAGTGAAAGCATGTGAGTAATGAACGTAGTTGTCTACAGGGGGTAGTGCTCTGTCTTGCCGAGGAGTCTATAGCTGGATTCAGAGTGAAATTTAAATCTCCACCGACAATCACCTGACCCTCCATAAAGTCTTCCAATTTGCTCAGGAAACATCTGCAAGTAGAAAGCTGTTTTACATTAGGTAAATACCAGTTTACTAACGTGAATATTGACGAGTTTATCTTCAATTTGATAAAGATATAGCGCCCCTCTCCATCCATGCTAACATCAACAATGGTTCCTTGAAATGATCTATGTAAGGCCACAGAAACCCCTCTAGAGCGCGAATCCGGACTAGGGTTATGATACCACTGAGAAAAATATTTATTCCTAAGCGTCGGCACATGTCCCACTTTAAAGTGAGTCTCCTGCAACATTGACCTTTTGTTTGTGCATATGATAGAGAACCTGAGACCGTTTCTGCGGAGTACTGAACCCCCGAAAGTTTAAGGATGCCACCTTAAAAGTACTCATCTTACCAGGAAAGTGGATAGGGATAAGGAAAGGAAATATGAGAAAGAAAGTTAGGAAGGAAAAGATGAGGGATAAGAAGGGAGGTGAAGTAAGAGAAGTTAGAAATGTCACCTATTGGAGAGACAATAGGAAGCAGAAACACAAAAACACTTTGTGAGATAGTGTTCTACTAAAGAATACTGAGACAATTGTACTACACAAATAAGGTTTGTGTGTGTCCATATGGGAAACGAGTTTTCGACAGAAGAGCCGCTCCCGGCTCCGACTCTATAAGAGACTTATGTAAAACTTAATGTATCGTGAACTAATCAATCAGAGGACAAAAATAAGAAACCAGAAGAACATATGAAACCATTCGTATACTCCTGTAATCAGAAGGCCCGATTAGACCTGACAGAGCTACCTCCACCCGACAAAACCCCTCTAAGTGTCTACATGCTGGGAGAGGAGACCCGCGCGTAAGCAGCAATGTGAGTTGTTAACACCAAGCTTACGGTTCGCACTAATCACCTCAGCCCCAGCCAAGACAGTCCCCTGCATAACCAGAGACCCGAGAACCGCCAAGGATAGGAATGCTAACCTAGGATGCCGGAGGAGTATCTGCACGTGATATAACATTATCTGAAGCAGTACTGATTCCGCAATGACCCATCCCCCCGGACAAGCCTAGAGGCCGATCCATAGAAAATGGGCCACCCCGGGATCCACGTACGCATGTGCTGAGTCAGATGTTATATGAAGACATAAACAATGCGCATAAATGTACTAGTCATAACATAACAAACTTGGATTTGAGGACAGTGTGTCGTCCTCTATCATGGACATGTAGGGCATCTCCGCAAAAATGCCCCCCAGCAATCCTAAAGAACCACCAACTCTGATCTGCTAAGCAGCAATCTTTCCATCCCAAGGGTCCCATGGATCCCGACTCCCCACGGTCAGTGCTGATTCCACGATGCCCCCCCCCTCCCCACTGGACCAGCCTAAAGGCCGAACCATAGGAGATGAGCCACCACGGGACCAATGTATGCCCGGGCCAATACAAATATTACCTGAAAACATAAACATTATAAATGTAAACACTATTTATGGCAAAACGATCCTGAGTTTGAGGACAATGTGCCACCCTCCATTGTGGACATGGAGATCATTCCTGCAAAAACACCCTCTAGTGATTATAAAAAAAGAACGACAACCAACTCTGATCCGCTAAGCAACGTCCATTCCATCTTGAAAGTCTCTCGGACCCTGGCTCCTTATGTTGCGGTGAGGGTTGCGGCGAGGAGTTTTGGGTTCCCTCTGTGGTCTGGGTGGTAAGTCCATCCTGGTGCTGTCCGGCAAGGAAGGCCAATCGGAGATCTTTACAGGTGGAACACCTACTGCAGCAGAAAAAGATGGAACATCTCTGGGATGAGAGAGAGAAATCATTCGCCCATCAACTCGGACCTGAAGGCGGAAGGGGAATCCCCAAGTGTAAGCAATACTATGTTGTTGTAGAATAGATAACAGAGGGCGCAAAGCCTTCCTTTTCGGCAATGTGCGGCGAGAGGTCAGATAAAATCTGAATTGGGGCACCTTTATAAAGCACGTGCCCTGTTTCTCTTGCTTTTTGCATAATGTCCGCCTTTTGTTTGTAATGATGCACACGACATTTGACGTCTCTGATCCTGTCAGAGTCGGTGGGCTTGGGACCAAGGGCCCTATGGGCTCTGTCCAGCTCTAGAGGGGCGTCATGAGGGGACCCCAAAATATCATTAAAGATGTGTTGTAGTGTGCCGTCTAGATCCTTAGGAGTCACCTCTTCTGGAAGGCCTCTGACTCTTATATTATTTCGCCTGCACCTATTTTCTGCATCATCCACCACGTCAGCAAGATACTGTATTTGGAAGGCATGGGATTCCAAGATGGCTTCCTGAGAATCCTGTTTAGTGCTAACAGATAGCACTGAATGCTCTACCTCTGTGACCCTCTCTCCTATTGCGAGAAGTTCATGTTTAATGGTGTTCATTTCTGCCCTATAGACTCTCTCCAGCTTGGCAATATAAGACTCCATGTCAGACTTAGTGGGCATAGATGAGATCCGATTGCGTATGTCCCTTATTTCAGCAGTAGTTACTGACTCTGAATGAGAAAGGGTATTGCGTGCTGCCACCTCAGCAAAGCCTCTAACCGAGGTATGTGCCACCGTGGGGGGTAAAGCAGAGGGAGCTAACGGTACATCTGGGGGGTCCAGTGGGGAGAAGTCCCACTCCCATTCACTCCACTCTCCTGAGATGGCGCCTTCCCGCCTTTCTGTGTTAGGGGAACATGGAGGTGGTGATTAAGCCTCCGTCTGTGTCTCCCCCCAGTACCTCGTTCATGTGTTTCACCCCGATTGCGCCCGGCGATTCAGCTGAGGATTCCACTCCTGACCATTGCAGAGGCTCGTCCGCTTCTGTCTGCTCCGGCGCGTGCGTCGGCCATCTTGGAGCCCCCAGGGAGGAACGCTGGTCTCCGGCAGAGAAGAATTTCTCGATGCTCTGGGCTGGCTGGAGGTAGCCTGAGTCGGCTTCTTCTTCTTGATGACCATTTTGTAGGCGAGTCTGGTCTCTGATCGATGCGGTATCGTCTCTTTACAGAGCGGAGCACAGTAGCTGAAGCAATGTGCGTCTCACTCCTCCATCTCCAAGCCACGCCCCCTCGACTAAGCACCATTTTAAATGAATACATTAAAAAGGTTTACTGAATATTTTGCCAGAAAATTATTTTTCAACCCGCTCAGCTCCTCCTGCTCTATAACACGCTGCCTGCAGATTGTACTGCATTTCATGGTGACAGGTTCCCTTTAATGAATAATGAAAAACAAATGAGATGCCAGAATCCTCTTTGGCTCCTTATACCCTCTGAGCACACACCCTCTGTGTGCACTGTTTATGCACAGTGTTTTTTCCCACAATGCTGAGATTTTTTTTAATTTTTATGGATGGTTGACAATTAACCCCACTCCTGCACAAAACACCTAACAAAAAGTTTGTTATAATGTTAAAAAATATAAAATAAAATTTAAACAAATTCCTTTTTGCACGTACACATCGCTCGTACAAGTGCCGCATTCTCTTAAACAGCTAATAGGCAGGGGTGCCATCAGTTAGCCCCTGCCGATGTGATATTGATGACCTATACTGAGGATAGGTCTTAACTAGGGATGAGCGAACTCGAACTGTATAGTTCGGGTTCGTACCGAATTTTGGGGTGTCCGTGACACGGACCCGAACCCGGACATTTTCGTAAAAGTCCGGGTTCGGGTTCGGTGTTCGTCGCTTTCTTCGCGCTTTTGTGACGCTTTCTTGGCGCTTTTTGAAAGGCTGCAAAGCAGCCAATCAACAAGCGTCATACTACTTGCCCCAAGAGGCCATCACAGCCATGCCTACTATTGGCATGGCTGTGATTGGCCAGAGCACCATGTGACCCAGCCTCTATTTAAGCTGGAGTCACATAGCGCCGCCCGTCACTCTGCTCTGATTAGCGTAGGGAGAGGTTGCGGCTGCGACAGTAGGGCGAGATTAGGCAGATTAACTCCTCCAAAGGACTTGATTAACTGATCGATCTGCAGCTGTGGATCATTGAGCTGCTGATCCTCAATTGCTCACTGTTTTTAGGCTGCACAGACCGTTTGTCAGTCTCATTTTTCTGGGGTGATCGGCGGCCATTTTGTGTCTTGTGGTGCGCCAGCACAAGCTGCGACCAAGTGCATTTAACCCTCAATGGTGTGGTTGTTTTTTGGCTAAAGCCTACATCAGGGTGAAGCTGTCACACCAAGTGCATTTAACCAGCAATAGTCTGTTCATTTTTTGGCCATATACAAAATCAGGGGCAAGCTGCGCCTGTCACCAAGTGCATTTAACCCTCAATGGTGTGGTTGTTTTTTGGCTAAAGCCTACATCAGGGTGAAGCTGTCACACCAAGTGCATTTAACCAGCAATAGTCTGTTCATTTTTTGGCCATATACAAAATCAGGGGCAAGCTGCGCCTGTCACCAAGTGCATTTAACCCTCAATGGTGTGGTTGTTTTTTGGCTAAAGCCTACATCAGGGTGAAGCTGTCACACCAAGTGCATTTAACCAGCAATAGTCTGTTCATTTTTTGGCCATATACAAAATCAGGGGCAAGCTGCGCCTGTCACCAAGTGCATTTAACCCTCAATGGTGTGGTTGTTTTTTGGCTAAAGCCTACATCAGGGTGAAGCTGTCACACCAAGTGCATTTAACCAGCAATAGTCTGTTCATTTTTTGGCCATATCCCAGTCTAATTCTGTCACTAAATCCATACCGGTCACCCAGCGCCTAAATACTAGGCCTCAAATTTATATCCAGCTAAATCTGTCCCTAGTGCTGTAGCTGGGCGAGTTATTTAGTGTCCGTTCAAGCACATTTCTTGTTCTGGGTTGAAATACAATTCCCAATTTAGCAATTTCATAATTTAGTGGTTCCTGCTATATCAGAGCTATTTGAAATCTATCCCAAAAAGGGTATATAATATTGAAGGTGCACATTGGGTCATTCAGAATAACTTCACACACACCCGCTACTGTGTATTTCCAAGTCTAATTCTGTCACTAAACCCATACCTGTCACCCAGCGCCTAAATACTAGGCCTCAAATTTAAATCCCTCTAAATCTCTCGTTACCCACCGCTGTACTGTTGTTGCTGGGCAAGATATTTAGTGTCCGTCAAAGCACATTTTTTGTTCTGGGTTGAAGTACAATTCCCAATTTAGCAATTTCATAATTTAGTGGTTTCTGCTATATCAGAGCTATTTGAAATCTATCCCTAAAAGGGTATATAATATTGAAGGTGCACATAGGGTCATTCAGAATAACTTCACACACACGCTTCTGTGCATTTCCAAGTCTAATTCTGTCACTAAATCCATACCGGTGACCCAGCGCCTAAATACTAGGCCTCAAATTTAAATCCCTCTAAATCTCTCGTTACCCACCGCTGTACTGTTGTTGCTGGGCAAGATATTTAGTGTCCGTCAAAGCACATTTTTTGTTCTGGGTTGAAGTACAATTCCCAATTTAGCAATTTCATAATTTAGTGGTTTCTGCTATATCAGAGCTATTTGAAATCTATCCCTAAAAGGGTATATAATATTGAAGGTGCACATAGGGTCATTCAGAATAACTTCACACACACGCTTCTGTGCATTTCCAAGTCTAATTCTGTCACTAAATCCATACCGGTGACCCAGCGCCTAAATACTAGGCCTCAAATTTAAATCCCTCTAAATCTCTCGTTACCCACCACTGTACTGTTGTTGCTGGGCAAGATATTTAGTGTCCGTCAAAGCACATTTTTTGTTCTGGGTTGAAGTACAATTCCCAATTTAGCAATTTCATAATTTAGTGGTTCCTGCTATATCAGAGCTATTTGAAATCTATCCCAAAAAGGGTATATAATATTGAAGGTGCACATTGGGTCATTCAGAATAACTTCACACACACCCGCTACTGTGTATTTCCAAGTCTAATTCTGTCACTAAACCCATACCTGTCACCCAGCGCCTAAATACTAGGCCTCAAATTTAAATCCCTCTAAATCTCTCGTTACCCACCGCTGTACTGTTGTTGCTGGGCAAGATATTTAGTGTCCGTCAAAGCACATTTTTTGTTCTGGGTTGAAGTACAATTCCCAATTTAGCAATTTCATAATTTAGTGGTTTCTGCTATATCAGAGCTATTTGAAATCTATCCCTAAAAGGGTATATAATATTGAAGGTGCACATAGGGTCATTCAGAATAACTTCACACACACCGCTTCTGTGCATTTCCAAGTCTAATTCTGTCACTAAATCCATACCGGTGACCCAGCGCCTAAATACTAGGCCTCAAATTTAAATCCCTCTAAATCTCTCGTTACCCACCGCTGTACTGTTGTTGCTGGGCAAGATATTTAGTGTCCGTCAAAGCACATTTTTTGTTCTGGGTTGAAGTACAATTCCCAATTTAGCAATTTCATAATTTAGTGGTTTCTGCTATATCAGAGCTATTTGAAATCTATCCCTAAAAGGGTATATAATATTGAAGGTGCACATAGGGTCATTCAGAATAACTTCACACACACGCTTCTGTGCATTTCCAAGTCTAATTCTGTCACTAAATCCATACCGGTGACCCAGCGCCTAAATACTAGGCCTCAAATTTAAATCCCTCTAAATCTCTCGTTACCCACCGCTGTACTGTTGTTGCTGGGCAAGATATTTAGTGTCCGTCAAAGCACATTTTTTGTTCTGGGTTGAAGTACAATTCCCAATTTAGCAATTTCATAATTTAGTGGTTTCTGCTATATCAGAGCTATTTGAAATCTATCCCTAAAAGGGTATATAATATTGAAGGTGCACATAGGGTCATTCAGAATAACTTCACACACACGCTTCTGTGCATTTCCAAGTCTAATTCTGTCACTAAATCCATACCGGTGACCCAGCGCCTAAATACTAGGCCTCAAATTTAAATCCCTCTAAATCTCTCGTTACCCACCGCTGTACTGTTGTTGCTGGGCAAGATATTTAGTGTCCGTCAAAGCACATTTTTTGTTCTGGGTTGAAGTACAATTCCCAATTTAGCAATTTCATAATTTAGTGGTTCCTGCTATATCAGAGCTATTTGAAATCTATCCCAAAAAGGGTATATAATATTGAAGGTGCACATTGGGTCATTCAGAATAACTTCACACACACCCGCTACTGTGTATTTCCAAGTCTAATTCTGTCACTAAACCCATACCTGTCACCCAGCGCCTAAATACTAGGCCTCAAATTTAAATCCCTCTAAATCTCTCGTTACCCAACGCTGTACTGTTGTTGCTGGGCAAGATATTTAGTGTCCGTCAAAGCACATTTTTTGTTCTGGGTTGAAGTACAATTCCCAATTTAGCAATTTCATAATTTAGTGGTTTCTGCTATATCAGAGCTATTTGAAATCTATCCCTAAAAGGGTATATAATATTGAAGGTGCACATAGGGTCATTCAGAATAACTTCACACACACGCTTCTGTGCATTTCCAAGTCTAATTCTGTCACTAAATCCATACCGGTGACCCAGCGCCTAAATACTAGGCCTCAAATTTAAATCCCTCTAAATCTCTCGTTACCCACCGCTGTACTGTTGTTGCTGGGCAAGATATTTAGTGTCCGTCAAAGCACATTTTTTGTTCTGGGTTGAAGTACAATTCCCAATTTAGCAATTTCATAATTTAGTGGTTTCTGCTATATCAGAGCTATTTGAAATCTATCCCTAAAAGGGTATATAATATTGAAGGTGCACATAGGGTCATTCAGAATAACTTCACACACACGCTTCTGTGCATTTCCAAGTCTAATTCTGTCACTAAATCCATACCGGTGACCCAGCGCCTAAATACTAGGCCTCAAATTTAAATCCCTCTAAATCTCTCGTTACCCACCGCTGTACTGTTGTTGCTGGGCAAGATATTTAGTGTCCGTCAAAGCACATTTTTTGTTCTGGGTTGAAGTACAATTCCCAATTTAGCAATTTCATAATTTAGTGGTTCCTGCTATATCAGAGCTATTTGAAATCTATCCCAAAAAGGGTATATAATATTGAAGGTGCACATTGGGTCATTCAGAATAACTTCACACACACCCGCTACTGTGTATTTCCAAGTCTAATTCTGTCACTAAACCCATACCTGTCACCCAGCGCCTAAATACTAGGCCTCAAATTTAAATCCCTCTAAATCTCTCGTTACCGCTGTACTGTTGTAGCTGGGAAAGTTATTTAGTGCCCGTCAAAGCACATTTTTTGTTCTGGGTTGAAGTACAATTCCCAATTTAGCAATTTCATAATTTAGTGGTTCCTGCTATATCAGAGCTATTTGAAATCTATCCCAAAAAGGGTATATAATATTCAAGGTGCACATTGGGTCATTCAGAATAACTTCACACACACGCTTCTGTGCATTTCCAAGTCTAATTCTGTCACTAAATCCATACCGGTCACCCAGCGCCTAAATACTAGGCCTCAAATTTATATCCCGCTGAATTTGAATACAATACATTGGGCCAAATAATATATTTGTTGTTGTGGTGAACCATAACAATGAGAAAAACATCTAGTAAGGGACGCGGACGTGGACATGGTCGTGGTGGTGTTAGTGGACCCTCTGGTGCTGGGAGAGGACGTGGCCGTTCTGCCACATCCACACGTCCTAGTGTACCAACTACCTCAGGTCCCAGTAGCCGCCAGAATTTACAGCGATATATGGTGGGGCCCAATGCCGTTCTAAGGATGGTAAGGCCTGAGCAGGTACAGGCATTAGTCAATTGGGTGGCCGACAGTGGATCCAGCACGTTCACATTATCTCCCACCCAGTCTTCTGCAGAAAGCGCACAGATGGCGCCTGAAAACCAACCCCATCAGTCTGTCACATCACCCCCATGCATACCAGGGAAACTGTCTCAGCCTCAAGTTATGCAGCAGTCTCTTATGCTGTTTGAAGACTCCGCTGGCAGGGTTTCCCAAGGGCATCCACCTAGCCCTTCCCCAGCGGTGAAAGACATAGAATGCACTGACGCACAACCACTTATGTTTCCTGATGATGAGGACATGGGAATACCACCTCAGCATGTCTCTGATGATGACGAAACACAGGTGCCAACTGCTGCGTCTTTCTGCAGTGTGCAGACTGAACAGGAGGTCAGGGATCAAGACTGGGTGGAAGACGATGCAGGGGACGATGAGGTCCTAGACCCCACATGGAATGAAGGTCGTGCCACTGACTTTCACAGTTCGGAGGAAGAGGCAGTGGTGAGACCGAGCCAACAGCGTAGCAAAAGAGGGAGCAGTGGGCAAAAGCAGAACACCCGCCGCCAAGAGACTCCGCCTGCTACTGACCGCCGCCATCTGGGACCGAGCACCCCAAAGGCAGCTTCAAGGAGTTCCCTGGCATGGCACTTCTTCAAACAATGTGCTGACGACAAGACCCGAGTGGTTTGCACGCTGTGCCATCAGAGCCTGAAGCGAGGCATTAACGTTCTGAACCTGAGCACAACCTGCATGACCAGGCACCTGCATGCAAAGCATGAACTGCAGTGGAGTAAACACCTTAAAACCAAGGAAGTCACTCAGGCTCCCCCTGCTACCTCTTCTGCTGCTGCCGCCTCGGCCTATTCTGCTGCTGCCGCCTCGGCCTCTTCCTCCGCCTCTGGAGGAACGTTGGCACCTGCCGCCCAGCAAACAGGGGATGTACCACCAACACCACCACCACCACCTCCGTCACCAAGCGTCTCAACCATGTCACACGCCAGCGTTCAGCTCTCCATCTCACAAACATTTGATAGAAAGCGTAAATTCCCACCTAGCCACCCTCGATCCCTGGCCCTGAATGCCAGCATTTCTAAACTACTGGCCTATGAAATGCTGTCATTTAGGCTGGTGGACACAGACAGCTTCAAACAGCTCATGTCGCTTGCTGTCCCACAGTATGTTGTTCCCAGCCGGCACTACTTCTCCAAGAGAGCCGTGCCTTCCCTGCACAACCAAGTATCCGATAAAATCAAGTGTGCACTGCGCAACGCCATCTGTAGCAAGGTCCACCTAACCACAGATACGTGGACCAGTAAGCACGGCCAGGGACGCTATATCTCCCTAACTGCACACTGGGTAAATGTAGTGGCAGCTGGGCCCCAGGCGGAGAGCTGTTTGGCGCACGTCCTGCCGCCGCCAAGGATCGCAGGGCAACATTCTTTGCCTCCTGTTGCCACCTCCTCCTTCTCGGCTTCCTCCTCCTCTTCTTCCACCTGCTCATCCAGTCAGCCACACACCTTCACCACCAACTTCAGCACAGCCCGGGGTAAACGTCAGCAGGCCATTCTGAAACTCATATGTTTGGGGGACAGGCCCCACACCGCACAGGAGTTGTGGCGGGGTATTGAACAACAGACCGACGAGTGGTTGCTGCCGGTGAGCCTCAAGCCCGGCCTGGTGGTGTGTGATAATGGGCGAAATCTCGTTGCAGCTCTGGGACTAGCCAATTTGACGCACATCCCTTGCTTGGCGCATGTGCTGAATTTGGTGGTGCAGAAGTTCATTCACAACTACCCCGACATGTCAGAGCTGCTGCATAAAGTGCGGGCCGTCTGTTCGCGCTTCCGGCGTTCACATCCTGCCGCTGCTCGCCTGTCTGCGCTACAGCGTAACTTCGGCCTTCCCGCTCACCGCCTCATATGCGACGTGCCCACCAGGTGGAACTCCACCTTGCACATGCTGGACAGACTGTGCGAGCAGCAGCAGGCCATAGTGGAGTTTCAGCTGCAGCACGCACGGGTCAGTCGCACTACAGAACAGCACCACTTCACCACCAATGACTGGGCCTCCATGCGAGACCTGTGTGCCCTGTTGCGCTGTTTCGAGTACTCCACCAACATGGCCAGTGGCGATGACACCGTTATCAGCGTTACAATACCACTTCTATGTCTCCTTGAGAAAACACTTAGGGCGATGATGGAACAGGAGGTGGCCCAGGAGGAGGAGGAGGAGGATGAGGAAGAGGGGTCATTTTTAGCACTTTCAGGCCAGTCTCTTCGAAGTGACTCAGAGGGAGGTTTTTTGCAACAGCAGAGGCCAGGTACAAATGTGGCCAGCCAGGGCCCACTACTGGAGGACGAGGAGGACGAGGATGAGGAGGAGGTGGAGGAGGATGAGGATGAAGCATGGTCACAGCGGGGTGGCACCCAACGCAGCTCGGGTCCATCACTGGTGCGTGGCTGGGGGGAAAGGCAGGACGATGACGATACGCCTCCCACAGAGGACAGCTTGTCCTTACCCCTGGGCAGCCTGGCACACATGAGCGACTACATGCTGCAGTGCCTGCGCAACGACAGCAGAGTTGCCCACATTTTAACCTGTGCGGACTACTGGGTTGCCACCCTGCTGGATCCACGCTACAAAGACAATGTGCCCACCTTACTTCCTGCACTGGAGCGTGATAGGAAGATGCGCGAGTACAAGCGCACGTTGGTAGACGCGCTACTGAGAGCATTCCCAAATGTCACAGGGGAACAAGTGGAAGCCCAAGGCCAAGGCAGAGGAGGAGCAAGAGGTCGCCAAGGCAGCTGTGTCACGGCCAGCTCCTCTGAGGGCAGGGTTAGCATGGCAGAGATGTGGAAAACTTTTGTCAACACGCCACAGCTAACTGCACCACCACCTGATACGCAACGTGTTAGCAGGAGGCAACATTTCACTAACATGGTGGAACAGTACGTGTGCACACCCCTCCACGTACTGACTGATGGTTCGGCCCCATTCAACTTCTGGGTCTCTAAATTGTCCACGTGGCCAGAGCTAGCCTTTTATGCCTTGGAGGTGCTGGCCTGCCCGGCAGCCAGCGTTTTGTCTGAACGTGTATTCAGCACGGCAGGGGGCGTCATTACAGACAAACGCAGCCGCCTGTCTACAGCCAATGTGGACAAGCTGACGTTCATAAAAATGAACCAGGCATGGATCCCACAGGACCTGTCCGTCCCTTGTCCAGATTAGACATTAACTACCTCCCCATAACCATATATTATTGGACTCCAGGGCACTTCCTCATTCAATCCTATTTTTATTTTCATTTTACCATTATATTGCGATGCTACCCAAAGTTGAATGAACCTCTCCTCTGCCTGTGTGCTAGGCCTAAATATATGCCAATGGACTGTTGCAGTGGTGGCTGACATGAAGCCTGATTCTCTGCTATGACATGCAGACTAATTCTCTGCTGACATGAAGCCAGATTGTCTGTTACGGGACCTCTCTGCTCTGCCTGTGTGCTAGGCCTAAATATATGCCAATGGACTGTTGCAGTGGTGGGTGACGTGAAGCCTCATTCTCTGCTATGACATGCAGACTGATTCTCTGCTGTCATGAAGCCAGATTGTCTGTTACGGGACCTCTCTGCTCTGCCTGTGTGCTAGGCCTAAATATATGCCAATGGACTGTTGCAGTGGTGGGTGACGTGAAGCCTCATTCTCTGCTATGACATGCAGACTAATTCTCTGCTGACATGAAGACAGATTCTCTGTTACGGGACCTCTCTCCTCTGCCTGTGTGTGTGCTGGGCCTAAATATATGCCAATGGACTGTTGCAGTGGTGGCTGACGTGAAGCCTCATTCTCTGCTATGACATGCAGACTGATTCTCTGCTGACATGAAGCCAGATTCTCTGTTACGGGACCTCTCTCCTCTGCCTGTGTGTGTGCTGGGCCTAAATATATGCCAATGGACTGTTGCAGTGGTGGCTGACGTGAAGCCTCATTCTCTGCTATGACATGCAGACTGATTCTCTGCTGACATGAAGCCAGATTCTCTGTTACGGGACCTCTCTCCTCTGCCTGTGTGTGTGCTGGGCCTAAATATATGCCAATGGACTGTTGCAGTGGTGGCTGACGTGAAGCCTCATTCTCTGCTATGACATGCAGACTGATTCTCTGCTGACATGAAGCCAGATTCTCTGTTACGGGACCTCTCTCCTCTGCCTGTGTGTGTGCTGGGCCTAAATATATGCCAATGGACTGTTGCAGTGGTGGCTGACGTGAAGCCTCATTCTCTGCTATGACATGCAGACTGATTCTCTGCTGACATGAAGCCAGATTCTCTGTTACGGGACCTCTCTCCTCTGCCTGTGTGCTAGGCCTAAATATATGCCAATGGACTGTTGCAGTGGTGGCTGACGTGAAGCCTCATTCTCTGCTATGACATGCAGACTAATTCTCTGCTGACATGAAGACAGATTCTCTGTTACGGGACCTCTCTCCTCTGCCTGGGTGCCGGGGCCTAAATATCTGAGAATGGACTGTTCCAGTGGTGGGTGACGGGAAGCCAGATTCTCTGCTATGGAACCTCTCTCCAATTGATTTTGGTTAATTTTTATTTATTTAATTTTTATTTTAATTAATTTCCCTATCCACATTTGTTTGCAGGGGATTTACCTACATGTTGCTGCCTTTTGCAGCCCTCTAGCCCTTTCCTGGGCTGTTTTACAGCCGTTTTAGTGCCGAAAAGTTCGGGTCCCCATTGACTTCAATGGGGTTCGGGTTCGGGACGAAGTTCGGATCGGGTTCGGATCCCGAACCCGAACATTTCCGGGATGTTCGGCCGAACTTCTCGAACCCGAACATCCAGGTGTTCGCTCAACTCTAGTCTTAACCTCTTCAGGACACAGGGCGTACAGGTACGCCCTTATGTCCTGGTACTTAAGGACACAGGGCATACCTGTACGCCCTGTATATTTCTGATCACCGCCGCCCGGCGGGTGGTGATCGAAGCCGGTGCCTGCTGAAATCATTGAGCAGGCACCTCGGCTAAATGCGCGGGGGGGTCCAGTGACCCCCCGATGTCGGCGATCGCCGCAAACCGCAGGTCAATTCAGACCTGCAGTTTGCGGCTTTTACCTATTGCGGTGGCGGCGGTGCCATCAGGTCCCCATGCGGCTGTAGGGGGGACCCGATGGCATGAAAGGCAGCGCGATGCCTAAGGAAGGCATCGCGCTGCCTTCCGGTGACGAGCCTGTGAGATCCAGCCCCCTGGATCTCACAGGCCTCAGAAGCTGTATGAGTAATACACACAGTATTACTCATACAGCCAAAGCATTCCAATACAGAGGTATTGGAATGCATTGTAAAGGATTAGACCCCCCAAACGTTCTAGTCCCAAAATGGGACAAAAAATAAAGTGAAAAAAAAGTTGAAAAAATAAAGTTTTCCCCAAAAAAAGTTTCAAGTAAAAATAAACAAAAACGTCATAAAAAAAATTGGTAAAGAATAGGGGGGGAAAAAAAAGTATACATATTAGGTATCGCCGCGTCCATATCGACTGGCTCTATAAACATATCACATGACCTAACCCCTCAGGTGAACACCGTAAAAAATAAAAAATAAAAACTGTGCTAAATAAACCATTTTTTGTCACCTTATATCACAAAAATTGTAATAGCAAGTGATCAAAAAGTCACATGCACCCCAAAATAGTGCCAATAAAACCGTCATCTCATCCCACAAAAATCATACCCTACCCGAGGTAATCGCCCAAAAACTGAAAAAATGATGACTCTCAGACTATGGAAACACTAAAACATTATTTTTTTTGCTTCAAAAATAAAATCATTGTGTAAAACTTACATAAATAAAATAAAAAGTACACATATTAGGTATCACCACGTCCGTATCGACCGGCTCTATAAAATTATCACATGACCTAGCCCCTCAGTTGAACACCGTAAAAACTTTCAAATAAAAACTGTGCTAAATAAACAATTTTTTGTCACTTTAACATCACAAAAAGTGTAATAGCAAGCAATCCAAAAGTCATATGCACCCCAAAATAGTGCCAATAAAACAGTCATCTCATCCCGCAAAAATCATACCCAACCCAAGGAGATCGCCTAAAAACTGAAAAAATTATGTCTCTCAGACTATGGAAACACTAAAACATGATTTTTTTTTGCTTAAAAAATTTAATCATTGTGTAAAACTTACATAAATAAAAAAAAAAAGTATACATATTAGGTATCGCCGCGTCCGTGACAACCTGGTCTATAAAAATACCACATGATCTAACCTGTCAGATGAATGTTGTAAATAACAAAACAAAAAAAAGTGCCAAAAAAGCTATTTCTTGTTACCTTGCCTCACAAAAAGGGAAATATAGAGCAACCAAAAATCATATGTACCCTAAACTACCAGCTAAGACCGAGCTGTGTAGTTCCTGCAACTAAGCTACTACAGAACAGCAGGCGTTCTGAAACTACAACTCCCAGGGTGCTCCATTCACTTCTATGGCATTAGAAGCACAGCCAAGCATATTTGTATGCTGGGAGTTAAAGGGGTTTGGTAGCTTTTTCTTACTGATGATCTTTCCTCTAGAGCAGGGGTGCACAACCTTTTCTGGTTGGGGGCCACATTGTCAACCTGAACCAATTCCAAGGGCCGAAAATAAACTTTAAAGGGTATTACCAAGTAAAATACTATATTTATGGCATATTGAACATACAGTATACAGGTCCTTCTCAAAAAATTAGCATATTGTGATAAAGTTCATTCTTTTCTGTAATGTACTGATAAACATTAGACTTTCATATATTTTAGATTCATTACACACCAACTGAAGTAGTTCAAGCCTTTTATTGTTTTAATATTGATGATTTTGGCATACAGCTCATGAAAACCCAAATTTCCTATCTCAAAAAATTAGCATATTTCATCCGACCAATAAAAGAAAAGTGTTTTTAATACAAAAAAAGTCAACCTTCAAATAATTATACTCAGTTATGAACTCAATACTTGGTCGGGAATCCTTTTGCAGAAATAACTGCTTCAATGCGGCGTGGCATGGAGGCAATCAGCCTGTGGCACTGCTGAGGTGTTATGGAGGCCCAGGATGCTTCGATAGCGGCCTTAAGCTCATCCAGAGTGTTGGGTCTTGCGTCTCTCAACTTTCTCTTCCCAATATCCCACAGATTCTCTATGGGGTTCAGGTCAGGAGAGTTGGCAGACCAATTGAGCACAGTAATACCATGGTCAGTAAACCATTTACCAGTGGTTTGGGCACTGTGAGCAGGTGCCAGGTCGTGCTGAAAAATGAAATCTTCATCTCCATAAAGCTTTTCAGCAGATGGAAGCATGAAGTGCTCCAAAATCTCCGGATAGCTAGCTGCATTGACCCTGCCCTTGATAAAACACAGTGGACCAACACCAGCAGCTGACATGGCACCCCAGACCATCACTGACTGTGGGTACTTGACACTGGACTTCAGGCATTTTGGCATTTCCCTCTCCCCAGTCTTCCTCCAGACTCTGGCACCTTGATTTCCGAATGACATGCAAAATTTGCTTTCATCCGAAAAAAGTACTTTGGACCACTGAGCAACAGTCCAGTGCTGCTTCTCTGTAGCCCAGGTCAGGCGCTTCTGCCGCTGTTTCTGGTTCAAAAGTGGCTTGACCTGGGGAATGCGGCACCTGTAGCCCATTTCCTGCACACGGTGGCTCTGGATGTTTCTACTCCAGACTCAGTCCACTGCTTCCGCAGGTCCCCCAAGGTCTGGAATCGGTCCTTCTCCACAATCTTCCTCAGGGTCCGGTCACCTCTTCTCGTTGTGCAGCGTTTTCTGCCACACTTTTTCCTTCCCACAGACTTCCCACTGAGGTGCCTTGATACAGCACTCCGGGAACAGCCTATTCATCCAGAAATTTCTTTCTGTGTCTTACCCTCTTGCTTGAGGGTGTCAATGATGGCCTTCTGGACAGCAGTCAGGTCGGCAGTCTTACCCATGATTGCGGTTTTGAGTAATGAACCAGGCTGGGAGTTTTTAAAAGCCTCAGGAATCTTTTGCAGGTGTTTAGAGTTAATTAGTTGATTCAGATGATTAGGTTAATAGCTCGTTTAGAGAACCTTTTCATGATATGCTAATTTTTTTAGATAGGAATTTGGGGTTTTCATGAGCTGTATGCCAAAATCATCAATATTAAAACAATAAAAGGCTTGAACTACTTCAGTTGGTGTGTAATGAATCTAAAATATATGAAAGTCTAATGTTTATCAGTACATTACAGAAAATAATGAACTTTATCACAATATGCTAATTTTTCGAGAAGGACCTGTATATCATAAATGTCTAGTTACACTTCTAGTACTCCCATCTAATGGGACAATACATGAAAAATGAATGTGAGCAGCCACAAGACAGACATACATGTCTGCTACCAGATGTTTGGGGGCCGCATAGAATGGTATTGAGGGCCGCATGTGGCCCCCGGGCCGCAGGTTGTGCACCCCTGCTCTAGAGAGATCAACACCATCTGATCGTCAGGGGTCCAACACTCGCCGATAAGCTGTTTGAGAAGGTAGCGGTGCTGGCAGTAGTGTCGTGGACTTCTCGCTGTTTCCCGCAGGACCAGTGACATCATGACTATTATCACTGGCATCGGACCCCCGCCGATCAGATGCTGATGATCTATCCAGAGGATAGATCAGTGAGAAAACACTACAGAACCCTTTTAATACTTACCATCTCAGTTGGTAAAATGGGGAGCTATCAGCCCCACCGCATAACCAACAGGACCACCCACCGCTGGGGGTTGTGTTAGCACCCTCCACTTTTGACCTGAAACAGTTGCGAATTTGCCAGGACTGTCTGAAAACCAGGGACAGTGCTGGCAAAGAACTATGGGAGTTGTAGTTTCACAGCCGCTGGAGTGCACTGCCAAAGCTTGCCTGCCCTAGTGTGTGGTGGAGTCTGTTGGTAACACCCTCCAACCTGCATTTCTTCATACACAAGAAACGATTTATGGGTCCCAGGCTGTTAGGGGCTTATATAGAAAAGGTAATACTGCCATTATATCGAGCGTGTGTGCGTTCTCTCCTGCTACGCGCTGGCGACTGGATTGGATAATTGTCTGTTGTTTCGAATACTTGTTAATAAAGTTTTTCCAGAACAGAAAAAAAAAAAAATAAGCTCGTGCTTGTGTAGTGTTTTCACCCCGCCCTTTTCACGTGACCCCTGACCTCAGTGTGAGCGTTCCTCAGACTTCCCGTTCCAAACCACGTGTGCATGCTGTACGCAGCTGGCTTCTCGTCCAGGCGGAGGTTCTGAAGTGGCGGCATGGCGAGCCAGGGGTACTGCCTCCGCTTCGAGGGCTGCAACTTCTTCAGGCAGCGGCTTGTCCTGTCTACCTTAAGCGGGAGGCCGGTGAAAATCCAGAACATCAGGGTGAAAGACGAGAGCCCCGGAATCAGGGGTAAGGTGCACCCCCGCCATGTGGGAGCTGGTTTCTGTCACTACGTGCTGGATGGTAGATGGTTGTAATCCGTTGTTCTGTGTTATCAGCCAGCTCAGGCTGGGCAGGGGGTGGCTGGAGTGCTCCTCGGGGAGGGAAGCTCACATTAGCTCCATGTGTCACACACCTCTGTCACTATATGGCGCTCTTACTTCTAGAATATTTGCCATGCCTGTTGTGTTGGGGTATTATTTTTCTAATGTTAGTCGTACCTGAGAGCTTCCGTCATCATTTCTATAAGGTGTAACGTGTGAAATCTACTCTATAGTCTAGAAATGGGGCTGTCACCCCTGTGGACAGTTCTGTTTTTATTAAAGGCTTGTATAACACATGAAAGGACCATTGTGGAGCATTTACAGACTTGATATTGTACCATTCCTCTATTATGCCTACTAGAAGCTTATAAATGTATGACCGGGTGTTACCAACTGGGTATGCCTCTGCCAAATCTGACATGGTCCAATCACACTGTCAAGCATGTAAAACCCAGTTGGACCTTCTAACGGGCGTAATAGCAGAACATAGAACTATATTAAAGGGAATCTGTCACCAGGAGACTCGCTGATAAACCAGGCACAGCGCCTTGTAGGGCTATCTCTGCTGCATGTAGTGGTACCATAGACCAGGATAGGACATGTTCTATAATTTGGGAAAACTGATTAAAAAAAACAATAAAAAAATGCAGATGTGGGGATGTAAAAATGAATGGGTCAGTACATGGATTAATAATATGGTGTACATAAAGGGCCTTACAGTCCTAGGTACCGTGAACCTCTTGGGGACGCGGCCTACAGTGTATCGGACTTTAGGAAGCAGGTTCCCCCCCGCCCCCACATCACCATTTATTTTTCTGTTGGTATAATCATATGAGTACCTTTTGTTGTATTTTTAAATTGCACTAATTTGGGGCGCACCTAAAATATATATAATATAATATATATATATATATATATATATATATATATATATATATATATATATATTTTTTTTTTATTTTTTTTTTTTTTAAGGTGGCAGCATGTAAAAACACAGCAAATTTTGCCATTGTTTTCTGCACTTTTCTATTGGCATTCACCATGCAGTATGTGGTAACTTTATTTTGTCAGTCGGCACAACAATACTAAATGTATATAGTTTTTTTTTTCTATTTGTAGAATAAAAGCTTTTTTTTAAAAAAAAAATTGTCACTCAGTTCCCCTTTCGTTTTCCATGTACGGAGCTGTGTGAGGGCTTGTTTTTTTGCTGGAAGAGGGTGAGTTGTCATTGGTGCTGTTCTGGGGTACATATGACTTTTGGATCACTTTTTATTGGACTTATTGGTAGGTGGGGTGAGCAAAAACCCCCCCAGCAATGTTGGTATTTTATTTTTTATGATGCTCACCCGATGGGGTGATAGAGGGAGCACTCTCTCTAACCACTTAGATGCCACATTCAGCATTAGAGTGGGATGCCAGCTGTGTAATAGTCGCCATCTGCAGAACACAGGAGTCCGCTCTCACTGCGGCATAATAGCACACCACCTCCATTACGGTGCTTGACTTTTCAGAGCGCTTACTCTAGTATATGTAATATCCTCTATATTCACAGGAGATGCCTGTTCAGCTGTCATGTCCAGAATAACTAATCCTTTTCTTCATTGCAGACTTTGAAGCAAGTTTCATCAGGCTGTTGGATAAAATAACCAATGGGTCCAGAATCGAGATCAATGAAACTGGTGAGTGTTTGGTAACCCGTGCTAAGGGTCACGTATACGCTATTGATGAGGCTACCTGCGCTGCTTGCAGCATGTGTACACGTGCGTATGAGGAGTCTACCTGTGCAGCTCGCAGCACGTGTACACGTGCAAATTAGGAGGCTACCGGCGCTGCTCGCAGCATGTGTACACATTCAGATGAGGCTACCTGTGCAGCTCGCAGCACGTGTACACGTGCGTCTGAGGAGTCTACCGGCGCAGCACGTGTACACGTGCGTCTGAGGAGTCTACCGGCGCAGCACGTGTACACGTGCGTCTGAGGAGTCTACCGGCGCAGCACGTGTACACGTGCGTCTGAGGAGTCTACCGGCGCAGCACGTGTACACGTGCGTCTGAGGAGTCTACCGGCGCAGCTCGCAGCACGTGTACAATCATGCAGTTTGTTGTTCTTTTAGCTTTTTGTTCTGTATTCTTTTATATTGTTGTAAACCCTGGCCTTGAACCAGGAACGCCAGTATGTTTCTGCAGTCTTTCCCCACCCCAATTTGTCCTTCCAAATGGCTTATACTGGAGCTGGTAACCACACCCAGAATTCCTCAGTCTCAGTGCTTGTTACAGAGCCAATGGGAAGACCTTGTGTTCCCTCTGTGAATTTGGCTTGATGTATGTGTTTCCGTCTAGCTTTGTATGACTATGATGAAGCTGGAAACATTGCGGAGTACATGGGATTGGCATGATTAAATAGACCATATACAGTACTGTGCAGGAGTTGGAGGAAAGTCTCTAGATTTGACCCGCCGTTGGCATTTCATTGGACTGTATATATGTTGCGATAGCATATTTCAAGGGCCTTGGTCAGTGTCTGGCCACTGGGGCTCATGACCATGAAGGTGCTCTAAAAGGCACTGTAGCGAAGGTTGAGGTCCCCTTTTATATAGTTTTGATAAATGTGGCTCATTATTGGCAGTGTAGGGTAATTGGGGCAGGGTTTTTAATTATGTTTTTACTTCCAGCGCAAAACCTTTTGGCAGCACTTTAAATTCATATATTCCCCTTTCGGCACGTGATCCTAGCCTGGCTACAACCCGCAATGTACTTTGAACATGCTCAGTCAGGCATCCTCGGGCACTGAGCAATTGCAGTGGTAACTGGGTTAGGATCACATGCCAAATGTACGACATGTGGTCCCGGAAGTGCCTGCATCCTATGTAGATCTGAGGGGCACAGCGCTGGCCGGGTAAGGAAATTCTCATAATCTATAATGGGATTACTCACATCTGGAGCAAAACATGGATAACCCCTTTAAGATTCCAGTATATGAGCTGCCTGCATCACAGCTAATGGGGCGATCCGGACGCTACCGCTATATGCCGGCTGCAAGTTTCACAGATGCGGAAACTGGGGGGTCAAAGCTCAACCTCATTCACTTTCGGTAGTTGCAAAGCAGGCAGCGCTACCCTGCGATCTCTGCCAGCCTAAATATATTGCTGTTACTTGATGAAGAAGAAAATGACAGACATATTGGGGCAGATTTACTAATCCTGTTTAAAGGGGTTCTGCACTTTGTTTTAACTGATGATCTATCCTCTGAATAGATCGACATCTGATCAGCAGGGGTCCGACTCCTGGGACCCCCGCCGATTAGCCTTATGAGAAGGCAGCGGCGCCCCATTAGCGCTGTGGCCTTCTCACTGTTTACCACCGGCACACTGACGTCACGACTAGTATAAACTAGCGTGGACGGGGCTAAGCTCTGTTCACTTGAATGGAGCTTAGCCCCACCCAGGCCAGTTTATACTAGTCGTGACATCACTGGGCCAACGGTTAACAGTGAGAAGGCCGCGGCGCTACTGGAGCGCTGCTGCCTTCTCAAACAGCTGAGGGGCCGGGCCCGCTGATCAGAAGCTGATGATCTATCCAGAGGATAGATCATCAGTTAAAACAAAGTGCAGAACCCCTTTAAATTTTTTTGCTGATGCCGGATGATAAATCTGGCGCAGGACTAGATGGTCTAGTCTCAGTTTCGACCACCTATTAGTTGGCTTCCTTCACGACAGAACGTTGGCAGAAAGTGGCAGATCATAAGCCATTACCTTCCCCGTGAAGTCACTCTCCTCACACAGAAGATTATTCTTCTTGGCGCACTTTCACTTTAGCTCTAAAATGAGTCACAGCTAGTTTTAAAGGAAATGTTATCTGCCTGTTAAAATCAGCTACTAACACATCTCCTTTTTTAATCTGTATTTATTTTCTGATTGATTTATTTTTAATTTTTTTTAAATTCCTGATTATTGGGGCGGCCACCTTGGCTGAGCTGTTCTTAACAGCATTAAGAAAATTGCTTTATGGCAGCCCCATGGGCCATAGTCACATTGGACAGGAGGGGACCTCAGTGACTTCTATGGGAGAGTCTTCTAGACATGCTCTGTGACCTGTGCAGAGGTCATTGTACAAGGAAAGAATAGATGAGCTCTGACAATCACTTATTGTGAATGGCGGGTCCTTTCTTATCTATACACAGAGGTGTAAAAGAAGTTGCAAGTCTGCAGTTTGCAACTTTTTGAATGTCACAGTGCACGTAGCGTTTGTACTCCACACTCTCCTCTTTCTGTCAAGGGGGCATGGTGTGGCACATGTCAGCACATTTACGCCACTTACTGGCATAAATGTTGACTGAAATTAACAAATAGGTGTACTATGTATGACTATCGCTGTTCAGGCAGGGATAGGTGTAAGTGTTTATGGGCCATCTACTACATACCGTAGATAGTATCGGCCCACATCCACTGTTTACTAGCCCCGGGGTAACAGTAAGGACGCTTACACTGGAGGTATCGCAACACTTTGGGCCATAGTGCAACTTGACAAATTTGTTTTACTGTAATTGGGGATCTTCAATTTAGTTTACCATGTGGCCCCTCTTGACCACACACTCCCTGCCCTTAAACCTTATACACCTTTTTATTATGATGGGAACATTATTATTTTAATGACATTTCATTTCATTTTTATTTTATTTTTAAGTGGGAACTGGACTAGATCTCAGTCTAGGTGCACATACTGCCAAAGGAAGCTCCTAATTAGTGACTAGGCCTGAGCCTAATCATAAATTAAGCACATGCTTCGGCACCAGTGGGATACGAAATACCAGAGAAACACTGGTCTTTGATAAATGACCCCCAATATGTTTTTTTTTTTTTCATTTTGGTAGTACACCATGTAAACATTCACAGTGCAGGTGGAAAAAGTATGTGAACCATTGGATTTAATAAGTGGTTGAACCTCCTTTGGCAGCAATAACTTCAACCAAACGTTTCCTGTAGTTGCAGATCAGACGTGCACAACGGTCAGGAGTAATTCTTGACCATTCCTCTTTACAGAACTGTTTCAGTTCAGCAATATTCTTGGTATGTCTGGTGTGAATCGCTTTCTTGAGGTCATGCCCCAGCATCTCAAGAGGGTTGAGGTCAGAACTCTGGGTCACTCCAGAAGGCGTATTTTCTTCTGTTTAGGACATTCTGTTAATTTACTTCTATGCTTTGGGTCGTTGTCCTGTTGCAACACCCATCTTCTGTTGAGCTTCAGCTGGTGGACAGATGGCCTTAAGTTCTCCTGCAAAATGTCTTGATAAGCTTGGGAATTAATTTTTCCTTCGATGATGGCAATCCATCCAGGCCCTGACTCAGAAAAGCAGCCCCAAACCATGATGCCCCCCCACCATAATACTTCACAGTTGGGATGAGGTTTTGATGTTGGTGTTCTGTGCCTCTTTTTCTCCACACAGTGTTGTGTGTTTCTTCCAAACAACTCAACTTTGGTTTCATCTGTCCACAGAATATTTTGCCAGTACTGCTGTGGAACATCCAGGTGCTCTTGTGCAAACTGTAAATGTGCAGCAATGTGTTTTTTTTTTTTGTTTTTTTTTGGGATAGCGGTGGCTTCCTCTGTGGTATCCTCCCATGAAATCCATTCTTTAGTGTTTTACGTATCGCAGATTCGCTAACAGGGATGTTAGCACATGCCAGAGACTTTTGTAAGTCTTTAGCTGACACTCTAGGATTCTTCTTCACCTCATTGAGCAGTCTGGGCTGTGTTCTTGCAGTCATCTTTACAGGATGGCCACTCCTAGGGAGAGTAGCAGCCATGCTGAACTTTCTCCATTTATAGACAACTTGTCTTACCATGGACTGATGAACAGCAAGGCTTTTAGAGATACTTTTATAACCCTTTCCAGCTTTATGCAAGTCAACAATTCTTAATCTTGGGTCTTCTGAGAGCTCTTTTGTGTGAGGCATCATTCACATCAGGCAATGCTTCTTGTGAAAAGCAAACCCAGAACGTGTGTGTGTGTGTTATTATTTTTTTTAAATAGGGCGGGGCAGCTGTAACCAACACCTCCAATCTCATCTCATTGATTGGACTCCAATTGTCTGACACCTCACTTCAATTAGCTCTTGGAGATGTCATTAGTCTAGGGGTTCGCATACTTTTTCCACCTGCACTGTGAATGTTTACATGGGGTGTTCAATAAAAACATAACATTTAATTCTTTGTGTGTTATTAGTTTAAGCAGACTGTGATTGTCTATTGTTGTCTTAGATGAAGATCAGATCACATTTTATGACCAATTTGTACAGAAATCCGTATCATTCCAAAGGGTTCACATACTTTTTCTTGCAACTGTAAAAATCTGAATATTCACATATAGACTGTTAATGTAATAAAAAGATTGATGGACTTGTCCTTTTAACCTTAGAAGTAATATAATTGTAAAGTGTGACTAAGGGCTCTTTCACACTTGCGTTGTCCGGATACGGCGTGTACTCTATTTGCCGGAATTACACGCCGGATCCGGAAAAACGCAAGTGAACTGAAAGCATTTGAAGACGTCTTCAAAATGCGTTCAGTGTTACTATGGCAGCCAGGACGCTATTAAAGTCCTGGTTGCCATAGTAGGAGCGGGGAGCGGTATACTTAGTCCGTGCGGCTCCCGGGGCGCTCCAGAATGACGTCAGAGCGCCCCATGCGCATGGATGACGTGCCATGCGCGTGGGGCACCCTGCCGTCACTCTGAAGCGCCCCGGGAGCCGCACGGATGGTAAGTATACTGCTCCCCCGCTCCCCACTACACTTTACCATGGCTGCCAGGACTTTAGCGTCCCGGCAGCCATGGTAACCATTCAGAAAAAGCTAAACGTCGGATCCGGCAATGCGCCGAAACGACGTTTAGCTTAAGGCCGGATCCGGATTAATGCCTTTCAATGGGCATTAATTCCGAGTCCGGCCTTGCGGCAAGTGTTCAGGATTTTGGGCCGGAGCAAAAAGCGCAGCATGCTGCGGTATTTTGTCCGGCCAAAAAACGTTCCGGTCCTGAACTGAAGACATCCTGATGCATCCTGAACGGATTTCTCTCCATTTAGAATGCATTAGGATAAAACTGATCAGGATTCTTCCGGCATAGAGCCCCGACGACGGAACTCTATGCCGGAAGAAAAGAACGCAAGTGTGAAAGAGCCCTAAGGAGGTCAGGAAGACTTGTCATGGGGCTTGCGACTACCAAGGGTTGATTTAGGCTACTTTCACACCTGCGTTTAGGTGCGGATCCGTCTGGTATCTGCACAGACGGATCCGCACATACAATGCAACCGCTTAGATCCGTTCAGAACGGATCCGTTTGCATTACCATGAACAAAAAAAAAAAGTTTTTTTTTTTTTTGTTTATGATAGTGCAAACGGATCCATTTTGACTTTACATTGAAAGTCAATGGGGGACGGATCCGTTTGAAAATTGAGCCATAATGTGTCAACTTCAAACGGATCCGTCCCCATTTACTTACATTGTAAGTCTGGACGGATCCGTTTGCCTCCGCACGGCCAGGCGGACACCCGAACGCTGCAAGCAGCGTTCAGGTGTCTGCCTGCTGAGCGGAGGACAAACGGTGCCAGACTGAGGCATTCTGAGCGGATCCGCATCCACTCAGAATGCATTACCCTGCTTTCATACCTGAGCGTTTCTCAAACGCGCGTTTTTGTCGCGCGTTTTTATGCGCGTTTTTTGTAATAGTAAACGCGCGTTTGTGTGATTGACTGCAGTGTCCTATGGCCACAAACGCGCGTCAAAACGCCCCAAAGAAGCTCAAGTACTTGATTATGCGTCGGGCGTTTTACAGCGCGATCGTACGCGCTGTAAAACGCCCAGGTGAGAACCATTCCCATAGGGAAGCATTGGTTTTCATGTGTTGAGCGTTTTACAGCGCGTTTGAACGCGCTGTAAAACGCTCAGGTGTGAACTTAGGGTTAGGGCTGGACGGATCCGTTCGGGCCGCTTGTGAGAGCCTTCAAACGGAACTCGCAAGCGGAGCCCCGAAGGCAAGTGTGAAAGTAGCCTTACTCTGCTCACTCAAGTGCACCCCAGAACGCACTTCCACAATTTATTGAATTCTACAGGCCAATAGATACCCTAACAACGCCTTGCTTGCAAGCGGACACAGTTAGGCCTCATGCACACGACCGTTCCTTTTTTTTCACAGTCGGAAAAAACGTGTGCCTTCAGCAATTTGCGGCCCGTTGTAGACCTGCCTATTCTTGTCCGCGGAACAGACAAGAATAGGACATTTTATATTTTTTTTTTGCGGGGCCACGCAACGGAGCAACGGATGCGGACCGCACATGGAGTGCTGTCCGCATCTTTTGCGGCCCCATTGAAGTAAATGGGTCCGCACCCGAGCTGCAAAAACTGCAGCTCTGATGCGGACCCGAACGGTCGTGTGCATGAGGCCTAACACAAGCTGCATTCTCTCTGAAACCGAGCTTGTTTGTTTAGGGCAGCAAGGCAAACCATTAAAGTATTAGGCTTTTATGTGCAAAAAGGTACAGTATTTGGTTTGAAAAAGTACAGACGTACATACATGTGCCAAAATAGTTATTGAAATAAAAAGGAGAAAATGCAGAAAGTCTGATGCTTGGCGTGTTGCTATCAGTCCTTTGCCGTTCCTGGGGACAGAGAGAGAACATGCACACAATCAAATCAGATTGGATCCTCAACTTGTGCCAACCAGAATGTCCCCGGTCACTTATGTTTATGCCCCCCCTCAGCAGAAGGGGCAGGTTGAGAGGGAACCCCCGCCATTCTGGCCCAGCCCTCATGGAAGCACATCTTTTTTTCTTGCTCACTCCACCTCCCCATCCAGCTGGCCAATATAAAATATGAGCAAAAATATGATTTTCAAGCCCGTACCACAGGCAGTTCAGGTGCAGACAGACTTTTATAATACATGTTTAATCCAAATATGAAATATGTAGGTTTCCCAGACAGAGGTCCTTATTACATAGGGATGCATGCAGTCAGGTATGGGGTGTTTGGGCTCCCTATCCACAATGTACTGATGACTATGAAAGTACTTAACATGTAGATCTTAACAGGAATGCCCTACAGCTTATATCCCTCTATGTAGTCTAACAGCCCCTAGACCACATGATGCAAAGGGGCCGCAGTGGCGGGAGCTTCATCAACCATTATGAAAATCTGGCTTGATTCACCACCAGATGCTAATTGGATAACAGAATGTATATCCTGCTACAAACCGTAAGGCCTCTATTATCTTTACTATTATACAGTGCTACATATGACCTACTCACAAAATCACATAACTGATGTATGCTACAAGGCAGACCGTCTAGATTATTAAATTAATTCCAATTTATCAGGGCAAGACTTCCTAGCGCTGCAGGGTGGCCCCTCGAGCGCGCCCTTAGTCGCTGCAGCTCTTGAAGCGCTTTGAGTCCGACAGGAGAAAAGCGCTATACAAATGTTAGGATTAATATTATGATAGAACAAAAGCTCCATTGTCCAAAAATGTGTTCCACACCTGTGTCCTGCGGAGTAAACTGTAGCCATGTGATGGGAAGCTTCAGAGCTGTAATCCATTATTGACACAGCAGATCAAGTGACTTCTGACTAAGCTGCCAGCAGCATGAGATGGCTGAGTTAACGCTTCTGAGTATCCCCCAAGGATTCACCCAGACAGCAATTCTAACATGTTGTCAGATGTTACCATGAGACATTGTGATAACGTAGGAACTGATTTAATAACTCGGTCAGTGATTGATTTTGTAAAAACATTATCAGGAGGTTTCTTGGATTTGGCAGCATTACAGTGCAAAGTACAAGCTCAGGGCCGGCCTGTTAGTGTTCAGTTATATAGAGCTTTTTTTTTTTTTTTTTTGGTCTAGTCAGTGTGGCGTTTGCAGTATATTTAATGTTTTCTAAGGTCAACCCACCCATGCCACCAAAACAGCTTTGCCCATTAAGGCATGGACTCCGCAGTACCTCTGAAGGTGTGGTATCTAGATGTTAGCAGAAGATCCAGGATAGGGGGATAAGTATCTGGTCACTGGGGGACAAATTGTTGGTATTCCGTCAACTGGGGTCCCCAGAAGTCAGAACGCTGTACTCTATCTCCAACAGTCCAATTGAGAGTTAACAGAGCATGCACGGCCTGCAGCCTCAGGGCTCATGCACACGACCGTTGGCGTTTTTTGGTTTGCAAAACACGGATAGCCAGGACTGTTCATTCCACAGTTTGCCAGCCCCTAATAGAACAGTCTTATACTTGTCTGTAATGCGGACAATAATGGGACATGTTCTGTTTCTTTTGCGGAACTGCCATGCAGACTTACGGACATGCATACGCGGAACGGACGCGGTCTAAAGATACGTTTCATATGAGGGCGCAGAATACCCGTTCTTGTAACTGGTGGAGCTTCCAGGAGTTGGAAGTCCATGGATCATGACTTGGCACAACCCCTTTAAGTCCTGTAAGTTTGGGGTGGTTCCTCCATGGATCCGACTTGTCTTTACAGCCTCTCCCACAAATGTTTAATCGGGTTGTGATCGGGGGAATTTGGAGGCAAGGTCAATATCTTCAACTCAACAAATGTTCCTGAAACCGTTGCTGAATAATTTTTACACTGTTGCAGGGGCATGGCTCCTAATAAGGTCACTGCCACTAAGGAATACTGTTGTGAAGGTATGCTTGGTCTTCAACAATGTTTAGGTAGGTCATGCATATATAAGTGGCATAACCATTAAAGGGGTTCGCCGCTATCTGTTACTAGCTTCCCATGTTCTAGAAACGGCGCATGCAAGCAGCTAATAAATGGCATTATTAAACCGTCTGCTCCAGTGGCTTAATGTGCCTAATTTATGTTTACATGCAGGTGTGCTCAACTGCCCCCCATTGCTACCCTCCCAGTTTTCCACTGATGGTGGCTCCTGTCCGTCAGCTGCACATATTTACTTAGTGTTCCCCTGTCCATCCCCTCTGTAAGTGACTGGAAGTACCTGAATGGATGGGACTCTCTTCCGCAGCCATTTTGGGAAGTAGGGGAGCAGACCTGCAAGTAAACATATAGCATATTAATCCATTAGACATCAGTGTTGGTTTAAAGAGGTCCTCTGGTTTTGGATCTACCCACTTTCTGGTATATACATATTTTTTGTAATTTTTTTATTTTAAGTTCACAGGTCCAGACCAAAGGGGTTGATGGCTTCAAGGCCAGACAATCCCTTTTTATAATGCTTACTACTAGCTGCAGGCATATGCTGTTTCCAGCGCCTGTGCGGCTGGTAATAGATAGTGGCCAACCCCTTTAATTCCAGAATCCAAGTCTACTCTGCAAATATTTGCCCAGAGAATGACCCTGCCTCTGACAGCTTGCTATTCCTATATTGCATCCTGGTGCCATGTGTTCCCCAAGTAAGTAGTGAACATGCCCCCGGCCGTCCACATGATTGTCACAAGGTAACTGTCGTTGGCTTCACCTCCCAGTGGTTTTAGGTTGGGTTTACACATTCAGGTTTCTTGATGCCACTTTTGAAGCCAAAGCCAAGAATGGATTGAACTCTGAGGACAAGAAAGACTAAGTCGTTTTACCAAATCCACTTATTGCTTTGCCTTCAAATACACGATCAAAGAACCGGATCCTGTGAACACAGAGCAGATATTCCTGTTACGTTCAGATCCTCTATCCACAGGGGGATAACCGGAATACCCCTTTAACAAACCTGTCTGCGATTGATACTAGACATATAAAAAGATATGAGAAGTAAAACAAACACTTTGGTCATTTACTAACCAGAAATACGCCTATATTAGGCGTACTACTGGCACAGATTGCGTCACGAAGGTTTTTTCACTGCAATCTATGACTTTTCCCTGCTCATGTCCGGTCTAATAAGTGTCATTCATCATTTTCTACGCCTGTTGGTTGATCCACTGCCAGCTATAGGGGCTTTTTTTTTCGATCTGATGGAATGTGACATCGGGGACAGTGCAACTGCAGGAAAATGACAAAAGTGCAATACTTTAGCCAGTAGATGCAGCTTTGCTCCTGAGGCTAGTGCCACACCTGCACGCACCAGTTTTTGGCTCCATTCAGACGTCCATGTGTGTTTTGCGGATCTGCAAAACACTGACACCAGCAATGCGCATTCCGCATTTTGCGGACAGCACATCGCCGGCACTTGATAGAAAATGCCTATTCTTGTCCGCAATTGCAGACAAGAATAGGACCTGTTCTATTTTTATCGGAATTGGGTACCTGGAAGTGCGGGTCTGCATTTCCGGATCTGGGCAGCACATCATGCGGCCCCATAGAAATGAATGGGTCTGCAATTCCGTTCCACAAAATGCGGAACAGAATTGCGGACGTGTGAATGGAAGCTGTGTCTGGCCAGAAATTGTCCAGATTATAGTCAATGGGCATCCGGCGATGACTGTAGTATCTGGACAGCCTGCCGGATAGCTTTCCCACAGGGGTGAAAGTAGCCTTACAAGATGGGTTGTCTCCAGCATACCAGTGCAGTCTGCCTTTAGTTCGTAGTTTCAAGTCACGTTGTGAAATATTGTGCAATCCTCTTCCTCCGTTTTGTGGTGGTTGTTTTTCTTTACACAGATATCATGCGTGTTCCTGCTTGTAGATTACAACATTAATCTCTGTACCTTTCAGAGCAGTTTCTAGAGGTCCCTGGATGGGGAAAAAACTATCTTAAGTATATCTTCATATATACATTTAACCCTTCAACTACTGCTGGCTTCACGCAGATGGCAACCAATCGCAGCACAGCTTTTATTTCTTACAGTAGTTTTTAAAAATGCAAGCTGCATTTTAATTGGTTGCTGTCAGCAACAAAGACTGTTTTCATATGTCTGACCAATTGAGGGACAATTGCTAAAAGGGTGTAAAAATTCTCGCTTTTCAAAGTGGCTACAAAAATGGAGGTGGCATGGCCTCGCATAGCCTGCCACATTTACTATCATTTTATGCCAGAAACTGAAAAATTCACAGTATGAAAGAATATATATAATTTGTAGGAATATAGAACTGTATATAACTGAATAATTCTCCTACTAAAACTTAGCTTTTATATCAATATTAACTTAAAATAAGTCCCACAATGAAGTATTAGATAACAGCATATATAAGATAGGCTTATGTGTTAAATAGACACTGGGTATACAAACATAGAGAATAACATTTTGGACTATATAGTCACCACTCACGGTTTGATGAAAATTTAAGGAGATGTATCCGGCCACAGCAGATGAACGTATTTGTGGTAAAAGGGTCCACCAAGACCCCAGTGGTAGGTGTTCACTGCAGATGTATTGAGGAAAAAACAGTAATGAAATCACTGGCTCTCCTTAGGCAGAGAGGGTGGGTAACTGGGAGAACAATATCCCTAGCCAGCTGGTAAGGCCCTGCCTAAAAGCAAAGAGGTCTCCCGCCTATATGCGGGAGAATCACTCCCAAGGGAGCGACCCCACTTATCGGTGGCTATCCCTGTTAGGGTCCATTCACACGTCACTATTTTTTACCTTTCCAGATAAACGTTCCTTTTTTTTTGCGGATCCGTTTTTCAGTACAACCTTCAGTTTTTTTTTTACTAAAGTGCTTCCAAATCCGTTCCGTGTTTCCGTGATTCCGTTTTTTGGGGGGTTTTTTTTCCAAAAGAAAAAAGAGGAGGAGGAATAGATGTTGCTTAGTTTTCTACAGTTATCTCACCGATCGTCATGTCTGAAGACTTGGATAATGTACCTGGATCATAGTGATCAATTGGTCCACTTCATATGCCATTTTGCAGGAGCAGAAGATGACCTGAACTTCTCTCACCACAGGCACTGAGGGCTGGACTTATTTTTTATTTCCTGTCAACTGATCAGTTAAAAAAAACTGATGACGTTTGGATGGTTTTGTGCATGTCATCAGTTTTTATGCGGATCCATTGACTGGAATGGACAACGGACCAGAAAAACTGACAGAAGGTAGAACAAGCTTCATTTTATTATTTTTTTCAGGATCCGCATACTCGAAAATAGGAAAACGGAACGGATTCAGTGATTCGGAAAGCACTATGATTGGTGTCCGCATTTTTGCTGAGGCAATTGAAATTAATGGATCCGAAAAAACGTTCAGATTTAAAACGGAACGGAAACGGAGTGTTATAACGGACGTGTGAATGGAGCCTTACTCTGACCCTAAAAACAATCTCCCAGTGTCGGCATAGAAAAATTAAAAAAATTATTAAATAATTATCCCAACGTGTTTTATCACCGGATTCATCAGGGGATGTCAAAAGAGAGATGCAAAAAATATGTAGAAGTATGGCACAATCGCCGTTAGCACAATCGCTCTTTTGGGATGATCCAACTGAATAATGCAGTCCAGAGTAATGTCTGGAACTGCTCCCCTAAACATACCCATTATGATTATTGAAAAGTATTATGTTTAGGGGAGCAGTTCCAGACATTACTCTGGACTGCATTATTCAGTTGGATCATCCCAAAAGAGCGATTGTGCCATACTTCTACATATTTTTTGCATTTCTCTTTTGACATCCCCTGATGAATCCGGTGATAATTTTTATCGGAGGAAACGCGTTGGGATAATTTTAATTTTTCTATGCTGACACTGGGAGATTGTTTTTAGGGTCAGAGTAACAGGCATAGCCACTGATAAGTGGGGTCGCTCCCTTGGGGGTGATTCTCCCGCATATAGGCGGGAGACCTCTCCGCTTTTAGGCAGGGCCTTACCAGCTGGCTAGGGATATTGTTCTCCGTTACCCACCCTCTCTGCCTAAGGAGAGCCAGTGATTTCATTACTGTTTTTTCCTCAGTACATCTGCAGTGAACACCTACCACTGGGGTCTTGGCGGACCCTTTTACCACAAATACATTCATCTGCTGTGGCCGGATAAATCTCCTTAAAGGGGTTGTCCAGGTTCAGAGCTGAACCTGGACAGCCCTCCATTTTCACCCAGGCAGCCACTCTGACATGAGCATCGGAGCAGTTCATGCTCCGATGCTCTTTTTTTTTGCCCTGCGCTAAATTGCACAGGGCAAAGGCATTTTTCTGAGTTCCGGTGACGTACCGGGCTCTCTATGGGGCTGACAGGAACCCCGGTGACGTCACCGGCACTGATGGGCGGGATTTGGCTCTGCCCTAGCCAGTAAAACGGCTAGGGCAGAGCTAAAGCCCGCCCCTCAGAGCCGGTGACGTCACCGAACACACTGCTGGGCGGAAGTTACCGCCCGGCAGTGTGTTATTGAAAACACAAGAGCCTGTGCCCTGCGCGATCTAGCGCAGGGCACTGGAGCACATCGGAGCATGAGACGCTCCGATGCTAGGCTCAGGGGGGCTGCCGGGGTGAAAATAAGGGTATGTCCGGGTTCAGCTCTGAACCTGGACAACCCCTTTAAATTTTCATCAAACTGTGAGTGGTGACTATATAGTCCAAAATTGTATTCTCTGTTTGTATACCCAGTGTCTATTTAACACATAAGCCTATCTTATATATGCTGTTATCTAATACTTCATTGTGGGACTTATTTTAAATTGATATTGATATAAAAGCTAAGTTTTAGTAGGATAATTATTCAGTGATATTATGCCATAAACTGGCGTAAATAATAGTTCAAACATACACCAGCTCATATCTAACTCCTTGGAAAGGCGCCAAATTTATTAAGAGACCCGTGCCTCTTAATAAATTTGGCACAATCTGCGCTGACATGCCTAATAAGAAAACTGGCGCTTGTAACAGGAAGATCATGTCTTATCTGTAATTACTGTGTTCATAAAATGTAGTAAACCATGAGATCATTGCCGGACCCCAAGCTCTAGAAATGTGAAAATTATGATTGTCACATGTAATGGATGATTGAATTCAGAATTATCAGGATGGTCTTCTGGTTGGAGCAGATGTTGCTCTGTGTAATCTTGGTTTAAGGGCAAGTTTATATGGTTGTCTAACGAGGAACAGGTTCTAACCATTTAACTGCACTCTAATATATGTAATATGTGGAACTATATTAAATTATTTTTGTAAACTCTCCGAATAGGTCATAAATTTCTGATTGGCATGGTCCGACACTCTGGACCTTCTCTTGGCTTTGCCTAGGCAAAGTGAAGACACATTTATTGTCACATGGCCTAGGCACAGCCCCATTGAAGTGAATGGAGCTCGGCTACAATACCAATCACAGCTCCGGAATATGTATAGCGCTATGCTTGGTGAGCTGAGAACTGTGAGCCCTGGAGATTTCTCACAGACACCCAAGACCCCACCAATCGGATACTGATGAGCTGTCCTCTGGAGAAGTCATCAGTATAAAACTCTTGGAAAACCCCTATAACTATCAAGTTAATATTTGATGTAATTGTTCTGAAAACCATGTCAATCTGTGTGGTTTAGTCTGCAGTGGCAGGGTGTGTTCATGGGGCCAAAAATACACATTTGGAAAAATCTGACTGGTTTCTGCAATCAAGGTATGGTTTTCACGGGTATTTCAATAATAACAACCACTGAATCATCATGTGTTTATCTTCATATCTTTAGCATTTAGCTTTTAATAACTTTAAAAAAAATTCTTTGCTTTTAGTTTTTGATATGTAAGTTCTAGTTTTCCATTGTTTGTTTTTAGTAGTCTGTCCTGTCCATAGGATTTTAGAAATTTACCGTATGTATTGGCATCTCTCTACCATTGTATATACCCAGCCTACTTTGTTTCTGCAGTAGAAAGCTGTACTAGTGAGATTCGCTCAGCACCAAACTCACTTTCTCAACATTGACAAATTTGAAATATCTTTTTAATTTTTTCCATATCCTCACGGTCTATGAAATGTTCACAACACCTGTTAAACATTTTTATAGATATATATATTTAGGGTCATTTATCAAACTGGTGTAAAGTGGAACTTGCTCAGTTGCCTGTAGCAACCAGAGTCCACCTTTCATTTTTGACAGCTCCTTTGGAAAATGAAAGGTGGAATCTGGTTGCTATGGGCAACTAAGCCAGTTCTACTTTACACCAGTTTGATAAATGACCCCAAATGACCCCAAATGTGCCCTAATGTGTGCCAATATTGTAGTTTTGGTAATTTTGGATTACACTGCCAGTGTATGTCCACTAACCTTTTTTCTGTGTTAAGATGCATAGTTGACTACACGTTTAAATACAAGGGGATCCCGCAAAACTTCATTTACCACATTGTTGTGTGTGCGCCAATGGGTATTACCCCATACCTTTACAGAATAAAGGGATAAGTGAGATGTGAAGAGAGCCTAGGCTTTAGTTTGAATATCAGTCGTTCCTTCTTGAATATATTTGGATATAGTGTTCTTTGGCATCCATGTTATCAATCTAACATTCTCCTTCGGAAGCTCACTGCTGTATGTTGGTTTCTTCTAGGTACTTCCTTGTATTATCTGCCTGGCCTTCTTTTCGGTGGAACACTAGAACACGACTGTAATGTACAACGTTCCATCGGCTATTACTTAGAAAGTTTGATCTGCCTGGCTCCATTTATGAAGCATCCATTAAAAATTACACTTCGGGGTGTCACCAATGATCAGATTGACCCTTCAGTAAGTTATCATCACAATCAGAAGACACCAGTCTCCTCAATTTGTCTTACAACATATTTAGTAGCACTGATACTGGTTTATTTATTGGGTTGGCGTGTAATGTTCATCAACTTTAGATCTTTTTTATTTTATTTTTTTGTCATCCTTTTTGTTAGGTGGACACTCTTAAGGCTACAACCATTCCATTACTAAAAAGGTTTGGAATAGATGGTGAGAATTTTGAGCTAAAGGTAAGAATTTAGATGGCAAAAAAATTACCTGTAGATTTATTAAAAGATCATTACTGTGTAGGATTCTGCTTGTATGGACGTCCTTCAGGACGCTCTAAAATACATAACTAAAGGTCCCTTTATACTATACATATTGTCCAATCATCCTTGTAATCATTCAATAAAGGATGTTATCTTTAGCTAGTAAAAATAGACTTTACTTTTGACTGATGGTCATATTTATGGACGCCTCTCAAATGTGTGTCTAAAAGTTGAAAATGTTTGATACATTTCATTTTACTCTATTACATTCAAATTTTAATTTTATTTATTTTTTTAGAAAGTAGGAGTATGCTTTAATGCTTGATTCATGTGACCGCTCTTGGTCCAGGATACATGACCTGTGTGTCGGACATCTCCCAGACCGACCGCAACTCCTCTGACCCAAACTGTCTGCCTCATAGATATTATTGATAGTCAGTTTCTTTTTGACTGCAGGTCTATTGTACTGTACGCACATGATGTGAGCACAGTACAGTAGAGCTACGATCATCTAGGAACTGCCTGCATCATTAATCACTGATGCAATCAGTTTTGGTCAGGGGCGTCGTGGTCTGTCTGGGAGATGTGGCTGACACACAGCCCTGTTTCCAGGACATAGGGTGGTCGTATGAATCAGCCCTCATTTATGAATTAAAGGTGTCTCCCAGAATAACGAAGGTAGTGTAGCTTGTTCTGTTTGCGTAGCTCCATTGACTACAGTGGGAGTTGCGAAAGCAGCAGGCCGTTTCCATGAGCCCAGCCACTTAGGGCAGGCACTCAATCCCATCTTCCCGTGGAAACAGTGAGATAGGATAATCTTTGTTTGCTAACATGGCCTACATTTTCTTCGTGAATATTTCATTTCATCGGTTTTGGTAGTTTTATTTTCTGATTGTGTGTGTTTTTTGCCTTCCTAGGTTGTGAAAAGGGGGATGCCGCCTGGAGGAGGTGGAGAGATAATATTTTCGTGTCCAATTAGAAAAGTTCTTAGACCAGTTCATCTGACAGATCCTGGCAAAATAAAGCGTATTCGAGGTGTGGCGTATCCTTTAACCAAGTGCTTTAACCAAAGGGGGGAATTTATCAAGGCCTTTTACACTGGTTGTAAAAAGATAAAAGGCCAGATTGCAGCACGTGCCATTTTTATACCGCTCATGTCGCTTTTGAAAAGTGGGACATTGGACATGGTTAATTAGTTGAGTAGGTGTGTGCCGTTCTTATCAGATGCAACTTTTTAAAAAGTTTCAAAGGTTGGAGCAATCTCATTCCTGTAAGGGGTTGGCATTAAAATGGGTCTAACGTTTCTAGCCAAATTTTAAAGTTATGCCAACTTAATCTAACTACCTGTAGCTTTTAAAAAATTTGGCACACTACGGCAACAAATACTTAAGCAAAACGGACTTCAAAAATTACCAGTATGATAAATCTCCCACTTAGTTCTCTTTCTGTCACTTTTGTTGAATTGTCAGCAGTTTTTCCTTGGGATACTTTGCCCCCTAAAACTGGGCAGATAAATAAAGCTTTGAATGCGAGACACACAATGATGGCTGTGATGTAAGTGGAGATGGGTGGAGGTGAAAATCTCTTATGTTCATGCTTGGAATAATTTCCAAAAAGCTTTGCCTAGTTATGTAACTTTTTTCCACAGCTGCTAGTGTTCCTTGCCCCTTCGTTATCGTTTACTGCAACATGAGATTTTATCTTTAACCCTCACTTAACAGATATTCTGTCCGAGTATCTCCACAAATTGGTAATAGGATTGTGGAGTCTGCAAGAAGCATTTTGAATAAGTTTCTCCCAGATATTTATATACACACAGACCATCTCAAAGGGACAAGTTCTGGAAAGTAAGTGTAAATGGATGGCACTTAAAGGGGTTGTCCAGCCTTTACTAAGTGATGGCCTATCCTTAGGCCGTCGCTAGCTGATCCATGGGGCTTCCTCCATTACAAGGTTGACAGAGCTGTGTAGTCCTGTCGGTGGCTTAAGGCAACGTAGCTACACCTGAATAGCTGCTGATCTGCAGGATACGTAGTGTCAGAGCCTTGCCGATCAGCTAGTGATGGCGTATCATCAACAATTAGTAAAGGCTGCACAATTCCTTTAAATGAGTTGTCTGGCTGTTTAAAAATTACTTCAAAATTATGTAAAATAATAAAACCAAAATAAAAAAAATATTTTGTCGCATGTGAACAGTTGAGTCCTGGTGTTTTATGTATGTGCTTTAACCAAGAATTTCCATGGTAAATGCTTAATTCCTAGGTCTCCTGGCTTTGGTCTATCACTAGTGGCTGAAACGACTGAAGGCTATCTAATTAGTGCAGAGCTTGCATCAAACCCACAAGGGCAGGGAGCAACTGTACTTCCAGAAGATCTGGGCAAGAACTGTGCCAAGCTGCTTTTGGAAGAAATCTATCGCGTAAGTAGGCTTGCGAAAGATGCCATGTACCCTTTGAAGTTTATTTTGATGTGGTCTGGACCCATAGATAGACAAAGAAACCTGACCACCCAAAATTTCACTGGAAAGTGGATTTCTAAGGGGGCGTTGGTCTTCTCAAAGGACTGGTAGTCATTTGCAGGAAATTTGGTCTTAGAGGTGATCTTTTGGATAGGTTTTACTAGTTATATTAGTGCAAATGTGTTTGTTTACTAAACTACTATAGTAAAAGTGATCTGACTTTTAAAAGAATTCTGTCACCACCATAATGGCCCTCCAACCGTCCTGGAGTACCTCACAGCTCTTGTCTTCATGTCCGCAGTGATGTTTTTGGGTAGATTGTCCGATTTGATTGATTCTGGCTTTAACTTCTGGATTAATTATATTCTTTCAAAATGGTTTCCAGCTCACCACAGTTGGAAATTATTAATACAAATTTGTTTGTGTATAATATAGTAAAAGCAAATATGAAAAAAAAAAAACGAAAAACACTGCAACATATCTAATTTGAGGAAATGCCTTATTCTCCACTTTTATCAGCCACGTCTCCCCACCCTGCCTCCTGAACCTATCATTCACCCTCAATTCACATAAAAATCCACCTTGAGAGACCAGAGGGAATATAGAGTGGAGGAGTAGTTAGCTGCTGGAGGGAGATAAAGGCGCAGATACAGAGATGCTGCTGGTTGTAGTTAAGTTTTCTGCCTCCTCGTGCCAGATTCACAGCTACACTGCTTATTTCTGCATGTTATTCATACTGCTGCAGCTTCTTATGGTGTGGTACAGAGTGATAGGGAGCAGTGTCTTTTCTTAATGAGCAGTGTATGTAACATCGTAGCAGTCTCTGTCCAAATGGAACCTGCAGAGGGGGGAAATTGGTGACTAAATGCAAGATACATGTCATGTAACTGTTACTCCTCATGGACACACACATCGGCTTATTGTGAAAAAGCTGCTGGTAGGCCCTAAATATTTTTCTGACATAGTTGCATAGTGTATGTTTCAGTATCGGAGCGAAAATGTCTGCAAGACACCTCTGACACCTCCTATGTCTAGGCGAAACAACTGGGATCTATTCCAATGGTGACTTAAGATAGAACTTGCATTTTCTTATTCTTCTGTCATTGAAAAATGGCCTATTGTTTAAAGCGATTGGCTACTTGTGACTACTGTGTCGGTAAGATGACTATATGGCACTTACTAATGTAGCCGTTGCTGATATTCTGTGCCATTTGCTGTATTTCATAAGCAGTTTCCCCCTTGTAAGGCACACCTTCTGCACTGTCCGCATAGAGATCGTGTCCACAAGATGGCGTCTGACTGAGGATCATGTGTTCAGGCAGATCCCTAATTTTTAATACCTAAAGTTGAGTTGCATCATGTACATGGTTGAAACTTTTTTTTTTTAATAGAGTACGGCTTTATGATATTAAACAATTCCACTTTTTAGACACTGCGTGTAAAACCGAAGGTAAAAATGCTTGTAGAAATACCATGACATTCGGCACAGTGGTGGTGTTTTTCAGTTACACTTGGGGGGAGGGCTTGTACAGCTCTACAAAACTAAATCTGTACTGACTAGTCTTGGAAATCCTCCCTATATTCCCGTCCAAGTATCAGCGTCTGCTTGTCTCAATTTACAAGTGTCGATTGAAACGCTTTGTTTTTCTGGCTTTGGTACTGCTATATTCTGCTATGCCACGCTGCTGGTTTGTAGGCTTCAAGACAAGCCCAGCAATTAATGTGTTGTAAGAAAAATGTGCATGTATTAAAATAGTTAATTAGGAAAACTGCATAACATTTAACCCATAAGCGTGTCCTAATGCAGTAGCATTTGCTTCCTTTTGTTCTTTTTTTTTTAATTTGCATTAAAGTGGTAGATCCACAAAAATATTCTACCTTTTTTTTAAACCTGTACATAGATCTGAATACTTTTGTAATTGCATGTAATGCATTTCTCTGTCCACCTCTTTGAGGTGGTCGCACATGTGCAGTTTCATCCCTTAACTGCCACCAGCCATATCTACCATTAGAAGCTGTGGCAGCTACAGAAAGAGAGCTGAAAGGATACTACCCCTGATAAAGGACATGCCCCTTGAGAAAGGACGCATCTCCTGAGCTGTCAGCCTGAAATAAATGTAATGGAGCAATGACTGGGGGATCTCTGGATCCATGTGAGGTACAGGGCTGGTTCTGGCTTTGTTAGAAAGAGATTGTCATGTACTATATGATGGCTGATTTTATATTTTTTATTTTGCATAAAGGGGTTATCCCATGATTAAAGTTGGTAATTTTAGTGACTCGGATTTCTAAGACTACAGTAGTGGCCCCTGCTGTTTGTCCTTTTGGTTTTCCGACTCCTGCATTCAGAGGTGGCGTAACATGCTCCGTAGCTTCTCTGATTTCTTCCTCCTCTTAGTGCTGACATAGTGATCTCATAGTGAAGTCATAGTAGTATAAAGCGATCTCTCTCTAGAGGTCAAAAAAGTGAGAATTACGCTGTAGGGTTACTTTTGCATTTATATATAAATGGTGTGCATTACTTCAGATATTTAAATTTTTTCTAATTCATGGAAATATCCCTTTAAAACTTTTTGGTGTTTGGTATCAGAAGTGCTAAAATGTTGAGCTTTGGTTAAAATGCATAGCAAACTTTAAATGGGTCGACATCACTACCATTGGGTATTAGATACAGGATAGAAGTCACCCACAATAAAGGATCTTTAAGGCCAGCCCAGGACTCTCATTCACTATAATGGGATCTGGTAGGGATCCAGCCTCTTTCTGGAATATATGCCTGCTTTTGGATGGACAAAAAATGGCTGTGGATGTTTTTGTTTTTTTTTGTCCAGCCACAAGCCAGTAACTATACCAGATACAGTGACTGGAACAGTGCTGGAGTCCACAATGCAGATGTGAATGTGGTGTAAAGGGTTTTTCCGATCCTTCTACATTGATGTCCACGCTTCAGGATAGGCTATCGGCGCTTATTGCGGCGCTCTGACAACCCTACATACCCCTATCGATCAGCTGTTCTGCAGCAGCTCCAGAAACGACAGTTGTAGTAGACGGAGCTGGGCACCACAGTGCTGCTTCTATTCACATCAGTGGGAACAGCGCTGCTGTAATCTGCTTCATCCATTGCAAAGTGGATGGAGTTGTAGGTCCGGAGTAACTGCAGAACAGCTGATAAGCGGCGTTCGGACACCCACCGATCGGCCACCTGAGGTTAGGCCATCAATATAAGAGGACTAGAACATCCCTTTAACTGAAGCATTGCCATTTTGGTAATTGTGCAGTCATAAAGGAGTTACTGCTGGAACCCATCTCAAGCGTCAATGGGCAATTTTAATTTATTTTTATTTTTTAATTGCCCCAGAAAGGCTGCAATGGCACCACCTGCTGGAGTTATTGGGGCATTTACTATTAACCATATTTGCCAGTGCCAGGTGTGCTCTGCATGGTTCACAGTCCTGTTACCTGTCTTTAATGTACATGGCAGAATGAGTCCATCCAATGCTAGGAAATGCCCCCAGCGTGCGGTGTCTCCTGTTTCTGCTCACCTCTGTGCAATATGAAATATACTTGTAGGGTGCAAACAGTGTTTCATAAGCTGTTATGCAAAGTGCGAGTTAACATTTTGTTGTTCGTGTGAAGGCAACCTCGCTTGTATTTGGTTTCAGTTAATAAATACCAGTAAGGCTGCTTGCCCAGAAAGCATAGCAAACTTGTGGGGATGACACAGTGGGCATTAAATTATAGGACAAGGTTGAGGAGACATTGTTCCACACGGGGAAAAGCTAGAAGGGATCTCCAAAATTAAAATCTAGGTAAGCTTTCTATTGTGTCCACATGCCGGTAGTCTGTTAACCGTTTGCTGTGCAAGCTCTTGGTTTCTAGTCTTATAGCTTTAGTGATTTCCACTACAAAGAATCTACCACATTCACGCTGGAGGCCGATGTAGCTGGCGTCCTATTTCTGTATGTCCTAACTTCATATAGAAGCACATCTTCTCTGTCCTCCTCCTAGGGCGGCCAGGTTTTGTCTCTGGCTCTGCGGCAGAAGTGTCTGTTACTGCTTTCTTAAAGGGAACCTGTCACCGGGATTTTGGTATAGAGCTGAGGACATGGGTTGCTAGATGGTCATTAGCACATCTGCAATACCCAGTCCCCATAGCTCTGTGTCCTTTTATTGTGTCAAAAAAATAAAATAAGATTTGATACATATGCAAATTAACCTGAGATGAGTCAGAGCTTGAAAGTATGACTTCTCTGGTCACACAAGAAAGATATGACTCTTATGTTAATTTGCATATGTATCAAATCTGATTTTTTTTTTTTACACAATAAAAGCACACAGAGCTATGGGGACTGGATATTGCGGATGTGCTAGCGGCCATCTAGCAACCCATGTCCTCAGCTCTATGCACAAAATTCTGGTGACAGGTTCCCTTTAAATATGTTTTTTATGCTGTGACTAAAATGCTCTAAATAATTGGCATGATATACAATGCCCCTAATGTTTTAGGGTATTGGCAACTGTGTTTGTAAATTGTGGTGATGCCAATATACCGTTGTGTTGCAGTAAGGCTACTTTCACACGAGCGTTAGTTTTCCGGTATTGAGTTCCGTCGTAGGGGCTCAATACCGGAAAAAAAACGCATGCATTCTGAATGGAGAGCATTCTGTTCATTATGCATCCGGATGTCTTCTGTTCTGTCCCTTTTGCGGTATTTGGCCAGAGAAAATACGGCAGCATGCTGCGTTTTTTTTCTCTGGCCGACATTCCGGAACACTTGCCAGATCCGACATTAATTTCCATTGAAATGTATTAAACGGGACCTTTCATGGGTCCGAACATTGTAAGAGAACTATATGGACATGTCGAGCGGCGCCCAGGGATCTCACTGCACTTACTATTATTCCTGGGCACTGCTCCGTTCGCCCGCTCTTGCCCCGCGCTGTATGGTAATTGCTACTATCGGCTCACCAGGGAGGAGTCTGCCCTGTTTATCCCTGGGCGTTCCTTCTCTCATGCTGTAGTGCTGTCCAATCGCAGAGCTCACAGCCAGGGAGAAAAAAAACCTCCCAGGCTGTGAGCTCTGCGCTGCCATTGGATAGCGCTACAAGGAGGAGGAGATGCCCAGGGAGAAACAGGGCAGACTCCTCCCTGGTGAACCGATAGTAGCAATTACCATACAGCACAGGGCCACAGCGGGTGACTGGAGCGGTGCTCAGGGATAATAGTAAGTGCAGTGAGAGCCCTGGGCGCCGCTCTACATGTCAAGATAGTTCTTACAATGTTCAGACCCATGAAAGGTCCTCTTTAATGCCGGATCCGGTACCAAGTGTTCAGGAAATTGCCGCATTGACGGATCCGGTTTTCTGGTCTGTGCATGCGCAGACATTTTAAAAAATACTGGATCAGTTTTTCTGGATGACACTGGAGAGACGGATCCATTATTTCAATGCATTTGTCAGACTGATCCGGAAACAAATGATATCAGTTTGCATACCGATTTCCGGCTCTGCCTGCCGGATTCTTCTAACGCTAGTGTGAAAGTACCTTAAGACTGGATTGTGGTTTACTGTGATCAACAGTGCTTTTTCCATGGGCCAACGTTTGGGCGGGCGAGCATTCATAAGAACACATTTCTGGTCACTGCCCTGTGTAAACAGGACAGCTACCAGCCGAAGAACGAGCAGACGTTTGTCAGCTGACTGGATCTTTTATGTGCCATACAAATACTTAGAGATGATTATCTAGCAAAACACATAATTGGAGGCGCCTCCTGCTTTTTGCTGTGTGGTGTGTTTTTTTTTTTTTTTTTTTTTTTTTTGCAGTAGATGGTTACAATCCAAAGGTAATTTTTTTTTTATTTTTATTATGCAACGCCACATTTACTGTCCAGTTAACGGAATACCTTTTGATGGCTGACTAACATCTCTGCTATGGCTGTTTTGCCCTACGTAGAAGCTTGTTATCTATTGTGGTGAGGTTTTATGGCCATTTAGAAATAATAAATGCAAACAAAACAGAAAATACACAATAAGAAAAAACTGACCGAAATCAATGGTGAATCCTCTTAGGCTAGTTTCACACTAGCGTTCAGCTGTCTGCTCGTGAGCTCCGTTTGAAGGGGCTCACAAGAGGACCCGAACGCTTCCGTCCAGCCCTGATGCAGTCTGAATGGATGCGGATCCGCTCAGACTGCATCAGTCTGGCGGCGTGCGGATCCGTCCAGACTTACAATGTAAGTCAATGGGGACGGATCCGTTTGAGCCATATTGTGGCATCTTCAATCTTCAAACGGATCCGTCCCCCATTGACTTTCAATGTAAAAGTCTGGACGGATCCGCTAATTTCACACTTAGCCATTTTTTGCCAATATAATGCAGACGGATCCGTTCTGAACGGAGCCACCGTCTGCATTAATATGAGCGGATCCGTTCAGAACGGATCCGATCGAACGCTAGTGTGAAAGTAGCCTTAGACCACACGCACATGACCATATTTTTGGTCCCACATTGGATTCGTATTCTTTGCGGTTCAAGGGTTGACCAATTCATTTCAATGGGACCATGTGCTGTCCACATCCATATGTCCGTTCCGCCGCCCCGCAAAAAAGAAACATGTTCTTTTCGTGTCTGTTTTGCGTGCATGAGGCCTTCCTGATTCATATGGAGTTCTGTAGTAGTGAAAAGTTAAAAATCAAGTTTTTTGACTAACCATTAGGCCTCTTTCACACGAGCGAGTTTTCCGTGCGGGTGCAATGCGTGATGTAAACGCATAGTACCCGCACTTTTTTTTGCGCATCAGTTCTGCATTGCGTGAAAAACGCAGCATGTTCTATATTCTGCGTTTTTCATGCAGCCCTGGCCCCATAGAAGTGAATGGGGCTTCAGTGAAAAACGCATTGCATCCGGAAGCAAGTGCGGATGTATTGTGTTTTTTCACTGGTGGTTGCTAAGGGAAGGTTTACAAACAACATCTGTTTTTTTTCTCGTGCGCGTAAAAAAACACCTCAAAACGCATTGCACCCACGCAGAAAAAACTGCACAAATGAACACAATTGCAGACAAAACTGACTGAACTTGCTTGCAAAATGGTGCGCGTTTCACTAAACTCATCCGGAGCCAATCCGTCACGCTCGTGTGAAAGAGGCCTTAGGGAGACTGCAAGAACAATCGGGCTTTTGCTGTGACTTCTTATACATGCATGTAATCATACACGCCTTTGGCATGGGCATGAGTTAGCCCTAGCAGATAACGTATGCAGTGGGATAATGCTTCCTTATATACTTGTGGGTATTCATAGCAGGCACCGAAGCCTTGGAGAAATATGAACTCATTAGAATGTGACTGTGGTTTGGAGCCTTGGCTGAGTAGGCATACAGTATGCCAGTATTTTTAGAGGGCATGGCGTCCTGAATACTTGATTTGCTCTTGACAAAGAAACCTGCAGCAACTTGTGTGCTTTTTATCTCCTTATCATAATCATTTTTATATTAATAAACCCATCTATTACACTTAGACTCAAACTAGACTGCATGATGACTGACTGTTTACCTTGTTGGACTCCAGCCATGAATGTCTGAATGGAGTTTGAGTGTTCTTCCCTGTGTGTATAGAGGCCCCATAGTTCTAGGTAAATGTGTTTCCTAATAAATGGGCCGTACATAGTGTTTGTGTGCATTTTGGATCAGAAATTTGATCCTCAACCCTACTGGGGGCTGAGATCAGTGTGAGTGAATATAATTTTCATAGTACAGTATAATATATTGATGCCATATGAAGAATAGGAAGTTAACAGAAGTAACCCCCGTGCTTCTGTTCTGGACGTCTGTGCCATAATGCACTTTATTACCCTCTAACGAAGAATTTAGTTTTTTTTTATCCTCCTCCCTTTAACGAAATCAAAGTTTTGTCCTTTCCCCTGTGCTCTTCAGAGTGTATTTTCCAAAGTAGATTATGCAATGCTCTGTTTCACCACTAAGGGGCAGTGTTTGCAATGGCTATAACATGAAAACGAGCATTATTACGGCTAGCACTATTGATTTGGGATTTGCTCTTTACTTATCCTTTTGTGTCGGGATTTAATTTTTAAGATATGTCAGTTCAATTTAAATTATTTTCAGAAAACATCGTGCTGTCATGCATTGTTTGCTGCAGTTAATTTCCTGTCCAGCATGTGGCCTGCTCTCCTTATCCTACAGTGTAAGACTCACATGCTTGTGTTTGCAGGGGGGATGTGTGGACTCCGTAAATCAGAGTTTGGTTCTTCTCCTCATGACCCTTGGACAGCAGGATGTTTCGAAAGTTTTGCTTGGACCTTTGTCTCCTTACACGTAAGTTTTTACCATGTCACGTGTGATAGCTTGACTTCTGGTTTATATATATATATTATATTATATTATATTATATTAATATAAATTTGATCAATCGTGTAATGTTCTTAGGAACTGTTCTATGGAGAGGATCATCCTGGTCTGGTGCGGTGTCAAAGAATGTGAACTGTCCTTTTTCGGTTATCATGGTACCGGTGCTGTATATGTGTAAGGTACAGTACTGTGATAACTGAAGAATGGTGGTGCCATCAAGAGACTGACCGCTCAGGGCCTCACTACACAGAACATGGGACTCATCAACGGATGTTAATGAAATGTAGTAACACCTAACTGGATTTCCTTCATTCTATAATGACCAATGTAGAACAGGATTTGGATGAACTTTCCTTTAAAGGGGTCATTGATATCAGATTGGCGGGGGCCTGACTCTTGGCACCCCTTGCCAATCAGCTGTTTGAAGGGGTAGCGGTGCCTGTAAAAGTGTAGAGCTTCCGCTTCAAAATTCTGCTTTGCAGAGCCGTGTAATTGCTACTGCTTGTCCATTCACGTGAATGGGACAAGCGATTTGTAATTATGTTGTGTGGCAGCACAACCCCTTTAAAGGGAACCTTTCAACTGAACATGTAGTCCAATCTGTAGGCAGCATTTTAGAGCATGATGAGCGGTGACTGATACATAGGTTTGTGGAAAAGTCAGTATGAATTGCATATTATTTAAACCCCTGCTGTTTGTAGGCTTAAAGGGGTTGTCTGCTTTTTACTATTGATGACCTATCCTGAGGATAGGTCATCAATATCAGATTGGCACCCTCGCCAATTAGCTTTCTTTTTTTTTTTTTTTCTTTTTTTTTTTTTTCTTTTGGAGAAAGCAGTCCCCTGCACTGTTTACCTGTTTACCACAACAATTGCAGTGGTGAGCAGGTGTGATTACAAGTATGGTGTCCTCATTCATCTCTATGGGACAGCTCTGTTTGTCAAGTGAAAACTACAGAGCCGTTGCATACAAGTGAATGGGGACGCCATACTTGTAATTACACCTGCTCACCTCTGTAACTGCTGCAGTGAGCGGATAAACAGCTCATTACCGGGAATTCCAGAAGTCTGATCCCTGCCGATCTGATATTGACCTATTCTGAGGATAGGTAATCAATAGTAAAAAGTGGACAACTCCCTTTAAAAGTCCAGTGGGCAGTTCTACTCAGTGACTTAAGAGCTATCTCTTGATTGTGGCGACACCGAGAGTAGTCAGTCACTGATTAGGACCACCCACTGTACTTCTAAGCCTGGAAGCAGCAGGTATTTAAATGAACAAAATACAGGTAAAGCTACTTTCACACTAGCAGTTTTTGCGGATCAATCATGGATCTGCAAAAACGCTTCCGTTACAATAATACAACCGCATGCATCAGTCATGAACGGATTCGGTTGTATTATGTCTTTTATACAGGTAGGACAGATCAGTCATGGACACCATTAAAAGTCAAAGGGGGACGGATCCGTTTTCGCATCACATCGCGGACAGAAAAACTCTGCTTGCAGCGTTATTCTGTCCACAGTGGGAGCGCAACCAAACTGAACGGAATGCATTTTAGTGCACTCTGTTTTGTTCAGTTCAGTTTTGTCCCCATTGACAATGAATGGGGACAAAACTGAACAGTGTTCTTCTGCTATTGAGATCCTATGACAGATCTCAATCGCGGAATTGAAAACGCTAGTGTGAGTGTGCTAGTAGCCTTATACTTAATCATTTTTATCATAAAACTATATCAATCTGCTCTATAACATGCTGCCAGCATTTGGACTGCAGATGCAACATGACATGTTCCCTTTAAAGACAATCATGGTCATAAATCAGGCCTATTGTCTGGTAGGGTTGATTGTGCTAAAATATTTTTGTGTTTCTAGTGTTAACATTTGCAGACTATCATTTTAGTTTTTATTAATATTTATGCAAATAACCTATTAGGAGCACCAAGGGGCCGGACAAAGTGCTAGGAGCAATTCTTGCGCAACATTCCTGTGCTCTCTGTACTCCCCACTTCACTTTGACGGGGCTAGACATCTCTTCTAGCCCTGTGTTCTCGCAGTGACTGTGCTTATGCAGTGGATGAGATGCTATTTCCTGAGCTTGGGAAGCAGCACAAGATCTGTTGCTGGAGCGCTGTGCCTATGTGCAAGATCTGATCAGCGCTTTCCAAGCTCTTCAGATCCACAACTCTTTGGTGCTCCAAAAAGGTAATTTGCATAAATATGAAAAAATTAGCCAAAAAGGTATCATTTTAGTCAACATGATCAACCCTACCAGACAATATACCTGAAACAAACGAAAAGAGAGCTCATATTACCAAAAATATATAAATTTTATTACAATAAGTTAAAAAATGATGACAAAAAAAGAAGGGTAAATTAATACATGAGATGCCGTGAAACCAAGGTGATGGGAGCGGAGAAAAAACAGCACCACCCTGGGAGGAAGGAGCACACGGTTGAGACAAATGAAGAGATATAGTATACATAATATCTGACATGGAAATGAGTAGTCTTGGGTACAGTGCCCAGTCCATGCGAGAAGTAAATAGAGAGATAAAACCTTACAATATTAGGTAAAGCACGGTCAGCTCATGCACCCCCACTAGAAGTAGATACAAACATATAAGGATAGAGATTGTATCAGACAGGGCAAAGTGCCGGTGGACAAAAATTGACCACACAATCAGCGGGGGGCAATGGGAGACCAGAGCTTACCTGAAATAACCGTGTGCAAAGAAACCCAGGGTGGCGCTACCCCAACGCGCGTTTCGGCGTGCCTTCGTCAGGGGGTAGCGCCATCTCTGTGAACCAAGTTTAAATAGGCTCTCTTAGCCAATAGGAATGAGTACTTACTCGTTCCCAGGTGTGCATGTTGACAAAGCGCGCTGAGATCCTGGCGATTCGCATCCGGCCGCCCCACAGCCGGCGTTCCGCCGGCACGCCTACCCCACGTGATAAAATCACATGATTGGGCGGCACTGGCGTAAGGATGCACGGGTGTGAGGCGCCGGAGGCGGCACCCAGGATGACGCGCGCTCACATGACAGAAGGGGAGGAGCATGAAAATACCAGCGGATAGCCCAGCGAAATGACCCACAGTCTCAGAATCCTGAACCAGGCCGTATTTAGCAAATAGTAATATTACAGACAAGCCACAAACAAACCATCGATACGGCATCTGTGGCTCTATAACAATATGTGTATGCATACACAGTACGAAAAAGAATATTAATATACAAATATACTGTAATGCATAAATAGAACTATATAAATAATTTCATACATACAGAATCAATAATAATATTAGAAAAAAAATAATACATAAAATGTATGCATACACCAGCATGATTAGAAATATCAAACATGATTATAATTAGGTAAGAATGGAAGAAACAACAAACATTAATCATAATAGAAGAATAATAATAAATATATAAGAAATATATATATAAATTAATGAGCAAACAGGTGGGAACAGGAAGGAAAAAGGGAGAGGGGAGGGAAGGAAAAAGCCAGAGACCTATTGCAATATAATACATGCTCGATGTATGCCGTATCGATGGTTTGTTTGTGGCTTGTCTGTAATATTACTATTTGCTAAATACGGCCTGGTTCAGGATTCTGAGACTGTGGGTCATTTCGCTGGGCTATCCGCTGGTATTTTCATGCTCCTCCCCTTCTGTCATGTGAGCGCGCGTCATCCTGGGTGCCGCCTCCGGCGCCTCACACCCGTGCATCCTTACGCCAGTGCCGCCCGATCATGTGATTTTATCACGTGGGGTAGGCGTGCCAGCGGGACGCCGGCTGTGGGGCGGCCGGATGCGAATCGCCAGGATCTCAGCGCGCTTTGTCAACATGCACACCTGGGAACGAGTAAGTACTCATTCCTATTGGCTAAGAGAGCCTATTTAAACTTGGTTCACAGAGATGGCGCTACCCCCTGACGAAGGCACGCCGAAACGCGCGTTGGGGTAGCGCCACCCTGGGTTTCTTTGCACATGGTTATTTCAGGTAAGCTCTGGTCTCCCATTGCCCCCCGCTGATTGTGTGGTCAATTTTTGTCCACCGGCACTTTGCCCTGTCTGATACAATCTCTATCCTTATATGTTTGTATCTACTTCTAGTGGGGGTGCATGAGCTGACCGTGCTTTACCTAATATTGTAAGGTTTTATCTCTCTATTTACTTCTCGCATGGACTGGGCACTGTACCCAAGACTACTCATTTCCATGTCAGATATTATGTATACTATATCTCTTCATTTGTCTCAACCGTGTGCTCCTTCCTCCCAGGGTGGTGCTGTTTTTTCTCCGCTCCCATCACCTTGTTTCACGGCATCTCATGTATTAATTTACCCTTCTTTTTTTGTCATCATTTTTTAACTTATTGTAATAAAATTTATATTTTTGGTAATATGAGCTCTCTTTTCGTTTGTTTCTGCTATTTCACTCGGGAGCTTTTACCGAGTTACACTTTAGGTGTATCCCCTGTGGCTATTCAGGGTGGGCACTGTCTCTTACCCGCCCTGGGGATACCCTGGGTCATTCTTGTTTGTCAGACAATATACCTGGTTTAATTGGGTTGATCCTGCTCAGAGTATGCTCTTTAACCACTCCAGGACCGCCTAACGCACGGATGCTTCCTGGAGGCGGTCGATTCATTCCTCCTGGACGCATCCGTGCGTCATCTTGTGAGAGGCGAGATTTCCTGTGAACGCGCGCACACAGGTGCGCGTGTTCACAGGATCGGAAGGTAAGAGACTGGATCTACAACCTGTCAGCGGCGATCGTTCGCTGGCAGGCTGTAGATGCGTTTTTTTTTTTGTTTGTTTGTTTTTACCCCTAACAGGTATATTAGACGCTGTTTTGTTAACAGCATCTAATATAACTGCTACCTGGTCCTTTGGCGGTCCCTTTTGCTTGGATCGACCACCAGAGGACACAGGTAGCTCTGTAAAGTAGCACCAACCACCACTACACTACACCCCCCTGTCACTAATGAACCCCTGATCACCCCATATAGACTCCCTGATCACCCCCCTGTCATTGATTACACCCCTGTAAGGCTCCATTCAGATGTCCGTATGTGTTTTACGGATCCACGCATCCATGGATCAGATACGCAAAACACATACGGACATCTGAATGGAGCCTTACCAGGGGGGTGATCACCCCATATGCACTCCCTCATCACCCCCCTGTAAGGCTCCATTCAGACGCCCGTATGTGTTTTACGGATCCACGCATCCATGGATCGGATCCGCAAAACACATACGGAATAGATTCTCCCCCCCCCCCCCCTTACAAAGTCTCATATTCCACTAACTTGTGTCAAAAAATAAAATCTCACATGGACTCGCCATACCCCTCACGGAATCCAAATGCGTAAAATTTTTTAGACACTACTTTTTATTCCAGACTACTTCTCACGCTTTAGAGCCCCTAAAATGCCAGGGCAGTATAAATACCCCACATGTGACTCCATTTCGGAAAGACACCCCAAGGTATTCCGTGAGGGGCATATTGAGTCCATGAAAGATTTAAATTTTTGTCCCAAGTTAGCGGAAAGGGAGACTTTGTGAGAAAAAACAAAAAAAACAAAGTTTTTATACAAAGTTGGCATTTGACCAAGATATTTCTCACCCAGCATGGGTATATGTAAAATGACACCCCAAAACACATTCCCCAACTCCTGAGTACGGCGATACCACATATGTGACACTTTTTTGCAGCCTAGGTGGGCAAAGGGGCCAACATTCCAAAGAGCACCTTTTGGATTTCACCGGCCATTTTTTACAGATTTTGATTTCAAACTACTTTGCATGCATTTGGGCCCCTAAAATGCCAGGGCAGTATAACTACCCCACAAGTGACCCCATTTTGGAAAGAAGGCACCCAAAGGTATTTCATGATGGGCATAGTGAGTACATGGAAGTTTTTATTTTTTGTCACAAGTTAGTGGAAGATGAGACTTTAGTGGGGTTTTTTTTCCTTTACATTCATCATTTTTTGTGACAAAAAATAAAAAGTTCTATGAACTCACTATGCCCATCTTTCCGAAATGGGGTCATTTGTGGGGTTTTTCTACTGTCTGGGCATTGTAGAACCTAAGGAAACATGACGGGTGCTCAGAAAGTCAGAGCTGCTTCAAAAAGCGGAAATTCACATTTTTGTACCATAGTTTGTAAACGCTATAACTTTTACCCAAACATTTTTTTTATCAAAGACATGTAGAACAATAAATTTAGAGAAAAATTTATATATAGATGTCGTTTTTTTTAGAAAAGCTTTTAACTGAAAGTGAAAAATGACATTTTTTGCAAAAAAATCGTTAAATTTTGATTAACAAAAAAGTAAAAATGTCAGCAGCAATGAAATTCCACCAAATGAAAGCTCTATTAGTGAGAAGAAAAGCAGGTAAAATTCATTTGGGTGGTAAGTTGTATGACTGAGCAATAAACTGTGAAAGTAGTGTAGTGCAGAATTGTAAAGTGGTCTGGTCATTAAGGGTGTTTAAGCTAGGGGGGCTGAAGTGGTTAAGTCTGAAAAAGTACTATTTGGTGAACTGGAAAAAAAGAGCCATACCCAGCTGATCGTTTTATATGCTTTTAACTTTTCTTTTCTGTTCTGTGTGTGTGTACTTGCCAGGATTGAATTTTTGCGACATTTGAGGAGCTTTTTCCAGATCATGTTTAAAATGGAAAGCAAGATGTTTGAAGAGCGTAAAGGAGCAGAGAAAGTGTTGATGACCTGTGTCGGTGTTGGATTTTCCAATCTCAGCAAGACAATAAAATAGTGCAGCCAAATTCTCTTGGGGATCGTACTGACAGATGTACTCGTTCCTAGAGCCAGAATTTGGGGTTTGCTGTGCTGTATCATTGGGAACAGTGAAGTTGCAAACAAGACTTTATTTTCCACTTGGACCAGTGGTACTTAATCAATAACATATCGACCTTCCAAGCATCTGCCACCAAATATTCACATAGGACTCTGACAACCTAAATTATCTAACAGTTTTTTTTAGAAGTGTATTTATATTCCCTGGTGTTCTTTGTTTGGGATACACCCTTGGATATGTAAATAATGCTTTATAAACCATTTGGGTATTTTTGCTATGTTTAACAAACTGGAGTACTTGACTTATTTAAAAAAAAAAAATGGGTGAATACAGAAACGGGAGAAAAATCTCATCACATGGTAACTGGCCATGCCTGATGCATCGTGGTACAGAAAAAGCATTTCTGCAAAGAGTCCCAAACATTCAGCAACTGTGATAGACTAACGATGAGCCCACAGACACTTTCTATCTCTGGGTTCAATCTTGAGAGCTAGTGAGGGGTGGCAGGGACCAATCCTGCTTTGAGGGAAACCAGTGTTTGGCGGATCTATAGAAGGGTCTCTGTCAGCTGCTACTGGGTTGTGTAATCTGGAGTCATTGAGAGCAGCCCCTCATGCATTAAAGCCTCATGCAACCGTAGTTTTTGTCCATGTTTGTGTTTTGTTTTTTTTGTTAGTTTTTTTTTTGCCTTCCTCTGGATCAACTTGATGGATAGCCGAACTGGATGGACAAATGTCTTTTTTTTTCGGCCTTATATACTATGTCCAATCCACCTTTTTTGCGGATTGCACATAGAGCTATTTGTTTCTGTGGGTCCACAAAAAAGGTGGACTGCACACAGATGTTGTTCATGAGAACATTCTCAATTTTTCGGACAATGTGCATTTTTACTGAAATGAGAACATTGCAGAATGCACATGGCTGGTATCCATATTTTGCAGACCACAAAATGGATATGGTTGTACCTGATACCTGAAAGTGCAAAACCTATTGTAGATGGATTTCGCCTATGACTGCACCTGTGGAGAGACCGCCTCCCCTCAGGACAGGACACTGAAACCAAAATCCGCTTTCAAAGAGGGACCACCCCCTGTACCACCAATTCTGTTTCCTGTCCTAAGGGACAGGAGGAAATTTGGAAACCGCCAAGGATTGCATAGAGCTGCGGTCCCAGTCTGTGTTAGAGTATTTGGAGGGCTTTACCCGTGCGGCGTAAGTCTCCGCTGTTGAGTCTGGGCCTTTCTCTCTCTCTCTCTCCTCCCCGCTCCGCTCCTTGGCCCAGATTTTTATTTTTTTTTCTTCCTGGATGTCTGCGGTTGTGTCGCATGTCGGGCCCTCGCCCGAAGCCAGGGAGAGGTACGTGCACCGGGACGCTGGAGTCTGTGTTGTCACGTACTTCCAGGGCGACGGTGAAGGGAAGCAACGCTGTAAGCCGGAAGTGGGGGGGGAGAGCAGTGTTTGCGCGCCCAGTAGAGAGAAGCCCAGCCAGCTCACTGCTTGCTGGGTGAAGAAGCAGGCAGTTCCTCCATTGGAAGGATTCAGTGATTGAAAATGGAGCAGTCTCAGGGCGCAGAAGCCACTGAAACCACCAATGAAACGCCGGTACCACGGTAGGGTAAGGGGTGATATTCCCCCCCCCCCCCCAATGTGCATGTTGCTGTTTACTCTTGGGGGTCATCTATGTCTAGGTGTATAAGGAGTCTAGAAAGGTCTCCAGATCTAAAGACAAGGTTTGTGCTGTATGTAAAAAGAAGCTACCCTCTGCTTGGGCAAAGCCCCTTTGCCAAACATGTGTGAGAAAGTTAATAGAGGAGGAAGCTCTGTCTCTGATGGGCAGCATCAAGCAGATGATCCGGGAGGAGGTTTAGGAGTCGGTTAGCAGTTTACTAAGAAGCCGCCCTAGTACCTCTGCAGCTGCGTCTAAACCCCCCTTCCTCTAGCGACAGTGATGTGCTTTCTGGATTGGAGAGAGGAAGAATGGCTTTTTTCATGCAGAGAAAATTAATTCCCTAGTAAAAGTAGTAAGAACTACTATGGGTTTAGATGACCAGATGCTGCCACTGTCTGTTCAGGACTCTGAAGGTCTGAGCCCTAAGAGAAAAAAGGTCTTTAATGTGCATATGAACATTCAGGCTTTTATTGCTAAAGAATGGGAAAAAGCCTGATGGGAAGTTTTTTTTTTTTTTTTATACCTTCCTCTGTTAAGCGTAAATACCCCTTTGAGGAACTGACTGCCTCTTGGGATAGAGCCCCAAAGCTAGATGCCCCGGTTGCCAAAATAGCTAAAAAAAAGCTGTTCTTCCCTTTTGAGGATATCTGTTCTCTAAGACCCAATGGATAGAAGGGATCTTTTAAACCAGCTATCGCCGCTACTTCGGTAGCTAGATCCCTTAACCCCTTAGGGACCCATGACGTACCGGTACGGCATGTATAGTTCCGATCACCGGCGGGCGGTGATCGGAACCTGGTGGAGCAGGCACCTAGGCTAAATCGGCGATCCGCAAACCGCAGGTCAATTCAGACCTGCGGCTTTCTATAGTGCGGCAGCGGTGCCATCGGGTCCCCATGGCGCTGTGGGGGGGACCCGATGGCATGGAAGGCGGTGCGATGCCTTCCTGAGGCATCTGCGCTGTGTTCCGGTGAAAAGCCTGTGAGATCCAGCCCCCTGGCACTATTTTGGGGTGCATATGACTTTTTAATCGCTTGCTATTACATGTTTTGTGTTGTAAGGTGACAAAATGGTTTATTTAGCACAGTTTTTATTTTGTATGGTGTTCATTTGAGAGGTTAGGTCATGTGATGGTTTTAGAGCCGGTCGATACGGACGCGGCGATACCAAATATGTATACTTTTTTTATTATTTATGTATCGACCGGCTCTATAAAAATATCACATGACCTAACCCCTCAGATGAACATCGTAAAAAATTTATTCTAAATAAACCATTTTTTGTCACCTTACATCACAAAAAGTGTAATGGCAAGCGATCAAAAAGTCACACGCACCCCAAAATAGTAATCTCATCCCGCAAAAATCATACCCTACCCAAGGTAATCGCCCAAAAACTGAAAAAATTTGGCTCTCCAACTATGGAAACACTAAAACATGATTTTTTTTTTAATTTTTTTTTTTCTTCAAAAATGAAATCCTTGTGTAAAACTTACATAAATAAAAAAATGTATACACATTAGGCATCGCCGCATCTGTGACAACCTGGTCTATAAAAATATCACGTGATCTAACCTGTCAGATGAATGTTGTAAATAACAAAAAATAAAAACGGTGCCAAAACAGCTATTTCTTGTTATCTTGCCTCACAAAAAGTGTAATATAGTGCAACCAAAAATCATATGTACCAGCAATACTGTAGCTCAGACGGATCCGTACAGACATTACATTGAAAGTCAATGGGGGACGGATCCGTTTGAAAATTGAGCCATATTGTGTCATCTTCAAACGGATCCGTCCCCTTTGACTTACATTGTAAGTCTGGACGGATCCGTTCGCCTCCGCACGGCCAGGCGGACACCCGAACGCTGCAAGCAGCGTTCAGATGTCCACCTGCTGAGCGGAGCGGAGGCCAAACGCTGCCAGACTGATGCATTCTGAGCGGATCCGCATCCACTCAGAATGCATTAGGGCTGGACGGATGCGTTCAGGGCCGCTTGTGAGAGCCTTCAAATGGAACTCCCAAGCGGAGCCCTGAATGCTAATGTGAAAGTAGCCTTAGTGATTATAGCCTAACTAGACAATTTTCTTCTTCTCGCCCAGTCAAGTCACATTTTGGAAGAACAAATTACCTGGTTGAGGGAGGTTCTGGACAGGCTGGGATATAAATATAGAAAAGTCCAGTTTGTGTCCAAATCAAAAGTGCAGTTTTTTGGGGATGATCCTAGATTCAAAATCCCAGAGGTGTCTGTTGCCCTTACACAAAGCTTGGTTAATCGCAACAAAAATTCAGAGCCTTCTTTCTTGGCAGGTAGTTTCCCTGAGGGAAGCCATGTCTGTGCTGAGGCTTATGACTGTAGCCATGCTGGGGATAGAATGGGCCCAGTATCACTCAGGGCTCCTACAGCTTCAGATTCTGGAGGTTTGGGACAGGTGTACACTCTCTCTGGATGTGAGGTTTCATCTATCAACCCAGATGTTTTCTCTGGAGTGGTGGATGAATCTACAAAATTTACAGAAGGGTGTTCCTTGGCACAGAGCTGCAGTCCTCTTTGACCACGGATGCCAGCACTTTCTGTTGAGGAGCCCATGTAGAGTCTCTGCTGCAGGGGACCTGGGACTTTGGTTCTCGAACCCAGTCTCAAAATTTCAGAGAACTGAATGCTATCAGGTTAGCGTTGACTCAGAGTCTTCCGATCATCAGGGGCAAAAATGTCAATCTATTCGGACAATATGACAGCAGTAGCCCATATCAACAAACAGTGGTACCAGGTCTCAGTCTGATGGCCCTAAGCCACCAGATTTTCAATGTAGCGGAGGATTCTCTATCTGCTGTACATCTAAAAGGGCTAAACAACGTGAAAGCAGATGGTCCCTAGATCAGGGGGTTTTCAAAGAGAAGGGGCCTCTCTGAGGTTATCACTACTCTGTTGGCAAGTTGTAAGAAGGTCACTTCTGAGAGTTTGGAGGGATTTTTTCAGATTTGCCAATAGACCAGTGGATGTTCTAGAGCAGGCATCCTCAAACTGCGGCCCTCCAGCTGTTGTAAAACTACAACTCCCACAATGCCCTGCTATAGGCTGATACCTGTAGGCTGTTCGGGCATGCTGGGAGTTGTAGTTTTGCAACAGCTGGAGGGCCGCAGTTTGAGGATGCTTGTTCTAGAGGCTCCAGATATTCCACTTGTGTTAGAATTTTTACAGGAAGGTTGGAGGAAAAAACTTAGACCTAGCACTTTAAAGGTGAAGATATCTGCCTCAAATGCCTTATTTGAATCTAAATTAGCAGGTCATCCCTGGGTTAAGAGGTTCATTACTGCAGTTTTTAAGTTATCCCCAGTTTGTAAGGTTAGGATCCCTCCCTGGGATTTAAACTTGGTTCTTTCAGCATTGACTTCAGATCCGTTTGAGCCGATAGGTAGCATTTCCCCTAAATTCTCTCCCTAAAGCTGGCTTTTCTCCTAGCTATTACCTCTGCCAGGAGAGTTAGTGAGATTGCTGCTCTTTCCATTGGCCAGCCTTAAAAATCTTGGAGGATCGGGTGATTAGGTATCTTCCTCTTTTCACTGTTCCCAGGTGATAGTCCTACCCTCTTTCTGTGCTTCTCCAAAAAATGAGAAATTATCAGAGTTCCATTGTTTAGACGTGAGGAGATGTTTAATTCAAGGTCACGCAGCCCTGGAGGTCCTCATCCTGTCTGTTGCTTTCTTTTCAGGGTAGGAAGAAGGGCTCTACTGCATCTTCCCAGACTATCGCTAGATGGATCAGACAAGCGATTTACTTCAGGGTTCGTGGCTCACTCTACTAGATCAGTCTCTACATCTTGGGCAGAGAGAGCCTCCGCTTCTATAGAGCAGATTTGTAGGGCTGCCACCTGGAGTTCCCCGCATACTTTTTTCAAGCACTATAGGCTTCAGCTGCCTTCTAATGAAGGCCTGGGTTTTATCCGTAAGGTACTCCAGGCTGTTGTCCAACCCTAGATTAATCTCTCTTAAATCTCCATGGGTGCTGTCATAGGCGAAGGGGGAAAAATGAAATTATATTAACTTTAATCGGTTTTCTTTGAGCCTATGACAGCACCCAACTAATTCCCTTCCCAAATAATTACAATTATCATCATATTAGGATTTGTCTTAGTTCTTGGAAAGGGACTGGAGGTAGAGAGGGTGGTCCCTATTTTAAAGCAGTTTCTACTTCCGATTTCCTATCTTGAGGAGGCGGTCTCTCCATGGGTGCTGTCATAGGCTCAAAGAAAACCGATTACCGGTAAGTGTAATCCCTTTTTACCTCACCATGTGAATCTGATAAATGCTGATGTACTTAAAAGAACTGCTGATGCACTGCACCACTTCCATCCTCAGAGATCAGCAGGCATGAACAAGCTGTCCATACCCAGGATCCAACATAAGTCTTTCTTGCAGCCTCCACTCTCTTGCTATATATACCAATAAGGGCAATATCCTCTTGTTTTACAGGCTAGGGCAGTGCTAAAGACCACCCATTAGTGCCGGTGACCTCACCGGGATCACTGCTGGGTGTGGAAGCCTCCGCCTAGGTACCCTAAAAGTCCAGTACATCACCAGAGGTAAAGAATAAACCCTTGCCCTGCACTATGCAGAGCAAGGGGGAGCTTAGGAGCAAAACATGCTTCACTCATTCATGCTGAATGAGTGAAGAAGAGGTTATGTTTGGGTTCAGCTCTGAAACCAGGCCATCCATTTAAGGGTATGGATATACTGCAGATTTACGTGTAGCAAATTTGCAGCATTTTACATTACCAGCACAGTGGATGGTATTTTAATAAAAATCCAAAGCACAAATTGACCTGCGGTACAGATTTAAAAACTGCAGTATATCAGTTTATGCTGTGGATTTCACGCTTTGCCACACAATCCCTAACAAATCCGGAGTGGAAATTCTGCTGCAGAAAATCTGACCTGTGTGGCCATACCCTTATACACGTACAACAAACGGGTGCCATTTGTTTTATGGCTTTCATTTTTACTCCATTCCCTGTGCAGTAAAACTGTTACCTTCGTTCTGCGGGTTAGTCCAATCACTTTTATAGTTTTTCTTATGTTTTAATACTTAAAAATCTTTGAAAAAAATCCTTGCATTGCTATTTTTTGCGGGATAATCTGTAGTTTTATAATGGCAATTGGCAATTTCTTTGTTGCGCCAATCACCATACGTTATAAATACTTTTTATGTTTTAATAGTAAAGGCATTTTCGGACACAAAGATACCAATGAGGAAAGGGATGATTTAAGTTTTTCGTTTTTTAGATTTTTAAAACTTTTATTTACAGACTTTTATTGTTAGACCCCTAGGGGACTTCTACTTGCTATCATTAGATTGCATACACTATAGACTGCAGTGGTTTACCATTGCATTCTATGGGAAAATCATTGTGTTCTTAAAGGCTATGTACACCTTTTGAAGTCAATTTGTTTTCAATTGGCCTTTATTAAAAAAAAAATAAAAAAAAATTGAGCTGTTCAGTCACAAAGGGTTTACTGTGTCTAACTGTGTAAAATCAATTTAGAATAACTTGAGGGGTGTAGTTTCTAAAATTGGGTCAGTTGCGTGTCGTTTCTACTAATTAAGTCCCTCAATAACTGAACTGGTCCTTTAAAAAAAAAAAAAAAAAAAAAAGTGGGTTTTGGCAATTTTCTTAATTTTTTACATTTGCTTCTAATGTCCTGAAAAAATAAAATTACATTTACAAAATGATTCAAACATAAAGTATACATATGGGGAATGTAAAGTAATAACAATTTTATTAAGTATCACTATCTGACTTAAAAGCGTAGAAAATAGCAAATTAAAAAAAATAAACATTTTATGCATAAAGGTAAAATGTATCAACTCGCATTCATCAGTAATATGAAGTATGATGTGTCATGAGAAAACAATCTGAGTGGCTTGGATAAGTAAAAGCGTTCCAGAGTTAACAGATAAACTGTCACATGTCAGATTTGAAACATGGGGCTCTGGCATTTGTTACAAACTGGCTGTTGCTTGAACAGGTTAAGTCTGTGATGGGAGTAGGGTTGCCCCGAGTATTGAATTATCGGTACCTAATCGATACTTTTGTACCGGTATCTATTCGATACTGGGATTTGCCTTTTACTGAAACTAGGCTGCGCTATTGCACAGCCTATTGTCACAGAACATGCACACACTGCTCTCAGCGCTCACTATGTTCCCTCAGCAGCACAGGGGAGAAGGAAGCAGTCTTTCCCTCTCCCCCGGGCTGCTGCTGCTGCCACCAATGATGAGTGAGAGGGGGAGGGACTGTGGTCACTGCGCCACCAATAAAGATGATTATTGTTTAATACAGATACAGGAGGCTGGGTGCCAGCGGCAGAATCGCATATCCGGCACCAGGCCTTTATTACAGGGAGCTGCGATCAGTGGCAGTTTACCCCTCAGGTGCGGCACTGCAGTTTACCCCTCAGGGGTTAAAGCAAAAAAAAAAAAACAGTCCAGAGCTGTGCTCACCTGATTCCACTTGGAATGAAGGCACGGACTGCGCTGGGATTGAAAGCGCACTTGAACATGTAGAAAGAAAACCAAAGGGAGTCCAGCTTCCAAAAATATATTATCCAACATGGCAACCCGGTCTGCGTGTTTCGGATCTGCTAATATCAATCCTTACTCATGACAAGTTGCAAACACAAAAGCTGTTGTATTACCTGCTCTATTGGTTGCACCACACATAGTTTAAAGGTTAGAATCTGCAGACATTCAGCATGCTGGGACAAGGAAGGTTTCAGCCGTCAGTCTTCACTATGCGGTTGTCCACCAAGGCAACACTGCAGGTTTTCAGGTCCAGGATTTGGAAAAAGTTAATCCACCTCTCAGGGGTGGAGACCACAAGCGGAAGCTTCTGAACAGGGAAACTTACTGGATCTTTTGCATGGGCTCATGTGTCCCACAAGGTCTGTAAACATGATTTGATTTTGCACTATTGATTCTTCTTATTATATCTGTATTCGTTTTGATGAGTTACATTATGTATTTTTTTTTTTTTTTTTAAAGGTTATGTCTCTACACTAATGTGGTATCTCCAACTTTTAAATGTGATGTCAATGGGGGGTGTTCTGTTTGCTGATCCCACTTGTCGTCTGTGATTAGTAACTTCAGCTATATAAGCCCTAGCTTTTGTGTTTGCAACTTGTCATGAGTAAGGATTGATATTAGCAGATCCGAAATGCATAGACCGGGTTGCCATGTTGGATTTTAATATTTTTTGAATAAAGTACACTTTTTTGGAAGCTGGACTCCCTTTTGGTTTTCTTTCCACATGAGGGGTTAACTGACGCTGATCGCAGCTCCCTGTCATAGAGGCCAGGTGCCGGCTATATGATTTGTGACGTTCCATAAAATGGGGAATGCACACGTGGCTTTTTTTGCAGTGTAATTTTTTTTCACGTGGTAGCGAGTATTGCAATACTTTTTTATGGTATTGAAATGGAATCAAAATTTTGGTATCGTGACAACCCCAGATAGGAGTTGTCTCCAGTCACGGACTCTGCCTCAGGGTGTCTGCTGTATGAAGAGAACATGGTGTTCGTATGAGTGCTGTTATCTCATCACTGTTTACTTGCTTGCTGTTGACATAACAGTGACGAGAAGGTGTAATTGCAGCTCTTCTGTCCCATTGACTTCAGTTGGATGGCTCTGTCCTATTCTCTTCATACAGCTGATCAGCGAGAGTGAGGATAGGTCATCAGTATAGGATAAGTGGACAACCCCTTTAACCACCTCCCGACCGCTGTACGCAGATATGCGTCCGGGGGGTGGTTGCTTTACTCCTCCTGGACGCATATACGCGTCATCTCGCGAGACGCGAGATTTCCTGTGAACGCGCGCACACAGGCGCGCGCGCTCACAGGAACGGAAGGTAAGCGAGTGGATCTCCAGCCTGCCAGCGGCGATCGCTCGCTGGCAGGCTGGAGATCCGAATTTTTTAACCCCTAACAGGTATATTAGACGCTGTTTTCATAACAGCGTCTAATATACCTCCTACCTGGTCCTCTGGTGGTCCCTTTTGTTAGGATCGACCACCAGAGGACACAGGTAGGTCAGTAAAGTCGCACCAAACACTACACTACACTACACCCCCCCCCCCCCCCCCGGGTCACTTATTAACCCTTTATGAACCCCTGATCACCCATAAATCACCCCATATAAACTCCCTGATCACCCCTCTGTCATTGATCACCCCCCTGTCAGGCTCCGTTCAGACGTCCGTATGATTTTTACGGATCCACGGATACATGGATCGGATCCGCAAAACACATGCGGACATCTGAATGGAGCCTTACAGGGGGTGATCAATGACAGGCGGGTGATCACCCATATACACTCCCTGATCACCCCCCTGTCATTGATAACCCCCCTGTAAGGCTCCATTCTGACGTCCGCATGTGTTTTGTGGATCCGATCCATGTATCCGTAAAAAATCATGCGGATGTCTGAATGGAGCCTTACAGGGGGGGTGATCAGTGACAAGGGGGGTGATCACCCTGATCACCCCCTGTCATTGATAACCCCCCTGTAAGGCTCCATTCAGACGTCCGCATGTGTTTTGTGGATCCGATCCATGGATCCGTAAAAATCATGCGGATGTCTGAATGGAGCCTTACAGGGGGGGTGATCACCCCCTGTCATTGATAACCCCCCCTGTAAGGCTCCATTCAGAAGTCCGCATGTGTTTTGCGGATCCTATCCATGTATCCGTAAAAAATCATGCGGATGTCTGAATGGAGCCTTACAGGGGGGGTGATCAGTGACAAGGGGGGTGATCACCCTGATCACCCCCTGTCATTGATAACCCCCCCCTGTAAGGCTCCATTCAGACGTCCACATGTGTTTTGTGGATCCGATCCATGTATCCATGGATCCGTAAAAAATCATGCGGATGTCTGAATGGAGCCTTACAGGGGGGGTGATCAGTGACAGGGGGGTGATCACCCCCTGTCATTGATAACCCCCCTGTAAGGCTCCATTCAGACGTCCGCATGTGTTTGTGGATCCGATCCATGGATCCGTAAAAATCATGCGGATGTCTGAATGGAGCCTTACAGGGGGGGTGATCACCCTGATCACCCCCCTGTCATTGATAACCCCCCTGTAAGGCTCCATTCAGAAGTCCGCATGTGTTTTGCGGATCCGATCCATGGATCCGTAAAAATTATATGGACGTCTGAATGGAGCCTTACAGGGGGGTGATCAATGACAGGGGGGTGATCAGGGAGTCTATATGGGTGATCACCCCCCTGTCATTGATCACCCCCCTGTCATTGATCACCCCCCCCTGGTAAGGCTCCATTCAGACATTTTTTTTTGGCACAAGTTAGCGGAAATTTTTTGTTTTTTGTTTTTGTTTTTTCTTGCAAAGTCTCATATTCTACTAACTTGTGTCAAAAAATAAAATCTCACATGGACGCACCATACCCCTCACGGAATCCAAATGCGTAAATATTTTTAGACATTTATATTCCAGACTTCTTCTCACGCTTTAGGGCCCCTAAAAAGCCAGGGCAGTATAAATACCCCACATGTGACCCCATTTCGGAAAGAAGACACCCCAAGGTATTCCGTGAGGGGCATATTGAGTCCATGAAAGATTGAAATTTTTGTCCTAAGTTAGCGGAAAGTGAGACTTTGTGAGAAAAAAACAAAAAAAAATCAATATCCGCTAACTTATGCAAAAAAAATAAAAAATTCTAGGAACTCGCCATGCCCCTCATTGAATACCTTGGGGTGTCTTCTTTCCAAAGTGGGGTCACATGTGGGGTATTTATACTGCCCTGGCTTTTTAGGGGCCCGAAAGTGTGAGAAGAAGTCTGGGATCCAAATGTCTAAAAATGCCCTCCTAAAAAGAATTTGGGCCCCTTTGCGCATCTAGGCTGCAAAAAAGTGTCACACATGTGGTATCGCCGTACTCAGGAGAAGTTGGGGAATGTGTTTTGGGGTGTCATTTTACATATACCCATGCTGGGTGAGAAAAATATCTTGGTCAAATGCCAACTTTGTATAAAAAAATGGGAAAAGTTGTCTTTTGCCAAGATATTTCTCTCACCCAGCATGGGTATATGTAAAATGACACCCCAAAACACATTCCCCAACTTCTCCTGAGTACGGCGATACCAGATGTGTCACACTTTTTTGCTGCCAAGGTGGGCAAAGGGGCACATATTCCAAAGTGCACCTTTTGGATTTCACCGGTCATTTTTTACACATTTTGATTGCAAAGTTCTTCTCACACATTTGGGCCCCTAAATTGCCAGGGCAGTATAACTACCCCACAAGTGACCCCATTTTGGAAAGAAGACACCCCAAGGTATTCTGTGAGGGGCATGGCGAGTTCCTAGAATTTTTTATTTTTTGTCGCAAGTTAGTGGAATATGAGACTTTGTAAGAAAAAAAAAAAAATCATCATCATTTTCCGCTAACTTGTGACAAAAAATAAAAAGTTCTATGAACTCACTATGCCCATCAGCGAATACCTTAGGGTGTCTACTTTCCGAAATGGGGTCATTTGTGGGGGTTTTCTACTGTTTGGGAATTGTAGAACCTCAGGAATCATGACAGGTGCTCAGAAAGTCAGAGCTGTTTCAAAAAGCGGAAATTCACATTTTTGTACCATAGTTTGTAAATGCTATAACTTTTACCCAAACCATTTTTTTTTTTTTTGCCCAAACATTTTTTTTTATCAAAGACATGTAGAACAATAAATTTGGCGAAAAATTTATATATGGATGTCGTTTTTTTGCAAAATTTTACAGCTGAAAGTGAAAAATGTCATTTTTTTGCAAAAAAATCGTTACATTTTGATAACAAAAAAAGTAAAAATGCCAGCAGCAATGAAATACCACAAAATGAAAGCTCTATTAGTGAGAAGAAAAGGAGGTAAAATTCATTTGTATGGTAAGTTGCATGACCGAGCGATAAACGGTGAAAGTAGTGTAGTGCCGAAGTGTAAAAAGTGCTCTGGTCATGAAGGGGGTTTCACCTAGTGGGGCTGAAGTGGTTAAAGGGGTTTTCCAGGTTATAGGTAATGATGGTTCTATGTTTAGGATAGGTCCTCAATATGCGATTGATGGTTTTGTCATCCTTGATACCCCCACCAATCAGCTGTTCACAGCACCCACCAACTCTGACACAAAGAATTAACCTGAAAGCACAGGTTGTTTATTTAGCCCCCTAGATGCCGTGATCAATACTGATCATGGCATCTAAATTATTAGGCATTGGCCTCCCACCTGCTTTTATTGTGGGTCACTGTGGCAGCCATGGACCTAATAATTGCCTCTACGCCTTCCAAGCGCTGATGCCTTGGCTGAATAGTCATTGTCTGTTTTTTCAGTATTCCGGTGCTTTCTAAAAATAAAATGCTTTGGCGAAAAAACCTAACTTCAAATTGCCTTTTTCTTACACTTTTTAAGAAAAAAACTATACATAATTGGTATCGCCACATCTGTAACTAGTAAAATAAAATGATCAAATTTCTTATACTGTATGGTGAATATAATAAATAAAAAAAGCTAAATTTCTGTTTTTAATTCCGCCTCCAGAAAAATGTAATTTAAAGGGATTCTGTCACCAGGATTAACAATATGTAGATATTTTATATGTGCCCATTACTCTTCATGCAGTGGTTACAATGATCCCTCTGTTTATGCTCTGTGTGCCTTTATATTCTTATAAAAAGCAATCTTATTCATATGTAAATGACCTCTGTCAGGAGCCCAAGGGATTGCCCCCTGATCTCCTGGAGCCCAGCCGCGCCCATCGATCTGAAGCCCAGCGCCGCCTACCATTTAATTTATTCACTCCACTATCCCTGACGTCAGTGCTGTGATCTCGCGCAGAGGGGGCCGACGCATGCGCAGTGCGCAGTTGACTCGTCTAAGCCGATGCCAGTAGTCCGCATGGGCGCAGACTACAGTGTCCACTGCGCATGCGTGAGACTACGGAGCAGAGATTACATGACGTCAGGATAGTGCAGTGAATAAATTTAGTAGGCGCGGCTGGGCTCCAGGAGATCGTGGGACAACCCCTTGGGCTCCTGACAGAGGTGATTTACATATGAATAAGATTGCTTTTTATAAGGCACACAGAGCATAAACAGCGGGATCATTGTAAACACTGCATGAAGACTAATGGGCACATATAAAATATCTACATATTGTTAATCCTGGTGACAGAATCCCTTTAAATTAAATTTTTCTGGAGGCGGAATTAAAAACAGAAATTTAGCTTTTTTTATTTATTATATTCACCATACAGTATAAGAAATTTGATCATTTTATTTTACTAGTTACAGATGTGGCGATACCAATTATGTATAGTTTTTTTCTTAAAAAGTGTAAGAAAAAGGCAATTTGAAGTTAGGTTTTTTCGCCAAAGCATTTTATTTTTAGAAAGCACCGGAATACTGAAAAAACAGACAATGACTATTCAGCCAAGGCATCAGCGCTTGGAAGGCGTAGAGGCAATTATTAGGTCCATGGCTGCCACAGTGACCCACAATAAAAGCAGGTGGGAGGCCAATGCCTAATAATTTAGATGCCATGATCAGTATTGATCACGGCATCTAGGGGGCTAAATAAACAACCTGTGCTTTCAGGTTAGTTCTTTGTGTCAGAGTTGGTGGGTGCTGTGAACAGCTGATTGGTGGGGGTATCAAGGATGACAAAACCATCAATCGCATATTGAGGACCTATCCTAAACATAGAACCATCATTAACTATAACCTGGAAAACCCCTTTAACCACTTCAGCCCCACTAGGTGAAACCCTACCCTAAATATCTACATATCGTTAATCCTGGTGACAGAATCCCTTTAAAGCTATTCAAAAGTTGTATGTACCCCAAAATGGCACCAATTAATAGCATAACTTGTGCTTCAAAAACAAGCCCTCACATAGTTCCATTGAAAGAAAAATGAAAATAATATGGGTCTGTGAGTGCAGTGATACAAAAATATGATTTTAAAGTCTTTTTATTGTACAAAAAATAGAAGGGGGAAAAAAAAATGGACTTCCGATTCCGGTGCTGGTATGTGAGGAAGCAGAGCCTTGAGCTCCTCACCACCAAGAATCCAACTGCCTGACCCGATACCCTCCCCAGTGTTAACGGGAGACAAAATATACAAACACAAGCTCCGATGCGTGTATGCAGCAGTACCTACTTAGGAGCGGGCAGAAAATCACCTCCTTGGGATGACCTCACAGCGCACAGGGCCACACGCTTCACAAGACTCAGTCCACAACAACGTGAACAGAAGGAGGAGAGCGAGACGCTGGGCCACCAGATTCACAGGTGGACGTGTTTGAAGTTGCAGGGGGTGTGGTGGATTTATAACAACTGGCTATAGAAATGGCTAAACAGCTAGCACCAGATAGTGAGCACTGTGGATGCCAGTCAGGCGATACTAAGTTACAGGAGGAGGTTGCGCAGCAAGACCACAGACTAACAGAAGTAGAGCAAAGGGTGGCATGTATGGAGGAAGAAACATTGAAATTTCTACCAAGATGCAAGATATATATTTGACAGCGGAACAATTAAAAGAGAGTGGATGATCTAGAAAATAGATCAAAGAGGTTGTCCAAGTTACATTTATTGATGACCTATCCTCAGGATAGCTCATCAATATCAGATCGGCGGGGGTCCGACACCCAGCACCCCTGCTGATCAGCTGTTTGAAGAGAAGGCATTCATACAGCGATCCGTACCATAGAAATGAATGGGACGGTTTGGGTGTAATGACACCTGCTCACCGCTGCAGATGCAACGGCTAGAAGGTAAACGGTGAAGGGGAGGCAACGCTGGCACGGCGCGCGCCTTCTCTCCAAACAGCTGATTGGCGGGGGTGTTGGACCTGAGGATAGGTCATCAATAAATATAACTTGGACAACCCCTTTAAGAATGGTTAGGAGTACCTGAATCGGTACCGCCAAGAGATCTACGCCATTTATTTGAACACTAACTCCCACAAGCCCTGGATCTGCCAGGCAGGAGGAAGGTAGAGAGAGCACACAGAGTGGCTACTTTAAAGGAACCTCAAAAATTTACCTCCTCAAATACCAACCAGAGACCTAAACAAGTTATCTGTAAGTACTTAGATTACTCAAAGAGGACATTCTGAGGGCATACAGGCTGAGGCGGGAACCATTGATTATTAGAAGCGCCAAAGTGCTATTTGCTGATTATTCAGCAGACATCACAAGAAAATGCAGAGCCTTCAGTGATATGTGCTCGAGACGCTACAGAAAGGGGATTAGATTTCATCTAGCTTATCCTGCAGTATTAAGAATAAGGAAGCATGATGGGGTGACTAGGCAATTTGAAAATCCAAAAGAATCTGAATACCTACTGCTTCTAGATGATAGTGAAGTGGAGAAAGAGGGAACAGAATAACGACCGAGACCATCAGCCACACCTGCTAAGCCACCAGCTTGGAACAGTGTTTCTTTGCACCCCACGTCCAATGCCAGAGGTTCTCCAAAAGCGCAAAGGCCATTAAAACCAACAGTCTGAGGTGATAATCCACTGAGGTGATGGCTGAGGAGGAAATGATTGTGAACATTTAACGGGCGGTGATGACCTGCCCCGATTACCAGAAAAAGGAAATTCTAGTAAGAAGAATGTATAAGCTGAAGTCTTTTCATCTGTTTTACTAGTTAATGAAGTTAGATTTTTGGGGGTGTCAGGTCAGCATATCTTGGGTACTAGGAGAAGTGGAGGGTGCTACGCTGGGAGGCACCTGTTTCACTGCGGAAGGGTTCTTGATTGGACCCATTCTTGCTTGGTTGTACAGGTCCTTCTCCAAAAATTAGCATATTGTGATAAAGTTCATTATTTTCTGTAATGTACTGATAAACATCAGACTTTCATATATTTTAGATTCATTACACACCAACTGAAGTAGTTCAAGCCTTTTATTGTTTTAATATTGATGATTTTGGCAAACAGCTCATGAAAACCCAAATTTCCTATCTAAAAAAATTAGCATATTTCATCCGACCAATAAAAGAAAAGTGTTTTTAATACAAAAAAAGTCAACCTTCAAATAATTATGTTCACTTATGCACTCAATACTTGGTCGGGAATCCTTTTGCAGAAATGACTGCCTCAATGCGGCGTGGCATAGAGGCAATCAGCCTGTGGCACTGCTGAGGTGTTATGGAGGCCCAGGATGCTTCGATAGCGGCCTTAAGCTCATCCAGAGTGTTGGGTCTTGCGTCTCTCAACTTTCTCTTCCCAATATCCCACAGATTCTCTATGGGGTTCAGGTCAGGAGAGTTGGCAGGCCTATTGAGCACAGTAATACCATGGTCAGTAAACCATTTACCAGTAGTTTTGGCACTGTGAGCAGGTGCCAGGTCGTGCTGAAAAATGAAATCTTCATCTCCATAAAGCTTTTCAGCAGATGGAAGCATGAAGTGCTCCAAAATCTCCTGATAGCTAGCTGCATTGACCCTGCCCATGATAAAACGCAGTGGACCAACACCAGCAGCTGACATGACACCCCAGACCATCACTGACTGTGGGTACTTGACACTGGACTTCAGGCATTTTGGCATTTCCCTCTCCCCAGTCTTCCTCCAGACTCTGGCACCTTGATTTCCGAATGACATGCAAAATTTGCTTTCATCCGAAAAAAGTACTTTGGACCACTCGGCAACAGTCCAGTGCTGCTTCTCTGTAGCCCAGGTCAGGCGCTTCTGCCGCTGTTTCTGGTTCAAAAGTGGCTTGACCTGGGGAATGCGGCACCTGTAGCCCATTTCCTGCACACGCCTGTACACGGTGGCTCTGGATATTTCTACTCCAGACTCTTCCGCAGGTCCCCCAAGGTCTGGAATCGGTCCTTCTCCACAATCTTCCTCAGGGTCCGGTCACCTCTTCTCGTTGTGCAGCGTTTTCTGCCACACTTTTTCCTTCCCACAGACTTCCCACTGAGGTGCCTTGATACAGCACTCTGGGAACAGCCTATTCGTTCAGAAATTTCTTTCTGTGTCTTACCCTCTTGCTTGAGGGTGTCAATGATGGCCTTCTGGACAGCAGTCAGGTCGGCAGTCTTACCCATGATTGCGGTTTGGAGTAATGAACCAGGCTGGGAGTTTTTAAAAGCCTCAGGAATCTTTTGCAGGTGTTTAGAGTTAATTAGTTGATTCAGATGATTAGGTTAATAGCTCGTTTAGAGAACCTTTTCATGATATGCTAATTTTTTTAGATAGGAAATTTGGGTTTTCATGAGCTGTATGCCAAAATCATCAATATTAAAACAATAAAAGGCTTGAACTACTTCAGTTGGTGTGTAATGAATCTAAAATATATGAAAGTCTAATGTTTATCGGTACATTACAGAAAATAATGAACTTTATCACAATATGCTAATTTTTTTTAGAAGGACCTGTATTATGGTGGCCATGGATCTTTCTGCAGTAACGTAATATGAGCATTATCTCTTGGAATGTTAAGGGGTCGTGCTCCCTGAATAAGCGTATGAAAATCTTGAGACATCTTAAAAGATTAAAGGCAGACATAGCATTGCTGCAGGAGACTCATCTCCCAAAAACAGATTTCCATAGAATGAAGAAATTGTGGGTTGGTACAGTGTACGGTTCAGAAGCAGTAGGGAGAAAAGCCGGGGTATTGATTCTAGTTGGAAGACATGTCGCCCACAATGTTCACTTGGTGGCAAATGATACTGAGGGTAGGATGTTACGTATTCATATATCAGGACTTTTCGGTGACTATATTATATATAACATATGCGCCCCAAATCATGGTCAAAGGAGCTTTTTAGATTTAATGGGTCAGAAGTTACTTCAGGACACACACACAAATAAAATAGTTGGAGGGGATTTCAACATGGTTATGAACATACTAGAAGATAGAAGGTATGACAGATCAAAAGGTAAACGGGAGACCCTAGCTGACATTGTTAATTCTCTTTCATTAAAAGACAGCTGGAGATTGTGTCACCTTCAGGGCAGAGAGTTCACACATTATTCACATGTTCATGATAACTGGTCCCCAGGGGCGGGATGGGCTGGGGGGCAGGGAGGCAATTCCCCCCCAGGCCGCCCTAAAAAAAATGGCCGCTGGGCCGCCCGTCTTTAACAAAAATGTTTGTAATTTTTTTTATTCCTCAGGGCCGCACCGCTTATCAGCACAGGCGGCGCGGATGTAATTGCGGCAGACAGTAGGAAGCGCTCATCTCCATATTCATCTTTATCGCCGTCCTCAGGACAGCAATACACATGGCTGTGCTGTGGGGGAGGGAGAGGCGTGTCCTTCCCCTGTTCTTCTGCTAGGCCGCAGGCACTTATGCCGCAGCCTATCAGAGGCCGGCTCAGGCAGCGCGATGATGTCATTATCATCGTGCCGCCTGAGCCGGGCAGCACACAGCAGGGACACAGGCTGGAAGAGGCCTGCATCGCTGCTGATGGAGGTAAGTATTAGTGTTTTTTTTTTTTTTTTTTTTTTTTTTTTTTTGCGGGGGAAGCTATCACTATGGCTATGGGGGAGTTGGCGCTATAAGGGAGCTGGCACTATGGAGGGAGCTTGCACTATGAGGGGAGCTGGCACTATGGGGGCATTTCTTACTGGCACATTATGGGGGAGAGGAGCACTATGGGGTTATCTGGGGGCTCTAAAGGGGCTTTTTTTTTATTATTGGCACATTATTGGGGGCACTATAGGGGAGAGCGGCACTATGGGGCATCTGGTGTTACTATAGGGGTATTATGTGGGTGCACTATGGGGAAGTGGGGGCTCTAAAGGGGCCTTTTGTATTGGCACATTATGGGGGGCACTGGCATTTGGTGGCACTAAGGGGGCATTTTTTTACTGGCACATTATGGGAGGCACTATAGGGGAGAGCGGCACTATGGGGCATTAATTGGGGGCACTATTAGGGCATATGGTGGCACTAAGGGGCATTTTTTACTGGCACATTGTGGGGGAGAGAAGCACTATAGGGGCACCTGCTGGGGGCACTAAGAAGGGGATTTTTTTTTTACTGGCATACTATGGGGGACACTATGGGGAAGGGGGAGAGGAGCACTATGAGGGCATTTAGTGGGGCACTATATAGGGGTATTTTATACTGGCATACATTATGGGGACATTAGATCAACTGCAGGCACTAAGCGGGGGTATTTCATGTACTGTCATATTATAGGGAGTAATAATTAGTACTACTAGGGGGTATTATGGGGCGCTTTACTACTACTGGGGGGCTATGAGGAACATGATTACTAGGGCACTATAGGGGCATTATTACTACTAAGTTTGCTCTGGCAGAGAATTATTTCTATTGGCGGGATTTTGGGGAGCACTGTTACTTTGGGGGCACCCTGGCATAGTATCAGCTTAGCACAATTATTTTTGGGGGACATTATCTTTATACTATTAGTGTCTGGGCGCAGTTATTTTTTAGAGTACTGTGTGCCAATAATTGTTGAAGGGGGCACTATCTGTGTGGTAGTATTATTTCCAGGGGGACTGTTTCTGCAGTATAGTATTGGGGGTGGCAGGAAAGGGTGTTCAGAAGATGATGGAAATGTGGGAAACTAATGTCTGTTTCTCAATCTCTGCAGAGACGGGAGATGGCAGAAAAATCATCATGGTGGTCTGGTCTGAATGGAGAAGATAAAGAAAGAAAACGTCTACAACAAAGGTGACATCCCTGGATGTAAGAGGTATGTGGTGCTATGTAGGAGAGGAGATGCTCCGACTCCTCCTCCTGCCATTTGCAGAAGGAGGATTCAGAGCTGGGTGAGGATGGTGAAAGGGGGCAGCAGGCCACGGGCGGGTGGCAGATGGTGGGGGGAACCACAGGCCTTGAGCAGGATCTGGGGAGGGAGGAGAGCTGAGGAGCTTCCTGGCTGTAGCCTGCTGTTTATTGTATAATGTGAAGCAGGCAGTGCAGCCAGGACAGACCTCCCCTCTCCGTATGATGTGTAGAGACAGGCCTCAACTATAGAATTTCAGCTGTACAGTGTTTGTTGGGAGTGGACTATTATATGTAGGAGGGGCTAATAATAATGGGCGGTGCTAAAATGGGCCACTTGACTGGATTTTCCCCCCAGGACGAAGGCTGCCAGCCCTCCCCTGCAGTGGTCCCGAATTGATTTATTTATTTCTGTCTCGGATTCTCCAGAGAATATCAGAAGTTAGTATCAAAGATATGGTTATCTGTGGGCACTCTCCAATACTCTTGGAAGTAATAGATCAGTATCCGAGAGGTAGGGATTTTATATGGAGATTCCCAAATTTTCTGTTACGGGATGAGAACTTTGCAAAGATACTGCAAAAATGGAAGATGGAATTTGTAGATGAAAATGCAGAACATATCCACTCACCAATGTTATTTTGAGAAGTCGTTTACTGGCCTATGTTTCATCAATAAAAAAAATGGTCAGAATACATTTTGAAAAGGCTAGTGATAATTTAAGAACAGCATATGCCGACTTTCTCTCTACTCGGACCCAGGCTACAAAAGAGAGGTAAGTGTTGGCCCGTAGAGATTTTGACACATTGGCTTTGAAACAAGAAGACATTAAAAGACCCCGACTTGAAATAGAACTGCATAAATACGGGCACAAATCGGAGAAATTGTTAGCTTTTCTTGCGAAAGGTAGACGTCCAATGACATATTAATGGTACCAAAAGGGGAGATGGAACTAGAGAATGCAGACCTAAACACATCACTAACTTAAAGGGGTTCTGCAGTTTGTTTAAACTGATGATCTATCCTCTGGGACCCCCGCCGATCAGCTGTTTGAGTAGACAGCGGCGCTCCAGGAGCGTTGCTGCCTTCTCACTGTTTACTGCAGGCCAGTGACGTCACGACTAGTATCAAAGGCCTGGGCGGGGCTAAGCTCTGTTCACTTGAATGGAGCTTAGCCCCGCCCAGACCAGTGATACTAGTCCTGATGTCATGGGGCCTGCGGTAAACAGTGAGAAGGCTGGAGCGCCGCTGCCTTTTCAAACAGCTGATCGGTGGGGGTCCCAGGTGTTGGACCTCCGCCGATCAGATGCTGATGATCTATCCAGATCCCCTGCAGAACCCCTTTAATTGTTGACGTATTTTCTAGGGAAGGGAAGACCTTTTTAGAAGCCCTGCCCCTACCAAAAAAAACTAGCGAACAATTAGCCTTCTTAAATGCTCTAATCACAGCAATGGAGATTCAATCTACCTCCGGAAAAGCCTCAGGACCAGATGGTTATACCTCGTATAAGTAATGTGTAACCAATACTAACTACACTTTATACCTCTATAGTAGATGGGAGTAGTCTATCAGATCACATGAACACAGCTTTTATCGCCTTAATACATAAAAAAAAGGAAGGGACCTAGAAGACCCTTAATCTTATAGACCGATTTCATTGATAAATCAGGATCTGAAAATACTTTCTAAATTACTAGCGAATAGACTAGCAGACGTACTCCCCACGCTCATCTCACCCAAGCAGGTGGGTTTTGTTAAGGGTAGGTCAGCAGTTACCAACATTTGTAAGGTGTTGCTGGCGCTATCTGTGACAGGAACGCTGAGATATAAAGGGAAAACGCCTGCAATTGTCACACTAGACGCCCCCAAAAGGCGCTTGACAGTATAAACTTGAATTGGCTAGACATGGTTTTGGATGAGTTGGGATTTGTAGGGCTTTTTCGAAAACTTCTTAAATAAATACTTAAACCCTAAAGGGATCAAAATAGGAGGTACTATGGAGTCAAGATACAGTTGTGTTTAAAATAATAGCAGTGTGTTTAAAAAAGTGAATAAAGCTCAAAATCCTTCTAAGCGCTTTTATTTCCAAAATGCATTGGGAACACTACACATTCTATTCCAGATCAAAATATGAAGAAAAATATATAAAATTTGTGTTGTTCCTATAAGAAAATTGAAGAAAAGTGAATATTAGACTGTTCAAAAAAAATAGCAGTGTTTGTATTCTTCTTTACAAACTTAAACATTCACTATATAAACTGAAAAATGTTTGAAAATGTTGCTTTCCTTTGAATCACTTAACTAATATTTAGTTGTATATGTTTCTGAGAACTGCTGTACATCTGTGTTGCATGGAGTCAACCAACTTCTGGCACCTGTGACCAGGTATTCCAGCCCAGGATGATTAGACTACATGCCACAGTTCTTCTCTCTTACTTGGTTTTGCCTCAGAGACTGCATTGTTGATGTTACCCCACAAGTTTTCTATTGGATTAAGATCCGGGGATTGGGCTGATCACTCCAGAACGTCAATCTTGTTTGTCTGGAACCAAGATGTTGCATGTTTACTGGTGTGTTTGGGGTCGTTGTCTTGTTGGAACACCCATTTCCTCTTCAGCATAAGGCAGCATGACCTCTTCAAGTATTCTGATGTATTCAAACTGATCCATGATTCCTGGTATGCGATAAATAGGCCCAACACCATAGTATGAGAAACATCCTCATATCATGATGCTTGTGCCACCATGCTTTACTGTTTTCACAGTGTTTGGGGGGTCATCTGACAAACTGTCTCCGGCCACTAGACCCACAAAATGTCTCTTTAGGCCAGTCAATGTGCTCTTTGGCAAATTGTAACCTCTTCAGCACATTTTTTTTTTTTCAACAGTGGGACTTTGCGGGGGCTTCTTGCAGATAGCTTGGCTTCACATAGGCGTCTTCTAATTGTAACAGTACTCACAGGTAACTTTAGACCTTCTTTGATCTTCCTGGAGCTGATTGTCGGCTGAGTCCTTGCCATTTTAGCTATTCTTCTAACCATTCAAATGGTAGTTTTTCGCTTTCTTCCACGTCTTTCCGGTTTTGGTTGCCATTTTAAAGCATTTGCGATCATTTTAGCTGAGCAGCCTATCATTTTCTGCACTTCTTTATATGTTTTCCCCTCTCTAATCAACTTTTTAATCAAGGTACACTGTTCTTCTGAACAATGTCTGATCCATTTTCCTCAGAATTTCAGAGGGAAATGCACTCTAACCAGCATGTACAATATTTGCTGCCTTCCTTTCTTAAATAAGGGCAATAATTGCCACCTGTTTTTCAAAGAATGAATGTCACACTGCTATTATTTTGAACGTCACACACATTGAATGTCACACTGCTATTATTTTGAACATGCCCCTTTCAATTAGTGATTCAACTACACAGAATCAGCAGCATGCATGTCATGACTGTTGGGTCTGATGGATTTCTATTACTCTACTACACCTGCTAGTAAATTATTTGCCATTTAGAAATATCATTTCTACCAAAAACAGTGATCAGGTTAGTGATGTCTGACTGCATGACTTGCCGTTGTCATTGATGGGGAGAAACCATTTACTTAAGATGTCAATTTCCAAATTGATATACCCACTACAAACCGTTCCTTTATTACTAAAACACCCCGACATAAAAAATAAAATTAACTAAGGCCTTTACAGTGTTTTTGTGGCACGGAAAGTGACCCAGAATACCGGCCAAGGTGTTAATGAATACCAAAGAAAATTGTGGCATGGCATTTCCAGATATCAGAGGGCATAATTTAGCATGTATGGCTAGACACATAGCTGACTGGATCAACGGGACAGGTCATTATTCAGCCCTATTCTTGGAAAGCAGGTTCTGTGCCCCCTGGTAATTAGTGGTGTTGCTCCATGCTAGGCTAATAAACATCCCAGGTTGGATTAAACAATCCATACTTATTAAAGACACTATAGCAACCTGGAGAATATTGCGAAAAAAGTATTGGTTGTCTTTTAGAATATCTAAGCATCTCCTGTTATGGAATAACCCGGAGTTTTAAACCAGGCCAAACAAATAGCTTATTTTTGGAGTGGAAATCTAAAAGGATCATTCAGGTGAAGCAATTACTACATGATAGAGAGCCCAGATGGCTTACGGAGAAAGAATTAATAGACACATTTTCCCTGCGCCCATTTCAGATTATACAATTTGCTCAGGTTAAAGCAGCTATCATATCAAATCTTATAGTGGTGCATAGGGAAATGAGTCAAAACACACTAGATGATAAAATTCTGGAGTTGGGAGGAGGAAGGGTCTCAGTCTTGTCCGTTTATTTTAAAATTAGAGAAGCAGACTCCCATAGAGAAAGGACTAGGGATTTCAAAAATTGGGAAGAGCAGTTGGGTATTGACTACATCACTCAAATGATGAAGCAAGGGTGGATGAGGGTGAGAAGACATATCATTAATGAAGTATGGAGGGACATGCAGCTGAGAGCCATATATGGCTTCAACATACCTCCACATCCAAACAAACCAGACCGTATAACGAATTGTCCTAAATGTGGCCATGGATACACTGATCTATACCACGGACTGTGGCAATGTGTGAAAAGTAAGCAGCTCTGGGAGGAGGTAGGAGAGCTGGTTCGGGCTATATGGGGACAGAGAGTAGAAGTTACACCACAACTTTATATATTTCAATTTGAGTATGAGGGAAGTACTAGACTATCTGTATGGTTGTTAAAAGGAGTATACTACAAAGGTGGCTACAAACAGAGCTGCCCACAATACACAATATTATAGAAGACTTAAAAAAGAAATTGGGGGGAAAGTTTAGACACAATGAAATCAAAAGATAGACAAACGCAAAAACATGTCTGATACTGAAATACAAAAAAATAATGCAGCCTTTCTCCCTCACGGAATTGTACTTGATTGAGCAGATGAAGGGGAGATTGGGAAGGCTGTTGCTACATCACACGAGTGCACAACCTGCACTAAATATCACCTAAAAAAGATACCACAAACTTGCACAGGGAGGATATATGATTCTGAATATAAAGAAGTACTCAATAAAATTTTATGATTCTCAAAAGATGTGCTGTGAAGATACCCTAATTATTTAGGGGGGAATGTTAGACATATAGACTTTTTTACTGATAAATGAGTCTTGGGGTTCATGTATCTCCAACTGAAATTCTATTATTTGTGTCTGTAATTTACGTTGTTCGGGTCTGCGTACCCAGATGTTGTACTGTAACAGAACTAATAAAAACTTAATAAGGCTCCTTTCACATCACCGTTTCTCCTTTCCGTTCTTCGGCTCCGTTGAGGAGCTGGAGAACGGAAAGGATGGATTCTGCAGATAACTGAGACCTGACTAAGTGTAACAGAGCCTAGAGACCCCATAGACTATAATGGGGACCTTTCGATGTCCGCTCAGAACATGATTTTTTAGCAGAGACGAAAGTCCTGCATGCGGAGCCGGAGAACAGAAAAGAGAAACGGTGATGTGAAAGGAGCCAAAAAAATAAAAAATAAATGAAAAAACAATGTATACATTTTATATTGCTGTAATTATATTGAACCCAGAGTTAGGCTACATTTACACGACAGTGAAAAATAACAGCAGCTAAAAAAGCACAAACTCAGTTTTTCATGCCCATTTTACATCAGTGTGTGCATCCATTTTTAGCAGCAAATTTGCATATTTTTTTTTTTTACAGCCATTAAAAATTGATGAAATCCATAGACTTAGAAAAATAAGTCCCAACCTTGCAGTGCCCTCAGTATAAATGCCCCTCTGTAGTACCCCCTGGACATAATGCCCTCCTTAGTATTTATAATAGCCCCCTTATACACCCAGTGTATATATAATGGCCCCATAATGACAATGATAAGGCCCCACACACCACATCCACCCCAGTTAGTGCCAACAAAATAAAATAAAAACATACTCTCCTCATCCAATTGCACATGTGGAGACACTCGCTCTTTACTGGAGGCACCATGGTGCTCCTAGCGTCGTGATGTCACATGTCTTGCTGCCTCTAGTAAGGAGCGAGTGTCCTTGTGCATGCAAGCGGATGAGGTATTTTTTTTTTTTAACTCCTGAAAAACTGGTGTGAATGTAGCCTTAAATGGGTATTCCAGTTGGTTTAAATTATCCCCTATCCACAGGTTCTACCGCTGGGATCCCCACCAATCACAAGAACGGGGGCCCCATACTCCCTGTTGTCATGATTGGTGCGGGTCCCAGTGGTAGGACCCCCACCGATCAGATTTTTAGATGTTATTTCCTATCCCTCTGGATTGGGGATAACGTTAATAAACCAGAACACCCCTTTAAGGCTACATTCACACAAGTATTTTGTTTCCGTGTCCGTTCCGTTTTTTTTTGCAGATTGTTTACGGACCCATTGAAATGAATGGGTCCTCATCCAATGTGGACAGCACACTGTGTGCTATCTGTATGTCCGGAATGTATGACTGGGGCTGCTCTATATTTTTTTTTTTTTTTTTTTTTTTTTTTGTGGGGCTACGGAATGTAGCCCCGCAAAAAAAAAAAATAGAACATGTCCTATTCTTGTCCGTTTTGAGGACAAGGATAGACATTTGTTACAATGGATTCGCAAAAAAAAAAAAAAAAAAAAAAACTGATGCCATATGGACGTTGTGCCGGCATACATACATAATTCCTCTGGGTAGCCATCTTATATGCTTCTGGCATATGTAAAAAAAACTGTGAACTCTCATCTTCCTGAAGCCTGGGTCACCTATGATATAGATGGACATTTTTATTACCACTACTCTGTGAGGCCGGCTATAAAAGGTCATAAAGGCTATACCAGGCCCAGCTCATCCTGCCCTTTAAGATAAGATCAGCTCGCTGTCAAGCCTGGCTGGAGCGTGACGTCATTAATTTCCAGGTCTGGTTTGAGGAGAGCTAATAGCCCTTAATTAGCTCTGGGCATAAAACCAGTCCACTTTCATATTTCATTTATGAATCAACTTATGCCCTTTCTGACACCAGATCCAGGCTCTACAGAGTATTGTGGTTAATTGGGTATCAAATATGACTAGAGGATGTGATTCTGTAGCTAACCTATGGGTGGTAGAAGAACTACAGGTCCCAGCATTACCGTGTGTGTTCTCATTCTGTATGTAAATAAATAAGGATCGCAAATATGTATTCTGTATAAAAATATGCCGCTGTATCAGGGAGATACGAGCTTAAGTATAATCCTCATTGTAGGAACTGAACTTTGATGGGGTCATAAAACACTTGGAGGCCAATCCCTAGGCTTCACAGTCACTCTGCTGCCATTGGCTGACAGGAGTAAGTCTCCTGCCCATGGGAGAGTTCATAAAAATCTGTGCACAAGGACAGAGGAGAGACCCATGGAACATCACCAGACACTTAATTGGAAATTGACAGCATATCCCTGTATCAGAAGAACTTTGAGGGTCTCCCCTGATACATACTGAAAAGGGGTTTGCAAGGATTCAAAAAGGACATATGAACGACCATCTGAAACCCTCCAGAGAAACTAAGTGTTCTTTCATCTTTTTCCCTTTCATTTGAACTGTCATGATTATTTATATTGTTATTATTATTCTGTAGATTTATAGTCATTTTCATTAGACTTGTATGCACTGCTTTTTACCTCGTATTAAAGGTTATAAAATCTAAGTGGCCAAGTCTTCCATATTCTAAGCTGCTGAACAACGTACCTTGCCTTTGAAGAGACGTTACCAGGTAGTTAGTTAAATTGCATTTAGGAATTCTAGCTGGGGGTGATTGACTGCGGTTGGTCAGTAAGTGATATCCGGTTCATCCACTGATCTGTGTGATAGTGAATGACCCGGATAGTCGGCTTGTGGACCGGGAACCCACGTGGTGGCAGTTACCGAAGTATAATTGGGGGGTGTTAGCCGAGTGGTAATACCCCGGTCACGTGAGGTCTCTGTGTGTGCGCAGACTCCGTCACAGACCACTACGTTACAGCTGTGGGATCCGGAGCGATCGGATCCATAGTTCGTGACAGACGTAATCCCCTTTTTTTTGCGGATCCGCAATTTGCGGACCGAAAAACACATACGGTCCTGTGAATGTAGCCTAAGGTAGTCACAGAGTTCCCTACAGTTTTTTCAGCCAAAGCCAGAAGTAGATTTGAAAGGAATCAGAAAATATAAAGCAAGGACCTATACTACTCTTTCCTGCTGCTGCCCCCTTGACTTCAAGCCTGAGTCGGAGACAGCGCCAACCGACATTAAAACAGCGTTTTTAACAAGTATGAAGAAACACAAAGAGGAAAGAAAAACATGATTAGAAACACACTGGGGGATACTGTAAGGTACTGTGGTCGGTTTAATTTGCGTTTTGCAGGTGACCGGTTCCCTTTAAAGTAAATATCTACTTTAATTCCTTCTTTCTCAAAATCTTCTCTCTATCTCCTCCCCTCCTTAATGTTCCCACTGAGTCTATGACCCAAAATCTAAGCTGATGGACTGAGTGTCCAGTCTCCACAAAATGCTGGGATACTGGTTTGTTACGCTTGTTAAAGGGGTTGTCCGAGTTATGAAAAAAAAAAATATAACACTGTAAATCTGATGGGCGCAATATATAACTGAGCTAAGCAAGTTTTAGGTAAAAAAAAAACAACTATTTCCTCATTTCTCTTCTGGCCCTTTGTTTACATGCAATAACAGCAATCTCTGCCCCTCCCCCTCCTCTGCAAAGGGGGTGAATAAGTCTGAACTAAGTGACATGTCTGACTGCTGGGATACTCAGCAGCATCTTGTATGTGTAGGACTACAAGTCGCACCTGTACAATGACACTGCTGATACCCACAGGATCTTCTCCCTACCTGTTCTTGTGCAATGCTCTGCAGAACTCCTTTGTCAGCTTCTGTGCCCAGCATTTGTCTTCTCACTACCTGCAGCTACTCAGTAAAGCCTTCAGCCCTGAGTCTGTGCTCCTGAAGGTGTTAATCTTTCCCGAGGTATCCAGTGGGGGGGAGACACAGGGCAGACAGCCACAGCTCAGCCAGTGCAGTGGGGGGTGGCCAGCACAGTGACATCTCGTGTACAGACACATATCTGCTCTCTCAGGCTTGTGCACAAAACATTATCAGAGCAGAGAGAGAAGCTGACATCACAGGTCATGTGACCCTCAGTGAAATCTGAGAAAGGAGCAACTGGAGATAAAGTAAGTGCCCGGTAAAGCTGTTACATTTGATTAGTTAGAAACATACAAAGAACAAAATAATAACTCAGACAACCCCTTTAATTCTTTCTCTATTTTCCATAGTTGTTTCCCAACATATATCAAGCTGCAAGGGCACTGTATCATGTAGACCACATCCCTGAACCTACACATATAGTGACCCCCTAATTTGATATATCTGCCCAGTATATGGATGCGCAAATGTATTTCCCTTGATCTTGTTGCCGCAATTATAGAAGCTCAGACAGGGGAAATTGCCCATTCTAGGAGGGGCAAGATACCTCTGTTTGTCCTTTGTTCACATCACTAAGATCCGTCTTCACTAATTTATCCCGTAAAATTGTACTTCTATATGCCATAAGTGGGGGTACTCCAAATTCTGCAATCGATGGCAACCCTTTCTGTAAGATAAGCCACTCCTTCCTTAGTATCTTGGATATGAAACCACTATATGTAGAAACTAACAGAATCCTCCGTAACAGAAGTCCTACTGACTGGCCATTCAGGAGACTCAATCATGTTATGGTTAGTGCAGTTAATCTGAGAGAGTGGCTTTTTGTTTGCGACAATATATAGCAGTGGTCCCCAACCCGTGGCTCACGTGCTACATACTCCATTGAGGTGGTACATGGGTGTCGATTGCTCCCTGCCCCACTGTTTACTCTCATAGGCCAAGGTCACTAGGCTTGAAGCCTATGAGACAGTAAGGATGCATTGGGTCTTGGGCACCAATGATGTTATCACATGACCTTGAGAGGAGATGCTGGGAACTAAGGCCACAGGCCTGTGAGCTTCATTGCAGAAGGCCTTGGGAAGTCAGATGAGTTTTTTTATTTTTAAACTTGCTGTGAAATTATGGTGGTACTGGGGTTACATGTGGGGGGCATCATAACAACTGGGGGGGTTCTAAATGTACTCATGGCACTATACCTATTGAGGGCACTTTGGAGGGGAATTATACCTACTGGGAGCATAAAATGGGGACGTTACTCCTACTGTGAGCACATAAGGGAGGCATTACACCTTCTGGAGACACTTAAGGGGCATTATAACTACTGGTGACACTAAAAGTGGCTAATGTAATTATTTGGGCACTATAGGGGGCATTATAATGGGAGTGCTACAGGGGAATCGGAATTTTCTGCTATCAGAATATTGAAGTCTAAGTATAGAACCCACCTGGGTGACTACATGCATTTGGTTGTTATATAATCCAGACATTTAAAGATTAGCAAAGAACATGCAGTGCCAGGTCTCACACTGATTCATAGTTTTGGAATAATTTACTGTTGGTTATATGACTACAATGTCATGTCAAGTATGGCTCGCGATCACCTCTTAAAGTGTGGCTCTCAAAGTAAGACAGGTTGGAGACCACTGATATACAGTATGCTCACCATATCCGTAATGATAGTACAACCTGTGTGAGGGGCCTGGGTGTATTGGGGGGGCATTTTAGGGGTTGGATAACTCCTTTAATGTCTGTGTGTTGAGTTATTTTGAGGGCACACCAAATTTACACATTTCTACAAGCTGTACACTGACTACTTACATTGTATCAAAGTGTCATATCTTCAGTGTTGTCCCATGAAAAGATATAATAAAATATTTACAAAAATGTGAGGGGTGCACTCAGTTTTGGGAGATACTGTACTAACCACTGCAACCTCGTTCAGGGTGTTAAACTTATTCTGCTTCAAGCACATCAACTTCCATAACTGTTCACTTGCTGCCTAATTAATATATCCCACCCTCTCTAAGGCCTCTTTCACACGGGCGTCGCGGGTGAGGGCCTGGATGCGTTTAGGGTGCATTTCGGGAAACCTGCGCGAGTAGGCACGCAATTTCAGTCAGTTTTGACTGCGATTGCTAGTGGCGTTGCGCGAGGGGGGGGCAATCGCCCTTTGTTCTTTGCCCACCGGGTGCCCCCCCCCCCCCCCTGCTGATTCCCCCAGGTGAATACTAATGAGTGCTTCCATTATGGAAGCGCTCATTAGTACCGAAGGACCAGGAAGTGGTGAACGCTCTGTACTCACCACTTCCTGGTCCTCGGCTGTCAGCTGTGCAGGACTGCGCACAGTGTGAGGGCGCTCTGTGACCTCACGCTGTGCGCACCAGTTTTTAGAGCACAGTCGACTGAAGAGGGAGAAAATTGCAGGCGGCGTCTGTCCAGGAGCAGGAGAGGTTTTTTATAAAAAATGTGGCTGCTGGGGCATAATGGGGGCTAATTGGAGGCACAATGGGGGCTAATTGGAGGCACAATGGGGGCTAATTAGACTATTAGAGGCATATGGGGGATAATGAGGTGTATGGGGGCTAATGAGGCATAATGGGGGCTAATAAGAGGCATATGGGAGCTAATTAGGCATATGGGGCTAATAAGAGGCATAATGGGGGCTAATGAGGCATAATGGGGGCTAATGAGGCATACGGGCTGATATGGGGGCTGATATGAGAGGCATAATGAGGGCTAATGAGAGGCATAATGTGTCATCCACAGATGCCCCATAACAGTGTGTCTTCCACAGATCCACCACAATAGTGCGCCTGCGCACTGACGAGAGACAGAAAGAAGGGCAAGCAGAGGACGGCACAGCAGACGACTGAATAGCTTATTTTGTAAGTAGTTTTATTATAAATGTATCCCTGCATACCGCAGTGGTATCTTTGTGCCCCCCCCCCCCCCCCATATATATTGTTCCTAGAGTCTCCACTGACGATTGCGTTCCATTGTTCAGTTTTTTTCCGCCAGAGTGCAATGCGTTTTGCACACGCATGAGAAAAAACTGAATGTGGTACCCAGACCCGAACCCGGACTTCTTCACTGAAGTTTCGGTTAGGTGTTCTGTTGATTGCATTATTTCCCCTTCTAACATAGTTATAAGGGAAAATAATAGCATTCTTACTACAGAATAGTAACTAAAATAAACTCACCTCATCTACTTGATCGCGCAGCCAGTATCTTCTTCCTGCAGGACCTGAAAAAGGACCTGCGCTGACGTCATCGCAGGTCCATTTGCAGGTCCTGCAGGAAGACGAAAGAAGACGATAGCGGCTGCGCGATCAAGTGGATGAGGTGAGTTTATTTATTTACCCCTCAATGGACATTTTAGTTACCATTCTGTATTCAGAATGCTATTATTTTCCCTTATAACCATGTTAGAAGGGAAAATAATAGTGAATTTACTTTAATGGGGTCCGGAGTTGCTCATCACCATTTAGTAACATCATCTCCTAGCAACATGCGTGAAAATCGCACCGCATCTGCACTTGCTTGTGGATGTGATGCGATTTTACGCATCCCCATTCATTTCTTTGGGGCCAGTGTTGCGTAAAAAATGCAGAATATAGAACATGCTGCGATTTTCACACAACGCACGTGATGCGTGAAAAACATCACTCGTGTACACAGTCCAATAAAATAATTGGGTCAGGATTCAGTGCGGGTGCAATGCGTTAACGTCACTCATTGCACCCACGCGCAATACTCGCCTGCGTGAAAGGGACCTAAAGGTGTCATCATCACAAGAAAATCAGTGTTAGTCTCTTTACTTGTGAATGGGTTATATTTAATGATTTTGAAAATACTTGGCTTCTTGTGAGAAATGTACAGATTAAGGACTCGTGCACAGTAATGCCCGTATGCGGAACCATTCACTTCAATGCGTCGGAAATGAATCCATGTGCATTCCGTTTCCGTATGTTCACGTGGCCATTAAGCAAATAAGATAGAACATGTCCTATTCTTGTCCATTATGCAATACGGATGTCACATGGACGCTATCCGTATATTTTGCGGACCGCAAAATACATGCGTTCGTGTGCATGATCCCTAATCTGGGCCTAAAATATGTGTTTGTAGATTCTCTTAAAATGCCAGGCCTCATTTAATAGGTATGGTTTTATTGAGCTTTGATTTTTGTACTAGTAAACTGGATTTTAGTTTTGAATATGTACAAGTAAAAATATATTTTTAAATCCATCCATTTACATGAAAATAGAGGTACAAAAATGTTGTCAAGTAGAGCATGTGTTGTCATCAGCTTTATTCCTGTCTGTAACTAAATGTTCTTCAGCATAAAGTACAAATTGTTTTTTAAGAAAATTTCTAAGTTGTTAGCTGCAGTTTTATTTCTATACCGTGGAATGAAGCAATTTGTGAGACCAAAATAGAACCATGTTCTCCACTTTACCAACGAAAGACGACGTGTCTGGCAAACAAAAAAAAAAAAAGTATAACATGACACAAAATGAACCTGCAGTTCTCAAGCAGCCTGTGCATTTCTCACTTTAGTGGCTTATGATTATACAATGGATGGTACCATATGGAAGCCCTTAACAGTGGGCAAGCTCTGCAGATTCGAGAACTAGCTGTCATCTTATCGCCTAATATATCCTAGCCTACCATTGTTACGAGATCATCAGTGTTATTCACTTTATCTGTTAGCAGTTTTATTGTTAGAACTAAACGGTGTATATTTTTTTCGGAGTGTTTATTAAAGGGGTTGTGTCACTTCAGCAATTGTCTTATTATCATTAGAGAGCAGGATTACAATGAAAGGTAACACCTGTTATAATGGCAGATAATGCAGTGGGATGCAAAGCCTATGGATAATTGCAGTGGCGGACTGGGAACTTAAAGTGGCCCTATTTTGTAGGCAGGTCCAAATTAACAGAAGGCGGGGCAACACAATTAGGCGGGGTCATAGTGCAAAATATTATCCCAGCAGAACCAAATAACAGTGTAGCACAATATACTGCCTCAAAAGCTGGCCCTCCATGTTGGCCATCAATAGCTATCATCTTCTGTCCTCCTCCTTCAGTTGTTTATGGAGCAGTGGGTTTAGGAGGTGAGGTGCAGACAACAGCAGTCGAATTCAGGAGGGCATGTGCGGACAATGGCCGGGTACATGAGTACCTGATTCTCACAGCGTTAATTACTGTTAAGAGCTCATTATGTACCCAGTCAGCGGCAGAGAGGAGGGCTTGGGTAGTCCCCTGGGGCATTGGCCCACGGGGAAATTTTCCTGCACGGTCTATGGCCAATACACCCCTGGCTGATCGCATACATTTAACCCCTCAGATGGCTTTATCAAATGTGACAACAGTTCCGGCTGTACTCGGAACTGCCTGCTCCCAGTGACCGCATTTGATTTCAGACCTGCTCCCGGCACAGGCACAGGTAAGGGCTTACCTGTGCATCGCCGGACGGGTGAGTCAAGATGGCAGCCCGCACGTGTTCGTTGGCGAACACTGCAAACTGACCATCACTGCTCCCACGATCATAAGTGTTCCTCGACTGAGATCAGGGAACCTGTTCTATGCCTGTAAAAGCTCTGGGCCTCAAGCAAGCTCCAATAGCTATCACTGGTATATACCAATGCAGGCCAGTAGGTGTCAGCACTGTATTAGTATATAGTAAATGGTGTGTTCTCATCACAAATATTAGTTTTCACAAAGTTTGCTGCTAAACTGCTTTTAGATCTTTGTTTCAGTTGTTTCTGTGATGTAGTGAAATATAATTACACGCACTTCATACGTTTCGAAGGCTTTTATCGACAATTACATGACATTTATGCAAAGAGTCAGTATTTGCAGTGTTGGCCCTTCTTTTTCAGGACCTCTGCAATTCGACTGGGCATGCTCTCAATCAACCTCTGGGCCAATTCCTGACTGATAGCAACCCATTATTTCATAATCACTTCTTGGAGTTTGTCAGAATTAGTGGGTTTTTGTTTGTCCACCCGCCTCTTGAGGATTGACCACAAGTTCTCAATGGGATTAAGATCTGGGGAGTTTCCAGGCCATGGACCCAAAATGTCAACGTTTTGGTCCCCGAGCCACTTAGTTATCACTTTTGCCTTATGGCACGGTGCTCCATCCTGCTGGAAAATGCATTGTTCTTCACCAAACTGTTGTTGGATTGTTGGAAGAAGTTGCTGTTGGAGGGTGTTTTGGTACCATTCTTTATTCATGGCTGTGTTTTTGGGCAAAATTGTGAGTGAGCCCACTCCCTTGGATGAGAAGCAACCCCACACATGAATGGTCTCTGGATGCTTTACTGTTGGCATGACACAGGACTAATGGTAGCGCTCACCTTTTCTTCTCCGGACAAGCCTATTTCCTGATGCCCCAAACAATCGGAAAGAGGCTTCATCGGAGAATATGACTTTGCCCCAGTCCTCAGCAGTCCATTCACCATATTTTCTGCAGAAGATCAATCTGTCCCTGATGTTTTTTTTTTTGAGAGAAGTGGCTTCTTTGCTGCCCTTCTTGACACCAGGCCATCTTCCAAAAGTCTTCGCCTCACTGTGCGTGCAGATGCGCTCACACCTGCCTGCTGCCATTCCTGAGCAAGCTCTGCACTGGTGGCACTCCGATCCCGCAGCTGAATCCTCTTTAGGAGACTATCCTGGCGCTTGCTGGACTTTCTTGGATGCCCTGAAGCCTTCTTAACCTCCTCCCGACCGCCTAACGCACGGATGCGTCCGGAAGGCGGTCGATTCATTCCTCCTGGACGCATCCGTGCGTTCACAGGAACGGAAGGTAAGAGAGTGGATCTCCAGCCTGCCAGCGGCGATCGATCGCTGGCAGGCCTGAGATGCGATTTTTTTTTTAACCCCTAACAGGTATATTAGACGCTGTTTTGATAACTGCGTCTAATATACCTGCTACCTGGTCCTCTGGTGGTCCCTTTTGCTTGGATCGACCACCAGAGGACACAGGCAGCTCAGTAAAGTACCACCAAACACCACTACACTACACCCCCCCCCGTCACTTATTAACCCCTTATGAACCCCTGATCACCCATGATCACCCCATATAGACACCCTGATCACCCCCCTGTCATTGATCACCCCCCTGTAAGGCTCCATTCAGACGTCCGTATGATTTTTAGGTAAAAACCTGTAGTTGGTGCCTGAGATATTCCCAATAACTTTGGGATCTTGTCATATTAAGGACAGTCAGATGGTATAAACTCAAGCCTCGTAAGTCTCATCTATATGAACTTTGGACTGCTCACCTTCATGCAAGGGCTAGACATTCAAGTATATCTAGTAATGTCCTATCCAAGGCAATCACTGTAGAGTAAAGCGCCTATATGCTCTCCAGGGGTTCCAAATAGCCTCAAATTTGAGTGGGGATCCAAGGTCCCAATGTACTATCTGCTCAAGTCTACATACCTGATCACATTTGACAAACCATTTCTGGATTGGAGGTATTTCCTGTTGTTTCCAGCATGTCGCAATGAGAAGTCTAGCAGAGGCCAGCAGAGCCGTACACAAAATTCTTATATTCTTTGGACCCTTTATATCATTATACAAACCAAACAGGCAAAGTTTTGGAGTCACAGGGACAGGTGTCCCACTCATTTTTGATAATACTCCACATACTGCTTCCCAAAAGGGCGCTATTTGGTCACAAGACCACCAAATGTGTGCATGAGTACCCACCTCCCTATTACACCTCCAACACAACGGGCTTGTAGTAGCAGGAAACATACGATGGAGTCTTTGGGGTGTAAAATACCACCTAGTTAGGACTTTATAACTGTTTTCTTGTACCTTGACACACCTGGACACCCTAGCCGGGGAGAGCAAAGCGAGTTTCCTCTCAGCAGTTGAAAATTTGATTTGTAAGTCTAACTCCCATTGTTGAAGAAAGGTTGGGCTATCTATTTTAGACGCGGACATTAAAATCTCATATAGTTTAGATAATTTCCCTGTGGGATCTTTAATCTGCGTAACTAACTTCTCGAATGAGGAGTGGACTGTTACCGTAGGTAGACGCGTTAGATACTGTTTTAAATATCTGATACAATAGTTGATATGGAACGGGGAACAATCTTTCATCAGCGGGTGTTTATAAAGATCTAATGCTGAAGGGATATCATTATCCGGGCAAATAGCCAACAACGGAGATACCTCTTGCTTCACACTGTCTGGAAGAGTGTGCAGAAAATCTGTGGATGCTTGAAAAAAGACGTCTCTAATTTGCATTAATATCAGGAAATTAGGCATCAAAGTAGATTTCCAGTGAGACTTCACCCACACGTTCAATACGTATTTAGTAATTGAACTTTGGGTTCTAATATTTTTGGAAGCTTGGGGACCATCCATAAATAAGAATGCTCTCAATGGGACAGACGACATGGCTTGTTCCACCAACAGATCCAACCGATCTGAATGAGGCCTTAGCCACTCTAAACACCTAAGGCACAACACCGCCTTGTGATAGTGATACACATCTGGAATACCCAAACCACCGTGGATAGGGTGCCGTGTAATCTGTTTAAAAGGTAAGCGTGCCCTTCCTCCACCCCAAAGGAATCTCAACATAATATCTTGTATTTTTTTGAAAAATGATTTGGGGATAGGTATCGGGAGAATCTGAATATAATACAAGATGGTAGGCAAAAGAATAGTTTTGACTAGAGTCCTGTGCCCGAACCAGGAAACATATGGGATATCCCATGATCTGATAATGTCTTCTAAACGTTTCGGGAGGGGTACAAAGTTTTCGTGATATAACCTGGAGAAATCCGGCGTGAGTTTTATCCCTAAAAAAGTAATATGAGTTGTTATCCATACAAATGGTGTGGTCGACTTAAGAACCTCCAAATCTCCGGGCGCTACAGACATATATAGTACCACTGACTTGGCCAGATTTACTGAAAAATTTGACAAGTCAGAAAAAGTTTTAAGCGTCGACATGATGGCTGGAAAGGCAATTATAGGGTTGGATACCAACAGCAGTACGTCATCAGCAAAGGCCGCCGTCTGATGGACCGATGATCCCACTGATAGTCCAGCTATCTCCTCATGTTGTCGAAAAGATTGCAGAAGAGTCTCAATGACCAGCACAAACAACAATGGAGAGAGAGGGCAACCTTGTCTCGTACCATTGGATATTCTAAACACAGGAGATAGCGTACCATTAACCAGGATCCTCGCAGTGGGCGAGTTATACATTGCCATGACAGCTGCGATAAAGGAATCCGGTATGCCAAATTTCGTCAAGGCTTTGGTCATAAACAACCAATCAGGGAGTCTATATAGGTGATCACCCCCCTGTCATTGATCACCCCCCTGTAAGGCTCCATTCAGACATTGTTTTGGCCCAAGTCAGCAGAAATTATTTTTTTTTTTCTTACAAAGTCTCATATTCCACTTGTGTCAATAAATAAAATCTCACATGAACTCACCATACCCCTCACGGAATCCAAATTTTTTAGACATTTATATTCCAGACTTCTCACGCTTTAGGGCCCCTAAAATGCCAGGGCAGTATAAATACCCCACATGTGACCCCATTTCAGAAAGAAGACACCCCAAGGTATTCCGTGAGGGGCATATTGAGTCCATGAAAGATTGAAATTTTTGTCCCAAGTTAACGGAAAGGGAGACTTTGTGAGAAAAAAAAAAAAAAAAACAATTTCTGCTAACTTGTGCCAAAAATATAAATTTATATAAACTCGCCATGCCCCTCATTGAATACCTTGGGGTGTCTTCTTTCCAAAATGGGGTCACATGTGGGGTATTTATACTGCCCTGGCATTTTAGGGGCCTGAAAGCGTGAGAAGAAGTCTGGGATCCAAATGTCTAAAAATGCCCTCCTAAAAGGAATTTGGGCCGCTTTGCGCATCTAGGCTGCAAAAAAGTGTCACACATGTGGCATAGCCGTACTCAGGAGAAGTTGGGGAATGTGTTTTGGGGTGTCATTTTACATACACCCATGCTGGGTGAGATAAATATCTTGGTCAAATGCCAACTTTGTATAAAAAAAATGGGAAAAGTTGTCTTTTGCCAAAATATTTCTCTCACCCAGCATGGGTATATGTAAAATGAAACCCCAAAACACATTCCCCAACTACTCCTGAGTACGGCGATACCACATGTGTGACACTTTTTTGCCGCCTAGGTGGGCAAAGGGGCACACATTCCAAAGAGCACCTTTAGGATTTCACAGGTCATTTTTTACACATTTTGATTTCAAACTACTTACCACACATTAGGGCCCCTAGAATGCCAGAGCAGTATAACTACCCCACAAGTGACCCCATTTTGGAAAGAAGACACCCCAAGGTATTCCGTGAGAGGCATGGTGAGTTCCTAGAATTTTTTATTTTTTGTCACAAGTTAGCGGAAAATTATTATCTTTTTTTTTTTTTTTTTTTTTCTAACAAAGTCTCATATTCCACTAACTTGTGATAAAAAATTCTAGGAACTCGCCATGACCCTCACGGAATACCTTGGGGTGTCTTCTTTCCAAAATGGGGTCACTTGTGGGGTAGTTATACTGCCGTGGCAATTTAGGGGCCCTAATGTGTGCAAAGTAGTTTGAAATCAAAATCTGTAAAAAATGGCCGGTGAAATCCTAAAGGTGCTCTTTGGAATGTGGGCCCCTTTGCCCACCTAGGCTGCAAAAAAGTTTGATTGCAAACTACTTCTCACGCATTAGGGCCCATAAAATGCCAGGGCAGTATAACTACCCCACAAGTGACCCCATTTTAGAAAGAAGACACCCCAAGGTATTTCGTGATGGGCATAGTGAGTTCATGGAAGTTTTTATTTTTTGTCACAAGTTAGTGGAATATGAGACTTTGTAAGAAAAAATAAAATAAAATAAAAAATCATCATTTTCCGCTAACTTGTGACAAAAAATAAAAAGTTCTATGAACTCACTATGCCCATCAGTGAATACCTTAGGGTGTCTACTTTCCGAAATGGGGTCATTTGTGGGGTTTTTCTACTGTCTGGGCATTGTAGAACTCCAGGAAACATGACAGGTGCTCAGAAAGTCCGAGCTGCTTCAAAAAGCGGAAATTCACATTTTTGTACCATAGTTTGTAAACGCTATAACTTTTACCCAAACCATTTTTTTTTTTTTTACCCAAACATTTTTTTTTTTATTAAAGACATGTAGAACAATAAATTTAGCAAAAAATCTATATATGGATGTCGTTTTTTTTTTGCAAAATTTTACAACTGAAAGAAAATAGTTAAATTTCGATTAATAACAAAAAAAGTAAAAATGTCAGCAGCAATGAAATACCACCAAATGAAAGCTCTATTAGTGAGAAGAAAAGGAGGTAAAATTCATTTGGGTGGTAAGTTGCATGACCGAGCAATAAACGGTGAAAGTAGTGTAGTGCAGGAGTGTAAAAAGTGGCCTGGTCATTAAGGGTGTTTCAGCTAGGGGGGTTGAAGTGGTTAACAAGAATTGAACCTCTTTCCTTGAAGTTCTTGATGATCCTATAAATTGTTGATTGAGGTGCAATCTTAGTAGCCACAATATCCTTGCCTGTGAAGCCATTTTTATGCAACGCAATGATGGCTGCACGTGTTTCTTTGCAGGTCACCATGGTTAACAATGGAAGAACAATGATTTCAAGCATCACTCTCCTTTTAACAGGTCAAGTCTGCCATTTTAACCCAATCAGCCTGACATAATGATCTCCAGCCATGTGCTCGTCAACATTCTCAGTTAACAAGACGATTACTGAAATTATCTCAGCAGGTCCTTTAATGACAGCAATGAAATGCAGTGGAAAGTTTTTTTGGGGATTAAGTTAATTTTCATGGCAAAGAAGGACTATGCAATTCATCTGATCACTCTTCATAACATTCTGGAGTATATGCAAATTGCTATTATAAAAACTTAAGCAGCAACTTTTCCAATTTCCAATATTTATGTAATTCTCAAAACTTTTGGCCACGACAGTATATGGCCAATTCGCCATTTTTTATCACTTCACCACCCCCCAAAAATGTAATAAATGTGATCAAAAAGTCACACACACTTCAAAATGGTATCAATAAAAAATAGAGATCTCCCCACAAAAAAATTTGCCCTTATACACTACAAAAAAAAATTTCATTTTTTTTTTCTGTATTAAAACGCAAGAAAAACTATGCAAGTGTGGTAACGTTGTAGTTGTACTGACCAGGAGAAAGAAGGTGACAGGTCAACGCCTGTAATAGGGAATGCCGTAAAAAATCCCAAATCCACCTCATTTGAATTTTTTTTCATACCCCCCCCCCCACACTACATCATATGCTATATTAAATAGTGCCATTAGAAAGTACAACTTGCCCTGCAATAAACAATCTGAATGAAAAAATAAAAAAGTTATGGATTATGAAAAACTAAAAACCTAAACTGAAAATTGCAAGGTCCTCCAAGGGTTAATATTTTCTACATATGGGGGTGTATATACAGTAGGTTCGTATTTTTAAGGCGTTGTGCAGTGGCATAATATTGATGATTTTTCCTCAGGATAGGTCATCAATATCAGATTGATGGTGGTTCATCTACCAGCACCCCTGTGGATCAGCTGTGAATGGGAGGAGCAGTTGTAATTACACTGCACCACCGCTATAAGGGAGGTTGCGTGCAGTTAAACATTGGTGAGGATGCAGGATTTTCAGGAGAGCCCAACCCCTTCAAACAGCTGATTGGCTGGGGTATCGGGAGTTGGACCCCCACCCATCTGATATTGGTGATCTGTCCTGGGCATAGTTGATCAATATTATGCCACTGCACAAACTCTTCACATTTTTGTATATACATTTGTAACATCCCAGAGTTATGTTACTAAACTCTTTCTTCCCACTACTATTTGTTGGTAACATGTCCCTTGTCATCTAATGTGATTTTATTTAATATTCCTCACAAGTGCATTTTCTAAGCCTGTTAAATGTATTTGCTGTAATTTCCATGTACACCAGCAGGTGGCAGCAATGTTTAGCAAGGTCTTTAGTTTAGTTTAGCATATCTAGGCTAGAATAGTTCATTCCAGTTTAGCTCCCCCTCTATGAGCAGAAGTGGGCTGGCCCATGTCCTGCCTCATGGGGAGGAAAGGAAGTTTCAGTTAGTGTGCCAGCCACCCCGGCTAGGGGAAGGCTGTGCTGGTAGGAGCTCCCAGTTCTAGGGATCCCAACCCAGGATCTAGTCTCGGCTGAGACCAAAGATCTTCATCCCTAGTCTGAGCCTTCAGCCTCAACTGGTGACAAGAAAGCAGCACCTCCAGAACTCCAGGAAGAACCATTCCCTGTGAGCAGGGGCGGGCTGGGCCGGGGGGCAGGGAGGCAATTGCCCCCCAGGCCGCCCTAAATAAACGTCCTCTGGGCTGCCCGTCTTTAAAAACAAATAATAAATTGATTTTTTATTCTTCAGGGCCGCACCGCCGATCACCACAGGCGGCGCGGCCCTGGATATAATTGCGGCCGTGCTGTGGGGCAGGGGAGGGAGAGGCGTGTCCCTCCCCTGTTCTTCTGAAAGGCCGCAGGCACTAATGCCTGCAGCCTATCAGAGGCCAGCTCAGGCAGCGCGATGACGTCATTATCATCGCGACCCCTGAGCCGGCAGCACACACACAGCAGGGACACAGGCCGGAAGAGGCTTGCATCGCTGCTGATGGAGGTAAGTATTATTATTTTTTTCATCTTTGCGGGGGGGGGGGGGGTCTGGCACTATGGGGGGAGTTCTGGCACTATGGGGGGCACTATGGGGGGGAGCTGGCACTATGGGGGGACTATAGGGGGAACTGGCACTATAGAGGGGGCTGGCACTATGGGGGAGCTAGCACTATAGGGGGGCTGGCACTATGGGGGGACTATAGGGGGAACTGGCACTATAGAGGGGGCTGGCACTATGGGGGGCACTATAGGGGGCTGGCACTATGGGGGAGATCTGGCACTATGGGGGGGCACTATAGGGGGAGCTGGCACTATGGGGGCACTATAGGGGGAGCTGGCACTATGAGGGGACTATAGGGGGAGCTGGCACTATAGGGGGGGCTGGCACTTTGGGGGAGTTGGCACTGGGGGGGCTGGCACTATAGGGGGAGCTGACACTATGGGGGGGCTGGCACTATGGGGGAGCTGGCACTATGGGGGGGGCTGGCACTATGGGGGGGGGGCTGGCACTATGGGGGAGCTGGCACTATTGGAGGAGCTGGCACTATGGGGGCATTTCTTACTGGCACATTATGGGGGGGGGGCACCATGGGGGAGAAGAGCACTATGGGGGTATCTGGGGGCTCTAAAGGGGCTTTTTTTTAGTTATTGGCACATTCTGAGGGGCACTATAGGGGAGAGCAGCACTATGGGGCATCTGGTGTTACTATAGGGGCATTATTTGGGGGCACTATAGGGGCCTTTTGTATTGGAACATTATGGGGGGCACTATGGCATTTGGTGGCACTATGGGGGCATTTTTTACTGGCACATTATGGGAGGCACTATGGGGGAGTGGAGTACTATTGGGGCATATGGTGGCACTAAGAAGGGGCATTTTTTTACTGGTACATTGTGGGGGAGAGGAGCACTATAGGGGCATCTGCTGGGGGCACTAAGGGGCATTTTTTTTACTGGCATATTATGGGGGACACTATGGGGAAGGGGGAGAGGAGCAGTATGAGGGCATTTACTGGGGCACTATATAGGGGTATTTTATACTGGCATACATTATGGGGACATTAGCTCAACTGCGGGCACTAAGCGGGGGTATTTCATGTACTGTCATATTATAGGGAAAATTAGTACTACTAGGGGGTATTATGGGGAGCTTTACTACTACTGGGGGCTATGAAGAACATGATTACTAGGGCACTATAGGGGCATTATTACTACTAAGTGTGCTCTGGCAGAGAATTATTTCTATTGGTGGGATTTTGGGGAGCACTGTTACTTTGGGGTACCCTGGCACAGTATCAGCTTAGCACAATTATTTTTGGGGGACATTATCTTTATACTATTAGTGTCTGGGCGCAGTTATTTTTTAGAGCACTGTGTGCCAATAATTGTTTAAGGGGGCACTATCTGTGTGGTAGTAGTATTCCCAGGGGTACTGTTTCTGCAGTATAGTATTGGGGGCATAGTGGGTACAGTATTGGGGGCACTATCTGTGTGGTAGTAGTATTTCCAGGGGGACTGTTTCTGCAGTATAGTATTGGGGGTGGCAGGAAACTAATGTCTGTTTCTCAATCTCTGCAGAGACGGGAGATGGCAGAAAAATCATCATGGCGGTCTGGTCTGAATGGAGAAGATGAGGAAAGAGAACGTCTACAACAAAGGTGACATCACTGGATGTAAGAGGTATGTGGTGCTATGTAGGAGAGGAGATGCTCCGGCTCTTCCTCCTGCCATTTGCAGAAGGAGGATTCAGAACTGGGTTAGGACGACGAAAGGGGGCAGCAGGCCACGGGCGGGTGGCACATGGTGGGGGGAACCACAGGCCTTGAGCAGGATCAGGGTAGGGAGGAGAGCGGAGGAGCTTCCTGGCTGTAGCTTGTTATATAAGCAGGCAGTGCAGCCAGGACAGACCCTCCCCTCTCCGTATGATGTGTAGACAGGCCGCAACTATAGAATGTCAGCTGTACAGTGTGTGTTGGGAGTGGCCTATTATATGTAGGAGGGGCTTTTAATAATGGGCGGGGCTAAAAATTGGCCACTTGACTAGATTTGCCCCCCAGGACTAAGGCTGCCAGCCCTCCCCTGCCTGTGAGCTAACTGTGAGTACCATCCAGAGACCAGGAGAAGCCAGATTCCTCCTCAGCCAGTCAGTGCCATACACAGCAGAAGATAGACAGAGCAGAAGACAGATTCCTGCCATATTCTCCAGGCATATGATAGAAGCAAAAGAGATATTGATCCCTGCCATACATTGCCAATACCTGCTGGGACCCAAGACTATTGCTGTATCTCGTGTGGATTAATACTGCCTCCAGTAAAGACAAGTTGAATTATATTTCAAGTCTGGATCTCATTCATTACTACCAAGTTCCTCAATTACTTCTACTAGCAACACACTCATTTATTGCAAGTGAGCCAGGATCCAGGAGTCCAGCCGTACCAAGGTAGGAGACACCGTTGACACTATTGCCACTATCACACAGAGACATTATACCTGTAATGACCGGTGTCACGCACAGGGAGGAAAACAGGGAAAGCCCTGCCTAAGGGAGAGGGAAAGGTGGTGACCCCTAACTCACCTTGCGGCTGGCACCTGACTGCCCTGACGTCCCTAGACGGGTTCCTCACCCGTGCGGCGATCACGTGCCTAAACCCTGGCTTTCCCTGAAATGAGCCCTAGATAGTGAACGGGCCGGTGGGATCGCTAGTCCTCACCACTGCACTAAGAGGGAAACACCAGGGAGAGGACAGACAAACACAGACAAACACAAACACCCAGGTGGACGACAACAACTGTCCACAAAGGTCCAACAGGGATCCGGAGGGTAGCGTTCTGAATCAACAGTCAGAGAACGCAGCAACACAGCTCCAGTGGGTCAGGATAGATGTCCAGGCAGGAAGCTCTCTCTCTGGCAACCAGAGAAGTGTGAGAGAGGAATATAAGGAGGTTTGGGAGTGCTGGACAAGGAACAGCTGAGGAGAAGGAGCTACGGATCCCTGAGTGAGCCAAAAGGGTTTGCAAAGCAAACCCAGAAAGCTACCATAAGGAAAACAGCCCTATCTTAAATAGAGCGTGCAGCCAACCGCTGCGACTTCCTGACCCCGGGTATAACGGAGTCAGGCGTGGTTCTCGATACCCTCGTGACAATACCATTCTGGCATTCCTCACCTGGTACGTGAGTTGCAACACCTTAAAGGGCCCTGTGACTGTACCCTGCGCACACTGCAATTGGCGTCACGAACAAAAACAATAGACTTGTATATCCATATCCGGACCCACTGCATACTTTGGCGCCCGCCTAACTGTACCACGGTCCTGCTCATTGCACATTGGTCCTTCAAGTTACAATATTAATTGGTTCCAGGACAACCATTGTATGTTGAAACCATTGTAAGTTGAGTAATCGGATCTGAAGCCCCAAAATGTCATCCAAGATAAGAGAAAATTAAGATTTAAGAAAAATAAGCAGATAACTAAGACAGATAAAACAAGTCCTTACATATAACAGTCAGGAATAGCTGCTAACTAGCATCTAATCCAGCTAGCTTAGGGCTCTTTCACACTTGCGTTCTTTTCTTCCGGCATAGAGTTCCGTCGTCGGGGCTCTATGCTGGAAGAATTCTGATCAGTTTTATCCTAATGCATTCTGAATGGAGAGAAATCCGTTCAGGATGCATCAGGATGTCTTCAGTTCAGGACCGGAACGTTTTTTGGCCAGAGAAAATACCGCAGCATTTTGCGCTTTTTGCTCCGGCCAAAAATCCTGAACACTTGCCGCAAGGCCGGATCCGGAATTAATGCCCATTGAAAGGCATTGATCCGGATCCGGCCTTAAGCTAAACGTCGTTTCGGCGCATTGCCGGATACGACGTTTAGCTTTTTCTCAATGGTTACCATGGCTGCCGGGACGCTAAAGTCCTGGCAGCCATGGTAAAGTGTAGTGGGGAGCGGGGGAGCAGTATACTTACCATCCGTGCGGCTCCCGGGGCGCTCCAGAGTGACGTCAGGGCGCCCCACGCGCATGGATGACGTGATCACATGGCACGTCATCCATGCGCATGGTATGCTCTGACGTCATTCTGGAGCGCCCCGGGAGCCGCACGGACGGTAAGTATACCGCTCCCCACTACTACTATGGCAACCAGGACTTTAATAGCGTCCTGGCTGCCATAGTGTTGTAGTAAAACATTAATAGTTGTAATCAGCTCGCATCAAAGTTTGTGTAAGGAAAAAGGTAAGTCCATCTTCCCTCAGCTGCAGCCAGAGAATTACCCAAATGCTACCATCTTGATTGAAAATCCTGAGTAACTCCCCCCTCCTCCTTGCCCAGTCCGTCTTTTATTGACTAAACAAAAGGTGTAAAAGGGGCTGGCTCAAGACAAGGATACAGGAAGTGATGACATACAGGAAGTGATGACATAGGAAGACAAGAATAACATAGCCAGCTAACAAACACATGCATCCTATAACCACTGGAGCGAACTTTATCCAGCCTTGCTCAGTGATCAACGCCAGATAAAGTTACTATGATCCACATACATGTTTATTTACAGGACAATGTCATTATCTCCAGCGGCTGATCAGGCGCACTAGAGACAACAAGCGCATGTTCCTTTACAGGACATACACGGGAAGATATCCACTCCAATGGTTTACCCTGACACTGAGAGACATGATGACAATACACAATATATTAAATACATATCCTAAAGTAAAATGTCCATATAATAAAATTTCCACAACAATAGTAACACTGAACGCATTTTGAAGACGGATCCGTCTTCAAATGCTTTCAGTTCACTTGCGTTTTTCCGGATCCGGCGTGTAATTCCGGCAAATGGAGTACACGCCGGATCCGGACAACGCAAGTGTGAAAGAGCCCTTACCAGGGAAGTGACCTTGATTGGTTGGAGCTGAGTCATTGTATGTATGAGTCTGGTTTCAACTTACGATGGGTCAGAAAAGACCACTGTACTGTATGTTGAAAATATTGTATCCTGAGGCTATTGTATCTTGAAGGATCACTGTACTTGGAAAAAATTTATGAAACAGTCTATGTTGCCCATAGCAACCAGGTGTGGGATTTTGCTTTTCAAGAGCACTTTAAGGGCTTTTTCACACAAGCGTGTAGCGAACGCATAGCATCCAGACCTAATCCTGACCCTTTCAGTTATTCATGCATCATCTTTGTGTTCAGGAAAAATTGCAGAATGTTCTAGATTGTGAGTTTCTCAAACATTTCCAGCTCCATAAAAATGAATAGGGCTTGCGTGAAAAACAGAAGGCCTCTGGATGCAATCCTTTTTTCACTGATGGTTGCTAGGAGATATTGGTGGGAGATTTTGAAAAACTGTCGACAGGACTTTGTTTTCAGTCTTGCATAACGGGACCCAGACGGATCCATTATGCCTACCCATAGACTTCTATTAGGATGGAAAGCAAACGGAATGCCTTCTAAAGGCTCCCGTTTTGCATTCTGCCTGGGCATTCCGTTATAACCATGTTATAATGGAAAGCCATAAAGGAATCCCTAACGCTAGTGTGAACCCAACCCTTAGTTGCCCATAGTAACCAATCAGATTCCACCTTTCATTTTCAAAAGGAGCGCTGAAAAATGAAAGGTGGAATCTAATTGGTTGCTTTGGGCAACTAAGACAGTTTTCCTTTACACCAATTTTGATAAATCTCTCTCATACAGTGTTATCATTCGTTTATTTTTTTTCATATGCATTGTGTCAGGGTTTGTTCAGTTAAAACTGATGGTTTTGCATGCAAGTTGAATCAGCTTTGTCTGCAATTACGTTCTGTGTCTCAGTTTTTGCCGTCAGGATTGCATCCGTTTTACATCTGATTTTCACATGCGTGAAGAAAAACTGAAGGATAACACTCAATGTCTTCTAGCAACCATCAGTAAAAATGGGAGGGCACCTGGATGCCACCCAAATGCTGTAATTTTTTTCCCCACTGACCCATTGTCTTGAATGGAACAGTCTTGCATGTAAAAATGAATGAAGATAGAACATGCTGCAATTTTTCCTGAATAGGCAGATGGTCAGTGAAATACATTGCTCATGCATATAGCCTTTGAAATGAATGTGTCAGGGTTCAGTCCGGTGCTATTCATTGTAAAAATGGACCGCGTCCAGATGGAAGACTCGCTTGTGTGAAATACGCCTTAGAAATCTCGGCAACTGATCACAGACTCTGGTAAGATGGCTGCTCCCATAATCATATCTAAAATAAACACAGTGCCTTGGAAAAATATTCATACCTCTTGAACTTTTCCAAATTTTTTCACGTTAATCCCACAAATTTACCATAAATGTATTTGTTTTGGGACAAAGTTACAAAGTAGAAAGTATTTATGTATGTACTGTATGTAAAAATAAATTAATAAGAATCTGAAAAGTGTGGCCTGCATTTCTATTCACCCCCCCTGTAGGACCACCTTTCTCTGCAATTTCAGCTTCAAATCCTTTGGGGTATGTCTCTACCAACTTTGCACATCTAGAGGATGACATTTTTGCCATTTCTTTTACAAAATATCTCAAGGTCAGTCAGATTGGATGGAGAGCGTCTGTGAACAGCAATTTTCAAGTCTTGCCACAGATTGTCAATGGGATTTAGATCTGGACTTTGACTGGGCTATTCGTTTTTTTATCAAATATCTTTTTTATTGGAGTTTTGCATAAAGTGCAAGCAAAACAAAAACAAATAAATATAGTTATAAATATAAATAGAGGTGTCCAGGCATCACATATTAGTGATGGAGCCAGATAAACATACTACAGATCATACAGAGCTTTACATTTGTCCTCTTAACAAGGAGAGTAACTTGTATGACCTCCGTCTAGGTTTTTGCCAGTGTCCATTTGATGTGGTCATAGACACCCCTTGAACGTAAAAGAGTGAATTGTTCATAGTACAAATAGTAACATTAGGTTTGTGGTCGCACCCGGGGCAAACGGGGAAGCCAAGTAAGTCAGCTACAGGTTTTATGGTTTATAGACGTGTGGAAGAGAGAAATCTTCCTTTAGGTTTTCCAAGTTAACCATGTGCTTTTCCTCTATAATTTCAACTAGTCAGAGGGTCTGTTAGATAGGTCACTTTAGAGCATCGAGAGAGTGAAATCATTTTTCACTTGTGGTTTTGCTTTTGTATTCTTTCCAAGGAGCCCACGTTTTTAGGAATCTTTGGTGAGTCCTATTCACCCAACTTGCTTATTCCTCCATATGGTACAATTGGTCGATTTTTGACTCCCATTGAGCAATAGTTGGTGGGTTGGGGTTGAGCAAGGGAATTAGGGACCTAGCGGCTTGGACCATCCAGATAGGCAAATCAGATGCCTTTGGGGTCCAGCTGTCAGTCAGGATTCACAACAAAACCGACGATGGGGTCAGATAAATAGAGGTACCACACATTTGGTTTATTTTGTGTTCTACTTGTTCCCAGAATCCCCTTAGTAGTGGGCAAAAACAGAATATGTGACCGAGTGTGCCCCCTTCCTGAGAACATCTCCAGCAGTCGACCGACTCCCGTAATCCCATTTTATGGAGTTTCTGAGGATCATTATACCACCTGGTCATTGTTTTGTATGAGTGTTCCTGGATTCTGACACAGCGTGAAAAGCCATGAGATCTTAAATGTATTTGGTCTATTTCTGCTGTGGAAAAGGATCTCTCTAGGTATCTTTCCCACTGCCTGATATAAGCAGGGGTTCCTATGTTAACCATTGGTTGCAGGTTCTTGTATAAGGCCTCATGCACACGACAGTATTTTTTCACGGTCCGCAAAACGGGGTTCTGTGATCCGTGTCCGTTTTTTCTTCCGTGTGTCTTCCGTGATTTTTGGAGGATCCCCAGACATGAAGGAAAGTTTAAAAAAAAAGTTGTTTTGGTGTCCGCCTGGCCGTGCGGAGCCAAACGGATCCGTCCTGACTTACAATGCAAGTCAATGGAGACGGATCCGTTTGCCGTTGGCACAATATGGTGCAATTGCAAACGGATCCGTCCCCCATTGACTTTCAATGTAAAATCAGGAGTTCCTTACGGATTTTTCTCCAATCCGATGGTATATTTTAACTTGAAGCGTCCCCATCACCATAGGAACGCCTCTATGTTAGAATATACCATCAGATTTGAGTTACATAGTGAAAACTCAGATCCGACAGTATATTCTAACACAGAGGCGTTCCCATGGGGATGGGGACGCCTCAAGTTAGAATATACTAAGAACTGTGCACATGACTGCCCCCTGCTGGCTGGCAGCATCTGATCTCTTACAGGGGGCTGTGATCCGCACAATTAACCCCTCAGGTGCCGCACCTGAGGGGTTAATTGAGCGTATCATAGCCCCCTGTAAGAGATCAGGGGCTGCCAGGCAGCAGGGGCCAGACCCCCTCCCTCCCCAGTTTTAAATTCATTGGTGGCCAGTGCGGCCCCCCCTCCCTCCCCCCCTCCCTCCATTCAAAAAATTCATTGGTGGCCAGTGCGGCCCCCCCTCCCTCCCTCCACTGTATTAATTTCATTGGTGGCCAGTGCGGCCCCCCTCCCTCCCTCTACTGTATTAATTTAATTGGTGGCCAGTGCTGCCTTCCCTCCCCCCCGCCCCATCATTGGTGGCAGCGGAGAGTTCCGATCGGAGACCCAGTTTGATCGCTGGGGCTCCTATCGGTAACCATGGCAACCAGGACGCTACTGCAGTCCTGGCTGCCATGGTTACTTAGCAATATTAGAAGCATTATACTTACCTGCTGCGCTGTCTGTGACCGGCCGGGCACTCCTCCTACTGGTAAGTGATAGGTCTGTGCGGCGCATTGCTTATAGCACAGATCTGTCACTTACCAGTAGGAGGAGCACCCGGCCGGTCACAGACAGCGCAGCAGGTAAGAATAATGCTTCTAATATTGCTAAGGCCGCACTGGCCACCAATGAAATTAATACAGTAGAGGGATGGAGGGGGGGCCGCACTGGCCACCAATGAAATTAATACAGTAGAGGGAGGGAGAGGGGGCCGGGGGGGGGGGGCAGCACTGGCCACCAATGAAATTAATACAGTAGAGGGAGGCCGCACTAGCCACCAATGAATTTAAAACTGGGGAGAGAGGGGGGTCTGCCTGGCAGCCCCTGATCTCTTACAGGGGGCTATGATACGCACAATTAACCCCCTGCTGCCTGGGTGCTGCCAGGCAGCAGGGGGCAGTCATGTACACAGTTCGTAGTATATTCTAACTTGAAGCGTCCCCATCACTATGGGAACGCCTCTGTGTTAGAATATACTGTCGGATCTGAGTTTTCATGAAGTGAAAACTCAGCTCTGAAAAATCTTTTATGCAGACGGATCTTTGGATCCGTCTGTATGAAAGTAGCCTACGGACACGGATCACTGACGCAGATGACAATCTTGTGTGCATCCATGTTTTTTCACGGACCCATTGACTTGAATGGGTCCGTGAACCGTTGTCCGTCAAAAAAATAGGACAGGTCATATTCTTTTGACGGACAGAAAACACGGATCACGGACGCGGATGAACAACGGTGCATTTTCCGAGTTTTCAACGGACTCATTGAAAGTCAATGGGTCCGCAGAAAATCACGGAAAACGGAACAACGGACACGGATGCACACGACAGTATTTTTTTGTGGTCCACAAAAAGGGGTTCCGTGATCCGTGTCCGTTTTTGTTTCCGTGTGTCTTTCTTTATTTTTGGAGGATCTCCAGACATGAAGGAAAGTAAAAAAAAATCTAAGTCAAGTTTGCCATGCAAATGATAGGAAAAAAACGGACGCGGATGACAATCTTGTGTGTCTCCGCATTTTTTCACGGACCCATTGACTTGAATGGGTCCGCGAAGCATTTTCCGTGAAAAAAATAGGACAGGTTATATTTTTTTTACAGACTGAAACCACGGATCACGGACGCGGATGACAAACGGTGCATTAGCAGAGTTTTCAACGGACCTATTGAAAGTCAATGGGTCCGCAGAAAATCACGAAAAACCGGACACGGAATGAAACAACGGTCGTGTGCATGAGGCCTAATAGTGATATTGTGTGTTTAGGAATCGTAGGGTTGGACGCTATTTTCTCAAACCAAGTTGCTTCTTGTTTTTCGCTGTAATTAGTCTGCAAAAAGTGGCATGAGTTCCTAAATTCTCTCTGATCTATGAAATTGTGTGTATTAATATATTGTGAACACAGACGTTCCAGGCCTGCAGGCGTTGCGGAGTTAGTTTTAAGCTCAGTGACATTGATATTTCCAAGGCGGTGCCAGAAAGAGGAAGCATCTGTGGCATTAGGATGGAGTAGGAAAGGAATTAGAGAGGAAGGTACATGTCTCGGAGGATCAGAAAATGGCTTGCCGCTAACCTTAAGAGATTTGATAACACCATGAACACCTCTGGTTAGACTATGTAGCGGAGGGGCTGATGTTCCACCTATGCCCCATAGGCCAGCAAGCTGGTAATCAGATAAGTTGGCTAGTTCTAAGTCCGAGTCTAATATTCTAAATTGTGGGATACACAGTCGGAGCCATCTTTTCAACAATATCGCTCTGTGATAAGGCGATCTCTTGTTAATCTGTCATATGCCAGTCTAGGCTTTTTCGCTTTCCACAGGAAAGTTATAAATAGAGTACATATTGAAGTGAAGGAGGACTGGGGAAGGTGCATTGGAACCATCTGTAACAAATATAGAAGTTTGGGCATAATGTAAATTTGTAGTAAGTTTTTCCTACCCATCCAGGAGACATAACGTAATGACAATGAGTGCAACTGTTCCTCAATATGTTTTAAGAGAGTTACATAATTAATGGAGTGTAACTTGGAAGTTATATTTGTTAGAAATATCCCCAAGTATTTGAGCCTGTCTTGTTGCCATCTTAGGGGAAAAGTGGTAAGTAACTGGTGGACTTACTGAGAGGGAGCTGTAATGTTCAATGCCTCTGATTTAGTATAATTAATCTTGAAGTTGGATAAGGATCCATATTCTTTGAATAGGGACAATAGTTGAGGGAGTGCTTGTGCAGGATTTGCGATCAACACCAAAAGGTCATCCGCAAAAGCAGCACATTTATGTTTTACCCCTCTGACCACTAGTCCCTTAATGGATGGATTGTCTCTAATTGCTTGTAATAAGACTTCTAGGGTAAGGATAAAAAGGGTTGGGGGACAAAGGGCATCCCTGGCGGGTACCATGGTTTATTTCAAAGGGTGGCGATAGCGTTCCATTAACACTGATTCTTGCGCTGGGGTGGTGATATAAAGACATTACTGCTTGGGTAAAAGAGCTCGGAATGCTGAATTTTTGCAACACACGTTGCATGAACAGCCAACTGACTCTATTGAACGCCTTTTCAGCGTCTGTACCCAAAAGTGTGAGCTTTTTAATTATCGCTAGTGAGATGGTGTTCAGTACTCTACATGAATGGAAGTTCCCTTCTCTCCCGGCCACAAATCCCGCCTGGTCTGGGGGTATTCGTTTGGTAAGGAGTTTCTGCAATCTATTCGCCAAGATTTTTGCCCATATTTTGATATCAACATTAAGTAGGGATAACGGTCTATAGCTTCCATATAGCAGCTTATCCTTCCCTTCCTTGGCTAAAATCGTGATGGTGACCTCAAGAGCTTGTTTGGGGAGAGACTCTCCTTTCAGCAATGCTTGGCACCAGGCGGTTATATGGGGCAGTAAGGTGGGTAGAAGTTTTTTATAATACCCTGCTGGTAGACCATTGGAGCTTGGGGCTTTTCCCTGCGGTAGGGTAGTAACAATTTTTTATATTTCTTCTGACGTAATGGGAGAAAGTAATGTAGAGCAATCCTCTTGGGTTATTGAGGGTAGGTTAAGTATCAAGAGGAATTGGTCTATCTTAGAATGCCTGGAATCCGTCTAAGTTTGATGGAATATTATTTAAAGGGGTATTCCCATCTTGATGATCACTGTTAAATCTGTTGATGATTTAACAGTGATCATTTTTCCAAATATATTTAATTAAAAAATTCCCACCCCTTAGAAGTAAATAAACATATACTTACCTGACTGTTGTCTTCCGTCTCCCCTGGTTACGGCCACCGCTCTTCTCAGGAATCGCGGTCATGTCTTCTCTTCTCCCGGCCATGCGATGTACTGAACGCGCACACCGAGGCCGCGCATGCGCTATAGGGATTTCTTCCTGGCCAGTATAGTATACTTGCCAGGAAGAAGTCACCAGGGCACATGCGCGGTGCGCGCTCAGTACAGTGCGCGGCGCGGCCGGGAGAAGACTTCAATCAAGATGGAGCCCGCCCCCTGCCGAGTGCCGAAACCAGGAAGTGGACAGTGCGCCGGGAGCAGGTAAGTATGAAATAGAGTCTTGAGAATACCCCTTTAACTGATGGTAGAATCGGCTGAATTCATCCGCAATAAACTTGGTCTCAGTGGTTATGGACCCTGAATTTGTCCCGATACTATTTATGTGTTGAGCCTCTCCTTTTTTTGATCAGATGTGTCATCATTTTATTGCTCTTATTCCCATGTGCGTAATATTTGAACCGTGCATATTGGTATGCCTTGGCACTGTGGATGTTAAGCAGTTCTTTCAATTTTTGACGCAAGGTAAATAGTTCATATTGCATAGCTCTCGCTTTAGATTGTTTTTGGATAGATTCCAATGCAGCAATTTGGCCAGTAGGGAATTGGGCATTTTTTGTCTCTCTCTTTTCACCTTAGTCCCCAGAGCTATGAACTGTCCTCTTATAAAAGCTTTGTGCGCCTCCCATACTATGACATGGGAGGTGTCCGAGGGGTCATTTTCTTTTAAATAGAAGGCACGTTTTTGAGAGAGATTTTCTATAGCCTACTCTGAGCCCAAAAGGGTCTCATTTAGACGCCAAGTCTATTCTCTGATGGGGAGAGAGGAGAGAGATAGGGAGGTGTGAACAGGAGCATGGTCGGATATCGTCGTTGGGCCTATGCTAGAGTTCTGGAGCATATCCAGTGGATATCTGAAAGGAATATATAGTCTAGTCTCTGAGAAGTATGATGTACCTTTGAATAAAACATGAAATCTTTAGTAGAGGTGTTTAGGGTCCTCCAAGAGTCCACTAAGTGGCTTTCTCTCAGGGCCCTTTGGATAGTTCCCAAGGCCTTCTGCGAGCTGGCGGAGGTTCCTCTAGAGGCGTCGATGGTTGGGTTTAAAGGGATATTTAGGTCAGCCCCCACAAGTCTCAATCCCTCCGCGAACGTATGGAATTTGGATAATGTGTTACTCCAATAATGCTGTTTACTGTTGGGAGCATACAAACTGGCGAGAGATCATAACGTGGCTGATTTTTCCCTTTACAAAGACATATTGCCAGTCTGGGTCTTACTGAGTTAGGATGTGTTCGAAGGGTATGTGTTTAGCTATAACGATTAGTGTTGATCACGAATATTCTAATTGCGAATTTATATCATGAATATCAGCACTTCGAGAATATATATATTCGTAATTTCGAATATTCGAGATTTTTTTTTAATCAGTACACATGATCCTTCCCTGCTTCTAGCTTGTGGGCCAATGAGAAGGCTGCAATATCTTTGACTTTAGGAGTAGTGTTGATTGCAAATTTTTGCAATGCAAATTTTTCAATTGCCGATTTCTGCAATCAAGAAAATAATGATTGGAGATAATGAATTCGCAAATATATGGCGAATATTCGCAAAATATCACGAATTCGAATATTGCTCCTGCTGCTCATCACTAATAACGATGCTAACTCCCCTTGCTGTGGATTTGTAGAGTGGAACCATTGTTTATAATAGGTGAGGAGCATGTTGGGAATTTTGTTCGTTTTTAGATAGGTCTCTTGCAAAAAGCAAATGTCGGATTTGCTCTTCCTCAAGAGAGTTTGTACCTGGTATCTCTTTTGTGGTGTGCTGAAACCTCTGATGTTGAAAGATGTGACAGTTAAGGTTGCCATGGCAGGAAAACACATTGATAGATGCATTTGCTGGGATGTTTGTCCCCGGGAGCGACCTGGATAGTAATAAAACACAAGAACAATGTGAAAAAACTTTCAAACAGAGAAATTATACTCAAACCTATAGATGTGTGAGCTATTGATAGATACTGTCTGAGAGTATGTGGGAGTGGGGGGCAGGAGAAATACATCCTGATCTAGCAACTCAGACCCGCTCCCTAGATATTTTAAACAGGAGTACATCTGGCTTATGGCTAAATGTTATCCAGACAATGACACCCTCCCTTTGCCAGGGAGGAACCATGAGAGCACCCAAAGAGATGCACTTAGGCAATGGCAATAAACAAATTAGCATATACACATGAGTATTTGGCGTTATGTGGGTAATTTTGGGATATTAGGGGTTTGGTAATCGCTGCCGCCCACCCTTCAGACTTTTCGGAGGGGTCACACCCCTTTGCCCCAGCCCTCAATGCCCACGGGAGCAGCTCTAAATCCTCAATGAATTGAGGAAAAACCCCTGGGGCTTGGTTAATAACTTCTGGGTATCTGTTGTCTAATGGCTGAATACTAGCCAATTTGTGGCCCCAAACTTCCTCATTTGGAGGTTTTGGGGAGTTTGGTAGGGCGCTTTGAAGTCTAACATAGGTCATTTCTGCATTAGAGTGATAGCTGCACATACCATGAGTATACAGATGTATATAGATGTGAATTAGCCTAAGAGGATGACAGCCTGACTTCTGCAGCCACGAAAACCCCGGTTGTTACCTAGATGTCAGGACCCAAGATTCCTTTCTTGGGGTTACGTAGCCACAGAGTCAGGCCCCTATATGGATATATGGAGAGTAGTAGACAATTTGTTTTCCACCTTAATATTCTAGTATGGAACGAAAAACAAACAAAAAAAAAAGCAAGAAGTTATATAGCAGATCTGTAAAGAGCTCACTGAAAGTGACCGCTCAGTCTTTATCTTTAGTCTTCCTGAGGTTTGTGGACTTATGCCTTGCGACTGTGGACCACGGCTCCATTCGAGGAAGTGATGGGAGCTTCATTGCTTTGTTGTCTAATGGGAGCCAAGATTCAATATGCAGCGGTTCTATGCCGAGAGCAGCCCATATTGCTGGTAGGTCAGCAGGTTTGCGAATTGTACAGTGTTTGCTACCAACGCTAAATGTGAGGCCGAAGGAATATAGCCACCTATACATGATCTTTTGGGCTCTCAGGTAGTCCATGATGGGCTTGAGATTGCGGCGCTTATTCAGTGTGGACGGAGCTATGTCCTGGAATAGCTGTATAGGTGTTCCATCATGTGTTAACTCCTTCCTCCCTCTTGCAGCTTGTAGCAGGGCCTCTGTGTCCCTCTAACTGAGCAAGCCATATATCACATCTCGTGGCGGCTTATCCTTTCCTGGGGCCCGGCGCAGGGATCTATGAATGCGCTCTCTTATGAAGAGCTGCGCTCTGTCAACCCCAAGAAGATCTGAGAACAAGTGCAGGGCAGCTTACTGGAGGGCGTTCGGTACAATGGATTCCGGTAATCCTTTTATCCGAATATTTTTCCTCCTACTCCTATTCTCCTGGTCTTCTATTAGGACAGGGATGGCCAACCTGAGTCTCTCCAGCTGTTGCAAAAATACAACTCCCAGCATGCCCAGACTGTCTACAGCTTTTAGCCTACAGCAGGCCATGGTGGGAGTTGTAGTTTTACAACAGCTGTAGAGCCACAGGTTGGCCATGCCTGTATTAGGAGGTAGGCGTTATTGAGGGAATCTATTTGTGCGTCCATGCACTGCGACACAGACGCTCCGTGGCTTGTTAAGAGACTCTGGTTGCACTCCAGGGTTTCCACCCAGTGACCGAGTGATCTCAAGTCTTGCCTCAAATCTTTTATCTCCTGAACCAAGGGAGATGATTCAGGTCTAGAGGACTGCAGCGCCATCTTGTTTTTTCGCGCCGGTGAGAGCGCTAGCTGCCTCTTCACGATGTGGTCCATCTCGACTTGCCCCTACTTCTGCTTGGGAGTAATAGGTTGTTCCCTGATCTTATCTCTCCCTTTTTTGACTATTATGGCCGAAGTTAAGGCATCTTTTCAGCTATGGCACGGGTCTGTAGAGCGGGAGCTTCGTCTCAGACCTCCATCGCGTTTAGCAGTCGGGCTCCACCCCCTAACAAAAAAGCAAGTGGAGATAATATACCAAAATATCAATTTATTATCAAGTATAAAAATGGGGAAAAGACAGGATGGTAGACAGTATACAGAGAAGCAAAGGGCAGTATACACAACTGCGTTTACATATGTATCTACGCAAAAATAAGCATAGATGGCCGACAGGTAGAGATGGTTATAGTACACGGACAACCAAATCTGCATAACAAATAGTAGTGGTGACCCTCAATTAGGGGTATATACTATATGGCAGAACCAATAAATAACTGGGTGTCCATGAATAACACCTCACATCCAAGAAAAATAGACGGCCAGGACTAAAATATATAATGGAAAATATCTCAAGTCAAGTCGGTCACTAAATATCAAGGTGTAGTGATGACCCAACAGATTATATCCTGGGCCTAATATGGATGTGATAGAAAACCATGTATAGATATACAGCAGTGCTATACATGGGACGTACCTGAGGACATGATGAACACAGGATACTAGCCCTGAGCGCAAGACCTCGACGCGCGTTTCACCTCAGCGGCTTGGGCCATTTTAACACATGAATATGCTTTGATCTAAACCATTACATTGTAGTTCTGGCTGTATGGTTAGGTTAGTTGTTTGACTGGAAGGTGAACCTCTGCCCCAGTCTCAAGTCTTATGGTTTTCCTCCAGGTTTGCCCTGTATTTATCTACATCCATCTTCACATCGACTCTGAACAGCTTCCCTGTCCCTGCTGAAGAAATTTATCCCTACAGCATGATGCTGCCACCACCATGTTTCACGGAGAGAATGGTGTGTTCAGGGTGATGTGCAGTTTTAGTTTTCTGCCACACACAGCGTCTTGCATTTACGCCAAAAAGTTCAACTTTGGTCTCATCTCACTTCTTCCATATGTTTGCTGTGTCCCCTGCATGGCTTGTGGCAAACCGCAATGAGACTTCTTATGGCTTGCTTTCAAAAATGGCTTTCTTCTTGCCACTGGACAGATTTTTGGACTCTGTATACTAATTAGGTGACTTCTAAAGGCAAATGGTCCCACTGGATTTTAATTAGGGGTATCAGAGTACAGGGGGTTGAATATAAACACACTCCACACTTTTTAGATTTTTATTTATTATACATTTTGAAAACCATGTATAATTTTCTTTTCACTTTACACATACATGCTACTTTGTGTTGGTCCATCACATAAAATCCCAATAAAATATATTTGTTTGTTGGTGTAACATGAAAAAGTTCAAGGTGTATGAATACTTTTTCAAGGCACTGTATGCAATTATACATTGTTCTCAGTCCTCGTGATATGCTGCTCTTGCAATTTTCCGGGAATTTCTTAACGTACAAGAAGTTGATTGTCTACTAGGTAAGGTTAAAAGTCTCTGTAGCAAAAAAAAAAAAAAGACAAAATACCACTGTATGCATACGCCAGAATGCGGATCAGAAATCCGAAAAATTCCATTGTAGTCAATTGGATCTGTCAAGCGACAATGGGGTTTGGCATTTACCGAATCCAGCAATTCTGTTTTGCTGTTCGTTACCCATATAGCCAATCAGAAAAGTGGGATTTCACTGCAGATATGAACCTAGTCTTAATAAAGGCTACATCTTAAAAAAATCTACTTGAACAAGTTGTCATTGAATTAAAATTGACTTTTGAACAATTGCACAGACAGAAACTGATTTGTGGCTTGTGACTAGAATTTAGACAGATTTATGGTGTTGCAAGATTTTTGTGCAATCTTACTCCAGTAGGTGGGTGGAATTAATTGGAGAAACATTACTAGCCACAATTAATGATGCAAATGTATAATCATTGTGCAACATTTTGATACATTTCGCAATGTTGCCTCCAGCACAAAAAAGCACCTATAATAAGTTCCCCTCAACAAGCCCTGAAAACTGTTGTGATTTCCCAACAAATTGCGAAAATGAGATTTCATTACAGTAAGGCCCCATGCACACGGCCGTGTATTACTGTATTGCGGCGGCAGCAGGGAGCGCACGGCGTCATAGCAACCAGTGACGCCGTGCGCTCCTGCTCTCAGGAGGGATCCAGGCCGCGGTTCCACGGCCCGCACACGGCTGTGAAACACGGCCGTGTGCATGGGGCCTAACATAAGGCTTCCAGATTATTTAACGTTCTTTGTTTAATCAGTAGCAGAAAAAGAGATCAGTGACCTTTAACCACTTCAACCCCGCTAGCTGAAACCCCCTTAACCACTTCAGCCCCGCTAGGTGAAACCCCCTTCATGACCAGAGCACTTTTTACACTTCGGCACTACACTCCTTTCACCGTTTATCGCTCGGTCATGCAACTTACCACCCAAATGAATTTTACCTCCTTTTCTTCTCACTAATAGAGCTTTCATTTGGTGGTATTTCATTGCTGCTGGCATTTTTACTTTTTTTGTTATTAATCAAAATGTAACGATTTTTTTGCAAAAAAATGACATTTTTCACTTTCAGCTGTAAAATTTTGCAAAAAAAACGACATCCATATATAAATTTTTCGCCAAATTTATTGTTCTACATGTCTTTGATAAAAAAAAAAATGTTTGGGCAAAAAAAAAATGGTTTGGGTAAAAGTTATAGCATTTACAAACTATGGTACAAAAATGTGAATTTCCGCTTTTTGAAACAGCTCTGACTTTCTGAGCACCTGTCATGTTTCCTGAGGTTCTACAATGCCCAAACAGTAGAAAAAACCCACAAATGACCCCATTTCGGAAAGTAGACACCCTAAGGTATTCGCTGATGGGCATAGTGAGTTCATAGAACTTTTTATTTTTTGTCACAAGTTAGCGGAAAATGATGATGATTTTTTATTTTTTTTTTTTCTTACAAAGTCTCATATTCCACTAACTTGCGACAAAAAATAAAAAATTCTAGGAACTCACCATGCCCCTCACAGAATACCTTGGGGTGTCTTCTTTCCAAAATGGGGTCACTTGTGGCGTAGTTATACTGCCCTGGCAATTTAGGGGCCCAAATGTGTGAGAAGAACTTTGCAATCAAAATGTGTAAAAAATGACCGGTGAAATCCAAAAGGTGCACTTTGGAATATGCGCCCCTTTGCCCACCTTGGCAGCAAAAAAGTGTGACACATCTGGTATCGCCGTACTCAGGAGAAGTTGGGGAATGTGTTTTGGGGTGTCATTTTACATATACCCATGCTGGGTGAGAAAAATATCTTGGTCAAATGCCAACTTTGTATAAAAAAATGGGAAAAGTTGTCTTTTGCCAAGATATTTCTCTCATCCAGCATGGTTATATGTAAAATGACACCCCAAATCACATTCCCCAACTTCTCCTGAGTACGGCGATACCAGATGTGTGACACTTTTTTGCTGCCAAGGTGGGCAAAGGGGCGCATATTCCAAAGTGCACCTTTCGGATTTTGCAGGCCATTTTTTACACATTTTGATTGCAAGGTACTTCTCACACATTTGGGCCCCTAAATTGCCAGGGCAGTATAACTACCCCACAAGTGACCCCATTTTGGAAAGAAGACACCCCAAGGTATTCGCTGATGGGCATAGTGAGTTCATAGAATTTTTTATTTTTTGTCACAAGTTAGCGGAAAATGATGATTTTTTTTTTTTTCTCTTTTTACCTTACAAAGTCTCATATTCCACTAACTTGCGACAAAAAATAAAAAATTCTAGGAACTCGCCATGCCCCTCACGGAATACCTTGGGGTGTCTTCTTTCCAAAATGGGGTCACTTGTGGCGTAGTTATACTGCCCTGGCAATTTAGGGGCCCATATGTGTGAGAAGTACTTTGCAATCAAAATCTGTAAAAAATGACCAGTGAAATCCGAAAGGTGCACTTTGGAATATGTGCCCCTTTGCCCACCTTGGCATCAAAAAAGTGTCACACATCTGGTATCGCCGTACTCAGGAGAAGTTGGGGAATGTGATTTGGGGTGTCATTTTACATATACCCATGCTGGGTGAGAGAAATATCTTGGCAAAAGACAACTTTTCCCATTTTTTTATACAAAGTTGGCATTTGACCAAGATATTTTTCTCACCCAGCATGGGTATATGTAAAATGACACCCCAAAACACATTGCCCAACTTCTCCTGAGTACGGCGATACCAGATGTGTCACACTTTTTTGCTGCCAAGGTGGGCAAAGGGGCACATATTCCAAAGTGCACCTTTCGGATTTTGCAGGGCATTTTTTACACATTTTGATTGCAAAGTTCTTCTCACACATTTGGGCCCCTAAATTGCCAGGGCAGTATAACTACCCCACAAGTGACCCCATTTTGGAAAGAAGACACCCCAAGGTATTCCGTGAGGGGCATGGCGAGTTCCTAGAATTTTTTATTTTTTGTCGCAAGTTAGTGGAATATGAGACTTTGTAAGGAAAAAAGAAAAAAAAAGAAAAATCATCATTTTCCGCTAAATTGTGACAAAAAATAAAAAATTCTAGGAACTCGCCGTGCCCCCCACGGAATACCTTGGGGTGTCTTCTTTCCAAAATGGGGTCACTTGTGGCGTAGTTATACTGCCCTGGCAATTTAGGGGCCCAAATGTGTAAGAAGTACCTTGCAATCAAAATGTGTAAAAAATGGCCTGCGAAATCCGAAAGGTGCCCCTTTGCCCACCTTGGCTGCAAAAAAGTGTCACACATGTGGTATCGCCGTACTCAGGAGAAGTTGGGCAATGTGTTTTGGGGGGTCATTTTACATATACCCATGCTGGGTGAGAGAAATATCTTGGCAAAAGACAACTTTTCCCATTTTTTTATACAAAGTTGGCATTTGACCAAGATATTTCTCTCACCCAGCATGGGTATATGTAAAATGACACCCCAAAACACATTGCCCAACTTCTCCTGAGTACGGCGATACCACATGTGTGACACTTTTTTGCAGCCTAGATGCGCAAAGGGGCCCAAATTCCTTTTAGGAGGGCATTTTTAGACATTTGGATCCCAGACTTCTTCTCACACTTTCGGGCCCCTAAAAAGCCAGGGCAGTATAAATACCCCACATGTGACCCCACTTTGGAAAGAAGACACCCCAAGGTATTCAATGAGGGGCATGGCGAGTTCCTAGAATTTTTTATTTTTTTTGCATAAGTTAGCGGATATTGATTTTTTTTTGTTTTTTTCTCACAAAGTCTCACTTTCCGCTAACTTAGGACAAAAATTTCAATCTTTCATGGACTCAATATGCCCCTCACGGAATACCTTGGGGTGTCTTCTTTCCGAAATGGGGTCACATGTGGGGTATTTATACTGCCCTGGCTTTTTAGGGGCCCTAAAGCGTGAGAAGAAGTCTGGAATATAAATGTCTAAAAATGTTTACGCATTTGGATTCCGTGAGGCGTATGGTGCGTCCATGTGAGATTTTATTTTTTGACACAAGTTAGTGGAATATGAGACTTTGTAAGAAAAAACAAAAACAAAAACAAACAAAAAATTTCCGCTAACTTGTGCCAAAAAAAATGTCTGAATGGAGCCTTACCAGGGGGGGGGGGGGGGTGATCAATGACAGGGGGGTGATCAATGACAGGGGGGTGATCACCCATATAGACTCCCTGATCACCCCCCTGTCACTGATCACCCCCCCTGTAAGGCTCCATTCAGACATCCGCATGATTTTTTACGGATCCATGGATCGGATCCACAGAACGCATGCGGACGTCTGAATGGAGCCTTACAGGGGGGTTATCAATGACAGGGGGTGATCAGGGTAATCAGGGTGATCACCCCCCCTGTAAGGCTCCATTCAGACATCCGCATGATTTTTTACGGATCCGTGGATACATGGATCGGATCCACAGAACGCATGCGGACGTCTGAATGGAGCCTTACAGGGGGGTTATCAATGACAGGGGGTGATCAGGGTAATCAGGGTGATCACCCCCCTGTCACTGATCACCCCCCCTGTAAGGCTCCATTCAGAAATCCGCATGATTTTTTACGGATCCATGGATACATGGATCGGATCCACAGAACGCATGCGGACGTCTGAATGGAGCCTTACAGGGGGGTTATCAATGACAGGGGTGATCAGGGTAATCAGGGTGATCACCCCCCTGTCACTGATCACCCCCCCTGTAAGGCTCCATTCAGACGTCCGCATGATTTTTTACGGATCCATGGATACATGGATCGGATCCACAGAACGCATGCGGACGTCTGAATGGAGCCTTACAGGGGGGTTATCAATGACAGGGGGTGATCAGGGTAATCAGGGTGATCACCCCCCTGTCACTGATCACCCCCCCTGTAAGGCTCCATTCAGAAATCCGCATGATTTTTTACGGATCCATGGATACATGGATCGGATCCACAGAACGCATGCGGACGTCTGAATGGAGCCTTACAGGGGGGTTATCAATGACAGGGGTGATCAGGGTAATCAGGGTGATCACCCCCCCTGTAAGGCTCCATTCAGACGTCCGCATGATTTTTTACGGATCCATGGATACATGGATCGGATCCACAAAACGCATGCGGACGTCTGAATGGAGCCTTACAGGGGGGTTATCAATGACAGGGGATGATCAGGGTGATCACCCCACTGTCACTGATCACCCCCCCTGTAAGGCTCCATTCAGACATCCGCATGATTTTTTACGGATCCATGGATACATGGATCGGATCCACAGAACGCATGCGGACGTCTGAATGGAGCCTTACAGGGGGGTTATCAATGACAGGGGGTGATCAGGGTAATCAGGGTGATCACCCCCCTGTCACTGATCACCCCCCCTGTAAGGCTCCATTCAGACGTCCGCATGATTTTTACGGATCCATGGATACATGGATCGGATCCGTAAAAATCATGCGGACGTCTGAATGGAGCCTTACAGGGGGGTGATCAATGACAGGGGGGTGATCAATGACAGGGGGTGATCAGGGAGTGTATATGGGTGATCACCCGCCTGTCATTGATCACCCCCCTGTAAGGCTCCATTCAGACGTCCGTATGCTTTTTGCGGATCCGATCCATGTATCCGTGGATCCGTAAAAATCATACGGACGTCTGAACGGAGCCTGACAGGGGGGTGATCAATGACAGGGCGGTGATCAATGACAGGGGGGTGATCAGGGAGTTTATATGGGGTGATCATGGGTGATCAGGGGTTTATAAGGGGTTAATAAGTGACGGGGGAGGGGGTGTAGTGTAGTGTAGTGTTTGGTGGGACTGTACTGACCTACCTGAGTCCTCTGGTGGTCGATCCTAACAAAAGGGACCACCAGAGGACCAGGTAGGAGGTATATTAGACGCTGTTATGAAAACAGCGTCTAATATACCTGTTAGGGGTTAAAAAATTCGGATCTCCAGCCTGCCAGCGAACGATCGCCGCTGGCAGGCTGGAGATCCACTCGCTTACCTTCCGTTCCTGTGAGCGCGCGCGTTCACAGGAAATCTCGCGTCTCGCGAGAAGACGCGTATATGCGTCCAGGAGGAATAAAGCAACCACCTCCCGGACGCATATACGCGTACAGCGGTCGGGAGGTGGTTAATGACCAGGCCACTTTTTACACTTCTGCACTACACTACTTTCACCGTTTATCGCTCGGTCATGCAACTTACCACCCAAATGAATTTTACCTCCTTTTCTTCTCACTAATAGAGCATTCATTTGGTGGTATTTAATTGCTGCTGACATTTTTACTTTTTTTGTTATTAATCAAAATGTAACGATTTTTTTGCAAAAAAATGACATTTTTCACTTTCAGCTGTAAAATTTTGCAAAAAAAACGACATCCATATATAAATTTTTCGCTAAATTTATTGTTCTACATGTCTTTGATTAAAAAAATGTTTGGGCAAAAAAAAAATGGTTTGGGTAAAAGTTATAGCGTTTACAAACTATGGTACAAAAATGTGAATTTCCGCTTTTTGAAGCAGCTCTGACTTTCTGAGCACCTGTCATGTTTTCTGAGGTTCTACAATGCCCAAACAGTAGAAAAAAAACCACAAATGACCCCATTTCGGAAAGTAGACACCCTAAGGTATTCGCTGATCGGCATAGTGAGTTCATAGAACTTTTTATTTTTTGTCACAAGTTAGCAGAAAATGATGATTTTTTTTTTCTCATATTCCACTAACTTGCGACAAAAAATAAAAAATTCTAGGAACTCGCCATGCCCCTCACGGAATACCTTGGGGTGTCTTTTTTCCAAAATGGGGTCACTTGTGGGGTAGTTATACTGCCCTGGCAATTTAGGGGCCCAAATGTGTGAGAAGTACTTTGCAATCAAAATGTGTAAAAAATGGCCTGCAAAATACGAAAGGTGCACTTTGGAATATGTGCCCCTTTTTCCCACCGTGGCTGCAAAAAAGTGTCACACATCTGGTATCGCCGTACTCAGGAGAAGTTGGGGAATGTGTTTTGGGGTGTCATTTTACATATACCCATGCTGGGTGAGAGAAATATCTTGGCAAAAGACAACTTTTCCCATTTTTTTTTATTTTTTTTTACAAAGTTGGCATTTGACCAAGATATTTATCTCACCCAGCATGGGTATATGTAAAATGACACCCCAAAACACATTCCCCAGCTTCTCCTGAGTACGGCGATACCACGTGTGACACTTTTTTGCAGCCTAGATGCGCAAAGGTGCCCAAATTCCTTTTAGGAGGGCATTTTTAGACATTTGGATCCCAGACTTCTTCTCACGCTTTAGGGCCCCTAAAAAGCCAGGGCAGTATAAATACCCCACATGTGACCCCACTTTGGAAAGAAGACACCCCAAGGTATTCAATGACGGGCCTGGCAAGTTCATAGAAATTTATTTTTTTGGCATAAGTTAGCGGAAATTGATTTTTTTTTTTTTTTTTTCTCACAAAGTCTCACTTTCCGCTAACTTAGGACAAAAATGTAAATCTTTCATGGACTCAATATGCCCCTCAGCGAATACCTTGGGGTGTCTTCTTTCCAAAATGGGGTCAGTTGTGGGGTGTTTGTACTGCCCTGGCATTTGAGGGTCTCCGCAATCATTACATGTATGGCCAGCATTAGGAGTTTCTGCTATTCTCCTTATATTGAGCATACAGGTAATGAGATTTTTTTTTCCGTTCAGCCTCTGGGCTGAAAGAAAAAAATGAACGGCACAGATTTCTTCATTCGCATCGATCAATGTGGATGAAAAAATCTCTGCCCAAAAAAAAAAAGGAGGGGAAAGGCGTCTGCCAGGACATAAGAGCTCCGCCCAACATCCATACCCACTTAGCTCGTATGCCCTGGCAAACCAGATTTCTCCATTCACATCAATCGATGTGGATGAATAAATCATTGCCGGGATTTTTTTTATTTTTTATATACAAAGTGTTTGCCAAAGCATAGGAACGCCGCCTCCTCCTCCTCAGCTCGTATGCCTTGGCAAACGTATCTTTTACTGCAGAGTAGAAATCTCGTCTTGCAGCGCCGCATACACCCACTTGCGTGTAATCTGACAGCAGCGCAATGCTTCTGTCAGAATGCACATCAGTGCTGCAGCTAGTCGATCGGTTGGTCCACCTGGAAGGTAAAAAAAAATAAAAATAAGAAAAAACCAGGCCGCAACGCAATAATTTTATTAACTTTGGAACAGAACATATAAACTTTAACTTTTTTAACTAAACATTAACCTTTTTGCTTACTGGTGTTTTTTTTTATTTTTTTTTTAACCTTTATAGAACAAACCTCTCCTTCCCAATGGGTAAATGTGCAAAGCGCAAATCGCCCAAAGATGTGGCGAAGTGCGTTATGCACTTTGTCCCAGGTGAAAGGAGACGTTTGCAGCAGCTGTGAGTGAATGGGCCCTAATAGCCCTGTGTGCCTGTCCTGGTGAGATGTGATCCCTATGCTAGGTGTACCTGTGTGTGGTACTTCCGGAAACACTCTCCAAAGCATAGGGCAGGGTGGTCAGGACAGTCAGGACAGAAATAGCGGGTGTCACGCCTTATTCCACTCCTGCTACAGACACGACATCTTTTTCGGGGTGACGGTTGGGTTGAGGTACCAGGAACGACATTGGGGAAATGTCGCTCGTGTAGACGGCTAACTACACTGGTGGATGGGGCCACGGAACCTCCTGGGTACAGGAGGTTCTCGATGATCTCTTCCTGAAATTTGAGGAAGGATCCAGTTCTCCCAGCCTTACTGTAGAGAACAAAACTATTATACAGAGCCAATTGAATTAAATATACAGACACCTTCTTATACCAGCGTCTGGTTCTGCAGGAAACTAAATACGGAGACAACATCTGGTCATTGAAGTCCACCCCTCCCATGTGAAGGTTATAGTCGTGGACTGAGAGGGGCTTTTCAATGACACGGGTTGCTCGCTCAATTTGTATTGTCGTGTCTGCGTGAATGGAGGAGAGCATGTAAACGTCACGCTTGTCTCTCCATTTCACCGTGAGCAGTTCTTCGTTACACAATTCGGCCCTCTGCCCCCTTACAAGACGGGTGCTAACGAGCCGTTGGGGGAAGCCCGCGCGACTAGTTCGCGCGGTGCCACAGGCGCCAATCTGTTCTAGAAACAAATGCCTAAAGAGGGCCACACTTGTGTAGAAATTGTCCACATAAAGATGGTACCCCTTGCCGAATAAGGGTGACACCAAGTCCCAGACTGTCTTCCCACTGCTCCCCAGGTAGCCAGGGCAACCGACCGGCTCCAGGGTCTGATCTTTTCCCTCATAGATCCGAAATTTGTGGGTATAGCCTGTGGCCCTTTCACAGAGCTTATACAATTTGACCCCATACCGGGCGTGCTTGCTTGGGATGTATTGTTTGAAGCCAAGGCGCCCGGTAAAATGTATCAGGGACTCGTCTACGCAGATGTTTTGCTCTGGGGTATACAAATCTGCAAATTTCAGGTTGAAATGGTCTATGAGGGGCCGAATTTTGTGGAGCCGGTCAAAAGCAGGGTGGCCTCTGGGACGGGAGGCAGTGTTGTCGCTAAAGTGCAGGAAACGCAGGATGGCCTCAAAACGTGCCCTGGACATGGCAGCAGAGAACATGGGCATGTGATGAATTGGGTTCGTGGACCAATATGACCGCAATTCATGCTTTTTAGTTAGACCCATGTTGAGGAGAAGGCCCAGAAAAGTTTTAATTTCGGAAACTTGGACTGGTTTCCACCGGAAAGGCTGGGCATAATAGCTTCCCGGGTTGGCGGTTATAAATTGTGTGGCATACCTGTTTGTTTCAGCCACGACTATGTCTAAGAGCTCCGCAGTCAAGAACAGCTCAAAAAATCCCAGGGCCGAACCGATCTGAGCTGTCTCAACCCGAACTCCAGACTGGGCAGTGAAAGGGTTTGCCAGCACCTCTGGGATTCTAGGGGCTCTACGGGCCCGTCTTTGCAGTGGCTGCGACGGGGTCACTACTGCTCGTGCCACCGTACCAGCTTCAACTGCCCTTCTGGTGCTCGCCACTTCACCAGGTTGTACGGCAGTGCTGGTACTAGGTCCAGGGAGGGCTGCGCTGCTGGTGTATGCCTCACCACGTAATCCGACAGCGCCAGCCCCACTCTGCTGCTCTTGAAGCAGATCCTGCGCAACCTGTGGTCTAGCGACACGGGCCGGGTACGCCTGGTGCTATCAGGGACCTCAGCCTCCTCGTCCGAACTTTGGGTCAGAGAGCCACTGCTTTCTACAGGTTCGTATTCTGACCCGCTAGATTCATCAGATGAGGGTTCCCATTCCTCATCCGACTGGGTCAGAAGCCTGTAGGCCTCTTCAGAAGAATACCCCCTGTTTGACATTTGGGCAACTAAATTTAGGGGTATTCCCTGAGACTACCCAAGAAAAAAAGCAAGCCTGTCTTACAAAGGGGAGGCTAGCGAAGTACCGGAGGCCGCTGCGGTTGATAAAAAATATCGAAACTGATTTTTTTTTTATCGCCACAGCGCGTGTAAAGTGAATGTGCAGTGATCAAAAAAAAAATATTTTTTGTCACTGCGGTGGGGCGGGTGTGGGCGAACGCACGTGTGGGCGACCGATCATGCCTGATCGGGCAAACACTGCGTTTTGGCTGGAGGGCGAACTAAAGTGACACTAATACTATTATAGATCTGACCGTGATCAGTTTTGATCACTTCCAGATACTATAAAAGTACAAATGCTGATTAGCGATACGCTAATCAGCGAATCAGTGACTGCGGTGCGGTGGGCTGGGCGCTAACCGATCCCTAAACTACCTAACCAAGGGGCCTAAACTATCCTAAAACCTAACGGTCAATACCAGTGAAAAAAAAAGTGACCGTTTACACTGATCACTTTTTTCCTTTCACTAGTGATTGACAGGGGCGATCAAAGGGGTGATCAAAGGGTTAATTGGGGTGCAGGGGGGTGATCTGGGGCTAAAGTGTGGTGTTTGGTGTACTCACTGTGAAGCCTGCTCCTCTGCTGGATCCAACCGACGAAAAGGACCAGCAGAGGAGCAGGGCAGCCATATAACAGATCATATTTACTAATATGATCTGTTATCTGGCACTTGATTGGTTTTTTTAAAAATCATCAGCTTGCCAGCCGCGATCATTGGCTGGCAAGCTGATGACGCGACCCCCCTTGACGAAATGCCGGCCCGAACTGCGCATGCGCGGGCTGGCAAAGCGCGTCATCTCGCGTCTCGCGAGATGACACGTATATGCGTCAGTCTGCGCAGCGCTGCCGCCTCCGGACCGCACATCTGCGTTAGGTGGTCCGGAGGCGGTTAAGAAGACCACAATAATTATGTAATATAATGCTTTCTTGTATAGGTATAGGCGGTGTAGTGCTTTGGCTGTCTATAAAACAATTTAAGTCTATACAATTATTCATCTGGCAATCAGCAGTTGTGCTGTACAAGGAATGTAACTGGATCTAATACTGTATGTCAGCCTTTTTTCTTGTTTGAAAAAAAATAACTACCCACATTGCAGGCTAACATAACCCACACATCCCCTATATCAAAACAACAGTAATGAAAAAGGGCCATAATTTAAAAAAGTTTTTTATCAAATAGACTATGATAAAAGTAAAGACCGATGTATACTATAAGATGAATCAGATAGGACTTTTGCTGGGTTCTTTTATTCTGCCCTGTATATAGTTTTGTGCACAAAACTTGGGATATACCTGTATCTTGGCAGCATTTTTATTGTTTTCACTGTACCCTATTATAAATTTCTGGTCTCCTGATGAACCCGACTGGGGGAAACACTTCAGGACATTATAGCGTGTATTAAGGAGAGATCAGGGGTAGGTTCCAGTGCAGGGTATACCCACCATCAGGGTGTTTCCCTGTATTTAGAAGTAGAGGGTTTCCGTAAGGATAGAAACCGGGCTGAACCACTCTTGTTATATACATTTACATTTGGCTTATTATCATTTTTATTTATGAGGGCCCATAGGTTTTTACCTATTTATATTAAAAGTTACGTTTTTTTAGTTCATGCCTTCTGTGCCTAAAGCCCCATGTATGACCAAAAAAATGTGAAAAAATTATTCACATAACTGAATAGAAAGCATAAATTATGGCTTTCAAAGATGCATGCACAAGAAAAATGGAAAATGCATTGGTCAGGAGGGGGGGATAAATGGCCTAAACACACCCAACCTAAGACTCCTAACCAAGATAACACCACAACATGACCACTACCGAGACCACTAAATAGCGACTGAAAAATATTAACATATTAGTACTAAACAAAACCAATAATACCACTATACAACTACCACCACATAATGACTGAATATTATCACCATGCCATTACTGAATAAAATCCACTATACAAAGACTAATATTACACCCATACGGTGGTAGATATTCCTGCTACACAGGCACTGTGCAGACTGAATAACTGAACGCAGTACAGTAAAATCAGCTGACTTCAGGGGTCGAGTCGAGGGGGAACGGGTGGGAACGGCGTTCCTGCACTTTTTTCACAGCAGGAACGCCGTTCCCGTTCTGGGCCGGCGCTTCCACAAGGCAGACCAAGCGGCTGCCTTAGCCTTAGGACGCACTCTGCACAGAGAAAGGGGTGGGCGGAAAAACTAACTTTTTTTTTTTTTAATCACTTACTTGCCACTTGCCAGCAGCGCTGCCGGGCGCCCTCCCCTCCCCAGCCAGTGTTCACTCTGTCTAAGCCGCAGATAGGAGCAGGAGGCTGCTGATTGGCCAGTATCAGCTACCTGCCCTGCTATTGGTCCATCCTTTCACACCCCCTTCTCTCTGGAGCTGAACACAGCAGGAGGCAGGCGTTCCTCACAGTGGACCATGTGACCATGAAGGAGCATGTGACCAGTGACATCACAGACATCCTTCTAACAAATCCATTCTAGCATCTACCCAGCATGTATGGCAGGACTCTGCTGAGCAAAGACCATGTGCCCAGGTGAGGTGACCACAGAAGTACCCTGGCATCTGTCTGCTGCTGGAAGCTCAATGTGGAGCTTTATGAATGTAAAAACTAATAGCCAAGAGGCTAAAGAAACCCTGCTTGTCTGCTTCTGACCCAAATCTTAACACATAACGTTAATTTGATTGCAATCTACCCTAACACCTAAAGAGATTTTTTTAAAGCCTGCTGTTTCTCTAGATGACCTTATGCTCTAGTGTTAATAGAGTCTCAAAGGTCTGTAAAAATAGGGTAACTGCCTTTATAGACCCTTGAGACTCTATTAACACTACTATAAACATAAGGGCACCTAGAGAAAGAGCAAGTTTAAAAAAAAAAAAAAAAATTCTCTTTTGGTTGCTTGAACACCTAAAGGAAAACAAATTAAAAATCTGCTGTTTCTCAAGATGACCTTATGTCGATAGCAGTGGTAATAGAGTCTGAAAGGTCTATAGAAGCAGTTACCCTATTTTTACAGACCTTTGAGGCTCTAATAACACTACTGTCAACATAAGGTCATCTAGAGACACAGCACGTTTTTAAAATGATTTTTCCTTTAAGTGTTACAGCAATCAAATGAAAGTTATGTTTTAACACCTAAAGGAAAAACATACCGTAATTAAAAAAAGATGCTGTTTCTCTAAATGACCTGATGTTGATAGTAGTGTTAATAGAGTCTCAAAGGTTTGTAAAAATAGTGTACCTGCTTCTATAGACCTTTGAGACTCTATTACCACTACTTTTAGCATAAGATCATCTGGAGAAACATCAGGTTTTTTAAATTATAATTTTTTCTGTAGGTGTTAGAGCAATCAAATGGAGGGGAAGAAATGTGACATGGGTGAGGATGGGGTTACATGATGGTCCGGAGACAATGTCTGTAGTCTGTCTGTGCCATGGACGGGGAGAAATATGACATGGAGGGCTGATGGCTGACATGGGGGTCTGATCTGAGGCATTGGGGCTGTGCCTGCGAGCTGAGGTCTAATTAACATTGCGGGTCTGACCTGAGGTGGAATGAAAAATATTGTTTCCTATTATCCTCCTCTAAAACAGTACTTGCTTGCTCCTCCTCCCAACCTCCCCTGCCCTTTGCATACGCCGCGCGCCGTGACGTCACGCGGAGGCATTTGGGTGAGTTCCCACACTTTTTTTCCCAGGACTTGACCCCTGGCTCACTTACTGTACTGTGTTCGCTAGTTGAAGCCATTTACTTTTTCATCCAGTCCAGACCATCATGATGACTTCTTCCATCTACAATTTGTGACTGCAGAGTTTGCATCAGAGACATCTTTGGCTCCTTACATTTCCATAATCCTCCCTACTCTTTCTCAGACTACATCCTCCTATCCTGCTGATGCCCCCTAGAAACCAACAGTGACCCCGGAGTGCTCCTTAGAAATGTAATAGCGCTCCCCATTTGCCCCATAGATATTAGTAATGCCCCTTGCATGCCATCTTGAAGGTAATAATGTCCTGAGTGCCCCCTAAGAAGTAGTGATATCCCCGTATGCCCCCTAAAAAGTCTTATGTCTGCAGGAGGCGGATTGGCCATAGACCCTGCAGGAAAATTTCCTGGTGGGACGATCCCTAGGAGGGCCACTCAAGCGCTCCTTACTGCCGCCAATTAGGTACAAAATGATCTGATTCTCCCCTACGCAGCCGCAGGTGCCCTCCTAAATTCATGTCACACCCTGCCCTGTGAGAAGATCTGTTTGACTTGCTGCACGTGAATCTATCTGACAGATTGCTTTGGGCAGGATCCCACCCCCTCACAGGTTCTGCTCATTAGTTTGTTAGTGATGCTATTTATACCTGCCTCTCACTATAGCCCGTGCGGTTTATAGTTTCTCCTGGAGTTCTCTGCTGGTGTTTTTTGGATCTCCTACTCTCAGTTCGTCTTCAGTTAAGTCCTCCTTTCTTCCCTTCTGTTTGTACTGGCTAGGCCTTAGGTAGACGCGAGTTCCTTCATCTTGTGCAAGGAACCAGTTGTCTTTTCTCCTGCTTCTGTTTGCACCCTGATTCCTCCTTCATCCCAATGACAGGCGCCTGGAGAGCTATATCTCAATGACACACACACACACAGTATGGTCTCTGAAACAGCTCTGATTTTATTTTGACAATTACAGCTTCTTATACCTACAGTCGTGGGCAAAAGTTTTGAGAATTACATAAATATTGGAAATTGGAAAAGTTGCTGCTTAAGTTTTTATAATAGCAATTTGCATATACTCCAGAATGTTATGAAGAGTGATCAGATGAATTGCATAGTCCTTCTTTGCCATGAAAATTAACTTAATCCCAAAAAAAACTTTCTACTGCATTTCATTGCTGTCATTAAAGGACCTGCTGAGATCATTTCAGTAATCGTCTTGTTAACTCAGGTGAGAATGTTGATGAGCACAAGGCTGGAGATCATTATGTAAGGCTTATTAGGTTAAAATGGCAGACTTGACCTGTTAAAAGGAGGGTGATGCCTGAAATCATTGTTCTTCCATTGTTAACCATGGTGACCTGCAAAGAAACGTATGCAGCCATCATTGCGTTGCATAAAAATGGCTTCACAGGCAAGGATATTGTGGCTACTAAGACTGCACCTCAATCAAGAATTTATAGGATCATCAAGAACTTCAAGGAAAGAGGTTCAATTCTTGTTAAGAAGGCTTCAGGGCGTCCAAGAAAGTCCAGCAAGCGCCAGGATCGTCTCCTAAAGAGGATTCAGCTGAGGGATTCGAGTGCCACCAGTGCAGAGCTTGCTCAGAAATGGCAGCAGGCAGGTGTGAGCGGATCTGCATGCACAGTGAGGCGAAGACTTTTGGAAGATGGCCTGGTGTCAAGAAGGGCAGCAAATAAGCCACTTCTCTAAAAAAAACAAAAAAAACATCAGGGACAGATTGATCTTCTGCAGAAAATATGGTGAATGGACTGCTGAGGACTGGGGCAAAGTCATATTCTCTGATGAAGCCTCTTTCCGATTGTTTAGGGCATCAGGAAAAAGGCATGTCCAGAGAAGAAAAGGTGAGCACTACCATCAGTCCTGTGTCATGCCAACAGTAAAGCATCCTGAGACCATGCATCTGTGGGGTTGCTTCTCATCCAAGGGAGTGAGCTCACTCACAATTTTGCCCAAAAACACAGCCATGAATAAAGAATGGTACCAAAATACCCTCCAACAGCAACTTCTTCCAACAATCCAACAACAGTTTGGTGAAGAACAATGCATTTTCCAGCAAGATGGAGCACCGTGCCATAAGGCAAAAGTGATAACTAAGTGGCTCGGGGACCAAAACGTTGACATTTTGGGTCCTTGGCCTGGAAACTCCCCAGATCTTAATCCCATTGAGAACTTGTGGTCAATCCTCAAGAGGCGGGTGGACAAACAAAAACCCACTAATTCTGACAAACTCCAAGAAGTGATTATGAAAGAATGGGTTGCTATCAGTCAGGAATTGGCCCAGAAGTTGATTGAGAGCATGCCCAGTCGAATTGAAGAGGTCCTGAAAAAGAAGGGCCAACACTGCAAATACTCACCCTTTGCATAAATGTCATGTAATTGTCGATAAAAGCCTTTGAAACGTATGAAGTGCGTGTAATTATATTTCACTACATCACAGAAACAACTGAAACAGAGATCTAAAAGCAGTTTAGCAGCAAACTTTGTGAAAACTAATATTTGTGTCATTCTCAAAACTTTTGGCCACGACTGTACATCCATATAGGAAACAGATGTGGCTCACATATACAATGGTGCTGAGTAGAAACAATTCCTTATATGGAAATAAGGCTAATGTAAATACATTCACCCTCTAGTATGGTGTCACCCAACATCCTGTCATTCATACAGATCATATAGCTTATTCTATTTAACCCTTCAATCCCCTCAAGTCATGAATATGACTTATCTTCTTTCTCTCATAGAGAGGTAAGTAGCATATGATTGTCCAGGATCTGTGGGTTTTGGACACATTACACAAAAAATCTGTATGAGGGAAGGGATACATTGGATACAACAACATATGATAATCAAGGAAGCAATTATAATACTGATAAATAATGTTCTTAACCAACTCAAATCCGGCAGCCAGCTCATTAACCAGTCCCACCAAGAGGATGAATCAACATCCTTCTTGATATTATTGGCAATTTCATGTAATGCTTGAATATGGGACTGGATTGATCTGGAATGGTCAGATAAATTAAAGCAACACATTCCTTTAAAATCTTGACATCCTATATTATGTTTAAGTAACAGATAATCCACAGCAAATCTAGTTTCTAGCACTGCTCCTCTTACGCCGTGTATATCTAAAAGCATGTCTGATAAGGCAATAGAGGTATGATTCAGAGATTTAGCCAAGTCACATGCAATAGAATTTATAGTACGAGTATTATATATAGCCAGTCCAGGCACTCCTAATATAGAGGCGCCCAAAGTTGTATATTCTGCACGGCTGAGAAGGGGTAAAGTAGAGTCACAGTCTTCTGATAAAGTCTTGGTAACCTATCTGTAAGCTCTCCTGATAGGGGGTTGACTGGGAAGGGCCAAAGTCAGCCTGGATAACGCACAGGGACCTCCAATAACATTAGCAGGAAAGTAATTGTAAGTGCTGTTACTACAAGACAAAAACCATCCCTTAGGGAGCATTATATTATAGATAAAACTGGGAGTCACAATGGTCTTATTACAACTCATGGAATTATTCAGGGAGCTACTGTAGCAAGCCTACTATTCTTTTTACAGGTGTCGTCAATATAATCATATACACTATTCTTAGGTAATCCACTTTTTATGTCTCTACTATCACAATATAAAGTCATATCCTGTGAAAAGGTAAAACAAGTCTCTGCCGTAGTCACATTAATAGTAATTATTCTAATATTATCCCTGCTATTTCCTAATTTCTGACACTCCCCACAGAAGTCATACAAGGGAATAAAAGATTGTGTATTGTTAGCTATCGACCAGACTTCAAGGAGGGATTCATCGGGTGTAGGCACAGCAAAAACACATGTTTGTATAAGATCCTGTGGGCTCTGTAAGTCATAAAAGGCACAAGGAACTAACATTTAGGGCATTTGCCATGCTGACTATACTATTCTGTTCAGAATAAAAGGGGACGAGAGCAAAGGGATCTTGCTCCTGAGCTCTTTTATATACTGACTGATTATTTGGTGCACCGCAGAAGAAACTCATCTCCTCTGGGTGATAAATACATGTAGTAATAAGCCAGACTGGCAAGAAAACACAAAGATTAATAATTATCAGCAGACAAACAAATCTCCCAGAATATTGTGTGGTCATCATCTTCAGCCTGTGGCAAGGCACTTTTCAGGGAAACTTCTTCTGAGCGCCCCTCTTTGTTCAGGGATTTCACACCTGCTTTACCCTCTTTGTCTTTGTCCGTCACCGGAGAAGAAGCCTCAGGGACCCTTTTCACTCTGCTAGCGTGAATCCAGATTGGAGCCTCTTCTATGAGAATCGCTGTTCTGGTGACTGTTACCACTCGGGTGGGTGGTCCAAATGGGAACTCAGTGTGTTTTCGTCCTTTTGCCAGGCGCTGGACTATCACCACGTCTCCTGGTTGGAAAGGATGCATAGGTTCCTGTGGAGTGAAAGGAGAGGCACGAGCAACATCTCGTTCAATTTGATCTATAGTTTCCTCACATATTCTGCCTCTACTTCTTCTAGATCCCCTTTTTCTATCACGGGGGCCTTTGGACCCCAAGGGGTGGGGAAGGGATCTTCCCATTAGGACCTTAAATGGTGAGTAACCAGTATTCTTATTAGGCTGCATCCTAATTTCTGCTAGAGCTATGAACGTGCCTCCAATAATTTTCCTTATTTTTTCTTTAATTGCTCTATTTATCCTTGTTACTACCCTGGAACTCTGTGGGTGATAAGGGAGGTGGGACTTCCAGTCAATCCTAAGGGCTTTGGAAAGCTCCTTACATACCCTGGACCCAAAAGCTGGGCCATTATCTGAGTCAATTTGAACAGTACACCCCCATCTGGGGATGATCTCTTGTAACAAAATTTTTACCACAATTTGTGTGGTTTCATTGGTAGTAGGAAAAACCTCCGGCCATCTAGAGAACATATCCACAATTACAAGGGCATACTCCTACTTTCTTCCTGTCTTTGGGATATGGGTGAAGTCAATTTTTAAGTGAGTGAATGGCGATTGCAACAGGAATACATGGTTTCCCCTCTTTGCAGATAAGACCTGTATCAGGGTCTTGTACTGCACCTACAGACTGCCATTCTATTTTGTCACTACTGGTAGCTAAATCCTGGAGGCTTAGCAATAGATTGTCAGTAAGGGTAATGTCTGGAACTAGGGATGGCACTTGTTGCTGCCGTTCTAATAGCAGCCTCTTTTGCTGCCTGATCAGCTAGGGCATTCCCTTTAGCTATGTGCGTTTGGAGACCAGTATGTGCCTTACAATGGATAATAGCAACTTTGCTTAGTAATTGGATGGCGTCCAGAAGATTATGTACTAGGGTGGAATGTGAGATTTGCCTCCCATCTGCAGCTATGAAGCCTCTCCTCTGCCAGATTACCCCATGATCATGTACAACCCCAAAGGCATATTTGGAATCGGTGTATACATTTACATCTCTCTCCTTAAAAAGACAACAAGCTCTAGTGAGGGCAATCAGTTCAGCTTCTTGGGCTGACTAAAAAGGTATAGGATTCAATTCTAGAATAATATCAGGGAGTTGAACCACAGAGTATCCTGCATGATAAGTGTTGTCATTAGGGTGTGAACAGGATCCATCCACAAAAATATCAGGTGCTCCTTCAATGGGTGTGGACTGTAAGTCAGGCCTAGGTGAGGTATGTTCATGTATAAGTTCAGTACATGCATGGGGAGGAGGCAAATCATCCTGCTCTCCCTTGTAGCCAAGTAGGGCATTCAGTATGGCCATTGGACCGAATGTGGGTGTTTGATATGAAGTTGAGGATTAGATAGCAACAAAACTTCATATCCACTCAGTCTTTGTGCTGACATATGTTGTGTATGTATGTTCTTCAATAGGGCCTGAACATTGTGTGAGGTATGCAGAGTGGTGGGATGACCTAGGGTGATAGGAGTGGCCATCTCAGCGACCATAGCACAGGCTGCCAAACTCCTGAGACACACAGGCATGCCCTGAACCTGTACGGGAACCACTTTTGAGAAAAAAGCAACAGGGCGGAATTTGCCTCCATGATCTTGCGCCAGGACTGCCGCCATGGTTTTACAATTGTCCCTGGCAAATAAGTAAAACATCACACCATAGTCGGGTAGGCCCAAACCAGGACTTGAAACCACTGCACATTTCAAATGACTAAAAGCTTGTAACATTTCATCAGACCATTTAATGAAGTCAGGCATATCAGTATTAGTGGTTTGTCTCAGAATATTATCATAGTAGGAACAATCAGCAATCCATTGGCGGCAGTAACCAATCATGCCAAGAAAGGTCAACATGTCTTTCTTGGTTTGTGGGCAGGGCAGACCCAGTACAGTGGTAATTCTGGCATGGCTCATTTTCCTCTCACCTTTACTGAGAACAAAGCCCAAATACTCAACACTTTCCATACACCATTGTAATTTCTTCCTAGAAACTTTGTGACCACATTCACATAACCACAGTAATAAACGAATACAGTCTGCCTGGCAGGCCTCCCGAGTAGAACTACATATGAGGAGATCGTCCACATATTGTAGAAGGACAGAACCATGAGGGGCAGTCCAAGCGCGCAGTGTAACTTGGAGGACAATGGAGTAACCTACTGGGGAGTCTACATAACCCTGAGGCATTCTACACCAAGTACAGTACAGACCAAAAGTTTGGACACACCGTCTCATTCAAAGAGTTTTCTTTATTTTCATGACTATGAAAATTGTAGATTCACACTGAAGTCACCAAACTTATGAATTAACACATGTGGAATTATATACATAACAAAAAAGTGTGAAACAACTGAAAATATGTCATATTCTAGGTAACCACCTTTTGCTTTGATTATTGCTTTGCACACTCTTGGCATTCTATTGATGAGCTTCAAATCGTTTTCACTTCACAGGTGTGCCCTGTCAGGTTTAATAAGTGGGATTTCTTGCCTTATAAATGGGGTTGGGACCATCAGTTGCGTTGTGGAGAAGTCAGGTGGATACACAACTAATAGTCCTACTGAATAGACTGTTAGAATTTGTATTATGGCAAGAAAAAAGCAGCTAAGTAAAGAAAAACGAGTGGCCATCATTACTTTAAGAAATGAAGGTCAGTCAGTCTGAAAAATTGGGAAAACTTTGAAAGTGTCCCCAAGTGCAGTCACAAAAACCATCAAGCGCTACAAAGAAACTGGCTCACATGCGAACCGCCCCAGGAAAGGAAGACCAAGAGTCATCTCTGCTGCGGAGGATAAGTTCATCCGAGTCACCAGCCTCAGAAATCGAAGGTTAACAGCAGCTCAGATTAGAGACCAGGTCAATGCCACACAGAGTTCTAGCAGCAGACACATCTCTAGAACAACTGTTAAGAGGAGACTGTGTGAATCAGGCCTTCATGGTAGAATATCTGCTAGGAAACCACTGCTAAGGACAGGCAACAAGCAGAAGAGACTTGTTTGGGCTAAAGAACACAAGGAATGGACATTAGACCAGTGGAAATCTGTGCTTTGGTCTGATGAGTCCAAATTTGAGATCTTTGGTTCCAACCACCGTGTCTTTCTGCGACGCAGAAAAGGTGAACGGATGGACTCTACATGCCTGGTTCCCACCGTGAAGCATGGAGGAGGAGGTGTGATGGTGTGGGGGTGCTTTGCTGGTGACACTGTTGGGGATTTTTTTCAAAATTGAAGGCATACTGAACCAGCATGGCTACCACAGCATCTTGCAGCGGCATGCTATTCCATCCGGTTTGCATTTAGTTGGACCATCATTTATTTTTCAACAGGACAATGACTCCAAACACACCTACATGAAGGAGAGTGATGGGGTGCTGCGCCAGATGACCTCGCCTCCACAGTCACCGGACCTGAACCCAATCGAGATGGTTTGGGGTGAGCTGGACCGCAGAGTGAAGGCAAAAGGGCCAACAAGTGCTAAGCATCTCTGGGAACTCCTTCAAGACTGTTGGAAGACCATTTCAGGTGACTACCTCTTGAAGCTCATCAAGAGAATGCCAAGAGCGTGCAAAGCAGTAATCAAAGCAAAAGGTGGCAACTTTGAAGAACCTAGAATATGACATATTGTTAGTTGTTTCACACTTTTTTGTTATGTATATAATTCCACATGTGTTAATTCATAGTTTTGATGCCTTCAGTGTGAATCTACAATTTTCTTAGTCATGAAAATAAAGAAAACTCTTTGAATGAGAAGGTGTGTCCAAACTTTTGGTCTGTACTGTATACTGGCGAAATTTAAATGTGAAGGCAAAAAGTGGCCGTGTCTCCTTGTCAACTGGGACAAAAAAAAAATGCGTTCTTTAAATCAATAACAGAGAAAAACTCTGCATGGGCAGGAATAGCCGGTAGCTGAGATGGTACGTCTGGAACCACAGGGGCTGTGGGTATGATCTGTGCATTTACCGCTTTAAGATCCTGGACAAACTTAAAGGTATTATCGGCCTTTCTCACTAAGTTGATAGGTGTATGATAGGGGGAAATAATTTCCTCAATAACCCACAGACTCAATCCCCTTTTCTTTTTCTGGGGAAAGGGGGTATTGTTTAATATAAACAGGTGTAGCGCGGGGCTTAAGCATTGCCTTATATGGTGTACAAGAGATAAGGCCAAAATCTTGGTCAGTATTTGCCCAAACCTCAGGAGGAACCAGATCAAGTAGCGGATCCTGAAGTTGGCATTCCAAATATAAAAAACAATTACACTTTGATACATGAATGGGCATAACTGAGGATGTCCCGTCTTGCTAATCCCCAACTGCAACCTTAACAGAACAAACAGATCTCTCCCTAATAAATTCACAGGACAATTTGGAATGATCATAAAACTGTGTGTGAACATTGACTGGTGCTTGAATGGATGTTAGATCGAGAGGGAAGGAGTTTTATAAGATCTGGACCACTATAATAATCCTCACATATAGTACTACTAGTAGAACCGTCACTTGCGTTCACCACAAGAAAAGGGAGAGGACGTCCCTCTATGGTTAACACAATCAGTGGTGATTCCTTATAGTGGTTTGTGATGAGAGTGAATGCTGGGATACTGTCCCCCGGGCATCCTCATTGTGATGTCTGCTACCCCCAGGCTATGGGAAAATGAGGGGTATTGTTCTGGGTCTGTGGCAGTGGTGGGGGAAGATCTCGGATCTGAGCTTGTGGATATGGTTGGGTGCCTTGAGCTTGGGTATCATTTAGGGCATGTTGCCTGAGTGGGTAAGGGCATCGACTGATCCAGTGGTCAGTCTTACCACAATTAAAGGGGTTGGCCACCTTATGCATAAAAAAAATAAAATGGCCCCAGATAATAACTAAAGTCAAGAGATATTAGTATAATGATAGATATACTGTGTATGTATAATTTTTCTAATGTGTTCAGCATAGTATGCTCCCATAGATGACAGGCTGTGTGGGTGGAGCTACAGCAAAGTGAAAGTAAAAATCCCAGCATGCATCACAGCAAGCATCTTCAGAGGAGTGGTCACATGACATCCCTGACCAACTGTGATACCATTGTTACAACAGTACCTCAGATGTCATTTCATCACAGACAAGTCAGCATAATGATGAGAATCATACAAATTTTCTAGATGAATACCATATTAGCAGTTCCATATTACTAAATTATCACCTATGTAGGGTCAACTGTGACAGGCTGAGCTAAATACAAACAGAAGCGCTCCTACTTCCCCTCCAGCAGCACTGAATCCTGTCAAAGAAGGAAATATAAACTAAATATATATACAAAAAGTTAGGCTACTTTCACACTAGCGTTATTCTTTTCCGTCATAGGGGCTCAATACTGATCAGGTATATCCCCATGCATTCTGAATGGAGAGCAATCCGTACAGGATGCATCAGGATGTCTTCAGTTCAGTCATTTTGACTAATCAGAATGGAGAGAATACTGCAGCATGCTGCGGTATTATCTGTCCTAAATTCTGGAAGACATGCAGGAATGCAGGATCCGACTTGCATTAGTGCCGGATCCGGCATTAAAATTACCGCAACGACGGATCCGGCATTTGGGTCTGCGCATGCTCTGACCGCAAAAAACACGGAAGCTTTTTTTGCAGATGACACCTGAGTAACGGATCACGCATTTCAATGCATTTGTCATACGGATTAGGATCCTGATCCATCTGACAAATGCCAACAGTCTGCATGCGTTTTGACAGATCCGGGAGGCAGTTCCATCGCCAGAACTGCCTGCCGGAATCCTCTGCCGCAAGTGTGAAAGTAGCCTTTGGGATGTCTAGAATATATAAATATTATACACAGTTGAGTCCCATTATTATTACTTTTTTTAAAGTTTTATTCGATCATAATTTTTTTTTTACCAAACTCGTAAAAAAACATCTATTTCACGGTTGTTTTGACACAGTTTTTATTTTATTGTTTTACTGCATTCACCTGAGGGGTTAGACCATGTGATATTTTTGTAGAGCAGGTAGTTACAAATGCAGCGATACCTAATATGTATAGTTTTTTTAAAAGGGATTCTGTCACCTGGATTTTGCCTATACAGCTGTGGACATCAGCCTCAGGGAACTAGCTGCACATGCGCTAGCTGCGAGATTACAGCACCACCTGCATCCTTCCAATCTCCTCCTTGCTCCCGGACGTCACTAAGTTAGAACGCTGTAATCTCGTAGCTAGCGCATGCGCAGTTCATTCCCTGAGGCTGATGCCAGCACAGGGAAGGAACACTATGCCGGCACTGACATGCGGCGTACTCGCGCATGCGCAAGATTACGGTGTTCTAACTTGGTGACCTCCGGGAGCAAGGCGGAGATTCGGAGGGTTTGGCTGGGTTCCTGAAACATTAGTAACAGCCTTTGGGCTCCTTACTTGCCTCATTTACATATTTTTTACCTAAATATAAGCACTATAGCGGCTATCTAGCAGCACATGTCCGCAGCTCTATAGTAAAAATCCAGGTCTCATTATCCCTTTAAAAAAATCTGTTTTACACAATGAAAGCATTTTTAAAAAAAATCTTACTTTAGTGTATCCTTTTTCTGAAAGACTTTTTATTTTTTGGGCGATTGTCTTATGTAGGGGCCCATTTTTTGCAGGATGAGTGGTTTTATTGGTACTATTTTGGAGTACATATTACTTTTTGATCTCTTGGCATTACACTTTTCGTTATGTTAGGTGACAAATGTTTTAATTTTTTATTAGATATATATATATATATCTCCTTTTTTTTCTTGCCGTTTTCCTGAGACGGTTGGTTATGTTATATTTTTATACAGCTTGTAGTTACAGACATGATGATTCCTTATAGGTCTGTGTGTATATATATATATACACACACATTTCTATATACACGTTTACACACACACACACACACACATTTTTATATATATATATATATATATATATATATACACACACACACATTTTTAGGCTACTTTCACACCGATCGTGAGCTCCGTTTGAAGGGGCTCACGAGCGGCCCTGAACGCAGCCGTCTGGCCCTAATGCATTCTCAGTGGAGGCGGATCCACTGAGAATGCATCCGCCTGCCAGCGCTCAGCCTCCGCTCCGCTCAGTGAGCGGACACCTGAACGCTGCAAGCAGCGTTCAGGTGTCCGCCTGGCCGTGCGGAGGCGAGCGGATCCGTTCCGACTTACAATGTAAGTCAATGGGGACGGATCCGTTTGAAGATGACACCATATGGCTCAATCTTCAAGCGGATCCGTCCCCCATTGACTTTCAATGTAAAGTCTGAACGGATCCGCTCAGGCTACTTTCACACTTAGAAAATTTTTCTAAGTTATAATGCAGACGGATCCGTTCTGAACGGAGCCGCCGTCTGCATTAATATGAGCGGATCCGTTCAGAACGGATCTGCTAGAACGCTAGTGTGAAAGTAGCCTTATATATATATATATAAATATATATATACATACACACACACACATCATATATATATATACATCTCTTCAAACATGACGGGTACATAGCTCTCCAGGGCTTCCCTGGAGAAGGCTTGTACGATGACCTTCTTCACGTGCTTGTGCTGGCTGTCATGCAGATTGGAGAGGCAGTCGGCCCCCAGGATGGTACAGACTGATTCCGGCCAGTGCAATAAATTTTATTTACTTATTTATTTTTAAAGTATACATATTACGTATCGCTGCATTTGTAACTACCTGCTCTATAAAAATATCACATGGCCTAACCCCTCAGGTAAATAAAACAATAAAATGAATAAATGTGTAAAAACAACCAGTATATGTTCCCCATTTTGCGAACACCCCATATGTGCTCGTAGCCTGCTGTATTGGCGCACAGCAGGCCTCTAGAGGCAAAGTGCAAAATATGTTTTTTTGCAGGCCTGAATTGGCAGACATGGATTTTAGCTGCCATTCAAATCGCTCCCAGGTCATGGTCTGACTGTAAATTGGAGTCTGGTAGAAAATGTCCGAACTCCAATATTGTCTAACGTTAGGGTTCTTTACTACGCCCATATGCAGCACGAGTCCCCAAAACTTCTTCATCTCTGCTGCATATACTGGGGTCCAACCTAGGGGTCTAGCATATGGCGAACTAGGGTTCTGAGTAATGACTTGTTGGGCGTACAAATTGGTTTGGGCCACCATTAGATTTACAAAATATTCAGAGAAGAAGATTTTGAAAAAATCTAGCTCAGTGAAGCCCGCACAGTCTACCAGAATTCCTAAATGGCCCACAAACTCAGGAATTTGGGGCTGATAATTCTCAGGGGGTGGGGTCCATGTGGGCTCCATCAGCTGCTACCCTGGGGCAACTTCTAGAGGGTCCCTCATCAGCAGATGATGATGATGATCAGGAGGTAGAGAAGTAGAGGAAAGTGGCATCCTCTTCTCCCTCACTGCAGACTCGGTATCGGAGGCTAGCATGGCGTATGCCTCTTCAGCTGAGCATAGTCATTGGGATGAATGGGACCTTTTTTTTTTTTGGGGGTGTGAAACGTGTAAACCTTTATTTAGTGTGAGGGATGTGTATGTAGTGTTTTCACACATGAAGGGGCTTTTAATAAATTTTTTATAAAATTTTTAAGAAAAGTTGTAAAAAAAAGTTTTCTGCGAATATAAAATTTTTTGCACAAACTGAGCGATCAGTAATGGACACAAATTGCACTTACACAGATGGTGTGTTCGTGCAAAAATCTAAACTGACACTAACTGAAATTGAAATCAGCACAAATAATCCACAGGTGCTATTCAGGCAGGTATGCACTGAAAAGCACTTGAAGGTCACAGCAAAAATAGTGCACGGACCAATTTGTGTCCGTAAAAAAAGGATGGGAGGGGGGTGGAAAGGGACAAGGGATCTGGAACAGCTACAAATGACAAAAAATCTGTGCAGCTATTCCAGATGTTGTTGTTATTTTCAGCAGCAAAAGGGTTAAATTTGTAGTGGTGGTGCAGCACAAGTCCCAGCAGAACAGATCCTCTGCATGCAGTAATCAGCTAGAATGGCTGCTTGCAGGGAAGTTCAGCCTCTTCCTGTGCAGCTATAGCGCTGCCATTGGCTGGAGCGTTGTTCCAGCCAATCGCAGCGCTGGCAGGGGACCCAAAAACTGGTGTCCCCTGCCTCACCTAGGATGTGACCGGTGCTGACCAGTTAAGCAACATCCACCGTCCCCTGACCTCCACCCGACCCTCTCCACAACTGCTGACAGCTTCCTGGGCTGCGATGTGACCGACACATTGCTCAGCCAATCGCAGCGCTTGGAGCTGGAAGGGGGTGGATCGGCACCATGCTGCTCTTTCCTGGCATGGCCTGGCCTGCTAGTAAGAGCAGCCATGGTGCAGCGATTCCACCCCGATCTTCCCCCAGAGACCCACAGACCTCATGAAGTACATGTATGTCATGGTTCTTTAAGTCCCGTCAAAATATGACGAACATGTACGTCATGGGTCCTTAAGGGGTTAAAACAGCACACAGCAGCTATGGTGCTGGCGATCAGCCGCCATATTTAAATAACCACCCACCAAGGTATATTTACCTTGGGTGGTCAGGAAGGGGTTAAAACATTGTACAGGGAGTCCCCTTGTAGCAGTAAACGCTGCTCCTCAATGATCCGCAGGGCGGTGTAATGTGCGCGTCCGTTAGGCCATTGTTGGTGTCGAGGGCAGTGAGCGTTGGAGGCTTCATCCGAAGTCGCTTAGTTCTAAACTTACAGAAATACTGTACAGTGATTCGTCTCCGTACAGTATTAGAATGTATGGGCTCCGAGGAGCCAAAGTAAGTTATTCACGAAGTTGCGAGAGACTTTATTGAATAACTCAGGTAGTTGATTTTTAAAGTTGAAAAACACTTTAAAACTAGAAACTGAACTCTGTTTCGGTCCCGTCTAGTATCTCTGAACCGAAGCAGAGTTTAGTTTCAAGTTTTAAAGTGTTTTTCCACTTTAAAAATCAACTACCTGAGTTATTCAATAAAGTCTCTCGCAACTTCGTGAATAACTTACTTTGGCTCCTCACGGTCCATACATTCTAATACTGTACGGAGACAAATCACTGTACAGTATTACACCGACGTTTTGAACGAGGAAACTTAGGATGAAGCATCTGAAGCTCGCTTCGCTCAACACTGACCATTATAGACGCCTGCGTCCGTCTCTATGCACAGCTACAAGCGCCTAGAACACAGAAGAACTGGAAAAAAATACCGTATTTATCGGCGTATAACACGCACGGGCGTATAACACGCACCTTCATTTTAGAGGGAAATTTCAGGAAAAAAAATTAAATTTCAAATAAAGCCTCTGATCTGCCCCCTCTGGTAACGCAAACCCCCCCCCCTCCCTCCCCAGTATTAATCATTGGTGGCAGTGGCCACAGGGTCCCCCTCCTCCCCCCCATCATTGGTGGCAGTGTCAGTTCCTATCGGAGCCCCAGCAGTGTAATGCTGGGGCTCCGATCGCTTACCATGGCAGCCAGGAGTCACGCTACTGAAGCCCTGGCTGCCATGGTATGTTAGTGAGCAGAGAGCAGCGCATGATACTCACGTGCGCTGTGGCCGCCGGTCGCTCCTTCTCATAGGTCTGTGCGGCGCATTGCTAATGCTGTAAGCATTAGCAATCCGCCGCACAGACAGAAGAAGGAGCGACCGGCGGCCACAGCGCACGTGAGTATAATGCGCTGCTCTCTGCTCACTAACATACCATGGCAGCCAGGACTTCAGTAGCGTGACTCCTGGCTGCCATGGTAAGCGATCGGAGCCCCAGCATTACACTGCTGGGACTCCGATCGGAACTGTGGGATATGGCCGGCACATTCATTGGTGGCGCAGTGGCCACAGTCCCTCCCCTCCTCCTCCTACTCTGTCCTCGTTGGTCTTCAGCGGCAGCCGCGCACAGTGGGGAGGGAGGGACTCCCTCCTCCTTCCTCCTTCCTCCTCCCTCCTCCTCCCTCTGCTGTGCCGGCCGGCTCAGTCCTGCCTCTCTGGCCTCCGGAGGACACGTTTCAGCCCTAATCGGCGTATAACACGCATACATCATTTGCCCCCTATTTTCAGGGGGAAAAAGTGCGTGTTATACGCCGATAAATACGGTAAATAAAAAAATGAATGAACAAAAATATATAGAATACATTTTTTTTGTTTTTTGTTTCAACAATAAATTTTTATTAAAAACAGTCAAACGGGCAGCTTTTACTTTGACTTGTACAGTAGAAAATATATAAGAATAAATATCGGGTGCGGAGAACATACAGAAAACCTGTTCTATTCAGTAAAAGATGTCACATACAACGTGGCCTCCCCAGATAGCAGCCCGAAAATAAAATCACACTGCACCCCCCCTCTGCATACAAAATCACACTGCACCCCCCCTCTGCATACAAAAATCACACTGCACCCCCCCTCTGCATACAAAATCACACTGCACCCCCCCCCGCATACAAAATCACACTGCACCCCCCCCCCCCCCCGCATACAAAATCACACTGCACCCCCCCTCTGCATACAAAAATCACACTGCACCCCCCCTCTGCATACAAAAATCACACTGCACCCCCCCTCTGCATACAAAAATCACACTGCACCCCCCCCCTGCATACAAAAATCACACTGCACCCCCCCCCCTCTGCATACAAAAATCACACTGCACCCCCCCTCTGCATACAAAAATCACACTGCACCCCCCCCTGCATACAAAAATCACACTGCACCCCCCCCTCTGCATACAAAAATCACACTGCACCCCCCCCCCCGCATACACAATCACACTGCACCCCCCCCCCCCCCGCATACAAAATCACACTGCACCCCCCCTCTGCATACAAAAATCACACTGCACCCCCCCTCTGCATACAAAAATCACACTGCACCCCCCCTCTGCATACAAAAATCACACTGCACCCCCCCCTGCATACAAAAATCACACTGCACCCCCCCCTCTGCATACAAAAATCACACTGCACCCCCCCCTGCATACAAAAATCACACTGCACCCCCCCTCTGCATACAAAATCACACTGCACCCCCCCCCCCCGCATACAAAATCACACTGCACCCCCCCCCCCCGCATACAAAATCACACTGCACCCCCCCCCCTGCATACAAAAATCACACTGCACCCCCCCTCTGCATAAAAAAAATCACACTGCACCCCCCCTCTGCATACAAAATCACACTGCACCCCCCCCTCTGCATACAAAATCACACTGCACCCCCCCCTCTGCATACAAAATCACACTGCACCCCCCCCCTCTGCATACAAAATCACACTGCACCCCCCCCCCCCTCTGCATACAAAATCACACTGCACCCCCCCCCCCTCTGCATACAAAATCACACTGCACCCCCCCTCTGCATACAAAAATCACACTGAACCCCCCCTCTGCATACAAAAATCACACTGAACCCCCCCTCTGCATACAAAAATCACACTGAACCCCCCCTCTGCATACAAAAATCACACTGCACCCCCCCTCTGCATACAAAATCACACTGCACCCCCCCTCTGCATACAAAAATCACACTGAACCCCCCCTCTGCATACAAAATCACACTGCACCCCACCTCTGCATACAAAATCACACTGCACCCCCCCTCTGCATACAAAATCACACTGAACCCCCCCTCTGCATACAAAATCACACTGAACCCCCCCCCCCCTCTGCATACAAAATCACACAGTCCCCCCCCCATACAATATTACTCAGCCCCCTGCTCACAATATTACTAAGGTTACTTTCACACTAGCGTTCGATCGGATCCGTCTGCATTTTATTTGCAAAAAAAAAGCTAAGTGTGAAATTAGCCTGAGCGGATCCGTCCAGACTTTTACATTGAAAGTCAATGGGGGACGGATCCGCTTGAAGATTGAGCCATATTGTGGCATCTTCAAACGGATCCGTCCCCATTGACTTACATTGTAAGTCTGGACGGATCCGCAGGTGTCCGCCTGCTGAGCGGAGCGGAGGCTGAACGCCGCCAGACTGATGCAGTCTGAGCGGATCCGCATGCATTCAGACTGCATCAGGGCTGGACGGAAGCGTTCGGGTCCGCTCGTGAGCCCCTTCAAACGGAGCTCACGAGCGGACAGCCGAACGCTAGTGTGAAACTAGCCTAAGCCCCCCTGCTCACAATATTACTAAGCCCCCCTGCTCACAATATTACAGTCTCCCCCATACAATATTACAAAGTCCCCTGCTCACAATATTACACAGCCCCCCCCCCCCATACAATATTACAAAGTCCCCTGCACACAATATCACACAGTCCCCCCCAATACAATATCACTCAGCCCCCTCCTGCACACAATATTACACAGCCCCCCCCCATACAATATTACAAAGTCCCCTGCACACAATATCACACAGTCCCCCCCAATACAATATCACTCAGCCCCCTCCTGCACACAATATTACACAGCCCCCCCCCCCATACAATATTACAAAGTCCCCTGCACACAATATCACACAGTCCCCCCCAATACAATATCACTCAGCCCCCTCCTGCACACAATATCACACAGTCCCCCCCAATACAATATCACTCAGCCCCCTCCTGCACACAATATCACACAGTCCCCCCCAATACAATATCACTCAGCCCCCTCCTGCACACAATATTACAATGCCAGGATAAGGGAATCTGAGGTTTTCTGACAGAACACCCCACCTCAGCAGACAGTTCTCGATCCCCCTCCTCTCAGCATGTCCACAGCACATGTACCTCCAGCACTGACAGACACTCCCCCCCTCTATCAGTGGTGACCTGCTCTGCAAACAGCCTGATCTCTCCATCTTCCGACACTTCATTTCCCGCTGCCCATTCAGTCACGTGAGTGACTCATTGACGTCTGAAGGTCTGTTTCTTGATAGGAGTTTAACCCCTTAGTCCGTTTTGTGTCTGGAGTTTAGCTGAGAATAAAATAAGAGGGCACTTTGAGGGCTGCAGGGGGAGGGGGGGGATCGGGGAATCTCAGAAGTCTGACACAGAGTAGGAGCAGGGAAGCCTGTGGCAGGGGCTGACTGGGCATGCGCATTTACACAGCAGCTATGGACGGATCTTCTCCATGTCTCGTGCAGCTATGGACGGACTGTCTGCACATCAGAACGAGGCTCAGGGTGTGTGGCTTCAGATTGTTTAAAAAATAGGCATATCTTCTTAAAGACATATATTAGGAAATGTCTTTTTTCCCTGCCTCCCACACAGTTGCTGAAAATACATGCAGAGTGGCCAACCCCTTTAAAGCAACCTATATTATTCCCCCCTTTCCCAGAGCATGGCCCTCTACCCCTTCTTCTGCCACTTCCACTATTGGGCTGATTTGAGGGACAATTAATTTCCTATCCTGAGTTTGGTAATGGGTCTCTTTAGGTCTTACCATTTCAAAACAACCCACCACATCTTTCTCCATTAACTTATTTTGGAATTGATCTTTATTAAACACAGAGAGAGAAAATGCACCAAACAGATATAACACTGACTATGCTGGAAAGACATGAATAAAGGTATTAAAAGCTGAGACTTTTGCCAATATATTCCAGTCATGGAGATATCGGAGCCCATCATGCACCACGTCACGGTTCTCAGCATGGCAAGGGGTCCTAACCGCTGCTCTAACTATGGTGTGAACACGGTCTGAGGTGATGTAATTCAGCTCGCAGCCAAGCTCCCCATAAATGCCCAGCATGAATACTGCGGTTGTACAATGTGAATGAAGCCAGGCCGCGAGCCACACCCACACCAGACCATGTGATGGAGGTTACCAGGTGCAAAAGAGTGTTAGAATGCCAAGTAAAGGCAAACGCACTCAAATCTAACAAGGCAGAAACCAAAAAACTAAAAAATATATAGTGGCAATTCTGGAGGAGCTGCCAAACCCCTGACACTGTGGCGTGTCTTCTATTGGGGGAGCAGCCCGACCGCATGTGGACCGCAGTAATCGACTAACCCCAGCAAAATATGCATACAATGGAGGATGTCGGCGCGGTCCACATGCACCACAAGAGCAAACTGCACAGAATGTAGCAATCATATGAAACACAGAGAGAGAAAATGCACCAAACAGATATAACACTGACTATGCTGGCAAGACATGAATAAAGGTATTAAAAGCTGAGATTTTTGCCAATATATTCCAGACATGGAGATATTGGAGCCCATCATGCACCACGTCACGGTTCTCAGCATGGCAAGGGGTCCTAACCGCTGCTCTAACTATGGTGTGAACACGGTCTGAGGTGATATAATTCAGCTCGCAGCCAAGCTCCCCACAAATGCCCAGCATGAATACTGCGGTTGTACAATGTGAATGAATTACATCACCTCAGACCGTGTTCACACCATAGTTAGAGCAGCGGTTAGGACCCCTTGCCATGCTGAGAACCGGGACGTGGTGCATGATGGGCTCCGATATCTCCATGACTGGAATATATTGGCAAAAGTCTCAGCTTTTAATACCTTTATTCATGTCTTGCCAGCATAGTCAGTGTTATATCTGTTTGGTGCATTTTCTCTCTCTGTGTTTCATATGATTGCTACATTCTGTGTAGTTTGCTCTTGTGGTGCATGTGGACCGCGCCGACATCCTCCATTGTATGCATATTTTGCTGGGGTTAGTCGATTACTGCGGTCCACATGCGGTCGGGCTGCTCCCCCAATAGAAGACACGCCACAGTGTCAGGGGTTTGGCAGCTCCTCCAGAATTGCCACTATATATTTTTTTGTTTTTTTGTTTCTGCCTTGATCTTTATTAAGACTAAGCCATTCGGAGATCATTTGTTTAACAGTAAGCTGTAGATTGGTAAGGAAAGTCTGAATGAGAATAGAATGCATATTATCCTGAATACTCATTCCTGCCTCCAGAGTCCAAACTTCATTAAACCTCTTCCAAATGTCTATAACAGACTCTCCTGATCTTTGTTTACAGGCTACAGCAGTCAGCAACGAGGACCTAGTCTAAAAACACCTCTCCATTTCACACTTAATTTCTTCCCACATTGTGTCTATGCCCAACTCAGTATTTAATTTATAATTTCCAGCCGGCGTATTCTACAGTTCTTATAGAGGGGACCTTACTCCAATCCCAGGGGGAACTGTGCCCAACTATCCCATCTATTATAAGGCGCATATCCTCCTGAGTCAGAAATCTCCCTTTACAAGCTCTCTTCAAATAATTAAATTTCCCAGATGAAGATGGTTTAGGGCAGTGTTTAACAATCTTATTAATATCATCTACTTCAATAGGTTTCTTTAAGGTGTCCTCTACAGTCATAAAAGGGAACAGTTCCTCAAGGTCACTGTCCTCATCACGATGAGGTATATGTTCAGGTTTGGGAAAATACTTTTGTGATCTAAGGCACATGGGAGCTATGACATCACCAACAGCACCAGCCGCTGGATCCTGACCACTCTGATCAGGCATAGGTTGGGGCAGCTGCGGAGGTGGTTGGATGTTGGTAGCAGTATATCCAGCCAGTAAATCTAAGTCATCTTTTGAAAGGGATGGATATATCTGTGGGATATTTCCTAAATAGGGCTTCTGAAGTGAACCCCTTGTCAATTCTTTTTCTAACTCGTGTTTCTTTTTATATCCCTCCTGGTTCTCTGCCTTCTGTTTCTTAACCTTTTTATTTGGTCTGTCATACCAATATGGTGATAAGTAAGCCAATTTTCCCCTCCCAACTTCATATACTGCATGTTCCACTGGGGGTCTGGACCATCATATGGGTAAGCTTCAGTGTCACCCAAACATAACCCTTTTACCATGTCAATATGGAAGGTGTCATTAGCCCTTTCCCGAGGGAACGAATTTATACTCTTCATCCCCTCTGTCCATCCTGCCACATTATCCACCCAGGGAGCAACTAAATAATAATCAGTCCCACAGACCCGGGCTACATAATCCTTACATGTTTCTCCTACATAAGGAGGGGGTGGAGAGACCTTTCCTTGCTTTCCCCCTATTTCTTATAACTTAATTGAGACGGAGGCAGAGCAAAACTCTCCCCAGGACTGGTTGTACTGAACCGTAAAGGCTCCGACATTTCCTGTCAACTGGGTAGAGAGGACTTATGTCTATGCTCAACTTCCTTCTCAACTGTCTGTTAGTATTATCCCTTAAAACCGTCACTTGCGTTCATCAGTTTCTGGGTTAGCGAGTTTCCCCTCGCCAAAGGACACACACAATAAAGTTAGTACAGTTTTCACAGTATCATTTGCTGCTTACCTTCAGCATAACATAAAATTACTTAATACTTCATAACATCATAACATAAAAGAGAGCATAAGAAAGCGACAGATAAGAAGCGATAGAAATTGGCTGACAAGAGAAACCAGGGTGCAGACAATATTTGAATTCTTCCCAAAAGAATTCCTCTTTTAAATCCTTCCCTAAAGAATTTATCTTTTAGACTTGGCCAGTAGTCTATTTATAGTCTATCTTGCCTAAAGATAGATACTATTCCTTTCAGTGTGTGTGAAGTGGATTCAAGATAGAAACAATAGAGTTTTCGGAAAGCATCGGAATCTCCCCAGTCCTTAAAGGCAGGAATTTTCCGTACTTACCGAATTCCTGTGTGTTCTATCCCGGACGGAGCCCCCAGCTGAAAGTGTTCTGCTTCTGTTTGCACCCTGATTCTTCCTTCATCCCAATGACAGGCACCTGGAGAGCTATATCTCAATGACACACACACACAGTATGGTCTCTGAAACAGCTCTGATTTTATTTTGACAATTACAGCTTCTTATACCTATATCCATATAGGAAACAGATTTGGCTCACATGTACAATGGTGCTGAGTAGAAACAATACTTTATATGGAAATAAGGCTAATGTAAATACATTCACCCTCTAGTATTATGTCACCCAACATCCTGTCAGTCATACAGATCATATAGCTTATTCTATTTAACCTTTCACTCCCTAGCTGAGGGTTTGTATCAGTTGCAGCAGGGCTTAGGTTTGAATGCATGAACACTTCTACCATTGAGATTTGTTTATGTTGGTAGCAGTCAGGGGAAGGCTCAGGGATTGTCAGGAGGTGACCTTTCCCTATTCCCTAGCTATGGGGCCCAGCATGTTGTTTTGTGTAATTTTGTTGTGTTGGGTTTGCTTCCCTTCTCTCACCTTCCGTGACAATTCAACTGTATCTATGTCCTCAGGACAGTGATACAGTTGAATGCTGTTCAACAGGTGGCAGTATTTTGTGCTGCAATGTGGTATTTGGTTCAGCTGGTGCAGTATATTGATCTGCACTATGGTATTGCTGGTCTTGCCTTCTTCTGTTGGCCCTGCCTAATTATGTTGCCCTGCCTTCTGTCAGTTTGGACCTGCCTACAACTTTTAAGATTTTTTTCTAGGGCCACTTTTAGTTCCCAATCCGCCCCTGAATGTCCCCCTGAGTACCCGCTTAAGCATCCTTAATAAGAAATAGTGCCCCATGTGGCAGAGATCATTATGTAATACCTTTTATTTTTGTACCCTGAAATGGAATTAGGAACTGAAACATAATATCCTTCAGGTTATAACAGACTCCTTTGGCATAAGCACTTTGCCTTACAGGAGAGAGAAAAAACAGTGTGAAAAATTAAATATGAGCCCCCAGGAACTAGAAGCAACCAAGGCGCTTGCAAATCTGTTAGAGGAAGGTGAAAAAGACAGGGCAGAAGGTCCCTTTACACAACTAAAGCTTAAAAGTACACAAATGCCACCCCCTTTACCAGATTCAAACATATCTATTTTTAATAAATTAGTATCCAGAGATCTAAGGCAAATTCAGGCCTTTGGATGTAGGAACAATTTAAATAGAAATGAACATCAGGCCCTTAGAATATTGGAGAAAGATCGGAATGTGGTAATAAAAGCCTCTGATAAGGGAGGCAATCTAGTCCTTATGGACATAGGGAAATATAAAAAAATGTGTCTAGATATTTTGAGTAATAGAGAGTCATATGAACTCCTGCCCCAATACCCTGGCCCTATGTACCTGTATGAACTAAGAGACATCCTCAATAAAGGACTCAGAAATAAATTGATAAGTGAAGCAGAAATGGACTTTCTTCTGCCTCAGCACCCGTCACGGCTACTTTTTACTCCCTGCCCAAGATACATAAGGGTCTCAGTCCTTTAAAAGGACGCCCGATAGTATCTGGGATAGGAAGTATAGGGCAAAATGTTAGCATCTATGTAGACAGGATCATCCAGCCATTCGTAACCGCACTGCCATCCTATATACGAGACACTTCCGATATCCTTTTAAAACTGAATGGCATCTGTCTAGATGACTCAATGGTCTTTGCATCCATAGATGTCGAAGTGCTATATAGTTCCATTAGACACGGGCCTGAATGCAGTGGAGTACTATCTATCCATGCGTGATAATAGAATGAGAGCACACAATAAATTTGTTTTAGATCTATTGAACTTCAGCCTTACAAGGAACTACTTTGTCTTTGATGATCGCCACTACCACCAGCTATGGGGTACCGCGATGGGCAGTTCTTGTGCGCCGTCGTACGCAAATTTACTCCTGGGCAGGTGGGAGACCAACTATATAGGGTCTGAAGCACTAGCAAAGTGGCAAGACAAAGTAGTTCTTTGGCTGAGGTTCATAGATGACGTGTTCGTACTGTGGAGAGGCACTGAAGAATCTTTCACTGAATTCGTCATGATTATCAATGACAATGATTTGGGCCTCAATTTTACATCAACTTGCGACAAAAATGCATTACCATTCCTGGATGTATTAATTGAGAGAGGCACAAATCAAAGCATTGTTACTTCAGTGTACCGAAAAAGTACAGCTGGGATAGTGCTCACCCTTTCCCCCTACGTAAGGGAATTCCAAAGGGCCAGTACTTCAGGATCCGGAGGAACTGTTCAACAATGAAAAAACAATGAAAAAATTCAAAAAACAGGCAGCGGACCTGAGAGTTAGGTTTAGGGAAAGAGGTTACCCGGATGAAATTTGTTGAGGAAGGGTTGAGACGTATGCATGTATATCCATGCATGCCCGCAAACACGTGCGGGCATGTATGGTATATATGCATACATCAACCAACGCACCATGGGATGATGTGCGCAGATGTGCCCAGCATCTGCGCACGTCTGCCCATGGTGATCCCCAGGGGCTCATGGTGGCCCCTGTGGAATACAAGTGGTCCCTGTGAGATATATGTAGGGGCTTGTGCCCACCTATAGTATGTAGGGGCTTGTGCCCCCTTATATCTGTGCCCTCTTAGGTTATGAAGGGGGCACAGCCCCCATACTATATGTGCCCCCTGATGTATGATTAATGTATACATGTGTATGGATGTGCCCCAAGCATCCATACACATGTATAATATATATATATATATATATATATATATATAAACCCCCCCCCCCCCTACATGGACCCAGATGCATCAATGTGAATGTGGCCCAAGCATTCACATTGATGTATTCTGAGTAAAGGCGCCAGGATGACCGGATAAGGTCCGGTCATTCTGGTGACCTCAAAAGGATTCAAATTCTAATGAATTTGAATCCTTTTGTTCTAATTATCTGCAGCCCTGCTGGAGATAATTAAACATAATAGAGAGAGAGGAGACACCTCCGCTCCCTCTATTATGTGCATTCCGGCATCGCAATTACCATTGCAATGTCCGGAATGCCGAGAGCTACAGGCGGGAGATCTGTCTGCAGCGCGTCCCCGATGTGCGGGCCGGCGCAGTGACGTCATATCACTGCGCCGGCCCACGTGGATGGTGGGCGGCGCAGCGCGGGAGTGCGGGCGGCCGGGTTTAAATATCCGGCGGCCCGGCACTCAAGGAAGGCAGTTAGGGTCTGGGCCCCCACGTGGAGGAGCGCGTCTCGCCCTCCGAGTAGTTAGGATCGGGGCCCCCCCCCCACCTGGTGAGCGCATCGGCGCTCAGGACAAACGCCACTGACCGGACCCAGCCGCACCTACCCCCGCTGACCTGGAGTGGAGAGCGCATCCTGCGCTCAGGCCGTGTCCGAACCCCCCCTCCTGAAGGACCCCGACCGGCCCCTCTGAAGAGGAGCGCAATCGGCGCTCAGGAGCGACCCCCCCCTGGACGCGAGCATAAGTATCACCCCCTATTAACCCATATTCCCCTATCCCACCAACGATCCCTGTACCACCTACCCCTGGTAACCCCTATGACACCCCTGGGATCCATATTTAACCCCTGGGTTACCCCTGCCCTGTGTGCCTGCTCTCCCCTGATTAACTCTTTCCCTGCCAGGCATTACCTGGTATCTCTGCCCTGGTCCCCCCCCGGACACTTTGTACCCCTGATGTTCGTGCCCTGTTCCCCTGTCCTGCCTGCCTCTGTAGAGCATGCTTCTGCTCTGCAAACAAATCCTCTGTAGAGCATGCCTCTGCTCTGCAAACAAATCCTTTTAACCCTTCGTCATACCCCGTAGGGACAGTGAATAGTCAGGTGGGGTGGGTTCATATACTTGTATGTGTGAATTGTATAGTTAGTTGATGGGTGGAATTGGGAATGTGTAGTGTAGTTTAGGATTGTGTATTTAGTGTTGTGTAATTACTGTATTGCGTGCTTGGTGTATTAAATACCGTTATATTTGTACCCTTTGTGTAGTGTATACTTGTTAGCGGTAGTGAGTAAGGCGCATGCAGTTAGTATAGTGATTAGTGTAGCGAAAGTATTGTTGTTATTATTATATAAAGGCATAAATAGGCGGAGTCTTCACTAGACGGCTCTTCCTATTTAGGAATATTAATTATCGATATTCGCATAATATTGGTGATTAATATTCCCCCTTTACATTGGCGAGCCAGGCCCACTGCTTGGATTTTGAAATCTGTGTTTGGTTTTGAGGTTAGAGGTCGGTTATCCTGTGAATTGTCAGGCAAGAGAGACGTGGTCAGCGGTCTGAGCGTCTAGGAGAGACGTGGTCAGCGGTCTGAGCGTCTAGGACCTGATAATTCGGACAGGAAACGCGACTCTTCCTCACAGCACCAAACGCAGATCTAAATCTTTAGCAGAGAATCTATTTTCTATCTGTGAATTAATTTTTTGCTATTTGCTTTGCACGGTCACTACATTGCTCGAGTGATTGCGAGGGAGCAGAGGACACGTCACTGGAAGAGATCCATCTTCGTGGAGAGCAGCGTACAAAGTCAGGCTGGTCGGGAAGAAGCGATCCGGGAAAATGGACTTCTTCCAAGCAGCTGCTAGGACGAAGAGGTATGGCCCCAAGGAGAAGATGGACGCTCATCAAACGGTGAGTATGGACTTCCCCACACTGCAACACTTGAGCAGACACAGCACATTCAATCCCATCCTCCCCACCACATACAAGTCAGCAGAAATGCTGTGGTCCGATTTGTTGGCACAGGCTTGTAGTTATGACAAGCTTTGTGTGAACAAACGGATGGTGCTGAACAAGGCCACCAAACGGCTTCAGATGCTGGCCAAACTCGTTCATACGTTTGAGGCTAGCATCTGTAAGCCAAAGGAAGTGGCGCTGGTGTCTCAGTCAACGGGGACAATTCCTCCGGCCGTTCACTGCCAGTGCTGTGCCAGTAATTTGAGCCAGGTTTCGGCATTGCGGGCACAGCTGGCGGAGATTGTGCAGTCTACTGTTGACCGAGATGCGCAGGCAGCATCATCAGCTGCTGAGGGGCCAGAGTGGCCAAGCTAGGCTAGGCAACATTTGACACCCCCTGTACTATTTGTTACACCATTTGTTCCCTGTACATGTCCATGTTGTGTGTTTTTGTTGTCTGTTGTAACGTTCTTCTTGATGTTGATGGTGGTCCTTGTCTATGAGTGTGTTCCACCAGGCTGATTTATGTAGTGTTGTAATGTCCCATCTGCTGTCTTGTTTCATTCTGTGTCCCCTTGGAGTGGAGCAGTGTTATACTGTGGATCGAGAACGTATAGGGTCGCGAGCAGATAATATCACACGGGAAATCCTGCTGGTCGGGAGAAGGCATAAGGACCTTCTTCATGCAGCACACAAAGGATGATGTGATATTATTCTGGGCAACCAGGGTCTCGGATCGATACAGATAACACTGTTGTGCTCAAGGTTTTCGGTAGGGCTGTGTTGCGCTGGGGACTGGGGCGGACAGACAACATTGGTGTAATGTTGTGCTGCGCACTTAATTCTAGTCCGAGCAGGTAGCACAGCTCTGATAGGGATTGGACGCGGAGTGTTTGGCAGCAGAGTGTGGACTGTGTTCTTGTGTTGTGGGGTCCTGGGGAGCCGGGGCATGCCTATGCCGTTGGTTCTGCGGGCCTCCACAAGATGGGATCACAGGGGGAAGTCAGCCTGGGTACACATGAGTGGACAGGGATGCGGTGCCATCAAGATGGTGCTTTGTCCACAGAACTCCAGTTATCCTAACCTAGTAGGGAGGCCATCCTTATCTGTTGGTGCAGAGGGATGTGTAGCAGAGGACACGCTCCTCTGAAGGTAGGGTGTTCAGACACCAGTGTTGGGATAATGAGGAGTCCTGTGAGACAAAGGGCAGCCCAATACCTTTCTCTACCCATGGGTCAAAGGTATTGGTGCTGGGAATTTTTGTAAATTTAACTGCACCGTTAGGGGAGAAATTCCCCTGGGAGCGCCTGGTATTTTCTTCTGCCATAGGTTTTATATGGAGCGGAAGAAAAACCCAGGAGAGGCCACGGAAGAGGCCAGCTATTCCCCCTGACGCTCTTGGGAGGCTCCAGAGGATCCCACTGGATTTTGGCAACCAAGCGACCTCTGCCTAGAGGTGTTCTAGAGATGGAAGACTGTGCCACAATCCAGCTGGAGCATTATTTAAGGCTCTGGAGGAAGATTTGGAGACGTTCGGGTGGAAGAGCATATCACTTGTTTCACCCAGTGAAACTTCTTCTGGTTCTGGTGATCGTCATCTACAGTCGGAGGGTCAAGGGACTTATTGACCAAAATACACCAGAGCCAGACAGAACTGTACAGAACTATCCGGAGGAGGAGGCTCAGGACATAACCAAACATTGTTCCTGTAGCCAAATATTATTGTATGATGGACACACATTGTTTTCTATGAGGGTTCGGGATGTATAACTTGTACTACCTTGAAACCCCATAGCACATTGTATTTATTGATTTTGTTTGTCGGTCGATGGTGTACCCATAGACACTCTAGGTACAAATGTGTGACAGCCCAAAACTCGCCCAACGCACTGCGGTGAGCTATCATTTGACTGTACACATTTGTATCCTATAGTCGTTTCCCATTGACACAGGGGTCTACGACCTACCTGTGTCTTTGGAGGTAGAGAGGAATGCCAGGTTGCATGAGTCTCTATGGGTAAACACATATAATGGAATTTGGTGGTGTTGGGAGGGATGTATGACATGTATTTTGTGTGAATGGGGATAAGGTTAGGTCACGATAGGGACAGGCCTCATTCATTTGCCACCTTGAACCCTGGAACGGTGAGGTTCTTAAGGGAAGGGCTGGAGGTGTAGTGTGGCGGAGGTGTTCTCCGCAGTAGAATTTAGGTACTGTGACATCGCCGCTTAAGAGTCTGACCTGCCTTGTAAAGACCTATTAATCTGTCCACGGGAGAACCGCACCCTTCAAGATGGAAACGGATATTGGACTGAAGAAAGTTGGGACTGAGACTGTGAGGGTGAACCCGCTCCAGGTGCCTTGGAGGCGGGCCATACCTGAAGATCGGCAGAACGACCGAGAGACTGTGGGGTGTGGCCACTCCAAAGTGGGGGTGGCCGACACTAAAAGACTGCGAAAGAAAGGCCAGTTAAAGACTGCGAGGGTGAACCCGCTCCAGATTCCTTGGAGACGGGCCATACCTGAAGATCGGCAAAATTACCAAGAGACTGTGGGGGTGTGGTCACTCCAAAGTGGGGGTGGCCAACACCAAGAGACTGATAAAGAAAGGCCAGTTAACCGAGAGAATGTCAAGAAGATGACTGTGTATCCTGTGGACGGAGGAGTAGGTTACGGTGAAGGGCAGGTCGGAGGAAGCTGGATTAGGGATGTCTAAGTACCTAAAGATCAGTGTGCACTACAGTTCTTCCTGAACTTCCACCAAGGATGGGGTTGAGGGGGGGCAAATATCTCAACCCGTTCCCCCAATATATTGTTGTATTATATAGTCCAACAACAGGGGGATTGTTGAGGAAGGGTTGAGACGTATGCAGGTATATCCATGCATGCCCGCAAACACGTGCGGGCATGTATGGTATATATGCATACATCAACCAACGCACCATGGGATGATGTGCGCAGATGTGCCCAGCATCTGCTCACGTCTGCCCATGGTGATCCCCAGGGGCTCATGGTGGCCCCTGTGGGATACAAGTGGCCCCTGTGAGATATATGTAGGGGCTTGTGCCCCCTTATAGTATGTAGGGGCTTGTGCCCCCTTATATCTGTGCCCTCTTATAGTATGGGGGCTGTGCCCCCTTCATAACCTATGTGCCCCCTGATGTATGATTAATGTATACATGTGTATGGATGTGCCCCAAGCATCCATACACATGTATAATATATATATATATATATATATATATATATATATATAAACCCCCCCCTACATGGACCCAGATGCATCAATGTGAATGTGGCCCAAGCATTCACATTGATGTATTCTGCGTAAAGGTGCCAGGATGACCGGATAAGGTCCGGTCATTCTGGTGACCTCAAAAGGATTCAAATTCTAATGAATTTGAATCCTTTTGTTCTAATTATCTGCAGCCCTGCTGGAGATAATTAAACATAATTGAGAGAGAGGAGACACCTCCGCTCCCTCTATTATGTGCATTCCGGCATCGCAATTACCATTGCAATGTCCGGAATGCCGAGAGCTACAGGCGGGAGATCAAAGGATCTCCCGCCTGTCTGCAGCGCGTCCCCGATGTGCGGGCCGGCGCAGTGACGTCATATCACTGCGCCGGCCCACGTGGATGATGGGGGCGCGCGCGCGCACCCTGGTGGGCGGCGCAGCGCGGGAGTGCGGGCGGCCGGGTTTAAATATCCGGCGGCCCAGCACTCAAGGAAGGCAGTTAGGGTCTGGGCCCCCACGTGGAGGAGCGCGTCTCGCCCTCCGAGTAGTTAGGATCGGGCCCCCCTCACCTGGTGAGCGCATCGGCGCTCAGGACAAACGCCACTGACCGGACCCAGCCGCACCCACCCCCGCTGACCTGGAGTGGAGAGCGCATCCTGCGCTCAGGCCGTGTCCGAACCCCCCTCCTGAAGGACCCCGACCGGCCCCTCTGAAGAGGAGCGCAATCGGCGCTCAGGAGCGACCCCCCCCTGGACGCGAGCATAAGTATCACCCCCTATTAACCCATATTCCCCTATCCCACCAACGATCCCTGTACCACCTACCCCTGGTAACCCCTATGACACCCCTGGGATCCATATTTAACCCCTGGGTTACCCCTGCCCTGTGTGCCTGCTCTCCCCTGATTAACTCTTTCCCTGCCAGGCATTACCTGGTATCTCTGCCCTGGTCCCCCCCCGGACACTTTGTACCCCTGATGTCCGTGCCCTGTTCCCCTGTCCTGCCTGCCTCTGTAGAGCATTCTTCTGCTCTGCAAACAAATCCTCTGTAGAGCATGCCTCTGCTCTGCAAACAAATCCTTTTAACCCTTCGTCATACCCCGTAGGGACAGTGAATAGTCAGGTGGGGTGGGTTCATATACTTGTATGTGTGAATTGTATAGTTAGTTGATGGGTGGAATTGGGAATGTGTAGTGTAGTTTAGGATTGTGTATTTAGTGTTGTGTAATTACTGTATTGCGTGCTTGGTGTATTAAATACCGTTATATTTGTACCCTTTGTGTAGTGTATACTTGTTAGCGGTAGTGAGTAAGGCGCATGCAGTTAGTATAGTGATTAGTGTAAAGTATAGCGAAAGTATTGTTGTTATTATTATATAAAGGCATAAATAGGCGGAGTCTTCACTAGACGGCTTTTCCTATTTAGGAATATTAATTATCGATATTCGCATAATATTGGTGATTAATATTCCCCCTTTACAAAATTCTTCGCACAGCCTTCGAAACAGCATGCAGTGAAAACCGGGATCAACTCCTCATCCCTAAAAAAACTGAGATCAGGTGCACCCACAGACCAGAACAAAATTCGAATAATTGGTACTTTTGACAGCGGACACCGGGAAATTAAAAGTGTGCTCTCTAGACACTGGGACATTCTAAAAGCGGACCCAGATCTAGACAAGGTGTTAGCATCCTACCCACAGATCACCTTTAGAAAGGGGCGCAGTCTAAGAGACAGACTAGTGAACAGCCATTTCCAACCACCAGAAAAGTCAGGCAATTGGCTCTCCAGAAAGCCTACGGGTGCTTTTAAATGTGGCAGCTGCACAGCGTGCAGCCATATTAAAAAAGCGAAAGCATTCACATGCTCATCTAATAAGAAAGAATTCTATACAAAACATTTTATAAACTGTCTCACCACAGGAGTAGTGTATCTAGCCCAATGTACTTGCCCACTAGATTATGTGGGCAAGACAAAACGTGAGTTTAGGAGACGAGTAAGGGACCATGTAAATGATATATTAAACGAAAAAGATACATCAGTAGCTCGCCACGTTGTGCAGTACCATGGAGGCAATACCAATTGCTTGAAATTTATGGGTCTTCAACATGTCCCTAAACCCAGGAGAGGTGGTGACTGGGACAAGCTGATCTTACAGGCAGAAACAAAATGGACCTACAAATTAAACTCTGTGGCACCCAAAGGACTGAATGAATTTATTTCATATAATTCCATTGTCATAATATCAAAATGACGGGTGAGATGGATTATATGCTAGGAACATAGGGTCTTTTCTTTATTTTGTGTTGCCTGTTGATAATATCAATTCAACTGGGATCCAGAATAGCCCACTATACATATTCCCTCAAAAAGGAAAATTGCAAAGTCTCTATTAAAACATGCGATTTCTTACTATACTGTGAAATCTGGTAATAAATAGGTTAAAAATATCAAAAGAGATATACCTATGATCTATTGTGAAATCTGGTAATAAATAGTGATGAGCGGCAGGAGCAATATTCGAATTCGCGATATTTCGCGAATATTTGGGCGAATATTCATCATATATTCACGAATTCATGATCTTCAAGCATTATTTTCTTGATTGCGAAAATTCACATAAAATTCACATACAAATTTTCGCAAAAACTAATATTCGCAATTACGAATATATTTTGCGATATTCGAAATATTTGCGAATTCTCGAAGTGCCGATATTCGCGATAAAAATTTGCAATTCGAATATTCGTGATCAACACTAGTAATAAATAGTCTTTTTTTTTTTAAATACCAAAAGAGATATACCTATGATCTGCAAGGACCTTAAACCTGGCATGGATCAATCAAACTGTGACCTGCAAGGACCTTTGAAGCTACAAGCCCAAAAACTATTATTCCTCTGTGATCTATTTGTGCCTGGGTGCGATCTGGCAATGAGCATTGCGCCTATGTCCTATAGATTATCTAAAACCTTAAGAAAGGATTGTCCAGCTCAAAACTAGTGTCTTTTGACGCATGAATGGTATTTCTTTACATGTTAGCTTCCAGGACCTGCCAGGGACGAGGTACTAGATCCCCATAGTAACCTAGCCGCCACCCACCAACGTCACTTCCGGTTTCGGGCGGAGCGCCGCTGACAGGGTAAGTAAGCACTGAGAAGCCCAATCAGCGTGCGCTCGCACCCAGGAGGTATGACGTGATTGTGGGGGCTGGCACAAACACGACGCTCAGCAAAGGACCCATAGGTTAACCAATTAAATGGGAGGAGCTGAGACGCCATAAAAAAGAGACACATTTACACTTACTAGTTGCCACTGCCTTGATAGGCGTGCGGGAGCGCTGCCACTGCACTAGGCGCCCCGCCACTGTTGTTGTTTTTTCCTTGTCCCTGAAGAACCACTGCTCCCAATGGTGAAACGCGTCGGACAGTTTAGAGGGAATCCAGTTGTCAGGGTGAAACAGTGATAGATCCGAGGTTCCAGCGGTTGTGAGTCGCCCTTATAAGGGCGGGTGCCCGGAATACAGCCAGTTAGGGTTCTCCCCACTCATCACGACTAGTATATGTAGGGATAGAACTTAGGCAGAGCAACCCACCTGAATATTTGTTTAAAAGCTACCCCTGTCCTAAAAACCGCTGCCTGAAAAAATCGGAATCTCTTTGTCACGCCTGACACTCCTCTAAGAAAGCAGTGCAACACAAGCATTGTTTTAATACAAGTGTCATTATATTCTAAATATCGACAAAATAAAAGTTATGTTTTATAATAACTACAATATAGGTACACTCAGCGCAATAATTATATTTATAGACACCTCTGAGTCACAATACACTGGGCCACGACTATCGACTTCCTGACCTTGAGTATTCTTTATTATTATAACAGATGTGTTTAATTTCTCCTGGACTTTTGCATTTCACAGACACTCTACTAATTTATTGTTCTACCTGTATATTGAGTTTTTTATGGAAACCATGACAATATAATTTCATGTAATTAACTATCATTTTTAGAAGCATGATTTTAATTATGATTTCATTATTCTCATCTTCTCGTTAGTGACATATGTTTTCACATAAATGCCGAGGCGTCACTGTATGTGCAAGTACAATCCTATGACAGCGACGTGTCTTCAGAAAAAGAGATATCAGATTATAAGTGGGCCGAGCAAAGGCACAATAACATCTAAATCCACATAAAATTACAATGGTTGCTTCATTCCAAATTGTCCCTCAGCAGCACACTAAAGGGTTAATCCTACTTTCTCCCTACTAGTACAGAAGAAAAAAAGACAACAATATTCTAATTAAACAGAACCGTCCCAAGGTGGATAATATAAGAACCACAATAGGACAACCCGCACTTGTGTTTTTTTTCTTCTGTCTCCTCTAGTATAGTGGAAGGTTAAATGTGGCATACCTAGGATTTCCTAGGCTCAGCCCACCCCCATTTTTTTTGTTTGGCGGCCAGGTAGGGCAGGGGTTGCTCTGTCCATTACCTAAGGGGGACCCTGCTGTTTTTTTCCTTTTATTTTTTGTTTGGCAAAAACGTAAGTTTTCCAGCTGGAGCCGCTTCTCAGGTTTCAGGGTGTATGCGCCGTAGGTTAAGGAGGCGCGCACGCCATCTTTGTTTCTCCTCCCTGGTGTAATCGGCTGTGCGCAGGTTCCTGGCTAGGGGGTGGGGTCCTCGTCATATAATGCTGCCATGGCGTCCGTCGTTTGGCGTCCAGCCAGGTAGTGGAGTTCAGCTGGTACAGCAGGTGAGAGGGGCTTTTTCTCAGCTCCATGTGTTTTTATTTTAGATGTGATCTTCCAGAGAATCAGCCAAAAGGAGGAGGAAAGAGAGACACAGGATGTGTCTGCAGTGCTCCCAACCTCTTTCAGACGACCACCCTGCAGACATCTGTGATCCGTGCTCTACTTCGGAGGAAGCTTTCTTTGGCCCTAGAACGCATCAGTTTTTAGGCTGGTTCCAAAATCAGATTTCAGAGGTTTTTGAAGAGTTTAAATCTAATCACTGCTCCAGCAAACATCCTAGACGAGGCTCCCCCATACCACCAATGATGTCTACAAATGAGTCAAATAATCAGGTCCGTTCTGAAGGAGAGCTGGATTTAGAACCCAGTTCCAGTGTTAGGGGGGACCCAGAACGTTTTTATCTTCTGCCAAAATAAAAATCTTCCTCTCTTATTATGAAAGTCAAGAGAATGGTAGAGGGAGAATCAGTTGGCGAAAACGTTCCAAGAAAGGAAGCACTATATTATTTTCCAAAATTGCCTCATCATTATCTACCAGATCAGCCCTTACTCAAGGACTTTATGCTATCTGATTGGAGCAAGCCTGAGAAAAAAACTGATTCAGGCTCCAGATTTAAAATCCATGTATAATTTGGACCCCGAAGCTACTGCTGATTTGGAGTCTCCCCCCTAGGTTCTCCCTGTGGCAAAGCTTTCTAAAAGATCCATGTTTCCCTCTGAGGAATCATCTCTCCTCAGGGATGCTATGGACAGACGGGCAGAAGCATCCCTAAAGAGAGTTTACTCGGCGGCAGCCTTGTCCTGTAAGGCCGCCTTGGCGACTATTCCTGTAGCCCGAGCCTTGAGAATATGGCTTTCTAAGCTCTCTAAAGAACTCCAGGATGGGGGGACCAAATTTTAGAGAAGAAAGGGGTTATATTTCCTCAGCAAAGAAAGAGACCTAGATTCAGACCTTTCCGAAGGCAATATAGAAGCTTTCCTAGACGCAATGGTGGCAATAGGTTTTTTTGATAACTCCAATACAAATAAACAATTAATAATGATTGGATATGTGTGACACTAAATCAATAAACACCAAAAGCAAGACACACACATAATATAATAACATTTTATTACAAGAATTTCACAATACACATAAAGCAAATATAAAAACTAGCAGCAATGTTAGAGTTGTTATTACACTAGATGTTCCCACTTGAATCCACGGGGTTAAAAATGACACAAGAGGGACATATTTTGTCACAAACCAGTAATTTGGGACGACATATGTCCCTCTTGTGTCATTTTTGACCCTGTGGATTTAGTGGGAACATCTAGTGTAATAACACCTCTAACATTGCTGCTAATTTTTATATTTGCTTTATGTGTATTGTGAAATTCTTGTAATAAAATATGTTATTATATTATATGTGTGTCTTGCTTTTGGTGTTTAAGTTTTTTTTATAAACATTGTGGGACCAATCCTAGAAGAGATGGCCCTTCGTCCGCTTAGAAAAAGTCTTTCTCAGAGGGCCTTTGATGCCAGTGTCATTCAGTCAAGTGTGGGTGCGAGGCTATCTCGTTTTCTTTCCAGCCTGGCAAAACACCACCTCGGATGCTTGGGCCCTGTCCACCATCCAGAAAGGTCTCACTCTCGAGCTCCTGCGGATTCCCCCAACTGTTTTTCTTTTTCCCCATGGAAACAAAAGAATATCTAGTTCTCTAGTTCTCTAATGTCTACACAAAGGCTCTGTGGAAAGAGTCCCCCTTCATCAACGGGGTCACGGTGTGTACTCCAGAGTCTTTGCTGTTCCAAAGAAAGAAAACAAGTGGCATTTGGTTATAGATCTCACCTTTCTGAACAAATTCGTAGTCAAGAAAAGGAGACAATCTCCTTGGTCATTGCTCTACTTTAAAAAGGGGACTTCATGGCCACAATCGACCTCAGAGACACTTATCTCCATGTAATCAACTCAAGTACCAAAATACCCAATATATCAAAATGTATTAAATTCACATAAAAAACATACATACACATATACAGACAATGGAAACAACATAAAGTGCCAGAAGCCACAGCTACTAAATATCCTGTGAGACTGCATATAAAATATGACGTGGACTACTATATAGAGAGCGTGACTACCTACGCGTCCATGTTGATCTTCTCACATATAGTCCTAACAGCCACACATAATGCTACCCTGGCATGCATCCTATGAATCACAAACTACATAGCAAATTAGCTGATATCCACACATTCCAAATACGAAGAGAGGACCACAGCAGATTCATATAAATCAATGACGAAACATACATACACTGTGTCCAAGGAATATGGTATCTCTAAAACTATGGTATCTCTTACCCGATGCCGCAGGTATGTGTCAAACAGGGTTGGCGGTTGCTACCTGGCGTGCCCCTCTACGTGCATTTTGCGTTTTGCTTCTTCAGGAGGAGTGGCTACAGTGTGTAATTGGAGGTCTTTTTAACTATCCTATGGCCAATGATTCGTTTCCTAGCACTCACGGGATCTGCATCATGCCTGCTCCATTCTCGGCGCATCGCGATAGTTCATGGGTATGGCTGATAAGGGACTTCCGCCCTTCCGTCAGCGTCATCCCAGCAAGGGCAGCACTACGTCTGACATCACAGGGAACACTAGTGACGGGATGGCGCAAGTCCGCCCACCCCAGACCCGTGATGCGCACTGGAGTCGAACGGTAGCTATCCTATGTCTATGAAGGAGTCTAAAATGTACTATATTCTATCACATTCTTTTCCCCGATATTCCCTAGCCTCAAGATCCTATGATTTACGAGGATATCAAGAATATATATAATACATATCATCAATCAACTATTCATAAATACATATGATGTTAATATCAATACCATAATGTCCTATAGATATCTGGAACATCTAGTAAGGTACATCAACACATAAGATACATAATCCTATATTAACATAGTATAACTTATTACAAATCCGTGCCGCACGGGCCCGGACACAGCTAACCCTACACACTGGTGTTGCCGGCACTCCGATCCCATATTGCATGGATAGGTAAAGTGCCATGTGCAAAAATGTGCAGTAAATCCTATAAAATAAATCAAATATATAAGCCATGATTGTAAAGAAATATTATACAAGTAAATATAAAGTGCTCGGTGCAAATCTTGGTGTACAATATAATAACATTGTAGTCCCAATTTCCCATCTTACCATCAATTTAAAACCATTAATATTAATACCATCTCGCGAGAACCCATTACCTTCCATGTATACATTTTTTTTTAAGAACGTTTAAATATACCCAAATGTGATGCCATGTTAATATCATCAATACATATCCTCAAATCTCATTAAGTGATATCTAACCACTCATTATCCCCAGTGACTAGGACATAGTTCATATTATCTTTTCTCAGATGGTTCTTGATTGATTTTTCAAATTCTTCATATGTTTTTTCTCTCTCACCCTTCTTATAGACTTCCCCTCATTGGATTAAAGGCTCAACCATCAACTCACAACAGACTTGATCACAAGTAAGTTCTACAATTAATCAAAAAAGACAAATGTTAAAATCTGATTCCTCTTATCTTCCCTCTAATTTCTGTACATAATGGCTGTGCACTAGTAAATCTTTAAAGTTTTTGGCTCTTTTTGCTGTCACCAAGGGTTTTTCAGAGATACATTTTTTCAAGATCACGTCTGTTTGTAAGACATTCCAATGCTTCTGTAGGATTCCTTTAATTTGCCACCATTGATTGTTATATTCTGTCAAAAATCTAGTATTAAACAATGTCTCCTCAGTCTTCATTAAGTTTGGACATAGCAGTTGTTCTCAGGTTTTCTTCCCGGTCTTTGCTATTCCTTTTTTAATTTGTCTATTACTGTAGCCCCTAGCTTTAAATCTTTCCATCATGTTTTTTCTCTGTTCTTTATACTTACCTTCATTCGAACAGATCCTCTTTATTCTAGCAAATTGTCCGGTGGGTATCCCATCAATTGTGGTTTTCAGTTGTGAAGATTCTGCGTGTAATAGGGCATTCACCGCAGTTTCTTTTCTGTATACATCTGTTTCCAGTCTCCCATTTTCTCCTATATGTATTTTTAGATCTAGGAAGGTGACCTCCTTTCCTATCTGAAACGTTAGAAAAATATTTTGATCATTGTTGTTTAAATCTTTAATGAGATTTTTTAACTCCTCCTGCATGCCCTCCCATAGGAAGAATATATCACCAATAAAGCGCATCCAATTGTGCGGTACCAATTTATTTATTGTTCATCCATAAATATTTTTCTTTCCCAGGCCGCTAAAAATTGATTTGCGTATGATGGGGCACAAATAGCCCCCATCGCCACACCTTGTGTTTGTAGGAAGAATTAGTCTTTAAACAAAAAGAAGTTATGATCCAATATGAATTCCAGCAGAACTAGAATCAGTTCATTGAATCCAACTTCCATATTATTACCTTTCAAAGATTCTGCAACTGCTTTCAATCCATCTTCATGTTTGATATTAGAATATAGAGCTTCCACATCTGCTGTTACTAGGATCATATTTTCTTCCACTTGCATGTTCGTCAATCTATTCAATGCCGCTGTGGTATCCTGCATAAATGATGGCAATACATTTACAAGGGACTTCAAATGGTGGTCAATAAACTGACCAATTTTTTCACACAGTCCGCCGTTGCCTGCTGTAATCGGCCTACCTGGGGGGTCTTTTGTATTCTTATGTACTTTCGGGGTCATATAGAACGTTGGAATTCTTGGAGATGGAATCATCAAAAGGGTCTTAGTTTTATATGGAATAATACCCTCTTCTTCAGCTTCATCGAGAATATCACTTAATTTTTTCGGAAATATAAATAGAGGGTTAGAATCCAACTTCCGATAGCATTTTTTATCTTTCAATATTTTATAAGCTTGTCATATATACATTTCTTCTGGCCAAATCACCACATTACCCCCTTTATCCGCTTGTTTGATCAACACTCCTTTCATATTTCTCAACATATCTAATGCTTCTTTTTTTACTTAAGGTGTCTTCTTTTTTCCTTCCCTGATTATTTAATTCCATCAATTCCTCACTTACTAATTTGACAAAGATCTCAATTGCTGGACATAGTTGGAGCGGGGGGAAATTGGTAGATTTTTTATTTAGCTACCTATCTCCATGTGCCAATTCTGAAGTCACACAGACATTTTCTGCGAATAGCAATCTTTTACGGGAGAACCATTCACCACTAACAGTTCACCGGTCTCCCTTTTAGGCTATCCAGTGCCCCGAGAGTTTTTATGAAACTGTCAGTGATTATCGCAGCAGCCCTAAGGATGAGGGGATGTATGTCATTCCCTATCTGGACGACTGGCTTCTGAAAGCACCTTCAGAAGGGATTCTTCGTCATCAGATTGTTAAGGCAGTCGATTTCCTTCAATAGCATGGGTTCCTTCTGAATACCCAGAAGTCTCACCTGTGTCCATCCACAACATGCAGCTTCCTAGAATTAATTATCAAGGCAATGACCCTCCAATTGTCTTCTCAAAGGATTCATCTTTTCCTAAGGGATGTAAGGTCTCTTCTTGCCGCCCGCTGTGTCCCTATTCAGACATGACAGTTCTGGGTCGGATAACCTTGACGTTGACTGTGGTCCCGAGGGCCAGATCTCATATCAGAAGTCTCCAGTCAGACATCTTGAGCCAGTGGAACAGGTCTCAATTGGGCCTCGGCAATCTGATGACCATTTCCTTGACTACTCTTGTGGACCTCAATTGGTGGCTCAAAGAAGACATGATCTGCAGAGGCAGGAGCCTTCTTCTATACCCTCGTCTTCTGTTGACCACAGATGCCTCCAATCAAGGCTGAGGAGCTCATATCCAAAATAACTGGGCTCAACATCACTGGTCTTGCAGAGAGTACAATTCTTCCTCCAACTGCAGGGAGCTGAGAGCTATCCGTCTTGCCCTTCAACATTTACAACAGCTGCTCAAGGGGCACAGAGTGCTGGGTCAATCTGACATCCTTGTTTCCATTTTTTATATAAACAAGCAAGGGATAACAAAATCCCTGCAGCTGGCCAGAGAATGCAAGTTGGTTGTGTCTTGGGCAGAGAAGTGGATTCAGGAGGTCAGAGCAGTCCACATAAAAAGGGTCATCCAATCAAAAAGTAGATTGGCTCAGCAGAAATCCCCTTCAGCTCTCAGAATGGAGTCTACATCATGATCTATTCCTGCAAGTGGTGAATCACTTAGGGTTCCCAGAAATGGATGCTATGGCAGCCAGGTTAAACAGGAAGACGTGCAGGTTCTGTTCACTATTCAGGGAGGACCATCCGTTACATCTGGACAGTCTGTCCCTCTCATGGAACCAACTGAAGGTCTATGTTTTTCCAGCTCTACACTTGATAATGAGAGCTCTGTTAAAAGTAATGGAAGATCAGGCTTCAATCATTGCAATTCTTCCATTCTGGCCTGGCTGGTCCTGGTTTCCTCTGGCTCTGAGCCTATCGAGAGGAGTCTTCTGGGAGATTCCAGTCCGTTCAGACATGCTCGAACAAGAGAGTTTCTTTCACCCGAACCCGGAAATGTTCCATCTGACAGCCTGGAAGCTGACAGGTGTTCGCTTAAGAGATTAGGCATCTCAGAAGATGTGATCCAGATTCTATCGGCTGCTAGAAGACCATCTACTATCAAGGTCTACAATAGAGTGCTTCTTCTACATTGTGGGTAGAGCTAGCCAATGTTACTTTTGACCAGGTTTGCAGTGCAGCTACTTGATCATCGCCAGGAACATTTATCAAGCATTACAAGTTGGACATCTCCTCCAGTATGAACTCGGTCTGGAGCCCGGGGCTACCGACTCGAATGCCCCTAATATAATTCGCCACCGGGTCCAGCGGGTGACTCACCCCATCAGATTGGTGTCACCCGGTGCGGCCCGCACCCGCCGCACCCCCTCGCAAAGCCACTTAGTCCCGGCACTGTTTACATCTGGCTGGCTATGTGCATGGTCACATTCACCGCACCAGCCAATGACGGGTTTCGGGGGTAACATGCTGTTGGTGACCACCTCACTGCTGAAACCAGTCATTGGATGGAACAGCGCATGTGAAAATGCCCTTAGTCAGCCAGATGTAAACCGTGCCGGGACCGGAAGATGGAGGCAGCGCTGACCACCGGAGCGGCATGGAGCAAGTAAGTATGAATCTTCTGTTTTAGAGCCCATGCTATGGGAACTTGTTAAAAAAAAAAAAATTCAACAGAAGCCCCATTTAATGGTGTGAAAAGGAGATTATAGGTGTACATAGAGTTTACAAACTTTTATTGCTAGAGTACTAGTACTCGACTTTTTTTTTCTACTAGTCAGATCCATTACACTACACATGGGTAACAGTGACGTCACAAAATTTCCCTCTGGAAGGAGGAAGCAGCACACAGCAATGTCTTTGAATACTGTATACTGTGGTCATGTTGCCAGGAACAGAATGAAACAGCAGTTGGCATCTTGTCTGGGTTTCGTAGCAGAAAATGACAGCTGTGACTTATAAACTTATGAACTGAAATATATACATGTGAGACATCCGTCCATCAAAACACCTGTTTAGCCCTTACTGTACTCCAAGAGGATGATGCATGCCAGAGTACGGCTTGTACTCTGTACAACCCAATTTATTAAACATTATGGGTAAAGGTGACTGGCATGTACAACCTCCAGCTCTCATGATCTTGTCCATGTTTTTAAGGTCAGTTTTTATAGGAGTCTGTATCACAGTAATTTGCACTAAACTTATCAAACGTCACATGACATGATGTTTAAGAAATGTTAAGCAAATTTTTAAAACTTTGCAGTTGATGAATTTGACTTAAACCAGCTCGACAGCCTAACCACACACACTTCCCCACCCATTTTTCAAAGCTGCAATGCGTTGTGTAAAAATGCAAATTGTCTCTAAATTCTTGAGCAAATAAGTCCAAAAAGACGCAAAGCCCTATTTTGTGACTTTATAAAGCCAGAATTCTGGCGTATGGGGAACTCAGATTGGGATTGTGAACTCAGCTGCTTCTCTGGTCTCAAACACTGATATATCTGTAAAGAATAAATCAAGGCAACTGGACGTACTGTAGATTTCTTGAAAACGTTTCACTCGTTCTTCCCACGAGCTTTCTCAATTCTGAGTGATTGTACAAAAATTCTGGGAATAAATATGTAACTGAATCCACATCTGGTAATTATACCCAGCATTGGGTCAAAGGTGTTGATTCCATTATCCTAATTGGAGTCAGTAGGTGATAAAGACTTCCCAGAAAAAGGTGTCAAGACAGCATTGTATGTGGCAGACAATAGATGTCCAACCCCCCCCCCCCCCCACCTCTATTCAAGCTTGGCTTCTCCATTTTTACGTAGACGGCCTCCTTCACGCCTCGTTTGTACCAATCGGCCTCCTTATCCAAAACACGTACTTGACTGTCTTCAAAGGTGTGACCTGTTCCTTTTAGATGTAAGTACACGGCTGAATCTTGACCAGAGGTTTTAGCTCTTCTATGCTGCGCCACACGCTGATGTAGTTGTTGTTTTGTTTCACCGATATACAGTTCTGAGCATTCTCATTGTACTGGACTGCGTACACAATGTTGTCCATCTTGTGTTTAGGCGTTGGGTCTTTGGGGTGAACCAGTTGTTGCCTCAGTGTGTTGCTGGGTTTAAAGCAAACAGGAATGTGATGTTTATTAAAATAGAGGGAAGGAAGCTGGGAATAGAGGTCTATCGAAAACCAACACACACAGACCAGTACCTGCTATTTGATTCCCACCATCCTCTAGACCACAAACTGGGAGTCATCCAGACTCTACACCACCGGGCAGAAAAAATCCCCACCAGCACAGAGGCCAAGGTGAAGGAACAGAAGGAAGGAGAAGAAAGACCACCAAGACTACCAGTGAGGGCGAGAAGCATGACAGACGCAAGAATATGGTTATCCCATATGTAGCTGGGGTGTCTGAGAAACTCAAAAGGATTTTTAATAAACATCACATTCCTGTTTGCTTTAAACCCAGCAACACACTGAGGCAACAACTGGTTCACCCCAAAGACCCAACGCCTAAAGACAAGATGGACAACATTGTGTACGCAGTCCAGTGCAATGAGGAATGCTCAGAACTGTATATCGGTGAAACAAAACAACAACTACATTATCGTATGGCGCAGCATAGAAGAGCCAAAACCTCTGGTCAAGATTCAGCCGTGTACTTACATCTAAAAGGAACAGGTCACACCTTTGAAGACAGTCAAGTACGTGTTTTGGATAAGGAGGCCGATTGGTACAAACGAGGCGTGAAGGAGGCCATCTACGTAAAAATGGAGAAGCCAAGCTTGAATAGAGGTGGGGGGGTTAGACATCTATTGTCTGCCACATACAATGCTGTCTTGACACCTTTTTCTGGGAAGTCTTTATCACCTACTGACTCCAATTAGGATAATGGAATCAACACCTTTGACCCAATGCTGGGTATAATTACCAGATGTGGATTCAGTTACATATTTATTCCCAGAATTTTTGTACAATCACTCAGAATTGAGAAAGCTCGTTGGAAGAACGAGTGAAACGTTTTGAAGAAATCTACAGTACGTCCAGTTGCCTTGACTTATTCTTTACAGATATATACCATGACCTGGATAAATGAGAACCTTCACAGTCAAACACTGATATTTTTGGCCTTGGGAACTCACAGAATTGAATATTGGCTCACTTTCTTAATTTTTCATATTTGTGTTTTATATGCCTAACCTCTTGTTCGGTAGGTTCCTATGTAAAAAATATCATATAGGCCAGGATTATGTCTTGAACTGTGTTTAATTGCCTATGAATACATAATCTAATTAATCATTTTGGTCCAGTAGATTTTGTTTAAAACGTGCTTTTAACCCCTAGGTTGATTTTCTTTTTTGTTTTTTTTCTCCCTGCTTTCCCAGAGCCATAACTTTTTTTATTTTTTCGTTCACATAGCAGTATTAGGACTTTTTTTTTTTTTTTGAGACAAGCTGTACTTTTTAATGGCACCATTTAATATGGCATATGATGTAGTGGGGAGCTGGAAAAAATTCTAACTGGGATGAAATAAAAAAAAAAAAACACGCAATTCTGCCACAGTTTTATGGGTTTTGTCATATGTTCCCAATGAGGTAAAACGGACCTTCTTTCTCTATGTCAGTACATTTACAACGATACCACATTTGTATAGTTTTTCTTGTCTTTTACTGTAAAAACCACTTTGTAAAAAAATATTTTTTATTGCCATGTTATTTTTTTAAGTCAGACTGCCAATCTTTATCCATTACTGAACATAGCATTAACTAGCATTAAAGGGAGCCTGGCACCTGGAAAACACATTAACCACCTGCCGCCACGCTAACGCCAAAAGGCGTCATTGCGGCGGCTGTCTTAGGCTACACTAACGCCGATTGGCGTAATCTCGCGTGAGCCGAGATTTCCTGTGAACGCGCGCACACAGGCGCGCGCGTTCACAGGAATGGAAGGTAAGCGAGTGGATCTCCAGCCTGCCAGCGGCGATCGTTCGCTGGCAGGCTGGAGATGCGATTTTTTTTAACCCCTAACAGGTTTTGATAACAGCATCTAATATACCTGCTACCTGGTCCTCTGGTGGTCCCTTTTGTTTGGATCGACCACCAGAGGACACAGGTAGCTGTGTAAAGTAGCACCAACCACCACTACACTACACTACCCCCCCCCTGTCACTTATTAACCCCTTATGAACCCCTGATCACCCCATATAGACTCCCTGATCACCCCCCTGTCATTGATCACCCCCTGTAAGGCTCCATTCAGATGTCCGTATGTGTTTTACGGATCCACACATCCATGGATCGGATCCGCAAAACACATACGGACGTCTGAATGGAGCCTTACAGGGGGGTGATCAATGACAGGGGGGTGATCACCCCATATACACTCCCTGATCACCCCCTGTCATTGATCACCCCCCTGTAAGGCTCCATTCAGACGCCCGTATGTGTTTTACGGATCCACGCATCCATGGATCGGATCCGCAAAACACATACGGACGTCTGAATGGAGCCTTACAGGGAGGTGATCAGGGAGTCTATATGGGATGATCACCCCCCTGTAAGGCTCCATTCAGACGTCCGTATGTGTTTTACGGATCCACGCATCTATGGATCGGATCCGCAAAACACATACGGACGTCTGAATGGAGCCTTACAGGGGGGTGATCACCCCATATACACTCCCTGATCACCCCCTGTCATTGATCACCCCCCTGTAAGGCTCCATTCAGACGTCCGTATGTGTTTTACGGATCCACGCATCTATGGATCGGATCCGCAAAACACATACGGACGTCTGAATGGAGCCTTACAGGGGGGTGATCAACCCATATTCACTCCCTGATCACCCCCTGTCATTGATCACCCCCCTGTCATTGATCACCCCCCGTAAGGCTCCATTCAGACGCCCGTATGTGTTTTACGGATCCAGGCATCCATGGATCGGATCCGCAAAATGCATACGGACGTCTGAATGGAGCCTTACAGGGGGGTGATCAATGACAGGGGGTGATCACCCCATATACACTCCCTGATCACCCCCTGTCATTGATCACCCCCCCTGTAAGGCTCGATTCAGACGTCCGTATGTGTTTTGCGGATCCGATCCATGTATCCGTGGATCCGTAAAAAAAAAAAGGACGTCTGAATGGAGCCTTTCAGGGGGGTGATCAATGACAGAGGGGTGATCAGTGCCAGGGGGGTGATCACCCCATATACACTCCCTGATCACCCCCCTGTCATTGATCACCCCCCTGTAAGGCTCCATTCAGACATTCTTTTTGGCCCAAGTTAGCGGAAATATTTTTTTTTTATTTGGTTTTTTTTCTTACAAAGTCTCGTATTCCACTAACTTGTGTCAAAAAATAAAATCTCACATGAACTTACCATACCCCTCACAGAATCCAAATGCGTAACATTTTTTAGACATTTTAATTCCAGACTTCTTCTCACGCTTTAGGGCCCCTAAAATGCCAGGGCAGTATAAATACCCCACATGTGACCCCATTTCGGAAAGAAGACACCCCAAGGTATTCCGTGAGGGGCATATTGAGTCCATGAAAGATTGACATGTCCCAAGTTAGGGGAAAGGGAGACTTTGTGAGAAAAAACAAAAAAAAATCAATTTCCGCTAACTTGTGCCAAAAAAAATAATAATTCTATGAACTCGCCATGCCCCTCATTGAATACCTTGGGGTGTCTTCTTTCCAAAATGGGGTCACATGTGGGGTATTTATACTGCCCTGGCATTTTAGGGGCCCTAAAGCGTGAGAAGAAGTCTGGGATCCCAATGTCAAAAAATGCCCTCCTAAAAGGAATTTGGGCCCCTTTGCGCATCTAGGCTGCAAAAAAGTGTCACACATGTGGTATCGCTGTACTCAGGAGAAGTTGGGCAATGTGTTTTGAGGTGTCATTTTACATATACCCATGCTGGGTGAGATAAATATTTTGGTCAAATGCCAACTTTGTATAAAAAAAATTGGAAAAGTTGTCTTTTGCAGAGATATTTCTCTCATCCAGCATGGGTATATGTAAAATGACACCCCAAAACACATTCCCCAACTTCTGAGTACGGCGATACCAGATGTGTGACACTTTTTTGCAGCCTTGGTGGGGAAAGGGGCTCACATTCCAAAGAGCACCTTTAGGATTTCACAGGTAATTTTTTACAGATTTTGATTTCAAACTACTTACCACACATTTGGGCCCCTAGAATGCCAGGGCAGTATAACTACCCCACAAGTGACCCCATTTTGGAAAGAAGACACCCCAAGGTATTCCGTGAGGGGTATGGTGAGTTCCTAGAATTTTTTATTTTTTGTCCCAATTTAGCGGAAACTGATGATTTTTTTTTTTTTCTTACAAAGTCTCATATTCCACTAACTTGTGACAAAAAATAAAAAATTCCATAAACTCACCATACCCCTCCCGAAATACCTTAGGGCAGTAATGGTGAGAGCCCTCTCTGTGGGCACCCACACCCTGGAAAACGTCTATGTTGTACCAATATGCATTAGACTTCTCCTATCAGTCTTTAGCGCAGGGCACACCATGAACAGCACAGGCAGTGCACTGAATGTAGGCAGATAATTGTAGATAAATGATAAAGTGCATGGAAGATATACTATATTGGACTGTAGTATTCAAGGTAAATTGACGTGTTGGCACTTTGCGATAAATAAGTGGGTTTATGTTGCAGTTTGGGCACTCGGTCCGTAAAAGGTTCGCCATCACTGCCTTAGGGTGTCTTCTTTCCAAAATGGGGTCACTTGTGGCGTAGTTATACTGCCCTGGCATTCTAGGGGCCCAAATGTGTGGTAAGTAGTTTGAAATCAAAATCTGTAAAAAATGGCCGGTGAAATCCTAAAGGTGCTCTTTGGAATGTGGGCCCATTTGCTCACCTAGGCTGCAAAAAAGTGTCACACATCTGGTATCGCCGTACTCAGGAGAAGTTGGGGAATGTGTTTTGGGGTGTCATTTTACATATACCCATGCTGGGTGAGATAAATATCTCGTCAAAAGACAACTTTTCCAATTTTTTTATACAAAGTTGGCATTTGACCGAGATATTTCTCTCACCCAGCATGGGTATATGTAAAATGACACCCCAAAACACCTTGCCCAACTTCTCCTGAGTACAGCGATATCAGATGTGTGACACTTTTTTGCAGCCTAGGTGGGCAAAGGGGCCCACATTCCAAAGAGCACCTTTAGGATTTCACAGGTCATTTTTTACAGATTTTGATTTCAAACTACTTCTCACGCATCTGGGCCCCTAAAATGCCAGGGCAGTATAACTACCCCACAAGTGACCCCATTTTGGAAAGAAGACCCCCCCAAGGTATTTTGTGATGGGCATAGTGAGTTCATGGAAGTTTTTATTTCTTGTCACAAGTTAGTGGAATATGAGACTTTGTAAGGAAAAAAAATAAAAATAAAAATCATCATTTTCCGCTAATTGTGACAAAAAATAAAAAATAGAACTCACTTTGCCCATCAGCGAATACCTTAGGGTGTGTACTTTCCGGAATGGGGTCATTTGTGGGGGTTTTCTACTGTCTGGGCATTGTAGAACCTCAGGAAACATGATAGGTGCTCAGAGAGTCAGAGCTGCTTCAAAAAGTGGAAATTCACATTTTTGTACCATAGTTTGTAAACGCTATAGCTTTTACCCAAACCATTTTTTTTTTTTTACCCAAACATTTTTTTTTATCAAAGACATGTAGAACAATACATTTTGAGAAAAAATTTATATATGGATGTCGTTTTTAAAAAAATTTCGATTAATAACAAAAAAAAGTAAAAATGTCAGCAGCAATGAAATACCACCAAATGAAAGCTCTATTAGTGAGAAGAAAAGGAGGTAAAATTCATTTGGGTGGTAAGTTGCATCATGACCGAGCAATAAACCGCTAAAGTTGTGGAGTTCCGATTTGTAAAAAAGGGCCTGGTCACTAGGGGGGTATAAACCTGTGGTCCTTAAGTGGTTAAACCAACCACAGTACCTTACAGTATACCCCAGTGTGTTGCTGATCATGATATTCTTTCCTTATTCTGTCTCCTCATATTTGTTAAAATCGCAGTTTTAATGTCTGTTGGCTCCTTCTCCAAGTCAGGCTTGAAGTCAAGGGGGCAGCGGACTCCTTGCTTCAAGGCACGATAAGCCCGCCCCTTACCCCTCCTCTCTACATTGTGATGGACATCTTGTTGTGATGTCGAGACCGCGCTCTTCTCGCGCATGCGCCGTACGCTGCCTGTTGCAGCGCGATCCCGACTCTGGCTCCCTCACTCACCGCCTTCGTTTTGCAGACTGCGCATGCGCCGTTCAGTTCCATCGCGCTCGCGCTGGCCGTCGCTTCTCATCTTTAGAGTGAGTGTAATCACTGGCTTCAGGCGCTGGAGAACGCAAGCCAGTGATCATGCTCACGCTGGGTGATGTTATTTACATGTTTAACACTACGCCATTTTTTTCAGTTTGTTTGTACATAGAGATGCCTGTGTATAAACTCCAATTTAAATGAGCCTGTTTTCCATCCACAGGCTACATTTAGGTGCACCTGTGAGGCCTGGGCCATACCAGCCAGTCTTGAGTGGGACTCGCAGACTCCTCCCTCCTCCCATTGCAAGCATGGTTACATGCTGGAGGTAACTGGTGAGTTGTCTGTGAGTCGGACCTCACGCTCCTGTAATTTCACCACTGGACCCTGGTATTGCCCATACGGCTTAGGTAGGTGAGTTTTAGGACTCAAGCTACTTGAGAAACCTTGGCACGGTGCTCGGGTTCAGACATGTCCTCCATAGTAGGATATGTTGGCTAATCTCTCATTTTAACATCAGTTTGAGGGTTTAGTAAGACCGCAGAGTGCACCTGTCTTTGCTATAATTATATTGTCACCATCATGTGACCAGTGCAGGAGAGGACAGCAGTAAAGAGAAGAAGAAGCTGTGGTGATCTCTGTACATGAGGAGAGGTAGGTGGAGGGAGAGGCAGAGCAATGCTGGGAGTTGTGGTTATTTAACTGGGACTGTATGTTAGGGCTGAAGGGAGGGATGTTATTTATATGGAACTGAGTGTTGGAGGAGGCTGGGGCTGTTATTTACATGGGACTGTATGTTGATGTTGGCTGTAGGAGGGAGTGATGTTATTTACATAGGACTGTATGTTGGAGGGGTCTGGGGGAGGGATGGATGTTATTTACAGGGAACTGTATGTTGATGGTGGCTGTAGGAGGGAGTGATGTTACTTACATGGGACTGAATGTTGGAGGAGGCTGAGGCAGGGTGATGTTATTTACATGGGACAGTATGTTGATGGTGGGTGTGGGAGGGGATTATGTTATTTACATGGGACTGTATGTTGGAGTGGGCTGGGGGAGGCAGTGATGTTATTTACATGGGACTGAATGTTACAGGGGTCTGAGGTAGGGAGTTATGTTATTTACATGGGACTGAATATTGAGGGGGTGATGTTATTTACATGGTACTGTATTTTAAAGGTGTCTGGTGAGGGGGAATGATGTTATTTACATGGGACTGAATGTTGAGGGGGCGATGTTTACACGGGATTGCATGTTGGAGGTGGCTGGGAAAGAGATATGTTATTTACATGGGACTGTATATTGGAAGGGTCTGGAAAGATGGTGTGATATTATTTACATGGGACTCTGTGGTGGAGGAGCTGAAGGGAGGGAAGTGATGTTATTTACATAAGACTGTATTTGGGGGGGGGCAGGAGAGATGGTGTGATGTTATTTACATGGAATTGTATGGTGCAGGGAGGAATATAACTACAGGGGGCATTATAAATACTGGGGGTACTTCAGTGTGAGCATTATAACAGTAGGGGCAGTATAAATGCTGGGGGCACTGTAGGGGTATTATAAATCCATCAGACATTATAGGCGTTCTTATTACTACTGGGGGCTCTATAGGAGTGACTTATAGATCCGCCTTAATAGGGGCCTTATTACTACTGAGGAGTCTGTGAAGGTATTATTAATACTGGAGGGCTCTTCTACTAATAGGGGCACTCTTGGGGAGCGTTATCATGGTTGGGGGCACTGTAGGTGGCAGTATTACTAATGAGGGCATTCTAGAAGGGAATTACTATTGATGGGACTATGAGAAGCACTATGGGGGCACAAACTAGTATTTGGGGGTATTAGGGAGCACAGCGAGCAGCAGGATAACACTGTGGGGACTCCAGGTTGGGGTATGATAGAAAAGTGAGGAAGTTAAGATGTCTGTGTGTCACACTCTGCAGAGACGAGACATGGCAGAAAGAAGTTGTACGGGCCAAATGGAGAAGATGATGACAGAGAAGATCTTCATCAGAGGAGATGTCACCTGGAGGCACTGGATGTGACAGGTATGTGCTGCTGTATAACAAAATGCGGTGTGTGTGTGTGTGGGGGGGGGGGGGGGGGGGGTGACTTAGAGAACTGGGCCACATTCATTGGGGCTTGAGTCCTGGATCTGTTTAGACCCTAGCAACGCCCCTGCATAGAGGTCTACGGGCAGGGGAGGTGGGACAAGGGAAGGAAGGGGCTTTTGCACACTAGCACAAACAGAAAGACTGAAGAGACTTGTGATTTTCTGTCTCATTTAACCCTTAGGATACCAGAGGTTTTCAATTTTCTTCCCCATCTTCCTTGAGCCATAACTTTTTTATATTTCCATTCACATAACTGTAAGGGCTTATTTTTTGTGGGACAAGTTGAACTTTCTAATGCCACCATTAATTATGGCATACAATGTAGTGGGAAGCGGTAAAAATTTGCGGCTAAATTGACCCATGCCATTCATTCTCTGGGTCAGTGCGATTACAACGATACCCCATATGTATAGGTTTTTTTATGTCTAAATAGTGTAAAAATAAATGTAAACTTAAAAAAAAGTATATATAAATTATATCACCATATTCTGACCCCTATAACTTTTTATAGTTATATGTACAGAGCTGTGTCTAGGCTCATCTTTTGTGGGACAATCTGTAATTGTTTGAGACTTTTTGATCATATTTTATTTAAAAAATTTGGGTAAGAGAAGCAATGAAAAAATTGCAAATTGGCCATTTTTACCCATTCGCCATATTGGAAAAATTTTTTTATATTTTAATAGTACGGGTGTTTTCGGTCATGGTGATATCTATGATGTTTATATTTTTTGTTATTTAGGTATTTATATTTTTATTATACGGAAAGGCGGGTGATTTAAACTTTTATATTTTAATATATTTTTTAACAGTTTTTATTTTTTGTAATTTTTTTCTTTCCAAGCACTTTATTAAGTAAAAGTAAAGTACAGAACAGCAGAGGAGCTAAAAAATCCTCCATAAAGGTATGTAGTCAACAAGACACAATAACATGGTCACGTCTAAATCACAGGTCTCATTAGAAAAGATTAATCCGCTTTTAAATCCAAGGTTATTTTTTTTTGATTTCAACATTTTTATTGAAGTTTTCTTTTCCAACAAAAATTATCAGCATATCAAAGATGTATATAGACGTGTCAAGGTGGATGCAACCACCAACGAGGTTAAGTCAGTCACAATTTTCCATTATTATGGACAATATGGCATAACACTGATATACATAACCACAATCAAAATAAGTAGAACAAAATTATAATGAAATATATCATCAAACGGACAAAGGCACGTCAAGTAAGTGCTATCAAGTAGACACCAAGGCGCCATAACTAATACATACAGTAACGTGTCTGTTATATCCGTAGGCTAAACTACAGGAGGGACCCAAATAGAAAAATACCCTAGAATGGCTCCAGGCATCCTCTTTTATAGGAACACCATTTGAAAGAGTCACTCAATGGGAGAATTTTGAGTGTGCAATCCAAGGACCCCAGATATACTTATGTTTAGCAGGAGGGAGTATTGTAGAAGGAACCATTTTTTCAAACCGACAGTTATTATTCAATTCCGCTATCACCTCTGAAATATCCGGGGAGACCACTTTTTTCCAATGGCGGGTTATGACTAATTTAGCCCCGAGTAAGACCCGCCCTGTGATGGGTCTATAGGGTGGATGAACACGTTGAATACCCAAAAATAGAAGAGCAAGTTCCGGGGAAGGGGGAGTGTCATGGTCAGATAATTCCCTCAGTAGCTCGAACACCCGTTTCCAGAACTCTGTGATAACTGGGCATGCCCATAAAACATGGAGCAATGAGCCCACAGCTCCACATCCCCTCCAACACAAAGGGGAAGAAGCAGGGTAAATGACATGTAGCCTCTTGGGCGTAAAGTACCAACTTAGAAGTGTCTTGACCCCAGCTTCATAATGTGTAACACATTTAAAGTTAGAGGTCAAGAAACCTATTGCATAGGTCCAATCCACTCCGGAGAACGTACACCCTAAGTCACGCTCCCAGTTCAGAAACGACTTGGATTTAACAAACTTAGATTTATCTCCCATATATTCATATATCTTTCCAGTTGCCCCTGTCTTTAATAAGTTACGGGATTGATAAATCTGAACAATCCCCATGTGTACAGAGGGAGGCTTAGATGCAACTGACTCCAGTAAGTGCTTCACCCTAAGGTAGTTAAACACCTCTCCAGCTGAAAGCTGGAACAACTGTTGAGCATTGCTAAACGAGAGGACACCCTCAGGCCCAATAAGTTGAGAGACTTTTTCGAACCCCCGATCTCGCCATTTGCTAAGATTGATATCTTTCAAAATCCACTCCAGTGAACGGGTATCTACATGCGAGAACAAGGTATCAGTTGAGTCTGCACACATACTATGAAATTGCAGCCAAAGAATCCCCACATGTTTCACTGTCCGGAGGGAAAGGTCGGGCACCTTTCTCTCCCACAGTATGTTAATAAGCAGATCTCTCAACGAACCCCCCTTAATTGAATGGGACTCAATTTGATGCCACGCTTTGTCGCAGTCTCTATCCCACCATTCCCTTGCCAAAGATAAACCAACAGCCTTGTGATAATCCCTTATACAGGGCAATCCTAAACCACCAGCTTTCTTCCTTAGGAAAAGCTGCTTTTGGGCAATTCTGGGTTTAGATGATTTCCAAATATATTTGGATAATATTGTTTGCGCCTTCCGAAAAAATTGGTCAGGAGTCGAGATAGGGAGAGCTCTAAATACGTAAATCAGTTTAGGGAGCGTCATCATCTGAAACGCTGCTACTCTCCCAACCCATGATATATCCTTCATGGAGTAAAGGGAAAAATCGGATGTCAGGGTGTCAAGGAGAGGCTCGTAGTTTTGCTTGTATAAAAGAGAGCAGGGATATGTCAGCTTAATCCCCAAGTACGGGAGCTCCGTATCCTGCCAATCTAGGGAAAAGTTGGATTTTAACTCTCTGGCATCCGCCTGAGAGATATTAATTAGAAGGGCCTGTGACTTGGAGGTATTGATCTTGTAATATGAAAGTACGCCAAAATGCGCTATTATGTCAAATGCGGATCTCAATGACTGGAGAGGGCTCGACAATGTGAGGATGATATCGTCTGCATATAACGAGATTCTATGGTCTCTTCCCCCAATATTTATTCCTTGAACTAGGGGAGCTTTCCTAATGTGTTGTGCTAATGGCTCTAGAGCCAAAATGAACAATAAGGGTGACAGGGGACACCCTTGACGGGACCCATTGGTAATTTGGAAGGGGGCCGACAACACCCCGTTAACCCATACCTTGGCCATGGGGGAGGCATATAAGCTAGAGAATGCGTTCAAAATGTTGCCCTGAAACCCCATCTTACGGAGGACTGAGAACGCGAACGACCAATGTAGACGGTCGAACGCTTTCTCGGCATCCAGCGTCACTGCTAGCATTTGGAGATTATTGCACTCTGCGTGGTCAAACAGATTAATCAATCTCCTGGTATTATCTGATGAAATGCGACCCTTAACAAATCCTGTCTGGTCATCCTTAATCAGGGAAGGAAGAATAGCCGACAATCTACTGGCAATCAACTTGGCGAAAAGTTTGATATCTGAATTCAACAGCGAGATCGGTCTGAAATTTTGGGGAGTGTCAGGGGACTTACCAGGCTTCGGTAAGGTAACAATAAGGGCCGTGAGCATCTCAGGTGGGAATGGGGTACCCTCAAGAGCGCTATTGAAAATGTCTAGTACATAAGGGGACAGTACAGGAAGAAAGTGTCTATAGTATTCATTAGACAACCCGTCCGGGCCTGGGGACTTACCAGAAGGTAAAGTGGTCACTAGTTTTTGGAGTTCAAGGGACGTGAGAGGGGCATTTAACGAAAGGAGCTGGCCCGGAGAGAGGGTAGGCAAATTTGAGTGATTCAGAAAGTTCTCCACTAGTTCAGGATAGTTGTCAGGCAAGGTAACTGTTTCTTTAAGGTTATAAAGGCTATGATAATAGCTACGGAATTGTTCAGCAATGTCTCTAGGATCTAGAAGTTTCGCTTTGGAGGTCGGGTGTATAAGAAATGGGATTTTTGATTTAGTTTGCTGGGCCTTGAGTTGATTAGCCAGTAGCTTGCCAGCCCTATTCCCCTGAGCGTAATATCTCGACTTCATCCTGAGCAGGGATCTGGAATAGTCACGTGCCAACAAACTTCCTAACTTCTCTCTCTCTGCCTTCAGCAAGGAAGACACTTGAGGTGTAGGTAATGATTTATTACGATTCTCTAGCTCCGCAATAGATTTAAGCAGTTGAGATATCTCCCTTTCTCTAATTTTCCGCAGTTTGCATTTTAATCTAATCAGGGAACCTCTAATAAAAGCTTTATGGGACTGCCACAAAACATATTTATCTGTAACTGAGCCCACATTGAAACTGAAGAATTCCTGCAACTCAGCAGACAGCTCTTTAATGGTATCAGGGTTAGAGAATAGATACGTGTCATTACGCCATATGGGAGCGCGGGGGAACTGATACATATCCTCTACTGTCAATAGTATGGGGGCATGATCAGACCACTGAATGAGCCCAATATCAGATGAAATCGTGTGTAACAAGGTGGCCTGATCTACAAGAAACATGTCTATGCGCGAGTATGAGAGATGAGGAGCAGAGAAAAACGTATAATCCCTTTCCATACTATGTTGAGCCCTCCACACATCAATGAGTCCTTCTGCATGAAAGAGAGATGCTAAGTCCCCTCCAGAGCGCCGGGTTAAATTAGAAGTGTCCAACGACCGATCCATCACCAGGTTAAAATCCCCGCAGACAATCACTTTCCCCTGTTTCAAGGAATTAAGCTGTTTCAGTAATTTCCTCAGAAAAGTAATTTGGCGATTGTTAGGTGCATAGACATTAACTATCGTGTATGTGATGTTATTGATGGAACATACCAGGATGATGTATCGGCCGTTGGGGTCCACTTTGGAGGAAATGATAGTAAAGGCCACTGAGTTCTTGACAGCTATAAATACCCCTCTAGACTTCTTGCTAAAATGAGAATGCAAAATATAAGGGAAAGATCGATTATGCACACGTTTAGCATCCTCCTGCAATAAATGGGTTTCCTGGATACAAATGAGGTCCGCTCCAGCTTTGGCTGCCTCCTTCCAGACATATGACCTTTTCTGCGGACAATTAAGTCCTTTAGCATTCAGCGATAGTACTTTAAGACCCATATGAGTGGAAGGAGGGACCAAGTTTAGAACGGCTTGACAGACAATAACAGATTGTTAAGACAACTCCAGTAACAGTAGGCAACTGCCTAACAATGAGTAAAAATAACAAATAGCCACAGAGAGATGGTTAAAGTGGCAAGTAGTGAAGATAAGTACTCAGGTTAGGAATAACAGAAGAAGGAATTAAACATCAGACGATATGATCTGTCTGTGCGACAAAGGTGGCGTAAGTCCACAAGTGAGGCTGAGAGGAATCTCAAATACACGGAGACCTGCAGCATAGAGACCGCACCTAAAAATAAAAGGTTAAACAACAGATCCCTTCTGAATAATGCAGCCTGGTCTCCATGGTAATAGCCTCCGTCGACTATGGCGCCTTATTGGTAATAGTCCCATGATGTTGTATCAGAGAACTTGCAGGTTCAGCGTAGAAAAATCAGACCTCCCCAGTACCAGATGCGGATGTTCTATCATTCCGGAATCGATTCTCTCTTCTTTCCATCTGGGGAGAAATGTCCCATGACAACAGTAGATCTCGTCCATCAGAGACAGTCTTCACTACATAGGTTTTTCCATCTTTACGGATCAGTAATTTCTGCGGATATCCCCACTTATACGGAATGTCATTATCCCTAAGCGCCAAGGTGATCGGTTGCAGTTCTCTCCTTTGTCTCAGTGTCGCCATGGAGAGATCTGCGAACAGTCTGACTGTTTGGAAAGGAGCAGGCAGTTTATTGCAGTTCCTGGCTGCCATCATTAGAGCTTCCTTAGTATGGAAGAAATGGATCCGAGCAATCGTATCCCTGGGTACATCAGCACTAAGATGTGGTGGTTTCGGAAGTCTGTGCGCTCTATCTATAATCATGTCAGGAACTGGTATTGTAGGCAGCAGCGCTTTTATGAGGCTTTTGAGATACGCCTGTAAATCTCGGGGCGCTATATCTTCTGGGATACCCCGGAATTTCACATTGTTCCTTCTGGAACGATCCTCCATATCAGCCAGTTTACTCTTAACACTTTCTAGCTCATCCGCCAGATCATTGTGAGCATCAATAATGTTGTTTTGTGAAGTGGCAAAGTCCGCCATTTTATTCTCCACATGCAGTAACTTGTCAGAAGTCTCTTTGACTTTGGACGCCAAGGGGTTAATCAACCCTGCCATGTCCGCACGCAAGGACTGGTGCAAGGCCATCAGCATATTTTTCATGGAGTCTTCACATAATGGCTTATCTGAGGCCTGATACGCAGTAAAGGGAACTACTGCAGGGGACATTACTGCTTGTGCCCATGTTCCAGTACTGACCTCCTGAGAGCATGATGGATCCAGTCTTGGCTTCTGCTTCTGGGGGCTGCAAGATGGAGAGAGCCCGGCCAGGCCAGAAATGGCGCCATGCTGCACAGCCGCACCTCCCGGAGTCCCCAGGTCACTAGGAGTTGGTGGAAGCGAGGGAAACTCTGTTTCCGTTAAGGAGAGGGTATCGGGCTCCAGCGGAGGCGAGAGGGAACCTGAAGGGCTTCTCGGCGATGCGCTGCCATGAGGAGACGAGGTGCGTATCTCGGTGCGGGAGCCTACGCCATCTTTAACTGGGCCCCGTTCAAAGAAGCCATCGAGGTTTCCGCTTTGCAGCCTAGGAAGCTGCCTCTTTGACTTGCCCATGTCGGTCAGGAGAGTGTCCAGCATGAATCGCCGCTGTAAGTATATTGGAGGCAGCGTCCGTCGCCCTGGGAAGCCGATCTGAAAACGCTGAGGTGCAGGAGCTGAAGGATCAAGCGGCCATTCCTCTCAGCGGCCAATCAAATCCAAGGTTATTTTTATTGTCCTTGGTCACTTCTGGAGCGGGTCAACTGTATGGAGAGTGAAAGAAGGACGAGTTTTCAGGAGCTCTTCGAGTTCCGTCCCTCTGTTTTGTTGATTAATGAGAGAGTGTTTGGTTATTGGAATCGCTATTACCCACCTCATCTCCAAGTCCTCTGTGGACTCTCCTAGCTTGCCAAAGTTTTGTAAATCTATGGATCTTCTGCATCTCCCATGAGGAGATTTCCTCGAATCTATAAATCTGATCCACTTTAATGGCCCATTGTTCGATTGAGGGATCTTCCGTTGATAACCAATATTTCAGGATAAGAAATCTAGCCGCATTTATCAGTTGCCTATAGAGGTCTAGATTTGGGACTTGACAGGAACGGGGATAAAGGTTTAGGAGTGCCACTTCAACAGAGGGTTGTAGCGCCTCACCACAGATTTTGTTAAATAACTGGAAGACTTGTTTCCACCATTGTAGGAGTAAAGGACAATCCCACCAAATATGGAGGTAAGATCCTCTTTCTTTACTGCACCTCCAGCATGCGTCAGAGGCGGACATAGAGTACATGAATGTTTTGTAATGACTTTGTAGCCGTTCTCCTGAAGTCTCACACATCTGGACGATTTATGAGGGGATATGAGAATGATGTCTATGTCCGATACGGAGAGTGAACAGTTTAAGTACTTTTCCCAAAGTCTGATGAATGCTGAGGTAGTGCCAAAAGCTGGAATTCGCAATCTGTTATATAGTTGAGATATAATTTTTGTGGGACACGAACCGGTACTAATCAGGCTTTCAAACCAGACCTGTGGACGATGCGGGTCTCATAGCTTAATGTGTTGTTGTACATATGCTCGAAGAAAATAGAAAGATGTGGAGTTTAAGTGGTTAGCTCCCAATCTGAGTCTCATATCCTCGAGAGCGAGTATGTGAGTGTCTTTGAAAAGTTCTGAAAGCTGGATATTAGAATTTCTAATGTGGGTTGGTAAGCTTTCAAGAAGAGCTTTAGGAGATAATTTGAATATATCCCTAGTGTGTAATAGTAGGGAGGGATAGGGGGTTGCAAATTGGGTACCTTGTATCCACATCCAGGCAGAGAAAGTAGCTTTTATTATGGGGGAGGTACTGGGAGGAGAGGCCGGGGGGAACTGTGCCCCAGAAGGAAAGCTCTAAAAGTGGAACCCAGCATCGATTGCTCCATTGGGACCCAGGATTTATGTGGCGGGGCCCTTAGCCAATCAACCACTCTGGAAAGAAGTACTGCTTTCCCATAAAGTTTTGGATCTGGGAGGGCAATTCCACCCAGCCTCTTGTATCGAGTTAAAGATTTATAGAAAAGACGAGCGTTCTTTTTGTTCCAAATGAATGCTCTGAAAAGGGTCCTCAGAGCCGCATAATAGGAGGACGGTACTGGAATGGGAAGTACTTGTTGTAAATATGTTAATTTAGATAACACGAGTGACATGAGGGTATTTTTCCTACCAAACCAAGAGAAAAATGGGTGAGAGTATCTAAGATATTTTTCATAAGGTGTCTATAATTCAAGGAATACAGTTGATTGGGGTCAGCACTAATCTTTACCACTAGATAAGTTAGATGTGGAGAGGAACAATTAAAGGGGGAGGATTGTTCTAAGCGTTGTTTATGGGCTACTAAAAGACCTGAGCTAATTATCAAAGACTTGTTGTGGTTTACTTTAAAGTTGGAATGCAAACCGCAGTTCTCTAAATGATGGTAGATCTTAGGTAGGGCTACGTCTGGGTTGCTAGTCATAATTAGCAAATCATCCGCAAAAGTGGCAGTTTTGTGTTCTTGATCACCTAATGTGATACCTCTGATCCCCCTGTCTGATCTTATTGTTTGCAACAATGGCACCAGGGTCAAGGAGGGAGTGGGAAGGGAGGGGGGAACCAGTGAGGTGATATAGATGGGGGAACTCAAGGGAATATGGGGTAGTAAGGGATGTAACCACAAGGTAAATGAGGAAAACATTATTTTCCATGTAATCTGAGGGGGACTATAGACTGTAAAAATTTAAGTGGGCAATAAGGTGTCCCAATAAACCATAATATTTAGAAGACATCACCAGTGTATTTCTGGTGGAAGAATGATTCTATAGTATGAATAACATAGGGAGTCTCTTTAAAAGGTATCCATAGCGATGGGTCTTGGGGTTAAGGACGAGGTCTTCATCCTCTGGCATTGAGTTTTGAAGTCCTCTGGGTCTCAAAGGGGGTGCTCTTGGGAACTTCAGGAAGGGAGGATAAGTCCCGGATAAGATCCCAATCTTCGATTTCCAATGGCGGGATCTCCAGTAAATCGGCCCAAGGTCTGTATGAGCTCAGATTGTGCTGCGACGGCCATTGTAAGAGAAAGAAAGGACGAATGGAAAGGTCTATTGATACAATACTCTATGTTGTCTGAGCCAATCTGTGTGAGGTTTGACGGCTCTCCGTTTTTTGAGAGTAGTTGGAGCCAGGTCCTGGTAAATATAGATTTTTTCTCCCTTAAATAGCACTTCAGCTAGGTTGCGGGACTTAGATAAGACTGCTTCTTTGTCTTGATATTTAAGAAAACTGCAAATTATGTCCCTTGGAGGGTCTGATGTGGTTGGTTGTGGATGAAGCGCGCGATGAGCCCTCTCTAGGAGTATTGGTGACGGGTAGTCTGCACCCAGTATATCTGCACAAATAGACTTAATTAAGTCAGGTATCTCAGGAGCCGTGATTAATTCTGGAATACCTTGAAATTTTAGCGTTCCTCCTGGTCTTCCAAGGCATTGTATACTTCATTGAGGTGGGATTGGCACTTTTTGAGGCTGACTAATGTCGCGCTTTGGAACTGTATCATTGCAGCCTGCATGTTTTACAGTGCTTCTACCCTTTTCCCTACATGCTTTATGTCCTGGCGGAGGGAGGACAATTCGCCTAGTACCGGCTCCAGGGCCTTAGATAAAGCTGAATTTAGGTACCTCCTAGAGATCGGGAGGCTGTGATGGCTCCCTGCATCATCTGAGTCGCTGTTACCCTCCAGGGTCTCCCCGGCCTTGTTCTGAGCTGCGGCCGCCATTTTAGATTCTTTGGCGGCACAGACTGCCGCCGCTTTTTAAACAAATTTGTCAATTTCTCCACTACCTACTTGAGGTTTGTGATGGCGGAGGGAATCCCCAGACTTAGGGTGTCCAATTTAGAAAATTTTCAGGCTGGGTTCGCTTGCGTTAGCTCTGTAGAGAAAAGTCTGTGACGGAGCTTAGTAGCAGACGTCCAGTACTATAGAGCTGAGTGTGCTATGGCACTATGATACTGCACACTTAGCTCTGCTATATCTATATATCTCTAAGTATTACTATACAGTAGATGGATATATAGAGATATAGCAGAGCTAAGTGTGCTGGGGCAGCTGTCATATAGAGATATGCCCCTATCTACTGTATAGTAATACTTAAAGATATGTATATATTGCAGAGATGAGTGTGCTGGGGCAGCTGTCATATAGAGATATAGCAGTGCTGGGTGTGTTGGGGCAGCTGTCATGTGTATAGATGTACACTGGCTATAACAGCTATAACAGAGTCTACTGTAGAAGTCTCATATTTTTCCAGCCAGTGGCTATGCAGCTCTTATAGCTGTGTGGGCAATTTCCTTGCCTCTGATACAGAAGGTGGTGGGTTTGAGTCCCAGCAGAAGCTTTTCTGAAATACACAAGCACTGACTCCATATATGGACATAGAGTGCGGGACACAGGCCGGAAGAGGCTGCATTGCATTGCTGACATGGAGGTAAGTATAAGTGTTTTTTTATTTTTTATACCAGACTGTTACTGCCACATGAGGTGAGCGGGAGGCACTTGATACTGGCACATGGGGAGGAGGGGGTTGGCACGTGATACTGGCACATGGGGGGAGTTGGCACTATGATACTGGCACATGGGGGGGAAGGAGAGAGGCACTTGAGTGGCACATTGGGAGGGGGGGAGATGGCACTATGATACTGGCACATATGGGGGGGAGGAGAGAGGCACTTAATACTGGCACATTGGGGGGAGATGGCACTATGATACTGGCACATGGTGAGGTGTGTGGGAAGGAGAGAGGCACTTGATACTGGCACATTGGGGGGGCTACTGGCACATGATAGGAGGCTACTGGCACATAAGGGGGACTACTGGCACATAAGGGGGGCTACTGGCACATAAGGGGGCTACTGGCACATAAGGGGGGCTATTGGCACATGATAGGAGGCTACTGGCACATAAGGGGGACTACTGGCACATAAGGGGGGCTACTGGCACATAAGGGGAGCTACTGGCACATTATAGGAGGCTACTAGCACATAAGGGGGCTACTGGCACATAAGGGGGCTATTGGCACATAATAGGAGGCTACTGGCACATAAGGGGGGCTACTGGCACATTAAGGGGGCTACTGGCACATTAAGGGGGCTACTGGCACATGATAGAAGGCTACTGGCACATAAGGGGGGCTACTGGCACTTGATAGGGGGGCGACTGGCACATGATAGGGGGGTGACTGGCACATGATAGTGGGGCACTCTGGCTACTGGCACATGATGGTGGGGGTTCTCATTACTGGCACATGATTGGGGGGCATCTATGGGGGCTCTTATTACTGGCACATGATTGGGGGCATCTATGGGGCACATCTTACTGGCACATGACTAGGGGGCATCTATGGGGGCACATCTTACTGGCACATGATTGGGGGGCATCTATTGGGGCACTTATTACTGGCATATTATTGGGTGGCACTATAGGGCATCTACTGAGGCTAAAAAGAAGGGGTATTTTTTATGGGGGGGCTCTGTATAGGGGCATTTTATACTGGGACACATTATGGTGGGTACTATGGGGAAGGGGGGAGAGGAGCACTATGGGGTCATCTACGGGGGCACTGAGAAGGGGTATTTTATATTGGCACATTATGGGAACATTAGCTCAACTGAGGGCATTACAAGGGGGTATGTTTTGCACTGTCACACTATAAGGAGAATTATTTCTACTGGGCGGGGGGGGGGGGCATTATGGTGGGCTTTATTACTCCCCCATGGTATGACCCCCTAGTAGCAGCACCAGCCTCTCCCTGCTCTGCTATCCCTCTGCCCCTTCTCCAAATCCTTATTATGAAATCTTTCTCATTAGGATAAAACACAACATCAGTTCTACCGAGCCCCCGGCCAAAGTGTTGAAGTGGTGTCCAAGATCCCCAAGGGCCAAGCCAAGTAACTGTAAGTTTTCATGTGAAATATGTTTGTTATACACATATAGCCTACACTGTGCCACACAATATACAGTATACCGCTACACTGTGTAGGGGTTATACTGTTTATTGTACAGCATGGCACAGAGGTTATATTGTCCGGCATGGTGTAACCTCCATACATGTTATGTACAGTATACAGTAATCCGCCTTGCCATCTATACTTTGAATCTGGTTTTATATGTTACTTGGTTTTTGTACATTTACTTGCATGTGCTATTTGAGACCTGCTGTGATTGGGTTTTAGTTAGTTATTAAATGCTAACATGACAGTTTTTTGGTTTTGCACATTATTGATTGTATTTCATGACTACTCTTCTAAAGGGTATTGCCTTCCTTTATACGCCAGTTCTCCTGTACCACACTGCCTGCGACTTTTAGCAGTTTAAGCAGTAATTTATGATTTTCTTTTGCTCTCAATAAATCTTGTGTTAAGCATAAAAAAAAAAATATATATGGTGAGACGGTTGCAAGTACTCTTCTGATCTGATTTAATCGAGCAGTTTTGATGGGGGGAGGAGTTTTTTTTGACACTCGCCCTGAGAGAAATTTTACCTAGAAACTGCACTGATAATACACTGCACTACTTATGCAGTGCAGTGTATTATGCTATTAGTAGAAAACAGATAAGCAATCTATTATTAGGCACATACAGAAGACCCCCCAGGTGCCATGTAAGTGCATCAGCCCATCCCGATTGCATTTTCAAGAGTGCTGATGGGTGACAGAGAGAGCCCCTGTCATCTGAAATTACTTGGATACTTTGGTCATATTTTAATATGGCATCTAAAGGGTTACACTGCTGGAATCAGAGTTTCTCCAATAATTTTCATTAGACAGCTGAGCATCCACTGTACCCAGGTTTATGGACACCCATGCCAGGTTAAACCTGCAGCTTCATAAAAAGTTGTATTAGCAGGTTTAAGGCCCATTTGTGACCACTGTAAAAACGTGTATTGGCAGTCACTAAGACTTTAATATGTTTTCCCTGCTGCTGTGATGTACTACAACCTTGAAGAGGAAAAATATCGCTTTGCTAACCCTTTGAATGCCGGTGTGCTACAAGATGACTTGCTTGATGCTAGAAAGAAGGGTGTATGCCACTGTGTTCTTGTTCATTAAAGTGTTGGCATCTTATTGTCAAAAAGTGGTGGCAGCATTTTGAGTGGATGCATGGGCTAGTTTGGGGATGTGGTTAAAGAGGTTGTCCGGGTTCAGGGCTGTGATACCCGCCTATAAACCGCCTCGAAGAGCGCTATATACCGCCCACTTCAGCCGGTGATGTCCCCGGGCTCCCTGCTTGTAGAAAGTATCCGCCTAGTAAAGTGTTGTGAAGCCTGGTACATCACCTGCCCACATCAAACAGCCTTGCCTTGCGCAATGCAGCTCAAGGCAATGCAGGCATTGGAGCAAGGAAATGCTCCAATGCTCCTATCCTAAATGCTAAAGGAGTGAAGGGGAGCTTATGTTCAAGTTCAGCCCTGAACCAAGATGACAACCCCTTTAAAGGGGTGCTGTACTCGGTCATCTCCAGCACTCCCATAAAAATAAATGGAGTGTCAGCTCACTTTTCCAACCAGCCGCTCTGTCCATTAGGTAGGACCCCCACCAATCTGATAGTTATCCCATATCCACTTGTATAACTTGTTATAACTGGAATACCCCTTTGGCCTGATGCACAGGGCCGTTGTTTTGGTCCGCAGTTTTGGCGGTTCGGATGCGGACCCATTCACTTCAATGGGGCCGCATAAGATGCGGACAGCACTCCGTGTGCTGTCCGCATCCGTTGCTCCATTCAGTGGCCCCACAAAAAAATATATAACATGTCCTATCCTTTTCTGTGCTTTGCGGATAAGAATAGGCAGTTATATTAAAGGCTGTCCACAAATTGTGTAATGCACACGTACGCCATCTGTGTTTTGTGGATCCGCAATTTTCGGACCGCAAAACACACCACGGTCATGTGCATGTAGCCATTAACTTATCTGTAGACTTTTGCAAAAGTTTTGTCTAAGGCCGAATGCACAGGGTCGTGGAACACGGACGTGACCGGTCCGTGGCATCCCGGCCTGGCATCCTGCTGATAGCAGGAGAGCATGGCGTCATTGGTTGCTATGACGCTGTGCGCTTCATGCCGCCGCTGCACTACTGAAGCACACGGCGTCATAGCAACAAATGACGCCATGCGCTCCTGCTGTCAGCAGGATGCCAGGCCGGGATACCACGGACCGCTCACGGCCGTGTGCATTCGGCCTAAGAGTGAGTCTGGAAAACAGAGTAATCCCTTCCAGTCACTTCCAAGTTATAAATGAAAGTTATAAATGATCTGTAATAATATCATGACACTTATAAATGTACACCCAGACATTGAAGGGGTTACTTGGCTTATAAAACTCATTTCTAAAAATCCTACTCGTGAAGTCTATTTAACAGAGGCCCTTAGGGGCTGTTCACTTCTCACTTTTGGTGTATGTCAAGCGGATACATTTGTTAACAGAAAAAAATGTATGGCCTGATGCATTCATAGACTACAATTGGGCAAACGTCGTTCAAAAGTGCATTTCTGTAAGTTTCGAAAAGTATAGAAAGGTACACGTTTTTCCCCTTGCAATGAATCAGGGATGGAAGAAAACATCAAACAATATGTATCCATTCATTAAACATATGCGTTTTTTAAATAATGCTTTTAGATCTTCATTTATAAAAAAAGAAAGGTTTCACAAAAACTTAAACTTATACTAAGACACAAACGTATTGAAACATATGCAAACTGTCAAACGTATGTCTAAATGTATCTGCTTGACGTACAGCAAAAGGAAGAAGTGAACATAAGCTAGGGAGTAAAACCGTAAGGCCCTAGTCACATCTCGTTTTTCCTGTACATCAAGCCGATGCCGATGCGTTTAGACATACTGTCAAAAAAATTGTGGTTATCTAACCTTTTTTTTACGCTTTAAGGACCTATGACGTAGCTGTACGTCATGGGTCAGATCCCCAAACATGGCGCCCGCTTGCACGTGCAGAGGGCGCCTTAGCCGCAGGGTTTCTGCTATTTTAAATAGCAGAGACCCGCAGCCCATGTATGCGATCAGCCATAAGCCTTATGGCTGATCACATACATCTTACCCTTCAGATGCTGTGGTCAAATGTGACCACAGCATCTGTGCAGACCGGAACCGGAAGTCGCGCGCTTCCGGTCCGGTAACAGCTTTCCCTGGCTGAGATGGGGGAATCTGTTACCTTGTGCTAATTGACAGAAGCCTCAAGCCGGCTTCAGAGTCAATTAGATGTATATATCAATACAGGCCACTAGGTAGCAGCCTTGTATTGATATAGTGCAAATGAAGTCTTCAATGATGGCTATTTAGCCATCACTGAATACTATGGGCAATTGAATGATTGCCAGTCATTGTCACCCAAGTCATTGTCACCGACTTAAAAAGGGGGGGGGGGGGGGGGAGTAAAAAAAAGTTTTTACAAATATATAAAAAAAATTAAAACCTAAAAGTTCAAATCACCCGCCTTTCCTTAGAATAAAAATAAAAAGACTTAACCAATAAAAAAATAAACATCATAGGCATCGCTGCGTGCGAAAATGCCTATACTAATAAAATATAACAATAGAAGACAAATGTATACAAAAAGCTGGGCACTCACTAGTACTTGGAACCAAACAATATAATTTAATGTGCAATGGACATTAAATTATATAGATTGGTTCCAAGTACTAGTGAGTGCCCAGCTTTTTGCATACATTTGTCTTCTCAGTATAGTGGGTGAGCCTATATAGTCTGACACCTTGTGCAGCCTTATTGTATTCTTTAAAATATAACAATACTAGGCCTCATGCATAAAAAATGCACAGAATCCAGAAGCAGATTCTGCTTGATAATTTTTTTTTTTCAGCCTACAAAATACTCATAAGTTCTACCCTAATATTGGACAGAAAATCACATACAACATTACAAGGTTCCTTGATTGCTTGATTGGGCAGAAATAAATGAAATGTCAAATTAAAAAAGGTTTTAAAAGCAAATGGTGAAAACTGTGAAAAAAATTCAAGGATAACATAAAAGCTGTTACTATTATTGATAGTAGTTTATAATAAATTATGACTATGTTTACATACAAAACGGATTTCCATTATGATGACTTTTCGGGTTTGATGTTGTTTTTAAAATTTAGCATGCTGTGGATATAGTACCGTATTTTTCGCCCTATAAGACGCACCGACCCATAAGACGCAGCTAGGTTTTAGAGGAGGACAATAAGAAAAAAATATTTTTCATTAGACCTCAGGTCAGACCACCAATCAAACTCCCAATGTTAATCAGACCTCAGTTGACAGCCCCAATAAGACTCCCAATGTTAAGCCCTCAGATCAGACCCCCAATCAGACCTTAGCTCAGACGCCAATGTGAATGACCCCCAATCAGACCTCAGATAATAGCTCCATGCCCCTCATCAGCCCCCATTGGCTCATATTAGTCTCCATTCCTCTTATCAGTCCCCAGCAGCCTCTCATCAGCCCCCCATGCCACAGCGAACATAAAATAAAAAAATACTTACCTCTCCTGCTACGGACGCTGCCGCTCCTCCAGCGCGATCTTCTTCCTCCTGCAGTCGGCTGTGACCTACCAGACCTCTGGTACTAATGAGCGCTTTCATAAAGGAAACACTCATTAGTATTCACCCCATAAAACGCAGGGACATTCCCCCCCACCCCACTCTTAGGGGGAAAATGCGTCTTATGGGGCAAAAAATACAGTATATTTTTTCTAGTGGTCAGCAACCTTCAAGTTTTAATATAATTTAATCCGGGGACATGCTAACTTTTTTTTTTCACTTTCATTTATTCTTTCCTGCTTTTTTTTACTGGCACAAAATAATTTATTATATTTTGTATTGAACAATAGGAAACAAAATTAACATGACAACCTGACCTCTGTGGGTCATTACAATTACAACAATACCAAATGTATATATTTCTTTAAAAAAAAAAATTATGTTTTTGTTTCACCATATTCTGACACCCATCATTTTTAGATATTTCTGTCTACAGTGCTGAGTGGTTTTGTTTGTATTTACTCCGTTTTTATTCAGGGTGTGAGGTGATCAGAAATGTTACAGCACTCACCATGCAGGATAAATACTTTTATATTGTAACAGTTTGTACATTTTCACATGCATTGATACCAAATATGTTTATTTTTTTGTTGTTTATTTTAATATTTATATTTGGGAACTGGGTGGTTTGCATGTTTAATAGTTTTTTTTAATTAATACAAAACATTACATATCATTGACTGCAATAAATTGGGAATTCTCTGTACTTCCTATTAAGCCCTAGCACAGGCATGGTTTAACAGACAGTTTAGAATGGCAGGCCTGAGAGCCTTCACAGGGCCCCAGGTTGCCATAGCAACTGTTTGGGAGCCCCCTTCCTCTAACTAATCTCTCAGATGCTGGGGTCACTACAGACCATGCCTTTAGGGGTAATTTAGCAGGCTCAGTTTGTGAGCCCCTTCTACACCCCCGTGACAGTTACACCAATGTGCATGAAGTTATTAAAAAACACCCTAAAAAATACTTGTACAAAACAACACCATTTTAGAAGTTCAACTGAAATGGTTCAGACTGCAGACATTTTTACATGTCTTTTCATAGCACCACAAAAACTGAAGCATAGAAGAGTGGGTCTCTCAGACCTAAGATAGAGGCAGTATCATCCTTGCTTTACCTTAACATTTCCACAAGACTTTGAGTTTGGTTACCTTACAATATTTGCCTCTTTAGGGCTCTTTAATACAAGCGGATGCCGTGCGGGTAATCTGCTGCGTGAAAGAGAGCCAAGTCCCATTCCGGACAGCAGAGACATGGAGCATTAACATGATTGATAATGCTCCGTGCCTCTCTGTGACCTTTTTACTACAAAATCACAGTGGGATTGTCATGACTGAGGATGGGGAAAACCCTCAGCCATGCGATGAGAGAAGATGGTAGTCATGACTTGGCCAGAACCACAGAACTAGGGAGCAGGTCACCTCCTATTGCTTCCCTAATCTGACCCTAACTCCTAGCGACATGAGCCGACCTTGAAGGTAGGAGGACTCATGCTCTGGAACCTCGGGTCCCTGCTAACCCTCCGCAGGTCCCTAAGCTAGGAGCTGGGTAGACTACCTGTTCCTCCTGGACACGGAGAAATAGGAGTCTAAAGATGGCCAAACTATAAAGACAGGGGAAACAGAAACACACATATGGCAATGGCAGGTAAGTGCAACTAGTACTAACACCTACCTGCCACAGACACAGAGCCTGGGACCCAAGTATCAGTGCTGCTGTCCACAAACATAATAGACAGAGCACACACACCACACAGGACGCCAGGAAACCATGTACTGCAAAGAATAGACATGACACACAAACACATCCTCAGAACATCGTGTATAACAATACATAACAATTTGTTTATGACCACAAGGGTGGCCCCCACTGGCAGATGGAATTACCAGGAGGGTGTCTCCAGCAAAGCATGGCTGAAGAACCCCTCAGCTTCTGATCTCCAAAGAGGCTTTATAGCCCAAAGTGACCACACCCACACAGACACACACAGGAGAGGGAATTAACCCTTCCAACACTAACCAGGGAGTGAAACCACTTAAAGGGGAAGTGTCCAAATGAAGATCACACTGCAGCTGTTACCGCAGGCAACGGCATGGGTGGCAACCATGTCCTGGGAGTCAGCCAGAAGGCCGAGACACTGCCACCACATGTACACATCCAAACCAAACGTTGCGACGGGCAGCCACAGTGAAGGGAAGAGTCATAGTGCACACCAAACATACAAAGTGCATAACATACACACACACACCTAACAGAGAGGTTGCTAGGTGCAACCGCATGAACATTGCCGCAAGCTGCCTAGCACCAGCTCAGGCTGCTATACTGCGACAATACCAAACGACTTGTTGCCCGCGGCAACCACAAGTGAGGCAGCACACTAGCGGCCCTCACCTGTGGTTGAACACCCAATACCAAACCGCAGGCAACCGCATGCGGTTCAGGAGTCACGACCATGACCATGGCCGTGACAGGGATAAAGTTGTCACCATGATTTTGTCGTAAAAAGGTCACAGAGAGGCACGGAGCATTATCAGTCATGTTAGTGCTCCGTGTCTCTGCTGTCCGGAATGGGGCTTGGCACTCTTTCATGCAGTGGATTCCACACACGGGATCCTCACGTGTAAAAAAGCAGCAACATGCCCTATCTTGGGCCAGAATCAGTGCTGATTTTCCAATTGTAATTAGTGGGAAGCAGAAAAATAGACATTTAAAAATGCGACTAATTTTGAGGCAGAAAAATCTGCTTGGATTTAGCACTGATTTTTAACACGTAGTTTAGAAATCAGCCATGTGAACTGTCCCTTAGGCCTCTTTCACAAATCACTGAGTCATAGTTCTCCAAGGACGACACATAGACCCATTAACTTTTTTTTATACTTGTTTACACATCAGTGATTTTCCACTGGTCGAGGGTCAGTGGAAAAAACACGGACATGCACCACTTTGGTCCATGATGCAGACCAAACATGTCCATTGAAGTCTATGGGTCTTAAAATTACTGGCAGATAAATCATCCTCCAGAGACCACATAATTTACAAATGGGAATGAATATGGAAAGGTGTATATATTATAATGTATGGTCTGGACTACACCCACTGGGATAGTACCCTGTAAACAACATAGCTACAAATAGTGCCAGGAATAAATTGTAATAACCAGACCAGAGTATAAAAAACTAATACCAATATTCAAACTCAACCATTTGCAATTGTGGTCAGTGGTGGGCGCGACCCCTTTTGTGAATAAGAGTGCATTAGTTTCAAGAGGTGTGGCAGCCTAAGTGAGTTTACATAGTTTTATTTCATGCATATTTCTGTAATACAATGAATATCATTTAAGAAAAAACGTAACAATACACAGTTGAATGCTAAATAGTGGGCTGGCTTTCTACCATTTCACACACAGTCCCTATACAGGGAGTGCAGAATTATTAGGCAAATGAGTATTTTGACCACATCATCCTCTTTATGCATGTTGTCTTACTCCAAGCTGTATAGGCTCGAAAGCCTACTACCAATTAAGCCTATTAGGTGATGTGCATCTCTGTAATGAGAAGGGGTGTGGTCTAATGACATCAACACCCTATATCAGGTGTGCATAATTATTAGGCAACTTCCTTTCCTTTGGCAAAATGGGTCAAAAGAAGGACTTGACAGGCTCAGAAAAGTCAAAAATAGTGAGATATCTTGCAGAGGGATGCAGCACTCTTAAAATTGCAAAGCTTCTGAAGCGTGATCATCGAACAATCAAGCGTTTCATTCAAAATAGTCAACAGGGTCGCAAGAAGCGTGTGGAAAAACCAAGGCGCAAAATAACTGCCCATGAACTGAGAAAAGTCAAGCGTGCAGCTGCCAAGATGCCACTTGCCAACAGTTTGGCCATATTTCAGAGCTGCAACATCACTGGAGTGCCCAAAAGCACAAGGTGTGCAATACTCAGAGACATGGCCAAGGTAAGAAAGGCTGAAAGACGACCACCACTGAACAAGACACACAAGCTGAAACGTCAAGACTGGGCCAAGAAATATCTCAAGACTGATTTTTCTAAGGTTTTATGGACTGATGAAATGAGAGTGAGTCTTGATGGGCCAGATGGATGGGCCCGTGGCTGGATTGGTAAAGGGCAGAGAGCTCCAGTCCGACTCAGACGCCAGCAAGGTGGAGGTGGAGTACTGGTTTGGGCTGGTATCATCAAAGATGAGCTTGTGGGGCCTTTTCGGGTTGAGGATGGCGTCAAGCTCAACTCCCAATCCTACTGCCAGTTTCTGGAAGACACCTTCTTCAAGCAGTGGTACAGGAAGAAGTCTGTATCCTTCAAGAAAAACATGATTTTCATGCAGGACAATGCTCCATCACACGCGTCCAAGTACTCCACAGCGTGGCTGGCAAGAAAGGGTATAAAAGAAGAAAATCTAATGAAATGGCCTCCTTGTTCACCTGATCTGAACCCCATTGAGAACCTGTGGTCCATCATCAAATGTGAGATTTACAAGGAGGGAAAACAGTACACCTCTCTGAACAGTGTCTGGGAGGCTGTGGTTGCTGCTGCACGCAATGTTGATGGTGAACAGATCAAAACACTGACAGAATCCATGGATGGCAGGCTTTTGAGTGTCCTTGCAAAGAAAGGTGGCTATATTGGTCACTGATTTGTTTTTGTTTTGTTTTTGAATGTCAGAAATGTATATTTGTGAATGTTGAGATGTTATATTGGTTTCACTGGTAAAAATAAATAATTGAAATGGGTATATATTTGTTTTTTGTTAAGTTGCCTAATAATTATGCACAGTAATAGTCACCTGCACACACAGATATCCCCCTAAAATAGCTAAAACTAAAAACAAACTAAAAACTACTTCCAAAAATATTCAGCTTTGATATTAATGAGTTTTTTGGGTTCATTGAAAACATGGTTGTTGTTCAATAATAAAATTAATCCTCAAAAATACAACTTGCCTAATAATTCTGCACTCCCTGTAGATAGCCTGTTTCTTTGACCAGTGATTATTTTGGTCAGTGACTCCTTTTTTTTAAACAGTTATCAATAAACTATTTATTTCAATAATTTCTTTTCAGGCTAGTATTCACCAGTTTAATTAGACATCGTATCCATCTTTATTATTTTTTTCCTTATGGCTAAGTCACAAGTCAGTGTTTGGTCAGTGATTTCCATCAGTGATTTTGAGCCAAAACCAGGTGCGTCTCTAAACACAGAACAGGTGCAGCTCTTTCCCTTATACCCAGTGGCATTGCGAGGGGGGGTGGCGGGTGCGGGCCGCACTGGGTGACGCCAGTGATGGGGTGACACCAGTCTGATGGCGGCAGCGGCAGGGCACAGGGAGATGAGTGCTTCCATTGTGGAAGCACTTATCTCCATAGTCATCTGTATCGTACAGATGGATGCTGTGGCGGGGCAGGGAAGGGAGTACAGTGCGGGACGCAGGCTGGAAGAGGCCTGCATCGCATCGCTGACATGGAGGTAAGTATAACTTTTATTTTTATATGTACAATACTTTTACTGGCACATGAGGGGGGCTCTTGTTACTGGCACATGATGGTGGGGCTCTTGTTACTGGAACATGATGGTGGGGCTCTTGTTACTGGCACATGATGGGGGGCTGTTGTTACTGGCACACGATGGGGGGCTCTTGTTACTGGCACATGATGGGGGGCTCTTATTACTGGCACATGATGGGCGGGTGCTCTTCTTACTGGCACATGATGTAGGGGTGCTCTTCTTACTGGCACATGATGGGGGTGTTCTTGTTACTGGCACATGATTGGGGGGCTCTTGTTACTGGCACATGATTGCAAGGCATCTATGGGGCACATTTTACTGGCACATTATTGGTGGGAACTATAGGGGCATCTACTGAGGCCACAAAGAAGGTGTATTTTATATGGGGTGCTCTGTACAGTAGCATTTTATACTGGGACACATTATAGTGGGTACTATGGGGAAGAGGAGTACTATGGGGTCATCTACGGGGGGGGCACTAAGAAGGGTATTTTATACTTGCAAATTATGGGGGACACTGAGGTCATCTACTGGGGCACTATATATGGGGCATTTTATGCTGGCACATTATGGGGGCACTATGGGGACATTAGCTCAACTGGGGGCATTACAAGGGGTATTTTTTGCACTGTCACATTATAAGGAGAATTATTTCTACTGGGGGGGCATTATGGTGGTTTTTTTTAATCCCCCATGGTATGAGCCCCCTAGTACCAGAACCAGCCTTCTCTGTGACCCCATTGCCCCTTCTCCAAATCCTTATTGTGAAATCTTTCTCATTAGGATAAAACACATCAGCTCCACCTAGCCCCCCAGCCGAAGTGTTGAAGTGGTGTCCGAGATCCCTAACGGCCAAGCCAAGTAATTGTAAGTTTTCATGTGAAATATGTTTGTTATACACATATAGCATACACTGTGCCACACAATATACAGTATACCTGTACACTGTGTAGTCTGTTCTATAAGCACCATTGTTTTGTGGAGGACAGAAAATAATCTAGAAGTACCCCTCCCGAGACCAGGCTCTGGCTCCGCCACTGCGCGGTAACCGATCTGACTTCTAGCACCCCCAACCCCCCCTGTCCACGATCTGTCTGCTTAGCCCCCCCCCCCCCCCCATGTCAGCGGTCTATTTCCTATCCAACCCCCCCGTTACCACTTGGGCCGGTCGGCAGGCTCAGTGAAGGACGTGATGGGACATCAGCGGTGCAGCGGCAGCAGGGCGGAGCTTGATTGACGTCCCCTACGTGACTCATCCGCACAGGTCAGAACACGATGACCACATGAAGAAGCGGTCACCAAAAGAAATTGAACAGCATTTGGTGTCTCAGCCAGCCAGCCAGCAAAAGTGGGGTGCACCTGACCTAGGTGATATGCTGCCAGCAGCAGAGGGGAAAGGGGGTGCTGGGGCTATAGGCTTTGGGGGGATCCGCTGAGCTAATGGATGCCCCCCTACGGCAGTAGCACCCCCATATATGGCTAAAAAAATTATTGCTTTGGGGGGGGGGGGGGTGACACCAGCCCTAGCAACGCCACTGCTTATACCTCATATATGTATAGGCTCCAATCCTGGTTTTGGCTCACAATCACTGATGGAAATCACTGACCAAAACACTGACGTGTGAATGAGGCTTTAATCAATTAACATACTGTACTTACAAAATGCTGTTTTTGGTTGAAGATAGCAGGGAACTATTGTATATCAGTAACCCATACATTTCCAGTATATGTCATCCTGTAGGCAGGCCAACTTACTTAGAAATGTGTAGGTGTAGATTATGTAGTTCCCTTTGTTAACCAGAAGATGACACTGTTGCAAATAATGTAAAGAAAGTTTAAGAAAAAACCCAACGTGATTTACAAATGTTGCAATATTTTACATCTACATTTTTTTAAATTTGTTATTAATAAAGAATAGGAGCTTAGTGGTGAGCAAAACACTTGATAGGAAGAAACCGAACCTTTCATTGCCTCCTGGTTGGATACAGTCACCTTTTCGAAATAAAAAAAACTTTGTAAACAACCAATTCTAAGAGCTTTGTAAGGGCTTGTTCACATCAACGTTTTGTATTCCATTATGGCTTTCCGTTATGGCTTTCCGTTATAAGATGGTTATAACAGAAAATAACGGAATCCATAAGATGGAAATCAAAACGGAAACCTTTAGAAGCATTCCGTTTTGATCTGTCATAATAGAAGTATATGGGCAAGTATAACACATCCATCTGGTTTCTGTTATGCTGGACGGAAAACTAAGTTCTGTCCGTGGTAGCGGAATCCATAATGGAATTCTGTTAGCCCAAAGTCAACAGTGAAGCCTCTGGTTAGAAGGATTCCCACTGGACAGTTTCTTCACATGGAATAAAGTTTTTTGTGGGTTTTTTTTTGGAACAGTTTCTTTGTAAACATAAGAAAGTTATTGAGAGACGTTTTAAAAAAATCCTTGGAGCACAACAGAGCCAATATCTCACTGCGCCTGCGCCGAATACTGAACGGGACGACGCAGGCGCGAGATTTACACGGCAGACGCTGTCAATCAAGACAGAAGGGTGTGGAAATGAGGTGGGCGAATGGAGCCTCTAGGAGCATGTGCAACGCCCCCCCCCCCCTGCTCCTAGAGGCTCATTTGCATATAATAAAAGTTAAAATTACACGAAAACAGGGGCCTACTTAAATAAAAGTAATGCAGAGTTAAATTCAGGTGACATTTTCACATCTATAATGTCAGCCTGTTTAATACCAAAAATGGGGGTGACAGAAACCCTTTAAGTGCTGGTCCACGTTTTGGCAGCACCTGGCTGTCCTTAAATAGGCAGCTGGGCTCAGAAGCGAGGTCTCTGTGTTGGGATCTGGGAGCCTTGTGTCTGGATGAAGGCTTGCTACCTGTTTGGCGTGAAAACAGGTTGGTGCTGCTATGGTCAAGGACTCTTTGAGGCAGAATTGCTGCATGGTGGGAATTAACACCAACACCGCAAGGAGACTTTTTGTTTGATCCAAAAAACTTCTTGTTGTCTCTATTCTGCGTCCGCTAATCCTGTCTACCAGAGCGAAACCCCACAGCACATTTAATAATGAAATTGGTTAGTCATTGGGATGAACTACAAATAATTGGTTTCACCTTGCCCTGGGTGAGGATATCAAGGCCATAGTTGGCCCCAATCTTCAGATTAGCCATAAATGTGCCTTATCTGAAGTCTAACCTAATTGCTTTAAATGTTGGACTATGCCCCTTGGAGACCTCCCACTTCGCCTACTTGTACTATAATATATAGTTTTTCTTCTCACCCACTTTGGAAAATCAGAGTGAGAACTGTCTATTACGGAGCCTTTACATGGTAGATTTTGTTGCAGACAATTTCTGCAACTGAAAAATCGTTCAGCTTAACGTGGCGGGGGGGGGGGGGGGGGGGCGGGAGGCATTCAGATGAACGGAACTGATGCATAAAAGCTTCAGGATTGTTACCGATATTGTAGTAGCCTTCCTCAGCTAGTGGCATCTTAGAATGTGAGGTATTCAGTGGCTTTGAAAAATTTTTGTTTGTCCCCATACTGGTACTTAGGCCTGTTCCACACGAGCGATACAGATTGTTTCAGGATCTGTTCAGGGAAAACCTGATGGTTTTGCACTCAAGTTCAATCAGTTTTGAATTTCATAGAAGAGACTGTGCAGCCCCTAGCCATCCATAGGAAAGATGGTGATGAAAAAGGTATGCAGAGAAAGTTCTTTCAATATAGTCGATCACTGGATCCAGGGTACGAGCTTTTCCCACAGTCAAGAGTTTTCTTTTTTGCTAGATGTTATTAATGAAGCACGGCCAGACTGGTATAATTCACGCTTGTTTTAATATACTTACAAAATAGAAATCACAAATTGCATATAAAATCACGTAAGTTCACTGGTTGTATCACCTGCCCTCAGTCTGCGATTGCATTTAGTGTGTATGCAGGGTTTTTTTCTGTCCAGATTGTATGCATTTTTCACGCATGTGAAAAAAAAAACTCTGAAGAATAACAATCTACATCTCCTGGCAACCCTCAGTGAAAAACGCATTGCATTTGGATGTCTTCCCTTTTTCATTTTTGTGTTGTTTTTGGTGAGTATCCCTGGAGTCATCCCATTTGAAAGTCATACTGCATGGCTACTTGAATATGGCTAGGGATAATCAAACAACTATTAAAATGATTATTAGTGAGATTTCCTAGCACAATAGATCACTGCACAGTTTACAAAGTTTAGCCATCAAAGTAGACATTCTATTCTATAATCTGCCTCAGACACTTATGCGATTATTTAGGAAAATGGTGACTAAGAAGTACTTCACATTATGAGTAGCTTTACCACATACAACTGCTATAGGTTTATTCTCATTTTTATAAAAACCCAACTTGTTTTTCTGTGTTCCGTTATAGTCTCCCATTACATTTCTCCTACATTTTTCCAACTTTCTACAAAATTAATGCTTACAATATACACATTATTACTGTTCTTAGATGTCATTGATGTTTCTGTTCACCACTCTCTTTGGACTACAGAAAAAAAAAAAAATGTAAATTGGATCCACTTGTTTCTATTCTCAATAGTATATTGTAAATATACCAGTGGTTCATGCATTTATTTATTTCCTCTAAATATACAATATATGTATTGAATCCTGCAGGAGCCACAAAAAAGCTTCAAAGGTTAAAGGGTTAGTTCACAGCAAGCGCAAATAACATAAAACATGTTTAAAAAAAAAAAAAAAACACTCAGGAGTTGAATTTTTAGTGACTTGTTCTATCTCAACACACACACTTAACCCTGAGTGTGACAGATAACATTCTGGCTGGCAGAGAAAAGGCGGTTGTTTGGAGGCTATGACAGCTAATAGTAAGAAAAGAGACTGAAAATGAAAACGCAGAATCCCCAAAAATATGCTGCAGAGGATAAAGACAAGAGCTCTCATGATTTTAGTAAGATATTTTTGTATCATCTCATAAAGTGATTACAGAAATGTGCATGAAAAAGTTTCACTGGCAAAGTTTAACATTTCAAATTCATCGATCGCATTGAGAGAATTTCATTACAGGATAAAGACAAAAAACACTATCAAAATATAAGAGCAAAAAGTATATCCCTCTTTCCCTCTACAAAAAAACCCCCAATGATATAGACTATTAGGCCTCGTTCCATTTTTTTTTGCGTTCCGTATACGGTCCCCATATGTAACCATTCATTTCAATGGGTCCGTAAAAAAAACTGAATGTACTCTGTATGCATTCCGTTTCCGTATTTCCGTTCCAAGATATTACATTTCCTATTATTGTCCGCATAACGGACAAGGAAAGTACTGTTCTATTAGGGGCCAGATGTTCCAGTCCGTTAAAAATGGAATGCACACGGATGTCATCCGTATTTTTTTGCGGACCGCAAAACACTGGAAAAGCCATACGGTCGTGTGAAAAAGGCCTTAGACTGGATGCACACATGCATTTATTACTAAAGTTTTATTTAGCTAAAGCCAGGAAAAGAATTGTAAGGGTGCAGCGACACATGGCATAAATGCTGCACTTGTGTGTGGAATATCAGAGTTTTACAGTACTTTTACAGAACAAAGTAGATGACCTTTTAAAAAATCTCACCCACGTGCTGTGAAACAAAATATGCTGTGTAAATTGACCTTTAGTGTGGATTTTAAAATTTGAGCATGTCGATTTATGCTACAGATTTCACCTTGCAATGCAATGCATGAATCGTAGCAAAATCATCACCATTTGCTGTGATGCGAGGGGAGCATGTCACCCCTGCAGCCAATTTGGGTGAAGATACTCCTGAGTTTAAGTCGGGGGACGAACCCATGCAATTAGGGCGAGCTACTCCTGGATCTGCTTTCAGGAGTATTAGTCGTAGGAAGGGTGTGTGTTTTTTCTGCGGACAAAAGGGATATTTTAACAAAGAAATGTCCATGCATTCAGCGTCAAAAAGGAAAGGGGACTTCTAATTCCCATCTGACTCTTGGAGGGGTAAGAGGGAGTCAGAGAACGTGCATTTGTCTTTGACTGGTAGTACCCGAATTCTCCTGACTGCCGAGTTGGTGTTAGAGTCCAAGACTGTAGGGATTGAGGTGTTTATCGTCAGTGGGGCAGGGGTGAATCTTATTGATGGTCAGTTCGGCCGTATGCACAGGTCGTTACCGAGTGCATTAGAGAAAAACATTTCCGTTTTTGCCATTGATTCTGCACCTTTTTCTCAGAAGGGTTTGTCTCAGATGGTGCATGACATCCGATTAAGAGTGGGTGTCTTTCATCAGGAGTTCATCTCGTGTTTTATGATGGAAGGTCTCCCTGCTCCATTGGTTCTGGGTTTACCGTGGTTAAGCAAGCATAATCCAACCATAGATTGGCAAACTAGACAGATTCTAGATTGGGGTGATTATTGTCTGAATACGGCTTTTTCTGCTTTGACCACTAAGACATTACCCTATTTTTTTATAGATTTTTCTAACGTATTTTCTGAAAGTGGATGCCAGGATTTACCTCTGCATCGGAAACATGATTGTCCTATCAACCTTATTCCAGGAGCTAAATTGCCCAAATCTAGGTTGTATAACCTTTCTGGACCCGAAACAACAGTCATGAGAGAGAGTATATTACTGAGAGTTTGGCTAAAGGACACATACAACCTTCCAAATCTCCTGTGGCAGCGGGGTTTTTCTTTGTTACAAAAAAGGACGGAACCCTTGGGCCATGTTTGGATTTCCGTTAGCTCAATCGGATTACTGTCCGTGAACCTTACCCCTTTGCTTTGATTCCTGATTTGTTCAACCAGATTGTTGGTGCCAAGGTATTCTCCAAATCGGACTTTAGGGGGGCATATCAAGGGATCAAGGAAGGGGATGAATGGAAGACGGCTTTTAATACCCCAAAGGGGCACTTTGAGAACCTGGTCATGCAGTTTGGGTTGACCAATGATCCTGAAGTTTTCCAGCATTTTGTGAATTACATTTTTCATCACCTGGTGGTGAGGTTTGTTGACATGTATTTGGATGACATACTAATTTATTCTCCAAACATGAAGACTCATCAGGATCATGTTAGACAGGTGTTACAGATCCTAAGACATAATAAATTGTATGCAAAATTGGAGAAGTGTGTTTTTGCTGTACAGGAGGTGCAGTTCTTGGGCTACCTGTTGTCATCTTCGGGTTTTCGAATGGATCCAGAGAAAGTCTGTGCTGTATTTGACTGGGATTGACCCGAAAATCTGAAGGCTCTTATGTGGTTTTTGGGGTTCACCAACTATTATCGAAAATGTATTAAGAACTATTCGACAGTGGTGAGAGGATTAACTGACATGACTAAAAGAGACAGATGTCTCAGTGTGGTCCGATTTGGCATTGAGAGCCTTTTCTGAAGTTAAGGAGTGTTTCGCTTCTGCTCTATATTGGTGCAGCTGGATGTGTCACAGCCTTTCATTGTGGAGGTTGATATGTCAAAGGTGGGGGTAAGAGCAGTTTTATTACAGGGCCTGTCACCTGATAAATGGCGCCCATGTGCATTTTTCTCTAAAAAAAACCTCTCAGCCACAGAGAGAAATTACAATGTGGATAACAGAGAGTTGCTGGCCATTAAGTTGGCTTTTGAGGAGTGGCATGATTGGTTAGAAGGGGCGATTCATCCGATCAGTGTTCACAGATCACAAAAATCTGGCTGAACCCGAGGCAAGCCAGATGGTCTTTGTTTTGAACCAGATTCAATTGTAACATACATAGTACATAATACATAAGGCCAAAAAAGACATTTGTGCATCCAGTTCGGCCTGTCATCCTGCAAGTTGGTCCAGAGGAAGGAAAAAAAAAAAAAAAACTGACGTAGAAGCCAATTTTCCCAATTTAGGGGAATAAAAAATTCCTTCACGACTCCAATCAGAATAACTCCCTGGATCAACGACCCCTCTCTAGTAGCTATAGCCTATAATATTACACTCCAGAAATACATCCAGGCCCCTCTTGAATTCCTTTATTGTACTCACCATCACCACCTCCTCAGGCAGAGAGTTCCATAGTCTCACTGCTCTTACCGTAAAAAATCCTCTTCTATGTTTGTGTACAAACCTTCTTTCCTCCAGACGCAGAGGATGTCCCCTCGTCATAGTCACAGTCCTGGGGATAAATAGATGATGGGATAGATCTCTGTAATGACCCCTGATATATTTATACATAGTAATTAGCTCTCCCCTCAGTCGTCTTTTTTCTAAAGTGAATAACCCTAATTTTGATGTCACTTATCATCCTGGGGTAAAGAACATTAAGGCAGATGACTTGTCACGTAGTTTTCCTGGAGGTGGTGATTTTGAAAATCCAAGTCCGATACTGTCGGAAGGGGTGGTGATATCCGCTCTATACCCTGACCTAGAGGTGAAAGTGTTAGAGGCTCAGGGAGACACACCAGATTCTTGTCCCTCTGGGAAATTGTTCCATCTGAATTGCGTCACAAGGTGTTTGAGGAACATCGCTGTACGATGTTTACGGGAAACCCTGGGAGCAGATCCATTGCTGACCTAATTTCTCATTGATTTTGGTGGCTGAGGTTGCGTAAGTGTGTTGAGGACTATGGGTCAGCCTTTAGCACTTGTGCACGAGCTAAGGTGACACATACTCAACCTTCCGGATCTCTACTTCCGTTGCCCATCCATGGATTTTATCACTGATCTATCTAGTTCTGCAGGAAAGACAGTGATTCTGGTGGTAGTTGATCACTTTAGTAAAATGGCACACTTTATAGCATTGCCGGGCCTACCTAATGCTAAAACTCTTGTACAAGTGTTTGTTGATAAAATTGTGAAACTACATGGCATTCCCTCTGACGTGGTCTCGGATCGTTGGACTCAGTTTGTGTCATGGTCTTACCTTCTTGCTGTTCTCCTTCGTTTGACATGTGCTGGCGGCCATCTTGGTTTCTGGGTTTCTTGTAGCCTCCCACCCTGCGGCTTCTCCTTCCCACTGGGAGGAGCTGGATGCCTAGCTCATATACAGACGTGGACAAAATTGTTGGTACCCTTTGGTCAATGAAAGAAAAAGTCACAATGGTCACAGAAATAACTTTAATCTGACAAAAGTAATAATAAATTAAAATTCTATAAATGTTAACCAATGAAAGTCAGACATTGTTTTTCAACCATGCTTCAACAGAATTATGTAAAAAAATAAACTCATGAAACAGGCATGGACAAAAATGATGGTACCCCTAGAAAACACAGAACATAATGTGACCAAAGGGACATGTTAATTCAAGGTGTGTCCACTAATTAGCATCACAGGTGTCTACAACCTTGTAATCAGCCATTGGGCCTATATATATGGCTCCAGGTAATCACTGTGTTGTTTGGTGATATGGTGTGTACCACACTCGACATGGACCAGAGGAAGCAAAGGAAAGAGCTGTCTCAAGAGATCAGAAAGAAAATTATAGACAAGCATGTTAAAGGTAAAGGCTATAAGACCATCTCCAAGCAACTAGATGTTCCTGTGAGTACAGTTGCACATATTATTCATAAGTTTAAGATCCATGGGACTGTAGCCAACCTCCCTGGACGTGGCCGCAGGAGGAAAATTGATGACAAATCTAAGAGACGGATAATCCGAATGGTAACAAAAGAGCCTAGAAAGACTTCTAAAGAGATTCAAGGTGAACTTCATGCTCAAGGAACATCAGTGTCAGATCGCACCATCCGTCGTTGTTTGAGCCAAAGTGGACTACATGGGAGACGACCAAGGAGGACACCATTGTTGAAAACGAATCATAAAAAAGCAAGACTGGAATATGCCAAACTACATGTTGACAAGCCACAAAGCTTCTGGGAGAATGTCCTGTGGACAGATGAGACAAAAATCGAAGTTTTTGCCAAGGCACATCAGCTGTATGTTCACAGACGAAAAAATGAAGCATATCAAGAAAAGAACACTGTCCCTACTGTGAAACATGGAGGAGGCTCTGTTATGTTCTGGGGCTGCTTTGCTGCGTCTGGCACAGGGTGTCTTGAATCTGTGCAGGGTACAATGAAATCTCAAGACTATCAAGGAATTCTAGAGAGAAATGTACTAGCCAGTGTCAGAAAGCTTGGTCTCAGTCGCAGGTCATGGGTCTTGCAACAGGACAATGACCCAAAACACACCGCTAAAAACACCCAAGAATGGCTAAGAGGAAAAAATTGGACTATTCTAAAGTGGCCTTCTATGAGCCCTGACCTCAATCCTATTGAGCATCTTTGGAAGGAGCTGAAACATGCAGTCTGGAAAAGGCACCCTTCAAACCGGACACAACTGGAGCAGTTTGCTCATGAGGAGTGGGCCAAAATACCTGCTGAGAGGTGCAGATGTCTCATTGACAGTTACAGGAAGCGTTTGATTGCAGTGATTGCCTCAAAAGGTTGCGCAACAAAATATTAAGTTAGGGGTACCATCATTTTTGTCCATGCCTGTTTCATGAGTTTATTTTTTTACATAATTCTGTTGAAGCATGGTTGAAAAACAATGTCTGACTTTCATTGGTTAACATTTATAGAATTTTAATTTATTATTACTTTTGTCAGATTAAAGTTATTTCTGTGACCATTGTGACTTTTTCTTTCATTGACCAAAGGGTACCAACAATTTTGTCCACGTCTGTATATAGGAGGTCTGTGGCTTCAGTTCCTTGCTTGGTCCTCCTGTGTTCACATGCTTCCAAGACTGCTGCTGCTTCTGGTTCCTGATCCTGGCTTCGTCTGACTACCCTGCTGGTTCCTGATCCAGGCTTCGTCTGACTACCCTGCTGGTTCCTGATCCAGGCTTCGTCTGACTACCCTGCTGGTTCCTGACCTCTGGCTTCGCAAGACCCTGCTTCGGTTTAGCCATCCGTTTGGACTTTTGCCTTACAGCTTGGTTTTCAATAAAGCCGCCTTATTTCCACTTATCTCTTGTTGTATGTCTGGTTCATGGTTCCATGACATTAGGACCAAGCTATGAATTCTGACGGTACAGGGCCATCCTCGCTACCTACGCTGGTTGCCAGACTTGATCAGCAGGATCACCTGTTGGGTCGGTTCGCTGTGGCGTTGCAAACCCTGCTTGAACGCACGGCTCATTTAGCTTCCGTTGCCGATGGGTCGGTTGTCGCTCCTGGGCCCGCTCCTACTGCCGCTCCGGTTGTTGCGCCAGAGTCTACCCCGACACCTGTTGCTGCGCCTGCGGTGTTTCGGGGTATGACCGGTTCTGCCCCCCTTCCACAGCGCTTTGGGGGAGAGCCAACTCAGTGCCGAGGTTTCCTTAACCAGGTGGGCATTTATTTCGAGTTGCTGCCACATGCCTTTCCTACTGAGAGATCAAAGGTGGGCTTCTTGATCTCGCTGCTCTCGGACAAGGCCTTGGCCTGGGCCAGCCCTTTATGGGAGAACAACAATCCGGTAGTTGCCGAGTTTTCCGGTTTTGTTGCTTCTCTTCGGAAGGTATTCGATGTGCCGGCTCGTGCTGCCTCTGCTGCGAAGCTCCTTATGTCCATCAGACAGGGTTCACGATCCGTAGCTGAATACGCCATTGAGTTTCGTACCCTGGCAGCAGAGGTGGTCTGGAATAATGAGGCTCTGGTCGCTGCTTTCTCTCATGGTCTCTCGGATGCCTTGAAGGATGAGGTTGCAGCTAAGGACCTACCAGTGGAGCTCGAGTCTCTTATTTCTTTCCTGATTTTGATTGACACCAGACTCAGGGAGAGACCTTCCTTTAAGGAGAGCCTGCGGGGGTCTTCTAACAGATTGGCACCTACATTTGCTGTCCCACCCGTGCCTCCCTCTCCTCCCACGCCTCCTGGGGATGACTTGTCTGGGGGTGAACCCATGCAGCTGGGGTTTGCTCGCCTGTCCGAGGGGGAGAAGGGTACTCCGGAGACGCGAGGGCCGATGCATGTACTGTGGTCTCGGTGGGCATTTTCGGTTGGCATGCCCGAACCGTCCGGGAAACGCTCGCACCTGAGATCCGGTTGGGGGCAGATCTTGGGTGGAGTCTCCTCGTCCCCGGTTTCCCGTGTTGACAAACCACTGATTACTGTTGTCCTCTCCTGGGTCGGGGGCTCGGTGACGACCCAGGCGTTGGTGGACTCTGGTGCTGGTGGTTTGTTCATTGATAGTGTGTTCGCTGCCGCCAATTCCATTCCTCTGCAGCCTCGAGGTTCCCCACTGGCTCTTGAGGCGATAGACGGCAGACCCCTTCTGCCGCCACACGTGACTCAGGAGACCCTTCCAGTGGGGATGGCCATTGGTGCCGTTCACAGAGAGTCGGTCTGTCTCCAGGTTATTTCGTCTCCACACTACTCGGTGGTCTTGGGGTACCCCTGGCTCCAGAAGCATAATCCGACTTTCGATTGGAGATCGGCCGAGATCCTCTCGTGGTCACCGCAGTGTGGGGCTAGTTGCATCCATGGGCCTGTCAAGTTGCTGTGTACTTCCTCGGACTCTCTGTTGCCTCCTGAATACGAGGAGTACCGGGATGTATTCGATAAGGTGTGTGCGGTTGCCCTACCTCCGCACCGCCCATACGATTGTGCCATAGAGTTACAATCTGGTGCCGTTCCTCCTCGTGGCAAAGTCTATCCACTGTCGGTAGCGGAGAATGAGGCCATGGAGGAGTACGTGAGGGAGGCGCTTTCACGCGGACACATTCGCAAATCCTCGTCCCCGGCAGGGGCTGGATTTTTCTTTGTGAAAAAGAAGGGCGGTGAGTTGAGGCCTTGCATCGATTACAGGGGTCTCAATTGCATCACGATCAAGAACGCTTACCCGATACCCTTGATTTCCGAGCTGTTCGATCGCCTCAAAGGGGCCACGGTCTTTACCAAACTCGACCTGAGGGCGGCATATAACCTGGTAAGGATCAAGGCGGGCGATGAGTGGAAGACCGCGTTTAACACCAGGACCGGTCATTATGAATCCTTGGTTATGCCCTTTGGGTTGTGCAATGCGCCCGCAGTCTTCCAGGAATTCATCAACGATGTTTTCCGTGACCTGTTGCAGCAGTGTGTGGTGGTCTATTTGGATGACATCTTGGTATATTCTGAATCCATGGAGGCCCACATTCTGGATGTCAGACGAGTGTTGCAACGGTTACGAGAGAACAAGCTGTTCGGTAAGCTTGAGAAATGCGAATTTCACCGATCCCAGGTAACCTTCTTAGGTTACATCATTTCCGCTGAGGGGTTCTCCATGGATCCTGAGAGGGTTTCGGCTGTCTTACAGTGGCCCCAGCCCAGTGGTCTTCGTGCCCTGCAGCGCTTTTTGGGCTTCGCCAATTATTATCGGAAGTTCATCAGGGACTTTTCCATGCTAGCCAAGCCTCTCACGGATCTGACCAGGAAGGGCAGTAATCCCCAGGTCTGGCCGCTCGAGGCCATCCGAGCTTTTGAGGCTCTAAAGTCCGCCTTTGTGTCGGCTCCGATTCTGTCGCATCCCAACCCTGGGTTGCCTTTTGTCCTCGAGGTGGACGCGTCTGAGACAGGAGTAGGCGCCCTTCTGTCTCAGCGTAGAACACCAGAGGGTCCTCTGCTTCCTTGTGGGTTTTACTCCCGGAAACTGTCTTCCGCGGAGTGCAACTATCAGATTGGTGACAGGGAGTTATTGGCCATCGTGCAGGCCCTTAAAGAATGGAGGCACTTGCTCGAGGGCTCGGTGGTTCCGGTTCTCATCCTGACGGACCACAAGAATCTGACCTACCTCTCTGAGGCCAAGAGATTGACACCACGTCAGGCCAGATGGGCTCTGTTCTTGTCACGTTTTAATTACGTGGTCTCCTACCTACTCGGTTCCAAGAACATCAGAGCGGATGCCTTATCACGGCAGTACTCCGAGCTGTCCGGGGAGGAGTCGATTCCGACTTCGGTCATACCTCCGAATCAGATCCTGATCCTGGCTTCGTCTGACTACCCTGCTGGTTCCTGATCCAGGCTTCGTCTGACTACCCTGCTGGTTCCTGACCTCTGGCTTCGCAAGACCCTGCTTCGGTTTAGCCATCCGTTTGGACTTTTGCCTTACAGCTTGGTTTTCAATAAAGCCTTCTTATTTCCACTTATCTCTTGTTGTATGTCTGGTTCATGGTTCCATGACATTAGGACCAAGCCATGAATTCTGACGGTACAGGGCCATCCTCGCTACCTACGCTGGTTGCCAGACTTGATCAGCAGGATCACCTGTTGGGTCGGTTCGCTGTGGCGTTGCAAACCCTGCTTGAACGCACGGCTCATTTAGCTTCCGTTGCCGATGGGTCGGTTGTCGCTCCTGGGCCCGCTCCTACTGCCGCTCCGGTTGTTGCGCCAGAGTCTACCCCGACACCTGTTGCTGCGCCTGCGGTGTTTCGGGGTATGACCGGTTCTGCCCCCCTTCCACAGCGCTTTGGGGGAGAGCCAACTCAGTGCCGAGGTTTCCTTAACCAGGTGGGCATTTATTTCGAGTTGCTGCCACATGCCTTTCCTACTGAGAGATCAAAGGTGGGCTTCTTGATCTCGCTGCTCTCGGACAAGGCCTTGGCCTGGGCCAGCCCTTTATGGGAGAACAACAATCCGGTGGTTGCCGAGTTTTCCGGTTTTGTTGCTTCTCTTCGGAAGGTATTCGATGTGCCGGCTCGTGCTGCCTCTGCTGCGAAGCTCCTTATGTCCATCAGACAGGGTTCACGATCCGTAGCTGAATACGCCATTGAGTTTCGTACCCTGGCAGCAGAGGTGGTCTGGAATAATGAGGCTCTGGTCGCTGCTTTCTCTCATGGTCTCTCGGATGCCTTGAAGGATGAGGTTGCAGCTAAGGACCTACCAGTGGAGCTCGAGTCTCTTATTTCTTTCCTGATTTTGATTGACACCAGACTCAGGGAGAGACCTTCCTTTAAGGAGAGCCTGCGGGGGTCTTCTAACAGATTGGCACCTACATTTGCTGTCCCACCCGTGCCTCCCTCTCCTCCCACGCCTCCTGGGGATGACTTGTCTGGGGGTGAACCCATGCAGCTGGGGTTTGCTCGCCTGTCCGAGGGGGAGAGGGTACTCCGGAGACGCGAGGGCCGATGCATGTACTGTGGTCTCGGTGGGCATTTTCGGTTGGCATGCCCGAACCGTCCGGGAAACGCTCGCACCTGAGATCCGGTTGGGGGCAGATCTTGGGTGGAGTCTCCTCGTCCCCGGTTTCCCGTGTTGACAAACCACTGATTACTGTTGTCCTCTCCTGGGTCGGGGGCTCGGTGACGACCCAGGCGTTGGTGGACTCTGGTGCTGGTGGTTTGTTCATTGATAGTGTGTTCGCTGCCGCCAATTCCATTCCTCTGCAGCCTCGAGGTTCCCCACTGGCTCTTGAGGCGATAGACGGCAGACCCCTTCTGCCGCCACACGTGACTCAGGAGACCCTTCCAGTGGGGATGGCCATTGGTGCCGTTCACAGAGAGTCGGTCTGTCTCCAGGTTATTTCGTCTCCACACTACTCGGTGGTCTTGGGGTACCCCTGGCTCCAGAAGCATAATCCGACTTTCGATTGGAGATCGGCCGAGATCCTCTCGTGGTCACCGCAGTGTGGGGCTAGTTGCATCCATGGGCCTGTCAAGTTGCTGTGTACTTCCTCGGACTCTCTGTTGCCTCCTGAATACGAGGAGTACCGGGATGTATTCGATAAGGTGTGTGCGGTTGCCCTACCTCCGCACCGCCCATACAATTGTGCCATAGAGTTACAATCTGGTGCCGTTCCTCCTCGTGGGAGCATCTTTTAGGGACTACTAGGGTTTCTGTCCCAACAGGGACAGGCATCCGGACGGGGACGCTCCTTGCGGGGTAAGTCCCCGTGTAGATAGGTAGGGCATACTAGCCCCTGCCCCCCTTCTTAGGGTTGCCTAGGGCTAACCACCTTGCTTCCAACCATCTTGAAGGGGCTCATCTATTTTTCGTGTGTGAACGAGAAGCATCCAAGGACCGTTCTTCACCCCCAGTCCTCTCCATGAGACATCCTGATCAACAACCGGGTGAGAACGTTCCTGCTTCTTTTCAAATCTTTGGTCACACTGTTTCTGTATGTATTAGTTTGCCCGCTGGGCTGTCTTGTTATATCTGTTATGTATAGAGGCTCCTCCTCTGTTGTCTATAATTTTAGATTGACCTAAAATAAATGCTAAGTTTTATCCCTCTGTCCTACGGGATCAGTACTTCTTGCTACCTAATTTTGGGATTTAGTGGGCCTGTTTGACATACCTGGCCCTTCAGTTGACTTTGTTCCTCCTCGTGGCAAAGTCTATCCACTGTCGGTAGCGGAGAATGAGGCCATGGAGGAGTACGTGAGGGAGGCGCTTTCACGCGGACACATTCGCAAATCCTCGTCCCCGGCAGGGGCTGGATTTTTCTTTGTGAAAAAGAAGGGCGGTGAGTTGAGGCCTTGCATCGATTACAGGGGTCTCAATTGCATCACGATCAAGAACGCTTACCCGATACCCTTGATTTCCGAGCTGTTCGATCGCCTCAAAGGGGCCACGGTCTTTACCAAACTCGACCTGAGGGCGGCATATAACCTGGTAAGGATCAAGGCGGGCGATGAGTGGAAGACCGCGTTTAACACCAGGACCGGTCATTATGAATCCTTGGTTATGCCCTTTGGGTTGTGCAATGCGCCCGCAGTCTTCCAGGAATTCATCAACGATGTTTTCCGTGACCTGTTGCAGCAGTGTGTGGTGGTCTATTTGGATGACATCTTGGTATATTCTGAATCCATGGAGGCCCACATTCTGGATGTCAGACGAGTGTTGCAACGGTTACGAGAGAACAAGCTGTTCGGTAAGCTTGAGAAATGCGAATTTCACCGATCCCAGGTAACCTTCTTAGGTTACATCATTTCCGCTGAGGGGTTCTCCATGGATCCTGAGAAGGTTTCGGCTGTCTTACAGTGGCCCCAGCCCAGTGGTCTTCGTGCCCTGCAGCGCTTTTTGGGCTTCGCCAATTATTATCGGAAGTTCATCAGGGACTTTTCCATGCTAGCCAAGCCTCTCACGGATCTGACCAGGAAGGGCAGTAATCCCCAGGTCTGGCCGCTCGAGGCCATCCGAGCTTTTGAGGCTCTAAAGTCCGCCTTTGTGTCGGCTCCGATTCTGTCGCATCCCAACCCTGGGTTGCCTTTTGTCCTCGAGGTGGACGCGTCTGAGACGGGAGTAGGCGCCCTTCTGTCTCAGCGTAGAACACCAGAGGGTCCTCTGCTTCCTTGTGGGTTTTACTCCCGGAAACTGTCTTCCGCGGAGTGCAACTATCAGATTGGTGACAGGGAGTTATTGGCCATCGTGCAGGCCCTTAAAGAATGGAGGCACTTGCTCGAGGGCTCGGTGGTTCCGGTTCTCATCCTGACGGACCACAAGAATCTGACCTACCTCTCTGAGGCCAAGAGATTGACACCACGTCAGGCCAGATGGGCTCTGTTCTTGTCACGTTTTAATTACGTGGTCTCCTACCTACCCGGTTCCAAGAACATCAGAGCGGATGCCTTATCACGGCAGTACTCCGAGCTGTCCGGGGAGGAGTCGATTCCGACTTCGGTCATACCTCCGAATCAGATCCTGGCCGCCATTCGCACCAGCCTGACCTCTCCCCTGGGTGAGCAGATTTTGGCGGCTCAATCTGGTGCTCCCTCTGGGAGACCCAACGGCAGATGTTTTGTGCCTGAGGAGTTGCGCACTCGGTTGTTGCGAACCTACCATAACTCCAAGGCCGCGGGACATCCTGGAAAGAATCAGCTGTCCTGGGCTGTTTCACGTCTGTTCTGGTGGCCTTCTCTACGTTCCGACATCGCCGCATATGTAGCGGCATGCTCCGTTTGTGCCCAGAGTAAGTCCCCTCGGCACCTTCCGTTGGGCCTTTTGCAACCCATAGCCACCGGGGAGCGTCCATGGTCACACCTGGGGATGGATTTCATTGTGGACCTCCTTGCATCCCGAGGACATACGGTCATTCTCATGATTGTGGATCGGTTTTCCAAAATGTGCCACTGTGTTCCTCTCAAGAAGTTACCCTCTGCACAAGAGTTGGCCACGATTTTTGCCAGGGAGGTTTTCCGGTTGCACGGTTTGCCCAAGGAGATTGTGTCGGATCGGGGGAGTCAGTTTGTGTCCAGGTTCTGGCGCGCCTTTTGCTCCCAGTTGGGGATTCATCTCTCTTTCTCCTCGGCCTACCACCCTCAGTCCAATGGGGCCGCAGAACGATCCAATCAGGCCTTGGAGCAATTCCTTCGTTGCTATGTCTCCGATCACCAAGACAATTGGGTAGACCTCCTGCCTTGGGCTGAGTTTGCCAGGAACACGGCGGTGAACTCTTCCTCTGGGACGTCTCCCTTCATGGCCAATTATGGGTTCCAACCTGCCGTGTTACTGGAGGTATTCTCTCCCCAGGATATTCCGGCTGTGGAGGATCACCTTTCCGTCCTACGTGCTTCTTGGGTACAGATCCAGAAGTCCCTTGAGGTCTCTGCGCAGCGCCAGAAACTCCAGGCTGATCGCAGACGAGTGCCCGCTCCTTCCTACCAGGTCGGAGACCGCGTATGGTTGTCCACCCGCAACCTCAACCTTCGAGTGCCTACTCCCAAGCTGGCGCCTCGCTTTGTTGGTCCCTTCCGAGTGCTTCGCAGGGTAAACCCGGTAGCCTATGCCCTTGCGCTTCCTCCTGGCATGCGGATCTCCAACGTGTTTCATGTCTCCCTGTTGAAGCCACTGGTGTGTAATCGTTTCACTTCCTCGGTTCCTCGGCCTCGTCCGGTCCAAGTGGGCAATCGTGAGGAGTATGAGGTGAGCAATATCCTGGACTCACGCCTGGTCCGCGGTCGGGTGCAGTTTTTGGTCCATTGGCGTGGTTATGGTCCAGAGGAGCGTTCCTGGGTTCCCTCCGCAGATGTCCATGCTCCTGCCTTGCTCCGAGCCTTCCACGCACGCTTCCCTCAGAAACCGTTCTTTACTCCGCGGAGGAGGGGCCCTTGAGGGGGAGGTACTGTCATGGTCTTACCTTCTTGCTGTTCTCCTTCGTTTGACATGTGCTGGCGGCCATCTTGGTTTCTGGGTTTCTTGTAGCCTCCCACCCTGCGGCTTCTCCTTCCCACTGGGAGGAGCTGGATGCCTAGCTCATATATATAGCAGGTCTGTGGCTTCAGTTCCTTGCTTGGTCCTCCTGTGTTCACATGCTTCCAAGACTGCTGCTGCTTCTGGTTCCTGATCCTGGCTTCGTCTGACTACCCTGCTGGTTCCTGATCCAGGCTTCGTCTGACTACCCTGCTGGTTCCTGATCCAGGCTTCGTCTGACTACCCTTCTGGTTCCTGACCTCTGGCTTCGCAAGACCCTGCTTCGGTTTAGCCATCCGTTTGGACTTTTGCCTTACAGCTTGGTTTTCAATAAAGCCTTCTTATTTCCACTTATCTCTTGTTGTACGTCTGGTTCATGGTTCCATGACAGTTTGTTTCCAGATTCTGGAAGGCGTTCTGTACTCAACTGGGGGTACAACTGTCATTTTCTTCGGCTTTTCATCCTCAGTCGAACAGACACACAGAATACACTAATCAGAATCTAGATACTTACTTGAGATGTTTTGTCTCTGAGAAACAGGAGGAGTGGTCTTCATTTTTGTCTTTAACAGAGTTTGCCATAAACAATCATAGACAGGAGTCGACTGATAAGTCGCCGTTTTTTGGGGCATATGGGTTTCACCCGCAGTTTGGTACATTTTCTGGTTCTGACGCTTCTGGTATTCCTGAGAAATAACTTTTTTCGTCGTCATTGTCATCTGTAAGGCGGAAAATTCTAAATAACTTGAGGAATATGGGCAACAAGTATAAACGTATAGCTGACAGGAAGCATATGAATAGTCCGGACCTAAGAGTGGGTGATTCTGTGTGGCTGTCCACAAGAAACATTAAGTTAAAGGTACCTTCTTGGAAGTTGGATCCAAGGTTTATTGGTCCATATAAGATCACTGGCATTATTAATCCAGTAGCCTTTCGTCTAGAACTTCCTCAGGCTCTGAAAATTCATAATGTGTTCCATAAATCTTTGTTGAAGAGATATGTTGAATCTTTGGAACCATCTTTCTTGCCACCCGCTCCTGTCATGGTGGACGGTAGTTTGGAATTTCAGAAAGCCAAGATAATTGACTCTCAAGTTCTTCGTAGATATCTTCAGTATCTTGTTCACTGGAAGCTTTATGGACCAGAGGAAAGGATGTGGGTACCAGCATCTGACGTGAATGCAAGTCGTTTGGTGAAAGATTTTCACAGGTCTCACCAGGATAAGGTCGGTCCTCTGTGCCCGGAGGTCACCAGTAAAAGGGGGGGTACTGTCACGGACATTCCCGTGACAGGTACCAGGAGATCAGTGAGACTGGCAACACGTGGTTTGATCTGACAGGTTCCTTGTGGATCAATTAATGTCTGTGTTGTTTCTGGTAATGGTCACACCCCTTGCTTCAGGTGTTGCTTATGTGGTCATTTTACCTTCCCTGTTTATTGTGGGTATGGGTCCAACCATGCCGTGCAGTTTATAGCTTCAGTCTTTGTGGAGTCCTGGTGTTTAAATCTCGGCTGAGTTCCTGTGCTTCCATAGCCATTTGAAGTTAAGTGTCTTCTTTTCCTTTTGTTTATTATGTTGGTTGACTTGTGTCGCTCTCTTCCCTGTCATTTGTGTTTAGACCTGAGAGAGACTGCTGTTCGTCCTAAAGTTTGGAGGAACAAGTTGTCTCTTGTCCTGACATTAGTACCAGGGTCCTACAGGGTGAGTTAGGACTTTAGGCTCCGGTGTATGAACTCATCTACCTTTGGGGTTAATTCATACTTGCAGTCAGTCAGGACTTTGATGGGGGTTTTTCCTGGAGGTGACCTGCTCCTTTCCCTAGTTTCCAGGCCTTTTCCCCTCACCCCTTTCCCTCCTACATTTGGTGTAGGTCTCCCCCCCCCCCCCCCCCAAATCGTTACAAACACATTCACAGTAGTGTCTATTTTATTGTAGGATTACATTCATGAATGCTTGTGAAGCAATTGACTTTTTTGACTTATTTAAAGAAGCCGTGATTTAATAATTTTACAAATCATATTGCACTTTTTGTTTTAAAGGTATGGTGTATTGTGGCTTCTAATGGGGCCAACAGTCTAATACACTCTTTGTAGTGGCAACCACTGAAATACATAATATATATTTATACCTGCCAAAGAATGAACAGTAATAACTACCCACCCATTCAGGTGTTGGGAAAAAGTACTGGGACACTTCCATAAATTTTGATAGGCAAGAAGCACATTGAACTTCTGTGCTGTTTATGTATACACAGTATACATAATTGTTTTGTATTTCATTTAGGAGTGATGTACCATCTGTGAAAAATCATCAGGACCAAACCATGATAAAAAAAAATTGAGGATATATATTATTTGAACCCTAGAGAGATAATCTCATCTCATACATTTATGGCATATCCATAGGTTATGTTATAAATATCCATTAGATGTAGGTCTGCACGTCTCTCTAGAATGGGGCCCCTCGACCCTGACAGATCTTCTTCAAACCACGAAAAATGACTTTACTTTAGTATTGTAAGTATAAAAAACAAACAAACACAGCCATATTAGGTAAAGCCAAGAAATCATGGTAAATAAATCATCTACCACACACATCTTCTAACATAACATTATTGCAAGAATAACATGAAATTTTTGTGGTCTGTTTAGGACTTGTTTTCCCTTTTCATTTCTTCACAGAAAAGCATTTCAACATCAGAGCTAAATGTACATCACAAAACCTCCACTCAACATGCAATTGTATCATGAGTGTAATGAGATGTACATGACTGCATGAATTTGCTGCAATTAATGTTGTAAAGACTCTTTCAAAGAACTTTTATTTCAGGTATGGGGGGGGGGGGGGGGGGGGGCAGGAACCAGAGTTTAGGGGTTTCATCTCTTAGTCTACTTTCACACTAGCGTTTTGGCTTTGGCTTTCCATTTGTGAGATCCGTTTAGGGCTCTCACAAGCGGTCCAAAACGGATCAGTTTGCATTCTAAATGGAAAAGGATCCGCTCAGAGTGTATCAGTTCAGTCTCCATTCCGCTTTGGAGACTGACACACAATGTAAGTCAATGGGGACGAATCAGTTTTCACTGAAACAATAAAAAACGCATCCGTCCTTCATTGACTTACAATGGTGTACAAGATCCGTCTTGGCTATGTTAAAGATAATACAAACAGATCCGTACAGAACGGATGCAGCCGGTTGTATCATCTTAATGGATCCGTCCAAAACGCGAGTGTGAAAGTAGCCTTAGCCAGCACAAAAATTGAGCCTAGTTGGTCCTGGCTTAAAACAATGGCAGATGGACGTTTATGTCTAAACTAAACATCCTCCATGCCCTATAGCGGGGGAAATATAGCGAAATGAACAACTTACTATTCATGGTACTTTCCCCATTATTAGACACGGTCCAGAAATTAGCAAAATACATTGTGGGGTCTGCCACGTCTATTGATGTGCAGAATTTTGCAGGGCCCCATTGGTGCCCCAACACACTTAGTTCTCCAGCAGTCAAATGGTTAGACACTCTTTGAAGGCTATGGATTCATTTAGTGCATACAAGAATTTAGAAAAGGGATGAATAGGCACAACCACTTTCTGGAGTGTATACTACAAATTTAATTCAGCACACAGGCATTATAACATAAATACTAAAAATCACATACAATAAAATAACATTCAATAAAATGGCTTTCGATAAAATAGTATACAGCATATAACACAACAAGCAATTAATTATGGTGGCAAAATATAGCAGCAGAAGTGTCCAAAAATAGCAGCAATATATATTGATTTCCAGTGTATTTAGATAAAAACACTTTTATCCGTGTGTCACATTTAGGGGGAACCAGAAAATCCTCACTTATGTGTATACAAAGTTCTGGTGCCCAATATAGCATAAAATCGTTCACCGCTCCTTCTCTCTGGTTTGTGGGTGTTTATGGCATAAAATGCCTACTCACGTGCATGTCACAGTCCAAGAGGTGCGGATGCTGATTCTTCGTAAGGACGCTGGAGACACGTGTAGCCTGGTCAGTCGCGGAGTCAAGGACATTCCGCTACGTCATCCAATAGGACATCATTCAGTGGGTGTATCCTTGGTGAGGTGTTAGGTCAGGTGTCTGATCAGGTGATCCGTAGGTCCTATGCCAATATAGGCAAACGCTTTGTATTATCACAGGTCCTTTATGTTAACGGTATATAGATTCTTCCTTCTTTCAAAGAGCTTTCTGTGCGCACATATGCTCTTATTTGATCCGGTAACGGTTGTATAAAATGAAGACGCTGCAGTTGGCTGGACTAGACGCGTTTCGAGGCTACTTGCCTCTTCCTCAGTAGTTCCAGGACTGCAGTCTTCTAGTCCTTTATATAGTGCGTCTTTAATTAAAGGTTGGAGTGGAAAACATGGATCCAATTCCTTGTATATTGGAAATGGGTTCGGATCCAATATCAATTATACTTAGTTATAGGGATTGTCCCACATACATTGGAATGCCACCTATATTGAACTTGCGCATATAATATAAAATCCAAAATACATATATAAAATACTTTTAAAATAAAAAATTCCATAACAAATTTTGAATATAAAATATGTAGAGATATTCATCTGTCAGTCTTTATTGCGGTTTTCTCTACAATTTGATCTTCACTCTTTAATAGTGGAATGATAGATGGCACCAATAATTTCATCTATCATTCCACTATTAACCACTTCAACCCCGCTAGCTAAAACCCCCTTAATGACCAGGCCACTTTTTACACTTCTGCACTACACTACTTTCACCGTTTATCGCTCGATCATGCAACTTACCACCCAAATGAATTTTACCTCCTTTTCTTCTCACTAATAGAGCTTTCATTTGGTGGTATTTTATTGCTGCTGACATTTTTACTTTTTTTGTTATTAATCGAAATTTAACGATTTTTTTGCAAAAAAATGACATTTTTCACTTTCAGCTGTAAAATTTTGCAAAAAAAACGACATCCATATATAAATTTTTCGCTAAATTTATTGTTCTACATGTCTTTGATTAAAAAAAAATGTTTGGGCAAAAAAAAAAAAATGGTTTGGGTAAAAGTTATAGCGTTTACAAACTAAGGTACAAAAATGTGAATTTCCACTTTTTGAAGCAGCTCTGACTTTCTGAGCACCTGTCATGTTTCCTGAGGTTCTACAATGCCCAGACAGTAGAAAAACCCCACAAATGACCCCATTTCGGAAAGAAGACACCCTAAGGTATTCGCTGATGGGCATAGTGAGTTCATAGAACTTTTTATTTTTTGTCACAAGTTAGCGGAAAATGATGATTTTTATTTTTTATTTTTTTTCTTACAAAGTCTCATATTCCACTAACTTGCGACAAAAAAATAAAAAATTCTAGGAACTCGCCATGCCCCTCACGGAATACCTTGGGGTGTCTTCTTTCCAAAATGGGGTCACTTGTGGCGTAGTTATACTGCCCTGGAAATTTAGGGGCCCATATGTGTGAGAAGAAGTTTGCAATCAAAATGTGTAAAAAATGGCCTGCGAAATCCGAAAGGTGCTCTTTGGAATATGTGCCCCTTTGCCCACCTAGGCTGCAATAAAGTGTCACACATCTGGTATCGCCGTACTCAGGAGAAGTTGGGGAATGTGTTTTGGGGTGTCATTTTACATATACCCATGCTGGGTGAGAGAAATATCTTGGCAAAAGACAACTTTTCCAATTTTTTTATACAAAGTTGGCATTTGACCAAGATATTTATCTCACCCAGCATGGGTATATGTAAAATGACACCCCAAAACACATTCCCCAACTTCTCCTGAGTACGCAATACCACATGTGTGACACTTTTTTGCAGCCTAGATGCGCAAAGCGGCCCAAATTCCTTTTAGGAGGGCATTTTTAGACATTTGGATCCCAGACTTCTTCTCATGCTTTAGGGCCCCTAACATGCCAGGGCAGTATAAATACCCCACATGTGACCCCATTTTGGAAAGAAGACACCCCAAGGTATTCCGTGAGGGGCATGGCGAGTTCCTAGAATTTTTTTTTTTTGGCACAAGTTAGCGGAAATTGATTTTTTTTGTATTTTCTCACAAAGTCTCCCTTTCCGCTAACTTGGGACCAAAATTTCAATCTTTCATGGACTCAATATACCCCTCACGGAATACCTTGGGGTGTCTTCTTTCCGAAATGGGGTCACATGTGGGGTATTTATACTGCCCTGGCATTTTAGGGGCCCTAAAGCGTGAGAAGAAGTCTGGAATATAAATGTCTAAAAAATTTTACGCATTTGGATTCCGTGAGGAGTATGGTGAGTTCATGTGAGATTTTATTTTTTGACACAAGTTAGTGGAATATGAGACTTAGTAAGAAAAAACAAAAACAAACAAAAAATTTCCGCTAACTTGTGCCCAAAAAAATGTCTGAATGGAGCCTTACAGGGGGTGATCAATGACAGGGGGGTGATCAGGGAGTCTATATGGGGTGATCACCCCCCTGTCAGGCTCCATTCAGACGTCCGTATGATTTTTTACGGATCCACGGATACATGGATCGGATCCGCAAAACACATGCGGACATCTGAATGGAGCCTTACAGGGGGGTGATCACCCATATAGACTCCCTGATCACCTCCGTCATTGATCACCCCCCTGTAAGGCTCCATTCAGCTGTCCGTATGATTTTTTACGGATCCACGGATACATGGATCGGATCCGCAAAACACATGCGGACGTCTGAATGGAGCCTTACAGGGGGGTGATCAATGACGGAGGTGATCAGGGAGTCTATATGGGTGATCACCCCTCTGTCATTGATTACCCCCCTGTAAGGCTCCATTCAGACGTCCGTATGATTTTTTACGGATCCACGGATACATGGATCGGATCCGCAAAACACATGCGGACGTCTGAATGGAGTCTTACAGGGGGGTGATCAATGACGGAGGTGATCAGGAAGTCTATATGGGTGATCACCCCTCTGTCATTGATCACCCCCCTGTAAGGCTCCATTAAGACGTCCGCATGTGTTTTGCGGATCCGATCCATGTATCAGTGGATCCGTAAAAATCATACGGACGTCTGAATGGAGCCTTACAGGGGGGGTGATCAATGACGGAGGTGATCAGGGAGTCTATATAGGTGATCACCCCTCTGTCATTGATCACCCCCCTGTAAGGCTCCATTCAGACGTCCGCATGTTTTGCGGATCCGATCCATGTATCAGTGGATCCGTAAAAATCATACGGACCTCTGAATGGAGCCTTACAGGGGGGTGATCAATGACAGGGGGGTGATCAGGGAGTCTATATGGGGTGATCAGTGGTTCATAAGGGGTTAATAAGTGACAGGGGGGGGGTAGTGTAGTGTAGTGGTGTTTTCTGGTACTTTGCACAGCTACCTGTGTCCTCTGGTGGTCGATCCAAACAAAAGGGACCACAAGGTAGCAGGTATATTAGACGCTGTTATCAAAACAGCGTCTAATATACCTGTTAGGGGTTAAAAAAAATCACATCTCCAGCCTGCCAGCGAGCGATCGCCGCTGGCAGGCTGGAGAGCCACTCTCTTACCTTCCGTTCCTGTGTGCATATATGCGTGACTGTGCGCAGGGCTGCCGCCTCCGGACCGCACATCTGCGTTAGGCGGTCCGGAGGCGGTTAAAGAGTGAAGATCAAATTGTAGAGAAAACACAACAAAACCGCAATAAAGACTGACAGATGAATATCTCTACATATTTTATATTCAAAAAATTTTATGGAATTTTTATATTTTACAAGTATTTTATATATGCATTTTGGATTTTATATTATATGCGCAATAATACACTCACCTAAAGAATTATTAGGAACACCTGTTCTATTTCTCATTAATGCGATTATCTAGTCAACCAATCACATGGCAGTTGCTTCAATGCATGTAGGGTTATGGTCCTGGTCAAGACAATCTCCTGAAGTCTAACCCTGGGTTCAGACCTGAGCGTTCTGAAACGAGCGCTCTGTATGCGCGATTGTACGGGCGTTTACAATCGCGCATACAGAGACAAGCGAACACACATTGTCGCGCGTTCCCGAAAGTCTATGTACGGGAACGCGTGACAAAACGCTCCAAAAAAGCTCAAGAACTTGTTTGAGCGTCGGGCGTTTTACAGCGTGATCGTACGCGCTGTAAAACGCCCAGGTGAGAACCATTCCCATAGGGAAGCATTGGTTTCTCCTTGTTGAGCGTTTTACAGCGCGTAGGAACGTGCTGTAAAACGCTCAGGTGTGAACTTAGGGTAAACTGAATGTCAGAATGGGAAAGAAAGGTGATTTAAGCAATTTTGAGCGTGGCATGGTTGTTGGTGCCAGACGGGCCGGTCTAAGTATTTCACAATCTGCTCAGTTACTGGGATTTTCACGCACAACCATTTCTAGGGTTTACAAAGAATGGTGTGAAAAGGGAAAAACATCCAGTATGCGGCAGTCCTGTGGGCGAAAATGCCTTGTTGATGCTAGAGGTCAGAGGAGAGTGGGCCGACTGATTCAAGCTGATAGGAGAGCAACGTTGACTGAAATAACCACTCGTTACAACCGAGGTATGGAGCAAAGCATTTGTGAAGCCACAACACGCACAACCTTGAGGCGGATGGGCTACAACAGCAGAAGACCCCACCGGGTACCACTCATCTCCACTACAAATAGGAAAAAGAGGCTACAATTTGCACGAGCTCACCAAAATTGGACTGTTGAAGACTGGAAAAATGTTGCCTGGTCCCGATTTCTGTTGAGACATTAAAATGGTATAGTTCCGAATTTGGCGTAAACAGAATGAGAACATGTATCCATCATGCCTTGTTACCACTGTGCAGGCTGGTGGTGGTGGTGTAATGGTGTGGGGGATGTTTTCTGGGCACACTTTAGGCCCCTTAGTGCCAATTGGCCATAGTTTAAATGCCACGGACTACCTGAGCATTGTTTCTGACCATGTCCATCCCTTCATGACCACCATGTACCCATCTTCTGATGGCTACTTCCAGCAGGATAATGCACCATGTCACAAAGCTCGAATCATTTCAAATTGGTTTCTTGAACATGACAATGAGTTCACTGTACTAAAATGGCCCCCACGGTCACCAGATCTCAACCCAATAGAGCATCTTTGGGATGTGGTGGAACGGGAGCTTCGTGCCCTGGATGTGCATCCCTCAAATCTCCATCAACTGCAAGATGCTATCCTATCAATATGGGCCAACATTTCTAAAGAATGCTATCCAGCACCTTGTTGAATCAATGCCACGTAGAATTAAGGCAGTTCTGAAGGCAAAAGGGGGTCCAACACCATATTAGTATGGTGTTCCTAATAATTCTTTAGGCGAGTGTATATTGCTGCTATTTTTGGACACTTCTGCTGCTTTATTTTGCCACCATAATTAATTGCTTGTTGTGTTATATGCTGTATACTATTTTATTGAATGCTATTTTATTGTATGTGATTTTTAGTATTTATGTTATAATGCCTGTGTGCTGAATGAAATTTGTAGTATACACTCCAGAAAGTGGTTGTGCCTATTCATCCCTTTTCTTAATTCTTGTATGCCCTAAATGAATCCATAGCCTTCAAAGAGTGTCTAACCATTTGACTACTGGAGAACTAAGTGTGTTGGGGCACCAATGGGGCCCTGCAAAATTCTGCAGGGTTTTCTACTTTTGGACTGTCAGGTAGTGTAAGGTGGTGATGCTTCCCGAAGGTGGCAAGGCCTAGGAAACTTTTGGATAGCCAGATGGTAGGAAATCAACACTTGTTTCTGATTCTTGTCCCATGTAAACATGCTGTCAATCACTCAACAAAGGAGTGACCGATTGTCAGATGATTGCATCTTCTGTACAGGACTCAAAATGGTTAGTTGGTGGTACATTACACAGGAGATGTACTGACAACAAATTGCTGGTTCTTTTGTTCATCTGTCTCCTAATAAACAGAATATTGGGTTTCTGATTTTAGCAATATAAAACCAAATGGTTAATAATGTGTTCTTTTTGTGCAAAAGTAGAAAATGCATTTGAAAAGTTTTCAGACTCTTTCACTTTTTTTTTCATATTTTGTTATGTTGCAGACTTGTGCTAAAATAAAATAAAAATGTTCTCATCATTTGCCACCCCATGATGACAAAGTGAAAATAGAATGTTAGAACTCTTTGCTAATTTATAAAAAATTAAAACCTTGCATTGACACAAGTATTCAGACCCTCAGTACTTAGTTGAAGCACCTTTGGCATTACAACCTCCAGTCTTCTTGGATATAATGCCACAAGGTTTGCACGCCTTAATTTGGGCATTTTCTGCTATTCTTCTGTGCAGATCCTCTCAATATCTGTTTGGATAGTGGCCATGTTCAGCTCTCTCCAGAGATGATCACTTGGGTTAAAGTCAGTGCTCAGGACATTCACAGAGATGTCCCTAAAGATTAGAATGCCAGATTTTATGCCTGATGATCGTTAATGAACGTTCGTATGAACGCTCGTTAGTGATCCTCTGGCAGTCTAATACTGCCTCTAACTGCCCGATGAACAAGCAAATGCTCGTTCATTTGGCAATCAAGATCATGCTGAAAGATCTGGATTTGCCGGCAGCAGATTGAGCTGTCTAATAGCGATCTGCTGCTGGCACTACACTGTCCTGCATGGGGATGAGCGATGGCATAGAGATTGCTCCTCCCCATGTTGCGCAGAACATTGCTGCATGTAATAGCAACGGTGTCCTCTGCTAGCTATCTGCCGATTGCCTGCAGGGAATGCTTTCCTCCCAACAATCACTAGCAGCATCTGGGTGTCTAATACACCTTTATGTCACTCCTATGTTGTCATGGCTGTGTGTTTATCTTGTTGGAAGGTAAATCTTCAGCCCAGTCTGAGCTCCAGAGTGCCCTGGATCAGTTTTTCATTAAAAATATTTCTGTACTTTGCTCGATTCAGCTTTCTCTCAACCCTGACCACTTTCCCTGCTACAGCCACTGAAAAACACCACCTCAGAATGATGCTGCTGCAGCCACCATGGCAATGAGCAGTACCTGGTTCCCTCCAGAACTTAGGTCAAAAGTTCAATCTTGGTTTCATCAAACCACAGAATCTTGTTTCTCACAGTTTGAGAGTTCTTCAGGTGCTTTTTTTCTTACAAACTTTTTTCTTACAAACTCCAGACGGGCTTTCATGCATCTTTTACTGAGAAGCTACTTTCTGATCACTCTGCCATAAAGCCCAGATTGGTAGAGTGCTGCAGTGATGATAGATCTTCTGGAAGTTTCTCTTCTGTACAAAATATGTTTGGAGCTCAGTCAGAGTGACCATGGCTTGGTGTTTCCTCTGATATGCAGTCAGCTGTGAGACATTATATAAACAGGGGCGAGTCTTTACAAATCATGTGCAATCACCAGGATTTACCATAGGTAGACGCCAATCAAGGTGCAAAAATATCTTACTGGTCATCAAGAGAAGTAGGAGGCCCCTAGAGCTAAATTTCAAGTGTCATTGGGAAAAGGTCTCATTACTTATGTCCATGTGAAAGTTCAAGGGGGTTTTCCAGGAGTTTTATACTGATAAACTATCCTCCAATATCTGATGGGTAGGGGGTCTGACCGGGACTGACCGGGATTTTTGGCAGATTCCATGCCAAAAATCTGCTGAGGGCCTGTGTGATAACCGCTTCCCCTTATGTTCGTTGGGAAGCTGCCCTGCTGCTTTCCCACACTTTTCCATCGTGCTCGCGCCCGACACATGCGCAGAGACAGGAAAGCAGCCGGCTGAGTGCATGAGCCGGGATCGTGCAGTCACAAGGAGCGCGCTGCGCATGCGCGAGCCTTGCGCGATAGCAGCCTCACAGCAGGATGTCAATCACAGTGAAGGGAGGACGGGTAAGGGTCGGGCTTAGCTGGACTTGAAGCAAGGAGGCTGCCCCCTTGACTTCTAGCTGGCTCTGAGGATAGCGCGAATGGAGAATAAAACAGCGTTTTTATAAAGTATGCAGCAACCGATGGAGGAATGAAACACATGATTATGAACACATGGGGGCTACTGTGAGGTAATGATGTCGGTTTTATATGTGTTTTGGAGGTGACAGGTTCCCTTTAAAAATAGAAAAATATAAAGGGTATTGCTGAATCTGCAAATGTTCAAATTGCTAAAATATCATGTTATTCATGGAGAATGTTAATTTTTTATTTATTTTTTAACTCAACTCCCCCCTCCCCCCCAAAAATTAAAAAATTCACAACAAAAAAAAAAATCTAAAAGTTACTGGTCCTCCAAAATGATACCAATAAAAAAGATACCCTACAAGAAAACAAAACCTCACACACCTCAGTTCATGGAAAAAAGTAAAGAAAAGTTATGGGGTCAGCATAAGGTGACACAAAAAGGCGAGGCGAACAGTTGAAATCCTTGTTGCCGGTCGTGAAGCGGTTAATAACGCCCACGTATAGCTCGGTGCCAAGCATTGGGACCACAGCACACTAATGCGCGCGTCTGTCCTCAGCAGCCCCGCCATTGCCTCCTGAACAGTCCCTATCACCCCGGAGAACCGCCGTCCGCCACACTCCTCAGTGGAACGCACAGCCCGCGCAGGAGCCGTACCACGTGACCGCAGAAGTCACATGGGTGCGTCACGTGGGTTGGCGACGTCAGAAGGTCCTTTCGGAGAAGGGGGAACTAGCCGCTACCCTGTCACCACCAGAGGAAGAGCAAAAGCGTAACTGCCCCACGCCTGGCAAGGGGGCATAACAGGGAAAAGGACGGTGCCTGCCAGGCTGGCAAATGAAGGCGCTGGCAGCTTTGTGACTTACTGGGAAGTGCCTCGGATATTCCTATGGTGAGTAATTAGCATGTATGTCCTGTGGTACATGGGTGACTGTGGTGACGGCTCCTCCGCTTCCTTGGTGGGCATCATAAGAAGCAGGGCATGTTGTGTACGAGCCTTCAGGGGTAGGGAGGCACTGTACCCAGCAATGACTTACCTTATCTGGGGACCTACCCACAACTTTGTTATTTTCCTGTCATTAGGAAGGGGGTGTTTCAGTGACAAGCCACTGGTATAGATCCAGCTGTGCCATAGCCTGCCCTATGTTATGTGAAGGTTGTGCCAGTCTGAGCGTCCTGAAGAACCAGTTTCTGTCTTACCCATGGTTACACTAGAGGGGTTGTCACACTTATGGCATGGAGACTGTTAGAATAAAGAACCCATACTTACTGTCCTTGGCGCCTTCCTTTCCAGCACCGCCACTCTGTTCTGCCTGCTGGGCTTTGCTGTCCTGGCGGCAGCAGTGGTGTGTCCATATGCCGCACGTGACAACTGCAGCCAGTCAGTAGTCTCATGCTGTATACTGTTATAGGACTTCTCTAGCCTTAGGATAGGTCATCAATATCTGATCAGTGGGGAACGTCTCCCAGGACCTCTGCCTATAATGTGTTTGGGGAGGCGTGAGCGTTGGGGCCTCTTCTTAGGTCATGTGATGTCACGTACAATGGGAGCATAGCACAGTTCCATTGAAGTGAATGGTATCGAAGGTGCCGCGTGGCCATTAAGGGTCCATTCACACGTCCGTTGTTTCTTTCCTGATTTTTTGCGGAACAGATCTGGACCAGTTCTGTACCCATTCATTTTCATTGGGTCCTGAAAAAAATCGGACAGCACAATGTGTGCTGTCCGTTTCGTTGTTCCATCCCGCATGTCCGAAAAAATATAAAACTTGTCCTATTATTATCCGCAAAATCGGATCCTGGTATAATACAAAGTCAATGGATCTGCAAAAAACGGATGACATACGGAAACATTTTCAGGAACAACGGATCCGCAAAAAACGGACCGAAATTCGGGATATAGAAAAATACTGACGTGTGAATGTAGCCTTATTTACAGTGCAGACCGGCTATACGCTGCTATCTTCATTAGCTAAATAAGAGGCTGCAGCCTAATTGGCCGTGCGGTTCTCGGCTGCACCCCAAACCACTCTGACCGCGCCGTTTTGTCCTATCCTTACCTGTCACATTGTAATCAATAGCTGATGCTCTTATAAATAGTATTCTCATGGCCTTGAGAGAAAAAGTTACCTTTTTGCAGCAGCTCTCCATTTAGGTGACTTGAGAGGGCTCATACACCCTAGTAGAGCTTATTGATATGGATTGTCCTCGTCTGGCACCTCTGATTATCCTAAGGCTCCTTTCGCATCACCGTTTCTCCTTTCCGTTCTTCGGCTCCGTTGAGGAGCAGGAGAACGGAAAGGACGGATTCTGCAGATAACTGAGACCTAACTGAGCATAGACTATAATGGGGTCCGTTCGGGGTCCGCTCAGAATATGATTTTTGAGCGGAGACGAAAGTCCTGCACACTGAAGCTGTTCAATATATTTTAGGAAGTTGGCTGGATCAATTCAGGTAGGTGACCCAGCGCTTTGCTAAGGGTACCACACTGTCCTCAGATAGGGCAGAATAGAACTGCTGACAGATTCCCTTTGAGGGGGGAGGGGTTTAATACTCCGCCATTTTGTTGCATTTTTTTATAGCAAAAACTAGGAGTTTTGTTCAGTTTCTGTTATTGACTTCAAAAGCTGCAGAAAGCAAACCGTTTGAAAGCAGCCAGCGCCAAGGATCCATTGTTTTCCACTGATCTATGTTTCTGTGATTGGCTGGAGTGGTCATGTGTGTGCCTGTCCCAGTTTTTCTACTGGTGGCAGAGGGTGATTTAGGAAGTGTGTGTGGGCATTTATTGCATTTGCAACTGGTGGGTTAAAGGTTTTTTTTTTTTTTTTTTAATGTATTTTGGTTTGGGCTACACAGAGACTTTTTGTAGCGCTGCAGAGCTTGTGCGGGTACTTGCAGGAGCGGCGCAGGCACAAGATTGTCAGGGCTTGGAGAGATGCCAGGCCCTGTCAATCGTAGCGGCACGGAGGGCCTTCTTCAGCCCCTCTCAGATGTAGATAAGATGAATTGAATCGCTCATCTCCAATCTGTACTAATGCACACCATTATTTTAACTATTTTAAAGCAAAAACCTGCTCTCCAGTGTAACTTTCATCCTTTTTATCATTTTTTTTTTTTTTTTTGGGCCCGCATATCTGGTGCTCGTGTCTCTTCCTTTTCTGTGGATGGGCAGCAGCTGTCACGTGGCACTAAGGTACCTGCATCTCTCCGAAGTGCATTGCAGTCAGCTCCCCTGCCCATATAGAAAATAGTACCTCGCACACAAGCCATAAATAATTAGCATTACGGTATTTTACACCCCCCCCCCCCCCCATCTTCCTTCTGCACTGCTTAGAGAGAGATAGCTATATATTTCTTTCAATTTCCAAGTAGGAAGGAATGAATGAAAGGAGTCTGGGTCCCTTAAACTTTTTCTCTGTCAGATCAATACCCCGGTATTGAGAGGAGGAAGGGAGCGGAGAAGCTACTGAGCATGTCTGGTCCAATGCAGGAGATGGTGGACCAGGATTTCAGCCACAGGAGAAATGGCGGTGATTGCTACCAGGGAGAAAACTATCATGGACAATATTTTTATTGCATGTACCTGTATATTGCAATACTACTTCATTTGAAACTTATTGCATAGGAAAACTTTTTGTTTCGTCACCCCTTTAACTATTGTGCTCCAGCCGCTGTCCGGAGCAATTCATTGGGCCGTATGCAGTCTTATGGACTGATTAAAATCAATCAGTGCTTCAAAAAGTCACAGTGCAGCCCCGGCTACACGGCGGCTCTCCACCCCTGACTGCCACTACTTCTAGTGAATGTGTTCTGCAGAAGCTGTGGCGCAATACAACGCGCTGTGTAGTCCTAGCCTTACATTGTCTCATTACAGTATTGTCTTTTCTGCCATCTTTAGGAAACAAATGGGTTTTTGGATGATTTAATAACCCACCTCAGTTTTGGAGAACCAGGAGTGTCTCTGATCAGTAGGTCGCGCTGTGTATTCTCTCCCTTTACTTTGTCTTTATGCAGTTTGATTAGACTTTCGCTCTTTACAGATATGGTGTGCTTTGTCTGCCCTGAAATGTATTGTCCTGTATGCACAAAGTTGGACTATAGCTTTTTGGGTCACTAGAGGGCAGTCTTGTACATGTGTGGGGCTCTTACATAATGACGATAAGGCTGAATTTGTCAGAGAGGAACCAGTGCCCCCTCGCTCTCACAGGCCATGTTTGGCCGCCCCACTGTTTATGCCGTGTTGAACTTAATAGATGTCTATACCGTCTTTTATATAGGTGTTTTTGAGTGATTTGTGCTATTTATGTGTGTTATATGAAATTATTAATAAGGGCTCATTCACACGAACGCGTGAAGCCCGTGCTGTGGTCCGCAATGCACGGGCACTGTCCGTGGGGCAGGCGCATGGGGAATCGCAGACACATTCACTTGAATCCTTCCATTCCGCAAAAAGATGGAGAAGTTCTATCGGTGTGGAAGCACGGAACGGAACCCCAGAAAGCACTTGGTAGTGTTCCTTTCCGTTCTTCTGCGGAATGGCCACGGAACAGTGCCCGTGTATTGCGGATCCGCAAAACGGCAACGGGCTTCACACACTCGTGTGAATGAGCCCTAAGAGTTGTCAGCTGTAGGGCTGAAGTTTTATCACCATCACCAATCGGTACCTCCGTTTTGTAGTAAAGCAGATCTTGTTTTTCCCCTGTGGCATTACTTCTGCAGACGAGTCAACAGATACAGAATCTAACTGTTACCTAGGACACAAGTGAGTCATACCAGCCTTCGCTTCCTTGTTACATTTCTGTGGCACAGAGCTGGCATAGCATTAAGTCCGCACGTGCAGCTCTGCTCATGGTAGCAGTTGAGATTTAATGGGTAAAACATTTGTTTCATACACTGTATAAGGATCTCGTCACAAATCTCATTATATTAATCCTGACTCGTTTAAGCTTTTAAAGGGAATCTGTCAGCTAATCTTCCTATATGTAACGCAAGCCAAGGCTACATAGTGCTGCCTAAAAACCCATGTATTTCTGGACTGCAGAAAAATAACTTTGTTTCTCTTGAGTTTTTGTCATGTAATGCGACACAGTCTGGCTCCTGTGTGTATCATCCGTATTTACCTGAGCAGGAGATTAGAATAACTGACAGAGCAAGGCAAAAGTAATCAAGAACAGCAGAGTTAAAGGGAACCTGTCACCGGGATTTTGGGTATAGAGCTGAGGACACAGGTTGCTAGATGGCCGCTAGCACTTCGGCAATACCCAGTCCCCATAGCTCTGTGTGCTTTTATTGTGTCAAAAAAACGATTTGATACATATGCAAATTAACCTGAGATGAGTCAGGGACAGGACTCATCTCAGGTTAATTTGCATATGTATCAAATCAGTTTTTTGACACAATAAAAGCACACAGAGCTATGGGGACTGGGTATTGCGGATGTGCTAGCAGCCATCTAGCAACCTGTGTCCTCAGCTCTATACCCCAAATCCTGGTGACAGGTTCCCTTTAATCTAGGATGCTAAATCAATCCCTGCACTAATATTACAATACATGTCTAACACATAACAGATTTGTATGCAGATCAGGCCTCAAACTGCTATAAGAGCCCGCCTCTTGGCATGTTCCCTGTACCTCCTCTTGTGCCATCCAGTCCCCCCTCACCACTGCGATGTCCCGATTCTCCTTCAGCTCTGGCCAGCTGGTTGAGCGCTATCCCTCAGCGAGCTTGCACACTGTATGCCTCGCCATAGACATTGGCCTCATCATACTTACTGTACGTGTGCAGAACCAGACGGAATTGAAGAGGATCGTAACGTCGTAGTAGAGAGGACGGACTGGCTGGTGCAAGGGGAGGTACAGGGAATATGTAAAGAGGCGTGCCTGTAGCAGTTATACATGCTAGGGACTTTGAGACCTAAAATTAAAGTTCTATTTCCGCACTTCAGAAATAGGGATAGTACTAAGAAAGGTAGGTTTTTTATTGTGTTAGGCAGCAATATGTAGCCTTGGCTTGGGTTGCCTGTAGTAAGATTAGCTGACAGATCCACTTAAAACTTTTTTTTTAAGGAAATGTGTCACCAAAAATGCTTATCTGCCAGTTAAAACCAGATAGTGACACGTCTCCTTTTTTCTAATCTGTTTTTTATTTTCTGATTACAGATTTATTTAATTTATTTCCTGAACATAATTATGGGGTCGGCCATTTTGCCTGAGCGGTCCTTAACAGCATTTAGAAAGCATTGGTAACATTGCTTTCCAGCAGCCCCATGGGCCATAGACACAATGGTCAGGAGGGGACCCTATTGACTTCTATGGGAGAGTTTTCTGGACATGCTGTGTGACCTGTGCAGAGGTCATTGTACAAGGAAAGAATAGATGAGCTCTGACAATCACTTATTGTGAATGGTGGATCCTTTCTTATCTATACACAGAGGTGATTTACAGGCAGGATTAGATAAGCAGATAACTACAGTAAAGAGATCTGTAACAGTCAAATAACTGGCATCTTTTATTAGGCTTAATGGCCAGTGTGAAAACTGTAGAATTTTATAATTTTTGTTTAAATATAGCTATTGACATGGAACATCAAAAATTATTTAAAAATACATTAAACATAAAAACGTGATTTAAACAATAGATCATTTTCTTATGGCACATTCTCTTTAAGCTAGGTTCACATCTGCATGGGGGGGTCCGTTAGGGAGCCGATAAAATAATAGACCCCATATAGTCACTTGACAGAAATGGCTTTTTCATTAATTTCGGAGACAGAAATAAATTATCTAAAGCCCTGTAGATAATGAGCTTACATGGATTTTAGCATTTACTCATGACTTTATAGAATATAGAAAACAAAATCTAAGATTGTTAGAAGAAAATCATTACATGGGATCAGTCACTGATTTTTGGCTAATTATTATTATTGATGATATTGACCAGGCATCCTCAAACTGCAGCCCTTCAGCTGTTGCAAAACTACAACTCCCAGCATGCCCGAACAGCCTACAGGTATCAGCCTACAGCAGGGCATTGTGGGAGTTGTAGTTTTACAACAGCTGGAGGGCCGCAGTTTGAGGATGCCTGATATTGACCAATCAATAAAACACCCCTGAGCTCTGTGATCCTATGGAACCTAATTGTGATGCCAGTCTAAGGCCCCTTTCACACGGGCGAGTATTCCGCGCGGGTGCGATGCGTGAGTTGAATGCATTGCACCCGCACTGAATCCTGACCCATTCATTTCTATGGGGCTGTGCACATGAGCGGTGATTTTCACGCATCACTTATGCGTTGCGTGAAAATCGCAGCATGCTCCTCTTTGTGCGTTGCGGTGCGATAATCCACGCAACGCAGGCCCCATAGAAGTGAATGGGGGTGCGTGAAAATCGCAAGCATCCACAAGCAAGTGCGGATGCGGTGCGATTTTCACGCATGGGTTCTAGGTGACAGTCTATTCACTGTATTATTTTCCCTTATAACATGGTTATAAGGGAAAATAATAGCATTCTGACTACAGAATACATAGTATAATAGTGCTGGAAGGGTTAAAAAAATAAAAAAGTTAACTCACCTTATCCTCTTGTTCGCGTAGTTCGTTCCCGGTCTGTAGTTTGCTAGCTGTGGGCTTGGGCTAAAGGACCTTTGATGACGTCAGATCACATGCTCCATCACCATGGTGATGGACCATGTGATTGGAGCATGTGATCTGACGTCATCAAAGATCCTTTAGCCCAAGCCCACAGCTAGCAAACTACAGACCGGGAACGAACTACGCGAACAAGAGGATAAGGTGAGTTAACTTTTTTATTATTTTTTTAACCCTTCCAGCACTATTATACTAAGCATTCTGTAGTCAGAATGCTATTATTTTCCCTTATAACCATGTTATAAGGGAAAATAATACAATCTTCAGAACATCAATCCCAAGCCCGAACTTCTGTGAAGAAGTTCGGGTTTGGGTACCAAACATGCGCGATTTTTCTCCCGCGAGTGCAAAACGCATGACAATGTTTTGCACTCGCGCGGAAAAATTGCGCATTTTCCCGCAACGCACCCGGCTCTTATCCGGGCAAAAAACATGACGCCCGTGTGAAAGAGGCCTAAGGGCTCTTTCGGATCCCGTGCTTGTCTAAGAGATCTTTAAGGCTGCTTTCACAGTTGTATTGTTAAAGCGTTTATCCAACCCCTATAATGACCCCCCCGCCCCCAATGCCCGGGCCCCTCATATAGGTTATACTTGCATCGGCGTCGCTCCTGATGCCCGCACCGGCGTCGCTGCATTTTCCTGTTGTGCAGATCAAAACATCCGGGGGGCATTTGGGGGGGGGGGTCATTATAGGAGGTTGGATAACTCATTTAATTCCGGTATTGAGATCTGGCATAGGATCTCAGTACTGTCATTAAATGGATCCGTTTTGATTTTGCACATCAGGATGCATCCGTTCTGTTAGTATGCTGATGTATGAAATCAAAATGGAATAAAACGGTAAAGGGGGCGATTTCCACGGTGTATCAGGCCTTGCTAGAAGACTTTTTAAAGAAATATCTCTTAAAATTAGACACCACTGGGAAAGAGATGTGGGTAGTATTACAGATGCGCAATGGGAGGAGATATTAGATCTCACCCCAAATTTATCCCTCAGTGAGGCGGCTCGTCTATCCCACCTATATTTAATCCATAGAGTCTATAAGACCCCAGTGTTTCTATTTAAAGTTGGCTATAGAGACAGTCCGGCATGTCCTAAATGTAGGAATGCTGAGGCAGAATTGTTCCATATGCTATGGGCATGTCCCCTATTGACAGCATATTGGAAGGCGGTGATACACTTAGTAAACAAGGTGTATAGTGCCCGTTTTGCTCCTGACCCTAAGTTGTGCTTATTGGGTATAATACCAGAGGATAATTTTACAATTGGTAATAGCCACTGGAATAAATAGAATGTTGTACCAAGCATGGAAAACGTTAGCGGCAAAATGGTTACAACTGATACCTCCAGATATATCGGAGTATGTAAGTAGATTGAATATAGTAGTTCGCCTGGAAAGAGGAGTATGCCAAAAAATAAATAATCTAGCTAAATTTGAGGCGATATGGGGAGCCTGGATCGATAATTCTGGATGTTGTAGTCCTTGGTTGGCGCTCACAAGAGGGATTATTGCACTCTGTGTAAATGCACTGATTGAGGAGGATAGATATGAATAAGAGCGGGGGGGAGGTTACTGTGGATATTGCTAGAGTGGTGTGTATGTCGAAGTTATTAGCGTACCAACCAAAATGGATTTATGGTACAGCTCACAGTTTGCATGGATATGCTTGCTTGGGATGCATTGTGTTTATATGTGCATATGGGAAACAGTGCTGCGTGATGGTTTACATTTGAGGTTTGTGGTGCCGACACCCCGGGGGATGAAATAAAATAAGTTCCCACTATTAGGCCCCTTTCACACAGGCGAGTATTCCGCGCGGATGTGATGCGTGAGTTGAACGCATTGCACCCGCACTGAATACTGACCCATTCATTTCTGTGGGGCTGTTCACATGAGCGGTGATTTTTCACGCATCACTTATGCGTTGCGTGAAAATCGCAGCATGCTCCTCTTTGTGCGTTTTTCACGTAACGCAGGCCCCATAGAAATGAATGGGGTTGCGTGAAAATCGCAAGCATCTGCAAGCAAGTGCGGATCCAGTGCGATTTTTCACGCACGGTTACTAGGAGACGATTGGGATGGAGACCCGATCGGTATTATTTTCCCTTATAACATGGTTATAAGGGAAAATAATAGCATTCTGAATATAGAATGCATAGTAAAATAGCGCTGGAGGGGTTAAAAAAATAACACATTTTTTAACTCACCTTTAGTGAGTTAACAGGACCTGTGGTGACGTCACTCCGGTCATCACATGATCTTTTACCATGGTGATGGATCATGTGATGAACGGAGTGACGTCAACACAGTTCCTGTTCCTGCAATGAATGCTCACCACAGGTCCTGCTCAGCAAAGGAGAGAAAAGAGATGCCGTTTTACGCGATCAAGTGGACTAAGGTGTGTTAAATTATTTTTTATTTAACCCCTCCAGCGCTATTTTACTATGCATTCTGTATTCAGAATGCTATTTTCCCTTATAACCATGTTATAAGGGAAAATAATACGATCTACAAAACACCGATCTCAGACCCGAACTTTTGTGAAGTTTGGGTACCAAACATGCGCGATTTTTCTCACGCGAGTGCAAAACGCATTACAATGTTTTGCACTCGCGCGGAAAAATTGCGTGTGTTCCCGCAACGCACCCGCACATTTTCCCGCAAGGCCCGTCTGAAAGAGGACTTAGTGGAGGGCCTTGTGCTATCTGCGGTACACATCTCTAAGGCTAGGTCTACACGACGACATTTGTCGCGCGACATTTTGTTGCACCAATGTCGCGCGACAATTTTTATAATGGCAGTCTATGGTGTCGCACTGCAACATGCGACATGTTGCGACTGCGACGCGACAGTCGCAGAAAAATCCATCTTGAATGGATTTTCTGCGACTGTCGCGTCGCAGTCGCAGCATGTTGCATGTTGCAGTGCGACACCATAGACTGCCATTATAAAAATTGTCGCGCGACATTGGTGCAACAAAATGTCGCGCGACAAATGTCGTCGTGTAGACCTAGCCTAATTCTCATGAGAGGAATCTCATTGGGATTATTGTCGCTCTGTCCTGCTCTGGTATTGGTGGGGGGAGGGGGGAGTTACTTGCTGTTGGGAGGTTTTATTGACCAGTTTATGTGCTTGTGTACTGCAATACTCTATGCTTGGATATATAACTTGAATATGTATCTACGTGTTCCATACTACAATTGCTGTATGTATTTTACAATAAATCTGCTTATTGTCTAAAGCATAACATGATGATGCTAAAAAACTGAAAAGTAATAAAATTATTTGAAATAAAAAAAAAAGATATTATTTTTTATTTTTTCTTAAATACACTGAATACATTGAAAGTCAATGGGTGACAGATCTGTTTTTTTTTAGGCTCCTAAAAACGGATCCATAACCATTGACTTAAATTGTTTTCAGTGACGGATCCGTTTTTTTTTTTCCGTTTTTATGACCTGACACAAAACAGAATGCTGACAGAACGGAAGACCTCCTGATGCATCCTGGACGGATCTCTTTCCATTCAGAATGCATGAGGACTAAACGGAAACGTTTTTTTTTCCGGTATTGAGATCCTCTGCCGAATCTCACTACCGGAAAACAACAATGCAAGTGTGAATGTAGCCTAAGATCTGCTGATGCAAACTGAAAGGAGGATAAATGAAGGTTACCCATTTGTTTGCCCCCTTTGTTTTTCATATAGTCTGCAGCTCTTCTCCGCCAACCAGCAAGCCTTTTTATGCTAGTATAAATGACCCAATCACACAACAGTAGTTTGCACGTTTGTCGACTGATTACCACTGTTTGCACGTGGCAGTGATAAAGAATGATAGGTCAGCAGCCCATCTAAAAAGACCCTAGACAATTGTATTTTCTACCATAGCTCTGCATGAAGTGAAGTCGTTGAAACGATACCCGTTCCTGCCTTTGGCATGCGGTACACTAACTCATTACGAGACCTATTTTGGATTGTGGGAATTGGATTTAGAACAATATTTATTAGATAAGTCATTAGTAGAACAGATTTAGAACAGCTTTATTAGTCACCTTTTTAATCTCAGTTTCAACTTCATCATATTAAACAGTATATTTTTTTACTTTCTGTAATTAAATCAGTGACTGATGTCATCTTGCTCAAAGGAACAGTTTTCTTGAGAGTATTATTTCTTGTGCACACTGTGAAAGTACATATTTGGCATTGCAGATCTGGAACAACGCTTTTTCAGATACATAAATATTCAGATGTTCTGTACATAAGTAGTGGCACTCATACACTCAAATGGGTTCATAGAGTTTCACCAGAGTAATGGGTAGCAGGTAAGTGGCAAATTTGTATATATGAATCATATCACTATACTGGTCATTGTATGACTTGTATCTGCCTTTTATTTTTTATTTTTTTGTAGTATCCACTCTCTGATCTCACTGATTCACTCCCTAATTTTCGGTTTTTCCCTGAGATGATGGTTGTGGTGAGTGGAGAGTATCTATTACGATGTCAGGAAAATCTGCTTCTTAACCTCAGAAACAAATTAACATTATAGAGAAGTGCTGAGCAGTATTAATGTGAGTAAAGCACTTGGGTACAATATGGCACGTACTATTAGCTGCTCAACCCTTTAGGTCCATCTGTTTGATCCTCAATCTGCAGCTCATTCTTCGTGTACTTCTTTGAGAGCTTGTAATCTGATCCTTCAGAGGGATGACAATCTGTTTCGGTGTCTGAAGATGGATTTATCACTTAATTCAGAGTGAATGTAAAGCTTATATTACACCTGCAGATTATGTAAGTAATTGTTGGGAGGGAAACGTTTCACCCGGCAATTGCCTTCTCGCTAGCTATATGACATCACTCATCCCCATACTTAGTGATTGTTTGATGGCAGCAGAGCACTGATTACACAGCACGATCTGCTGCTGACAAATGAGGATTTTTAAACCTGCTAAAATATTTAAATTCGTTCATCGGGTAATTGGCGGCAGTATTACACTACCAAATCATCGCTAATGAGCGTTCATACAAACACTTGTTAGCATTGATCTTAACAGTTATCTGCTGGTGTAATATAAGCTTTAGTTTAGGAAAGGGGAAAGAATAGAACTGATAACTGGAGAACAAGGCATTTTTCTGTAATAACATATATTACAAAGTTTTTTATGGATATATGCAGTTAATGCAATATTTTATTGAAAGCTGGTGGATTAAATCTGAAAGTTTACACTTCAATAAATCCATTGTCTACATAGATTATACCCATCTAGTAGCACACTGGACTTCCTTTGGCCTTAAGCAATTCCTTTGGCATTCCACTAAGTGTTGAAATGGTTTCCAAGAATGATGGTCCTTGCAGACAGGATAGCTTTTTGCAGTTGCCGCAGGTTAGGTGGAGGTACTGACATACTCTGGACATCCCATTCTATCTTATCCCACGGATGCTGTATACTTAGGATTAAGATCTGGGGACTGTGAAGGCTAGGGACGAAGGGAAAACGTTCCTGAAACCAGTCCATGACTGTACAACCATTTTAGCATGGTCCATTATACTGCCTAAAGTGTCCTTCTGTCATTAAAAAAACTGCCATAGAGGGATGAACTTGGTCAGCCACAATGCTTATGTAAGCCTACTGTTAAAACGTTCATTTGCAGGTATCAGAGGACCCAGGGTGTGCCAAAAAGACATTACCGAGCAACTACTCCACCTGCCTTAACTGCTCATACGTGACAGGAAGGGTTGATCAGTTCATGCTGCTTGACCCAATTTCTCACCCTCACATCATCATGGTGCAATAGTAATCTGGATTCATCTGACTAGACAATGTTTTTGCACTCCTTAGTGATGCCATTTTTGACTGTATACTACCTATTCATCAGAATGCTTCTTGATATCCTCCTCTGACTTCTTTCGTTGACAAGTTATGTCCATAGGACACTCGTTTGCTAGATGTTTTTCCTCAATTGCCACATTCTTAGTATACTGTCAACACCGTTGCATGAGAAAATCCCAGAATGTGTTGGTAGGTTTTGAAGTACTAGCCCCAACTAGTCGAGCTCTGATAACCATGCCTCAGGGATCAGGTCTCTAGTTGCCGTACAGGGAAACTCCAGGTATGAAAGGGCAGGTGACTGTAATATAGTGGCCATTCAGTATGCTAGGAGCCAGGAATAAGCAGGTTCTTAGACATTGATGGAGCAAAATTCTAGACAATACTGGGGAGTCCCAGAATAAAAAATAAAAATCAACATACGAAAAGTTTTAAAATTCCAAATAAAATAACTTTAGCTAGACAAATAACTTTACTATATCAACTAAAAGTGGTTGTGCAGTGGAGTAATAGTGATCATCTATCTTCAGGATAGGTTATCAATATCAGATATGCAGAGGTCTTACTCCTGGCACCTCCTTTTACGAGCTGTGTTTCCACAATTGCGAACAAGAAAAGGCATTTTCTATGAGAGTGCCGGCGATGTGTGGTCCGCAAAATAGCTTGAAAAAGGGCCGTTTAAAATATAGTCCCGAAACGTTGCTGTTTTTACTATGGCACTTTATACGTCTGAATGAAATAAAGATGCGCATATTAAAAAGTAACATTGGTCTGCCACCTGAAATTGTTCTTCTGATAAAGATATGATACCATGGGTGGAGAGGGATCGGAAAGGGACATGCACCTAACAGAAGCCCTCTTTATTTGATCAGTGCTGTGGCCAGAGTACATTCACAAAATCGGCCACCTTCGAGCTATTTTTCTAATAGAAATGTACAATTTCAATCATTAAAGTATATTACAAAAATGGTCAGTGTCACTGCCCCTATGCATTACAAAAAAAAAAATGACAGTTACACTTTAACTCCTTAAGGACACAGCCTTATTTCACCTTAAGGACCAGGCCATTTTTTGCAAATCTGACCAGTGTCACTTTAAGTGGTGATAACTTTAAAATGCTTTGACTTATCCAGGCCATTCTGAGATTGTTTTTTCGTCACATATTTTACTTCAAGACACTGGTAAAATGAAGTAAAAAAAAATATTCATTTTTATTAATAAAAAAATACCATATTTGCAAAACATTTAGAAAAATAGCAAATTTCCAAGTTTTAATTTCTCTACTTCTATTATGTATAGTAATACCTCCAAAAATAGTTATTACTTTACATTCCCCATATGTCTACTTCATGTTTTGGATCATTTCGGGAATGATATTTTATCTTTTGGGGATGACACAAGGCTTAGAAGTTTTAGAAGCAAATCTTGAAATTTTTCAGAAATTTTCAAAAACCCAATTTTTAGGACCAGTTCATGTCTGAAGCCACTTTGTGAAGCTTACATAATAAAAAATGACCCCATTCTAGAAACGACACCCCTCAAGGTATTCAAAACTTTAATTGATTTTACAAACGTCGTTAACCCTTTAGGTGTTCCACAAGAGTTACTGGCAAATGGAGATAACATTTCAGAATTTTGATTTATTTTTTTGGGGCAAATTTTCAATTTTAATACATTTTTTTCCAGTAACAAAACAAGGGTTAACAGCCAAACAAAATGCTATATTTATTGCCCCGATTCTGTAGTTTGCAGAAACACCCCATATGTGGCTGCAAACTACTGTACGGGCACACAGTAGGGCGTAGAGCAGTGGTTCTCAACCTTTCTAAAGCCGTGACCCTTAATAAAGTTCCTCATGTTGTGGTGACCCCCAACCATTACATTTATTTTCCTTGCTAATTTTGCTACTGTTATGAATTGTAATGTAAATATCTGATATGCAGGATGTATGCCAGTCTATTACAAGGTGTTAGGTAGTTCTGTAATTGGCGCTGTGTTGTGGGGGATCTGTGGAGGGCGCTGTGTTGTGGGGGATCTGTGGAGGGCGCTGTGTTGTGGGGGATCTGTGGAGGGCGCTGTTATAGGGGATGTGTGCTATGACACATAGTGCCATGAGGGGGGCCAGCATAAGACATATAGCATCTTATACTGGTCCCCCTCATGGCCCTATGTGTCCCCTCATGTGTCCTAAACTGCGCACATAACTGTCTTTGCGTGTAAAGTACAAACCGGATTCCCAAAAAGTTGGGACACTTTACAAATCGTGAATAAAAACTGAATGCAATGATGTGCAGGTGCCAACTTTTAATATTTTATTCAGAATAGAACATAAATCAAGGAACAAAAGTTTAAACTGAGAAAATGTTCCATTTTAAGGGAAAAATATGTTGAATCAGAATTTCATGGTGTCAACAAATCCCCAAAAAGTTGGGACAAGGCCATTTTCACCACTGTGTGGCATCTCCCCTTCTTCTTACAACGCTCAACAGACGTCTGGGGACCGAGGAGACCAGTTTCTCAAGTTTAGAAATAGGAATGCTCTCCCATTCTTGTCTAATACAGGCCTCTAACTGTTCAATCGTCCTGGGCCTTCTTTGTTGCACCTTCCTCTTTATGATGCGCCAAATGTTCTCTATAGGTGAAAGATCTGGACTGCAGACTGGCCATTTCAGTACCCGGATCCTTCTCCTACGCAGCCATGATGTTGTGATTGATGCAGAATGTGGTCTGGCATTATCTTGTTGAAAAATGCAGGGTCTTCCCTGAAAGAGATGACGTCTGGATAAGAGCATATGTTGTTCTAGAACCTGAATATATTTTTCTGCATTGATGGTGCCTTTCCAGACATGCAAGCTGCCCATGCCACACGCACTCATGCAACCCCATACCATCAGAGATGCAGGCTTCTGAACTGAGCGTTGATAACAACTTGGGTTGTCCTTGTCCTCTTTGGTCCGGATGACACGGCGTCCCAGATTTCCAAAAAGAACTTCGAATTATGACTCGTCTGACCACAGAACAGTCTTCCATTTTGCCACACTCCATTTTAAATTATCCCTGGCCCAGTGAAAACGCCTGAGCTTGTGGATCTTGCTTAGAAATGGCTTCTTCTCTGCACTGTAGAGTTTCAGCTGGCAACGGCGGATGGCACGGTGGATTGTGTTTACTGACAATGGTTTCTGGAAGTATTCCTGAGCCCATTCTGTGATTTCCTTTACAGTAGCATTCCTGTTTGTGGTGCAGTGTCATTTAAGGGCCCGGAGATCACGGGCATCCAGTATGGTTTTACGGCCTTGACCCTTACGCACAGAGATTGTTCCAGATTCTCTGAATCTTCGGATGATGTTATGCACAGTTGATGATGATAGATGCAAAGTCTTTGCAATTTTTCGCTGGGTAACACCTTTCTGATATTGCTCCACTATCTTTCTGCGCAACATTGTGGGAATTGGTGATCCTCTGCCCATCTTGGCTTCTGAGAGACACTGCCACTCTGAGAAGCTCTTTTTATACCCAGTCATGTTGCCAATTGACCTAATTAGTGTTAATTGGTCTTCCAGCTCTTCGTTATGCTCAAATGAACTTTTTCCAGCCTCTTATTGCTACTTGTCCCAACTTTTTGGGGATTTGTTGACACTGTGAAAATTTTAATCAACGTATTTTTCCTTTAAAATGATACATTTACTCGGATTAAACGTTTGATCTGTCATCTACGTTCTATTACAAATACAATATTGACATTTGCCATCTCCACATCATTGCATTTAGTTTTTATTCACAATTTGTTTAGTATCCCAACTTTTTTGGAATCCGGTTTGTATGTTACTCCTACGTGAAACAATCTCTAGATTTCCCTACCTCCTGACTTCCTGTCGCACTGCTAATGACGTGAGGAGGCGTTCCTGAGTTTTGACGATCTGCGCATGCGCAAACCGACAGTTTACGGAAAATCTCAGCGGAGTTCAGCTTTACACTGGGACACTGCGCATGCGCTGGAGAGCCTTAGTAGGGAAATATTACGGCCCAGTGCGCAAGCGCGGCTAACTCCGGCCGGCGCATGCGCAGTGTCCCGGTGTGAAGCTGAACTCCGCTGAGATTTTCCATCAACTGTCGGTTTGCGCATGCGCAGATTTGTCAAAACTCAGGAACGCCTCCTCACGTCATTAGCAGTGTGACAGGAAGTCAGGAGGTAGGGAAATCTCACGAAGTAGGGTAATGTAACGCTACAATCGTGCAGCCCTAATAGGAAGCCCCAGGCGACCCCCTGGAAAGGGGCGATCGACCCCTAGGTTGAGAACCGCTGGCGTAGAGGGAAAGGTGCGCCGTGTGGTTTTTGGAAGGCAGATTTTGCTGGACTGGTTTATTTACACCATGTCCCATTTGAAGCCCCCCTGATGCACCCCTAGAGTAGAAACTCCAAAAAAGTGACCCCATTTTGGAAACTACAGGATAAGGTGGCAGTTTTGTTGCGACTATTTTTAGCGTACATATGCTTTTTGGTTTATCTATATTACATTTTTGTGAGGCAAGGTTACCAGAAATCTCCATTTGCCAATAACGCTTGTGGAACACGTAAAGGGTTAACAACGTTTGTAAAATCTGTTTTGGATACCTTGAGGGGTGTAGTTTCTTAGATGGGGTCTCTTTTATGGAGTTTTTACTCTAGGGGGTGCATAAGGGGGACTTCAAATGGGACATGGTGCCAAAAAAAAGGCCATCAAAATCTGCCTTCCAGAAGCCCATATGGCATTCCTTTCCTTCTGCGCCCTACCGTTTGGTCATACAGCAGTTTACGACCACATATGGGGTGTTTCTGTAAACTGCAGTATGAGGGTAATAAATATTAAGTTTTGTTTGGCTGTTAACCCTTGCTTTGTTATTGGAAAAAAACGGATTAAAATGGAAAATTTGCCAAAAAATTGCTTTTTTAGCACCATTTTTATTTTTTTACACTGTTCATCTGAAGGGTTGGGGGGAATATTTTTATAGAGCATATTCTTATGGACGGGGCGATGCCCAATATGTCTACTTTTTTTCAATTTTTATGTATGTTTTACACTATACTATCTTTTAAAAAACAAAAACAAAAAAAAAAAACATTTTTGTATCTCCATAGTCTGTTGTTTTTTTCTTTTTTTTTTTTTTTAGCCGATTATCTTAGGTAGGGGCTCATTTTTTGCAGGATGAGAAGACAGTTTTATTGGCCCTATTTTGGGGGGCAAATGACATTTTGATCGCTTGCTATTACTATTTTTGTGATGTAAGGTGACAAAAAAACTTTTTTTTTGCACCGTTTTTTTATTTGATTTTTTTTTACTGTGTTCATCTAAGGGTTTGGGGGCTATTTTTATAGAGCAGATTCTTACGGTCGCGGCGATACCTAATTTGTCTACTTTTTTTTATTTATTTTAGTTTTACTAAATAATTTTTTTGAATAGTTTTATTGTCTCAAGTCTGAGAACCTGTTTTTTTATCCGATTGTCAGTGGCTAAATTGGTATATAAATGACATGCTGCATTATCTGAAGGCCTCAAACCGGGAGCGTGTCATGGCCGTACTGTAAAGTGGGATCTGGTAGAGGTCGTCCCCACTCCAGTAATGCCTGACACTAGGTTTCTTGACTAGGCCCATGTGCAGCATGAGGCCCCAAAACGTCCTCATCTCGGCTGCACTGACCGGGGTCCAGCCACCGGGCCTAGCCAAAACAGAGTCCGGTCGTTGAGCAACAAACTGTTGGGCATACAGGTACGTCTGCTCCACCAGAATTACAAAGTGGTCACTGAAAAAAAAGACTAAAAAAGTCGTATTCACTGAAGCCCACTGAAAATCTGGATTCCTGGTTGGCCTTCAAAATCTGGAATCACGGGCTCATAACGCTCTGGGGTATACCAGACAAGTTCACCAGCAGGGGGCTCCGGTGGATTTAACTGGTGGGCCGGAAAACTAGTACGAGTCCCAGAGCTGCTCGTACTAGGGTGGGCCACAGGATCCCTAGCATGGCGCGCCCTTGCTCCGCCTGGTGGCGTCTCTCCCGCCTTGGGGGCTCATCATCATCGCTAGATTATGAGGAGGACGCGGATGACAAAAGGAAAGTGAGGTCATCCTCGTCCTCACTGGGACTCTCGGACTCGGAGACCAGCTGGGCATATGCCTCCTCGGCCGAGAACGTCTGGCGTGCCATAGGGGAGTGTGTGTCTGCGTGTGTATGTGCGTGCGTGCGTGTACCGTATTTTTCGCCCTATAAGACGCACCGGCCCATAAGACGCACCTAGGTTTTTGAGGAGGAAAATAAGAAAAAAAAATATTTTGAACCAAAAGGTGCGCTTTTGAACTAATTGTGGTCTGTGGGTGACGCACTGTTATGGAGGATCTGTGGACGACACACTGTTATGGGGGATTTGTTGTTATGGGGGATCTGTGGGTGACGCACTGTTATGGGGGATCTGTGGATGACACACTGTTATGGGGGATTTGTTGTTATGGGGGATCTGTGGGTGACGCACTGTTATGGGGGATCTGTGGGTGACGCACTGTTATGGAGGATCTGTGGATGACGCACTGTTATGGGGGATTTGTTGTTATGGGGGATCTGTGGGTGACGCACTGTTATGGGGGATCTGTGGGTGACGCACTGTTATGGGGGATCTGTGGGTGACGCACTGTTATGGGGGATCTGTGGGTGACGCACTGTTATGGGGGATCTGTGGGTGACGCACTGTTATGGGGGATCTGTGAGTGACGCACTGTTATGGGGGATCTGTGGGTGACGCACTGTTATGGGGGATCTGTGGGTGACGCACTGTTATGGGGGATCTGTGGGTGACGCACTGTTATGGGGGATCTGTGAGTGACACTTATGGGGGATCCTCTCTGGATGGCACTGTTATGAGGATCTGTGTATGACAGTTATGGGGGGGATCTGTGGATGACACATATATAGCATCTTATGCTATGTGTCATCCACAGATCCCCTCCATAAGTGTGGCGGTCGCATTTGCTTTTATAATGGGGGTGGGGGGTCGCATCTGCATTTATAATGACAGCGGGGCCCGTGCAGTGACTGTATTCTACTACACGGGCCCCGCTTACTGTATAATCATATCCCTAATAGTTAATTGTTGTGTGCATGTAATCACATAATGAGCGATAATGAGCGCTGTGTATCACCGTACTTACAATTAGAAGCGCTCGCCGTTCGGAGCAGTGAGGAGGGAGGAGGCAGGCCGGGAGGACGGGCGCTGGCAACGTGAGTCATACGTCATGCGCCCACGCCGACTGCTTAATTTATAAAGTGGGTGGCGCAGGCGCATGACTTATGACTCACACTGCCAGCGCCCGTCCTCCCGGCCTGCCTCCTCCCTCCTCTCTGCTCCGAACGGCGAGCGCTTCTAATTGTAAGTAATACACAGCGCTCATCATTAACGCTCATTATGCTTTTACATGCACACAACAATTAACTATTAGGGATATGATTATACAGTAAGCGGGGCCCGTGTAGTAGAATACAGTCACTGCACGGGCCCCGCTGTCATTATAAATGCAGATGCCGCCCCCAGCTCCTCCTCCCTCACAGCTGATACACCCGCCGCACGGCATCGCGGTGGGTGTATCATTGAAAACTAGGCAAAATCAGCTACATTCGCCGTATAAGACGCACTGCTATTTTCCCCCCACTTTGCGTCTTATACGGCGAAAAATACGGTAAATCTTTATTAGGTTTAGGGTGAGTTCGCGAACACCCATGCCCCCACACACACCAAACGGACAAAAAAAAAGGGTAAAAAAATTTGAAAAAATAATTCTAAATCGCTGATCAACCGTCCAAAGTTGATCAGCGGTGGGGGGTGCGATGCGCTAACAGTGGCTGGATGCTAAGAGTGCCGGCCACAGTCGGCGTACGCACACAAAAAACTGCTTGCGCCCCCCAAAAAAGTTGGGGGGGGGGGGGGGGCAAGCTGCAACACCCCTAGGGGGGTCTAGGGTCACATAGGGTCTGCCTAATCTAACTTGTCGCTAGCCTTTCCCTAATTACCTGGGTGCTGGGGCACAGATGGAGGAGTTAGGGTGCTGGCTCTGATGATCTTTGCGGCGATCTGACGTGCAGGGCTCCTCTCTATTCGGCTCCCGGACACAAAAGGAGGAGGAGAGGAGCGCTGCGGTAATTTGAACCTCCCGTCCCTGCAGCCGGCCAACGAGAGTGATCCTGAGAGGTGATGTCACCATCACCACTCAGGATCTAAGGATGGTGATTGGTGGTGTATTATCACACCACCGATCACCATCCTGTTCCGGGTTATCGGGTCCCCAGAGACCCGAATAACCCGGAAACGCAGCAAACCGCAGGTCTGAATTGACCTGCGGTTTGCTGCAATCGCCAACATGGAGGGGGGCTCACAGGACCCCCTGGTGCATTTAGCCAAGGTGCCTGCTCAATGATTTGAACAGGCACTGAGTTCCGATCACCGCCTCTGTATGTCATGTGTCCTGAATAGGTTAAATAAGTACAGGAGGAGTAGCGTATAGAAAATAGCAAAATTTTCATTGGCCGTTGCTAGCTCCGCCCACTTTGGGGTTTCCCCTCAAAATGTACCTTTTTATTTGGGTTGACACCAACAATGTGTGGTCTAAGTTTGGGGAGCGTAGCTTCAAAACTGTGCAAGTGGGAGCGATTTGAAAATTTTCCCTGTGAAAGTCAATGGAAAAAAGAGGTCTTAGGTGGTCAGCCGCAGGGTGGGATCGCTTATTAAAGCACAAGCAACTTACCTCTATTCTTACCTAGAAGTGTGGAAAGTTTGGCGTTTGTAACCCCAAAACTGTAGGAGGAGTAGCGTAAAGAAAAGGGGGGGGGGGGGGCGGAGAATAATAAAACTGAATAATAAGCTGAAAGAAACGAATAACAATATCAGAAGAACAGTATGTGACAGGCTTTTTCAAGCCATAAACATAATAATAATAATCAAACAATCAAATAGCAATTAGGGATCGTCCGATATAGATTATTATATTTTTTTTTTTTGAGCCGATACCAATAACCTGTGAACTTTCAGACCTATAGCCGATAACTTATACCGATATTCTGTGCATTTGCATTTTTGAAGAAAAAAAAATAATATATTTTTTTTTAATAGTATGGACTTTTCGTATATATATTTTTGGACGTGGCAATATGTTTATATATTTTATATGTAAAATTGGGGAAGGGGGTGATTTATACTTAATATTTTGGTGGGTTTTTATAACTTTTTTTTTTATTTATTTATTAATTTTTTTAACTTTTTATTTAAAAACTATTTCCCCCCTTAGGGGCTAGAACCTGGGATCTTTTAATCCCTTGTCCTATTCACCCTGATAGAGCTCTATTAGGGTGAATAGGATTTCACACTATCCTTGCTGCTCTGTGCTCTGTTCACACAGCAGCAGGGAGCTGACTATGGCAGCCAGGGCTTCAGTAGCGTCCTGGCTGCCATGGTAACCGATCAGAGCCCCAGGATTACACTGCTGGGGCTCAGATCGGAACTGCCACCAATGAGGGAGCGCCTGCGCCGCTAATGATTTTAATGGTGGGGGGAGGGGGCACTTTGCCACCAATGTTTTTAATACTGGGGAGGGTGCACTGCGCCACCAATGATAATTACCCTTTTAATACATGAGGGGGTTGTGTCACGGGCAGAATCACACAGCCGGCGCCCTGCCTCTGACAGGGAGCTGCGATCAGCAGCAGTTAACTGCACCTGAGGGGTTAACTGCCGCTGATCGCAGCTTCCTGTCATATAGGCTGGGCACAGCCTCCTGTATTTGTATTAGAAGTTAATTATCATTGGTGGTGCAGTGCGCCCACCCCTCCTCCGCCTTCTCCTCCCATCTCTCCCCTGATTGGTAGCGCGGCACAGGGGGAGGGAGAGAGTGACTCCTTCTCCCCTGTGCTGCTGAGGGAAAGTGCTCTGACAGCAGCACGCTCATGTTCTGTGATAGCGTGCTGGACGCATTATGTGCGTTATCGGCAAGGTTAGATGATGCAGATACCAATAACTTTTGCGTTCAGTTGTTCAGTTTTTATCGTGCGGGTGCAATGCGATTTACTGCGTTTTGCGCGTGCGTGAGGAAAAACTGAAGGTTTACAAACAACATCTCTTAGCAACCATCCGTGAAATTGCACTTGCTTGCAGATGCAATGCGATTTTCACGCAGCCCCATTCGCTTCTATGGGGCCAGCGTTGCGTGAAAAATCACTGAATATAGAACATGCTGCGATTTTGTGTATATATATATATATATATATATAACACAGAAAAAACTGCGGCACTCCTTGAAGTAGAAAAATGTGCAATTTATTCACACATGTCAGCAGAGACAACGTTTCGGTTCTCTCCCAGAACCTTTTTCAAGTCAAGTGAACATAAAAAGTGCATATGTGCATATATAAATACATCATCACTTAGTGCCTAATTGATTCAACAACCAATGCAATAGCAGTGCACTCCCCATTGGGGGTAAGCTACAACTCATGTGATCAGTTCCTAAAATTAACATTGATACCAATCTATCCTAAATACATGTAGGTGAAGTTTTTTAAAAAAAACTTATTTCATTGAAATCCTCGTAATTACGTATACGTGCATACAATAAAGTGAACAGTGCAATTAAAATCATGACTGTAATACCTTCTTAAAGAGAGTTATGGAGAGAAATATCGGGAGAGGCGTCTTCTCTTGTATGGAGGCTCGCGCCACTGTTCCGCGTCTGCTACTCCCCACTGCGCATGTGTCAGTCCCTCTTCCCTCGTGACGCCGTACATAACCACCCTGCGTCACATCTGGGCGGAGTCCCACATGATGACGCTTGATCGGCCGCCCCAGCACCATCCCCGCACGCACTGCGTGCGAAACTGAGCTGCGCCAGTCGCACCGAGCCGCATCACTGGTCTGTAACCGCCATCTTACATTAGGGCATTCATCTGGGCAAAATATTACAACTCTGTTTTCCCATAGTTCTTCTCCAAACCTCTAATCCGTTATAGGCAACAGTCCACATAACATTTTAAACAATGCCTACAGACAATTAAGCCACATGTATAACATGAACATGACCATAGCTTCTATTAATTCACTACATACAGTATGCGTCCTGGATCGAGGGATCACTGCGGGCACCGCTACAGCTTCAGCTGCATATTAAGGAGTGCTGCCTGACCTTTTGTTATGGATATATATATATATATATATATATATATATATATATATAATTTTTTTTTTTTTTTCATGCAACGCAAAAGTGATGCGTGAAAACCACCACTCATGTACACAGACCCATTTAAATGAATGGGTCCGGGTTTCGTGCGGGCTCAATAAATTTGCATCCCGCATTCCACCCGCGCGTAATTTTCGCTTGTCTGCAAGGGGCCTTACACTGTAGTAATAGGCCGGAGCTTGTTTGAGGCTCTGATGCCGATTACTGGTATCCCCCAATACAGGCCTGCAGGTGGTAGCACTGCATTGGGATATATTAATCTTTGTATATTGTAATGGATAAAATTCCATCACTTTATTCAAATTGCAATTTAATGATTTCACCTAGGGTGAGTAAAAAAAAAAAATATATATATATATATATATATATATATATATATATATATAAGTTCACTCCCCTTTCCCCCAAAAAATTTAAATAAAAATATTGAAAAATCATAGGCATCAGACAAGCAGAACAGAAAATTCAAAATGACCTATTTGCAATAGGGATCGACCGATTATCGGTTTTACCGATATTATCGGCAGATATTGAGGATTTTGACTGTTATCGGTATCAGCATTTATTTTGCCGATATACCGATAACGTACTGGGAACACAGATCGCGCTGCTGACAGCGCTCTCCGTGTTCCCTCAGCAGCAGCACAGGGGAGAAGTAGCAGTGTCTCCCTCCCCCTGTGCTGCTGCTGCCGCTGCAGCCAATGGGAGGACAGGGGACAAGAGAAGGGGAGGGGCTGTGGCCACTGCGCCACCAATGAAGAGGAATCTCTCATTCATTCAAATTGAACAGGAGGCGGGAGCTGCAGAATGACATAGCCGGCTCCCGACCTCTATGAGATGTAGCTGCGATCCTCGGTTAACCCCTCAGGTGCCGCGGATCGCAGCTACCGCTCATAGAGGTCGGGAGCCGGCTATGTCATTCTGCAGCCAGCTCCCGCCTCCTGTATATGAATAAATGAGAGATTTAACTTCATTGGTGGCGCAGTGCGCCCAAGCCCCCCAGTATATTAATCATTGGTGGTGCAGTGCGCCCCCCCCTCCCCTGTATTAATCATTGGTGGTGTAGCAGATCCCCTCTCCCCTGCTCCTCCGATCGGAGCCCCAGCAGTGTAAGCCTGGGGCTCCGATCGGTTACCATGGCAGCCAGGACGCTATTGAAGCCCTGGCTGCCATGATAAGCTCCATGCTGGTGTGTGCGCAAAGCACAGAGCAGCAGGGACAGTGAGAGCTCCTATTCACCCTGATAGAGATCTATCAGGGTGAATAGGACAAGGGTTCTAGTCCCTAAGGGGGCAAAAAGTTAGAAAAACTAAAAAAGTTAAAAAAATAAAAATAAAACCCCAAAATATTAAGTATAAATGAAAAAAGATTTACAAAAAAAAAAAAACTACACATTAACAATAAACATAAATTTTCAGCAGATTTGTGTAGGAATTTTATTTTTCTTTCAAAAATGAAAATTCCCAGAATATCGGTATAAATTATCGGCTATCGGCCTGAAAGTTCACAAATTATCGGTATCGGCCCTAAAAAATCAATATCGGTCGATCCCTAATTTGCAATTTTTCATCACTTCACCTCCTCAAAAAAATGGAATAAAAAGTGATCAAAAAGTTATACACACCCCAGTATGGTAATCACAGATTGCCCCATAAAAAAAATAAAAAATGAGCCCTCACACAACTCCATAGGCTTAACTGTAAAAAAGTTATGGGGGTCAGAATATGGCGATAAAAAAAAAGTTTATTTTTTTTCCAAGGTTTTTATTTTTTTCAGTATTAAAACACAAGAATGTGGTATCTTTATAATTATACAAACCCACATAGTGAAGAACACAAGATAATTTTTTCATCCTGTGCAATATTAAATGGTTCTTTTAGAAATTGCAACTCGCCCCACAAAAACAAGCCCTTATACGACTATGCGAACGATAAAAAAAAAAAAAAAGTTATGGTTCCAAAAAGGCAGGGAGTAAAATTGTTCCGTCAGGAAGGGGTTAATGGGAAGCCCTGTTTACATACCGTAGTCAAGTTATTGTCACGTTGCCCACGGGGTGTGCTGTAAGTAATAACCCTGTGGATGATTGTGGGTCCTTAGTAGTAGAAGACTTGTGGTTGTGTACTTGACATTGAGTAACCAGTTATTTATAGAGTTTCTTTTTGGCTCTATTTTTATCTTCTGCTCACTGCCATCCATATTGGTTGTGTAACCAGTGTAACATTCTTTGTAAGGTTAAACGCTCGGCCTGATAGAGCTGCGGATATTTCTTATGGTAAATTAGCCTTTGTGACAGCTAAATCCGGGGCGCTGGCTAGAAAACCATAGTTTACTGACTGCTTCTCCTTATATTAGCGTGACATTAGGTTATACTTTGTGGTGGAGTCTTTTTCACTCCTCTCGGCAGAGCAGGACCAGTCCCAGCAGCCAGGTAGAGAATGCTGCAGTAAATTTAAAGCTACAGTAATAACTTTTTGTGGCATTTTATATTAACCCCTTCCAGACCGGGTGATTTTACAGTTTTTTTCTTCTCAAAGCCATAACTTTTTTTATTTTACCATTGTCATAGCCATATGAGGGCTTGTTTTTGTAGTTGTACTGTCTAATGGCACCATTTACGGTTGCATGCAATATAGTCAGAAGCGGGAAATAAATTCCAAATGGGGTTGAATTATAAAAAAATAAAATTGCCACTGTTTTATGGGTTTTGTTTATACAGCATGTCCTAGTGGTAAAACTGACCTGTTACTTTCATTCTCTAGGTCAGTACGATTACAACGATGCCACATATGCATAGTTTTTTTTTTGTGTTTTAATACTGAAAAAAAGATAAAAACATTGGATAAGGCTACTTTTACACTAGCGGCAGGACGGATCCGACAGGCAGTTCACCCTGTCGGATCCGTCCTGCCGCTATTTCGCCGTGCCGCCGCTCCGCCCCCATTGAATATAATAGGGATGGGGACGGAGCTCTGGCACAGTCTGGCAGTTTGCAGTGAGAAAAGTCGGACATGCAGTACTTTTAGTCCGGCGGCCTTTCACCGTGCTGCGCCGGAGCTCCGCCCCTGTCCCCATTATAGTAAATGGGGACGGAGCGGCAGCACGGCGAAATAGCAGCAGGACGTATCCGACAGGGTGAACAGCCCTGTCGGATCCATCCTGCCGCTAGTGTGAAAATAGCCTAAAGCAAATTTTTTTCTCTGCATCGCCATATTGTGACCACCGTAATTTTTTTTTTTTTTTTTTTTTATGTGTATGGTGCTGTGTGAGAGCTCATTTTTTTTCAGGGCAATCTGTACTTTTTATTGGGAGTGTGTATGACATTTTGATCACTTCTTACTACATTTTTTTTTTTGTGGGAGGTGAAGTGACCAAAACCAGCAAATAAGTCATTTTTGACTTTTTCCCCATTTGCTGCATGGGATAAATATTTTTTAATTATAGTATAGGTGTTTTCGTACGTGGCGATGCCTTTTTTTTTTTATTATGTATTTTTATTTTGGTGAAGGGGGGTGATTTGAATTTGTATATACGGTATATATTTTTATAATTTTTTAATTTTATTTTTTTTACACTTTTTTTTAATAGTTCCCCTAGGAAACTTGAACAAGCAAGCGTTAGGTTGCTTCTCTCCTAGACCTAATGCATTAGAATTGGAGTCTATGAGAATTTTACTTTGTTCCTATGGGGCCCTGCTACAGGCAGGGTCTCCATAGGAACTTATGTGCGGCAGCCTCGGATCATTCAGGAGGACTGAGACTGCTGCAAACCCTAATCTTCCAGGTAGCCGTTGCATGGCTGGGAGCATGCCGTCTCTGTTTTTGACCCTTAAGGCTGGGTTCACACGGGCGTGTCCGGATTAGGTCCGGATGCGTCCCGGTGTATTGCGGCAAACCCGCGCGATTAGGTACGCAATTGCAGTCAGTTTTGACTGCGATTGCGTTCCGATGTTCAGTTTTTATCACGCGGGTGCAATGTGTTTTGCACTCGCGTGATAAAAACCGACTGTGGTACCCAGACCCGAACTTCTTCACAGAAGTTCAGGTTTGGGTTAGTTGTAGTGTAGATTGTATTATTTTCCCTTATAACATGGTTATAAGGGAAAATAATAGCATTCTGAATACAGAATGCTTAGTACAAGGTCAATTGAGGGTTAAAAAAAATAAAAGAAATTAACTCACCTTGTCCTCTTCATCGCGCAGTTCCCGGTCTCTTCTGATGAGCTGTCGGCTAAAGGACCTTTGGTGACGTCAGATCACATGCTCCAATCACATGGTACATCACCGTGGTGATGTACCATGTGATTGGAGCATGTGATCTGCTGATGTCACCAAAGGTCCTTTAGCCGACAGCTCATCAGAAGAGACCGGGAACTGCGCGATGAAGAGGACAAGGTGAGTTAATTTCTTTAATTTTTTTTTAACCCTCAATTGACCTTGTACTAAGCATTCTGTATTCAGAATGCTATTATTTTCCCTTATAACCATGTTATAAGGGAAAATAATACAGTGAATAGACTGTCACCTAGCAACCATGAGTGAAAATCGCACCGCATCCGCACTTGCTTGCGGATGCTTGCGATTTTCACTCAGCCCCATTCATTTCTATGGGGCCTGTCCTGCGTTACAAACGCAGAATATAGAGCATGCTGCGATTTTAAAGCATTGCAGAAGTGATGCGTGAAAAAAATCGCTCATGTGCACAGCCCCATAGAAATGAATGGGTCAGGATTCAGTGCGGGTGCAATACGTTCACCTACCGCATTGCACCCGCGCGGAAATCTCGCCCGTGTGAACTCAGCCTAACATGTCGTGGTCACATTCGACCATGACATCTGAGGGGTTAAATGTGTGCGATTAATGTTATCATCGATTGCATACATTAGCCCCTGCCTTGGAGCAGCCACAAGGTCTGCATATCACATCCGCTACCTGCTATGGCGCTGGCTCAGCTCCTGATGTAGCAACATCTGTAAACTCCCAACATCCGCCATGTGTGACTGATCTCTCCAAGTGTCTAAGGGATTCTTTATTTTATAAAATAGGTTTTTTTTGTACCCTACTATGAAATTCAGAATTAATGGGGAGGAGGGGCAATATCCACACGTCCAAGTGGAGAGTGTTTATGAAAAATGTCTCTCGCTCTAGAAGACCTGCTCTGTGTAGTATCCCAGAGATAACCCATTAATTTGATGGGTCCTGTGGTGGCACTGCAGGGGAGTTGAAGACTTGCTGTCCAGAACCTATAATATAACTATAATAGTTTTTTTATGTAACTGGGGGTGCACTTCAGGGTTTATTTCTAATGTCCATAAGCCTATGAGAATGTCTGTCTATACATTGATGAACCGCTGTAAAATGATGAAGACCTCTCTAGTTTATGTGCCTGCTGTAACCATTTCAAACCCCAGAATCGTTACGTAATCCAAAGGTAATGTGCTTGCTGTGTTTGTGATCAGGAGAGCAACCAAGGCTTTCTGAGCCAGGCTTGATGTCGGGCTTCGTAATAGTTTTCTGCACTGGAGCAATGTACACCACCTTACCAAGAGTGCCAGTCCTGGACCTTCTGTGATGGATACGTCTGGTCACCGTGGATCTGACTCAGGTTTGAATTTCTGCTCCTTGACTCTTCAGAAAAGTGAAAGGAGGTATAGATAGATACGTATTCCCAAAACTGCTGCTTGCTTTCTGTTCTCTATCTTTGCCCTTTCCCCTCCCTGTTACTCAGCAACTTGCAGATCTACTTTCACATATGGCTGCTTATGTTTTTTTTTACTTTGTTTTCTGATACAACTATTTTAACCCCTTCCTGACGCAGAAGTTCAATTTGTTTTCATTTTTCCTGCCTACATTTTTAGTTATCTGTACACATGGCAGTATGAAAGCTTTTTTTTGGCAGGGCAGGTTGTGTTTTCTAATCTCCCATTTAATATTACATAGGATGTAGTGGGGAGCTGGAAAAAGTTCTGAATGGGGTGGAATTCCTAAAAAGCGGAATTCTGCCAAAGTTTTATGTGTGGGGTCAGAACGATTACAGCCGTAGCACATTTTTATATTTTTCTTTGCATTGCAATATTTTGACCCTCTCTAACTTTTTAATGTTTTATGAAGCTGTGTAATGGCACATTTTTTTTGCAGAGTGATCTCTATTTTTCAGTAATCATTTTGAGGTGTGTTTGGACTTTTTGATAACTTTTTATCCAATCTGTTTTTAGGGTAAAGTGACTTGATCTTTTTTTTCCATTATGGCATTTATTATACCAGATAAATACTTTCATATTTTAGTTGTATGGATCTTTTCGGATGCAGCAATACTAATTATCTTTATTTTGTTTATTTGTCAAATGGGAAAAGGGGGGTGGTGGTTAGTCCCCGGGAGCACATTGCTCCCAATAATTGACTGCTCAAGTGCTGTTGTCACATTTGACCTCCTCATCTGTTAAAATGTCTGTGATTGCGTTATCACCTCTGCCACCGAGTGTGTGCTGTGTAATACCTCCCGACCTGACCTGTTTTGCAAATGTCGAGAACGGGTTAATTGTGCTCTGTATTGTGTTTTAATGCAGCTGTATGCAGTCTAAGGCCCCTTTCACACGGGCGAGATTTCCGCGCGGGTGCGATGCGTGAGGTGAACGCATTGCACCCGCACTGAATCCGGACCCATTCATTTCTATGGGGCTGTGCACATGAGCGGTGATTTTCACGCATTACTTGTGCGTTGCGTGAAAATCGCAGCATGCTCCTCTTTGTGTGTTTTTTTCACGTAACCCAGGCCCCATAGAAATGAATGGGGTTGCGTGAGAATTGCAAGCATCCGCAAGCAAGTGCGGATGCAGTGCGATTTTTCACACACGGTTCCCAGTTTTGACTGCGATTGCGTTCCGTTGTTCAGTTTTTATCGCACATGTGCAATGTGTTTTGCACGCGCGTGATAAAAAAACTGACTGTGGTACCCAGACCCAAACTTCTTCACAGAAGTTTAGGTTTGGGTTCAAGGTTGTGTAGATTGTATTATTTTCCCTCGCACACGCGCAATAAAAACTGAACAACGGAACGCAATCGCAGTCAAAACTGACTGCAATTGCGTACCTACTCGCGCGGGTTTGCTGCAATGCATCGGGACGCACCCGGACCTAATCCGGAAATGCTCGTCTGCAAGGGGCCTAAGGGTATGTTTACACATTATAGGTATCTCTCAAGAAAGAGAACCATCTTGTAAGCACCATGGGCAATGGCTCCATATGAACCTAGATCCAACTTTCCAAAAAAATCTTGAGATTTGAGTGCATTACACTGATCCAGCCACAATTCGACTACAGATGAAGGGCAAGCATCCCAAAACAGCTGTCTACAAATGGATATCTGGCTTGGCTATATTCCCATGTCCCAAGGGTTATTGCTTAGGCCACTTTCACACCAGCGTTTTTGTTGAATCCGGCAGGGTTCAGCAAAAAACGCTTCCATTACTGATAATACAACCGTCTGCATCCGTTATGAACGGATCAGGTTGTATTACCTTTGACATAGCAATGACGATCAGTCATGAACTCCCATTGACTTGCATTGCATTGACTTGATGGATCCGTCTTGCTCCGCATCCCATGACGGAAAGAAAACCACAGCTTTCTGCGGTTTGCTCTCTGATATGGGAATGCAATCAAATAGAATAGAATGCATTTTGGAGCTCTCCGTTCTGTTCAGTTCCGTTTTGTCCCCATTGACAATGAATGGGGACAAAACTGAATAATTTTGTCCGGTATTTAGACCCTTTGGCGGATCTCAATACCGGAAAGTATCCTTAGTTGAGGCTTGACTCCTAGCGAGCCTCTTCCAATAGGTGATGATGGAGAGATGGTTCTTTCGCACTTATTAGAAAGTTTTATACTTACTCCCAGGTGATAAGTCTGCTTTTGGTCCTGTGATTTCCACATACGGTAGAAGATTGAGCTCTGCTAAATAGAAGGTGCTGGATCTGTAATCTGTTTTACACATGGGTGTCCATTACATGTCTGAGACCGATTTTTTTTCTAAAGAAAATTTTGAAAGCAATAATTGGCAAATGTCAGCGCGGCTGTAGCCCTGTTGAGTATTGGATCGAGGCAGGAAAATCATGCAGATAGACTTTGATCAAGAACTGTTGACGTTGTGGTTTGTTCCTTGTAGGGCTAAATCATAAAATCTCTGTTGCTATATTGGGTATAATTGTGGAAAACTTTTACATCTGAGGCTAAACTCTGGCCTGTGTCTGTTTAGAATAAAGCTCCCTTGACATAATTTATTTTTTTATAGCTGGGCAGATATCTGACTGATGTTCTGTAGATGGCTGCTGAGAAAATCTCGACTTATGATTTAAATGTTTTCCTGCATCCAACATAAAATACATTTCTGTTACAGCGCCCAGCAATCCCATAGAGGTGAATGGAGTAGTGGCCATGCCTGAGGCACATTTGCACAGGAGACTTGGGAACTCGGTGGTCAAATCTCCAGTGACCATACATTTATCAGCTGTACTTTGGATAGGTGATAAGGTTTGTGGGCCAAACACTTAGACTATATTTCACAATTATATAATGTAGACAATTATCCTTTCAGTAAAAGATAACTTATGTATTGATGGTAAAGGAGCATCCTGGAAATGTTTTGATAGTAACATATAATAGTAACTCATTTAGGGCTACAATGATTAATCGATGTAATCGATAACTGGATTCGTTGCTGACAAATCCAGTTATCGAATAATCGCCGATTCGTTGCTATGCGGGCGGGCGCCGGGCGGTTTACTTTAAGTCACTGCATCTTTATTTTACCTTACAATGACGCTCCAGTAACAGGCAGAGCGGACGGCGGCGTAACGTCACTTACTCATGTGACACGCCTGCTCCGCCTCCTTCATTCATAAAGTGGGCGGAGCAGGTGCGTCACGTGAGTAAGTGACGTTACGCCGCCGTCCACTCTGCCTGTTACTGGAGCGTCATTGTAAGGTAAAATAAAGATGCAGTGAGTGATTAGTCTGCTGTGAGCAGCGGGGACCGGGGCTGTTATGGGGAGGGGGATCGGTCTATGGCACTGCTATGGGGAGGGGGGGGGTCTGTTTATGGCACTGCTATGGGGAGGGGGGGGATCTGTGCACAGTTATGGGGAAAGGGATCTGTGCACAGTTATGGGGAAAGGGATCTGTGCACAGTTATGGGGAAAGGGATCTGTGCACAGTTATGGGGAAAGGGATCTGTGCACAGTTATGGGGAAAGGGATCTGTGCACAGTTATGGGGAAAGGGATCTGTGCACAGTTATGGGGAAAGGGATCTGTGCACAGTTATGGGGAAAGGGATCTGTGCACAGTTATGGGGAAAGGGATCTGTGCACAGTTATGGGGAAAGGGATCTGTGCACAGTTATGGGGAAAGGGATCTGTGCACAGTTATGGGGAAAGGGATCTGTGCACAGTTATGGGGAAAGGGATCTGTGCACAGTTATGGGGAAAGGGATCTGTGCACAGTTATGGGGAAAGGGATCTGTGCACAGTTATGGGGAAAGGGATCTGTGCACAGTTATGGGGAAAGGGATCTGTGCACAGTTATGGGGAAAGGGATCTGTGCACAGTTATGGGGAAAGGGATCTGTGCACAGTTATGGGGAAAGGGATCTGTGCACAGTTATGGGGAAAGGGATCTGTGCACAGTTATGGGGAAAGGGATCTGTGCACAGTTATGGGGAAAGGGATCTGTGCACAGTTATGGGGAAAGGGATCTGTGCACAGTTATGGGGAAAGGGATCTGTGCACAGTTATGGGGAAAGGGATCTGTGCACAGTTATGGGGAAAGGGATCTGTGCACAGTTATGGGGAAAGGGATCTGTGCACAGTTATGGGGAAAGGGATCTGTGCACAGTTATGGGGAAAGGGATCTGTGCACAGTTATGGGGAAAGGGATCTGTGCACCGTTATGGGGAAAGGGATCTGTGCACCGTTATGGGGAAAGGGATCTGTGCACCGTTATGGGGAAAGGGATCTGTGCACCGTTATGGGGAAAAGGGATCTGTGCACTGTTATGCCCATAACAGTGCACATATCCCCTTCTCCATAACAGTGCCACCCACCCTGCATCCCTAAACTCATCAGTAATATTATTGTATATTAAATTAGTTTTTATTGGGTTAGAATATTATATACAGTGAATTTCCTACTTTTAGAGGAGCACAGAGCAAATAGATGTTCCTTACAAAACTTGTAATGCCTTAAAGGGAGTCTTTCACCTAAAATCACCATTGTAGAACACTAACATCAGGATCTCCATTACATTACCCATATAAGAATGCTACCTTCCATGTTGGTGTCCATTGCAGATTTTTTTCAGAAAATTAATTAGCTTCTATAGGTGCCCAGGGGTGACGTTCATGCGGCCGGTGGCCATACCCATTGGCGCTTTTCATACCAAACCCCTCCTCTTTCACTCCTCTGGCCTGCCCTAGGTTCTTTCCTCCCTTCAGTGAGAAATCCCACACCTGCGCCGTTCAAAAGAATCTCTGCACCTGCGCACAGCATTACCCATTATGGGCAGAGGCACCAGAGCGTGTAATGCGCATGCTTGATAGGGATGTACGGGCCGGCGGAAGTAAACAGCCGCATCAGAGGGCTGTACTTTTTTTGTCCGCAGGCGTGGGATTTGTCACTGAAGGGAGGAGGTAATCAGAAGAACCTAGGGCGGGCCAGAGGGGTGAAAGGGGAGGGGGTTGGTATGAAAAGAGCTGAGGGGCCTGGGCACCGGACACATGAACGCCACCCCTGGGCACCTTCAGAAGCTAATTAAGATATTGAATAAAAGTGTTTTTCTGAGAAATCCGGTGATTGACACCAATATGGAAGATAGCATTCTAATATGGGGAATGTAATGGAGATCCTGATGTTAGTGTTCTATAATGGTGATTTTAGGTGAAAGACTCTCTTTAAAGGGGTTATCCCATGATTAATGTAAAAAATGAAAATCAGACATTGTCATGTAATATACAATCTCTTTCTAACAAAGCTAGAACCAGCCCTGTACCTCACATGGATCCGGAGATCTCACCACAGATACATTTTATTGAATAACTCAGTGGCTATGCTAAATTTTTAATTAGTTGCAATTATAAAAGTATTCAGATCCAGGTGCTGGTTTGAAAACTGTAGAATATTTTTTGTGGGACAACCCCTTTAAGAAATTCCCCCAAAGTAAGAACCTGTGCAGACCTCCAGTGCCTAGCGATAACTACCACATATGAAAAATACATCCTTCCCCTCTGCAATTCCAACACTTTTATTTGGATAGGTGGAATCTTATGGATGTACAATGGCATTTTAGTCAGATGATAGCTTCTTGCCACTTAGAGGCAGGAAATGTTTGAGACCAGTGCCCTTCTTATTTTTATATATGGGTTAACTTCTGGAATAGTAAAAGAGATGAAGCAGAATTGTAGAACAATAAGATGTCCAGGAGGTAAAAAACTAAGCACAATCTGTTGCAAAGTGAGGGGAAGAAGAGTCACTGTTAAATGGAAACTGTCACGTTGAAAGCAGCAGGTTATAGAGCAGGAGGAGCTGAGCAGATTGTGATATAGCGCTGCCTCTTTATACAGCTAATCAGGGAGGGAGGTCCAAACCCCACCGATCTCATATTGATAACCTATCCCGAGTATAGGTCATCAATATGTAAATTCTGGGGGACCTCTTTTACCGAATAAAAGCTTAATTGAAAAAACAGGAAAAAAGGGTCACGGATTACTACACTATCCTGACCGTAGGAAGGCATAAATTGAATAGGACCCATTATATACTGTGCACATGGGGTGAAGAAATAAAAATAAAACAAGTGTGGGGAAAAAAACCAAGCAATGGGGCACAGTAGAAAGCAGTACAACTGCATTGTGACTGCCAGGTGGGGTGGGGGAGTAACTCCTGGACGTGTGAAGAGAAACAGACTAAAATATGCCAAGTGAAACATAGTCCACTCAAAAGGAGAGGAATGTTCTGATTATTCACAAGCCAGCAGAAGACCAACTCAAAGTCAGTGCTTATTCCTCCCAGATGGAGAGCCTTTTCTGGAGGGCCTGAAGGTGAAGAGGGGCCATGATGTTTCAGCCCGTCATATAGAGAAGACTTCAGTAGAATTTTCATAAGGCCTCATGCACACCATTTTTTATTTTTTTTTTGCGGATAGGATGGAGACCCATTCATTTCAATGGGTCAGCAAAAAAATGCTGATATTTCATCCGTTTGCGTTCCGCGTCCGTTGTCAGTGTTTCCCTTCAGCAAAAAAAAATTGTGCATGTCCTGCTTTTTTCACATTTGCGGACAAGGAGAGGCATTTATTACAAGGGATCTGTGGAAAAAAATGGATCCTCCCAAAAAAAAAAAAAAAACGGATGCCGCATCCGTTTTTTTTTTTTTTTTTGGGCGGATGCACAATTTGAGGACGCAAAAAACAACTGTCGTGTGCATGAGGCCTAATACTGTAGATTATCTGTTGGGTAGGGAAACCCACATTTCTTTTTTTCTCAAGTGCCTAGTCAGTTCTACAAACCTTCGGCTTTGCTGGATTAAAGCAACCGATGAATTGATGTACTGAGAAACATGCGAGTATGGTTTTTGCAAGTAGGGCTGCCTATATGAGTTGCTCTTTACCATGAAAATAATGTATGCAGCCAAGCAAATCTCTTGGGACCTAGTCTGGTAGAGAAGATAGCTTTGGGATCCTGTAGGTCCTGTTGGATTAAAGTTCTCTAGGCGGAAGAGAGGGGCTAAGGCGCCAGGCATGTCCAAACTGCGGCCCTCCAGCTGTTGCAAAACTACAACTCCCAGCATGCTCTATTAGCTGTAAGCTATCCAGGCATGCTGGGAATTGTAGTTTTGGAACAGCTGGAGGGCCGCAGTTTGGACATGCCCGGGCTAAGCGTTTGCATAGTTAAAGTAGCAGGGAAGGTCTTCAGGAAAGATGCTTTCAGGAACACTTCTGAACTTGATATTATTACTGCAGGGCCTTTATGTCAGTGACCTTCTCCCAAAGCAATTTTACCTCCACCTCCAGAGCGTATTCTGTGATCTTAGATTCAGTATGTGCGTTTCTGCAACCCAATTCGTCAATATGGTTTTGCAGACTTCTGCATTAAAGGATCTGTTATGGGAGAGAAGAATCTGTTATATAGAGTTCTCTGTGGTGTGGTTATCAGAGGAGGGAGCATTAGCTAACTCACAGTCCTCCTTAGCAAGAAGCGGTCAACACTCTAAGCAGCCAAACGCTGCCTCCCTATTATTGTAGTGTAATGTGTTTCATCCTAGCTTAGTTACTTCTATACATTTGAAGCCCTTTTATTACGGGCAGCTGTGTTATGGGATACTGGGTCTACCAATCCAGAGCTTGCTTTCATGTGTAGGATGTCAGTCTCCCCTGAGTGTAGGACCTTCTGTGAGTTACAGCATTGCAGCTTTCAACCCCCCTCCCCCCCAAGCTTCACAGTTCTTGTACCTCTGTATTTCCGTCCATGTATAGCGTGCTGCTGAAGGATATCATTTCTGTCGTATATAAGTGATTAGGGGAGCAGTGTTGCAATAGGTCCATTCAATGATTAGCTGCACAGTTATAAAACGTCATTCACACGTCAGTGATTTCCATCAGTGATTGTGAGCCAAAACCAGGATTGAAGCCTCCACAGACATAAGGTATAAGGGAAAGATCTGCTCCTTTTCTGTGTTTAGAGCCTCACCTGGTTTGTGCTCAAAATCACTGATAGAAATCACTGACCGAACACAACACTGACGTGTGAATGAGGCTTAAGGACTATTGAGACAAATGATGTTAAACTCATGACTCAAGTTCTGTTCATGAAAAACTGTTGAGTTTCCTTGTGTGTTGAATCAGGATTGTCTCAGACTGTGTTCAGTCTTCCTTTTTTTTTTCTTCGTTGTGAGGGATCGCTTTACTTCAGCGGGTCGCGCTCACATACTTCTTCGCCAGACACCAAGTTTAAGGTCCAAACTTGTGATTTATTATGGCACTTCAGCATCAACAAAACAAAAGAAACGCCTGCCCATCTGGGCACTACCTATACAAAATACGCCCCTACCTCGTTTGTAGAGCACCGTTTACACGTGCAAGTCGGTCTGGCTTAACTAAGCCAAATAGTCCACCAGGGAAGTGATCAGGCATCGCATAGCCTTGTGGCCCCTCAGTCACAGACACCCTGGGAGGTGCTTTATCCCAGTCTGATTATCACAGACCTCACCTGCGATCCTCTCTGGACCAAGGAAACACCCTTCCTGGAAGGGTGCGGATTATCAGATCCCACTTCCAGTCCTATCTGCCAATCCAACTAAAATCCAGCCCAGAATATACCAAAAACAACCTTGTCTGAGCAACCTACATGCTGCTGAGACTATTGCATCCCGGATTTTAGCTATCCCACCTAGCTGAGATATCTGAGTGGGATATGCACACCTTCCCGCACTGTCCACCTTATCACACCGTCGATGCAGCATCATTTTGTCATTCGTTTTTCACCTTCTTGGAAAAAACAAACTGACTGAAGAATGAATCCCAGTGTCTCTTTACAACGGGCAGGTGTTCAATGAAAAAACTGACATGTGATTTGGCCCATTGACTATACTCAGACTGACAGACTGTTGGGAAAAACATTTGTCTGAATGAGAACTAGTATCTGTATAGGCCATGTGCAGAGTCTCCAGTGTATTTGTCTGAGTCATGGTAAAGCGTCATACCATAGGGTACACTGAGACTCTGCAGTGCAAGTTAGGGTCCATTCACACATCCGCACTTTGGGTCCGGATCAGTTCCGCACCCATTAATTTTCAATGGGGACGAAAAAGATGCAGACAGCACACAGTGTGCTATCCGCATTTCTGGTCCGCAGCCCCGAACTTCCGCAGCTGTGGACAAGAATAGGCATTTCTATTGGGGTGCCGGCTCGATGTTTTGCGGATCCGCAAAACACTGCGAACATGTGAATGGAGCCTTAGGGGACAGAAATTTTGTCTCTGTTCTATCAGTTGTTGCCCATGGACAAGACTATGAGTATGTGTTGTGTGATGTACTTAAAGTAAATGTGTTAACTGTCAGTTAAAACCAGATAGCAACAAATATATTTTTTGTAATCTGTTTTTATTTTCTGATTTTCTTTTTTTTTTTTTATTCAATTTTCGGAACATGATTATGGGGTCGGCCATCTTACCTGAGCTGTTCTTAACAGCATTTGCAAAGCATTAAAAGAAAATTGCTTTACGGCAGTCCCATGGTCCATAGACACAATGGTCAGGAGGGGACCTCACTGACTTCTATGGGAGAGTCTTCTAGACATGCTCTGTGACCTGTGCAGAGGTCATTGTACAAGGAAAGAATAGATAACTGTGATATATATACATGAAGGTGATACCATTATAGGCAGAATTAGAATGACAAGTAAGCAGATAACTACAGTAAAGTGATCTGTACAGACTAAGAAGTGGCGCCTATTATTAGGCTAAATGGTCAGTGCAAAAACTGGAGATTATATTAAAAACAAATTTTGTATAAACATGGAAAATTAAAAATAACATAAAACTTGAGAGGGCTTTTTTTCATGTGGAATGAGATGTATTTTTAATAGCACCATTTTGGCTGACCTCTAATGTATAATATAACTTTTAAAAAACTTTTGGGGCAACTGTGTGAAAAAGCAATGCATATTCATCATCGTTGGGGTTCACGACAAGACAGTGTTTTGTATGGGCGTGTGCCTATCGTCTCTTCACTCCAACATTCGGCTACCTGCACTTTTTGCGGATTACATGCAGAAAAAACACAACGCAATACAATACCAGCAAAGTGAATGTCATTTGCCAAATTTCATGAACATTTTGCTTCTATTTTTCCATGTGGAAATTGACCTGTTTTGGCTGATTCTTTATTCCCACAGGAGATAAGCCATTACGTGAACATAAAACCTGGTTCAGACCTCCCCATCCAACTGGCTTCAAGCATTTACCGAAAGAGTTACTGGCACAGGCATACTTCTACGCCATGCCTGTCTGTAGGCCTCCTGCTATGAGTGGAGCCTCAATGTCTGAGCGTGAGGCACTGCATACCTAATTGACAGTTCAAACTGCGTTGGCATCTAATAGGCAGATACTAATTGGATCACGAAGGAGAATGTTTATCAAACCACAAATTAAGGCTACTTTCACATCTGCGTTTTTCCTTTCCGATATTAAGATCCGTCATAGGATCTCAATACTGGAGGAAACAATTCGGTTTTGTACCTATTCATTGTCAATAGGGACAGAACTGAACTGAATGGAACGGAGTGCACCAGGATGCAAGCAGCGTTTTTCTGTCCGGCATGGGATGCGGAGCAAGACAGATCAGTTTTCTCGGACACAAAAGAAAACGTCATGGCCGTTTTAGAACTAATACAACTGGATCCGTTCATAACGGATGCAGCCGGTTGTATTATCGTAATTGAAGTGCTGATCACTGCTGGATCAGGTAAAAAACGCAGATGTGAAGGTTACCCTAACACAGACCTCGTGGAGCTCCGTTACCATATGCATAAGACCAGCTTAATAGGGGATCCCTCCCTAGCAAGACACAATATTACCATTAGACATCCAGTGGATCATACCACTCATAAAATCACGTAGCAGATTATCTATGATACAAGATGGCTGTCTGCTTCTGACAGAATATAATATTAGTCTATTTAGTAAGCCAGATACATCACGTCACTGTTATATGCAACATATCATGTATTGCTTCATTGTGTCCCAAGACTTTGACCCACAAAAAGAATGTAACTGATTTTGTAAGATGGACATGGAACTGACCTTTGAAATGGTCAGATACTGCTTCATTACTCTTCCTAGGTCACATTGCCATGTTTCCTTATAGCTTCTATTTAATCTTGGATTAGATGTTTATGGAATACGTTGACGCATTTAACATTATACTTTAAATTTTTACATCACCTAAGAAAAGAGTAAAAAGCGTATAACTTAGATTAATTTAACTGCAGTTGAATCAGAGGTCTCCAAAAATATTTGCATATATTGTTACGTAAGAGGAGCTGCCGCCTCTGCTGACCAGTCTGTTAAGTCTCTCCCACTGAGATGATGTATCCCTTATGAAGAAAGATTAAAAGAATTACATTTATTGAGAAGGGGACGTGATTAACCTATACAAATATATATATGGGCCATACAAAAAATACGGTGAAAAACTGTTCCATGTTAGATGCCCTCAAAAGACAAGGGGGCACTGCCTCCGACTGGAGAAGAAAAAGTTCAGTCTCCAGAAGCGTCAAAGCTTCTTTACTGTAAGAACTGTGAATCTGTGGAATTGACTTCCTCAGGACGTGGTCACAGCAGGAACAGTGGACAGTTTTACAAGGGGTTTAGAGGAATTCTTAAAAGTAAATTACATGAATGCTTATGAAAATCTGTAGAAATCTGAGTCTCACTTCCTTTTTTGATTCACGTCCCCACCTATAAACTTATGTATTTTTTCTACCGTATTAACTATGTGACCATTCATCTGAGTGGCTTGACATCAGTTACTACAATATGGTAATTTGCATGCAATGTGTACAGATATAAAACTTATTTTACGTAATGTAGTTACTGATAATACAGATGAGGACGTGTTTACATGTTTCAGAAATGACCGTATAAGACAGTGGTGTTTATTTAGGGACTGAAAAGGTAGTGCCAGGTTCCCTTTACCTCCCTCAGGACTTGCGCCGCACATCTATGGTGCAGGTCTGGGTTTTAAAGATGGTGCCTGCTTAGGACCAGAACGGGCACCATAGCTGGCAGCTGCCTGCTGTTTTACACAGCAGACACCTGGAAGCAGCATCAGTGATCGGTGATAAACGCCGCTCATTGACATTTAACCCCTCAGATGCAGTGGTCAATTTAGACCACAGTGTCTGAGCGGTCTTTCTCCAGAAGTGCAGTGCTTTTGGGACTGAACGGCTTCCCCACACTGAGATCAAGGGGGCCATTTGGTTGCTATGGCAGCTTTGGCCCTTCTGAAGAGTATGAGGCCTGCCATAGCAAAGTTCCTATGGCCATTCCACCGTTTAGTGTTTTTGTTCCTTCACCTCCCCATAAAAAGTGGTCATACACACTCCAAAATGGTATCAATAAAAACTACAGATCACCCCACAGAAAATTAGCCTTCACCTAGCTCCGTAGACTTAAATATAAAAAAAGTTATGATGGTCAGAATAGGATGGTGGGGTCATTTATCAAGCTGGTATAAAGTAGAACTGGTTTAGTTGCCCCTAGCAACCAATAAGATTCCACCTTTCATTTCTGAAAGTTCTTTTGAAAGGTAGAATCTGGTTGCTAGGGGCAACTAAACCAGTTCTACTTTACACCAGTTCCCCCCCATTATTATTTTTTTTTCAAAATTTTTTGTTTTGTTTACTATAATTGTATAGTATTTCTATAATTACCAAAAAATGGGCCCAAGTAAAGAGCCTCGGGAGGTAAATCTAAAATACACCACTGGTCTCAAGACCAAAAGAAATCCCTGTAGGGGTCTACTAATTAGAAAATTAAAACATAAACTTTATTAGATCTTTTAAAAAGAGGGGGTTATAGATGCCCCAATATCCACACACTTAAAACTCTCAGACGATAGTACTGGCTTATATAGAGATTGATCCTATTTCTCTCAGTTTGGAGAGAAGAAATTGAATGTGCAAGTTGGTAGTGTCCAGTTTAACACACAATGAGGATATAACCCTAATTGGGGAGCCCCAGGACCTGGGCCCAGGTCCTAGCTAGTAATCCCCGCTCAGACAAGCTGTGTGTTACCCGTCACTGTCACACACGATACACTCAGAATATCATGTTTTTGCAAACTAAAGCTCTCACAGTACTAGCGTCTGTCTAAAACAACTGCGCCTAACACTAGTCCCCGCCAGACATGTTTCGCCGCGATGCGGCTTCGTCAGGGGTTTGGGGTATTAGCCAAATACCCCAAACCCCTGACGAATCCGCATCGCGGCAAAACATGTTGGGCGGGGACTAGTGTTAGGCGCAGTTGTTTTAGACAGACGCTAGTACTGTGAGAGCTTTAGTTTGCAAAAACATGATATTCTGAGTGTATGTGTGTATCGTGTGTGACAGTGACGAGTAACACACAGCTTGTCTGAGCGGGGATTACTAGCTAGGACCTGGGCCCAGGTCCTGGGGCTCCCCAATTAGGGTTATATCCTCATTGTGTGTTAAACTGGACACTACCAACTTGCACATTCAATTTCTTCTCTCCAAACTGAGAGAAATAGGATCAATCTCTATATAAGCCAGTACTATCGTCTGAGAGTTTTAAGTGTGTGGATATTGGGGCATCTATAACCCCCCTCATTTTTAAAAGATCTAATAAAGTTTATGTTTTAATTTTCAAATTAGTAGACCCCTACAGGGATTTCTTTTGGTCTTGAGACCAGTGGTGTACTTGGTATTTCTATAATTGTACTGACCTGCAGATTGAAGTTAACAGATCAGTTCTACAGCATAGGGAACAAATAAAATTACGATGGAATTGTTTTTTGTTTTTTTTTCCATCCCATTTGGAATTTTTATTCTAGCGTCCCACTGCATCTTATGCAATATTAAATTGAGCCATTAGAAAGTACAACTTGTCCTGCAAATAATAAGCTCTCATACAATTATGTGAATAGAAAAATAATAAAGTTATGGCGGTGGGAAGGCCGGGAGTAAAAAACAAATTGGAAAATTGTTGGGTTCTAAAGGGATTAACGAGGATCTGTCGCCTCTCCTGACTTGTCTGTTTTACTAAAAAAATAAAATATTCCACATAAAAAGACAATTCTGGAACATCTGTTATTAAAACATTGTGTTGTGCAATATTATTATTATTCCTTCTTTAGATTTATGAATGAATTGCCAATTGGGTTTTGCCAGGATGGAGGTTGTCCCCACATAGTTTGCCATTGGTAGCCCTCATTGGATAGTGTCAGACTGAAGGGACTTCCCTCCTCTTATTCCCTATCATGTGGATCTGGGATAAGGGTTTGTAGAGGGGCAACCCCATTAATGTTTTTTTTCCCAGGTTTTTAGCAAAAGTTTTAAATTGTGACGTTGCAAATTGCTTTTTAAAATTTCAGACTTTGATCTACATTTGGAATAAAGATATGGCATGTGTTATTTATGTTGCTGCTTTTTTTATGTTTATGGAAAAACCTTTGTTTACTGAACCCACTCTTAACAAGTTCATTGGTGTAATTGCTTCTTTGTTTGTCTTTGTCTGGGTTGCTGTCCAAGTGTGCCCAAGGTTGAGTTAAAGTTGGCAGGTGATGTTTATAGAGGCACCATTACAAATAAGATAAACTGACCTAATAGGATATATTTTATTTAGTGTTTTTTTTGTAAAGGATTTGGTGCAGTTGCACACTTTGGGCCAGATTTATAATTACACTTACTTCTTATTCCACTTTTACATATGTCCAAAGTCACTTTTGGCTAAGTCAGATTTATTAATGGTCCTTTTAATACTGTGATAAATGTGGTTTGACGGTAGCAGTTTATCCTTCAGTAAGCGGCTTTACAAAAGTCGCACGTCTTTACGAAAAAGTCGCATGTTCTATTAAAAAGTTGTAGAAGATGAGCATGGTCCTCACTGGAGTGAAATTGCTAAATTTTTTGCGCAGTTTTTTTGCAACTTTTTAAAAACTGGCGCGCATAGCGCAGAACCAATAAAAGTCGCAAATTTTTAGCGATTGCGCAAATTTTTTTATTTTTTTTCATTCCATTATTTTCACTTGAGCGAATGATAAATCTGGCCCTTTGTCTTTACTCAGTTGAGGGCCTCATTATATGGATATTGGAAAAAAGCTGTTTAGAGGGAATCTGTCGCCACCTATAAGGGTGTTTTATGGGATTACTATGGTTTTTAATGGTTATGATCATGTAGTTGCTTCCCTCATCTACATCTTCCCCATGCGTCTCCCATTTGGACTCTCCTGACCCGTTTTCACCATGTAAATTAATTAATCTGGGTTATTTACATCCTGTAGGTAGCACTTCCTGTTGTATACAACAAACCCATAATGCATTTCTCCTTTCTCTGCCACAGCTCCAGCATTGTACCTAACAACCCCCGGTTAGTGTATATCTCCTCCCACCCCGCTAGTTAGACACTCCCCTATCACTGCCCCTGACACCACCCAGTTAGTGTATAGTCCCTCCCACCCAGCTAGTTACATAGACACTCCCTTGTCACTGCCCTGACACCAGCCAGTTAGTGTATAGCTCCTCCCACCCAGCTAGTTATATAGACACTCCCCTATCGCTGCCCCTGACACAACCCAGTTAGCGTTTAGTTCCCCCCACCAGCTAGTTACATAATAGACACTCCCCTAACACCACCCAGTTAGTGTATAGCTCCTGTTTTGGCTTTAACACGCCTATGCCCGAGCTATATGGTCATGTGACTGCACTCCAGAATAGAAGATAGGAGCAATAAAAGAAGAAATACATTTCGAAATTACAGCTACAATCATAAATAATTATTTTACATGATGTTGATGCAAATTGGTAAACCACTTTAAATTTTATCTTAGCGTACATAGTCATTTTTAAGAAACTGCAGGTTTGGAATTCCACTAAAGAATTGTCAAACTTATGCCCTGTTGAAATAGTTCTGCCCACCTGTGCCCTCCTGCCACCTCTCTCCCTATGTACTGGTGCTCTATTGGACATCAGAGCATGGACACTGCACAGATATGTGTGGACCATTGAATTGAGCATGAGATCACAAACGGAGAAAATCTGCACAGATAGCAAGCATCACTGATACTGTGTTTAACATGACACCACGTGACTTGCTTTGGGGAGAAGAAATAGCTCTATCTTGCCAAATTAAATTGAAAAGTAGTTTTTTTCAGAGATGTGGAATACTTTAAATATAATATATTTAAATAATAATTAAAAAAATCGACAACTAATGTAAGTTCAGTAATAAGGTGTTTTAATGTGAATACAATATGGGGTGGGGGGGGGGGGGGGACTCTTGTTGCCATGTCTCTTGACACGCCATGGTGATACAAGAGACAGAGATAGTGACCTTACAACATCCTATCTTGACCTTACTTCTACCGGATAAGGCTATTTTCACACTTGCGTTCGGGGTTCCGCTTGTGAGTTCCGTTTGAAGGCTTTCACAAGCGGCCCCGAACTGATCAGTACAGCCCCAATGCATTCTGAGTGGATGCGGATCCGCTCAGAATGCATCAGTATGTCTCCGCTCAGCAGACGGACACCCGAACGCAGCTTGCAGCGTTTTGGTGTCCGCCTGGCCGTGCGGAGCCAAACGGATCCGTCCTGACTTACAATGCAAGTCAATGGGGACGGATCCGTTTGACGTTGACACAAAATGGTGCAATTGCAAACGGATCCGTCCCCCATTGACTTTCAATGTAAAGTCAGGAGTCCCTATTAATATACCATCGGATCGAAGTTTTCTCCAATCCGATGGTATATTTTAACTTGAAGCGTCCCCATCACCATGGGAACGCCTCTATGTTAGAATATACCATCAGATTTGAGTTAGATCGTGAAAACTGATCCGACAGTATATTCTAACAAAGAGGCGTTCCCATGGTGATGGAGACGCTTCAAGTTAGAATATACTAAGAACTGTGTACATGACTGCCCCCTGCTGCCTGGCACCACCCGATCTCTTACAGGGGGCTGTGATCAGCACAATTAACCCCTCAGGTGCCGCACCTGAGGGGTTAATTGTGCGTATCATAGCCCCCTGTAAGAGATCAGGTGCTGCCAGGCAGCAGGGGCCAGACCCCCCCTCCCTCCCCAGTATTAAATTAATTGGTGGCCAGTGCGGCCCCCTTCCCTCCCCAGTTTTAAATTCATTGGTGGCCAGTGCGGCCCCCCCCCTCCCCTGTATTAAATTCATTGGTGGCCAGTGCGCCCCCCTCCCTCTCCTGTATTAAATTCAAATAGTGTACATTTGTGCATAGGCTGTGTATATTGCAACTCAACCCCATGAATGGTTCAAAGCTGCAAGGCTGAGCACAGCCTCTACTATATGTATAGTATGCTGCGTCTACTGAGCAGTGTAAGCAATGAAGAGGCCGCCAATCAGCTGTATGAAGACAACGCAGCTGTCTTACAAGCGATGTGTTCTCTTGTTTACCTGATCGCTGTTGACGTTGCAGTGGCGAGCAGTGTAATTACAGCTCGGCCATCCCATTAACTTCAGTAGGACAGCATTCACTTGAACAGGAAGGAACTGTCCCATTGAAGTGAATGGGATGAAGGAGCTCTAATTGCACCTTCTCTTCATACTGCTGATCGGTAGGGGTACCGGCAGTTGGACTCAGAATAGGTCATCAATATGGGATAAGCGGACAACTCTTTTAACAGTCTAAGGCCTCTTTCACACGGGCTTTGCATGTGAGGGCCGGATAGGATGGAAATGCGCGATTTTTCCGCGCGAGTGCAAAGCGTTTTAATGCGTTTTGCACGCGCGTGAGAAAAATCGGCATGTTTGGTATCCAGACCCGAACCCGGATTTCTTCACAGAAGTTCGGGTTTGGGTTTGTGATCGGTGTTGTGTAGATTTTATTATTTTCCCTTATAACCATGTTATACAGAATGCTAAGTAAATGAGGGATGGAGGGGTTAAAAAATAAAATAAAAAAAAATAAAAATAAAAAATATATTAACTCTCCTCATCCACTTGTTCGCGCAGCCCGGCTTGTCACAGCAATTTTTTTTCTTTAGCATTATTTTTAGTCACAGGCAGGGAATGATGGGCACTTTTCTATGGCAGACCTCGGAGCATTTAGAAAGACCAGGCTGCCATACCAACCAAACGACATCGTCAGAGAGCCATTCCGTCTCCAGGAGTGCGCCCGTTAAATGACCACAGCATTTGTGGGCTTGAAAGTTCATGATCAAAGACAACTCTGCTGTGTAAATCTGCTGCTCAGCTCCCGACTAGGCACCATCTTTAAAGACCCGACATCCACTGTTCATGTACAGCAGATGTCAGGAAAGAGTTTCAGAGTATTCTGGTTATTTCGTGGTCCTACCGCTGGCCCGCCCCAAAATGAACAGAGTGGCAAGTTGGACAATGTGCACTGCTGATTCAGTCCTCTCTGTGGGATTGCTGGAAATGGCCATGTGCTGTAGTTTCCTATTCCATGTCCCATAGAGATGAATAGTGCTATAGTGCACATGCTTGACCTGACACTCCATTCATTTCTCAGCGTCACAGCGGTCAGATCACCCCCATATAATAGTAATCCCCTATACTGTGGATAGGGGATAGCTTGAAATAACAGGAATACCCCTTTAAGACTTTGTGTTCTCATGAAATAAAATGAGAGAATGCAAATATTGGTCTTGGTGAAAAAAGTCTGTGCAGGTTAATGTTTTTCTGCTTTATCACCCTGGAATCATTATATGGCTGCTCTCCAGCTAACAAATAACAGACATTACTGTAGTGAAAAGCTAAATTAGGCTACATGCACACGACCGTATGTATTTTGCGGTCCACAAATTGCAGAGCCGCAAAAAAAAAAAAAAAAAGCGTATGCCATCCGTTTTTTTTTAGTTATATTTTTTTGCGGATCCATTGTAACAATGCCTAAAACGGACAAGAATAGGACATGTTCTATTTTTTGGGCGGGGCTACAGAATGGACAAACTGATGCGGACAGCACACAGTGTGCTGTCCGCATTTTTTGTGGACCCATTGAAATTAATGTTCAAGAAAAAGGCAGGATGCTGCGGTTTGCTTTCCGGTATGAGAAAGCAACGGAATGCATTTTGGAGCATTTTGTTCTGTTCAGTTACGTTTTGTCCCCATTGACAATAAATGGCAACAAAACTGAAGCATTTTTTTCCCGGTATTGAGACCCTATGACGGATCTCAATACTGGAAAATATTAACGCTAGTGTGAAAGTAGCTTTAACTACTGATAAGGAGACCTGCTTTTTTGTCCACTACCAGAAGCAAAGGGACCTTCAGGGTCCATTCACACGTCCGCAAGTGTTTTGCGGTCTCCAAAATGCGGATCCGCAGAACACTGAAACCGGCCATGTGCGTTCCGCATTTTGCGGACAGCACATGGCCGGCACTTTAATAGAAATGCCTTTTCTTGTCCGTGTCTGAGGACAAGAATAGGACATGTTCTATTTTTTGCGGAACGGTAGTGCGGATGCGGACAACACACTGTGTGCTGTCCGCATCTTTTCTGGCCCCATTGAAAATGATCCGGATCCATTTTGCGGATGTGTGAATGGACCCTAAGACTGAGACCGGCAACAGCGTCTCAACAAAGGTACATATTTATTGCTATCTAAAATATATTGTCTGCACTTGACAAAGTGAGCATAGTGAGTGGCACAACATTGCTGAGTGTGCATGTTTGTTTCAGTGGGGAGAAGGGGAGAAAAAGGCTGGATTCATACATCTCTCTTTTGCAGAATTTTGGTTGCAGAATTTCGCACAGATTCTGCAACCAATAACAGTACAATGTACATGAAGGGGATTTTTAAGCAACCTCCTTCACTCACAGCGTTAATAAACTGCAGCACTTTGCAGGCATGCTGTACATTTTTTAGATCAGCAGCATGTCCTATCTGTCCTATATGGATTTTATGTGTTCATGGTTTCCATGGCTAGCTCCACGCCAAAATCTAGAAAAAAAAATCCACATGTAACCCATGCAGGTTTCAGGGCAGAATTTTAGGTTGGTTCAACAGCACCATTATTATGCTGAACCTAGCCTTATCCTTTTTCAGACCTCTGTGACAATAGCTTTTCTCCCAAGATAAAAAAAATAATAATAGGATTGGGCATGTTAAAATCTATCATAGTAACATAGTACATAAGGCCGAAAAAAGACATTTGTCCATCCAGTTCGGTCTGTCATCCTGCAAGTTGATCCAGAGGAAGGCAAAAAACCCTGTGAGGTAGAAGCCAATTTTCTCCACTTTAGGGGAAAAAAAATTCCTTCCCGACTCCAATCAGGCAATCAGAATAACTCCCTGGATCAACGATCCCTCTCTCGTAGCTATAGCCTGTAATATTATTACACTCCAGAAATACATCCAGGCCCCTCTTGAATTCCTTTATTGTACTCACCATCACCACCTCCTCAGGCAGAGAGTTCCATAGTCTCACTGCTCTTACCGTAAAGAATCCTCTTCTATGTTTGTGTACAAACCTTCTTTCCTCCAGACGCAGAGGATGTCCCCTCGTCACAGTCACAGTCCTGGGGATAAATAGCTGATGGGAGAGATCTCTGTACTGACCCCTGATATATTTATACATATTAATTAGATCTCCCCTCAGTCGTCTTTTTTCTAAAGTGATCCCACTTTGGCCAGTTTCACTCAAGCGAGTTAACTGCCAGAAACATGCTCCGCATGGGAGTGTGATTTCCCATCCTGGTTTCTCCTCTTGTAATGGGACCTGCCTGCATTATAATGATTTATAATGCTGTGTGTCCCTGCCCGACCTTTGCTGTAATTATTTATATTGATGGCATCGTCAGTACAATTCATTACAGATGATGTCGGGCAGGTACACAACCAGTTTGAACAACTGTAACGGCCAGTATGGACTTAAAGGGGTTTTGCCACTTCAGCAAATAGCATTTATAATGCAGAGAAAGTTTCCATGGTTATGACCACTTGCATTTTTTCTTATAGTGTGCAAGCATGACAACCACTTATGGATTGCAGGGTGGTTGTAACCATGGAAACGAGCAGTGTATAATGTTATGGAAAAATGAATCCAGCCAGCAAAGGAGACAATATGGACAATCACAATACATTAGTAAGTGCCTTGTATTAACTTCCTCTACACCATAAATGGATACGGACAGCACACATATAACATTCGTGTGCTGTCTAAATTTTTTTGCGGCCTCATAGAAACGAATGGGTCCGACTCCGCATTTGATCCCTAAAAAATGCAAACCGAAAATACGTTTGTGTGCATGAGGCCGAAGTGTGTATACATATTTGTTCAACCAGCAACCAATTTCTACCTAAGGTATATGGCCACCTTAAGATATAGCCATATACAGTTCTTTGGGCATTTTTTATTTATTTTTTGCCCTCTAATCCTATGACTTCCACACTTAAAAGGTGGTCTTTTTAGGCTGACGCATTCTAGGGAAGCTTTGGTCTGATCATTTGCAAAGGAAATGGATATTATTTCATGCATCTGTTTATTGCTGTAATTTTCCATGCACTAGTGAGCAAATACATGTAGTTTTCCATCTTTAAGAAATTCTCTATGTACAAATTGAATGCCAAGACTAAGACGCCTGACGAAGAGGCCCAAGTAGCCTCGTTAACCATTAAAAGGTATCAACCACTGAGGAATCTAAATCTTTTTTTTCATCTTGTGTTGCCTCATAGTGCTTTCTGCCTGAGTTTGGCTGTAATACTTGTAAGTCTTATACAGACTGTCTGTCTATAGCAACCAATCAGAGCTCATAATAATGACCTGTAGCAAAATAGAAGCTGGGCTGTGATTGGTTGCTATACCTGATGAATATCCAGGTATAGGTTACTAAGGCTATTTTCACACTGGTTTTCAGTTTTGCCTGATCAATCAAAATGACAGAACTGAAGACATCCTGATGCATCCTGAACAGTTTACTCTCCATTCAGAATGCATGGGGATATGCCTTATCAGTTCTTTTCCGGTATAGAGCCCCTGTGACGGAACTCTATGCCGGAAAAGAAAAACGCTAGTGTGACAGTACCCTAAGGCCCCTTTCACACGGGCGAGTTTTCCGTGCGGGTGCGATGCGTGCGGTGAACGTATTGCACCCGCACTGAATCCTGACCCATTCATTTCTATAGGGCTGTGCACATGAGCGTTGATTTTCACGCATCACTTATGCGTTGAGTGGAAATCGCAGCATGCTCTATATTCTGCGATTTTCACGCGAAGCAGGCCCCATAGAAGTAAATGGGGTGCGTGAAAATCGCATAGCATCCGCAAGCAAGTGCGGATGCGGTCACGCATGGTTGCTAGGTGACAGTCTATTCACTGTATTATTTTCCCTTATAACATGGTTAAAAAGGGAAAATAATAGCATTCTGAATACAGAATGCATAGTATAATAGTGCTGGAGGGGTTAAAAATAAATAAAAGAAAGTTAACTCACCTTCTCCTCTTGATCGCGTAGTTCCCGGTCTCTTTACTTCTTGAATGATGAGCTGTGGGCTAAAGGACCTGTGGTGACGTCAGATCACATGCTCCATCACCACGGTGATGGACCATGTGATTGGAGCATGTGATCTGACGTCACCAAAGGTCATTTAGCCCACAGCTCATCATTTAATAAGTAAAGAGACCGGGAACTACGCGATCAAGAGGAGAAGGTGAGTTAACTTTTTTTTATTATTTTTTTAACCCCTCCAGCACTATTATACTATGCATTCTGTATTCAGAATGCTATTATTTTCCCTTATAACCATGTTATAAGGGAAAATAATACAATCTTCAGAACATCAATCCCAAGCCCGAACTTCTGTGAAGAAGTTCGGGTTTGGGTACCAAACATGCGCGATTTTTCTCACGTGAGTGCAACTGCCAATCATCAGCAGATGGGTGAGAGAGCAGGAGATTATGAGTAACCGTGACTCGTCTCAAGTAGATTTGACTCTTTTCAAGGCCTGGGCTGCAATGATTATGATGCTGGTTCTCGGCAACCACTCACTTTTAGCTCATAAGTGACACACCGCTGAAATCAGCATTTCTGTCACTATTTTATAATGCCCTAAGTGAGGTCAGAATAAAGTTCATGAAAGGTTCCCTTTAAGGCTTCTTTCGCACAGGAGTTGCGCGTTGTGGCAATGTCAGATCCAGAGAGCCCCATCAGGCTGTTCTCTCTAGGAACAGCCTTCCTAAACTCCTGCCAACAGTTTGAAACTAGCCTAAGGGTACCACCACGTAACTTGAGATGTTCAGTAAATGGGGTCCAATATGCTCCAAAATTTTATTGCAATTTTTTAGAGTATAGATGCATGTATGCTCACAATGTACACAGTTACTTCAAAAATATACACACTTAAGCCTCATGCACATGCCCATATTATGGCTTTTTGTTGTATGGATCTGTGATAGAAGCTAACATAATCTCCTTATTTGTTCTTGTTTCACAACTGCAGACCATGAAAAGTACAATAGAAAAGCAGTGCATTGTTCTTTCAGGCTGCAACCATGTCTTCCCCCTCCCCACCTTCTCCCCCTCTGATGCTAGTGCACATGAGCCAGGAAGTATAGCAGAAGGGGTCTGTGTTTAGGTTGCATAATTTTTGTCTACACAATGAGCATGGTCATTTTGTTGGAAGGAATCTCTTTGTTACTGATAGTACAAAATAGATTTGGCAATAGCACCAGTCATAGTAAGTGCGGCCGCCATTACATCTCTCAGAGCTTTTTAAGACTGCTGAATATAAACGCTGGGTGAGAAGACTGTAGAGCTGCATTGGTGACAACAGATTATATTGCCCTGGTACCCTATGATAGATATGCATTTATGAATTGGTGAATCCACAGTTTTGTAGATGGATTTGCTAGCCAGGGGCCTGGAAAAGCTGAGTAAGAATTCCAGTCACAGATCCTGCATTCTGTGGAATAGCTAGACAGATTTGCCTTTCAGGGTCCCGGAAAAGCTGGGTAACAAATTAATGTAAAATGCTGTGAAATATGTTGGCTCTATATAAGTGAGTAAAATAAAAAAAATATATACATGGACCTGTAATAAGGATTGCTAAATAATGTCTATCTACATAAATCATTCTCCTTACTACTTACTAAATAGTGCCATAGCTAGGCAGGTTTGCCTTTCAGGGTTTTAGGAAAGCTGGGTTACCACCATGTGGAGCTGTAATAAATAGACTGCAGAATACTAAGTCTACCAAGATAAATTCCTGACACAAACCGAGATGACCAGCCTCCACTGACTATATTGGAGTCCATTCAGTTTCCATCTTACATGCACTTTTATCTGGTCATTTTGATGGAACCTGCAATGGAGGCACCGAATGGAGCCTCAAGAGAAGATGTAAACAAGACCTTTAGCAGGTTCTGCTTTTTTTTTTTTTTTTTTACTTTTTTTGTCAGGGTTTAGTGGCCCCTAAGAATGGAGTTTCTAATAGCGTCACCTCTTTACGGGTTGCCACAAAAACGGCAATACCACACTTGTATTTTTGCCACTTTTACAAAATATAGGCATTTTTTAAGGAAAATGGCTTTGTTATTTACTCAAAATAAATTTTTTAGTTCTCACTAGGAGACGTCTCAATACTATAGGGAGATCGCTTTTATAATGCATTGGTATAGCTTGTATATGCATTACAACCTATCACTGTTAAACTCCCAGGTTGTCTGTTAAGGTACACCTGTACACGGTGTGGATTTGTATACAGAAATTCATTATGAAAACTCACTGAAAATTGCGATTAAAACCTGAAAAAATCCACACCATTTTTTGTGGATTTTAACAACCCCAATGTCTGTCTGTGGGGAAACCACAGTACATCAGTCGTCGATCCACACCAACAATTGACATGTTTTAAAAGCAACAACCCAGTGCAGTTTCCGCATGTACAAAATATGCACCACGTACATCAGATATAGCAGATTTCATTCACTTTGCTGGTACTATATTACACTGCAGATTTACTGTCCCTTAGGGTACCTGCACTTGGTGAACGCAGATTTCAGTGTGTTTCTGCATCCAAGCTGCAACAAAAACAATAATTTCTAATTGGTTTTGCCACAGATCTCTCCTTCATTTGAAAAGTGTGAAATCCGCAGCTAAAACCGCAAGCTTAATTGACATGCTGCGGATTTGGAAATTCGCACGGCACACTCAAAAAATCTGCAAAGTGTACATGAGGATTGTCCTTATACACATTGCTGGTACCATATTAAGCTGCGGTTATTCCTCATATGAATCCACACGTACCCTTAGATTGTGCCTGTGGCACAGCATAATAGGCATATAGTCATCGCATGCCCGGGGCTTTTTGTCGGGCCCCCAGCTGCTTTGGCAAAACATCAACACCCTCTGATAACACTTGTTGGGGGAGTTGTTGGGGACAGAAGCATCTCTTTTTGCAGCGTTCACTCACCATATATGGTGTCAAATAGCCAGGATAGGAGTTAATTCCAATACTGGCCATTACTCCTGTAACCGCATGATCCCGGTGACATAGCTGTGCATCTTGGAGGCTTATTGTAAGCTTATCAATAATGTACAGTTACAGCATGAGGGCTAAAAACTAAGTCCAGCTTAAGTTATTTTACTGTGATGGGACATCTATTAATTCAACGGGGGGGGGGGGGGGGGGGGGGGGGGAGAGGAAGAGGAATCTGTAGTCCTGCGCTCCTGTTATCACTTGTGCAAAAATAACTGTCACAACTGAATAGGAAATGTGATCGGCGTTACCTCCGATCCTGGCAATTGCAGCTGGAGCACTGCTCTCAGTCAGCGCAGGACTCCTGTGCCATCATGATTACAGTGACATACCCTATCCATAATGTACATTTAGGTAATGGCGACTTATTGGGTTAAAGATGTGAAGATTTTTACTGTGATAGGACCTCTGTTATTTTGATAGTGACAACCAATGTTCCTGCACTTCCCACTGTATCCTATGCAAAAATTCTACAACTGAATAGGAAATGCTAGTATGTCTGTAAAACATTATTGCCAAATTTCTGAATTGCTAATATGTGGAAAATTGGAAATGCTTACATTCTGGCTGGAAATCAGTGGGTGAGGCAGGGGAAAAGGTAGTTATTCCCAACAATGGGGGGATCCATGTATCAACTGATCACTTTTCTATACAAACAATAAGGGTACGGCTTCACGGCGACGGCCAGGATCCCATGGAATCCAGCAGTGTTGGATTTTTTGCGACTCGAGCGAAGATCCCATTAATTTGTATGGCATCACCGCTATGCTGAATTCCTGGCTGCGACCAGTGTTGCCATGTAGCCGTACCCTAAAGGTGTGTGCTAATAATAAACAATGCAGGAATTGCAGAAAAAAAATGTAGAAAAAGATTGCATGATTTTCCATGCAATTTTTCTGCATTTTTTGAACAGTTGAAACAGCTGTTTGCAAAAGGTCTACTACTATTATATTAGGATGCATTGGCTTCTTCATACAACTGATACAATGGTCCAGGTCTATGTCCTTGCAATAAATAAAAGTACAGTGGATTATTACTATGATAAGATATTCATTCCTGATTTTGTTTCTTTTGCTTCTAGCTAACACTGGAGTGATGTAATGGCTTGCCTCACTATGACTGAAATGAGCATAACCACAGTCCCTGCTGTGAACCCAAGTGCAGATACCCAAGTGAGTTCAAGTGCTCCAAAACCCAGTGAGCCAGGTTTTCACATCTTCCTGTACCATGCATCGGGCACTGGCGATAAGGATTACCTTGCGTTACCTCCAGGAGAGTATGTTGCAGAAGAAATCTGCATCACTGCTGCTAAAGCATGTGGTAAGTTTTATTTTTCTCATTTGTGATCATCTTGCAGTCTTAGAGCCGTATTACACTGTCCGATGTTCGGTCTGTGTGAGTGTCGATGGATAATGGAAGGCATCTGTCGGCTCTCGTTTGCCGCGGCCTGATTACACAGGCCGATCCAAACTGAATTTGGGAGGAATAGTTGTTTCCACAATCGTTCCTCCCTCATTCAGTTCTGTTGATTATCAGCCGCACACCCCTGATTACACAAAGAGATGCTGATGATAATTGGGTATCTTTCATCCTGATAAAAGGTGGTCATCAACCAACAAACAAGCAAGCGTTTACTCGTTTATCTGCTGCTTGATTATATGGACGGATTATTGTGAATTAGCTTTCCTATAAACACTTGTTCCTTATATTTATACATTTACTGCTTACAAGCTGATTTCCTCGTGAGGGAAATTATGTTTCCTCATCTAGTAATGATATTTTAGTCCTCAGTTCTTACAACATGCCTTTTGCACATGTTTTAACATGGATTCAAAAGATTTGAGAATAAATAAGCTGACAAAGGCTAAGTGAATAAATATATTTACTAAATGTGATAAAAGATCTAAACAAGACAAATCACTTACAGAATAGTAAAGGTATATAACAATCAATCACTGGCCTGCAACACAACTGGGGGAACGCGTCGCTATGTCATCGCACATTGCCGAGGCCCCGTGGTGATACAACAGAGAGAGATAGTTACCTCCTAAGGAAGTCCAGTGTACAGTATGCATGTATCACTCAGGAATGCAACCTTCTCAGCGCAATGTTTTTTTTTTTTTTTTTTTGTATATGTTATCTAGAATATCATTATAAAGCGTATAGAAGGTCATATAATAATTAAAGGGGACAGAACCAATCAGTACTTAAGTATGTAAAATACCCTTACAATACAGCACAAAATAGGAATTATTGCAGAAACATGTGAGGCCCATGCTTGAAATCAGCCAATAGTCATTGTTATTACAAAAAAAATGTAATCTACTCAGTGTGACCTGTGGAACAAAGTTCAGAGTGTTTTGTTTTAAGTGAAATATTCTCTGGCTCTGAAAACATGAGACGTCATCCCACTTGTGCTGTGATATTGGAATTTGAAGAGCACTGTTTAGAGATGGCATGTCATTGGTGTGGGAAGAGTTTGGGTAAATGCTGATGTTATTAGGCTGTCTGCAGATAAATCTATTTATAATGGCGAGAATATCACCGTGTTCCAAAACACAGCTCATTGTGTGGGCTGCCTTTATTTCTGTCATTAGATAGTTGGAAAGAATATTTAGACTAAGTGGATCAGAGGCTACTTTCACATCTGCGTTGTTGCCTGATCCGTCATGGATCAGCAAAAACGCTTCCGTCACAATAATACAACCGTCTGCATCTATTATGAACAGATCCGGTTGTATTATCTCTAGAAAAACCATGACAGATCAGTCCCTTAAACCATTGATGGCCTCCATTGACTTACATTGTGAGTTATGATGGATTTGTCTTGCTCTGCATCACAGGACGCACTCGAAAAAGTTGCTGCAGCTCTTTTGTATGCTTCATGGGAACGCAATGGAACGGAATGTATTCTGGTGCGGTCCGTTCCCTTCAGTTCAGTTTTCTCCCCCTTGTCCCCATTCAGGACAAAACGGACGAGTTTCCTCCGCTATTGAGACCCTATGAGGGATCTCAATAGCAGAAAGGGAAACCGCGGATGTGAAAGTAGGCTGACCCGTGCCTCCAAACAGAATTTTGGTACAAGTTTCATTCTGATTAAAGCACAAAGAACAAACCCTAAGCCTCATTCACACGTCCGTGTTCTGTACATGTTCTCCACAGACAGCACACGTCCCTGTTCATAATTTTTTTTAATTTTTTTTACCACAGTCCGTGAATCAGTTTTGTTTTGTTTTTAGCACGGATGCATGCTCTATTTTGTCCATCACGCCCACGATAGTCTATGTGTCCGTGAAAACACGTATGCCATCGGTGTTTCACATATCATAAGGAGGAGATGCTTTGAAAATAATTTTTCAGCTGTTCAGTGTCAGTGAAGCACAGATGACACACCGCAAAAAACGGACACACAGATCCATCACGGACATTGTCACGGAGGCATTACTGACCACCTGTTCATGGATTTGGACACAGACGTGTGAATGGGGCTTAAAAGTGTAAGTTCAACACAGATCAATGACTTTAAGTTTATTAAAGCCTTGATGTTCTTAACCCCTTGACGACTAGCGCCTACATGTATGGAGGATGTTGTGACTTCAAAGGGAATCTGTCACCAGGTTTTAGCATATTAAGCGGTCACCATTGCAATGTACAATAAACTACCTTCTTTCCTGCTGTGGTCTTCTTTTTTAGTTTCATGGTGTCATTTTGATAAAAAAAGCGCTTTTTATGTTATGCAAATGAACCTCCAAGGTGCCCATAGGGGTGTTATTCTTCATCTCTTGAGCCCAGTAACGCCCCCCCCCCCTGCAGTGCCCAGCCCGCCTTCATTTCCAGCCCAAGCACGCCATGAAACGAAAAAAGAAGACCACAGCAGGAAATAAGGTAGTTTATTGTACATGGCAATGGTGACCGCTTAATATGCTAAAACCTGATGACAGATTTCCTTTAAATATGGCACCCCCATGTAAGCGCAGATGTTTAGACTTTTCAGATTAAATGAAACTATGGGCATCAGTGATTAAAATGCAGGAGCCGTGCACTCCAGCTCCAGTAACAGATTCCCCTGGCTGAGACCGGGGAAGCTGCTAGGCTACTTTCACACTCGCGTTTGGTGCGAATCCATCATGGGTCTGCACAGACGGATCCGTTACAATAATACAACTGTCTGCATCCGTTCAGAATGGATCCGTTTGTATTATCTGTAACATAGCCAAGACAGCTACATCTTGAAAACCATTGAAAGTCAATGGAGGACGGATCCATTTTCTATTGTGCCAGATTGCGTCAGTTTGGTTCAGTTTCATCAGACGGACACCAAAACGCTGGAGACTGAATTGATGCATTCTGAGTGGATCCTTTTCCATTCAGAATGCATTAGAATGCAAACTGATCCATTTTGGACCGCTTGTGAGAACCCTGAACGGATCTCGCAAACGGAAAGCCAAAACGCCAGTGTGAAAGTAGCCTTACTTTGTAGTGATAAGCCGAAGCCTGCTGGTATATTCCAATATAGGCCCACAGGTGGCAGCACTGCATTTGAATATGCTGAGTGCTGTGTTCTGTAATGGATATATATCGGCGTAACTGAAAATTATTCAAAATTACCAATTTTTTTTCATCACTTCTCCTCAAAAAAATGTTAATAAAAAGTGATCAAAAAGTTATGAGGGTCAGAATATGGCAATAAAAAAAACCCATTATTTTCAATATTTTTTTTACATTTTTCAGTCTTAAAACACAAAACAAATATATCCATGTGGTATCATTGTAGTCATACTGAAAGGAACAGGACACTTTTACTCCATGGGAAACGTTGTAAAAACAAAACGCATACATCTGTGGCTGAAGGACTTTTTGTTTTCCACTTCCACCCCATTTGGATTTTTTTTTTTCCATCTTCCCACTAAGTTGTATGCTATATAAAATGGAGCCAGTTGAAAGTACAAGCCCTCATATAGCTATGTGAATGGAAATGGAAAATTATAAAACGTATGGCTCCAGGAAGCTCGGGAGTAAAAACGAAAACATGAAAATCAGAGCATTTAGCCACCATCTATATAATTTCATTGCAGCAGAGGGTACACTGCAGAAATGTGTGAGAAGTGGGAAATGGCTGCTGTGGGGTCCTGTTATGAGCTTTGGGTGGGCAGAGAGGGTGAAGAACATCACACTACTTGGACCACTGCTGTGACTGTAAGCTAGGAAGGCACCTGGGATCAGTGTGATTGAGAGGAAACCAACTAAGTATCTTTTCAAATCATGTCTGGCAGCAGCTTATTCCCCACTAGTTTTACATATTTTTACCTACTGGGTTATCAAAGAATTGTGCATGTTGAAAACCAGCCCAATAACTGGTTCTTTCCACACCAAGCGTCAGGAGACTTTTCAGCTGCCCTCATACACAGTAGATGGCCAGTCCTGCTGCCATCACTGGTTGTGGATCACTTTAATGTGTATGAGTGGAGCTCCAGTAGCACCGCAGAAACAGCTTGTAGTATGAAAGGTAGGGAAGCATGAGGATGCTTTCACATATGCCTAATGTAATGGACTTTATTCTACGTGTCAAAACCATGCTCATTTTACTGTGACTTGCTGCAGTTTGTGATGCATTTTTAGGCCCCTCACCTTCTACGTTTGAAACCTCTTTCCGTATGGTATGGCAGCTAATACATTCGTGCCCCCTGCTGTACATTTACAGGAGAGCAATGGCACCAGCTTAGGAGCTGAACTGGCGGTATTAACAGCGGGTGTCAGCTGATAATGGCATCACCATACAGCTGACATTCTTCTGCATCACCCACGGTCAGACAGAACTCTGATTTCAGGGGGTTTAAACTCTAGTCAATAGTGAGCCTGGCATCTAAATGGTTTACAGAGGGAGTTATCTCTGTACCTCTTTCGTACCTCTTTCGAACCCCCACAGAGTTTCTATGGTGGCCATGATAACTGGAGGCCCACCAAGAGCCTCCAGGAGTTGGAATATATGGAATGAATATAGACTATATTAGATCCTTTCAAGTGATTTAAAAAGGTTATTTAAAAGCAAAAAACCCCAAAACATTACTACACATAATTAGTATCATGGTGCCCGTAAAGATTGGAACTCTAAAATTAGCACATTAATTATCCCATGAGGTGAATGCTAGAATTGCTGTTTTGGTTGCCTCAGACTCCCCCAAAATAGTATAAAAAGTGGTCAAAATGTCATATGTATCCCAAAATGGTACTACACGTGGTTAAATATCTGTGATCCACATAAAAATTAAAAAAAAAATTGACAGAATTCCTAAAATATATTAGGGCCGCAATGAATCCCGTTATCAAATAATCGGCCGATTCGTTGCTATGCGGGGCGGGAGTGGGCGGTAAGGGTCCTTAACCAGCAGTAACTTTTCTCAACTTTAAATCAGTGCATCTTTACTAACTTACAATGAAGCTCCGGTAACAGGCAGAGTGGGCGGCGGTGTTACGTCACTTACTCACGTGATTCACCTGCTCCGCCTGCTTCATTCATAAAGTGGGCGGAGCAGGCATGTCACGTGAGTGAGTGATGTTATGCCGCCGCCTGCTCTGCCTGTTACTGGAGCTTCATTGTATTTGTAAGGTAATAAAGATCATAGAGCTGATTTAAAGTTCAAGTAAAAGTTACTGGCAGGTAAGGAATAGTCTGAATACTGATGTAGCCGGTGTATTGGGAGATCTGTGGATGGCACTGTTATGGAGGGGATCTGTGGATGGCACTGTTATGGAGGGGATCTGTGGATGGCACTGTTATGGAGGGGATCTGTGGATGGCACTGTTATGGGGAGGGGGATCTGTGAATGGCACTGTTATGGAGGGGATCTGTGGATGGCACTGTTATGGAGGGGATCTGTGGATGGCACTGTTATGGAGGGGATCTGTGGATGACACTGTTATGGGAGTGGGATCTGTGCACTGCTATGGGGAGGGGGATCTGTATATGGCACTGTTATGGGGGAGATCTGTGGATGACACATATAGCATACGATGCTATATAGTGTCATCCATAGATCTCACCCCCCCCCCCCATAGCAGTGTCATTAACTGATCCCCCTCCCCATAACAGTGCCATCCACAGATCCTCCTCCCCATAACAGTACCATCCACAGATCCCCCTCCCCATAACAGTACCATCCACAGATCCCCCTCCCCATAACAGTACCACTGCCATCCACAGATCCCCCTCCCCATAACAGTACCATCCACAGATCCCCCTCCCCATAACAGTACCATCCACAGATCCCCCTCCCCATAACAGTGCCATCTAGGGGTGGGCGATATGGTCTAAAATCTATATTGCAATATAATTTGAAGCATGTGCGATTATTTTCTTCTGTATGTATACAAAAAATACAAAATAATAAACTGCATGAAATTTTTATATGTGTATTGTGTAACACATCTTTTTCTAAACAATTTAAAGATGAAGTGTTAGTAAAACACAAAAATGTCTTGAAAATAAAGTGCAAAATGTAAAATAGTAAACATTACATTTCTTCCTCCTGTCCTGATTACTTAGGCTCCCTTCCATTCACATCACAGTTTCTCCTTCCAGTTCTCTGGCTCGTTTGAGGAGCAGGAGAACGGAAAGGAGAAACGGTGATGTGTGAAATGAACGAGCCCTTACTTATATTGCACAAAAATAAAAAGCTGCACATATTTGAACAAAAAAGCCTTTAAGTTCAACAGGTTTCTTAACTGTAAACGGTTAAAGGGAACCTGACCTGTCATCAACTTTATGCTGCCCATACTAACGGCAGCATAAAAGAGAGACAGGTGAGTTGATTTCATCAGTCTGTGTAGTTTAAATGTAAGTGGTTGCCTAGAACCAACATCACAATTATTGCAGACTGGGCCTGGAAAAGAGTCCCGGCCACCTGAGAAGAGTCCTGGTTATTCATGAAGTCCTGCTCTCCTGCCCACCTGCTGATGACTGACAGTCTTCTACCTAGTTTTCTCCCTTTCTCTCTAGGAGAGAACTGCCAATCATCAGCAGATGGGTGAGAGAGCAGGAGATTATGAGTAACCAGGACTCTTCTCAGGTAGATGTGACTCTTTTCAAGGCCTGGGCTGCAATGGTTATGAGGCTGGTTCTCAGCAACCACTTACTTTTAGTTAATGAGTGACACACTGCTGAGATCAGAATATTTGTCACTATTATGATGCCGTCAGTGAGGTCAGCATAAAGGTGATGACACTGTGGTTCCCTTTAAATATACAACAAATTGCAAACTTGCAAAGAAATATGTAGTGCGACTAAAGTTGAACATCAGTGTTTATGCTGCTTGCGTGCTGTCATTACATTTAATATCTCCTTATTGGTCCAGTCCAGAGGACCTGAGCGTTACTTTCACAAAATCGCACCCTCACTGAATAGATTTATTAAAATTCTACTTTATTGACATTTGATTGACATATCCTTTAAAATCACTTAGTGTTAGACAAGGAACTCAAAAATGTGATAATTACTCAGGGAGGTCACGTCCCTTCCCTCTAACCTGAACTCCCTGAGTAATTTTAATCACATTTTTGAGTTCCTTGTCTAGCAGCAGTAAGTTAGTTAGTTATTTTAAAGGATATATCAATAAAGTAGAATTTTAATAAAACTATTCAGTGAGGGTGCAAAAGTAAAGCTCAGGTCCTCTGGAATCGCCAATAAGCAGATAATAAATACAGGAGTATAGCGTTGCACGCCTCCTGAGGGGTCCTGTCATTACATTTAATGCACATCAGCCAAGGTTTTTCGCCAGGAACACAAGTTTGTCCACAGTCTCGGGCTTCAGTTCAGATCGGTGGCATGTTACTATATTGCCACTGGTGCTGAATGCCCTTTCTGAGGGGGCACTTGTGGCAGGAATGCAAAGATATTTCTTGGCTAGGCTTGCCACCCTGGGAAAATTAGCCTGGTGCAGCCTCCACCACTCCAGTGGGTCAGCTTCTCCTTCTACATCCAGTACCTGCAGGTAACTCTTAAGCTCAATTTAAATCGCTTCTCTGTTAGTGAGGGCAGCTGGGCTAGGCTGAGCCTGAGCGGATGCCTTTTTGAAAAAGCTGCCCAGACTTTGTTTACTCCTCTTGGGTTCTCTCTGGGCTTCTCCAGCAGCTCCTGTGCTTGTGTGTGATGGTGATGATGACTCTGTGGCAGACACAGCTTGCGTCTCTAGCAGTGCCTGAATTACTGCTGCTGCTTTTGTGAAGATGAAGTCTCTTCGGTCATCTGCTATATATGATGATCTGAAGCGTGGGTCGACCAAGGAGGCCATATCCAGGAGGTCATCAGTTTCAGCAGTCTGAGTACTTCTCATTTAAATACTTGAGGATGGCTCTCTTCATGTCCTTCGTCAGTTCTGTGTCAATGTCATCATCAGCTAGAGGAAGAACTGTGGTGTTTAGAAGGTGGAGCACAGGTTTGACATACGACACACTCACATACTCTTCTCCAGACAGAGCATCTGTGAACTCCAACAGGGGACTGAGGGTCTTGTTCATAGATTCTAACACATCAATGTCCTGCCAAGTTGGTACCAGGAGCCTGGTTTTCCGGTCTGCTTTCAGGACCTGTGCTATGGCCTTCTCTTTTTCAAGCACCCGCTGAATCATCTGCTGTCGAGACTCCCATCTTGTTGGTGTTTCAGTGATGAGACGGTGAGGAGGCAGTTTTAGCTCAGCCTGGGCATTAGCCATTTGTCTCTTCCTTTTCCAAGTGTATGAAAAGGCACTCACTATTTTCTTGCATTTGCCAATGGTATGTTCAACACGGGCATCTTTCACACTTCTCTCTAAGGACAAAATTGGAAGATATTATTAGCACAGTCAAGTCAACAACCCCTGCATTATGTTGAACTAGTCTAGGACTAAAAGAAACGCTTTACCTACCGATTGCGAGGTGGAGCCTGTGGCCTAAGCACTGCAGTCTTGTCCAGCCGTTCATTTCCACTGCTTTCACAATATTTGCACCATTGTCGGTGGTTATGCAGACTTATAACTCTTCTTTAAGTCCCCATGACTCGAGCGCTTCCTTCAATTCCTGAGATATCAGTTCACCCTTATGATCCTCTGGAAAATAAGATGTCTGTAGGCATCTGCTGCACAACTTCTACTCATCATTGATGAAGTGGATTGTTAGACTAATGTAAGGCTCCATTGTGCGACTTGACCACAAGTCTGTAGTAGTTGCATAGTGTTTTATGCTCCGGAGTTCGTTCTTCACTTGCTCACGGACTTTGTCATACAGTTTGGGCACTTCTGTTTGGCTAAAGTATTTGCGGCTAGGTACCTCATAACGTGGCTCAAGTGTCTTAATCATATTCTGAAAGCCGCTTTTATACTTACACAGGTATAGGGTAATGACATTTGTAATTTCAATCCACTGCCGATTTATTTTTTATTTTTTTGTCATACGGAGTGCCTTTAGAAAATGCTTTTAAAATATCAGTCTGCTAGTGGGCAGGGGCAGGACCACCTTTTTTCTTTCCACTTGACTGACTGGCCGTTTGTGGAGGAGGGCGCAGTTTTTGGCTATCTTCGTATTCCAAAACGTGCTTCGTTTTGAGGTGATAAAACAAATTTGTTGTATTCCCTCTCTTCGCTACTATTCTCTCCCGGCATAGTTTGCAGATTATATTGTTCTGCTCAACATCAGACTCCTTAAACCCAAACCAGGTCCATATGACCGACAATGCATCGGTCTTCTTTACGAGCACCTCCTCCTCTTCCGCCCCACGTGTAACAGGTGTAAGCTCCTCCATGCTTGCGAGTTGCACAGCTTGATGACATCTAGGGCTGCAGGAAACAATTATTTTAGCAATCGAGTACTCTAAGACAAAACCTTCTTATACTATTACTAACGTTAACTTTTGCTATTTGCTTTCTAAAAACAATATTTTTATTGTGGACCGTGGACGGTTTATAAATAACTTTGCCATTATCTGCCTGTCATATGTCCCCCAGCACAGAAGAGCCAGTGCCATCAGCCCCATGTGGCATTTGCCATCTGCCTGTGCCTGCCATATGTCCCCAGTGCCTGCCTGTGTCTGCCATATGAGCCAGTGCCACGATCAGCCCCCATGTGACAGCCATATATTCCCCAGTGCCTGCCTGTGCCTGCCATATAAGCCAGTGCCACGATCAGCCCCCATGTGGCAGCCATATATTCCTCAGTGCCTGCCTGTGCCTGCCATATGAGCCAGTGCCACGATCAGCCCCCATGTGGCAGCCATATATTCCCCAGTGCCTGCCTGATGAGAGTGCGGCGTGCCATCAGCCCCCATATGGCAGCCATATGTCCCCTGTGCCTGCCATATGAGCCAGTCAGTGCCATCAGCAGCCCCCATTTGCCCCCCCAGAATCGCTATACAGTTACTTACCTATCCTGCAGGCCAGGGTGCTCGGCGAGTCGGCAGTCCTCACTCCGCAGGTGTTGCGTCTTCTTCCCAGCATGCATTGCAGGACCTGACGTAACACGCTGGCTGACGCTGTGTGCACGCCAGGCCCTGGCAACTACAGTACAGCACTGTGCGGAGTCGGGAGCCGGAGCTACGGCGGTGAGCAGAGAAGAAGGTTCGGGTTCGTATACCGCTCCTGGTCATATCGCGGTGCGGCGATATATGCTATATGGACAAAATCTGTATCGTTGCACAGATTCATATCGTCCATATCGCATATATCGCCCACCCCTAGTGCCATCCACAGATCCCCCCCATAATAGTGTCATCCACAGTTCCCCATAAGTGTCATACACAGATCCCCCATAACTTGTCTTTTTTACATTGTAATGCAACATTTTAATAATTATGTAACTCCTAAATTTGTTTTACTATGGCCTTTGAACATAATTTTTCACGTAAAATCATATAATTTTGTCATTTTGGTGTGTAACAGGTGTAAGCTCCTCCATGCTTGCGAGTTGCACAATTGAAATTATCGACAACTAATTGATTATTCAAATAATCGTTAGCTGCAGCCCTAATAAATAAATATTAGGGGTGCACCGAAATGAAAATTCTGGTCCGAAACCGAAAATTCAGGATACCCCTTGACCGAGACCGAAACCGAAACTGCCTTTTTGCCCAAATACTTTTAAAATACTTTTTTTTAAATTATTTTATTAATAATTCTTTTTCATGAATTTAATAAATCATATTACCCACCCACCCCATAACAGTGCCATCCACAGACCCCCACCCACCCCATAACAGTGCCATCCACAGACCCCCCCACCTCATAACAGTGCCATCCACAGACCCCCCCACCCCATAACAGTGCCATCCACAGACCCCCACCCACCCCATAACAGTGCCATCCACAGACCCCCACCCACCCCATAACACAGTGCCATCCACAGAACCTCCCCCCCCCCCCCCATTGCCGCTCCAGTACAGACTAGTTATTATAAAATGTGTACAATTAATAGAAAATAGCGGGGAGGAGCTGGGGGCCGGTGCGTTCACTGTTCTCCGGCCCCCAGCTCCAGTAGTTATAAAATGTTGTACAATTAATAAGGATTCTATTCATGAGGCCCCCTCTGCAGTAGAACATTCAATATAGCCACATCCTACTCACAGGGCTGTTATCTTAATGCTGGCCGGCCGGGCAGACGAGCGGCAGCGTCACAACTGACGTCATGTGCCCGGCCTACTTTCTGAATGAAGGAGGCGGCGCAGGCATGTGACGTCAGTCGTGACGCTGCCGCTCGTCTGCCCGGCCGGCCAGCATTAAGATAACAGCCCTGTGAGTAGGATGTGGCTATATTGAATGTTCTACTGCAGAGGGGGCCTCATGAATAGAATCCTTATTAATTGTACACATTTTATAACTACTGGAGCTGGGGGCCGGAGCACAGTGAACGCACCGGCCCCCAGCTCCTCCTCCCAGTCCCTCCCCGCTATTTTCGGCCGATATGTACAAATATCGGCAGAAATGGATTAGGTGCATTTTCGGCCGCCGAAATTTCGGTGCACCCCTAATAAATAGATATATATTCATTTATGTATGGAAACTACAACACATAACAAATAATATAATATAAAATGCTATGGCTTCTAGATTATTGCAACACAATATACAGATTATTACAAATTTAATGTATGGAGCAAAAGTAATCAAAACTATATACATGTGGTATCTTGGCAGTTGTATAAACCTGCAGAATACATTTATCTCACACTAGTTATATACCCTGCACAGTGAACACTATAAAAATTTAAGTTATGTGATAAGTCATCAGTATCAAAATCTCGGAAATCCCCTATAAAAATATCTTCAACAAAATCTATTTTCCAAAATCCAAATGGCAATCTTTCCCTTCTGAACCCTGATGTGTCTCCAAATAACTGTGTATGTCCTTATATGGGGTTTGCGGTACTTGGGAGAAATTGCATAACAGCTAGTGATGTGCTTATTTTTTTGACTAACCCAATGTGATAATTGAAAACTTAAGACTAAAACAATGTACATTTGGAGAAAAAAAATATGTATGGGGTCATTTATCAAACTGGTGTAAAGTAGAACTGGCTTAGTTGCCCCATAGCATCCAGTCATATTACACCTTTCAAAAGGATTTGTCAAAAATGAAAGGTGGAATCTGATTGGTTGCTATAGGCAACTAAACCAGTTCTACTTTACACCAGTTTGATAAATGACCCCATACATTTTTAATTTTCACAGCTCAATTCTAATGGATTCTATGAGACACCTGTTGGGACAAAAAGCTTACTACATCCGTAGATGAATTCCTTGAGTGTTGAATGTTTAGGCACCTCAAGGCCTCTGCAAACCTGAAATGGTGCCCGAAAAACATGCAAAACAATATAGGGTCCAAAATCCACAAGGTGGACCTTTTTTTCTGAGGCTGGTATTTCGGTCAAGGACACTAGGACTGCGTCTGGGATATTTCTAAGGCTACTTTCACACTAGCGTTCGTCGGTCCGCTCGTGAGCTCCGTTTGAAGGGGCTCACGAGCGGACCCGAACGCTTCCGTCCAGCCCTGATGCAGTCTGAATAAATGCGGATCCGCTCAGACTACATCAGTCTGGCGGCGTTCAGCCTCCGCTCCGCTCGCCTCCGCACGGACAGGCGGACAGCTGAACGCTGCTTGCAGCGTTCGGGTGTCCGCCTGGCCGTGCGGAGGCGTACGGATCCGTCCAGACTTACAATGTAAGTCAATGGGGACGGATCCGTTTGAAGATGCCACAATATGGCTCAATCTTCAAGCGGATCCGTCCCCCATTGACTTTACATTGAAAGTCTGGACGGATCCGTCCGAGGCTATTTTCACACTTAGCTTTTATATGCTAATATAATGCAGACGGATCCGTTCTGAACGGAGCCTCCGTCTGCATTATTATGATCGGATCCGTTCAGAACGGATCCGATCGAACGCTAGTGTGAAAGTAGCCTAAGGCCTCATGCACACGACAGTTTTTTTTCACGGCCCGCAAAAACGGGGTCCGTGGGTCCGTGATCCGTGACCGTTTTTTCGTCCGTGGGTCTTCCTTGATTTTTGGAGGATCCACGGACATGAAAAAAAAGTCGTTTTGGCGTCCGCCTGGCCGTGCGGAGCCAAACGGATCCGTCCTGAATTACAATGCAAGTCAATGGGGACGGATCCGTTTGATGTTGACACAATATGGTGCCATTTCAAACGGATCCGTCCCCATTGACTTTCAATGTAAAGTCTGGAGTTCTTTTATACCATCGGATTGGAGTTTTCTCCAATCCGATGGTATATTTTAACTTGAAGCGTCCCCATCACCATGGGAACGCCTCTATGTTAGAATATACTGTCGGATATGAGCTACTTCGTGAACCTCAGATCCGACAGTATATTCTAACACAGAGGCGTTCCCATGGTGATGGGGACGCTTCAGGTTAGAATACACTACAAACTTTGTACAAGACTGCCCCCTGCTGCCTGGCAGCACCCGATCTCTTACTGGGGGATATGATAGCACAATTAACCCCTTTAGGTGCGGCACCTAAAGGGGTTAATTGTACTATCATATTCCCCTGTAGGAGATCAGGGCTGCCAGGCAGCAGGGGGCAGACCCCCCCCCTCCCCAGTTTGAATATCGTTGGTGGCACAGTGTGCCAACCACCATCGGCCCCCCTCCCTCCCTCTATTGTATTAAATCGTTGGTGGCACAGTGTGCCAACCACCATCGCCCCCCCCCCCCCCCTCCCTCTATAGCAGTAACATTGGTGGCAGTGTGCGGTCTCAACAGTAGAAGATTCATACTTACCGGCTTGCTGCTGCGATGTCTGTGTCCGGCCGGGAGCTCCTCCTACTGGTAAGTGAAAGGTCTGTGCGGCGCATTGCTAAAGAACTGTCACTTACCAGTAGGAGGAGCTCCCGGCCGTTCACAGACATCGCAGCAGCAAGCAGGTAAGTATGAATCTTCTACTGTTGAGACCGCACACTGCCACCAATGTTACTGCTATAGAGGGAGGGGGGGCGATGGTGGTTGGCACACTGTGCCACCAACGATTTAATACAATAGAGGGAGGGAGGGGGGCCGATGGTGGTTGGCACACTGTGCCACCAACGATTTAATACAATAGAGGGAGGGAGGGGGGCCGATGGTGGTTGGCACACTGTGCCACCAACGATTTAATACAATAGAGGGAGGGAGGGGGGCCGATGGTGGTTGGCACACTGTGCCACCAACGATTTAATACAATAGAGGGAGGGAGGGGGGCCGATGGTGGTTGGCACACTGTGCCACCAACGATTTAATACAATAGAGGGAGGGAGGGGGGGGGGGGGCGATGGTGGTTGGCACACTGTGCCACCAACGATATTCAAACTGGGGAGGGGGGGGGGGTCTGCCCCCTGCTGCCTGGCAGCCCTGATCTCTTACAGGGGAATATGAAGGGGTTAATTGTGCTATCATATCCCCCTGTAAGAGATCGGGTGCTGCCAGGCAGCAGGGGGCAGTCTTGTACAAAGTTTGCAGTGTATTCTAACTAGAAGCGTCCCCATCACCATGGGAACGCTTCTGTGTTAGAATATACTGTCGGAAATGAGTTTTCACGAAGTGAAAACTTAGATCAGAAAAAGCTTTTATGCAGACGGATTTTCGGATCCGTCTGTATGAAAGCAACCTACGGTCACGGATCACGGACACGGATGCCAATCTTGTGTGCATCCGTGTTCTTTCACGGACCCATTGACTTGAATGGGTCCGTGAACCGTTGTCCGTCAAAAAAATAGGACAGGTCATATTTTTTTGACGGACAGGATACACGGATCACGACCTCGGCTGCAAAACGGTGCATTTTCCGATTTTTCCACGGACCCATTGAAAGTCAATGGGTCCGCGAAAAAAAACGGAAAACGGCACAACGGCCACGGATGCACACAACGGTCGTGTGCATGAGGCCTAAAACTGTAGAATCAGGGTAATATATTTTGAGTCTTATTTCTCTGCTAACACCTGCTGTGTTCCAAATAATGGAGTAAACCCTTTGCACTTAGTGCCATACTATTATGTTGCTGAGTGCAGTGGGTTAATGCTCAGCGCCATAATAGAAGTCACGGTGATGGTTCGAGAGCTGGGCCTGTGTCATCGCCTGTTGGTGCCAGCTCTATTATATTGCTCTCGCTGCCAGGATCAGTATCGACCTCGGCTTCTGAGTGGTTATAGAGAAGGAGCTCCCTGTGTCTTCTGACAGTGCTGAGTAGTTGTCATGTCTGCCGAGGACCTTCTAAAGGGTGCCATGTTCTGGCCTCTGTTATATCCTTTCTCTTCAAGAATGTAGTAGAATGCCTGTAAATATCCCCCTATACCAGGGATGGCCAACATGAGGCTCTCCAGATGTTTCAAAACTACAACTCCCAGCATGCCCAGACTGCCAACAGCTATCAGCCTACAGCAGGGCATGGTGGGAATTGTAGTTTTACAACAGCTGGAGAGCCACAGGTTGGCCATGCCTGCCCTATACAATAATACACAAGAATTAAACTGTATAGTATAAGCAATCAAATGATTGCTGGTTTAATGTTAAAAAAAAAAAAAAAGTGTGTGTAAAAGCTAAAAATTGCATTAGAGGTACAAAAAAAACATGACAACGTTGCATTACAAAATACTTTTTGTGCAGTGAATTGTATCGTAAGTTCCCATATGTTGGTGGAAAACAAAAACAAAAATTGTATGGCTTTTGAAATTCAGAGATGAAAAAACAAAAATCGTTACAGCTTAATACAGTACTAGCAAATTGAACACTTTTTTTTTTTCCCCCCTTTTCTTCCATGAGGAAACTGACCTGCTGTGCAAATTTTAAAATCCTCACCGTATGTAGAATGATTTTCCCCATAGACTTCCATGGAGTTGTCAACCAAAACAGTGATGGTATGGATTTTTTTGTACAGATTTTTTTGCTGATTTTCTGCAAACAAATCTGCACCGTGTGCATGTACCCTTAAAAGGAATGTGCCACAAACATTTTTTTAGACTTTTTTTCTAATCAGTTTTTATTTTGAGTGCAGATTTTTTTATATAATGTGGTAAATATTAATTCTTTTGTAAGGTATGACCATCTGTCTTAAGAGCAGATCAATTGAAATGTGATACATGAGTGGCATGCTAGATTGAAGATTGAAAAAACGGGGATGCTTCCTGAAGACCAACATAGGCTGCATCCTTAGGGTAAATGTACATGGCAGTGTCATTTATGTGGATTTTTGTGCTGCCTTTGCTGCGTTTCCGCACCGAAAAACTCCATGTGTTACGTATGAATTTTGCCGTGTCTTTGCTCCAGATCTCATCCTTTGCATTCCACTGAAAATCCACACAAACAATTGACATGCTGTGGAAAATTTTCTCCCTGTGTACATAAGAGCTTGAAAATCTCATCTGCTTAGCTGGTAATGTATCATGTGGATTTTCTGCACGAAAACCTGCACATAATACACATTGTGTACATATACCCATAATACTGATGATTTTTCCTCAGGATAGGTCCTCAGTATCTGATCGATGGGGGTCTGACTCCCGGCACGATCGGCTGGAGAAGGGGCTCTTCCTAGGCCAGTGACGCACAGTGACAGTAGTAAGGCACACAGCCCTCACATTCATGCAGAAGGAAGTTTAACACAATAAAAATATTTTTACTTGCATTTAATAATGTGACTTTAGGCAGACCTCCCAAGTGTTCCTCTTTTTGACCCAAGTCTCCCTGTCCCTCTTTGCTCCATAAATGTCCCTCTTTTTGATCTGAGGTATAGATTTTCATTATGGCATTTACAATTTGATGTCAGGAAATGTTTGTCTGGTTCCTCTCTGTATATTTGAGCCCACCATATATTATTTCATTTGATGCAATTAGAATTTTGGAAATTTCTATATTCAGATAATGCCTCCGTAGCTGCCAGGCTCTGATGCCTCACACAGGCATCAGAGCCTGGCAGCTACGGAAGCCCAGGAGATCCAGCCTGCATGCTGGGTCTCCTAAGAAACTGTCAGCGTCTTACTGTGTAAGATGCTGACAGTTCAATTCAGTACAATATAGAATGTATTGTACTGAATTGAAACAGGGATCAAACCCTGAAAAGGTGAAGTCCCACAGTGGGACAAATATAAAAAGTAGAGACTTCTGGTTCCGGCGCTAGTATGGAGAGACGTGACTAGCGAAGCTTCGCTACCCTTCCCGACAAAATCACCCTCCATACACCGCCTACAGGCTCTCTCTTTCCATACATACTGTGGGATTAACCGTATGAACCTCTAATCTGCATGGAGAGGTCCCTGTTATGCAGCGGGAAGAAACCGGGTAACTGTGAAGAATCGCAGGTGTAGCAGTCTGATCACGCGGCCAAGATGGCGTCTGAGCTTGCTGATGACACTTCAGACAGAGTACTCACAGACCAGCAGCTGGCTCCCTCGCAGGAAGATATCTTCGGACCCAGCCCACTCACAACTACTGACATTAAACGCCTGCCGATTGAAGTGGCTAACCACTTAGCTCCAGACCTCAAGACCACGCTGTCGGCGACAATACAGTCAGTTCTCACAGAATTGCAGGAGGCATACACCCAACAAGGGTATCGCATAGATGAACTTGAGCAGCGAACATCCTGTGTGTAAGAGGACTTAGAAGGTACAAATGCGAAGATAGCGATACTGCAACAAAAGATTGGTGAACTTAGAGATAAACTTGACGACCTTGAGAACCGTTACCGCTGCAGCAATCTCCGCCTGGTTGGCCTGCTGGAGTGGGGAGTACTGGGGTCAGAGCTAAGACACATATGTGAGTCCGATCTATGAAGAGCACTTGGCTTCTCTATACTGTGAAAAGTGGAGAGGGCGCATAGACTGGGACCACAGTTAAACAGCCCAGAAGGGTCCAGGGAAACACCAGACAAACCTCAGAGAGGGAGATCATAATAAAATATTTGGATTTCACTGACAAAGAGGAAATCATATGCGCTTATAGAGCCCGTAAAGAGCCACTGACCTATCAGGGTCACAAAGTTATGCTGTTCAATAACTATTCGGCAACAGTCACGAAAAAAAGAAGAGGGTTTGGTGAAATATCCAAGTCCTTATTTCAAAGGAAGATACGCTTTCAATTATTGTACCCAGCGGTACTATGTGTCAAGTGTGCAGATGGCATGTACAAGATCTTTGAATCTGCCTGAGAAGCTGCAGTTTTTTTTGCCCAAGGTCCATACCTACAAGACTGCTACATACTCACCTAAAGAATTATTAGGAACACCCTTTTGCCTTCAGAACTGCCTTAATTCTACGTGGCATTGATTCAACAAGGTGCTGATAGCATTCTTTAGAAATGTTGGCCATATTGATAGGATAGCACATCCAGGGCACGAAGCTCCCGTTCCACCACATCCCAAAGATGCTCTATTGGGTTGAGATCTGGTGACTGTGGGGGGGCATTTTAGTACAGTGAACTTATTGTCATGTTCAAGAAACCAATTTGAAATGATTCGAGCTTTGTGACGTGGTGCATTATCCTGCTGGAGGTAGCCATCAGAGGATGGGTACATGGTGATCATGAAGGGATGGACATGGTCAGAAACAATGCTCAGGTAGCCCGTGGCATTTAAACGATGGCCAATTGGCACTAAGGGGCCTAAAGTGTGCCCAGAAAACATCCCCCACCCAGAAAACATCCACCAGCCTGCACAGTGGTAACAAGGCATGATGGATACATGTTCTCATTCTGTTTACGCCAAATTCGGACTCTACCATTTGAATGTCTCAACAGAAATCGAGACTCATCAGACCAGGCAACATTTTTCCAGTCTTCAACAGTCCAATTTTGGTGAGCTCATTCAAATTGTAGCCTCTTTTTCCTATTTGTAGTGGAGATATGGAGATGAGTTGTACCCGGTGGGGTCTTCTGCTGTTGTAGCTTACCTTGACCAGGACCACAACCCTACATGCATTGAAGCAACTGCCATGTGATTGGTTGACTAGATAATTTTATTAATGAGAAATAGAACAGGTGTTCCTAATAATTCTTTAAGTGAGTGTAAATGAAGGGAGAGAGAGTAACGGACCACACAGCACACTTCCCCAGGGTCATCTCAGGATCAAGCAAGACGGAAGATAGACTATGTCACCTCGTCTGCCCAAGATCAAAGGCGCCAACGCCACTGAAAGCTCCCAGGGCACGCAACACAAAACTGCCCCCGGCAAGTAGCAAGCCAATAGGTTCCTGACATTCTACATTTCTTTCTTCCCCACCACGCACAGAATGGGAGGAAGCAGAGTGTCTTATGCTACCAGAAAAAAAGTCCACGACCGAAATGGTTATCATGTATTTTAATAAGACTGACTTTTAGTTAATGTTCACTTTTCCTTTTTGTGGGTATTTATACTCTGTTGGGTTTCTCCTGCTGATCATATTTAAACTTCCATGGAATAGAATGGCGAGAGGAAGGGATCATGCAACGCTTTTTAATAGTTAAAATAATCACATGGAACGTCAAGGGCCTGCGTTCCCCGCAGAAACGCTTGATAGTGTTGCGCCATCTCAAACGCCAAGGTGCCGACATTGCGCTTCTGCAGGAAACGCACCTAGTAGAACAGGCATCCTCAAACTGCAGCCCTCCAGCTGATGTAAAACTACAACTCCCACAATGCCCTGCTGTAGACTGATACCTGTAGGCTGTTCGGGCATGCTGGGAGTTGTAGTTTTGCAACAGCTGGAGGGCCGCAGTTTGAGGATGTCTGTAGTAGTAGATGATTTCCAGAGAATGTCAAAGCTTTGGGTGGGAGGGGTGTATGGATCCCTGGCAGTCTAGGGTAAAGCTGGAGTGATCACTCTAATACACAAAAAACTAGTGCATAAGGTACAAGGAAAGATTATAGATAGCGAAGGCATATTATTAGTACATCCCTGGCAGTCCAGGGTAAAGCTGGAGTGATCACTCTAATACACAAAAAACTAGTGCATAAGGTACAAGGAAAGATTATAGATCGCGAAGGCGGATTATTAGTGCTAACACTGAAAGACACAGACAGATGTCTCTGCCTTTATAATGTTTACGCCCCCAGTGTAGCTCAAAAAGGAGGGGTACTGAGTTACTTCATGGAAGACACGTCCCTGGTGGATGTATGGAGAATTTCACACACTGATGACTGGGAATTTACCTACTATTCCCACGCACAAAACTCATGGTCAAGAATCGACTACCGGCTAGCGAAGCCAGAGCTGTTATCTAGAGTTCAGGAAGTATCTATTGAAAATTTGACAATCTTGGATCATTCACCATTAGTCCTGTCACTAGCGGATACAGTGCCGAGGGGAACAGAATATATATGGAAGTTTCTGTCTTTCCTTGCGAAGGACGAGTCCTTTGTCGAGTTATTGTGGGGATGGTGGCTAGAGTAAAGCACGTTAAGTAAGGAACATGTCACTAACCCAATACTGTTCTGGGAAGCAGGCAAGGCAGTGCTGAGGGGTTGATTGATCGCATACGTAACAGGGCTTAAAAAGGCCACTAAGGCCCAATATATCAAAACTAGCAAGGAGGTTCAGAAGAAATACAGAGACTTCATACAAAACCAATCACCAAAGAATAAACAAAATTGGATGGAGGCCAGGCGAGATTTTGAAACCTGGGCAGAGAGAAGAGAGGATTTTCTAAAATCCCAATGGTAAGTAGAACTACATAAGTTTGGGAATAAGGCAGGAAGACTGATGGCCAATTTGGCTAAAGGTCGTTGTCAAACACTCCTGATTTGCCAGCTGCGAGGACCTGGTGGGAATTTAGAGTCAAAGCCTTTGGAAATCCTAAAGATCTTTAGAGAGTATTATTCCATTTTTTTATTCCAAACCCATAGATTGCAGGGAAAGGGAGGCAAATTATCTGGAAAATGTGAACCTCCCAAAAATGGCACCTGAAGACCTAGCTCTCCTTAATGCGCCGATTACGGAGACAGAAATACAAAACACGATTGCCCAGCTGCCAGGAGATAAAGCCCCAGGGCCTGTCGGTTACCCAGGTGACTTTTACAAGGTTCTGAAAGTTCAAATATCACCTACTATGACTAGCATAGGAAATGCGCTTTTGCAAGGGAAGAAATTAACACCCCAAATGAATATGGCACATATATTAAATTGCTTCCGAAAGAGGGTAAACCTGCTGATAACCCAGCATCATACCGCCCGATCTCCTGAAGATCCTCTCCAAAGTAATGGCTAACACATTGGCTCAAATTCTTCCAAGCATGATCAGCCCTATGCAAGTGGGTTTTGTAAAAGAAGGTCCTAAATATACACAGAGTCCTGGTGGCTTTTTATATAGTGGGTTGTAGGGGAAAGGGGACTATGGTGCCCTCCCTAGTCACTTTGGATGCTGAAAAAGCTTTTGATAACATCCATTGGTAGTGGCTGGGGAGGGTGCTGGACAAGTTGGAGATAAGGGGTGAATTTCGGATGTATTTAACACAACTTTATGCAACCCCACTGGCCAGGATAAGCGCACAGGGTTTCCTGTCTGACCCAGGTACCAGGCAAGGTTGTCACTTATCACCTCTCCTGTTCAATCTGGCAATGCAGCCCCTGGTACGCTTTTTGACCTCGAGGCAAATTTGAGGGCATTAAAGTAGGTAATGTTGAGCTGAAGGCAGTTTTTTATTCAGATGACATTCTGTTATTTATGGAAAGGCCACGGGAAGAGCTGCAGGGGGTATTGAATAGTATAAAGGATTTTGGTAAGCTCTCAGGTTTCCGGATTAACATTGCACTCTTACAGTTACAGAAGGGGTCAGACAGGTCCAGTCTGGAAGATACACTGTATGACATACCAATAGCGAAGAGTAGTATAACCTAGCTGGGGATTAAAGTTGGGGACAAGACAGATTCCTTGTACCAACTTAACTATACTCCACTAATCCACAAAATAACGCAAGAATTGCACAAATGGCAAAACCTACCCTTGTCACTCCTGGGAAGAGTACATCTAATCAAAATGATGAGCTTTTCCAGACTTTTGTACCCCCTTCAGACGCTACCTCTATTGATCAAACATGCAGACAAACCAGGCTGCACAGTGAAATGGTACATTTCCTATGGCAAGACAGACACCCTAGAATAAGTATAGCAAAACTCATGGCTCTTAAAATCAAAGAAGGTATGAACATGCCTAACATAAGGATATATAATTTAGCATGTTTGTTCAGACATATAGACTTGGGTGCGCCACACCATTTTTCACTCAGATTATGTGTTGGAGGGGAACCTCTGCGCCCACTGGGATCTTTGCACCCTGCTACACAGAAGTTTGAAAAACCTGCCTACACATCTAAGAAATTCAATATTGTTTCGGCACACATGGGCAACTTGGAAAGCACTTAGAAAAAGTTTTCACCTGTGCCATAAAGCGTCGAAGCACCTACCTTTATGGGGACACCCAGAATTTGAACAAGGCAGAAGTAGTGTTTTGTTCAAGGAATGGAGAAGAAAGGAGATATTAACAGCTCAGCAGCTGATGCATGACACATAGAATAGATGGCTAACATATCAGGAAGTCAGGGACAAATACCAGTTAAGCTCCTTCCAGAGCATACAATTTGCCCAAATCGAAAAATTTCTAACAGACAGGCTTTCTGACATTACTAGGGAAGTAAATAAAAACTATTTTGATAAGATATTACTGAGGGGAACAGGCTCTCAGTCCATCTCGTTCCTATATTTCCAAATAAGAGAGTTGTTGGGAGATGGGTTGCCCAGCAGACATTTAGGCCATGGGCTCGGATACTGGAGGATGGAGAGGATAAGATTTGGAAAGGATGGTGGGCCATGAGGACATCCATATTAAACGAAACATGGAGAGACACTCATTTAGGCTAATGCATAATGCTATTTGCGCTTTTAATTTGCCACCGGCCCCCGTAGACACAATAGATTGACTAGCTGCCCAAAATGTCTCACACCGCGTACAGACCTACATCACAGCCTCTGGACTTGTCCACAGATTTACTCCTTGTGGCAGCAAGTAGTGCAGTCAAGCACGTCTGGAGCCTTACCGTTCCACTAAACCCTATGATATATTTATTTCACTATTGGGAAGAGACGGGGGTTTGGGGTCTTACAGAACGAAGACTGTCGGCCCTTTTTCATGCTATCTGCATGGTGACCAAAAGATGCTTACTACAACATTGGTTGCAACCCTTGATTCCCTCTAAAGAAAATATCCTACAAAATCTGAAAGTTTTACTGGCATTGGAACGTAGAGAGGCGGAGAGGTGTAAAGAAGGAAAAGTAGGAAAGTTTTTTAAAAGATGGCGCGGTTTTCTGGTGCAATTTCTCTCAGACTCCGAAATAGAAAATATAGTGAGACCTTTCACACTTGCACAATGGTACCTGAGAGAACAACTAAAAGGGACGTTGAGCCGTTTAGCACAACAGTAGTAATATCACACCATTATTAGGTGCACAGCCTATTTAAGCAACAACCAGTTGGTAAGATGTATGTCAACATATAGAAACCCAAAAGAAGAAAACCCCGTAGGGATACACATACATACACACAATATGAAATTTTATTAGATAATTACATAAAAATAATTAGAAAAACATGATAAGGAATAATCACAATAATGAAGCAGCAATATAGGAGATGTTGCCAATGGTAGCTCACTCGCTGACCGGCATAGTAAAAGGTCCCAAAATACAAAATAGACTAGGCACAGTGGCCAAGGCAACAGTGCCAGGGAAAAAGTATCTGTGCACCAGAAATGCCCTGGAATCCTATCTGAAGTTCCTAAGCTCCCTGTATAAAAAGCGTCCACACTAGGTCCCACAGAAACATCTAGTGGGCGTGCAGGCAGCAATCAAATCTAGACAAACACAGATAATACCTGGGTTATGGTGCAAAGCAGGGATCCAACCACCGGTCAGCTGTGAGCGCACCCCGACGTACGTTTCGCCCCTTGAGAAAGCTAGGCGAAACGTACGTCGTTGTGCGCTCACAGCTGACCGGTGGTTGGATCCCTGCTTTGTACCATAACCCAGGTATTATCTGTGTTTGTCTCTAGATTTGATTGCTGTCTGCACGCCCACTAGAGGTTTCTGTGGGACCTAGTGTGGACGTTTTTTTATACAGGGCGCTTAGGAACATCAGATAGGATTCCAGGGCATTTCTGGTGCACAGATACTTTTTCCCTGGCACTGTTGCCTTGGCCACTGTGCCTAGTCTATTTTGTATTTTGGGACCTTTTACTATGCCGGTCAGCGAGTGAGCTACCATTGGCAACATCTCCTATATTGCTGCTTCATTATTGTGATTATTCCTTATGTTTTTGTAATTATTTTCATGTAATTATCTAATAAAATTTCATATTGTGTGTATGTATGTGTATCCCTACGGGGTTTTCTGCTTTTGGGTTTCTACCATTATTAGGTGGACAAATATATTATAAGAGCCACTCTCGCTGAATCTCGATAGATCATGGAGGATGCTTATGGTTTTTGTTCTGGCAGGATGTCTTTTGTTTTGGGTGTTAATGTTTGTTTGGGGGGGGTAAGGGGAGGGGGGATAAAAAAAGTGGGAAACAGAAGGCAAAAGATCACTCGCACTAATTCAAGTACTAAGGAAGCTGTAACTGTACATTTTGAGATGTGTGGAAAAGTGACAATAGTGTAATTTGCAACTATGTTGGTTAATGTGATCTTATTGTCAACATGTATGCCTGTACTTTCCTTTCCCAAAATAAAAAAATATTAAAAATATATATTATTTGTATATATAGTAAAAAATAGTTGAAAGTGTTTTTTTTATAATAAAAAATGAAAGCCCCCTCACTATAAAATTGTTTAAAAAAAAACAAAAACATACATATTGGGTATCGCCACGTCCGTTATTGCTTGTTCTATAAAAATGTACTTTTGTACAGCATTAGAATCAACTTTTTATGCAAATCGACTTTGGATGTTTCATCCGAAGTCTATTCACTCATCCCTAGTTTCTACTATGAAAGCACGACAAAGTGACTTCATAACTGAACTGGTCCTTTAAAAATTTGGGTTTTGGAAATTTTCTTTAAAAATTTAAGAATTGCTTCTAAAATTCTAAGCCTTCTAACGTCCTAAAAAAAATGATGCCAAAATGAAGTCGACATCTGGGAAATGTAAAGTAATAACTATTTTATGAGGTATCACAATCTGCTTTAAAAGCAGACAGTCAAATTTCAAAAATGTTTCCAAATTTTTATTTTTAAGAAATAAATGTGAAACGTATTAACTCAAATTTACCACCAACATGAAGTACAATATTTCATGAGAAAACAGTGTCAGAATGGCTTATATAAGTAAAAGTTTTCCAGAGTTATTACCACATAAAGTGAAACATGTCAGATTTGCAAAATGTGGCTTGGTCCTTATGGTGAAAACTGGCTTGGTCTTGAAGGGGTTAACCCCTTAAGGACACAGGGCGTACAGGTACGCCCTTGTGCCCTGGTACTTAAGGACACAGGGCGTACATGTACGCCCTGTGCATTTTCAATCACCGCCGCGCGGCCGGCGGCGATCGGAACCCCGTGCCTGCTCAAATCATTGAGCAGGCACTTGGGGCAAATGCGTCGGGGGGTCCGGTGACCCCCCCATGTATGCGATCGCAAAAAACCGCAGGTCAATTCAGACCTGCGGTTTTCTGCGTTTCCGGGTTATTCGGGTCTCTGAAGACCCGATAACCCGGAACAGGATGGTGATGGTGGTGTGATTTCACTCCACCAATCACCATCCAGCGATCCTGAGTGGTGATGGTGACATCACCACTCAGGATCGCTTTCTGATTGGTCAGGGGGCGGTGCGGCGGCAGATTCAAAAGAGGCAGGCGCCCCTCTCCTCCTCCTTTTGTGTTCCAGCGCCGGAGGAGAGAGGAGCTGCCTGCTTGTGTCCACCATCGCTGCCAGCACCCCTGATCTGTGCCCCCAGGACCCGATCTGTGCCCCAGCACCCCATCAGGTACATAGGGACAGCTAGGGAAAGTTTGGGATAGGCAGGGAAAAAAAAGGGAAAGTTAGTTTTTTTTTTACTTTTTATTGCATCACCCTAGTTAGGGTGTCTGGGGTCCACAGCACAGCTGTGTGACCCTAGACCCCCCAGGGGTGCTGTCACTTGCCCCCCTCCCCCTGCCACTTGCCCCCCCCCCCCCCACCTTTTTTGGGGTGCTTTTTTTTTTTTTTTTTTTTGAGTTCGCTGACTGTGACCGGCACTTAGCGTCCGGCCACTGTAAGCGCATCGCACACCCCACCGCTGATCAACTTCGGACGGTTGATCAGCAGTTTTGAATTTTTTTTCCTCACTTTTTTGCCCTTTTTTTTAGTTAGTTTTATTTATTTTTTTCTGTTAGTTTTAGGGTGAGTTCGTGAACACCCGTGCCCCCTCACACACGCACACCAAATAAAGAGTTACACACACGCACATATACACGCAGACACACACTCCCCTATGGCCCGCCGGACGTTCTCGGCCGAGGAGGCATACGCCCAGCTTGCCTCCGAGTCCGAGAGTCCCAGTGAGGATGAGGATGACCCCACATTCCTGTTGTCATCCGCATCCTCCTCATCATCTAGCGATGATGATGAGCCCCCAAGGCGGCGGAGACGCCGCCAGGCGGAGCAAGGGGACCGCCATGTTAGGGACCCTGTGGCCCACACTAGTACGAGCAGCTCTGGGGCTCGTACTGGTTTCCCGGCCCACCAGTTAAATCCACCGGAGCACCCTGCCGGTGAACTTGTCTGGTGTAGCCCAGAGCGATACGAGCCCGTGATTCCTGATTTTGTAGGCCAATCAGGAATCCAGATTTCCACAGTGGGCTACACTGAATATGACTTTTTTTGTCATTTTTTCAGTGACTCACTGGTAAATCTGATGGTGGAGCAGACGAATCTGTACGCCCAACAGTTCGTCGCTCAACACCCGGGCTCCTTTTTGGCCAGGCCCGGTGGCTGGACGCCGGTCAGTGCAGCCGAAATGAGGACATTTTGGGGCCTCGTGCTGCATATGGGCCTGGTCAAGAAACCCAGTGCCAGGCTGTACTGGAGTGGGGACGTCCTATATCAGACCCCACTTTACAGTACGGTTATGACACGCTCCCGGTTTGAGGCCATCAGGAAATGTCTGCATTATTCCGATAATGCAGCATGTCCACCCCGAGGTGATCCTGCCCATGACCGTCTGTACAAGATACGGCCGGTCATCGATCACTTTGGGGCCAAATTCATGGAGGCCTATGTACCTGGAAGGGAGGTCGTGGTTGATGAGTCTCTCATTGCGTTCAAGGGGAGACTCATTTTCCGCCAGTATGTGCCTTCCAAGCGGGCGAGGTATGGCGTGAAGCTATACAAAATTTGTGAGAGTACCTCAGGGTACACTTACAAATTTCGTGTGTACGAGGGGCGAGATTCCCGGATTCAACCACCAGAATGTCCCCCCACTCTGGGTGTTACCGGGAAACTCGTGTGGGACCTTATGTACCCACTGCTGGATAAGGGTTACCACTTGTACGTGGATAACTTTTATACCAGTATCCCCTTGTTCCAGTCCCTTGCCGCCAGATCCACGTCCGCTTGTGGGACCGTGCGGAAAAATCAACGCGGCCTCCCTGCCCACCCCCTCCAGGTACCCATCCCCAGGGGTGAGACCCGTGCCCTTACCACTGGAAACCTGTTGCTGGTCAGGTATAAGGACAAGAGGGATGTCCTTATGCTGTCCACAATTCATGGTAACGGCATCACCCCTGTCCCTGTGCGAGGTACCGCGGCAACGGTCCTCAAGCCCGATTGTATCGTCGCCTACAATCGGTATATGGGAGGAGTTGATCTCTCGGATCAAGTCCTCAAGCCATATAACGCCATGCGCAAAACCCGGGCATGGTACAAAAAAGTTGCGGTCTACTTGGTGCAGGTTGCCATGTACAACTCTTTTGTACTATCCCGAAGCGCTGGCAGCACAGGGACATTCCTCCAGTTCTATGAGGCAGTCCTCAAGGCCCTGATCTTTTCGGACCGGGAAAGAGCAGGCCGGAGTACCTCGGGAACTGTAGGCGCCCGGATCGTCCCTGGCCAACACTTTCCAGGTGTGGTCCCCCATACTGGAAAGAAGGGACGAACCCAAAAAAAGTGCAGAGTGTGTCGCAGGAGGGGGATACGGAAGGACACGACTACTCAGTGCGACACATGCCCCGATCATCCGGGCCTCTGCATTGACGGTTGCTTCAGGGAGTATCACACTTCCATGGAGTACTAAATTTATATCCCAATTTAGGACTGACATGGGATAAAAAAAAAAAATGGTTCTCAGACTTGAGACACCCAAAAAAACTAAAATAATTTATTAAAAGTAGACATAGGTATTGCCGCGTCTGTAATAATCTCCTCTATAAAAATGCCCCATGACCTAACCCCCCAGATTAACACGGTCCAGAAAAAAAAAAAAGGTGCAAAAAAAAGTTTTTTTTTGTCACCTTACATAATAAAAAGTTTAATAGCAAGCGATCAAAAAGTCATATAGCCCCCAAATTAGTGCCAATACAACCGTCATCTCATCCCGCAAAAAATGAGCCCCCACATAAGATAATCAGATAAAAAAAAAAATTTGAAAATGACCCTTAGACTTTAGAGATACAAATTTTTTTTTAGGGTATCAAAAAGGATAATATAGTCTAAAACCTAAATTATTGTAAAAAAAAAGTTGACTTATTAGGTATCGCCACGTCCGTAAGAATCTCCTCTATAAAAATACCCCATGACCCAACCCCCCAGATTAACACAGTAAAAAAAAAAAAAAAAAATAGGTGCAAAAAATTTTTTTTTTGTCACCTTACATAACAAAAAGTTTCATAGCAAGCGATCAAAAAGTCATATAGCCCCCAAAATAGTGCCAATAAAACCGTCCGCTCATCCCGCAAAAAATGAGCCCCCACATAAGATAATTGGCTAAAAGAAAATTAAAAAAATTACACTTAGACTTTAGAGATACCAAAAAAAAAGTTGTATCAAAAAAGATAATATAGTCAAAAACCTAAATAATTGTAAAAAAAAGTAGACTTATTAGATATTGCCGCGTCCGTAAGAATCTCCTCTATAACAATATCCCATGACCTAACTACCCAGATTAACACGGTTAAAAAAAAAACAAAAAAACGGTGCCAAAACCGCTATTTTTGGCACTTTTCCATTTCAGTCCGTTTTTTTCCGGTAAGAAAACAAGGGTTAACAACCAAACAAAAGTTAAAATTTATTACCCTGATACTGCAGTTTACAGAAACGCCACATTTGTGGTCGTAAACTGCTGTATCCGTAAAAGGGAGGCTGCAAAAGGAAAGGACCGACATGGTTTCTGGAAGGCCGATTTTGATGGCCTTTTTTATTGACACCATATCCCTTTTGAAGCCCCCCTGATGCCCCCCTAGAGTAAAAACTCCCTAAAATTGACCCCATCTAAGAAACTACACCCCTCAAGGTATTCAAAAATGATTATACAAACTTTATTAACCCTTTAGGTGTTCCTCAACAGTTAATGGCAAATGGAGATGAAATATCAGAATTTCAATTTTTGGTAACCTTACCTCACAAAAATGTAATATAGAGCAACCAAAAATTATATTTACCCTAAAAATACTCCCCCAAAAAATGCCACCTTATCCCGTAGTTTCCAAAATGGGGTCACTTTTAGGGAGTTTCGACTCCAGGGGTGCATCAGGGGGGTTGAAACAGGACACGGTGTAAATAAACCGGTCCATAAAAATCAGCCCTCCAAAAACCAAACGGCGCACCTTTCACTCTACGCCCCGCTGTGTGGCCGTACAGTAGTGTACGGCCACATATTGGGTATTTCTGTAAACGGCAGAGTCAGGGTAATAAAGATACAGTCTTGTTTGGCTGTTAACCCTTGCTTTGTTAGTAGAAAACATGGGTTAAAATGGAAAATAAGGCAAAAAAATGAAATTTTCCAATTTCATCCCCATTTGCCAATAACTCTTGCGCAACACCTAAAGGGTTAACGACGAATGTAAAATCAGTTTTGAATACCTTGAGGGGTGTAGTTTCTTAGATGGGGTCACTTTTAGGGAGTTTCTACTCTAGGGGTGCATCAGGGGTCTTCAAATGGGACATGGTGTAAATAAACCAGTCCATAAAAATCAGCCCTCCAAAAACCAAACGGCGCACCTTTCACTCTATGCCCCGCTGTGTGGCCGTACAGTAGTTTACGGCCACATATTGGGTGTTTCTGTAAACGGCAGAGTCAGGGTAATAAAGATACAGTCTTGTTTGGCTGTTAACCCTTGATTTGTTAGTGGAAAAAATGGGTTAAAATGGAAAATTAGACAAAAAAATGAAATTTTCCAATTTCATCCCCATTTGCCAATAACTCTTGCGCAACACCTAAAGGGTTAACGACGAATGTAAAATCAGTTTTGAATACCTTGAGGGGTGTAGTTTCTTAGATGGGGTCACTTTTAGGGAGTTTCTACTCTAGGGGTGCATCAGGGGTCTTCAAATGGGACATGGTGTAAATAAACCAGTCCATAAAAATCAGCCCTCCAAAAACCAAACGGCGCACCTTTCACTCTATGCCCCGCTGTGTGGCCGTACAGTAGTTTACGGCCACATATTGGGTGTTTCTGTAAACGGCAGAGTCAGGGTAATAAAGATACAGTCTTGTTTGGCTGTTAACCCTTGCTTTGTTAGTGGAAAAAATGGGTTAAAATAAAAAATTTGACAAAAAAAAGAAATTCTCAAATTTCATCCCCATTTGCCAATAACTCTTGTGCAACACCTAAAGGGTTAACAACGTATGTAAAATCAGTTTTGAATACCTTGAGGGGTGTAGTTTCTTAGATGGGGTCATTTTTGGGTGGTTTCTATTATGTAAGCCTCGCAAAGTGACTTCAGACCTGAACTGGTCCCTAAAAATGTCGTTTTTGTAAATTGAAAAATTTCAAGATTTGCTTCTAAACTTCTAAGCCTTATAACATCCCCAAAAAATAAAATATCATTCCCAAAACAATTCAAACATAAAGTAGACATATGGGGAATGTAAAGTCATCACAATTTTGGGGGGTATTACTATGTATTACAGAAGTAGAGAAACTGAAACTTTGAAATTTGCAAATTTTTCCAAAAATTTGTTAAATTAGGTATTTTTTGGTGCAAAAAAAAATATTTTTTTGACTTCATTTCACCAGTGTCATGAAGTACAATATGTGACGAAAAAACAATCTCAGAACGGCCTGGATAAGTCAAAGCGTTTTAAAGTTATGAGCACTTAAAGTGACACTGGTCAGATTTGCAAAAAATGGCCTGGTCCTAAGGTGTAAAAAGGCTGTGTCCCTAAGGGGTTAAGGACACATGACGTACCGGTACGGCATGTTTCCCGAGTCCTTAAGGACACATGACATACCGGTATGTCATGGCTTTAAATAGCGATGCCGGCGCCGCGGGGGTTAATCGGAACGGGATGCCGGCTGAAATCATTCAGCCGGCATCCTGTAACAATGCAGGGGGGGGTCATTTGACCCCCCCGCATCGACGATCGCAGAAAACCGCAGGTCAATTCAGACCTGCGGTTTTCTGCGTTTCCGGTCCATTCGGGTGTCCTGTGACCCGATGAACCGGAAAAAGACTGCGATCGGTGGTGTAATTATACACCACCTATCGCAGTCCGAGGATTTGCAGAGGCGGAGCTGGCCCTGGTGCTGAACGCCGCTGTCCAGGGTGCTGATTGGTGCAGGGGAGAGAGGCGCGAGATTCAAACTTCCTGCGCTCCTCTCTCCCCTCCTCTTCCTGTCCAGCACCCTGACCGTGCAGCATCGTCCAGCACCAGCTCCTGTGTCCCCCTAATCGGCATCCATCACCCTCCTGCACCCATCGCCACCCAGGTAGGTTAGGGTCAGTGAGGGAGAGGCACCTTTAGGCAGGGATAGAAGGGAAAAGTTAAAAAAAAAAAAAAAAAAAGCACATTTATTCTAAACTTTTTTGTTTCAGCTTTCAGACCCCAGACCCCCCCTGCCACTTGCCCCCCCCGCAACCCCGCATGGGGTTCGTACTGGTTTCCCGGCCCACCAAATAAGTTCACCGGAGCCCCCTGCCGATGAACTTAGCTGGTGTCCCCCAGTGGACTTTGAGCCTGAGATTCCGGATTTCGCTGGCAATCCTGGAATCCAGATTCCCACAGTGGGGTTTACTGAAATAGACTTTTTTAGTTTTTTTTTTCAGTAACCCACTGGTGAATCTGATGGTGGAGCAGACGAATCTGTACGCCCAACAGTTCGTCGCTCAAAACCCGGGCTCATTTTTGGCTAGACCCGGTGGCTGGACGCCGGTCAGTGCAGCCGAGATGAGGACATCAGGCTGTACTGGAGTGGGGACGTCCTATACCAGACCCCACTGTACAGTACGGCCATGACACGCTCCCGGTTTGAGGCCATCCGGAAATGTCTGCATTATTCCGATAATGCAGCATGTCCCCCCCGAAGTGATCCTGCCTATGACCGGCTGTACAAGATACGGCCGGTCATCGATCACTTTGGGGCCACATTTCAGCAGGCCTACGTACCTGGAAGGGAGGTCGCGGTTGATGAGTCTCTCGTTGCGTTCAAGGGGAGACTCAGTTTCCGCCAATACATTCCCACAAAGCGGGCGAGGTATGGCGTGAAGCTATACAAAATTTGTGAGAGTACCTCAGGGTACACTTACAAATTTCGTGTGTACGAGGGGCGAGATTCCCGGATTCAACCACCAGAATGTCCCCCCACTCTGGGTGTTACCGGGAAACTCGTGTGGGACCTTATGTACCCACTGCTGGATAAGGGTTACCACTTGTACGTGGACAACTTTTATACCAGCATTCCCTTGTTCAGGTCCCTTGCCGACAGATCCACGTTCGCTTGTGGGACCGTGCGGAAAAATCAACGCGGCCTCCCTGCCCACCCCCTCCAGGTACCTATCCCCAGGGGTGAGACCCGTGCCCTTACCAGTGGAAGCCTGTTGCTGGTCAGGTATAAGGACAAGAGGGATGTCCTTATGCTGTCCACAATCCACGGTAACAGCACCACCCCCGTCTCTGTGCGAGGTACCGCGGCAACGGTCCTCAAGCCCGATTGTATCGTCGCCTACAATCGGTATATGGGAGGAGTTGATCTCTCTGATCAAGTCCTCAAGCCATATAATGCCATGCGCAAAACCCGGGCATGGTACAAAAAAGTTGCGGTCTACATGGTGCAGGTTGCCATGTACAACTCTTTTGTACTATCCCGAAGCACTGGCAGCACAGGGACATTCCTCCAATTCTATGAGGCAGTCCTCAAAGACCTGATCTTTTCGGACCGGGAAAGAGCAGGCCGGAGTACCTCGGGAACTGGAGGCGCCCGGATCGTCCCTGGCCAACACTTTCCAGGTGTGGTCCCCCATACTGGAAAGAAGGGACGAACCCAAAAAAGATGCAGAGTGTGTCACAAGAGGGGGATACGGAAGGACACCACTACTCAGTGTGACACTTGCCCCGATCATCCGGGCCTCTGCGTTATCGATTGCTTCAGGGAGTATCACACTTCCATGGAGTACTAAATTTTTATAATCTCCAACAGTCCCCTAGAGAACATAAAACACTATGTCTCTCAGACTTTGGAGACACAGAAACAATTTTTTTTCCCCAAAAAAATATTAGTTTTAGTGCAGGCATCCTCAAACTGCGGCCCTCCAGATGTTGTAAAACTATAACTCCCAGCATGCCCAGACAACCTACAGCCATCAGCAGGGCATGGTGGGAATTGTAGTTTTACAACATCTGGAGGGCCGCAGTTTTAGGATGCCTGCTTAGTGTCTCCAAAGTCTGAGAGCCATACATATTGGGCATCGTCGCGTGCGTAAAAGTCGTCGCTATAAAAATAACATTTGACCAAACCCCTCGGATGAACGGTGTTAAAAATATAAAATAAAAACGGTGCCAAAACACCCATTTTTGGGCAAAATTTCCATTTGAATCCTTTTTTTCCAGTAATAAAGCAAGGGTTAACAGCCAAAAAAAACTCAATATTTATGGCCCTGATTCTGTAGTTTGCAGAAACACCCCATATGTGGTCGTAAATGGCTATATAGCCGCACGGCAGGGCATAGAACGAAGGGAACTCCATATGGTTTCTGGAAGGCAGATTTTGATGGACAGTTTTTTTTTTGGACACCATGTCCCATTAGAAGCCCCCCCTGATGTAGCCTAGACTAGAAACTCCAAAAAAGTGACCCCATCTAAGAAACTACACCCCTCAAGGTATTCAAAAGTTACTTTATAAACTTTGTTAACCCTTTAGGTGTTCCACAAAACTAAATAGCAAATGTAGAAAAATTTTAGAATTTTATTTTTTTGTTACCTTGCCTCAAAAAAGTGTAATATAGAGCAACCAAAAATCATATTTACCCCTAAAATAGTACCAAAACAACAACCACCTTATCCCATAGTTTCCTAGATGGGGTCACTTTTATGGAGTTTCTACTCTAGGGGTGCATCAGGGGGCTTGAAAGGGTACATGGTGTAAATAAACCAGTCCAGCAAAATCTGCCTTCCAAAAACCGTATGGCGTTCCCCTTCTTCTATGTCCTGCCGTTTAGCCAAATAGTAGTTTACGACCACATTTGGGGTGTTTCTGCAAACTACAGAATCAGGGCAACCCATTTTGAGTTTTGTTTGGCTGTTAACCCATTTTTTTCAGTAATAAAGTAAGGGTTAAAATGGAAAATTTTCCAAAAAATAGAAATTTCTAAATTGTTTCTCCATCTGCCATTAACTCTTGTGCAACACCTAAAGGGTTAACAAAGTTTGTAAACCCAGTTTTGAATACCTTGAGGGGTGTACTTTCTTAGATGGAGTCACTTTTTTGAAATTTTTATTCTAGGGGTACAACAGGGGGCTTCAAATGGGACATGGTATAAACAAAACCAGTCCTGCCAAATCTGCCTTCCAAAACCCATATGGTGTTCCCCTCCTTCTATGTCCTCCCGTTCGGCCAAACAGTAGTTTACGACCACATATGGGGTGTTTCTGCAAACTACAGAATCAGGGCAACCCATTTTGAGTTTTGTTTGGCAGTTAACCCTTGTTTTTTTCCTGGAAAAAATTGATTATATTGGAAAATTTTCCAAAAAATCTAAATTCTAAAAATGTATGTCCATTTGCCATGAAGTGTTGTGGAAGACCTAAAGGGTTAACAAAGTTTGTAAAAACAGTTTTGAATACCTTGAGGGGTGTAGTTTCTAGAATGCGGTCATTTTTGGGTGGTTTCTATTATGTAAGCCTCACAAAGTGACTTCAAACCTGAACTGGTCCATAAAAAGTGGGATTTTGAAGATTTCTGAAAATTTCTAAATTTGCTTCTAAACTTCTAAGCCTTGTAACATCCCCAAAAAATAAAATATCATTCCCAAAATGCTACAAACATGAAGTAGACATATGGGGAATGTAAAGTCATCACAATTTTTGGGGGTATTACTATGTATTATAGAAGTAGAGAAACTGAAACTTTGAAATTTGCAAATTTTTCAAAATTTTTGGTAAATATGGTATTTTTTTATGCAAAAAAATTAACTTTTTTGACCCAATTTTAGCAGTGTCATGAAGTACAATATGTGACGAAAAAACAATCTCAGAACGGCCTGGGTAAGTCAAAGCGTTTTAAAGTTATCAGCACTTAAAGTGACAGAGGTCAGATTTGCAAAAAATGGCCTGGTCCTTAAGGTGAAATAGGGCTGTGTCCTTAAGGGGTTAAATAGTAATAGACTGAGGGTTGGGATTCTGTGTATTCTTGGCTGGAGTAAGGTTCTCTAAATGGTGACAACATGTTAGAATTAAAACTTTTTTGATGTGTCAAATTTGTTACTGATCTAAACAACAGAAAAAAAACCTGGGTATCATAGGGTCTGTAATAAAATGCCTGTATTTTTTTAGTGCAGTATGGTGTTCAGTGTGGATTTCAATGCTCACAGGTGTTGGTTATTACTTGGGTTCTTCAAAAACTGCCCGTCATGGTATTCTGTAGTAGCGGTAGGCTTCTGATGTCTATACACAGCATATATGTAGTTATATTCACGGTATCATGTATTAGTACACACAGACCATACAATGGGAGACCAAGATATTAGGCCCATCAAAACATACAGCTGAAAGGAATGTAGCTTTCCTTTTGTGTAAAGTGCATTCACGCAAGCGTGTAAAGGCCATGCACCTCTCACCGCGGTGCGGACCCATTGACTTCATGGGTCATATGACAAAAGATAGGACATGTTCTATCCTTTGTGGTGCAGAGTTGCGGTCTGTTTCCATGTGATTCTGGTTTTGCGGATCCTCAGTTTGCGGTCCACAACACAGGCAAGGACGTTCCACAGTTGTGTGATTGTGGACTAATGAATTAGAACAGGAGAAGTTTGAAGTCCAAAGACTGAGGTTTTATAAGAAGGCCTTTTTAAACACTTATTAAAGGGGTTGTAGGTCTGGTGATGGAGCTACACCTGAACAGCTGAATGGAGGTTGTTGGGGACTAGGAATAAAAGGAAGAACCATACTATGGACCAAGATGGGAACTATGCTAGGGACCAAGGTTTAGAAGTGTGCCATGGTGAGGACTGAAAATAAGAGGGATTCCATGTTGGGGTCCAAGAATGATGGGTCCTTCTTGAACTGGACCAATAAGTAGTCACTAGCGTCACCCACGATGCTAGGGAGGCTCGTCCCCGTCGCAGCCTGATTTTGAACAGCTGATTGGTGGCTGTTGGGGACTAGGAATAAAATAAAGAACCATATTATGGACCAAGGTTTAGAAGTGTGCCATGCTGAGGACTGAAAATAAGAGGGATTCTATGTTAGGGTCCAGGAATGATGGGTCCTTCTTGAACTGGATCAGTAAGTAGTCACTAGTGTCACCCACGATGCTAGGGAGGCTCGTCCCCGTCGCAGCCTGCTATTGGCTGTCACGTCATTCCAACAGCAAAGCATCCTGAGACCAACACTGCCATTGTACTTCAATATACCATGGAAACCTGTTGCAAAAAGATCTAAAAGCTCTGAAGCAGCAAATCTTGTGAAAAACAAAATTTGTGTCTGTCTCAAAACATTTGTCCACGACTGTAGTAGGCATATGTGGTTGCAAAGCCTAACACCTCTTCAGCTATGGCATGAACAGGGCAGCTTAATTTCTCTGGCAGGTCTACTTTAAATGTATTATTTTCCCCCAGTGCTTTAATTGACTTGCTTCTGAGCAACCGAGATCAAGGCAAAGATCAGCTGGCATTGTAGCATACTACATGATCCAGAGTACACTGACAATGGCTCTGGGTTTGGTATGCAGCCTTGAGAACAGAGTGCAGAAGCCAAATTCTTGTTAACTTGCATTTGGAAACTGCCTGAACTGCATACTTTATTATTAATTACTATATCACTGCTAATTTTAGGAGGCCAAATATAAAAGTATATTCAGACCTTTGATACATGCATCAGGACCACTCTCGGTATATACCTCAAATGATTCACCCAGTGAAGTTCAATAGAGTGTCCTTGGGGCCCGATATGTCTGTATACTTTTTTGGTGTGTAAAATGGCTCTTGACTTTTTTTTTTTTTATGCAGAAGCATCCAGTAGACCACATGTATGCTACATGGTATAAATTTTTTAAGATGGTAGTTTATAAGAAACATATGCTATTGTATGACTATATAGTAGCAGTGTTAGAAGTATACTCTGGAAACCCTCCTGACAAATATACCCCCAACTTACACTGTAAAAACACAGAATGAATGCACCCTGGATCTGTTTGGCAGTGTATAGCATCATATATAGTTACTTAGGTGGCAATCCACCAACACCATTAGGTGCAGGAAATGGGTCCCAGTACACTGAATGTTTTAAGACGCAATGGCCTTCATTAGATACTGGAAAATAATTTAAAACAAATATACCCAAAAATACACAGACCGTGGATAATATACAGTAAAGTAGGCCGATTGGAGTATAACGTAGCTGCTTGGGCAACAGATGTCCAGCTGTGACCGTGGTCTTGTCCTGTGAACAGAATACAGAAGAAAAAGATGCAGATCCCATAAAATAACTAACAATCAGGCCCTGTATAAGGGAAGTGAGCCAGTAGACTATAGACCTTTTCTGGTCTAGGGCCACATTGTCAGACTGAACCAATTCCAATGGCCGAAAATGAAACTCAAAGGGGTATTACCTACAGAAATATTATATTTATGGCATATTGAATATACAGTATGTATCAAATGTCTAGTTACATTTCCAGGACTCCCATCTGATACATGAAAGATACATGTGAGCAGCCACAAGACATAGACATACATGTCTGTTACCAGAAGGTTAGGGGCCGCACAGAATGGTATTGAGGGCCGCAGTTTGTGCATCCCTGCTATAGACGCTGTGGGAGATTTATCCAAACTTGTATAAAGGAAAACTGGCTTAGTTGTCCATAGCAACCAATCAGATTCCACGTTCAGAGCTGTCCAGAGTCCAATATACCATAATAACAGAAAGAGTAGAGTAAAAACCTGACTAGTGTGAGACCTGTCTCCTACTCACCCTCCCAAAAAGGGCCTACAAATGGTGCTGGATAAAGGAAGGGTAGGAGGGGAGAGCATCCTACATCATCAGTGTGATGACGCCGTTAGATCCTGCCCCCCATGTTGGGGGCAGGGCATGAATGGGTAGAAGGAGCCACTAACCTTTTTGGCAAGCACGCCCCCTGAATAAACTAAAATGCTAATGCTTGTGTCGCTAGGGGTGGAGGTGTGGCTGCCCAGCTAGCAACCATGCCTCACTCATAGTGAGGAGAAGCCAGTATCGCCAGCTGGATGGGGGGGGGGGGGGGGGGAGTGTCTGACATCACGGATCATAGTGCTGTGCCAGCTCCCAAGTAGCGAAGGAAAAAATGTATCATTTATGCCAGTTTCTTGCCCCACCCACGGCATTCCCCCCTTTCGGCAAGAGCAGAGTAGAAATATCAGTTATGACTAAATCTAGTCACAATGACACTTAAAAATTCACAAAACCTGATTTTTCTACCTTTTTAATGTCAAATCAGTGGAGTAGAGGAATGACAAATGTCTCCATAAGTGTGGCATCCTCGCATAGGTGCTCTCTGATGAAATGAGCCAGTATGGGTAAGAGGGTTTTCTTGCAAAGAATAGTAGATTTTTATGTTGAACAATTCAGTCTCTGACTTGTTGTATAGTGTATCCCACATGATCAAGAGCACAGGGACATTTAGTAACTTACACAACATAGGTAGTATGGCAGGGTAAATAGCCATGAATAGGGAAATCCTTTCTAGCATGAGGGTTGACTACCTTGTTCCCTTGGATTACATGGGAACATTACATACAATTCAGGCAGAGGAATGTGCCTTTCTTGGGGTGCTGAGAAATGTTTGCATCGCGTGGAGCCTACATTCGCTTTGGCCAATATGTTCTTCATATTTTTAGGATGCCTATAGCAGAGTGGAAAGGGAAGTGAACATTTCTGAATTGTGAGGGTAGGCTTGATTAAAATTCACATTAACTGGGGAATGAGCAAAACACTTATATGGTGCACTCGTTTTCATCTTTTTAGTTTCTGGTTTGTCAATTCCCGGGCTCCTCTTCTGCCATCCAAGATGGCCCCACTGCTTCTCAGACTAGCTTATGCACCATGTGCCTTAGTAGCCTAAGAGACATCCAAATCAACCAAGGAATGGCTTCACCAGAAGAAGATTAGAGTTTTGGAATGGCCCAGCCAGAGCCCAGACCTGAATCCGATTGAAAATCTGTGGGGTGATCTGAAAAGGGCTGTGCACAGGAGATGCCCTGGCAATCTGACAGATTTGGAGTGTTTTTGCAAAGAAGAGTGGGCAAATCTTGCCAAGTCAAAATGTGCCATGCTGATAGACTCATGCCCAAAAAGACTGAGTGCTGTAATAAAATCAAAAGGTGCTTCAACAAAGTATTAGTTTAAGGGTGTGCACACTTATGCAACCATATTATTTTACTTTTATATTTTTTCTTCCCTCTACCTAAAAGATTTCAGTTTGTTTTTCACTTGAGTTGTACAGTTTATAGGTCACATTAAAGGTGGAAAAAGTTCTGAAATGATTTATCTTTGTCTCATTTTTTTACATCACAGAAACCTGACTGTATGTAAGGTGCCCCCTTTGCCCTTCAGTACCTTGGTATCAAGAAAACTGACGGCAGAGTTGTAGTGTAACATAAACTGTCTTTCTCGCCAAATGGAATTGAGAGGAAAACGTGATCAATGAATCCAGAGGACCCATTCCCTCCCGCCCCCCCATGCAGAACATATTAAGATATCTTTTCCGGATTATGGCATACTGTCGGAAAAGACTGTTCCTTGAAATAACCATATAACAATATGCATAGGGGCACCACATTAGACCCCATAGTGGTACCATGACTCTACCTAAAATATGTCCTAAAACCTGAAGTAGTTCTCTGATGTAATAAGTCCATACAGAGTGCTATGGCTTTAGGATGTAATTTAGATATATTAAGCAGCTTATGTACTGCAGTAAGACACTCCCGATGGGTTAAAAAAGGTAAGGACTCACCCTGTCAAATGTCACCAGAATAGAATTAGGGTCAACCATACACAGAGATTGTCTCTTCGGTCCCCTTTTTTTTGCTTTTGTATGGTATGTTATTTAGTTTTCATTACAATCTAGTTCCCTCATTAGTATGATGGACAACTGCTAGTCTTCCGGTTGACAGGACTTTTTCCCTGGCAATATGAGCAGTGGCACAGCAGTGCTATGTGCCGTGATGTCAGACAACTGCCCTCGTTTACCTCTTTCTCCCTTAGCAATACGAGTTGGCTTCCTCCTCACCAGAGTGAAGCGTGGTTGCTTTCTGGGCAGCCTTGCTTCCACCTCTAGCAACAGAAGCATTTGTCTTTTACTTTGTCCAGGAGGCGTGCACGCCAACTCGGGCAGCGGCGCCTCCTACCCAGTAGACACCATAATAATAATGCAAACGGATCCGTTTTGACTTACATTGAAAGTCAATAGGAGGCGGATCCATTTTCAATTGCACCATATTGTGTCAGTAAAAATGGATCCGTCCCCATTGACTTACATTGTGTGCCAGGACGGATCCGTTTGGCTCAGTTTCATCAGACGGACACCAAAATGCTGCAAGCAGAGTTTTGGTGTCTGCCTCCAAAGCGGAACGGATGCAAACTGATGCATTCTGAGCGGATCCTTTTCCATTCAGAATGCATTAGGACAAAACTGATCCGTTTTGGACCGCTTGTAAGAGTGGATATTTTGTATAGGGAAGATTGTATTTTTCTAACATCTTGTTTTATTATATTTTCCGGTATCTGATGAAGGCCGTTGTAGCTAAAAATGTTCGTTGTACTAGGAATTTCCTTACAAGTATTTTGCATCTGTTTCTTCATCCCACAAAAAAAATAGATTTGACTTACTAGTTTTGCCCTTATTCATGTAATACTAATGACCCATATGTGGCTATTGTGCCCTGGGTGTTACTAATAGTCCTAATGGGCATATTTTTTAATGACCTAGTGTTTGATTACATTCTGAAGCTGACGGACTCTGCAGTTTGCTCTTTGTCCTATCTTGGGGGTACCACCTTCTGCTATGTATGTTTACATGTTTTTATATTAATGGAGGTATAGTTTTTTTGTGGGATTTTGTCTAAATGGATGTTGATTCCTCCAGCTTGCGTATTCAATAACCCCCGAGTTTATAATTTGGTGTGCATCTGTTTCTTCATGTGTGGAGTCGTCTTCCATTAGACAATCTTTATACTACTTTACTCTTTAAAAATAGTGCCCGTGCAGGTCTTCCACAAATGACTGTGATGCCAATCTCTTCCCCCAAATTTATACATTAGCCCTGTTCAGGAAGAGAATGGGTCAATTTCTCTGGAACTCTGACCATATAATTTATATATTAATTGGCAAATTGAACCCAATGGGCCAAAATGATCCCACAAATTAAGAAGGAAAAAAATTCTGAAGTAAAACTATATCAATGGCCAAAAACTCTCTACCATGTAATTTTCTCACTTTTTTTTCTCACTTTTTTTTTTCTCTAGTCGCTTTCTGTGGGCAATTGCTCACCACATGTGACAGCGCCCATGCCTATGCGTTGCCTATTAATACTACAGTAAGCAGAGCCCGGTGTAATAAAATACAGTGACTGCACCGGACCCTGCTGCTGTTACAACACTGGATGCCGCCCCCCCCCCCCCCCTCCCCAGTCGCAGTTGCAATGTATCAGTGTAAATGAGTAAATGGCAGTATTAGCCCCATAAGACGCACGGGGGGGGGGGGGGCTGCGGTCTTATAGGAAGATAAATACTGTATATATATTTCTATGACTTTGGAAGAAGAGACAAATGAATGAAAGGTGCCGGAGCTGGTTTAACTGCTTCTCTATGAGAACTCAACACTAAGAGAAAGGTGGGAGCAGGGAAGCTGCTGAGCATTTTCATCCACCTCTAAATGTTGGACGAGAAGGATAAGCAGCACGGGGCGCTACCAGAGAGGGAAATGTAATGTGCATAAAATACAGCACAACATTTTTATTTAACCCTTTCTCTACCAGTGCCATATACTATACCAGCGCTATACTATACAAACAGCAGAGGCCCGCGGCTAATGACTTTATATGCCATGATCAAGTGTGATCACCCCACCTAAAGGGTGAAAAACCCGGAAGCACACGCCTTGGGGTTAATACAGGCATCCCCATGCAGCGATTGAGGATGCCAGTAATAAATACTAATAGGCTGGGTCTCTCTGAAGAGACCCAGTGTATTAGAAGTGCAGTTAGGAAATCAGTAATTCCTGTAATGCTGTACACCCAATGGATGTGTAGAAATAATTTATAAAAAAAAAGCTACTGAACATTGTAGCTTCCTAGACTGGCTACAAAAACATTAAAAAAGTTTTTAAAAAAATATAAAAAAAAATAAATCATGCCCCTTTCCTTAGAATAACAAATAAATACATAAATAGTAAAAAATATAAACATCATGGGCATCACTGCTTTCAAAAATGCCTGAACTATTTAAATATAAAAAATGTTAAGATAACCTCTCCGTGTTCCTTGCTCTACAATAGAAACTACCTCCCCCTTCTTGATACCATGATAAAAGATCTTGGCAGTTTTTCTATGAAGGCTTTATCCTGGGTGGGAAGAGTGGCATCGTTTCAAATGATGACACTCCCCAAATTCATTTACATATTTCGTGCCCTCCCAATCCCAATCCCTATGACATTCTTTAAAAAAGCACAGATGACCTTGGGTAGGTACATTTGGGGTCCAACCAAGCCGAGAGTAGCACGGACACTATTATCCAAAAAGAAGCAAGTGGGCGGACTAGGCCTCCCAGATATCAGAGATTATTTTCAGGCGGTGGCACTCTCCTTTGTCCGTGAATGGTGGTCCCCAGATATCAGTAAAGCCTGGATCCAGATTGAACAACACACCATCAAACGAGCCTCATTGAGAGACTACCTGATTCATCTGTTGTGGAGCCCAGCTAGGTCAGGTGAGGGTCTACTGACAATGAGACTAGCTAGTAGCCTATGGTCTTCCATACATAAATCACAGAGGGATAGTGCGGCCACTCTCCTCCCGCAAGCCACTCTAGGAACAATAGAACTGACTATCCCTGACATTAACTTGACAGTCTGGCGAGAGAGGGGTATCACTTCTGTCTCTCAGATCATGTCGAATGGCTCTCTTCTCCCCTTTGAATCCATTCATAGCCTGTTCACGTTGCCGCATACAGAATTTTATAACTTCCTTAGAATTAGACATTTCATTGCCAAGATCACGCAAAATCCACCCTCCATAAACTCTGATATATGGAGGCTGTTCCGCTCCCCGTCTCTTTTTAAAAAGCACACTACGCGCTACGTGTATGATGTTCTGGGGGAAAAAGCTACTTTTACCAAAACTTTACCCATCACAAAATGGGAAGCAGAATTGGGGGAAACCTTTCCTGATGAACATTGGTCTCAAGCCATTAGATTCCTTACCTCCAATTTCAAATGTGTCTCCCACTATGAAGCAGGGCTGAAGACCCTCTTGCACTGGTACTTCACTCCACAGAGACTACACAAGATTTACCCTTCATCCTCCCCCCAATGTTGGAGAGGGTGTGGAGCTAGAGGCTCATTACTCCATATCTTATGGACGTGCCCCATACTTACCCTGTACTGGCGCAGTGTTTTTGGCCTGATCACGGAGATAACTTCTCAGGTTGTTAACCCCCGGCCTGAACTGGCTCTTTTATTCTTAGGCATACATGGTATACCCCCTGAATGCAGGAACCTTGTTGGACACATACTACTTAGTGCTAAACTAGTTATCACACGGTACTGGAAGCAAACAGCTCCACCTGATATGGCAGAGGTTATTCTAGAGATTAACAAATCCTGTAGGTATGAAAACCTAATACCTGCCTCTATTCTACCGTTGAAATCTAGGTTGCTCACTTGGAGCCCATGGCTCAATAATTCTAATTATTCACCCTGAACTATAGAAGATTACTAGGCCTGAATTGAAACATGAATGTAGCAATATGACCAAGATAGAAGGGCCCTTTGAATCAGGACGAACTGAGATTAGACTGCCTCACTCCCCCCCTCTTTCCTTCCTGGTCTTCCCTCACCCCCTTCTACCCTTTATATTTTGATATTAAGGTCCGAATGTTGAGGACCATGCTCTTATACTATTGCATAAACTGCAAACCATTGATGTATTTGAATGTTTTTTCAGCAAGCCTATTGTATAGGCGTATATGGTTACTTTTTCTAATTTTGCAAAATATGGCTTACTTGGCCAATCATTGAAAACACCAATAAAAAAGATTTACTCTAAATATAAAAAATGTTTTTCCAATGCAGCGAATGGCGTAAAGGAAAAAAGTATCAAAAAGGCTGATTTGCCATTTTTTCATCGCTTCTCTTACGCAATAAAAGTAATGTGATCAAAAAGTCAGACACACCTCAAAATAGTATCAATAAAAACTACAGCTTGTCCTGCAAAAAATGAGCCACCACACAGCTCAGTAGACATAACTATAAAAAAAGGGATGGGGTTCAGAATATGGTGATGTAAAAATATTTTTTTTGCAGTTTTTTTAACAGTATTTAGACATATAAAACCTATATATATGTAGTATCATTTGGAATTTTTTCCCCCGCTTCCCACTACATTGTATGCAATATTAAATAGTTGCATTAGAAAGTACACCTTTTTTCTGCAAAAAACAAGCCCTTATATGGATATGTGAATGGAAAAATAAAAAAATTATGGCTCCAGGAAGACTAGGAAGAAAAAAGAAAAAGAAAAAACTATCGTAAGGGTTAATGTGTATTGCAGTAATGCTTCTTTATAGTCATTTTTTTCTGATTTAACAAGTGATTAGAAAAGTTGCACATTTTTCCCATGTCGCAGTTTTTGACTTAGTGTTTTTGACAACAAAAGAACTTTGCTGTTCTTGCCTTGGTTTACCTTATTTCAAGATAATTCACCAGGAATTGTTTGGATTCATTTGAAAATAGCATAGCTTTCATGGCTCCACTATGAACGGAAGTCATTCACGATAATGTGAATAGAGCCATGCTCTACCTATAAAACGTTTTACTTTTTGTGTGCATTTTTGTCCCTGGAAATTTGCTAGTAATTTTGAAAAGGCTAATCACCATTTTGACCTCATTTAGGAAAATTGTTTTCATTTCCTTGTTTTACTTTAACATCTCCAAACTTCAATTTCATTTTTCATAATTGTGTGCTTGTGTCATTGGTTTCAGCTTAAAGGGACCCTGTCACCGGGATTTTGTGTATAGAGCTGAGGACATGGTTTGCTAGATGGCCGCTAGCACATCCGCAATACCCAGCCCCCATAGCTCTGTGTGCTTTTATTATGTAAAGAAAAAAACGATTTGATACATATGTAAATTCACCTGAGATGAGTCCTGGGATTGGGCGCCACCAATGATTTTAATACTGGGGGGTTGAGCGGAGGGGGCGCACTGCGCCACCAATGATTTTAATACTGGGGGGTTGGGGGGAGGGGGCGCACTGTTCCACCAATTATTTTAATACTGGGGGGTTGAGGGGAGGGGGCGCATTGCGCCACCAATGATAATTAACATTTAATACAGGAGGCAGGTGATGCACCTGAGGGGTTAACTGCCGCTGATCGCAGCTCCCTACCAGCACCCGCGTCCTGGATTTGTAATAAACGTTTACTTTCATTGGTGGTGAAGTGCGCCCCCCCCCCCCCCCTCTCTCCTCATTGGTGACAGCGGCGCCAGCAGCAGCACAGGGGGGAGGGAGAGACTGCTTCCTTATCCCATGTGCTTCTGAGGAGAACACGGAGCACGCTGGAGCAGCGTGCTCCTTGTTCTCCGATATTAGACTGCGCAATAGCAAAGCCTAGTATCGAAAAAAGGCAATTGAGGTTGATACCAGACAAAAGTATCGATTGGGTATCTAAAATTCGATACTTGAAACAACCCTACTTTACATTGACTTTATAACGCCATCATACGGTGACTGGATTACGCCAACATGCGGTGATTGGATTACGCCAACATGCGGTGACTGGATTACGCCAACATGCGGTGACTGGATAACGCCAACATACCGTGACTGGATAACGCCTACATGCGATGACTGGATAACGCCAACGCCAAGATGTCCTGCTCTGCTGGAGTGAGGAGGGGGCGTGTCTGAAGCTTGTCAGGCAAGATGTCCTGCCCTGCTGGAGTGAGGAGGGGGCGTGTCTGAAGCTCCGCAGCACAGGAGCTTGTAATGCACAGCTCAAATATAGAGTGTATAAGCAAGGCGGCACTCACCATTTGTAGAATAAGAATCCTTTATTCGTCTAAACAGACATATAGATACATGGCAGGGGCGGACAAACTTTCATGCAGTCAAAGGCGACGGCCGTTTCACGATATTGCGCTTCTTCTGGCCACTGACGTAGTTACGTCCCACAGGTGCTCATTTTATATGCTGCCCTGCACCATTATTATGGTAATCAAAGAAACCGATTTCATCGCAATGCAGCATATATACTAGTGTGTATATCTAGCGTTTAAAAACAAGCAACAGTAATCAACAGTTCGCTAGCACAAATATTAATAACTCTCTAGAGAAAAATGCTGCGGTCATTTTTATCCTTTAAGCCCAATGGACCCAAAGCTCTTATCGAATGGTCCATCTCGCCTCTTTTTGTAATAGCAGGCAGTGCCTATCACCACCTTGTGGAGGAGGTACATATTCAATACCTGAAAAGCTCCTCCGTGTGCTTCCCTTACAATCTCGGGCATCGTTTTCCAGATTTAACAGAGTTCAAATGTTCTCTAAATCTTTCATAGAGACTAAATCTAATGGTTTTACCCACATAAAATCATCCACATTGACACATTTCCAGATATACAATGTACCTTATGTGCTTTTACAAGTTATGAAACTATTAACTTTGTGGTAAATACCCCCGAAATGCAGGATTTTGTTTTGAGCATTGTACCTACAGAAGGCAGTTTCCACATTTAAAGTTTTCTTTTGGTCTCCTATCTTGTAACCAATTTTTGTTCTTCTTTTCTACATGTCCACTAGCATGTCTTTTATAGTATGGCTTCTTCTGAATGCTACTATCGGTCTATTTTTCGTGTAATCTTCGGGGTTACTATTTCTGTTCAAGATATCCCAATTCCTCTGTATTATTTTACATATATTTTCTGCCATCGGGCTATATCTAAAGGAAAAGACAAATCTTTTTATCTCTCTTATTATTCCCTTTTCTTTTATTATTCCTCCTTTAATAGATCTTGGTGGAAAATTTTTCCAGCTTTTTCCATAGCTAATTCAAGGGCTTAATTCGGGTAACCGCTCTCCAACAATTTTTCCTTTAGTTTTTTATAACCCATTTCTGTACTGATGGAAGTGCTCATAGCAGCGCTTGGGCCCGGGCATGCCGGGTGCTGACGCCGGCCCTGCTTCCTGCTGCCACTGATCATACAGATTGGAGTCAGGCAGGAAGAGAGTCTCCCTGACTGCTGTTTATAAGACTCAAGATTTTTTTTCTTCTAAAGTCTTATAAAGCGGAAAATGTCATATATGCTTTTAGAGTACTTTAACACTAGCGGTTTTTTGTTTTCCGGTATTGAGTTCCGTCACAGGAGCACAATACCGGAAAAAAACTGATCAGTTTTATCCTAATGCAATCTGAATGGAGAGCATTCCATTCAGGATGCATCAGTTCAGTCCCTCTTGTGTTTTTTGGACGGAGAAAATAACGCAGCATGCTGCAGTTTTCTCTCCGGCCAGAAATACTGAACACTTGCCGGATTGCTGGATCCGGCATTAATTTACATTGAAAAGTGTTAGTGCCGGATCCACCATTAAGTGTTCAGGCAAAACGGATCCGGCTTTCATGCGCAGACCTTTAAAAATGCAAAAAAAATTTTTTAGACTGGATCCGTTTTTTTCCGGAGAGACGGATCCAGTATTTCAATGCATTTGTCAGACGTATCAAGTGCACGCGGGAGATTTAAAGAGGACCTTTCACCGATTATGACAATGTGAACTAAGTATACAGACATGAAGAGTGGCGCCCGGGGATCTCACTGCACTTACTATTATCCCTGGACGCCGCTCCGTTCTCCCGCTATGCCCTCCGGTATCTTCGGTCACAAAGTTATGGTAGGCGGAGTCTTCCCTTGTTCTGCTGTAGCGCTGGCCAATCACAGCGCAGCCCTATCACAGAAGTCAACTACCTAAAATTTAACTTTTAATCAAAAATCAGCTAAAAGATACACATATATGATCCCTCACTTGGGGATTGATAGACAAACAGAAGACATACACAGAAAAAATAGAGCCATGTTAAGGACCAGGTCAAGGAGGGCCAATCTCGTGATATGGTGGGGCCAGACACACATGGGTCACTAAATGTATCCCTGTGATGTCCCTGTGTTATTCTCAGCCCGGAGATGATCCCTGATGGTGAGAACACTCCGTCCCCGTGCCTAACCTAATTGTCCTTGGAAAGCCCTAATCTCAGAGAAAGACCCATATGGATGTCCAGGTCCTGAGATATCCGCTATACAAACAAGTAATGTCCTGTCGGACAATCCAGAAAGATATCTGGATGAAAAAACAGAGTCACAACTTATACAGATGCCTACAAAGTGGCGCTCTGAAACAGGGTCTCGACGCGTTTCCCCTCAACTATATGGTTCATTAGGAGACCAGTAACATTATGATAGGTTATGATAAACACACAATGTATAGAAAATAAGTTGCTTTGTAGATCAAATGGCAACTGGTTTTTCAAAACAGTGACCGCACCAGGACTTAATCCATATAAATGGTCAGACCAACCAAAATAAAGAAAAACCAAAATAACTGGGGCACCTCCATGCGGCACCGCACTGTCTGAATTAAAACAGAACAACTAACATCGCATAGAAGGACCATTGATAATGATAAGGTACCTTATCATTATCAATGGTCCTTCTATGCGATGTTAGTTGTTCTGTTTTAATTCAGACAGTGCGGTGCCGCATGGAGGTGCCCCAGTTATTTTGGTTTTTCTTTATTTTGGTTGGTCTGACCATTTATATGGATTAAGTCCTGGTGCGGTCACTGTTTTGAAAAACCAGTTGCCATTTGATCTACAAAGCAACTTATTTTCTATACATTGTGTGTTTATCATAACCTATCATAATGTTACTGGTCTCCTAATGAACCATATAGTTGAGGGGAAACGCGTCGAGACCCTGTTTCAGAGCGCCACTTTGTAGGCATCTGTATAAGTTGTGACTCTGTTTTTTCATCCAGATATCTTTCTGGATTGTCCGATAGGACATTACTTGTTTGTATAGCGGATATCTCAGGACCTGGACATCCATATGGGTCTTTCTCTGAGATTAGGGCTTTCCAAGGACAATTAGGTTAGGCACGGGGACGGAGTGTTCCCACCATCAGGGATCATCTCCGGGCTGAGAATAACACAGGGACATCACAGGGATACATTTAGTGACCCATGTGTGTCTGGCCCCACCATATCACGAGATTGGCCCTCCTTGACCTGGTCCTTAACATGGCTCTATTTTTTCTGTGCATGTCTTCTGTTTGTCTATCAATCCCCAAGTGAGGGATTATATATGTGTATCTTTTAGCTGATTTTTGATTAAAAGTTAAATTTTAGGTAGTTGACTTCTGTGATAGTGTTCGTAATTACAACTACCAATTCAGTATTTATATAGGTTTAAAACAATCACAGCGCAGAGCTCACAGCCTGGGAGGTTATTTTCTCCCAGGCTGTGAGCTCTGCAATGCGATTGACCAGCGCTACAGCAGAACAAGGGCAGACTCCGCCTACCATAACTTAGTGACTGAAATCTCTGCCTACTATAACTTAGTGAGCAAAGATACCGGAGGGCGCCCAGGGATAATAGTAAAGCCCTGCATTAAAGTCTGTGTTGGTGGCGTCCTTTGCTCACAGGACATTCTTTTTGGAGGAAGAGAGCTCTTCGACTGCCAGAGAGGTCCAGTGTCATGGAGGAGGACAAATTGGCAGAAGATATTGAATCCACTCCTACCCCCACCCCGGTACCTGAGTAAATGGGTGAGTCTAATAGATTAATGGGGGTCATATTCTTATGGTATTTCTTTTGTTTTAATATTATAGGTTAGGCCAAAAAAAGCAGTGTCTAAAAGAAGGAACATGGAATGTGCCTTATTTAAGGCTGCTTTCCCATGAGATTGGAACAAGAGAGTGTATCAGTCTTGTATTGACAGGACTGTGGCTGAAGAGTCGCCTTCCTTTTACAAATGTTTGCAAGCCTTAGTGAAATCGGAAGTTAGTTCTTCTATAGCCAACAAAAAAGCTACGCCAGTTAAGTGCCGTAGACACGGCCGCCACAGTTCCCCTTTAATTCAGGATTCTTCAGCTTCCGAGGAGGAAAAATCTGTAAAATATTCTGATGTTTCCTTGAGCTCCTCTTCTGATGAAGAAATAGAAGGAGGAAGACCGTGTTTTCCTGTTGAAGATGTAGATAGGCTAAGGAAAGCGATAAGATCTACTATGGGGATTGAAGAAGCTAAGGAGCCTAGGTCTATGCAGGACATTATGTTCGGTGGATTGGAATCCAGAAAGCATAAAACCTTCCCAATTCACAAGAATGTTTGATAAAAGGAGAATGGAAAAGACCAAATAGAAGAGTTTTTATCACCAAAAATCTTAAGAGAAATTATTCCTTGAAGAGGATGCTTCCGCAACGTGGAATAAAGCTCCAAAAATAGTTGTCGCGATCTCTAAGGTGTCCAGGAAGGTAGTGTTACCATTTGAGGACAAAGGAGTCTTAAAAGATCCCTTAGACAAAAAGGAAGAAGCATTTCTTAAGAGGGCATGGGAAGCATCTACTTCCTCCTTTTAGGCCAGGAATTGCTTCTACTTGTGCGGCAAGATCTATGATTGTTTGGCTTTCTGAACTTGAGAATCAGATTTGCAATAGGGTTCCTAGGGAGGACATTCTTGCCTCTCTGCAGACTATTAAGAAGTCGGCGGATTTTCTAGCTGATGCTTCAGCAGACTCTGTCAGATTAGCTGCAAGATCCTCTGCGTTATCTAATTCATCTCTTAGGGCCCTGTGGTTAAAGAACTGGAAGGGAGATCTTCCCTCTAAACAGAAGCTATGTGCAGTTCCATGTGAAGGAGAATTTTTGATTGGATCAGCGTTAGATGAATTACTTGAAAAAGCAGTAGATAACAAGAAAAAATTTCCGGGTTTATTTTATTTCTCTTCTTTTGCGGGTAGAACAAATCGTTCCTTTCGTCCCTTCAAAGGGAATAGGGATAAAGATAAAAGAGAAAGAGAAAATAGATTCAGAAACCAAAGAAAAGGGAGAGGTTTCTTCTTTAATCAATCTGGAGGTGATAAAAAGAAGTCAGACCCCCAATGACACCAGGAATCAAGTAGGGGAAAGGTTAAAAAAAAAAAATTCTTCCTGCCTGGGCCCAGATTTCCAACAACACCTGGGTCCTGGATATCATCAAATCAGGTCCAAAGCTAGATTTTCGTTCTCATCCTCCAGACAAATTTCTGATGACAAAGATACACACATCAAAAGCAGGAGCTTCAGCCATGGAGGAAGTAGTCCTAAAATTGTTAAACAAAGGTGTTCTAATTCCAGTACCGCTTGAAGAGGAAGGAAAAGGTTTTTACTCCCATTTATTTCTGGTGAAAAAGCCGGATGGCTCTTACAGAACCATTTTAAACTAAAAAAAAAATTAAATCTGTACCTAAATCTAAACAAGTTCAAAATGAAATCAATAAAATCAGTGGTAAACCTGCTTTTCCCGTCTTGTTTAATGTCTTAGATCTAAAAGATGCATACTACCACGTACTAGTTTGCAAGGAACATCAGAGGTTTCTAAGAGTGGCAGTAGAGATAAAAGGAAAGATATTAGACCTACAGTTCCAGGCCATATCCATGGCTCCTCGAGTATTTGCAAAGATTGTAGCCGAGATGAGCGCCCATATAAGAGAACAGGACATTCTTTTTGCTCCTTATTTAGATGATTTTTTGATTATAGAAAAATCGGAAGAGAAATGCAGACTGGGCAGTGTCGGTGGTTTTTCAGATTTTGGCAGAATTAGGATGGATATTGAACAGAGAAAAATCTCGACCTTCCCCATCTCAGACTCGGGTATTTCTGGGTCTTATTTTGGACTCAAGGGTCCAGAGGTCTTTTTTAACAGAACAAAAGATTCAGAAGGTACTTTCCTTGATTTCGAGCTTATTTCACCATCAGGTGATTTCTCTAAAGGGGGGGGGGGGAATGTTGATCCTGGGGTCCCTGTCAGCCTGCATCCCAGCTGTAGGATGGGCTCAATTTCATACAAGGACTCTCCAATGGGAGATTCTCTCCTTTTGGGAGAAGGGAAGAATTCCATTGGAAGAAAAATTAAAGATCTAGGAGCAGACCCCCCAGAGTCTGACTTTGCGGTTAAAAAAGAAGGACTCTAAATCAGGACCTCTCTTGAAAGCTGGAAAATCTAGTTTGCCTAACAACAGATGCAAGCCCATCAGGTTGGGGGGGGGGCCTCACGTTCAGGGATGCTACCTTCAGGGCAGTTGGGAAGAAAGAGAGAGAAAGAGAGCTCTTCGAACCTCAAGGAATTAACGGCGGTACGGAAAGCCCTATCTGCAGCTCTCCCGAGAGTGAGAGGGTCAAATATAAGGGTAATGTTGGATAACAAAACAACAGTATCCTATATCAACAGACAAGGGGGCACAAGAAGCTGGAGTCTAATAATAGAAGCCCAGAAGTTACTAATTATCGCAGAAGAAAACTTCCTATCAATTTCAGTGCGCATTCCCGGTCACCAGGCAGAGTGGAGTTTAATCTAAAGGGTTTTCAAACAGATTTCAGTTCTGTGGGGTTGTCCAGCAATAGACCTTTTCACTATAGTCAACAACAAAAAGGTGCGATTTGAACCTAGTATTAGGTGCTTTGACTAAGCCTCCCTTTGAGCCCTTAGAAGAAATTTCTGTTAGGTGCTTAACCTTTAAGCTATGTCTGTTAGTAGCCATTTCTTCCGCTCGAAGAGTTAATTAGATCCAGGCCATTTCGGCTAATCCTCTGTATACCAACATTTTGGAACACAGGGTTCTAATAAAACCAGATCCTGCCATCCTTCCAAAAGTAGTTTGAAAAATTTCACATACCTCAGAACATTGTTCTCCCGGCATTTTTTACAGGATCCCAAAAAATAGGGAGGAAGAGACACTCCATTGTTTTAGATGTTAGGAGGGCCGTGATTCATTATCTTGCACGCACTAAAGAATGGAGGAAGTCCTCCTCTCTGTTTATTCTCTTCCAGGGAATCAACAGAGGGAAAGCAGCTACAAAATCTTCAATTGCAAGGTGGATCACGTCCGCTATTTATTTGGCCTACACTTCCTCTGGTCTCCTGGCTCCAGAGGGAGTTAAAGCACATTCTACCAGAGCAGTAGCATCCTCCTGGGTGGAGAGGGGTAATGCCTCTATTGAGGACATCTGTAAAGCGGCAACGTGGTCTTCTCCTTCCACCTTTTTCAGACATTACACTACGTGCAGAATTATTAGGCAAATGAGTATTTTGACCACATCATCCTCTTTATGCATGTTGTCTTACTCCAAGCTGTATAGGCTCGAAAGCCTACTACCAATTAAGCATATTAGGTGATGTGCATCTCTGTAATGAGAAGGGGTGTGGTCTAATGACATCAACACCCTATATCAGGTGTGCATAATTATTAGGCAACTTCCTTTCCATTGGGTCAAAAGAAGGACTTGACAGGCTCAGAAAAGTCAAAAATAGTGAGATATCTTGCAGAGGGATGCAGCACTCTTAAAATTGCAAAGCTTCTGAAGCGTGATCATCGAACAATCAAGCGTTTCATTCAAAATAGTCAACAGGGTCGCAAGAAGCGTGTGAAAAAACCAAGGCGCAAAATAACTGCCCATGAACTGAGAAAAGTCAAGCGTGCAGCTGCCAAGATGCCACTTGCCACCAGTTTGGCCATATTTCAGAGCTGCAACATCACTGGAGTGCCCAAAAGCACAAGGTGTGCAATACTCAGAGACATGGCCAAGGTAAGAAAGGCTGAAAGACGACCACCACTGAACAAGACACACAAGCTGAAACGTCAAGACTGGGCCAAGAAATATCTCAAGACTGATTTTTCTAAGGTTTTATGGACTGATGAAATGAGAGTGAGTCTTGATGGGCCAGATGGCTGGATTGGTAAAGGCCAGAGAGCTCCAGTCCGACTCAGACGCCAGCAAGGTGGAGGTGGAGTACTAGTTTGGGCTGGTATCATCAAAGATGAGCTTGTGGGGCCTTTTTGGGTTGAGGATGGAGTCAAGCTCAACTCCCAGTCCTACTGCCAGTTTCTGGAAGACACCTTCTTCAAGCAGTGGTACAGGAAGAAGTCTGCAAGGTAAGAAAAACATGATTTTCATGCAGGACAATGCTCCATCACACGCGTCCAAGTACTCCACAACGTGGCTGGCAAGAAAGGGTATAAAAGAAGAAAATCTAATGACATGGCCTCCTTGTTCACCTGATCTGAACCCCATTGAGAACCTGTGGTCCATCATCAAATGTGAGATTTACAAGGAGGGAAAACAGTACACCTCTCTGAACAGTGTCTGGGAGGCTGTGGTTGCTGCTGCACGCAATGTTGATGGTGAACAGATCAAAACACTGACAGAATCCATGGATGGCAGGCTTTTGAGTGTCCTTGCAAAGAAAGGTGGCTATATTGGTCACTGATTTGTTTTTGTTTTGTTTTTAAATGTCAGAAATGTATATTTGTGAATGTTGAGATGTTATATTGGTTTCACTGCTAAAAATAAATAATTGAAATGGGTATATATTTGTTTTTTGTTAAGTTGCCTAATAATTATGTACAGTAATAGTCACCTGCACACACAGATATCCCCCTAAAATAGCTAAAACTAAAAACAAACTAAAAACTACTTCCAAAAATATTCAGCTTTGATATTAATGAGTTTTTTGGGTTCATTGAGAACATGGTTGTTGTTCAATAATAAAATTAATCCTCAAAAATACAACTTGCCTAATAATTCTGCACTCCCTGTATAGGCTTGATCTCTCTTCTCCTGCAGATCTGACCTTTGGGAAGAAAGTACTTTCTTTTGTCATCCCACGCTAAGTCTTCTCTGTGAATTCGCTCTCTACGTGCTGTCCTGGGTGTACGGGAAAAATAAAGATTACTTCAGGAACCCAGGACAGCACCCTTATTTCCCTCCCTTTCTGGTTTTGGGTGTGCATAAAAAAAAAAAAAACATTTCTATAGAAACTGTGGTAATGGTTCTTATTGGAGAGTATAATTAGGAAATGTTATATGGTTATAATTGTCAGAATTTCTCTCATGCTTGGATACTCACACTGAGGTGGAGGAGAGTCTACGCCTTTTTTATTGTGCAGGTTTCCTGTCTCAGAGGGCGGATCCTCTCTCTCTCTACGTGCTGTCCTGGGTTCTGGAAAATCCAATTGCCTTAAGTAATCTTCATTATTCACTCCTGCTGTATGCTAATCAATGGTTTGAAGTCAAAGTTGCTGCACCCAAATGCTCTTTTTCACCTTCAGTTGCTGAACTCTAGCACAGACAAGGAAAGTATGATGTTGCCTGTGCTAGGGAACAAAAGAGAAAGGGGCAGGATTTCGATAACCTTAACTTCAGGCAAGACTATGCCAACCTCCTTGACTTTAAACCTCTAATTTACATTCAGCAGGAGCAGTAAATAAAGATAATCTTCGCTGTATTCAGAAGAATGATATAAGAACACCATTGGGAGACAACATGAGCCAACTGTTAGGCCTCTTTCACACGGGCGTCCTGGATTTGCTCTGGATGAATCGCGTGTGCAATGTGGGAAAACCACGAGAGTAGGCACGCAATTGCAGTCAGTTTTGACTGTGATTGTGTTCCAATGTTCATTTTTTCTTCGAGCGAGTGCAATGTGTTTTGCACGCACGTGAGAAAAAACTGAATGTGGTACCCAGACCCGAACCTTGATTTCTTTACTGAAATTCGGGGTTGGGTTAGGTGTTCTAGTCATTTTATTATTTTCCCTTATAACATGGTTATGAAGCAAAATATTAGCATTCCTAATACAGAATGCTTACTAAAATGTTGCTTGAGGGGCTAAAAAAAATAAATATTAAATCACCACTTCCTCTTGTTCGCGCAGCAGGCATAGTCTTCTTTCTTCATCTTGCACCTGCAAAAGGACCTTTTGATGACGTGGTGAGCGCGGTGACATCAGTGCAGATCTTGCTGAATGAAGATAGACCCATTCATTTCTATGGGGCCTGCGTTGCTTGAAAAACGCACAATATAGAACATGCTGCGATTTTCACGCAACGCACAATGATGCGTGAAAATCACCGCTCATCTGAATAGTCCCAATGAAGTGAATGGGTCCGGATTTAGTGCGGGTGCAATACGTTCTCACCTCCCCTGTCCCTTAAACTATGAACAGTGATCAGCAGGGTTTTCTAGTGGTAATAGATAATCAGTTCTCAACTCTCCTGTGTTCTTCCCTGCACCTTATACTATCAACAGTGATAAGCAGGGTTTTCTAGTGGTAATAGATAATCAGTTCTCAACTCTCCTGTGTTCTTCCCTGCACCTTATACTATCAACAGTGATAAGCAGGGTTTTCTAGTGGTAATAGATAATCAGTTCTCAACTCTCCTGTGTTCTTCCCTGCACCTTATACTATCAACAGTGATAAGCAGGGTTTTCTAGTGGTAATAGATAATCAGTTCTCAACTCTCCTGTGTTCTTCCCTGCACCTTATACTATCAACAGTGATAAGCAGGGTGTTCTAGTGGTAATAGATAATCAGTTCTCATCTCTCCTGTGTTCTTCCCTGCACCTTATACTATCAACAGTGATAAGCAGGGTGTTCTAGTGGTAATAGATAATCAGTTCTCAACTCTCCTGTGTTCTTCCCTGCACCTTATACTATCAACAGTGATAAGCAGGGTTTTCTAGTGGTAATAGATAATCAGTTCTCAACTCTCCTGTGTTCTTCCCTGCACCTTATACTATCAACAGTGATAAGCAGGGTTTTCTAGTGGTAATAGATAATCAGTTCTCATCTCTCCTGTGTTCTTCCCTGCACCTTATACTGTAAACAGTGATAAGCAGGGTTTTCTAGTGATGATAGAAAATGAGTTCTCATCTCTGCTGTGTTCTCCTCTTTCTCTTGTACTCTGTATCTTCATGATGCTCAATTGCCCTTAGTTACAGTACCAGAAACTGTGCTGCAATTGCTCAGTAGTGATGACCAGAGGAGGACATTCACTACTGGGCATATCTGCAGTCATCCCAGAACTGCTAGACAGAACAGGAAGACAGCATTAAAGGCGTTGTCTGGGAATAAGTTACTTTTCACAGCTACCCGCAGCCTGCCTCTGCTATGGAAAGATTCATACTTATTAATTCCTGCCAGCTCCAGTGTGTCCTTCTTCTGGTCAGTGGCTTGTTAAATTTGTCTGGCACAAGCATGAATATCTGCTCTACTTCTGTCAGAAACTGCCTTCAGTGGTGTTGTATCTTTGGTGGACACGTCACTGCCGAATTCAAAAGAAGTAAACAGGCCACGGACCTGAAGATCACGCAGGAGCCAGTGTGCTGGACCAGAGCTACAGATAGCAGGTAAGTAGGAATCTTTTCATAGAGGAGGAAGGCTGCAAGCATATATGAAAAGTTATTTAGTCCCAGACAACCCTTGTCAAGCAATGAATATTACAGCTGCACTTTTTAAATGTTTCTTTTATTCCCATTTAGACTTGCACATGATTCTCTGTATTTCCTAGACATACATGTATAGCTTTTCTGACATTTTGTGAAGACAAATTCATAGATGTCTTAAAATTATTAAGTGTATGACATTGTTTTCCAGCTATTAAATGCATAGTTCAGTATAAATTCACTTTAAGGAATTTAGAATATTTCAGGCATTTCAGAGATTGTATTCAAATAAAGGTGGTTTAAATAGTCACTGTTCTATTATACAATTTCATTTAGCAGAGCATGGTGTAACTAGGACATTTGTAAAACACTTCATTTAAAAAAAAAAATGCCTGGATCCACCTGAATCCACATCTTGAGCATGATAAAACCTCTGCTTCTAAACATCAGAGGAGCCTCCTGCCTTTTTTTGTGTGACTTGGGGCTGTTTCACACGAGCGGATGCCGTGCGTGACATCCGCTCCGTGGAAGAGTGCCAAGACCCGATGCAGACTGCAGAGGCACGGAGCAGTAACATGACTGATAGTTGTCACTGTGATTTTCGTAGTAAATAGGTCACAGAGAGGCACAGAGCATTATCAGTCATGTTAATGCTCCGTGCCTCTGCAGTCTGCATCGGGTCTTGGCACTCTTCCACGGAGCGGATGTCACGCACGGCATCCGCTCGTGTGAAACCGCCCTTATTCTTCCTTATCAGCTTTCTGAGAACTTCCATAGAACTAAACAAACATAGTGGGAAGTAAGGGAAATTAGGTCACTGCATACGGTGCTGGCAGACTAGAGACACCCTCTGCTTCTGAGTAAAATGCATCTAGCTGTGCAGTTGAAACAGGGATGGCTGAAAAAAAACTTTAGGGAAGCCTAAATGATTGTTCCTCTGCAGTTATGATTGTACAAGGAAGCACAGCCATTATGCAAACTTTTTTTGTTGTTGAAAACTCAGCTACAGAACTTTTGCTGACCGACTCCACAGCCTTGGTGTAGAGGCCGATTTTGTGCTGGGAGGTTCTTTTTAAATATTTCTTCAATAGAACCAGCAAAGTTTACTCTGTGGTCACGAAGAGTAGGAGTACTGATCTTTATGATATACAACTGATGACTACAGTCCCAGAAACATGTCCACAAATACAACAAACCTAATGTTTTCCTGCATATTAGATTTTTTTTTTCCATTTACTTTTCAGTGGGGAGTGTAGAGGAACCACTAGTTAATGCTTAGTTTTAGTTATATAAGGTTTTTCTCCATAGGAATGTATTAGTGCTGGATCCGGCATTCAAAATACCGCAAGGACTGATGCGCAGACCGAAAAAAAAAAATGACAGATCCGTTTTTCCGGATGACACCGGAAAGATGGATCCGGCATTTCAATGCATTTGTAAGACTGATCAGGATCCTGATCAGTCTTACTATTGCCATCAGTTTGCATATGTTTTGATGGATCCGGCAGGCAGTTCCGGCGACGGAACTGCCTGCCGGAATCCTCTGCCGCAAGTGTGAAAGTACCCTTAAACTTTACTAGAAATGTGTGTGTTTTATTGACTATACTCCTCATTATAACATACATTAATTGTAGGCAGCCACAGCTCCTTCCTCACTGTGCCACCACATAAGTGTGAGCTGCAGGAAAACAGTCCACCACACTTTGGGAATTTTCGAGCATTTCAGCAGGACAGTACTGTGAGTACCGAATCGGCAGCCGCGCTTTCCTCCTTTGTTACCCACCCCTAAGGGGGAAGTGATGTTTTCTGTAACCTTTTGGCACTGGTGCAGGGGAATGAACAAAGGAACGGTTATCAATTAACAGCACCCAGTTTTGATTTGTCAATGTGCAGGATCCTGTCGTATCATTAACCTGGGCAAGGCAAACATCCAGCCACCTTCCTCTGCAGACGAGACTGCATAGTCCAACATCTAGCCAATTTTGTAACTTTTTTTGGTGTTTGGGGTGTTGGAGGCAAAATACAAAGTGGTTTTTATATTTGTTTTTCGATATTTAGCTGTTGTGTTGTTGATGCTCAATGCAACTATACGTTGTTGTTGTTGCATAGCTGGCCTGGCTTGAAGCAGTAGTCCCTGCTGACAGCACTGTGTTTCCATGGCAACTGTAATGTGGCGTACTCTGAGTTCAGTTATTGAATTGCTGGGAACTTAATCAGACAGTTCAGAAGCAAATCACTAAAATAGGCAGCTGTCCTTGTCTGTCTGGTTCAAGCTCAATCTAATGCAGAGGTGCATAGTCTACCGGGCAGGAGCTACGTGTGTGGACCCCAACCATCAAAGCACAGACATGCCTGTTTGGGTCCCTGAAGTTAAAAAAAGGCACTGCTTTTTGTCCAAAGAACGGAGTGCTGTCATTAACTGGCAGCTTGGTTCTCTCTTTTTTTTTTTTCCCTGCGCTGATCATAAATATAACTGCAGGTCTTAGAACAGAGTGCCCTCTGGTGGTTGCTCACATGAATCTAGCCTAAAAAGAGGCGTGGCAAGTAATAAATGCTCAACAGGCACTACTGGGGGGAAGACAGTGTGTCCCTGCCATTGTTTATCGGCGTATTGTGTTGCCAGCGCAATTTATGAGGCCCTGTGGAATTCTGTGGGTTTTATTTTATCTGATTAAAGAAGCAATTTCGGCAAAGCGATTATGCATGATACTCGTTCTTTGCCACACTCTGAATTCCTGTGTCATGCACCATCCCCTCTGACCCTGCCATGTAAATCTATACATTTCTTACTTTTCTGCTCACATGACCAAGTTTAAAAATAAAATGTGGGTCGAAACTGAAAAAAGACAGTTCTTCCACCATAGGTTTTGGAGCTTTTTTTTTAAGGCATTTACTGCGTACTAAAAATGACGTGACAAACTTAGGGTTCTTTCACACTAGCGTTGTTAGAATCAGGCAGGCAGTTCTGGCAACGAAACTGCCTGCCGGATCCGACAAGCTGTATACAAACGGATAGATTTTTTTTCCGGATCCATTAGACGTATCCAGTGATGTATCAATCCGTATCATCCGGAATAACGGATCCGGAATTTACATTTTTTCAAAGATCAAAAGTGAAACCGGAAAACCGGATCCGGCGATGCGTCAATTTCCAGAACACTTGGTACCGGATCCGGCATTAATACATCTCTACGGAAAATAATGCCGATCTGGCAAGTGTGGTATTATTCTGGGATTTTACATAGGCCGAAAAAGACATCCTTCCATCTAGTTAGGCCTGTTATCCTGCAAGTTGATCCAGAGGAAGGCAAAAATAGACTCTGGGGGTAGAAGGCAATTTTCCACACTTAAGGCCCGGCTTTCACACAGGCGAGATTTCCGCGCGGGTGCAATATGTGAGGTGAACGTTCAATTCTATGGGGCTTTGCACATGAGCGTTGGTTTTCACTCATCACTTGTGAGCTGCGTGAAAATCGCAGCATGTTCTATATTCTGCGTTTTTCCTGCAACGCAGGCCCCATAGAAGTGAATGGGGCTGCGTGAAAACTGCAAGCATCCGAAAGCAAGTGCGGAAGCTGTGCGATTTTCACGCATGGTTGCTAGGAGACGATCGGGATGGAGACCCGATCATTATTATGTTAATCCACTTGCTCGCGCAGCCCGGCTTCTCTTCTGTCTTCATCTTTGCTGTGCACAGGAATAGGACCTTTGATGACGTCACTGCACTCATCACATGATCCATCACCATGGTGATGGATCATGTGATGGACCATGTGATGAACGCAGTGATGCTCCTCAAAGAAGAAGACAGAAGAGAACGCATTACAATGTTTTGCACTCGCGCAGAAAAATTGCGCATTTTCCCGCAACGCATCCGGACACGCTCGTCTGCAAGGGGCCTAAGGGGAAAAAAAATTCCTTCCCGACTCCAGTCAGGCAATCAGATAACTCCCTGGATCAACGACCCCTCTCTAGTAACTATAGCCTGTAATATTATTACACTCCAGAAATACATCCAGGCCCCTCTTGAACTCTTTTAGTGAACTCACCATCACCACCTCCTCAGGCAGAGAGTTCCATAGTCTCACTGCTCTTACCGTAAAGAATCCTCTTCTATGTTTGTGTACAAACCTTCTTTCCTCTAGATGCAGGGGATCTCCCCTCGTCACAGTCACCGTCCTGGGGATAATTAGATGATGGGATAGATCTCTGTACTGACCCCTGATATATTTATACATAGTAATTAGATCTCCTCTCAGTCGTCTTTTTTCTAAAGTGAATAACCCTAATTTTGATAATCTTTCAGGGTACTGTAGTCCCCCCATTCCAGTTATTGCTTTAGTTGCCCTCCTCTGTACCCTCTCCAGCTCTATGTCTGCCTTGTTCACAGGAGCCCAGAACTGTACACAGTACTCCATGTGTGGTCTGACTAATGATTTGTAAAGTGGCAGGGCTATGTTCTCATCACGGGCATCTATGCCCCTTTTGATGCAACCCATTATCTTATTGGGCTTGGCAGCAGCTGCCTGACACTGGTTTTTGCAGCTTAGTTTGCTGTTTATTAAAATTCCTAGGTCCTTTTCCATGTCAGTGTTACCAAGTGTTTTACCATTTAGTATGTACGGGTGACTTGCAAGCTGCAGTATTTTGTCCGGTCAAATACCGTACAAGGGACGGACCGGAAGACATCCTGATGCATACTGAACGGATTGCTTTCCATTCAGAATGCATTAGGACAAAACTGATGTCATTTTTTCCAGGATTGAGACCCTTTACCGTATTTCAATACCAGTAAAGACTAAGGCTAGTGAGAAAGTACCCTTATTCTGCTGATCAGTATGATACCAAATGATATAGTTATGTAAATAAGTAAAAAAAGGTTTAAAAAATTATTTGCATCATCATATTTTGACTGTCATAACTCTTTTTTCATCTACAGAACTGTGTGAGGCCTAGTTTTTGCCAACGTTTTTAAAAGTACCATTTTGGGGTACATACGACCGTTTGATCATGTTTTTTTTAGGGAAGCGTCTGTCTAAACTGAACTTAATTCTATCTAGTGGGAGGATTACAGGACTATATTCCAGATTCAAGTAGTAACCACACTTTTTCCTAGCAATGAATTAATTAAAGTATTCTAATGTTATGTCCCCTGTTATTTTTTCCCTTTTTATATTATAACTTTTAGTTGTTTTAGCATTTTGTCTCTCTTTTATAAGTATTGTTCTTATTTCTATTAAATCATAAAACATATGTTTAGTCATTGAAAGCACTAAAATAATCTATAGTCTTTCAAAGATTGTTTAACCCAGGGGTCTCTAACTTGGCCGGATATATGGGCTGAACATTCGAAAAATATGATGAATTAAAAATTATTCTTAATAGAAAATTGGACCACATACTTCTTACTTGCAATGACGTCTCCTCTCATGTAGATGTTCTCTTTCCTTATATTCTACATTTAGACCAGACCATCCTTTCAGCTATGTCTTGTCTCTGAAGAGTTTGGCACACAGATATCTTAGGTTCCTTACTTTACCATCATCTTCCCCTTCATGGTGGACAAACATTGTCACACTGTTGCCCACCTTGCTGCCCACATACCCAATACTGCAAAAATATGTGTCTTATAGATAATCCCCCCCCCCCCATAATAGAGCTCACAGACTTCCCTCAATAGGAATAGTGCCCCGTACATTACCCCCAATAGTGATAATGCTCCCCAAGAGTAGCAGTGCCCTCCATTTTGTGCTCAATAATAATGCCCCCACGGTACTCCCAATTGTCGTATTCAGGAGAACCTCTGAACATATCCCAAGCGTTTGCAGGCACCACATACGAACACAGAGTATGCAAAAATAATGCTTTACTAAACAAAGGGCACAAGACAAAAACACAATCAGAATCAACCTGCACATAAGGGTAGGGAACAGTGCAGACCTAGTCTCACTCGACCACTGTCCCTGCGTGCGTGGACGAGCTATCCTAAAGAACAGTCCCCTACTGGTCGACAATCCCTATGCTGGCTAAGTGTAGGAACCTAGTCCAGCACCTGCAGTTAGAATTGCATAGACCTGCCAGACCCCAGGCTCACAAAACAGACCCAAATCAAGGTCACATGCAAACCAGATCAAAGACACAGAATCGGGATTGGAATCAAGATCAAGGTATAAACTGAAACCCATGTGGATAAGAATACACTCTAGAACCATGGCATTCACAGACAGAACAGAAAAGCACTTTCAATCCATATACAGTCCTCTCTCTAGATACATTATATACCCTCCTTCAGTCCTCCCTGTATATACATTACATACCGTCTTCCCTCTATATACATTATTTACCCTCCTCCAGTCCTCCCTCTGTATACATTGTATACCCTACTCCACTTCTCCTTCTATGTACGTTGTACAGCCTCCTCCACTCCTCTATCAATATACATAATATACCCTCCACGCCTCCCTCTATATACATTATATACTCTCCTTCAGTCCTCCCTTTAATGTATATGTGCACCTCCTCTATATACAGACAGAAAAAAAAAAAGAGATTATAATTGGTAATTGTACATAAAGTTTAAATAAGCAAAATATTTTTTTTTTGCCATAATTGCCCAGCCCAGAGCTGAAGCCGGACATATCCCCTTTTTCACCCAGGCAGCCGCTCTAAGATGAGCATAAGAGTATTTTTTGCTCCGATGTTCTCCCTTGCTGGGTCTCATAGGCAAACTATCAGTGTATTACTATGTGTAATACACTGATAGTCAATGCAGTACAATACAGATGTATTGTGCTGCATTGAAACAGGGATCAGACCCATAATTTGGACAAAAATCTAAAATATTAACAGTGAAATAAGTGTTTTTAACAATAAAAAAAATTGTTTCAATTAAAAGCCCCTTTCCCATAAAAAGAGACATATAAAATTGTAAAAAAAATTGATTAAAAAAAAAAACAGATGTATTAGGTATCACTGCTCTATAAAAATGTCTCATGATCCACCCCATATGGTCAACATTGTAAAAAATTAATAATAAAAACTGTGCTAAAAGCCATTTTTTTGGTCACCTTTTATCACAAAAAGTGTAATACCAAGTGATCAAAAAGTAGTATGTAACCTAAAATAGTACCAATCAAACAGTCATCTCACCCCGCAAAAAATGAGCCCCTACCTAAGACAATCGCCCAAAAAATAAAAAAACTATGGCTCTCAGACATGGATACACTATATAACATGATTTATTTATTTTTTTAAATGATTCTATTGTGTTAAATGTAAATTATTATAATTTTTTCGAAAGTAGACATACTCTGTATCTCCGCGTCCTGCTCTATAAAAATACCACATGGTCAACATCGTAAAAAAATAATAATAAAAACCGTGTCAAAAAAGCAATTTTTTTTGTCCCCTTACATCACATAAAGTGTAATGCCAAGCGATCAAAAAGTCATATGCACCCCAAAATCATACCAATCAAACCGTCATCTCTTCCCGCAAAAAATGAGACCCTACCTAAGAAAATTGCCCAAAAAAAAAACTATGGATTTCAGAATATGGAGACACTAAAAAATCATCTTTTTCAAAAATGCTTTATTATGTGAAACTGAAACAAACCACCAGAAAAGGTCATAGTCATATTTGGTATTGTCGCGTCCGTAACAACCTGGACTATAAAAATACCACATGATCTAACCTGTCAGATGAACATTGTAGAAAACAAAAAATAAAACCAGTGCCAAAACAGCTATTTTTTGTTACCTTTCCTCTCAAAAAGTGTAATATAGAGGAACCAAAAATCATATGTACCCTAAAATAGTACCAACAAAACTGTCAGCTTATCCCATAGTTTCCAAAATTGAGTTTTTTGGGAGTTTCTACTATAGGGGTGCATCAGGGGATCTTCAAATGTGACATGGCAACTTAAAATTATTCCTTTTCTTCTGCACCTTGCCGTGTGCCTGTACAGCAGTTTACGGCCACATATGGGGTGTTTCTGTAAACTACAGAATCAGGGCAATAAATCTTGAGTTTTGTTTGGCTGTTAACCCTTTCTTTGTTACTGGAAAAAAAATTGATTAAAATGGAAAATCTGACCAAAATCTGCCCATTCCTATAATTCTTGTGGAACACCTAAAGGGTTAAGAAAGTTAGTAAAATCAGTTTTGAATACCTTGAGGGGGGTAGTTTCTAAAATGTGGCCATTTATGGGTGGTTTCTATTATGTAGCCTCACAAAGTGACTTCAGACCTGAACTGGTCCTTAAAAAGTGGGTTTTGGAAATTTTCTGAAAAAGTTCAAGATTTGCTTCTAAACTTCTAAGCCTTCTAACGTCCCAAAAGAAAGAAAATGTCATTTACAAATATATCCAAACATGAATTAGACATATGGGAAATACAAAGTAATAACTATTTTGGGAGGTATCACTATCTGTTTTAAAAGCAGAAATTTTTTTTTTTAAATTGTGAATTTTTCCATATTTTTGGTAAATTTTGTATTTTTTTTTTATAAATAAAAATGAAATATTTTGACTCAAATTTACCACTGTCATGAAGTACAATATGTGACGAGAAAACATTCTCAGAATGGCCTGGATAAGTAAAAGCGTTTTAAAGTTATCATCACATAAAGTGACACTGGTCAGATTTGCAAAAAATGGCCTGGTCCTTAAGGTGAAAAATGGCAGGGTCCTGAAGGGGTTAACACATACTGTGAATGCCATAATGGGAAAAATCTAAATGCCCAAACTTCACTTTCCCAAAAATCGACAGGTTGGCCCGCAAAAAAATAATAGCTCTCAGGTGCTCCATAGACGGTAATATAAATATTTTAAGTATCAATATGATATTGCAAATAACTTTTTGTTATCAGAAGTGTTTTATAAAGGGGTTTACCCCATGATTAATGTAAAAAAATGAAAATCATACACCATGTAGTAAATGACAACCTCTTTCTAACAAAGCTAGAACCAGCCCTGTACCTCACATGTATCCAGAGACGTCCCCTTTAATTGCTGTAATTGTTCTGCTAGGTTTACTTCAAGGTGCACTTTAGGGGACGTGTCCTTTCTCAGAGGGCGCGTCCTGTCTGCTGCAGCAGGTGGCAGTAGAAGGATGGAACGGAGCATGTGCCTCCATCTCAGTGAGTAGGACAGAGAAGTTAGAAAAGGAGCAAATAGCAGGTGGCTCTATACAGATACATTTTATTGAATAACTTACTGGCTATAATACATTTTTAATTAGATGCAATTACAAAAGTATTCAGATCCACATGCTATTTTGCCAACTGTAAATATTACTTGTGGCACAGTATAAATTTGGTATAGTCGTTATCATGCGGAGCCACAGAATAAAGGAAATGTGTCATTTTTGCCACACGTTTAATGCTGTAAAAAACAAAACCCATAAAAGTGATGAAATTGCATGAATCATTCTTTCATTAAATGATGCCATTAGAAAGTAGAATTTGTCCCGCAAAGCTGGAAAATATCTAACCTTTGAAGGCAGGAAGTAAAAAATGAAAAAGCAAAAACAGAATATGGCTGCGTTGGGAAGAGATTAATGCATAAAACAAAAAGAAAAACTGCTTTAGTTGTTTGGGGTTTTTTCTTTACTTTTTTTGTAAAGTTTTGTAGAAAAAGGATCAAGTTAAGACAGAAAGAGCCTGTTGTGCAGCACCTGCTGATTTCCAGCTATTGATAAGATATTGCCCTGCAACTTTTATTTCCGTCTGTAAGGGTGCAGAGCGTAGGTTTCAACACGGAACCGGTTTGTTGTGATGTATCTGTTTAATAAGAAGGAGTTGTTTGAATCTGATTTTAGAGGGATATTCTCTGCCCTGCCCTTATACAAAAAAAAAAATCTGGTTTTAGTTTGTGCCCTTATTTTTCATTCATTGGTGAGTGTTCATGTTTGCATGATTAGTGTGTATATGTGTGTGTATGTATGTGTGTGTGTGTGTGTGTGTGTGTGTGTATATATATGTATATGAACAGAAGAATCATACCTTACCTGCACATTTTCATGTGTTGTCTCATATGTGTAAATGTTTGTGTGTATTTATTTCCTTTTAATGGAAGGATCTGAATCAACAAAGAAGTAGTTGTACATATCGGGGGGGGGGGGGGGGGGGTTCATACGTCAGTCTATTAGAAAATGCCAGTATTGCTAGGTCATCAATATCAGATTGATGCAGATCTGACTCCTGCCACCCCTGCTGATCAGTTGTTTGAAGAGAATATCAATATCCGAAGCTGAACAACCCCTTAATACATTTGGAGCATCTCCTGGCAGCCTGTGTACCATAATCTAAGCCAGCTGGAGTAGACTTGCCCTATAATTTACACCAGCTTCTGACATAAACTATAATAAATCCTTTGTGCCATGAAAGATCATGCAGCCTTTGACTAGAGCATTCCAAGGCATTGAAATGTTTCCCCTTAAACTAATCTGATGAAGCTGTAGCGGTATGTTTACGATCACTCATGTCTAAGGTAGACCTCCATCTCAGAGTCAAATCTCCTGCAGTTTGAAGCAGATTATCTTCAAAAATTGCCCTGTATTTGCTTTCATCTCTCTTTCCTTCAGTCCTGAATAAATTAAAAGCAGCCCCACGGCATGATGCTGCTGCCACCATGTTTCTCTGTGTAAAGGTTGCGATGGGAAACGTTGGGGTTGTGCCACATATAACATTTCAAAAGGTGGCCATTGAACATTCTTCCATGTGTTTAGGGTGTCTGCCACTTGCTGTTTGGGGAACATGTTTTCTGAGGCCACTTTTCCATAAAGCCTCACTTTGTGGAGTGTGCAGCTTATTGTGATCCTAGGGACACATACATTCATCTCTACTGTGGATTTTGGAGCTCTTTCAATGTTATCGTTGGCGTCTTTGTTAAATGTCTGCTTAATGGCCTCTTTGTCCAGACTGAGTTTTGGTGGGCAGGTTTGTAGTTGTGCCATATTAATTTTGCTAAAATGGATCTGACAACTTGTAACACAATTTTTACAATTTTGTCAGTTCCGTGACATGAAAGCTAAATTAAAATCGATTTTAATTCCAGGTTGTAATGCATAAAAACAAGAAAAACACATAGAGGGTGAATACTTTCTCTAGGCATTCTATATCTTCCCCTTTGCTCCCTATTAACAGGCCCTTTTTTTCTCAACTGTACCGGGCTGTGCGGGTCCCAGTGTTAAGACCCCCAGCAATCATGCATTTATCATCTCTCTTGTGTATAGCTGACAAATGTTTTTCATGGGTCAACCCTTTTAAGTGATCTTTTGTATAAATCAATAGTACAAGTGAATACATAAAACTTTGTAATATATCTTATCAGAGAAAAGTGGCTAATTTTCCACTTCTCTTTTATCTCCCCCTCCTAAGCTAGCATTCTGAGAGAAATGGACTTTCAGCTTAATTAAGCATAATATTACATGCTGCCCATAAAAGTGTATGGAAATTGGATGAGGAGTGAGCTGGTAATCCCTCCCTTCGACTTGTAGAATATATTGGGAGGGGTCAGTTAAAGAGGTAATAAGTGGAAGATGCCATTTTCTCGGATAAGATATATTATACATTTGTTTTATTCACCTGTTCTATTGATTTATGTACACTAGTGGCCTTTTAAGTATCTGTGGCATTTTGGCCTCTGTCCCAAATTGCATTTTTCAATTGTCACAGCCATAGTCCGGCACTGTACTGCCATATATTGGAAAGTAGATAACTGCTCTGTCAATGTGATTTATCATCCTGAATTTATACAGTGTGTTTTTTTTTTTTTTTTTTTTACTAAAAAGTTCTGTTTTGCTTGTTTCCAGGGGTGACTCCTGTATATTATACCCTGTTTGCTTTGATGAATGAGGCTGACCAAATATGGTATCCTCCTAATCATACATTTATTGTGGATGAGACAAGCAAGCAGCTAGTGAAATTTCGACTAAGGTGAGCTTTTTGTCCGTTTGTTTGAATTTGAAGTATCACGAGGACCTGAGATTTAAAAAAAAATTTGCATGTTTCTATATACCAGACTATACTTACTGGGAATTTGTAATCACAAAATAGTATAACTCACACTCCTACTATGGCCTTTTTTAATATGCCATTTTTATGTGGCTACCCATTATTGAAATATGTCAGTTTTCACACTGGTCTCTAGAGCAGTCACAGTAGCTGCCTCTTGTTCTCTTGTCAGCTTTGCTGCATTGGCTTAGAAAGAGCAAACAAAGAGCAGGGGTTTTGTACTGCTGGAGGCCTACATATTTTAAAATAAAAACACTCTTTCCCCTGTCTCCCCATCACTCCTTGTAGACAGTAATAGTCTGCTATGTTTCTCTGTTAATTAACTATCACCATGCTGTTACACCAGGCGGTAACAGATTTTTAAAGATGCCCTTATATAAACGCTCTGTTGCTGCACTATGTATTAAAAGGATTGTCTCATCATAGACAATGGGGGAATATTGCTAGGATATGCTCCCATTATCTTATAGGTGCGGGTCCCACCGCTGGGACCCACACCTAATATAGAGAACAGAGCCCCGCAAGGTGGTGGCTGGAGGACTCTGGTCCGGCCACCACCAAGCCGGCTCCCCAAAGAAGTGAATGGGAGCATACCGCGCATGCGTGGCCCCCGCTTCAATTCATTTCTAGGGTGCCGAAGGAAATAGCCGAGCCAGTGCTCGGCTATTTTCGCCAGCCCCATAGAAAATGAAAAGAGGGCGGTTGCGCATGCGCAGTGCGCCCTCCTTCACTTGCGGGGTTCCGTTCTTGATATAGGTGCGGGTCCAAGCAGTGGGACCTAGGGTTGGGCGATATACCGGTATCACGATATACCACAGTATTAAGAAAAAAAGGCAATATGGCGATATCGCTGTTTCCTAAATACCGCGGTATTTTGTGATGTCATAGAAGCGGTCATGTGCGCTGACCACTTCTAAATCTGCGGCCGCCCGCCCCAGCATGAACCTATACTGGACATTTGCTGAGTACTTGTGGCACCTGATGGGTTAATTGGGCGGATCACAGCGTCCTCTCAGAGGTCGGGTGCCGGGAATGTTCTTCAGTCTCTGCATTGGGGGCAGTGCGCCGTGCGCCCCCCCTCCCCCCCCCATCCCCAGTATTAATCATTGGAGGCCACAGTGTCGTCCCCCCATCATTGGTGGCAGTGGGCAGTTCCGATCGGAGTCCCAGCAGTGTAATGCTGGGGCTCCGATCGGTTACTCCGGCAGCCAGGACGCTACTGAAGTCCTGGCTGCCATGGTATGTTAGTGAGCAGCATTATATGGGCCGTGGCCGCCGGGCGCTCCTTCTTCTCATAGGTCTGTGCGGCGCATTGCTAATGCTATAAGCATTAGCAATGGGCCGCACAGACAGAAGAAGGAGCGCCCGGCGGGACTGCACCTATAAGACAATGGGGGGCATATCCTAGCGATATGCCCCCATTGTCCATGATGAGAGAACCCCTTTAAATCAAGTGTGTGTGTGCTGTCTGCCAATCACTCAGTCCGGTGTCAACACCTAGGTGTGATTGACATGCTCAAACGCTGTACGTAACAGCCTGTTCTCATTAGCTATAATGCTATGATGTTAGTTTAGAGACCTAAATTGTGACAGGTTTCCTATTCTGGTTAGGACTAGGGTTGGACGATATCAGAAATATTCCCACCATAACGATATTAAGAAATTTATTGCGATAACAATATATATCGCGATAAATGCCCATTTAGAAGAAAAAAACACTTGGGGCCACAAGGAGACATTATACCGTATGGTGGCAGCCACAAGGAGACGTTACACTGTATGGGGGCAGCCAGGCAGCCACAAGGAGACGTTAATCGTTATACTTTTATATGTCATTTTTCACCATTTCGGGTATCTGAAGTGCGCCCCCCCCCAGTATTAATCATTGGTGGCAGTGGCCACATGGTCCCCCTCCCCCCCATCATTGGTGTCAGTGGGCAGTGCGCCCCCTCCAGTATTAATCATTGGTGGCAGTGGCCACAGGGTCCCCCTCCCATCATTGGTGTCAGTGGGCAGTTCTGATCGGAGTCCCAGCAGTGTAATGCTGGGGCTCCGATCGGTTACCATGGCAGCCAGGACGCTACTGAAGTCCTGGCTGCCATGGTATGTTAGTGAGCAGCATTATACTCGCGTGCGCCGTGGCCGCTGGGCGTTCCTTCTTCTGTCTGTGCGGCGCATTGCTAATGCTTATAGCATTAGCAATGCACCGCACAGACCTATGAGAAGAAGGAGCGCCCGGCGGCCACGGCGCACGTGAGTATAATGCTGCTCACTAACATACCATGACAGCCAGAACTTCAGTAGTGTCCTGGCTGCCATGGTAACCGATCGGAGCCCCAGCATTACACTGCTGGGACTCCGATCGGAACTGCCCACTGAAACCAATGATGGGAGGGGGACCCTGTTCAAAATTGTTTTGTCTCACTCCCATTTCTTCTTGTTGCATGTTGAAGCTCTACTTGGAACCTTGTTAAGATCCAGCCATGCTAAATATGATTTTTTTTGCCATTTTTCAAGTGGTCTTAAACTTTTGATCAGGACTGTATATGCACGACAACTTTCTGTATGAAGAAACTGCACTTTTCTTCAGGGGGGAAATGGTGTGTGTGTGTGTGTGTGTGGGGGGGGGGGGGGGGAGTCATCATGGGGATTATAACATAGCTTAGAGTAAGAGAAAGAAGGGTGCAATCTTAAAGGGGTTGTCCGGATTCAAAGTTTTTTTTTTTTTTAAGTGTACTCACTGATTCTAGGTCCCCCCATATGTTTTAAGGTATTTTCACTATTTCTACACTGCTCCAATGCTCCCCCACGCACTGTTTACATCTCTGTTTATTTTCGTCTAATTTCCTGCCTCTCTGCACGATGTGCGACATCACGTACTTTCATACAACTCTCATCTCCGCCCCCTCATTGTTATTCCGCCTCCTGCCGCACATCGCCACGTCCTCCATGTATCCACCCCCCTTAAATCATATTCTGCCTCCTGCCGCACATTTTCCTCCCCCTCAGTAACTCCCCTAAACTCCTCCTGGCCCAAACGTGATTAGATCCGAGTATTGCTTCTATCTCCAGCCTTCCCATTTGCCTGTATTGCAGGTGTTTTACTATGCTAATTGGCATAGTTCCCTTGCCTCCTTCATTGTGAACAACACGCTCTGCCCGGTGACGTCAACAGACCGGAGGGGCGTGGCTTAGCTAGATCTGTTGCCGCCGAGGTACCACCCTACCGAGTGCTCTGCATAATGCCTGCGGCTGATGGTGATGTCTCCGGGCTTCTTGCGAAGCGGAAGAAGCGGCTTAGCTCTGCAGAAGGGACACAGTACGTCACTGAATGTGAGAAAAAGACTCACTTCTGGCTGTGAATTTTGTGGAATGAATACGGGGCATCAGAAAAGTATGGAAAAGGAAGGACAGTCATGTAGGAGATATTTATGTCCTTGTTAAACAATTAAACCAATGTCCCCAATCCCGGACAACTTTAACAAGGTGGTATCTGATCAAAAGCTTGAATTGCAGGGAAAAAAGTACAGTGTACATAAAACAAGTCCTGAAGTTGGTAGACAATCCGGTCGGGAAGCAACTCATTCCTTTCTAAAATGAAACAGCCCGCTTAATTATAGATTCATGGATAGTCAGAAGTAGGGCTGCACGATATGGGAATTTTGTGCGATTGCGATTAGGGCCCTAAAAATTGCGATAACTATATGCGATGCAATATTTTAAGGGAATTGTGCTAGAGGTCTATTTGCTTGGATTTTCCCATATAAGCCGCTGACGCAGTTGGGTATGACATAGTTATGGGGGATCTGTGGATGACGCACTGTTATGTGGGGGATCTGTGGATGACGCTGTTATGTGGGGGATCTGTGGATGACGCTGTTATGTGGGGGATCTGTGGATGACGCTGTTATGTGGGGGATCTGTGGATGACGCTGTTATGTGGGGGATCTGTGGATGACGCTGTTATGTGGGGGATCTGTGGATGACGCTGTTATGTGGGGGATCTGTGGAGGACGCTGTTATGTGGGGGATCTGTGGAGGACGCTGTTATGTGGGGGATCTGTGGAGGACGCTGTTATGTGGGGGATCTGTGGAGGACGCTGTTATGTGGGGGATCTGTGGAGGACGCTGTTATGTGGGGGATCTGTGGAGGACGCTGTTATGTGGGGGATCTGTGGAGGACGCTGTTATGTGGGGGATCTGTGGAGGACGCTGTTATGTGGGGGAATCTGTGGAGGACGCTGTTATGTGGGGGAATCTGTGGAGGACGCTGTTATGTGGGGGAATCTGTGGAGGACGCTGTTATGTGGGGGAATCTGTGGAGGACGCTGTTATGTGGGGGAATCTGTGGAGGACGCTGTTATGTGGGGGAATCTGTGGAGGATGCTGTTATGTGGGGGATCTGTGGAGGACACTTATGGGGGACCTGTGGATGGCACTGTTATAGGGGATGTGTGCACATAGGGCCATGAGGGGGGCCAGCAGAAGACACACATATAGCATCTTATGCTGGTCCCCCTCATGGCCCTATGTGTCCCCTCATGTGTCCTAAACTGCGCACATAACTGGCTCCGTATGTAAAGTATTTTACTAGTGTGTGAAACAAGCTCTCTCCTATTGATAAAATGGCCAGCCTCTGTAGTCTGTACTCACTGTCACTATGAATGCACTGCAGCGAGCTGGCCGGCGCGTGACTAACGTCACTTAGTAACGCTCCTCCCACTTCAGGAAGCAGGAGCGTTACTAAGTGACGTCAGTCATGCGCTGGCCGGCCCGCTCGCTGCCGTTCGCTGCAGTGCATTCATCGTAATAGTGAGTACAGAGGCTGGCTATTTTATCAATAGGAGTCGGAGAGAGCTTGTTTCACACAGTAGTAAAATACTTTACACAAAAAGCCAGTTATGTGCGCGGAGCCCCTTCATATATAATCGCAGCATTTTCGGGTCTGCCAAATCGCCATATCGCATTTGGCGATTATCGCGATTCGATTATTTTTTCAATATATCGTGCAGCCCTAGTCAGAAGTATAGTATACAAAAGCCCCAGGTTTAGAAATCGCTTCCTGTAACAAAAGTAGGTATGCTACATTTATATTCCTTCCAGCATATATAGGTAATATCCAGGTAACAAAGAACGACGTTTCAACCAATCTGACCTTCCTCAAGTCTTATCTCTATCTAAGGGGTTATCCGAGAGTATAAAATACCCCCCATATGCTGAGCCCCCCCACACTGAATATACTTACCCGGCTCCCCGCTCCCTGTGCCTCACCTGGTCCCTGCACCGCCACTACAGCTTCTCCCCGTGCGCAGATGAAAACATCCAGTGTCGGGGGGCAGCCAATGGCAGGCTGGGTAAGTATATTCAGTGTGGGGGCGCGGCTTATGGGAGGGCAGTTTATACTCTTAGATAACCCCTTTAAGATAATGAGAAAACAACTATTAATACAGAAACGCTCAGTTAGGGCTCCTGCACATGAATGTATCCGTTTTTGCAGTCTGCAAATCTACAATACCGGCTTAGAGCCTCCTGCCATGCCATCGCAAAACGGACAGGAATAGGACATGTTTTATTTTATTTTTGGCGGGGAGGAGATGGATGGGATGCGGATCCAAACTCCAGCCATGTGCACGAGCCCTTATACAGAAGTATGCTCCTGCTTATTAATAGACACCATGTTCCATGTCACTAATGACCTGCAGAATGTATGTATAAGTGAAGCATGAGGCTCTCAGAATGTATCCACTGCGACTGATAAAGTACAATACTTCCTGAGAGCTCACATAGAAAAATAGCAGTGAGTATAATAAAGCAAAGAAAGTGCAAAATCATAAATGTAAATGCACTGGAAATGCTACACATTCAGTTCCAAATTAAAACAATATTAAAGGGGCTTTGCCATCTCAGACAATGGGGGCATATCGCTCGGATATGCCCCCATTGTCTGATAGGTGCGGGTCCCACCTCTGGGACCCGCACCTACAATGAGAACAGAGCGGGGAAATGAACGGAGGGCGCACTGCGCATGCGCAGCTAGGTTTGTTTCGGGTATCGAATTTTCGATACCCATTCGATACTTTTGTCCGGTATCGACCTCGATACCGTGATTTGAAATTTTTTGATACTAGGATGCGCTACTGCGCAGTCTAGTGTCACAGAGCATGGAGCACACTGCTATCAGTGGGTGCCATGTTCCCTCAGAAGCACAGGTGAGAAGGAGTCACTCTCTCCCTCTCCCCTGTGCTGCTGCCACCAATGAAGAGAGAGAGAGAGGGGCGGAGGAGGGGAAGGGCGCACTGCACCACCAATGAACGTTAACGTTTAATACAAATACAGGAGCCTGGGTGCAGAATCGCATAGCAGTCGCCCAGCCTCTATGAAAGAAAGCTGTGATCTGCGGCAGTTAACCCCGGGGGTTAGCTGCCACTGATCGCAGCTTCCTGTCATAGAGGCTGGGTGACGGCTATGTGATTCTGCTGCCCGCACCCAGCCTCCTGTATTAAACCTCAATTATCATTGATAGCGCAGTGCGCCCTCCCTCCTCCCCAGTATTAAATCATTGTTGGCGCAGTACGCGCCCCCTTCCCCTTCCCTTTCATTGGTGGCAGTGGCAGCTTCTGATTTGGGCCCTAGCAGTGTAATCCTGGGTCTCTGATCGGTTACCATGGCAGCCAGGACGTTGCTGAAGCCCTAGCTGCCATGGTAATCTCCCTGCTGCTGTGTGTACGATGCACAGGGCAGCAGGGGGAGTGTGAGGTCCTATTCACCCTAAAAGAGCTCTATTAGGGTAAATAGGACAAGGGATGAAAAGTTACCAGGTTCTAGCCCCTAAGGTGGGAAATGGTTATTAAAAATAAAGTAAAAAATAAACCACAAAAATATTAAGTATAAATCACCCCCTTTCCCAGTTTTACATATAAAATATATAAACAATAAATAAATAAACATATTACATGTCACCACATCCAAAAAGTCCAAACTATTAAAATGTGGTGAACGCGTAACAGAAAATAAATAAATAAAAACTGCGCGATTCACCTTTTTTTTTCTCCTTTTCTTGTCGCCTTGTCCCCCCCCCCAAAAAAATAGGATGGGACTGTTTGATTATGGGCCGGACGTTCCAAAAAAATGTGGAACGCACACGGCTTTTTTTTTTGTTTTTATTTTTTCCCATGGTATCGAGTATCGCAATACTTTTTTATGGTATCGAAACCGAATAAAAATTTACAGGATGAAATGTTCGGAGGACTTTGCGTTAAAAAAAACCACGTTTTTCCAATAAACGAGAATATACGTGAGATGGTTCTCGACGAGTGGTCTAATCCCGAGAAACGCTTGGGGGTGCCTTAGTCCTTTAAAAATCGCCTTCTATTTGATCCTAACGAGTGAAAAATATTTAATGAGATACCTAAGATCGATGTTCAGGTCGCAAAAGTAAATAAGAAGACAGCTTTACCCTTTGAGCAGGGCCGGTTCTAGGTGAAATGGGGCCCTGGGGCGAAAAACAATAAGGGGGCCCCCCCCATGACACTTGATGATTTTTACAGAAGAAACTGTATATTTTGGGGCACAGTGTAGAGGTATACTGTATATTGTGTGGCACAGTGTAGAGGTATACTGTATATTGTGTGGCACAGTGTAGAGGTATACTGTATATTGTGGGGCACAGTGTAGCGGTATACTGTATATTGTGGGGCACAGTGTAGCGGTATACTGTATATTGTGGGGCACAGTGTAGAGGTATACTGTATATTGTGGGGCACAGTGTAGAGGTATACTGTATATTGTGTGGCACAGTGTAGTGGTATACTGTATATTTTGGGGCACAGTGTAGAGGTATACTGTATATTGTGTGGCACAGTGTAGAGGTATACTGTATATTGTGTGGCACAGTGTAGAGGTATACTGTATATTGTGTGGCACAGTGTAGAGGTATACTGTATATTGTGGGGCACAGTGTAGAGGTATACTGTATATTGTGGGGCACAGTGTAGAGGTGTACTGTATATTGTGGGGCACAGTGTAGAGGTATACTGTATATTGTGGGGCACAGTGTAGAGGTGTACTGTATATTGTGGGGCACAGTGTAGAGGTATACTGTATATTGTGGGGCACAGTGTAGAGGTATACTGTATATTTTGGGGCACAGTGTAGAGGTATACTGTATATTGTGTGGCACAGTGTAGTGGTATACTGTATATTGTGTGGCACAGTGTAGCGGTATACTGTATATTGTGTGGCACAGTGTAGAGGTATATTGTAAGAAGTCCCCCCATAGATGTCCCCCAATAATGTGCCAGTGAAATGTGCCCTCATAGATGCCCCTTAATCATGTGCCAGTAGCCTCAGCCCCCCATTAACATGTGCCAGTAGCCATAGGCGCCCCCCTATCATGTGCCAGTACTATTAGCCCCCTTAGGGGCTGGAACCCTTGTCCTATTCACCGTTAGGCCCCTTTCACAGTGCACCCCCCCCCCCCCAGTATAATGAACATTGAGTGCCCTCCCAGTATAATAAACATTGAGTGCGCCCCCCCCCAGTATAATAAACATTGAGTGCGCCCCCACCAGTATAATAAACATTGAGTGCGCCCCCCCAGTATAATAAACATTGAGTGCGCCCCAGTATAATAAACATTGAGTGCGCCCCCCAGTATAATAAACATTGAGTGTGCCCCCCCCCAGTATAATAAACATTGAGTGCCCCCCCAGTATAATAAACATTGAGTGCCCCCCCAGTATAATAAACATTGAGTGCCCCCCCAGTATAATAAACATTGAGTGCCCCCCAGTATAATAAACATTGAGTGCGCCCCCCAGTATAATAAACATTGAGTGCGCCCCCCCCAGTATAATAAACATTGAGTGCGCCCCCCCAGTATAATAAACATTGAGTGCGCCCCCCAGTATAATAAACATTGAGTGCGCCCCCCCCAGTATAATAAACATTGAGTGCGCACCCCCCCCCAGTATAATAAACATTGAGTGCCCCCCCCCCAGTATAATAAACATTGAGTGCCCCCCAGTATAATAAACATTGAGTGCCCCCCCAGTATAATAAACATTGAGTGCCCCCCCAGTATAATAAACATTGAGTGCCCCCCAGTATAATAAACATTGAGTGCGCCCCCCAGTATAATAAACATTGAGTGCCCCCCCAGTATAATAAACATTGAGTGCCCCCCCAGTATAATAAACATTGAGTGCGCCCCCCCCCCAGTATAATAAACATTGAGTGCGCCCCCCCCCAGTATAATAAACATTGAGTGCCCCCCCCAGTATAATAAACATTGAGTGCGCCCCCCCAGTATAATAAACATTGAGTGTGCCCCCCCCAGTATAATAAACATTGAGTGCCCCCCCAGTATAATAAACATTGAGTGCCCCCCCAGTATAATAAACATTGAGTGCCCCCCCAGTATAATAAACATTGAGTGCCCCCCCAGTATAATAAACATTGAGTGCCCCCCCCAGTATAATGAACATTGAGTGCGCCCCCCAGTATAATAAACATTGAGTGCCCCCCCAGTATAATAAACATTGAGTGCCCCCCCAGTATAATAAACATTGAGTGCCCCCCCAGTATAATAAACATTGAGTGCCCCCCCAGTATAATAAACATTGAGTGCGCCCCCAGTATAATAAACATTGAGTGCCCCCCCCAGTATAATAAACATTGAGTGCGCCCCCCCAGTATAATAAACATTGAGTGTGCCCCCCCCAGTATAATAAACATTGAGTGCCCCCCCAGTATAATAAACATTGAGTGCCCCCCCCAGTATAATAAACATTGAGTGCCCCCCCAGTATAATAAACATTGAGTGCCCCCCCCAGTATAATAAACATTGAGTGCCCCCCCAGTATAATAAACATTGAGTGCGCCCCCCCAGTATAATAAACATTGAGTGCCCCCCAGTATAATAAACATTGAGTGTCCCCCCCAGTATAATAAACATTGAGTGCCCCCCCCAGTATAATAAACATTGAGTGCCCCCCCCAGTATAATAAACATTGAGTGCCCCCCCCAGTATAATAAACATTGAGTGCCCCCCAGTATAATAAACATTGAGTGCCCCCCAGTATAATAAACATTGAGTGCCCCCCCAGTATAATAAACATTGAGTGCCCCCCCAGTATAATAAACATTGAGTGCCCCCCAGTATAATAAACATTGAGTGCCCCCCAGTATAATAAACATTGAGTGCCCCCCAGTATAATAAACATTGAGTGCCCCCCAGTATAATAAACATTGAGTGCCCCCCCAGTATAATAAACATTGAGTGCCCCCCCAGTATAATAAACATTGAGTGCCCCCCCAGTATAATAAACATTGAGTGCCCCCCCAGTATAATAAACATTGAGTGCCCCCCCAGTATAATAAACATTGAGTGCCCCCCCCAGTATAATAAACATTGAGTGCCCCCCCCCCCCCCAGTATAATATACATTGGTGGCACAGTGGGCAGTGCCAATGAGGGTTAAAAAAATAAATAAAAAATTAACTCACCTCCACCAATTGATCGTGCAGCTGCTGGTCTCCTGTTCTTTCTTTAGGACCTGTCAAAGGACCTGTGGTGACATCACTGTGGTCATCACATGGTACATCATATGATCCATCATATGATCCATCACCATGGTAATGGACCATGTGATTAGCTCAGTGACGTCACCACAGGTCCTGAAGCAAGAACAGGAGACCGGCAGCTGCGCGATCAATTGGTGGAGGTGAGTTAATTTTTTATTTATTTTTTTAACCCTCATTGGCACTGCCCACTGCACCACTAATGTTTATTATACTGGGGGGGGGGGGGGCCTCACTCAATGTTTATTATACTGGGGGGGGCCCACTCAATGTATATTATACTGGGGGGGGGGGGGCGCACTGCGCCACCAATGTTAATACAAATGCAGGAAGTGGGTGCCGGAGTGAAATAGCCGGCACCCGACCTCTATGATAGGGGGCTGCGATCAGCGGCAGTTAACCCCTAAGGTGCCGCTCCCTGTCATAGAAGTCGGGTGCCGGCTATTTGATTCCGGCACCCGACTCCTGTATTTGTATTACAGGTCAGTTTTCATCATTGGTGGCGCAGTGGCCACAGCCCCTCCCCTCCTCCTCCCATGTCTCTTCTTATTGGCGGAGGCGACAGCAGCAGCACGAGGGGAGGGAGAGAGCCCCCCCCGCCCCCGCCTCTATGGAAGCGCCAACGCTGTCCCTGCCTATAGTTAGTTGCGGGCCGGCGCGGGGGACCCCTAAGGACTTGGGGGCCCGGGGGCAATTGCCCCCCTTGCCTCTATGGAAGCGCCGGCCCTGCCTTTGAGGAAGCCTCCCAGTTACTCGACCCCATAGATAGGAAGGCGGACAGCTTATTGAAAAAAAACCTGGGAGGCCGCAATGTATAATCTAAAGTCCAATATTGCTGCTACCTCGGTGGCGAGGGCAATGAGTTTGTGGTTAAATGAATTGGAGGCTCATGTCCGAGACAAGACCCCTAGGGAGGAAATCTTAAATTCCCTCCCCCTGCTAAAGTCTGCCACTGCATTTATGGCAGACGCTTCGGCGGAATCTGTAAAATTCGCCGCCAAGGATGCCGGCCTATCCAATGCGGTCCGCAGGGCCTTGTGGATGAAGTGCTGGTCTCGGGATAAGACCTCAAAGTTGAAGTTGTGCTCCATCCCCTTCTCGAGGGAGTATGTCTTTGGCTCTGTGTTAGACCGCATTTTAGAAAAGGCGGCCTATAAAAAGAAGGGTTTCCCCAAAGAACAATCCTATAAAAGAAAATATCCCTTTCGTGCCTCCGCTAGTCAGGGTAGGCCCTACAGAGATAAAGGGAAGTCGGGTCGCTGGTGCTACACCAAAGGAGGCAAGGGAAGAGGTACTCCCCTCCCCTCCTCCCAGAATAAATCTAGTGACAGACAATGACGCCAGAGTCGGGGGGAGATTGAAGAATTTTGTAGCCCCGTGGGTATCCATCACCCTGAACCCTTGGGCCCGGGAGATCATAAGGTCCGGCTACCAAATAGAATTTTCTTCATCTCCCCCAAACTGTTTCATTGTCACCAGTCCTGGCTCGTCCTTGGTACACAAGAGAATCCTGCTAGGAGTCCAGAGTCTTCTAGAAATGGGCGTAGTAACCCAAGTCTCCCATTGTCTCAGCTAGGGCAGGGGGTTCTATAAAAAACCTCTTCTTAGTGCAAAAGAAGGGAGGCTCATTTCGCACCATCATAAACTTAAAAACCCTAAACAAATTCATAGTCTATCCGAAATTCAGGATGGAATCCCTAAAATCTCTGATACCGCTAATAGGAAGAAACGCTCTGATGTGTACAGTAGACCTAAGGGACGCTTACTATCACGTCCCGATCCATCCAAATTCCCAGAAATTTCTGAGATTCGCAATTCGAGATCGCAAAGGCTCAATCTTTTACTTCCAATTTACAGCTCTTCCCTTTTGGAATATCATCTTCTCCCAGAGTCTTCACGAAGCTCGTTGTCGAGATGGTGGCTTCCCTGAGGCACAGAGGCTTGGTGGTCGTACCGTACTTGGACGGCTTCCTCATAATTGGAGACTGCAAAAGTCAGCTCAAAGCGGATCTAGACACCTTCCTATCGTTCATACGGAATCTGGGTTGGTTAATAAACCTGCAAAAATTGAATCTTCACCCATCCAGTGCGATTCAGTTTCTGGGGGTCATTCTAGATTCCAGGTTTAACGTATATTCCTCCCATTGGACAAAATCAGGAACCTTCATTTATAGATCCAACAGTTTAAGAGCAGAAGGTCCTGCCCCATAAGAGAAGCCATGAGCCTTCTAGGTCTTCTCTCGTCTTGCATACCCTCGGTACCCTGGAGTCAGTCGCACTTCCGGACCCTCCAAGCCTGGATTCTGAAAGTCTGGAACAGGCAGCAGAGCTTGTTGAATCACAGGGTGTCCATCCCTCTATTAGTAAAGACCTCCCTAGACTGGCAGACGAACTCGAACAACCTCTCCTTGGGAGTTCCCTGGGAGAAAGCTCCTTACATTCAGATCCTAATGGACACAAGCGGAAAAGGATGGGGAGCGAAGGTGGGAGATCATTACTTTCAGGGTACCTGGCCGCCAACAACTCGTTCTCTATCCTCCAACTTCAGAGAGCTGAAGGCGGTTTGGGAGTCATTAAGGGCAGAGGAAGATCTCCTCCAGGGCCTACAAGTAAAAGTCATTTCCGACAACACGACTACAGTAGCATACCTTTTTCATCAAGGTGGAACAAAATCAGGGAAACTGATGTACATATCAGAAAAAAAATTCAATTAGGCAGAGTTCTATGTAAAATCCATCTCTGCGATTCACCTGAAGGGGGCTCTGAACATAAAGGCAGACTACCTCAGTCGGAAACTAATAGACCACATCGAATGGTCTCTGAATAGACAGATGGGGCACCACTCAAATAGATCTGTTCGCCTCAAGCAAAAATGCGAAGGTACCAACATTCTGGTTTATTATCGGCGGTGAAAATACGTAACTGGTAGTTGTGAGGAAAAAACACTATCACTGAAGCAAACTACCTAAAACATAACTTTTAATGTGTATATATACTAAAAAGTCTCAATGAGCCCCTCACATGGGGACTAAAATACATACAGACAGACAAACAGTAAGGGAGTTAGTCAGGACCAGATGATGTTTAACGGTGATGGACAGGGGGCAAGGCCATAGGGGTCCCTAGTATATCCCTAGGGTATCCCTGACCTATTCTCTGCCCAGAGATGCACCCAGATGGTAGGAGCACTCTGTCCCCGTGCCTAACCCATCTGTCCTTAAAGCACCCTTACAACAAATATGGACCCTTATGGATGCCTGGGTCATTCAATATAATCCAAAATATATATTGATTGTCTAAGTGAGTGGTCCTCGTATCAACGCGTTTCCCCTTTTGAATAAGGTTTGTCAGGAGACAACCAGTGAACAACCAAATCAAACGCTGCCCCTACACAGCGAGTACATATTGACAATCAAAAATAGAACACAAACTAAACCAAAATACTGGAGCACCCCCAAGACGGTACTCAGCTGTCAGACATAAAGGGAGTTTAACAACGATAATGCAGGTGAGGGAAAACAGTACTATATAGACTGAGCTTGCAAAGATAATGCATGTACCAATGTATACAAAGATAAACAGTACTATACTCATCCGATAGTGTGTATCCCTTCTGAACAGCGGACTGCGGCTTGGGGTGCTCCAGGGGGCACTAAAATGAGGCTCCAATTTGTAAACTGATGCCATTACTATTTAAACCCTAGAAAGGGGCTTCCATCCAATCAATCGGTCAGGAATGGGTCACCTGACCTCAGTATACCCAGCATGTATTAGGGTAAGAAACGACATAGGCTAGATAACTAGATAACTCCCACCATGAGGGGGGCAGTGTCAGATGTTAAAGCACCCTTTAAACATACTAGGCAGCCACTTCTGGCATGGATTGCTCCTCATCGATTCCAGGTGGAACGCACGCCGACATTCAAGATGGCCGTGCGTTCCACCAAGGACCAATCCAAGCCACCCGTGTTATAAAGGGTGGAACGCACGCCGAAATCCAAAATGGCAGTGCGTTCCACCATGCCAGAAATGGTCCAAACCGTCATCCGTCGGCGGCAGAGGCTGGATCATGTGAGCAACTGCGTTCCACTGCGGCGTCCCGTAGGTGTGGCTATGCGTTCCACCGGCAAGTCAGTATAAATATGGCTATCTTGGTCAAACAGCCAGGGATGTACAAAATGTATATATAAAGAGATACCAGTGCTTTAATGACTGACATAGCCAGGTTAATTAATGGAAATCCATAAATCCAAAAATACGGAGTGGCTACCCATACTCAGTCGTCAATCTCAACCTGAATGTGATGGATGGACTTTGGCGTACAAGTACCCCCTCCACCTGTGATTACTGATAGCAAGGGTGAGGAATTTATATTATTAGGATAGAATCATGATTTTAGGTACAAGTCGTATATGAAGTATAAATGAGCCACTCGGACGACAGATCGGAGAAATTGGGTGTGCTAGAGACAGCCAGAAATGGACAGGGACCGTACTAGTTAATACAGAACAGGGTTAATGGCATATCAGTAAATAATGCTGTGTGAAACTGATAAAGGAAAAATCTTTCATGTGTGGGCATACCTGATAAAGGAAAGCCCTAAGATAAAGATATTGACACTTCTTGTGTCGATAGCAATTTCTGTCATATAAGGACGAAAATGGATTGGGGATGACCCCCATAGACAGGAACGCCCGGTCAATTACAGAAAGCATGAGAACGTAAGTTGTTTGTTCAAACCCCCTGGTGACTGCGACCGGAGCCGCAAGATCCACTCAGTCTCTTTCTGGAGGATCCTGCGGTCCCAGTCGCTCCTCCTGGGGGAGGGTCTAATCAATTCCAGTGCAGAGAAATTGATAAGTCGGGGGTCCCCATTGTGGTGTTCCCACATATGATTGGCTAGAGGGGTATCCTTTTTGTTCTTAATATCGTTTATATGTTCAAGGATACGCCTCCGGAACTCCCTGAACGTTTTGCCCACGTAGTCTCTTGGACAAGTGCACTGGGCCAGGTAGACCACCCCCTTGCTCCGGCAGTTGATGAAATCACGGACGTCATAGATTTTACCCGTAACCGAGCAAGTATTATGCTTAGAATTTCTAATATTGCGACAGGCCAGGCAGGATCCACACCGAAAAGTAACCAGTGGCTTTCGATCAAGCCAGGTTCCTTTCGGTGCAGGTCCTGAATAATGGCTATGAACAAGCCGGTCGCGAAGACATCTACCACGTCTAAACGAAATACTTGGTCGGGAGGATAGTCTGTCTGACACGTCAGGGTCCATCAAGAGGATGGGCCAGTATTTACTGATAATATCCCTCACTTCCTGGCTCCTAGTATCAAAGGTCGAAATAATTCTAATGACCTCATCGTTTTCTCCTTTTGACTCTCTTGGGACCAAAAGAGTGTTGCGCTCACACGTGGACGCGTGTTGAAACGCCTCCCTAAGGACGTGCTGTGGGTAACCTCTCATTGTGAACCTCTTTTGTAATTTCCTGGATTCGTGGTGAAAACCTTCTTGGTCTGAACAATTCCTCTTCATATGTAAGTACTGGCCACGGGGTATACCCTTCTTTAAACTTGATGGGTGATGGCTATCCCAGTGCAGTAGACTGTTAGTGGCAGTGGCCTTCCTGAAGGTGGAGGTGACAAGACCGCCTCCAGTTTTAGTGACTCTGACATCAAGGAACGTTAGGGAGTCTGGATGATATTCCGAAGTGAAAGAGAGCCCCAGTTCATTGATGTTTAGAGCCCTAACAAATAAATCAAATTCATACCAACATTCTGCTCCCTAAGTCCACGGGACAATCCTTGGGCGTTGGATGCGTTCACGATACAGTGGAATTGGAACCTTTGCTACACATTTCCTCCACTGCCTTGAATTCCCCAAATAATCCAGAAGCTCAGCCGAGAAGATACAACTCTGATCCTAATAGCCCCTTACTGGCCGAAGAGAAGTTGGTTTCCTTCTCTAAAAAAAACTCTCGGTAGAAAGCCCGTGGCCTCTTCCATCCAGGAGGGATCTCCTTCATCAGGGACCAATCCTACACCACAACCCGAACGTCCTAAAATTGACAGCCTGGATCCTGAGGTCCAGATGCTGAAATCTCTCCGATCGAGTAATATCTATCTGAAGGCGAGTAGAAAGAAGGTCACCTATTCTATCTACTTAAAAATTTGGAAAAGGTTTTGTTCCTGGCTCTGGAGTCCAGTCCCTAATTCTGAACCTCCTAATATTCAAAAAATCTTAGAGTTTCTCCAGCAAGGTCTTGAACTAGGTCTTAGACCTTCCACTCTTAAAGTACAGATCTCAGCCCTGGCTTGCTTCTTCGACTGAGACCTAGCTAACCACCACTGGGTTAGAAGATTCATGAAAGCTGCCTCACGCCTCTGTCCTTCTCTAAAGTCTCGTATCCTTACTTAGGACCTAAATGTTGTACTCACAGGCCTGACACTCGTCCCTTTCGAGCCTATACTCGATTGTTCTATTAAACACCTATCTCTAAAGACCGTTTTCCTTATAGCTTTTACATCCGCAAGGAGGCTAGGCGAGATACAAGCCTTGTCCATACGGAAACCATATCTCCGTATTACTGATGATAGAATCATACTCAGATTAGACTCAGGTTTTCTCCCTAAAATCGTATCCGATTTCCATCGTAACCAGGACATAATCTTACCTTCCTTCTGTAACAATTCCTCTAACCGTAAAGAATCCACCTTTCATTCCCTAGATGTTAGGCGTTCAGTTTTAAGGTATCTCGAGGTTACGAAAAATTTCCGGAAATCCGATAACCTTTTAGTCCTTTTCTCAGGTAAGAGTAAAGGTTTGAAATCCTACAGGGCCTCTCTGGCTCGATGGATTAGGGACACCATCTCCCTTTATGTGATCCAGGGCCTTCCCTGCCCCTCCAACCTAAAAGCCTATTCGACTAGAGCCATGTCTTCTTCCCAGGCTGAAAGGGCCGGGGCTTCTTTGTGGGCCGTCGTAGTGATTTTGTGGAAACTGAATTACCGGTAAGTCTAATTCCGGCTTTTTGCGGGGCCACGGAACAGCTATCTGCCTCTTTTGCTGCCCGTTGAAGTGAATGGGTCCGCACCTGAGCCTCTAAAATTACGTCTCTGATGCGGAACCAAACCACTGTCGTGTAAATGAGCTCTTAGTCTGTGGAAAGAAACATGGAATATATATATATATACACATATATGTTTTACTAATGAAATGGTAAAAAGGTTAAGGAATGTAATGAGCCAAATACTAGGACAGTAAATGTGATGCTACATATACACATGCATCCTAATTACAAGAAAGTCTGTTCACATTCTCTCTTTAACCCTAGTGGATCCAAAATTATTCTTGCTTCTTCTGCTAGTGTGGAGAATGTAAAGTATAATGCAGGGAGTTACGATAAGCCATCAGTGTTTGATGGATGGTTCCCCCCGCTTATCCTAAGAACAAAGTGACCCCTCAGTGTTTATCCAGCCACATCAGTTAATCCATGCACAAGGTTGTACCTGATGCTGCAGATTAGCCACGATTACTTGAACCAAGCAGATTGTGATGGTAATTGGCCTGTGTAAATGGCCCTTAAGCGCATGAGTGGTTTTAAAGGGGTTATTACACAAAAAGCAAGTATGATCACTGTGGGGTCCCTTAACTGGATTTCCACCAGTCACTAGAGTGGGGTCTCAAACTGCGTTCTCTTCCTGATTGTTGGACCACTTTGTAGCATGTTGCATGACCACAGTGACAAGTGATCAATGCAAATATATGTGCTGACCACCTGGACATATACAGTCAACAAGAGGTTGACAAGGGTTTAAGATGCAGATGACATGACAAAGTTTTATCTCTGAAAGCGCTTAGTATAAGCTGTTACACTGGCGGCCCATTTCCACTGCTGTCTAGCTTACCTGGTCGGGCACGGGTGCCGCTCCACCCACCATTTATCTTTGTAATTCCAGCACTCTGGCAGCAGGCCAGAGTGTCCTGTGTGTATTAGGACTTGTATTATTTGAACCTCAATCTGCTACACTGTAAGGGCTGTTTCACACGAGCGAGTCCATTGCGGGAATCGCGCTCCGTTTGGGAGTGTGATCCTCTGCTCTGGACTTGCAGGAGTGCACGGCATTATCATGATTTATAATGCTATGTGTATCTGCTTGACCTTATTTCTACAGAATCATACTGACAGCTTTATGTCACTATGATTCTGTGGAAAAAAGGCCATGCAGAGACACATAGCATTATAAATCATGATAATGCCGTGCACTCCTGCAAGTCCAAAGTGGAGGCTCACACTTACACACGGAACGTGATTCATGTGAAACAGCCCTAAGGATCAATCTTCCCCACACTCTGTGAGCTGCTGCATGGCTGTGTCCAATTGCTAATCAGCTGTTTTTATATATATATATATATATATATATATATATATATATATATATATATATATACCTGGTTGTTTCCTTCAGTGATTACCTTAGCGATAGTTCTCTACAGGTCCTGTGGTCATCTTGACCGTGTAAAAGAGCCATATCTGTTTGTTTGCCTTTGTACCGATTTTTGCCTATCTCTTGGAGTTTGATGCTCTACTGCCTGACTTGACCTGTGTCTGTTCACTGTGTTGACCCTGATCCGCCTTCCCTGACCTCTGGATTGTATTTGCACATATTCTGCCTGCCCTGACCTCTGCATGTTTCCTGACTACAACTATAGCCTGATTCCTTGGTGTTCCGCACCAGTGTCTCTGGCTTCTTTGGCCGTCAACTACACAGAGACCAATGCAAGAGCTCACGGCCTGGTGGTTCCCCCGTAGCGATGACCAGATCAATGTATTGGGGTTACAGGGGACTGCCAGGACAATGCCCTCATGATAGTCCACACCCACTGTCTGTTACACGTACACTGATAAACAATATACACAGTTTGGAAACTGAAAACAGCAAGAATAAAAGATGTATATCATTGTTCTGTCTTTGACGTGCAGAACACTGATATTCAGGGTATTTCTGGTGGTTTTGAAATTGAGAAAAAAATCTGCCCTTAGAGGAAGTTGAACTTTGCAGTCACCTTCCTTTTTAAAATTTCATAACACCTCTAGCTATTAAGTGTTACCCCACCCAGAAATGTGGTTTTATGTGAGTAAATGAAAATATTTCCTCTTTACTTCTGTTACAATGTTTGTTTTTATCACGATTCTAATGTCACAGATTAGGACCATCTAAAAATTGAATAATAACTATATTCTTTAGTAAATACTTGTATTTTTCATGAGTTTACCATTCTGAAGCATCTTTTCTCTGTGTTTTGCCTTTCCTCTTTTTATTCCTCTTAGGGTACTTTCACACTAGCGGTTTTCTTTTCCGGCACGGAGTTCAGTCGTAGGGGCTCTATACCGGAAAATAACTTTTTAATCCCCATGCATTCTGAATGGCGAGAAATCCATTCAGGATGTCTTCAGTTCAGTTTTTCTTCAAACAGCTCTGAAAGTTTGCAAATATTATTTTTCTAGCCAATAAAGGTATTACCGTTATAATGCTTTTGTCCATCAAATCGGTGCCACGCTATTTTTGCTGTACGTCTGTGGAGTGGGGAAAGAAATACATAGGCGCACCGCGTTACGCATTCTCAGTGACCAGTTTACAAGCTGAACATTGAGGATGTGTTCATAACTGGGTATCATATTTAGTTTATGAATGTGAGAGCTGTGCTGAGAATAAAGGAACCTTGTTCAGACTTGTTAGTAGAGGGGTCAGCTGGATCCAGTGAGCGGCACAGAACAAGCGCTTCTCTACCAGGTCTCCTGTGCTAATGTGTACCAATGCAAGTCAGGAATGTCGGCCTCTCTTCCCTCCTGCACCTACAGAACCAGCTCTAGTTTTCTTTCATGAAACTCTTAAAGGGAGTCTGTCACCACATTTTAGCATGTTAGACCGTTAAAAAAGGGTTATGTGATCCACCCAGAACATAAAAACGGTACCTTTGTTGTAGAAAACTGACTTTTCTTTTTGCCGAAAATGAACTTATAAGATTATGTTCTGAGCCCTCTCAAGTGCCCAGGGCGGTCTCTCAATCCTCAGAGCCCCAGGCAGCACCTCCAAAACGGCTCATAACCCCGCCCTCCGTGCGCCTCAGCCCGCCCGTTTACTCCCCTCCCCTGTCCTTTTCCACTGTGGCTGTGTGGTCCAAATCGTAGCGGGCGCATGCGCAATGCGATGCCCGCTCCTGGCAGGGCATCGCAATACCTACTGCGCATGCGCCCGCTACGATTTGGACCGCACAGCAGCAGTGGAAAAGGACAGGGGAGGGGAGTAAACGGGCGGGCAGAGGCGCACGGAGGGCGGGGTTATGAGCCGTTTAGGAGGTGCTGCCTGGTGCTCCGAGGATTGAGAGACCGCCCTGGGCACTTGAGAGGGCTCAGAACATAATCTTATAAGTTCATTTTCGGCAAAAAGAAAAGTCAGTTTTCTACAACAAAGGTACCGTTTTTATGTTCTGGGTGGATCACATAACCCTATTTTAACGGTCTAACATGCTAAAATGTGGTGACAGACTCCCTTTAATAAGGATCTTTAGTCCACAATGAAGTTGCTACATTGCTTATATTGTTTGTTTCGAAGGAAAACTCTGTTTTCCGGATTTGGCAGCAAATTTTTAACTGCATATTGCTGAACACAAGTAATGCATAATTGTCCAAATCATATGCTTCTTTACCTCCTATGTGTCCAGTGTCCCCAGCGACATGTACTTCAAGCTGTATGATCTTCTATGTTTCTGATGTAGTGCACCTAAACAAATGCAGAATTTTGAAACAATGTAGAAAAAGTGACTATTAAGGATTTTTTGGCCATAAGTAAATATATTCGGAACGTGTTTTATTTTTTTGGGCTACTTTCACACTGGCGTTTCTGGGTCCGCTTGTGAGATCCGTTTCAGAACTTTCACAAGCGGCCCAAAACGGATCAGTTCAGCCCCAATGCATTCTGAATGGATAAGGATCCGTTCAGAATGCACCAGTTTGCCTCCGATCAGTCTCCATTCCGCTCTGGAGGCGGACACCAAAACGCATGTTCTCTCTGGAGGCGAGACAGACTCAACCAAAAGTCTATAGGCCCGTCTCGTGCCGCGAGGAGAGAGAGCGCCTTTGTTCTAGAGATCAGTGAGGGTCTCAGAGATCGACCCCACCAATCTAAACTTTTGTTGTCTGTACAACATATTAAAAGCTTACTGAAGGTTCAGTGCCACTTTAAAGGCTATGTATCACTTCAGCAAACTGCTCTTATCATGTAGACAAAGTTAGAACAATGCACTGTGATTGTCCATAATGCCTCCTTTGTTGGCTTTGTTCCATCGTATTATGCACTGCTCATTATGGCCACCACTGCAGCGCAGACATGAGGTGGCCGGACGGGAGCTGCTGTGCATGTGGCTTTTGCTCGCTATAGCCTGCTATAGCGTGCAAGCATGGCCGCTACTGCTGGATTGCACATGTCAGAAAGGGCTTAAAAAGGGTTTCATCAGTACCTGATCTTTGGGTTTCTAACACCCAGGACACCCGCCGATCTGCTGTTATAGAAGGCACAGGCGCTCCTGTGAGCGCCTCTGCTTTCTCGTAGCTTACCAAGCACAGCGCTGTACATTTTATAGTAGCTGTGCTTGGTATCACAGCTCGGCCTCATTCACTTTAATGGGGCTGGCTGCACCTAGGCCATGTGACTGATGAATGTGTTGTCACTGGCCTAAGAAAAGTTGTGAGAAGGCCGTGGCACTCACAGGAGTATTGGCACCTTCTCAAACAGCTGATTGATGGTGGTCCCTTGGTGTTTAACCCGACAATCAAATATTGGAGAAAAGTCTCGGAGAACCCCCATTTTCATTCCTCCCCCCCTGTCTTAAAAGTGTCTATACCTTTTTTACTTTTCTGTTCACACAGCCTTATGAAGGCTTATTTATTTTTTTATGACACCATTAATTTACCATATCTTGTATTGAAAAATTATTTGTGGGGTGAAATGGAAAAAAAAAAATATTACACCATTGTGTTTTATTTTTTTTATTTTATAGCATTCACTGTGTGCTAAAAATGACATGAGAACCATATTCTGTATGTCAGGATGATTGCAACGATATGTGGGGCGTTAGCTCTTCTCCGGGAGTCATTATCACAGGTTACTTCACCATACACGGATATCATATCCAACTCGTGCTTTATTTTACACACTCCAGCCAATACAGGTCATCATGAAGTTGCAGCTTCACCTAAACACATGTAACATCCACATAAAATAATAAACACTTGCCCGGCTAGGCTCTGACTAACACAGAGTTTCCTGACTCGCCTAAGTCACAGTTCACACCCTGTGAACCCATGCGGCTTTGTCAGCCAATGTCCCACAACCTCCTGGCTGTACAGAGCACAGTACGCCCACTGTCTCCAATTCAGTATTTCTTGTGGGGGATTGGAGCTCAGTAGTCTGCCTGACTATGGCCCTGCGACCCTACCAGGCGTCGCTTTGTCCCCCACCTCCAGGGTATCTCCCAGCCTTGTGGTCCCTCAGCCTAGCCCATCTGATAGCACCCAGACAGAGCCTCCAGGTCTCTGTCCACCAGACCAGTGTCTCTTGTGGGGGATTGGGGCTTAGTAGTCCGCCTGACTATAGCCCTGTGACCCTCCCAGGCGTTGCTTTGTCCCCCACCTCCAGGGTATCTCCCAGCCTTGTGGTCCCTCAGCCTAGCCCATCTGATAGCACCCAGACAGAGCCTCCAGGCCTCTGTCCACCAGACCAGTGTCTCTTGTGGGGGATTGGGGCTTAGTAGTCCGCCTGACTATAGCCCTGTGACCCTCCCAGGCGTTGCTTTGTCCCCCACCTCCAGGGTATCTCCCAGCCTTGTGGTCCCTCAGCCTAGCCCATCTGATAGCACATTGACAGAGCCTCCAGGCCTCTGTCCACAGGTGACACACTCCCCCCTTGCTGGCACCCTGGGAGGTGCTTTATGCCAGGCTGATTACATCCAGCTTGTCTCACCTGTGGTGGAACAGGGGTGTGGACTGCACTATCCACCCCTTCCTTGCCTCCAACCTGCGTGAGACCTGTCACTGTCTCACAGATTTATGTACCTTAAAGGGAACCTGTCACCGGGATTTTGTGTATAGAGCTGAGGACATGGGCTGCTAGATGACCGCTAGCACATCCGCAATATCCAGTCCCCATAGCTCTGTGTGCTTTTATTGTGTAAAAAAAAAAAATATTTGATACATATGCAAAGTATGTTTAAAAAAATGATGCCAACATAGAGTGGACATGTGGTAAATATTATTTCGTGAGGTATGACCATCTGTCCTAAAAGAAGTTAAATAAAAATTTAGAAAATTGCAATACATTGACCAAAATTTACCATTAACATAATATACATGTCATGAAAAAACAGTATCAAAATCGCTTGGATAAATAAAAGTATTACAAAGTTATTACCATGTAAAGTGAGTTAGATTTTAAAAATGCTATTTAGGCCTCATGCACATGAACATTTCTATCCTTGTCTGTTCCGTTTCTTTGCGGATCGTATACGGAACCATTCATTTCAATGGGTCCACCAAAAAAAATATGAAGTTACTCTGTGTATTCAGTTTCCATAGGTCCGTATTTCCGTTCCGCCCCAAAAAAAAAAATTTAACGTGTCCTATTCTTGTCTGCATTATGGACAAGTACTGTTCCGTTCCGCAAAATGCAGAAAGCACATGGACGTCATCCGTATTTTTTGTAGATCCGTTTTTTGCGGAACGCGAAATATATAATTTAGTGTGCATGAGCTCTTAGGCATATTTTCCAAAATGACTTCAGTGGGAAGAGGTTAAAGGGGACTTCTCCTGATAACTGATTGGAGCATATTTTCTTTAGAATTCTGTCCTACCTTTATTATGGAAAAAATCAGCCCAACCTTTTTTTTCTGCCTTACCTGGAAATGTATAAATTAATTGCCATCTGTGTGTTACAATTCCTCATGGTCAGTTGGGTGTCTCCCTGCACACTGACTGTGGCCAATGTCCAGATAAAAATTGGAATAAAAAAACGACCATCATTTTTACATGTGTAAAGTGGTGTTATTTTAGCTTCTCTCTGTAGGTCACCCATCAGCACATTTGGTACTACAAGATGGCAGGGTTGCATTTGTGATGACAAGTCCCTTTTAGTACAAATGCAGTATTCTACGTTTAGAAGATCCAAGATTAATCTGTGTGCATGAATTGATTGGTAGCCTTCGATTTGACCATGCCCAACTTGTTTTTTTAATCTTTCAGGTTTTATTTTCCACATTGGTATAGCAATGGGAGCAGCAGAGCGTTTCGTTATGGAGTTGCAAGAGGATCGGAAAGTCCAATTCTTGATGACTTTGTCATGTCTTACTTGTTTGCTCAGGTAAGCAGCTTCAATTGCCACAGAGATTGAACGTTTCTGTGAGTACATTTTTCCCTTATTTTTTTGCCTTTCACTGCCTTGTCTTTGTTGCTGCAGAAGCAATTTTGTTATCAGTTTTAAACAAGCATCCTTCTTAATAAACACCGCCAAACTAGTTTTGTGGACTGGAAGGATCATTGGCTAATTATAGATCCTAAATAGGGTTGACAGATGGTGTTTTCTGCTTTTGGGTATCATTGTTGTCTCTTGCTCTTGTTACTTGCATGTCAAGGATGAAGAAATTGGCTGTTGGCAATTTTTTTTAAATTGCCATCTTGCATCATAGGACATTGTTTTTGAGTGTCTGCTTCCTCAGGTGTATTAAGATATACTGTACAATGACCTGCTCAGAACAGCTAAGATGTGTCACATTTGTTTATTAGGGTTATGGTGACTCCTCAATTGATTTGGAGATCTTTTGTAAGAATAGATTTTTTTATAACCCTTTCCAGCTTCATGCAAGTCAACAATTCTTAATCGTAGGTCTTCTGAGAGCTCTTTTGTGCGAGGCATCATTCACATCAGGCAATGCTTCTTGTAAAAAGCAAACCCAGAACTAGTGTGTGTTTTTATAGGGCAGGGCAGCTGTAACCAACACCTCCAATCTCATCTCATTGATTGGACTCCAATTGTCTGACACCTCACTCCAATTAGGGCCTCATGCACACGACAGTTTTTTTTCACGGCCCGCAAAAACGGGGTCCGTGGGTCCGTGATCCGTGACCGTTTTTTCGTCCGTGGGTCTTCCTTGATTTTTGGAGGATCCACGGACATGAAAAAAAAGTCGTTTTGGCGTCCGCCTGGCCGTGCGGAGCCAAACGGATCCGTCCTGAATTACAATGCAAGTCAATGGGGACGGATCCGTTTGATGTTGACACAATATGGTGCCATTTCAAACGGATCCGTCCCCATTGACTTTCAATGTAAAGTCTGGAGTTCTTTTATACCATCGGATTGGAGTTTTCTCCAATCCGATGGTATATTTTAACTTGAAGCGTCCCCATCACCATGGGAACGCCTCTATGTTAGAATATACTGTCGGATATGAGCTACTTCGTGAACCTCAGATCCGACAGTATATTCTAACACAGAGGCGTTCCCATGGTGATGGGGACGCTTCAGGTTAGAATACACTACAAACTTTGTACAAGACTGCCCCCTGCTGCCTGGCAGCACCCGATCTCTTACTGGGGGATATGATAGCACAATTAACCCCTTTAGGTGCGGCACCTAAAGGGGTTAATTGTACTATCATATTCCCCTGTAGGAGATCAGGGCTGCCAGGCAGCAGGGGGCAGACCCCCCCCCCTCCCCAGTTTGAATATCGTTGGTGGCACAGTGTGCCAACCACCATCGCTCCCCCCCCCCTCCCTCTATAGCAGTAACATTGGTGGCAGTGTGCGGTCTCAACAGTAGAAGATTCATACTTACCGGCTTGCTGCTGCGATGTCTGTGTCCGGCCGGGAGCTCCTCCTACTGGTAAGTGAAAGGTCTGTGCGGCGCATTGCTAAAGAACTGTCACTTACCAGTAGGAGGAGCTCCCGGCCGTTCACAGACATCGCAGCAGCAAGCAGGTAAGTATGAATCTTCTACTGTTGAGACCGCACACTGCCACCAATGTTACTGCTATAGAGGGAGGGGGGGGGGGGGTGGGGGGGGGCGGTGGTGGTTGGCACACTGTGCCACCAACGATTTAATACAATAGAGGGAGGGAGGGGGGCCGATGGTGGTTGGCACACTGTGCCACCAACGATTTAATACAATAGAGGGAGGGAGGGGGGGGGGGCGATGGTGGTTGGCACACTGTGCCACCAACGATATTCAAACTGGGGAGGGGGGGGGTCTGCCCCCTGCTGCCTGGCAGCCCTGATCTCTTACAGGGGAATATGAAGGGGTTAATTGTGCTATCATATCCCCCTGTAAGAGATCGGGTGCTGCCAGGCAGCAGGGGGCAGTCTTGTACAAAGTTTGCAGTGTATTCTAACTAGAAGCGTCCCCATCACCATGGGAACGCTTCTGTGTTAGAATATACTGTCGGAAATGAGTTTTCACGAAGTGAAAACTTAGATCAGAAAAAGCTTTTATGCAGACGGATCTTCGGATCCGTCTGTATGAAAGCAACCTACGGTCACGGATCACGGACACGGATGCCAATCTTGTGTGCATCCGTGTTCTTTCACGGACCCATTGACTTGAATGGGTCCGTGAACCGTTGTCCGTCAAAAAAATAGGACAGGTCATATTTTTTTGACGGACAGGATACACGGATCACGGCCTCGGCTGCAAAACGGTGCATTTTCCGATTTTTCCACGGACCCATTGAAAGTCAATGGGTCCGCGAAAAAAAACGGAAAACGGCACAACGGCCACGGATGCACACAACGGTCGTGTGCATGAGGCCTAGCTCTTGGAGTTGTCATTAGTCTAGGGGTTCACATACTTTTTCCATCTGCACTGTGAATGTTTACATGGTGTGTTCAATAAAAACATGGTAACATTTAATTCTTTGTGTGTCATTAGTTTAAGAAGACTGTGATTGTCTATTGTTGTGACTTAGATGAAGATCAGATCACATTTTATGACCAAATTGTGCAGAAATCCATATCATTCCAAAGGGTTCACATACTTTTTCTTGCAACTTTATGTGTTGTTTTTTTTTTCTTTTCAAATTAGACGACATTCTGAGATTTATTTTAAACGAATGGAAAGGAGAAATAGCTCATTTTCCCATAGCAATTAGTCAGACTTCAGCTCTCAGGTTTTAGAGGTATTTTAGAATATTAATGGGGTTATCCCATGACTAATATAAAAAATGATTACCAGATCATATAGGACACGATAATCTCTTTCTAACAAAGCTAGAACCAGCCCTGTACCTCACATGGATCCATAGATTTCCTCTTTCATTGCTCCAATTGTTCTGCTACCTTTATTTCAGATTGGCAGCTCAGGAGGAGTGCCTTTTCTGCTGGAGCTTAGGAGGCGTGTCTCCTTTCTGCTTTAGCTCAGGAGGCGTGTCTTTTCTGCTGGAGCTTAGGAGGCGTGTCTCCTTTCTGCTTTAGCTCAGGAGCCGTGTCTTTTCTGCTGTAGATCAGGAGGTGTGTATTTTCTGCTGTAGCTCCCTCATGCTTCATTCTGCTCAGTACATAGTATGGTAACTGTTTCTGCTCTGCTGAGCAGTTCCTATCTGGGCTTGGTCTGGTATTCCTTGGGAACTTGGGTGAATTTGTTACCGTCTGCATGTGGCTTCAGCCAGAGAACATTTGCAGGTGATCTTAGCATTACTTCTGGCGATGGTTCAGGAGTCTATTGTCACTTCAGGTCCACAGTACCCATGAAGCAGCTTCTTGCATCACTTCCACCATGATATGCAGGTCCTGGATTAGGGAGGACTTCCTAAGAAGTCTGGGCACCTCTCTGAAGGGAGCATAAAGTGGTTATGAATTTGGTGGTGAGTAAGGGTACTTTCACACTTGCGTTGTTTGATTCCGGCAGGCAGTTCCGTTGCCTGAACTGACTGCCTGATCAGGCAAACTGTATGCAAACGGATGTCATTTTTTCTGACTGATCAAGCATTTTTTAGACTGATCAGGATCCCGATCAGTCTGAAAAATGCCTGATCAGTCTGAAAAATGCATTGCAATACCGGATCCGTTTTTCCGGTGTCATCAGGCAAAACGGATCTTTTTTTTTTTTTTAAGGTCTGCGCATGCGACTGAACTGAAGACATCCTGATGCAAACTGAACGGATTACTCTCCGTTCAGAATGCATGGGGATATGCCTGATCAGTTCTTTTCCGGTATAGAGCCCCTAGGACGGAACTCAATGCCGGAAAAGAAAAACGCAAGTGTGAAAGTACCCACTTGTCTTTAATTGCTCCAGAGTGTGCATCGTCTGAAGCAGAGGAATCAGCTTGCACAACCCATCATAGCCTCCTATGATGGGATAATCATTTTCTTGATTTGATGTATCTATTCTTTTCCATTAATGTTAATGGTGTTAGGCTACTTTCACACTAGCGTTTCTCTTTTTCAGTATTGAGATCCGGCAGAGGATCTCAATACTGGAGAAAACCGCTTCAGTTTTGTCCCCATTCATTGTCAATGGGGACAAAACGGAACTGAACAGAATGGAGTGCTCCAAAATGCTTTCCATTCCACAAACTGTGGTTTTAATTCCGTCATGGGATGCAGAGCAAAACGGATCCGACATGACACAGTAGAAAACGGATCCGTTCCCTATTGACTTTCAATGGAGTTCATGACTGTTCCGTCTTGGCTATGATAATACAACCAGATCCGTTGCGCCGGAACTGTCTTCCAGATCCGGAAATCTGTGTGCAAACAGATAGCATTTGTAGACTGATCCGTCTAACAAATGCATTGAAACACCGGATCCGTCTCTCTGGTGTCATCCGGAAAAACGGAACTGGTATTTATTTATTTACTTTTTGCATGCGCAGACCTGAAAACTGAATCCTTTTTGCCGGAACACTTAGCAAGTGTTCCTGAATTTTGGACGGAGACAATACTGCATAATGCTTCGGTTTTTTACTCAGCCAAATACCGTAAGAATGCTTGAGCTGAAGAATCCTGATGCATACTGAATGGATTGCTCTCCATTCAGAATGCATTAGGATAAAACTGCTGAGTTTTTTTTCTGGTATTGAGCCCCTAGGTCGGAACTCAATACCGGAAAAGAATAACGCTAGTGTGAAAGTACCCTAGCGGAAGTGTTTTCGCTGATCCCTCACAGATCAGGCAAAAACGCAAGTGTGAAAGTAGCCTTAAAACTGCTAATACGGCTATTACTAAAATCAAGAATAAGTAGTGTGCTGTGAGAAACATTGCCTACTGCATATGCTACACCTGTATGTCAGTAGTGTCTGGAGAAGATTGGAGCTGAGGAGTCTCAATTTGGTAAACTACTACTACTTTCACACTAGTGTTTTAGTTTTCCGGTATTAAGGTCCATCATAGGGTCTCAATACCGGAAAAAAACGCTTCAGTTTTGTCCCCATTCATTGTCAATAGGGACAAAACGTAACTGAACAGAGCGGAATGCTCCAAAATGCATTCCGTTCCGTTTGGTTGCATTCTGATCCTGTCATGGGATGCGGAGCAAGACAGATCCGTCATGACCCATAATGCAAGTCAATTGGGACGGATCCGTTTAAGGGCTCATTCACGCGGCCGTAGTGCTCCCGTGGCCGTATTGCAATACATGGGGCACCGGCCGTGTGCATTCCGCATCACAGATGCATTGCGGAACGGAACTGAAGCACAGAACGGAACCCCACGGAAGCAGTACGGAGTACTTCTGTGGGGTTCCGTTCTATGCTTCCATTGCGCAAAAACATATTACTTATTCTATCTTTTTGAGGAACAGACGGATCGCGGACCCATTCAAGTGAATGGGTCCGCGATCCGCATGCTGCTGCCCCACGGTCGGTGCCCGTTTGCGGTCCACAGCACTGGCACGGGCAGCACACGGTCGTGTGAACAAGCCCTAACATCTGACACAATAGATAACGGATCCATCCCCCATTGACTTGAAATGGCGTTCATGATCCGTCTTGGCTATGTTAAAGATAATACAACCGGATCCATTCATTCCATACTTTGCGCCATTCAAAGGAAGATAATGACAAAATGAAATCTTCCCTGGAAGCTCAGGAGGGATTTGTCCACGTTGACATTCAGCTCTGGGGCATAGAATTTTAGAAAAGGTCTTAATTTTAACAAACCGTTAGAACCTGGATCATTACTCGGGTAGGGGTCTCTGAAGTGTCATTTAAGTGTAGAAACATCAGTTAATGCTCATAATGATTTCTTCACATGATATTGGAATACCCAAGGGTGATTTGAGTGAAACCTGTGGACCAATGAGATCAGATAGTGGTGTTTTTTTGTTTATTTTTTAAACAATGCCCATTTTCAGGGGGAGCCCAGTTTTCTTTAAAGAGAAACTGTCATCAACTTTATGCTGACCCCACTGACGGTAGCATAAAATAGTGACAGAAATGCTGATTTCAGCGGTGTGTCACTCATGAGCTAAAAGTAAATGGTTGCCGAGAAGCAGCCTCATAACCATTGCAGCCGAGGCCTGGAAAACAGTCACATCTACCTGAGAAGAGTCATGGTTATCCATAATCTCCTGCTCTCCTGACCATCTGCTGATGATTGGCAGTTCTCTCCTAGAGAGAAAGGGAGAAAACTAGGTAGGAGACTGTCAGTCATCAGCAGGTGGGCAGGAGAGCAGGACTTCATGAATAACCAGGACTCTTCTCAGGTGGCCGGGACTCTTTTCCAGGCCCAGTCTGCAATGATTGTGATGTTGGTTCTCGGCAACCACTTACTTGTAACTTATAAATGACAAACCGCTGAAATCAACTCACCTGTCTCTACTTTATACTGCCCTTAGTATGGGTGGCATAAAGTTGATGACAGGTTCCCTTTAAGTCACTTTGTGGCTCTCTAGTCTCTGGCATGTGAGTATTATATAGGTTTGCATATAAATTGATTTGGTGGACCATTTTATAGAGGAGTTGTCCCTTTATGGAATATTTGTATCATTCATTCGGTGAAATCACAGATGCCGGTGCATTAACCCTTGATGTGCCATGGTCAGCGCTGACCGCGGCACATGCGATGTCCTTGTGGGCATCGGAGCTGTCATCGGATCCCCATGATTCTGTGACGGGACCCGATGGCATAGAAGGCAGCCCGATGACTTCCTTAGGCATCGTGGCTGCCTTCCGAGAGGGCCTGTGAAATACAGCCCCCTGGATCTCACAGGCAAGCAGGCTGTAAGCGTATTGCAGTGGTAATACACACTTACAGCCAATGCATCACAATACAGAAGTATTGTGATGCATTGTAAAGGGGATCAGACCCCCAAAAGTTGAAGTCCCAGAGTGGGACAAGAAAGAAAGTTTTACAAAAAAATTTAAAGTTTAATAAAGTCCTTTCCCCACAATAAAGTAAAAAAAAGATTGAAATGAACACCGTGAAAATAAAAAAATAAAAAATTTATAAATACATTTTTGTACCCATCTAACCGTCACCTCATCCTGCAAAAAATGATACCCTAAGACAGGGATGTCAAACTCGTGGCCCTCCAGCTGTTGCAAAACTACAACTCCCATCATGCCTGGGCATACTACAGCTATCGGGGAATGATGGGAGTTGTAGTTTTGCAACATCTGGAGGGCCATGAGTTTGACATCCATGCCCTAAGACAATCGCCCAAAAAATTTAAATAAACTATGGCTCTCAGACTATGGAGACACTAAAACATGAATTTTTTGGTTTAAAAAATGCTGCTATTGAGTAAAACTTAAGTATATAAAAAAAAGTATATATCACCGCATCCGTAACAACCTGCTTCATAAAAATACCACATGAACTAACCCCTCAGGTGAACACCGTAAAAAAAATCTAATAAAAATGGCGTCAAAAAAGCTATTTTTTTTCACCTCACATCACAAAAAGTGTAATAGCAATAGTCATCTCATCCCGCAAAAATGATACTCTACCTAAGACAATCGCCCAATAACTGAAAAAACTATGGCTCTCAGACTATGGAGACACTAAAACATTTTTTTTGTTTAAAAAATATTATTGTGTAAAACTTACATAAATAAAAAAAGTAGACATATTATGTATCGCCGCGTACGTAATATCACATGACCTAACCCCTCAAGTGAACACCGTAAAAAATAAAAATGGTGTAAAAAAAGCTATTTTTTGTCACCTTACATCATAAAAAGTGTAATAGCAAGTGATCAAAAAGTCATATACATCCTAAAATAGTACCAATTAAACAGTCATCTCATCCCCAAAAAAATGAGCCCCCACACAAGACAGTCGCCCCAAAAAAAAACTGCGGCTTTCAGAATATGGAGACACTCAAAAATAATTTTTTTTCAAAAATGCTTTATTATGTAAAACTGAAACAAAAAATAAAAGTAGTCATATTTGGTATTTTTGCATCCGTAACAACCTGCTCTATAAAAATACCACATGATCTAACCTGTCAGATGAACGTTGTAAATAACAAAAACAGTGCCAAAACAGCTATTTTATGTTACCTTGCCTCACAAAAAGTATAATATAGAGCAACCAAAAATCATATGTACCCTAAAATAGTACCAACAAAACTGCCACCTTATCCCGTAGTTTGCAAAATGGGGTCACTTTTTTGGAGTTTCTACTCTAGGGCTGCATCAGGGGGGCTTCAAATGGGACATGGTGTCAAAAAAACTGTTCAGCAAAATCTGCCTCCCAAAAACCATATGACATTCCTTTCCTTCTGCGCAATGACGTGTGCACATACAGCAGTTTACGACCACATATGGGGTGTTTCTGTAAACTACAGAATCAGGGTCATAAATATTGAGTTTTGCTTGGCTGTTAACCCTTGCTTTGTAACTGGAAATACCCGCACCTATAACGAGAACGGAGCGGGGAGCGCTGTGGCTAGAAGACCCCAGATTTCCCGGGGTCCGTCCACCACCAGTCGCTAATCCCGCCTCTCCCATAGAAGTGAATGGGAGCGTGCAGCACATGCGCGGCCCATGCTCCCATTCATTTCTATGGGGCAGACGGCAATAGCCGAGCCAGCGCTCAGCTATTTTCAGCAGCCCCATAGAAATGGAGGGCCGCTGCGCAGTGCGCTCTCCTTCACTTTTGGGGCTCCGTTCTCGATACAGGTGCGGATCCCAGCGGTGGGACCCGCACCTATAAGACAATGGGGGTATATCCTAGCGATATGCCCCCATTGTCTGAGATGAGAAAACCCCTTTAAGGTGAAAAATGGCAGGGTCCTGAAGGGATTATAGGGAAAGTCACAAAGGCATAGCGGCATTCCTCAAACTAGCTATACATGATCTATATACAAGCTAATACCTCATCTAATATGCAACCAGAGGTTCTTAGCAAATATATTTTTTATCAAAAAAGTATTGTCGATCTCGCTGGCCTGCAGAACAACTGATGGGCAGGGGTGCTGGGAGTCGAACCCTTGCTAATCTGATATTACTGACCTATCCTAAGGATAGGCCATCAATATAAAAATTCCAGAGAACCCCATTAATATCAGACATCATAAAGCCCCATGCAGACTGCCATAATATGGTTTCTAAGTAGGAATGTTCAGAGGTCAATGGGGTCTTACTGTACTTCAATCTGCTTTTACTCTCATACTAAAACTTGAATTGCCTCCATGTACATACAACATGAAAAATTGTGGTATGTCCCATTCCATTGTATCTAGGGGAAATTATCAGTCACAAACTATCTTGCTGCAAATAAAGAAAAGCATAACAGTGCTACAATAGTCAAAGATGTTCCTTTTAGGTTTCACTTTTTTATTTTTGGTAACAATACAGTGTTACAAAGGTGACCAACAAGGTCACCTTAGGCTACTTTCACACTAGCGTTCGGCTGTCCCCTTGTGAGCTCCGTTTGAAGGGGCTCACAAGCGGCCCCGAACGCATCCGTCCAGCACTAATGCATTCTGAGTGGACGCGGATCCGCTCAGAATGCATCAGTCTGGCAGCGTTCAGCCTCCGCTCCGCTCAGCAGGCGGACACCTGAACGATGCTTGCAGCGTTCGGGTGTCCGCCTGGCCGTGCGGATCCGTCCAGACTTACAATGTAAGTCAATGGGGACGGATCCGTTTGAAGATGACACACTATGGCTCAATCTTCAAACTGATCCGTCCCCCATTGACTTTCAATGTAAAAGTCTGGACGGATCCGTTCAGGCTACTTTCACACTTAGACTTTTTTTTACAGTATAATGCAGACGGATCCGTTCTGAACGGAGCCTCCGTCTGCATTATATGAGCGGATCCGTTCAGAACGGATCCGATCGAACGCTAGTGTGAAAGTAGCCTTAGAATATGTACTGCCACACAAGTGCTGTGGAAGTGTCTCTTTAAAGAGGTTTTCAGAGATTATTATACTGATGACCTATTGGTGGGGGGCCAACACCCAAGAACCCCGCCGATCAGCAGTAGCACCGCAGACTTCTCTCTGCTTTTCCTAGGCTAAATGACAACACGTTCATCTAGAGAGTTGTGCTTGGTAAGCATGGAGAAGGCCACAGTGCTCACAGGAGCGCTGATGCCTTCCCAAACAGCTGATCGTCAGTGTGGGTCCCAGGTGTCAGACCCCCACCCATCAGATACTGATAAGCTATCCTGAGGATGGGTCATCCATATAAAAATCTTGGAAAACCCTTTTAAAGCTACTAGCGTGTTTCCTTAAAGGGGTTGGCCACTTTCTGGTTACTGTTGACCAATATGTTTGTGAGATAATTATATGGCACTTTCTAATATAGTCTGTGCCATTTTCTATATTTCATAAGATATACCCAGTCTTTTGTGCTGGCCACACAAAGGTCCTGTCCATAAAATGGCTGCTGATGGAGGGTCATGTGACCAGGCAAATCCCCTTCATGTGATGTTTCCTCCATTCAAATACACTGTGCCTACCACCTGTACTTGCACTGTTGGGAGTTTAGTGTAGGTGCAGTGTGTTAGATTGGGAGAGGATGAGTGATGTGTCTGATCACATTACCCCCCATCAGCGGCCATCTTATGGACAGCACAGAAGACTTGCCTAACAAGAGGGCATGTTTTATGAAATATAGCAAAAGGCACAAAATATCAGCAAAGGCTATACTCGTAAGTGCCATATAGTCATCCTATATGCATATTATCACAAATAGCCAAAAAGTGGCCAATGGGGGTGGAAATGTTTCTAGAAGTATTTCTATGGCGAGTGCGATTTGTGTTGCCTGTACACAAGGTGAGCCTGATTTTCATATGCATGCTTTATGTGCCCCTCTTATTGATAGCCGCTTATAAAAAGTTTTCAGGGGGAATTCAAACTAAATACATTTAAGCCAAACCACAGTCTCTTGCGTGAAGAATGTGTCTCTGTTACTAAGCGTTAATGAGCTGCAAGTTTTCCCCTCTGTGAAGTCCGTGTCTGCAGGAAGAACAACTTGTTCCCAATTACTCGCTTCTGTCTTTTTAGCAGAGTTTGAGTCGATGATGGGACTGACACTGTTCTAAAATCTATCACTTGCAATTACTGTGTGATATGTATCTACTTCTAGCAGCAGTAAAGTGTTTATTTTATTGTCGATTTTTCCGGTTTCTTATGCTTCGCTGTAATAGAACTGTAGTGCGCAGGAAAGCGAGGAGCAGGGAGTTTATACCAGCATCACTGTTCCAGGGACTCCCGTACCGATAGGCACTTTCCTCCTCATTCAGACTAAAGGTAGCGCTTATTGGTGGATGGGCACTGCCGTCAGTCTGAGGAAGGAAGCAGTCATTGGTCATTGTGTTCTCTGCATGGCATGCCCCTTTACAATGTTAAGTGGCACACAACCCCCTCCTTACTCCTCTTGTGGCGAGCAGGTGCCCTAACATTCTTTACTGCCCCGAGGTAGGCGCTGAGCTTGGGGATGTATGATTCAGTATTTTCACGTAAAAAGCTATATGATGCCAGGTCTCCCAGAGGAGTCATTGGGGTCCTGCTTCCACACACATTGACCACCTTTCTTGGAGTTTGTTTGCAAAAAGTTATCTCAGTCACTCTGTGTGGTGGTGGATGCAGGACTTACAGGCTTTTTTGGCAGCATTTTATCACGAAAACACTGACTCAAATCATGGAAAACGATATGTTTCTAAACTCTCTCAGCCTCTTTCATATGCAGACTTTAAATAGGGGACTATAGGAAACATGGCAGAGCTGCAGGCTGAGAGCGTGCCCTACCACCCAGCAGTGTTTCGTTGCTGGTCGCTAGATCCTCTTGATATTCAACTGTAACGCCATACTGAGGACAGAGATATGGTTGAATGCTTTAGCGGGGCACGGGAGCCTATGTCTCCCAGGCCTAGTGCCTGTAACCTATCAGATGCCAGCACATCATCATTGCGCTGCTTGAGCCAGGCTGCAAGCAGAGTGAGTATTTGTGTTTGTTATTCTTTTTTGGCAGCATGTTGGTGGTCCACTTTGGGTAGGGAGGGGGGAGTCGTTTTCTTTTTTATACTGGCACACATTATAAGGGGGCATTTGTTCTATTGAGAGCACTATAGGGGGTATTTTTTTCTAAGGACACACATTCACATTATAAGGGGACATTAGTGCTATTGGGGGCACTATGGGGTGCATTTTGTATACTGGAACACATAAGGTGTTATTAGTGTATTGGGGGCGCTGCAATTTTATTTTATTTTTCTACCTGCACAAATAATGGGTGCTTTATTATTACTGCTGAGAACCCAATAGTGGGCATTATTACTTCTGTGGCAGACAATGGGAGCTTTATTACTACTGGGGGCACTTTAGGGGGGGGGGGGGAATTAGTACTACAGTGGACTATGTGGAACATTATTACGTTTGGGGCACTATAGGGGACATTATTACTAATGTGCTCACTGTAGGGTCACTACTACTAATAAGGACACGCTGGGAGAGAATTCTTACTATTGGTGGGACTTTTACTGTGGGAAGTGGGGCACCCTGGCATAGTATCAGCTTAGCAAAATTATTTTTGGGGGACACTATGTTTACAGCACTACAGTTGTGTTCAAAATTATTCAACCCCCACTGAAATTGAATGTTTTGGCCAGTTTGACATTTATTTTGATCATTTCAGTCATCTTGTTTTCAGTTAAATCAAACAGGCACTTGTAAGTCAGACAAATATAACATAACATTTATAATGAAATAACCACCAATGTCTTTTCTGTGCTCACATCATTATCAGTTTTATTCAACCCCCAAGTGACATTCAATCTTAGTACTTAGTACAACATCCTTTTCCAGTTATAACAGCTTTTAAACGTGAAGCATAGCTTGACACAAGTGTCTTGCAGTGATCTACGGGTATCTTCGCCCATTCTTCATGGGAAAAAGCCTCCAGTTCAGTCACATTCTTAGGCTTGCGCGCTGCAACTGCTTTCTTTAAGTCCCACCAGAGGTTCTCAATCGGATTTAAGTCTGGTGACTGCGATGGCCGCTTCAAAATGTTCCAGCCTTTAATCTGCAACCATGCTCTAGTGGACTTGGAGGTATGCTTGGGATCATTGTCCTGTTGAAAGGTCTAACGTCTCCCAAGCCTCAGGTTTGTGAGGGACTGCATCACATTTTCATCCAATATCTCCTGGTACTGGAGAGAATTCATGGTACCTTGCACACGCTGAAGCTTCCCTGTACCTGTAGAAACAAAACTGCCCCAAAGCATGATTGACCCCCCCCCCCTCCCCCCCCATGCTTTACTGTAGGCAAGGTGTTCTTTTCTTCATAGGCCTTGCTCTTCCTCCTCCAAACATAAGGTTGATCCATGGGCCAAAACAGTTCTAATTTTGTTTAATCAGTCCACAGAACACTATCCCAAAACTTTTGTGGTTTGTCCACATGACTTTTGGCATACTGCAGTCGACTCTTCTTATTCTTTGGAGACAGCAAGGGGGTGCGCCTGGGAGTTCTGGCATGGAGGCCTTCATTACGCAGTGTGCGCCTTATTGTCTGAGCTGAAACTTCATCTGACAAATCTTTTTTCAGTTCCTCAGCAGTCACACAGGGACTTTTCTCCACTTTGCGCTTCAGGTAGGAGAAATCACCTCTTCTCTTGTCTTCCTGGACCATTCTCTTGACTTCACCATGTTTGTAAACACACCAGTAAATGTCGAGAAGAAGCTGAGTATCACAGTCCTTTTGAATCTGCCTAATTGGTGCTTATTGTGCTTGATTGCTGCTCCTTGACATCCAGAGGTGTTTTCAATACCTGATCGAAAACACTTGAATGAACCTCTGTTCTTAAGAGTGGTAGTCTTTAAGGGGTTGAATAATTGTGTCAATGAAGAAATCACAAAAAAAAAACATTTACTACTGTATTACAAAAACAATTGATGTCATTTTAGTTGCATTTGGTTCTTTAAAAAGTCTGAACACAATTACAAATGTACGCTAAATTCCCTAAAACCCTTTACAGCATTGGGGGTTGAATAATTTTGAACACAACTGTATTTGCTGGGCACTATTTTAGTGTCAATAATTCTTGAAGGCTGGACTACCTGTATAATAATATTTTCAGGGGGCATAGCTGGCACAGTATTTGGGGTGTTAAGCTGGAGTGTTCAGAAGGTAGGGAGGTTGATGAAAAAGTAGGAATCTAAGCTGTCTGGGTGGCAAACTGCAGAGATTAGACATATATCAACAAAAGAGAACTGGTACTGAATATTACCCAATAAAATTAAATTTTTATTATGACATAAAAACATACAAACATATACATAAATGTAGAGACCGTACAGCGTGCCTCAAGGGGCAGTCCACAATAATTCCACTGTCAGCAGATATTCAATCACTTCATTACCTCAATCTCAGTGTGGGGATGCTGTGAATAGGGGATCTAGATCAGGATATAAATATCAAAGCTGTATCTAGCCATGAAACCACAGCTACCTCACCTATAAAACACATCTGGTATGGATATACATCGGGTATAGATGGCATCCGTATATTCTGACCTATACCATACAAACAATTCAGTACATCATGATGATGCTGTAGTGAATGTATCGGACCGGTCTGAGTCTCTTTCTTACCCGATATCCAGTGGTGTGTATGTGGGCTGTCTCTATCTGGCTTACTCCTCCTGGAGACAGTGACTCCAGGAGGAGTAAGCCAGATAGAGACAGCCCACATACACGCCACTGGATATCGGGTAAGAAAGAGACTCAGACCGGTCCGATACATTCACTACAGCATCATCATGATGTACTGAATTGTTTGTATGGTATAAGTCAGAATATACGGATGCCATCTATACCCGATGTATATCCATACCAGATGTGTTTTATAGGTGAGGTAGCTGTGGTTTCATGGCTAGATACAGCTTTGATATTTATATCCTGATCTAGATCCCCTATTCACAGCATCCCCACACTGAGATTGAGGTAATGAAGTGATTGAATATCTGCTGACAGTGGAATTATTGTGGACTGCCCCTTGAGGCACGCTGTACGGTCTCTACATTTATGTATATGTTTGTATGTTTTTATGTCATAATAAAAATTTTATTTTATTGGGTAATATTCAGTACCAGTTCTCTTTTGTTGATATATATATTAAGGAGGTACACCCTTGCTAATACAAGGTTGTGTTGATCCAGTTGAAGAGAGATTAGACATGGCTGAAAGAAGTCATCATGGCAGTCTGGTCCAAATAAAGAAGATGAGGAATGAGAATATCTATACCTGAGGAGACGTCCCTAGATGTAAAAGGTATGTATTGCAACATTTTTCTGTTTGGTGGTGCGGAATTTAATTTAAAAAGTAATAGGCATTCATGATAGAGCTTAATGTGGTCTGTTTTGACAGCTAAATAATTGCTGCATGCTGTGCTAGTCTTTCTTTCAAACCTGCAGGAACTGCCTACAGAGGCTGGGAACACAGTGGCCTTATTTTGTTAAGATTTATCCCTGCTTGCTTCCTTGGGGTTACCCTGTTACAATTTGTGGTCACTAGGGGCACTTGGCGTGAAAAGGTTTAGGACCACTGGCCTAGACATTCCCTCGGCCAACGTGCTTTTTTTCTTCCAAGAAGTTCTGATTCGATATTAAGAACGCTAGCTGGTTTGTGGTCTACAGACAGTAAGTGGGGATTGATAAATTGGACATTGCTAATGGAAAAATTGCTCCTCCTTAAAGGATATTTATCAAGCAGTATGGTGAAACATTATTTGTCTAATCAGGTTTGGCACATCAGGGCATTGCTGCCATCACAGATCTTTCAGAGGTTGTTATTCTAAACTCATTAGTGGCACATTTTCTTTGTTATACAGCCCAACATTCCTCACCAAATATTCCAATGCTTGATTTGTTATTCAGTAGTCACAACATAACTGGAGTATGGTTGAGCGGATTGCTTACAAAGGCATTTTTACTGCCTGGGTGAAAATAGAGGTTTGTCCGGGTTCAGCTCTGAACCCGGACATGCCCTTTAAAGCAGGGGTGCACAACCTGCGGCTCGGGGGCCACATGCAGCCCTTGATACCATTCTGTGCGGCCCCCAACCATCTGGTAACAGACATGTATGCCTATGTCTTGTGGCTGCTCACATGTATTTCTCCCATTAGATGGGAGTCCTGGAAGTGTAACTAGACATTAATGTTATATAATGTGTGTTCAAGATGCTATACGTACAATATTTCAGTTGTTAATACACATTAAAATTTCGGCCCTCGTCATTGGTTCAGTCTGGCAATGTGGCCCCCAACCAGGAAACGTTGTGCACCCCTGCTTTAAAGGAATAGTCCCATGAAAAAAATCGTAATTTTTTAAAGCAGCACGTGGATATGAATACTTTTGTAATAGCATGTAATTAAAAATTTTGTATAGCCACTGACGTCAATAAAATCTATTTGTATAGCGCCACCTGCTGTATGTTCTTTTCCTTATATCTCAGTCCACTTGGCTAAGGTGGTTGCACAAGCTCATTAGCATGCTTCACCTGCCACCAGCCCTAATTTCTGTTAGAAGCAGGGACAGTTATAAGGAGAGAAGTGTAGTAACAAGGGCAAGCCCTCTGAACTAACAGATTGAAGTACAGTAAATCTAGGAGAGCAATAAAGAGATCTCTGGATCCTTGTGAGATGCAGGGCTGGTTCTAGCTTTGCTAAAAAGAGGTTGTCACTTACTAAAAGATGCCTAAATTTCTTTTTCTACAATAATGGTGGAATAACACCTTTTAAAGGTCACCACTTAGGTTTTTCTTCAAGTGCCTAAAGTTTAAAATCTCATATTGCCTACAGTTTTGATCACAAAGGTAAAATGCCATAATTCTGCATTTTTTTGTTTTTGTTTTGTTTTTTAAAGTGGCGAGATGATTTTCTGAATGGCTTGATCACAGTACCCATAACACATGAAACACAAGAAGAGTGCCTTGGTATGGCTGTCCTTGACATGATGCGTATGGCCAGTGAAAAAGACGAAAGCCCCATTGCAATATACAATGCTCACAGGTAATTACTATACCAGGAGGCACAATCCATGTTATGTTCCATAGTTAAAAAATCTAGAAACCCTGAATTCTAGTCTACACCTAGAAATACCAGTTCTGTTTTTCCTTAACTCAAAATGTAGGTGCGGGATCCATTTAAATGGAAAATAAAAACCCGAAGAATTGTTGCATTATTTATTGTGAGCTTGTTATTTAGCAGAACACAGGCGAGGATATCACAGCTTGTAGAGGTTTTGAAATAACTGTTTGTTCACATTTTTTATTGGGTGGAATGGGATTTTGCACAAGTTGTCTCAGATTCTGTAGGGTAAGCTACAGTACATTAATGCAGTATCTTTTTTTGTGCAGCTATAAAACATTTCTACCAAAGTGCATTCGTGCCAAAATCCAAGACTATCATATTCTGACTCGGAAGAGAATCAGATACAGATTCCGAAGTTTCATTCAGCAGTTTAGCCAATGCAAAGCTACTGCCAGGGACCTAAAGCTAAAATATCTCATAAACCTGGAAAACTTGCAGTCAGCATTTTACTCCGAACAATTTGAAGTGAAGGAAGCTTGTCGAGATCCTTCAGGAGGAGAGATATATGCAACTATTGTGGTTACTGCAAATGAAGGAATTCGCTTTTCAAGAGGCAAATCTAAAGATGCATTTGATGAGCAGGTAAAGGCTAATCCCTTTGGTTTCAGGTGATTGTCCCGAAGATGAAAGTACGGTTAACCCTTTATGACTCAGGTGTTCTGGGCCTTAAAGAGGTTTTCCAGTAACGCATCACTTCTAACAGTTGCCGGCAGCCTGTCTCTACCATTCTGAAAGGATCATTCTTAACTGCTCCCCGCTGCTCAAGTCCTCCACTCTTGCTCCTGCGTTTTCATCTTCTGGTCCGGGGTTTGTTTTCTTCCTCCCTGCCATGTGCATGGCCACCTGATTCTGTTCACCCAACCACAAGAGACACGTCACCTTTGAAGCCAGTGGTTGGCTGGAGAGGATAAGGTGACAAAGCCTGTGCCAGAGAGGAAGAAAACAAACCTCAGACCAGAAGATGAAGACACGGGTAGCCTGCAGGGAGCAGGTATGTATGATCCTTTCAGTATGGGATGTAGACTGCAGGCAACTGTGATGTATTCCCGGACAACTCCTTTTATGCCTATAAAATCTGCTGGATTTTTGGGTTCCTTTAAATTGATTAAAAACAGTTGGATCTTTACAGGGTTTATTATAAACAGTGTAATAAAAATATATAAAGGGAAAACCCAACCAAGGAACAAAGGTACAAAGAAAGGAGAAAAGATGGTAGTGGGTGATCGGAAGTGCCTCACTTGACTTCTTTGCACATTATTATATATTAGAGACACACAGCCCATACATTGTTTATTTCTGGAACATCTCCTAGGTACTATACTATACTACTTTATATCTATTGTTCATTCAACTAAATTCAATTGTTTTCGTATGACAGGACCTGCAAACCTACTGCGATTTTCCAGACATCATTGATGTGAGCATTAAACAAGCCAGCAAAGATGATTCCAGTGAAAGTCGAATAGTGACTATCCACAAACAGGACAACAAATCTCTGGTAATTTTCTCCTTTGAAATAAAGCAACTTTATTTGCGCGCTTAAAAATATTGAGAGTATGCAGCAAGGAAGGTCAGTGCTGAAATGACAAAGTGAATAAGTAAAAGAAGAATTACTGTGCTTTCTCTCTGACTGCACCAGTGACTAGAAGCAGGGTTCTACCACGTCTGCTGTCCTCCACAGTCACACCTACCTTTACTTGTAGAGGAGAGTCCGTTATGTTGATGTGTGATGGTAAATACTTGATAGTTGTCCCGATACCCTGGTACGGTGGAACCAGGCAGGCTGTGTAGTTTGAAAATGGGCCCCGGCCGGTAGCGCGTTTCCTATTAATTCCTATTATTTTTCCTTTCCTCCAGCTGGCTGTCAGCTCCTCAACTAAAGGGGAGGGGGCTGCTTTAACTGCTCATATCTCTGGATTGGTAGTAGCTAAAGATATGGGCTGGAATTCCAAGCTTTCAAACAGTACCAAAATCACAGCATTATCTTCATTACATTGGAAGATATCACTGTTAGAAATCGGGATGCAGTGAATGCAGCTGAAAGGGAAAGTAGATTTTACATTGTTTATTCCCAACTTGATTTCTAACAGTGATACATCTTGCTTATTTTGTGCTAATGCCTGGAATGCCAACTTTCAAACAAGACCAGGCCTGTGTCTCTAGCTGCTACCAGTCAGGAGATTTAAGCTGCTAAAGCAGACCCCCTCCCCGTCTGCCTGAGCTGGACTCAGACAGAATAGTTAAGTGCTTTTCCCACTCCCCATGCTGAGCTCCGGAAAAAGAGTTAGGTGGTTAAAGGGGTTTGGGGTTCGTGGAAACCATATATTGCAAGGATGTTAGCTGTGTATGTACATTGACAGCCAGATTTCAGTGGAATACTTGACCTCGAATAGGGATGAATCATTGGACTATGTTATATGCTTGGACTATACTGAGTATACTGCCACATTCATATTGGTGTCCTTTTCAATAAACGGTAAATGTAAATGAAGATGTAAGCTTCTATGGTGCTGTATCTCATGGTGGAAGGAAACCTGCACAAGGCAGTGTAGTTTAAAGGGAACCTGTCACCGGGATTTTGTCTATAGAGCTGAGGACATGGGTTGTTAGATGGCCACTAGCACATCCGCAATATCCAGTCCCCATAGCTCTGTGTGCTTTTATCGTGTCAAAAAAACGATTTGATACATATGCAAATTAACCTGAGATGAGTCCTGTATGTGAGATGAGTCAGGGACAGGACTCATCTCAGGTTAATTTGCATATGTATCAAATCAGTGTTTTTACACAATAAAAGCACACAGAGCTATGGGGAACTGGGTATTGCGGATGTGCTAGCGGCCACCTAGCAACCCATGTCCTCAGCTCTATATATCCCTTTTTGCCACCCTGATAAATCCCCATTTACTCATGACAGCAACGAGGGATATGTGTGCAGACAGGCTATTGCACACCTGATATACCCACCAAGCCAGCTCACGACACATGACTTCCTTGATGAGCTATGTGCTGCCGACATCGAAAGTATGAAGTGGTCATAATAATTCACTGTGTATAGACAGTATTAAAAACTGATAAGCACACCATGCATGCATACACATGCAGGGGCCTGGCTGTAACCGCCAGTATCGGTAAAAATACTGATGCCGCAGCATGTACGGAATTTGCAAAGGGAGGGAGCTCCCTTTCTCAACTCATCAGCTCTGAGGCTTTACGTAGGCCTCAGGTTCAGCCAGCTACGGAAGCCAATGAAGCTTAGCTCCAGCTGGGTCTTATAGGCATACATTGCATTGTAACAGGGATCAGACTCTGAAAAGTTGAAGTCCCATATTGGGACAAAAATAAAAAGTAAAAAAAATATAAAGTAAACAAAATGTGTTTTATGAAAACAAAACAAATAAGTTTCAAGGAAAAAAAAAAAAGAAAAAAAAAGGGCCCTTTCCTCTCATCAATCCATTTGCTTGAAAAATAAAAAATATATTAGGTATTGCTGCATCCTTAACGACTAGCTCTGTAAAAATATCAAATATATTCACCCCTTCAGGTGAACAATGTAAAAAAAAAAAAAAAAATCACCCCATGTCACAAAAATCGAGCAATCAAAATGTTTTATGTACCCCAAAAATGGTACCGATGATATTATTACCTAATCCCTCACAGATCACAATTACCAGAAATATATATATATATATATATATATATATATATGGCTTTCAGAAAATGGTGATGCAAAAAAATTTTTTTTTTTAAAAACGCTTTGCGTATAAGTGGTAAAATATAAGAAAAAAATGTGCACATCACAACAACAAAACCCAAAAGTAATGGCAGAGTTGCAGCCTTTTCTTTATCCTGCTTCCCAAAAAGTGATATAAAAATGGATCAAAAAGTGCCATAAAATAGAACCCGTGATAATGATATCTCATCACGCAAAAAAATAAGCCCTCAGACAGCTTTGTTGAGAGAAAAATAAACGTATGATTCTATGGAAAATGCTTGTACTACCTAGGAGGCTATTCAATAGCAACATGGCGCCCGTAAACCAATCGATCAGAATCTGTGCTGTAAAAGCAAAAAGGTTGTCTTTCCCTTCTAAACCTAGGCTGCAAAAAAGTGTCACACAAGTGGTATCGCCGTACTCAGAAGAAGTAGGGCAATGTGTTTTGGGGTGTATTTTTACATATACCCATGCTGGGTGAGAGAAATATCTCTGTAAAAGACAACTTTTCACTTTTTTTTTTTTATACAAAGTTGTCATTTTACAGAGATATTTATCTCACCCAGCATGGATATATGTAAAAATACACCCCAAAACACATTGCCCTACTTCTCCTGAGTACGGCAATACCACATGTGTGACACTTTTTGCAGCCTAGGTGCGCAAAGGGGCCCAAATTCCAATGAGTATCTTTTAGAACGGCATATTTAGGCATTTGGATTCTCACGCTTTAGGGCCCCTAAAATGCCAGGGCAGTATAAATACCCCACATGTGACCCCATTTTGGAAAGAAGACAGCCCAAGGTATTCCGTGAGGGGCATGGCGAGTTCCTAGAATATATTTTTTTTGGGCACAAGTTAGCGGAAAATGTTTTTTTTTTGTTGTTTTTTTCTCTTACAAAATCATTTTCCACTAACTTGTGCCCAAAAAAAAATATTCTAGGAACTCGCCATGCCCCTCACGGAATACCTTGGGGTGTCTTTTTTCCTAAATGGGGTCACTGATGGGGTATTTATACTGCCCTGGCATTTTAGGGGCCCTAAAGCGTCAGAAGAAGTCTGGAATATAAATGTCTACAAAATTTTACGCATTTGGATTCCGTGAGGGGTATGGTGAGATTTTATTTTTTGTCACAAGTTAGTGGAATATGAGACTTTGTAAGAAAAAAAAAAAAAATCCGCTAACTTGTGCCAAAAAAAAATTAAAAATCTTCTATGAACTCCCCATGCCCCTCAAAAGTGATCTTTATAGCGCCGCAGCGGACAAGAAAAGGCATTTTCGATATAGTTCTGGCAATGTGTGGATCCGCAAAATGCGGAAAGCACATCGCCGGTGTCCGTGTTTTGCAGATCCGCGGTGTCTGTGTTTTGCGGATCTGTGGATCCTCAAAACACGTACGGACGTCTGAATGGAGCCTTACAGGGGGGTGATCAATGACAGGGGGGTGATCAGGGGTTAATAAGTGACGGGGGGTGGGGTGTAGTGTAGTGTGGTGCTTGGTGCTACTTATTACAGAGCTGCTTGTGTCCTCTGGTGGTCGATCCAAGCAAAAGGGAGCACCAGAGGACCAGGTAGCAGGTATATCAGAAACTGTTAACAAAACAGCGTCTGATATACCTTTCAAGGGTTAAAAAAATCGCATCTACAGCCTGCCAGCGAATGATCGCGGCTGGCAGGCTGTAGATCCACTGGTTTACCGTCCGCTCCTGTGTGCGCATGTTCACAGGAAATCTCGCCTCTCGTGAGATGACGCGTCCAAGAGGAATAACCGGGCCGCCTCCAGGACGCAATCCTGCGTTCAGCGGTCCTGAGGTGATTAAAGAGTGTGGGGTGTCTCAGATGCCCCTGCGTCTTATGGGGCGAATACTAATGAAGTGGCTGACATGAGGGCTGATAGATGGCTGACATGAGGGCTGATAGATGGCTGAAGGTTGGGGGGTTGATATGAGGCATTTGGGGTCTGATCTGAGGTCTGATTGACATTGGGGTCTGATTGGGGCTGTAAGCTGAGGTCTGATTAACATTGGGGGTCTGATTGCTGGTCTGACCTGAGGTATAATGGAAAATATTTTTTTTCTTATTGTCCTCTAAAACCTAGGTGCGTCTTATGGGCCGGTGTGTCTTATAGGGCCTAAAATACAGTATGTGGAAAATTTTCAATTTTCACTTTGCGTAGCCCACTGTGTATTAATTTTAGCAAAATACTTGTGGCATCAAAATTCTCATTTGACCTCCTAATACCTTAATAAGCGGAGTTTCCAAAAAGTGGTCACTTTTGCAGGTTCCATTTATTCTTTCACCCCAAAGTTTTCAGCACAAGATGTGTAAATCTGGCCTCAAAACGCACATAGTGCTCCTTTACTCCTGAACCCTGTTATATATCCAGGCAAAAGATTAGGGCCACAACTAGGGTGTTTATAAAACCATGAAACACAGCATAAGTAAGAGGGCTGATTTTTCACACTGAAATATGCTGGACATAACATATCGTGCACTTAGATTACAAAATTTGCAATTTCACTTTGCACCCTCTTGTGTGAACTAGTTTTTGAAAAACACCTGTGGGGTAAAAATGCTCACTACACCCCTTGGTAAGGGCTCATGCGTTCATTCTGCATTTTGCAGAAAGAAAGGGCCGGCCCCCGTAATAGAACAGTTCTATCCTTGTCCGTAATGTGGAAAATAATAGGACTATTTTTTGGTAGAACGGACATACGGACACAGAAAGCACACAGTTGTTTCCGTTTTTTGGTTTTTTTTTTTTGCTGCCCCATTGAAGTAAATCGTTCCGCAAACATGGAAAAAATATGTTTGTGTGCATAAGCCCTAAATTCTGTGAGGGTTGTGGTTTGTAAAATGGGGTTACTTTTTGGAGGTTTCTTTTTTTTATTTAACCTCTGAGCCTCTCCAGTTGTGGGACAGTGCTGTAGAAAAATCACCCAATTAGTCCTTAAATGCACATGATGCTCTTTCTCTACTGAACCCTGCAGTGTGCCCAAACAGCAGTTTACAATGACATATGGTGGTTTTCTGTGTTCAGGAGAAAATTGGTAACAAATAATGGGGGGTGATTTCTCCCGTTACCCCTTGTGAAAATGAAAATTTTTGGGCTTATGCATCATTTTGTTGGAAGACATAAGATTTTTCATTTGCACAGCCAGGTATTACTAAATTCTGGCAAAGCGCTTAGTACACCCCATGATAAATTCCTCTAGGACCTCAGGGTCTCTTCAGATGTGACATACTGTAATGCCCCAAATCCATTCCAGCACAAAATCTGCCCTCTAAAAACCATATGGCACTCCTTCCCTTTTGAGCCCTACGGTGTGCCTATGCAGCAGTTTATGACAACATATGAGGTGTTTATGTAAACTGCAGAATCGGGGTATTGAGTTTTTTTGGTGTTACAGGAAAAATGGATTGAAATCGAAAATCTGCAAAAAAAAATTATGAAATTGTGAAATTTCACCTCCATTTACTCTTTTTTTTTTTTTTTTTTTGTTTTGTTCTTGTGGAACATCTAAAGGGTTAACAAAGTTTGTAAAACCAGTTTTGGGGTTAAAATTAAGTCATTTATGGGTGGTTTCTATTATGTAAGCCCCTTAAAATTACTTTAAAACTGAATTGGTCCTTAAAAAAAGTCTGTTTTTGAAATTTTATTGAAAAATTTAAAAATTACTTCTAAAATTCTAAGCCTTCTAACCATGGGAGTAACTACCATAGCAGGAGACCATGCGACTGCTATGGGGCCCAGGGCAAGAGGGGGCCTAGTCTTAGTTGGGATTATTCCCTCTTCTACTGGTGGTAAAACCTGGTCAGGACTCTAACCTCTAAAGCAGGCATGCTCAACCTGCAGCCCTCCAGGCGTTGGAAAACTACAACTCCCATAATTACCGGACAGCCTACAGCTATAAGCCTACAGAAGGACATGGTGGGAGTTGTAGTTTTACAACAGCTGGAGGTCCGTAGGTTGAGCATCTCTGCTCTAAAGGAACAACTTCTAGCAAATGAGGCAGTAGAATAAATGGCCCAAGGTTCTTTGAAAAGGGTTTAGGCAGAAACCCTTCTGTCCTGGTTTGGTCCTTGCTATGGGGCCCTTACTTCTCTATGTACGCCACTGCTTCTAACATTAATAAAATAATTGACATTGTGAATGTTAACTATTTTATGAGGTATCACTATCTGTCTTAAAAGCAGAGAAATTTCGAAAATTGCACATTTTTCCAAATTTTCAGTAAATGTAATTTTTTTTTATGAATAAAGGAACAAAATATTGACCCAAATTTACTGCTAACATGAAGCACAACGTGTCATGGGAAAACAGTCTGAGAATCAGATAGATAAGTTAAAGCATTCCAAAGTTATTACCATATAAAATGACTTTTATTAGATTAGCTAAATTAGGCCTGGTCAGGATGATGAAAACTGGCTCGGTCCTGAAGGGTTAAAATGGAGAAATGCCCTGTGGGAAAATACACATTGTGTACATACTGGTGTTACTTAATGTCTGTGTTTTGTAACTGATTACCATGTGGTGTAGTGGGTTACTGAACTTTTCACAAATCTTACCGCTGTCAGGTTTCCTGTGTCTCTCACTGTTCTTAAGTCATCAGCAGGCTATCTTGCATTTTGACACACACACAAAAAAAAAACAAAAAAAAAACAAAACATTTTTTCCTTCCTGAAATGGGTTGTGTTTTTTGACACACTCGTTTTCCTCTGTTCTGAAATATTCATCAGTTTTTTTTATTTTTTAAGTTGCAAACACCCCCTTTTATTGAGCGACAATGGAAAGCATTGCAGCAGTAATGCCTCATTCACACGTCCGTGTTTGGTCAGTGATTTCCATCAGTGATTTTGAGCCAAAACCAGGTGCGGCTCTAAACAAAGAACAGGTGGAGATCTTTCCCTTATGTCGGTGGAGGCTCAAATCCTGGTTTTGACTCACAATCACTGATGGGAAAACACTGACGTGTGAATTAGGCTCCATTCACACGTTCGTAGTGCATTGCAGATCCGCAATACACCCGGCCGGCACCCCCATAGAAATGCCTATTCTTGTCTGCAATTGCGTGCAACAAATTTACTTGTTTTGGAAAGAGAAGAGCATTTAACTTGAGCTAGCAAGCTGCACCAAATTTATCACACTCTAGTCTAGTTACATAGCTATGGAGGTAAAATTAACAATGATATCACATACTCTTATTATCAAATACAGTGTAATCTTGCATTCTATTTTCTCAGTTTATTTTGTTCATTAGTACATATTAAACTTAAAACATACATTTTACAATTATTTCCAATCAGCCAAGGCATTTTCCCTAAGCCCTCATTTCTCTGTCTAGGGGGGTATCAGGTAGTATAATCAGACAGCCCCTTTAATCCATCAGACCCAAGGTACCCGAGCCGACAATAGGGCTAGTCGCATTCTCGAGGTTGTGTACATAGTGTGTGGTGACACCATAGACCCCAGACTCTATCAAATATTTGTGGCTTATTACGGTGTTTAAACACTAGTACTAAATATGGTAAGATCTGGTTAATTAGCGATTTCCACATGGTCAGAGTTGGTGTATGGTGTATAGGGACTATACCATCTCAAAGCAATACATTTCCTTGCCATAAACAGTGCCTCCCTTAAAAATATTGTCATATAGTGATCCCAATTTTCTTTGTTCAATATCCCTAGCAGGCAGATCTCAGGGATACAATCCACCCATGCCGGCAACAAAGAAGAAAGAAAATCTGTAACTTCCTTCCAAAATTTAGCTATCGAGTTGCAGCTTCACATCATATGCCAGAAATCTGCTTCCAGTTCACCACATTGCGGGCATGCCGTGGAGGCGGCTCTGCCCATTCTAAACATCCTAGTTGGTGTTAAATATGTCTGATGCATGATATAAAGTTGGGTTACTTTGTTGTTAACAGCTGGTGACACATGTAAGTAATTCCCTGGGTTTTGACAACTCCTATAAGTGAATATTTGGAGATTCTAGTGCTGTTGGTTGGGTACTTACTCTGTAAGGTTGCCCTAAGTTGTAAATATGAACAGAAAAGAGTGCGAGGAATATTGTACTTTTGTGGCAAAGTCTCAAACATCATTATTGCTCCTTGATCATATACATCTCCAAGGGTATCTGCTCCCATTTACCTGCGGTAAAGATGGATTATCCCATAAAGGTATGTCCGAAACTTCAGTGAAATTGGCCAATGTTTTAGCCTCCTTCTACACCGTCTGGCCCAGTTTGTGTATAGGCAACAATGGTCTCAGGAATTTTGGGGACCCCTCCAACACTGATCACAAAGTGCTACAGTTTAGGTATAGTGATAAAAAGTACTCTGAGGTAGGCAGGTCTTCTGTTGTATACCATGTATTCAAAAGCTTTAACTGACCAGCTAACTAATATATATATATATAAGTCTGGTAAAGCCATACCTCCTTCTGTTTTGGGACGTTTCAGTGTATCTAAACTGAGTTTAGCCCATGACCTGACCCAAATGAAGGTTCAGTCTAATTCTTTGAATATCGATTTGGGTATGGGTGTTTGAGTGCTGAACTGCATACAGGACTTTAGGGAGTATTATCATTTTAATTAGGTTGATGCGCCCTGCCAGTGATATGGGTAGCGGTTTCCAGCTTTTAAATTTATTCCGTATGTGATCAATTAAGGGGCAGATATTGAGTGATATAGCCTGAGAGTATTGTTTAGTGATCTTGACTCCTAAGTATTTAAATGTGTCCACTACTTTTAATTGGGCCACATGGGACGGACCTTTCTAATCTGACTTACCCAGAGGCATGTAAACAGATTTTTCCCAGTTGATTCTCAGACCTGAATAGTCCCCAAACTCATCAATCGGGGCCACCGCGCCTCTGAGAGACTAATCAGGTGATGACATGTATAGGATCATGTCATCTGCATATAGTCCAATCCGGACTTTCCTCTCTCCCATGGTCACTCCATGTATAGCGTTACTATTTCTCACTTTAATGGCCAGAGTCTCAACTGCCAGGGCAAATAAGAGTGGTGACAGGGGACATCCCTGTCTTGTCCCTCTACAGAGAGGGAAGCTTTCTGACAATTGTCCGTTTATTAGTAGCCTGCTTACCGTATTGCTATAAAGGATACTAATCCTAATACTAAGGAATTGTGGGCCAAATCCAAATCCCTGTAAGCATCCAATTAATTATAGCCACTCTATTGAGTCAAATGCCTTAGCAGCATCAAGTGATCCCAAGGCCCAGTCCACATTCAGGGAGTAGCCCATCTGTGTGACCACCTGGACCCTTTTTATATTCTCGGGTGGATTTTCCCGGCATAAAACCTGTTTGGTCTTGATGAACTAATGACAGGATTACCTGGTTAAGGTAAGTCGCCAATATTCTGGTCAGGATTTTATAATCCACTTTTAACAGAGCTATGGGCCGATAGGATCCACACTCAAGGGGATCTTTATTAGGTTTGAGTAATAGAGTCTGGTAGATTCCCCGTCCCCAGGACCGAATAATATGTGGCCAACAATTGGGGAGCCAATACCTCTGCATATCTGGCATAAAACTCCTTAGAAAGCCCGTCTGGGCCTGGATAGTAATGTGGTTAACAATGGGTAACTGAAACAACTGGGAACAAATTGAACAACCCATGTTCGTAAAACATTTAAAATCTTGTAAACTTATATATTACGTCTGGTATAGGGCTGCAACGATTAATCGACGGTATCGATAACTTTCGATAACGGGATTAGTTGTCAACGAAACCAGTTATCGAATAATCATCCGATTCATTGCTATGCGGGCGGGAGCGGGTGGTCAGGCTCTATGCCTGCGGGTCCTTGAACTTTAAATAGCTGCATCTTTATTACCTTACAATAAAGCTCCAGTAACAGGCAGAGCAGGCAGCGTAACGTCACTTACTCACGTGACGCGCAAGCTCCGCCTGCTTCATTCATAAAGTGGGCGGAGCAGGCGCGTCACGTGAGTAAGTGGCGTTACGCCGCCGCCTGCTCTGCCTGTTACTGGAGCTTCATTGTAAGGTAATAAAGATGCAGTGATTTAAAGTAAAAGTTACTGCCGGTTAAGGAATACAGCTGTGAGCGGCGGAGCCGGGGCTGTTATGGGGAGGGGGATCTGTGGATGGCACTGTTATGGGAAGGGGGGATCTGTGTATTGCACTGTTATGAGGAGGGGGATCTGTGGATGACACTGTTATGGGGAGGGGGATCTGTTACTTGCTTAAGAGTAGGTTCATCTTGGACTTCGTCAGAAGCATTTACAGGAGCTGTTATATCTGATGCAGTGCTGGCTCTGGTATGCATATTCCTCTGCGGTAGAGGTGACCGCGAATTCTCATCAGGTTGTCTGGCAAATTCTTTTAATTTGTCTGCAGCACTTGGTGCTTTTTCTGGCCTCATTGTTCTGATCGATTTTGGAGTAATAAACAGCGAGTATAGTTATGTCCGGGGCTAATATATCGCAGTGTGTTTTCTTGTGAGTTCTAGAGCTGCCAGTGGATCTGGCAAGTCCTTTCTATGGAGCTGGCTTATGTTTCTATGGGTGTATCTCATCCGGGCAATCTGGGGTTAACCCTTAATCTTTTGTGTGATGTTGCCTAGCTGTTCTTTGTAGCACAGGGTTGTCAGTGGGCTTCGCTGTGGGTAAGCTTTGTGCTGACCAGGGTTCTTTCTTTCTCCCAGCACCAAGATGGAGCTCCCAATATGGCCGTTTGGCGGGAAAACTATTGGAGGAGCGCAGATTCAATCCCGCCCCATCCTCTACTGCAGCAGAGCTCTGAATAATATTCGCTTCGCGATCCCTACTTTCTCTCCTCCTTTTTGATGCTCCTACTGCTTTTCCCCGCTCCTCTCACTTTGTCTCGTGCGCCGCAGCACTCTGTATGCTCGCAGCTAAGCCTCCTTACCCCTCATCACACTGGTCCCGCCTGTGCACGCTCCGGTGCCTGCTCAGGATATTTCTTGGGATTTCTTGCTGGCAGGTCAGGATATCACACCCTCAGGAATCGCAATGAGCTGTTTTAGATCTTACATCTCTTGATATCTGCAGGATTTGTCCCGGTACTGTCACGCCAGCCACGGAGATCCGCTCAGATGCATCTAGCCTTCTTGGCTGCTGGCCACGCCCCCTCAGTTCATCCTTTCTTGATCTAGTATACCTCATTGACTGGCTGGCCCTAGAGCTAACAACCTCTATGGTCCTGACATGTGCCCCGTTGGGAAAAAGAAACCACATATGTCCACCTTCCCGCCATGCCCCACTACCAGCCACTTCCAGTTCCAAGGGTTGTGGCATGGGCACACCAAGACCATGGACGGTTGAGTGTTTTTTTATGCCACACATCCCCTCTAATTGCAGTGTCATATATCCTTAGATGCAGCCCTTTTTAAGTGCTGGCTTTTATAAACACCTCTTGTTATAGGACACGAGTAGAGGACCAAATTGCCATTCCTCCACACCTAAAGACTGGCCCCTGGTCCTTTGTAAAGTCCTAAAAAAAATCTTGTATTATGAAAAATAATATCACTAATAATAATAATAATAATAATAATCATCTTTAAGCCAAGATGAGAGAAGTGCAAACATAACCCACATGTCTGAATCGCAACTATTTAAACAGTAGGGATGTGAGCTGCTCTGCCTCAGTCACTTCTCAGGTCTCAACCACATTGTCATAGACCCTGTAAACAATAGAAGTTACAAGTGTGTAAAATGTTCCACCTGTACATGGAACCCCTCACTAACAAAGTTCACATTTGCATTGGAGGCTCTGTTCAGGGCCTGTGTCACTGATTTTTGTTAAAAACAACTGAGAGAAAAGATCCCATTATAGTCGATGAGATCTGTTTGGCTTGTGTCCCTGCCCTATGACGGAACAGAACACTGGAAATCAATAATGCTGGTGTGAAAGAGCCCAATGCTATTACCTGGGGATGTGATAGAATTTGTATGATTCTCTCACCTAGAAACAGACAAGTCTACTATGAAAGATATTGCTGTAGGACACTAATAATCTTCCCCAATATATATTGGAGGTCATGCACACAAATGTATTTTCTTTCCGTTTCCATTCAGTTTTTTGAGGACCGTACACGGAACCATTCATTTCAATGGGTCTGCAAAAAAAAAAACGGAAGTTACTCTGTATGCATTTTGTTTCAGTATGTAAATATGTCTGTTCCGCAAAAAAATTGATCATGTCCTATTATTGTCCGCATTACGGACAAGTATAGGACTGTTCTATTCGGGGCCAGCTGTTCCGTTCCACAAAATACGGAATGCACATGGATGTGATCCACATTATTTGCAGATCCGTTTTTTGTGGACAGCAAAATACATACGGCCTTGTGCATGAACCCTTACACAGAGGGTCTGGTTTTGCAAGCATTGAGTTTACACGTGCGGAGTTTCCAGTGAATCACTGTATTCTGTAGAAAATCTGCTGAAGCCTGTGTATAGTAATCTTGTATATTATTTTTGCTCCTGAGATCATTTGTGCCTTAGTATGTATTTATTTCTTTTATATTTTTTTTTTACGTTTTCTAGGAGGTGGAATTTACATCACTGAAGGAAGCTCTGTCCTTTGTATCACTTATTGATGGATATTACAGATTGACAGCAGATGCACACCATTACCTTTGCAAGGAAGTAGTGCCTCCCCGAATACTGCATAGCATCCAGAGTTATTGCCATGGGCCTGTTTCGTAAGTACATTTTATGGTAGAGTCACTTACTTTATTATAAATTCACAGCTCCCTTGCAGATCTGTCCTAAAGGTAAGGATATGGTAACACTTAGCAGCTGAGGTGTAGTTAAAACCACACTAGAAAAACTGCATTTTTTTTATTTTTATTTTTTAAATGTGGTTTTCAATGGGGTTGTCGTTTTAACATGTGAAACAAGTTAAAATGAATTTGCTAGTTTCTGCTCCTTAAAGGGGTTTTACGGGAAGACAAAATTGTTGACCTATCCTCAGAATTGGTGTCTAATAGCTGATCGGTGGGGGTCACCAATCAGCTGTTTGAAGAGGCTGTGGCCTCCTCACTGCTAACTAAGCACAGCACCATACATTGTATAGTGGTTGTACTTGGTGTTGCAGCCCAGGCCCTTTTACTTTAATGGGGCCAAGCTGCACCTTAGGCCCTGTGACCAATAAATGTGATATTATTGGCCTAGGAAGAGGCTGCGACGCTCACATGAGTGCTACGGCCTCTTTAAACAAATGATCAGCGTGGGTTTCAGTTGTCGGACACCTATAAAATTATTAATATAGGAGTCCTGGAGAAACCCTTTAAGTGCCCAGTGCAGTTCAGAGCTTCACTGTGATTACTCTATGCATTTTGCTGCTTCACAGCCCCTCCCCTCTTCTCTGAGTGACAGCTTTATCGGTCTCTTGATTGGATGCTACAGCTGTCACTTAGAGTAGAGGAAGGGGCTGTGATGCAACTCAGTACAGAGAGCGCATCACTGTGAAGCCCTGTTCATATTTTCACTACTCCTGATAATAAAAGGAGCATATATACGGCAGTCTCAGTCCTCCTGTGTGACTGGAGGCTGCTGCATAATAGTTTCTTCACTTCTACCTTAAAAGGGTTATCCCATGACTAATATAAAAAATTAAAATCAGACATCATGTAGTAATTGTCAACCTCTTTCTAACAAAGCTAGAACCAGCCCTGTACCTCACATGGATCCAGAGATCTCCCCGTTCATTGTTCTACTAGATTTATATCAAGCTGAGAGCTCAAGGGGGAGTGTCTTTTCTGCTGCAGCTATGGGGGCGTGTCTCAGCTCTCCCTATCACAGCTGAGGAGGGCGTGTCTTTTCTGCTGCAGCTATGGGGGCATGTCTTAGCTCTCCCTATCACAGCTCAGGAGGCAGTTGAAGAATGAAACTGAGTATGTGTGGCCATCTCAGTGAGCAGGACAAAGAAATAAGAAAAAAAATAAACCAGCAGGTGGCGCTACACAGATACATTTTATTGAATAACTCAGTGGCTATGCTACATTTTTAATTACATGCAATTACAAAAGTATTCAGATCCAGGTGCTGAAAGGTGTAGAATATGTTTTGTGGGACAACCCCTTTAAAACAAAAAACTGCACCAAAAACTGCAGTGATGTTTTTCCCCAAAAATGTGTGTCAAGCCACCGTTAGGACTAATGCACGCAACCATATTTTCCATCAGTATGCTTGTATCCGTTTTTGAAATGGACAGCACAATGACCCATACATTTCTGCAGTCCAAGAATCGCAGCACAAGTCCTATTCTTGTCCGTATTTGCGGATGGGAATGAGACAAATAATGGAATGCACATGAGGCTATCTGTTTTTGAAGGTCAATTTTTTTTTGCGGACAAGAAATCCGCTATGGCATATGCATGAAGCCTGTATCTTTTTCACAGATGCACTCATATGGGATAAGCATCATGATAATTTGATTTGTCATATTTTCTAACACAATTCTTTAAAGGAAACCTGTCACCTGGAATTTGGCAATATTGCTGAGGACATGGGCTGCTAGATCGCCGCTAGCACGTCCGCGATATCCAGTCCCCAATATTGTGTCAATAAAACAACAACGATTTGATAGATATGGAAATTAACCTGAGAGGAGTCCTGTCCCGGAGATGAGTCCAGCGTGAAGGAGCCCAGCACCGCCCTGCATCCTCCGAATCTCCTCCTTGCTCCCCAATGTCACAAAGCTACAGCGCCGTAATCTCGTGATGCGCGAGCTAGCGCATGCGCAGTTCGTTCCCTGAGGCTGATGCCAGCACATGGATGGAACACTATGCCGACACTGTGCATGCGCTAGCTTGCACATCGCGAGATTACGGCGCTCTAGCTTTCTTATGTCGGGGAGCAAGGATGAGATTTGGAGGATGCGGGGAGGTGCTGGGTTCCTTCACGCTGGACTCATCTCTGGGACAGGATGCATTTCAGGTTAATTTGCATATGTATCAAATCGTTGTTGTTTTTTGACACAATAAAAACACAAAGAGCTATGGGGACTGGGTATTGCGGATGTGCTAGAGGCGATCTAGCAGCCCGTGTCCTCAGCTCTATTGTTAAAGGGATTTTCTCAACAGGCTATTTGATACTTACCTGGTCCTGGCGCGCCGTCCACTTCCTGGTTTCGGCACTCGGCAGAAGTCACCAGGGCGCATGCGTGGACTCGGCGTGTGCGTTCAGTACAGCGCGCGGCCGGCCGGGAGAAGAAAAGAAAAGTCGTCTGCGCACTCGCGGCCACCGCGATTCCTGAGAAGAGCGGTGGCCGTAACCAGGGGAGACGGAAGACAACAGTCAGGTAAGTATAGGTTTATTTTTTTCTAAGGGGTGGGGATTTGTTAATAAAATGTATTTAGAAAAATTATCACTGTTAAAGGGATTCTGTCACCTCCCCTAAGGCAAAAAACGATTTAAAACCAGCCATGCAGCACAGCTTACCTGGATTAGGCTGTGCTGTTCAATCTTGAAATCCGTCCAGCAGTTAGTTCAAAAAACGAGTTTGATCAATGAGGAAATGCGTCCTGAAGGTGCCCAGAGGGGCGTTTTTTTCTTCTGAGAGAGCCCAGTCCCGCCCCTTTTTCAGTGCCCAGCCCGCCTTCCTTTTACTTCCTAACCGCCGCCCCCAGCCTGCCACAGCCTCTCCTGCCTCTCCTCCCCCTCCCTCACGCCGAACGAAGTCTCGCACAGGCGCAGTACCCACTGAGGGCTGCGCCTGTGCGATCATCAGGAGACTGAGGGCGGCAGCTTCATCTTCGTCACTGGGCATGCGCCGAGCCCAGTGACGTCCGATGCTCGCTCTTCCCTCAGTCAGCAGGGAAGAGCGAGCATCGGACGTCACTGGGCTCGGCGCATGCCCAGTGACGAAGATGAAGCTGCCGCCCTCAGTCTCCTGATGATCGCACAGGCGCAGCCCTCAGTGGGTACTGCGCCTGTGCGAGACTTCGTTCGGCGTGAGGGAGGGGGAGGAGAGGCAGGAGAGGCTGTGGCAGGCTGGGGGCGGCAGTTAGAAAATACAAGGAAGGCGGGCTGGGCACTGAAAAAGGGGCGGGACTGGGCTCTCTCAGAAGAAAAAAACGCCCCTCTGGGCACCTTCAGGACGCATTTCCTCATTGATCAAACTCGTTTTTTGAACTAACTGCTGGACGGATTTCAAGATTGAACAGCACAGCCTAATCCAGGTAAGCTGTGCTGCATGGCTGGTTTTAAATCGTTTTTTGCCTTAGGGGAGGTGACAGAATCCCTTTAAATCATTAACAGATTTAACAGTGATCATTAAGATGATAATACCCCTTTAAGTTCCAGGTGACAGGTTCCCTTTAAAAAAACAAAACAAAAAAATAACTGTCCCCTGTGGTTATGACCTCTCTATCCTCTAGTCACCTGCTGCTATCATTTGGGGAATCTCCTTATAACTATTCAGTGTAGCATTACATACCAACCAGTTAGGTAAATGGCTAACGATTTGATATATGGATGTCTGGGTTTTTTCTAGAGAAGCCCTCTGCTTTGGTCCATAGAGTGGGACCTTCTAAGCTCCCTTAAATCCTATAAATCCTGACCCAATATTCAATAATTGCTGTGTATCCAGTATTTTACAAACATGTCCACAATACAGTGTTTTTGGAAAATTGCCTAATGCTATGCATATGCAAGGTTTTAATCCAGCAGTGAACTTCTGCTTTGGGAAAGCAGCAATTCATTAGTGGTAAACTTCAGAAACAGGGGATTTGTATACATTGAGGCGGCCTATAAAAGCCTCTTTCAGACGAGCATGTCCAGTGCAGAAAAAGGGGGGATCTAACTCTCCTTAGGGAGAGAGCACTTTAATCAGTGTGAGGAGACTTTTAGGCCATACATGCTCCTCTGGAATTCTGGGAGGGAAGAAATGCAAATGAGCTCTTAGCAAGCTTTGCCTCTAATGCCACCAGATGTAAGGCAGCTATCCTATAAGTCAATATTCAGCTCTTAAAATAAGCCTTGAGACATGACTTGGATATTAAATAAGCCAGCACCTCATCTGCAGACAGCTGTTTCGGGGTGATTGCCCCTCATCAGTGCAGAGCAGAGAGTACTGGCTTAACTGGGTAGGAGGCCTGTGTCCGAGCAAGGGGGGAACTCTCCCTCCTTAGGGAGAGAGCACCTTAATCAATGCTCTCTCCCTAAGGAGGGTTAGTTCCCCCCTTGCTCGGACACAGGCCTCCTACCCAGTTCAGCCAGTACTCTCTGCTCTGCACTGATGAGCGTTATTTCCGGTTATGGACAGTGTTTGTTTCACAGGAGCTCACAACAGGAGCTGATTTATAATGCTGTGTGTCTCTGCATGACCTGTATCTACTCCATTATACTGACATAATGCTGCTATAATTCAGTGGAATCATAGTCCAGCAGAGGGACACTGCATTATAAATCCGTATAGTGCTGTGATCTCCTGCGAAACAAGCAGTGTCCTTACCGGTGAATCACTCTCACACACGGAGGAGCGCCATTCCTGCTCAGGACACGCTCGTCTGAAAGAGGCCTAAACCTTGGACAAGTCATTAAATTCATTTACATTAAATGGAAATATGTTGTAATATTAAAGAGAATATAATAACCCAGCATGGACCAGAATATCCATGATCTAGGGTGCTGATCATTTCTACAAAGATTTTGGGGGAAGCATTAGGACTAAATGGGCAGCTTACGAACAGCTACAACATGTGTTTTACCTTTTAGGGCGTCTTCACACATGGCAGAAAATTTGCAACTGAAAATCTGTTCAATTCACCTCAATGGTGCTTGCAGAAATCCATGTGCTTGCTGCCCTATTCAAATAAACAGAACTGATTTTCTGCCACAAAAAGGCACCCTTAAAGCACTACACTTGGGTAAGGGAAAACTGAATGACAGTCCATTTCAGACAAAGAAACAAACATTTTGGTGGTCAGTGGGGTGACCATCTGCAGTGCTTGTCATGTACAAGTCGTTGGTTTCATCATTGTACATGGGTGAGGTTTAATTCCACCTCCTAGAACATTTTTATTATAGAGCCAAATATGTCTTCTAATTCCCCTGGTAGAACTATGTTCATGAGTAGCTGTAGGTTACCATGGTAAAGAAATGGTTGTACAAAGTGTCCTCAATACAAGCCGATGTTATGCTATAGCCAAAATGTTAAGCAGCTGCTAAATCCAGATGAGAGGTCTGTAATTGTTTCAATTAGGTTATATGTATTCTACTACAATGTCTCTTTCTGTTACACAAAGCTATTCCAAGAAACAAGCAAATGGTTCTATAATGAATTTGCTGCATTATATTTTTTAGGTCAAGCGATTGTTTCTGCTAATGGCTGAACATTTGCAGTTTATTGCACCATAGGCCTGTGAGACTAAATGTTAATTTTAATATGCGGTTTCTGCCACTGAGTCTGTACTTCAGGTTAACCAGCCTTTTTTTAAATTGAAATTTTCTGCATTCCACCCACCCAGTCCTTCCTAGTGTTAGTAGATGAGTGTATTTTTGCATTGTAGTGTTGGTGTTGAAGGTGCTGCACTTGGCCGGACCAAAATTCTTAGGGGCCTGGACAAACAAACAAAAAAAACACCTTCTGGCACTAGCACCATAGTTCCTGTCCCTGCCCCTTCTGGTCGCTGCCAGACCACAAGTTTGACATGCACATGGCCTCATCAGTGATGGGTTTCCACACCCTTGAGAATTTTTGTCCGCTCTCAGACAACCATTTCAGGTGATTGGTTCCTACCCGTTGGTTCTTAATTTATTACATGGGTCATTACCCATGTAAAATAGAGGACTTTCACTAAGGGTGTATTCAGACAGTGAGTTTTAAATGGCATTAAAAAGTGCCAGTTTCAGTATGGTTGCAGTATTTACAGGTGTAAGATAAATGTGTTCCAACGGAAAAAAACACTACCACATTGGAAACTACTGCAAAAATGTAATGGGATTTTTAGATAGACATGGATTTTTACAGTTCGGATATGCAAAACACTGATACTGGCCGTGCACATTCCACATTTTGAGGAACGGCTAGTCCGTAATAGAACAGTATTAACGTTGTCCGTAATGTGGGCAATAATAGGACATGTTCTATTTTTTGCGGAATGACACGGGACACGGAATGCACACTGAGTCCATTTTTGCGGCCCCATTGAAGTGAATGGTTCTGCATACGGGCTGCAAAAAAAACAACTAAAAACGAACAGACACAGAAAAAAAATACGTTTATGTGCATGAGCCATAAAGCTGAGGGCTACGAGGCTACATCCAGATTTGATCACACTGCGTAAGTAGCAAAGAAAATCGCTGTCTATAGGGAATGCATTGAGGGGGAATTTATTATGCCCTGTATGCCAGAATTCTGGTTTCAAAAAGTCGCAAGTGGGGCTTTGGCATTTTTTGGGGGATCATTTGCGGGATCATTTGCGCAAACATTTTGTGGCTTCTTGAGCACTGTTGCTTCTAGCGCCACCTACAAATTAGGAGTAAAATTTTGGTCAGAATTTCAGAGTAGATAACTCTTATGTCACATTTATAAAGTGTGACTTTAAAAAGTCTCAACTCCAGATTAGGCTTCCCCCAGGTGTGCTTTTACCGAAATGGGCGCAACCACATTGCATTTGCGCCAAATTTATTATTAGTGTGCGCCATCTTCATAAATTTGGCACAGATGTGCATAGCAATTCCAGTCTAAAATTGAACCTCAGACACACCTACAATGATAAATTCCCCGCTGAGTATCCTGAAAATCACTTCCAAATCGTTGGAGCTGAGTATTGCTGAAGTTATTTAATTGCCATAGATAAAATTGCTGCACACAAGTGAGTCGCTAGCAATTTTTTTTTTTTTAATCACATGCTGGGATGTTAGAGCGATTTCCAAGCTACTGTTTTCCTCTATTCAGTAACATAAAAATGTATTGCTAATAAAATGGTTGTGAAATTGCTGCTTAGGCTATTTTTCCACATAAGATAGAACAATCCGTCAGAGGAACAACCTGCCAGAGTTCTCACCATCCGACCTAGCCATATACTGCCGCTCACTGCTGGACCCCATTGACTATAATGGGAACCATCAAGGATTCGGTCGAATTCCAGCATAAATACCAGGGAGTGGCTAAATCCGGAGAACTATATTAAGATGTTCTCTGCCATATGAGCACTGCATTCTCTTCAAACAGCTGATCAGCAGGGGTGCCAGCAGTCGGACCCCCCTGATCTGATATTAATTACCTATCCTGAGGATGGGACATCAGTAGTACAAAAGCAGACAACCCGTTTTAAGCTACAGTATCTCAAGTGAGTACACCCCTTACATTTTAGTAAATATTGTATTCTATCTTTTCATGGGACAACACAGAAGATATAACACTTTCATGTAATGTAAAGTAGTCAGTGTGCATATTGTATAACAGCGTAAATTTGGTGTGCCCTCCAAAATAACTCAACACACAGCCATTAATTACTAAACCGCTGGCAAATTGTACCCAAAGTGTTAATATTTTGTGTGTCCACCATAATTTTTCTGCCCTGCTTTAACTTTCTTGGGTATGGAGTTCACTAGCGATTGACAGGTTGTCACTGGAATCCTCTTCCACTCCTCCATGACGACATCACGGAGCTGGTGGATGTTAGAGACCTTGCGTTCCTCCACCTTCCGTTTGAGGATGCTCCACAGATGCTCAATGGGGTTTAGGTCTGGAGATATGCTTGGCCCATCCAGCACCTTTACCCTCAGTTTCTTTAGCAAGGCAGTAGTCTTGGAGGTGTGTTTGGGGTAGTTGCCATGCTGGAATACTGCCCTGAATCCCAGTTTTCGAAGGGAGGGTATCATGCTCTGCTTCAGTATGTCATAGTACATGTTGGTATTCATGGTTCCCTCAATGAACTGTAGCTCCCAACAGCTGGCAGCACTCATGCAGCCTCAAACCATGGCACTCCCTTATCTTTGAACTCCTCACCTGGTTACCGCCACACATGGTTGACACCATCTCAACCAAATAAGTTTATTTTGGTCTCATCAGACCACAGGACATGGTTCCAGAAATCCATGTCCCTATTCTGCTTGTCTTCAGAAAAATGTTTGCGGGCTTTCTTGTCCATCATCTTTAAAAGAGACTTCCTTCTAGGACGACAGCCATACAGACCAATGTAATGCAATGTGCCACGTATGGTCTGAGCACTGACAGGCAGACCTCCCCCACCCCTTTAATCTCTGCAGCAATGCTGGCAGCACTCATACAAACTCTGGATATAAGACGCTGAGCACGTGCACTCAACTTCTTTTGTCGGCCATGGCAAGGCCTGTTCTGAGTGGAACCTGTTAAACCGCTAAATGGTCTTGGCCACTGTGCTGCAGCTCAGTTCAGAGGGTTGGCAATCTTCTTATAGCCTAGGTCATCTTTATGTAGAGCAACAATTATTTTTTTGTAGCTCCTCAGAGTTCTTTGCCATGAGGTGCCATGTTGAACCTACCAGTGACCAGTGTGAGAGCGATAACACCAAATTTAACACACCGGCTCCCCATTCACATCTGAGGCCTTCTAACACTAATGAGTCATATGACATCGGGGAGGAAAAATGGCCAGTTGGGCCAGCGGTTTAGACATTAATGGCCGTGTGTTGAGTTATTTTAAGGGGACATCACATTTACACTGTTATACAAGCTGTACACTGACTACTTTACATTGTATCAAAGTGTCATATCTTCAGTGTTGTCCCATGAAAAGATAAAATATTTACAAAACTGTGAGGGGTGCACTCACTTTTGTGAGATACTGTATGTTCACAGCAGCTTTATGAAATCTAGTACTGCCGCATTCCCATTGACTATAATTTAATTATCAGGAACTCTTAACCTGTAAGGGGTTGTCTCCATAGGAGAAGGAAGTGCCCATCTGTCCGTTGATTGACAGGGTGAAACATCCAGCCTGGTTGTGACAATCCAGTCCATGCATCGAGTGCTGAAGATCAAATTCGGTTTTGGGAGCAGCGACTGCATGTGCACTTCTACACTTCCGGGTAGTTGCGCAAGTTTGGTCGCTGAAACTGAAGTTGAATTTGGGCCTTGGTGCCTGCGTCGCTACTCAGAGCAGTGGTTCAGGGCCCTTATTGTTAATGCCAGGCTAGCTGTCCAGCCCTGTCAGTCAACAGACAGGTGGGCACTTCTTCACTTATGGGGACAGCCCTTCAAGGTGAAGAACTCCTGCTGATGAGACAAATCTATTTGGTAGAATCGACTCACTCATCCCTAATCTAGAGGACTTGTTTGCCTATGTTTTTGTGGGCAGCAGCTCATCAAGGACCTGCATGTCCCAGGATGCATTGCAATAAGCTCTTGTTAACACCTTCCTCCTCACATATAGCCCCAGAGATACATATGGTATATAGTGCTAACCACAGTTGTCTTCTCCACTGTCTAAAGAGAGATATAGCTACGGTATATATATATGAATGAAAGGTGTCTGGACTGCTTCACTATGAGGTCACTACACCAGCACTGATAGTAAGGCAACAGGGAAGCTACTCAGCATGTTTGACCAATACTGAATGTAGGGGAAGGTGGACCAGAAGGATAGATAGCAGAGGGCGATACCAGAGAGAAAAATATATCATATATCAAAAAGTATACAATATTGTATATAAACTTAATAATACTCTAATTTGAAATTACCTGTTTATTGCATAGTATTACATTTTGTGGCATAAGCCCTTTAAAAATTTATCTTAAACCTAATATGCGTAAACTAAACTAGCTTTCAGATGGACATAATGCAGTTGCTTTATTATGGACAGGACAGGATCAGAAGTATTTTGTCCGACTTATTTGGTGATGCTTTCCAGACAGTGATAAATATCTGGGTCATGTTGTCAATTAAGAACCTAATTAGACACAAAGGGGTTATTAGATGAGTAAGCACAATTTTTTTTCACTTTTTCTGTAAACCCCCCGCCCCCCAAAAAAAACTCATATGTAACAGAAAACAAGTATGCTCTTTGATATGAGAGTAAGGTGATAAGATGCACAGCAGCCCATGTTACCCCTCCCCCCGCGGTTTTGGAAAAGTGGTGAGGCTAAAAACTCGCAAATCTTGTAAACTGAGACTTGCACTAAAAGCTGTGATTATTCTATGCCAGAAAACTGGCATTGAAGCTTGATAAATCTCTCCCTATGAGCCTGTCTCCTACAGTGAGGAGACTTCAGCTGCTGCATTCAACTCATACAAGCACTCACCCATCTCTGGTAGCTCCATAGAGCTAAATGAAGCAGCTGCATGCATGTGCATCCACCACTGCTTTCAAATGGGGAGCAGGGGCCCCAGTTCTCATGGACGATGGGCCACCAGTACTCGTATTCCCACCGATCAGGCGCTTTCACACTATTCTATGGAGAGGGGATCAGTTGTCCTATTGGGACAACCCCTTTAACAAAAAACTTCGCGTTTGTAGAGGTTACCTGTTTGTATAGACTTGCTAGGCTATATCTATTTTCTAGATTTTAAGGACGGCTCTCCTTTTCCTGGTGATGTAATGGTGCTCCAAACTAATGATGCACCCTAGTCACATTAAATAGATTCTTGGAGTAGTATATGTGTGAATGGGCACTCATACCTTAGGAATCACATAAGATTAATAAAAGACAATTTATTTGGTGCTGCAATAATCAATACTATATAAAATATAAAAAAAATATATAAAAAGTATATAAAATATTCACTGATCGTTAGGCTTGTGACAATAGATTGACAGTGATCTGGTACGCTGCCCTTGAATGGGCTGTTATACCCTAGTAATGGGAAACCTCGGATGGTTAATCAAGCTAGTATCAATAAACTCTTTGGGCAGTGTACGGGATCAGCAAATATATCACAACAATATATAATACATCTCTGGATCGACAATATATAGAAATATATTAAAATAAACCTAAAAATAAAAGGTAGTGTCACTATGTTCTGTAGGAACCAACTGCTATGGTGTCCAGGTAATTGGAGTTGCCAATTATTCTGGAATAATCATTTTATGTCCATCAAGCAATGAAATATTTGGAACAATATGGCAATTACTTGCTATCCATAGTCCAGTAGAGAGGATGTTCTAGTATATTCCAGGGAAATGGTGATTCATATAATGATATATTCCAAAAGTATCTCTATTGTGTTGTAACAGTTTTGCTTAATTATTAATCCAGATGCTCTATTGTGACAGAATGTTCTCCATGAGCCTCTATAGCACTTATTGGTAGGGTTATTCCTAATGCTCTATTTTGTTATATATGTTGTACTCGCTGTTGTGAGATCTCCATCCATCTGTGGCGTCCCACGTGGTGGTTAGGTTGATAAGCTTACCTTCGTTGGTGTGGTGTAGAAATCTGATAAGAGAGGTTAGTAATTTCTTACATAGGTTAGTGGCTGTAAAAGTTCCACAACTTGTGTCTCCGAATCTGTTTGTGAAGTAATGTGCCACGCTGATTGTCTGCGGCAGCCCCGATATCTCCGCTGACTGGGCTGTGGATTGCCGAGTATGGTCTGGGTGTGCGCTCGGCGTCCCACGTGTCCGGATCTTTCAGACACTCGTAGTGAGGATCAGCTGACTATCAGCTCTTTCAAGATCTAATCGTGCCCTCCGGGCTTGTGTACCTCTTCAAGCGCTTCACTAATTTTTCATAATAGGGTTATGCAGTGCAGTTTCCAGGTAAAATTTCTCTCAGGGCGAGTGTCAAAAAAACTTAGGCCCAAAATTGCGGAACGCATGTGGTCCAATTTTGCGGACGTGTGAATAGAGCCTAACCCCTACACAGTGTAGAGGTATACTGTATATTGTGTGGCACAGTGTATGTTATGTATGCTATGTGTGTATTACATAAACATATTTCACATGAAAACTTACAATTACTTGGCTTGGCCCTTGGGGATCTCGGACACCACTTCAACACTTTGGCCGGGGGCTCGGCGGAGCTGATGTGTTTTATCCTAATGAGAAAGATTTCATAATAAGGATTAAGGGGCAGAGGGATAGCAGAGCAGGGAGAGGCTGGTGCTGCTACTAGGGGGTCATACCATGGGGGAGTAATAAAGCCCACCATAATGCCCCCCAGTAGTAATAATTCTCCTTATAATGTGCAAAACATACCCCCTTGTAATGTCCCCAGTTGAGCTAATGTTCCCATAATGTGCCAATATAAAATACCCCTTCTCAGTGTCCCTGTAGATGACCCCATAGTGCTCCTCTCCCCCCTTCCCCATAGTACCCACCATAATGTGTCCCAGTATAAAATGCCCCTATACAGAGCCCCCATATAAAATACCCCTTCTTTTTGGCCTCTGTAGATGTCCCTATAGTGCCACCCAATATTGTGCCAGTAATAAGTGCCCCAATAGATGCCCCCCAATCATGTACCAGTAAGATGTGCCCCCATATCATGTGCCAGTAAGATGTGCCCCCCTAGATGCCCCCCAATCATGTGCCAGTAATAAGAGCCCCCCTCCATCATGTGCCAGTAGCCTGAGTGCCCCCCTATCAAGTGCCAGTAGCCCCCCTATCAAGTGCCAGTAGCCCCCCTTATGTGCCAGTAGCCCCCCCTTATGTGCCAGTAGCCCCCCTTATGTCTGTGCCAGCAGCCCCCCTTATGTCTGTGCCATAAGCCCCCCTTATGTGCCAGTAGCCCCCCTTATGTGCCAGCAGCTCCCCTTATGTCTGTGCCAGCAGCCCCTCTTTGTCTGTGCCAGCAGCCCCTCTTTGTCTGTGCCAGTATCCCCCCTTATGTCTGTGCCAGTATCCCCCCTTATGTCTGTGCCAGCAGCCCCCCTTATGTCTGTGCCAGCAGCCCCCCTTATGTCTGTGCCAGCAGCCCCCCTTATGTCTGTGCCAGAAGCCCCCCTTATGTGCCAGCAGCCCCCCTTATGTGCCAGTAGCCAGTATCCCCCCTTATGTGCCAGCAGCCCCCCTAATGTCTGTGCCAGCCCAGCAGCCCCCCTAATGTCTGTGCCAGCCCAGCAGCCCCCCTTATGTCTGTGCCAGCCCAGCAGCCCCCCTTATGTGCCAGGATTGTCATTTTTACATATAAAAAATAAACCTATACTTACCTCCTCCAGGATGCGATGCAGGTCTCTTCCGGCCTGTGTCCCTCGCTGGCTCAGGCGGCACGATGACGTCATTGCGCGGCCTGCACCGGCCTCTGATTAGACCGGCCTCTGCGCCTCTGGCGCAGCACCCCATCACTCTCCTTCATGGTCAAATAGCCCTTACACAGCCTGGAGGTGTGTTTGGGGTCATTGTCCTGTTGAGAAAAAAAATGATGGTCCAACTAAACGCAAACCGGATGGAATAGCATGCCGCTGCAAGATGCTGTGGTAGCCATGCTGGTTCAGTATGCCTTCAATTTTGAATAAATCCCCAACAGTGTCACCAGCAAAGCACCCCCACACCATCACACCTCCTCCTCCATGCTTCACGATGGGAACCAGGCACGTAGAGTCCATACGTTCACCTTTTCTGCGTCGCACAAAGACACAGTGGTTGGAACCAAAGATCTCAAATTTGGACTCATCAGACCAAAGCACAGATTTCCACTGGTCTAATGTCCATTCCTTGTGTTCTTTAGCCCAAACACGTCTCTTCTGCTTGTTGCCTGTCCTTAGCAGTGGTTTCCTAGCAGATATTCTACCATGAAGGCCTGATTCACACAGTCTCCTCTTAACAGTTGTTCTAGAGATGTGTCTGCTGCTAGAACTCTGTGTGGCATTGACCTGGTCTCTAATCTGAGCTGCTGTTAACCTGCGATTTCTGAGGCTGGTGACTCTCATGAACGTATCCTCCGCAGCAGAGGTGACTCTTGGTCTTCCTTTCCTGGGGCGGTCCGCATGTGAGCCAGTTTCTTTGTAGCGCTTGATGGTTTTTGTGACTGCACTTGGGGACACTTTCAAAGTTTTCCCAATTTTTCGGACTGACTGACCTTCATTTCTTAAAGTAATTTTGGCCACTCATTTTTCTTTACTTAGCCGCTTTTTTCTTGCCATAATACAAATTCTAACAGTCTATTCAGTAGGACTATCCGCTATCCACCTGACTTCTCCACAACGCAACTGATGGTCCCAACCCCATTTATAAGGCAAGAAATTCCACTTATTAAACCTGACAGGGCACACCTGTGAAGTCAAAACCATTTCAGGTGACTACCTCTTGAAGCTCATCAAGAGAATGCCAAGAGTGTGCAAAGCAGTAATCAAAGCAAAAGGTGGCTACTTTGAAGAACCTAGAATATGACATATTTTCAGTTGTTTCACACTTTTTTGTTATGTATATAATTCCACATGTGTTAATTCATAGTTTTGATGCCTTCAGTTTGAATCTACAATTTTCATAGTTATGAAAATAAAGAAAACTCTTTGAATGAGAAGGTGTGCCCAAACTTTTGGTCTGTACTGTATGTGATGTATGTGTTGGACGTATACAGGATGGGAGCCCTCGACCAAGGAGGGGTCGCAGTGCTCATAGGCAGCCGGACTGCGACCCCCTTCATATTATGGAGAATACCCATTGATGTGGTACATAACCCTATTATGAAAAATTAGTGAAGCACTTCACTGAAAAACACAGAGAAGATAGAGGTACACAAGCCCAGACGGCACAATTGGATCTTGAAAGAGCTGATAGCCAGCTGATCCTCACTACGAGTGTCTGAAAGATCCGGACACGTGGGACGCCGAGCGCACACCCAGACCATACTCGGCAATCCACAGCCCAGTCAGCGGAGATATCGGGGCTGCCGCAGACAATCAGCGTGGCACATTACTTCACAAACAGATTCGGAGACACAAGTTGTGGAACTTTTACAGCCACTAACCTACGTAAGAAATTACTAACCTCTCTTATCAGATTTCTACACCACACCAACGAAGGTAAGCTTATCAACCTAACCACCACGTGGGACGCCACAGATAGATGGAGATCTCACAACAGTGAGTACAACATATATAACAAAATAGAGCATTAGGAATAACCCTACCAAAAAGTGCTATAGAGGCTCATGGAGAACATTCTGTCACAATAGAGCATCTGGATTAATAATTAAGCAAAACTGTTACAACACAATAGAGATACTTTTGGAATATATCATTATATGAATCACCATTTCCCTGGAATATACTAGAACATCCTCTCTACTGGACTATGGATAGCAAGTAATTGCCATATTGTTCCAAATATTTCATTGCTTGATGGACATAAAATGATTATTCCAGAATATTTGGCAACTCCAATTACCCGGACACCATAGCGGTCGGTTCCTACAGAACATAGCGACACTACCTTTTATTTTTAGGTATATTTTAAAATATTTCTATATATTGTCGATCCAGAGATGTCTTATATATTGTTGTAATATATTTGCTGATCCCGTAGTTTATTGATGCCAGCTCTATTAACCATCCGAGGTTGCCCATTACTAGGGTATACCAGCCCTTTGAAGGGCAGCGTACCAGATCACTGTCAATCTATTGTGGCAAGCTTAACGATCAGTGAATATTTTATATACTTTTTATATTTTCATTATATTTTATCTAGTATTGATTATTGTATTCAGCACCAAATTGTCTTTTATTAATCTTATGTGATTCCTAATGTATGAGTGCCCATTCACACACATATCTATTTTCAGCTCTCTTTCCTTCTAAGATGAGGCCAGTTTTTGTAAAAAGCTGCATGAGTTGTTTTTTTGTTTAGTTTTTTTTTGTACGTTTTTGCTATGTTTACAGTAAATTATATATACTTCCATGTTATTTGCAACCATAAATCTCCAGGGACACTATTAGAAATACTCAAAAGATGTTCAAGATTTATCACAGTGGTTGATGCTAGATGACAGATTTGGTACATCTTTAGACTTAGTTTATACCACCTATTAGTTGGCATAGTTTGCACCATACAGTATTTCTGGTGCAATTTTGGTGCACATTGTCAAGTGTTCTTTCCCATTAAGTTATGGTCTTTTCAGGTGAAACCCCAGCCCCTTTAAGAGAGCAGTAGAAAAAGTGTCAAGAAATGTGGCACAAGGCACTTGCACCAGACTTCTTGTGTATTCTCATTAGTAAATGACGATATAATAGCCTACGTTTTTGCATTATATTATCAAGAGGGAAATATTGCTTCTAAAGTTACCAAAGTATAGTAGATCAAATGCAATTATGTTGGCAGGAAGTCCTCCGTTAACCATTTGCTACTTCAGACTCCTCCGTCTACTTTTACTTTATGCAACAGTTAAACTGCCACTCATATTTTGTGGTATTTTAATGAAACTCATCTTTTAAGTGATATACAAAAATGAATCATTTAAACCTCTTGCTTTTCATAGAAGTCCTCCACAGAGATTAGCAGCATTCTTGGTAATAAAATATTAAAGATGCTTCAGTTCAGCCATTCAAACTACATTTAGTATTTTCAAAAGGATCTGTCACCATGGAAACCACTCCTCCTGTCTACAAATGCATCCTTACTCATTATTAGAAAAAAATAACTTTTTTAATAAATAAAAACTGAAAAGCTGTGAGTGCATATGTATTCACACCGTTTGCTATCCCACAGATGCTGGTTGGCTGCAGGTCAGTACATCCACTTCTTCCGTATAAGGGCCACCGTGCACCCTACAGAAATGTTACCCTGATTAACTGATTTATTGTCTCTAGGGAAAACGCGTCGGGACGCACTGTAATTTTGAGACATCTCGCTATGGGGAAATTGTCTTACTATACATAGACAGCATAATATATGGGTTTATATATATTTTTGGATAGGTAGGGATTTTTAGGAGAGGGAACAGCTCCCTATAAGTGAGGCCACCCCTTTAGGGGCGATTACTCCGCTTTTAGGCAGGGACAATATAGATCAACAGGGATAGTATCCCATTGCCTACAAGCGGATTTGTTCTTGTCGTTTCCCGTGTGCCCCTGGATGGTACAAAGATCTATTAAATAGCACTGCAGCATCTGGTATTCAAGTACTTCATCAGAGTGACCTGAGGCCTATAACAGTATACCCCTATATTGCGATAATTGTCTCCTTTGCAACATTTGTATTATACACTGCCTGTCCCAAAAAAAAGTCGCCACCTGGATTTAACTAAGCAAATAGTTATGAGCCTCCTATTGGATAATTACTGCATGAGCGATTATCTTTCAGCTGGCAACAAGTTATTTAACCCCGACTGGTGCAATGAGATGCTTCTCATTTCTTAAACAACCATGTCGAAAGACACATCTCGTGGTCGTGGAAAAGATGTTAGTCTTTTTGAGAAGGGTCAAATCATTGGCATGCATCAAGCAGAGAAAACATCTAATGAGATTGCAGAAACTACTAAAATTGGGTTAAGAACTGTCCAATGCATTATTAAAAACTGGAAGGATAGTGGAGACCCATCGTATTCGAGGAAGAAATGTGGCGAGAAAAAAATCCTGAATGATCGGGATCGGCGATCATTTAAACGTTTGGTGAAATCAAATTGAAGAAAAACAACAGTTAGAACTCAGGGCTATGTTTAATAGTGAAAGTAAGAGCATTTCCATACGCACAATGCGAAGGGAACTCAAGGGAAGCCGTAAGAAAACCACTAATCAATGAGGCAAACCAGAATAAAGGCTTCAATTTGCTAGGGAGCATAAAGATTGGACTCTGGAGCAATGGAAGAAGGTCATGTGGTCTGATGAGTCCAGATTTACCCTGTTCCAGAGTGATGGGCACATCAGGGTAAGAAGAGAGGCCGATGAAGTGATGCACCCTTCATGCCTAGTGCCTACTGTACAAGCCTGTGGGGGCAGTGCTATGATCTGGGGTTGCTGCAGTTGGTCAGGTCTAGGTTCAGTAACAGTATGTGCCCCAAGAGTGAGGTCAGCTGACTACCTGAACATACTGAATGACCAGGTTATTCCATCAATGGATTTTTTCTTCCCTGATGGCACGGGCATATTCCAAGATGACAATGTCAGGATTCATCGGGCTTAAATTGTGAAAGAGTGGTTCAGGGAGCATATGACATCATTTTCACACATGGATTGGCCACTACAGAGTCCAAACCTTAACCCCATTGAGAATCTTTGGGATGTGCTGGAGAAGGCTTTGCGCAGCAGTCAGACTCTACCATCATCAATGCAAGATCTTGGTGAAAAATTAATGCAACACTGGATGGAAATAAATCTTGTGACATTGCAGAAGCTTATCGAAACAATGCCACAGCAAATGCGTGCCGTAATCAAAGCTAAAGGCGGTCCAATGAAATATTTTTGTTGGCGACTTTTTGGGGGACGGGCAATGTATATGTATTTATTGTTTTTGATGTGGGAATATTTTTAGTCATCATTATTAAAAGTGACGTTTTAAGGGTAAATATTTTGTTCAGTGACACTCCTCCATATACCTACCCAGTTGTGATATAATTGTTATTTCAGTGAGTTTTGTGCTAAACCGCAGAGCCCCGTTAAATCCATCATATCAAAACAGAAAGAATGTGCACAACTACAAACCTGACAAGCGAAGACCAGTCACCAAAACTCCTAGAACGGGCGAGGAGGGCATTACCCACTAACATTTTTTCCCTAGCTCTGCTTTGAGGAAAGGGCATAACAGTTCAGCCCAAAAACATCTCTGGCAGTGTGGTGGTGGGTTGATTCAAGCCTTCATATTTCAGGCTCTGTACTTTCACAGTTTCCGCAGAGGATTTCGGCAATCCTGACGCAAACGGATGGCATTTGTCAGACGGATGCGGATTCGTCTGACAAATGCATTGAAATACTGTATCCGGTGTCATCTGGAAAAACGGAACCGGTATTTATTTATTTTTGCATTTTTAAAGGTCTTCACATTTGCAGACAAGAAATCTGGATCAGTTTTGCCGGAACACTTGGGGCCCGATCCGGCATTAATGCATTTCAATGGAAATTAATGCCGGATCCGGCATTCCCGTAAGTGTTCAGGATTTGTGACCGGAGAGAAAACTGCAGCATGCTGCAGTATTTTCTCCGGCTAAAAAACTGAAGGGACTGAACTGCTGCACCCTGATGCATACTGAACGGATTGCTCTCTATTCAGAATGCATTAGGATAAAACTTTTTTTCCGGTATTGAGCCCCTGTGATGGAACTCGATGCCGGAAAAGAAAAACTTTAGTGTGAAAGTACCCATAGAGAACCAACCAAAAACCACTATATAACACAATATCATGTGTGGACACATAACTACAAAACTGAATCATCAAAACCACACATGCAGTAAAGACCTCTTCATTAAATCACATCAAATGACATATTGAACCCACCCCTCCTCCCCTACCTCATGACATTCTAAACTCTTCTCCCCTTACATTCTCTCCCTTCTCATCATATGAGTGGGTAGAGATTTCTTTGGATAATGGCGGATATTGGGGACAGAGCAATCACGAATTTTTTTTTATTTATGCCTGTTTTCTCTCTCCTTTTATTTTATTTTTCTCCCTTTTTTGTCATTTTGTCTGTTATGTACTAAGCATTATCCAAAAGAGACATGAATCGTTTATTTGGGTCTCATTGTGATCTGTGAGACAAAGCTTACTGTTTATATAACAATATGGCATCGAATATCCTTTGTATCACATGTTATCTGTTCAGCGTGTCAAAGTGTATTTTGAAAGAAAAAATAAAGAATATAAAAAAAAAAGACATTGAATATTAAATATAAAAAAATAAAATAATAATCCATACAAAAGGTGTTGAGCAAATGACAGCCCCCCCCCCCCAGTTATTGGTCCACACATGTATTCCGCCAATAGGTGGGGTGTGATTAAAAGATAACTGTCGTATATATATATATTTTTTTTGGAGTATTGGATTGTGGTGATTAATATCACCTTGGTGACCCTATTTCAACTTTTTACTGTGTACTCAATTACCCCTTAATTCCACAGTTTTGCTCCCTGTACTGCCTACTTTTACCTTTGCTTAAAATAGGGTTGCTAGGCATGGTCCGTCTATCTGTTGAAGGAGGAGGACGCAGAAGCAGGCAGCCTGCAAGGTCAGATTACAGACAGCCAGGGACTGTAAGTAAATGATTAAAGCCAGGTCCTCCCCAGCAGCTGATAACAGTGCCTGGGCTGTGTGCACTTCTCCCTGTCCCTGCGCTTGGCAGACGCTCCCTCACTCAGCAGACTGGGACAATACAGAGTGGAAGCAGCGCAGACCAGGGAAGGGAGATCTGCCGTCTGCTCAGTGTATAAATGACAGCAACATGTGGTAAGAGGACCCCTTTGGGCTGCAGGAGATTAACCCTTTAGGGGGAGGGCTCTGGTTACTGACACTTTTGGGGGGCTATTGTTACTGGCTAGTGAGGTCAGGCGAGATTAGCCTCGGGGGGAGGGCAGTGGCGGCCATCTTAACTGAATAGTGAAATTGCAGTTTTATGCAGACTGGTTGCTAAGGGCTGAATCTTATTAATTATGGGTTAAGTCAGTCTAATAGTAACTGATTCTGGAATATCATGTTATTGGTAACTACATATATGAAAATATAAATTAGGGTCTAAATGTGACAGTTATCCTTTAACTATATATATACACCCAACACATTTCAATCGGGCTAAATTAGGTACACTAAATTCTATATATATGTACCATATATATGCACCAAGGACAATATTTCTCACCTTTTGTATGTTATGCAATTATTATGCAATTATTATTATTTTCAGTCCTCCCTGTATTTGGTTTCCCTTCCCTCTCTTCCTTTTACCCACTTGTGGAGGAATGTGGGATTCATCTATGATATTACCTGCAAGTGTTCAAACATTTGCTGACATAGAATAATACTTATGTTCTTGATTGTATACTAATTGTGGGTCATTATAATTCAGCAGGAATATTGGGGACAGATTTACCCCTTAATCACACCCCAACTATTGGCGGGACATATGTTTGGACCAATAACTGGGGAGGCCTGTCATTTCCTCAGCTCCTTATGCATAGATTAATTTTTATTTTTTATATTTAATATTCAATATGTCTTTTGATGTGATTTAATAAAGATGTATTTTTGCTGCATGTGTGGTTTTGATGATTCGGTTTTGTATTTCAGGCTCTGTAGGTAAATAGAGATTATGGTTCTGGTCTTGTTTGAAAGCTCATCTATCTTAGCTTTAAAACAAGATTAGAATCACAGGATTATGTCCTGTACATTGGGAGATATAGCATTTAGAATTCGGATTGGGAGTGACAGCAGTTGAAAGTGGCCGAGATATGAATCTTAGCTGAGGGGCAGTGGGAGTGTTAACAGCCTGCAGTTCTAGAGAAAATTCGTCCTCTCTCATGATAAGGATTATCACTAAAGAGGAATCTAATTTGTTAGCCCTCACACTTTTATGTTGTCAGAAAAATAAATATGGCACTTTAAATTTGGCATCATCATAATCATACTGACCCACGGAATAAAGTTATCATATTACTTATAACACACAGAGAACGCCCTAATAATAAATCTCACAAAATAATGTTAAAACTGCAAGCAGCGTTTTTCTGTCTGCGATGTCGTGCGGAGCAAGACGGATCCGTCCTGATACACAATGTAAGTCAATGGGGACGGATCCGTTTTCTCTGACACAATAGAAAACGGATCCGTCCCTCAATGATTTTCAATGGTGTTCAAGACGAATCAGTCATGGCTATAGAAGACATAATACAACCGGATCCGTTCATGACGGATGCATGCGGTTGTATTATTGTAACAGAAGCGTTTTTGCAGATTCGTGACCGATCCGCAAAATAACGCTAATGTGAAGGTAGCCTTATAAGGAACATAAATGTCCTGCCCATACCTCAGTTCAATTGAGAATATGTGGCATAACTTAAAGAGGCTCTGTCACCAGGATCAACACTATTAAACCAGACATACTGCCTGGTAGAGTTCATCATGTTGATTAAAACGATACCTTTCTTTTGTCTGTATGTTAAGCGACTGCAGACATATCTGCGTTTTTATTCATATGCAAATGAGCAATTTGAGCACTCAGAGGTGGGGCTGAATGTTGTGAGCACTGCTATGCAACGCCCCCTGTGCTCTGCACACGCCCCCTTCCCATTGACTGACAGGGCTAGACATCAGGCTGGGGGCAGAGCTGTGTCCTGGCTTATACATATCTACTGTATATATATGTATTATACACACTCTGTTATAGTTTCACCACACTGACATCTGCTCAGAAAGCTGATATACATATCACTGCTGTATTCACACAGAATGTATGATCATACAGACATCAGTTATGTGTGTTAGCTTATAAGTATAGAAAAACCATGTAACTCTATGTGGTAATGCTATAGCTTAGAGGTTAAGCTATTGGTTTTTCATGTAGAGATCCCAGGTTTGAATCTTAGGAGAGATTTTGAAGAGCCGCTTTAAAGACTGCTGTACACCAGATCCATCTTGAAGGAGTTGTACTACGGTAATAGAGACCCAAGAGACTTGCATCTGTACTTGCAGCAAAATGAGGATCCACAAAGTATTGACTTTCAGGAAATTAATACTTATGCACATTAAAGTTCTTTAGTGCTTCTGTTAATTATTACTTGAGTCACAATGAAAAACTATTTTGTGCCTTCAAAACGGTAGGAATGTTGTGTTAATCAAATGCTACAATGCACCCAAAAGTCCATTTAACTACAGGTTGTAATGCAGCAAAACGGGAAAACTCCAAGAGGTGTGAATACTTTTGCAAGGCATTGTAGGTGAAACCACTGATTCTGAAGATGCAGATTTTACACTGGCATTCAGTTGCAGTAAGCCTGCAAAGGATCCCACATGCTGTGGGGAATGCAAGTGAACAAAAAAATGCATCTTTTCACTTTTCCAACCGTTACAGCAGTCTGTGGGGTAAAACATAGGGACAGATTGTCTTTAAAACAATAGGCAAAAGCTTGCTTCAAATTATTGGAATAGTTTTTTTTTTTAATCTGTGATTTCTTACTCTTAATTGTGCTTCTTTATTTTCTACTTCCAACACACAGGATGGAATTTGCCATTGATAAGTTGAAAAGAACAGGGAGCCAAAGAGGAGCCTTTATTCTTCGCTGCAGCCCTAAAGAATTTAACAAGTACTTCCTTACATTTGCAGTAGAGGTAATGCGATGCATATGATGATAACATGCATGGGTTATAGCACTGTAGTCATCACTTGTGTCATCTGTGTGAATACTACTAACCTCACTTAAAGAGGACCTTTCACCAGAATTAAACTTCTAAAGTAACTATACAGGCATGTAGAGCGGCGCCCAGGGACCCCCCTGCATTTACTGTTATACCTGGGCGCCGCTCCGTTCTCCCATAATTGCCTCTGGTATCTTCACAGTTAGGCTCCACCCAGGGGAACCTGCTATGAGCTGAGCGCTGTGATTGGCCAGCGCTGCAGCATGGGAGAAGGAGGTGCCTGGGCGCCGCTCTACATGCCTGTATAGTTACTTTAGAAGTTTAATTCTGGTGAAAAGGTCCTCTTTAAAGGGGTTTGCCCCTCTTGGACAGGATATGCCCCCAATGTCTGATAGGTGCAGGTCCCACCTCGGCGACCTGCGCATATACTTAGAACGAAGCCCGCAAAGTGGCAGAGGGTGCACCGCGTCAGTCCCATAGAAAAGAATGGGAAGCACAACAGACAAGAGCAGCCACCGCTCCATTCACTTCTGTGGGGCTCGGCCATTTTCAACAGTCCATATAGAAGTGAATGGAGAGCTGCCACGCATGCACGGTGCGCCCTCCTGCAATTTGTGGGCTCCGTTCTAATTATAGGTGCTGGTTCCAGAGGTGAGACGCACACCTATCAAACATTAGGGGCATATTCTAGCTATATGCCCCCAGTGTCCAAGATGGGAATATACCTATTTAATAATCACAGTATAAAGAGGAGCTTTAACCACTCCCAATATGTCTGTTTTAGTAAATACTTGTACAGCATCTTTTCTCACAACTCTTTATTGTGCCGTTCCTCTGTTATTCCTCCTAGTTATTAAGAAACATCTGAGTCTTTCTGTTCCCTGCACAGTCTGGCATTGCCAGCATGGATTGGACAATAAATTGGCTCACCAAAAGATATTAAGGTGGCTGTGGTTGCACATACCCTGTCTATTCTGACATAATAATATATCCATAATACAATATCTACTGTACATGATATACAGTGTGTATGTATATGTGTGTGTGTATATATATATATATATATATATATATATGTGAATGATATAACTAAAGTAAAATTATATCTAAACAAGATAAAAAATGTCCAATACAAATAAAAAATACACTCCTAGTGTGGGAGATTTTGACCACCATGGGGGCCCTCGCAGTATAGGACTCCTGATAAATAAAAAGTATCAGTCCTATCCACACAAAAATAAAGAACGGAGACGGAAACCAAATACGTTCATGCTCGTGAGCCCTTAGTGTAGATTAGCTGACCTTTTTCTTAATGTACACTGAAGAGTCTTATATGAATCTATTTAGTCAGTTCTGCTTTAATAACTACAGGAACATTTGTACATTTCTACTGGATCACCATCAACGTTATCCCTCAGCAGCTTGCGCAGTCCAGTTTCTCCTGTATGTTCTCCCAGTGCGATCAGGCACAGTATGCTCTTTCAATTGAAAAAAAATACAAGTTTTCTCATCTTCAGAGTGCTCCCATTTTCTGATCACATCAAAGGGATCTACTATCTGGTAATGTAATTGGTTTAATGTTAAATGGAATTCTTTTACGATATATATGAGTGAAGCATCGGAGCATTTCCTTGCTCCGATGCTCCCCCTTGTCACACTGCAGCGCAAGCCTGTGTTTGTTTACTGCCGATGACGTACAGGGCTTCACATCACCATGCTAAGTGGAGATTTCCGCCTAGCAGTGAGCCCGGTGATGTCTCCGACACAGATAGGCGGTCTGTAGCACTGCCATGGGCTGTTTGGGAGGCAGGAACTATGCTACTTTGCATAGTACCCGCCTCCAAAACAACTTAGGGCATCACCATAAACCACCCATCTGTGCTGGTGACGTCACCGGGCTCACAGCTAGGCAGAAGTCTCCGCTTAGCATGGTGATGTGAAGCTCGGTACGTCATCAGCAGTAAACAAACAGAGCCCTGCGCTGCCTGATGAAGCGTGACAAGGTGGAGCATCAGAGCAAGGAAATGCTCCGATGCTTCACTCATATATAGTAAGATTAAAAAATTAAAGAAAAGCTTATACCGGCGTTCAACCCTGAACCCGGAGAACCTCTTTCAGGGCAGTGTGTTAAACCTTTTTATGAGTAAAAGTTTGTAATATTAAAGAGCAAGGGTATATGTACCATATAGAGATAGGATTGGATTCATCCCTTATCCCTTATTTTTATGAGCAGTGAGAGCCTGGTCAGGTATCCCCTCCCCAGGATCTTGGAAAGGTGACAGATATAATAGTTTTATTGTATTAGTGTTTGTAAAGAAGAAGAAAAAAAAATAAAGCATGCATTCTAATTACGGCATCTGTAAAGTGTGTTTACATGTATACATAACCTTGACTAGCCTCAACAACCCAGAAGAAACCAGCCACGACTTATGTTGCTGACTGGAAACTGGAGCAACACTGAAGCAAGTTTTATACCTAAACAGCTTTATTTAATAAAAACATTTAGATCCCCAATGCTATATCTTCCTAATGTGTATGTGTTTTTCCCTCTACTCCGCACAGCGAGCTGGCGTGCCCGAGTATAAGCACTGCTTGATAACAAAGACTGAGACTGGAGAATACAACCTCCGAGGGGCCAAGAAAAATTTTGGCACGCTAAAAGATTTGTTAAACTGCTATCAAAAAGAAACTGTCCGATCTGATGGCATCATTTTCCAGTTTACACGATGTTGCCCCCCTAAAACTAAAGGTCAGAATTTATATATATATATATATATATATATATATATTATACATGCAAATATTCATCAAAAGTATTAGAACAGAAATTTAAGAAAGATGATTTTAGCTCTTGAATGTTAATTTAGCCTGTAGATAACTTAATTTTCTTACAGCGTTGGTCTGCTTAACACATAATAAGAAAATGTAATAAATAAAGCTAATCATTATTTATTGGACAATTTAAAGGAGTTGTCCAGGATTTGGTATTGATGGCCTATCCTTAGCATAGGCTATGTATATCAGATCGGCTGGGGTCTGACAGACTGATCAACTGGTTGTATTTCTGGTGCTGGAACTATACAGCCAGGGCCGGTGCTACCATAAGGCAGACCAAGCGGCTGCCTTAGGGCGCACACTGGGGGAGGGCGGAAAAATGTGACATGGAGGGCTGATGTGACATAGGGGGTGATTTGACATGGAGGGGGAGAAATGTGACATGGGGGGCTGATGGCTGACATGGGGGGCTGATGGCTGACATGGGGGCATGATGGCTTACATGGGGGCATGATGGCTTACATGGGGGCATGATGGATGGGGGCTAATGGCTGACATTGGGGGCTGATGTCTGACATGGGGGTCTGATTAAGATTGGGGGTCTGATTGGGGCTGTGAGATGAGATCTGATTAACATTGGGGGTCTGATTGCTGGTCTGACCTGAGGTGTAATGGAAAATATAAAACCTAGGTCTTATAGGGCAAAACATTTCAGTCCTCAAACCAGCGATTGTCTGAAGCAGAGAGAAGATACCAGGACCACACAGAGAAGAAGCCAGCTGCTGCAGACGGGACCAGGGCCAGGTGAGCTGCGAGGGGGGGGCGCCAAAATGTAGCTTTGCTTGTGTTGGCAAAAATCCTTGCACCGGCCCTGTATACAGCCCCATCCAATGTGAAGTGGATGGAGCTGGTTACTGCAGTCTGCTCACATTGAACTGAATTGGAGAAGAGCTGCAGACACAAACTCCATCCACTATGGACGGAGTTGTGCAGTCTCTGCGCCAACTTCCAGCACTGGAGCGGCAACTAAACAGCCGATCGACACCATTTACAGGGTGTCAGACCTGGTCTGATATTGAAGGCCTCTCTTAAGGATAGACCATCAGTATCAAAATCCTGGACAAGCCCTTCAGTTGTTGTTTCAGAGTTAAAAAACTATACCTGAGGCATTTGGAACTAAATAGAACACTGAAGTTCTTGATATTTAAAGAGGTCATCCAAGACTTAAAAAGACCTTATAGAGAGGTTGAACCGTGGTGGAATTCATTCTTACCTGGTCCCCACCGCTAGTTTCCAGCTTATTGCTCCCTGGCACTCTCTGTTGCTGCACAATCCTCTGGCATCAACATCCTGTTGACGGACGCCACATGACCGCTGCAGCCAATCATTGGACGCAGCAGTGACCTGTCATCTGTGCGGCACCTGACCCATTGTGGAGCTGCACAGACAGCCAGGGAGCCAGAAATCCAGCAGGGGCCAGGTAAGTATGAACCCCACCGTGGGTCAGTCACTCTCTGAGGTCTATTTAAGTTTTGGATAATGCCTTTAATGTGATTAAACAATTTAAAAATAATATTGAACATGATTCCATTATGCATTTAGTATCTAGATAAACTACTTGACTCTCAGATTCCTTGGCAGCGGATTGCTTTGTGCAGTTCATGCTGACAGACTGACAGTTCATAGTCTGGTGCCAAATCGCACTTGACAATTTTACACATTGTGGGGAGATGTTTTTCTTTAAACGTATATATTTTTGCAAAACATGTTTACCTTGTATACTTCCGGTTTGTATTATTTTTTATTTTATTTTACAGAGAAATCAAACTTGATTATCTTCCGGAGCAACAAAGTTTCAGACTTGCCTGCGTCGCCCTCCTTACATCGACACAATAATGTCAGTCAAATGGTCTTTCACAAGATCAGGAGCGAAGACTTGACTTATGTATGTTATTGTGTAATCCTATTCATTGTTACATGGGTTTTATGTATAAGGCTTAGTGTGGGTTCACATCACGTTTTATGCCTCCATTTGACGTATACATTGGAGAAAAAAAAGATACAAAAATGCAACACACCATGTTTTTGTATCCTGCACAGTCTGTTAAAAAAAAAAATGGATACGTGTATGGCATCAGTCTGAGGCATCCTTTTAACATATTTATTTTTATTATACGTTAAAAGGATGGGAAAAATGTAACGTGAATCCGCCCTTAAAGGGGTTTTACCATCACATACAATATGGGCATATCGCTAGGATATGCCCCCATTGTCTGATAGGTGCCGGTCTCACCTCTGGGACCTGCACCTACAACGAGAACGGAGCGGGGAAATAATGGAGGACGCACTACGCATGCTCAGCCCCCCTCCATTCATTTCAACGGGGCCACCGAAAATAGGCGAGCACTGGTTCGGCTATTTCTGTCTGCCCCATAGAAATGAATGGGAGCAGGGGGCCACGCGTGCACAGTGCGCCCTCCATTTATTTCCCCGCTCCGTTCTCAGTGTAGGTGCAGGTCCCAGAGGTGGGACCCGCACTTATCAAACAATGGAGGCATATCCTAGCGATATGCCCCCATTGTTTGTGATGTAAATTCGCCTTTAAATGGGTTTCTTCCAAAAACAGCATCGCTCCTGTCCACAGACCATGTGTAGCATTGCAAAAATAACTGCAATCAGGGTGGATTTGATTTAAATCAAACCGATTTAAATCACGATTTAAATCACTAGTCAGTAAGGCTTGATTTAAATCATAGTTTTTTTACATAAAGATTCATATTTGGACAATTTTTCTGTTGTACTTAGGAAGGAGAAAAATAATCATTACCTTAATAATATCAATTTAAATAGGATTTATTCAAGTGAAACAATAACATTACAGCATGTTATTTGCTTAAACACCCATGTTTGTTGCAGTGTTTGCATTTTGCACGCATGCGTGCCTTACCGATAGGTAAAGGAACTTCATTAAAATATTGCCAAACTGTGTCTCTTTTACGGCCTGCTGCCATTATAGTTTTTTTTCCTCCAAGGAAAGAATGTGATAAACCTCAGGTCATACACACAAAAAGATCCAAAGACTTGTCTGTCTGTGGCTGTGCAGTACTGTGCTCAGAAAGTTTCACTTTCATTTTGTAGTACTCCTTGTCTGCTTGCCTTTTCCTCCTTACACTTAGTTTCACTTTCTTCTTGGGCAGATCTATTCCACTCCAAACAATTAGAAAAATATTGTTTATATTCTATTCACTGAACTTTAAACTTAGCACTGAAGGGGTTGATTCTGTATTTATAGGTTTGTAGAAGTTGGGATTAAGATCTTTTTCTCAACTCTTTTAATGTTATAAATTCAGTTTTGAGAACTCCAAAATTAAACCAAGCATCTGTGATAATATCTTGTAGGAAGAGAAACTACCCAGTAATCTTACAAAAACCTCTGGAAGAGCATGACATTGTGAATGGATTAATGGAATTTAACAAAACAATTAAACATATACAGCCTTATTCTACATAATTAAAAAAAAGTAATCTTTATTTCATAATGAAATAACCTTTGGATGGTAATATATTTTCCTCAAAAAGCATTTTATATTAAAAAATCTGATTTAAATCAAAAATATCCGATTTAAATAAAAAAAAAAATACGATTTAAAGAGGACCTTTCACTTGTATACAAACTAAAAACTAACTCTATCTGTGGGCAGAGCGGCGCCCAGGGGTCCCCCTGCACTTACTAGTATGCCTGGGCGCCACTCCGTTCGCCCGGTATAGGCTCCGGTGTCTCAGCTCCGTCTGTTGTACTGGACTTATTTTTTGTAGGAGGCGTGTCCCTTGCTGCAGCACTGGCCAATCGCAGCGCACAGCTCATAGCCAGTCTATGAGCTGTGTGCTGCGATTGGCCAGCACTGCAGCAAGGGACACGCCTCCTACAAAAAATCAGTCCAACACAACAGACGGAGCTGAGACACCGGAGCCTATACCGGGCGAACGGAGCGGCGCCCAGGCATACTAGTAAGTGCAGGGGGACCCCTGGGCGCCGCTCTGCCCACAGATAGAGTTAGTTTTTAGTTTGTATACGAGTGAAAGGTCCTCCTTTAAATAAAATAAAAAATCTGATTTTTTTCGATTTAAATTAAAAAAAATCATTGATTTTTATTCACCCTGACTGCAATACAATACACCATACTTGGACAGTTGTGGTGCAGTTTCTGAAGGCAGCCATCTTTTTATAATCTTGGAAAACTTTAAAAGAGTGTCTGTCAGTATGATCAACGATATTAAACCAGGCATATTGTGTTTTGGCAAAATAACGCATTCCAGTAGGAATGCCTGATTTTTGCGAATGTGACAATGTGCATGCCAGCAGTCATTGGTGGCAGCGAAGCCTCTGGAGATGGAAGCAATCACTATCAGGGGATAAAGAAATACTGACCTTTAAATTCTCCCAACAGCTGTGCTCCTCTGCTGTCAGTGCAGCTGCCGACGCGTGCATTTCCGGGTGGACTGATGTCACCGGTGGCTTCACAGACAGCGGAAGAGCACTTGCTCCCTTCTACAGAGCCAAGACACTAATGACTGTTTCCACCATAATAACACTGGACTACCTATGATTAAGTCAGCCACAGTGCAGGCACCAGAAAACAGGGCTAAACGATATTTCTAGCCCTGTCAATCAAAGAGAAGGGGTCGGGGGGATGAATGGAACAAAGGAGCATAGCAGTAGTGGTGCTCCAAGAGCTACGAATGGCCCCCCGGTGCCAAAATTGGTCATTTGTATAAATATAGGAAGTAAGATGTGTTGGCAGCAGTTCAGCCTATAGACAAAATACATATATCAATGTAATCAGCATGATCAACCCTACCATGCAGTACGCCTGGGCTTAATAGGGTAGATCATTCTGACAGATGCTCTTTAAATAAATTCTCACTTGAAAATGTGACACCAACTACTATATATTAGATTTGGTCACTTGGGGACCGCCCAATGACTTTAATTGTCGGAACGGTCCCTTCAGCGTCATGTATAAACGGTTGCAGAAATGTGATTATGCTGGCGCTCTGGCCACTGCTGAACCCTGTGACGGTTGCTGTACTGTACAGGGCAGGAGATGATTTGTGCTGCTCGAAGAAGAACATTCGCACTTTGTGTGCAGCTTTCGATCTTTGGCATCTCTTGATCCTATTAGAAAAGCAAGAATTATTTAAGAAGCTTTGTTCTCTGCCACATAGTCAACCCTACTTCTGGATATTGAGAAATACAGATTTTATTGATTGCTATACTTGCAGGAACCTCTTCATGTAAAGATTATTGTTAGTGATCTAAACAATTCTGTTAATCTTTTGTCTGTAGTATACTTTGGAACTTTTCTCAGATATTGGTGGTAAATGTAGTAATCCTATAGTTTCCTTTTGTGTGCGAACAATACATAGGAGGAAAAGCATGGCACCAGTGAGGAATATTTGTATATGCCACCCATAGATTTACAGATGGGGGCTTAGTTTGTGGCAGTTAGTGCCCAATGGAATTGAGAGTTTGCTTTTAATATTTATAAGCCTTTACATTTATACCCCTTATAGGCTGAAAATCTTGGACAGGGTACTTTTACGAAGATATTTCGAGGAAAACGGGAGGAAATAGGAGACTACAATCAAATCCATGAAACAGAAGTTCTTCTCAAAGTCTTGGATAAATCACATCGCAAGTATTCTGAGGTTTGTTTTAGAACTGTAGAACAGGAATGAGAGATTAGAAATTCTATAGATAATTAGACAAATAGATAAATTAATTCATCGTCATCTGTTCAACCTTTCTGTTCCATTAATAGAAATTGTATAATATAACTAGATGGTGTCGTTTCTGAAGAAACCACAGGATGTTGGCTTGAAAACGCTAGAGATATAAGCAAAGTCTGTTTAACCTGGTTTATTAAAATTTTAACCCAAGTCACCCAATGACTGACTGACTGCCAAATTTGAGGACCCTGCCATTAACAGTCAAAGAGCGGCAGTAATTAAAATGTTCCCATATAAAACGAATGGCTGAAATGTGATTGGCTGTTAAAGGCTCCACCCACTTTTCCTAAATTCTAACCACACTCACCCATTGACCCATGGTGCCGGTTTGGGGACTCTGGCTTTCGTATTGTAAGAATAACAGCTTTTTACATTTTCTCATTGAAGTCAATAGGGAAACTCTGATTGGTCGTTTGTGGCTCTGCCCACTTTTTAAATTTGAATTCCCGTCACCCAGTAACCATATGTACCAAGTTTGAAGACCCTGCCATTAACCGTGTAAGAATGGCAGCAATTTAAATATTCCCATTGAATAGCACTAGGTAATATTTGATTCTGTTTTAAGCTCTGCCCAGTTTTCCGAATTTTAAGCCCAGTCTAGGGTTGTTGCGGGTATCGAAATTTCGATACCCAATCGATACTTTTGTCCCGGTATCGATACGATACCGGGATTTCCGTTTTTTCGATACTGGGCTGCGCTTCTGCGCAGTCTAGTATCTCTGAACATGAGCGCGCTGCTATCGGCGCTCTCATGTTCTCTCTCAGCAGCACGGGGAGAAGGAAGCTGTCCTCCCTCCCCCCTGTGCTGCTGCCGCTGCCACCAATGGGAAGAGGGGGATGGGCGGCAATGAGAAGAGAGGGGCGGAGGAGGGGCGGCAATGAGAAGAGAGGGGCGGAGGAGGGGCGGGCGCACTGCGCCACCAATGATAGGATTATTTCCACACAGAGCGGCGCACAGCGATGTCCCAGCACTCACCATTAGTCCTGGGCGCCGCTCCGTTCGCCCGCAGTGCCCCATTACTGTCTCCTCTCCTGCTCCACATGCTGCTGATTACTATCGGAGCGATGGGAGGAGACATCAGCTTCACTAGTGGGCGTTCCTTCTCCCTGCGCTGCGATTGGACAGCGCTACAGCCAGGGAGAAGGAACGCCCACTAGTGAATCTGATGTCTCCTCCCATCGCTCCGATAGTAATCAGCAGCATGTGGAGCAGGAGAGGAGACAGTAATGGAGCACTGCAGGCGAACGGAGCGGCGCCCAGGACTAATGGTGAGCGCTGGGACATCGCTGGGCGCCGCTCTGTGTGGCCTGATAGTGAAAGTCTGGACTCATATACAGTAGTCAGTCTTTAACACATACAGGAGGCGGGTGCCGGCAGCAGAATCGCATTGCCGGCACCCTGCCCCTGACAGGGAGCTGCGATCAGCGGCAGTTAACTGCCGCTGATCTGCCAGTACCTGCCTCCTGTATAAAGGGGTAATTATCATTGGTGGTGCAGTGTGCCCCCCCCCCCCTCAACCCCCCATCCCATTTGTGTAAGCCTGGGGCTCCGATCGGTTACCATGGCAGCCAGGACGCTACAGAAGCCCTGGTTGCCATGGTAACATCCCTGATGCTGTGTGCACAAAGCACAGAGCAGCAGGGACAGTGTGGAGTCCTATTCACCCTGATAGAGATCTATCAGGCTGAATAGGAAAAGGGATGAAAGATCCCAGGTTCTAGCCCCTAAGGGGGGAAATAGTTATTAAATAAAAAGTGTAAAAAAAAATAAAAAAAAACACTAAAATATGAAGTATAAATCACCCCCTTTTCCCAATTTCACATATAAAATATATAAATAATAAACATATTACATCGCCACGTCAGAAAAGTCCAAACTATTAAAATATATAAAAAAAATCTAGGTGGTGAATGCCGGAACAGAAAAAATAAAATAAAAACTGCGCGATTCGCCATTTTTAAAAATGAGGAATGCACGTGGCTTTTTTTGTTTATTTTTTTCGCGTGGTATCGAATGGTATCGAGTATCGCAATACTTTTTCATGGTATCGAAACCGAATCAAAAATTTGGTATCGCAACAACTCTAGCCCAGTCACCCAGTCATGGTTTGTGCCAAGATTAGGGCCTCTGGCTTTAAAATTGTGAGAATGGCAGTATTTAAAAGTTTTACATTGAAGTCAATAGGTGAAATCTGATTGGCAGTTTTAGGCTCCACCCTCTTTTTCTGAATTTTGACCGCAGTCACCCAGTGAGTAATTGTGCTAAGTTTGGGATATTTGGCATTTAAACTGTGATAATAGCAGCAGTTTATCTGTTTTTTTATTAAGCTCAATGGCTGAAATCTGATTGGCTGTTGTTGCCCCGCCCCTTTTTCCCCTAATTGTGAACCACAGTCACCCAGTGACTAACAGTTTAAGGTTTGGGAATTATGGCACTTAACGTGTAAAAATGGCAGCAGTTTTATTGTTTTCTATTAAAAATCAACGAGTGAAGTTATTGGTTGTTGGTGGCTCCACCTTCTTTATCTGACTTTGAAGTGGAAACACCCAATGACCACATTTGTGATATTTGAGGTCTATGACATCAATAATGTGAGAAAAATCAATCAAATAAATCTGATTGATTGTTTCTGGCCCTGCCCACTCTTCAGAATTTTAATTTCAGTCCTCCAGTGACCAATTGTGCCAAGTTTGAGGACCCTGCCATTAACAGTCTAAGAGCAGCGGCAGTTTTAAATTTTCCCATTTAAACAAATGGCTGAAATTTTATTGGCCGTTGTAGACTCCGGCCACTTTTTATTCATTTTAACCCCAGTCACCCAGTGACCCACGGTGCCAAGTTTGGGTATTCTGGCTTAAATACTGTTAGAATGACAGCAATTTAAATTTTCTCATTGAAGTCAATAGGGAAAATCTGATTGTTTGTGGCTCCGCCCACTTTTTAAAGTCCCCAAAATGTGACAGAAATTTTTTAGGTTGACCCCATGACTAAGTGACCCAAGTTTGGTGAGTTTAACTTCAAAGCTGTACGAGTGGCAAAAGTTTACAGTTTTCCAATAAAGGTCTAGGGCAAAAAGTGGGGTCTTCGGGGGGCCGCCCCACGGGCACAGAGGGTGGGATCGGTTAACAAAGCACAAGGAACCTATTCGGGTATGTGCCGAACAAGTGTGAAAAGTTTGGTAATTGTACTCCTAAAACTAACACCAACAATATGTGGTCCGAGTTTAGGGAGCGTAGCTTCAAAACTGTGCGAGTGGGAGCGATTTGAAAATTTTCCCTGTCAAAGTCAATGGCAAAAAAGGCCTCTTGGGTGGTCCGGCACGGAGGGTGGGATCGCCTATTAAACCACAAGCAACTTACTTCACTATAGGTCGAAGAACTGTGGAAAGTTTGGCGTTTGTAACTCCAAAACTGTAGGAGGCGTAGCGTATAGAAAAAAGGGGGGGAGTGGGGGGGGGGCAGAGAAGAATAAAACGAAATAATAAGCTGAAACAATCGAATAACAGTATGTGACAGAATAACAGTATGGGACAGGCTTTTTCAAGCAACATAATAAACAAAAAATCGAAGAACAATATGTTGGCCTTTCAAGCCAACATAATTCAAAGTGATTCGTGCTAAAACCTTGGATTTCAGAAATGGTCCTCTTGTAATACTTTCCACAAATGGTGTTATGTTTTCTTTATTATTGACATTTTACATTTTCTATGTGATTTTCAGTCCTTCTTTGAAGCAGCAAGTATGATGAGCCAGCTGTCGTACAGACATTTGATTTTGAATTATGGTGTCTGTGTATGTGGAGATGAGAGTAAGTAGAATTTTTGCTTGAAAGTTAGTAAACCCTTCAAAATATTTTAATTTTTTTGCATAAATTTGACCTAAAGTAGCAGTAGTAGTCCTGAAAGTAGATGAAGATAACCAAATCAAATGAGTCAAAAATATCAGACCTGGTCTTTTATTTATTAAGGAAAAGTGTGAGTGGGCGACCTGTGGGCAGGCTGTTTGGCAGCTGTTTTCGTTTGACCAATTCTTGGCATATTTGCCGGAATTATTGTTGGATGGAGCCTTACAAACATCCCGCAATGCTGGAACAGTCTTAGAAAAAGATTTGTTGATGCTCATCTGGCTGGAAAAGTTTACAAAACCATCTATAAGGCCCCTTTCACACGGGCAAGTTTTCCGCACGGCTGCAATGCGTGAAGTGAACGCATTGCACCCGCACTAAATCCGGACCCATTCATTTCTATTGGGCTGTGCACATAAATGGTGATTTTCACGCATCACTTGTGCGTTGCAGGAAAATCGCAGCATGCTCTTTATTTTTCACACAACGCAGGCCGGGTGAAAGTGCGGATGCGGTGCTATTTTCATGGTTATAATAGCATTCTTGATACAGAATTCTAAGTAAATTAGGGATGGAGGGATTAAAAAATAAAATAAAATAATTAAACTCACCTCATCCATTTGTTCGCGCTACCCGGCTTATCTTCTTTCTTCTTCTTTGATGACCTGGGAGGAAAAGGACCTTTGGTGACGTCACTGCGCTCATCACACGGTCCATAACCATGGTGATGGACCATGTGATGAGCGCAGTGACGTCACCAAAGGTCCTTTTCCTCCCAGGTCATCAATGAAGAAGAAAGAAGATAAGCCGGGTAGCGCGAACAAATGGATGAGGTGAGTTTAATTTAAAAAAAAATTTAACCCCTCCATCCCAATTTTACTAAGCATTCTGTATTTAGAATGCGATTATTTTTCCTTATAACCATGTTATAAGGGAAAATAATAAAATTCACACAACACCAATCCCCGAACTTCTGTGAAGAAGTTCGGGTCTGGGTACCAAACATGCTGATTTTTCTCACGCACGTGCAAAACGCATTAAAACGCTTTGCACTCGCATAGAAAAAATCATGCATTTTCCCGCAACGCACCCGCATCTTGTCCGTCCCTCACACGCGACGCCCGTGTGAAAGAGGCCTAAGAGTTTGGACACCAATCCACAGTCACACAGATGTGCACAAAAAGTGCACTCCCTTCTCAGGAGTGGCCATTCCCAAAGTAACCTCTAAGCGGCTAAATGCCTCACTCACATTATCACTAATCCACCGTCAAGAGGACACAAGTCAGGAACGCAAGGAGAAAGCCATTGGTATCGAAAAAGAACATTGCTAGCCCACCTGTAGTTTGCTGTAGATCACCTATGGAACAACTATGGGAACAATGTGAGTCATTTACTATACTGAAATACGCCTAAAGTAGGCCTTTTTCAGGCGCAAATAGCGGCACAACGGTTTGTTGCCCTGCTGTCTGCTACTTCGCCCTGCTCGCACCAGGTCTAAAATTGTGGGCCCGGCGGGGAAGGGGACAGGCCAGCAAGCCCATCTCATCGTCTGTTTTAGGCGTAGAAAATGTTCTAAATGTAAGACAGCTCGGAACCTGTATTACATTTAGAACTTGCCCAGGCCCCTCCATAACTTTGGCGGAACCACAGCCAGCTATGGGTCTTTAATAAGACGGGTTCCTAAAATGCCGGTCTTAATAAATGTGCCCTAATGTTTTGTGGATGGATGAGACCAAAATAGAACTTTTTGGTTTAAATGAGAAGCATTATGTTTGGAGAAAGGAAAATACTGCCTTCCAGCATAAAAATCTAATCTCCTTTATGAAACACAGTGGTGGTAGTATCATGGTTTGAGTCTGTTGTGCTGCATCTAAGCCAGGATAGCTTGCCTTCCTTGATTAAACAATAAATTCCAAATTATACCAGCAAATTCTAAAGGAAAATGTCAGGACATCTGTCCAGGAGCTGAATCTCAAGAGAAAATGAGAAGCAAGACAACGACCCTAACCAACACAAGTCATTTTTCCAAAGAGTGGTTAAAAGGGTTGTCTGGGTTCAGATCTGAACGCGGACATATCCCCTTTTTCACCCAGGCATCCCATCTGAGATGAGCATCGGAGCATTTCATGCTCTAATGCTCTCCCTTGCACTGTGCTGAATCGGGCAGGGCAAGGGCTTTTTTGTTTACATTTTTACACTGCTAGGTGGAGGCTTCTGCCCAGCAGTGTTGCCGGTAATGTCACCGGCACTAATGGGTGGGCTTTGGCGCTGCCCTAGCTTGTTTTTGCCGGTGACGTCACTGGGAACACTGCTGGGCAGAAGCCTCCGCCTGGCAGAAACCCAGTAAATCACTGAATCTGCAGAAAAAGCTCCATAAGAATAAATGAAGGGTGGCCATGCATGCGTGGTGCACCCTCCGCCAGTTTGCAGGCTCCGTTCTGAGTATAGGTGTGAGTCCCAGAGGTCGGACCCGCACCTATCAGACATTGGTGGCATATCCTAGCGATTATGACCCCAATGCCCAAGATGGGAATACCCATTTAAAGCTGTTTTGTGCAGAGGAATAGGCTAACATTCCTCCAAGCCGACGTGAGGGATTAATCAACAGTTACTGGAGTTCCAGTTATTGCTGCACAAGGGGCTTACACCAGATACTGAAAGCAAACGTTCACATACTTTTGACACCCACAGGTATGTGATAATGGATTATTTAGACCAAGTCGAATATTAAAATTTACTCATTTGTTTGATTTGGTTATCTTTGTCTACTTTTAGGACTTGTGTTAAAATGTACAGTAGTCAAATTTATGCAGAAATATAGAACATTCTAAAAGGTTCGTAGCAAAATGACGGCTGCTGTTTGCGGTAGCCTGTATTATGTCTTTGAAATGTGAGATAAACTGATGCTAAAAAATTTCTCGACAGCTGTATTATCAAAATAGGCGATTTTCTGCAATTAGATATGTATTAAGAGGAATTGCTCTATATATATCTATCTATCTATATATATAATCTTACTCAAATACATCCTACTTTATACATCTGACTCCTATGTACAGTATACAACAATATTTCACAGAATTCTTGGACTAGGAATCTCCTTAAACAAAGTTTAATCCTCCAAGCTGTCAAAAAGAATCATTAATTTTTTTATTGGTCACAGCCCTTGCTATGGCTCTGTTCACACTTGCATCATGCCTCCCTTTTTATAGCGGAGTCATCATATCTACAGCATGCTGGATCTGTTTTCCGAAGTATCTGGGTTAACATTTGCAGGCTCCATTGACTTCAGTCGAGTTTGCTATGTTTCTGTTTATGGTTTTGACATACAGTGCCTTGCTAAAGTATTCACCCCTTGACTTTTTTCGTGTTTTGCCTCACAACCTGAAATTAACATGGATTGTTTGAGGATTTGCATAATTTAATTTACAGAACATGCCCACAACTTTGAAGATGTTTGTTTGCTTAAAAAAAATATAAAAAATAAAATAAAAATTGGACAAAATAACGGAAAAGGTCAATGTGCATAACTATTCAACCCCTAAAGTCAATACTTTGTAGAGCCACCTTTTGCGGGAATAACAGCTCCAAGTTGCTTTGGATAAGTCTCCATGAGCTTGCCACATCTTACCACTGGGATTTTGCCCATAACTCCTTGTAAAACTGCTCCAGCTCCTTCAAGTTGGATGGTTTGCGCTTGTGAACAGCAAGTCTGACCACAGATTTTCTATTGGATTGAGATCTGGGCTTTGACTAGGCCATTCCAACCCATTTACATGTTTCCCCTTAATCCACTCAAGTGTTGCTTTAGCAGTGTGTTTAGGGTCATTGTCCTGCTGGAAGGTGAACCTCCGTCCTAGCCTCAGATCACGCACAGAGTGGTACAGGTTTTGCTTAAGAATATCCCTGTATTTAGTACCATCCATCTTTCTCTCAACTCTGAACAGTTTCCTAGTCCCAGCTGCTGAAAAACATCCCCACAGCATGATGCTGCCACCACCATGTTTCACTGTGGGGATGGTGTTCTTTGGGTGATGTGTTGAGTTTTCTCCAAACATAGGGTTTTCTTTGATGGCCGAAAAGTTTAATTTTAGTTTCATCAGACCAGAGCACCTTCCTCCATACATTTTGTGAGTCTCCCACATGTCTTTTCGCAATCTCACAACGTGCCTTTTTGTTTCTAGCTGAAAGTAATGGCTTTCTTCTGGCCACTCTGCCATAAAGGCCAGCTCAATGGAGTGTAGGGCTTATTGTCGTCCAATGTACAGAAACTCCAGTCTCTGCTGTGGAACTCTGCAGCTCCTCCAGGGTTCTCTTAGGTCTCTGTGCTGCCTCTCTGATTAATGCCCTCCTTGCCCGGTCCGTGAGTTTTGGTGGGCGTCTGTCTCTTGGCAGGTTTGCTATTGTGCCATGTTCTTTCCATTTGGTTATGATAGATTTGATGGTGCTCCTGGGGATCATCTGAGATTTGTATATTTTTTTATAACCTAACCCTGACTTTTACTTCTCAACAACATTGTCCCTTACTTGTTTGGAGAGTTCCTTGGTCTTTATGGCAGTGTTTGGTTAGTGATGCCTCTTGCTTAGGTGCTGCAGCCTCTGGGGCCTTTCAAAAAAGGTGTGTATATGTAATGACAGATCATGCGACACATAGATTGCACACAGGTGGACACCATTTCACTAATTATGTGACTTTTGAAGGTAATTGGTTGCATCAGACCTTTTTATGGGCTTCCTAACAAAGGGGGTGAATACATATGCAAATGCCAATTTTCTGTTTTCTATTTCTAAACAATAGTTTTATTTATATATTTTTCTCATTTCACTTCACAAACTTAGACTATTGTGTTCTGATCCATCACATAAAATTCAAATTAACAAAACATTGAACTGAAGGCTGTAGTGTAACAACACACGAAAAAAGTGAAGGGGGTGAATACTTTTTGCAAGGCACTGTAAAACATAGCATTGCAGTTATAAAATCCAGAAAAACAAATGGCCCAGAACCCCCAAACACAATTGTGAACAGAGACACAATTACAGGAAACCGAAGAAAGCAGCAGTTGACAGTAGGTTGCTGCCATGCTTGCCGTGGGATACGTTCTTATTTATTATATGGCTAAGGGCTCTTTCACACTTGCATTCTTTTATTCCGGCATAGAGTTCCGTCGTCGGGGCTCTATGCCTGGAAGAATCCTGATCAGTTTTATCCTTATGCATTCTGAATGGAGAGAAATCAGTTCAGGATGCATCAGGATGTCTTCAGTTCAGGACCGGAACGTTTTTTGGCCGGAGAAAATACCGCAGCATGCTGCGCTTTTTGCTCCGGCCAAAAATCCTGAACACTTGCCGCAAGGCCGGATCCGGAATTAATGCCCATTGAAAGGCATTGATCCGGATCCGGCCTTAAGCTAAACGTCGTTTCGGCGCATTGCCGGATCCGATGTTTAGCTTTTTCTGAATGGTTACCATGGCTGCCGGGACGCTAAAGTCCTGGCAGCCATGGTAAAGTGTAGTGGGGAACGGGGGAGCAGTATACTTACCATCCGTGCGGCTCCCGGGGCGCTTCAGAGTGACGTCAGGGCGCCCCACGCGCATGGATGACGTGATTGCATGGCACGTCATCCATGTGCATGGGGCACTCTGACGTCATTCTGGAGCGCCCCGGGAGCCGCACGGACTGTAAGTATACCGCTCCCCCGCTCCTACTATGGCAACCAGGACTTTAATAGCGTCCTGGCTGCCATAGCAACACTGAACGCATTTTGAAGACAGATCCGTCTTCAAATGCTTTCAGTTCACTTGCGTTTTTCCGGATCCGGCGTGTAATTCCGGCAAATGGAGTACACGACGGATCCGGACAACGCAAGTGTGAAAGAGGCCTAAGCTCTGGCCTTAAAAGTAGCAATTGTAATTGTATGCATTTGCTAATGATTACCTACTTCAGTATCTGTACTTCAACTGTAAATGCCTAGACACTGTATAAAGGGGTTGAATTTAGTTATTTGCAAATGATCGTAGAGTTGACTGTGTATTAGAACATACTTAGTCACCTATGGCATCTTTTCTGTTAGGTATTCTTGTCCAGGAATATGCAAAATTTGGCTCGCTGGACATTTACTTGAAGAAAAACAAAAATTCGGTTAACATCATGTGGAAATTGGAAGTTTCAAAACAGCTGGCTTGGGCCTTGCATTTTCTTGTGAGTAGATACAGGTTTCTTAGTAAGTATGCACTGCTTTGTCCAGTAAAGGGAGCCGGTCAGCAGAACATGGCCCAATATTTAAGGCACTTTTACAGAATTTTTTATTTTTTTTAAATGCATGGCTCTTCCGGTTATTCTAAAATAAAGCTTAAAGCAATAAAGATAACTTTGTAGATACCTTCCTTCTCAAGCAGGGATTGCTGTACGCTTAAGTTTCTTTCACCCTGCACATCACTGAACTTACAGGTTATCCATTTTATTACTTTTCAGAAAAAAATATAGTATTATTCACTAACTATTGAAAAGGTGAAGCCCATTTCTTTCTGTCACAAATATCAGAGAAACTTCTGGGCCTTCATAAATAGGGTGTTTATCCTGAGCACCATACTTTTCATTGTAAGTGAGCGAGCTCCAATAGGCCTACTGCAAATCTTCTCAATTGTCTCCCTAGGCCCTCATTTATCAAAAACTACCCAACGTAAAAACCAGCTTTGCTGCCGATTAGTATCCAATTGCAGTTCAGCTGTCATTTCTGAAACTGTTGTGGAAAAATGGAAAGCTGCACTGTGATTGGTATTTCCTCTTTAGGAACTTATCAGAGTGCACATATGGACACCATATACTGCATAACTGTCATAAATAATATTTTATAAATTGCTACACATTTTAGGCAAGTTGTAAGAATTCTATTTTAGTAGATCTTAAAGAAAAACTGCATGTTTGCGGTGCAAAAGGCTGAGGTACGTTCACTTTATCAGTAGATGAGCAGATGTTCCCAGAACCAGACTGAGGCCTATCAAGAGTTCGTTTATAGATGGTTAGCCCTACCCTGCTTATGTGGTTTTACAGGGCGACCAGGTTTGGTGCCCTTACTTGACCTGGAATGCTTCACGGGACTAGGGTTGTTAGTGTGTCCTCATATAACCTCATGCTGTGCATTCAGACATCCTTTTAGGAATATACACTGGAGTACTAATTTCTTAGTAGCTGTAGGTGTAGACTGGTATTCCACATGAATTTTGTGACATGGCTTAGTAGATTCATCAGACATTCAGATCATTGCATTTGCAGCATATTGCAGAAACTATTGTGATTTGTAGAATTTAATAGTCTTAGACACACCGTTCTTTTTATGTATACATGATCAATTGTTTTGTTTGTTTTTTCTCCTTGGGCAACTATCTTTATGATCGAAAAGTTTACCGATTTTTAATGATAATTGATCGATGTATACAAGTCTTTACTTGGGGGGGGGGGCAGTCAAATTAATAGCTATTTTGGGTACAGAAAATAAAGTTACATTTTTTTTTTTTGTATTATACTTTCTTATCTTAGGGTACTTTCACGCTAGCGTTTTTCTTTTCCGGCACTGAGTTCCGTCACAGGGGCTCTATACCGGAAAAGAACTGATCAGTTTTATCCCCATGCATTCTGAATGAAGAGCAATCCGTTCAGGATGTCTTCAGTTCTGTCTTTTTGACTGTTCAGGACGGAGATAATATCGCAGCATGCTACGGTTTTATCTCTGGCCCAAAAAAACTTGCCTGAATGCCTGAATTCTCCATAGGAATGTATTAGTGGATACATCTCGTTTGTCTGCGCCACGTGACTGAGGTAATGATTTAGGGTACTTTCACATTGCGGCAGAGTGATCCGGCAAGCAATATACCGGAATGCTGGATCCTTCCATCCTGTCTGCGCATGCGCAGACCGAAAAAAGGGTGAAAAGAATAAATGCCGAATCCGTTTTTCCGGATGGCACCAGAAAGACGGATTCGGCATTTCAATGCATTTGTAAGACTGATCAGCATCCTGCTTGCCGGATCACTCTGCCGCAAGTGTGAAAGTACCCTAAATCATTACCTCAGTCACGTGGCGCAGACAAACGAGATGTAAAACAACAAAGGTTTCCACTGAATGAGGACTTGATACAGAGAGAAACTGGGAAATCGGATAACTTTCCATTATACAAAAGATGAGTTATTTGCTGAAACTGAAAGGCTATGGGCACCATTGCATCAGTTTGTGCACTTATGTGAATAAAATTATTTTTGTAATTGATTTTCATTAAAACATTTCCAAGCCTTTATCTTCTGGAGCGTACATGTGGTCACATGCAATGTGGCGGCTCAGTGCTATTCAGAGTGAAATCCATTATATCAGCAGTCTGATAGCTCCCTATGTAGCCTTATGTCTGGTCTGATCGATATTTTCAGCTGACATTCTTATGATTTAAGCTTTAGGCAACATTCATACGGCTGTATCCATTTTGTGATCTGCAAAATGCAGATACAGATGATGTGCATTCCGCACTTTCCGCAGGCCACATTGTCAGAATTCCTATTTTTGTCTGCAAAACGGGCAAGCATACAACATGATCTATAATTTGCAGCATGGCCACACGGATGCAGGCATCTGAGGGATGACATTCCTGTGCTGTCCACATTTTTGAAGCCCCATAAAAACGAATGGGTCCACATGTGGTCTGCATCAAATGTGGACGAATGGGAAATAGGCCTTATTTGTTGTAAAGCTTTCTGCTGAAAAGAAAGCTGAGGAGAACAGAGATACAGAGAAGGCTACAGAGCATAAGACAAACGGTGAATAAACAGATTTGCAACTTATTATTTTTTATTTTATTTCAGTGTGCTTCTGTTTTGGCTAAATGTATAAAGCATTGATTTTCTGTGTAGTATGTTAACATTGGGTAATTTGTGTGAATAAGCCATTTTCTGTCTGCGATGGTGGTTAACATACATGTTGTGCAGATAAATCTGTTTTCCCATCTGCATCAGAGTCTCCATTCAAGGCCTCCATCGCAGATTCCTTTAAAAACAGCAGACCAAAAAGTCTTGGAGGACAATTTTGGCCGCTAAAATGTTGGACGCTCAAACAGACCACACTATAGTCAGTGTGGTGCCATCTGCCTGTGTTATGTACCAGATCCAGTACTACATTATAGGAGCAGAACAATGGAGATCAGCAGCACCAAGCCCTTATCTCACAATTCTTTTTACAAGTTTGTGGTAATATTTTTGTCATTTTTTTTTTTCTTCTGCTTCCTTTTCATACATTAGGAAGATCGGAATCTTGTTCATGGCAATGTGTGTCTGAAAAACATTCTTCTGATCAGAGAAGAAGACCGGAAGACAGGAAATCCCGCTTTCATTAAGCTCAGCGATCCAGGAATCAGCATTTCTGTTTTGTCAAGAGACAGTACGTATATTCAACTGGCAGTTGTTTTGCTGGTACAGGCAAGACTATGGGCGTCATTTATTGACCAGAAATACGCCCATATTAAACGTATTTCTGGCTCAGATTGCGGCGCAAAGGTCCTTTGCGTTGCAATATTCACATTATCACCGCTCATGTCAGGTCTGGTTTTAGCGTAGAAAATGGTCTAAATGTAAGACAGTAAGGAAGCTGTCTTACATTTAGAAGTGGCGGTGGATCCGCCGCAGTTATGTAGAGGCGGCGGCCTCTGCATAAGGCCGGCGGATCCACCACCAGCTAAAGGGCTTATTAAGACCGGCATCTAAAAGGAACCCCTATATCGGGGGTAGGCAAACTCTGGCACTCCAGCTGGTGTGAAACTACATCTGCCAGCATCCATACTTGCTCTTCTCTTCTCAGAACTCTCACAGAAATGAATGGAGCATGCTGGTAATTCACAACAGCTGGGGTGCCAAAGGTTGCTGATCCTTGCCCTATATGTTGTATATTTTTTGGCTGAGATCTGGCTTACACGCTTTGCTTTCCAGCGCAGGCCATGGAAAAGTGAGGGTCTTGTCTACCCTTCTCTCATTCTTTTACTTGGACTTGGTATAATAGTCTTTACTTAGGAATCTAGGTGGAAGTTATCATTCCCTCCACATCAGTTCTCAGTGTGCAAAAAAAGTGCAAACCTTGTGTTTATGACATTTTAAGCACCATTGTTCCTAAATCTAGGCACAAGTAGCTTTTCTACACTTCCCTCAACACTTTCCCAAGAAGGGGACCTGGTAAGGTCATGAAGAGAGCGTGGTCAGTGAGCCCCGAATTAATGTTTTACAACCGTTTTCGGGCGTGAAATATATAAATTATAAGTTTTACTGAATCTTTTTCGACAGAACTATATATAAATCTGCTCAGCTCCTCCTGCTCTATAACATGCCTGCAGACTGCACTGCATTTCATGGCGACAGGTTAAGGAGGCCCTGTCACCAGGAACAGCATTTTTATTTTTTAAATCATTTCAATCAAAAATTGTTTGTGACTACATTAACAAAAAAAAAAAAGTTTGTATACTTTGTCCTGTATGCAAATTACCTAGCTCCCTAGGAGTCTGATTAGAACTTCCTGGTTAGGTCAAGTATGGGCAAACTGCGGCTCTCCAGCTGTTGTAAAACTACAACTCCCAGTATGCCCAGTCTGCCTACAGCTGTCAGCCTACAGCAGGGCATGATGGGATTTGTAGTTTTACAACAGCTGGAAAGCCGCAGTTTGCCCATCCCTGGTACCGTTAGGTGATTTCTGGCATGCTTAGCGGATTTTCACTGCAGTATATGGGATCGGAATGCGAGATCTCGCTAGTTATCAGGAGATTGTATGGCTCTGACAAAAGGAGAGTCATCTACAGCCATACTGCAGCAGTTATTTGGCAATAACCATTCATAAAGCTGTTCAGTTAGAGCTGCAAGATCTCACGGTCTGGCTCCATATTCTGCTGTGGGGGATTGTCAGAAGCCAATGAGCCTGCCAGGAATCGCCTAACCAGGAAGTTCAGTCCTGAATATTGCAGACAGTCATTTGCCTCCAAGGATGCAAGATCTTAGAAAGGTTTTTTTTATGCTTGTTCGGGTGGGATCACATCAAGTTTTTGCCATTTGTTTAACATATACGTTGGGAAAAAGATACAAAAGTGTAGCACTCCGCACTTTTCTATCCTGCAGTCCACTCAAAAAAACCTTTACGTTGACGTATACTTATTTTTTAGAATGGAACCCTATGATGAACGGACGCCACTGTATTGCATCTATTAACGTATACTTTTTTTTGTATACATTAAAAACATGATGTGATGTTATATACTCAGTACTTTACTGTTTGTTTGATAAATTGTAGTTTTCATTCGGTGAACTGTATTCAAAAATTGGAATGGAAATTAGGCATTGACGGCAGCACTCTGGGTGAAACTATATCTCACTGTTCCTATCTCTCTGTTTTCCCTTTAAGTCCTTTTGGAAAGGATTCCATGGGTTGCTCCTGAGTGCCTCGATAATCAAAAAAATCTCACCCCGATGGTAGACAAGTGGAGTTATGGCACCACCTTATGGGAAATATGTAGTGGTGGTGATAAACCGCTCAGTGCACTGGATTCTCAAAGAGTAAGTCAGAACTTTACATGAATCCAAGTTTAGTATTTGGTATGTTAAAAGTTGTCTAACTCTGCTGAGAAAGCTAATATTGCTAGGCCATATAAGGTCAGCCCTAATTCATTCCCAACTATTGTATTGTTGGAATTTAAAATGTTGATTTACATAGATATCTGTAGATTTAATTTGCCTTTACCTTCAATTAAGAATTTATCATTACATTTAAGGAATATTTGTGTTTTAATTGTCTTCTAGAAATTTCAGTTTTATGAAGATCGCCATCAACTCCCCACACCAAAATGGATTGAGCTTGCCAACCTCATCAACAGTTGCATGGACTATGAGCCAGATTTCCGTCCCTCATTTCGAGCAGTTATAAGAGAACTTAACAGCATGTTCACTCCAGGTAGGAATCCTTTGAACTGAAGCTATGTAGCGGCAAGATTGTTGAGGAGGTGTAAGAAAGTATTTTCTCAGTTCCTTCCGTCTCTGTGACAGACAAATGTATATAACGTCTTACTATGTCATTTTCCTCAGACTACGAACTACTGGCAGAAAGTGATTTACTTCCTAATATGAGAGTTGGAGCATTAGGCTTTTCTGGAGGGTTTGAAGACTGTGATCCAACTCATTTTGAGGAAAGACATCTTAAATTCCTGCAACAACTTGGCAAGGTACATCTGCTACAGATATGTTTTAGCTTCTGATCGCCACTGACCTGTTGGATATTTGTTAGGTTTTTCATTAGATTCTTTAGCAAATTCAAAATAAATCTGACAACCACCTAAATCTACAAACCGGATTCCAAAAAAGTTGGGACACGAAACAAATTGTGAATAAAAACTGAATGCAATGATGTGGAGATGGCAAATGTCAATATTTTATTTGTAATAGAACGTAGATGACAGATCAAACGTTTAATCCGAGTAAATGTATCATTTTAAAGGAAAAATACGTTGATTCAAAATTTCACAGTGTCAACAAATCCCCAAAAAGTTGGGACAAGTAGCAATAAGAGGCTGGAAAAAGTAAATTTGAGCATAACGAAGAGCTAGAAGACCAATTAACACTAATTAGGTCAATTGGCAACATGATTATGTATAAAAAGAGCATCTCAGAGTGGCAGTGTCTCTCAGAAGCCAAGATGGGTAGAGGATCACCAATTCCCACAATGTTGCGCAGAAAGATAGTGGAGCAATATCAGAAAGGTGTTACCCAGCGAAAAATTGCAAAGACTTTGCACCTATCATCATCAACTGTGCATAACATCATCCGAAGATTCAGAGAATCTGGAACAATCTCTGTGCGTAAGGGTCAAGGCCGTAAAACCATACTGGATGCCCGTGATCTCCGGGCCCTTAAACGACACTGCACCACAAACAGGAATGCTACTGCAAAGGAAATCACAGAATGGGCTCAGGAATACTTCCAGAAACCATTGTCAGTGAACACAATCCACCGTGCCATCCGCCGTTGCCAGCTGAAACTCTACAGTGCAAAGAAGAAGCCATTTCTAAGCAAGATCCACAAGCTCAGGCGTTTTCACTGGGCCAAAAATGGAGTGTGGCAAAATGGAAGACTGTTCTGTGGTCAGACGAGTCACGATTCGAAGTTCTTTTTGGAAATCTGGGACGCCATGTCATCCGGACCAAAGAGGGCAAGGACAACCCAAGTTGTTATAAACGCTCAGTTCAGAAGCCTGCATCTCTGATGGTATGGGGTTGCATGAGTGTGTGTGGCATGGGCAGCTTGCATGTCTGGAAAGGCACCACCAATGCAGAAAAATATATTCAGGTTCTAGAACAACATATGCTCCCATCCAGACGTCATCTCTTTCAGGGAAGACCCTGCATTTTTCAACAAGATAATGTCAGACCACATTCTGCATCAATCACAACATCATGGCTGCGTAGGAGAAGGATCCGGGTACTGAAATGGCCAGTCTGCAGTCCAGATCTTTCACCTATAGAGAACATTTGGCGCATTATAAAGAGGAAGGTGCAACAAAGAAGGCCCAAGACGATTGAACAGTTAGAGGCCTGTATTAGACAAGAATGGGAGAGCATTCCTATTTCTAAACTTGAGAAACTGGTCTCCTCGGTCCCCAGACGTCTGTTGAGTGTTGTAAGAAGAAGGGGAGATGCCACACAGTGGTGAAAATGGCCTTGTCCCAACTTTTTGGGGATTTGTTGACACCATGAAATTCTGATTCAACATATTTTTCCCTTAAAATGGTACATTTTCTCAGTTTAAACTTTTGTTCCGTGATTTATGTTCTATTCTGAATAAAATATTAGAAGTTGGCACCTCCACATCATTGCATTTAGTTTTTATTCACGATTTGTATAGTGTCCCAATTTTTTTGGAATCCGGTTTGTACTACTTTATTAGTACAGCTTAAAAGACAAAATATGTTTTAAATTTTTCAGGGCAATTTTGGAAGTGTCGAACTGTGCAGATACGACCCATTACAAGATAACACTGGTGAAGTTGTTGCGGTCAAGAAGCTCCAGCACAGCACTGAAGAGTACTTGAGGGATTTTGAAAGGGAGATTGAAATTTTGAAATCCTTGCAGCATGAAAACATTGTAAAATACAAGGGAGTGTGTTACAGTGCAGGTATGTGCATGAAGTAGAGAGCATTAACAAAACTTCAGAAATAACATCATGCAGCGACACTCATCTGCTTCTAAGGCAAGGAGGATGTTCTCATGTAATCTCATTGACTCATGAGGCTGGGACATAGTATTACCACTTCACAAAGCTTTGTTACGACCTCATCTGGAATAGGCAGTTTAGTTATAAGCGCCTTTTCACAGAAAGGATGCTCTGGAGTTAGAAAAGGAACAAAGAAGAGCAACTAAACTAATAAGGGGCCTGGAAAAATCTTATGTTTGAGGAAAGATTAAAGGATATATCTGTAAAGAATAATTCAAGGCAACTGGACGTACTGTAGATTTCTTGAAAACGTTTCATTCGTTCTTCCAACGAGCTTTCTCAATTCTGAGTGATTGTACAAAAATTCTGGGAATAAATATGTAACTGAATCCACATCTGGTAATTGAACCCAGCATCGGGTCAAAGGTGTTGATTCCATTATCCTAATTGGAGTCAGTAGGTGATAAAGACTTCCCAGAAAAAGGTGTCAAGACAGCATTGTATGTGGCAGACAATAGACCCCCCCCCCCCCCCCCCCGCCACCTCTATTCAAGCTTGGCTTCTCCATTTTTACGTAGATGGCCTCCTTCACGCCTCGTTTGTACCAATCGGCCTCCTTATCCAAAACACGTACTTGACTGTCTTCAAAGGTGTGACCTGTTCCTTTTAGATGTAAGTACACGGCTGAATCTTGACCAGAGGTTTTGGCTCTTCTATGCTGAGCCATACGCTGATGTAGTTGTTGTTTTGTTTCGCCGATATACAGTTCTGAGCATTCCTCATTGCACTGGACTGCGTACACAATTGTCCATCTTGTGTTTAGGCGTTGGGTCTTTGGGGTGAACCAGTTGTTGTCTCAGTGTGTTGCTGGGTTTAAAGCAAACAGGAATGTGATGTTTATTAAAAATCCTTTTGAGTTTCTCAGACACCCCAGCTACATATGGGATAACCATATTCTTGCGTCTGTCATGCTTCTCGCCCTCACTGGTTGTTTTGGTGGTCTTTCTTCTCCTTCCTTCTGTTTTGACAAAGGCCCAAACTGGATACCCACAAGTTTTAAGTGCCCCTCTGAGGTGTTTGAGTTCCTTCGCCTTGGCCTCTGTGCTGGTGGGGATTTTCTCTGCCCGGTGGTGTAGAGTCTGGATGACTCCCAGTTTGTGGTCTAGAGGATAGTGGGAATCAAATAGCAGGTACTGGTCTGTGTGTGTTGGTTTTCGATAGACCTCTATTCCCAGCTTCCTTCCCTCTTCCACTGTTATAAGACAGTCCAGAAACGCCAGTTTGTTGTTCTGCATATCTTCCCGCGTGAAATTGATGTTATGATCCACTGAGTTGATGTGGTCGGTGAAAGCCCGTAACTCTTGTTTATGAATTTTAACCCAAGTGTCATCCACATATCTGAACCAATGACTCGGTGTAATTCCCTTGAAAGTGGTCAGGGCTTTCCTTTCTACTTCCTCCATATACAGGTTCGCTACAATAGGCGAGACTGGCGATCCGATAGCACAGCCATGTTTTTGCTTATAGAACTTGTCCTTATACTTGAAGTAGGTGGTACTCAGACAAAGGTCCAGTAAGGCACACACTTGGTCTGGGCTAAGTTCTGTTCTGCATCCTAAGGTGTTGTCTAATGGCAACTGCTTCCTGACTGTTTCAATTGCCTCTGTAGTGGGTATGCAGGTGAAGAGGGATGTAACATCATAGGAGACCATTGTTTCTTCTGTGCCCAATACCAAGTTCTGGATTTTGGTGGTGAAATCTTGAGAGTTCTGTATGTGATGTTGCCTGTTTCCAACCAAGGGCGCTAGGATTCTGGCTAAGTATTTGGCCACATTGTAGGTCAGAGAGTTGATGCTGCTGACAATTGGACTGAGAGGGGTCCTGTCCTTATGTATCTTAGGAAGTCCATAAATACATGGAGGGGCTTCCCCAGGGTAGAGGCGATGATACATGGCCCGATCAATGATTTTGTCCTTTTCTAGTTGTTGTAGTAGTTCTATAACTTTCTTCTTGTAGCCACTGGTTGGGTCACGTCTTAGGGCCTCATATGTGTTGTTATCATCCAGGAGTGTGGTCACCTTGGCATCGTAGTCAGACGTATTAAGTACAACTGTGCATCTTCCTTTATCCGCAGGCTGGATGGTGATGTTTGTGTCTTTCTTCAGGGATGTAACCGCCTTCCTTTCTTCTCCAGTCAAGTTTGAAGGAGGTGGTTTGGCACTGGCCAGAGCTGCAGACACTTTAAGGCGAAGTTGTTCAGCCTCACCCTGGGGTACTTTGTTGCTGTGGATTGAGGCTTCAGTGGCTGAAATAATATCAACTATTGGTATGGTTCTTGGTGTGATTGCGAAATTCAACCCTTTAGGATAATGGAATCAACACCTTTAACCCAATGCTGGGTATAATTACCAGATGTGGATTCAGTTACATATTTATTCCCAGAATTTTTGTACAATCACTCAGAATTGAGAAAGCTCGTTGGAAGAACGAGTGAAACGTTTTCACGAAATCTACAGTACGTGCAGTTGCCTTGAATTATTCTTTACAGATATATACCATGACCTGGATAAATGAGAACCTTCACAGACAAAGATTAAAGGAATTACTTTTTTTAGTCTTCAGAAAAGATGTATAAGAGGGAATATGATTAACATATTTAAATTGCCCATAAAAAAAATATGGTGAAAAGCTGTTCCATGTAAAATCTCCTAAAAAGATGAGTGTCACTGTCTCCATTGGGAGAAGAAAACGTTCAATCTCCACAAAAGATCTGTGGAATAGTCTACCTCACTAGCTGGTCACAGCAGGAACAGTGGATGGTTTTAAAAAAAAAGGCTGAAATTAATTCCTAGAATAGATCAACATTAGTGCTTAGGCTATTTTAAATGCATTGCAAGAACGGATCTGTCTCTCCGGATGTCATTATTTTTAATGATTCGGCATGCTGCGGTATTTCCTCCGTCCAAAACGCTGTTCAGCGACTTAACTGAAGACATCCTGAACGGATTTCTCTCCATTCAGAATGCATAAGGATAAAACTGATCAGTTATTTTCCGGTATTGAGCCCCTAGGTACCGGAAAAGAAAAGCGCTATATGTAGCTATATAGAAATCTTTATTTGAATTTTTATCCAGTGTGATCACTGGTTGGGATTCATGTCTTATGGGTTTTAAATTTTTCTCTAGCTTAATGGGGGGAAACTATTTTCTAAAGTCTAGCAAAATCCCTTCCTTTCATCATTCACATTCTCTCCCATCCCTTGGTCAAACTTGATGGACATATGTCTGTTTTTACCCATACTATGTAACTGCACATTAACGATTCTTTGAACGTCTTTATGGAACGAGGTGAAGCTCGGAGTGCACAAATTTTGTACTACTAAAACAATATCTTTCTTGGCAATTCAGTGGATGCTTAGGGTAAATGCACACATTCAGGATTTGTGTGCGGACAATCCGCACTGAAATCCGCGGGTGTTCGCAGGAAAATCTGTGAATGGAGAAAATCCGGTCAGGAAAAATAAAATTGACATGCTGCAGATTTTAAAATCCACACTGTAGGTCAAAATTCACGCTGTAAAAAATTTGCATGAGAAATTCAAATTCTCATAGAATACAAGGTGCATAACCTACGGTGCAGATTTTCCACACGCAATCCTGATCGTGAGCATTTACCCTTAAAGGTAATCTATCACCAGGTGTATGCTTCCCTATCTGAGGGCAGTATAAACTAGTGGCAGACACCCTGACTGTAGTGGTGCATCACTTACTGGTTAACTTAAGGTAGGTGCAATAAAATCACATTTTAAAAGATGCAGCATGAGCTGGGCCAAGAGTCCACTTAAAGGGGCTGTCTCACTTCAACAAGTGGCATTTATCATGTAGAGATAATACAAGCCACTTCATAATGTATTGTGATTGTTTATGTTTCTTCCTTTGCAGGCTGGATTCATTTTTCCATCGCATTATACACTGCTTGTTTCCATGGTTATGACCACCCTGCAATCCATCAGCAGTGGCCGTGTTTTCACACTATTGTAAAAAGCTCCGGCCTCTCTAGTGGCCGTGACCGTGGGAACTGGCATAGACTGGTGCTTAGTTTTCTCATCCGTCTCATTGGGGGACACAGGCTTTGACCATGGGACGTTACAGAGCAGTCCCCAAGGGTGGGCATAACAAGCAACCCTCCCATCAATCAGAGAACCGCCGTCTGCAAAACTACGCCCCAGAGACGCGTCAGCAGACGCAAAGATGTGCACTCTATAAAACTTGGAAAAAGTATGCAAAGACGACGTTAGCTGCCTGGCACACCTGATGGGCCGAATCCCCGTTATGCACCGCCCAAGAGACCCCCACTGCTCTAGCCGAATGAGCAGTCACCCGGAAGGGTGGGGCCCGGTCCTTAACGCGGTACACTTCCACAATAGCCAAACCAATCCATCGGGAAATGTAAGTCTTTGATGCTGCCAGTTCTTGTCTCAGTCCCTCTGGAATCACGAACAGGGAATCCGTTCGCCAGAAAGATACCGTCTGGGACAGATAGACTCGTTTAGGAAGACCCTGCCGGACTAAGGAAGCTGCAGGAGGATGTGCCTCCTCACAGCTGGAGCAGCCCCCTGAGCCCTGCACGCTGGCCCTGGAAGATGAACGCCACCAGGTGCCATTTAACATTTAAAGAGCTCTCATTGCTGCCCATAGTACAGGGCGACCACATGGGGACCATCACATTTGGGGAGGAGAGGGTACTGAAGGGGGGGCACTATGGGCAGTCTCCAAACTTTACTCACCTGTCCGGCGTCTTCTGCCCCCCCCCCCTACACCGGAAACAGAGGGAATTTGCGGTGGGCGGCCATGGTGATACGAATGCTGTCTGGAGACAGAGGTTTTTACAGGAACCTCTGGTCCTCCTTTTCTTCTGGAGCATGGGGTTTGGGAAAACCCCTGGTCTCCCATCTCCTGGGTGGGAGTGCAGGCAGTTTTACAGTTTTACCGACTGCCTGAAGCTTCCTGCTAAAGAAGGAAAGAAGAAAAAACTAAAAATCAGCAGACCTGCAACGAGGGAGGTCTGCCTCCTACAGACACTAAGCTAAAACTGATTTAGCTTGGTCCCTGTAGGAAGGGTATAGCTGAAGAGGGAGGAGCTTAAACTTTGTGTGCTTAGTGTCCGCCTCCTGGCGGCAACAGCTATACCCATGGTCAAAGCCTGTGTCCCCCAATGATATGGATGAAAAATGAATCCAGCCTGCAAAGGAATCAATATGGACAATCACAATACATTAGTAAGTGCCTTGTATTAATTTCATCAACATAATAAATGCTATTTGCTGAAGTTAGATAACCCCTTTAATGATGTGCATGATTCCTGATAATCCATGAGCTGCTGATTTCCCCCACATTTCCTGATTGACAGATTTCTATCTATGCACAGTAATAGGTTACTTTCACACCTCTGGTGTGAAACTCCTGCAGACAAGTGGAGGATCAGCTGGACACAAACCAGTTGTAGGGTTGGACAATATCAAACATATTCCCACGATAACTAAATTTAGCGCGATAACGATATATATCGCAATAAATGCCCATTTAGAAACAGAAACACTCAAAACATGTATTCGTGTTTCCTTGTTGCCCCCATACATTATAATGTCTCCTTGATGACCCCATGCAGTAATATCTCTTAGTTGCCCACCAAGAACTGCGTCACTGTTCCCCCCCCCCACCCCCCCAAATCTGATGGAGCGGCCGTGTCCCCTGCTGCTCCATTCATTCTCTAAAGTAGTGCTAAAGTAGTGCTGGAGATGGCAGCGATCAGCCATCTTCACCGCTCCCACAGAAAATGGGGCATCCTAGTGGAAAACCCCATAGGGGTCTTAGTCCCTACACACTACAGCCATATTACCGCAGCCCCCAGAGCGCAGTGACTATTCTCAGCCCCGGCCTCTCTGTGCAGCAGCGACCGTTCTCAGCCCCTGCCTCTCTGTGCAGCAGCCCCCAGAGTGCAATAACTGTTCTCAGCCTCTCTGTGCAGCAGCCCCCAGAGTGCAGCGACTGTTATCCAGCGCCGGTCTCCTGGCTCTGGGGGTTTACAGCCACTAGATGACATTTATTTGTGACCTAAAGGACTTATACCCCTGTGACTAGGGTTGTTACAATACCAATTTTTTTTTTTTTTTTTTTTTCCGGAAAGGGGGTGATTTAAAATGTAAATGTTTTTTTTTCCCCCCTTTTTATTTAATAACTATTAGCCCCCTTATGGGGCTAAAACCTGGAATCTTTTCATCCCTTGTCCTATGCACCCTAATAGAGATCTATTAGGGTGCATAGGATCTCACATTATCCCTGCTGTCCTTTGTTTTGTGCACACGGCAGCAGGGAGATTACCATGGCAGCCATGGATGGCTTCAGCAGCGTCCTGGCTGCCATGGTAACCAATTATAAGCTACCACTGCACCACCAATGAAGAGGGGAGGGGACCCTGTGGCCACTGCCACCAATGATTCTAATACTAGGGGGCTTGGGTGCACTGCACCACCAATGATTATAATTTATAATACTGGGCTATGGGGGGTGCACTGCGCCACCAATGAATGTAATTAACCCCATAATACAGATATAGACTGCGGGTGCCATCCATATCACACAGCCGTCACTAGGCCTCAATGACAGGGATCCCACTGAACTGTGCCTATTAACCCCTCAGGTACTGCATTTGAGGGGTAAATTGCCTCGGTTCGCGGGATCACAGCTTCCTGTCATTGAGACCAGGTGCCAGGTATGTGATACGGCTGGCACCTGCAGTCTATATTTGTATTGAGGGTAATTCTCATTGCCATATCGCCGTTTCTTAATTCCGCGGTATATCGTTAATACTGGTTTATTGCCCAACCCTAGCCGGTTTCCCACTTGTCTGCCGAAATGCGTACATTTCTCTGCCGGGCCCCATTATACTTAATGGGGCCAGGGGACATTTCGTCCGCATCTGGCATAATCTGACAGGCGACGGAACGAGTGTGGACCCATTCATTTTTAATGGGGACGGAAAAGATGCGGACAGCACATGTACAGAAAAAGTAGCCTACTTCAAGCTTTGTATGGTAGCATACAGACACCTTACTGTTCCATATTGTGGATTTTTACATTGTGTGGTGCATCTTTGGGTGAGGATCCTTGTAGAGCTTACCCACCTTGTGCAAAAGGACATCATGAAAGAAGGTCATGTAACAGTGCGTCTATATGTTCTTTCTTCCATCTGCAGTAGTTACTGTTTTGACATTGTATTCACTCTGCTGACACAAAACATCACATTTTTGGACTTTTCAGGACGTCGAAATCTGAAGTTAATTATGGAATATCTGCCATATGGAAGTCTACGAGACTATCTGCAAAAAAACAAAGAAAGGTTGGACTTCAAAAAGCTGCTTCAGTATGCAACCCAGATATGCAAGGTAATCCTTACATAACTTAATAAAGGTGCAGTCAGCTGACCCATATTGCTAATAACTGAGGAATATCAAATGTATTCAAATTGAGTCCTAGTCTTATAGCTTAAATAATAAATAATAATAATAATAATTACCCTAATAAGACGTATTGGTACACCTTGAAAACTGCATCTTAGGCTACTTTCACACTAGCGTTCGATCGGATCCGTTCTGAACGGATCGGATCATAATAATGCAGACGGAGGCTCCGTTCAGAACGGATCCGTCTGCATTAAAATGCCAAAAAAAGCTAAGTGTGAAAATAGCCTCGGACGGATCCGTCCAGACTTTCAATGTAAAGTCAATGGGGGACGGATCCGCCTGAAGATTGAGCCATATTGTGGCATCTTCAAACGGATCCGTCCCCATTGACTTACATTGTAAGTCTGGACGGATCCGTACGCCTCCGCACGGCCAGGCGGACACCCGAACGCTGCAAGCAGCGTTCAGCTGTCCGCCTGTCCGTGCGGAGGCGAGCGGAGCGGAGGCTGAACGCCGCCAGACTGATGCAGTCTGAGCGGATCCGCTCCATTCAGACTGCATCAGGGCTGGACGGCTGCGTTCGGGTCCGCTCGTGAGCCCCTTCAAACGGAGCTCACGAGCGGACACCCGAACGCTAGTGTGAAAGCAGCCTTACATGATATTTAAAAGATGCCAAAAAATAGCCGAATTGCTGTTTTTCACATTCCCTCTGTAACATAAAAAGCCCTTAGACGGATATATCGATGGAAAAATACATTGATTTTAGTTACTATCACTTTGATGTTTATAAACTCCCCACTAGGGCAAAAAAACAAAAACAAAAAAGCTTTTTGTTTTAATCACAAACACTGGCCACTAGTGTCATATTTAGCATACTATGAATGGCTCAACAGCCCTTAAATATTATAATTGTGTATAAATCAGCACAGATATGCTTTGTAGCTCTGCATATTGTCATAGATTGTAGACTTAAAGAATAATATATTTTTTAAAGAAATTATTATGCAGGCACAAATTTGCTGAAAATTATGTTGTTTACAGGGCATGGAATATCTAACAATCAAGAGGTACATCCATAGAGATTTGGCAACTAGAAATGTTTTAGTGGAAAATGAAAACAGGGTGAAAATTGGAGATTTTGGATTGACAAAAGTTTTACCCCAAGACAAAGAGTATTACAAGGTTAAGGAGCCTGGTGAAAGTCCTATATTCTGGTAGGTGGAAGGGGAGACAGTGTTTTGTTGATATTCGTGAAAATGATATAATAATGCCTGTAACATAAGGATACCATGGGGATTATGTTATGGCCTGTGTGGCAATTTTCTGGTGTGAAAATAAGTCACAAATTTTCTACTGCTTGTGCCACTTTATTTTTTTATGGCTAGGACTAGTGGAAGGTGACGGGGTCTTCCCGAACCAACAGATTTGTCAAAATTTACCAGAACCAGAAAATGTCAGAAATTATAAGTGAATGCCCCACTGTATTAAATGTATTTGTTATCGTATCGCCGTTAGTATGATTATCATATTGTCATTAATTGCTAGACCAATAAAAATGATTTGATATTTTAGATCAAAATCTGTTTCCGAAAATTTATGTAATACCTTTATGTAAAATAAATTTATATTCTTTTTGTAAAGAAAAAAAATGGCTATTTATATTTATATGTTTGGATTTTTTTTGTACTGATTACTGTTACCAGTGTGTTTTTTATTTTATTTTTATTTTACAGGTATGCACCAGAAAGTTTGACTGAGAGCAAGTTCTCTGTGGCTTCAGATGTCTGGAGTTTTGGAGTAGTTCTCTATGAACTGTTTACATATAGTGAAAAAAACAAAAGCCCGCCATCAGTAAGAATGCTATCAGATAATATTGAACCAATGTTGCACAGTCTTTTTTTTTTTTTTCTTTTTTTTTTGCCATTTGTATAAAGCATTTTATGGTGTGTGTGTGTTTTTTTTTTTTTAACTAGCACTTTTTGCTGTGTTTAGCAAACGCCAACTCGAGATGTTAGATGAAAGTTATGGCAATGAATAAATGTAGCACAAACATGCAGGTTTTTTTTTGTGTGTAGTTGGCATTGATTGACAGTTGAATTTTATTTTATTTTTTTACACTCTGGTTTTTATTTGGAATTATAGCATGCACTGGATGTGGCGTTTTTTCCCCTCATTTTCTGGTGTTCTTGTTTTATAGATATCCATTTATTCCCGGTGCAATTTTTCAATACTGCTCTACGAAGGAAGGGACATTACAGGGGAGTGCATACTTTCCTGTATAAAAACACAGTGCCTGTGGGCAAACACACTATTTGTCCAAAAATGCCACCGGAATGCCTAAATAAAGGGCTATAAAAATGATGCAAACGTTTTTTGGGGAAAAAAAATGTACATACAGTGTTTTACTGTAGGACTATGCAGTAACTGTACCATCGGTGGTACCTTCTGCCATTCATGAGTCCTGTCCCTGTTCCTCATATTGTCCAATTTCATTTGTATACCATGCCCAGTGGAAAGTGCATGGGGATTAACAGTTGTTGCCATGATTCTATCTGTCCCATATTTTTACATGATGTCAGCAGCCCATCCTCTGTTTACAGCAGGAGACATGCTGCCGACCAGCGAGCATGCTGTCGTAAGCAATCCGATCAGCCCACAGACAATCATTTGCTTGTTTGTCTCCTGATTGCCAGCACACGTACATGAACGTTCATTCTCAATAATTGGCCTGCTATTCTGCCTGTGTAAGGACACTTGCTGTCATATACCCCCTGTACAGCCTTCCAGGGTCCCCATGTGGTGATTTCTTCTTGATATCGCCCCTATTACAAATCAGAGAGGATATAAGGTGTGACGTTCAGCTGGATAAGGGAACACTCACATGTGGCGGTATTTTCCACGACAAAATACAAACCATAGAGACATCCCCATGTTAGCCTATGGGATGAAAAGTGTTAATAAGTTTTGTTGTGAATTCCCCTTTGCTGAATGTCTCCATTCATTTCAATCCGCACAGAAATACGCAGCACAATTCACCAAATACCCATCCTTATCTGTTCTGGAAAAATCCACAAAAAATCTGCTGCAACTTACCATTTCTTACCTATACACAGGCATTGGCTATTTCCATTATCCCCATAGACATCAGTTGGGGCAGCATGGGGTATGTTTTACCTCCTCTTCATTTCACAATCCTCACTCCCATTCTAGCGGTCAATGGAGACCATCAACTATAACACACTGTAGACAAGTGACACCTGTTCATTGGGGGGTAACCACTCTAACTTTTCTTTTTATTATTTGTGTCACTTCATATCCTTTGTTCATCCAGAGTAGAATGGATAGTTTTTTTTTGCAGTGCCTCTGAAGTGCAGAACATCTACTCCTGCTCTTTTCACTGACCACAACCTACTAGCTGCCTAATGTGTCCAGCCACGTCTGTGTTCAGGGTGGGGGATAGACAGTTAGCATCTTCCTCCATTCCTTAAATGATCTCTTTTTTAGCATATGAACAAGTTGCTGCATGAATTCCTAAAATAGAATAACAAACCAATAGGAAATTACTTTGTTGGCTTTCACTGGTCGAATGACTTTTTTTGTGTCATTTGTAGGAATTCATGAGGATGATTGGCAATGATAAACAGGGACAAATGATTGTATTCCACCTAATAGAGCTGCTGAAGAAAAATGGAAGACTGCCAAAACCAGACGGGTGTCCTAGTGAGGTATGACAGTTGTTTCTGGTTTAATGACGTGTATTCTCACTTTGCAGCACTACGCTAGTTGACAAGTTGATTTGAGAGGCCACTGCAATGGCTCATGAAAACTGCATTCTTTTTAGTTATTTGTCAAAAGTCACATGACTGCATGTCACGGCTAATGCAGAGACAGTGAAGGTCCTAAAATCTCCTGAATTACATTGACATAATGCTGTCACTGTAATACAATAGATTTCAGGACTCTAAGGGTTACACAGAATTATAAATCGGTATAATGCTGTGTTATCATGTCAGAAGAGCAGAGGCCAGAAAGGGACCTCGCACTGACACTGCGAGTTTATCGCATTTAACTCACTCGTGTGTGTCTGGCCTGGCTCGCATAATACTCTGCGGACTTGAAAAAAGTAGAAAAACATAAACTATATAAAATTGGTATTGGTTTAATCATACCGAGCCACAGAATAAAGTAATTGTCACTTTTATAACACTGGGAACACCATAAAAATAAAACTCAAAAAAGCAAATGGCAGAATCGCTGTGTTTTTGCACAGTCACACCAAAAATATTCTTTATTCAAGTTATACAATACGTTAGTTGTACTCCAAAATGATGCCTTTTAAAAAATACAACTCGTCCCTCTAAAGAAGCCCTCTTATGACTGTCGATTTTAAAAATTAAAAAGTTATGGGTATGATAAAACGGAAAAAAAATGGTTTGTCCTTAAAGCATCCTTGTCAGCATGAATCAACCCTAATAACCTATTAAGGTTGATTAGGCTGATTAAAATTAAAGTAGTTTAGAGTAATTACTAATGCAGAGAAATCATTATTTATATATATATATATATATATATATATGCAAATTACTTAATTGGAGCACTGAGGGATGTGCTATAGCACTATGAGCACTGCTACAGCTACGCCCCAGTTCTCAGAACACTGCCCCCTGACATATTTTTTTTTAAGCCTTTATTTTTAGAAAAATAAACATATAGAACAGTTCACAGAACCAAATTGCACAGACTGATGATGTTTTGCAACAGCAGTTAAGTGCTAGAGAAAACTTAGTCATAGAAACATCATATATTTAGATATCATACACTAACTCATGCACACCCACCGCAGTGCCACAGGCCTCCTATCTCCATCTAAGACACCGAAGTCCTAGCTGCCAACCAGGGGCCCCATATTTTGTCAAACCTCTCTGGAGTACCTCTTGCAAGGAAAGTCAGTTTGCACATTGGCAAGACCGCCTCAATAAGTTGCATCCAATGTTGTACCGAGGGTATTTTAGGTGGCTTCCAGTTCAGCAGAATAGATATCCTGGCATAAAACATTAGAAGCCGGTATAGTATCCTGGAGTATTTAGATTGCAATATATCCTTGACCAGTCCATACAAGCTATTTTCTGGAGAACATACCACTGGCAATCCTAACTTCAGATTCAAGAACTTATGGACCACCTTCCAATACTCTGCAATGACCGGGCAATCCCAAATCATATGAATCAAGGTACCCCTGCCCCATCACATCTTGTACATAGGGGACTAGAGAGTTAGTGCATTCGTGCCAACCTGACCGGGGTCAGATAAACACTGTGTAGCCATTTGACTTGTATCAACTGATCCCTAGCACATATGATTGTGTTCCGCCAATTATGCATTAACTCCTTCTCATGTCTATCCTCTAACATAGGGACACGTTATACAAATTAAATTTTGCTCCTATCCGGATGTATTAATTATATATATATATATATATATATATATATGAATATATGAAATGATGTAGAACATCAATCAATTAAATTGCATCAAAACTAACTCTGGTGTGCCACGAATTTCTTCACTATCCTCTAACATCGGGAATATCTACCTTCAATCTTGCCAGAGATCTAGATAGCGGGGAGGTTAGTTGAGACAAAAGAGCCACATAAAAGGAAGACACTGGTTTATACTTATCTGTTCTTCTAGCAGTTGTTTGAATCTCTCCATGTTTTAGGCTAATCTTGCCTCTTCCAAATTGTTCTGTGCACGCGTGTCGTAGTTGAAAATATCTAAAGAGACTGGTCTTGGGTAGCTGGAATTCCTCCTTTAAATCCAGGAAGGTTCTAAAAAGCCCGTCTGAGTACAACTGGGCAACATACTTAATGCCATGCTGCTGCCAGAATTTACCCCACACCCAAATGTTTTCATTCTATACAGTTATTACTGCTATCATATTAGAAGTGAGGTACCTAACAGGGTATTTGCCTGCTCTGTACAGGACATTTTTCAGAGCCTCATATGAACCCAGCAGAGCCGCTTCCAGCACTGTTGCCGGATTATTGGCATCCACCCTCACCCACCAACTAGCATAAGTCAACCGAAGAGCGCGTTAGTATCTATACATGTCTGGTAATGCCAGTCCTCCCTTGACCTATGGCTTTTTCAGATTATCTCTAGATATTTAGGGTGCCATATTGGCCCAAAGAAACGGAGTTAGCATTTGGTCAATTGCCGCAAAATGGGACTTCTGGAGGAACACTGGAGCCGCCTTATACATACACAGTAGCTTGGGTAGTATTATCATTTTTAAAATATTTATATGTCCTACCAGAGAAAGAGGGAGAGTCTCCCATGCCTTTAATTTCTGGGTAATACAGGTAAAACTCGAAAAATTAGAATATCATGCAAAGGTCCATTTATTTCAGTAATGCAACCTCAAAGGAATTGCATTAATCCAGCTTAAAATTAGAATTTTGTGAAAAGGTTCAATATTCTAGGTTCAAAGTGTCACACTGTAGTCAGCTAATTAATCCATATCCCCTGAGCAAAGGGTAGCTCAAAATTGTGACTTTGGGGTTTCATAAACTGTAAGCCATAATCATCCAAATTATACCGAATAAAGGCTTGAAATATCTCACTTTGCATGTAATGAGTCTATCTCATATGTTAGTTTCACCTTTTAAGTTGCATTACTGAAATAAATGAACTTTGCACGATATTCAAATTTTTCGAGTTTCACCTGTATATTCCGTGGTGGGTGTTATATTTAGGAGGAAGAATTGGTGTATATCTTTGTGTACTACTATCCCTAAATATTTAGACCGGTCAACAACCAGGAGTTTTGCTTGGGGTGAAACTAATCAACTACCCTCCCCCATCCACCAAATTAAGCGCAGAGACCCACTCCACTAAATCAAAAGCCTTCTCATTATCTAGTGAAGCTATAGATCTATTCCCAACATTGTCATGCGTAATCTGTAAATTGGTGTAAAGACGTCTAAGGTTAATATCCGTAGACTTTCCCAACATAAAACCAGATTGGTCTGGCCCTACAATGGATAAAATAACCCCTGACAAACGCATTGCCAAGACCTTAGCCAAGATCTTTGCATCCATATTTATAAGTGAAATAGGACGATATGAACTACATTTGTCCGGTGGTTCCCCGCCTTATGAATCACCACTATTATTGCTTCATAGAAGGAGGGGTCTTATGGGGGGCCATGGAACCTATTGCCATCTGGATCTCCCTTGTAGATATTGGTGAATCTAATAGCTCTCTAGCCTCTCCAGACAGTCGCGTGAAAACGACCTGATCCATCTAGGCCAGTGATGGCGAACCTATGGCACGGGTGCCAGAGGCGGCACTCAGAGCCCTCTCTGTGGGCACCCGCACCCTAGAGAAAGTCTATGGTGTACCAATATGCCTTAGAATTTGCCTGCCATTCAATAGTGCAGGACATGCTATGAACAGCACAGGCAGCACATTGAATGTAGGCAGGTTTTTATAGCTAAATGATAAAGTACATGGAAGATATATGATATTGATGTTCAGGTTAAATTGCCGTGTTGGCACTTTGCGATAAATAAGTGGGTTTTGGGTTGCAGTTTGGGCACTCGGTCTCTAAGAGGTTCACCATCACTGATCTAGGCCCTCAAACAATCCACTGTACGAATGTAATTTGAAGTATAGAACCTATTATAATATGATGTGACTTGGGCACATATTTCCTCCAGTTTAGACACTTCCTCCCCAGAGTCCAACCTAATTGCTGCCACTACTGTCTGAGGAGTTTCGGATAAGCAAGTGTTTTCCCACTTTTATCCCCATTGGAAAAAATAGACAGCTGCTGTGCAAGGAGACGTTTCTGAGTATATTCAGTAAGATGTAGTTTATACTCCCTCTGAAGAGATAACCACTTCTCCCTCAGATCCTCACCAGGCTCAGCAATATAGGCCTCCTCCGCCTCCGTAAGGCTGGTTTCTATCCGGTTACGCGTAATTTGCAGTTCTGCCCTGTGTGTAGCAATGTCTGAAATAAAGATTCCCCTCATTACCGCCTTACATGCCTCCCACTTCGTCAATGGATTGGAAGAGCCAATATTCATCTAATTCCTTCCGACAGGTAGTTTCCACCGGGAGCACCCGTAACCACATTGGGTTAAGCCGCCACTCCCATGCTGTTCCCCCAAATGGCTGGGACAAGATCACCTGTATCAGAGCATGATGTGAAATACCCCGTGGCAGATATGTCACCTCCTTCACCATGCACAGGGAGTTGGGACTACCAAATGCTAAATCTATGCAGGACATAGTATTCCCTGATGCCGAATGGCATGAAAATTGTCTAACAATAGAATTTCTCCATCTCCACAACTCCTCTAAATTATGGGCTATCGCCGAATTACACATAGTTGGGTTATGTCTATTTGGGGGTTTGAGTCTGTCTAGCTAATTGTCAAGAACTGCGTTAAAATCTCCAAATACTAAGAAAGGAGACTGGGCAAATGTGACACTTTAGCCATGACCTCATCTAGTAAGGACCTGCAGAAGGGAGGGGGTATGTACAAACCAACCACAGTCGGAGGACTGCCCCGAACCAGACTATACAACCCTGCAAAGGAAGCAAGGACAGAAATGGAGATCATACAGACAGCACATTTGGGTTACTGCCTCCTTCCTTGGGGATGCCGAGTGTCCAACCATTCTGATGCTTCTTCTGGCGTCTGAAAGAAATGTGTTCCCATCCACCTGGACTCGAAGCCTTGTCGGGTAGAGCATTGCATATTGTATGCCTAGCTCCCTTGTTTTGGACCGGACTTGTGTAAATTGTCTCCTCTTCTTCTGCACCTCAGCAGTGAAGTCAGGATAGAATGGTATCTTAGTATTTTTATAAGCGATAGTCCCTGTCTTTCTAGCCACCGCCAAGATGATGTCCTAGTCCCTATAGTTCAAGATCCTCATTATAAAGGGTCTCGGCGGTGAACCCAGAGGCAAGGGCCTGGTTGGGATTCTATCTGCCTTTTCTATCACAAAACATTGAGAAAGCTGTAACGGGGAGAGCACCAGTTTAATCAGATTCTCAGCAAAGACCTCAAGCTCTTTCCGGGAGGCCGAGGATGCGGATATGGTTTCTCCTGTTGCGGTTTTTGGCATCTTCTGCTCTAGCGTGAAGGGTCTTTACTTGTTGAAAAAGCGAATTTGCAAGTTCAGAAGTTCCACGTGCTGTGTCTTCTACCTCTCCCACCCTACGCTCCACCTCTCTAGTGCGGATTCTCATTTTCTCAATGTCATGATGTAGGAAATTTACATCACTTTGTAGATGGTCTATTTTTGCAGTCAGGGCAGCCTGGCAAGCCACTATGGCTGACATAATTCTGTCTGTGTGTGCAGTATTATCAGATTGAGCAGCAGAAATGTCTTCTTCCTCTGTCTGGCTCATGTTGTCTATCAAAACTTTGAGGTATGAGGGGGCGCTGAAACGGTCTTCCACCCCATAGACAGCTGATTTGTGAGATTAGGCTTAAACTGCCCAAAAAGAAAGACAGGGACCAGAATCTATTTTTGTGTATGTTCTTGATCAATGTAGGCCACAGCCAAATTATGAGGACAGTCCACACGATGCCAGTGGTACAGCAGTGTCTGCATACAATATGGCCACTCCAGGTCTTCCCCTCAGGATCATCAAACAGTGGCTGCTTCTACCAAACAAGCAGTGTTTCTGATATATATGTCCCAAACAGCCAAGCATCCCAGGCCCTCTTTATCCGACCTCCAGTGTTATATGTGGATGTTCGAGGGACGTTCCCCACAACTTTCCTGCACAGAGGGGCCCCAGGCACTTCACGAACAGCCTTGTGGTCACACTCACAAGGTGGCCGCCCGCACTTCACAACGTGCACTCCTCTGCAGCTTCTCTTAATGGCCCTTTCAGCGGTCGGAGGATATTTCTATACCAGCCCCGATTGGTGTGCACCCTCCCGGTCTCACCTCTCCCTCGTCTTCTCCACGCTGTCTCTCCCATCTCTTTCACAATGGAGGCTGCTGACTCCTTCAACCGTGCTTTGGTAAGCCTGCTCTGTCTTTATTCCAGCAAATAGTCAGTCAGCACGTGCAGGGGGCTTCACCAGACAGGGTGGGCAGCCAGAAGGGTGAAGGGAGACTAAGGGGATCAGGATTCTGCGGAGAGTCTCTTTCAGCACGTCTATACGCCATGTCTGCCAGGCCCGACCCCTGACATTTGATTGACAGAGCAAGACATCTCATCTTTCCCTGTCACAGTGTCTCCAAAAGTCAGGGCCTTTGGCTTCAGACACAGAGGAGGAGCATGTTAAATGATGTCATCAGAGCCTGCGAACTATGAGTCTGCTCTGCTCGCAACAGTACATGCTGACATTTGGAGGCAGTGTGCAGGTGCAGAAGACAAGGCAAGACTGGGCAGGGGGGGGGGGGGGTGTTCTGAGTACCAGGAAGTAGCTGTAGTAGTGCTCATAGCGCTACAGCACACCCCTCGGTGCTCCAACTAACTAATTTGCATATATATGTAATGATTTCTCTCCATTAGTAATACCCACCATTTTTATCAGCATGATCAACCCTACCAGGCACTATGCCTGATTTAGTAGAGCTTATCATGCTGACAGGGCCGCTTTAAGTACCAAATTGGGCCATGCCCTTAAGGGGCTAACGGCCAAACAGGCAAGTTGTTAAGGGATGTTTAGTAGGGCAGTAGAAATGATATTTCTACAAGAAGACATCCGTTTAGCTCCCACCTTTGCCAGTGCATGCAAAACAAGAAACTTGGGTAAAAGCAAGGGACTTAAGAATTGCAAAGAGGTGGCTTAGATTATTTGGAATTTTAATTGTTATTTTTATTAATTTTTTCAGATTTATCTCCTCATGACTGAGTGCTGGAATAACAACATTAGCCAACGTCCTTCCTTTAAGGATCTCACAATAAAAGTGGAACGAACATGGGACAATATGGGAGTATGAGGGGTTACATGATTCACTTCTGGACAGAGCCATTCTGCAAAATAGAATCTAATGTATCTTTTCAAATCTCTTCTGGTATGGACAAGTCTTTCTTGTTCTGGAATGAAAACATCCATGACGTACACAGCTTCTGTGCTAGCCGCGTTTGCGTAAATAGAGTGAACACGTGCTCTTAGCTAAGCCGTCACATCTAGTTCTTCAAGCAGAACAGCCGGAGAAGACATGGAAGATCATTGTGAAGAGACAAGTTCATCTTGATCTGTAAGGAGGGTTCTGAGTGCACAGAGTATTTGTACAGTTGTAGACTTTACATGACCTTTTTCAAGGGCTTATGTTGAATCTAGCACACATTGGGCATTTGAATATGTATATTGGTCATTTTCTGTAAATTTGCTAAATAATAAGGACATATTTAATACATTTTGGACAATTTTAGGTATGTGCCCATCATACCCAGTTTCTAGCAATATGAAACCTAAACAGCAAGGATTATCTCCTATGTGTCACGTTAAAGGGATCAAGCATCACCATTTCACGCTTCCTCAAGTGCTTTTAAAGGAATGGGACAAACATACACCAAGGAAATAGCTTTGGGGGTGTGTGTTTGTGTGTATGTATGTATGTATGTGTGGTTATAATAGATATATATGCCTGCCACTTAATGATTTGCATATGTACAGATACATTTTTTTATTTATCTTTTAATCCCAGTTAGGTGCAGTGATTTCAGCCTTGTTATGACACAGGCTGCGATGGACTAATCACCATATTTGGTTGCTCTGAAAACAGCACTGAAGTTTTTTTATGGTTTGCATACAGTCACTTTGACACTTCACTTCAAAGAACAGTTGTCTGTAACTCTTTTCCGCTCCTAATTTAGCTCAACAATACAACTTGTGTAATGAAGGAAAAAGAAGTGCCATAAATGTCTAAGATGGACATACAGCTTTAAAGGGGGTTTCCAGACTCCTGAAGGCTTTATGTCACTATGATCCTGTATCAGTAAGGTCAAGCAGAAGTGCACAGCATTATAAATCATGATAATACCGTGCGCTCCTGCAAGTCCAGAACGGAGGACCACGCTCACACATGGAGCCTGAGTCCCACGATGGATTTGCTCGTGTAAAACAGCCCTTATAGTGCTATGAGTCACCTCCTAAGAAATTAGCTTTCTCTTATTAGGTGTTTTTTCAAAAATCAATGGAAATGATAGTACTTTGTTTTGGTTTGCACTTCTCAGAAGAGAGCTTCAGCTTAAGGCGTGATTCAGGTGGCCACTCCATTTTCCATCTGCAAAACAGATGTATCTGGATGCCTGGATACTTTTAGTTTTTTTAAACATTCATTTGGATGAATGAGTCTCAGATGGAAAACAGACATGAATGGCGCATGCCACAAGCTTCATTCACACTTTGTGTGTGGCTTTTGTGCCGAAAACCATGTGGATTCTGATTCCCAGTGTTGTCAGTGAAAGGCCGTGACACCATCCATACTACTGCAGGTTAATTCTAGATTGCACCAAGAAAAGACATGAGTCTAAAGCCACAGGTAGAACCATTACATTCAAACTGTAAAACTGCGGCAGGGTCAGCCTTGGGTTTTTGGGGCAGATTCTTCCACTGGGACTTACATTAGCAATGTTCTAACTGAAGTGTGAATTGCAGCATTGACTTTAATGGGTCTGTGTTCTGTGAGGGTGCAGCCAGGATAGCACATGGACAGAAATTATTGCCATCTAAATTAGGCATAAAGATGTTTCCTGGGATTAAAACAAAGGTTTGGGTTTTGAAAAAAATTGGCCATGGGCTGTGTCAGTTATTTGCTTAACTGGGGCTAAGTTGCAATATTCGATCCAACCCAACGAAGGAGAGTTAGCACTGTTTATGAAAGGATAGGGCAGCCTTTTTCTATTTGGATTTAACCCCTTTAAAAGTGTGTTGCTAGTTACCACTGTGCCTTTTGTAAATGCACATTCAAAGTGTTACACACCTACAGTCTGAAAACAAGAGCTGAAGGACCAGTAAGGTGACCTTGCATGAAGAGTTGTGAATTCTGCGTGTGAAAGTACAATGTAAATCTCAAGGCCACACAACATATGCCTGGTAAAAGGATGCAAATCCAAAAAAAGGTAGGCAATGAATTGGTGTTATAGCATTTTTGAAGACTAGTAGACTAGTCGGAGAACTGTGCACATTTTTTGGGGCATTTACAACCTATAGCTAGTTGTTAATTGTCTCTATACACTGTACCCAGCGTAAGGATTTGGTTTGACTTTTCTTTTAGCTTTATAAATGATCAACTCCAAGTTATCACTCGAAAGCCGGGTCTGAACTTATATATTAATGACATAAAACTACCGGTAATTGTGAAATGAGAATAGTGACTTTGTAACAGCTATTTTTTGTGCAGATTTTTCCAGTTCCCTGAGTGCAGCTCAGCAATGGATGCTTTCAATCAAGCTGTTATGGCTAGGTCAAGGGACAGATATATGTAAAATGATAGCACAATAAGATATATAGAAAGCATTAGTTTACATTAAAGACATATTTAGTACGTGTTTTCAAAAGTGCTACTTAACCATATGCTCTGTATCCCTATACATGTCTGCCTTTAACTCCAATTGTTAACATAAAAAAAAGATATTCTAATTCCATGTATACTATGGGGGAGATTTATTTAAACTGGTGTAAAGGAAAACTGGTTTAGTTGCCCATAACAACCTATCAGCTCCCTCCTTTCATTTTCCAAAGGATCTTTGAAAATACAAGCTGATTGGTTGCTATGGGCAGCTAAGCCAGTTTTCCCTTACACCAGTTATGATAAATCTTCCCTAATATGTATTTATTTTTTTCTTATTTTCATACTGTTGTATCCAAAACCATATTTGGATGACATATGTCTAGTTGATGGAAGTCTTTGGGCATGTTAAAGGTGTACATTAACAATATAATGCCCTAACATGGCATAAACTAGCCTAATATATCAATACAAATAGTGCATTTCCTTACAATAGCAATGAAAACAATCAATAATACATACAAAAAAATTATTGTTATAGTTTTCAAACTTTTTAAATGTTTTTGTCTGATTTATTCTATTTAATTAGAACCTTCTGCTGTTACTATATTACTTTATTAATTTGCCATTGCTTGCTTATGAGTGAAGATCTAACTGGTGAGGCCCCCATAAGCCTAAATATGAAGGGGCTGATGTATTTTTAGCACTTCAGTGCCTTTAAAGTTCTTTCCTTCTATAAAGGCACTTCCAGCCACCCACTAAGCAGAGGACTGCGCGTGGCCCCATTCACTGACCATGTGGCAATTTTTTAAACCACTTATCTTTGGGTGGTGTGAAAAGACACCACGTAAATATGCTGATTGTTCTTAAAATATATGATACACACATGACCCCGGACGTAGCCATGGAACTCCGAATGAAAACATCCATTATTATAACTACTAGCTGTGCTAAATGACCAATGGTCAATAAAATTCATATTGCGTAGTGACTTTTTTAGGCGTTGTCCAGCAGGATAAAACTTTTTAGGAAAGCGGCACTATGCAATAAGAGAAGTAATACCTCACTGTTCCCCCACTGCAGTTGTCCCAATGCTTACCGAGTCCCCACTTTCAAGTTTAATCTCGAAACACAGGAAATTGATGGAAATGTCCGCTCAACCAATTAGCAGCCTCAGCCGGTGATTATCTGAGAGGGCATTTCCTACATGGTCCTGTTAGTGGAGACCATCAGGGACCTGGTACGCTTAGGAACAGCAGCAGCTTCTTATCACACAGCAGTGACCTGCCGCAGCTAGTGATTAGCCGGGAGAGCATTTTATGTGTGTCAAAACTGGACCAGGACGCAGAGCCAAGAGGAGAGCAGCATCGGTGGGGATCAGTGAGGTGAGAATTGCTTTATTCTTTTAACCCATACTGCCCCTTATCCATTTATTTTGCTGGACAACCCTTTAATGAGTAAGCAACAAAAAAAAAAAAGTTAACTTATATGAGAAAAAAAATCCAAATAGCCATGATTCTTATATAGCAAAAGCTGTGGATCACTTTCTTAGTATCCTACAGTAATTCTAATAGGCCTACAGTACCTTTGTGATTTGCAGCTGACGCCCAGCACAGCCAGGTCTGTGCTTGGGGTGTTAGGAATATTGCTTACAGATTTTCTGCCTCCATTTTTATAAACCTGAAAACAGGACAGTTTGTGCAAGATATAAAGAAGATCTTCGTGTGTTTTTTTTTTTTTCATTTTTAGCCCATTTCTTGTAATATTAAAGTGACACTGTTTTTTGGGCAAAGTGTCATAACGACATAGAAAGTTTGGATCAGTGGGCGTCCGAGCACTAAGATGCCTGCCGATCTCTAGAATGAGGAGAGAGAAGCACTCTAATAGCAGTCTGTCCTCAATGCAGAAGACGGAAGTTTTCCCAAAGTACTGTGCCACTTAAAGGTTGTGTGCTGTATCATCTCGATTTTCATCCATATTCTTACCTTCTCATAGCAAGTCAGATATTGTCAGACTATCATGTAGCTTGTAACTCCATTTTAAACTTAAAAGGGTTGTCCGGGATTGAGGACTTTGTTCCATTAGTACAAGACAGACACACACATAACATACATCCATGTCCTACCTTTTCCACGTGTTTCTTATAGGAAATTATTCGCCTGTAGTGTTGTTTTCCTAGACTCAGTGAGGTACCGTGTTCCTTGCAGGAGCGCTGAAGCCTCTTCTTCCGGCTGCTCAGGGAGCCCGGTGACGTCACCGGCACTGATGGGCGGGCTTTAGCGCTGCTCTAGCCAGTAAAACGTCTAGGGCAGCGCTTAAGCCCGCCCATCAGAGCTGGTGACGTCACCGAACACACTGCCAGGGGGAAGCCTTCTCCCGGCAGTGTGTTACTATAAACAAAAGAGCCTTTGCCCTGCGCGATTTAGCGCAGCACAAAGGAGAGCATCGGAGCATGAACTGCTCCAATGCTTAAGTCAGGGGGGGGGGGGTGCCTGGGTAAAAATAGAGGTTTGTCCGGGTTCAACTCTGAACCCGGACAACCCCTTTAATGTTACGTTTAAACTTTGGTTAAAAGTTGACTAGTGTTGACAACCAATTTGCTTTACTTTACTTTTATGGATCTTTTATCACATCACTTACTCACCCACTCTCTTCGACAAACATAATCCAGAATAATATTCTTCTGGAATATGTTCAATAATAGTTATTGGATGGGTGAGGAATAAAGTTTGGAAGGATCACAAGGATCAAAGTGCATTATTTAGCGGATAGAGTGTGCAGGCTGAAAAGAAATTGAACTTCATGACAAAGTATAATGAGAGTGAAGAGCAGAATTACAACAAGCAAACAAATGTGTTTTTTCACCATTTAAAGGTATTATTCAGCTTTAATTGCACATGCCACCAATCAGTAGCATACCTGTAATGGAGGCAGACCATGCAGCTGCTACGGGGTAGTCTGGCACTGGACTTTTTTTCCCAGCAAAAAAAAATGTATGAAGCAGCCATTAGGGGGAGAGCAATTCTAAGAGACTATTTTAGCTTCCAATCCATTAAATAATTACAGTAATTCCTATGTACTAAGCTCCCCCTAGTGGTGTCTGCCGGAAGTCAGCTTTGTAATAGAAGGGAAGCAGATTTATCAGTGTATTTTTACCAGTTGTCTTGTATACATACATTGAGAAATATGGTGTTCAGAATAAGTGTGATATTTATGAAGCTCCTATTCCACTTTTTCCGACATTTAAAAAGTCATCCTCCACCTCGCCCACTTTATCCAACTTTTTCCTAGGTTGGATAAAGTGGGTGAGGCGGAGGATGACTTTTTTTAATCACAATTTCTTATATGCCTAAAAGACCCTATTAGATCAATGTACACTCGTGTCCCCAGGAGCTAATTTGGGGTTATCAATTTTAAGAACTCCCCTAATATGAAGCGTATAGCAGTAGGACATGTCTACACATGTGGTCCCGCAGACCTCCAGTATGGAAACCTGTGTTGGAAGCTCTTTAGTTCATATATACCCATCTGGAACAGGAAACCGTTCTGTTTTGTTTTTTTGGTTGTTTTTTTTTTTTTTTGCTACTTATTTTACCAGTCTGAAAGGAAAAGATTCTTTATATGCTGTCACTTACAATCCAACCTTTTCATGTTAGATTATGTCTACTATTAGCAGATGTGTATAAATGTTTATGTATCCTAAAAGCAAGCCCCCATTGTTTAGCCTCTGCAAGTGCCGCAGTAGTATATAAATCTAGCGCATTCATATAGAGGATTTAAAAATTTACGTAAAGATGCACCACACCTCAGGACTTCATCCAAAAAGGAATTGTCTCTGTATACTGTACTGGTCTCACATTCATTCATAGGTACTGGTGGTGAAAGACTATCCTATACCCAGCACGCTTTCTCTCTTATTACGAAGGGCATTTAGTTTTGCAGTTGTCTGAAAATGACAGAATGATTCAGTATATGTACTGATGTCATCAATTACCTCAGAATATTGTAAATGTTATATTTAACTTGTTAGAGGTGCCAGTATCTAGAGTCAAGCAGGTTTATGTTTAGATTGACTCAAGTCTTAGTTTTGAGTCATCCCAAAAATAGGATCTTCTGACATGTCTGATTCTTATTAGTCACATTAGTGTAAGTCCCGAGCTGGGACCCCACTGATGTCCTGAAAATACAGATTCAGCAGAGAGAGGGCAGCAAATATATGGCCACCGCTCTATTGAAATAATTAGGAGTTATGGAACCCTAAGAGTGGGAATGCGCCTGTATACCATTTTACATGTTTCTCTGTCTTTTTACTGCTATCGCCTCTACTTGTACATAGCTTGGACTTGTTTTTTAATACTCACCTGCTTTTGTTTATATGTTAAGGTGAAAGAGCAATTTCTATGTAAAACCGTGTAAAGAATGGATTTGTAAAACCTATTTTATGTCTGTATAATATTTCTCAGGGACATGTAAATACTTCTATATGTAGTTTGAGATCTTCCAAAAGTAGAAGAAAATTAAGTGGCTTGTTCTCTTAAAAGAATATAACCCCTAGAAGTGATTTTTTTTTTTCTCTCTTTTGTTCAAAAGTGATTTTTAAGTTGTGTGTTTTTATTTCTGGAAGGAGAGGTCACTATTGATTGAGCTGTGTTTTCTGTGACTTTATGCCACAGCTATTGATTATTTTATTTGAAGCTGTATAAGTGAAAGAGCTTTAGCTTTAATAAACCATTTTTTAAGTAATAACGTGTATGTTATATATTTTAAATCTGCCTTTAGACAACTGTCACACTTTGCTTTTTTAACCTAGTACCACAAATTGGCTACTGCTAGTCTTAATGCTTAAAGGGGTTTTCTACTTTCTGTCAAGCCACTTCCTTAGGGCGCATTCACACAACCAATATAAAAACATGACACCGAACTCTGCTTTGGTTCCGACTAGTACCTCGGTTTTCCACTTTAAAAATCAACTACCAAAGTTATTCAACGAAGTCACACGCGACTTCGCGAATAATTTACTTAATCTCATCAGAGCCCATGCATTCTAATACTGTATGGAGACGGATCTCCGTACAGTAGTATTCCAAAGTTTTGAACTAAGCGACTTCGGATGAAGCATCCGAAGCTCTCCTCACTCAACACTAATAATGTTTTTTCTCCTTGATGCACAAACATGTATTTGCTTTCCCCAACATTCATTAAATTGACTTCCTTCTGCATCAATTTATTTCATTTTGGCATTATTAACATCTCAACTCCACTTGATATAGGCAGCCAATTCCACCTCTTTAACATCAGAGCTCAGAATTCAAGATGGCGGCCCGCTTCCTGTGCTGGTGCCAATACCACTGACCGTCTTTAAGTTTACTCAGTAAATTTTGCCAGAACCTGCCCTATAGAAATCCGCATCCCTGAGACCTTACACCGGTGGCTCAGTTCTTAGTCTTTTAGTCAGAAGCTCCCTCTCTTGACATCTCTGCTGTAAGATGCATCCTTTGCACACTAAATGTACAATTTATGACAATCTTCACCATCATCGTCTGTTACTGTTGTGTAGAAACCGAAAGCAGCGGCAGCCTGGGATAAAACCTGTCTGTGCTTCTCTCTGGTCTTTAGAAGCCTCACAAGAGTTGCACCTCACATTCTGATTTCTTTGTCGTGGACCCTGAGTTTGACACACGTGATACAGCTATTAGAAATCGGGTTGGGACTGAGAGCTGCAGGTTTATGCAGCTCTCACTGAGACCCATTTCTAAAGCCTGTATCTTGGGTTGTGTTGCGGTCTTGGTTTAAAGCTTGGATTGCCAAAAACTGTAACTTGTATCACTAGCTGCTATGCAACCTGAGATATTGCCATCAGTAGCAAGGACATATGAAGTATGTCCTCCTCTACTTGCATTCTAGCCTGCAAGGACATATGAGCTACATCCTTAAGGCTCATCCACACGTAAGTGTTCCACTGACGTGTGCTGTACGTGTTCTCCACAGACAGCACACGTCCCCATTTATTTTAATGTGTGTATTCACACAAGTGTTTAAGTACGGTCCGTGGATCCGTTTTTTTTAGCACGGGTGCATGCTCTATTCAGTGTTCACGGATCCATCACACCCATTATCGTCTATGGGTCCGTGAAAACCACGGATGCCATCTGTGTTTCACGGATCATTAGGAAGAGATGCTTTGAAAATAATTTTTCAGCTGTTCAATGTCAGTGAAACACGGATGGCACACGGACAGCAAAAAACGGGCACACGGATCCTTCACGGACAGCTTCACAGATGCATCACTGACCACCTTCTCACGGATTTGAGCACGGACGTGTGAATGAGGCTTTAGCAGGGAAAGCATTTTTTGGACATACGTTCTCAATGGGCTTGGCCCAATCGATAATTCCTTTTTTTTTTTACTTGTTCATTAACTTGTCTAAAATGAGATGTGACAAATGTTGGCACAAAGCACACAAAAATTCAGGCACGTCCACCAAAGTAAATAAGGGCCATTGTGTTTTAAAGGTGGACAAGATAAAAACTGAAAAGCTCTTTACTTTGCCTGTTGTTTGGACAGATTATCGCTAGCGATAATCTGTCTGTGTAAAAGTGCCGCTGATTGCCTGTTGGAATAGATCATTAGTGCATTCAACTAAATAAGGCTACTCTCTCACTCGCGTTTGGTGCGGATCCGTCATGAATCTGCACAGACTGATCCGTTCAGATAATACAAATGTCTGCATCCATTCAGAACGGATCTGTTTGTATTATCTTTAACATAGCCAAGACAGATCCGTCTTGAACACTATTGAAAGTCAATAGAGGACGGATCAGTTTTCTATTGTCATGACTTTCTATTGTGTTTGGCTCAGTTTCGTCAGACAGACACCAGAACACTGCAACCAGCGTTTTGGTGTCCACCACCAAAGCGGAATAAAGACGGAACGGAGGCAAACTGATTCATTCTAAGTGGATCCTTTTTCATTCAGAATGCATTAGTGCCAAACTGATCCGTTTTGGGAGCCCTGAACTGATCTCACAAACAAAGCCAAAACGCCAGTGTGAAAGTAGCCTAACAGTGACGACAGCACTCTACAATTTGGGGTTCTCTTTAGAAAAGGATTCTCAGTTCCATAGTCATCTGTACGACGGATATGGATCTCCTAGCAATCATGTGATCTGTCTCATGATTGCTGTACACAAAACTGCTTCTACTGGACCCAGCGATCGGCAGAACAGAGACTATAAACCCAAAATGTGCAGTTACAATAGCATGGCTTTAACGCAGCCGCCTACACCCTATTTACACTGCAAGATCATTAACGAATCATTATAACACCATCCCAGCAGATGTCAAACATTGCAAATCATTTTATTCAGATATAAATAGCTACATGGTAAGGTGTCAGTTATTTGTAGGATAAATTGAAAAGTTTAAATATTTTTCAATGAAAATTAATACGGTACATTCCATAATGTACATACAAAAAATATTTGTTGTAATGAGGATCTGTCACCTCTCCTGACATTTAGTACCCACTTGTATTCCCAATGAAATAATTCTGGGGCATCTTCCCTTATAACTGTACCTTGTGATTTTCCTTTGTTATTCCTCCTAAAATGTATAAATACATTGGCAACAGGGTGTTAACTTAGGTAGGTACCTACAGTCTGACATTGGTGGCTTGTACAGTATCATTGTGTAATATACCTCAAACTGGTAACATTCTGTTGCCAATTCATTCGCACATTTTCATAGGAATAGCAGATTAAGAGGCCACATCTGTTCCACAATTTAGCAAAACAGCTGCGGACACATTCATTTCAATGGGGCCGTAAAAGATGCAGACCATGTGCTGTCTGCATCCGCTTTTCCCTTCCGTGGCCCCCCCAAAAAGATAGCGCATGTCCTATTCTTGTCCACATTTGCATTTCTATAATGGGCTGCCAGTTCTGCAACAAAGTTCTATAAAAAAAAAAAAAAAAAAAAAAAAACACCCAGTATTATTACAAATATTTCATTAAATATACATGTCAGGAGTGCTGACAGTTTCTAGTAGAAAGCAGGGCGGCACTACCTTGTGAAGTTAGCGGTGCACGTGTCCACGGAATGGCATCCAAACAAAACGTTGTAATTGAGAAGACCAGCACTTTGCAAAGATGAAAATCAAAGAAATGATTTATTGGTCACATATTATAGTGGCATAGTGACGCGTTTTTGAGCACTAATGAGCTTTGATCAGACTGCAAACAAAACATCTTGCTGACATCAGTAAAGCTCCTCCCCCTCATTAAACAAAAGGTCATTATAACATCAAAATTTTTGAATCGAATATAATCAATATCAAATAAATCGAACCCACTCTATGTCAAAGATTTTTAATCGAAAATAGTCCAATTTTTTCGGTGATTAATCACGCTGAGGAAAAAGAAAATATGTGTATCAAAATTCGTAAGGCAGAGTGCCTCATAGGAAGCAGGACACATTGTATTCACGATTGAGACCCCTGGGCTCCATTGTTTGTAAATGATGGATCCAGTAAGCCTCTCTTTTCAGTAATAATTTATTCCTATCGCCCCCTCGACGAGGTAGCGGTACCCCCTCAATAATCTAATACCTTAACTGCGAAATATTGTGTTTCTTTTCCTGAAAATGAAAGGGTATTGGAAGCAATAGATTCTCTTTGCAGATAGTAGATTTGTGCTTACTTAATCTGTCCTTCATTCTCATCGAGGTTTCCCCCACATATAGTAATCCACATGGACATTTGAGAATGTAAACCACAAACCTACTATCGCAAGTGAACGTGCCCCTTATTGGAATACTTTCACCTGAGTGAGGGTGGGAGAAACATGAACCCTTGATTAATTGCGTAAATTGCTCTAGCGTTATCAAGGGTTCATGTTTCTCCCACCCTCATTCAGGTGAAAGTATTCCAATAAAGGGCACGTTCACTTGCGATAGTAGGTTTGAGAATCTATTGCTTCCAATACCCTTTCATTTTCAGGAAAAGAAACACAATATTTCGCAGTTAAGATATTAGATTATTGAGGGGGTACCGCTACCTCGTCGAGGGGGCGATAGGAATAAATTATTACTGAAAAGAGAGGCTTACTGGATCCATCGTTTACAAACGATGGACCCCAGGGGTCTCAATCGTGAATACAATGTGTCCTGCTTCCTATGAGGCACTCTGCCTTACGAATTTTGATACACATATTTTCATCAGCGTGATTAATCACCGAAAAAATTGGTCTATTTTCGATTGAAAATCTTCGATGACAGAGTGGGTTTGATTTATTTGATAGATATATTCGATTAGAAAATTTTGATGTTATAATGACCTTTTGTTTAATGAGAGGGAGGAGCTTTACTGATGTCAGTTCCTTTGTTTCATTTATGTATAAAAGCTTGGAAGTAAGATGTTTATTTGCAGTCTGATGAAAGCACATTAGTGCTGAAACGCGTCACTATGCCACTATAATAAATGACCAATAAATAATTTCTTTGATTTACATCTTTGCGAAGTGCCGGTCTTCTCAATTACAAGGAGTGCTGACAGGTCACATAGAAGCCTTGCATTCACCCGAATTACTAAAATGATCAAGAAATGTTCCACAGCAAAAACAAAAAATTATTTATTGACAAAACTTAATAGTCACATTTACATATACGAGCCACAAAAAGGCCTTTGAAGTACAAATAGCGATCAACCAAAATATCCTGTATAGTCAATGTATGTGAAATACTAAGGTAGATCACCTTACTGCTAAGTCTGTGTACACGATATACAGAATCTAGAGGTACAGTATTATATCTGAATGTTTAGCACAGGGTGCTGATCTCCGATTTTGTGCAGCCCCATTTGCAACATATGCCTGCAACTCCGATAGAAAGTTCCCTCCTCCTTCTGGAGGATTTGATCCAAGGAAAGCTACTGGCACCTGCAGCAGCACTGTTTTCTGATTCAGTGGTATCCTGAACGTATTCACTTAAGTCATCTACTGGTGAGTAAATGTAATCATCATAGGAATGGTAAGAATCCTTCAGTGGCTGCTGTCTTAACGGTATATGTGACTTCTGAAGCTGTTCCAGCCGAGATCCCAGAAGAGACTGCATCTTTAACATCTCTTGGTTTCTAGAGTCCTGTAATGTGTCTTTAGAAACAAAAAAGAAACAATTATAAAAAAAAGCAACAAAAGTTTTAGTAATGTTGCCACATTTTAGATACAAAATCACACATCCTACTTTTTCCCATCTATTCCATTTAAAGAGTTACAGGTTTCAGATAATGAAGAACAATCAATTCCCCCCCCCCCAAAAAAAATAATAATCTAAAAATATGTAATGGAAGATAAGATGGGACTGTCTGTCCCTGTCATTGGGCAGTAGTGACCCACATGCCTACAGAAGTGATCAAACATACAGTGGCGTAGATTTACTAACACTGCCTAATATTAAGGTGATGCTGGATGATAAATGTTGTGCATCTTTAGACACTTTTGCCTAAATTTACACCACTTATTGGTACTTTGTGTAATTTTGGCACAAACTGTATATTAACCCCTTCACTACCTGAGGTTTTTTCATTTTTGTGTTTTCATTTTTCTTCCCCATCTTCCTTGAGACATAACACACACATATATATATATATATATATATATATATATATATATATATATATATATATATATATATAAATTTCTGTTCACATACCTGTATGAGTGCTTATTTTTTGCAGGACAAGTTGTACTTTCTAATGCCACCATTAATTATGGCATACCATGTAGTGGGAAGTGGTAAAAAAAAATAAAAAATGCAATTCCTCCACCGTTTTACTGGTTTTGTTCTCATGGCATACTCTGGGTCAGTACAATTACAACGATACCCCATATGTATAGGTTTTTTATGTCTAAATAATATAAAAACTTTTGGAAAAAAAACTTTTTTTTTACATCACCATATTCTGACCCTCAACTTTTTTTTTTATAGTTATCTACTGAGCTGTGTCAGGGCTCACTGTCCCACAAACAATCTTTAGTTTTTATTGATACTATTTTGGAGTGTGTGACTTTTTGATCACATTTTATTAAAATTTTTCGTGTAAGAGAAGCAATTTGCCGTATTTGAAAAATATTTTTATATTTTAATAAATAGTTCGGGTGTTTTTTGGTTGCGGTGATACCCATGATGTTTATTTTTTGTTATTATTATTATACAAAGGGGGTTATTCTTTTATTTTTTTGTAATGATTTTGAAGCTCATATGAGCCTAAAAAAAGCTATTTTTACATTTTTATATTTGAACAATCATGTATTTTTAAAATGACTATTACTGTCGATTGCCCATTTCTTATGTACGCCTGCCATCTGGTGGACAAAATAACAATTGCAGTTTGAATACTCTAGGTCTCTTCAGCGAGAACCAGGGCATTCAAACCAGTTATCAGCATCCTTATTGGCCGCAGGGTATGTCGGTAGGATTCCCAGAAGCGCGAGCTTCCGAGTTTTTTTACACTTTAGATGCCATGATCTCACTTGATCACGTCATCTAAAGGCTTTAATGGCAATAATGAGACCTGTCGGCCATGTTTGCATATTGCTCCAGCGCCATACATGTATGGTGCTGGTAGCGAAAGGGTTAAGGCACGCGCCTCTATTGGACATCCTAAATGTGGCAGGAAGCATGAGAGCCAGAATTCTGGTACATTTTCATTAGTAAATCTGCTACATCTTTCTTTACCAACAGACAGAAAAATAGAAAATTTGGCCAGGCAATGATTTAGTGGAAGATCACCACAATGTTTAGCTTCTCCTATTTTTTTACTGTACTAATGTAACAAAGCCATTATTGCTCTGACATCAATAATAATGAACATATGCCTCAATGAGCTAAATAACGCTAACGATCACAATCATTCTTTCTTTAACTGCTTCAACCATAGTGACATACTCTTACGTCACAGTAGCAGAGGGCTTGTATGGAGCAGGCTGCTGCGGTGAGCCCGCTCCATACGCGGCAGGTGCCAGCTGGATATTACAACAGGAACCCGGCCACAATGATGGGGAACTGCGATCACACTGAATACCCTCATTTAACCCCTCAAATGTCACGATCACGGCAGGTCCTTCCGATCGTAGCCGACACAGTGAAATCACAGGGCAGCGATCAGTTACCATGACAGCCTGGAAGCTGCTGAAGCTTCCCAGGCCTGTCATGGTAAGCTTCTGGCTACGCTGTTTATGAGGCACAGCTCAGCAGGGAGCGTATCAGAATGCCATTTACTCTAATAGATCTCTATTAGGGTGAATGGGACAAGGGATCGTTCTAGCACTATGGGGAGAGGGTAAAAGTTATTGTTAAAATAAAAAAGATTTTTAAAAACCAAATACAATATGTAAACATAAAAATAATACACATAACAGGTACTGCTGTGATTGAAAATGTCTCAACTATTGAAATATAAAAATAGTTTTCCTCCACAGTGTACACCATAACAGAAAAAAAATTAAATAAAAAAAATTATATATGTAATTTGCCATTTGTCACCTTATTCTCCCCCCAAAAAAAATGAATAGCAGGGATCAAGAAGTTGTGTGCACCCCAAAAATGTATAAAATTTAACAGGAAGAAGCCAAACATATGATGGCCACAGACTTCTATTATGACGGAATGCCTCTTATAGACTTATGTGGTGCATGCTTTCATAGAATCTCATTATGTTCTGTGGTAGCGGAATCCATAACGGGATTCTTGGATAACCCGAACATTGTACGGCGAACTTAAAAACACAAGTTCGCTCAACACTAGAAATAAGCAATAATATAAGGGCAGACTAGATGGACCATGTGGTCTTTTTCCGTTTCTATATTTTTGTCCCACTGGTCAACTTGAAGCGTTGACCACTTGTTTGCTAGTATAATGCTTTGGAAAGCATAATAATATACCATCTCATATTACCATAATCATGTCTACACAGTAGCTACAAGCAGACCTGGGGGCCATGTAACCAATTGCATTGTGGGGCACCATTAGTCTGATAGAGTCCTTTACCCAGAAGCTGTTGCCACTACAGAAAGCAGCTTATAAGAGGTAAAATGACTGGGATCAGCTTTTTCTCTAGTCCCCACAACTAAAAGATAGACCACATTTATCAAACATCATGTGAAATTTTACAAATTTGTTTTACAGTTACAGCAACGCAGACTCCTGAAAAACTGGCTGTAGAAATTTCCCTCTGTGTGTCAACCCAGGGCCGCCATGAGGGCCTGATATTCCCACGAGGATGACACAGTTGGGGCACCAAGAGGGGGGGGGGTTTGTGTTGAGAAAGTAAGGAATATAAACTGTGTAACAAACTCTGCAGAGAAGAGACATGGCTGAAAGATGTCATTAAAGGGCTTCTGTCAGCCCACTAAACCCTTTTTTTTCCCGTTAATATTAATCCCTACACTGCAAGCTCCCTGTACATATGCTAAATATTAATTTTCGTTCAGTAGATATTGTTAAAAATCAAGTTTTATCATATGTAAATTACCTTGCTACCAGCAAGTAGGGCGGCTACTTGCTGGTAGCAGCCGCATCCTCCTCTCATCATGACGCCCCCTCCGCCGTTTGATTGACAGTGCCAGGGAACGGGTTCGTTCTCTGCTGGCCCTGTTCGAATTCAAAATATCGCGCCTGCGCCGTACCTTTCTTTAATCGGTGCAGGCGCACTGAGAGGCGGCCTCTCTCCCGGCCGCTCCATCCTCAATGCGCCTGCGCCGGGTGTGGATGTGACGTCATCGGCGCAGGCGCACTGAGAGGCGGCCTCTCTCCCGGCCGCTCCATCCTCAATGCGCCTGCGCCGATGACGTCACATCCACACCCGGCGCAGGCGCATTGAGGATGGAGCGGCCGGGAGAGAGGCCGCCTCTCAGTGCGCCTGCACCGATTAAAGAAAGGTACGGCGCAGGCGCGATATTTTGAATTCGAACAGGGCCAGCAGAGAACGAACCCGTTCCCTGGCACTGTCAATCAAACGGCGGAGGGGGCGTCATGATGAGAGGAGGATGCGGCTGCTACCAGCAAGTAGCCGCCCTACTTGCTGGTAGCAAGGTAATTTACATATGATAAAACTTGATTTTTAACAATATCTACTGAACGAAAATTAATATTTAGCATATGTACAGGGAGCTTGCAGTGTAGGGATTAATATTAACGGAAAAAAAAAAAAAAAGGGTTTAGTGGGCTGACAGAAGCCCTTTAAGTGGTCTGGTCCAAATGGAGAAGAGGAAAATAATCTACATTAGAGAAGATGTCACTGAATGTAAGAATTTCATGGTGCTGTATTCTAATGTACAGGTGAAACTTGAAAAATTAGAATATCGTGCAAAGTTCATTTATTTCAGCGATGAAACTTAAAAGGTGAAACTAACATATGAGAGACTCATTACATGCAAAGCGAGATATTTCAAGCCTTTATTTGTTATAATTTGGATGATTATGGCTTACAGCTTATGAAACCCCAAAGTCACAATTTTGAGATACCCTTTGCTCAGGGGGATATGGATTAATTAGCTGACTAGAGTGTGACACTTTGAGCCTAGAAAATTGGACCTTTTCACAAAATTCTAATTTTAAGCTGCATTAATGCAATTCCTTTTAAGTTGCATTACTGAAATAAATGGACTTTTGCACTATATAATTTATTTTTTATTTTTTTTGAGTTTCACCTGTATGACAGGAGGCATGCCGCAGGTAGGCATAAGCCATGATGGTTTGGGCACTTGTGGGGTGGGCCATTAAACTTGCTTGCATGAAGCCATAATATTTGTGATGGCAGCCCTTTGTGAACCCAGCTTCAGGCAACAGTTATACTGGTTTCAGAAAGCCTGGACATCCATGTCCTCCATCAGGGTTGCCTACCTGCTTTTTTCTGTCTGGACAACCCCAAAAATTTTTTTATGACAAATTAAAACTACACTTCTGGAAAATGAAAAAAGAACACCTGAAACACCTGGATTGAGCCGAGCTTGGTCAATGATCACACAATGAAGGTGGTGCTCTCTTTATTGTGGGTTCTGCAGCAGGGTATATTGAGGCAGGGTCACATTAATAATAGGATGGCCTTCCCCTTGATGCGATATAGGCAACCACTCTGACATGGTAACGGTCATACAGAAAGATGGATATCCTCCTGTGGTACTGCAAGCTTTTTCAATTTGGACATGTGGTTCAGCTAAGGTGGTTGTTGGCTGCTGTACTTGGGAGATCCGTCGCCCCATCCAGTCCCAGACATTCTCCATGGGGCAGGGATGTGGCCATCAAGCTGACCAGAGAGCTGCTGGAAACTCTGAGGAATGCCTAGTGTAGTAAGAGCTTTGTGTGGGCTTGTGTTATCTTGTTAGAATACCATGTCTCCCGAGTCAAAAAAGGCAATTAGACTGGTTCCACGATGCCCTGGAAATATCGAAGGCTGGTTAAAGTTCCTTCTATGATTACCAGATGAGAACAGCCATGGTCGCTAACGACGCCCTACAACATCACACCAGGTGTTGGTCCTATGTTTCTCTGCACTATGCATGTTGGCAGTAGGTGCTCGCCAGCCCTTCTGTACATTCTGGTGGAGCCATCATTAGTACCAAGACAGAACTGCCTTTCATCACTGAGCACTGTTTACCACTGACAGCCACATCAGAGTATGCAGTGACCAAGCACTGCTTGCAGTTAATGCTTTGTCAGTCTCAGCTCAATCACATTAACCATACATACAAGGCGGATGTTGGGTCTTTAAAGAAGGCACCCTAGGCTAAGGTTCACAATCAACGGTAATGCTGACCGCGGACATTTAACCCGTCAGATGCAGTGGTCAAATGTGTGCTTTCCCTCGGCGGAGATTGGGGAAAACAACCTGTTTTAATAATGAGCTGAAACCTGTACTAGGAGTACAGGCTCATTAGTATATACAATTTCAGGCCAGCAGGTGGCAGCGCTGAACTGGGATATAAGCAATTTCTATACAGAATAATATAGCAAATTCCATCATTCTGTACAAGTTGCAATTTAAAGATTGCAAGTTGTGGTTATATATATATATATATATATATATATATATATATATATATATATATAAATAATATTGGACCACAACTTGCACAAGTTTGGACACACCTTCTCATTCAAAGTTTTCTTTATTTTCATGACTATGAAAATTGTAGATTCACACTGAAGGCATCAAAACTATGAATTAACACATGTGGCATTATATACATAACAAAAAAGTGTGAAACAACTGAAAATATGTCATATTCTAGGTTCTTCAAAGTAGCCACCTTTTGCTTTGATTACTGCTTTGCACATTCTTGATGAGCTTCAAGAGGTAGTCACCTGAAATGGTTTTCACTTCACAGGTGTGCCCTGTCAGGTTTAATAAGTGGGATTTCTTGCCTTATAAATGGGGTTGGGACCATCAGTTGCGTTGTGGAGAAGTCAGGTGGATACACAGCTGATAGTCCTACTGAATAGACTAAGAATTTGTATTATAGCAAGAAAAAAAAAGCAGCTAAGTAAAGAAAAACGAGTGGACATCGTTACTTTAAGAAATGAAGGTCAGTCAGTCCGAAAAATTGGGAAAACTTTGAAAGTGTCCCCAAGTGCAGTCACAAAAACCCATCAAGCGCTACAAAGAAACTGGCTCACATGTGGACCACCCCAGGAAAGGAAGACCAAGAGTCCCCTCTGCTGCGGAGGATAAGTTCATCCGAGTCACCAGCCTCAGAAATCGCAGGTTAACAGCAGCTCAGATTAGAGACCAGGTCAATGCCACACAGAGTTCTAGCAGCAGACACATCTCTAGAACAACTGTTAATAGGAGACTGTGTAGGCCTTCATGGTAGAATATCTCCTAGGAAACCACTGCTAAGGACAAGCAACAAGCAGAAGAGACTTGTTTACGCTAAACAACACAAGGAATGGACATTAGACCAGTGGAAATCTGTGCTTTGGTCTGACGAGTCCAAATTTGAGATCTTTGGTTCCAACCACCGTGTCTTTGTGCGACGCAGAAAAGGTGAACGGATGGACTCTACATGCCTGGTTCCCACCGTGAAGCATGGAGGAGGAGGTGTGATGGTGTGGGGGTGCTTTGCTGGTGACACTGTTGGGGATTTATTCAAAATTGAAGGCATACTGAACCAGCATGGCTACCACAGCATCTTGCAGCGGCATGCTATTCCATCCGGGTGGCGTTTAGTTGGACCATCATTTATTTTTCAACAGGACAATGACCCCAAACACACCTCCAGGCTGTGTAAGGGCTATTTGACCATGGAGAGTGATGGGGTGCTGCGCCAGATGACCTGGCCTCCACAGTCACCGGACCTGAACTAGGGTTGGGCGATATACCGGTATCACGATATACCGCAGTATTGAAAAAACTGCGATATCGCCGTTTCCTAAATACCGCTGCATTTTGTGACCGCTTCTAAACGTCCACCCGCCCCTGCACCTTGCATAGTGCTGAGTAACATTACTTCCTCTCGCTCCTGGCCTGGCTCCTTCTTGCTCCGCCTCCCTTAGTCAAGTCTCCACCCACCATCTGACATCACCGTCGTCACCCACCAGTGCCGGCTCTATTGTATATGTGGTGAGTACTGGTGTCTCTGGAGAGACTTTTCCTGCGGCTGCCTCGCTAGTGTGTGCGCTCTGATGACGAAATTAGAAACTTACTACTTCCCGCAGTGGCCGCCCCGGCTCTCCCTCCTCCTTGCTCCCATATTCAAATCTCCGCCCACCGGCATCTGATGTCAGAATCTGAGCACACAAGCGAGGCAACCGCGGGAAAGGTATATCGCAAAGTATTACTGCATGTATGGTGCCCTGTGGCCACAAGACTTTATTATAACGTCCCCTTGTGGCTGCCCCCATACAGTGCAATGTCCCCTTGTGTTTTTCTTTTCTTTTAAACAGGTATTTATCGTGATATATATCGTTATCGCGATACATTTTTCTTATATCGTTATCGTCTGAATATTTTTGATATCGTCCAACCCTAACCTGAACCCAATCGAGATGGTTTGGGGTGAGCTGGACCGCAGAGTGAAGGCAAAAGGGCCAACAAGTGCTAAGCATCTCTGGGAACTCCTTCAAGACTGTTGGAAGACCATTTCAGGTGACTACCTCTTGAAGCTCATCAAGAGAATGCCAAGAGTGTGCAAAGCAGTAATCAAAGCAAAAGGTGGCTACTTTGAAGAACCTAGAATATGACATTTTCAGTTGTTTCACACTTTTTTGTTATGTATATAATTCCACATGTGTTAATACATAGTTTTGATGCCTTCAGTGTGAATCTACAATTTTCGTAGTCATGAAAATAAAGAAAACTCTTTGAATGAGAAGGTGTGTCCAAACTTTTGGTCTGTAATATTTTTTTTTTTTTCAAATCATCCCCGTCCCCAAAATCAAAATAAAAAAAACAAACCACATACAACATCATGGGCATCGCTGCGTGCAAAAACACCTGTCCTATTATATTAAAATATTTTTTAAAGTTAAAGACCTTTTTTATCACTTTATCTCCCGAAAAAGTTGAATAAAAAGTGATCAAAAAGTCATAAACACCCCAAAATGGTACTATCAAACTACAGATCTCCATAAAAATCTAAAAAAGTTATGAGGGTCAGAATATGGCTTGTTCAGTATTAAAACCATACACATGTGGTATCAGAGATGGAGAACGAAGAGCATAATTCAGTTTTACAGCATAGTGCACGTCATATATTAAAAAAAAAATAGAAATAAAATGATTACACTTACCGGTAATCGGATTTTCCTGACCCCACGACAGCACCTTAGAGAGATGGCTCCGCCCCAGGACAGGAAACCTGCAGCATAAAAAGGTGGAGCCGCTCTCCCACCTCAGTGAGTTTCCAGAGCATGAGAGGGACTCCACCTTACGTTAGTTTAATTATATATATATATATATATATATATATATATATATATATATATATATATATATATATACACACACACACACACACAAACACCCGTGAACATACAGACTTAGGGAGGGAATAAAGAGGTGCTGTCGTGGGGTCAGGAAAATCCGATTACCGGTAAGTGTAATCATCATTTTTCCCCTCCCCCACGACAGCACCTTAGAGAGAGATTTCAGAGATTATCCTCAGGGTGGGTGACAGAACTCAAAACCTTAGTGCCAAAGAGAAGGTCAGAAATAGAGTCAAGCTGACGCCTATAGTGCTTATAGAAGGTGGATGGAGAAGACCAGGTGGCCGCCCGACAGATCTGTTCAATAGATACGCTGGCCCTCTCTGCCCAAGAAGTGGACACCACCCTCGTGGAGTGAGCCCTCACAGAAATAGGGGGATACACACCGGCTACTGAATATGCCAAGGATATAGCTTCTCTGATCCACCGGGCAATAGAAGCCTTAGAGGCAGTATTACCTTTTCTTGCCCCACCGAACAGAACAAATAAGGCAGAGGACTTCCTCCAGTCTTTAGTCACCTCCAGGTACTGCAAAATACACCTCCTGACATACAGAGAATGCAACTCCTTCTCTCTGTCATCTTTTGGTTCTGAAAAGAAAGCTGGGAGAACTACTTCCTGAGCCCTATTAACCCTGGAAGGAACCTTCGGCATAAACCCAGGATCTGGTCTGAGAACCACTCTGTCCTCTCTGATGGACATAAAAGGGGGGTTAATAGAGAGGGCCTGAATCTCCCCAACCCTTCTGGCTGATGTTAAAGCTACCAGCAAAACTAGCTTAAGGGAAAGTATTTTAACCGAGCAAGAGGCTAGAGGTTCAAAGGGATGTCTGGTAAGGGCTTTAAGCACTAAGTTAAGGTCCCAGGGAGGAGACCTAGGGCCTGCTACTGGCGTAATCCTATCCACTGCCTTAAAAAAACCTAATCACCCAAGGATCCATGGCCAAACTTCTTCTCCCCAGAACCGATAAAGCTGACACCTGCACCTTTAGCGTACTCTTTGCTAACCCGAGGGACAATCCCCTCTGTAAGAAATGCAACACCTTAACTACTGAAAAATCTAACAGCCAGGAAACCCCTTCTGCGCCTATAAAGGACAGGAACTTTCTCCATACTCGTGCATAAATAACATGTCACCTCCTTCCTACTTTTCATCAAAGTGGAAATGACTTCCTCAGAGAATCCCTGACTAGCTAAAAATGACCTCTCAAATTCCATGCCGAAAGATGTAGGGACCCTACTTCCGGATGGAACACAGTACCCTGAGAGAATAGGTCTGGAATTCCTGGCAGGATCCATGGATCCGACACTGACATTGCTCTCAACAGGGAAAACCACGCCCTCTTCGGCCAGAAGGAGGCTATCAGGATAACCCTGGCTCCTTCGTACCTGATCTTCCTTATTACCAGTGGAATCAACTGAAGCGGGGGAAAGGCATAGCCTAGTGGAAAATCCCATCTCTGGAGAAAGGAGTCTACCCCAGATGGGCACTCCTCTGGACTGAGGGAGAAAAAAAAAATTCTGTACCTTTCTGTTCTCCCTTGTGGCGAACATGTCTACAGAAGGTAAACCCCATAATCTTACTATCTGGGAGAAAATTCTTGGATTCAGAGACCACTCTCCCTGAAGTAATCTGTGGCGACTCAGGAAGTCCGCTCGAGAATTCTCGACCCCTCTGATATGAATGGCCGAGAGATGAAGCACTCTCCCTTCTATCTCCTCGAAAATCCATCTCGTCTCCCTCAGTAAAGAATCTGACCTGGTCCCTCCCTGACGATTGAGATATGAGACCACTGTCCGATTGTCGGACATCACTCTCACATGTCTGTTCTGGATCATAGGAAGAACTGCTCTCAAGGCCAGCAAAACTGCCCTCAGCTCCTTTCGATTTGACGAAAATAGTCTCTGACCCTGGGACCACTCTCCCTGAAAGATCTGATCCTCCACGTGAGCCCCCCAACCCCAGGGGCTGGCGTCTGTAGTAACCACCACCGGTTCCGGGAAGGACCAGGGAAGTCCCCGATTCAGATTTTATACCTCCTTCCACCAATCTAGGGATGAAAGAGTCACCTCTGATAAGCTCATCACTGACTCCAGGGATGCCCCTGGCAGTCAAGATCTCTCCTTGTAACTGGCGGGAATGTCGTTGAGCCCACTGGACTGCTGGCATGCAGGAAGTTAGAACTCCTAACAGAGACATAGCCTTTCTTATAGACAGGTTCTGTTCTAACTGAACCCTCTGAACTATTCCCTGAACCCCGGCTACCTTCTCCTCTGTGAGGAAAGTTCTTTCCAGCCTGGAATTTAAAACCAGACCCAGAAAAACCTGGCTCGTTGACGGCTCCAACCTGGACTTTTGGATATTCAACAGCTAGCCCAAAGACCGAAGAACCTCCATAACCCGATCCAGAGACTTGGCACACTCCTCCCGGGACTGGGCCACCACCAGAAAGTCGTCCAGGTAAGGTAAAAACGTGATGTTCTCCATTCTGATGAAGGAAGCCATCTCCGCCACTACCTTGGTAAAGATCCGAGGTGCCATGGAGAGGCCAAAGGGAAGAGCCTGGAACTGATAGTGAAGAAGTCCCACCTCGGTTCTCACCGCCACCCGGAGGAATCTCTGGTGATCTGGATGGATCGGAATACGATGGTAAGCATCTTTTAAATCCAGAACCGCCATATGACACCCTGGAGACAAAAGATATATCGCTGACCTGATGGTTTCCATCTTGAATTTTCTGGCCTTCAAGAATCTGTTCAGATATCTGAGATTTATAATGGTCCGGTACTACCCATCCGGTTTCTTCACTAAAAACAGGGTGGAATAAAACCCCTTCCCTAGCTCTGACTCTGGGACAGGAATCAACACCTTCTTGCTTATCAGTTTTTTTATTTCTTGTAGCATGATGAGAGAAGACCTCGAAACCACAAATCTTTCTGCGGGGCAACTCAAGAACTCCAATCTTAGACCCTCCCGCAGAAGACATACTAACCATTTCCCTGCCATCTTTTCCCAAGCAGGAAGAAAGAACTTTAATCTTCCTCCTACTGGGATCATGGCGTCATTGTTTACCTTGTTTTGACGTATGGGCTGTGGCTGATCCAAACAAAAAACCCTTACTTCCTGATCTAGGCCTAGCTCCCTGCTCTCTGTCCCCATCTGCTTTTTATTCTGGAACCTTGTCGGGTTCCGAAAGGGCCGTTTATATTGCCTGAACTGTGTATAGGATTCCTGGGGAAACTTCTTCCTATCTGCCGCTTTCTCAAGTAAAGAGTCAAGTTCTGACCCGAAAAGAAACTGGCCATCACAGGGAATGCTACAAAGCCTTAGCTTGGATGGCAAATCTCCCCCTTTCCAATTCTTAAGCCACAAAGCACGTCGCGCAGAATTAGAAAGGGATGCGGTTCTTGCTTCCAGCCTCACCGAGTCCACCGCGGCATCTGCAATAAAATCCGCGGCTTTCTGGAAGGAAGGTCGGTATAGAAGCCAATAACTGCTCCCTAGGGCATTTTTCCCTAATCTGCCCCTCTAGCCTCTCCAACCACAGTGACATCGACCTTGCAACAACAGTGGCAGCTATACTAGGCCTGAAAGCAGCCGCGGAAGACTCCCACGCATTCTTAAGGGAAGAGTCTTTTATCTAAGGGGTCCTTTAAGAACCCCATGTCCTCAAAGGGCAGTGAGGATTTTTTAGAAATTTTGGAAATGGCTACATCCAGTTTCGGGGCCTTGTCCCAAGATGTAGACGCTTCTTCCTCGAAAGGATACTTCCTTTTAAAGGTCTTAGAAATGAACGGCTTTTTATCCGGTTTTTCCATTCCTTTTCTATCACCGCTGAAATAGACCTATGGACAGGGAAACACCTACGCTTTCTTTCCCCAAGTCCCTTAAACACAACATCCTCTACCGATCTATCCTCTGTGGTATCCTCCAGCTCCAAGGTAGATCGGATAACTTAACAATTTGTCCGTATCTTCCGCTGGAAATAGGAACTTTCCTTCTCTTATATTATCCTCAGAAGAAAGGGAATCATCAGAGTCCGCATTCCCGGAGAAAGAATCGCTATCCTCCTATTCCACGTCGGACTCCTGCCTCACTGTTCTTCTCCTCTTCCTACTTCTCAGGGAATTTTTAACTTCAGACATGATCGACTTAAGGTCTTTCAAAAGACTTGGAGTCTCCTCAGCCACCGTCTTCTCAATGCACTGCTGACAGAGCTTTTTAGTGTAAGAAGACGACAACGGGCACTTGCAGATAGGGCATTCTTTGTTCTTTTTTCTTTACCGCCACCTTCTTAGGCACCGTCTAAGAAAAAAGGAACATACCCAAAGCTGAGGAACAGTCTAGACCTCTCTAAAGACCGAGAATAGGACTCACAATACCGGTGGCAGGATCTCCACATCCACACTTTCAGACCTTCTCTCTTCGTCCATAGTGAGGGCAAAAACCTGCACTGATACAACAATGCCCAAGTTACATACTGCCACCAAGTGTTCCTCTCACCTGAGAGATCACAGCTCCTGCAGACCCACCACGCCAAAATAGCACTGGAACCCCTCTGGTCCACTTTCTGGCCTCTGAATTTCAGATATCGGCGTCCAGAACACCCCAGCTCCTCATACCTGCCTGGAGCCGGTTTAAAATTGCCGGGATGCCAAACTTCCGGTCACCTGACCAGAAGCGCACGGCCGTGGAACGCATGGCACTTCCGGTCTTAGACGCCGCGTCTACATCCGGCGGCGTCCCGGCTAGTCTGCAGAACCACCAAGGCCTTCTGGCCCCCTTCCAGCCGCCGGTGCTGTCCTCCTCGCCTGAGGGACCAGCACCTTCTGCCCTGTGATCCGGAACTTCGTCCCCGCGCCTGCGGGGAAACAATCGGGCAGGTACCATATGCCGCCCCAACCCTCCGGCTTCTACCGGGATTTCCAGGTCAGGACGACACTGCAGGCTCCCGTACCAGGACAGGAAACCTCACTGAGGTGGGAGAGCGGCTCCACCTTTTTATGCTGCAGGTTTCCTGTCCTGGGGCGGAGCCATCTCTCTAAGGTGCTGTCGTGGGGGAGGGGAAAATTAAATAAAGTAAAACTGTGGCAGAATTGTATTTTTTTCAAATTCCACTCCATTTGGAATTTTTTTCCCCACGGTTCCCACTATATCCCATACGATGTTAAATGGTGGCATTAGAATGTACAACTTGTCCTACAAAAAAACAAGCCCACATGAGGTTATGTGAATGGGAAAAAAAAAAAAAAGTTATGGCTCGTGGAAGGCAGGGAGTGAACAACTAAAATGCAAAAATGAAAAATCGCTGTATAAGGGAAGGGTTAAAGGGAATCTGTCACCAATATCTGGCCTATGTAAGTAATGCTGCTTTTCTCTCAAACAAGGTTTAAAACATACCTTTGGTATTCTTTTGTGCATTTGTTAGTTCTACATTCAAATTAACTTCCAAAGACCCAAAGCCCGCCTATACAGAGAGCCCAGTACTGCATCACTGCGAAACTGTGGCGCTCCTACAATGACAAGGCCAGCGGCCCTGCACATGTGCAGTACATACAGTGAGGCTGATGCCCTTACTATGTACTGTGGACCAAAGGCCGAGGCAGAAGGTGGACAGGCGACCTCCCAGGCAGAGGTGGAGGGCGTCAGTGATGTTGCAGGGAGTTAGGGCACCTTCACATTCAACAGATTTTGTGGCAATAAATGATGCAACTGAAAATTAGTTCCATTCATTTGAATGGGGCAGCAAACAAATGGATTTCTGCAAGCTCCATTGAGGTGAATTGGAACTGATTTTCAGCCGCAAAATCTGCCATGTGCGAAGACGAAGCACATTAAGGAGGTACTGAGCTCTATCAGTAGGCGGACTTGAGCTCACTTAATAGCCAGGCTTGGGCTATTTGGAAGTTTGGAAATGTCCTACTGGGCACATTGAGAGAGATTTACCAAAACTGGTGCTTTGTTTGCCAGTCTTGACATTAGGGTTGTTTCGGTGTCGATACCATAAAAAATTATTGCGATACTCAATACCATGCAAAAAAAATAATATAAAAAACGCCAAAAAAAAAGACACATGCATTCCGCATTTTATGGAACATCAAGCCCATAATAGAACAGTCCGATCCTATTCCTATTTCCTTCTCCCCTGTGCTGCTGAGAACACGGAACGCGCTGAGAGCAGAGCGCTCATTGTTCTCCGATACTAGACTGCGCAATAGCGAAGCCTAGTATAGAATAAAGGCAAATTCTAGTATCGAGGTCGACACCAGGCAAAAGTATCAATTGGGTATCTAAAATTCGATACCCGAAACAACCCTACTTGACATCCCCTGCACTGCCGGAGGATGCGCCCAATTTATGACGAGTTACAGTTCTTGTCATAAATTAGATGCATAATCAAGCAGTCTGTGCACCTAAGCGGAAATATATGGCTGCCGTAGATTTCTGGCTTCTTTGCGTAAATGAAGGGCCACGCCCCTTTCTTTTTCATTTTCCACTAGTGTATAATAAATCATAAATATTAGAGGTAACATATGTCTATAGGACAGAATACTTATGTGAACACATCAGTAACATTTACGGTCACCAGTAAGGTGGTAAGAATTATAATCAAGCTTAAAAGCTATGTACAACACCTTTGGGGGCTGCCGGCTCCTTATAAACACTCATTACAGCTCAGTTTTTAATCTTACTGATAAGAATGTGGCTTAAATAAGTAAGTGTTTATGACCTCTAAAAAAATTTAGATATAAAGGCATATTAGATGACCAGCACAAAGTGAAAGTGAAAGTACCGATCACACAGTAAGAAAAACAGCTAACCCTTTGTAACAGAACGGCTCAATATTTTTAATAAAGACCAATTGAATAAATGACTTTTAGACCAAAATTAGTATAATACAATCATAAAAAAAATGCTATGAACAGGATTGTGGGCCTTCTATTTTTAAGGTATCATATTAAAAGTTATATTTTACTACTGCCCATTTTTATAAATTAACCCCTGGAGATGAGCAGTGTATAGTGTGATGGAAAATTAGGGTACAGCCACCCACAGAGGAAATGCTGCAAATTCTGTGCAGTTGAACTGCATGTAGAAAATCCACAGCATTTTCAACAGTAATGAAATGGATGAGAAATCTCATCCCTGTGCCCAGGACGGTGTGCACACCCAAAAATCCCATTTACATGCGTGTCGATTTAACCACTTCCAGACATCTGCTGTACAAGCCTGGAGTTTAAATATGGCTCAGGGGCTTGCATCATAGCTGGTAGGTAAAAGTGATCGAACGATCATCTGCTCAAGTAGAAGAAAAAAAAAAAAAAAAAATTGCTTTAAAAATATATATATATATATATATATATATATATATATATATATATATATATATATATATATATATATTTTTTTTTTTTTTTTAAATTATAACAACCCCTTTCCCAATTTTACATAGAAAAAGAAAGATTCATCAATGGTATTGGAGTCCAAAAATGTCCAAACTGGTGAAAAAAAATAAAAATAAAAGGAATAAAAAGTGATCACAGTGTCACATATAGCCCAAAATAATTCCAATAAAACCACATCTCGTCCTTTAGAAAACACACAGCTCTGTAGATAGAAATATAATAAAGTTATAGGTGTCAGATTAAGCAATTTTTAGTAAAAATAAAAATAAAGCTTTAAGCAGTGAAACTTTGTATCCCTGTGATCTTACTGACCAACAACTTTTAGTGCACAGCAAACGCCGTAAAAACAAAACCCATAAAACTGTGGCGCAATTGCGTTGTTTTTTTTTTCCTGTTCCACCCCACAATTTTTTTTTTTTTTTTTTTCAAGCTTTCCACTTGGTATGGAGAGGTAAATGGCGCACTAGAAAGTACAACTGACAAGCCCTGTTATGTGACTGGAAAGGCAAAAAAAGTTACAGCTTTGAGAAGGCAGGCAGGAAAAAAATAAAAAACGGAAACTGAAAATTGGCTGGGGCAGGAAGGGGTTAAATCCACCGCATGTCAGTTCATGCTGGTGGATACCTGCGGCAGTTCACACTTTGCAATGCAGAGGGTAAAATCTACAGCAATTCCACAGGTTTCCTGAAGAAATCTGTTCAGGCTGCAGATTTCACCCATTTTATCCACAGCAGACTTAGGCTACTTTCACACCTGCGTTAGGTGCGGATCCGTCTGGTATCTGCACAGACGGATCCGCACCTATTAATGCAAACGCTGGTATCCGTTCAGTACGGATCAGTCTGCATAACTTCGTCAAAAAAAGTCTAAGTGTAAGTCAAACGGATCCGTCCTGACTTTACATTGAAAGTCCGTTTACAATTGCACCATATTTGTGTCAATGTAAATGGATCCGTCCCCGTTGACTTACATTGTAAGTCCAGACGGACCCGTTTGGCTTCGCACCGCCAGGCGAACACCAAAGCGGAATGGATGAGGAACGGAGACAAACTGATGCATTCTGCACGGATCTGCATCCATTCAGAATGCAATAGAGCTAAACTGATCCGTTTTGGGGCTGCTTGTGAGAGCCCATGACGGGACTCACAGGCGGACCCTGAAACGCCAGTGTGAAAGTAGCCCATGCACACGGCCGCAACTTATACCGACCGCGTGTGTTCTGCATTTTGCGGAACGGAACATCCTGCGCTCTATAGAACAGTCCTGTCATTCTTAATACTGACAAGTGTAGGACATATTCTTTTTGCGGGTGCCACAGAGCGGACATACGGATGCGGACCGATTGAAGTGAATGGGTCCACATCTGACCTGCAAAAAAATAAATAAATAAGATACAGACATAAAAAAGTGGGTTGTGGGCAGGAGCCCTTACTAGGTGTGGCTGTGGTGCCCTCTGTCTGCCCCAGTCTATACTGGAGGACTATAGAATATAGCACTGAAGTGCCCCTTATGTGTGATTCTGTGCAATAATCACCTGGAGCTAGGAGGAGACCATCAGCAAGCAGGTTAGCAAAATCATCACTTTCTACCCAGCGATCTTCCGTCAATGGAACTTACTATGCCCCATCTCCAGTCCCAGCCGCCCCTCACCTGTACTCCGGTAGCCGGGACCCGTCCCGTCCTCCTGCTGCAGCCGCTTCCACCGGGAGCCTCCACAGGCGAAAATGACCGCCCGGATAAACTCGCGGCCACACAGCTTCACCCCATACTCGGAAGCCGCGGCCGGGCTCCTCTGGCCCCTCAGCTCCCCGGGCAGGGCAGCCGCCAGCATCAGCAGCGCCGCGGACAGCACGGAGCCGCTGAGGAGAAGAGCCATGTGTAGCCAGGCGAGGAGCGAGCGAGTGGCGGGCTGTGCGGTCGGTGTGCGGTCCTCCTCAGCACTGTCCTGCACACCGGCCCCGCGCCCCTTATATTCCCCTGACAAGCGTGAGTCACCGTGCCCCCGCCTGTATGCTCCATCACCGCCACCCTGCCAGCTCAACTTTTAGCGCCCAATTACATTGCACGGAAACCTGCCCTTCATTCCTGACACTAATCCTCTATTCACATGTGCCTTCAGTCTAGGATACGAAGCAGCCTACCTAGTAGCACCTCACTAATCATGGGGTACTTTCACACTTGCGGCAGAGGATGCCGGCAAACTGATGGTATTTTTCAGACGGATCAGGATCCCGATCGTCTGACAAATGCATTGAAATGCTGGATCCGTCTTTTCAGTGTCATCCGGAAAAACAGAGACCGCAATGCCGGATCTGTTTTGCAGGAACACTTGGGGCCAGATCCAGCATTAATGGATTTCAATGTAAAATAATGCCGAATCTGTCTCTCCGGTGTTATCTGGAAAAACGGATCCAGCATTTATTTTTTTCACATTTTATTGCGGTCTGAGCATGCGCAGACCGCAATGCCAGATCTGTTTTGCAAGAACACTTGGGGCCGGATCCAGCATTAATGCATTTCAATGTAAAATAATGCCAGCATTCCAGCAAGTGTTCCGGAATTTTGGACTGAGAAATACCGCAGCATTTCGGTGTTTTCTCCGTCCAAAATAACATAAGAGGGACTGAACTGATGCATCCTGAACGGAATACTCTCCATTCAGAATGCATTGGGATAAACCTGATCAGTTCTTTTCCGGTATTGAGCCCCTAGGACGGAACTCTATGCCGGAAAAGAATAACGCTAGTGTGAAAGTACCCTTAAACCATATTTAGTGAAATACAATTTCTGAAATTCCTGTTGTTTTTAAAAAAAATATGCAATGTATTATTTAACCCCTTTCCCGACCAGTGCCATATATGTACAGTGCTGCAGGGCATAGAAGCTGCGCTTGTCCGATATTACTGACAGCAGGGCCCTTTCGTATCTACCAGTATTGGTGAAAACACTGATGACAGCAGATTACCCCTAAGATGCAGCAGTCAATGATGACCACAGCATCTATAGGGTTTAGAGGGAAGGAGTTCCCTATCTGACCCCATCAGCTTGTGGGTTGCCAATGGCTTCTATGGCAGCGCAAGGTCTCAGGCTACTTTCACACTTGCGTTCAGAGCGGATCCACTCATATAATGCAGACGATGGATCCGTTCAGAACGGATCCGTCTGCATTATATTGTAGAAAAAATTCTAAGTGTGAAAGTAGCTTCAGACGGATCCGTCCAGACTTTACATTGTAAGTCAATGGGGGACGGATCCGTTTGAAAATTGAGCCATATTGTGTCAAATTCAAACGGATCCGTCCCCATTGACTTACATTGTAAGTCTGGACGAATCCGTTTGCCTCCGCACGGCCAGGTGTCCGCCTGCGGAGCGGAGCCCAAACGCTGCCAGACTGATGCATTCTGAGCGGATCCGCATCCTCTCAGAATGCATTAGGGCTGGACGGATGCGTTCGGGGCCGCTTGTGAGAGCCTTCAAACGGAACTCACAAGCGGAGCCCCGAACGCAAGTGTGAAAGTAGCCTTACAAAAACCTCGAGCCAAGCTGTTACAGAAGCCTATGAGGCCCAATCCCCAGGCTGAGTCTCATAGACGAACTGTCAGTGTAATACTTGACAGTTCCAATGCAGTACAATACATCTCTTGTACTGCATTGGAAAAGGGATGGAACCCTGAAAAGTTGAAGTTCAATAGTGAGACAAAAATAAGTAATAGTAATAAATTGTTTTATAAAAATAAAATTTTCAAATAAAAAAAAGTGCCACTTTGCTTTTATTGTGTAAAATCGAGAAAATCGAAAAAAAATAAACAAAGGCAAATTTGGTCACCATGTCCGGCTCTATATTACATGGTTCAATAGACTACATGATCATGGAGAAGACTGCTAACTTGACAGTTGTCCAGAAGACAGTCATTGAAACCCTGCACAAGGAGGGGAAACCACAAAAGGTCATTGCTAAATAAGCTGACTGTTCACAGAGTGTTGTATCCAAACCTATTAATGGAAAGTTCAGTGGAAGGAAAAAGTGTGGTGGAGAAAGGTGCACAAGCAACAGGATAACCAAAGCCTTTATAGGATTGTCAAGAAAGGGCCATTCATTAATTTGGGGCAGATTCACAAGGAGTCTCATTCCTGGGGTCAAGTCAGAGACTACGTCAGCAGCATCTTACCTGGGCTAAGTGAAAATGGACTTGACTGTTGCTCGATTGGGTCCAAAGTTCTGTTTTCAGATGAAAGTAAATTTTTCATTTCAGAGTCTGGAGGAAGAGTGGAAAGGCACACAATCCAAGTTGCTTGACGTCCATTGTGAAGTTTCCACAGCCAGTAATAGAGGCTAACCCCTTACCACCGGGATATCGTTTCACCATATAGAAAATAATAGTTTTTTTTCTATACTTAGAAAGCTAATACATCTGATATTGATGGCCTTTATAATCATATATTGTGCATCTGAATAAACCCATAATATATACAGTATTAGCTTTCTAAGCATAGAAATTCACTCTTCTTAACATGGTAAGGCTACAGTAAGTACTGTATATAATTTACAGTGTTTTACCCTCATCAACTGTGTCCTTCCTCCATACGTTGTAGATTGTAAGCCTTCGTGGGCAGGGCCCTCTCTTCTTCTGTACCAGTTAGTAACTCATCTTGGTCATGCTTATTGCAATTTTCTGTATTATGTACAGCTGTGTTCAAAATACTAGCAGTCAGACATCACTAACCTGATCAATGTTTTTGGTAGAAATGATGATATTTCAACGTGGCAAATAATTTACTAGCAGGTGTAATAGAAACCCAACAGACACAACAGTCATGCCATGCATGCTGCTGATTCTCTGTAATTCAATCACTTATTGAAAGGGGCATGTTCAAAATAATAGCAGTGTGGAGTTCAATGAATGAGGTCATTCATTCTTTGAAAAACAGGTGACAATTATTGCCCTTATTTAAGGAAGGAAGGCAGCAAATGTTGTACATGCTGGTTACAGTGCATTTCTCTCTGAAAAATGGGTAGTTCCAGACATTGTTCAGAAGAACAACGTACCTTGATTAAAAAGTTGATTGGAGAGGGAAAAAACATATAAAAGAAGTGCAGAAAATGATTGACTACACAGCTAAAATGATCGCAAATGCTTTAAAATGGCAACCAAAACCTGGAAGATGTGGAAGAAAGCGAAAAGCTACCGTTCAAATGGATAGAAGAATAGCCAAAATGGCAAGGACTCAGCCAACAATCAGCTCCAGGAAGATCAAAGAAGGTCTAAAGTTACCTGTGAGTACTACAATGAAAAGGAAATGGTGTTGAAATGGGTGTTCCAACAAGACAATGACCCGAAACACACCAGTAAACGTCCAACATCTTGGTTCCAGACCAACAAGATTGACGTTATGGAGTGGCCAGCCTAATCCCCGGATCTTAATCCAATAGAAAACTTGTGGGGTGACATCAAAAATGCAGTCTCTAAGGCAAAACCAAGAAATATAGAACTGTGGCATGCAATCCTGGGCTGGAATACCTGGTCACAGGTGCCAGACGGTTGACTCCATGCAACACAGATGTGCAGCAGTTCTCAGAAACAGTGGTATACAACTAAATATTAGTCATTCAAAGGAAAGCTAAATCTTCAAACATTTTTCAGTTTATATAGTGAATGTTTGCGTTTGTAAAGAAGAATACAAACACTGCTATTTTTTTGAACAGTCTAATATTCAGCCCAAATTTGATATATTTTTCTTCACGTTTTGATCTGGAATAGAATGTGTAGTGTTCCCAATGCATTTGTGTGTATGGAAATAAAAGCTATTAGAAGGATTTTGAGCTTTATTCACTTTTTTTAAACACACTGCTATTATTTTGAACACAACTGTTTGTATACCCCTTTTCATTTGTACAGTGCTATGGAATGAATGGCGCTATAATAATAATACATAAGGTTAATAATATGTACATGCTAGGACACAGCTCTGTCCTTAACATGCTGATCCCTAGCCCTGTCAATCAAGGGCAGTGGAGAGGTTGCAGAGCACAGGGGGAGTCACATAGCGATGCTTCAGCCGTGCTCCCTGGTGCTCCAACTTGCTATAAAACCACAGATATCTCTGCAGCTGTTTAACATACAGACAAAAGAAAGGTTTTGTTTTAATCAGCATGATCAACCCTACCAGTAAGTATGCATGGTTTAACAGCATTGCTCAAGATGACAGAGCCTCTTTAAGAAGGTGTTGGATATCTTCTTTATGAAACACCATATACGGGGTTACAGGTATTAATGTAGAATGTTTTTTTTATTTATTTATTATACACACTTATATAGTATATACTTATATAATGTTGATCCAGGAATATGTTCAGGAGGGGTGAGAGGAATTTTTTCCATTTTATGGCAGATTGGGTCTTTTCTATCTAGAGTGTTTTTTTGCCTTCCTCTGGATCCACATGGGTTTGTAAGTATTATACGGCTTGAATTAGTAGACTTAAGTGTTTTCTCAACCAACTAAGGCTGGGTTCATACCAGTGTTAGCAATTTCTGTTCTTCTCCATTAGAGGAAGAATAATGGAAGTTCCTGATTTGGCACACAACTGAATGGAACGGAGCAGTACAGACCCCACTGAATATAATGGGGTATGTTTGGTTTCTTTTCAAGACACCACTTATTTACTGCACAAATACCGTATTTTTCGCCCCATAAGTCGCACTCCCCCCCCCCGAGTCTTATGGGGCGAATGCTTCCATTTTACATCGCAGTCTGTGATATATGAGCCAGGAGAGAGGAGGGGCTGGAGTTCAGAACTAGTCACTGTACTCTTACACCGGGCCCCGCCGCTCACCGCAGTATTTATAAACATTAATCCTTCCATAGCAAGCAGAGCGGACGGCAGCAGTAACGTCGCTCACTGACATCAAGCACCTGCTCCTCCCACTTTAAGAACGAAGCAGGCGCGCAACGTCAGTGAGTGACGTTACTGCTGCCGTCCTCTCTGCCTGCTATGGAAGCTTGTTCGTAAGTGCTGTACTGATACAGGGGAACGGGGAAAGCGCAGCTTTAGTTAAATTTATTAACCGGATAAGGATTAATGTTTATAAATACTGCGGTGAGCAGAGGGCCGGTGTATTGGGGGACACTTATGAGGGGAATCTGTGGATGACGTATAGCAGCGCCGTCCACAGATCCCCCACCCCATAGCAGTACCATCCACAGGTCCCCCACATGACAGTGCGTCATCCACAGGTCCCCCACATGACAGTGCGTCATCCACAGGTCCCCCACATGACAGTGCGTCATCCACAGGTCCCCCATAATAGTGTCATGCACAGACCACCATTAATTCAAAAGCACACCTTTCGGTTAAATTTTATTTTTTTCTTATTTTCCTCCAAAAGCCTAGGTGCATCTTATAGGCCTTATAAGTCCTGTTTTTTTGTCCTCAGTTTGTGAAATGGAGCCTCCGATGCAGAGGTGAACAATCCCTAGCTATGTCTTTTTTTCAACCATACAATCTAAATGTACATTATTATTTGCTATATGCAAATTATTAGCAAAAATTGAAATAAATCATGCTTACCATTAGTTATTTTATTATAGTGGTATGATAATAAACAATTATAATTCATTGTTATCACTCACCTTGCATTCAATTCGTATTATAAATGAGCGTTGTATACTCTTAAAAATGATAAAGAAAATACATATTTAACCCGTTCGCTACCAATGCTGTATATATGGCGCTGGAGCAATATGTAAATATGGCGCCCGCTCGCACGTGCAGCCGGCGCCATGGCCGACAGGTCTCTACTGTTTCATACAGCAGAGACCTGCGGCTAGTTACCGTGACCGGCAATAATGCCGATTGCGGTGATTAAAGGCTTTAGATGCCGTGAACAAGCGAAATCACGGCATCTAAATGCGCAAAAACACGGAAGCTCGCGTTGGCCGCACGGGGTTATCGGTAGTTGCTCTGAACACTGTAAGCTTCGTGGATGAGGCGTTAAAGGGACTCTGTCACCAGTTTCTAACCCCCCCTTTTAAAACTATTGTTCTCTCCATGGTGCCCTTGTCATTACAAAGCTGTTGTTATAAGATAAATCCGCCGTCTAGTTTTGATAAAAATCGCTTTTATCTAACCTGTCAATCTTCTGGATAAGGTGCCCAGGGCGTTTCTGAAGGTCTGAATCTGCCGCTCTCCGCCGCCGCCGTTGGTGCCCAGCTCCTCCCATGATCCTTTCAGCGCCACCTCGATGTAATGAAATCCGCCTCCGGCTCTCCTCAGTGCCCCCTCCTCCTTTTCAAAGATCCCGCGCGTGCGCACAGGCCTGTGCCTGATGCGCCCGTGCGGACTTTTAGATTCTGCCTCGTTGAGCGAAGCATGCGCACTACGCTCAACGAGGCAGAATCTAAAAGTCCGCACGGGCGCATCAGGCACAGGCCTGTGCGCACGCGCGGGATCTTTGAAAAGGAGGGGGCACTGAGGAGAGCCGGAGGCGGATTTCATTACATCCAGGTGGCGCTGAAAGGATCATGGGAGGAGCTGGGCACCAACGGCGGCGGTGGAAAGCGGCAGATTCAGACCTTCAGAAATGCCCTGGGCACCTTATCCAGAAGATTGACAGGTTAGATAAAAGCGATTTTTATCAAAACTAGACGGCGGATTTATCTTATAACAACAGCTTTGTAATGACAAGGGCACCATGGAGAGAACAATAGTTTTAAAAGGGGGGGTTAGAAACTGGTGACAGAGTCCCTTTAAGTGTTCATGCTGCAATTTCTATTTTGGCCACCAGATGGCAAACCAGGATAAGAAATTAGCAACTTCTAGTTTAAATGTCATTTTAAAAATCCCTGATAGAACAATATAAAAAATTAAAAACCGTTATTTATAGGCTCATATATGAGCTTCAAAATCATCACCAATTTTTTTTTACATTTTTCAAAAAATATATAAAAAATATAAAAGAAATAAACCCTTTCCGTATAATTAAAAAATGAATACCTAGATAACAATAAATATAAACATCATGGATATCATCTCGACCGAAAAACACCCATACTATTAAAATATAAAAAAAAATCCAATACGGCGAATGGCGTAACAGAAAAAAGGGTCAAAATGGCCAATTTGTCATTTTTTATTGCTTCTCTTACCCCAAAAAAGTTATAAAATGTGATTAAAAAGTCACGCACACTCCAAAATGGTATCAATTAAAACGACAGATTGTTCCGCAAAAAATGAGCCCCTATCCAGATCAGTAGACAAAAGTATAAAAAAAGTAATGGGGGTCAAAATATTGTGATGTAAAAAAATTATGTTTTTATCACAGTTAAAATTTGTTTTTACACTATTTAGACATAACAAAAACGACACATATGGGGTATCGTTGTAATCGTACTGACCCAGAGAATGAACGGCTTGGGTCAGTTTTGCCATAAATGAAACGCCGTGGGAACAAAACCTGTTTTTTACCCCAATTACACCCAATTTGGAATTTTTTTTTTACAGTTTCCCACAAAATTTTATATCATAATTAATGGTGGCATTTGAAAGTACAAGCTGTCCCACAAAAAATAAGCCCTCATACAGCTATGTGACCGGAAATATAAAAAAGTTATGGCTCAAGGAAAATAGGGAAGAAAAAAAGAAAAGCGAAAAAACCTCCAGTAGTCTAAGGGTTAAACCAATCAACTGGTTACAGAGCTATTTCTAAAAAATTATTCATAAATGTATCATTATCTTGTAAACTGTATATAATCAGTACAAGTATGCCAGTTTATATTACCATATTGGTAATTAAATTATTTACTAATCCTACAGATGGTAAAAACGTTATCACAGTGGCTGATGCCGGTTGATAAATTTGACGCATGGCTAGGGAGCAGGGAGTATACAGAGTAGCGCCAGGCATAGTTGGCCCAGCACACAGAAAACTGGCGGAAATTAGATCAGAAATCCACCCCAGGCCCTAGCTGGGATAGAGTTCGGGCTCTTTCACATGGGCGTCCCATGTGAGGGCCGAACAAGATGCAGGTGAGTTGCAGGAAAATGCGCGATTTTTTCAGTGCGAGTGCAAAGCGTTTTAGTGCGTTTTGCACGCACGTGAGAAAAATAGGCATGTTTGGTACCCAGACCCGAACCCGGACTTCTTCACAGAAGTTCGGGTTTGGGATCGGTTTTGTGTAGATTTTATTATTTTTCCTTATAACATGGTTATGAGGGAAAATAATAGCATTCTTAATACAGAATGCTAAGTAAATTAGGGATGGAGGGGTTAAAATAAATAAATAAATAATTAAACTCACCTCATCCACTTGTTCGCCGAGCCCGGCTTGTCTTCTTTCTTGTTCTTTGAGGACCTGGGAGGAAAAGGACCTTTGGTGACGTCACTGCGCTCATCACATTGTCAATCACCATGGTGATGGACCATGTGATGAAGAAAGAAGACAAGCCGGGCTGCGCAAACAAGTGGATGAGGTGAGTTTAATGGTGATGGACCATGTGAGGAGCGCAGTGACGTCACCAAAGGTCCTTTTCCTTCCAGGTCCTCAAAGAACAAGAAAGAAGACGAACAAGTGGATGAGGCGAGTTTCATTATTTATTTATTTTTTAACCCCTACATCCCTAATTTACTTAGCATTCTGTATTAAGAATGCTAATATTTTCCCTTATAACTATGTTATATGGGAAAATAATAAAGATCGGGTCCCCACCCCGATGGTCTCCTAGCAACCATGTGTGAAAATCGCACCGCATCTGCACTTGCTTTTGTTGCGTGAAAAACGCACAATATAGAGCTTGCTGCGATTTTCACGCAACGCACAAGTGATGTGTGAAAATCACTGCTCATGTGCACAGCCCCATTGGAGTGAATGGGTCCGGATTCAGTGCGGGTGCAATGCGTTCACCTCACGCATTGCAGCACCCGCATGGAATTCTCGCCCGTGTGAAAGGGGCCTTAAATCCTGGTTCACGGACTTACTGAGCTGCACCACAATCATGAAGAAGCACACGCCTAAGGCTACTTTCACACTAGCGTTCATGGGTCCGTTCGTGAGCTCCGTTTGAAGGAGCTCACGAGCGGACCCAAACGCAGCCGTCCAGCCCTGATGCAGTCTGAATGGAGCGGATCCGCTCAGACTGCATCAGTCTGGCGGCGTTCAGCCTCCCCTCCGCACGGACAGGCGGACAGCTGAACGCTGCTTGCAGCGTTCAGCTGTCCGCCTGGCCGTGCGGAGGTGAGCGGATCCGTTCAGACTTACAATGTAAGTCAATGGGAACGGATCCGCTTGAAGATGTCACCCTATGGCTCAATCTTCAAGCGGATCCGTCCCCCATTGACTTTACATTGAAAGTCTGAACGGATCCGCTCAGGCTGCTTTCACACTTAGAATTTTTTCTAAGTTATTAATGCAGACGGATCCGTACTGAACGGAGCCTCCGTCTGCATTAATATGATCGGATCCGTTCAGAACGGATCCGATCAAGCGCAAGTGTGAAAGTAGCCTTAATTGTGGTGCATCTGCCACTAGCAGGGCAGAGATTTATTAAAGTAATGTATCAATATGCAACTTTTTGGCTTTTTTTTTGGAGAGTCTGCTTGCTTGAAGCCAGTTATTTTTTACAAAATGTAAGGCATTTGTTAAATTTGTCACATAAAATACCTATGGATTTTTCAATATACTCTAATCATATTTATTACAAAGGTTCTTTCTTGTGACTTTTTGCAAAAAGTCACAATAATAAATCTAGCTAAAAATGTAGTCCAACACACAAAAGATCTGTCCGACCCTTAATAAATGAAAGCTGCATGGCACATTTGTCATAGATACCTACTCCACTGGTGAAACAGGCAAAATCACTCCACTTTTCTGGTGCAGGGTACTAAATTCCAGTATGTCTCCCATGGTGTATATGCTCCTGTAATGCTGAAGTACATATTATAATAAAAACTTTAGGCTTTATTGGACAACTTGCATAAAATCCAGAATGAACAACAAATGTGGTATTAGTACTTGCACTGTATGCTGGACTTTTTCTCCTGGTGTTTGCTCAGTATGTCCATGCATCAGGAGTTACAGCAAAGAGTAGGCTGCAGCTTCATCTGCTGTAATACTGTGTATTATGAGCTTCGGCAGCAGTCAAGATGTGTATTATGAGCTTCGGCAGCAGTCAAGATGTGTATTATGATGTTCTGCATTAGCTGAGGTGTGTACTATCGTGTACTGCAGCAGCTGAGGTGTGTACTATCGTGTACTGCAGCAGCTGAGGTGTGTACTATCGTGTACTGCAGCAGCTGAGGTGTGTACTATCGTGTACTGCAGCAGCTGAGGTGTGTACTATCATGTACTGCAGCAGCTGAGGTGTGTAGTATCGTGTACTGCAGCAGCCGAGGTGCGTATTACCATGTACTGCAGCAGCTGAGGTGTATATTACCATGTACTGCAGCAGCTGAGGTGCGTATTATCATGTACTGCAGCAGCTGAGGTGCGTATTATCATGTACTGCAGCAGCTGAGGTGCGTATTATCATGTACTGCAGCAGCTGAGGTGCGTATTACCATGTACTGCAGCAGCTGAGGTGCGTATTATCATGTACTGCAGCACCTGAGGTGCGTATTATCATGTACTGCAGCAGCTGAGGTGTGTATTATCATGTACTGCAGCAGCTGAGGTGTATATTACTATGTACTGCAGCAGCTGAGGTGTATATTACTATGTACTGCAGCAGCTGAGGTGTGTACTATTGTGTACTGCAGCAGCTGATGTGTGTATTATCATGTTCTGCAGCAGCTGTGGTGTGTATTATCATGTACTGCAGCAGCTGAGGTGTGTATTATCATGTTCTGCAGCAGCTGAGGTGTATATTACCATGTACTGCAGCAGCTGAGGTGTGTATTATCATGTACTGCAGCAGCTGAGGTGTATATTACCATGTACTGCAGCAGCTGATGTGTGTATTATCATGTTCTGCAGCAGCTGAGGTGTGTATTATCATGTACTGCAGCAGCTGAGGTGTGTATTATCATGTACTGCAGCAGCTGAGGTGTATATTACCATGTACTGCAGCAGCTGAGGTGTGTATTATCATGTTCTGCAGCAGCTGAGTTGTGTATTATGATGTTCTGCAGCAGCTGAGGTGTGCATTATGTTTTTTTAGCAGCTGAGGTGTGTATTATGATGTTCTGCAGCAGCTGAGGTGTGTATTATCATGTTCCGCTCCAGCAAAAGCTGAGGTGTGTATTATCATGTTCCGCTCCAGCAAAAGCTGAGGTGTGTATGCATAGTATGAGTTTAGATACATTTTTATTTGCATGTGTTAGAGGAATATGGCAGGAGAATCTCCCGCATAGCGTACACCTCTGATCAGAGGCTATTGCAAACTTCATTGTATAGGCATATGGTCAAATATTTCACTAATTGTCCCCCATTAAACATATTTAAACTGTGCAATGTGCCATCTTATATATACAATATATACTATAAAACTGAACATGTGATATTTTTGTTTAAATGGACAGTGGGCCCGCAGAATTGGTTTCTCGGGTGGGCCCTATGTACCCCACTCTGACACTGGACACTTTTGTCTAACATTACACCTACTATTAGTTGGCTTAGTTTAAGACAGAATCTTATGGCAGAATTGTGGAGAAATTTTGCTGTGAAATGTTGCACATTAGGCCACGCCCCATTGTCGAGCTAGGTGCGGAGAATATATCATCAACTAGATGTGCACTGACATCAGTAAACGGACATTCTGTTACTTTTAGATGATCACACATTAGTTTTATTTTGATGCACAGATACTGTAAAAATAATGTACCGTATTATACACTTTATAAGACGCACCTGATTATAAGACGCACCTATGTTTTTGAGGAGAAAAAAATAATATATATTTTGAACCAAAAGGTGTGCTTTTGGTGGGTTTTGAACTAATGATGGTCTGTGGATGACACTGTTATGGGGGGATCTGTGGATGACACTGTTATGGGGGGGATCTGTGGGTGACACACTGTTATGGGCGGGATCTGTGGGTGACACACTGTTATGGGCGATCTGTGGGTGACACACTGTTATGGGCGGGATCTGTGGGTGACACACTGTTATGGGCGATCTGTGGGTGACACACTGTTATGGGCGATCTGTGGGTGACACACTGTTATGGGCGATCTGTGGGTGACACACTGTTATGGGCGATCTGTGGGTGACACACTGTTATGGGCGATCTGTGGGTGACACACTGTTATGGGCGATCTGTGGGTGACACACTGTTATGGGCGATCTGTGGGTGACACACTGTTATGGGCGATCTGTGGGTGACACACTGTTATGGGGGGGGGGAATCTGTGGATGACCCACTGTTATGGGAAGCGGGGGGGGGGGATCTGTGGATGACAACATCTTATAGTGACCCCATTACACCGGGCCCCGCTCACTGCAGTCTTTACATGTAAAGTCTGTTTATTAAATCCGTAACCAGTGGCTCTGGTTTGTTAAACTAGCGTAATCATCTGTAGTAGTACTCACTATCAAAGCGGCCGGCAGCGTAACCTCACTCATTCATGCTCCTCCCACTTCATGAATGGCGCAGGAAGGGCATGAATGAGTGAGAGAGGTTTCGCTGCCGGCCTGCCGATTTGATAGTGAGTACTACTACAGAAGATTACGCTAGTTTAACAAACCAGAGCCACTGGTTGAGGATTGAATAAATAGACTTTACATGTAAAGACTGCTGTGAGCGGGGTCCGATGTAATGAGTACAGTGACTGCACTGGGTCCCCGCTGCCAGTGCAACAGCAGTTGCCGGCCCCCAGCCCCTCCTCCCACCCCGCTTACTGTAACTGATACATCGCAGGCCACACTGTGCAGCATAGCGGCCCCTCACTTTTGGTCTTATAAAGCGAAAAATACAGTACATATTAAAATGCGAATACTTAGGGTATAATGGCAGGTTACATACACAGAATCTACTAGGATGTTTCATGGGATATGTTAAGAAATTCATGCTTGTGCTTTTAATTTCCAGATGTGTGGCATAATATTACAGAATCTAGCACCAATGCATTGATGACTGCAGCCTGGACGGAATAGTAGGTTTATTTCTGACAAGCCTCCTTTGGTATGTTTTCACTTGGATGTTCATTCTACTTTTCTACAAAGAACTTCCTTTGAGCTTTCCTTGCTTTTTCAATCAACTCGAAAGTTGGTAAACCCTGTGGCATTTCTAGTAAATTAGACTCTTTTTCAAGAATATCTTCGGCAGTACCTAAACAGGAGAAAGAAAATACGGTTTTGTTAATACAGTGCGTTGTCTTTTTAGTTGTGTCCTATTAAGGGGAGAACTATGATCATTGACTCCTGTATACCTACAGTGTCTATTGGAATCAGAAATACATTTTATGGGAGAGATTTATCAAACTGGTGTAAAGTAGAACTGGCTTAGTTGCCCATAGCAACCAATCAGAGCCCACCTTTAATTTTTCACAGCTCCTTTGGAAAATAAAAGGTGGAATCTGATTGGTTGCTATGGGTAACTAAGCCAGTTCTACTTTACACCAGTTTGATACATCTCCCGCCTTGTCTTTTTTTCTGATTATTTCACAGACTCAGGCGCTGTGCCACCCAAATTCTGCACATTCACTGATGAAGGGGCACCTGTCTATGGTTTCACCATTGCTCATCCCCTTCCTCGAGCCAGGGAACATGCAGAATTTGAATACAGTTAGGGATCAAGGATTTACACGGAAATAAACCAAAACTGAGAAAAAGATGATTCCTTTAAAATAATAATCAACCTTTCAAGTTAGTGGTTTTAGAGAAATATTTCACTAAATGAATTAATGCTATTATAAGAAATAAAAATAAGGACCCTTTTTCATATTTAAAGGAAATCTGTGGCCAGGATCTTGGACTATTATCTGCAGTAATACATGAATAGTACTGCACATAAGGACATAAGGAGTCCAGATCACTTTTTATTTATCTACTCACCCTGCCCCCGTCAATGCTCAGACCTGCACTGAAATACATGCGTCCCCTCTGTTATGTTAGCACGGCACAATAGTCCGGGTTGTGTATTTCAGTGCAGCTTTGAGCGCTGACAGCGTGGAAATAGGAGAAGTAGGAAAATAAATTGTGATCTGAATTCTTTACCGATATAGCACTGCAAATAGTGCAAAATCGTGGTGACAGATTCCCTTTAAAAGGAGCGCCCAGAATAGTAATGTGTCTTCCCCTTTATATCACACTAACAGCAAAACAGGTGTTCTTATTTTGAAGAAATCCTCTTAATAAACCTGAACATACATAATGCAGCATTATTTACATCACAATTTCCATTGCATCTACTCCTATTGTTGTATAGATATTCCGATACCTATTTCTGTATTACATTAATTATTTCTGGCTGCACAGAAGCCTGTTGCCATAATATTACCCACTACAACAGTAAATAGCATTAATTTCCTCCCTCCTTCTTTCATTACTCTAATGTATTTTGACAAACAGCATGATGAGAGTTGTACATGCTTCGCACTAATAGCACTACAAAAAAATGATCCAGCACAAGCTAAACTGTTAAAAAAGCATCTGTCAGCATGACCAACCCCATTAAACCAGGGATACCGCATGACAGGGTGATTATGCTGAGTAAAATAATACTTTTCTGTTGTCTGTAGGATGAGAGATACGTAGAGGCATTTTATATTTATGTAATAAGCTCTTTTGAGCACCAGGTGGCTGACCAGAGCTCTTTGAGCTATGCACTCCCCCTTCCCTTTGATTGATAGGGCTAGACATCTGGTTTAGCCCTGTGTTCTTACATCTGCACCTGTAGCTCTAGCTCATTAAGTTGCGCTTGTACACTCAATCTGCTGTCCGAACAGCGCAGATTCAGACTGCACATGCGCCAAGGACGTTCGTCCACCCGGAAGTAGAGGTGCTGGTGGCTTCACTGAGAGTGGAAGAGCGCAGCTACTGGAAGGATCATGAGATGAGTATGCGCTCCTCCCCATAGAGCCTTCTCTCTCTGGTCCAGATGCTCCTCTGCCACTAATGAAAGTCGGGACCCACATCTTAACCGCAACACATTGGCAAAATCATGCATTCCCAAGTGGAATGCATGATTTTCCTAACACACTGACACCAGTAACTCAATATGTACACAACGCTGGACCACCAATGACTATTTGTTACATTACACAGCGCAGGCACGAGAACACAGGGCTAGATGAGAGGTCTAGCCTTGTCCATCAAAGAAGATGAGGGAGTGCACAGAGCACAAGGGTGTTGCGTTAGTGGTGCCCCAAGGGCTCCAATCAGTCCCTTGGTGCTTGAAAATGCTAATTTGCATAAATATAAAAAGAAAGATATCTCTGCGTCAACAGACAAAAGAAGGGTATCATTTTCTCAGCCCGATCAAGCCTGACAATATGCAGGATGAACTGTGTTGACCATGCTGATAGATACTCTTAAACCCCTTGGTGACAACCACTGTACATGTACACTTTAAAGATGGTGCCAGCTCATCACTCTTAGGACCCTGCAGAAGTAAAGATAAATGGAGTTGTTCCAGTTCCTTCTAATTTTTTTTTATGCCTAGGGCAAATAGACTAGACATAAGCGATTCCCAAACTTTTTACATAAACAATGTTTTTTATAGGGAACCGCTACTCCCATTCCCACTTCTATGGTGGTCGAGAGGGAAAAACATTCTACAGTTACAAACACTAAAGGCTGTAAACAGTGGCTTATTTGTAAACCTTGAACAATTGTTACTAAGGCCTCATGAACAAATTAATATTTTTCATCTATGCACATTTTTTTATGCGGATAGCACACTGATCCATTCATTTCTATGGGGAGATGCACACATCCATAAGAGGCAGACTAAAATGCAAAGGGGCACTACCAAAACAGGTGCCAAGATGTTTCCTCTGTGAATGGGCATCTGGGGCAGCAGCGGGTTTGAAGACGTTTGCAGGCATGAGCAACATGTTAGGGCGGTCATACACCTTCAATAGCTGTTGGTCGAATGATCCACTATTTCTTCCCACTTCTTCCCAGCTCCCACATACATATTCTGCTTTGCTGAACGTCTATGTGTATTTTATGAGGGAGACTTCTAGAAGCAGCTTATCTCAAAGAAGAACAAAAGGATCAGATGAAAATATTAATTTCGCCCGATCCCTCTCTCCCCCGATATCATCTGTCAGGGGAGAATCATGATCTCCTCGTACACATTAAACTGTTGGCCGAACCAGCCGAGGACGGCGGGTTTGGCCAACAATGCGGGACTTTGAAAAAATTATATAAATGATTTAAAAATGGTGGATGTTTTCTTTACCTCTCTAATTAGGCAAGACATCAATAGGTATTTCTAGATAAGAAATATCATTAGAAAATATTTATATAGATAAATGTACGTGTATATAAACCAGTCTCTTTATAAAACTGACCCGATGTAAGACATTTTGTAAAGGAAGAAACTATATAATGTCATAACTAAACCTTTCACCAGATTGTTTTTCAAGCAAAATAAGATGTGGCTGCAACCCAACGGGGCACTTCTATGGTCTTTAGCATTGCACATGGAATAGACGAAAGCAAAATGCAAACACCTCCACCGAGGTGAAGGCCTTGCATACCGTACTAGTGTTGGTGCCAGAGTGCAAGACAACAATCAAAATGACACCATACTAGCAAACTCAGCTCTGGGAAAGAAAGTGGTGGGAAGACTGGAGATGCACTATTATTTATGTGGGTCATGTTTGGTTCCATGTAAAAAAACTGTTTGGCATCATCCAGGTACTGTATGATCAAGAGAAGAACATGTTGGAAGTATGTGTGTACTGTTTCGCAATATGCTGCCTCAATCTGGCAATATGTGGGCAATGGATGGCCCTAAACAGCCACCTGTGCCCCTTCTCATATTCCTCATGTCATTAAATTTGGACTTCAGTGCAAAACCCTTATGATTTATATGAAAAGATACAGCATATAAAGACTATGCTGGTGTATTATTTTTGTATGTATGACTGTATTGTAGGTGTTATGGTATTTATTGTGTCGAAACAGTGGGGTCTTTCTTACACTTGAGAAAGACCCTACTGGGGTTGATATGTGGCGGTATATGGTCTATGTACTCTAATGAATTGTTCCACTGGAAGATGCTGGTAAACAGTTGCTTGATTTTTGATGTTATCTAACCTGGTTGGGAGAGCTGCATCCAGGACAAGGACTGTCCATCAGTGAGTGCTGTCTGTTCCATAAACTGTAGACCATAACATTCAATGCTCTAGACCTGGGTACTGCATAATACTATTTGACTGGATGCTGTGTGGCCCTGTTCAATGGGTAATAGGGCAATGTATGTTAATATTTATTTGATGTGGTGCTGTATTGCCTGGCTTAGTGGGAGCAGCTATCAAGATTTAGAGGGAACACTGCCAGTGATGGGTCACGGCCAGTCGTTTCTGAAGAGAAGTTGTGCGGAGAGAGGTGCCTTTAGCCTAACAGATCCTAGGCAGGTCTATGTGTCTCCATAGTTACAGATTTCTTTCAAAGCTTTTATGTAAGAAATGTATGGCACTATCCAGGTACTTTATCATCATGTGAACAACGTGCTGGAGTATTTGTGCACCATTTCACTATATGCTGGCTCCATCTGCCAATATGTGGGCACTGAACAACTGATGGATGCAGGCTGCCAGATCCCCATCGATCAGCCTATCCTAAGGATAGGCCTTTATTTAAAGGGGCATTCCAATGTTGTTTAAAGAAATCCCCTATCCACAGGGACCTCCACCGATCTTGAGAACAGGCACCCCGTACAGTACAGAAAGTCTCAACCCACTAAATATTGATAATGTTAATGTATTGTTTTAGTATAATTGCATTTTAAGAGTTTTTGTATTTGTTTCATTTATTTATAATTTTTAGGGTATCTGTTATATCTTAAAATACTCAATAGTAAGTAACATAATAATAATAATAACAATAATAATATTATAACTAATATCTGCATTGCGAAATTAGAATGAATTTAAAGGGTTTCTGTCACCCCCCAAAAGTCATTTTTCATTTTTGGGCTAATTAAAATCCTTATAGTGCGATTATTCAATATATAGTGCTCTTACATTTTTCTGTGGTTTAGTTTCTTTAAAAACAGCACTTTTATAACATGTTAATTACCTGGCTACCAGCAAGTAGGGCGGTTACTTGCTGCGCTGTACCAGTCTCGCTCGGCCGCTCCTTCCTCAGTGCTCTTGCGCCGGGTGTAGATGTGACGTCATCGGCGCAGGCGCACTGAGGAAGGAGCAGCCGAGCGAGGTCCTCCTCTCAGTGCGCCTGTGCCGACTGAAGACCGGTACTGCGCAGGCGCGAGATTTGGAACGCAGACAGGGCCAGCCAAAGGAGCAGAGCGCTCGCTGGCCCTGTCAATCAACAGGAGGAGGGGGCGGTAGCCAGGTAATTAACATATTATAAAAGTGCAGTTTTTAAAGAAACTAAACCACAGAAAAATGCAAGAGGGGGTTGGGGTGACAAAAGCTCTTTAAAGGCTATGTACACCTTTGGGGTGCAATTTTGTTTATGATTGCATTTTACTCACTTTGGGCTACAAATCATTTTTTCAACAGTTTTTTATTAAAAATATTGAGCCGTACTGTCACCAAGGGTTAACTGTTTTTCTAGCTGTGTGAAAGGTACTTTCACTTTGTGCTGGTCATTTAATAACCATTATCTAAATTACTAAAAGGTCATAAATACTTATTTAAGCCACATTCTTATTAGTAGGATTTAATGAGTGTTTATAAGGTCAGAGATCAGAGATAAGGAGCCCGTCAGCTCCCTGCCTTACGGAAGAGAGAGAAAATTAGATAAACTCAAAGCTGTGCAGGGAAAACAGCTAACTTTCACACTAGCGTTTTGGCTTTCCGTTTGTGAGATCCGTTCAGGGCTCTCAAAAGCGGTCAAAAACTGATCAGTTTTGCCCTTATGCATTCTGAAAGGAAAAGTATTCACTCAGAATGCATGAGTTTGCCTCCGTTTAGTCACCATTCGGCTCTGGAGGCGGACACCAAAAAGCTGCCTTCAGCATTTTGCTGTCCGCCTGACGAAGCCGAGCCGAACAGATTTGTTCTGGCACACAATGTAAGTCAATGGGAACGGATCCGTTTTCTCTGACACAATAGAAAATGGATCCATCCCCCAATGACTTTCAATGGTGTTCAAGATGGATCGGTCATGGCTATAGAAGACATAATACAACTGGATCCGTTCATGACGGATACATGCAGTTGTATTATTGTAACAGAAACATTTTTGCAGCTTTTGTAGCCTAAATATTTTTTATAAAGAAATAATCTATCCATAGGATAGGTAATGCCTGTTGGATAGGCGAGGTCCTACTGCAGGGACCCCAACTTACCACAAGAGCGGGTACCCCATACCACTAGGAGCCCCCTGAAATGAATAATGCTGCAGGTCAGGCATGTTAACTTCCACTCCATTTATTTCCATGGGAGTTCCAGAAATATCGGAAAGCTGTACTCTGCTGTCCCCGGGGCTCCCGAAGAGATGAATGGAATGGCAGATAACTTAACAACTAGAAACCTCTTTAAAACATGCTGGAAAATCCTTTTAAATTCATTCTAATTTCACATTGCAAATATTGTTATTTTATTATTAAATTAGTATTGTAATATATTACAGATTTCCTAAAAATGATAAATAAATTAATCAAATACAAAAACGCCTACAACGCAATCATACTAAAACATCAACATTATCAATATTTAATGGGCTCAGTCTTTATATACTGTATGTCACAAGTCAGTGTCTGGCCAGATTCTGCCTTCCCATGGCTCTAATCACCAGGAGCGAAAGAAACTGGACCATGGTGTTCAGCACCACAGAATGCAGCTTCCTGTCACTTTTCTGGAGCAGCTGCCAGGTCCGCCAGAGCTGGAGACTGTTACACAGGGCAAAACCGTATTCTGGTTCATAGTGGGAAGTCCCAAATGTCCTAGTAGAGTATATAAACAGGGGCTGAATCATTGAGACAACCATTTAAAGGAAACATTTTTGTCAGTTTATGGTTCATATCATGTTAGTAGAAATTGCCATTAAACCAGTTTATATTTTAATGTACAGAGGAGGATGCCACAAAATAAAATAAAATAAAAAAGATTTTAAAAAGAAATGCAGCAATTAAACAACTGTACCTTTCATCCTATGAATCAAGGTTCCATAGCCCATATCATACTGGTATGCAAAAACAAATCCTAGTGGTATAATAGGAACAAATAATGCTGGCTTCTTTCCTTTTATTGCCCTGTGCGAAGAACAATTTTGGCAAAAGTTAGGAGTACAGTATAGACTGGGTCAAATACACAAATATATGCCTCTTCATAAACAGGTTAAAATAAATATCTCAAAACATAACATCCAAACAGATGTAGGTTTTCATTCTCTAATATCTACTTGTAAAATGACAGTTGGCATCCAATCGGTAGCTATGGGCCTGTGCTGTGGGTAAAATTACTTGTATTCATAGAACATCTCTTTGTCAAGTGTTTATGGTAACAAAAGCATAATGGAAACAAGACGACAAGGCATGTATAATTTATCTTCTATAAGAAGCTTAATCATTCCATTGACTTTCAACAATAACACTTTTGGTTATAACATAACATATTAAAATGGGTACTCCAAGACATTCACATTAATGCCCTATCCTCATGATAGGTCATCAATATTTGATTAGCGGTGGTCCGATTCCTGGTACCCCGGCTGCTAAACGCTTTGAAGAGGCCGACTGTGGCTCTTTCCTAGGTGATGGACATCATATTCATTGGTCACATGGCCTAGGCGCAGCTCAGTCCAGTTCAGGTGAAAGGGGCTAAGCTGCAATACCAAGCACAGCCACTATCCACAGGATGGCGCTGTGCTTGGTAAGCTGAGAGGAGATCACTGGAGTTTCGGGTAATGAACACCCGCAGATCTGATATTAATGACTTACCTTGAGAACACCCGAGCAACCCCAAGGCTATGCATAGGAAAAGCAATTACTAAAGAAGAGCATAAATGGTACTTGTGTAAACCTTCACTATACTAGAGTCTCAGACAGTGATTGGTTGAACAGGCATTGACAGTCATTTCCTGCGTGTCAGGATGGGACCAGGAGCAGAGATCGTATAAGCCTCAGAACAGGATTGGTGGGGGATCGGTGAGGCCTTTCTCAATCATCTTATCTCCTGGACAACTTAACATGGTACTGGACAGTAAATATATTGTTTAGCTATTTGAGATTTTAAAAAACATTAAAAAAAAAAACATTTAAAAACAACTGACCCTGCTGTTAATCCAAGTGCAGCTAAGCTGAAAAATGTCCCATAATACTTCAAAAACTCCCGCGTCCAGGCAATCTGCATGGCCATCTGCTTCTCTCGCATCTGATTCTGCATCACAATCTGCCTCTCTAACTGCAAATGGAAAAACAATAAAAGACAAACTCAGTTATATGAAACTAAATGCAATTTTCCTACCTTTAGAGGAAATGATGGTTTCACTATTCACCACATCTGGATTCTGGTGATCCATCAGTATTCAATCTGATTTCTGCCACCTTTACGTCCTGCACATAAACTCATTTTGTCAAAGTGAAAGTTACTTGAGCAGGTGTGCATAACAATATACAATGGTACAGTGGTAATCAATCTAAATATCATGTGTAAGTTGGATTTTCAACCGCATGTTAATTTTGTCTTAGTGACAGATAACCCCCTGGTTCAAGTAAAAAAAAAAAAGTCACAGTTATTTACGGAATATCGTACATTTCACTGAAGGCATAACTGATGTGTAAGAAACAGGATGGCTAGAGAATGTACTGGCTACTATGCAGTAGGTATTGGATATGTGCTTGTAAATCTAACACTTAGGAGGTAAGCTGCTTTGCCCATATTTCGGCTGCTGCTAAAATGATATGGTATTTGCAAGCATGTAATGCTTTACTTTTAGTTATACAGTATAAGTTACATAAGTTAATCTAATATATAAAGCTGAGTGTATGTGTGTATGCATGTCCGCTAAAGGAATCCGCACCGTTGCATTTACAATCACAAAATTTGGCACACAGGTACATTAGGTGTCCGGGAATGTTTTAGACCGGGTCTCAGCTCTTTAGCATATACCGTTCCTGAGATATTCCCAAAAAACCCATTAGCCAATAGAAGCCTGGTCACATGACCCTCATCAGCCAATAGAAGCGCGCAGGCCCTTAGTCTCCACATACACACAGTTTTACTGCAGGTTTCCATAACAACTCAGTAATTTTTCTTCACTGCTGCAGGTCAGCTTTAAAGGGGCAGGGAGCTGTGGATGACACAAGTGAGGTGGAGGTCACAGTTCAGGGGCAGGTAGGGTGGCCATTCAGGCAACCCTCAAAAGACAGACTTAAAAACAGCTCTGCCAGGTCCTGCTAAGCCACGCCCCATCCTGATTAGGCCACACCCACTCCCATTCCACAGCCAACGGGGATTGAAAAAATGAAGGTAAAAATTAACTTCCGTCAGCTGCAGGGGTGGGAGGTTGACTTTCTCCCTGTAGCTCATGTTCAGACAGCACAGTGCTGATGTCTAAGAGTGAGCTGTTCAAAAAGGACATCCCTGTGTCCATCCAGGCCCTGCGCCGGGGCGGAGGACAGGGAGTCTGAAAGCCAGACTGTCCGGCCTAAAATCGGACCTCTGGCCACCCTAGGGGCAGGCTGCTGTGGAGTTCACAGTTAAAGGGAAGGTCCGCTATGGAGGTCAGTGTTAAGGGGCTGATTGCTGCATAGCCCACTGCTAAGGGGACAGGGGGGTTGTGGAAATCACTGTTAAGGAGATCGGGTACTGTGGAAGTCACTAAAAAAGGGGCGGCCGCTGTGGAGGTCACTGTTAAGGGGGCTGGCTGCTGTGGAGGTCAATGTTAAGGGGGCAGGATGCTGTAGAGGTCTCTATTAAGTGGGGCAGGGAACGGTGGAGGTCACAGTTAATTTGATGACACCGTGAAATTTTGAATCAACGTATTTTTCCTTTAAAATGAAACATTTGCTCGGATTAAACGTTTGATCTGTCATCTACGTTCTATTACAAATAAAATATTGACATTTGCCATCTCCACATCATTGCATTCAGTTTTTATTCACAATTTGTTTAGTGTCCCAACTTTTTGGGAATCCGGTTTGTACTTAAAAAATAAAAACTGCATTTTTTTTTTCTTTGCATTGGCATAGTCTGACCTCCATTTTTTTTATATATTTACATGTACAGAGCTGAATGAGGGCGCATTTTTTGCGGGTTGATCTGTAGTTTTATTGATACCATTTTGGACTGTTTATGAATTTTTGATCACTTTCTCTTAAAAAAATTTGGGATGTGAAGCGATTTGGTGTTTACTTTACAAGACAAATAAGTTTATATTTTATTATTTTGGAACACAGTGATGCCTATAATCTTTATTTATTTACTTTTTTAACCCCTTAGGGACCGGGCTCATTTTCACCTTAAGGACTAGGCCATTTTTTGCAAATCTGACCAGTGTCACTTTATGTGGTGATAACTTTAAAACGCTTTGACTTATTCAGGCAATTCTGAGATTGTTTTTTCGTCACATATTGTACTTCATGACACTGGTAAAATGGAGTCCAAAAAATTCATTTTTATTTATAAAAAAATACCAAATTTACAAAAAAAAATGGAAAAATGTGCAAATGAACAGAAGATGAGAATCTGCTTCTTAAAGGAGTTATGCCACTAATATAAATACATCTCGCCCATCAGTTATCTCTGTTATATCACTTTCCCCACATAACATTTATCAAAACTGCCTTATTCCAAAGTTATTATCCTACCGTTGCGTCCTGTGGCAAATCAGTTTTGATTTCAGTTGCTATTGGTTACGTCCTGTAGTGGAGTATACAGGATGTCCATGCTCACTCGCTTGTCCATAACCACTCGTCTGTCTATGTGCAATGTCAGTTACATGCCAGTTACTGTGTCAATTATAGATGGATGGTCAGACAGACATAAGGATGAATTTTGCTCTAACAAATGATGGAGATTAGCAGAAGTTGTGTCTGTTATAAATCCAGTTACACAGAGTATTTTGAATATGTGTAGGTAGAAAATGAACTGGTTAGTGTTAAATGTCCTGCTAATGTCAGGACACATCTTACTGCCCTAAGGCATGATATAAACAAGGATGCAGGAATCAAAGCAATAATGAATAGAAAACAACTAAAGAAAAAAAAACTATCCTAGTAAGAATTTGAGCTACAGTAATTGATGAAAATAGTTTATAGCACAAACCTTTTAACTTTTACTCACTCACAAGCAGCCCCAGGATTATGGAGGATATTATAGAGACGTACTGACGTACATGGATGTGAATAAAGCATTTGGGCTGAGATAGAAACTGTCTATATAGCTGGTGCAGTCTCTGTGTGCCTCTCCTGTCTCTCTCAGGTCCTACTCACTTCTCCCCTCCCCTCTCTATAGACTTCTATCAACACGTGTAATCTGATATTTCTGTGATCTGATCCGTCTTGAGATAGATTCAGCCGAAATTTCAAAGAGAAAGTTAGTTTAATACTTTCTACCCTAGGCCTGTTTTCACACTCCTGCCCAGGCCTATTTTTGCAAATCTGACCTGTGTCACTTTATGTGCTAAATTTTGAAATGCTTTTACTTATCTAACCGATTCTGAGATTGTTTTCTCGTGACGCATTGTACTTTATGTAAGTGATAAATTTGAGTCAATATTTTTTCCTTTATTTGGGAAAAACATAAAAATTTACTGAAAATTCAGAAAAATTCACTATTTTTGAAATTTCTACATTTAAGACAGATAGTAATACCTAATAAAATATTTATCAAATCATTCCCCACGTCTACTTTATGTTGGCATCATTTTGTTAATTTTTTTTTTTTTAAGATGTCAGATGGCTTTGAAATTTAGACGCAAATTTTAGATTTTCCAGAAATTTTCCCAATTTTTCACTCTTCTTAGGGGTTTACGTGACATCAATTGACAATAAATAACCTCATTTCAGAAACTACACTACTCAAGTTATTCAAAACTGATTTAACAAACTTTGTTAACCATTTGGGTGTTTCACAAGAATGAAATAAAAAAGGAGATGAAAAAATCGAAATTTTTTTAGGGAGATTTTCCATTTTCATACATATTTTCCTGTAACACAACAAGGGTTAACATCCAAACAAAAGTCAATATCTTTTACCCTGATTCTACACAGTTTATAGAAACACCTCTGTGGCCGTGAACTTCTGCATGGGAACACGGCAGGGCACAGGGTGCAAAAAGCAACATATGGATTTTGGAGCGCAGATCTCACTAGAATCATTTTCAGGCACCATGTCACTATTGAAGACACCCTGATGCACCCCTACAGTAATAAATCTCAAAAAGTGACCCCATTCTGGAAACTACACCCCTCAAGGAATCTTTCAAGGCATGTAGTGAGAACTTAGACCCCAAAGGTGTTTCATAGAATTAGGAAACACTTGACTGTGAAAATGAAAATTTATATTTTGCTCTAGAAAAGGTGATTTTAGGCCCACATTTTTCACTTTCACAAGGGGGAACTGGAGAAAATGCACCCCCTTATTTGTTGCCCATTTTCTCCTGATTACGGCAATACCCCATATGTGCTTGTATACTGCTATATGAGCGTACCACAGGAGTCTGAAGGAAAGGAGCACCAAATGGCTTCTGGAAGGCAGATTTCTCCTGAATAATTGACAGGCACTATCTTGTAATTTAACACACCCTGATGTATTGCTAGAGTAGAAACCCCCAAAAAGTGACCCCATTCTAGAAACAGCAACCCTCAATGAATCTATCAAGATGTGTAGTGAGCGCTTTGTCCTCAAATGTGATTCATGGAATTGGCTGTGAAAATGAAAAATTACATTTTTTTCCAGAAAAATTTATTTTAGGCCCACATTTTTCAATTTCACAAGGGTGAACTGGAAAAAAATGCACCCACTCAGATTTCACTGGAATGATTGACAGGCGCTATCTTGCAATTGAACACACCCTGATGTACCCCTAGAGTGGAAACCCCCAAAAACTAACCCCATTCTGGAAACTACACCCCTTAAGGAATATTTCAAGGTGTGTAGTGAGCATTTTGACCCATCAGGCGTTTCACAGAATTGGGAAACACTTGGCTGTGAAAATGAAAAATGAAATTTTTTTTCCAGAAAAAGTTGCTTTACACCCACATTTTTCACTTTCACAAGTGGTAACAGGACAAACTGCACCCCACATATTGTAGCCCATTTTCTCCTGAATACGGCAACACCCCACATGTTCCTCAAAAAGGAATGCATGAGTGCATGGAAGGGTTCAAAAGGGAATGAGCGCCATAGGGCTTTTGGAGGACAGATTTTGCAGGATTGGCTTTTGGGAGCTATGTCGCATATGAAGACACCCTGAGGTACCCCTTTAGTAGAAACACCCAAAAAGTTACCCCATTCTTGAAACTAAACCCCTCAAGGAATATTTCAAGGTGTGTAGGTGCTAGTCAGGATGATCCTGATCCAGTTCAGGTATAACTTTCCCCCGAATCTTATAGGATGGAGATTGAACAGAGGGACTCAAACCATCTGACTCACAGGATAAGTTCTGATAACCTGCTGTCCCTGCAAGACAGGGTTACAACCCGCTTGAAGAACCAGCGATACCGCAATATTTTTTGTTATGTTTATATTGTTTTCACATATGTTTTGTTAAGCCAGATACATGAATGAGATGTGTAGGGTTCAGGGACCAACACAACACGTGATGGGAGAGGTGAGACTGAGGACACTGGAGATCCTGACGAGCCATAATTTCCTAATTATGACACCATGGTATTACAAATAGCATCTTTAAACGTCAATGGGCTTAATAGCCCCCAGAAAAGAGCACAAATGTGGTCTGAAGCTTTAAATCTGAAATGATATTTTCTGCGCACTAGAAACTCATATTGTTTCCAATGACCGCGGGTTTCCGGAGGTGTTCCAGTTTCACTTCGTCTATAAGTCCAGAGGGGTACTACTGGCAATTAGAAATACGGTGGCTTTCCAGCTGATAGACCAACATATTGATACCCGGGGCAGATATGTGATACTGGTTTGCTCCATCAATAACACCATCTATACCTTGGCTGCGATATATACCCCAAATAAACGGCAGGTCTGTCACAACCAGACAGCTGAGAAGCTCTGACAAAAGCCTTTCAGAACCTCCTCCTTGAGTTTCTTTGTTGTGATGTTCAGTTCCTCATCTCGTTAGCCTCTCTCAGCTGTCATGTAGTTGGACTGATTGCTTCCCTTTAAATTCCTCCCCATAATGCATTACTGGGCGGCTTATACTACTTCCTGGAGTGTGTGTGCATGCTGATCTTGTTTTCCAGTCTGCTACAAAGTTAAGTGCTGAACATTTATCTGTTATTTTCTGTTTGCTGGATCCCAGGTGACCCTGACTCCCTCCGTGTCTAGTGTAGGGAGCCGGTGGTGTCCCTTCACTATTGTAGGGTGTTCAGGGGTTATATAGTCGAGGTACGTGGATATGCAACCATCCACCTCTGGGATCTTTGCATAGGCTGAGCAGCCAGGGAAAGTCTCAGGTCTTGTGCAGGGGTCTCCCTTTTGGTTCCTTAGCTTTGGATCCAGTGACTCATATATGCATGTTGCTTTGTCTTGTTTCCTGTACACCGTCCGTGACAGTCTGGTTCTGTAAAAAAACCTGCTAAAGACAAACCCGGTGAAGCAAGACAAACTTCTTATCCTTGGGGACTTTAACTGTATACTGAACCCAAGTCTAGATACAACTACCCCTTCCTAATGTACACCCATCTCACCGCTAGGGAAACTCCTGTGGACAGAAGGCCTGTATGACGTCTGGAGAACGTTACACGAATTGGAAAGAGACTACTCTTTTTTTTCGGCATCCCACAATAGCTATTCCAGAATTGATATTATACTGGCTGACAGAGACGGACTTCTTCAGACCAGTGCAGCCTCAAATTCGAGCCATTTCGTAGTCAGACCATGCCCCAGTCACTATAACCTTAAAAGAATCATTTAGATGTTCTCCAGCTTCAGTATGGAGATGTAACTCACATCTTTTGTCCCACCTGGTTTACAGAAAAACTATTGAACAAGATATAAAACTATACTTTCTTAATACAGGCTCAGTTAGTGACCCATTCTGTCTCTGGAACGCTCATAAAGCGGTTATTAGAGGCTCAATCCTTAAACTTAGTCATGTAGTGAAGAAACAAAGAACCCAAAAGACAATCCTTTCTTCAAGAGATACAAAAACTTGAATTCCAAAACAAAACCTCTCAAACTCAGACCCATAAAACACAACTCCACAATCTAAGAACTCAACTAAGAGACCACTTATTAGCAGATTATAATAAACACCTGTTTTATACAAAAGCCAGATACTACTCACAGAATAATAAGGCGGGCAAATTGTTAGCCACGCAACTAAAAGCGCAAGAACTGAAATCCCGCATCTCCTACCTCCTGGACCTAATCAACACAGCAAAAGTCACACACCCAAATAAAATAGCTAATCAATTTAAACAATATTATGCATCCTTATATAACTTACAATCTGACCTGCTCACATCCCAGCCCTCCCTGTCTGACATCTAAGCATTCCTGGGGAAGACTAAACTGCCGTCTCTCACAGGAGAACAGGTAGATAAACTAAATACAGATATCTCACTGACGGAGATTACAGCTGCCATCCATGACCTCCCTACAGGTAAAAAAAATTCCTGAGGTCCCCAGAAATGAAAAACTCCAAGAAGTGACCCCATTTTGGAAAGCGCACCCCTATACGAACATTTTAAGGTGTGGAAAGGGCACTTTTGACCTAACAGTTGTCTCACAGAAAAGATTATGTAGTGGTTGTTGGAAAGTGGGTATGCAAGCGAGGTGGACTAAATCAGAGATATGGAAATATTACAGGGAGCATAATAAAGGATGAAATTAATAATCCAAGGATGAGTGGTAGGTTCGGAAACAATCCTTTATGCAGAGGCCAGGTTTATCAGGGCAGGTGTCGCACTGATAAATGGTGTCCTTTCGTATTCCCCTTTTGTAACAAACCCGGCATCTTTTTTGGGTCTTTCCCCTATTCGCTATTTGTGGGACTTCACCAGGGAAATGTTGTCCTGGTACAACACGGTCACCATGACCTCCTGAAGTACTCGGGCCCTCCCCTTCCTGACTTTGGGAAATTAGGGCTTTGATGACCACCTCTTGTAACTGAAGGAAAGTTCCTGTGTGGCCTGCAGCTCGATGTAAAATGTACACATTGTACAGTGCCATCTGTACAATGTACCGTATTTTTCGCTTTATAAGACGCACCTGACGATAAGACGCACCTAGGTTTTTGAGGAGGAAAATAAGAAAAAAAAAATTTGAACCAAAAGGTGTGCTTTTGGTAGGTTTTGACCTAATGATGGTCTGTGGATGACGCACTGTTATGGGGGGATCTGTGGATGACGCACTGTTATGGGGGGGATCTGTGGATGACGCACTGTTATGGGGGGGATCTGTGGATGACGCACTGTTATGGGGGGGATCTGTGGATGACGCACTGTTATGGGGGGATCTGTGGGTGACACTGAGGGGGGCGCTCTGTGGGTGACACTGAGGGGGGCGCTCTGTGGGTGACACTGAGGGGGGCGCTCTGTGGGTGACACTGAGGGGGGCGCTCTGTGGGTGACACTGAGGGGGGCGCTCTGTGGGTGACACTGAGGGGGGCGCTCTGTGGGTGACACTGAGGGGGGCGCTCTGTGGGTGACACTGAGGGGGGCGCTCTGTGGGTGACACTGAGGGGGCGCTCTGTGGGTGACACTGAGGGGGGCGCTCTGTGGGTGACACTGAGGGGGGCGCTCTGTGGGTGACACTGAGGGGGGCGCTCTGTGGGTGACACTGAGGGGGGCGCTCTGTGGGTGACACTGAGGGGGGCGCTCTGTGGGTGACACTGAGGGGGGCGCTCTGTGGGTGACACTGAGGGGGGCGCTCTGTGGGTGACACTGAGGGGGGCGCTCTGTGGGTGACACTGAGGGGGGCGCTCTGTGGGTGACACTGAGGGGGGCGCTCTGTGGGTGACACTGAGGGGGGCGCTCTGTGGGTGACACTGAGGGGGGCGCTCTGTGGGTGACACTGAGGGGGGCGCTCTGTGGGTGACACTGAGGGGGGCGCTCTGTGGGTGACACTGAGGGGGGCGCTCTGTGGGTGACACTGAGGGGGGCGCTCTGTGGGTGACACTGAGGGGGGCGCTCTGTGGGTGACACTGAGGGGGGCGCTCTGTGGGTGACACTGAGGGGGGCGCTCTGTGGGTGACACTGAGGGGGGCGCTCTGTGGGTGACACTGAGGGGGGCGCTCTGTGGGTGACACTGAGGGGGGCGCTCTGTGGGTGACACTGAGGGGGGCGCTCTGTGGGTGACACTGAGGGGGGCGCTCTGTGGGTGACACTGAGGGGGGCGCTCTGTGGGTGACACTGAGGGGGGCGCTCTGTGGGTGACACTGAGGGGGGCGCTCTGTGGGTGACACTGAGGGGGGCGCTCTGTGGGTGACACTGAGGGGGCGCTCTGTGGGTGACACTGAGGGGGCGCTCTGTGGGTGACACTGAGGGGGGCGCTCTGTGGGTGACACTGAGGGGGGCGCTCTGTGGGTGACACTGAGGGGGGCGCTCTGTGGGTGACACTGAGGGGGGCGCTCTGTGGGTGACACTGAGGGGGGCGCTCTGTGGGTGACACTGAGGGGGGCGCTCTGTGGGTGACACTGAGGGGGGCGCTCTGTGGGTGACACTGAGGGGGGCGCTCTGTGGGTGACACTGAGGGGGGCGCTCTGTGGGTGACACTGAGGGGGGCGCTCTGTGGGTGACACTGAGGGGGGCGCTCTGTGGGTGACACTGAGGGGGGCGCTCTGTGGGTGACACTGAGGGGGGCGCTCTGTGGGTGACACTGAGGGGGGCGCTCTGTGGGTGACACTGAGGGGGGGTTCTGTGGGTGACACTGATGGGGGGGTTCTGTGGGCGACACTGATGGGGGGGCTCTGTGGGCGACACTGATGGGGGGGCTCTGTGGGCGACACTGATGGGGGGGCTCTGTGGGCGACACTGATGGGGGGGCTCTGTGGGCGACACTGATGGGGGGGCTCTGTGGGCGACACTGATGGGGGGGCTCTGTGGGCGACACTGATGGGGGGGCTCTGTGGGTGACACTGATGGGGGGGCTCTGTGGGTGACACTGATGGGGGGGCTCTGTGGGTGACACTGATGGGGGGGCTCTGTGGGTGACACTGATGGGGGGCTCTGTGGGTGACACTGATGGGGGGGCTCTGTGGGTGACACTGATGGGGGGGCTCTGTGGGTGACACTGATGGGGGGGCTCTGTGGGTGACACTGATGGGGGGGCTCTGTGGGTGACACTGATGGGGGGGCTCTGTGGGTGACACTTATGTCATCCACAGATCCCCATAAGTGTCATCTACAGATCCCCCATCAGATGGTTCAGTGTGGAGGGAGGAGGCGGGGCCCGGTACAGTGACTCTACTCTAATACAACTGTTAAACATTCAATTTGATCTCTATATCTAATTGTATACGCGCTGTATGGTACTTACTGTAGTACCAGATGTATAACATTAAGACTGCGCAGACCGGCATCTCCCTCGGTCATGCGCCGCCTGTCGCAGCTCCCTCCTGATGCGCCGCCTGCCCCAGCTCCCTCGGTCATGCGCCGCCTGCCCCTGCTCCCTCCTCATGCGCCGCCGGCCTGCTTATCTCACTTTATGAATGAACAGGCAGGCGGCGCATGACAGAGTGAGCTGGGGTAGGCGCCGCATGACAGAGGGAGCTGGGGCAGGAGGCGCATGAGGAGGGAGCTGCAGCAGGCGCTGCAGCGTCTTAATGTTATACCTCCGGTACTACAGTAAGTACCATACAGCGCGTCTACAATTAGATATAGAGATCAAATTGAATGTTTAACAGTTGCGGGGCCTGGTGTATTAGAGTAGAGTCACTGCACCGGGCCCCGCCATAAGTGTCCCCGCCTCCTCCCTTCACACTGATACTTCGCTGGCCGCGCTGTGCAGCATAGCGGCCAGCAATTGTATTCACTTTATAAGATGCACGGCCATTTTCCCCCCACTTTTGGGGGGAAAAAAGTGCGTCTTATAAAGCGAAAAATACGGTATACGGCAAGCTTTTTGTACCACACCTTAGTTTTACGCATGGCACTGTAGGGCTTCAGAACTTGATCAGACAGATCAACCCCTCCCATGTGCCTATTGTAATCAAGGATGCACTCTGGCATGTTGACAGTGGAAGTGGTACCTCACATTAGGGCTGGAGAACTGGTGTTAGTGTGAATGGTGGTCAGTACAAGGACATCCCTCTTGTCCTTGTACTTAACCGCCAAAATGTTCTAATGGCGGAAAGCCTTACTGTCGCCTTTTCAGAGTAGTTGCCCTACCAGGGATCTAGGGAGGTCTCTCTGACTTTTGTGTACTGTGCCACAAGCCACAATACCTCTGGCTTTTAGGGACATGAATAGGGGGATTCTGGTGTAATAGTTATCCACATAGAGGTGGTAAGTCTTATCCAGCAGTGGGTGCAGTAAATCCCACACTATCTTCCCAGTAACTCCTAGGAAGGGGGGCATTCAGGAGAATGTATCCGGGAATTTTTCCCTTCATAAAACCGGAACCTGTAGGTGTACCCAGAGTTACTCTCGCACAGCTTATACATTATAATTCCGTACCGTGCCCGCTTGCTGGGCAGGTACTGGTGGAATTCAACCCTTCCTTTAAAATGTACAAGGGACTCATCTATGGTAATTTCTTTTTTTTACCTTTGTAAATTTGGAGTTGAGGTGCTCCAGGAGGGGTCTTATTTTGAATAGACAGTCAAATTGTGGGTCATTTTTTTTGGGGGGGGGGGGGGGGGGGGGGGGGGGCAGTGTGCGTTATCGTTATAATGTAGGAATTTCAAAATGAATTAAAATCTTGAGCGAGACAGGGCCATATTGTAAATTGGAGTGTGGTACACCGATCTGAACTCCAATATTGTCTCATTTAGTTTTTTTTACTAGGCCCATATGCAGCTAGAGTCCCCAAAACGTCATAATGTCGGCTGCATTTACTGGGGTCCAACTAAGGGGTCTTGCATATGAGAATGTCGGGTTTTGAGCAATAAATTGCTGGGCATATAAATTTGTTTCGGTCACCATCAAATTTCTGAAATCGTCAGAGAAAAATATTTTGAAAAAAAATCTATTTCTGTGAAGCCTGTGCAGTCAATCTGGATTCCAGAGTTTCCCACAAACTCTGGAATTTGGGGCTCATAATCCTCAGGCGGTGTGGTCCATAGGGGATCACTGGGGGGGGGGGGGGGGGGGCTACTTCATGTCTCCTCGGGCATCTCCTTTAGGGGCCCTCATGACCGGATGACGATGATGATGGAGTAGAGGAATGTGGCATCCTCTTCTCCCTCACTTGCAGACTCCGTTTCAGAGGCAAGGATGGTGTATGCCTCTTCAACAGAGTACATTCTCTGGGATGGATGGGACATTTTTATTTTTATTGATGTGTGTAAAGTTAAAAGTGTCAGGCGGGTGTATGTAGTGATTTAACATGTAAGGGGGCTTGTAATGAATTTAAAATAACATTTGTGATAAAGAAAAAAAGAGAACGAAAGAAAAGAGAAAAAAGTGAAAAAATAAGAGAAAAATTAAGAGAAAAATTAAGAGAAAAAAGGCTAAAAAATAAAATAAAAAATTAAACCTGAGCAGACGCTGTCAGTAATTGACAGTACTGACCGACACTCAGCAGGTGCAGGACCCACGCACACAGACGACATGTGTGGGTTCAAAAATCTAAACTAGCACTAACTAAAATGGATATACACACATTATATATATATATATATATATATATATATATATATATATTTATATTATTGTAAGGCATCGCTTTCTCTCAGGGGGTTGCAATCACAGACGTCTCGTCAGACAGCGGGTTTAAAGTCCAAAATTGTCATTTATTTTGGCACCAGCACACACAAAACAGCAAAACAAAACACCTGCCCGACTGGGCTCTAACTAACACACGGTAGTTTTTCCTGACTCACCTCTAAGCACAGCTTATAGTCTCAGGCTCCAAGCCTTAGCAGGTCTGGTCATCATACACCAATCCATACGGGAAAGAGATCAGGCTTCCTCAGCCATCTACGGTCCAGCAGCCTCCAGGCTGTGACCACACCAGCACCCTTGGGGGGGGGGTGGTCCAGAAGTCCTCCCAACTCTGACCGTGCGACCCTCTTTCTGTAGGCGTTGCTGGGCCCCCCAAAGTTCAGGCTTTACAAAGCCTCGTGACCCCTCAGCCCTCCTGGCTGAGACCACACACAGCCTCTGTAGGCCGCTGTTTCCAAGTTTTCTCTTCTGTCTGAAACAGAGGGTTGGGTTTTATGCCTCCTTGATTACAGCAGGCCTCACCTGCGATGACCTCAGGTTAGGGGAAAGACATGCCCTGGAATGGGGGTGGCCTGGGAAGGTCTCACTACCAAACCTACCTTCCAAGTCCAAACAAAATCCAGCCCTTGTACTTAACAAACAAAATAGCTTCAGCAACTATGTTTGCTGAAGCCAGCGCCATCTTAATGGGTTTTACTTATCCCACCCAGTTGAGGAACCTGAGGATACCATTGCCAGCGCTGCGATGGGCCGGTCTTTACTAATCGGCCAACTACTCGCCCTCAGCTAAGATGGCTGCTTGCATATTAGAGCAGCCATCTTATTCCAGTCACTGCGCGATGTGCGGGAAGGGGATAAGAAGAGGGGGGTTTGGAAAGCCACTGATCACAGGACAAGACATTTTTCTTTGGTAATATATAGAACAATGTTTCTTACAGGTGCTTGTACTATTGATTTATGCAATGTTGTTATTAATTATTTATATATTATAAAATCACACAAAACCTTAAAGGGAACCTGTCACCTGGATTTTTGGTATAGAGCTGAGGACATGGGTTGCTAGATGGCCGCTAGCACATCCGCAATACCCAGTCCCCATAGCTCTGTGTGCTTTTATTGTGTAAAAAAAACTATTTGATACATATGCAAATTAACCTGAGAGGAGTCAGAGCTTGAAAATATGACTCTTCCCTTGTCACACAAGTAAGATATGACTTATGTAAATTTGCATAAAAGGCAGAAAGTACAAAAATGCATAATACTGAATGCATAATACTTATTCGTCTGCAAATGAAATTAAAAGTGTAATTTATATGTTTAAGGTAACAATGAACATTTAGAAACGCTCAGTGAGGGTAGCATAGTAGAGGTGACAGGTTCCCTTTAAGTATTAACATATTCAATAAATACTTCTGTGTTCAGTAAATACTGTGCAGCAAATATCAACAGGGAAGGGGACTATAAAAAAACAAAAAAATAAAAAGAATAAAAAAAATATGTCATTACATATGCTGATGGTGCTAAAAATACATTTATTCATCTAGATAGCTCGGCCATCCATATGTTCCATTTCTCCCCTAAAATCATTATGAAAAATATCGTTCTTGACCATACACAATTGTAGAAACTGTTAACCAGTAAGTTTAGTTTCACGCAAGCGCTAAAGATCCGGAAGGCTGTTCCAGTAGGCAACAGTCTGCTGGATCTCTCAGCATTAGGGTCCATTCACACGTCCGTTATAACACTCCATTTCCGTTCCGATTTAAATCGGAACGTTTTTTCGGATCCATTAATTTCAATTGCCTGTGCAAAAATGCGGACACCAATCATAGTGCTGTCCGAATCACTGAATCAGTTTTCCTATTTTCGAGTATGCGGATCCTGAAAAAAAAGCTTGTCCTACTTTGTCCGTTTTTCGGGTCCGTTGTCCATTCAAGTCAATGGATCCGCATAAATGCGGATGACATGCACAAATACCATCCAAATGTCATCAGATTTTGCAGATCCGTTGACCGGAAAATGGATGAAAAAAAAAACGGAATAACGGAAAGGATTCGGAAGCACTTTAGTAAAAAAAAAAAAACTGAAGGTTGTACTGAAAAACGGATCCGCAAAAAAAAGGAACGTTTATCTGGAAAGGTAAAAATACTGACGTGTGAATGGCCCCTTAGGCTAGGGCTACACAGCGACAATTAGTCACGCTGCACATGGGGTACAACTATACTGCAACGTGTGTCGCGTGACATTGATGTCGCTCAAAAATCTCGCAACATCTTTATAATGATAGTCTATAGTGTCACACTGCGACATGTGACATGCCTTGACGCGGCAGTCGCAGAAAAATCCATCTTGGATGGATTTTTTGCGACTGTCGCATCTTAGCATGTCACAGTGCGACACCATAGATTATCATTATAAAAATTGTCACGCGACTTTTGAGCGGCAAGAAGTCGCACGACAACTGCCGCCATATAGCCCTAGCCTTAAGCTTGAATGTTTCCATCCGGCCCCTTTAACATGCAGCATTCTTCTAGCCGATTCTCTGCATATTTGCCGCAATGCAGCTGGACCTCTGTTGATCTTCATTTTAGTGAATGGGGCCAGACGGAGACTTTCAAGCTTTCGGCAATGCCGAAATGCAGGGAGATATGACAGTCTGTTCCCTGCTGGAATAACCTGCCAGATCTCTAGTGCTAGTGTGAAACTAGCCTTAGTGTGTTAAAAGTTAGTGACCATTTAGGCCAACTGGGGGCTTGTCCGAGATTTTTAATTAAGGAGCTGGATATTTTTTTTCACATATATTTTGCTTGACTTGCTACAAACTACATTAGAAAAGTACATGTGCAATCAGATGAAACTTTCACATTGGGAACAATTTACCTTACCATAAAAAAAAATAAAAATCAAGCGATTATTCCCTGAAGTAGATAACACATTATAGTTGTCTAATTACAGAAGTCAAATGAATAAAAAAATTACTTTTTCATTGAACACAGTGGCATTTAGTGTAACAAAACTCTCCATACATATTACTGCACAACACCATACAGTATTTTTCTATAAAATTTACATGTAGAAATTAGTATCGGTAATCTTAACACAGTATCAGAATAACAAGATGCATGATAATCCTGGCCTCGTTATGAGTGTTAGTCATAAGCGCAATGATCTTCAGAAATGTGCAAATATTAAACAGCTCCCAAGGTGTCCAACACAAATTATAACAGATAAATAAAAATATTTTCCATATTTCATGTAACACTTAGAAGAAGATTGTTACTAAGTTTCTTCCGACCGTAGTCAACAATTCACCATCAATGAGTAATCCGCAGGGATCAACAAAATATAAATTCTAGAATATTTTTATTAAACTGAACTTTATGAACAAAAATTAAGTCAATAAAAACAGGGACTAGATGAATACTTAATAACCGCACAGTGTACCTGTGCGACCATTATAGCATTTCATCATCACGAGAATTCAGATCCAAAAATAGTCCAGACATTATCATTCAAAGCAAGATCTTATAATAAAATGAACATATTGGAACTAAAACAAGCCTAGTATGGTGTAATCTATAATATATATAAATGTATGATTTCATAGGACACTGAATAATAAAACACTAGGACTTACTACAGGCAAGGAGCTAATCAGTTAACAGCCATAGATTTGAAGAGGTCACCTGCTATTTTTAGACTCATGGCCTATAGGTCATCAATATCAGCTTGGCAAGGGTCTCACTCCCAGCATCCCTGCCAACCAGTTCCAGTGCCGGAAATAGCCACTCTGTATAGTGGACAAAGCCGGTTACTGCACCGTTGCTCCCATTCACTTGAATTGTAGTTTTGGCTCTGGACTACTGATAAACCAACTGATGGGTGAGAGTACCAGGAGATGGACCCCCACCAATATGATGATCTATCCTAAGGATAGGCCATCATTATAAAAATCCCAGATAACCCCTTTATGCAAAGTGGACGGACGCTTTAACTTACAGTTGTGTTCAACATAATAGCACTAACCTGATCAATCACCGTTTTTGGTAGAAATGATATTTCTACATGGCAAATAATTTACTAGCAGGTGTAGTAGGGAAATAGAAAGCCAACAGACCCAACAGTCATGACATGCATGCTGCTGATTCTCTGTAATTGAATCACTAATTGAAAGGAGCATGTTCAAAATAATAGCAGTGTGGAGTTCAATTAGTGAGGTCATTCATTCTTTGAAAAACAGGTGGCACTTATTGCCCCTATTTAAGGAAGGAAGGAAGCAAATATTGTACATGCTGGTTACAGTGCATTTCTCTCTGAAATTCTGAGGAAAATGGGTTGTTCCAGACATTGTTCAGAAGAACAGCGTACCTTGATTAAAAAGTTGATTGGAGAGGGGAAAACATATAAAGAAGTGCAGAAAATGATAGGCTGCTCAGCTAAAATTATCGCAAATGCTTTAAAATGGCAACCAAAACCTGAAATACATGGAAGAAAGCAAAAAACTACCATTCGAATGGATAGAAGAATAGTCAACATGGCAAGGACTCAGCCAACAATCAGCTCCAGGAAGATCAAAGAAGGTCTAAAGTTACCTGTGAGTACTGTTACAATTAGAAGACGCTTATGTGAAGCCAAGCTATCTGCAAGAAGCACCTGCAAAGTCCAAATGTAAAAAAAAAGACATGTTCTGAAGAGGTTACAATTTGCCAAAGAGCACATTGACTGGCCTAAAGAGACATTTTGTGGACTGAGGAAAGTAAGATTGTTCTTTTTGGGTCTAGTGGCCGGAGACAGTTTGTCAGACGACCCCCAAACACTGAATTCAAGCCACAGTACACTGTGAAGACAGAGAAGCATGGTGGCGCTAGCATCATGATATGGGGATGTTTCTCATACTATGGTGTTGGGCCTATTTATCGCATACCAGGAATCATGAATCAGTTTCAATACATCAGAATACTTGAAGAGGTCATGCTGCTTTATGCTGAAGAGTAAATGGGTGTTCCAACAAGACAACGACCCCAAACACACCAGTAAACGTGCAATATCTTGGTTCCAGACCAACAAGATTGACGTTATGGAGTGGCCAGCCCAATCCCCGGATCTTAATCCAATAGAAAACTTGTGGGGTGACATCAACAATGCAGTCTCTGAGGCAAAACCAAGTAAGAGAGAAGAACTGTGGAATGTAGTCCAATCATCCTGGGCTGGAAAACCTGTTCACAGGTGCCAGAAGTTGGTTGACTCCATGCAACACAGATGTACAGCAGTTCTCAGAAACAGTGGTTGTACAACTAAATGTTAGTGAAGTGATTCAAAGGAAAGCAAAATCTTCAAACATTTTTCAGTTTATATAGTGAATGTTTGAGTTTGTGAAGAAGAATACAAACACTGCTAACACAAATTTGATATATTTTTCTTCATGTTTTGATCTGGAATAGAATGTGTAGTGTTCCCAATGCATTTGTGTGTATGGAAATAAAAGCTATTAGAAGGATTTTGAGCTTTATTCACTTTTTTTTAAACACAGTGCTATTATTTTGAACACAACTGTACATATTCCTGAATAATTATTTACTAAATTTTTTTCAAGTAAAAAAATTAAAACAATCAATCAAGGTTTACCTTCCATATTCAAATTTAAAAATTATCATGGCGTATGAGAATAACCTCTTTCATAGCCCACTACGACCAGTGATTGGCTGCAGCATTACATGTCTGTGTCAAGAGGGACCAGAAAGTAAGAGACTGGCGGGGAAGCCCCAGAACAAGAGTGGGATCAGTGAGGCATTAATTTTGCTTTGTGCAAGAATAGAGACATTGACATGCACTGCAACACTGTAACCCAAGGATCTGCACAGCAACCAGCTCCTACCACATTTACTAGGACCTGCAATGTGTGCACAAAACAGTGGCATAGGTGCTTAGCAATGTCAGCATAGTAGTAAACATAGAAAAAAGTTTGCAGCACTCACCACTTAAAATCTTCTTTATTCCAAAATAAAGATTAAAAGCATTGCAAGACCCGGAAGGAGCGCAAGTGCGTTAAACGGCCGTTGCTTTTCCATGTACCCTGCATTCTGTACCGCAATGGCACTTTTTAATCTTTATTTTGGAATACAGAAGATTTTTAGTAGTGAGTGCTGCAATATTATTTCTAGATTTACTACTTTTGCATTGTGGGTGCGCCAATGGGGTGATGGAAGGAGTCCCTCTCTATATAACGTGTTGAATAGTGGAGTAATATACAGCTGACTTCTGTCCTGCATTGTCCCCAAGACGAACATTTACGGCATTTGGTGCTAACCACATATAGCCAGCGTAAATGTATGCCATGTTTCCCAATAGGGGGTTAAAATACTTAAACGGGTTATCCCATGAATAATGTAAAAAATAAAAATCACACATAATCTAGTACATGACGATCTCTTTAGTTTACATAAAAGTAGTTTTTATGAAATCACACTTTTCAGGTACAGCATGAGCCAATCCAACAGTCTCCCCTCCCATTGCTGGTTGATAGCTATTACTATGCATGGGATGAAATCTATCAATTAGCAGCTGGTAGGTGGAGGAGCATCCAGAGAGCTTTACCATGGCTGCCAGGACTTTAGCGTCCCGGCAGCCATGGTAACCATTCAGAAAAAGCTAAACGTCGGATCCGGCAATGCGCCGAAACGACGTTTAGCTTAAGGCCGGATCCGGATCAATGCCTTTCAATGGGCATTAATTCCGGATCCGGCCTTGCGGCAAGTCTTCAGGATTTTTGGCCGGAGCAAAAAGCGCAGCATGCTGCGGTATTTTCTCCAGCCAAAAAACGTTCCGTTCCGGAACTGAAGACATCCTGATGCATCCTGAACGGATTTCTCTCCATTCCGAATGCATTAGGATAAAACTGATCAGGATTCATCCAGCATAGAGCCCCGACGACGGAACTCTATGCCGGAAGAAAAGAACGCAAGTGTGAAAGAGCCCTTAGCCAGAGACAGACAAGCCATAGCAACGGTCTTTTAAGGGAGCAGTGGAAAGGGACTGAGGACATGAATTAAAGCTGTTATTGTAAGGCAATTACAGATCTTTTGACAATCGCTGACAGACTAACTTAGGTATACATGCCTAGCTCTAATAAACTAGCAAAAAAATATGACAGTTACCCTTTAAATTCTGTAACATGTAATTATAACATTAATACTAGGGATGAGTGAATCGAATTCGGATGAAACATCCGAAGTCGATTCGCATAAAACTTTGTTTCAATACCGTACAGAGCGAGCACTCTATACAGTATTCAAATGTATTGGCTCCGATGAGCCAAAGTTATTACTTCACGAAGGTACCACTTGGAATCGAATCCGAGTTCGGGAAATGTTATTTTGCAGTAGAAATCAATTTATGAAGTTATTACGCTAAGGCCTCATGCACACGACCGTTTTTTTTCACGGTCCGCAAAAACGCACTGGCCACAAATGAGTTAAAAACAGGGGGGGGGCGTCTGCCCCCTGCTGCCTGGCAGCACCTGCCAGGCAGCAGGGGGCAGTCATGTACACAGTTTTTCAGTATATTCTAACCTGAAGCGTCCCCATCACCATGGGAACGCTTCTGTGTTAGAATATACTGTCGGAAATGAGTTTTCACGAAGTGAAAACTTAGATCAGAAAAAGCTTTTATGCAGACGGATCTTCGGATCCGTCTGTATGAAAGCAACCTACGGCCACGGATCACGGACACGGATGCCAATCTTGTGTGCATCCGTGTTCTTTCACGGACCCATTGACTTGAATGGGCCCGTGAACCGTGCATCCGTGATTTTCACGGACCCATTGACTTGAATGGGCCCGTGAACCGTTGGCCGTGAAAAAAATAGGACAGGTTATATTTTTTTCACGGCCTCGAAACACGGGTCACGGGCGCGGTGTAAAAACGGTGCACAAGCCGAGTTTTCTACGGCCCCATTGAAAGTCAATGGAGCCGCAGAAAAAAACGGAAAACGGCACAACGGCCACGGGTGCACACAACGGTCGTGTGCATGAGGCCTCAGGCCTCATGCACACGACCGTTGTGTGCACCCGTGGCCGTTGTGCCGTTAGACGTTTTTTTCTGCGGCTCCATTGACTTTCAATGGGGCCGTTGAAAACTCGGCTTGTGCACCGTTTTTACACCGTGCCCGTGACCCGTGTTTCTAGGCCGTGAAAAAAATATGACCTGTCCTATTTTTTTCACGGCCAACGGTTCACAGGCCCATTCAAGTCAATGGGTCCGTGAAAATCACGGATGCACCCAAGATTGTCATCCGTGTGCGTGATCCGTGTCCGTGATCCGTGTCCGTTTTTTCCTATCATTTCAATGGCAAACTTGACTTAGATTTTTATTTCATTTTTCATGTCCGTGGATCCTCCAAAAATCACGGCAGACCCACGGAAGAAAAAACGGGCACGGATCACGGTACAACGGAACCACGTTTTGCGGGACGTTAAAAAATACGTTCGTGTGCATGAGGCCTAAGTCTCTCTTGAGACTTCAAGACGTAATAACTTCGGCTCATCGGAGCCAATACATTCTAATACTGTATAGAGCTCTCACTCCGTACAGTATTGAAACAAAGTTTTATGCAAATCGACTTTGGATGTTTCATCCGAAGTCGATTCGCTCATCCCTAATTAATCCCTTCACGCATTATGATGTACAGGTACGTCATTGCATGCCAGGGGATGTATGGTGCGGGCTCCTGCAGTGAGCCCGCTCCATACGCGCGATCTGCCGGCTGTAAGATACAGCCAGCATCCGGCCGCACTGACAGGAAGCGGCGATCGCACCGCCCCTGTCATTTGACCTCTCAGTTGCCGCGACCAAGGCTGATCACGGCACCTGTGAAGTGATGCAGCTCCATCTTTCTTCCGATTGGAGCCCCCGCAGCACGCTGCTGAAGTGATCCAGGCCTGCCATGGCTTTCTCCATACTGAGCTATGCACAAGTCATAGTGCTAAATGGAGAGTGTAAAAATCCTATTCACCGTAATAGATCTCTATTATGGTGAATAGGAGAGGGGATCAAAAGATCCCATGTACGAGGCCCCTATGGGGGCTAATTGTTGTAAAAAAAAAAAAAAGTTGAATAAAGTAAAAAAAACACCAATATATTTAAAGTTTGAATCACCCCCCTTTTCCAATTTTACATATAAAAATACATAAACATTAAAAAAATAAACATATTGGGTATTGCCACGTCTGAAAATGTCTGAACTATTAAAATATTTTTTTAAAATTCTTGTGTGGTGAACGCAGTAACAGAAAAAAAATGAAAAGCAAGTGATTTGACTTTTTTTTGTTATTTTGTCCCCCCCAAAAAATTGAATAACGGTGATCAAAACGTATATACTACAAAAATGGCATCAATGAAAACTACAGTTCGTTACGCAAAAAACAAGCCCTTATAAAGCTCTGTAGACCGCAATATTAAAAAGTTAAGGCTGTCAGAATATAGCAATGCAAAGAAAATTTTGATTTTTCTAAAAGGTTTTAATTTTTTTCAAAGTAGTAAAACAAAAACAAAAAAAAAAACTGTTCAAGCTTGGTATCGCCACATTCTTATTGAGCTGCAGAATAAGAATGTCAGGTCATTTTTAGTGCATAGTGAACGCTGTTATGTCAAAACCCCCAAAACCTTGGTGTTATTATGGAATTGTTTGTTTTTTTCAATTTTGCCACACAAATATTTTTTTTCCTTTTTTCTAATACAAGACATGGTAAGTTAAATGCTAGCATTAAAAAATGCATCTTGTCCCGCAAAAAAAAAATTAAGTCCTCATATAGCTATGTGAACGGAAAAATAAAAAAGTTATGGCTTTTGGAACATTAGGAGGAAAAATCAAAAATGTAAAAATGAAAATAGGCCTGGTCTTGAAGGGGTTAATACCTGAAACTTGGATGTAGAAGAGAACACCAGTAATCACATAGTCCAGGTACAATGAAACCTATCTTTCTTGTTTTCATATAAAAATGTCAATAAGTCAGCACATGATGTAATATATTATAAAAGATACAGAACGTTATAAATGTTTCATTTTGTTTGCTGTAACTATAGGATTTACCTAAGTATTAAGAAATTACATCAGTGAGGAGCAGGTGGAGCTGCATACACCTAATGAGCCAAATCCACAAAACAGCTCAATCATTTTTATTCACCATAGTGTGTGGGAGTTGAACATGGAAATGCATTGCTATACAAAAGATAAATTTGGTAATTAGAGGCTTACATGAGCTCACATTATAGTATATAATAGCTATATAAATATACATTTAAATCCCTTCTGTTAGATGTAGAATGACTGTGCGTCACTATTAGGCTTAGTTCACATTTCACTTATTTGGTCAGTTATTCTCATCAGTTATTGTCAGCCGAAAGAGGGTGCTGGTCAAAACCACAGAACAGATGAAGATCTATTCATGATACCTAATCCAATAGTAGGCTTGGCTCCTCAATTTGCCTTACAATAAGTGATGAAAATAACTGACCAAATAACAGAAGTGTGAACTCAGCCTTACAGGTCAATGTTAGCGTCCGGTCTAATTTATCAGGGTGTGGCCCAAGATTCAAGTGGTAGACCCATGACAAAGTGGGCAGGGTGTCAACAGTAAGGCTGTGTTCACATCACCGTTTATTTTCCCGTTCTTCTGATCCATCAGAACAACAGGCCAAAAAAAGCGGATCCTGTAGTTTGAGCATCCGCCTTCAAACCGTCAGTATTTGGTCAGCATTTGTAAGGCAAAAACAGGAGTGGGTCCAAAACAGAGATAACATGTGATGGAAATATTTGCATCTGTTCTGTGTTTTGGCCTTATAGACACTTAAATGACAAGACCTGTTTTTTATCTGTTCTTCTGACGGATCAGAAGAAAGGAAAACTAAACGGTGATGTCAACACTGCCAAACAAGGACAATAGTGGCCCCATAACAGAGTGGTGAGGGTGGCAACAGCATGAAGAGTCAAAATAGTGGCCCAGGAACAGAGGGGGAGGACAAAAGCAGTGGCAGTAAGTGTGTGGCATCAGCTGGGTGATAGCATCGGAATAGTGGCAGTAGCACTTGGGCAGAAGTAATGGGCCATTTGTCACAATGTTCCGGTGTGGCAGCACAGTACAGTCAGATCATTACTGCCAGAATGATCTAGTCTGTTGAATCAGGCACTGGTGTCGGAAAATCCTGGTTAATCCAGGCCTGATTCATCTTTATAAAGGTTCGTTTCTCAAATTTTGTGGTAAAAGTCGAGTTTTCTTTGGGGTAACTATGCCACCCGCTGCACTAAACACCTGCTCTGATGCCACACTCCTGGACAGGCAGGAAAGCTTTCCCAGCACAAACTCGGCCAGTTGCAGCCGAAATTGAAGTTTGGCTGCCCAGTAGTCCATGGGATCTTGGATCTGAGGTGACAGGGTGCAGTACAAGTATGCCACCACCTGCTGGTTCAGGTTCTGCTCCATGTTCTTCTGCTGCTGAAGTAAGCGGCTGAAGAAAAGTGCTCAAGTTGTTGCTAATGTAGCTGGTGCTGCAACTGCCCAGGCTGACCAGGTGCATAGGTGGCATGCTGGATGATCACTCTGAACTGTGCCTATAGTGGAGGCCGAGGACAAGATGGAGGATGAGGAGGCAGAGCAGGACATTGATGCAGAAATCCAATAATTAGAACACAGAGGCAGCATTGCCATCACCTGCCCAAGTTGCTGGTGTGCCTGGGCCAGAATGACATTTACCCAGTGGGCTGTAAAGGACATATATTGTCCTTGACCATAGTTACAGCTCCACACGTCAGCGCTGGCTCGAACTTTACCAGACACTGACAGACTCAAGGACTGACCCACCTTCTGCTCAACATACGTGTGCAGGGCTGGCACAGCTTTGTTAGAGAAGTAATTATGACTTGGGACTCTCCACCTTGGGTGGGCACATGCTCAGCTTCTGCGCTGTTGGAGGAGTGCACGCGTACTGTTGTCTCTATTTGCAATCACCTCGGTGACCGATTGCTTGCAAAACACGTGATGAGGAGTAGGAGGAGGGGGAGCATCAGGAGCTATAGACGAAGGGAAGGAACAAAAGCTTCTTTCTGCTGAAGTTGAGGAGCCCTGACTGCTGGAGAAGACACGCGGGCCGCTGGGAGATGTAGGGGTTGCTGCATCAGGCTGTACCATTACATTAGTGCCACGATTTTCCCAGGCCACTTTATGGTAACGCTCCATGTGTTGACGCAGGGCCGTGGTACAAACATTAGCACCCTGACCACACCTAACCTTCTGCCCACATATCCTGCATACCGCCACACTAACGTCCTACAGCGACTTGATAAAAAAATTCCACATTGCCGAGTATGGTATTTTACCCCCACACGTGCACTGCTAGTTGTTCCCTGACAGGTACGCTCCTGAGTAGCAGACAGACTACCCTGGGCACGTTTGGCTCCGAGTCTTCCACTGCTTCCACCCTGCTGCTGTCTTATGAGCTTGCTGCCACCCTCACCACCTGATGATGATGATGCCCCCTCTTCACCCCGCTCCCACATGCGATCGGCTACATCATCATCCACTAAAGTCTGTTCATCACTTATGTCACCCCTACCAATCTCATGGCCATGTCCCTGACCGCTTGCAACACGTGCTCCCACCTGTCATCACTGCTAGTTGCGCGCCTAACGGAGAACCCAGCAGACTTCTCTTGCAAATCTGTGCTGGCCTGTAGCTGTTGACTGTGCTCACTATGCTCTTCCTCGCTGAAAAGCGGAGCACAGGCAGCAGCATGCATTACTATCCAAGCAGAAGGAGCAGCAAAAGAAAGAGGCATTTGCAAGACCGGTGAGGGCACAGAGGTTGTTCCTGGGCCATGCCAACTAAGTGTGGTGTCAGAGAAACTTACTAATTCCTGGCTGTGTGTATTTGTTGTTAGCTGAGGTAAAGTTAAAAAGAGAGTCAACCATTCCAGTACAGCTGGATTGTTGGTCAAAACACGACCGCTGGATGACAGTGGCAGCTCTGGCCTGTTGCTGCGGCTGCTGCCACCACCCCTTCTTGTGCTGCTAGTTGTGTCAACTACAGCAACATTTTTGCCACTGTCCGTTCATTTTGTGGGCCCAGGCAGCTGTCTGTTGGCCATAGTGTACAGTAACCGAATCAGTAATGTAACAGATTAAGTATGAATGGCGCAGCAGATGAACTAGAAAAATGCACCTATATATTAGGCCACCTGTTCACAATGAGTCTGATGCACAGTAAGGCTGCTTTCACACTAGCGTTCGGGTTTCCGTTCGTGAGCTCCGTTTGAAGGAGCTCACGAGCGGACCCGAACGCAGCCGTCCAGCCCTGATGCAGTCTGAATGGAGGCGGATCCGCTCAGACTGCATCAGTCTGGCGGCGTTCAGCCTCCGCTCCGCTCGCCTCCGCACGGACAGGCGGACAGCTGAACGCTGCTTGCAGCGTTCGGGTGTCCGCCTGGCCGTGCGGAGGCGTGCGGATCCGTCCAGACTTACAATGTAAGTCAATGGGGACGGATCCGTTTGAAGATGCCACAATGTGGCTCAATCTTCAAGCGGATCCGTCCCCCATTGACTTTACATTGAAAGTCTGGACGGATCCGTCCCAGGCTATTTTCACACTTAGCTTTTTTAGCTAATATAATGCAGACGGATCCGTTCTGAACGGAGCCTCCGTCTGCATTATTATGGGCGGATCCGTTCAGAACGGATCCGCCCGAACGCTAGTGTGAAAGTAGCCTTAGTCTATGTATAACAGAACACATTAACCACCTCCCGACCGCCTAACGCACCGATGCGTCCGGGAGGTGGTTGATTTGTTCCTCCTGGACGCATCGGCGCGTCATCTCGCGAGACGCGAGATTACGTCACAGCCGGCCCGCGCATGCGCATCGCGGGCCGGCATTTCCCAGCAGAGTATTTCGTCAGCAGCCTGCCGGCCACGATCATTGGCTGGCAGGTTGCTGATTTAAAAAAAAAACAATCAGCAGCCATTTAACCCCACATATTAGTAAATATGATGGGGTTATATGGCTGCTGTGCTCCTCTGCTCCTTCTTTTGGTCGGTTGGTTCCAGCAGAGGAGCACACATCACTGTGAGTACCCACTACACCACACTTAGCCCCCAGATCACCCCTATTAACCCTTTGATCACCCCTTCTTGCCCCTGTCAATCACTAGTGAAAGGAAAAAAGTGATCAGTGCAAACTGTCACTTTTTTTTCACTGGTATTGACCGTTAGGTTTCAGTATAGTTTAGGCCCCTTGGTTAGGTAGTTTAGGGATCGGTTAGCGCCCAGCCCACCGCACCGCAGTCCGTTATTCGCTGATTAGCGTATCGCTAATCAGCATTTGTACTTTTATAGTATCTGGAAGTGATCAAAACTGATCACGGTCAGATCTATAATTGTATTAGTGTCACTTTAGTTCTCCCTCCACCCAAAACGCAGTGTTTGCCCAATCAGGCCTGATCGGTCGCCCACACGTGCGTTCGCCCACGCCCGCCCCACTGCAGTGACAAAAAAAATATTTTTTTTTTGATCGCTGCACATTCACTTTACACGCACTGCGGCGATAAAAAAAATCAGTTTTGATATTTTTTATCAACCGCAGCGGCCTCCGGTACTTCGCTAGCCTCCCCTTTGTAAGACAGGCTTGCTTTTTTTTCTTGGGTAGTCTCAGGGAATACCCCTAAATTTAGTTGCCCACATGTCAAACAGGGGGTATTCCTCTGAAGAGGCCTACAGGCTTCTGACCCAGTCGGATGAGGAGTGGGAACCCTCATCTGATGAATCCAGCGGGTCAGAATACGAACCTGTAGAAAGCAGTGGCTCTCTGACCCAAAGTTCGGACGAGGAGGCTGAGGTCCCTGATACCACCAGGCGTACCCGGCCCCGTGTCGCTAGACCGCAGGTTGCGCAGGATCCGCTTCAAGAGCAGCAGAGTGGGGCTGGTGCTGTCGGATTACGTGGTGAGGCATACACCAGCAGCCCAGCCCTTCCTGGACCTAGTACCAGCACTGCCGTAGAACATGGTGAAGTAGCGAGCACCAGAAGGGCAGTTGAAGCTGGTACGGTGGCACGTGCAGTAGTGACCCCCGTCGCAGCCACCGCAAAGACGTGCCCGTAGAGCCCCTAGAATCCCAGAGGTGCTGGCAAACCCTGATTGGCAGTCCCCAACTTCAGCCGCACCTGTAGTTCCCCCTTTCACCGCCCAGTCTGGAGTTCGGGTTGAGACAGCTCAGATCGGTTCGGCCCTGGGATTTTTTGAGCTGTTCTTGACTGCGGAGCTCTTAGACTTAGTTGTGGCAGAGACAAACCGGTATGCCACACAATTTATAACCGCTAACCCGGGAAGCTTTTATGCCCAGCCTTTCCGGTGGAAACCAGTCCAAGTTTCCGAAATTAAAACTTTTTTGGGCCTCCTCCTCAACATGGGTCTAACTAAAAAGCATGAATTGCGGTCATATTGGTCCACGAACCCGATTCATCACATGCCCATGTTCTCTGCTGCTATGTCCAGGACACGATTTGAGACCATCCTGCGTTTCCTGCACTTTAGTGATTAACAGCACCTCCCGTCCCAGAGGCCACCCTGCTTTTGACCGGCTCCACAAAATTCGGCCCCTCATAGACCATTTCAACCTGAAATTTGCAGATATGTATACCCCAGAGCAAAACATCTGCGTAGACGAGTCCCTTATACATTTTACCGGGCGCCTTGGCTTCAAACAATACATCCCAAGCAAGCGCACCCGGTATGGGGTCAAATTGTATAAGCTCTGTGAAAGGGCCACAGGCTATACACACAAATTTCGTGTCTATGAGGGAAAAGATCAGACCCTGGAGCCGGTCGGTTGCCCTGACTACCTGGGGAGCAGTGGGAAGATAGTCTGGGACTTGGTGTCACCCTTATTCAGCAAGGGGTACCATCTTTATGTGGACAATTTTTACACAAGTGTGGCCCTCTTTAGGCATTTGTTTCTAGAACGGATTGGCGCCTGTGGTACCGCGCGAACTAGTCGCGCGGGCTTCCCCCAACGGCTCGTTAGCACCCGTCTTGCAAGGGGGCAGAGGGCCGCACTGTGTAACGAAGAACTGCTCGCGGTGAAATGGAGAGACAAGCGTGACGTTTACATGCTCTCCTCCATTCACGCAGACACGACAATACAAATTGAGCGAGCAACCCGTGTCATTGAAAAGCCCCTCTCAGTCCACGACTATAACCTTCACATGGGAGGGGTGGACTTCAATGACCAGATGTTGTCTCCGTATTTAGTTTCCCGCAGAACCAGACGCTGGTATAAGAAGGTGTCTGTATATTTAATTTAATTGGCTCTGTACAATAGTTTTGTTCTCTACAGTAATGCTGGGAGAACTGGATCCTTCCTCAAATTTCAGGAAGAGATCATCGAGAATCTCCTGTATCCAGGAGGTTCCGTGGCCCCATCCACCAGTGTAGTTAGCCGTCTACACGAGCGACATTTCCCCAATGTCGTTGCTGGTACCTCAACCCACCCGTCACCCCGAAAAAGATGTCGTGTCTGTAAGCAAACACGTTAATGTTTAGTTCAAAAAGTTAAAGTTTACATGTTCTGTTCCAAAGTTAATAAAATTATTGCGTTGTGGCCTGGTTTTTTCATTTTCTTTTTTTTCTTTTTTTACCTTCCAGGTGGACCAACCGATCTACTAGTTGCAGCACCGATGTGCATTCTGACAGAAGCATTGCGCTGCTGTCAGATTACACGCAAGTCGGTGTATGCGGCGCTGCAAGACGAGATTTTCTCCTCTGCAGTGACAGATACGTTTGCCAAGGCATACAAGCTGAGGAGGAGGCGGCGTTCCTATGCTTTGGCAAACACTTTGTATATATATATAAAAAAAAAAAAAAAAAAAAAAATCCCGGCAATGATTTATTCATCCACATCGATTGATGCGAATGGAGAAATCTGGTTTGCCAGGGCATACGAGCTAAGTGGGTATGGATGTTGGGCGGAGCTCCTATGTCCTGGCAGACGCCTTTCCCCTCCTTTTTTTTTTTTTGGCAGAGATTTTTTCATCCACATTGATCGATGCGAATGAAGAAATCTGTGCCGTTCATTTTTTTCTTTCAGCCCAGAGGCTGAACGGAAAAAAAAATCTCATTACCTGTATGCTCAATATAAGGAGAATAGCAGAAACTCCTAATGCTGGCCATACATGTAATGATTGCGGAGACCCTCAAATGCCAGGGCAGTACAAACACCCCACAACTGACCCCATTTTGGAAAGAAGACACCCCAAGGTATTTGCTGAGGGGCATATTGAGTCCATGAAAGATTTAAATTTTTGTCCTAAGTTAGCGGAAAGTGAGACTTTGTGAGAAAAAAAAAAAAAAAAATCAATTTCCGCTAACTTATGCGAAAAAAAATTAATTCTATAAACTTGCCAGGCCCCTCATTGAATACCTTGGGGTGTCTTCTTTCCAAAGTGGGGTCACAGGTGGGGTATTTATACTGCCCTGGCTTTTTAGGGGCCCTAAAGCGTGAGAAGAAGTCTGGGATCCAAATGTCTAAAAATGCCCTCCTAAAAGGAATTTGGGCCGCTTTGCGCATCTAGGCTGCAAAAAAGTGTCACACATCTGGTATCGCCGTACTCAGGAGAAGTTGGGGAATGTGTTTTGGGTTGTCATTTTACATATACCCATGCTGGGTGAGATAAATATCTTGGTCAAATGCCAACTTTGTATAAAAAAATGGGAAAAGTTGTCTTTTGCCAAGATATTTCTCTCACCCAGCATGGGTATATGTAAAATGACACCCCAAAACACATTCCCCAACTTCTCCTGAGTACGGCGATACCAGATGTGTGACACTTTTTTGATGCCAAGGTGGGCAAAGGGGCACATATTCCAAAGTGCACCTTTCGGATTTCACCGGTCATTTTTTACAGATTTTGATTGCAAAGTACTTCTCACACATATGGGCCCCTAAATTGCCAGGGCAGTATAACTACGCCACAAGTGACCCCATTTTGGAAAGAAGACACCCCAAGGTATTCCGTGAGGGGCATGGTGAGTTCCTAGAATTTTTTATTTTTTGTCGCAAGTTAGTGGAATATGAGACTTTGTAAGGAAAAAAAGAGAAAAAAAAAAAATCATCATTTTCCGCTAACTTGTGACAAAAAAAATAAAATTCTAGGAACTCGCAGTGCCCCTCACGGAATACCTTGGGGTGTCTTCTTTCCAAAATGGGGTCACTTGTGGCGTAGTTATACTGCCCTGGCAATTTAGGGGCCCAAATGTGTGAGAAGTACCTTGCAATCAAAATGTGTAAAAAATGACCGGCGAAACCCGAAAGGTGCACTTTGGAATATGTGCCCCTTTGCCCACCTTGGCAGCAAAAAAGTGTGACACATCTGGTATCGCCGTACTCAGGAGAAGTTGGGGAATGTGTTTTGGGGTGTCATTTTACATATACCCATGCTGGGTGAGAAAAATATCTTGGTCAGATGCCAACTTTGTATAAAAAAATGGGAAAAGTTGTCTTTTGCCAAGATATTTCTCTCACCCAGCATGGGTATATGTAAAATGACACCCTAAAACACATTCCCCAACTTCTCCTGAGTACGGCAATACCAGATGTGTGACACTTTTTTGATGCCAAGGTGGGCAATGGGGCACATATTCCAAAGTGCACCTTTCGGATTTCACCGGTCATTTTTTACAGATTTTGATTGCAAAGTACTTCTCACACATATGGGCCCCTAAATTGCCAGGGCAGTATAACTACGCCACAAGTGACCCCATTTTGGAAAGAAGACACCCCAAGGTATTCTGTGAGGGGCATGGTGAGTTCCTAGAATTTTTTTATTTTTTGTCGCAAGTTAGTGGAATATGAGACTTTGTAAGAAAAAAATAAAAAATAAAAATCATCATCATTTTCCGCTAACTTGTGACAAAAAATAAAAAGTTCTATGAACTCACTATGCCCATCAGCGAATACCTTAGGGTATCTACTTTCCGAAATGGGGTCATTTGTGGGGTTTTTCTACTGTTTGGGCATTGTAGAACCTCAGGAATCATGACAGGTGCTCAGAAAATCAGAGCTGTTTCAAAAAGCGGAAATTCACATTTTTGTACCATAGTTTGTAAACGCTATAACTTTTACCCAAACCATTTTTTTTTTTTGCCCAAACATTTTTTTTTATCAAAGACATGTAGAACAATAAATTTGGCGAAAAATGTATATATGGATGTCGTTTTTTTTGCAAAATTTTACAGCTGAAAGTGAAAAATGTCATTTTTTTGCAAAAAAATCGTTACATTTTGATTAATAACAAAAAAAGTAAAAATGTCAGCAGCAATAAAATACCACCAAATGAAAGCTCTATTAGTGAGAAGAAAAGGAGGTAAAATTCATTTGGGTGGTAAGTTGCATGACCGAGCGATAAATGGTGAAACGAGTGTAGTGCCGAATTGTAAAAAGTGCTCTGGTCATGAAGGGGGTTTCAGCTAGCGGGGCTGAAGTGGTTAAGAATGAATGGCACAGCAGTTTAAAAAGATGCACAGGGCGATTACACAGAGCCTGCATTGTCCCTGCAGTCTCCCTATGCTCTGCCTACAGTGTCTGAAAACTCTCCCTACGATCCCTATCCAAGATTCTACAATTAAACGCTTTGTTAAACACTGTTCCTAGCACTTTACATGCCACTCCCTATGCTCAGTTCACATTAAAATGGTGGAGACCGGGCCTGATGAGGTTTTTTATAGGGTTGTAATTCCCACTATAGTGCCTCAGTATTAAAAGTCCCCAGTGCCACCAGTAATGCCCCTTATACTGTCGCCAGTATTAAACTACCTCTAGAGTGCCCTCAATAATGCTGTAAGTTATGTCCCTCACAGTACTCCTCCAGTAATAACACCCCCCACAGTAGTAATGTCCCCCACGGCAATGTCCCCTAAAGTGCCCCTCCAGTAGTAATGTTTCCCGCACTGCACCTCCAATAGTTATGTCCCCCACAGTCCCCTCTAGTAGTAATGTCCCCCACAGTGCACCCCCAGTAGTAATGTCCCTCACAGTGCCCCTTTGGTAGTAATGTCCACCACAGTGCCCCTTCAGTAGTAATGTCCCCCACAGTGCCCCTTCCAATAGTAATTTAATCAACAGTGTCCCTCCAGTAGTAATGTACCCCACAGTGCCCCCAACAGTTTCCTTCCAGTAGTAATGTCCCTCACAGTGCCCCTCCAGTAGTAATGTTCCCAACACTGCCCCTCCAAAAGTAATTTCCCCCAAAGAGCCCCTTTAATAGTAATTTCCCCCATAGTGCCCCTCCAGTAGTAGTGTCCCCCAGTGACCCTTCAATACTGAACCTCACAGTGATCTCCTTCTCTCCCCACTCTGCCCCCAGTAATGTCCCTCTCAGCGCTCATCCCCCTCCTTGAGTAATGTCCCCCAAAGTGACCCTTCAGTATTTATGTCCCCCAGTGCCCCCCACAGTGCTCTTCTTCCTGCCAGTAATGTCCCTCATGTGGGCACTGAAAAAAAGCCAAAAACAAATACTCACCTGTGTCCCATTCGCCAGCATTCACTATGCAGGCCTCAACCTCTTCTGGTCTACAGACTGGGATGGTGGGACAAAGGTGGCCAGACGCGCACACATCACTGCTCTGCGTCCCTACAAAGGCGGGCTCGATAACATCTTCACTCCTGTCTCCTACCTCATAGGCCTGAAGCCTGAGGAATATGAGGTTGATTAGCAGGGGAGGGGCAGGTATTCGACTGCAGTGCGGTGGTGGGTCTAGTTGCAAATGGCTACAAGACTAAAAAGTCTGGTCATCATTTTGCAATTGTAAGTTGCATTGGCGACAATTTTGGTCACAATCTGGAGAACTGCAAACTCATCCTTTGCCACTCCAAAAAACACGTTTACACTATTCCAGAGTCCAGTGGAGTGTTCTTAAACTACCCCATCGGACGCTTAGCATTGTGCTTGCATGCAGCTGCTCGGTCATGTAAACCCATGCCATGAAGTTCCTGGCACTCAGTTTTTGTGCTGATGTTAATGCCAGAGCAGGTTTGGAACTCTTTAGTTACTGAGTCTGCGAGTTTTATGCACTATGCTCCTGGGCACTCAATTACCCCGCTCTGTAACTTTACACAGTCTGCCACTTCTTGGCTCAGTTGCTATAGTTCATAAATGCTTCCGATTTGCAATAATACCACTCACAACTGATGGTGGAATATCTAGAAGGGACGAAATTTTATCAAATGACTTGTTACAATGGTGGCATCCTATTACTGTACCACGCCGGAAATTAGTGAGATCTTTAGAACGACCCATTCTTTCACAAATGTTTGTAAAGACAGACTGCATGGCTAGGGGCTGGATTTTATACACCTGTGGCAATAGGACTGAATGACACATCTGAATTCAATGAACAACAGGTGTGTCCCAATAGTATTGTTATATAGGGTGCATACAGTTCAATGAAAGATGAAGACCAAGATCATACATGGGGTGCACTTGGCTTGCCCAGTGTTCTGCTGGATGACCGTAAAATACCCACTGATCAACTATAGAAGAGCAACATAGAGGAAGATACTGTATATTCAATCCTGTGGATCACCAAAGACTAGTCAGTAAATAAACCACCACTTCTAAAAGGTTGCTCTATGACAAATATTGTACAGTTTTCGAACCATCACCTGGATCTGAATACTTTTGTAACTGCACGTAATTAAAAACGTATTATATTAACTGAGTTATTCGCTGAAATCTATCTTTATAGCGCCACCTACTGTTTGTTCTTTTTCTAATTATTCTGTCCTGCTCACTGAGACAGAAGCACATGCATAGTTCCATCCTTTAACTGCCACTAGCTGCAGCAGAAAGGCCACACCCATCAGCTGACAGCTTGAAATAAACCTAGCAGAACAATTGGAGTAATGAATAGGGGGATGTGACATGGCGCAGTGGTGCACACGATGACATATGGGACGTCAAATTTAGGCCCCATTCACATGTCTGCAATTTCATTCCGCATTTTGCGGAATGGAATTGCGGACCCATTCATTTCTATGGGGCCGCACGATGTGCTGCCCGGATACGGAATTGTGGACCCGTACTTCCGGGTCCGCAATTCCGCTCCTGAAAAAAATAGAACATGTCCTATTCTTGTCCGCAATTGCGGACAAGATTAGGCATTTTCTATTAAGTGCCGGCAATGTACGGACAACACATTGCCGGTGTCCGTGTTTTGCGGATCCGTGTATCCACAAAACACTTACGGACGTGTGAATGGACCCTTACAGTCTAAAGAGGACCAGAATCAGTGCAATCCTTTGTTTTCTTTATGCTAATCACTTACAGAGCCATAATTAAAATTGCTTTGGGGGTATGACAACCCCTTTAACTAAGATATCCCCATAAGTGTATTTGAAAATGAGTCTCTTAAAGCAGACCACCCAGCATCATGCCTGTAAGAGTTTTGTACCCCATCCTGGCAATTTACTATCCCAACTTTTTTCTTGGAGGTTGCCGTCATTCCTCCAGCAGATACAAATGTGCGGCATGATCAGCAAGCGCTCATTTAAACTTTGTCAAACAGTGTGGGCCAATTAAGAAGAATAAGGCACGCAACGCGCAGTAATTGATACATCCAGGCTGAAGGGATCATACAATGTCGTCATAATGAAGCGTGGCAGCAACTAATGCCCGGAAATCTTACCTCAGAGGACCTAATTTGAGCTTTTATTTAGTGTGTCAGTATAAATGATATAAATGTGTGAGGGATGTGCAATGAAAAACAGCCACTGGTTCTCTCTGTCAAACGCACAGGACCTTTGTGCCCTAATCAATACTGTCAGGAAGCAAATGTTTCATGTTTCCTCTAATAGGAACAAATTCTCATTATTACTTTAGACGCCTCGTTTTGTTATGTTTTCTTATGGATGTTTTTATGAAAGTTCCGTCTCGTGCAGAACAAGATTAATTAACAACTTTATTCTATCCTCATTGCATCGCTATCCACGTCCTTCAAACTTCACTGAATAATTACAAAATATGGTTACATGCACACGAACGTTGTTAGTTTCCGTGTCCATTCAGGTTTTTTTGCGGATAGGATGCGGACCCATTCATTTCAATGAGTCTGCAAAAAATGCGGACAGTACACCGTGTGCTGTCCGCATCAGTATGTCCATTCCGTAGCCCCACAAAAAAAAATAGAACATGTCCTATTCTTGTCCGTTTTAGGCATTGTTACAATAGAGCCGCAAAAAAAATAAAAAAATTTGGACCGCAAAACACATACGGTTGTGTTCATGGAGCCTAACACTAATAAAAATGGTACAACCCCAGCCACAAGACGGAAATGCTGGTAAGGTTATATGATTATTATGCTTCGTTCACATCACCGTTCAGCCTTTCCGTTAAACGGGGCAGGAAAATGGAAAGGACAGATTCGGCACATAACTGAGTCCACGACCCCATAGACTATAATGGGGTCCCTTAGGTTTCCGCTCAGAAGATTTTTGAAGCAGAGACAAAAGTCCTGCTTGCACAACAATCTCTGCTCCAAAATCTTTCTCTGAGCGGAAACCTAACGGTCCCCATTATAGTCTATGGGGCCCGTGGGCTCTGTTCGGCTCCGTTATGTGCAGAATCATTCCTTTCCATTTTCCTGCCCCGGAAAGTCTAAACGGTGATGTGAATGAAGCTTAAAGGGTTTCTACCACCTCATTTTGACCGAATTAGCTTTCAGACACTAGCGATCTGCTAGTGTCTGATCTCCATAACCATGCAATTCTCAGACCTTTGTGTGGAGCCGTTTCATTAAAAAACTAACTTTTATTCCTATGCAAATGAGCCTCTAGGTGCTATGGGGGCGTCTTTTCAGCACCTAGAGGCTCGGTCTACTCACACTGTATGCCGCCCCGCTCGTCCGTCAAGCCCGCCCATCTTGTCTTGAATGCCTGCCTCCATCTCAGCAATCGGACGAATTCTCGCGCCTGCGCCGTTCACTTCTGTCATCGGCGCAGGCGCAGTGAGTGAATGATGCGCTCCTGGTGCCGGATTCCTCACTGCGCCTGCGCCGACTACATCACAGTGAGGAAGCCGGCATCAGGAGAGCGGCCTTCACTCACTGCGCCTGTGCCGAAGACAGAAGTGAATGGCGCAGGCCCGAGAATTCGTCCGATTGCTGAGATGGAGGCAGGCATTCAAGACGAGATGGGCGGGCTTACAGTGTGAGTAGACCGAGCCTCTAGGTGCTGAAAAGACGCCCCCATAGCACCTAGAGGCTCATTTGCATAGGAATAAAAGTTAGTTTTTTAATGAAACGGCTCCACACAAAGGTCTGAGAATTGCATGGTTATGGATGCAGATCGCTAGTGTCTGAAAGCTAATTTGGTCAAAATGAGGTGGTAGAAACCCTTTAAGTGGTGAACTCGGCTATCTCTGGCAGTCCCATAGAGATGAATGGAGTGGCAGCGTGCATGCTTAAATGGGTTCACCCAGGCAGCCCCCTGATTTTAGCATTGGATTCAGTGCAGGGCAAGGGCTTTTTTGTTAATATTTTTAACACTACTAGGTGGAGGCTTTCACTCAGCAGTGTATTCGGTGACATTACCGAAACTGATGGGTGGGCTTTAGCACTACCCTAGCCGTTATCCAGGTTAGGGCAGCGCTAAAGCCCGGGCCATTAGTGCCAGTGGCATCACGGGGTTCACTGCTAGGAAGAAGCCTCCACCTAGCAGTCCCTATAGAGAGCCCGGATTCGGCGCAGGGCAAAGGAGAGCATCAGAGCATGAAAGTTTTGGGGTATCCTAATGGTGCACGTCTTCTGTAACATTTGGTTTGTCTTATCTACTTTCATAGACAGCAAACTGAACTAATCCATTTATGCATTAAGGCCTCATTCATTTTTGCGGTCCGGAGACACCGTTTGTATGCGTTCTGCATTTTGTCAATCGGTACGTCCTACCCTTTGTTAGAAATGCCTATTCTTGTCCACAAAACAAACAAGAATAGGACATCTGCTTGTATGCAGCTCCCACATGCCACAGATTGGAACTAGGAGCTTAAACATGTGATCATCTGCAGATCTTAGCAAGACCTGCTTCTTCCTCGATTTGCAGAAATGTATGGCTTGTCCTTCTTGGTGTTGCATTTTCAGGGTTGAGAAGTGTATTAGCTGCTCTGTAGTGAACTGAGGATCACTACTATACATAGACTCTGCTGTGGGAAGAGCAACTGTGCATGCATGTCACCTGCACTCAGCTCATGAGGTAGACATGACATGGCTTAAAATTTAGGTAGTGTCAAACTATGTAAGTGCAGTAACTTTTTACAGGATCATTTTTAACCCCTTAATGACATACCCTGTACATGTATGGCAGATGTTGGATCTTTAAAGATGGCTCCTGCCATAGTCACGGGGTGCCTGCTATTTTACACAGCAGACACCCGGAGGCAGTGTCTACGATTGCCAATAAGGCCGATCGCAGACTTTTAACCCCTCAGATGCTATGGTCAATAGTGGCCATGGCATCTGATAGGTCATTTCGTGGAAAAGAATGGAACGGCTCCCTTGTGCCAAAACCAAGGCAGCTGCTCAGTTGCTTTGGCAACCTCAGGCCTTCTACAGGGTTCAAGGACTGCCACAGCAAAGTTCCGATGGAACATATTGAATCTCCCATAGGCTCCAATGTTAAATTATTGCAGTTTATGGGACAAGCGATCAGGCGAATGCATGCTTAAGTCCACTAGAGGAACTAAAAACAGGTGTAACAAAAAGTTCAAAACCAGTTTTAAAAAATATTTAAAATGATAAAAAGAATATGAAAATTCATTCGCCTCTCCTTCCCCATATTAAAAATAAATATTAAAAAAATAAAGAAAGATCATTAGCATCATCATGGCCCAAAACGCCTGTACTATTAAAATATTAAGCTATTTATCCTGTACAGTTAATTCTGTAACAGAAAAAGAATCAAAACCGCTTATTCACAGTTTTTTATGGTATAAACCACAAGAAATACTATAAAAAAGGTGGTATTTCTGTTAAAAGATGCAATAAAGAAATATGAAATGGAAAGATACTAGAAGATTGAAGTACACGGTAACAAAATGAGCACAAGCTGACTCAATGCAAAGTGACAGATAAAGGTAAAGGAGAAAAGGTCACTAGCTCTAAAAATGATAGTGCTAATAAATCAGTCAGAGGTAACCCCCCCCCCCCCCTTATGCAAGTTATCACGACTGGTTTAACTGATTGTCATGGAACCATGAACCAGACGTACAACAAGAGATAAGTGGAAAATAAGAAGGTTTTATTGAAGAGCAAGCCGTAAGCAAAGTCCGAACGGATGGCTAAACCGAAGCAGGGTCTTGCGGAGACAGAGGTCAGGAACCAGAAGGGTAGTCAGACGAAGCCAGGAACAGGAACCAACGGGGTAGTCAGACGAAGCCGGAATCAGGAACCAACGGGGTAGTCAGACGAAGCCGGAATCAGGAACCAACGGGGTAGTCAGACGAGGCCAGGATCAGGAACCAGAAGCAGCAGCAGTCTTGGAAGCATGTGAACACAGGAGGACCAAGCAAGGAACTGAAGCCACAGACCTCCTATATATATGAGCTGGGCATCCAGCTCCTCCCAGTGGGAAGGAGGAGCCGCAGGGTGGGAGGCTACAAGAAAACCCATAAACCAAGATGGCCGCCAGCACATGTCAAACGAAGGGAACAGCAAGGAGGTAAGACCATGACAGTACCTCCCCCTCAAGGGCCCCTCCTCCGCGGAGTAAGGAACGGTTTCTGAGGGAAGCGTGCGTGGAAGGCTCGGAGCAAGACAGGAGCATGGACATCTGCGGAGGGAACCCAGGAACACTCCTCTGGACCATAACCACGCCAATGGACCAAAAACTGCACCCGGCCGCGGACCAGGCGTGAGTCCAGGATATTGCTCACCTCATACTCCTCACGATTGCCCACTTGGACCGGACGAGGCCGAGGAATCGAGGAAGTGAAACGATTACACACCAGTGGCTTCAACAGGGAGACATGAAACACGTTGGAGATCCGCATGCCAGGAGGAAGCGCAAGGGCATAGGCTACCGGGTTTACCCTGCGAAGCACTCGGAAGGGACCAACAAAGCGAGGCGCCAGCTTGGGAGTGGGCACTCGAAGGTTGAGGTTGCGGGTGGACAACCATACGCGGTCTCCGACCTGGTAGGAAGGAGCGGGCGCTCGTCTGCGATCAGCCTGGAGTTTCTGGCGCTGCGCAGAGACCTCAAGGGACCTCTGGATCTGTACCCAAGAAGCACGTAGGACGGAAAGGTGATCCTCCACAGCCGGAATATCCTGGGGAGAGAATACCTCCGGTAACACGGCAGGTTGGAACCCATAATTGGCCATGAAGGGAGACGTCCCAGAGGAAGAGTTCACCGCCGTGTTCCTGGCAAACTCAGCCCAAGGCAGGAGGTCAACCCAATTGTCTTGGTGATCGGAGACATAGCAACGAAGGAATTGCTCCAAGGCCTGATTGGATCGTTCTGCGGCCCCATTGGACTGGGGGTGGTAGGCCGAGGAGAAAGAGAGATGAATCCCCAACTGGGAGCAAAAGGCGCGCCAGAACCTGGACACAAACTGACTCCCCCGATCCAACACAATCTCCTTGGGCAAACCGTGCAACCGGAGGAGACCTCCCTGGCAAAAATCGAGGCCAACTCTTGTGCAGAGGGTAACTTCTTGAGAGGAACACAGTGGCACATTTTGGAAAACCGATCCACAATCATGAGAATGACCGTATGGCCTCGGGATGCAGGGAGGTCCACAATGAAATCCATCCCCAGGTGTGACCATGGACGCTCCCCGGTGGCTATGGGTTGCAAAAGGCCCAACGGAAGGTGCCGAGGGGACTTACTCTGGGCACAAACGGAGCATGCCGCTACATATGCGGCGATGTCGGAACGTAGAGAAGGCCACCAGAACAGACGTGAAACCGCCCAGGACAGCTGATTCTTTCCAGGGTGCCCCGCGGCCTTGGAGTTATGGTAGGTTCGCAACAACCGAGTGCGCAACTCCTCAGGCACAAAACATCTGCCGTTGGGTCTCCCAGAGGGAGCACCAGATTGAGCCGCCAAAATCTGCTCACCCAGAGGAGAAGTCAGGCTGGTGCGAATAGCGGCCAGGATCTGATTCGGGGGTATGACCGTAGTCGGAATCGACTCCTCTCCGGACAGCTCGGAGTACTGCCGTGATAAGGCATCCGCTCTGATGTTCTTGGAGCCGGGTAGGTAGGAGACCACGTAATTAAAACGTGACAAGAACAGAGCCCATCTGGCCTGACGTGGTGTCAATCTCTTGGCCTCAGAGAGGTAGGTCAGATTCTTGTGGTCCGTCAGGATGAGAACCGGAACCACCGAGCCCTCGAGCAAGTGCCTCCATTCTTTAAGGGCCTGCACGATGGCCAATAACTCCCTGTCACCAATCTGATAGTTGCACTCCGCGGAAGACAGTTTCCGGGAGTAAAACCCACAAGGAAGCAGAGGACCCTCTGGTGTTCTACGCTGAGACAGGAGGGCGCCTACTCCCGTCTCAGACGCGTCCACCTCGAGGACAAAAGGCAACCCATGGTTGGGATGCGACAGAATCGGAGCCGACACAAAGGTGGACTTTAGAGCCTCAAAAGCTCGGATGGCCTCGAGCGGCCAGACCTGAGGATTACTGCCCTTCCTGGTCAGATCCGTGAGAGGCTTGGCTAGCATGGAAAAGTCCCTGATGAACTTCCGATAATAATTGGCGAAGCCCAAAAAGCGCTGCAGGGCACGAAGCCCACTGGGCTGGGGCCACTGTAAGACAGCCGAAACCTTCTCAGGATCCATGGAGAACCCCTCAGCGGAAATGATGTAACCTAAGAAGGTTACCTGGGATCGGTGAAATTCGCATTTCTCAAGCTTACCGAACAGCTTGTTCTCTCGTAAGCGTTGCAACACTCGTCTGACATCCAGAATGTGGGCCTCCATGGATGCAGAATATACCAAGATGTCATCCAAATAGACCACCACACACTGCTGCAACAGGTCACGGAAAACATCGTTGATGAATTCCTGGAAGACTGCGGGCGCATTGCACAACCCAAAGGGCATAACCAAGGATTCATAATGACCGGTCCTGGTGTTAAACGCGGTCTTCCACTCATCGCCCGCCTTGATCCTTACCAGGTTATATGCCGCCCTCAGGTCGAGTTTGGTAAAGACCGTGGCCCCTTTGAGGCGATCGAACAGCTCGGAAATCAAGGGTATCGGGTAAGCGTTCTTGATCGTGATGCGATTGAGACCCCTATAATCGATGCAAGGCCTCAACTCGCCGCCCTTCTTTTTCACAAAGAAAAATCCAGCCCCTGCCGGGGACGAGGATTTGCGAATGTGTCCGCGTGAAAGCGCCTCCCTCACGTACTCCTCCATGGCCTCATTCTCCGCTACCGACAGTGGGTAGACTTTGCCACGAGGAGGAACGGCACCGGATTGTAACTCTATGGCACAATCGTATGGGCGGTGCGGAGGTAGGGCAACCGCGCGCACCTTATCGAATACATCCCGGTACTCTTCGTATTCAGGAGGCAACAGAGAGTCCGACGAAGTACACAGCAACTTGACAGGCCCATGGATGCAACTAGCCCCACACTGCGGTGACCACGAGAGGATCTCGACCGATCTCCAATCGAAAGTCGGATTATGCTTCTGGAGCCAGGGGTACCCCAAGACCACCGAGTAGTGTGGAGACGAAATAACCTGGAGACAGACCGACTCTCTGTGAACGGCACCAATGGCTATCCCCACTGGAAGGGTCTCATGAGTCACGTGTGGCGGCAGAAGGGGTCTGCCGTCTATCGCCTCAAGAGCCAGTGGGGAACCTCGAGGCTGCAGAGGAATGGAATTGGCGGCAACGAACACTCTATCAATGAACAAACCACCAGCACCAGAGTCCACCAACGCCTGGGTCGTCACCGAGCCCCCGACCCAGGAGAGGACAACCGTGATCAGTGGTTTGTCAACACGGGAAACCGGGGACGAGGAGACTCCACCCAAGATCTGCCCCCGACAGGACCTCAGGTGCGAGCGTTCTCCCGGACGGTTCGGACATGCCAACCGAAAATGCCCACCGAGACCACAGTACATGCATCGGCCCTCGCGTCTCCGGAGTACCCTCTCCCCCTCAGACAGGCGAGCAAACCCCCGCTGCATGGGTTCACCCCCAGACAAGTCATCCCCAGGAGGCGTGGGAGGAGAGGGAGGCACGGGTGGGACAGCAAACGTAGGCGCCAATCTGTTAGGAGACCTCCGCAGGCTCTCCTTAAAGGAAGGTCTCTCCCTGAGTCTGGTGTCAATCAAAATCAGGAAAGAAATAAGAGACTCGAGCTCCACTGGTAGGTCCTTAGCTGCAACCTCATCCTTCAAGGCATCCGAGAGACCATGAGAGAAAGCAGCGACCAGAGCCTCATTATTCCAGCCCACCTCTGCTGCCAGGGTACGAAACTCAATGGCGTATTCAGCTACGGATCGTGAACCCTGTCTGATGGACATAAGGAGCTTCGCAGCAGAGGCAGCACGAGCCGGCACATCGAATACCTTCCGAAGAGAAGCAACAAAACCGGAAAACTCGGCAACCACCGGATTGTTGTTCTCCCATAAAGGGCTGGCCCAGGCCAAGGCCTTGTCCGAGAGCAGCGAGATCAAGAAGCCCACCCTTGATCTCTCAGTAGGAAAGGCATGTGGCAGCAACTCGAAGTAAATGCCCACCTGGTTAAGGAAACCTCGGCACTGAGTTGGCTCTCCCCCAAAGCGCTGTGGAAGGGGGGCAGAACCGGTCATACCCTGAAACACCACAGGCGCAACAACAGGTGTCAGGGTAGACTCTGGCGCAACAACCGGAGCGGCAGTAGGAGCGGGCCCAGGAGCGACAACCGACCCATCGGCAACGGAAGCTAAATGAGCCGTGCGTTCAAGCAGGGTTTGCAACGCCACAGCGAACCGACCCAACAGGTGATCCTGCTGATCAAGTCTGGCAACCAGCGTAGGTAGCGAGGGTGGCCCTGTACCGTCAGAATTCATGGCTTGGTCCTAATGTCATGGAACCATGAACCAGACATACAACAAGAGATAAGTGGAAAATAAGAAGGTTTTATTGAAGAGCAAGCCGTAAGCAAAGTCCGAACGGATGGCTAAACCGAAGCAGGGTCTTGCGGAGACAGAGGTCAGGAACCAGAAGGGTAGTCAGACGAAGCCAGGAACAGGAACCAACGGGGTAGTCAGACGAAGCCGGAATCAGGAACCAACGGGGTAGTCAGACGAAGCCGGAATCAGGAACCAACGGGGTAGTCAGACGAGGCCAGGATCAGGAACCAGAAGCAGCAGCAGTCTTGGAAGCATGTGAACACAGGAGGACCAAGCAAGGAACTGAAGCCACAGACCTCCTATATATATGAGCTGGGCATCCAGCTCCTCCCAGTGGGAAGGAGGAGCCGCAGGGTGGGAGGCTACAAGAAAACCCAGAAACCAAGATGGCCGCCAGCACATGTCAAACGAAGGGAACAGCAAGGAGGTAAGACCATGACACTGATCAGCATTTTCATTTTCTATTGACTTCACAGCTTACATTTCAACCAAACGAAGAGGAGTATGGTAAGGGTCTGGCACCGCCATTATTTTTGTTATTCTATAGAAATAACACAGATGGGAACGAAGCCTTTCACATTAGGTACTTTCTTTCATAGTCACATGAAAGTTAAAAAAAAATTTTTTATACAATGCCCCCATAGTTTTCATTAACCAGCTCAGGACCGCCGCACGCAGGACTGCGTCCTGGCGGCAGCCCCATTATTCCTCCTAGACGCGCCAGCTCACGAGACGCGAGATTTCGGGCAGAGCCGGCCAGCACATGCGCAGTGCGGGCCGGGAATCGTTACATCGTCACCAGCCTGCCAGCCAATGATCAGCGCTGGCAGGTTGGTGACTTTAAAAAAAATCTAATCAGAAGCCATTTAACACCTTATATTTTAAATATAAGGTGTTAAATGGCTTCTGTGCTCCTCTGCTGGTCCTTTTCGTTGGTTGGTCCCAGCAGAGGAGCACACATCACAGTGAGTACACCAAACACTACACTTAGCCCCCAGATCACCCCCCAACACCCCAATTAACCCCTTGATTACCCCTGTTAATCACTAGTGAAAGGGAAAAAAGTGATCAGTGTAAACGGTCCCTTTTTTTTTTTCCACTAGTATTGACGGTTAGGTTTTAGGATAGTTTAGGCCCCTTTGTTAGGTAGTTAGCGTCGGTTAGCGCCCAGCCCACCGCACCGCGCCCAGCCCACCGCAGTCACTGATTCGCTGATTAGCGTATCGCTAATCAGCATTGGTACTTTTAGGCTGGGTTCACACCTGAGCGTTGCGCAAACGCGCGTTTTTATGCGCGATTTTGTCGCGCGTTTTTATGCGCGTTTTTTGTAATAGTAAATGCGCGTTTGACGCGCGTTTGGGTGATTGACAGCAGTGTTGTCCAAAGAGTCTATGGCCCAAACGCGCGTCAAACGCGCCAAAAAAAAGCTCCTGTACTTGTTTGAGCGGCGGGCGTTTTACAGCGCGATCGTACGCGCTGTAAAACGCCCAGGTGTGAACCATTCCCATAGGGAATCATTGGTTCTTGCCTGTTGTGCGTTTTACAGCGCGTAGGAACGCGCTGTAAAACGCTCAGGTGTGAACCCAGCCTTATAGTATCTGTAAGTGATCAGAACTGATCACAGTCAGATCTAGAATAGTATTAGTGTCACCTTAGTTCGCCCTCCACCCAAAACGCAGTGTTTGCCCAATCAGGCCTGATCGGTCGCCCACACGTGCGTTCACCCTCGCCCGCCCCGCCGCAGTGACCAAAAATATTATTTTTTTTTTATCACTGCGCAATCACTACACAAGCGCTGCGGCGATAAAAAATATCAGTTTTGATATTTTTCATCAATCACAGCGGCTTCCGGTACTTTGCTAGCCTCCCATTTGTAAGACAGGCTTGCTTTTTTTCTTGGGTAGTCTAGGAATACCCCCTAAATTTAGTTGACCAAATGGCAAGTAAAGGGTATTCTTCTGAAGAGGCCTACAGGCTTCTGACCCAGTCGGATGAGGAATGGGAACCCTCATCTGACGAATCCAGCGGGTCAGAATATGAACCTGTAGAAAGCAGTGGCAGTCTGACCCAAAGTTCGGACGATGAGGTTGAGGTCCCTGATACCACTAGGCGTACCCGGCCCCGTGTTGCTAGACCACAGGTTGCGCAGGATCCGCTTCAAGGGCAGCAGAGTGGGGCTGGCGCTGTCTGATTACGTGGTGAGGCATACACCAGCAGCGCAGCCCATCCTGGACCTAGTACCAGCACTGCCGTAGAACATGGTGAAGTGGCGAGCACCAGAAGGGCAGTTGAAGCTGGTACGGTGGCACGTGCAGTAGTTCCCCCGTCGCAGCCACCGCACAGACAGGCCCATAGAGTCCCTGAGGTGCTGCCAAACCACGATTGGCATCCCCCAACTTCAGCCGCACCAGTAGTTCCCCCTTTCACCGCCCAGTCTGGAGTTCGGGTTGAGACAGCTCAGATCGGATCGGCACTGGGGTTTTTTGAGCTGTTCTTGACTGCGGAGCTCTTGGACTAAGTCGTGGCAGAAACAAAATCAGTATGCCACTCAATTTATAGCCGCCAACCCGGGAAGCTTTTATGCCCAGTCTTTCCGGTGGAAACCCGTCCAAGTTTCCGAATTTAAAATATTTCTGGGCCTTCTCCTCAACATGGGCCTGACAAAAAAGCATGAATTGCGGTCATATTGGTCCACGAACCCAATTCATCACATGCCCATGTTCTCTGCTGCCATGTCCAGGACACGATTTGAGACAATCCTGCGTTTCCTGCACTTTAGTGACAACAGCACCTCTCGTCCCAGAGGCCACCCAGCTTTTGACCAGCTCCACAAAATTCGGCCCCTCAAAGACCACTTTAACACCAAATTTGCAAAACATCTGCATAGACGAGTCCCTTATACATACGAGTCCCTTACCGGGCGCCTTGGCTTCAAGCAATACATCCCAAGCAAGCGCGCCCGGTATGGGGTCAAATTGTATAAGCTCTGTGAAAGGGCCACAGGCCATACGCACAAATTTCGAGTCTATGAGGGTAAAGATCAGACCCTGGAGCCGGTCGGTTGCCCTGACTACCTGGGGAGCAGTGGAAAGACAGTCTGGGACTTGGTGTCACCCTTATTTGGCAAGGGGTACCATCTTTATGTGGACAATTTTTACACAAGTGTGCCCCTCTTCAGGCATTTGTTTTTAGAACAGATTGGCTGCTGTGGCACCGCGCGACCTAGTTGCCGGGGCTTCCCCCAACGGCTCGTTACCACCCGTCTAGCAAGGGGGGAGAGGGCTGCCTTGTGTAACGAAGAACTGCTCACGGTGAAATGGAGAGACAAGCGTGACGTTTACATGCTCTCCTCCATTCACGCAGACACGACAATCGAAATTGAACGAGCAACTGGAGTCATTGAAAAGCCCCTCTGTGTCCACAACTATAATTTGCTCATGGGAGGGGTGGACTTCAATGACCAGATGTTGGCTCCCTATTTACTTTCCCGCAGGACCAGACGCTGGTATAAGAAGGTGTCTGTATATTTAATTCAATTGGCACTGTATAATAGTTTTGTTCTCTACAGTAAGGCTGGGAGAACAAGATCCTTCCTCAAATTTCAGGAAGAAATCATCGAGAACCTCCTGTATCCAGGAGGTTCCGTGGCCCCAACCACCAGTGTAGTGAGCCGTCTACACGAGAGACATTTCCCCAATGTCGTTGCTGGTACCTCAAACCAACCGCCACCACAAAAAAAGTGTGTCTGTAGCAGGAGTGGAATAAGGCGTCACACCCGCTATTTCAGTCCTGACTGCCCTGACCACCCTGCCCTATGCTTAGGGGAGTGTTTCCGGAAGTAACACACACAGGTACACTATTAGCATAGGGATTGCGTCACACAGGACAGCCACACAGGGCTCTTAGAGCCCTTTCACTCACAGCTGCTGCAAACCTCTCCTTTCACCTGGGACAAAGTGCATAATGTACTTCGCCACATCTCTGGGCGATTTGCGCTTTGCATATTGTCCCATGGGGAAGGAGAGGTTTGTCCTATGTTTTGTTTACCTTCTAGGTGGACCAACTGATGAACCAGCTGCAGCACTGATGTGCATTCTGACAGAAGCATTGCGCTGCTGTCAGATTACACAAAAGTCGGTGTATGCGGCAATGCAAGACGAGATTTCTCCTCTGCAGTAAAAAAGATATGTTTGCCGAGGCTTATGAGCTGAGGGGCGGTGTTCATATGCTTTGGCAAACACTTTGTATATATATAAAAAAATATAAAAAATCCCGGCAATGATTTATTCATCCACATCGATTGATGTGAATGGAGAAATCGGGTTTGCCAGGGCATACGAGCTGAGTGGGTTTGGATGTTGGGTGGAGCTCCTATGTCCTGGCAGACGCCTTTCCCCTCCTTTTTTTTTTTTGGGCAGAGATTTTTTTATCCACATTGATCGATGCGAATAAAGAAATCTGTGCAGTTTATTTTTTCTTTCAGCCCAGAGGCTGAACGGAAAAAAAAAATCTCATTACCCGTATGCTCAATATAAGGAGAATAGCAGAAACTCCTAATGCTGGCCATACATGTAATGATTGCGGAGACCCTCAAATGCCAGGGCAGTACAAACACCCCACAAGGTATTCGCTGAGGGACATATTGAGTCCATGAAAGATTTAACTTTTTGTCCCAAGTTAGCGGAAAGGGAGACTTTGTGAGAAAAAAAATAAAAAAAAATAAATTTCCGCTAACTTGGGACAAAAAAATAAAAAATCTTCTATGAACTCGCCATGCCCCTCATGGAATACCTTGGGGTGTTTTCTTTCCAAAATGGGGTCACATGTGGGGTATTTATACTGCCCTGGCATTTTAGGGGCCCTAAAGCGTGAGAAGAAGTCTAGAATCCAAATGTCTAAAAATGCCCTCCTAAAAGGAATTTGGGCCCCTTTGCGCACCTAGGCTGCAAAAAAAGTGTCATACATGTGGTATCGCCGTACTCAGGAGAAGTTGGGCAATGTGTTTTGGGGTGTCTTTTTACATATACCCATGCTGGGTGAGAGAAATATCTCTCTAAAATGACAAAACACATTGCAAACTTCTTCTCACACATCTGGGACCCTAGAATGCCAGGGCAGTATAACTACCCCACACGTGACCCCATTTTGGAAAGAAGACACCCCAAGGTATTTTGTGATGGGCATAGTAAGTTCATGGAAGTTTTTATTTTTTGTCACAAGTTAGTGGAATATGAGACTTTGTAAGAAAAAATAAATAAAATAAATCATAATTTTCCGCTAACTTGTAACAAAAAATAAAAAATTCTAGGAACTCGCCATGCCCCTCACGGAATACCTTGGGGTGTCTTCTTTCCAAAATGGGGTCAGTTGTGGCGTAGTAATACTGCCCTGGCATTCTAGGGGCCCAAATGCGTGAGAAGTACTTTGCAATCAAAATGTGTAAAAAATGGCCTGCGAAATCCGAAAGGTGCACTTTGGAATATGTGCCCCTTTGCCCACCTAGGCTGCAAAAAAGTGTCACACATCTGGTATCGCCGTACTTAGGAGAAGTTGGGGAATGTGTTTTGGGGTGTCATTTTACATATACCCATGCTGGGTGAGAGAAATATCTCGGCAAAAGACAACTTTTCCCATTTTTTTATACAAAGTTGGCATTTGACCAAGATATTTATCTCACCCAGCATGGGTATATGTAAAATGACACCCCAAAACACATTCCCCAACTTCTCCTGAGTACGGCGATACCAGATGTGTGACACTTTTTTGCAGCCTAGGTGGGCAAAGGGGCACACATTCCAAAGTGCACCTTTCGGATTTCACCGGTCATTTTTTACAGATTTTGATTGCAAACTTCTTGTCACACATCTGGGCCCCTAGAATGCCAGGGCAGTATAACTACCCCACAAGTGACCGCATTTTGGAAAGAAGACACCCCAAGGTATTTTGTGATGGGCATGGTGAGTTCATGGAAGTTTTTATTTTTTGTCACAAGTTAGTGGAATATGAGACTTTGTAAGAAAAAAAAAAAAAAATCATCATTTTCCGCTAACTTATGACAAAAAATAAAAAGTTCTATGAACTCACTATGCCCATCAGTGAATACCTTAGGGTGTCTACTTTCTGAAATGGGGTCATTTGTGGGGTGCTTGTACTGTCTGGGCATTGTAGAACCTCAGGAAACATGACAGGTGCTCAGAAAGTCAGAGCTGCTTCAAAAAGCGGAAATTCACATTTTTGTACCATAGTTTGTAAATGCTATAACTTTTACCCAAACCATTTTTTTTTTACCCAAACATTTTTTTTATCAAAGACATGTAGAACAATAAATTTAGCTTAAAATTTATATATGGATGTCGTTTTTTTTGCAAAATTTTACAACTGAACGTGAAAAATGTCATTTTTTTGCAAAAAAATCGTTAAATTTTGATTAATAACAAAAAAGTTAAAATGTCAGCAGCAATGAAATACCACCAAATGAAAGCTCTATTAGTGAGAAGATAAGGAGGTAAAATTCATTTGGGTGGTAAGTTGCATGACCGAGCAATAAACGGTGAAAGTAGTGTAGTGCAGAAGTGTAAAAAGTGGCCTGGTCATTAAGGGGGTTTCAGCTAGCGGGGTTGAAGTGGTTAAAGAGGACCTTTCACCGCTCCTGATATGCCAGGTTTAATAGCTACATGCATTCCCCATGTAATAACAGTTCTGGAACATCTATTCTTACGGCTCTATGCTGTGCCATTCCTTTACTGTTTCTACTAGAAGTTATGAATGAATTACTTGCAGTCTGCAGTAAGGGTACAGAGGGGTGGTAACCAGTTAGGGGTGTGTACCTGCACAGACTCACTCTATCCAATCAGTGCTGCCATTTTCAGACTGTGCAGGTACACCCCCTCCCCCCCCCCCCCCCCCCCAACTGGCTACCTCCCCTCTGTACCCTTACTGCAGACTGCTAACAATTCATTCATAACTTCTAGTAGAAATAATAATAAGAAATGGCACAGAGCCATAAGAATAGATGCTCCAGAATTATTATTTCATGGGGAATGCATGTAGCTATTAAACAGACATGTCAGTAGTAGTGACAGGTCCTCTTTAATCAAATTATTTTTAATGGAGAGCAATGACAAATTACCACCTTTCCAGCGGCAACAAGAAAGGTGCACTCATTATTGGGATAGGTAAGGGGTCCCAGCAGAGAACAAAAGTGATGGGTTATCCTCAGGACAAGCAATCAATACCAGATCAGTGGGGGTCTGACTCTCGGTACCCTCACCAATAAGCTGATTAAAGGGACCACAGTTCCTTTCATAATAATGGTCATGGTTTGCCAGCACAGCTCTGTATATTTTGTAGTGACTGTAACTGAAGTGCCACTCACTCCCTTTGTGAAGAGCACTGCTGCTACCAAACATAAAGACTGAAGAACAGAATAGCAAAATAAGCACAAGCTGACTCAATGCAATGTGCTGGATAAACACTGGACAATAAAGGGTTACAGCACTTGCCAGTGCACCACAGTGCGCCTGCAGGGTGTTAGAACTCCACTTAAGGACAGGCCCGCAATGCCAAAGACACGGAAAGCTGTGGCCTAGATTTACTAATGTGCTTGCACCTAGAATCTTTCTAAAAAGTGGTGCGAATTAGCACAATTCATGCAACTAGGTATTCTCCAATCTCCGCCCCCCCCCCCCCCCCGCCATCTTGCTGGTAAAGGGGCGGGGCTTAGAAAGAAAAGGGAGTTAATTTGCATGAAACGGCGTATGGCCTAAGATGCTATGTTCTGTGCCAAAATTGCACCATATTTCTTGCTTAGAATTGTGTTTTAAAGTAAGCCAATAAATAGTTGGTATAGAGAAGAGTGTCTATCCCTACAACAGATTTATCATCCAGCCTGAGCCACTGTGATAAATCTGGTGTAGGTTTCTATAAAATTAGAAAATTGGCTGCCGTGTTATTTTTATTTTTTTACTTACAGAGAGATCAGCATGTTCCAACTAGTTGTGGTGTCATTTATTGCAAACGTGAGAGGTACAGTCAATTTAGTTGCTTCTGTTGAATTAGCTTCTCAACATATCACAGTCACTTTGATATGGATTAGATAAACCTTTTACTTTTCTTAGAAGCCAATTATAAAATGACAACCAATATGGCTGCACTATTGTCATTTTTGTTCAGGGCAACAATACAGAACAAAAACAACATTTCCATATAATACAATGCATTTGGAAGGAGTTTAGACCTGTTCACTTTTTCACATTTTGTGATGTTGCGGCCTTGAGCTAAAATAAAATAATGAAATTTTAAAATAATGAAAGTTGCCCGGATCAAACTGCACTCAATAGGCCTTTAATGAGAAATTGAAAACAGTTTTATAAATTTTTTAAAAGTATCAAAAATAAAAAAATAAAACATTATAATAATAATAATAATAATAATAATAATAATAATAAACTAGACTCATACCTGTTTATATAACTTCTCACAGCTGACAATGCATATCAGAGCATAAACCAAGCCATGAGGAGGAAAGAACTGTTTGTGGAGCTCATAGATAGGGTTGTGTGGAGGCAAAGTTATGGAAAAGGGTACCAAAAACTGCACAATGCACCCATAATTCTTAAATGAATTAAGTTTGGAACAACCAGGACTATTCCTAGAGCTGGCCACCCCACCAAAGTAATTGGTGGAGAAGGGCCTTGATAAGACAGGTGACCAAGCACCTAATGGTCACTCTGGCTGACCTCCAAAGATCATGTATGCAGATAGGAGAAACTTCCAGAAGGTAAACCATCATTGCACCACTCCACCAATCTAAGCTTTATGGCAGAGTGGCCAGAAAGAAGCCTCTCCTTAGTAAAAGACATGAAAGCCTGCCTGGTGTTTGCAAAAAAGCACCTAAAGGACTTTCAGACTATTAGAGATAAGATTGAACTTTTTGGAGGAAACCCCTGCACTGCTCATCACTTGCCCAATAGCATCCCTACAGTGAAAAATTGTGGTGGCAGCATCATTCTGTGGTGGTGTTTTTCAGTGGCTGATCTGGGTTGAGGGAAAGCTGAATGAAGCAAAGTACAGAGATATTCTTAATGAAAACCTGATCCAGATTGCTCTGGATCTTAAAATGGGTCAAAGGTTCACCTTCCAGACAATAACCCTAAATAATGACCCTAAGACATTGACCCTAAACACACAGCCAAAACACAGGAGTGACTTAGGGACAACTCTGTGAATGTCCTTGAGTTGCCCAGACTGAGCCCTAACTTGAACCCAATCGAACATCTCTGGAGAGACCTGAAAATGGTCCCCATCCAGCCTGACAGGGCTCGAGAGGATCTGCAGAGAAGAATAGCAGAAAATGCCTATAAATCCAGGTGCGCAAACCTTGTGGCATCATACCCAAGAAGACTGGAAGCGGTAATCACTGCTAAAGGTGCTCCAACTAAGTACTGAGTAACGGGTCTGAATACTTATATCATTACTTTTTAGTAAATTACCAACGATTTTTCCCCTTGTCATTATGAGATACTAAGTGCAAAATGATGGGGAAAAACTTGATTTATTTTAGCACAAGGCCCTAACATAACAAAATGTGGAAAAAGTAAAACCACCTGAAGACTTTCCGAATGCATTGTCTATATGCTATCATATACTGCAGGCACATTTCTGTCTAATTATGTGTTCCTTGACATGCGTCACTTCTACACAGTCGCTTAAGTGTCTACTAATTGTAAGAGTAAACAGCTCTACATAATGGTTTCTGGTCAAGATACAGAAGAGAGCATTAGTATAAAGACAGAAGGCTGTAATAACAAGAGAAATTGCATCACGGGTGAGGTTTATCCACAATGGCAACCTTCTTTTGTAAATGAGCTTTAAGTGCAGAGCAGATGGAGGAATTTCAGTAATGAGGGGTGTTTGCCATGCCTCTCTCACGCTAAGGCTAGTTTCACACTAGCGGCACGGACCACCGTCAGACTGTTCCGGCGGGTGAGCCGCCTGTCGGATCAGTCCTGCTGCTAGAGTATGTGTGGCCCTAGACTACCGCTCCAGCCCCATTGACTATCAGGGGAGCAGGGCGGAGTTCCGGGGCCGGAACAGCAAATCATGGCGAGAGGCGGTCGGAATAAAACTACGACATGTCTTTACAGACAGGTCCAATACTTTGGATATGGTTTTTCAGACCACACTTTCTGCTGGGTCCCATGAGGATTACAAGTTGACCAAAACATAAAGCAATTGCTGCTTATTGTATTCTTGTTGTTTTGTGTTACCAGCCAGGCTTGTGAATTTTGCAATTACAGAGTTCACAGCTTCATGAGAAATCAATACAGGACACAACCAATTTGCTGGGCTTCCTCCTGTGCCTATATCCACCAGCAATCTTCTCTCTTCCATCCTGATTTACTAGCATTAGCCATACCTTATTACTCTACTTTACAGTTTGTAGGTATATCAATCTACTATCCAGTTCATTTTCCATCTTAAAGAATAAAAGGTGGCCATCCAGATCAGACTTTTGTCAGCCACACCAACCCATTTCTTGACCAATCATCTTTCATGTATGAAATGTTTGCATGACATTCTCTCACCATATGTAGGAGGAAAATAGATTGGGCATGCTGAATTTAAAAAAATACCCTTGCAGAGGCTTGTGCGCCTTTCCCCATGGGAAAAAACAACCAAAAAACCACACGCTTGGATCTGCTGGACTTATGAAGAGGCACCAGCCTCTAAATAACTTTGTGGTATCCACCGCCGATTTTAAACGTAAGACAGCTTCTATGCTGTCTTACATTTAGACCATTTTCTACGCCTAAACCAGGCCCGTCCCCACCCCCTTTTTTACACCTGGCGCGAGTGGGGAAGAAGTCGCAGATTCTGCCGAACATGACATGCGACAGAATCTGCGACAGATATCCGCCACAAAAGTGGCATATATCTGTTTGTAAGTGAACTCCAATGTTTTAACAATTGAAGGGGTCTCCATTCTCCATTATGACAGCAACAGCCCCATGTTGCCATGTTGTCAATGTTTGTTTATGAACACGTTAGTGAAAACTGAGAGAAAAATAGACTAAACTAGAATTGTAACTGAATCAGGAACCTGGAAAATAACAACATTCTTCTATTTCCTCCCAGGCAACCTCCAATTTGCTTTTTATTAGAGATTTTTTTCTTGTACGAAGAAATAAAAATCCTAATGTTTTGCCTAGGTATCAAAAAGGAAATTGTAGCCAGATATAAGCTTTAAAAATTTAGATTATACCAGCAAGGCTAAATTTACACGATAGTGAAAAACTATTGTTTTCAGAACCATTACAGTCTATGGGACTATTTATATGGCCATTTTTTTAACAGCCAGTGAATAGCTCCCGTCAAAAAATAGCTAGATGGACCCCACTGAAATCAAGGGGACTGTTTTTAATGGTCGCTTAGACAGGAGTGCACCCGTCTTATGGCCGTTATAAAGGGGTTCGCTAGTGTACTATGATCATGCTGGGAGCGTGTGGTGACGTTATCATGCTTGAGCGCAGGTCCTTCAGAAAGAAGACCGGATCAACTGCCTCTGTGCGTGCAAGTAATTTTTATTTATTTTTTACTAAAAAACAACATTACAGCTGAGGACCACTTTGGGGGACATTATTACCACTGTGGGCTACAATGGGGAACATTATTAATGCTGGGGGCCACTATGTGGGACAATATTACTGCTGGGGGCCACTATGGGGGATATTATTACTGCTGGGAGCCACTAGGGGACATTATGTATACTGCATAATGAAAAAAGCCAATGAAATTCATCTATTTTTAACAGGCATGAAAAACAGATGAAAAATAGCCATTAAAATACAGACAGACGGACAGAAAATGGATGCACAAGTGGTTGAAAAGTGGCCATGAAAAACTGACAGTGCGTATGTAGCCTAAGATGAGGAAAAGGCACAGACACAGGTCTAAATCACAGGAGGGGTTGTGCCCCGTACAGTAGCATGCAGAATGCCATTTCAGCCCACTGCAGAGAAGGGTTGACATGACTGGATATAGCCTTACAATCAGCCTACAGGAGACTGCATGTCCACGTCAGAACATACAGGGCAAGGCAGACCTGTATTCCAGGATTGGTACTAAGCAATGGTGTGGATGCATTTTGGCCAATATTTTATTATTTAGATCCCAATAAAAGACATTGGTGACATCAGATATGGTGGATACAGGTGAGAGTTCACATTGGAAACTATAGTTTGTACAGATTTTTTAAATAAATAAATACATACAATCAGGGGCAAAGTTAAAGGCTTCCGGGCCCTGGTGCAAGAGTTCAGCTTGACCCCCTTCCCTCAGTGCTCCGTGGCCAGTGGCAGGGGAGCACATTGCCTTCATGCTGCCTGAGGCAAAAATTGTACCCTGACCCCTTCTCTCCAGCCAGAAGTATAACTTGACCAGCATGCACTTTCGATAATACAGTACTGGTGTCTTCTTTGGACCCCTCAGGCTCCTGGCCCTATAGCTATGCCCCTGAATACAATAATTCACAATCAATACAGTAACTAAGTTAAATATGGAAGGAGTTAAAGAGATTGGGCCTACAATCATAATTTACCACAATATACTGTATGTGATCATTGAGGGTCTGACCAGTGGGACCACAACCAATTATGAGAATGGGGGTCCTCAAGTCACCTGTATAATGTGCACCACAGCTGCATTCAGTGTCTATGGGACTGCAGAGGACACACACTATTTTCAGCAGTCCCACAGAAGTAATAGAAGCAGTGGTCATGCATACATACTACTATTTCATTCACACAGGAGACTTGGGGGACCTCCTGATGGTAGGACTTCCAGTAATCATACATCGGATAGTTGATGAATGTTGTTTGTGGGCCAACCTGTCTGATACTGCCATGTATTTTACCTTTTTTTCTTTTTTTGTGGGAGTGAGATAATGAGAGAAACACATTTCTAGAACATTTAAAGAATAATGGCCTTTGCCATAATTCCGCTGGCATAGTTTCATGCGTCTTTTCAATAAGTCTAAAATAATTCCACTACTGCAGATACTAGAGAATCTTATTTGACAGAAACCATTTTATTCTCATTTTCGATTGTCCGTATTTCCACTCACTTATCTATCTAATGATGACTGCTGTTGAGTGACTACATAGGCAGGACAGCTGTGGTTCAGGGATAATGAAGACAAAATGTGAACAATTACCGGAAGATAACATCAAATTAGCAGGACCCAGATAACGATCTCCAACACACGCATACCAGCAATTATTTTAAGCTTTTGTTGATACAGAAAGTGAACAATTCTCCTACCGATGGGAATCTGTGAACTTGCGGAGCTTCATGCAGGGACTCTAATAAGTTAAGAATGTCACCTCTGGTTTCAGGCTCTCTCCTGTTCGTCATTGTTACATCAACATTTGACCTTTCCATTCCAAGCTGATGTAAAACAGGTATATTTGTATTTGTCTGTGTTCAATGACTTTTAGTACTATTGTTACGCTAGACCATGGGTGTAAAGATGGTTACCTGGGGGAAACTGGAAATGACACCACCTAAAGTTCAAACAAGAAAAGGGTTTGGGTAATGATGCTTTTAAAGTCTGGATCTGGAAAACAAACTGATATATTCTAAAAAGTTCTGCTAATGTGGATATATACAGTCGTGGCAAAAAGTTTTGAGAATGACACAAATATTAGTTTTCACAAAGTTTGCTGCTAAACTCCTTTTAGATCTTTGTTTCAGTTGTTTCTGTGATGTAGTGAAATATAATTACACGCACTTCATACGTTTCAAAGGCTTTTATCGACAATTACATGACATTTATGCAAAGAGTCAGTATTTGCAGTGTTGGCCCTTCTTTTTCAGGACCTCTGCAATTCGACTGGGCATGCTCTCAATCAACCTCTGGGCCAATTCCTGACTGATAGCAACCCATTCTTTCATAATCACTTCTTGGAGTTTGTCAGAATTAGTGGGTTTTTGTTTGTCCACCCGCCTCTTGAGGATTGACCACAAGTTCTCAATGGGATTAAGATCTGGGGAGTATCCAGGCCATGGACCCAAAATGTCAACGTTTTGGTCCCCGAGCCACTTAGTTATCACTTTTGCCTTATGGCACGGTGCTCCATCGTGCTGGAAAATGCATTGTTCTTCACCAAACTGTTGTTGGATTGTTGGAAGAAGTTGCTGTAGGAGGGTGTTTTGGTACCATTCTTTATTCATGGCTGGGTTTTTGGGCAAAATTGTGAGTGAGCCCACTCCCTTGGATGAGAAGCAACCCCACACATGAATGGTCTTAGGATGCTTTACTGTTAGCATGACACAGGACTGATGGTAGCGCTCACCTTTTCTTCTCCGGACAAGCCTTTTTCCTGATGCCCCAAACAATCGGAAAGAGGCTTCATTGGAGAATATGACTTTGCCCCAGTCCTCAGCAGTCCATTCACCACCATATTTTCTGCAGAAGATCAATCTGTCCCTGATGTTTTTTGGGAGAGAAGTGGCTTCTTTGCTGCCCTTCTTGACACCAGGCCATCTTCCAAAAGTATTCGCCTCACTATGCGTGCAGATGCGCTCACACCTTCCTGCTGCCATTCCTGAGCAAGCTCTGCACTGGTGGCACTCCGATCCCGCAGCTGAATCCTCTTTAGGAGACGATCCTGGCGCTTGCTGGACTTTATTAGACGTCCTGAAGCCTTCTTAACAAGAATTGAACCTCTTTCCTTGAAGTCCTTGATGATCCTATAAATTGTTGATTGAGGTGCAATCTTAGTAGCCACAATATCCTTGCCTGTGAAGCCATTTTTATGCAACGCAATGATGGCTGCGCGCATTTCTTTGCAGGTCACCATGGTTAACAATGGAAGAACAATGATTTCAAGCATCACCCTCCTTTTAACAGGTCAAGTCTGCCATTTTAACCCAATCAGCCTGACATAATGATCTCCAGCCTTGTGCTCGTCAACATTCTCACCTGAGTTAACAAGACGATTACTGAAATGATCTCAGCAGGTCCTTTAATGACAGCAATGAAATGCTGTGGAAAGGTTTTTTGGGGATTAGGTTAATTTTAATGGCAAAGAAGGACTATGCAATTCATCTGATCACTCTTCATAACATTCTGGAGTATATGCAAATTGCTATTATAAAAACTTAAGCAGCAACTTTTCCAATTTCCAATATTTATATAATTCTCAAATCTTTTAGCCACTACTGCACAAAATAAATAAATATATATATATATATATATATATATATATATATATATATAGTTGTGCTGGCTGAACCCCCCACACAAGCTTGAGGAAGGCTCTTGTGAGCCGCAACGTCGCAAGTTTGCCATATTATGGGTGAATAAAAGTTTTCATATTTCACTTTTATTCAGGAGTGCAGTCCTATTTTTCCTATTTTACATTATTTGGGTATTGCCGTTGCCCTTTGTTGGACATTGCACCCGTCTTTTGGATGGTGCTCCCGCTGGACTTTTTCTTCATAATATATATATATATATATATATATATATATATATATATATAGTTGTGCTGGCTGAACCCCCCACATTTTTTTCTTTGTATTGGAGGCGTGGCGATCTCCAAGCAGTCATGCACACCTGACCAGCCCTAGAGGCTGGTTTTAAAGTCAGTATAAAACTGAGTCTGCTTATATAGCACCTACCAGTAGCCATTTGGCTCCAGGAGAAGTATATAGTGGGCTCAGGATGCATGTTGGTACTTGCATCCCTGGATCCGATGAAAGCTGTAATGGCACCGGACGGGGTTAAAAGCAGAGTGTGCTTGGCGTGCATGCTGTACCTGCGCTCCCTGGACTTTGTGTGGCATACATGGCCCATAACAGGTAGAAACTAGTGTTAGGGACCACTCATGGAGGAGACCTTGACGTGGTCAGTGGCTTATTACGCTTTGGCCAAACTGTACACCAATGCCTCATTCAACATCCAGCATAGAGGCAGGGGAGAGTGTGATTGCATTTGTGTTTTTACACACATATATATATATATATATATATATATATATATATTCAACGAATGAAGAGGCAGCACTTCCAGTTTTTGGTGATAGGGTGACGACCCCAAACTTTATTCCCAGCAACGTTTCAGCCTTCTCAATGAGGCCTTTGTCACCAAAAACTGGAAGTGCTGCCTCTTCATTCGTTGAATATATATCTTGGAGGAGAAGCCAGCCTCTGTGAGGAAATATTGCACCCAGTGCACAACATCTGACTGCTGCTGCACTATTTGTGGTATATATATATATATATATATATATAACAAAGAAAACCCAGGAGAAAGATCCTAATGACCAGATCGTACCTTAGAGCTGACTTCCCTTAGTCTCTGCACATCATCTGCATTCTCGGTAATGTATAACTTTATTTTTTTATATAAATTTATCAGCCCGATATTCAGCAAACTTCTCGCTGTTGGCGGATGTATAGTTGTTAAAAGTGCTACATCAATATTGTCACTATTCAGTAGCGATACATATTACTGAATAAAAGACCTAAATATTGATTTCAGAGGTAACTCTCTGATTGGAATAATTTCCTTCCTTAGTCAATACCAGGCTTGATAATTTATATTGCTACCCCATTATCCAAGATTTGTCATATTTTGTGCAGAGCAAGGATACGTATTTTTTATTAACATTATTCCGTTTTTATATAAAAAAATTGTGGTCGAGGCGGGTTGTATTATATTCTTCTGTCTAAGAGTGTGGTGACATCTAGTGGCGAATTTTGGGTACTGCATATCACTGTGTATGCAGATTATCGAGTTTGATAGTATTTTAAATTATTGTATAATAAATCACTTAGATTTTTGCATAGATGCTTGCACTATGTTTTACTGATTGCACAATATAATTAAATAACTGATCAAACTATTTTTGAGGTGTTATACAGTACAGACCAAAAGTTTGGACACACCTTCTCATTCAAAGAGTTTTCTTTATTTTCATGACTATGAAAATTGTAGATTCACACTGAAGGCATCAAAACTATGAATTAACACATGTGGAATTATATACAAAACAAAAAAGTGTGAAACAACTGAAAATATGTCATATTCTAGGTTCTTCAAAGTAGCCACCTTTTGCTTTGATTACTGCTTTGCACACTCTTGGCATTCTCTTGATGAGCTTCAAGAGGTAGTCACCTGAAATGGTTTTCACTTCACGTGTGTGCCCTGTCAGGTTTAATAAGTGGGATTTCTTGCCTTATAAATGGGGTTGTGGAGAAGTGAGGTGGATACACAGCTGATAGTCCTGCTGAATAGACTGTTAGAATTAGTATTATGGCAAGAAAAAAGCAGCTAAGTAAAGAAAAACAAGTGGCCATCATTACTTTAAGAAATGAAGGTCAGTCAGTCCGAAAAATTGGGAAAACTTTGAAAGTGTCCCCAAGTGCAGTCACAAAAACTATCAAGCGCTACAAAGAAACTGGCTCACATGTGGACCGCCCCAGGAAAGGAAGACCAAGAGTCACCTCTGCTGCGGAGGATAAGTTCATCCGAGTCACCAGCCTCAGAAATCGCAGGTTAACAGCAGCTCAGATTAGAGACCAGGTCAATGCCACACAGAGTTCTAGCAGCAGACACATCTCTAGAACCACTGTTAAGAGGAGACTGTGTGAATCAGGCCTTCATGGTAGAATATCTGCTAGGAAACCACTGCTAAGGACAGGCAACAAGCAGGAGAGACTTGTTTGGGCTAATGAACACAAGGAATGGACATTAGACCAGTGGAAATCTGTGCTTTGGTCTGATGAGTCTTTGTGCGACGCAGAAAAGGTGAACGGATGGACTCTATAGGCCTGGTTCCCACCGTGAATCATGGACGAGGAGGTGTGATGGTGTGGGGGTGCTTTGCTGGTGACACTGTTGGGGATTTATTCAAAATTTAAGGCCTACTGAACCAGCATGGCTACCACAGCATCTTGCAGCGGCATGCTATTCCATCCGGTTTGCGTTTAGTTGGACCATCATTTATTTTTCAACAGGACAATGACCCCAAACACACCTCCAGGCTGTGTAAGGGCTATTTGACCATGAAGGAGAGTGATGGGGTGCTGCGCCAGATGACCTGGCCTCCACAGTCACCGGACCTGAACCCAATCGAGATGGTTTGGGGTGAGCTGGACCGCAGAGTGAAGGCAAAAGGGCCAACAAGTGCTAAGCATCTCTGGGAACTCCTTCAAGACTGTTGGAAGACCATTTCAGGTGACTACCTCTTGAAGCTCATCAAGAGGATGCCAAGAGTGTGCAAAGCAGTAATCAAAGCAAAAGGTGGCTACTTTGAAGAACCTAGAATATGACATATTTTCAGTTGTTTCACACTTTTTTGTTATGTATATAATTCCACATGTGTTAATTCATAGTTTTGATGCCTTCAGTGTGAATCTACAATTTTCATAGTCATGAAAATAAAGAAAACTCTTTGAATGAGAAGGTGTGTCCAAACTTTTGGTCTGTACTGTATATGTCTACCTCAAGGATCAATAATCTTTTGAAATATTTTCTTTGATCCTTTCTTTTATATAAAGCCTTTTGCTTTATATCCCCGACAAGGTAGGTAGAAGGGAACTCCTCAATGAGTAATCTGGCAGGAGTTCCAGTCAATGGCCAGTGTGTACTTCTAAGACCATACTAGACCAAATAGAAGAGCAGTAATCATTCTTTGCAGGACATAAAATAGAATTTGCACAGCGATGTGGTCCACACTGTACAGTTAAGTGAAGGTTGGTGAATTGGATGACTTCTGACAGGGCATGATAGATCAAATATACTAACCGGGGCATTCATTTAGAAGCAGACAAACAGTTGTAAGAAAAAGTATGTGAACCCTTTGGAATGATATGGATTTCTGCTCAAATTGGTCATAAAATGTGATCTGATCTTCCTCTAAGTCACAACAATAGACTATCACAGTCTGCTTAAACTAATAACACACAAAGAATTAAAGGGCTTCTGTCACCCCATTAAACCGTTTTTTTTTTTTCTTTACTAATAATCCCTACACTGCGATCTCATCATACATAAGCTAATTAATGATTTTCGTTCAGTAGAATTTGTTAAAAATCGATTTTTGAAATATGTAAATTACCTTGCTACCAGCAAGTAGGGCGGCTACTTGCTGGTAGCAGCCGCGTCCTCCGATGGTAATGACGCCCCCTCTGCTTGTTGATTGACAGATCCCATCCGCTGGCCCTTTCTCTGCTGGCCCTGCCCGTTTTGATTCAATATCTGGCGCCTGCGCCGCGGCCGTACCTCTCTTCAATCTGCGCAGGCGCACTGAGAGGCGGCCACTCGCTCGGCCGCTCGCTCCTCAATGCGCCTGCGCCGGGTGTAGATATGACGTCATCGGCGCAGGCGCATTGAGGATGGAGCGGCCGAGCGAGTGGCCGCCTCTCAGTGCGCCTGCGCAGATTGAAGAGAGGTACGGCCGCGGCGCAGGCGCCAGATATTGAATCAAAACAGGCAGGGCCAGCAGAGAAAGGGCCAGCGGACGGGATCTGTCAATCAACAAGCAGAGGGGGCGTCATTACCATCGGAGGACGCGGCTGCTACCAGCAAGTAGCCGCCCTACTTGCTGGTAGCAAGGTAATTTACATATTTCAAAAATCGATTTTTAACAAATTCTACTGAACGAAAATCATTAATTAGCTTATGTATGATGAGATCGCAGTGTAGGGATTATTAGTAAAGAAAAAAAAAAACGGTTTAATGGGGTGACAGAAGCCCTTTAAATGTTACCATGTTTTTATTGAACACACAATGTAAACATTCACAGTGCAGGTGGAAAAAGTATGTGAACCCTTGGATTTAATAACTAGTTGAACTTCCTTTGGCAGCAATAACTTCAACCAAATGTTTCCTGTAGTTGCAGATCAGACTTGCACAACGGTCAGGAGTAATTCTTGACCATTCCTCTTTACAGAACTGTTTCAGTTCAGCAATATTCTTGGGATGTCTGGTGTGAATCGCTTTCTTGAGGTCATGCCACAGCATCTCAAATCGGGTTGAGGTCAGGATTCTGACTGGGCCACTCCAGAAGGCATATTTTCTTCTGTTTAAGCCATTCTGTTGTCTATTTACTTCTAAGCTTTGGGTCGTTGTCCTGTTGCAACACCCATCTTCTGTTGAGCTTCAGCTGGTGGACAGATGGCCTTAAGTTCTCCTGCAAAATGTCTTGATCAACTTGGTAATTCATTTTTCCTTCGATGATAGCAATCCGTCCAGGCCCTGACGCAGCAAAGCAGCCCCAAACCATGATGCCCCCACCACCATACTTCACAGTTGGGATGAGGTTTTGATGTTGATGTTCTGTGCCTCTTTTTCTCCACACATAGTGTTGTGTTTCTCTTCCAAACTCAACTTTGGTTTCATCTGTCCACAGAATATTTAGCCACTACTGCTGTGGAAACATCCAGGTTCTCTTGTGCAAACACTGTAAACGTGCAGCAATGTTTTTTTTGGACAGCAGTGGCTTCCTCTGTGGTATCCTCCCATTAAAACCATTCTTGTTTAGTGTTTTACGTATCGTAGATTCGCTAACAGGGATGTTAGCATATGTCAGAGACTTTTGTAAGTCTTTAGCTGACACTCTAGGATTCTTCTTCACCTCACTGAGCAGTCTGCACTGGGCTCTTGCAGTCATCTTTACTGGACGGCCACTCCTAGGGAGAGTAGCAGCAGTGCTGAACTTTCTCCATTTATAGACAATTTGTCTTACCGTGGACTGTTTTGGAGATACTTTTATAACCCTTTCCAGCTTTATGCAAGTCAACAATTCTTAATCGTAGGTCTTCTGGGAGCTCTTTTGTGCGAGGCATCATTCACATTAGGGCTGCAACGATTAATCAACGTTGTTGATAATATTCGATAACGGCATTCGTTGTCAACAAATCCTGTTATCGAATAATCGGCCTATTCGTTGCTATGCGGGCGGGAGCGGGTGGTCAGGCTCTATGCCTGCGGGTCCTTGAACTTTAGATCACCGCATCTTTATTACCTTAAAATGAAGCTCCAGTAACAGGCAGAGAAGGCGGCCTGTTACTGATTTAAAGTAAAAGTTACTGCCGGTTAAGGAATACTTCTGTGAGCGGAGGGGCCAGGGCTGTTATTGGGGTATTGGGGGGGGGGGGATCTGTGGATGGCACTGTTATGGGGAGATCTGTGGATGACACATATAGCATAAGATGCTATATAGTGCCATCCACAGTTCCCCCACATAACAGTGCCATCCACAGTTCCCCCCCCCATAACAGTGCCATCCACAGTTCCCCCCCATAAGTGCCATCCACAGGTCCCCCCCATAAGTGCCATCCACAGAACCCCTCCATAATAGTGCCATCCACAGAACCCCCCATAATAGTGCCATTCACAATTTTTTTTAATATGGCCTTTGAACATAATTTTTCATGTAAAATCATATAAACCCCTTTTTTTGTCATTTTGATGTATTTTGCCAATTAATCGATGAAATTATAGACAACTAATCGATTATTCAAATAATCGTTAGCTGCAGCCCTAATTCACATCAGGCAATGCTTCTTGTGAAAAGCAAACCCAGAACTGGTGTGTGTTTTTTATAGGGCAGGGCAGCTGTAACCAACACCTCCAATCTCATCTCATTGATTAGACTCCAGTTGGCTGACACATCACTCCAATTAGCTCTTGGAGAGGTCATTAGTCTAGGGGTTCACATACTTTTTCCACCTGCACTGTTTACATGGTGTGTTAAATAAAAACATGGTAACATTTAATTCTATGTGTGTTATTAGTTTAAGCAGACTGTGATCATCTATTGTTGTGACTTAGATGAAGATCCGATCACATTTTATGACCAATTTGTGCAGAAATCCATATCATTCCAAAGGGTTCACATACTTTTTCTTGCAACTGTATAACACATTAGCAGAGCACTGGAACCAAATGGATATTGTTGCTTAGGCCCAGAGTGGAGGACGAGGGTCTGTTATAAAACCCTGATTCCCTGGGCACTGGCTGATGGGCAGAAGTTTTGGTGATGCTTCCCTTTTAAGAAACTCCCAGAACAGCTATGCAGGAGAACAGATATGTATCAGGTTTAGGGTTGGCAATTTTTTAGTATGTGCCTTAAATGGTGAACATCAGACTTTACCCTTTAACCCCTAAACAGGGATTTAGACTTCACTGCATGGGAACCACCAGGCTGCTACCTCTTGAAGTAGTCTCTGTACAACTAATGGCTGACCCACACCGGTCATCAGATACACTGCTGCATAGCATTGAGGGACCAGGCAAAACTGTAGCCAGGGACAAGAGAGGTCAGGACAGGCAAAGTTTGTGAGATCAATTAAAGCAGTCCGAGGTCAGGGCAGGCAGCTCCAGGTCACAACAGAGATCAGGCCAGGGTCAGGTAGTGAATGGTCAAAAATTCGGAAAAAAAGGCAAAACTCAGTAAACGGGCAGACAAACAAAAATAGCACACGTTAGCAGGACATACCTATTGCTCATAGGGGAAGGTGCCTTAAGTCACCCTGGTAGCTAGCCAATTACAGGGGGAAGAATATTGTAGACGCACTGGCCCTTCAAGAGGAAGAGGGAGCGTGTGAGCCCTATGGGTAGAGACAGAGGCCAAGCCAGCGAAATAAGGCCACAGATTGCTTGCGTGGATGGGTAGAGCTACTTCAATGGCCTGGCCCACTGGGAAGAACAAGAGGGGCCAGCTGGAACCTGGGAGTGATCTATGCTGCTGAGCAGAGCGGCGGTGGCCGTAGGAGTTCATATACCAGGCTGGTGATCTGAGGAAAATATTTATTGCAATACTGAGACAAACCTACCAGGGGGATCTTAAGAGTCACTGTATGCAACTACTGCATCCCCAAAAGAAGGAAGAGGGCACTGATGACATCAGATTGAGATCCAATTTTGATGGTGCATCTCAGGAGAATAAACGGGTTGTCTAAAATGTTCATATTGATGGCCTTGCCACAAGTTGGATCATCAATATGATATTGGCGAGGGTCTGACTCCAGACACAACTGGAGATCAGCTGCTTGAAGAGGTTGTTGTCCTCCTGTGAGAGCTTCGGCCGCTTCCTAGGCCAGTGACATCACGTTCATCAGTCACATGGCCTAGATATACCTCAGTCCCATTCAAGTGAATGGGACTGAGTTTCTGTACCAAGCACAGCCACTATCCAATGAACAGTGTTGTACTTGGCAAGCTGTGAGGGCTTACTTAAACAGTTGAATGGGGGATGCCAGGTGTTGGACCCTTGCCGATCTGATGTTGATTACATATCCTGAGAATAGGTCATCAATATTCAAACACCATAAAAATCCCTTTAACCTTTTAGTGGCCACCGATATGCTTTTTTCCGGCGGTCAGTATGGAGTCTTGGCTTTCACATGAGAGCTGCACTCCTGCTCTAACAGTCCAAACCAGCAGGAGCGCTGACATGGGCTGTTTGACCTCCTACATGCCAAAGGCAATGGCGTCCCCTAGGGTGGGGACATGGTTACGGCGACAGACAAAAGGCACTTGCCTTTGGACAAACTCACCGTCCTTTATTAGCAACACAGCAGGTACATTACACGGGTATAACTAGATGCACACAAAATGGTCTAAGACTGTTTTCATGTTGTAGGTGGGTCCAATATGACAGAAGGTGAGACAACGCAAGTATGCGGGGACAACACAAGTAAGCGGGACATGTGGTACTGTAGTGCAGCACAAAATACTGTTCCAGCAGAACCAAATAGCACAGTGCAAAACTAAATACTGCCACCTTTATCACATTATTCAATTAGTCCTGATGGTGATACAGTTCAGTTAAGGAGGGCAGCTGCAGCCGTTGGCAAAGTTTATAAGTACCTAATGCTCCCAGTATTAATTAATGCTTAGAGCATCAGATCATTATGAAACTAGTCAACAGGCTGCAAAAAGTGTCACACATGTGGTATCGCCGTACTTAGGAGAAGTAGGGCAATGTGTTTTGGGGTGTATTTTTACATATACCCATGCTGGGTGAGAGAAATATCTCTGTAAATTGCCAACTTTGTATACATTTTTTTTTTAAGTTGTCATTTACAGATATTTCTCTCACCCAGCATGGGTATATGTAAAAATACACCCCAAAACACATTGCCCTACTTCTTCTGAGTACAGCGATACCACATGTGTGACACTTTTTTGCAGCCTGTAATTTTCCTGTAGGGTCTATGACCAGTCTGCCCCTGGCGGAAACTATATAGAGAGGTAGGAGAGCACGTGAACAATAACCAGAATCAGAAGGATACTCCCTTAGCAAAAATTTCACCATGGCACATCAGGCTGTGGGAGATTTATGGAGATTGAGTTGGAGCTCAGACGAGGTGACTGGAACAAAAGGCTGCTTCAAAGAGACACATGGTGGATTTTTCAGTTGACAAAATCTACTGTACACCTACTGGTCTCAACAAGCACCTAAAATTTGAGTAAATGAGTACACCCTCATTCCTGTTAACCACTTCAACCCCCCTAGCTGAAACACCCTTAAAGGGAACCTGTCACCGGGATTTTGTGTATAGGGTTGAGGACATGGGTTGTTAGATGGCCGCTAGCACATCCGCAATATCCAGTCCCCATAGCTCTGTGTGCTTTTATTGTGTCAAAAAAACGATTTGCTACATATGCAAATTAACCTGAGATGAGTCCTGTCCCTGACTCATCTCACGTACAGGACTCATCTCAGGTTCATTTGCATATGAATCAAAACTTTTTTTGACACAATAAAAGCACACAGAGCTATGGGGACTGGGTATTGCGGATGTGCTAGCGGTCATCTAGCAACCCATGTCCTCAGCTCTATACACAAAATCCCGGTGACAGGTTCCCTTTAATGACCAGGCCACTTTTTACACTTCTGCACTACACTACTTTCACCGTTTATTGCTCGGTCATGCAACTTACCATCCTAATGAATTTTACCTCCTTTTCTTCTCACTAATAGAGCTTTCAGTTGGTGGTATTTCATTGCTGCTGACATTTTAACTTTTATTGTTATTAATCGAAATTTAACTATTTTTTTGCAAAAAAAAAGACATTTTTCACTTTCAGTTGTAAAATTTTGCAAAAAAAACGACATCCATATATACATTTTTCGCAAAATTTATTGTTCTACATGTCTTTGATAAAAAAAAATGTTTGGGTAAAAAAAAAAAATGGTTTGGGTACAAGTTATAGCGTTTACAAACTATGGTACAAAAATGTGAATTTCCGCATTTTGAAGCAGCTCTGACTTTCTGAGCACCTGTCATGTTTCCTGAGGTTCTACAATGGCCAGACAGTACAAACACCCCACAAATGACCCCATTTCGGAAAATAGACACCCTAAGGTATTCACTGATGGGCATAGTGAGTTCATAGAACTTTTTATTTTTTGTCACAAGTTAGCGGAAAATGATGATTTTTTTTTTTTTCTTACAAAGTCTCATATTCCACTAACTTGTGACAAAAAATAAAAACTTCCATGAACTCACTATGCCCATCACGAAATACCTTGGGGTGTCTTCTTTCCAAAATGGGGTCACTTGTGGGGTAGTTATACTGCCCTGGCATTTTAGGGGCCCAAATGCGTGCAAAGTAGTTTGAAATCAAAATCTGTAAAAAATGACCGGTGAAATCCGAAAGGTGCTCTTTGGAATGTGGGCCCCTTTGCCCACCTAGGCTGCAAAAAAGTGTCACACATCTGGTATCGCCGTACTCAGGAGAAGTTGGGGAAAGTGTTTTGGGGTGTCATTTTACATATACCCATGCTGGGTGAGAGAAATATCTTGGCAAAAGACAACTTTTCCCACTTTCTTTTTATACAAAGTTGGCATTTGACCAAGATATTTATCTCACCCAGCATGGGTATATGTAAAATGACACCCCAAAACACATTCCCCAACTTCTCCTGAGTACGGCGATACCAGATGTGTGACACTTTTTTGCAGCCTAGGTGGGCAAAGGGGCCCACATTCCAAAGAGCACCTTTAGGATTTCACCGGCCATTTTTTACAGATTTTGATTTCAAACTACTTCGCACACATTAGGGCCCCTAAATTGCCAGGGCAGTATAACTACCCCACAAGTGACCCCATTTTGGAAAGAAGACACCCCAAGGTATTCCGTGAGGGGCATGGCGAGTTCCTAGAATCTTTTATTTTTTGTCACAAGTTAGTGGAATATGAGACTTTGTAAGAAAAAAAAAAAAAAAAAAATCATCATTTTCCGCTAACTTGTGACAAAAAAATCTAAAAATTCCAGGAACTCGCCATGCCCCTTACGGAATACCTTGGGGTGTCTTCTTTCCAAAATGGGGTCACTTGTGGGGTAGTTATACTGCCCTGGCATTCTAGGGGCCCTAATGTGTGGTAAGTAGTTTGAAATCAAAATGTGTAAAAAATGGCCTGTGAAATCCTAAAGGTGCTTTTTGGAATGTGTGCCCCTTTGCCCACCTAGGCGGCAAAAAAGTGTCACACGTGGTATCGCCGTACTCAGGAGAAGTTGGGGAATGTGTTTTGGGGTGTCATTTTACATATACCCATGCTGGGTGAGAGAAATATCTTGGCAAAAGACAACTTTTCCCATTTTTTTATACAAAGTTGGCATTTGACCAAGATATTTATCTCACCCAGCATGGGTATATGTAAAATTACACCCCAAAACACATTCCCCAACTTCTCCCGAGTACGGCGATACCACATGTGTGACACTTTTTTGCAGCCTAGATGCGCAAAGCGGCCCAAATTCCTTTTAGGAGGGCATTTTTAGACATTTGGATCCCAGACTTCTTCTCACGCTTTCGGGCCCCTAAAATGCCAGGGCAGTATAAATACCCAACATGTGACCCCATTTTGGAAAGAAGACACCCCAAGGTATTCAATGAGGGGCATGGCGAGTTCATAGAATTTTTTTTTTTTCTGGCACAAGTTAGCGGAAATTGATTTTTTATTTTTATTTTCTCACAAAGTCTCTCTTTCCGCTAATTTGGGACAAAAATTTCAATCTTTCATGGACTCAATATGCCCCTCAGCGAATACCTTGGGGTGTCTTCTTTCCGAAATAGGGTCACATGTGGGGTATTTATACTGCCCTGGCATTTTAGGGGCCCTAAAGCGTGAGAAGAAGTCTGGAATATAAATGTCTAAAAAATTTTACGCATTTGGATTCCGTGAGGGGTATGGCGAGTTCATGTGAGATTTTATTTTTTGACACAAGTTAGTGGAATATGAGCCTTTTTTTTCTTACAAAAACAATTTCCGCTAACTTGGGCCAAAAAAATGTCTGAATGGAGCCTCACAGGGGAGTCTATATGTGGTGATCACCCCCCTGTCATTGATCACCCCCCCGTAAGGCTCCATTCAGACTTACGTATGTGTTTTGCGGATCCGATCCATGTATCCGTGGATCCGTAAAAAACATACGGACGTCTGAATGGAGCCTTACAGGGGGGTGATCAATGACAGGGGGGTGATCAGGGAGTCTATATGGGTGAACACCCCCCTGTAAGGCTCCATTCAGACGTCCGTATGCGTTTTGCGGATCTGATCCATGTATCCGTGGATCCGTAAAAATCATACGGACGTCTGAATGGAGCCTTACAGGGGGGTGATCCATGACAGGGGGGTGATCAGGGAGTCTGTATGGGGTTAATAAGGGGTTAATAAAAGACAGGGGGAGGGGGTTGAGTGTAGTGGTGTTTGGTGCTACTTATTACTGAGCTGCTTTGTGTCCTCTGGTGGTCGATCCAAGCAAAAGGGACCACCAGAGGACCAGGTAGCAGGTATATTAGACGCTGTTATCAAAACAGCATCTAATATACCTGTTAGGGGTTAAAAAAATCGCATCTCCAGCTTGCCAGCGAACGATCGCCGCTGGTAGGCTGGAGATCCACTCACTTACCTTCTGATCCTTTGAACGCGCGTGCCTGTGTGCGCGCGTACACAGGAAATCTCGCGTCTCGCGAGATGACGCGTATATGCGTGACTGTGCGCAGAGCTGCCGCCTCCGGACCGCGATCCTGTGTTAGGCGGTCCGGAGGCGGTTAATATCATCGCTTGTCCTATGTCAATACTCTGTGTCTGCCGTTCCATTAAATTCTATAGGATTGCAAGCGCTGTAACATAGTGGCTGGTAAAGTACTGGGGGGGGTTTATATCTCACCCAGAAAGCTCAGATGAGTGAGGTAAAATAATTCAAGAAAGGTGGGTTGTGCAAGAAAGTGGTCACTTTTCTTGCTGAGTGAGCTGCGAGGAGCTTGGGGTTAAGCTGCAGATTTCTGTGAAAATAATAAGAGAGTCTTTACTTCTCCATTTACAGTCAGGTCCATAAATATTGGGACATCAACACAATTCTAAAATCTTTGGCTCTATACACCACCACAATGGATTTGAAATGAAACGAACAAGATGTGCTTTAACTGCAGACTGTCCGCTTTAATTTAAGGGTATTTACATCCAAATCAGGTGAACGGTGTAGGAATTACAACAGTTTCCATATGTGCCTCCCACTTGTTAAGGGACCAAAATAAATCAAACTTTCACTTTTTAATACTTGGTTGCAAATCCTTTGCAGTCAATTACAGCCTGAAGTCTGGAATTCATAGACATCACCAGACGCTGGGTTTCATCCCTGGTGATGCTCTGCCAGGCCTCTACTGCAACTGTCTTCAGTTCCTGCTTGTTCTTGGGGCATTTTCCCTTCAGTTTTGTCCTCAGCAAGTGAAATGCATGCTCAATCGGATTCAGGTCAGGTGATTGACTTGGCCATTGCATAACATTCCACTTCTTTCCATTAAAAAACTCTTTGGTTTCTTTTGCAGTATGCTTTGGGTCATTGTCCATCTGCACTGTAAAGCGCCGTCCAATGAGTACTGAAGCATTTGGCTGAATATGAGCAGATAATATTGTCTGAAACACTTCAGAATTCATCCTGCTGCTTTTGTCAGCAGTCACATCATCAATAAATACAAGAGAACCAGTTCCATTGGCAGCCATACATGCCCACGCCATGACACTATCACCACCATGCTTCACTGATGAGGTGGTATGCTTAGGATCATGAGCAGTTCCTTTCCTTCTCCATACTCTTCTCTTCCCATCACTCTGGTACAAGTTGATCTTGGTCTCATCTGTCCATAGGATGTTGTTCCAGACCTGTGAAGGCTTTTTTAGATGTCGTTTGGCAAACTCTAATCTGGCCTTCCTGTTTTGGAGGCTCACCAATGTTTTACATCTTGTATTGAACCCTCTGTATTCACTCTGGTAAAGTCTTCTCTTGATTGTTGACTTTGACGCACATACACCTACCTCCTGGAGAGTGTTCTTGATCTAGCCAACAGTTGTGAAGGGTGTTTTCTTCACCAGGGAAAGAATTCTTCGGTCATTCACCACAGTTGTTTTCCGTGGTCTACCGGGTCTTTTGGTGTTGCTGAGCTCACCGATGCGTTCCTTCTTTTTAAGAATGTTCCAAGAAGTTGTTTTGGCCACGTCTAATGTTTTTGCTATTTCTCTGATGGGTTTGTTTTGTTTTTTCAGCCTAATGATGGCTTGCTTCACTGATAGTAACAGCTCTTTGGATCTCATCTTGAGAGTTGACAGCAACAGATTCCAAATGCAAATAGCACATTTGAAATTAACTCTGGACCTTTTATCTGCTCATTGTAATTGGGATAATGAGGGAATAACACACACCTGGCCATGGAGCAGCTGAGAAGCCAATTGTCCCATTACTTTTGGTTCCTTAACAAGTGGGAGGCACATATGCAAACTGATTTAATTCCTACACCGTTCACCTGATCTGGATGGAAATACCCTAAAATTAAAGCTGCCAGTTTGCAGTTAAAGCACATTCGTTTAATTTCAAATCTATTGTGGGTGGTGTATAGAGCCAAAAATTTTAGAATTGTGTTAATGTCCCAATATTTATGGACCTGACTGTATTCCACTGGATTTCCAGTGCCACTGCTTCAGTCTTCTCTGTTGGTCTCCATTTATGTGGCTGCAGCAGTGACCTGCCTAGGTGACTATTGCAGTCAAGTTACTAGTCTCAGCAATATATGGCAAGAGACCAATGAGGCCAGTGATTGGCTGCAGCTGTCATTTGAGTATGCACCACAAGTAAACAGAGACCAGAAGATGATCCACTGCAGTAACACTAAAAAAGCCATGGGAGTAAACTGGTACGTAGTGCCTTTTAAGTGGCCACCTCATGCAATATTATGGCCACCTCTGAACCTCCCTTTAATCCATGGGAAGAGGAAAATAATGTCTAAGGGCTCATTTGCCCATTTTTGTGCAGGGATTTCCACGCTGAAAACTGCATGTAATCTGCCTTCCAGTCCTTGCTGCCACCCACGTCCACACGGCAAGTGTTTGCATGAGGACTATTTGGGGCTAAACCCACGACATGCAAATGCCAAACTGTGGCAGAATCCAGCACAGATAGTCTAAATCAGTGCTAAATGTATCATAGTGGCTGATGCTGGATAACACATCTGTCTCACCTTTACAGAGGCTATTCTAAATTAATACCACCTATTAGTCGGCTTACTTTCCGGCAGAACCTCGGTGCAGACTGTTGCATCTTAAGCCACAACCTTTCCGGTGAATCCAAACTCACTTTCTGTGAATTTACGTCCATTGATGAGCACAGAGGGTAAAAGTGTCTAACATACTTAAAAAATGTGCAAGTCCTTGGCGCCAAATTTTAGTGGATAATGTCCACCGATGAGTGCTATATTTACACAGTATTTTACCTGAAGTTGTGAGTTCATGAGCATAAATTCCCTCTGATTCTTCATGTTTTCATCCATAGCTCTAGAGAAAAAGGACCCCATTTCTAGAAGGAGATACACAAACATTAGGAAGTTCGATATGTTTTTCTCAAAAATCAGCAATAAAGTAAAGTGCAGAAAACCACTATAATTGTCAGCTGCTACTCTTATATAATCTACTGTACCTATATGGTAGATATAAAGCCTTGTCAACAGAGGTCAAAATTATTACTACAACTGTCTCAACAGAATCTCGTTCTGCTCTTCTGCTGTCTGCAGAGTCCATTCCACCAAAATGCACTGCCTCACGCTTCATGCACAAGGCCGGGTCCGTATTTTGGTCAGCAAACAGATCCGCAAAATACAGATACCTTCTGTGTGCACTCTGCATTTTCTCACTTCCATCAATAGAAATGACTATTCTCATGTACAATACAGACCAGAGTAGGATATGTCCTATAATTTGTGGAACAGCCACACCGATTCAATAAAAATCTGGATGTGTGCACGACCTCATAGAAATGAAAGGGTCAGCGTGCATCCACTAAACATCCGGATAGTACATGGATGGAAATTGTCCGCCGTGAATGGTGAGATCTGCAATAAAACCGCATCAAATTTGCAACAAAAAACACAATTAGAAATTGTGGCTTTTACTGTGGCTTGGCTGGAGAAACGCAAAGAAATCCACACCGAACATTGTGCGCATCTTCTGCGTGTTCACCCGCAGCCATGTGCAGGTACCCTAACAGTTTTGCCAAGCTTTGCTTGGGTTTTGGGAAAAGGACCTATGGTAGCAGTTCAGCTCTGTAGAAGATAAAAATATAGACCTGGTCTTGTTTCAAAGCTGGCAATCTAAGTCTTAAAGCAAGGGGGTCATTTAGAAAGACCGGCGTTTTACGCTGGTCTTTTACTTCCCTTTCGCACTGGATTTGGTGGCGGAAGATGCGCCTAATTTACGAGAAGGCGTGCACCTTGTCTTAAATTAGGCGCAACTTCAGCAGTCCATGCGCCTGGTAGAATAACTGGACTAGCCCCTGGCTAAAGTAGTTTTTCACCAACATTTATAGCTGCTTCAAGGTAGGGGTGGGCGATATGGCCTAAAATCTATATTGCAATATAATTTTAAGCATGTGCGATATGCGATATACAGGGTGGGCTATTTATATGGATACACCTTAATAAAATGGGAATGGTTGGTGATATTAACTTCCTGTTTGTGGCACATTAGTATATCTGAGGGGGGAAACTTTTCAAGTTAGGTGGTGACCATGGCAGCCATTTTGAAGTCGGCCATTTTGAATCGATCTTTTGTTTTTTCAATAGGAAGAGGGTCATCAAACTTATTGGGAATTTCACAAGAAAAACAATGGTGTGCTTGGTTTTAACGTAACTTTATTCTTTCATGAGTTATTTACAAGTTTCTGACCACTTATAAAATGTGTTCAATGTACTGCCCATTGTATTGGATTGTCAATGCAACCCTCTTTACACACTGATAGCAACACCGCAGGAGAAATGCTAGCACAGGCTTCCAGTATGCCTAGTTTCAGGTGCTGCACATCTCGTATCTTCAGGGTGAATAGGACTTTACACTCTCCCTGCTGCCCTGTGTTTGTGCACACAATAGCAGGGAGCTGACCATGGCAGCCAGCCTCGTATGTGCCCCCCAGCCTCTGATCAGCCCCCAGCCTCTGATCCGACCCCAGCCTCTCATCAGCCCCCTCTGGTAACTCAAACCCACCCCCCCCCCTCCCCAGTATTAATCATTGGTGGCAGTGGCCACAGGGTCCCCCTCCTCCCCCCCCATCATTGGTGGCAGTGGGCAGTGCGCCCCCCTCCCTCCCCAGTATTGATCATTGGTGGCAGGGGCCCCCTTCCCTCCCACATCATTGGTGGCAGCAGCAGTTCCGATCGGAGTCCCAGCAGTGTAATGCTGGGGCTCCGATCGGTTACCATGGCAGCCAGGCTGCTACTGAAGTCCTGGCTGCCATGGTATGTCAGTGAGCAGCATTATACTCACGTGCGCCGTGGCCACCGGGCGCTCCTTCTTCTGTCTGTGCGGCGCATTGCTAATGCTTATAGCTCACGTGCGCCGTGGCCGCCGGGCGCTCCTTCTTCTATCTGTGCGGCGCATTGCTAATGCTTATAGCATTAGCAATGCGCCGCACAGACCTATGAGAAGAAGGAGCGCCCGGCGGCCACGGCGCACGTAAGCTATAAGCATTAGCAATGCGCCATACAGACAGAAGAAGGAGCGCCCGGTGTAGCGATTTACACCGACGGCCACGGTGCACGCGAGTATAATGCTGCTCACTGACATAACATGGCAGCCAGGATTTCAGTAGCGTCCTGGCTGCCATGGTAACCGATCGGAGCCCCAGTATTACACTGCTGGGACTCCGATCGGAACTGCCGCTCCGTGGTCATATCGCAGTCTGGTGATATGCACAAAATCCATATCGTGGCACAAATTTATATTGCATATCGCCTATACCGCCCACCCCAACTTCCAGGCGTAAATTTATTTAGATTTGTCAGGGCCAAAGGCCCTGCCACAGTTTCGCATATGGAGCACAAGCATTATGTGTCAAACACAGCCATGGGCGTTAAAAACTTTATGCAACATTTTTGGAGTGACAACAGCTGAAAGTGAAAACAGGTTTCAGCCGCTTTCACTTCTGACTCAATTACTAAATGCTATATCTCCTGATGTAGAAGAGATAATGCTGTTATCTTTTTTTAACACCCTTCAGGACCCTGCCATTTTTCACCTTAAGGACCAGGCCATTTTAAGCAAATCTGACATGTGTCACTTTATGTGGTGATAACTTTAAAACGCTTTTACTTATCCAGGTCATTCTGAGATTGTTTTCTCGTCACGTATTGTACTTCATGACAGTGGTAAATTTGAGTCAAAATATTTTATTTTTATTCATAAAAAAATACCAAATTTACAAAACAAAATTCTCTACTTTTATGATAGTAATACATCCAAAAATAGTTATTGCTTTACATTCCCCATATGTCTACTTCATGTTTGGATCAATTTGAAAATTATTTATTAATTTTTTTTTTGGGGGGGGGGGGGAACGGGACGTTAGAAGGCTTAGAAGTTTAGAAGCAAATCTTAAAATTTTTATGAAAATTTCCCCAAAACAATTTTTTAAGGACCAGTTCAGTTATGAAGTCACTTTCTGGGGCTTACATATTAGAAACCACCCACGAATCACCCAATTTTAGAAACTACACCCCTCAAGCTATTCAAAACTGATTTTACAAACTTTGCTAACCCTTTAGGTGCCCCATGAGAATTAAAGGAAACTGGTAATTAAATTTCAAAATGTCACTTTTTTTTTTTTTAGCAGATTTTACATTTTAATCTATTTTTTTCTGCAACACATCAAACTCAAACAAAACTCAAAATCTATTACCCTGAATCTGGAGTTTACATAAACACCCCATATGTGCTCAAAAACGCATGTATGGGCACACAGCAAGCTTTAGAGTGGAAGGAGCACCATATGGCTCTTGGAGAGCGGATTTACCTGGAATGGTAATTGGGCGCTATGTCGCATATGAAGACCCTGAGGTGGCCCTACAGGGGAAACCCAAAAAAAGTGACTCCATTTTGGAAACTACACTCCTCAAGGAATCTTTCAAGGTGTGTAGTGAGCACTTTGACCTCAAAAGGTGTTTCCTAGAATTAAGAAACACTTGGCAGTGAAAATGAAAAATTGCATTTTTCTTTCACTAAAAAGTTACTTTACACCCACATTTTTTACTTTCCCAAAGGGTAACAGGACAAAATGCACCCCACATTTGTTTCCCATTTCACCCCATATGTGCTCAAAAAAATGATGTATGGGTGCACAGCAGGCTTTTGTCACGGTCAGAGATATAAAGGGGAAGCAGCTAGGCCAGGATACCGAAATCAGGGAGCAGCTCACCTCCTAAAGAGTCCCTAATCCTCACCCTAACTCCTGACCGTATGAGCGGACCTGGTTGGTAGGACGGCTCATACCCAGGATACCTAGGACCCAGACAAGGAGCATAACTCCAGCACACACCAAGGCTGGAGTACAACTAACTCCTGGTCAAAGGCTACAGGAATAAGAAGCACCTAGAGACCACACCCAATCAGGGGGTTAACCCTTACAGAACCAGACAGGGGAAGGCTACAACTTAAAGGGGAAGTGCACACACAAGCATACGAAACCACACAGAAACTGGGAAGACCTTGATGACCACAAGGGTGGCCCTCACTGGACAGATGGTAAAGCCAAGAGCAGTGAACCACCAGCACACACCAAGCCTGGAGGAACACTGAGCTACAGGCTTCCAGCAGAAGCTAAATAGCCCAAAGCGACCACACCCAATCAGTGGGTTAACCCTTACAGCACCAGACAGGGGCAGGCTACAACTTAAAGGGGAAGTGCACACACCAGCCACCACGTTGCCACCGGCAACAGCATGCGTGGCAACCATGTCACGGTGCACACAGCCAAAGCCAAGACACTGTCACCACATGCCATAACAGCAACACGTTGCCACCGGCAATAGCATGCGTGGCAACCATGTCACGGCGCACACAGCCGAAGCCGAGACACTGCCACATGCTATAACAGCAACACGTTGTCACCGGCATCCGCAAGCATGGCACAAGTGTCACGGCACACACAGCAAAGGCCGTGACAGCTTCAGAGTGGAAGGAGCACCATATGGCTTTAGGAGAGCAGATTTACTGTAGCTGGAATTGTAATTGAGAGCTATGTCGCATATGAAAACAGGGGAAACCCCCAAAAAATGACCCCATTTTGGAAACTACACCCCTTAAGGAATCTTTCAAGGTGTGTAGTGAGCACTTTGACCTCAAAGGTGTTTCCTAGAATTAAGAAACACTTGGCAGTGAAAATGAAAAATTGCATTTTTTTCACAAAAAAGTTGCTTTACACCCACATGTTTCACTTTCCCAAAGGGTTACAGGACAAAATGCACCCCACATTTTTTTCCCCATTTCCTCCCGAATACCGCAACACACCATATATGCTCAAAAAATGATGTATTGGCGCACAGCAGGGCTTTAGAGTCAAACAGCAAAATATGGATTTTGCTGACCTGAATTGGCAGACATTGATTTTAGGTGCCATGTCGGATTTAAAAAAATCCTGAGGTCTCCAAAAATTAAAAACCCCGAGAAGTGACCCCATTCGGGAAAGTGCACCCCCGTACGAACGGTGGAAAGGGTACTTTTCAGGAAACAGGTGTTTCGCAGAAGGCAGAAAAACTTGTTAAAGGATTTCAAAGCACACAAAATGAAAAATTACTAGCAGACCCCAATGTTTTACTTTCACAAGGGGTTAAAAAAGAAAATGCACCCCAGTATGTGTTCCCCATTTTCTCCCCATTTAGGAAACATTACATATGTGCTTGTAGCCTGCTGTATGGGTGCACAGCAGAGCTCTAGCGGCAAATTGCAAAATATGGTTACACAGACATGAATTTTAGGTGCCATGTCGCATGTTAAAAAATTCCTGAGGTCCCCATAAATTAAAAACCTCAATGAGTGACCCGATTTTGGAAAGAGCACCCCCATATGAACATTTTAAGGGGTGGAAAGGGCACTTTTGACCTAACAGGTGTTTCACAGAAATGAATATTTAGTGGTTGGTGAAAAGTGGATCTGGAAGCTATGCGGACTAAATCAGAGATATAAGGTGGTAAAACTACAGGGTACATCATGGATGAAATTAATACTCCATGGATGTGTGGTCGATTTTAAAACACTCCTGGCATGCACAGGCCAGGTTTTTTTAGGGCAGGTTTTGCAGTGGTAAATAGTGTCTTTCCTTATCCACCTATTGGAACACACCCTGCATCTTTTTTGGGTATTTCCCTTCCTTGCTGTCTAGGGAACTGAACATGGAAAATGTTGCCCTGGTTCAACACGGGCACCATGACTTCCTGAAGTACTGGGACCCTCCCCGGCCTGGCTTTGAAAAATTAGGGCCTTGATAACCACCTCTTGGAACTGAAAGTTCCTGTGTGGCCTGCAGATTTAAATAGCACGTACGCATTGCACATTGCCATCTGTACAATGTGTATGGACAGCTTTTTGTTACACACTTGTTTTTCGTGTGGCACTGTAGGGCTTCAGAAGTTGATCTAAAAGATCCGCCCCTCCCATGTGCCTGTTATAGTCCAGGATACAAACTGGTTTGGGGTAGTGGTTGTGGTAGCAGGGTAGCTGGCGTTACTGTGAATGGTGGTCAGTACAAGGACGTCCCTCTTGTTCTTGTTCTTAACCACCAGCATGTTCTCATGGCGGAGAGCCCTACTTTCACCCATTCTCAGTGGTTGCCTTACCAGGGATCTAGGGAGGCCTTTCTGACTTTTGCTCACTGTGCCGCAAGCCACAGTACCTCTGGCAGTTAGGGACATGAATAGGGGTATGCTGATATAATAGTTATCCACATAGAGGTGGTAACCCTTACCCAGCAGTCCCACACGATCTTCCCTCTAACTCCTAGGATGGGGGGGCATTCTGGGGGTTCTATCCGGGAATCTTTCTCTTCGAAAATGCAGAATTTGTGGGTGTACTCGGATCTACTCACAGAGTTTGTATATTTTTTATGCCATACCTTGCCTTTTTGCTAGGCAGGTATTGGCGGAATCTAATCCTCCCTTTGAAAAGCAATAGGGACTCATCTACACAGATATTTTTATCTAGGTTGTACACCTCAGCAAACTTGGTGTTAAAGTGGTCAATAACAGGCCTAACCTTGAACAGACGGTCAAATGTTGGGTCGTTTTGGGGTGGGCACTGTGCATTGTCGTTGTAGTGTAGGAATTATATCAAATCGCTTCCGGGTCATGGTCTTACTGTAAATTGGAGTCTGGTAGAAAATGTCCGAACTCCAATATTGTCTAACGTTTGGCTTCTTTACAGCGCCCATATGCACCACGAGTCCCCAAAACGTCATCATCTCTGCTGCACTTACTGGGGTCCAACCTACGGGCCACCATTAAATTTACTAAATCTTCAGAGAAGATTTTGAAAAAATCTAGTTCAGTGAAGCCCGCTGTCTAGCTACATTCCAGAGCTGCCCTCAAAATCCGGAATTTGGGCTGATAATCGTCAGGGGGTGGGGTCCATATGGGCTCACTCTGGGGGGCTGCCTCAGCTGTTGTTCTGGGGCGCCTTCCAGAGGGTCCCTCATCCACAGATGTGGATGAGGGAGGGGTAGAGGAAAGTGGCATCCTCTTCTCCCTCACTGGCAGACTCAGTATCGGTGGCAAGCATGGCATATGCCTCTTCAGCTGAGTAAACTTATTGGGATGGACGGGCCATTTTTATTTTATTGGGGTGTGATGTATGAAATGTGTAAACCTTTATTTAGTGTGAGGGGTGTGTATGTTGTGTTTTCACACGTGAAGGGGCTTGTAATAAATCTGAAATATAGATAAAAGGAGTAGAGAAAAAAAAAAAGTAAAAAAATAAATAAAAAAATGGCAGGATGCACGCACAAAGATGTTGTGTGCGTGCAAAAATCTACACTAACACTACCTAACTAAAATTGATTTCTATATATGTATATGGAGATTTATATATATTGTGGGGTTTCGCTCTGGTAGATAGGGTAAGCGGGTGCAATACAGAGGCAAAATACAAGTTCTTAACTCAAAACGTCAGTGTTTGCAGTCCTGGTGTTAATTCACACACAATGGAAAGTTCATATAACACAAGTCACCTTGCTGGCAGTTCTACCTCCAGTAGTCCACAGCAGGCTTTAGGGGGCCTGTTTCCCCAGCTTGCAGCTCTCAGCCCTCCAGCACAGCACAAAGCCTCAGATCCCCAAAACAGAGACATCTCTGCCGAGCCCAGCTGCCTATTTAAGGACAGCCAGGTGCTGCCAAAACCCGGAACGGCACTTAAACTTTGGTCCTTTGGTCCGGTATTTAACCTCACCTGGCTGGAAACCAGCCCAGCCGCACATGCTGGGAGGAAAATACCTGCCTTGCCAGACACAACCCCTCACTGTGCCACAATATATATAACTAACTACACGGAAAAAAAAAAATCTGCACAGTAAATAGATGTTTCTGATCAGCCCTCAGCAGGTGCAGGACGCACGTACACAGATAATATGTGTGTGAAAAAAATCTACACTAAGGCCTCATGCACACGACAGAAAAATTGGTGCAGAGCTGGAAAATTGTAAAAAAAAAAAAAAAAAACACCAAAAAAGTGCACGGACCAAATGGCGTCTGTAAAAAAAGGACGGGGGGCAGGAAGGGACAAGGATGGAGGGTGGTTTAGGGATCTGGAACAGCTGCAGCAATCAGTGCAGCAATTCCAGATGATGTTGTTCTTTTCTTCTTTCAGCAGGAAAAACTCAAATCGCAGTGGTGGTGCACAAGTCCCAGCAAGCCAACAAGCAGCACAGAACCTCTCTGCATATAGTCACCAGCTAGAATGGCTGCATGCAGGGAGGCTTAGCCCTTTCCTGTGCAGCTATAGCGCTGCCATTGGCTGGAGTATTGGTCCAGCCAATCGCAGCGCTGGCAGGGGACGCCAAACACTGACCTCGGAGGAGACCAGTGCTGACTAGTTCAGCACTGGTCACCTCCCCATGACCACCCCCCGACCCGCCCCACAGCTTCCTTCTGCTTCTGGCGCTGCAATGTGCCGGTCTTTATTGACCGGCCAATAGCAGCGCTTGGAGCTGCAGGAGGGCGGAAAGACACCATGCTGCCCTTACCCAGCATAGGATGCCTGCCGGTAAGAGCAGCCTTGGTGCCCCGATTACCCCGCGATCCTGCCCCAGCACCCGGCGGACCTTGCTCCGTACATGTAAGGTGCCGGTCCTGAAGTCACGTCCAGATGCGCCGTACATGTACGGCGTAGGTCCTCAAGGGGTTAAAGTTCAAATTACCAGATTTCAAACAAGAGCACAATATATGAAGGCTTAAAGGGGTTATCCTGCCACATATATTGATGACCTATCGTCAGGATAGGTCACTAATACCTTATCGGCGGGGGTCTGACACCCAGCAACCGCATCAAGCGCCAATATGATTTTTTTTTTTTTTACTGCTTTTGCACAATCATTTAAAGGGAGTCTGTCACCAGCATTTCACTTTTTTAACCCTTCCCACAGCTCCCTAGCATGCTTACAGTTAATAAAAACGTTACCTCTGGCATCAATCCTGGACTTATAGAACCATCAAAAACGATCTTTATAAGATATGCAAATGAGGACTCGCAAGTGCCCAGGGGCGGCGTAACACTCTTAGGTGCCCTGCTTGCTCAGCCTTTTCATTGTGTCCCCCCGCCCATCCTTTCCCTCTGACCGCCTTTCTACAAACTTTTTATTCTGCCGATATCCCGCGCCTGTGCACTCATTCCTTGTACGGCGTCACAGTAACTATTGTGCATGCGCCAGCTAACGACGCGAAAACACAACAAAGGAGGCGGTCCATCGGCACATGCGCATTAATTACTGTGATACCGTACAAGGAATTGGCATCGCAGTGCGCATACGCCGGCCAAAGGAATGAGTGCGCAGGCGCGGGATATCGGCAGAATAACAAGTTAGTAGAAAGGCAGTCAGAGGGAAAGGATGGGCGGGCGGAGGGTAGGAAGGGACGGGGGGACACAATGAAAAGGCTGAGCAAGCAGGGCACCTAAGAGAGCAACGCCGCCCCTGGGCACTTGCGAGCCCTCATTTGCATATCTTATAAAGATCGTTTTTGATGGTTCTATAAGTCCAGGATTGATGCCAGAGGTAACGTTTTTATTAACTGTAAGCATGCTAGGGAACTGTGGGAAGGGTTAAAAAAGTGAAATGCTGGTGACAGACTCCCTTTATAAAAAAAAGCCTGTCACCATATTGTGTATTATACCTGTCAGTATAAGGGCTCATGCACACAAATGTATTTTCTTTCCGTGTCTGTTCCCTTTTTTCCCTTTCCGTGTCTGGCATGAAATTTACCAAATCTTAACCTCCTCATATTGTACATAATCTACATTAAAAGAGTTGTCCTACCATAATGACCTATTGTCTATCTACAGGATCGGTGATAAATATCAGATTGCTGGGGTCTGACTGCTGGAACACCCACTGATCATGAAAAAGGGGTCCTGAGACATTCAGTTACATTACTACCAATCTATGTACACAAGGGTCTTAAGACCACGTTCCCTTGATCATGGGGGTCCCAGCAGTCAGACACTTATCACCTGTCGTGTCATAGCTGTTGGACCTTTTCACATTCCCTATCTTTAAGGCCCCTTTCACACGAGCGTGACGGATTGGCTCCGGATGCGTTCAGTGAAACTCACACCATTTCGCAAGCAAGTTCAGTCAGTTTTGTCTGAGATTGCGTTCAGTTGCTTGCGGATGCAATCTGTTTTTCACTGAATCCCCATTCACTTCTATGGGGCTGCGTGAAAAACGCTGAATATAGAACATGCTGCGATTTTCATGCAACACAGAACTGATGCGTGAAAAACAACGCACATGTACACAGACCCATTGAAATGAATAGGTCAGGATTTAGTGCTGGTGCTATGTGCTCACGTCACGCATTGCACCCGCGTGGAAAACTCGCTCGTGTGAAAGGGGCCTAAAAGTTTTCTTTGGGTGAATAAAATAAAAAATCTGGCCTAAAATATGTGTCAAACGAAAATAGAAATGTTCGCCTGTTAAAGGGCCTGTGTCCACTTTTCTAGTTATCCTCTATCCACAGATCGGGGATAACTAAGCGATCCGTGGTCTGAACGCTGGAGCCCCTACTGATCCCCCTTCATGATTGAGTGGCAGGTGGAGCATATGCCCTGCCTCTCCATCCATTCTCTATGGGGTCGCTGGAGATAGCAGAGTATAGCGCTGGCTATTTCCAGTGGTCCCAAAGAGAATTAATGGAGCAGCAGGTCGTATGTGTAGCCTGCCACACCATGAAAAAGGGGAAACAGGACTCGTTCCTGGGGTCAGTGGGGGTCGCAGAATCAGACCCCACTAATCATATAGTTATGCTCTATGGTGTGGAGAGGATAACTTGATAACCTGGACAACCCCTTTAAATCCTCCACCACTACACCACCAGTATCTCTTTACATGGCAGCAGTGATGCCTGTAAATACGGAATATCATCACTACCGCCATGTAAACCATACGTGTCAATACTGGAGAATGTGACGCACTGTGCAGAATTTTTCGGGCATAAGTCCAACCCCCTTTGCAGGTCATAACCTTTAATAAAGCCCAAGCAAAGGTGCTAGAGAGCAAAGGGCATAAACGGGGGGTCATAACTGAAGCAGAGGCATTAGGGTCGCCTGAGGCAGGGTTATAGTGGGGATCCTGGAGCAAGGGTAACTGGAGAAGAGACAATATTAGTGGTGCATTTAGAGCTGAGGCATTTATGGGGGTGAACCTAAAGCAGAGGCATTAGGGTCGCCTGAGGCAGGGTTATAGTGGGGATCCTGGAGCAAGGGTAACTGGAGAAGAGACAATATTAGTGGTGCATTTAGAGCTGAGGCATTTATGGGGGTGAACCTAAAGCAGAGGCATTAGGGTCGCCTGAGGCAGGGTTATAGTGGGAATCCTGGAGCAAGGGTAACTGGAGAAGAGACAATATTAGCGGTGCATTTAGAGCTGAGACATTTATGGGGGTGAACCTAAAGCAGAGACATTAGGGTCACCTGAGGCAGGGTAGTAGCGTGGATCCTGGAGCAAGGGTAACTGGAGAAGAGACAATATTAGCGGTGCATTTAGAGTGGGGGCATCTGGAGCTGAGGCATTTATGGAGGTGCACCTAAGGCAAAGGCATTAGGGTCGCCTGAGGCAGGGTAATAGTGGGGATCCTGGAGCAGAGGTATTAGGGGGCAACTGAAAAAAATACAATATTAGCGGTGAATTTAGAGTGGAGGCATTTGGGGGCATCTGGAGCTGTGGCACTAATGGGATTGCACCTAAAGCAGAGGCATTGGGGAGACCTTGTGCAGAGTCCCCCCAAAGCCACTCTGAACTCTGCAGAGAGCAGCACACATTCAAAGATCTAAGTCTACTATAAACAAATCCCCTATTTCCCCCTTACAGTCTCCTACAGCTCACTACTGTCACACATCTGGGAAATCAGCCCAGCACAGCAGAGGAGTCCTTCTCTCCAGCAGCCAGTTTTCTGACAGCAGGGAGAGCAGGAGAATGGCCAGACATGTTCTCTCCTCCTTCACTGACAGCAGCCCGGGAAATTTAGAAGATACTGTGTGATACTGCCACCTAGTGGCTACAATAATTATCTTTCCTGAGAAACAAGAGAAATAATTACTCCAACTTATCTCCAGGCGCAGGAGACTAGGGGCCCACCGAGGAATCCCCCGCCTGCCCAGTGGGCCAGTCTGAGCCTGCCTTGAGGGTACAACCAAACAGAATGGTTATTTCACAGTTGGGCTGTGGTTGATCAGTGATTGTGAGCAGCGTTGAGTAAACTTCTGTTTTCAAGTTCGGCGTACAAGGTTCGGGTAATCTAAGAATTCCGTTATGGATTCCGTTACCACGGACCATAACCCAAACCTTGTACGCCGGACTTGAAAACAGAAGTTCGCTCAACACTAATTGTGAGCCAAAACCAAGTGCTGATCAAAAACAAGGGTGCAAACCTTTCCCACTCACAATCACTGACCAAACACTGAAGTGTGAACTAGGCCTTAGATCTCTTTCACACAAACGATACAGATTGCGTCAGGATGCGTTCAGTGAAACTCACCATTTCACAAGCAAGTTCAGTCAGTTGTCTGCGATTGCTTTCATCGTTTCATTTTTTTCTGTGCGGGTGCAATCGGTTTTGATGTGTTTTTCATGTGCGCGAAAAAAACCTGAAGATTTACGAACATCTCCTAGCACTTCTATAGGTCCATGGCTGCATGAAAAATGCAGAATATAGAACATGCGATTCTCGCGCAACGCAGAACTGATGCGTTAAAAAAAAAAACGCTCATGTACACAGACCCATTGAAATAACTGGGTCAGGATTCAGTGCAGGTGCTATGCGCTCACTTTATGCATTGCACCCGTGCGGAAACCTCACTCGTGGGAAAGGGGCCTTAGAGCTGACACCTACTGCGGATGGTGTGAGCTCAGCTCCTAAACCCACACCAGCATAGCGTCATACATGGCAAGATACAGCGACCAAACATATACCAAAATTATACTCTTTAGGCTTTTTTCACACATCCATAGTGACATCCGTGACGAGATGGTCAGTAGGGTGGCCGGACAGTCCAGTTTTTAGACTCCTGGTCCTCCGTCCGGCGGAGAAGTCCTCCTTTTTTGTTGTTAACAGGGTGACGGGGAAGGCGGGTCTGCTGACTCTGCTCAGACATGGTCCCTTTAAGTAATTGGCAGGAGGCAGGGCCTGGCAGCACTGTGCGCTGACTTCGCAATGGTATCAGCGCTGCAGCTGCACCGGCCAGTTCTGGGAAGTCGGGAACAGAGGAGCAATGTCCGGGATGGGACCTCACCGATGCGGGCAGCCTGTAGAGAGGCGGTATGTGCAGCCAGGAGCAGAGCAGGTTTGTTTGGGAAGGCGCAGGAAGAGCTGCTGGGGGCGGCACCTGCACAGTGTAAACTTATCCAGGTGCCCATATTTACCCATAACGGGGGGCACCGCTCTGCCCCTGAGGCCATCGCCCCCTCTCCTCCATCCACACAACACCCCCAGTGTTTCAGACTCCCTCCTCACCTTCCTCTTCTTCATGGAGAGAACCCAGCCGGCGATGGGGGCATGGCGGGTCTTCACAGATGTGGGCGTAGTTTATTGGTTTTGGGGCATGGCCAGTGGCAACCCTAATGGTCAGAGGTTCTTCCATGAAGTTTCCAGAGCATCGCCTACCAATGATCCGTGAAAACCACTGACAGAACACGGATGACATGTGTGTTGTGTCCGCGGATTTCGTGAACCGTAGACTATGTGCGAGGGATCTGTAAGCCGTGATTCAGTGACATGTGGAAGAGGCCTTACGCTGAGTTTTATAGGCACCTCAGAAACATGTCAGGAGCATATCCTCACTTATTGGACATTTATGGGGTAACCCTAGCCTTACTCCCTCCAGGTGACTTCTAACACTTCAGCTCTCCACCCCTGCCCACCAGTATATTATAATCATACAGTAATGCGAGCAGGAGGACGCCGCAAAGGGTTAATTTACCGTGCCGAGCAGAGATTCTCGTGCTCCCTACAAGTGACTCTCAGGGCGAAGGAGAAAGGTCAGAGCCGCGCATTGTCGATGACAGGGCTCCTTAACCGTTTCTGCCCCGCCCTGGAACTGGAAGTAGACGCCTCAGAAGGCACATGAGCGCTTTACTCCGGCCGCGAAGGAGTTAACAGAAGGTGTTGCCGCGCTTACAGGCAGGGCGTGTCCGTGCAAGGTGGGCGGGCCAGGAACGACGGAGGCTTGCACCATAGTATGTTTATGGTTAACAGGTTGGAGCGACATCTACCGGTCAATTTCAGAAATTACAGCGCGTTTCCTCTTAGTCACATGACTGTAACGTGAGGGAGAAATCACGTGACTGGGAATCACTAGATTCGCTATGACAAAACGTAATTTCCTAGCTGGGAAGTGATGGCTCTTACTGTCAGTGATGTTACACAAACAATTTGGATTTGTTACATACCAGTGTGGGAAGAATTTTATCTTAGTCAGTTCCTGTAAGGCCAGTCACAACTTAAAGGGGTTCTGCAGTTTTTTTAAACTGATGATCTATCCTCTGGATAGATCATCAGCATCTGATCGGCGAGCCCGGGCCCTCAGCTGTTTGAGAAGGCAGTAGCGCCGCAGCCTTCTCGCTGTTGACCGCAGGCCCAGTGACGTCACGACTAGTATCAAGTATCAATGCCCTAGGCGGGGCTAAGCTCAGTTCACTTGATTGGAGTTTAGCCACGCCCAGGCCAGTGATACTAGTCGTGACGTCACTGGGCCTACGGTAAACAGCAAGAAGGCCGCGGTGCTACTGCCCACTCAAACAGCTGATCGGCGGGGGGCCCGGTTGTCTGACCCCCACCGATCAGATGCTGATGATCTATCTAGAGGTTTAAAAATGACTGGAGAACCCCTTTAAAAAATAAAATTACTTTAGGGCTCTTTCTTGAAACAGTTGTGGTTTTTTTTTGACATTTTTCAATTATTCATGGTTTCACCTACATACCCACATGAGCACTTTGTGGCATGAATTATCATTTTCATGAAGCATGTAAAACTTACTGATTAAAGGGTATTCCCATCTTAGACAATGGGGGCATATCGCTAGGATATGCCCCCATGGTCTGATAGGTGCGGGTCCCACCGCTGGGACCCGCACCTATATCGAGAATGGAGCGGGGAGCGCTGTGGCTGGAGGACCCCAGATTTCTTGGGGTCTGTCCACCACCAAGTGCTAATCCCGCCTCTCCCATAGAAGTGAATGCGAGCGTGCCGCGCATGCGCGGCCCATGCTCCCATTCATCTCTATGGGGCAGACGGCAATAGCCGAGCCAGCACTCGGCTATTTTCTGGCGGCCCCATAGAAATGAATAGAGGGCGGCTGCGCATGCGCAGTGCGTCCTCCTTCACTTTCAGGGCTCCGTTCTCGATATAGGTACGGGTTCCAGCAGTGGAACCTGCACCTATAAGACAATGGGGGCATATCCTAGCGATATGCCCCTATTGTCTGAGATGAGAAAACCCCTTTAACCTTTTTTTTTTAACTTTTAGCCCTTTCCCCTTTTAAACTTAGTTCTTTCTTCCCCATTTTCCAAGAGCCATGCGTTTTTAATACGACCGTAAACATACGAGGGCTTGTTTTTCAGGAACAAGTCATATTTTTTCATCTCATCATTTAAAAAGGTTCTTTCATCTGGCAAAAAATTCTGAACTAGCTCTGGCGCCGCACCGTTCTCCTGCTATGTCCTCCGGTATGTTCGGTCACTGGGTTATAGTAGGCGGAGACTTAGGGGACTTGGTTATAGTAGGAGACTTGTTCTCCTGGGCGTCTTCTTCTCACAGCGCAGAGCTCACAGCCTGGGAGGTTTTTTTCTCCCAGGCTGTGAGCCCTGCGCTGCGATTGGCCAGCGCTACAGCCTAGGAGAAGGAGACGCCCAGGAGAACAAGGGTAGTCTCCTCCTACTATAACCAAGTCCCCTAAGTCTCCGCCTACTATAACCCAGTGACCGAACATACCGGAGGACATAGCGGGAGAACTGAGCAGTGCCCAGGGATAATAGTAAATGCAGTGAGATCCCTGGGCGCCGCTGTATATATCATGATACTTAGTTCACAATTTTTTGCCAGATGAAAGGTCCTCTTTAAATTGATATTTTGATATTGATAGTTTTTACACTGGAAGTCTGACCCCGGCACCCCTGCCCTTCAGCTGTTTGAAAAGACCACGAGGCTCCAGTGAGCACCGTGACTTTCTCACAACTTAACAAGCATGGCACCATCCACTTGAATGGGACTGAGCTGCACCTAGGCCACATGACCGACGAAGCCTCTTCAAACAGCTAAGCGCCAGGGGTGCCGGGAGTCAGACCTCCACCAATCAGATACTGATGACCTATCCTGAGGAGAAGCCATCAATAGCAAAATCTCAGAAAACTGCTAGAAGCTGTAAATGATTTTCTTTGGTGAGGGCAGGGCCGCAGGAGCTTCCTCAGGGTCTTGCATAGTACATACATGTACAGTCAGGTCCATAAATATTGGGACATCGACACAATTCTAACATTTCTGGCTGTATACACCACCACAATGGATTTGAAATGAAACAAACGATGTGCTTTAACTGAAGACTGTCAGCTTTAACCACTTCAACCCCGCTAGCTAAAACCCCCTTAATGACCAGGCCACTTTTTACACTTCTGCACTACACTACTTTCACCGTTTATCGCTCGGTCATGCAACTTACCACCCAAATGAATTTTACCTCCTTTTCTTCTCACTAATAGAGATTTCATTTGGTGGTATTTCATTGCTGCTGACATTTTTACTTTTTTTGTTATTAATCGAAATGTAACGATTTTTTTGCAAAAAAATGAAATTTTTCACTTTCAGCTGTAAAATTTTGCAAAAAAAACGACATCCATATATAAATTTTTAGCTAAATTTATTGTTCTACATGTCTTTGATAAAAAAAATGTTTGGGCAAAAAAAAAAATGGTTTGGGTAAAAGTTATAGCGTTTACAAACTATGGTACAAAAATGTGAATTTCCGCTTTTTGAAGCAGCTCTGACTTTCTGAGCACCTGTCATGTTTCCTGAGGTTCTACAATGCCCAAACAGTAGAAAAACCCCACAAATGACCCCATTTCGGAAAGTAGACACCCTAAGGTATTCACTGATGGGCATAGTGGGTTCATAGAACTTTTTATTTTTTGTCACAAGTTAGCGGAAAATGATTATTTTTATTTTATTTTATTTTTTTTCTTACAAAGTCTCATATTCCACTAACTTGCGACAAAAAATAAAAAATTCTACGAACTCGCCATGCCCCTCACGGAATACCTTGGGGTGTCTTCTTTCCAAAGTGGGGTCACATGTGGGGTATTTATACTGCCCTGGCATGTTAGGGGCCCGAAAGCGTGAGAAGAAGTCTGGGATCCAAATGTCAAAAAATGCCCTCCTAAAAGGAATTTGGGCACCTTTGCGCATCTAGGCTGCAAAAAAGTGTCACACATGTGGTATCGCCGTACTCAGGAGAAGCTGGGGAATGTGTTTTGGGGTGTCATTTTACATATACCCATGCTGGGTGAGATAAATATCTTGGTCAAATGCCAACTTTGTATAAAAAAATTGGAAATGTTGTCTTTTGCCAAGATATTTCTCTCACCCAGCATGGTTATATGTAAAATGACACCCCAAAACACATTCCCCAACTTCTCCTGAGTACTGCGATACCAGATGTGTGACACTTTTTTGCAGCCAAGGTGGGCAAAGGGGCACATATTCCAAAGTGCACCTTTCGGATTTCGCAGGCCATTTTTTACACATTTTGATTGCAAAGTACTTCTCACACATTTGGGCACCTAAATTGCCAGGGCAATATAACTACGCCACAAGTGACACCATTTTGGAAAGAAGACACCCCAAGGTATTCCGTGAGGGGCATGGCGAGTTCCTAGAAATATTTTTTTTTTGCATAAGTTAGCGGAAATTGATTTTTTTTTTGTTTTTTTCTCACAAAGTCTCACTTTCCGCTAACTTAGGACAAAAATCTCAATCTTTCATGGACTCAATATGCCCCTCAGCGAATACCTTGGGGTGTCTTCTTTCCGAAATGGGGTCACATGTGGGGTATTTATACTGCCCTGGCTTTTTAGGGGCCCTAAAGCGCGAGAAGAAGTCTGGAATATAAATGTCAAAAAAAAATTACGCATTTGGATTCCGTGAGGGGTATGGTGAGTTCATGTGAGATTTTATTTTTTGACACAAGTTAGTGGAATATGAGACTTAGTAAGAAAAAACAAACAAAAAAAAATAAAAATATTTCCGCTAACTTGGGCCAAAAAAATGTCTGAATGGAGCCTTACAGGGGGGGTGATCAATGACAGGGGGGTGATCACCCATATAGACTCCCTGATCACCCCCCTGTCATTGATCACCCCCCTGGTAAGGCTCCATTCAGACGTCCGTATGATTTTTACGGATCCGCAAAACACATGCGGACGTCTGAATGGAGCCTTACAGGGGGTGATCAATGACAGAGGGGTGATCACCCATATACACTCCCTGATCACCCCCTGTCATTGATCACCCCCCTGTAAGGCTCCATTCAGACGTCCGTATGATTTTTACGGATCCATGGAGCGGATCCGCAAAACACATGCGGACGTCTGAATGGAGCCTTACAGGGGGGTGATCAATGACAGGGGGTGATCAGGGAGTGTATATGGGTGATCACCCCCCTGTCATTGATCACCCCCCTGCAAGGCTCCATTCAGACGTCCGTATGATTTTTACGGATCTATGGATACATGGATCGGATCCGCAAAACACATGCGGACGTCTGAATGGAGCCTTACAGGGGGGTGATCAATGACAGGGGGGTGATCAGGGAGTGTATATGGGTGATCACCCCTCTGTCATTGATCACCCCCCCTGTAAGGCTCCATTCAGACGTCCGCATGTGTTTTGCGGATCCGATCCATGTATCCGTAAAAATCATGCGGACGTCTGAATGGAGCCTTACAGGGGGGTGATCAATGACAGGGGGTGATCAGGGAGTGTATATGGGTGATCACCCCCCTGTAAGGCTCCATTCAGACATCCGTATGTGTTTTGCGGATCCGATCCATGGATCCGTAAAAATCATACGGACGTCTGAATGGAGCCTTACAGGGGGGTGATCAATGACAGGGGGGTGATCAATGACAGGGGGGTGATCAATGACAGGGAAGTGATCAGGAAGTCTATATGGGTGAACTGCTCATGATCCTAAGCATACCACCTCATCAGTGAAGCATGGTGGTGGTAGTGTCATGGCGTGGGCATGTATGGCTGCCAATGGAACTGGTTCTCTTGTATTTATTGATGATGTGACTGCTGACAAAAGCAGCAGGATGAATTCTGAAGTGTTTCGGACAATATTATCTGCTCATATTCAGCCAAATGCTTCAGAACTCATTGGACGGCGCTTCACAGTGCAGATGGACAATGACCGAAAGCATACTGCAAAAGCAACCAAAGGGTTTTTTAAGGGAAAGAAGTGGAATGTAATGCAATGGCCAAGTCAATCACCTGACCTGAATCCGAGCATGCATTTCACTTGCTGAAGACAAAACTGAAGGGAAAATGCCCCAAGAACAAGCAGGAACCGAAAACAGTAGCAGTAGAGGCCTGGCAGAGCATCACCAGGGATGAAACCCAGCATCTGGTATTGTCTATGCATTCCAGACTTCAGGCTGTAATTGACTGCAAAGGATTTGCAACCAAGTATTAAAAAGTGAAAGTTTGATTTATGATTATTATGTCCCATTACTTTTGGTTCCTTAACAAGTGGGAACCACATATGCAAACTGTTGTAATTCCTACACCGTTCACCTGATTTGGATGTAAATACCCTCAAATTAAAGCTGACAGTCTGCAGTTAAAGCACATCTTGTTCGTTTTATTTCAAATCGATTGTGGTGGTGTATAGAGCCAAAAAAGTTGAAATTGTGACGCTGTCCCAATATTTATGGACCTGGCTGTACCAGAAAAATACAATTAAGCCGCAGCTCATCCTGGCACAAACAGGGGGCAGTGCAGAACATGTAGTACCACAGAGGAGCTACTAGAAAACAGTACAGAGCAATGGCCATGCTGATTGGCTAGATCTGAGACTGAGGTGTTGTATGTTGTCTGGTATCAACTTAGGATGAGTTGGAAAAGGCCATTGTATGCTGAAAATATTGTATCCTGAGGCCATTGTATCTTGAGGGATCACTGAACTCATACCTCCCAACTGTCCCAGGTCTAGCTGGACAGTCCTGGGTTTCAGTGGCTGTGTGTCACAACCAGACATCTGAGAAGCTCTGACAGATGCCTTTCAGAACCTCCTCCTTGAGCTTTCTTTGTTTTGGTTTTCAGTTCCTCATCTCGTTAGCCTCTCTCAGCTGTCTTGTAGTTGGACTGATTGCATCCCTTTAAATTCCTCCCCATAATGCATTAGTGTGCGGTTTATACAACTTCCTGGAGTGTGTGTGCATGCTGATCCTATTTCCCAGTCTTCTACAAGATAAGTGCTGTACTTTCATTTGTGATTTTCTGTTTGCTGGATCCCAGGTGACCCTGACTCCCTCCGTGTCTAGTGTAGGGAGCCGGTGGTCGTGTCCCCTTACTATTGTACGGTGTTCAGGTGTCATATAGTCGAGGTACGAGGATATGCGATCATCCACCATTGGGGTGTTCGCATAGGCTGAGCAGTCAGGGAGAGTGCCAGGACTTATGCAGGGGTCTCCCTTTTGTTCCTTAGCTTTGGATCCAGTGAGTCATACATTCATTTTGCATTGTCTTGTTTCCTGTACACCTTTCCGTGACACTGTGGCTGTCTCGCGGTCCCGGAACAGCTGACTCAGCTGTCTCTGTGTCCATAGGATGCAGAGACAGTTGATTGTAATGGTGAAGCGGGAAGCGTCCGCTCCTTTCTTCACCATGCAGCTCAGCCGTCGGCACTCCATAGCAGCAGTACAGTGCCCTCACACATTGCACTGCTGGTATGTGTGAGAGCTGCTGGGAATCGGCCTCTGTGCTTCTCCACACACCAGCAGTGCAATGTGTGACATCTAGGCATAACTACTGTGAAAAGTGCACAATGTGAGCATAACTACTGTGAAGGGGGCACAATGTGAGCATAACTACTGTGAAGGGGCACACCTGAGAATAACTACTGTTAGGGGCACAATGTGAGCATTACTTACCCCCTTAAGTGGGGAAAATTGACTTTTACCTCACAGGGGTTTTTCGCCTTTCTCTGGATCAACTTGCAGGCTAACAGGCCGAACTGGATGGACAGAGGCCATTTAGGGGCCACCTCACCTCATCCACTTGCTCGTGGAGCGTCAGTCTTGTCTCTGTTCATTGCGATATGCGTGGTGATGTAACCACGTGGGAGCGCACAGTGACACCATCGCGCACCTTCGGCAGGTCCCATTCTGTGAAGAGTGAAGAGATTGCTGCAGCGCGAACCAGTGGATAAGGTGATTTTTTTTATTTATTTTTGCTGTGGGACTATATGGGGGCATTATATAAACCATGGGGGACATTATAAAGCTGGTGGCCCTACATTGGGGCATTATTAAAGCTAGGGGCAGTTAAAAAGATTAGATACACTGTGGGGGACATTTATTTAGCTTGGGGCCTACATGGGGGATATTATTAAAGCTTAGGACGGTAAAAAATTCTTAAAGCTGGAGGCAGCAACAACAACAAAAAAATCCTACACTATGGGGGACATTTTAACTGGGGCCCTACCATCCTGTGGGCGTTCTCAGAAGGGTGGGTCTAGAAATAACTGCCAATCAAATTCAACCATTTTTCATGTCCGTTTTTAAGGGACATGAAAACTGATGCAAAACGGACATTAAAAACGGACACACGGACAGAAAATGGATGCACACACGGATGCAAAATGGCCATGAAAAACTGATGTTTTTTTTTCATGAGGTGCATGTGCATGAGGCCTTGACAATATGGCGTCCTTTTTTCTGTACAGGGCTGACATGCTCTACTAGCTGCCTGTGGATTTTTTGTCATTTCCTTCAGACCAGGAGCAGACGGACTCCTTATCTCTGCTCTCTGACATTATGAACACTCATTAAAGCTCAGGTCTTATCTTACTGATAATAATGTGGTTTAAATAAGTGTTTATAACCGTCAGTAGTTTAGAGATAAGGCTTATTAGATGACCAGCACAAAGTGAAACTGAAAGTACCAGTCTCACAGTTAGAAAAACTGTTAACCCCTCGTGACTGAACAGCTCAATATTTTTTATGAATGAAGGCCAATTGAAAATATGATTTTTAGCCAAAAATAAGTTAAATGCAATCATTAAAAAAATGTACTCTGGGACTGTCTATAATTATGTTTTGGACACCGTTAGAGGCATAGCCTAGTATGAAAATAATTGCATATTGTCCCTCTTTCTGTTTTTCAAAAGTTGAGAGATGTGTTGTATTTAGAAAACCCAATAGTAATACAAATAACAATGTGTGGTAACAATGTATACGGCACCAAACTGACAAGACCACACATGCAATCCGAATACACTCTTTATTACATAGTATCAAATAGACGTACAATACAAGAGGAAGCGAGGCGAAACGTACGTCAGGGTTGTTCGCCCTCCCAGGCTCTTGGTCTATATGCTTGATTCCTCCATCCAGTGTTTACTTGATAATTGATTCTTTCCACTGTGTTTGGTGGATACCCCTGTCTGACCATATCTCGATATCTATTTTTGTGTAAGGTGTTGCACTCTGGAAGTATGAATTTCCAGGACTTGGCCACAATAGGGATCATATCTAAGATTTGGCGTTAAGTAAGATATATTTCTACCTGGATGACTTACTGACTCTATTTATGTATGTAAAGGGATCTAGTTGATGGGACAGTGCAGACCTTGAATCCGGTAGAGGCATTATCATTCATAACGTTTATCTGTACTGCTATATATAATTGACTTTATGTAATGCATTGGACGTCTATTTGATACTATGTAATAAAGAATGTATTCGGATTACATGTGTGGTCTTGTCAGTTTGGTGCGGTATATGTGGTACTTATGTACATGACCAGTGGCGCTGTGTTATTTGGTTTTGCTGGGGTGGTATTTTGTGCAGCACTATTGTATTGTAAGCCCTGTGTAAAAAGGAATATTATTGTAATGAACTCCGATCATACACAGTCAGAATCACCATTGGGTTTAAGAGGTTAGAGGGAGTTAGAATTTGGGGATGTTCCATAGGGGGGAGGGAATTGTTTGAAGATTAAAATGTAAATCTACAAAGAAAAAGATCAGGATACCATACTGGTGAGCTGTAATCCATGATGTGATGTCTCACTTCCTGTATAATGCTGTTACTCATGCCATATCTGCAACCCCCTACCTATTGTAACATGCATCCTGATAAATAAAAAAGGGGAATATTAATAATTAATATTTGGAGTTAATATTAATAATTAATATATAGACGTAAATCATCTATTTTTGACTCCACCTATTTATTCTTTATTCTACCTGTTGCTCTACCATTTCATGAACTGCGTGCGCTGAATTACGGTGACTATAAGCTGTATTTCAATAATAAAGTATTTATTAAACCAATAACACGTTTACAGTCAATCATTTCTGCTATATCTATATATATTAATAGTTATATAAATATACAGTATGTGTATATATATATATATATATATATATATATATCCAAAAACGGAACAGCACCTCCTGAGACAAATCGCAGGTGCAAGCTACCCGGCATAATACAGCAAACAAAAAACAGTAGCAGCACACCACTATATGCGCTAAGACTAAGTAAACAGGTGAATGTGTGAACAGGGTCAAAAATACATGACGCCATATAGTTACTGCAAAGCAGTGGAGAAGCTCTTAGCGCATATTATTGATCAAAAATATGTCGGGCCCACCTACCGGACGGCAAGGTCGCTTCTCATCAGGTGGGACCTACTCTAACACGGAATGTCCAGCTCCATTGTTTCTCTGATTAAAAGCACCAAGGCATGGGGGATGGGCGAGGAGTGCTAAGTTCCACAGAGGATGCCTGGTCCTCTATACTATATATATATATCCAAAAACGGAACAGCCCCTCCTGAGACAAATCGCAGGTGCAAGCTACCCGGCATAATACAGCAAACAAAAAACAGTAGCAGCACACCACTATATGCGCTAAGACTAAGTAAACAGGTGAATGTGTGAACAGGGTCAAAAATACATGACGCCATATAGTTACTGCAAAGCAGTGGAGAAGCTCTTAGCGCATATTATTGATCAAAAATATGTCGGGCCCACCTACCGGACGGCAAGGTCGCTTCTCATCAGGTGGGACCTACTCTAACACGGAATGTCCAGCTCTATTGTTTCTCTGATTAAAAGCACCAAGGCATGGGGGATGGGCGAGGAGTGCTAAGTTCCACAGAGGATGCCTGGTCCTCTATACTATATATATATCCAAAAACGGAACAGCACCTCCTGAGACAAATCGCAGGTGCAAGCTACCCGGCATAATACAGCAAACAAAAAACAGTAGCAGCACACCACTATATGCGCTAAGACTAAGTAAACAGGTGAATGTGTGAACAGGGTCAAAAATACATGACGCCATATAGTTACTGGAAAGCAGTGGAGAAGCTCTTAGCGCATATTATTGATCAAAAATATGTCGGGCCCACCTACCGGACGGCAAGGTCGCTTCTCATCAGGTGGGACCTACTCTAACACGGAATGTCCAGCTCCATTGTTTCTCTGATTAAAAGCACCAAGGCATGGGGGATGGGCGAGGAGTGCTAAGTTCCACAGAGGATGCCTGGTCCTCTATACTATATATATATCCAAAAACGGAACAGCACCTCCTGAGACAAATCGCAGGTGCAAGCTACCCGGCATAATACAGCAAACAAAAAACAGTAGCAGCACACCACTATATGCGCTAAGACTAAGTAAACAGGTGAATGTGTGAACAGGGTCAAAAATACATGACGCCATATAGTTACTGCAAAGCAGTGGAGAAGCTCTTAGCGCATATTATTGATCAAAAATATGTCGGGCCCACCTACCGGACGGCAAGGTCGCTTCTCATCAGGTGGGACCTACTCTAACACGGAATGTCCAGCTCCATTGTTTCTCTGATTAAAAGCACCAAGGCATGGGGGATGGGCGAGGAGTGCTAAGTTCCACAGAGGATGCCTGGTCCTCTATACTATATAACTATATATATATATCCAAAAACGGAACAGCACCTCCTGAGACAAATCGCAGGTGCAAGCTACCCGGCATAATACAGCAAACAAAAAACAGTAGCAGCACACCACTATATGCGCTAAGACTAAGTGGAACTTAGCACTCCTCGCCCATCCCCCATGCCTTGGTGCTTTTAATCAGAGAAACAATGGAGCTGGACATTCCGTGTTAGAGTAGGTCCCACCTGATGAGAAGCGACCTTGCCGTCCGGTAGGTGGGCCCGACATATTTTTGATCAATAATATGCGCTAAGAGCTTCTCCACTGCTTTGCAGTAACTATATGGCGTCATGTATTTTTGACCCTGTTCACACATTCACCTGTTTACTTAGTCTTAGCGCATATAGTGGTGTGCTGCTACTGTTTTTTGTTTGCTGATATATATATATATATATATAAACGCACACGGTAATACACTAACAGCACTATAATAAACCTAGTTACACTCACGCTATACAATCCCAACTATAATTCCACCCCAAAATCTAGCTAGAATTACACTCACACATACACGTAACCACAGCAGCACCCTCCCACCTGACGCTAGACCGTCCCTACAAGGGGTTACACAATCAACGGGTTACAGTGTCCAATGCAGGGGTTAAATGCAGTGATAAGGGTACTGCAGTGGTTAATGGGGTTGATATACAGTACAGACCAAAAGTTTGGACACACCTTCTCATTCAAAGAGTTTTCTTTATTTTCATGACTATGAAAATTGTAGATTCACACTGAAGGCATCAAAACTATGAATTAACACATGTGGAATTATATACATAACAAAAAAGTGTGAAACAACTGAAAATATGTCATATTCTAGGTTCTTCAAAGTAGCCACCTTTTGCTTTGATTACTGCTTTGCCACCTGAAATGGTTTTCACTTCACAGGTGTGCCCTGTCAGGTTTAATAAGTGGGATTTCTTGCCTTATAAATGGGGTTGGGACCATCAGTTGTGCTGTGGAGAAGTCAGGGATACACAGCTGATAGTCCTACTGAATAGACTGTTAGAAGTAAAGAAAAACAAGTGGCCATCATTACTTTAAGAAATTAAGGTCAGTCAGTCCGAAAAATTGGGAAAACTTTGAAAGTGTCCCCAAGTGCAGTCACAAAAACCATCAAGCGCTACAAAGAAACTGGCTCACATGCGGACCGCCCCAGGAAAGGAAGACCAAGAGTCACCTCTGCTGCGGAGGATAAGTTCATCCGAGTCACCAGCCTCAGAAATCGCAGGTTAACAGCAGCTCAGATTAGAGACCAGGTCAATGCCACACAGAGTTCTAGCAGCAGACACATCTCTAGAACAACTGTTAAGAGGAAACTGTGTGAATCAGGCCTTCATGGTATAATATCTGCTAGGAAACCACTGCTAAGGACAGGCAACAAGCAGAAGAGACTTGTTTGGGCTAAAGAACACAAGGAATGGACATTAGACCAGTGGAAATCTGTGCTTTGGTCTGATGAGTCCAAATTTGAGATCTTTGGTTCCAACCGTGTCTGTGCGACGCAGAAAAGGTGAACGGATGGACTCTACATGCCTGGTTCCCACTGTGAAGCATGGAGGAGGAGGTGTGATGGTGTGGGGGTGCTTTGCTGGTGACACTGTTTGGGATTTATTCAAAATTGAAGGCATACTGAACCAGCATGGCTGCCACAGCATCTTGCAGCAGCATGCTATTCCATCCGGTTTGCGTTTAGTTGGACCATCATTTATTTTTCAACAGGACAATGACCCCAAACACACCTCCAGGCTGTGTAAGGGCTATTTGACCATGAAGGAGAGTGATGGGGTGCTGCGCCAGATGAATTGGCCTCCACAGTCACTGGACCTGAACCCAATTGAGATGGTTTGGGGTGAGCTGGACCGCAGAGTGAAGGAAAAAGGGCCAACAAGTGCTAAGCATCTCTGGGAACTCCTTCAAGACTGTTGGAAGACCATTTCAGGTGACTACCTCTTGAAGCTCATCAAGAGAATGCCAAGAGTGTGCAAAGCAGTAATAAAAGCAAAAGGTGACTACTTTGAAGAACCTAGAATATGACATATTTTCAGTTGTTTCACACTTTTTTGTTATGTATATAATTCCACATGTGTTAATTCATAGTTTTGATGCCTTCAGTGTGAATCTACAATTTTCATAGTCATGAAAATAAAGAAAACTCTTTGAATGAGAAGGTGTGTCCAAACTTTTAGTCTGTACTGTGTGTATATATATATATATATATATATATATATATGTATATATATTAAAGCACATCTTGTTAGTTTCATTTCAAATCCATTGTGGTGGTTTATAGAGCCAGAAATGTTAGAATTGTGTTGATGTCCCAATATTTATGGACCTGACTGATATATATATATATATATATATATATATATATATATCAATCAGGTCCATAAATATTGGGACATCAACCCAATTCTAACATTTCTGGCTCTATAAACCACCACAATGGATTTGAAATGAAACGAACAAGATGTGCTTTAACTGCAGACTGTCAGCTTTAATTTAAGGGTATTTACATCCAAATCAGGTGAATGGTGTAGGAATTACAACAGTTTGCATATGTGCCTCCCACTTGTAAAGGGACCAAAAGTAATGGGACAGAATAATAATCATAAATCAAACTTTCACTTTTTAATACTTGGTTTCAAATTCTTTGCAGTCAATTACAGCCTGAAGTCTGGAACGCATAGACATCACCAGATGCTGGTTTTTATCCCTGGTGATGCTCTGTCAGGCCTCTACTGCAACTGTCTTCAGTTCCTGCTTGTTCTTGGGGCATTTTCCCTTCAGTTTTGTCTTCAGCAAGTGAAATGCATGCTTAATAGAATTCAGGTCAGGTGATTGACTCGGCCATTGCATAAAATTCCACTTCTTTCCCTTAAAAAACTCTTTGGTTGCTTTTCCAGTATGCTTTGGGTCATTGTCCATCGGCACAGTGAAGCGTCGTTGTCACAACCAGACAGCTGAGAAGCTCTGACAGAAGCCTTTCAGAACCTCCTCCTTGAGTTTTCTTTGTTGTAGTGTTCAGTTCCTCATCTCGTTAGCCTCTCTCAGCTGTCATGTAGTTGGACTGATTGCTTCCCTTTAAATTCCTCCCCATAATGCATTACTGGGCGGCTTATACTTCTTCCTGGAGTGTGTGTGCATGCTGATCCTCTTTCCCAGTCTGCTACTAAGTTAAGTGCTGTACATTTATCTGTTATTTTTTGTTTGCTGGATCCCAGGTGACCCTGACTCCCTCCGTGTCTGGTGTAGGGAGCCGGTGGTCGTGTCCCCTCACTATTGTAGGGTGTTCAGGTGTTATACAGTCGAGGTACGTGGATATGCAACCATCCACCTCTGGGATTTTTGCATAGGCTGAGCAGCCAGGGAAAGTGCCAGGTTTTGTGCAGGGGTCTCCCTTTTGGTTCCTTAGCTTTGGATCCAGTGAGTCATATATGCATGTTGCATTGTCTTGTTTCCTGTACACCTTCCGTGACATTATAAGCCGCCAAAACCATCTCAAGCATGGATCCGGTTTCACTTTTGGCTGAACGCTTCCAGGGTCTTTCATTGGAGGTAGCTGATCTCTGTAAGACTTTTTCTCAGCTTCAAGTGACCGGTTCAGCTTGCGTTCATGGAGTTTGTTCTGAGCCTAAGATCTCGCTCCCGGATACGTTCTCCGGGGGTAGTGAGAATTTTGTGCGTTTTAGAGAGGCTTGCAAACTCCATTTTCGCCTTCTTCCCCATTCCTCTGGTGATGGGGAACGGAGGGTGGGGATCATTATATCGCTGCTCAGGGGTAACGCTCAGTCTTGGGCCTTTTCGCTGCCGGAGGGGGCACAGCCTCTCCGTTCAGTGGATGAATTCTTTTTAGCCCTGGGTCAGATATATGATGATCCGGATCGTATTGCTCTGGACTACGTCTATTATGCCAGGGTAAACAATCCGCAGAGATATACTGCTCAGAATTTCGGAGATGGGCAGCTGATACTGGTTGGAATGTTGCTGCACTCCGAAGTCAATTTTGCCATGGTCTTTCAGAGGGATTGAAAGATGCATTTGCCTTTCATGAGAGGCCTATTTCCTTGGACTCTTCTATGTCTCAGGCCGTTCGTATTGACAGGCGTCTAAGGGTCCATTCACACGTCCGTTTTTTCTTTCCTGATCTGTTCCGTTTTTTGCGGAACAGATCAGGACCAGATCAGGACCCATTCATTTTCATTGGGTCCTGGAAAAAATCGGACAGCACAATGTGTGCTGTCCGTTTCCGTTGTTCCGTTCCGCATGTCCGTTTAAATATAAAACATGTCCTATTATGTTCCTGAAAAATCGGATCCTGGTACAATGCAAAGTCAATGGTTCCGCAAAAAACGGAAGACATTCGGATGTCATTCCGTATGTCTTCCGTTTTTTGCGGAATCCGTTCCTGGAAACACATAGCAAATATTATTTTTTTTATTTTTTTTTTCAAAGAAATCCAAACAACTTTATTTGATTATTGAAATGTATACATGTTTCCGTTTTTTGCGGATCCGCAAAAAACGGATGACATACGGAAACATTTTCAGGAACAACGGATCCGCAAAAAACGGACCGAAATTCGGATTATAGAAAAATACTGACGTGTGAATGTAGCCTTAGAGAGAAAGGAGCGATATCTCCTTCCTGTCATACTCAGTCCCAGGACAGTGCAGCGGTCTCATTCTGTGCGCAGGGGTCTCGGTCACTGTCAGCCCCTTCTGAGCAGGAGCCCATGCAGCTGGGGTTGATTGCTTCTGACAATAGAAGATTCAGCTCGCATGGGAGGGTTTGTTTTTGTTGTGGAGCTATAAATCATTTGGCAAATGTTTGTCCCTCTAGGAGATTCAGGCAGTTTTCTGGGAGTAATAAAGAAACAAACAGGAAAAAATCTTTTAAAAATGTTCCGTCTGTTACTATTGGCAGGGTTGAGGCGGAAATTGAAGGTTTTCCGTTAGCTTGTAGTTCCCGTTTTGTCCTGCCTGCTAGGGTGGCGCTAGAGAGCAAGAGCATATTTTGTGAGATTTTTGTGGATAGTGGAGCAGCTGTCAATCTCATTGATAATCAATTTGCAATAACTCATGGTTTCCAGGTGCGCACTTTGGGAAAGGATATTCCTGTTTTTGCTATTGATTCCGCTCCACTTTCTCAGAAATCATTAAAGGGCATAGTTCACAATATCCATTTAATTGTGAGTGATGCTCATGTTGAGGATGTGTCATGTTTCGTCCTTAGCGGTTTGCCTACTCCTCTAGTGTTGGGGCTACCCTGGCTCACTAAACATAACCCCACCATTGATTGGCAAGCGAGGCAAATAAATGGCTGGAGTGACTTTTGCAGAGAGAATTGCCTCACGACATCTGTTTCTGAGGTTGCTTCTAAGACTGTACCATATTTTCTCTCTGAATTTTCGGACGTCTTCTCTGAGAGTGAGTTCAGGATTTGCCCCCGCACAGGGAGTACGATTGCCCTATTAATCTCATCCCAGGCGCCAAGCTGCCTAAATCTCGTTTATACAATCTTTCCCAACCTGAGAGGATCGCTATGCATGCTTATATCTCTGAGAGTCTGAGAAAAGGACACATACGACCCTCGAAATCACCTGTTGCCGCTGGTTTTTTCTTTGTTAAGAAAAAAGATGGTTCTTTAAGACCTTGTCTGGATTTCAGGGAGCTGAACAGTATCACTATTCGTGACCCTTATCCGCTTCCTCTGATCCCGGACCTGTTTAACCAGGTTGTTGGGGCTAAAGTCTTTTCCAAATTAGATCTAAGAGGGGCATACAACCTGGTCAGGGTCAGAGAAGGAGATGAATGGAAGACTGCCTTCAATACCCCTGAGGGCCATTTTGAGAATTTGGTTATGCCTTTTGGTTTGATGAATGCCCCAGCCGTTTTTCAGCATTTCGTGAACAGCATTTTTTATCATTTGATGGGAAAATTTGTATTAGTGTATTTGGATGACATTTAGATTTTTTCTCCTGATTCCAAAACTCATAAGGAACATTTACATCAGGTCTTGCTCATCCTGCGGGAGAATAAATTATATGCGAAACAGGAAAAATGTGTGTTTGCGGTTCCAGAAATTCAATTTCTGGGGTTTCTTCTCTCCGCTTCTGGTTTTCGCATGGACCCCGAGAAGGTCCGCGCTGTGCTTGAGTGGGAGCTTCCTGAGAATCAGAAGGCGCTGATGCGTTTTTTGGGCTTTGCCAATTATTACAGGAAGTTTATTTTGAATTATTCCTCTATTGTTAAACCACTCACTGATATGACCAGAAAGGGGGTAGATTTTTCTTCTTGGTCAGTAGAGGCGCGTAAGGATTTTTCTAATATCAAGGAGAGTTTTGCTTCCGCTCCCATCTTGGTGCAACTTGATATTTCTTTACCCTTCATAGTTGAGGTCGATGCTTCTGAGGTGGGTGTGGGGGCGGTCTTGTCTCAGGGTTCCTCTCCTGCCAAATGGCGACCGTGTGCCTTTTTCTCGAAAAAACTCTCCTTCGCAGAGAGAAATTACGATGTGGGAGATAGGGAATTGTTAGCCATCAAGTTAGCTTTTGAGGAATGGCGCCATTGGCTAGAGGGAGCCAGACACCCTATTACCGTATTTACTGACCATAAAAATCTGGCCTACTTGGAGTCAGCCAAGCGTCTGAACCCGAGACAGGCCAGATGGTCTTTGTTCTTTCCTTGGTTTAATTTTGTTGTCACGTTCCGCCCTGGAGTTAAGAATGTGAAGGCAGATGCCCTGTCACGTTGTTTTCCGGGAGGCGGGAATTTTGAAGACCCAGGTCCCATTTTGGCTGAAGGTGTGGTGGTCTCTGCTCTTTTTTCTGAATTGGAGGCAGAGGTGCAGGCAGCCCAGTCAGAGGCTCCTGATCTTTGTCCTCCTGGGAGGTTGTTTGTGCCTCTCGCTTTAAGACACAAGATTTTTAAGGAACACCGCGATACGGTCCTTGCTGGGCAACCGGGGGCAAGAGCCACACTGGATCTCATCGCTCGGAGATTCTGGTGGCCTGCGCTTCGTAAGTTGATTGAGGGGTTTGTGGCAGCCTGCGAGACTTGCGCTCGTGCCAAAGTCCCTCATTCACGGCCATCAGGTCCTCTCCTTCCCTTACCCATTCCTTCCCGTCCTTGGACACATCTGTCCATGGACTTCATAACGGACCTGGCTCGTTCCTCGGGGAAGACTGTGATTCTGGTGGTGGTGGACCGTTTTAGCAAAATGGTGCATTTCATCCCTTTTCCTGGTTTGCCCAATGCTAAGACGCTGGCGCAGGCATTTATTGATCACATTGTCAAATTGCACGGTATTCCTTCAGACATAGTCTCTGATAGGGGCACGCAGTTTGTTTCCAGATTCTGGAAGGCTTTCTGTTCTCGCTTGGGGGTTCGGTTGTCATTCTCTTCTGCTTTCCACCCGCAGTCGAATGGCCAGACAGAGCGCGTCAATCAGAATCTGGAGATATATCTGCGCTGTTTTGTGGCGGAGAATCAAGAGGATTGGTGTTCTTTTTTGTCCCTTGCTGAGTTTGCTTTAAATAACCGTTGTCAGGAGTCCTCTGATAAGTCACCATTTTTTGGTGCATATGGGTTTCATCCGCAGTTTGGGACTTTCTCGGGAGAGGGGTCTTCTGGTTTACCTGATGAGGACAGATTCTCCTCGTCTTTGTCATCTATTTGGCAAAAGTTTCAGGATAATCTAAAGAGCATGAGTGAGAGATATAAGCGTGTGGCAGATAAGAGACGTGTGCTTGGTCCGGACCTGAATGTTGGTGATCTGGTGTGGTTGTCTACCAAGAATATCAAATTGAAGGTTCCCTCCTGGAAGTTGGGTCCTAGGTTTATTGGCCTTACAAAATCCTGTCCGTCATCAATCCTGTTGCCTACCGTCTTGATCTTCCTCAGACTTGGAAGATCCATAATGTTTTTCATAAGTCCTTATTGAAGCCTTATGTTCAACCCATTGTACCCTCGCCTTTGCCTCCTCCTCCGATTATGGTTGATGGGAATCTTGAATTTCAGGTCTCTAGGATTGTGGATTCTCGTCTTGTCCGCGGTTCTCTTCAGTACCTTGTTCATTGGGAGGGTTATGGTCCTGAGGAGAGGATGTGGGTCCCAGTGACGGACATTAAGGCCTCTCGTCTCATCAGGGCTTTCCATAGGTCCCATCCTGAGAAGGTGGGCTCTGAGTGTCCGGAGTCCACTCGTAGAGGGAGGGGTACTGTCACAACCAGACAGCTGAGAAGCTCTAACAGAAGCCTTTCAGAACCTCCTCCTTGAGTTTTCTTTGTTGTAGTGTTCAGTTCCTCATCTCGTTAGCCTCTCTCAGCTGTCATGTAGTTGGACTGATTGCTTCCCTTTAAATTCCTCCCCATAATGCATTACTGGGCGGCTTATACTTCTTCCTGGAGTGTGTGTGCATGCTGATCCTATTTCCCAGTCTGCTACTAAGTTAAGTGCTGTACATTTATCTGTTATTTTTTGTTTGCTGGATCCCAGGTGACCCTGACTCCCTCCGTGTCTGGTGTAGGGAGCCGGTGGTCGTGTCCACTCACTATTGTAGGGTGTTCAGGTGTTATATAGTCGAGGTACGTGGATATGCAACCATCCACCTCTGGGATTTTTGCATAGGCTGAGCAGCCAGGGAAAGTGCCAGGTTTTGTGCAGGGGTCTCCCTTTTGGTTCCTTAGCTTTGGATCCAGTGAGTCATATATGCATGTTGCATTGTCTTGTTTCCTGTACACCTTCCGTGACAGTCGTCCAATGAGTTCTGGAGTATTTGGCTTTATATGAGCAGATAATATTGCCTGAAACACTTCAGAATTCATCCTGCTGCTTTTATCTGCAGTCACATAATCAATAAATACAAGAGAACCAGTTCCATTGGCAGCCATACATGCCCACGCTATGACACTACCACCACCATGCTTCACCGATGAGGTGTTATGCTTAGGATCATGAGCAGTTCCTTTCCTTCTCCATACTCTTCTCTTCCCATCACTCTGTTACAAATTTATCTTGGTCTCATCTGTCCATAGGATGTTGTTCCAGAACTGTGAAGGCTTTTTTAGATGTGATTTGGCAAACTCTAATCTGGCCTTCCTGTTTTTGAGGCTCACCAATGGTTTACATCTTGTGGTGAACCCTGTGTATTCACTCTGGTGAAGTCTTCTCTTGATTGTTGACTTTGACCCACATACACCTACCTCCTGGAGAGTGTTCTTGATCTGGCCAACTGTTGTGAAGGGTGTTTTCTTCACCAGGGAAAGAATTATTCGGTCATCCATCACAGTTGTTTTCCGTGGTCTTCCAGGTCTTTTGGTGTTGCTGAGCTCACTAATGCGTTCCTTCTTTTTAAGAATGTTCCAAACAGTTGTTTTGTCCACCCTAATGTTTTTGCTATCTCTCTGATGGGTTTGTTTTGATTTTTCAGCCTAATGATGGCTTGCTACACTGATAGTGACAGCTCTTTGGATCTCATCTTGAGAGTTGACAGCAACAGATTCCAAATGCAAATAGCACACTTGAAATGAACTCTGGACCTTTTATCTGCTCATTGTAATTGGGATAATGAGGGAATAACACACACCTGGCCATGGAACAGCTGAGAAGCCAATTGTCCCATTACTTTTGGTCCCTTAACAAGTGGGAACCACATATGGAAACTGTTGTAATTCTTACAACGTTCATCTGATTTGGATGTAAATATCCTCAAATTAAAGCTGACAGTCTGTAGTTAAAGCACATCTTGTTTGTTTCATTTCAAATCCATTGTGGTGGTGTATAAAGCCAAAAATTTTAGAATTGTGTTGAATCTGTTGATGTCCCAATATTTATGGACCTGACTGTATATACTGTATATATATAAGTGGCAGAGGGAAATGGTTAATAGGAGCAATACAGGGGTACAGGGGTTAATGATACTCAGCCAATGTTCATAGTCTCTGTTTCTGAAGGGGCAGCTCGGCTCAACTCATGTCCACTCTTCCATGTGTGAAGTCCTTCCTCTGTTTGTGGTGATGAGCCCAAAATAGAGAGAGCCTTTGTCCTGGCTTGAGCTAATAAAATCCCCTCAACCTAAGGCGCAGGGATATATTATCTTGTGCGTGTGACGGAATTGCATGCACTCAGACTGTAACAGATAACTGTCAATTGGCCCCCTGAGGCTCAGGGTCTGTACAGACAAAGATACAAAGGAATTCCTGCCCAATGTGTAAATGAGAGCACCCCCCAGATACAACATGGAATCACACGCCCATATCATAAACAATCCCTAAACAGAAGGTGGGGGAGAGCATAATAACTAGGCTGGTATATATATATACCCAATATATGCACTTCCCTCGACACCCTGCCTATTTGTGTTGCTCCGCTTTCTGTCAGTTTGGACCTGCCTACTTGTGTTGCTCCGCTTTCTGTCAGTTTGGACCTGCCTACCACAAAGGGCCACTTTTCAGTTATTTTAAGGGCCGCTTTAAGTTCCCAGTATTAGATCCATTGTGGGCTGCACTTTGGTAGGGAGTACTCTCGCCTGCTATTTCAGGGACCTCCTGAGTACTGTGCATGTTTTTAATTGTTTTTATTTTATTTTGTCCAATAAGGCTACTTTCACACTAGCGTTGTTTAAATCCGGTGTTCAATTCCGACACCGGAACTGCCCGCCGGATCCGGAAAAACATGTGAAAACGGATTACATTTGAATCCTGATCAGCATTTTGATCACAATGAAAAAATGCATTGGAAAAAACGGATCCGCCATTTATGGACTTTAACTTTTTTTATTTTTTTATTCGGGTTTAACATGCAAAAGTCGGATCCGGTTTGACTGAACACACGGCACCGGATCCGGCGTTAATGCAAGTCAATGGGAAAAAGACCGGATCCTGCATTCAGTCAAAGTGTTCAGGATTTTGGGCCGGAGGTAAAAATACAACATGCTACGGTTTTCTGAAAAGCCTGATCAGTCAAAAAGACTGAACTGAAGACATCCTGATCCATCCTGAACGGTTTACTCTCCATTCAGAATGCATTAGGATTAAACTGATCAGTTCTTTTCCGGATTTGAGCCCCTAGGACAGAACTCCATGCCGGAAAAGAAAAACGCTAGTGTGAAAGTACCCTAAATAATAATTGATACTGACTTTAGTATTGGTGTTCACCCCTTGGGCCCACCACAGAAATTTATTCTCAGGGCCTAATCCATACATCTTTAATAAAGTCTAATAGGTTTTAAATCAAAGAAATAGACCATAGCGGCAAGTGATTGGTTCCAAATGCAGCTTTCTTTTTTTTGCTCCTGGATCTTTGGGCCCCACTGTGGTATCAGAGCCTGGGCCCACTGAAGAATCCTTTGGCACTTTGGTGTCCAACTCTGGGTAACAGTCCCATGTCAAACCTCTTATATGCCGTAGTTGCTATTGACTGCGGCATCTAAGGGGTTAAATTGCCAGGATGTTATCCAATTCTGGCCATTGCAGCAGGGTGTCATCTGTATCCATTGGTTGAATGAAGGCTCATGGATATGTAGGCTCCAAATGTCATGTGAACATAGCTTAGGTCCTTCTTATATGGTTTATCCAAAAACTGCTACAAAAACTGAATGTGTGAATCCTGCCTCATGGTGTTTTTTACAGGCATTTTAGTGCCGTCAGTGTCGTAGATTTGGAATAGGGCGGCAGGATGGTGTTTATATATTTCCTAGTCACAGTCTTGTGGCATGAGGGAGAAGAGTACCCCATTCTGAGGATCAGTGAGGGCCCCAGTGGATGGTGATCAATTCTTCTGGCTGGAATACCCCTTTAAGTGCAACTTATTTAATCATACTGTGTGTACAATTCCCTTCTATTCCCTTCTTGAAAGTCACTTATGCTGTGGACTTCCCATAAACTTCCTTGTGGCTGAAAGGTATACAAATAAGGTGCTAATATTTTTTAATGACTCGGCGAGATGTCACAGCGTTCCAGTTGCACAGTAATGACTATGCGTGCAGTCACCGGAGGACATTTACTAAACACTCATGTTTCACATGCCAGTCTTAGTAAAAAGATCAAGACTCATTTATTAAGAGGTTCATCCCCTTAATGAATTTGTTGCATCTTCTGCTGTCAGTTTCAGAAACTGAAATCTGCGAGTAGCTAAAGTAGATTTCAGTTATAATTGATGCCAGTTTTTTGACAGAAATTATTGTAATTTTTTTTTGTGCAAAATGCTCTTTGCAACTTTTTACATACAAAACCCGATGTGAAGCTTACAAATTGTACAGTAATTGGTCTTAAAAATAGCGGCAAAGAAAAGTTCTACACAATACATACATGGAGCAGATCCCTGTTTTTCTGTAATATATTTATGCTATGATAGATTGTGGATGGTCACCTCTATTATGTCAATTTGGTGCAGTTTCCTTGTAGAGTGTAGTCATAAATTAGGGGAAAAAATACAACTGTTTCCATGGGATATTTTAATAATGTATTGGTGTTTTACAGGGTTTTATCATAGTGTAGATGATGAAGGGAGGTTTTGCTTATTGGAAATTGGAGATTTATGTCTATCTCTGTATTCAGTCCCTTTAAGGCCTCTTTCACACTTGCGTTGTCCGGATCCGGCGTGTACTCCACTTGCCGGAATTACACGCCGGATCCGGAAAAACGCAAGTGTACTGAAAGCATTTGAAGACGGATCCGTCTTCAAAATGCGTTCAGTGTTACTATGGCAGCCAGGACGAGATTAAAGTCCTGGTTGCCATAGTAGGAGCGGGGGAGTGGCATACTTACAGTCCGTGCGGCTCCCGGGGCGCTCCAGAATGACGTCAGAGCGCCCCATGCGCATGGATGACGTGCCATGCGATCACGTCATCCATGCGCCTGGGGCGCCCTGACGTCACTCTGAAGCGCCCCGGGAGCCGCACGGACGGTAAGTATGCTGCTCCCCCGCTCCCCACTACACTTTACCATGGCTGCCAGGACTTTAGCGTCCCGGCAGCCATGGTAACCATTCAGAAAAAGCTAAACGTCGGATCCGGCAATGCGCCGAAACAACGTTTAGCTTAAGGCCGGATCCGGATAAATGCCTTTCAATGGGCATTAATTCCGGATCCGGCCTTGCGGCAAGTCTTCAGGATTTTTGGCCGGAGCAAAAAGCGCAGCATGCTGCTGTATTTTCTCCGGCCAAAAAACGTTCCGTTCCGGAACTGAAGACATCCTGATGCATCCTGAACGGATTTCACTCCATTCAGAATGCATTAGGATAAAACTGATCAGGATTCTTCCGGCATAGAGCCCCCGCTTATTCTTTGTATTATATACACCTCTCCAGTTCTTCATATACCCCAGGAGTAACATACAACCCATGCAGATACTTATATATAAAACTAGTTTACTGATAACATAGCGATGACAAAGCAATGGACATTATACATAACGATACAGACACTACAAATAATATAGAGGAAACCCCACACACAGCCACCTCCGTTCCTGCCCTCCCTGGATGCTAAGCAAATGTGGCTAATAATATGTATGTATATACAGTATATCCAGAGTCCTCCAATATACCGTCTACTGGATCTACTCTTCTAACCAACTCACATCCAGTACCTGACCATTAGTACATGTACATATAGAGACTCATGCATAAACAGCATATATAATCTACTGGTAATACAATTGCAGACTACAAATATCTATATGCACACATATAAAGTCTACTGGGATATTATACTTGTATACATGCACACATAAGCTTACATATAACTTAGCTTGCTCCTGAAGTGATGTTGGTCCAGGGGAGACCAGGAAGAGAGAGAGGGACTCCCAAGTTTCATGTTACCTATATGTTCCTGTGTCCCAGCCTCCACCATGGACTCCACCCTGTGACCACCTAAATATCTTCCCAATCTGTTGGCCAAGAGAATGTTGTTCAACTGCTTTTACAATGTGCCCTTCCTGTCTTTGATATGCTAACAAGAGACACAATGACCAAATAGCTACTGGCCATACTGATATCAATAGGTGAATACCACTGGAGTTCGATATACACTATATCCAATTATTAGACATGTTTGTGTGGTCATCAAGCTGAGGTTCTGGCTGAGAGCCATATTTTCCTGTAACAGTAGACATATTTAGATTTTTCTCAGACTTTAAAGGGGTTGTCTCACTATCCTATCGCTAGGATATGCCCCCATTGTTTTTTAGGTGTGGGCACCTATCTCCTAAACGAGGCCCGCAAAGTGGTGGCTGGAGGACTCTTGTCCGGTCACCACCAAGCGCTCTCCCAATAGAAGTGATTGGGAGCGCACCACGCATGACCGGCCACCGCTCCCATTCACTTCTATGGGCTCGACGGAAATAGGCGAGCCAGCTCTCGGCTATTTTCGACGGCCCCATAGAAATTAATGGAGGGCGGCTGCGCATGTGAAGTGCGTCCTCCAACACTTTCAGGGCTCTGTTCTCTATATAGGTGTGGGTGCCAGCTGTATTTTTGGGGTCATTTATCAAACTGGTGGAAAGTAGAACTGGCTTAGTTGCACATAGCAATCAATCAGATTCCACCTTTCATTTTCCAAAGGAGCTGTCAAAACATGATTTCTTTGAAAAATGCTTTGTGTAAAAGTGGTAAAACAAAAATAAAAAAAAGCTATAAAAATTTGGATTCTCTGTAATTGTACTAGCCAGCAGAATAAAAAGAGGATGTAATTTTTCCTGCAGGGTGTATTCCGTGAAAACAAAACCAAAAATGCAATAGCAGAATTGCTGCCTTTTCTCTATACTGCTTCCCAAAAAGCGAAATAAAGAGATATAAAAATAATATGTAGCCCAAAACAGAACTGCAGCAACAGCAACTCATCTGTCAAAAAATAAGCCCTCAGGCAGCTTAATCGAGAGAAAAATAAATGTGTGGTTCTCAGAATAATGGCTGTACTACTACCCCAGATGCTGTTCAAAAGCAATGTGGTGCCGATAAACCAATCCATCTAAATTTGTGCTGCAAAAGCCAAATAATGGTGTTTCCCTTTTAACCCCTGCATAGTACCAAAACAGCAATTTATGTCCACATTTATGGCATTTCAGTATTCAGAAGAACCCACCTAACAATTTAAAGGATATGAGGTCTCTTAGATGGTACAAGCTGTGTACAGCATATTGAGCAGTGAACTGTGGAAAACAAGCAATTTTCATTTGCAAAACACCTGTGGTGTCAAAATGGTCATTCCACCCTTTAATAATTAACTCGACGGGTATAGTTTCCAAAATAGGGATACTTATAGAGTGATTCCATTTTACTCGTACCTCGGAAAAAGATTAGGGCCACATGTTGGGTGTTTATAAAACCAGGAAACACAGCATAATAATACAATAATTTTCAAACTGACACACACACACTGGGCACTACATATTGGGCACTAAAATGGCATATCTGTGTAAAAATTGCAATTTTCACTTTGCACGTGCTAAGGGGTGATTTTCTCCTGTTACCACTTGTGAAAATGAAAAATCTGGGGTTAAAGCAAATTTTATTTGATTTTTTTTTTTCATATTCAAAGTCTAGTGTTTCTAAATTATGTGAAATGCCTGCGGGAGCAAAGCACTCAGTACACTGCTCAATAAATTCCTTGAGGGGTCTAGCTCCCAAAATAAGGAAATAAGGGTTTCCACTGTAGGTGTACCTCAGGGTCTTGTCAAATGCGACATGGTGCCTGAAAACCATGTCAGCAAAATCTGTTCTCCAAAAGCTATATGGTGCTCCTTCCTTTCTAAGCCCTGCTGTGTGCCCATACAGTAATTTATGGCCACATATGGGGTGTTGCTATATTCAGCAGAAAATTGTAATAAATTGTTGCATGCTTTTTCTTCTGTTACCTCTTCTGAAAATGAGATATCTGGGGATAAAGCTATATTTTTCTAAAGTTTTCATTTTCACAGCCAAGTGTTTCTAAATTCTATGAAAGTCCTGTGGGGTTGAAGTGCTCAATACACCCCTCAATAAATTCCTTGAGGGGTGTAGTTTTCAAAATAGGCTAACTTTTTTAGGGTTTCCACTGTAGGGGTACCTCAGGGTCTCTTCAAATGTGACATGGCACCCAAAAAACATTTCAGCAATATCTGCCCACCAAAAACCATATGGCACTCCTTCTCTTCTAAGTCCTGTGGTGTGCCCATAAAGCACTTTACAGCCACATATGGGGTGCTACAAAATATGGGGTGTTTTTGTAAACGGCAGTGTTACAGGACAAATCAACTAAAATGGAAAGTCTACAAAAAATTGAATGTTTAAAATTTCACCTCATTTTTCTTTAATACTTGAGGAACACCTAAAGTTTGTAAAATCAGTTTTGAATAATTCGAGGGTGTAGTTTCTAAAATGGGGTCATTTATGGGTGGTTTCTATTATGTAAGCCCCTCTAAGTCACTTAATTTTTGAATTGATCCTTAAAAAAGTTGGTTTTGGAAATTTTCTTGAAAAATAAAAATAAAATTACATTTACAAAATGATGTCAACATAAGGTATACATATAATGAATGTTAAAAGCAGATAAAACATATCGACTCAAATTCACCACTAGCATGAAGTACAATGTGTCATGAGAAAACAATCTCAAAATCGGTTGGTCAATTAAAAACATTCCAAAGTTATTAGCCCATAAAGTGACACGTTATGTTTGCTTAATTTGGCTCAGTCCATAAGGTGTCCTGAAGCGGTTAAGTTGCAATTTTAGAAAATGCAGTCCAGCCAGACTAGTGACACACAAACCGTTCAGGTCTTTAATTGAGCACAGTCAGTGAGCATCCACAGTGCAAGTAAGTAAATCTTTGGTTATATGGGTTGATGCAAACAACTTTCAGAAGACATATTCTAAAGATGCAGGAAGCTGGAAATGGCTATAAAAGCATTGCTATAGACCTCGTGGGACGTCAAACCGCAGTTTAGGACTGTTGCTACTCTCCCTAGAAGTGGCCATCCTGTTGCTATCCCTCTAAGGCTGGGTTCAGACCTGAGCGTACTTGAACGTACGCTCTGTATGCGCGATTGTACGGGCGTTTGCAATCGCGCATACAGAGACAAGCGAACGCCCATTGTCGCGCGTTCCCGCTGAAGTCTATGTACGGGAACGCACGACAAGACGCCCCAAAGAAGCTTGTGTACTTCTTGGGGCGTCGGGCGTTTTACAGCGCGATCGTACGCGCTGTAAAACGCTCAGATGAGAACCATTCCCATAGGGAATCATTGGTTCTTGCCTGTTGAGCGTTTTACAGCACGTAGGAACGCGCTGTAAAACACTCAGGTCTGAACCCAGCGTCAGAGCACAATAGACAATCCTGAAGGAGTTGAGAAAGAAAAGCAAAAAAACTCTATTCGTGTGTTCACTTATAGAAAAAACACAGAATAAGAATAGTGTTCATGGAAGGACCTGACGAGTGCTATCCATGCAAGTATTCCCAAAAGTATTGATAAGCTCAAACAAGTTTCTAGGGGGGAATGGTCCAAAATTACACCTCAATGTTATGCAAATGTTTTATGAAGCTACAGCTTTGATGGAAGTGATAGCTGCTAAAGAGGGGTCTATGGGTCATTAAGTAAATTCATGAGTTCAGTTACTTATTCTCCCTGCACTGTGGATATTTACTCAGTGTACTTAACCCCTTCATGCATTTGGACATAACTGTACGTCCAAATTGCAACTGACTTAGTGCATTTGGACGTACAGTCACGTCCAATCTGCTTAATGGAGCTGTGACAGTATAAAGTGTCACAGCCCCAGAGTCTCTGCTCTCCCCAAGAGCAGAGACACCGGGGAAGCCGGCAAGGGACCAATCAGAGTGGTCCCTTGCCAGCAAGCGCTCCGATTGGTTAGTCTATGCAGACTAACCAATTGTAGCACTTCAGAAAGAAAATGCAGTTTTCAGGCTGTGATCACACTGGAGATCACAGCCTTAAATCAGCCGTGACCCTCACTGTGCCCATGATGTCTTCACTGCCACCCATATGCCCCCAGATGCTGTCATTGTCCCCCAGATGCTGCCATTGTGCCCCAGATTGCCCCGATTGTCCCCCTGCAGCCTGTTTCTATGTGCTGGCTATGATGGCACAGGAATGGAGCCGCCGCCATCAGCAGAGAGTGTCAGCTGTAACTTACAGCTGACACTCTGCTGAAATCGGTGCTGGCACTGATCTCGGCCATTTAACCCCGTAGATGCCGCGGTCAGTAGCCGTCCGCGGCATCCATGGGGTTGATAGGGAGGGAGCTCCCTCTCTTCCATTGGGCCATACTGCTGCAATGGCAGTGGCCCGATGGTTACCATGGCAACCTGACACCTTACAAAGGGTCTGATCAGCCTTAGTGTAAGTGTAGTACTGACAATACAGTGGGCCATCAGGTCTGATCTACAAAGGTATCATGTTACTAATTCCGCACGGTTAACGCTATAAAAAATAATGTAAAAAACTATGACAGAATTGCTGTTTTTGCCCACTTCACAAAGCGATCAAAAAGACATATGTACCCCAAAAATATACCAATAAAAACTATGGCCAATCCTGCAAAAAACAAGCCCCGACACAGCTACATTGGTGAAGAAATATGGACTTTTGTATGGTGATGCAAAATATTAATTTTTAACACAAAAGGGATTTTATGCTGAAAAAGTAATAAAACATAAAAACTATATAAATTTGGTATTGCAATAACCGTATTAATCCACAGAATAAAATAATTATATAATATTTATCGCAAGAGGAACCCCATAAAAAATAAAAATTTTAAATACCATTGCCATTTTTGCCAGCTTTACCTTCACAAAAAATTGTATAAAAAGTTATCAAAAAGACATACTGTGTGTAAACAAAAAGGATACCATCAAAAACAAGCCCTCACACAGCTATACTGGTGAAATAAACATTTTATGGGCCCTAAACTAATTTTAGCAAATTACTGATGCAGCTCCTTCCCTTCTGAATGCTGCCGTGCGGTTTATGACTATGTATGAGGTGTTTAGGAAAAAATGCATAACAAATTGTGGGATGCATTTTCTCCTGTTACCCCTTGTGAAAATGAAAAATTTGGGGCTAAAGCAACTTTATATTGGAAATAAGTTATTTTTTCATTTTTACAGCAATGTGTTTCTAAATTCTATGAAACACTTGTTGGGTCAAAGCATTCACTTCACCACTAGATTTGAGGGGGTAGTTTCCAAAATGGGGTCACTTTTGGGGGTTTTCTTTCTAGGGGTACCTCAAGGTCTCTTCAAATGTGACATGGCACCTGAAAACCATTCCAGCAAAATCTGCCCTCCGTTAATACTATGGCGCTCCTTTCCCTCTGCACCCTGCCGTGTGCCCATACAGCAGGTTTACGACCAGTGTTCCCTCTAAGCTGCGCGGGTGCGCGGCCAAGCAGCAATTATTGTGCCCCCACTCACAAGTTTAATAAATCCGCTCAGCTCCCGCTGACCTGCTGACCCTGCTTCCAAAATGCCCACACAATTGCCCACACTAGTGATGAGTACTTCCAAACTTCCTCCTTCTGTGTGCGTGGTAAGCAGGGCGCCGCCTACCACATATTCCTGCGCTACTGCTGCCTCCTCCTTCTTATTCTGACCAAAGAGGAGGAGCAGCAGTGCACAGTGAGAGCTAACGTGGAGGAGGCGTTGGCGGCGGCGCCATCTTAGAAGCTAGACTTCTCCTGAGACTGAGAGCTGCCTGCTACATAATGTAAGTATTCTGGGGACAGTCCTGGAGGGCATGCTGCTGCAGAACACAAGGGGTGAATCTGTGAAAGTGCCACTGGCAGGAACACACCATCCCATCCCAGTGATAGTCTATCACTGGGATGGTGTGTTCCTGCAATTGGTTTCACCCCTTGACAAGGGCCCTTGTGTTCTGCAGCCTTATGCCCTCCACCTATATACAGCCTATACCTATGTACAGCCTATACGTATACAGTCTACACCTATGTACAGCCTATACCTATATACAGCCTACAACTATATACTGCCTATATCTATATGCAGTCTACACTTATATACAGTCTATATACAGCCTATACCTATATACAGTCTACACCTATATAGCGTCTATACACATATACAGCCTATACCTATATACAGTCTACACCTATATACAGTCTATACCTTGTAGGGATTTGCTCTGGTAGCCTCGGGCACCCGGTATGGCTTTAACCGGACTTTTGCCTGAGGCTCAGTGACAATGTCCTGTTGGATTATGGAAGTGCGTCCAGGGAGGTCCGAGAACACATCCGTGTTCCAACTAACAAACTCCCTGGTCTCCTGAGCCTGTTTAGAGGAGAGGGTGTCAGCAATTTTTATTGTGGCAACCGCTGCCCTTGCATCAGACAGAGGAGCCGGAACCTCTTCCCCTAGAAAACCCGGTCGCGAGCTGTCTTCCGTACATGTTTCCCTATCCTTTCAAGGTTTTAGTAAATTAACATGGTAAATCTGCTCTGTCTTTCGCCTCCCCGGCTGGTGTACCTTGTAATTTAAGTCTCCAATTTTTTCACGTACCTCGTAGGCTCCTGCCACCTGGCTAGGAACTTACTGTCCACAGTCGGCACCTAAACCAAAATCCGATCACCCGGGTTAAAGATCAGGATCCGGGCCTGCCGATTATAGATCCGACTCTGGGCTCGCTGAGCGGCCTCCATATGCTCCCTGACAAGAGGCAAAACGGTCTCTATCTGCTGTTGCATCTTGGTAACATATTCAAGGACGCTTTTATGTGGAGTGGGCCTCTTTGGCTACGTCCAATAAACCACGAGGATGTCTGCCATATAGCAATTCGAAGGGCGAGAACACAGTAGAGGCCTGGGGCACCTCTCGCACTGCGAACATGAGATAGGGCAGAAGAAGGTCCCAATCCTTTCTATCTTTGGACACCACCCTTTTTAACATGGTTTTTAGAGTTTTGTTAAACCTTTCAACCAGTCCGTCCGTTTGTGGATGGTACACGGAAGTCCGTAACTGTTTAATACGCAGCAACTTACAGAGTTCCCTCATGACCTTGGACATAAAAGGGGTCCCCTGGTCAGTCAGGACCTCTTTAGGTAGCCCCGCTTGGGAGAACATTTCCATTAGCTCTTTAGCTATGAGTTTCACCGATGTATGTCGCATTGGCACTGCCTCCAGGTACAGAGTGGCGTAATCAAGGACAACCAAGATGTGTTGGTGTCCCCTAGCGGACTTCGGTACTGGGCCTACTAGGTCCATAGCGATTCGCTCAAACGGTACCTCGATAATCGGGAGAGGTACCAAGGGACTGCGAAACAGGTGCTGGGGGCTAGTTGCCTGGCAGGTCGGGCAAGACTTACAGAACTCGTCCACCTCTTTAAACACACTGGGCCAGTAAAACCATTGTAGTATCCGGTCCTGTGTTTTCTGCATTTCCAGATGACCCCCGAGAACATGCTGGTGGACTAACTCTAACACGAGTTTGCGATAAGGCTGGGGCACCACCAACTGTTCAATGGATTCACCTCACAGCTGATTTACCCGATACAACATATCCTGATGAACCACAAAACGGGGGGAACACCGACTCTGCCCCCAGTTGTTGTGGTTCACCATCTATTCTTAGTACATTTTCCCAGGCTCGAGATAAGGTTGGATCCCGGTGTTGTGCAGTACCAAAATTATCCCTGGAGACATTGAGGTCTGCCAGCTCAGTCCCCAGCGGCAAGTCTTCCATCTCTCCCACCATTGCACTTAGCGGGGTTGTTACCCCCTCTTCCACCGAAGTGGCGGTCACCCCTACCACTGGCCCTTCGGACTCAGGTTCCCAGGGTTCTGGTTTCCCTCCCTGAGCCAGGCCACTCTTCTAGGGTTACCCCTGTCTCATGGGTATTAGTCACTCTCGCAACCGGCCACAGTGCCGGGAAGTCTCTCCCTATTATAAGTTCATAGTGTAGGTTGGTTGCGACAGCCACCTCGTGGGTCTGCCTGCCGGAAACCGTGGACAGAGACACCATAGCAGTAGGGTAGTCTTTTAAGTCTCCATGTATACACATGACTCAGAATTTACGGCTGGTGTACTCAGCGGAGCATACCAGGGAAGCCCTTACCAGGGTCACCAGACTCCCTGAGTCCAACAGAGCCTCCGCTGGAGTGTCTCCCACCTCCACCTGGCACAGGTGGTTCAGAGACTCCGGAGCACCCACGGCACACAGTTTCCTGGCATACAATGATTGACGGAAGCCATAGTTCGTGTCCATGGGTTCCCCCTGCTGTGGACAGTCCGCTCGAACATGGCCAGGCTCCCGACACCCCCAGCAGACTGGGGTTACATCCCAGGCAGGTTTGGTGGGCACCGGTCACCGAGTCCGGGGTGGAGAGATACAGGATTTGACTGCCCCCCTCCCAAAAGAACCGCCCTGTAAGTTCCAGGTAGCCTCACAGCACTCCACCAGGTCGACCATCTCCAGTGCATTACCTGGAGAGACCTGGCCAAACCATTGCTGGAGAGGGGATGGCAGAACCCTCCAGAACCTGTCTGCTAACAACCGTTCCAGCATAGCAGTGGGGCTCAGCACGTCAGGTTGTAGCCACTTTTTCAACAGGTTGAGCAGGTTATAATACTGGAGTCCCATGGATGCACCCGCTGGGCCCAGACCAGCACATTCACCCCCAGTCTTGCCCAAATCTCCCCCTTTACCTTTGGGAAGTCGGCCGCTTGATCGTCCGGCAAATCGAAATACACCCGCTGAGACTCTGATGCCAGGAAAGGAGCAACGACCTCAGCCCACTGGTCCTGGGGTAGCCTTTCCCTGGTGGCCACTTTTTCATACATCAACAGGTAGGTTTCGATGTCATCTGTGGGTGTCATCTTAGGGATCACTGCACGGACTGCTTTCCGGGCATTGTGGATGCTTGGGGTTGCTCCTGCTGTTTGCAAAGCCATCACGTGTTGTAGCAGCAACTGGTTGGTCTCTTGCTGCTGCTTATTAGCCTTGCGTTGCTGCAGGTTGGTCTCTTGCTGCTGCAGATTAGCCTCCGTGAGGGCCTTCAGAACAGCCTCCATTTTGTCACGTGTCACAGGTTTAAATCTAGCAGGTTTGATAAATGACATAGGCCCGTGTGAAAACCAAAAATATTTTGGCGTTCACGCCAGCCTCACTGCGCTTGCCCGCTCAAAGCCACCAATTGTAGGGATTTGCTCTGGTAGGCAGGGTAAGCGGACGCAATACAGAGGCAAGACCACGGTTGAAAAACAAAAGTCCAGTGTTTATTTACACAGAAAAGGCAGAAAAGAAAAAACAATGCTTTACAGGGTCCTGGTATTAATTCACACAGCAAGAGTCCCCAGAACAACATAAATCGCCTGGCAGACCACAGCAGGCTTTAGGGCGCCTGACTCTCATGCGGCTCTCATGCGGCTCTCATGCGGCTCTCAAGCGGCTCTCATGCGGCTCTCATGCGGCTCTCATGCAGCTCTCATGCAGCTCTCATGCAGCTCTCAGCCTTGCAGCGTGGCGGATCTCCTCAGCTCCCAAAATCACAGCGCTTCTACAGCTCCACTATCACTTGGAGGATCATACCACACCCAGCTGAGCTGCTGGCTGGGTTTTTAAACCCAGCTCAAAACTTGGCCTGGATGTGGGGAACAGCCACCCACCCTGCTCTGTGGCTGCTCCCAATAAGAACCGGCCCGGATTGGCTTTACAGCCACACTAAGTAAAACAGTGTCAGCGAGCACTCGCTGCCGCTGACACTCAAAATTACCGGTTCCTATCTCACCGAGTGACGCGTACCTTCCATCAATGACGGACCCTTGCACCTTCCTACAACCTATATAAGGTCTTTACCTATATACAGCCAATACCTATATACAGCCTATACCTATATACAGTCTACACCTATGTACAGTCTAAACCATGTAGACTTTACATAGGTGTAGACTGTATATAGGTATAGGCTGTATATTGGGGTAGACTGTATATAGATATAGGCTGTATATAGGTATAGGCTGTACATAGGTGTAGACTGTATATAGGTATAGACTGTATATAGATGTAAGCTGTATATATGTATAGACGCTATATAGGTATAGGCTGTATATAGGTATAGAATGTATATAGGTATAGGCTGTATATATGTACATAGGTATAGGCTGTATATTGGAATATAGACTATATATAGGTATATCTATCTATCCCACAGGGGTTATATTGTCTGGCATGGTGTAACCTCCATACATTTGCTGTACAGTATACATTATAATCCCTGTACAATGCCGTACAATATACATTATAATCCCTGCACCATGCTATACAATATACATTATAATCCATATACCATGTGGTTCAATATACAGTATAACACCTACACTGTGGGGTACGTTGTATATTGTACGGCATGGTGTATGGATTATAATGTATAATGTACGGCATGGTGCAGGAATTATAATGTATATTGTACAGCATGCTGTATGGATTATACTGTATATTTTACTGTATGGTGTATGGATTATAATGTATATTGTACAGCATGGTGCAGGGGTTATAATGTATACTGTACAGCATGGTGCAGGGATTATTATGTATATTGTAGAGCATGGTGCAGGGATTATAATGTATACTGTACAGCAGTGCAGGGATTATAATGTATATTATATGGCATGGTGCAGGGATTATAATGTATATTACACAGCATGATGTAGGGGTTATAGTTTATATTGTATAGCATGGTGTATGAACTATGCTCCATATTGTATGGCATGGTGCAGGGATTATAATGTATTCTGTACAGCATGGTGTGGGGATTATACTGTATATTACACAGCATGGTGCAGGGATTATAATGTATTCTGTACCGCATGGTGTAGGGATTATAATGTATATTACACAGCATGGTGCAGGGATTATAATGTATATTATACAGCATGGTGCAGTTTTTTTTAAATGTATATTACACAGCATGGTATAGGGGTTATACTGTATATTGTATAGCATGGTGTATGAACTATACTATACATTGTACGGCATGGTGCAGGGATTATAATGTATTCTGTACAGCATGGTGTAGGGATTATACAGTATATTACACAGCATGGTGCAGAGATTATAATGTATATTATACAGCATGGTGTAGGGATTATACTGTATATTACACAGCATGGTGCAGGGATAAAAATGTATTCTGTACAGCATGGTGTAGAGATTATACTGTATATTACACAGCATGGTGCAGGGATTATAATTTGTTCTGTACAGCATGGTGTAGGGATTATACTGTATATTACACAGCATGGTGCAGAGATTATACTGTATTGTATTGGATGGTGCAGGGGTTACACTGTATACTCTTAATGTGACAATTATCTTAGGTTTTCCTATCACCCACCTTTGATGGCGCTGTGCCCAGCTCTGAGCCGACACCGCTCGGCAGCTGCCAAGGCTTAGCGGGAACACTGGTTACGACCACATATAGGGCAGGGCCAGTGCTACCATAAGGCAGACCAAGCGGCTGCCTTAGGGCGCACCCTGGGGGAGAGCAGAAAAATGTGACATGGAGGGGGAGAAATGTGACATGGAGGGGGAGAAATGTGACATGGAGGGCTGATGTGACATAGGGGGGTGATTTGACATGGAGGGGGAGAAATGTGACATGGGGGCTGATGGCTGACATGGGGGCATGATGGCTTACATGGGGGCATGATGGATGGGGGCTAATGGCTGACATGGGGGCTAATGCCTGACATGGCGGCATGATAGTTGACATGGGGGGCTGATGGATGAGGGCTGATGTCTGACATGGGGGTCTGATCTGAGGTCTGATTAACATTGGGGGTCTGATTGGGGCTGTGAGCTGAGGTCTGATTAAAATTGGCGGTCTGATTGCTGGTCTGACCTGAGGTGTAATGGAAAATATTTTTTTCTTATTATCCTCCTCTAAAACCTAGGTGCGTCTTAGAGGGCGAAAAATACGGTCCTCAAACCAGCGATTGTCTGAAGCAGAGAGAAGATACCAGGACCACACAGAGGAGAAGCCAGCTGCTGCAGACGGGCCAGGTGAGCTGAGAGGGGGGGTGCCAAAATGTAGCTTCGCTTGTGTTTGCAAAAATCCTTGCACCGGCCCTGATATAGGGTGTTTGTGTAAACTGCAGAATCAGAGTAATAAATATTAAGGTTTACTTGGCTGTTAACCCTTGCTGTGTTACAGGAAAATTGGATTTAGATGGAGAATCGGAACAGAAAAAAGACATTTTTAAAATGTTTTACATATTATCAACAATCTCATTGAAATTTCAATGAAATTCGGAAGTCTTTGGCCTCATGCACACGACCGTTGTGTGCATCCGTGGCCGTTGTGCGTTTTCCTTTTTTTTTCGTGGACCCATTGACTTTCAATGGGTCCGTGGAAAAATCAGAAAATGCACCGTTTTGCAGCCGAGACCGTGATCCGTGTATCCTGAACGTCAAAAAAATATGACCTGTCCTATTTTTTTGACGGACAACGGTTCACGGACCCATTCAAGCCAATGGGTCCGTGAAAAAACACGGATGCACACAAGATTGGCATCTGTCTACTGGTAAGTGACAGATCATTAAGCAATGCGCCGCACAGACCTGTCACTTACCAGTAGGATGAGCTCCCGGCCGGACACAGACATTGCAGCTCGCAGGTAAATATAATGCTTCTACAAATTGTTAAGTAACCATGGCAACCGGGACTGCAGTAGCGTCCTGGTTGCCATGGTTACCGGTCGGAGCCCCAGCGATTAAACTGTGACTCCGATCGGTACTCTCCGCTGCCACCAATGATAGGGGGGGAGATTTTAATTAGGAGGGGGAGGGAGGGGGGAGGGCCCACTGGCCACCAACGAGTTAACTACAGGGGAGGAAGGGGGGGGGGGGCGGCCGCACTGGACAACAAAGAGTTAACTACAGGGGAGGGAGGGGGGCCCACTGGCCACCAATGAGTTAACTACAGGGGAGGGAGGGGGGGCCGGCCGCACTGGACAACAAAGAGTTAACTACAGGGGACGGGGGACGGGCCCACTGGCCACCAATGAATTAACTACAGGGGAGGGAGGGGGGGGGCGGCCGCACTGGACAACAAAGAGTTAACTACAGGGGGGAGGGGGGGCCGGCCGCACTGGCCACCAATGAGTTAAAAACAGGGGGGGGGGTCTGCCCCCTGCTGCCTGGCAGCACCTGACAGGCAGCAGGGGGCAGTCATGTACACAGTTCTTTTAGTATATTCTAATCTGAAGTGTCCCCATCACCATGGGAACGCCTCTGTGTTAGAATATACTGTCGGATTTGAGTTTCACGATCTAACTCACAGTGTATTCTAACATAGAGGCGTTCCCATGGTGATGGGGACGCTTCAAGTTAAAATATACCATCGGATTGGAGAAAACTCTGATCCGATGGTATAAAAGGGACTCCTGACTTAACATTGAAAGTCAATGGGGGACGGATCCGTTTGCAATTGCACCATATTGTGTCAACGTTAAACGGATCCGTCCCCATTGACTTGCATTGTAATTCAGGACGGATCCGTTTGGCTCCGCACGGCCTGGTGGACACCAAAACGACTTTTTTTTCATGTCTGTGGATCCTCCAAAAATCAAGGAAGACCCACGGACGAAAAAACGGTCACGGACCTACGGACGCAGTTTTTGCGGACCGTAAAAAAAAACGGTCGTGTGCATGAGGCCTTTCTCTCTTGACACCTTTAGGGGGTACAATCTCTTTTCAGAGAGAGCTTCTTAATCAGCACGAGGAAACTTATAGGTGATAGATGCTCATTTGGAATTCTGGGAACCTTACACTTCTGTCATCAGTGTATACTGAACTGCAGATGATGAGACTGTACACCACTGCCTATGCATGTGACTTTTGACACATCCAAATCAAGAGAATCATCAAAAGGTCTATGGATTTTGTGCAGAGCTCATTAAAGGGGTTATCCCATGATTAATGTAAAAAAATGAAAATCGGACATCATATCGTACAGGCATACTCAACCTGCGGCCCTCCAGCTATTGCTAAACTACAACTCCCAGCATGCCCAAACAGCCTACAGCTATCAGCCTTCAGCAGGGCCTAAGAGTTTCAAAACCAGACAAATTTGAGCAATTATTGCTAGAGGCTGGGAAGATATAAACTGGCAGAGGCAGTACAAAGATGGACCTCTGTCAGGGGGGCGAGGCAGAAAGCCTTGGTAGCAGGACTCTGGAGAGACAAGAGGGCTGATGAAACAGAAAATGTAAGGGGAAGAAGCAACCCAACAGTTTTTTTTTGAAGAACAGAGAGAGAGAGACAGGTGTGCAGTGGCTCTGTATGGGGTCTAAGGTGGAGACCGTAGGTTTGCAGGGGAGATGTAGAGGGGTAAAACCCCCAAAAATCATTAAACTGAAGCTGCTGCCTGTACAGAGAATAGTCACTCACCAACTTGTAGTGCTTGCTTTTATTTCATTTCACAGTCTTTTCTCCCCCTCTGTCCACTCTCACTTTGTTTTATTAGTTCTTTCCCTTCACCCACTGCCTCCTTATTCCTCCCTTGGATCCTTAATGGTACACATTCTCCTCCTTTGGCATCCTTCCATCTAGGGTGTGTGCAGGGGAGTAGCTAAAGGATCATAGGCCCTGGTGCAAGAGTTCAGCTTGGGCCCCCCTTCCCTCAGTGCCCTGTGGCCAGGGGCCAGGAAGCTCATAGCCTTCGTGCTGCCTGAAGCAAAAATTGAAAAGGCATCCCCACCGCCCCCCTATGCCAAATTCTTGACCCAACCCCTTCCCTCCAGCTAGAGGTGTAACGACCAGCATGCACTTTCTATAATACAGGTGTCTTCTTATGCAGCCCAAGGGTCTTTGGGCCCCTCAGCCTCCTGACCCCGGTAGTGACTGCTACCTCTGCACCCCAATAGCTACGCCCCTGGGTGTGTGTCACCTGTGACAGAAGCAGGGAGAAAGAGTCAGCCAGTAATTATTTTGTGTCTACTCCGTACCATGGCTGAAGACAGCAGGTTAGGAAAAGATGAACCGCCTTCCCTGCCATAACATTGATGTATGCTTGCTCCTTACTCCGACACTTTCTTCTATCTATTGGCAAGGCCTCTGCAGTAATTACATTGGACAAAAAAGCCCCGTACTCGGCTCTGCTTATAAGGTCTCAAATAATATTCCTTGAGCGCCAGATGGGCCCCTTATTATTTTTGTACAATCCCTGCTTTTTGATGGCTACCCTGGAGACAGGGAGCATGTCTCAGACTACCTCAGACTCCCTGTAGGCACTGTAGCTAAATTGTAGTCACAAATCACAACTGCATCCTAATGGAGATGGAGCTAAAAAGTGGCCAAACAGCAAGATCTGGGGAAAATAAATAGCAGATAACCATTCCCAATAAGCGGACTTAAAAATCAATGTAAAACTCAGACCTGGGCAGTCGCTTTTAATGGGACGAGGGGGGCTATAACCCGCCCAGCGAGTCCTTCAGCTTTTAGCTTGGAGACATAAGAATGATACAGAACCTGGCTGATTAGCTCTCTATACCCACAGTCATTCCACTGGAGCTAGTTCTAATTTATCAGCCTGTGATATAATTTTGAAATAGAAGCTTAACATCTTTTCTTTTCTCAGAAATTCATTTGAAGGGGGTTTACACGTAGTAACAAATAGGGGGGCTTATATAACTTTGATGAGAAGTTACAGTATGTCATTATGAGGAATTAACCAATAATGGAAAAGTCACAGCCTACATTTTCGGCATTCTTTTGTGATTGGACTTTTTCCTTGGGTCAACAGATTTCCTCGAAGATTTTTTTTTTTCATAGCTGCTTACAGTAAGGATATACTCACATATACAAAAATACTTCCTTCTTGTGCAGCAGTATTTATCTGTCATGAATGAGGAAGCACAGAACAGTGCCAAGCAGACTATGACTTCTGTGACTGTAGCTTTCTGGGTGAGTAGTGCCTTTACTTATCTTTACCCATACTAGCCCCTCACCATGACAATGTCTATCAAGAAAACACTTCATCAAGAATATTCAGGGCTTTACAACTAACATCAAACATCGATACACAAAATTTATTTTATGAACTCATTTTCTGTAGAAAATGTTTTTGGGCTCTTTGATTCTTGGCAAACTCTAAATATCGAATTTTGAAACAAGCAGTCTCTAGATGTCTTCTAGTAGTGTATTCCATTGCACAGTATTCACTTCCTTTACATGAATATTGTAAACTAGACTGTGCTACATGTCACTAGGGGGAACTTGCTTCATGTGAGTTTATAATACACCCACTGGTTGTAACGTTAATTGTATGATTTCATTCTGTGGCTACTGCATGTAAGGGAGAGTGCTAGGCGGGCACTGTTTATGAAGGTGCACTCTGTTGGCAGTGTTGTTTATTGTGGGCAGTCTGCTGCATTGTTTATGAAGGTGCCCTCTGTTGGCAGTGTTGTCTATAGTGGGCAGTCTGCTGCATTGTTTATGAAGGTGCACTCTGTTGGCAGTGTTGTCTATAGTGGGCAGTCTGCTGCACTGTTTATGAAGGTGCACTCTGTTGGCAGTGTTGTTTATTGTGGGCAGTCTGCTGCATTGTTTATGAAGGTGCCCTCTGTTGGCAGTGTTGTCTATAGTGGGCAGTCTGCTGCATTGTTTATGAAGGTGCCCTCTGTTGGCAGTGTTGTCTATAGTGGGCAGTCTGCTGCACTGTTTATGAAGGTGCACTCTGTTGGCAGTGTTGTCTATAGTGGGCAGTCTGCTGCATTGTTTATGAAGGTGCACTCTGTTGGCAGTGTTGTTTGTTGTGGGCAGTCTGCTGCACTGTTTATGAGGGTGCACTCAGTTGGCAGTGTTGTCTATAGTGGGCAGTCTGCTGCACTGTTTATGAAGGTGCACTCTGTTGGCGGTGTTGTTTATTGTGGGCAGTCTGCTGCATTGTTTATGAAGGTGCCCTCTGTTGGCAGTGTTGTCTATAGTGGGCAGTCTGCTGCATTGTTTATGAAGGTGCACCTTGTTGGCGGTGTTGTTTATTGAGAGCAGTCTGCTGGCATTGTTTATGAAGGTGCACTCTGTTGGCAGTGTTGTCTATAGTGGGCAGTCTGCTGCATTGTTTATGAAGGTGCCCTCTGTTGGCACTGTTGTTTATTGTGGGCAGTCTGCTGACATTGTTTATGAAGGTGCATTCTGTTGGCGGTGTTGTTTATTGTGGGCAGTCTGCTGCATTGTTTATGAAGGTGCACTCTGTTGGCAGTGTTGTCTATAGTGGGCAGTCTGCTGCATTGTTTATGAAGGTGCCCTCTGTTGGCACTGTTGTTTATTGTGGGCAGTCTGCTGACATTGTTTATGAAGGTGCATTCTGTTGGCGGTGTTGTTTATTGTGGGCAGTCTGCTGCATTGTTTATGAAGGTGCCCTCTGTTGGCAGTGTTGTCTATAGTGGGCAGTCTGCTGCATTGTTTATGAAGGTGCCCTCTGTTAGCAGTGTTGTCTATAGTGGGCAGTCTGCTGCATTGTTTATGAAGGTGCACTCTGTTGGCGGTGTTGTTTATTGTGGGCAGTCTGCTGCATTGTTTATGAAGGTGCATTCTGTTGGCAGTGTTGTCTATTGTGGGCAGTCTGCTCCATTGTGTATAAAGGTGCACTCTGTTGGCGGTGTTGCTTATTGTGGGTGGGCAGTAAACTGGCACAGATTATGAAGGTGCACTCTGTTGGCGGTGTTGTTTATTGTGGGCAGTCTGCTGCATTGTTTATGAAGGTGCACTCTGTTGGCGGTGTTGTTTATTGTGGCAGTCTGCTGCATTGTTTATGAAGGTGCCCTCTGTTGGCAGTGTTGTCTATAGTGGGCAGTCTGCTGCATTGTTTATGAAGGTGCACTCTGTTGGCAGTGTTGTCTATTGTGGGCAGTCGGCTGCATTGTTTATGAAGGTGCACTCTGTTGGCAGTGTTGTTTATTGTGGGCAGTCTGCTGCATTGTTTATGAAGGTGCACTCTGTTGGCGGTGTTGTTTATTGTGGGCAGTCTGCTGCATTGTTTATGAAGGTGCCCTCTGTTGGCAGTGTTGTCTATAGTGGGCAGTCTGCTGCATTGTTTATGAAGGTGCCCTCTGTTGGCACTGTTTATTGTGGGCAGTCTGCTGACATTGTTTATGAAGGTGCATTCTGTTGGCACTATTGTTTATTGTGGGCAGTCTGCTCCATTGTGTATAAAGGTGCACTCTGTTGGCGGTGTTGCTTATTGTGGGTGGGCAGTAAACTGGCACAGATTATGAAGGTGCACTCTGTTGGCGGTGTTGTTTATTGTGGGCAGTCTGCTGCATTGTTTATGAAGGTGCCCTCTGTTGGCAGTGTTGTCTATAGTGGGCAGTCTGCTGCATTGTTTATGAAGGTGCACTCTGTTGGCAGTGTTGTTTATTGTGGGCAGTCTGCTGCATTGTTTATGAAGGTGCACTCTTTTGGCAGTGTTGTTTATTGTGGGCAGTCTGCTGCATTGTTTATGAAGGTGCCCTCTGTTGGCAGTGTTGTTTATTGTGGGCAGTCTGCTGCATTGTTTATGAAGGTGCCCTCTGTTGGCAGTGTTGTTTATTGTGGGCAGTCTGCTGCATTGTTTATGAAGGTGCACTCTGTTGGCGGTGTTGTTTATTGTGGGCAATCTGCTGCATTGTTTATGAAGGTGCCCTCTGTTGGCAGTGTTGTTTATTGTGGGCAGTCTGCTGCATTGTTTATGAAGGTGCACTCTGTTGGCAGTGTTGTCTATAGTGGGCAGTCTGCTGCATTGTTTATGAAGGTGCACTCTGTTGGCGGTGTTGTTTATTGTGGGCAATCTGCTGCATTGTTTATGAAGGTGCACTCTTTTGGCGGTGTTGTTTATTGTGGGCAGTCTGCTGCATTGTTTATGAAGGTGCACTCTGTTGGCAGTGTTGTCTATAGTGGGCAGTCTGCTGCATTGTTTATGAAGGTGCCCTCTGTTGGCAGTGTTGTTTATTGTGGACAGTCTGCTGCATTGTTTAAGTGTGAAAGTAGCCTATGTGCAGCAAGCCCGCGTGGAAGCCAGTGTAGAGGATGGAATTGGTAGTGGCCCTGGTGTAGTGCTGTGTAGTAGTGTCATGGGGCTATTGATCCCTGGGGTCTGTTGCAGTGAAAGTTATTGTACTGAAGAGTTAAACGTAACAAAGTGCAATGTAATACATACAGTAGCAGCAGGCTTTAGTGCAATTCTTCTCTGGCACCAGCAAGGATATGGAGACAGGTTGGTTGCTGGTAATTCTGCACTTTACCTGTGACTTAGTGTTTTTTTTGTGATGAGGCCTTGAATGTTTCCCTTACCTCACAGCAGTGTCTTTAGAAGCTGAATTTAGCAGTTCTCTCTGCTGTCTTTATCCTCTCAAGGCTTCACTTAAGGCAATTTAGTGATAGTTCTCGCTGGAGAAGCTGCTGTAGGAGCAGGAGCACTGCAGTCTGCGTCCTCTCCGCTCTGTCTCTAGACAGGAACTCCCCTCTCTTAGCAGGAAGAAGGACCAGCCCTCTCCTACCAAGAGGGGAGGAACAGGGTGGTAATAATAATAACAATATAAACAATTTGTAATACCCCCAGGTCTGGAGTACTACACAAGTATTTCATAAAGGCATGCACATGTATTAATATATGCTTAATATCATTATCTTACATTCTTTGAGTCTAGCCCTCAATCTCATCAAATATATGTTGTTCTATAGCTTTATATATGACAATGTATGTGTTGTAATGTTTGTGTTGTAGAATACATTGGTTGTGCTAGGCTTTTGACAGTCACACAATTTTAAAAATTTTGGCTTATGTTAAAGTAGAAATGCATGATCAGGATAACAAGGATTGAAGACCCAAAGTGTCTCCAAAGTGAACGTCCTTAACATTTTCTATTTTATTAAGGTTTGTCAGTATTTTTCATCAGTATTTGTAAGCAGTGACAGTAGTTCAAATGAAAACCAGACCTGCTTCTAAATGAAGCTTGTGAATTGTTAAAACTTTGCCCACATATTTGTTTTTCTCATATGTAAAGAATTTCTTAGAACTCAAAATCGTACTCCTATATGCTGGTAGATAATATTGTGTCACACCATATCTTAAAGGGGTTGTGTCAAATTAAAAAAATGGTTCCCTATCCACAGCATAGGGGATAGCCATCTTATTGGTAGGATAATGACTGCTGGGACCATCGTGAGAATTGGGGTCCACTTTGCCAGAATTAATTAAGCATTCGATTTATTCTCTAATGAAGGCCAGTGAAAGCGGAGTACAACATTTGGCTATTTCTTGCAGTCTCATAGAGAGTGAAGGGAGTGGCAGCATGCATACGCTACCTGCTTCTCCATTTATATGGGGACATGGGACCCACGTTCTCATAGTTGGTTGGGATTTCAGTGGTTGTCAATACTTGTCCCTATCCTACCTAAGTTTGTATAGTGGGAAAACCTCTTTAAATAGCCAAGTTTAAAAGTTTCTCAATTCCTGACTGTAAGTCCTCATTGACATGTCCATGTCCGTGTGAATGACAAGATGGTTAGTGGTTTATCAGTGAAGATGTCCATGTTTGGTCCGTGTGTCTGTTTTTTGCTCTCCGTGTGTCATCTGTATAGGCTGAAAATTAATTTCAAGAGCATCTCCTAGCATTGAGCCATGAAACAAGGATAAAATAAGGATGCCATCCATGTCGTGTCTTTATTTTTTCACAAACCCATAGACTATAATGAGTGTAAGGAACACCTGAAAACGGACAGGATCGTGGCAAATCATTGATGTGTGGATACACATTTTAAATCAATGGGTACGTGTGCTGTCCATGAAGACACAGACAGCACACTTCCGTGATTCAATGAAGTGTGAATAAGATCTTACTGTGAAAATGTAGTTGTCAGTGACATCTGCCTTCCTGCTGGTAATCACCAAGTCATATTTGTACACCGAATTGTAGGAAATTGCAGGGACCTACATATACACCAAAATGTGAGAAGAGATTTTGATTTTAAAGTGGACTTTTTAGCAGCCCCATTGAGAGTTTGGTGTTGATTTTTTGTGTAAAATATATATTTTTTTTAAATTCTAGCCAGACATAAGAAATAAGGCCAGCTTTCCAAATCCAAAGGCGATGAAAACTTATCAAAATCAGTTTGATAATGGAGCACTCATGATTTCTGTCATTATTCATTTTATACATCTTGTTGCTTATTATCTTTTTCTTTCCCCTTCATCATATTCGCCTACCTTCCTTTCTGTTTTGCATAAAGTAACTGTGTTAGTCTCTTATCAAAAAGACTTTGCAATGATTTTAGAATTACTATACTATTTTAACCTTATAGGGGTTGTCCTATAAAAAAAATCTAAATTTTTCAAACCAGCACCTGAATCTGAATACTTTTGCAATTGCATGTAATTAACATTTTAGTATAGCCACTGAGTTATTAGTAAGGAAAGCTACCTGTATGTCGCCACCTGCTGTTTGTTCTATGTCTAGTTTATCTGTTCACCTCACCATATACAACAGCTGCAGTTCAGGTGCATGGGCCTACCTCCAGTCCACATATGAATTTCTAAGATTGCTGTCCAGCACCAGAAGTTCAACTTTATTTTATCACATTAAAAAGATGTCCATGGCATAATAAAAAACACTAATGCTTACATGATCGAAATCCGTAAGAGCTAGTGTTTTTTATTATGCCATGGACATCTTCTTGATCTAATAAATCTAATTATTTACATTTCTAGTGCTGGACTGCAATCTTGCGCTTTTTCCAGGACTGGCATGTTGGTGACCTATCCATAGGATAGGTCATCAGTATAAGAATCAGTGGGGGGGACCGATATCTGACAACCCCATTAGTCAGCTACTGGCAGTAGTCGCAGGTTCTAGGAGTAAATTGTGTATGGAGCCAGAACACTACAGCACTGTACACTATGTAGAGGCTGTTCTAAGGGAACTACTGCTCAGCTATCATTCATTTGAATAGGAGCATCATCTGCAGAATAGCCACTGGACCTTGTATGGAACTGTAGTGTTCCAGCTCCATGCACTTTACATCCAGAACTGCATCTGCCGCTAACAGCTGGCTGTGGGGATGCCAGCTGTTGGACCCCCACTTATATAATTTTAATGCCTTGTCCTATGGATATGTGTCACGGTGGGGAGAATGGGAAACCCCCCACCATACAATGGTGAGCAGGCAGGGTAACAACTAGGTCAGGGGCTGGGATAAGGGAGCAGGTCACCCCCTAAAGCATCCCTAATCCTCGCCCTAACTCCTCACCGTATGAGTGGACCTGGATGGTAGGACTGCTCATACCCATCAAACCTAGGATCCTGAGTCGCCCTGATAATCCCTCAAATAAAGAAAGGGCAGAGATGACCTGTTCATCCCAGACACGGATAAACAGGAGTCTCCACCGGCCTAGCTGCAAGGAAAAAGAGGAGATTGTATATAGTAACTTGATCGGCAGGTAAGCACACCATACAACACACTTACCTGCCGCAGCAACACTGACTGGAACCCAAACATGAATACTGGTGCCCACACACCATACAGGACACAGTACAAACAACACACCCAGGTATCCAGCATACCAGTTACTGCCTGGAAACCCCCATGCAAACAGGATGCATGGTAGCCCCAGGCAGAGCAGCATACAGACTTGTAGTTCCCCCTCCGGGGAACCCTGACACCCCCTTCCAGAGGCACACCACACAGGGAACATTTCTAGCAAACATGCTGGACTACAAACACCAACAGACCAGACATGTAACAACCACTAGACAAGACAATAACCACCCATACATAAACAACACCAAACATATGCAAGGGTAGTGAAGGGAAAGAGAACAACGGGAACAAAGGAGAGACATCATGGTGACCTTGATGTTCCTTAAGGTGGCCCTCAAGCACTGGGCAGATAGTAGAGGCCTTGCAGGAGCACAGCTCCAGCACAAAGCAAGGCTGGAGGAACACGGACCCCAGCCAACTGCCTAGCCAATTATCTAGCCACCAGCTAGATAATTAACCCCTCCGGTACCAGACAGGGAAGTCCCCAGGAGAAAGGAGGAGGCACCTACATGCTGCAACCAAAATACGTTACCGCTGGCAACAGCATGCATGGCAACCGTGTCACGGCGCACACCAAAGGCCATGACAATAGGTAATTAATATGTTGGTCCCAGAAAAGTCCTTAAAACAAGTATATTAAGCATCTATATTTCAGTCACAAAAGTACTTTATTACTAGTTATGTCATTTGTTTCAATTTAGTATTTTGAGTTAAAACTGTTTTGCAATCATTTTTTAATTTTTAGATTTTATTTGTTTCTCCAATGTCTATGATTTGTAGTACATAGAAGGCTGCAGATTGCTATACACAGTGAAATACATGAGACCCACTGTATGATGGCTTGTTCTCCTTAGTGATTGTCTAAGCTGATTTATGACCAAATCAAAGTTCAGCTTTGACTTGCCCATATTAGGATGGTGCTACTGTGCCAACCAGCCCAGGAGAAGTGGAGCAGAGGATGGCTTTGGCTGTAGCTGTCAATCACTGTGGCAATCCTAATACTGATGCTCCCTACGGCCAGGACAGTGAAAGGAGGGTGCACCCTTTCTTACCTCCGGGCACACCCTGATTTAGGGATCTACTGTCTAATGGTAGTTGGGGTGCCTTTGATGTTGTAGGTTTGGTGCAGGTACCAGGCAGAAGGTGTAGGGGGCACTGATCAGCATATGGTGCAGGAGTCAGCAACCAGGCCAGATGTAGTAAATGAATCTCTTTCTTTGCAGAATGGGAGTTGTAGTATATCCAATGGCATAAAACCACAGTGCAAATCTCCCCAAATAGCAATGTATGGATAGGAACAAAGTACTATTTCTTCTCTGTCTTCTCAAGGTCTCTTTCTGCAGAATCTATGGCTGGCAGTATTACAATGATAGTTGTAATTTCCAACTGAGAGATACAGGGCTTAAGATACGACTGGGCAGGTCTTGTCCAAGTGTAAAGGGTATCTCAGCAATGTCCCTCTCACACAGTAACGTCTATCAGCTTTGATCAGCAAATACCTTACTCTCTGGCTCTAATGCTCGTGCAGATTCTAGTCCTTCTTGGCCCTTTCCTTTATCTCTCTCTCTCTTTGAGTACTGTAGAAATTGTGATGTCTTTCACTCAGTAGCTAATACTCAGAGAAGGTGATTCCTTGGTTCTTTCTCCAGTCCTGTGAGGAGTAGAGCACATGTAGCAGCTTCCTCACTCTTCCTCTGCTAATACTAGACTACACCGAGCTAGGGATGGATCAAGAACTACAACCAACTTTCTGCAGGTGTTGTGTCACCCAGTCTGCATCCCACATTTTGAGGTCCCGCACTTTATGCCTTATGTTAGAAATGCCTATTCTTTTTCACAAAATGGACAACAATAGGACGTTTTATCTTTTTTGTAGGTTCGCCGAAACGGGCATATGGATGCAGACAGCATACAGTCTGTTGTCCGCATATTTTGCGGCCCCATTGAAATTAAGTCCGAAAATTTGGTTGTGTGAATAGACCCTAACTCCGTCACTTCCATACAAAGCCGTACTGGGAATATCAATGGCATAAAATGACATAACATTAAATAATGAAACAATTTGGCAAGTACCCTGGTCTGGGGTACGGCAGCACACAAAGCTTTTTTATGGCAGTTTTTGAACCATTTTTTTTTTTTAGCCAGAAGTGGATCCAGCAAGGAGAAGTACTGTATAATACCTTCCTTTATAGTTTTCATTCCCTACCCAGTTCTGGCTTTGGCTCAAAAAACTGCCATTCCATCAAAAAAAGCCACAAAAAGTTGTGTGTGACCCCCTTCCCCTTAATCAGCTAAGAATATTGTTCAGTAGGGGACAGAAATCCAGGGACCAAGTTGAGAAGACAGAACTGCTCAATGTGTAATATGTAGTGAATAGAAGCAATGACAATGTTGCTGTCTCTGTTAGACGAGGCGATCACATGAATTCTGGGTACTAGCTCTGCTAGTGACAGTATAGATAACTGTATTCTCTTGTAATTGGGTCTTCTGTGGATGCTATGTTAAAAATATATCCAAAAATAATAAAAATAATCGCAGTGATTGGAGACAGCTCAGATCAAAGACATTTAAAGAGAACCTGTCACCATGAAAATGCTATGTAAGCTACAGGCACCATTTTATAGAGCTGAGGAGTTTAGCAGATTGATATATACCAGCTCTGGAAAAAAATTAAGAGACTACTTTAACTACTTTAACTCCTTAGTTACCACTAATATGCCTTTTTACTGCCATAAACATAAGGGTTTTAGCTAAACAGCTGGCTTTAATCAATCATTACATGTACCCAAAATGATGCATTAAAAACTAGAACTTGTCCTGCAAAAAATAAGACCTCATACATTGATAAAAAAACTAAAAAGTTATAGCTCTTGGAATGCGATAAAAAAAAATGTGCATGGTCACTAAGAAGTTAAAATTAACTGTTCTTCTAGTATTACAATATATGGGTATGTGTTTGATGAAAATAAGAATTATAAAAACTATTAACAACATTTCTCACAAATTTTAGATACAAATATTGTATTTTAGAGCTTTTTTTAAAATAAAATGACAACTGGTCAAAATAACAAAACCGTTCCGGTAATATCAGACAGCAAATAATGCTTAAAAAACAAGTTCACATTCATGTTTAAACAACACTGTACTAATATTTAAACTTTGGCGGAGACCAGAAATTTTAATCACAGCTTTCATGCATCTTGGCAGGTTTTTTACCAGTCTTTCACATTGCTGTTGGGTAACTTTATTCTACACCTGGCACAGAAATTCAAGCAGCTCAGCTTTGTTTGATGGCTTGTGATCATCAATCTTTCTCTTCATCATGTTCCAGAGGTTTTCAATGGGGTTCAGGTCTGGAGATTCTGCTGGCCATGATGGGGTCTTTAACCTGATGGCCCTTCAGCCACACCTTGATGGACCTGGCTGTGTGGCATGGGGCATTGTCCTGCAAGAAAAGAAAAACAATCGTCAGTGATGGGAAACATTAACAGCAGAAGGAAGCAAGTTTTCTTCCAGGATAATTTTAACATGCCTTGATTCATGTGTCCAATTCCAGTCTTGCTGAAACAACCCCACGTGATCATCGATCCTGTACTAAATTTCATAGTGAATGTCAGACACTATGGTTTGTAGGTTTCTCCTTAAAAATTGGACTCATCATAAAAAATGACCTTACTCCAGTCCTCCATGGTTCAATCCTCGTGGTCTTTTGTAAACTTCTGCCTCACTCTTCTTTGCTTCTCATTGATGTAGGGCTTTTTTCTAGCTTTGCACGACTTCAGCCCTGCCTCTAGAAGCCCGTTTCAAACAGTCCTCACTGTGCATTTCACCCCAGCTCCCGCTTGCTATTCTTTTTGTAGGTCACTTGATGTGATTCTACGGTTGTTAAGTGATATTCGAAAGATGTGGAGATCATCACGGTCAGCATAGAATTGTTTTCACCCTCTGCCAGTCTGTAGCTTTATTGTTCCCAATTAGGGATGAGCGAATTTGCATAAAACTTTGTTTCAATACTGTATGGAGCGAGCGCTCCATACTGTATTAGAATGTATTGGCTCCCATGAGCCAAAGTTATTACTTGGAACTGAACCGGAGTAAGTAATCAATTTATAAAGTTATTATTACACAAAGTATCACAAGACTTCCCAAAGTAATAACTTCGGCTCATTGGAGCCAATACATTCTAATACTGTACGGAGCACTAGCTCCGTACATTATTGAAACAAAGTTTTATGCAAATTGACTTCCAATGTTTCATCCAAAGTCGATTTGCTCATCCCTATTCCCAATGTTTGCTATTGTCCTTGTTCTTATGAACTGCTGTCTTTAAAATTTTGAGGATGGAAGCAACCTGACGCTCTCCCAGTAAAGCTAACATTCAATCCCTTTTCCACTCAATCAAAACTTTTCATTTCATCTCTTTTGGCGTGTTCTGTAGTTATTTTTTCATTACACTTACTTTTTAAGTACTACTAGCACTGTTTTTGCCAACCAGCTTGTTCTATAACAAGAGAATAGTGATGACTACAGGAGTGTTTTTATACAGTAAATACAATTTGGTTTAGGTCATTACCTAATCAGCACCTCAGTAAGTAGAATTAGGTGTAGTACCTGTGATGGAACTCAACAAACACTCGAATGGATGGCTACCACATATGTGGAGATGCTGATTTAAAGAGTTTCTGTCACCTCAAAAATGGGTATTAAGCTGGCTGACATTAGCGATGTGCTAATGTCAGCTGAACATAACTATATTTGTGCCATCTCACTGCCTAAAGGCTTTTTTGAGAAAAAAAACTTTTATAATGGGGGGGGGGGGTTGGGTTGCACCTGCTCCTAGAGGCTCCGTTTGCCCACCTCTTTTCACGCCCTTCTTCTCTTGATTGACAGGACCAGGCAGCGCTGCTCTCCTCCCGCCGGCCATGTCTGCAGTGTAAATCTCGCACCGTTCAGTATTTGGCGCAGGCTCAGTGAGGGAAGGATGCTCGGCGGCTGCTGGCTTCCTCACTGCGCCTGCGCCGTTCAGTATTATACTTAACGGCGCGAGATTTTCACTGCAGACACAAATGAAAACAGCTGCAATAATTTGACTACATGACATATCCTCTTAATAACTGACTATCCTACATCTAAGGCTAGTTCCACACCTGTTGTACAGCTACATATCTGGTAATGTCCCCCGCTGACCAAGCAGGTAGTACCCCGCACTGCCCCTAGTAATGTCTCCCACTGTTCCTAGTAATATCCCCCACTGCCCCCAGTTTTCACTCATATGTAACGGGGCCAGGCATTTTCCCGGTCCCGTCAGAGCACTTAACTTACCAGCATCATATGCGCTCCAGCATCAGCCCCCGACATTGCCCTACAGTGGGCGGAGCCTAATCAATGTTAGTCAGGCTCCGCCCACCCATTTAATTTGTGACTAATTCTAGTAAGGCAGCGCCCGGGCCTGATGCTGGAGTGCATATGGCAGTATCCAGCTAGGCTAGCTACAGTGAACTCCAGCAGGCTGTTCCTCTGCCAGAACAACCAGACGGTTAGTTTTACCATGAGTGTGGAACTAGACTAATTCAGGCACTTTGAAAGGTTATTATGCGTTGACTGTTCATTTAAATTTCCCAACCAGCATCTCTGTTGTGTTCAGCAGAAAACTTAATTTGACAAACTAGGACTGTAATTTCACTTTCTGTTCCTCGGGGCAGAGTCTTCTTTCTGATAAATCATTTGTAATTTTATTTTCCTTTGAGCTGATGTTAATCATCTTCGAGAGAAAAAAAATGACTCGTCTCATACTAAACTCACAAATGAACTTCAGAATACAGGAAGCCAAAGGTTATTGTGTATACTCTAGTGGCCAGTGTGAGAACTGGAATATTTCAAGATTTTTTCCTTTTATGTGAATGCTTACAAATTCAACACCAAAAATGAATTAAAAAAAGTTATTAATAAAAACCTGATTTAAATTATGTAATTTTCTGATTATATGGCTTTTTGTGCCACAATTTCGGACCTTTTCCAATGCTTACTCCACTTTTACAAAAATGGTCAAGGCAAAAGGGGGTGGGTCACCCAAGGCTTGAAACATTTAAAATAATTTATGCCAGAAAACAGCCATAAATTATCTGTGGAAATGTACACCACAGAAAGCACAGAAGATCAGCGTCCCCACAAGCCGTCTGGCAGCCAGCACTAGGCTGTCACTACCAGAGCTTTGAGACGTTCTCACAGCTCTGTTTCTCCACCCCTGTGATGATGCCACTACTAGAGCTTGGAGGAGTTCCCTCTGCCCTGTTTCTCCGCCCCTGTGATGAGGTCTTTACTTTCGGTTTCCTTCCTCCCAGCTGTCCCTTCTGTGTTTGATTTCGCTGCCTTTAAATCTCCCCTCCTCCTTTGTAGAGGTGCGGATTATACTTTTCATTTGAGCTGTATCTCTCACTTGAGTATCTTCACCTGTGTGTTATCGTTTCACTGGATCTGTCGTCTGCTGAAGCAAGTACCTCGGATATTGTCTGCTGACTTTGGATCTGTTTTCACTGCAGCTGCTGCTCCTTCAGTTAAGTGTTCAGACATTGTGTGTTTCTGTTTCTTTGCTGACTGGATCTGAGGCGACCCTGGTTCCGTCCATATACTGAGCAGGGCACTGGTGGCCGTGCCCCTTCCACTATTGTAGGGGTTTCAGTGGTCATCAGCCTCAGGTTACGCGGGCATGTCTCGATCCACCATTCGGATCCGGACATGTGCTTAGCAGCTTAGGGAGAGCTTTTAGAGTCTGACAGGGGTCACCCTTTATCCTCCCTAGTTTGGGTCCGGTCAGTTGCTATTCACTGTGTAGGCTCTTGTTGCTCACTTACAGCCGTGACATTATAATCCGCCAAACCGTCCTTTTTTGACATGGATCCGCTTTCTGACCTGGTTGACCGCATGCAGGGTCTTTCTTTGGAGGTAGCGGATCTCCGTCAATCTATGACTCAGCTTCAAGCATTGGGCTTTGCTCCGGCCCATGGAGTCTGTTGCGAGCCAAAGGTCTCACTTCCGGAGACGTTCTCCGGGGGCAGTGAGAATTTTGTTCGTTTCAGAGAGGCATGCAAACTCCATTTTTGCTTGTGTCCCCATTCCTCTGGTAATGAGGAACAGAGGGTGAGGATTGTCATCTCCCTGCTCAGGGGTAATGCTCAGACTTGGGCTTTTTCGTTGCCATCAGGGGATCCCTCCCTTCGATCCGTGGAAAGATTTTTTGTGGCCCTGGGGCAGATATATGATGACCCGGATCGTGTTGCTCTGGCCGAATCTAACTTACGTTTTTTATGCCACAAACTGTCTGCGGAGCTTTATTGTTCTGAATTTCGGAGATGGGCGGGTGATTCAGGTTGGAATGATGCTGCACTCCGGAGTCAGTTCTCTCATGGTCTCTCATAGAGATTGAAAGATGCGTTTGCTTTCCATGAGAGACCAACGTCCTTAGAGTCTGCCATGTCATTGGCCGTACGTTTTGACAGGCTGGTGGACAGTGGTGCGGACTCATTTAGTGTGCAGGGGCTTCATCCTCTCTCGGTTCCCTCTGTGGAGGAGCCCATGCAGCTAGGTCAACTTGCCCCTGATAAAAGAGGATTTAGTCCTCAAAGAATGGTGTGTTTTTGTTGTGGGGGCATAGGTCATTTGGCAAATGTTTGTCCGTCTAGGAAATTCTTGAACTGTACTAAGAGTTATAATAAGAGAAAAACCTCAAAAGGTAAATCATCAAACTCTGCTTCATCTGCTACCTTGGGCAAAGTTGATGTAGGAATTGATGCTTTTCCTCTGACCTGCAGTTCCCGTTTTCTTATTTCTGTCAGGGTAGCGCTAGGGAGCAAAGTAATTTCTTGTGAAATTTTTGTCGATAGTGGAGCGGCCGTCAATCTTATTGATACTCACTTTGTAGCCATGCATGGTTTTCAGGTTTGCACATTAGAAAAGGATATACCTGTTTTTGCTATTGACTCTGCTCCACTCTCACAGAGATCCCTGAAGGGCATTGTTCACAATATCCGGTTAGCGGTAGGTGACACTCATGTGGAGGATATATCTTGTTTTGTCCTTAACGGATTGCCTTCACCTCTAGTTTTGGGGTTACCCTGGCTCACTAGACATAACCCCACTATTGATTGGCAAGCAAGGCAAATAAATGAGTGGAGTGAGTTTTGTAGAGAGAATTGTCTCACAGCGATTTTTTCAGAGGTGTCTACTAAAACGGTGCCATCATTTCTCTCTGGTTTCTCGGACGTGTTTTCCGAGAGCGGTGTTCAGGAGCTACCTCCTCACCGGGATTTTGACTGTCCCATTAACCTCATTCCCGGCGCCAAGTTGCCAAAAGCACGCCTCTACAATCTCTCACAACCGGAAAGAATCGCAATGCAAACTTATATCTCTGAGAGTCTCGATAAGGGGCATATTCGTCCCTCAAAATCTGTTTTTTTTTTTTGTTAAAAAGAAAGATGGCTCTCTGAGACCTTGCCTAGATTTTAGGAAGCTGAACCGTATCACGATTCGCGATCCCTATCCCCTTCCTCTGATCCCGGACCTCTTCAACCAAATTGTTGGGGCCAAGGTTTTTTCCAAATTGGATTTGAGGGGCGCGTACAACCTGGTCAGGGTCAGAGAGGGGGATGAATGGAAAACGGCCTTTAATACCCCTAACGGGCATTTTGAGAATCTCGTTATGCCTTTCGGCCTGATGAATGCTCCAGCCGTCTTTCAGCATTTTGTTAACAGTATTTTCTACCATTTGATGGGGAAATTTGTATTGGTGTATCTTAATGATATTTAGATTTTTTTTTTCCCCTGATGTTCAGACCCATCGGGATCATCTTTTTCAGGTTCTGCGGATTCTGCGGGAGAATAAATTGTACGCCAAGCTGTAGAAATGTGTTTTTATGGTATCGGAGATTCAATTTCTGTTTTTTTTCCTCTCTGCTTCTGGTTTTCGCATGGATCCGGAGAAGGTCCATGCTGTGCTGGAGTGGGAGCTTCCTGAGAATCAGAAGGCATTGATGCGCTTTTTGGGTTTTGCGAACTATTACAGAAAGTTCATTTTGAATTATTCCTCTGTTGTCAAACCCCTCACTGACATGACCAAAAAAGGGGAGCGGATTTTTCCTCTTGGTCGGAGGAGGCGCTTGCAGCTTTTTCTAAGATTAAAGAGAGTTTTGCGTCTGCTCCCGTCTTGGTGCATCCCGATGTTTCCTTACCTTTTATTGTTGAGGTGGATGCTTCCGAGGTGGGTGTGGGTGCGGTTTTGTCCCAGGGCCCTTCTCCTGCCAAGTGGCGACCCTGTGCCTTTTTCTCTAAAAAAAACTCTCCCCGGCATAGAGAAACTATGATGTGGGAGATAGGGAGTTGTTGGCCATCAAGTTGGCTTTCGAGGAATGGCGCCATTGGTTGGAGGGGGCCAGGCACCCTATCACTGTATTTACCGACCATAAGAATCTGGCGTACTTGGAGTCGGCCAGGCGTATGAATCCGAGACAGGCCAGATGGTCTCTGTTCTTCTCCAGATTCAATTTTGTCGTTACATTCCGCCCTGGGATCAAAAATGTGAAGGCTGATGCTCTCTCTCGCTGTTTTCCGGGAGGAGGAAACTCCGAGGACCCAGGTCCCATTTTGGCGGAGGGGGTGGTTGTTTCTGCTCTGTATTCTGATTTGGAGGCCGAGGTCCAGGCTGCCCAGACTGAGGTACCTGCCCGTTGTCCTCCTGGGAAGTTGTTTGTGCCTCCTGAGTTACGTCACAAACTCTTCAAGGAGCATCATGATACGGTTCTTGCTGGTCACCCCGGGAGTAGAGCCACGGTAGATCTCATTGCTCGGAGATTTTGGTGGCCGGCTCTTCGTAAGTCGGTGGAGGGTTTTGTGGCTGCTTGTGAGACGTGCGCTCGCGCTAAGGTCCCTCGTTCACGGCCTTCAGGTCCCCTTCTCCCGTTACCAATACCTTCCCGTCCTTGGACACACCTCTCCATGGACTTTATCACGGATCTTCCTCGTTCCTCAGGGAAGTTGGTGATCCTGGTGGTGGTGGACCGTTTTAGCAAGATGGCTCATTTCGTACCCTTCCCTGGTTTACCCAGTGCTAAAACGTTGGCGCAAGCGTTTGTCGACCATATTGTTAAATTGCATGGCATTCCCTCGGATATTGTTTCCGATAGAGGCACGCAGTTTGTGTCCAGATTCTGGAAGGCTTTCTGTTCTCGCCTGGGGGTTCGGCTGTCCTTCTCTTCTGCTTTTCACCCGCAGTCGAATGGTCAGACTGAACGCGTCAACCAGAATCTGGAGACATATTTGCGCTGTTTTGTGGCAGGGAACCAGGAGGATTGGTGTTCTTTTCTCCCTCTTGCCGAGTTTGCTCTGAACAACCGTCGCCAGGAATCTTCTGATAAGTCACCATTCTTTGGTGCATATGGGTTCCATCCGCAGTTTGGGACATTCTCGGGAGGGGCTCCCTCTGGTTTGCCTGAGGAGGAGAGATTTTCCTTGTCTTTGTCTACCATTTGGCAAAAGATTCAGAGTAATCTTAGAAAGATGAGTGAGAGATATAAGTGTGTAGCTGATAGGAGACGTGTGCCTGGTCCGGACCTGAATGTGGGTGATCTGGTGTGGTTGTCTAAAAGAAATATTAAACTGAAGGTTCCCTCCTGGAAATTGGGTCCCAAGTTTATTGGGCCTTATAAAATCTTGTCAGTCGTCAATCCGGTTGCCTTCCGTCTTGATCTTCCTCGGGTTTGGAAGATACATAATGTATTTCACAGGGCTCTTTTAAAACCATATGTCCAGTCCACGGTACCCTCCTCTTCGCCTCCTCCTTCGATTTTGGTTGATGGCAATCTGGAGTTTGAGGTTTCCAGAATTGTGGACTCTCGCATTGTCCGCGGTTCTCTTCAGTACCTCGTTCATTGGAAGGGTTATGGTCCTGAGGAGAGGATGTGGGTTCCGGTGTCGGACATTAAAGCCACTCGCCTCATCAGGGCATTTCATAGGGCTCATCCTGAGAAGGTGGGTCCTGGGTGTCCGGAGTCCACCCGTAGAGGAAGGGGGGGAGGTACTGTCACTACCAGAGCTTTGAGACGTTCTCACAGCTCTGTTTCTCCACCCCTGTGATGATGTCACTACTAGAGCTTGGAGGAGTTCCCTCTGCCCTGTTTCTCTGCCCCTGTGATGAGGTCTTTACTTTCAGTTTCCTTCCTCCCAGCTGTCCCTCCTGTGTTTGATTTCGCTGCCTTTAAATCACCCCTCCTCCTTTGTAGAGGTGCGGATTATACTTTTCATTTGAGCTGTATTTTTCATTTGAGTATCTTCACCTGTGTGTTATCGTTTCACTGGATCTGTCGTCTGCTGAAGCAAGTACCTCGGATATTGTCTGCTGACTTTGGATCTGTTTTCACTGCAGCTGCCGCTCCTTCAGTTAAGTGTTCAGACATTGTGTGTTTCTGTTTCTTTGCTGACTGGATCTGAGGCGACCCTGGTTCCGTCCATATACTGAGCAGGGCACTGGTGGCCGTGCCCCTTCCACTATTGTAGGGGTTTCAGTGGTCATCAGCCTCAGGTACGCGGGCATGTCTCGATCCACCATTCGGATCCGGACATGTGCTTAGCAGCTTAGGGAGAGCTTTTAGGGTCTGACAGGGGTCACCCTTATCCTCCCTAGTTTGGGTCCGGTCAGTTGCTATTCACTGTGTAGGCTCTTGTTGCTCACTTACAGCCGTGACATAGGCTCAACATGGGCCTAGCGTGTACTTTTTACCTTCCTTGTTACTGCCATCCAGAAGACTGACATTCTTTGCCAGGTCACAGCATTGCACATTCAACTGTGCTGCATCTAGCGTATCATCCAACCTGCAATATAAGTTGTGTATATATAGTGCATTACATAGCCAATAAACATTTTGTAGTCTCTCAGCAACTTGGAAGTCCATCTAAAGAAACAGGAAACTGAAAGGAAAATATATCAGGCAATAGGCTGCAAATGGAGGCTGCACAGTACACTACACTCTACTGTGTAAAGTCATTGTGTGTAGGTTCAAAGACAGACAGGTAAAAATGATTGCTGAGTGGAATAAAAAGTTAAAACTGTCCCTGGCTGTGTGAGAAACCTGTGGGTGTAATGTATATATAGAACCTCCTAACTTGGTTCGTGTTTAACAGCAGAGAAAGAAAATCAGGTATGTTTTCTGATTATATTTTTGTTACCTGCCATGTTTTACAATGTTATAAATAACTTTTTAGTGGCATTATGTTAACTTAAAGGCTATAAAAACCTTTGCATGATTTTTTTTCTTGAAAAATCTGTCAGACAAACTAGCTCTCTGCAGCTCTTCTCTCTGCTCTCCTGAACAATCTTTTAACCAAATATTTGTTTATTGATTTAAAAGAATGAACATTTAAAAATAACAAAAGAGTGGTTAATGTATACAAAGAAAGTCAGTGAAATGAATCAGTCCATCAACCTGCATACAAAAAGAAAGTCTTTGGTAGACAGCAGCCTGATACAGATCAATCAGTGTATAGATGGAGAGTTATACATACTGGGGAGTGGTTGTGTAATGGTGCTAGTATGAAGGGTCACATAGGTTGAACAGCCCTATCCAATGGAGGTGGAGATCGCATGCTATTTCAAGACCTAATAAGAGGAGAACCTTATTGTTGAGTGTGAGGGGAGAGTCGCCACAGGGATCTTTCGAAGCGTATCCAGGGAAGCCACAAACGCTCAAAGCGGCCATGGGTGCCATTGATTTATGCGGTGATCTCCTCCAGTCGGATTATCTCGTCTACTTTGTCAATCTATTGACGCAGTGTTGGTGGATCTGTCCTGAATGGTCTTTTAAAAGGGTTTTCCAACTGTTTTATACTGATGACCTATCCTCAGTGGCAGTCTGACACCAGGGACCCCTGCCAGCACTGAACTGTAATATACCTAAGTTTTCTAAGTTTTGAAAAATATAAAAAAATATAAAAATTCTAATCGCCCCCCTACCCCTAAAATCAAAATAAATAAACAATTTGCCTAATGTGAAAAGCCTGTGCTATTAAAATATAAAAAAATATATATGTTGAATGGTATAACAGAAAAAAAAGTCATACACAACCCAAAATAGCGTTAGCAAAAACTACAGACCATCTCACACAAAATGAGTCCTCAAAAATCTCCATAGACATAACTGTAAATACGGCAATGACAAATTTTTTTCCCCAGCATTAAAATGCAAAAAAAATAATTTATATATATATATATATATATATATATTATATACAAACCGGATTCCAAAAAAGTTGGGACACTATACAAATCGTGAATAAAAACTGAATGCAATGATGTGGAGGTGCCAAATTCTAATATTTTATTCAGAATAGAACATAAATCACGGAACAAAAGTTTAAACTGAGAAAATGTACCATTTTAAGGGAAAAATATGTTGAATCAGAATTTCATGGTGTCAACAAATCCCCAAAAAGTTGGGACAAGGCCATTTTCACCACTGTGTGGCATCTCCCCTTCTTCTTACAACACTCAACAGACGTCTGGGGACCGAGGAGACCAGTTTCTCAAGTTTAGAAATAGGAATGCTCTCCCATTCTTGTCTAATGCAGGCCTCTAACTGTTCAATCGTCTTGGGCCTTCTTTGTTGCACCTTCCTCTTTATGATGCGCCAAATGTTCTCTATAGGTGAAAGATCTGGACTGCAGACTGGCCATTTCAGTACCCGGATCCTTCTCCTACGCAGCCATGATGTTGTGATTGATGCAGAATGTGGTCTGGCATTATCTTGTTGAAAAATGCAGGGTCTTCCCTGAAAGAGATGACGTCTGGATGGGAGCATATGTTGTTCTAGAACCTGAATATATTTTTCTGCATTGATGGTGCCTTTCCAGACATGCAAGCTGCCCATGCCACACACACTCATGCAACCCCATACCATCAGAGATGCAGGCTTCTGAACTGAGCGTTGATAACAACTTGGGTTGTCCTTGTCCTCTTTGGTCCGGATGACATGGCGTCCCAGATTTCCAAAAAGAACTTTGAATCTTGACTCGTCTGACCACAGAACAGTGTTCCATTTTGCCACACTCCATTTTAAATGATCCCTGGCCCAGTGAAAACGCCTGAGCTTGTGGATCTTGCTTAGGAATGGCTTCTTCTTTGCACTGTAGAATTTCAGCTGGCAACGGCGGATGGCACGGTGGATTGTGTTCACTGACAATGGTTTCTGGAAGTATTCCTGAGCCCATTCTGTGATTTCCTTTACAGTAGCATTCCTGTTTGTGGTGCAGTGTCGTTTAAGGGCCCGGAGATCACGGGCATCCAGTATGGTTTTACGGCCTTGACCCTTACGCACAGAGATTGTTCCAGATTCTCTGAATCTTCGGATGATGTTATGCACAGTTGATGATGATGAATGCAAAGTCTTTGCAATTTTTCGCTGGGTAAAACCTTTCTGATATTGCTCCACTATCTTTCTGCGCAACATTGTGGAAATTGGTGATCCTCTACCAATCTTGGCTTCTGAGAGACACTGCCACTCTGAGAAGCTCTTTTTATACCCAATCATGTTGCCAATTGACCTAATTAGTGTTAATTGGTCTTCCAGCTCTTCGTTATGCTCAAATTTACTTTTTCCAGCCTCTTATTGCTACTTGTCCCAACTTTTTGGGGATTTGTTGACACCGTGAAAATTTGAATCAACGTATTTTTCCTTTAAAATGATACATTTACTCGGATTAAACGTTTGATCTGTCATCTACGTTCTATTACAAATACAATATTGACATTTGCCATCTCCACATCATTGCATTCAGTTTTTATTCACAATTTGTTTAGTGTCCCAACTTTTTTGGAATCCGGTTTGTATATATATAAAAGTTTGGTATAGCTGTAATCGTACTGAACCGGAGAATGAAGAGCACAAGTCAGTGTTACCGCATAGTTAACACTGTAAAAACAAAACCCATAAAACTGGGGAATTGTCTGTTTTTTTCCAACCCTTTTACAGACAGCTGGGTTCCTATATGGCAGTGCAGGATTAGATGTTTACTCTGTATTATAAACCGGCCATAGATTGTGTGCATGATCCTGCGGGAGCGCATATGTAACAGTGCAGCAACTGGTCCGATCTCTTCCTGCACAGCAAGGCCAGTCAGAACCACTCTCTGCGCTGACTTGCTGTCTTGGGATGAATCCCATTCACTCCAGACCAGCTGGAAGTCTCATGTTGAGCTCCAAACTACAGTGGCCAGTGTCCCTCAGGCTCTTTTCAGTCAAAGTTGGCCCTGATATTGTGCAGCTCTTTCTTCCGCTTCCTTCCTCTGGCAGCAAAAGGAGGAGGATGACTCAGCACTAGAACCTAATAGGGGGCCGTGGGCCAGGGCACTGCACTATGGCTTTGATCCCATCTGTCACTGCTGCAGCACTGGCACAGGGATTTTAAACAGGACATACACTGTAGAAGACTAATAAGAATGTGTTTCCTCCAAGTGGTCCGGTTAGAGACTGGGTGAATGACGCCAGAGGGACTCCTGTGAAATCCATGACATGCTTGGAAACAGAAGTTGCCAATGTAGTCCATCAGGTTTACTGTACATGGCAGACAACTATATCATTTTTGTGAATCAGGAAGAAGTGGTCTGCAGCCCAAACTAATAACTTTAAAGGGATTTTCCAAGATTACTATCGTTTTTAACAGATATGCTCATGTAATTGTTTACCTCATTTACATCTTTCCCAGACTTTTTTTTTTCAATTTGGACTCTCCCGACCTTTTGTCACCATGTAAACTAATCACTCTGTTTCTTTACACCTTGTATGTAGCACTTCCTGTTGTATACAACCAAACCCATGCACATTTGTCATATGACTACCCTAAAGGCTTAACAAAGGTATTGCACATGAGCATGTAAGAGCACTGGGAAAGTTTTTATTTTTCACTCAAGGTACACTTAAGAAGTCACACTTTGATAGTGACAGCCCCTTCCACTAGACACTGGTAGACTCCATACATTACAATAAGAGAGCACATACCAAACTTTTGTTTTGTGTTATCAAACTGACTTAATATTTTACTATATAAAAACTATATAAATGTTTTATCGGTGTCGGTACTTATTATGTATGAAGCTTGTTGTAATATTTGACAATCTGTATTGTGTTATTGTTTTTGTGGTTTAGGCTCCAGATGGCTGTATATAGTAGTTTTCTGCTTGTCGTGCTTTTGTGGAAGTGTTGCACCATTATAAGTGGTAAGCAGTTTTTTCCCTATTCATTAGAATTTGTATGTACTATTAAAGAGGACCTGTCACCTCTTCTGACATGTCTGTTTTAGTAAATACTTATATTTTCAGGAGCATATTTTCTTATATATTATTATATTTTAATACATTTCTAGAAGGAGTAACACAGGAATCACAGAGAGCAAAGTTCTAAGGCAGTGCTTCTCAATTATTTTCTGTCATGCCCCCCCTAGGAAGAAGAAAACATTTCGCGCCCCCCCCCCCTCGCGCGACTGTAAATAGTATCTTTTGTCTATAAAATTGTTATAAGTACAGCCCCTAGTAATAACAGCCCCTCTGTGCCAGTAATAACAGCCCCTCTGTGCCAGTAATAACAGCCCCCGCTTTCCCAGTAATAACAGCCCCCCCTTTGCCAGTAATGTTATGGGGGGATCTGTGGATGACGGACACTGTTATGGGGGGATCTGTGGATGACGGACACTGTTATGGGGGGATCTGTGGATGACGGACACTGTTATGGGGGGATCTGTGGATGACGGACACTGTTATGGGGGATCTGTGGATGACTGACACGGTTATGGGGGGATCTGTGGATGACTGACACGGTTATGGGGGGATCTGTGGATGACGGACACTTATGGGGGGATCTGTGGATGACGGACACTTATGGGGGGATCTGTGGATGACGGACACTTATGGGGGGATCTGTGGATGACGGACACTTATGGGGGGATCTGTGGATGACGGACACTTATGGGGGGATCTGTGGCTGGCACTGTTACAGGGGGATCTGTGGCTGGCACTGTTATATATGTGCCATCCACAGACCCCCCACTCCATAACAGTGCCATCCACAGTGCCCCCCAGCCCATAACAGTGCCATCCACAGACCCCCACCCCTTAACTGTGCCATCCACAGATTCCGTGTGCCCGCCGCCGCCGTTTAAAGTTATTAAACATGCCCCCCTCACTCCTAATAGTACCGTATATCCAAATTTCTTCTGTATAATGCCGGCAGGCGGGCCGGGCGGCCGGCGCGTTCCTCAGTGACGTCACTTGTCTGCGCTGCCTGCTTCATTCATAAAACAGGCGGCGCAGGCACGTGACATCACTGAGGGACGCGCCGGCCGCCCGGCCTGCCTGCCGGCATTAGACAGAAGAAATTCGGATATACAGTACTATTAGGAGTGAGGGGGGCATGTTTAATAACTTTTAATTCAATAATACATTTTATATTAGTATAACGGAGGGAGCGGTGGGGCGGGGCTATAGTACAGTGACCGCACCGCCCCACCGCTATTGCCGGCCCCCAGCTCCTCCTCCCAGTCCCTCCCCCGGCCCCCGCTCCGTACATCGCGTCCAGCCCCTGCGCCGGCCTCTGATCAGAGGAAGGGAGATGAGCGCTTCCACAATGGAAGCGCTCATCTCCCCGCCACATAACGCACACCCCAAAGGCTGGCCCTGAACGAGCCCCCCTTTATGGAGCCTGGCCCCCCCCCGGGGGGGCGCGCCCCACTATTTGAGAAGCACTGTTCTAAGGTAAGGTGCTGCCAGATAGGTATTTCATAGGGAATATAAATATTTGAAATACACACACACACATTCTCGAGTTTTTTTCCCCACATAAAAAGAATGCGACTCTGTTCACACTACCTGTAGATTAATGGCTTTAGTTCACAATAGAGCTAAATGGATAACAAGGAATCCTGATGCATCCCTTTCACTTATAATGGGATCCTTCAGGTTACAGTATTTTTATGGTAAGAACAGTGCTGCATATTACACTTGGAACCCGGTCGAGATGGCAAAAAGGCCAGCATGAACATAGCCTAAGCAGTAACCTGATGCTCAGCTGTTCTGATTCTCTGCAGTAAAAATGTAACACCCCCACCCCCACCCCCCCCCAAAAAAAAAAAAACATATAAAACAGGTAGTCTAGTGAAAAATGGCCCTAAAGTCAACTCCAAATGGGGTTATGGCTCAGTAAGACAGACCAGCAGATGATCATATCAGCCATTTTGGGGTTCCTGCACAACACCATACTTATACTTGTTATGTCTGTGAAGGTTCTCATTTATCCAGGTCATGGTATATATCTGTAAAGAATAAATCAAGGCAACTTGACGTATTGTAGATTTCTTGAAAACGTTTCACTCGTTCTTCCAACGAGCTTTCTCAATTCTGAGTGATTGTACAAAAATATTGGGAATAAATATCTAACTGAATCCACGTCTGGTAATTATACCCAGCATTGGGTCAAAGGTGTTGATTCCATTATCCTAATTGGAGTCAGTAGGTGATAAAGACTTCCCAGAAAAAGGTGTCAAGACAGCATTGTATTGCCAAACGAGGCATGAAGGAGTCCATCTACGTAAAAATGGAGAAGCCAAGCTTGAATAGAGGTGGGGGGGGTTAGACATCTATTGTCTGCCACATACAATGCTGTCTTGACACCTTTTTCTGGGAGGTCTTTATCACCTACTGACTCCAATTAGGATAATGGAATCAACACCTTTGACCCAATGCTGGGTATAATTACCAGACGTGGATTCAGTTACATATTTATTCCTAATATTTTTGTACAATCACTCAGAATTGAGAAAGCTCATTGGAAGAACAAGTTAAATGTTTTCAAGAAATCTACAGTACGTCCAGTTGCCTTGATTTATTCTTTACAGATATATACTTGTTATGGCTGAACTTATACTTGTTATGGCTATACTTGTTCTTGTTATAACCATACTTATACTTGTCATGGCTATACTTATACTAGTTATGACTATACTTGTTATGGCTATACTTACACTTGTTATGACCATGCTTATACTTGTTATGGCTATACTTACACTTGTTATGGCTATACTTATACTTGTTGTGACCATACTTATACTTGTTATAAACATACTTATACTTGTTACGGCTAAAAGGATGACCTAAAACTACACAGTGCTATAAGCAACACACGGTATTTGAATCCTCTAGCAGTCCTGTTATTACTGATACAATTAATTAGGCTTTGTTCCAATATTGTATTGTGCACAGGCTCCTCACATGCAGCAAAAAAGCTACATAGTGTGGACATATCCATAGTGCTCACTGCACCCAGCTTGTTAAGTAGGCATACCTTGAGAAGTAGAAAGTTGGCAATGCATCTGGTCTAGCAATGAATAGGGAGATCTAAGGGACTCTCCAATTCTTCATATGAGATCCCTTCAAGGAAGTTTGGACATAGACAGATGCTCAGGTCTAAGTTGCAAAGTAGTCACCAAATGGCAACAGGACACACTGGAGAGTAGTCAGGTGGCAAAATGGGTCAGAACTGGAAGATTAACCAGGAATGACAGATCCAGAGCAGAAGTCAATTTAGGGAGATAAACAAAAGATCAGACAAGGAACAAAGTCCAAGATAGGAAAGGGCAAGAGGCAGGGTCTAGATCACCAGAAATACATTTAGCTATTATTGCATTGTGCTGATTTTGATCTAAAAATTATTTCAATTGGAAAAAAAATTTGGATCCCCTTTCTCCGTACAGCCTCGAGATTCTCTAGTAGGAGCCTCTATTCCATTAGGCAGCTCAGCTAATAACGCCTTATCTTGGGTCTCTGACCTTATACACTCATTATAGCTCAGTTCTTATCTTACTGATAAGAATGTGGTTTAAATAAGTGTTTATGACCTTTTAATAAATTAAAGATAAGGTTTATTGGATAAATACGATTCACATCGCTAGACAGTTAATCTTTTGTGACAGAACGGCTAAATATATTTAATAAAGCACGGTGGCTCAGTGGTTAGCAGCGCTGGGATCCTAGGTTCAAATCCGACCAAGGACAACATCTGCATGGAGTTTGTATGTTCTCCCCGTGTTTGTGTGGGTTTCCTCCAGGTACTCCAGTTTCCTCCCACACTCCAAAGACATACTGATAGGGACCTTAGATTGTGAGTCCCAATGAGGACAGTGTGATGCTAATGTCTGTAAAGTGCTGCGGAATATAGTAGCGCTATATAAGTGCATAAAATAAATAAAGGCCATTTGAAAAAATGATTTTTAGCCCAAAATGAGTAAGATGTAGTCATAAACAACTGCCCCTGAAGGTGTACATAGCTTTTCATTTTTTTCTTTCATTATTTCCTTGCAGTTCATGTGCCTATCACAAGTTAGAATACATACTCCTACACAACGTTGTGTATGGGAATGTGGATTCCTCTTTGGCAACACTAAGCACTGTAGAGGCTGGAGCAGCGATGTAATATGTGAGCTCCTGGCTGCTAAAGCGTGGCACTAAGTAAGACTTTAGCAGAGCAGAGTTAGCGTGCGCAGGCAGGAGCTTACATAACGTATTGCTCCTCCCGTCTTCCGCTCTGCTAAAGCCTGGAATAGATATGCCATGTATACAACAGTAATGCTCCAGCCCCTACAGCATTTAGTGCAGCCAAAGAGGAATCTGTACTTTCATACACAGCACTTTATAGGAATATAGATTCTAAAGCTCGATAGGCACCCGATTTTGCAAGGAAATGGTTAAAAAAAAAGTACCGTAATTAAAGAATATTTCATTGATCCCATATTGTATTCAAGGTATAGATGCCAGAATATGGTGACACAAAGCAATTTATTTATTTTAAAGGTTTTTATTTTTTAGTAGTAAAACATAACAAAAAGTATATTAACTTGGTATTGTCGTCTCACACCCACTGAATAAAGTCATTTTTATCACACCATTAACTAGAAACAAAACCAATTTCATTTCTATGCCCACCGTAGATTTTTTTGTTTTACAGTGTCTTAATACATGTAGAAACCATTAAATGGACCATTAAGTTTTAACTTAACTTTAAATTTAACTTAAAAAAAATATATAAAAAAGTTACAACTCACACGAAAAAGGGAAAAATAATTTATTTTTTTGCTTGGTTATATATGGCCAATATATAATGCACAGAGAGTAAAGAAAAGGTCACAATTGCGGAGAAGGGCTTGATCTCTACCTCACACCCCAATGTGTATTTCACCCTATGGCTTCCTTTGGTGTATAAATTAGTTTACATTGGAAAAAGACATACATACAGTTTTTAAGAATTCATATTTTGAGGCAAATTCATAGTTTCATTTATTATGCAAAATTTTATAGGCAAATTAAAGATAGTTTTAGAGGGCAAACTCGAAGATATTACCCACCAATGACATAAAGGGGGAGATTTATCAAACTGGTGTAAAGTAGAACTGGTTTAGTTGCCCATAGCAACCAATTAAATCACACCTTTACATTTTCCAATACAGCTGTGAAAAATGAAAGGTGGAACCTGATTGGTTGTTATGGGCAACTGAGCCAGTTCTACTTTACACCAGCTTGATAAATCTCCCCCAAAGCTCTGTTATTAGTGTAGAAATAGTATTTTGTATCTATAAATTTGCAATTGGTATACACGTTTTTTTCTCATTATGGTTTTAGGCTACATTAGGTATATAGGGGGTCATTCAACAAACTGGTGTAAAGTAGAAATGGCTTAGTTGCCCATAGCAACCAATAAGATTCCTCCTTTCATTTTCCAAAAGCGCTGTCCAAAAAGTTGCTATGGGCAACTAAGCCAGTTCTACAGTACTTTTACCCCAGTTTGATAAATGACCCCCAAATTATCAATTATATACTGTATAATTCTGCTATATACTGTTTAGGTTGTGTAGGGTACACTTCTCTAAAGAAACACAAAAAAGTATAGATTACTATATTGAAGGGGTTATCTAGGCCATAGACATTGAGGACACCCAGCACCCTTACGTTCAACTGCTTGAAGGGTCCATGACACTCTTGTGTGCACTGTGTTCCTCTTCAATGTTTTCCTGCATGCCATCTCCCATGTAGTTCGTCCCATTTCAAGTGAACGGGAGAGGAAGCTGTAATTACACTGCACCTCCACTAGAAGAGAGGTGGCAGGTAAAAGGATGTAGTGCCTGTATGAGTGCCACAGCCCCTTCAAACAGCTGATCAGCAGGGTGCCAGGGAGTGGGACCTCAACGAATCTGATATTGATGATCTATCCCGAGGACGGGTCATCAATATCTGTAACCAAGCCAACCCCTTTAATTTTGGCCAACATAAGCAACTGTGTAAATATACAATTCCAGACATTTACACGCCTTTTTACAGTATACATTTTGCTTTTTAAAGGGGTTGTCCTATTAGGCTACTGTCTGTCCATATGCCCTACTACACCATATGGATGTCATAGAGGACCCTCTTCTATAGAGTGGAGGAGTGGAAAGCCTAAGGCTTTCCAGTAGTGGCTCTGACTCAAGCTGCCCATATATTAAATTAACGGGACAGGCATTCATCTGAATGACCAACAAACAATACTAGACTTCCTGTGCAGCGTCCACTGAGTTTCCCCCTGGCAAAACAAGCTATTTGCTGAATATCATGTTTGTTGGACCACTGTCAGATTACGGGGGTTCTTTATAAACTGACACCACAGCTCTACTGTCCAAATGTGACACACACATTTTAGGGTCAGTTAGGAGGTTTCTTTGGTGAGCTAAGTTAGGGTCAGGACAATTGTAGGGGATCCAAGTGTCACATGGTCAGTTTGGTCACTAAAAGGAGCCACGTGACTATAAAATTCTGTATTTGATCACCAGTCAGAATAGGAAATCACTGAAGTATTCATCATTTCGAAGTAATCCACCAATACCTGACATGATATATGTTTTATATTTCAGGGTTATTTACAGTACAGGCCAAAAACTCTCATTACATGGCAGAGTATGGGGATAATGTCTCCATGGAATGTCAATTCACAATGGACCTGGGAACAAGTGTTGAAAATTTAAATGTTTTATGGAAACACAGAAGAGATAACATGAACAGTGTAGAAGTAGTAAAGTATATAAATGGCAAAAATATAGAAATATCGCAAAGCAACAGTGGCAGTGACCGCATGAAGCTGTTATCAAATGAACTGCGCAAGGGTTGTGCCATCCTTCACATCAGTAAAGTAAAGATGACTGACGCAGGTCAATATCTCTGCATTATATCTTCTCAAGGATCAGACTTTAAAGTGATGAATCTGGATGTGCAAGGTAATGGGTTTTCTATGATATCATTATAATATGCACACATATGGTATGAGAACTGTCATTGGCTTAGTAACAGATCAGGCAAACTAAATATCATTGCTAACAATTATACTACTCAGAGGCTTGGGAATTAAAATATATGAAATACATTTTTTGGAAACAAGTTTTTTTTTGCCTTTGATGCCTAAAAGGATCAGTAGAACACAAATCTGCCTTCACATTGCATTTGGAAGATTTGCTCTACTGTACAGTTCACAGCCCAGGTAAGAAGAGAAACATTTTATTTAGGATTGTTTCCCTTCTTCATTATTACTTACTGTATGTTGTGGTTAAGATGCCATGTAGGAGCCATATATTTAGAGCCAAAGATGGGATTGTATCTTCTAGGGACAAGGGATTCCTGATATTGCAGGATGAAATCCAATTGCATACTATGGCGATCAAAGCAATGATCACTTGTCACAGATGGACTCAATCTGAAATGCAAGCTATAATGTATACGTACAGTAGTTAAATATCCATGAAAAATGTATGGTACATGCCACTTCTATACACTGAAAACCACAACTTTTGCCCAATATTGGCCCTTTTCTATACCTGATAAGAGTGATCCCACACTGGATCCTGGCCTGATACATCCCCCAGTGAGAACCCGGACCAGGTAAAGTGTGTGTGTTGTCTACACTAATCACAAATGATGATACCAAATAGGTATAGAAGAGAAGGGGGATGGAGCAAGAACTAAAACCAGAGTGTGCATCACAGATAATAAACGTATATGGTCGCAGTAGTCATATTATATAACACAAATCAATGAGTGTAGCACTAACCAAAACAGCCAGATACAGTATGTCCTACTACATTTCCCTACGTAGAGGCCCTTTAATACTGAAGACAGCTATTGTTTTGTGTCCAAGGAGCAGATCAATGCCAAGCTAGGGGCACAGACTGGCAGAGGATGCGCCTAATTATTGACGACTTACAAAAACCGGTCAATTGACCACCTAATCCCTTTAGGGGTCGTCAACTATATATCATTTATAACAACATATTTTATTTATTTTATTTTGAAAAAAAAATAAAAAAAATAATAAAAGATGTAGTTTTAAATGTATATATAGTTGAGGACCCCCAACGGGTTTGGGTGGTCAATTGACCGTTTTTTGTAAGTTGTTATTATGCCGAGGGTCCCAATAAGGGCACTGAAGTTTATAAATTTATGACGAGCCTCATAATAAATTAGGCGGATCTTCTGACAGCTCAGGGGGTATAAAAAGATCGGCATAAAATGATAAATTACCCCCATTGTATCAGGGCTACTAGACTGAAGGACCGAGATTAGGTTAAGACTATGCTAAACTGATGTCATTGGAATATGCCATATGTTACTTAAGAACTTCTGACATCCAAAACACATCTTGATGCTTCTGGTATGCCATGGCTTTCCTGGTTTATGTGATATGGACTGAAGAATCCTCCTGGTGAGCATTTGTAAAAAGAAAGCTGTGCTGTAAAATTGTGTATATATAGCAATTTTCGAACCAGTTCATACAAAGGAGGTATGGGGGTCTTCAAACAACAAATCTGTAGATGCCACCAAATTTTTAAAATGTCATTGCTTTCCACCTCTCTTCCTTGGTGAGCAGTAGCATAATACAATATCTTTTTTTTCCCCAGCACCATACAAGGAAATCACAAAACAGGTCACATATGTGGTTAATTCCTCTGGAGAGACAGTCAGAGAAGTTTCCTGTCAGTCATTTGGATATCCAGAGGCCAAGGTCACCTGGATGGTAGACAACAAGAACTTCACTGTGGTCCATAACACCAGCTACACACTAACTGCTGACAGATTGTTCAACGTCACCAGCACAGTCAGAATCTCAGCCATGTCTGATAGAACACTCACTTGCACCTTCTGGAACAAAATCACTCATAATCTAACATCTCTCACTTTCAATGTCTCAGGTAATCAAACTTTTCTGGACCTCTCAATATCTCAGCATTTATATATAGAGCCTGAAATCATTTTCACCTGTTTTGTCTTTTTCTTAACCATTCAATTTTTTCTTGTTAAGGCACCTTGTTATCTAAGTTGTTGTAGGATCTCTCTATATTAGGGTACAGCTACATGACTTTTTACAGAAATGTCGCGGGCCACAAAATGTGCGACTTGGCTGCAACTTGCTGTCGGCTATTTTAGAACTGTGTTGACAATGTTACCGTATAGCCGTATCCTTAGTCAAATACATTTTTTGAAACAGAAATGAAAGCACATGGCAGTATTACGGCTCTGTTTTGCACAAATCTGTAATAGGGTTCCCATAGAAGTTCATATAGGACCTAACTGTACCTCTGCATGCCTCCAATTTTGTAGGAAGAGCAACAGCTGTTTTTTTTTGGGGTTGGTTTCCATATAAAAAAATGTCAAGAATAGCATTACTTCTTTGTCACCTATGAACCACAAGTAAACTCATTGTAGATGCTGCGCATATTCATATCATCTACTGAAAATTACAGTTGATGCATTGATAATGAATGGAAGAACTCAGGGAGGTTGCCATGATCCACATGACCCAGAAAAGTAAGCATTGATTTCATGAATTGTCAGTGCCAAATCAAATCCACTGTCCATAAAACATAAAAATGTCCAAGGTGTTGTTTATATACTATAGTACACTGAGGACCACATTCAGTGGTTTCACATGTCATTGTTTATTGCTTTATTTAGTTTTTTTTATAATCTTTTGCAGAAAATGTAAAAAATGAAAAATCTCAAGGATGGAAACTTTCATTTGTCAGTTTGACAATATTAATTGTAATAGTTGTCATTATATTAGTGTATGGTAAGTCAGATCAAGTTATGTATTTGTAGATACATGTAACTGTGTTTCTCTCTAAGTAGTATAACCTCTATATGTTTTGTCAAATGAAAAGTGACAGGTCAACACGCCCCTTTTCTCGCCCGTCCCATCCACAACCCCTCCCAGTCCACCCTCCAAAAGCGCTGCCCATCACCCGTCCCAAACCACGCCTAAATTGCACCCATTCCACTTTATTCTGTCAAGCATCCTCCCCTTCCAATGTGCCCTTTCTGAAGCCAAAACACACCCTTATTTTTGCCCACAGAATCCATTTTGTGAAATACGGAAACCATTTTGTGATTTAGCAAAGCACGACAGGGAATGTGCGGACATGTTGAAAACATGTTCGGACATGTCTTAACCCCTTAAGGACTAATGACGTACATGTACGTCATTTCTTTCCGGGACGTACATGACGTACGTGACGTACATGTACTTCATGGTGATCGGGTGGGTACAGGAGCTGCACCCGCCCGATCAGCGGCAGGGGTCCGGCAGTCACTGATAGCCAAACCCCTGCTGCATGCGCCGGCATCGGTGAAATCACAGATGCCGGCGCATTAACCCTTCATGTGCCGTGGTCAGCGCTGACCGCAGCACGTGCGATGTTGGGCGGGGATCGGAGCTGCCATCGGGTCGCTGTGCTGCTGTGACGGGGACGCAATGGCATTGAAGGCAGCGCAATGTCTTCCTTAGGCATCGGGGCTGCCTTCTGGTGGAGAGCCTGTGAGATCCAGCCTGTGAGATCCAGGAAGCTGTATGAGTAATACACACTATATTACACATACAGCCAATGCATTCCAATACAGAAGTATTGGAGTGCATTGTAGAGGGGATGAGACCCCCAAAGGTTGAAGTCCCAAAGTGGGACAAAAAGAAAGTGAAAAAAAGTTTAAAAAATAGGGAAAAAAATACATATTATGTATCGTCGCGTCCATATCGAAGGACCCTATAAACACATCACATGACCTAACCCCTCAGATGAACACCGTAAAAAAAAAACTGTGCTAAATAAACAATTTTTTTGTCACCGTTCATCACTAAAAGTACAACACCAAGCGATCAAAAAAGCGTATGCCAGTCATAATAGTACGAATCTAACCGTCACCTCATCCGGCCAAAAATGAGCCTCTACCTAAGACAATCGCCCAAAACATAAAAAAAAATGGCTCAGAATATCGAGACATTGAAACATAGTTTTTTTGTTTTAAAAATGCTGTTATTGTGTAAAACTTAAGTAAATAAAAAAGTATACATATTAGGCTAGTTTCACACTAGCGTTCGGCTGTCCGCTCGTGAGCTCCGTTTGAAGGGGCTCACGAGCGGACCCGAACGCTTCCGTCCAGCCCTGATGCAGTCTGAATGGATGCGGATCCGCTCAGACTGCATCAGTCTGGCGGCGTTCAGCCTCCGCTCCGCTCAGCAGGCGGACACCTGAACGCTGCTTGCAGCGTTCGGGTGTCCGCCTGGCCGTGCAGAGGCGTGCGGATCCGTCCAGACTTACAATGTAAGTCAATGGGGACGGATCCGTTTGAAGATGCCACAATATGGCTCAATCTTCAAGCGGATCCGTCCCCCATTGACTTTCAATGTAAAAGTCTGGACGGATCCGCTCAGGCTAATTTCACACTTAGCTTTTTTTTGCCAGTATAATGCAGACGGATCTGTTCTGAACGGAGCCTCCGTCTGCATTATTATGATCGGATCCTAAGTAGCCTTAGGTATTGCCGCGTCCGTAAGAGCCTGCTCTATAAAAATATCACATGACCTAATCCCTCAAGTGAACACCTTATTTTTTTTCCATAAAAACGGTGTAAAAAAAAGCCTTTTTTTGTCACCTTACATCACAAAAAGTGTAATAGCAAGTGATCAAAAAGTCATATGCATCCCAAAATAGTGCCAATCAAACCGTCATCTCATCCCGCAAAAATAGTACCCTACCTAAGATAATCGCCCAAAAACTGAAAAAACGATGGCTCTCAGAATATGGAGACACTAAAACATGATTTATTTTTTTGTTTCAAAAATGATATTATTGTGTAAAACTTAAATAAATAAAAAAAAGTATACATATTAGGTATTGCCACGCCCGTAACGATCGGCTCTATAAAAATACCACATGACCTAACCCTTCAGATGAACACCGTAAAAAAATGTAAATAAAAACTGTGTAAAAAAAAGCACTTTTTTGTCACCTTACATCACAAAAATAGCAATAGCAAGCGATTAAAAAGTCATACGCACCCCAAAATAGCACCAATCTAACTGTCATTTCACTAAAACGTAATTTTTTTGTTTAAAAATTGTGTAAAACTTACCTAATATGTCAACTTTTTTTATTTATGTATCGCCGTGTCCATAATAACCTGCTCTATAAAAATATCACATGACCTATCCCCTCAGGTGAATACCATTAAAAAAAACTGTGTATAAAAAGCCATTTTTTATCACCTTACATCACAAAAAGTATAATAGCAAGCGATCAAAAAGTCATATGCACCATATAATAGTACCAATCAAACTGTCATCTCATCCTGAAAAATATGAGCCCCTACACAAGACAGTCGCCCAAAAAATAAATAAAACTACAGCTTTCAGAATGTGGAGACACTAAAAAATCTTTTTTTTTCAAAAATGCTTAGTTATGTAAAACTGAAACAAACAACCCAAAAATATTTGGTATTGTCGTGTCCGTAACAATCTGCTCTATAAAAATACCCCATGATCTAACCTGTCAGATGAATGTTGTAAATAACAAAAGATAAAAACCTTGCCAAAACAGCTATTTCTTGTTACCTTGCCTCACAAAAAGTGTAATATAGAGCAACGAAAAATCATATGTACCCTAAAATAGTACCAACACAACTGCCACCTTATCCCGTAGTTTCCAAAATGGGGTCACTTTTATGCAGTTTCTACTCTAGGGGTGCATCAGGGGGGCTTCAAATGGGACATGGTGTCAAAAAACCAGTCCAGCAAAATCTGCCTTCCAAAAACCGTATGGAGTTCCTTTCCTTCTGCGCAATGCTGTGTGCCCGTACAGCAGTTTACGACCACATATGGGGTGTTTCTGTAAACTACAGAATCAGGGCCATAAATATTGAGTTTTGTTTGGCAAGGGTTACTTGCTTTGTAACTGGAAAAAAATGGATTAAAATTTAAAATCTGCCAAAAAAGTGAAATTCAGAAATTTCATCTTTGTTTTCCATTAATTCTTGTGGAACACCTAAAGGGTTAATAAAGTTTGTAAAATCAATTTTGTATGCCTTGAGGGGTGTAGTTTCTAAATTGGGGTCATTTTTGGGTGGTTTCTATTATGTAAGCCTCACAAAGTGACTTTAGACCTGAACTGGTCCTGAAAAAGTGGGTTTTAGGCCTCATGCACACGACCGTTGTTTTATTCCGCGTCCGTTGTGCCTTTTTTCGTGATTTTCTGCGGCCCCATTGACTTTCAATGGGTCCGTTGAAAACTCGGCTAATGCACCGTTTGCCATCCGCGTCCGTGGTCCGTGGTTCCAGTCCATCAAAAAAATATAACCTGTCCTATTATTTTCACGGAAAACGGTTTGCGGACCCATTCAAGTCAACGGGACTGTTAAAAAACGCGGAGGCACACAAGATTGTCATCCGCGTCCGCGCGTCCGTGTCCGTTTTTTTCTATCATTTGCATGGCAAACCTGTCTTAGACTTTTTTTTACTTTCCTTTATGTCTGGTGGTCCTCCCCAAAAAAAAGGAAGACACACGGAAACAAAAACGGAAACGGATCACGGAACAACGGAACCCCATTTTGCGGAACGGAACACAACAACGGTCGTGTGCATGAGGCCTTATAGATTTGCTTCTAAACTTCTAAGCCTTCTAGCGTCCCCGTCACCATGAGAACGCCTGTGGGTTAGAAAATACCATCGGATCTGAAGTTTCCCTGAGATCGTGAAAACTCAGATCCGATTGTATATTCTAACCTACAGGCGTTTCCATGGTGACGGGGACGCTTGTCGGGGAACAGTATGCCAAGGTGGAATAGCAATACACATTGGAAAATAAAAGACGAATATTCTAAATAATGAATATATTCGCTATATTGCTATAACTTCGTCTTTTAGAATATTACGAATATTCTAAAAAACTAAGTAATAGCAATATAGCGAATATTCGTAAAATACACATATAGACTGCAATTTAGCTAATATAGTGCTATAGTATTTTTTTTTTTATAGTGTACATTTTTTCCAAAACTGAAGTTCAGAAGAGGCAAAAAAAGTGACAAAAAAAAAAGATTATAGCACTATATTAGCTAAATTACAGTCTATATGTGTATTTTACGAATATTCGTTATATATCTATAACTACGTTTATTAGAATATTCGTAATATTCTAAAAGACTAAGTTATAGCAATATAGCGAATATTCGTAAAATACACATATAGACTGCAATTTAGCTAATATAGTGCTATAGTATTTTTTTTTAATAGTGTACATTTTTTCCAAAACTGAAGTTCAGAAGAGGCAAAAAAAATTAGACTAAAAGACAAAAAAAAAAAAAGATTATAGCACTATATTAGCTAAAGTACAGTGTATATGTGTATTTTACGAATATTCACTATATTGCTATAACTTCGTCTTTTAGAATATTATGAATATTCTAAAAAACGAAGTTATAGCAATATAACGAATATTTGTAAAATACACATATTAGCCTAGCCATAGCCATAGGAAAGTTGCCTTATACAGTTAAAAGAACACGAATAATACGCAAATAATTAAATCGCATATTATTCGCGATAAATAGAATAATGACGAATATTCGATTTCGACGAATATACGACGAATATTCAATCGAATATTCTTGAAATATCGCAAAATCAAATATGGCATCTCCCGCTCATCACAAAATTTTACCACTGCCATGAAGTACAATACTTGACGAGAAAACTATCTCAGAATGGCCTGAATAAGTAAAAGCGTTTTAAAGTTATCAACACATAAAGTGACATGTCAGATTTGCAAAAAATGGCAGAGTCCTGAAGGGGTTAAGATGTTATTTAAGACCTGCCCTTTCTGAAACCAAGACACGCCCTTATTTTTAAATAATGCAATAACAATACAGATGAGGGAGCTCACCGGAATATAGCTCAGCCTTCTATACCACCTGGCTAATACAATAAAAGTATCAATAATTGGTCGGCTCTATAATATATATTTTTTAACCTCTTTAAAAAACAATAGCCATAAAATTATATACCATACATAATTTTCTATGAATCCCCATCTCATAAAACACAATCTACTATAATACCTTAAAATAACAATATAATAATATAGGCTCTGTATATATTGAGACTTATCATAACATAAAATATATTCACGGTCCCGCTAATTACTATTAATGCGGAGCTCACACACTGCCAAATTTTATTTTTTATTGCACAGCAAAAGGTAAGCAAGGTATCTTGTAGATGTTGGTTTGTTCAGGTTAGTATTCACAACTAATATTATATGGTCTTATTATGGCCGTTTTTTTATCTTGCAAAGTCATAAATTATTCAAATTAAGTTGCCGCTTAATGGTTAATTTCCATATGAACCACGCAGTTATTGTTGCAAGTTACTATAGTTGTTACTAACAAACTCAATTTCATAAACAGTATGAATAGTCATACGTGGTAGTCTGATGAGTAGCAATATTGTCCGCTTATAAATATTGTCTGCTTACCAGATCTCCAATGTTGATATGGATTTAGACATTTGTACATGACGCATCCGCCGAGTATGCCAAATCAGAGTTGGATATCTTTCAAATACCACCTACGCAAGCAAGTATTGAAACATTGCTTTATGTAGAGGTACAACCAATAGCGGCCATTGCCGACAAATGTGCCTTTGGAGTTCTTCATCTTGGGCAGCTGCAAATATTATTACGACCTAAATAACACTCTGTTACACGTCGTTTGCAGAATAGTTAGTTCGGACAATACGCCCATGCCTGACGGATCCCGCATCTGCCTTATTAACTACCCTTACCCTAACATGATTGTGTATTCAGTTCAGCCTTTTTAATCATTGCACTTAACACTCGGCGACACATTGATTTCATGAAGCGACAACCTTTATACGTATAGAGCGTATATAGAGTCCCTAATATATTACAATTCACAAACTTTAGCGGCCCAATTTACAGCTGGCTTATACTATAAAGATACCGCTGGGCCGTAATGTTGGTTTCACCACTATGACTTGCTCTAGAAGTGTGGAATTAATTAAACCTACTTACGCCGATATATTTAATCAGCCAGGTTAATACTGAACGGCCTAGATCTAACGATAAAGTTGACCAGAAACAAAAACTCCTTCTGTCTTATGTCTGCTGAGGCGACCCATTTTAAAGTCCAAATACAGCACGCGTCGCTGTAGGTCAAAAGAGTTCAAGTATCACCCAGTTGTGCTCTGTTAACCGCTAACGCAAAGTACTCGGTCGATCGAGCGGCGCTTAAAGTGTATAGCGACCCCGCATACTCGCATATCTAACCATGAGAATCTCTTTCTCGGAAACATTCCAAAAACAGTAATACTCACAATGACTCATTTTCCGGGAGTTACCAAAGAAATCCTTTGTGCTTCAGTCACAATAATGTGAATTATGCTGCCTTATATTTGGACGGACAACAGATACCCGCAAAAAACGTTTCAGCCTAATTTTCAAGGCAAATTAGTGTTTTTTTTATATATGTCGCTCGTACATATTTTGGGGAAGCAAAAGGCTTACAACGCTTTATCTGTGGATCGGTCAGAATTTTTGAACAGTTTCACTTTGTTCGCTTTTGATTTGTCGCCGGATCAAGAACCTGGCGGACATTTCTCTCTAGTAAAAAAAAAAGGAAATCTCAGAGCTGAAATTAGATTTGCTGAGCCGGTGCTAAGCACTATTAACATGATTGTGTATTTATGAAATTATTATTGAAATAAACAATAGAAGGGAGGTTTTATATGATTTTCAATAAAAAATGAATAGCTATGAAATTACCTGCGTTATCAAAGCTAACTTTCAAGCCCTGCGCATATTTAAAGGTGTATTTCCGTGCGATTTATTACCGAGAAATAAAATCATCGACCGTCCGGCAGCCTATATTGTAAATACGGACAATTCGTATCAGTGGATTTTAATTATATTGTGCAGGAATTATATATCTATTTTTTTGATAGTTATGGATTATCGCCTGCAAATGAAATATTTCCTGGTAAATTTACTAAATTTTTATTGAAAAATTCTATGATTATAAGGTATCAAAACAGACAAATACTGGACACCGTTAGTTCGGTCTGCGGGAATTATTGCATCTATATCTTACATTGTATTGCTAAAAAAATGTCTTTTGAAAATGTATTAAAAATATTCACAAGCGATTTTAGAAAAAATTACCGTGTTGTACGTGACTTTGTAACAAAGCGCTTGAAACAATTATGTCTACGTTGTTGTAATTACAAATATGCCTACTGGTGATGATCGAGCATGCTTGGCCAAACACTCGAGTCTCCTCCCCGCACGTTTGCTGGCTGCTACGCAGCCAATAAACGTACAATTAAGTACTGCCACTCAATTCAATGCCATAGCCATGTTACTGGCATTAGTGATTGGCTGGCTGGAACGCATCATCGGGTGCTATAAAGCACCCGATGACACGTGGTTCGGCCAGACTTAGCAAGGGAGAGCTGTTCTGTAGAATAGACAGATAGTGTAGGGAATTGAATTTTATTTTTTGGTTAGGCAGGGTTGGTGCTAGAGACCCAAAAGTCCTTTTAAGGACTATTGTTGTATCTGGCAGCAATATATATTATTAGCGCAACCTACCGTAAATTGCGTGCAATTGTTAGAGACCCAAAAGTCCTTTTAAGGACTATTGTTGTATCTGGCAGCAATATATATTTTTAGCGCAACCTGTGCTAAATAGCTTGCAATTGTTTGGCCGCTGTAGACAGCGACATTATCTGCTCTACATCTCCTGTGTAATGTGTGCGCAGTCTAAAAATATCTGTGACATCCAGTGTACTTTTTCCGTAGACTATGTCCACTGCGGACAGTTACATTACCTGCGCTACATCTCCTGTATAACTATTGTGCATCCTAAAAATATCTGTGACATCCAGTGTACTTTTGGCGTAGACGCTGCGGACAGTAACATTACCTGCGCTACATCTCCTGTTTAACGTGTGCGCATACTAAAAATATCTCTGACCGCCAATGTAATTTTTCCGTAGACGCTGCGGACAGCGACATTATCTGCGTTACATCTCCTGTTTAACGTGTGCGCATACTAAAAATATCTGACATCCAGTGTACTTTTTACGTAGACGGTGTCCGCTGTGGACAGTTACATTACCTGCGCTGCATCTCCTGTATAATCTCCATGTCCCAGTTTGCCGGGGCGGCACAGGATACCACTCTCGAAGTCACACCAGTGCAACCAGGTGGTCGGTTGGATTGCAGCAGATAATGCTTCTAGTCGGTTAAGCACCACCCTGTCTTCCACAAAGTCCAGTCTCAGTAGCCAAGAGTCTGGTCAACAGAATCCTCACCCTAATCCTCCTTCTTCCCACCATGGAGAGTCTTGGCAAACAAGTGATCCCACATTCGGATATTCCGAGGAGCTCTTTTCACCACCTTTCCATTATATGGGCCTCTCGCCAAGCCCGCTTGAAAAGGGGCATGAGGAGATCATGTGCACTGATGCCCAAACTCTCGAGCATCCACAGTCACAAGAAGATGACGGTGGGGAACGGCAATTAGTGTTTCACGAGGTGGATGATGATGATGAGAAATAAATGCCAATAAGTCAACAGCAATTAGTGTCTCAAGAGGTTGATGATGAGGATGAGACACAGTTGTCAATAAGTCAGGGGGATGACCAGAGTGAGGAAGTGGAAGAGGAGGTGGTGGACGATGAAATCACTGACCCAACCTGGGAAGGTGGCAAGCCGAGCGAGGACAGCAGTACAGAGCGGGAGGGATCTGCAGCACCACAACAGGTTGGAAGAGGCAGTGGGGTGGCAAAAGGTAGAAGGCGGGCCACACCAAACAGGCACGCAACTGTTCCCCGGAGCACCCTCTTGCGACAATCTCCCTTGCCAAGGGCTAGGTGTTCCGCAGTCTGGCACTTTTTTTAGGAAAGTGCAGACGATAAAATAATTTTCATTTGCAACCTGTGCCGTACCAAAATGAGCAGGGGCCTGAACACTAGCAACCTCACCACCACCAGCATGATCTGCCACATGGCATCAAAGCACCCTAATAGGTGGGCTGAACGCCTGGGTCCACAATCAGTGTCTGTGGGTCACACCACTGCCTCCTTATCCCCTGTGTTATGTGCTGGCCAATCCCCTGTCCAAGAAGCAGGCCAGGATGCCTCTAGCCCTGCACCTGGACCTTCGCAAGCACCATCAGCTAGCACATCCACTTCTTGTCCCAGCGCAGCGTACAGATGTCCATACCCCAGGCCTTTGAACGAAAGCACGAATACCCAGCCACCCACCCACAGGTCATATCACTAAATGCGCACCTTTCCAAAATGCTGGCCCTGGAAATGTTTCCATTTAGGCTTGTGGACACTGAGGCTTTCCGCAACCTGATGGCAGCGGCGGTCCCTTGATACTCAATCCCCAGCCGCTACAATTTTTCCCAGTGTGCCATCCCCGCCTTACACCAGCATGTGTCCGTAACATCACCCGTGCCCTGACCAACGTAGTTATTGGGAAGGTCCACTTAATGACTGACACATGGACAAGTGCTTGTGGCCAGGGACACTCCATTTTCCTGACAGCACACTGGATGAACGTTGTGGAGGCCGGGAGCGAGTCGTACCCTGGAATGGCACAGGTGCTATCAACGCCAAGGATTGCGGGCCCTACTTCCATCAGGATTTCTGCCCCTGCCTACATTAGTGGCTGCAACCCCCCCCCCCCCCTTCTCCTCCTCCGCATTCTCCTCCACTTCCACCTCTGAATTATCATCTTGCAGCACAGGTCAGCCATCAGTCAGTAGCTGGAAGCAGTGTTGCAATGCAGTGAGGAAGCTGCAACAGTCCATCCTTAAACTAATATGTTTAGGTGACAAAGAGCACACCGCCGCAGAGCTGTGGCAGGGTATAAGGGACTAGACTGATCTGTGGCTCTCGACACACAACCTACAACCAGGCATGGCTGTGTATGATAATGGCTGTAACTTGGTGGTGGCTTTGGAGCTTGGCAAGCTCACACACATACCATGCCTAGCCCACGTGTTCATCTTAGTGGTTCAGCGGTTTCTCAAAACCTACCCCAATTTGCCTAAGCTACTGGTGAAGGGGCGCCACGTGTGTGTCTGGCAACGCTGCAGCAGCGCTTGCAATTGCCAGCTGTTGTGCGACGTGAGCACGCACTGGAACTCCACGTTAGACATGTTGACCAGGCTTTGTGAGCAGCAGAGGGCAGTAGTGGAATACCAGCTGCAACTTGGCCGTCGTCTTTCCAGTCAGCTTCCACTCTTCACAAGTGGGCATGGATGGAGGTTTTACACAACTTTGAGGAATCAACTCAGATGGTGAGCGGTCCACTGAAATGCTCGCTGCTCACAATGAAGGAGGACGCTTTGCATGTGGAAATGGGGGAAGACCGTACACAGGGTGATAGCCAGACCACCCTCCGTTCGTCTTCTCAGCGTGAATTGGATGATGATGAGCAGGAGACGGTTGCCTCCGCTACAGAGGGTAGTACCCACAGCAGGTTTATTCCATCTGTTCAGCGTGGATGGGCCGAAGAGGAGGAAGAGGATGAGGAGATTGAGTCATCCTTCTGATGAGGACAGTGAAGTCTTGACTCTGGCACACATGGCTGACTTTATGTTATGCTGCCTTTCCCGTGACCCTCGCGTCATTCGCATTTTGGCCAACACTGATTACTGGTTGTTCACCCTTCTCGACCCCCACTACAAAGAGAACTTCTCATCTCTCATTCCTGTGGTGGAGAGGACTAGCAAAATGGTGCAATACCAGAAGGTCCTTGTGGAAAAATTGCTCCAAAGATTTCCATCTGACAATGCTGGCAGCAGAGTACGTCGTTCCTTGGGCAACCGAGGAGGGGAGACGAGGGGAACACACAGCAGTTCCAACAGAGGCAAGGCAACACTCTCCAAGGCCTGGGACAGTTTCATGACAACCCGCCAGCAACCTCACCCTGATGCTTGGCCTAGTGTCAAAAGGAGAGAAAAGTTTTGGAAGATGGTGAAAAAGTACGTAGCAGACTGTGTCAGCGTCCTTGATGATCCCTCTGTGCCTTACAACTATTGGGTGTCCAAGCTGGACACGTGGCACAAACTGGCGCTCTACGCCTTGGAGGTGCTGGCCTGCCCTGCCGCCAGCGTTTTGTCAGAGTGTGTATTTAGTGCTGCTGGGGGCATAATAACAGATAAGCGCATCAGACTGTCAACTGAAAATGCTGACAGGTTGACTCTTATCAAAATGAACAAGGCCTGGATTGCCCCTGACTTGTCTACTTCACCAGAGGAAAGCGGCTGAACATAAAGGCACTTTAAATGTGGCTTTTATGGTGTATTGAATACACTGTATTCCCATACACCCCTTCCACTACAAAAAAGGTATATGGTTCAATCTTGCTTTTCTCAGCCTCCTCCTCCATCATATCAACATGCTTATTAGGCTGCACTCGCTCAGCAGCAGGTCCTCAACTATAATTTTTTTTGATGGTCAGCTCAGCAGCAGACACTCACCCCTAATGTTTTCGATGGTCAGCTCAGCAGCAGGCACTCGCCCCAAATGTTTTCGATGGTCCGATCAGCAGCAGGCACTAGCCGCTAATGTTTTAGAGAGTCAGCTCAGCAGCAGACCCTCACCCCTAATGTTTTAGATGGTTAGCTCAGCAGAAGACCCTCACCCCTAATGTTTTAGATGGGCAGCTCAGCAGCAGGCACTCGCCCATAATGTTTTAGATGGTCAGATCAGCAGCAGGCCTTCTCGGCCATAATGTTTTAGATGGTCAGCTGGGCAGCAGACCCTCACACCTTATTTTTCTAGATGGTCAGACCAGCAGCAGGCCCTCACCCATAATGATTTAGATCATGGATGTCAAACTCATGGCCCTCCAGATGTTGCAAAACTACAACTCCCATCATTCCCTGATAGCTGTAGTATGCCCAGGCATGATGGGAGTTGTAGTTTTGCAACAGCTGGAGGGCCACGAGTTTGACATCCCTGATTTAGATGGTCAGCTCAGCAGCAGACAATCGCCCATAATATTTTGCTGTAGATGGTAAGTTCATCAGCAGGCTCTCTCCCATAATGTTTTAGATGGTCAGCTCAGCAGCAGGCCCTCGCCCATAATTTTTTCTATGGTCAGATCAGCAGCAGGCCCTCACCCCTAATGTTTTAGAGAATCAGCTCACCAGCAGACCCTCAACCATAATTTTTTCGATGGTCAGCTCAGCAGCAGCCCCTCACCCCTAATGTTTTATATGGTCAGCTCAGCAGCAGACTTTCACCCCTAATATTTTAGATTGTCAGATCAGCAGCAGGCCCTCGCCTCTAATGTTTTAGAGGGTCAACAGCAGGCCATCAATCATAATTTTTCAAGGGTGTGTATGATGCCCTCCTTTATGTGTAACAAAGTGTGTATTGGAGTGCCGGTTCCTTGTAATTTTTGGCAACCCTTTCAGTGCATAGGCTTTAGGAGTGTAGGAGTCCTACTACCTGAACAATTGTACCACAATGTGAATGAGGCCCTCCTTTATGTGATATACAGGTTGTATCAGAGTGCCTCTTCCTTGCAATTTTTGGCAGCACTTGCACTTTATATACAAGTAAATATACAGGAAAGAATGTTTCCTAACAATTTTTCCTCTAAAATGTATTTTATCTTCGGTTTTGTGCGTATTATTGTCAGTCTGTAAAATTGGCATACTACTTGGACAACATCATTCCCAGCAGCGACCTGGGAGTCCAAGATGCACCCAGACATCCTCCCCATGCTGTTCCCGAACCATTTCAGAGATGTTTCCATCAATTTCTGACCTTTTCATGTGAACCAGACACCCTCCCCTCTTCAGAGCAGGGGGTGCCTGGTTTAATGCTTGGGTTCTCCCATTGACTTTCATTGTGCTCGGCATCCTGAGGTGTTCTACTCGAGCACCCGAGCACGTTGGTGCTTGATCAACACTAGTGCCTACCCTACTGCGTTGTTGAAAAAATCTAACGTACTGCAGCATAAATAAAGACATTTTCCTTAAAACACGTCTGCCTTCGATTTTCGTATTGTATCAGCACCAGCCGAAGTAACTCAATTGGGTGAGCGTTAGACTGAAAAGCTAATTAAACACAATCGTGTATAATTAAAAATAATTTCCTAATGACCAAAATGATTTCTGTACTCTTAAATAACGTCTTAGGACATGTCAGGACATGTCTGAACATTCCCTGATGTGCTTTGCTAAATCACAAAATGGTTGCTGTTTTTCACAAAATAGATGCTGTGGGCAAAAATAAGGGCGTGTTTTGGTTTCAGAAAGGGCACGCCTTAAATAACGTCTTAGTACATGTCCGAACATGTCTTCAACATGTCCGCACATTCCCTGACGTGCTTTGCTAAATCACAAAATGGTTGCCGTATTTCTCAAAATGGATTCTGTGGGCAAAAATAAGGGTGTTGCCATAAGATGCTTGACAGAATAAGTTGGAATTTAGCCGTGGTTTGGGACGGGCGATGGGTGGTGCTTTTGGGGGGGAGGACTGGGAGGGGTTGTGGTTGGGACGGGCGATGGGCGGCGCTTTGGGGGTAGACTAGGAAGGGTTGTGGGCAAAGTGGACAGGAAAAGGGAGGTGTCAATCTGTCACTTTTCATTTGACGAAACATATAGAGGTTATACTACTTCTCTACATTAGATTCTAAGGAACCACTGCTGTTGTAATACATAGAGAAAATTTGGCATGATGGAATTTTTTTTTTACATCAGTTTTGCTTTGAGTTTGTATTGCAGTAATTTGCGATAGAATTCTGCCACAAAGGGATCTATAAATTTCCCCCATAGTTTCTTCCCCTTTTCTCTATTGTCAGGGAATTTTTTTTGACCTTTCATTTTTGATAGCTCCTTTGGAAAATGAAAGGTGGAATCTGATTGGTTGCTATGGGCAATTAAGCCAGTTCTATTTTACACCAGTTTGATAAATGACCCCAATAATGGTTTGCATAATTTTTATTAATTCGTTTTTGAGGGGGAAGGTATGAAAAAAACAGCAATTCTACCATTGTTTATTCGGTATAAATGGCATGATAACTTTCTAGGAGTCAGTACTCTTAAGGCGGTCTTAAACTTATTTTTCATATGTTTCTCCAGTTTTGCACAATAAAAACTCTTATTTTTTTTTTTTTTATAATTCATTTCTGTGTAGCTGCAAAGACCCAAAACATTTTAATTTTCCATTCACTGAGCTGTCTGAGTGCTTGTTTATTACAGGATAAGTTGTAGCTTTCATTGGTACCATTTTGGGGTATATGCAGCTTTTTTTTTAGCATGCGTTTCATTTTTTATTTTAAGTGAATGGGGCTGATCTGCGATACCAATCACCCCCATTGTACAGTGTACAGCGCTATGCTTAGTGAGCTGAGAGAAGGCCAAAGGGCCCTTTTTCCCAGGCCGAGAATCCTAAAGATAATTGCTAACGAGCGTTCATAGGAACGCTCTTTAGAAATTATCTAGCGGTGTAAATGTACTGTTGATTACCCGATGAATGAGCAAAAGAATTGTTCATCCGGTAATCCAATCATGCATACACAAAAATCTCTGTTTGCCGGCAGCAGATCATGCTGTGTAAACACGATTTTTAGAAACAAAATGGGGAAGAGCGATGGCATTAGCCATCAATCCTCCCCATACACTGGAGCAGATCACTGAGTGTAAATGCAGCAGTCTCCTTCACCCGCGAGCAGAAGATTGTCAGGAAGGAACTCATCCTTCTCGACAATCTGCTGCTCTTTCGTCCCATGTAAAGGGACCTTAAGGCACTACAGCAAGTGCTGATGCCTTCTCAAACATCTGATCGACGGGGATCCTGGGTGTCGGACCCACCACGATCGGATACTGATGACCTATCTTATGGGTGTGTTGGAGCAATAAAAAAAAAGTTGTGAAGGTGTTTCATTAGTGCCTACAGATTTTACTCTATAATATGTTTTTTTTTTCTATTGTTTTTTATCAACTTGCCACATCATATGTCAGCATTAAGTAGTGTACACTATCAAATTTGTAAAAAATTGTAGTCCAGTATGTGGATTTTGTTTGATTTTTAACAGTTTCCTGGTATATGACTTTGCTTTTTCACAGTTTCAGGGCGATACAAAAAATGTCATCAGTTAAGGACAAGCATCTGCACTGACACTCTCCGTATCAATGCTGATATGTCATCAGCAAATGAATATTCTAGCAGTCATTTTGGAAGCAAATCTGAGGACACAGTAGTTGGTAAATAATATAATTTACTATCTCTTTTACATTACAAGTTCTGGTGTAATTATCCAAAATTCCACTCATGCCATTCCAAAACTTTAAGAGAACTTGATTGAGTTGAGAAACTTAGAGAGATTTGCACACCCTCTGAGGCCTGGTGAAGTACCTCTTGATCCAGGTTATTTTTGCCTTGGTTTTACAAACATGTAGTTATAGTATCTGCACACTTCTCATTTCATGGCTAGTAGGTGTCAATTGTCTATCCTGTCTAACATTTTGAATTGTCAATGGGTAGGCAGTGGAACATTTACAAAGATCTGTTTTCTAGTGACTATATGTGCACATGAACATAATAGAGGGGGTCTCTCCTTGCAATCCGTTCTGTGAGCCAGAGATTTTAGATCCACTCTGAATAGTATGATATGATAGTACCACAGAGAACTTGGGGAATATATACTCCTCATCCATAACATTTGAGGGGTTAGCCAGTAATTTGATATTGATGGCCTATTCTCAGGATAGATCATCAATATCAGATCGTTGGAAGGTATTTCCAGCTGTTTGAAGAGGCTCCTGGAACACAGCGCTGTACATTGGATAGCGGCTATGTTTGGTACTGCAGCTTGGCCCCTTTCACTTGAATGTAACTGAGCTGCTCCTAAGCCATGTGACTGTTGTATGGCCTAGGAGGAAGCTTAAGTTTTCACAGAGAGCTGCCACCTCTTCGAAAATCTGATCGGCGGGGGTGCTGAGAGTCAGATCCCCACTGATCTGATATTGATGTCTTATTCTGAGAATGGGCCATTAATATCAAATTCCCAGATAACCCCTTTAAAACTATCTTTTTTAGGCTTTGTTCACATCATGTTAATGTCCCACATTTAACGTACAGTCAGGTCCATAACTATTGGGACATCGACACAATTCTAACATTTTTGGCTCTATACACCACCACAATGGATTTGAAATGAAACGAACAAGACGTGCTTTAACTGCAGATTAATTTGAGGGTATTTCCATCCAGATCAGGTGAACAGTGTAGGAATTACAACAGTTTGCATATGTGCCTCCCACTTGTTAAGGGACCAAAAGTAATGGGACAATTGGCTTCTCGGCTGTTCCATGGCCAGGTGTGTGTTATTCCCTCATTATCCCAATTACAATGAGCAAATAAAAGGTCCAGAGTTCATTTCAAGTGTGCTATTTGCATTTGGAATCTGTAGCTGTCAACTATCAATATGAGATCCAAAGAGCTGTCACTATCAGTGAAGCAAGCCATCATTAGGCTGAAAAAACAAAGCAAACCCATCAGAGAGATAGCAAAAACATTAGGCGTGGCCAAAACAACTATTTGGAACATTCTTAAAAAGAAGGAACGCACCGGTGAGCTCAGCAACACCAAAAGACCAGGAAAACCACGGAAAACAACTGTGGCGGATGACCGAATAATTCTTTCCCTGGTGAAGAAAACAGCTGGCCAGATCAAGAATACTCTTTAGGAGGTAGGTGTATGTGAGTCAAAGTCAACAATCAAGAGAAGACTTCACCAGAGTGAATACAGAGGGTTCACCACAAGATGTAAACCATTGGTGAGTCTCCAGGAAGGCCAGATTAGAGTTTGCCAAACGACATCTAAAAAAGCATTCACAGTTCTGGAACAACATCCTATGGACAGATGAGACCAAGATCAACTTGTACCAGAGTGATGGGAAGAGAAGAGTATGGAGAAGGAAAGGAACTGCTCATGATCCTAAGCATACCACCTCATCAGTGAAGCATGGTGGTGGTAGTGTCATGGCGTGGTCATGTATGGCTGCCAATGGAACTAGTTCTCTTGTATTTATTAATGATGTGACTGCTGACAAAAGCAGCAGGATGAATTCTGAAGTGTTTCGGGCAATATCATCTGCTCATATAAAGCCAAATGCTTCAGAACTCATTGGACGGCGCTTCACAGTGCAGCTGGACAATGACCCAAAGCATACTGCAAAAGCAACCAAAGAGTTTTTTAAGGGAAAGAAGTGGAATGTTCTGCAATGGCCAAGTCAATCACCTGACCTGAATCCGATTGAGCATGCATTTCACTTGCTGAAGACAAAACTGAAGGGAAAATGCCCCAAGAATAAGCAGGAACTGAAGACAGTTGCAGTAGAGGCCTGGCAGAGCATCACCAGGGATGAAACCTAGCGTCTGGTGATGTCTATGCGTTCCAGACTTCGGGCTGTAATTGACTGCAAAGGATTTGCAACCAAAAGTGAAAGTTTGATTTATGATTATTATTCTGTCCCATTACTTTTTGGTCCCTTAACAAGTGGGAGGCACATATCCAAACTGTTGTAATTCCTATACCGTTCACCTGATTTGGATATAAATACCCTCAAATTAAAGCTGACAGTCTGCAGTTAAACCACATCTTGTTCGGTTCATTTCAAATCCATTGTGGTGGATTTATAGACCTGACTGTATATACATGACGTATAAGTTAAACGGATGCCTCCAACGGATGCTGTACAGTCACATTCGTCACAATAGTGTTGCATTGTAAAAAAAAAAAGTATACATTTTTTTGCTGGTCTCTGCTGGATGGAAAAGCATACTGTAAATGCTTTTGCATCCTTTTTTTCTCAATGTACAGTACAGACCAAAAGGTTGGACACACCTTCTCATTCAAAGTGTTTTCTTTATTTTCATGACTATGAAAATTGTAGATTCACACTGAAGGCATCAAAACTATGAATTAACACATGTGGAATTATATACATAACAAAAAAAGTGTGAAAAAACTGAGAATATGTCATATTCTAGGTTCTTCAAAGTAGCCACCTTTTGCTTTGATTACTGCTTTGCACACTCTTGGCATTCTCTTGATGAGCTTCAAGAGGTAGTCACCGGAAATGGTTTTCACTTCACAGGTGTGCCCTGTCAGGTTTAATAAGTGGGATTTCTTGCCTTATAAATGGGGTTGGGACCATCAGTTGCGTTGTGGAGAAGTCAGGTGGATACACAGCTGATAGTCCTACTGAATAGACTGTTAGAATTTGTATTATGGCAAGAGAAAAGCAGCTAAGTAAAGAAAAACGAGTGGCCATCATTACTTTAAGAAATGAAGGTCAGTTAGTCCGAAAAATTGGAAAAATTTTGAAAGTGTCCCCAAGTGCAGTCACAAAAACCATCAAGCGTTACAAAGAAACTGGCTCACATGCGGACCGCCCCAGGAAAGGAAGACCAAGAGTCACCTCTGCTGCGGAGGATAAGTTCATCCCAGTCACCAGCCTCAGAAATCGCAGGTTAACAGCAGCTCAGATTAGAGACCAGGTCAATGCCACACAAAGTTCTAGCAGCAGACACATCTCTAGAACAACTGTTAAGAGGAGACTGTGTGAATCAGGCCTTCATGGTAGAATATCTGCTAGGAAACCACTGCTAAGGACAGGCAACAAGCAGAAGAGACTTGTTTGGGCTAAAGAACACAAGGAATGGACATTAGACCAGTGGAAATCTGTGCTTTGGTCTGATGAGTTCAAATTTGAGATCTTTGGTTCCAACCACCGTGTCTTTGTGCGACGCAGAAAAGGTGAACGGATGAACTCTACATGCCTGGTTCCCACCGTGAAGCATGGAGGAGGTGGTGTGATGGTGTGGGGGTGCTTTGCTGGGGACACTGTTGGGGATTTATTCAAAATTGAAGGCATACTGAACGAGCATGGCAACCACAGCATCTTGCAGCAGCATGCTATTCCATCCGGTTTGCGTTTAGTGGGACCATCATTTATTTTTCAACAGGACAATGACCCCAAACACACCTCCAGGATGTGTAAGGGCTATTTGACCATGAAGTAGAGTGATGGGGTGCTGCGCCAGATGACCTGGCCTCCACAGTCACAAGACCTGAACCCAATCGAGATGGTTTGGGGTGAGCTGGACCGCAGAGTGAAGGCAAAAGGGCCAACAAGTGCTAAGCATCTATGGGAACTCCTTCAAGACTGTTGGAAGACCATTTCAGGTGACTACCTCTTGAAGCTCATCAAGAGAATGCCAAGAGTGTGCAAAGCAGTAATGAAAGCAAAAGGTGGCTGCTTTAACCACTTCAGCCCCGCTAGGTGAAACCCCCTTCATGACCAGAGCACTTTTTACACTTCGGCACTACACTACTTTCACCGTTTATCGCTCGGTCATGCAACTTACCATACAAATGAATTTTACCTCCTTTTCTTCTCACTAATAGAGCTTTCATTTGGTGGTATTTCATTGCTGCTGGCATTTTTACTTTTTTTGTTATTAATCAAAATGTAACGATTTTTTTGCAAAAAAATGACATTTTTCACTTTCAGCTGTAAAATTTTGCAAAAAAAACGACATCCATATATAAATTGTTCGCCAAATTTATTGTTCTACATGTCTTTGATAAAAAAAAAATGTTTGGGCAAAAAAAAAAAAATGGTTTGGGTAAAAGTTATAGCATTTACAAACTATGGTACAAAAATGTGAATTTCCGCTTTTTGAAACAGCTCTGACTTTCTGAGCACCTGTCATGATTCCTGAGGTTCTACAATGCCCAAACAGTAGAAAACCCCCACAAATGACCCCATTTCGGAAAGTAGACACCCTAAGGTATTCGCTGATGGGCATAGTGAGTTCATAGAACTTTTTATTTTTTGTCACAAGTTAGCGGAAAATGATGATGATTTTTTTTTTTTTTTTTTTCTTACAAAGTCTCATATTCCACTAACTTGCGACAAAAAATAAAAAATTCTAGGAACTCGCCATGCCCCTCACGGAATACCTTGGGGTGTCTTCTTTCCAAAATGGGGTCACTTGTGGGGTAGTTATACTGCCCTGGCAATTTAGGGGCCCAAATGTGTGAGAAGAACTTTGCAATCAAAATGTGTAAAAAATGACCGGTGAAATCCAAAAGGTGCACTTTGGAATATGTGCCCCTTTGCCCACCTTGGCAGCAAAAAAGTGTGACACATCTGGTATCGCCGTACTCAGGAGAAGTTGGGGAATGTGTTTTGGGGTGTCATTTTACATATACCCATGCTGGATGAGAGAAATATCTTGGCAAAAGACAACTTTTCCCATTTTTTTATACAAAGTTGGCATTTGACCAAGATATTTTTCCCGCCCAGCATGGGTATATGTAAAATGACACCCCAAAACACATTCCCCAACTTCTCCTGAGTACGGCGATACCAGATGTGTCACACTTTTTTGCTGCCAAGGTGGGCAAAGGGGCACATATTCCAAAGTGCACCTTTCAGATTTTGCAGGCCATTTTTTACACATTTTGATTGCAAGGTACTTCTCACACATTTGGGCCCCTAAATTGCCAGGGCAGTATAACTACGCCACAAGTGACCCCATTTTGGAAAGAAGACACCCCAAGGTATTCCGTGAGGGGCATGGCGAGTTCCTAGAATTTTTTATTTTTTGTCACAAGTTAGCGGAAAATGATGTTTTCTTTTTTTTCTCTTTTTTCCTTACAAAGTCTCATATTCCACTAACTTGCGACAAAAAATAAAAAATTCTAGGAACTCGCCATGCCCCTCACGGAATACCTTGGGGTGTCTTCTTTCCAAAATGGGGTCACTTGTGGCGTAGTTATACTGCCCTGGCAATTTAGGGGCCCATATGTGTGAGAAGTACTTTGCAATCAAAATCTGTAAAAAATGACCGGTGAAATCCGAAAGGTGCACTTTGGAATATGTGCCCCTTTGCCCACCTTGGCAGCACAAAAGTGTGACACATCTGGTATCGCCGTACTCAGGAGAAGTTGGGGAATGTGTTTTGGGGTGTCATTTTACATATACCCATGCTGGGTGAGAAAAATATCTTGGTCAAATGCCAACTTTGTATAAAAAAATGGGAAAAGTTGTCTTTTGCCAAGATATTTCTCTCATCCAGCATGGGTATATGTAAAATGACACCCCAAAACACATTCCCCAACTTCTCTTGAGTACGGCGATACCAGATGTGTCACACTTTTTTGCTGCCAAGGTGGGCAAAGGGGCACATATTCCAAAGTGCACCTTTCAGATTTTGCAGGCCATTTTTTTACACATTTTGATTGCAAGGTACTTCTCACACATTTGGGCCCCTAAATTGCCAGGGCAGTATAACTACGCCACAAGTGACCCCATTTTGGAAAGAAGACACCCCAAGGTATTCCATGAGGGGCACTGCGAGTTCCTAGAATTTTTTATTTTTTGTCACAAGTTAGCGGAAAATGATGATTTTTTTTCTTTCTCTTTTTTCCTTACAAAGTCTCATATTCCACTAACTTGCGACAAAAAATAAAAAATTCTAGGAACTCGCCATGCCCCTCACGGAATACCTTGGGGTGTCTTCTTTCCAAAATGGGGTCACTTGTGGCGTAGTTATACTGCCCTGGCAATTTAGGGGCCCATATGTGTGAGAAGTACTTTGCAATCAAAATCTGTAAAAAATGACCGGTGAAATCCGAAAGGTGCACTTTGGAATATGTGCCCCTTTGCCCACCTTGGCATCAAAAAAGTGTACCCACATCTGGTATCGCCGTACTCAGGAGAAGTTGGGGAATGTGTTTTGGGGTGTCATTTTACATATACCCATGCTGGGTGAGAGAAATATCTTGGCAAAAGACAACTTTTCCCATTTTTTTATACAAAGTTGGCATTTGACCAAGATATTTTTCTCACCCAGCATGGGTATATGTAAAATGACACCCCGAAACACATTCCCCAACTTCTCCTGAGTACGGCGATACCAGATGTGTGACACTTTTTTGCAGCCTAGATGCGCAAAGGGGCCCAAATTCCTTTTAGGAGGGCATTTTTAGACATTTGGATCCCAGACTTCTTCTCACGCTTTAGGGCCCCTAAAAAGCCAGGGCAGTATAAATACCCCACATGTGACCCCACTTTGGAAAGAAGACACCCCAAGGTATCCAATGAGGGGCCTGGCAAGTTCATAGAATTTTTAATTTTTTTTGCATAAGTTAGCGGAAATTGATTTTTTTTTTTTCTCACAAAGTCTCACTTTCCGCTAACTTAGGACAAAAATTTAAATCTTTCATGGACTCAATATGCCCCTCAGCAAATACCTTGGGGTGTCTTCTTTCCAAAATGGGGTCAGTTGTGGGGTGTTTGTACTGCCCTGGCATTTGAGGGTCTCCGCAATCATTACATGTATGGCCAGCATTAGGAGTTTCTGCTATTCTCCTTATATTGAGCATACAGGTAATGAGATATTTTTTTCTGTTCAGCCTCTGGGCTGAAAGAAAAAAATGAACGGCACAGATTTCTTCATTCGCATCGATCAATGTGGATGAAAAAATCTCTGCCAAAAAAAAAAAAATGGAGGGGAAAGGCGTCTGCCAGGACATACAGTCATGTGAAAAAATTAGGACACCCTTTGAAAGCATGTGGTTTTTTGTAACATTTTTAATAAAAGGTTATTTCATCTCCGTTTCAACAATACAGAGAGATTAAAGTAATCCAACTAAACAAAGAAAACTGAAGAAAAGTCTTTTCAAGATCTTCTGTAAATGTCATTCTACAAAAATGCCTATTCTAACTGAGGAAAAAGATAGGACACCCTCACATGTATTCCCTCTTAAATTGGCTCAGATCTCACACAGGTATATCACACCAGGTGCACATAATTAGTAGATCGTTACTCTGCATGTTGAATGAGGCTTGCCCTATTTAAACCTCAGACATTTAGTTTGGTGTGCTCCTGACTGTTGAAGTGAGAGTGAGCACCATGGTGAGAGCAAAAGAGCTGTCAGAGGACTTCAGAAAAAAGATTGTAGCAGCCTATGAGTCTGGGAAGGGATTTAAAAAGATCTCAAAAGATTTTGAAATCAGCCATTCCACTGTCCGGAAGATAGTCTACAAGTGGAGGGCTTTCAAAACAACTGCCAACATGCCCAGGACTGGTCGCCCCAGCAAGTTCACCCCAAGAGCAGACCGCAAGATGCTAAAAGAGGTCTCCAAAAACCCTAAAGTGTCATCTCGAGAACTACAGCAGGCTCTGGCTACTGTTGATGTAGAAGTACATGCCTCTACAATCAGAAAGAGACTGTACAAGTTTAACTTGCATGGGAGGTGTGCAAGGAGGAAACCTTTGCTTTCCAAGAGAAACATCGAGGCCAGACTGACATTTGCCAGAGATAAAGTTGACAAAGACCAGGACTTCTGGAATAATGTTCTTTGGACAGATGAGTCCAAAATTGAATTATTTGGACACAACAGCAGAGGACATGTTTGGCGTAAACCAAACACAGCATTCCAAGAAAAGAACCTCATACCAACTGTGAAGCATGGAGGTGGAAGTGTCATGGTTTGGGGCTGCTTTGCTGCAGCAGGACCTGGTCAGCTCACCATCATAGAATCCACGATGAATTCTACTGTGTATCAGAAGGTGCTTGAAGAACATGTGAGACCATCAGTTAGAAAATTAAAGCTGAAGCGGAACTGGACCATGCAACATGACAATGACCCAAAACATACTAGTAAATCAACCAAAGATTGGCTGAAAAAGAAGAAATGGAGAGTCCTGGAATGGCCAAGTCAAAGTCCAGATTTGAATCCCATTGAGATGCTGTGGGGTGACTTGAAAGGGGCTGTACGTGCAAGAAACCCCTCAAACATCTCACAGCTGAAAAAGTTCTGCATTGAGGAGTGGGGTAAAATTTCCTCAGACCGATGTCGAAGACTGGTAGATGGCTACAAAAACCGTCTCACTGCAGTTATTTCAGCCAAAGGAGGTAACACTCGCTATTAGGGGCAAGGGTGTCCTATCTTTTTCCTCAGTTAGAATAGGCATTTTTGTAGAATGACATTTACAGAAGATCTTGAAAAGACTTTTCTTCAGTTTTCTTTGTTTAGTTGGATTACTTTAATCTCTCTGTATTGTTGAAACGGAGATGAAATAACCTTTTATTAAAAATGTTACAAAAAACCACATGCTTTCAAAGGGTGTCCTAATTTTTTCACATGACTGTAGGAGCTCCGCCCTACATCCATACCCACTTAGCTCGTATGCCCTGGCAAACCAGATTTCTCCATTCACATCAATCGATGTGGATGAATAAATCATTGCCGGGATTTTTTTTTTTTTTTATATATATATATATATACAAAGTGCTTGCCAAAGCATAGGAACGCCGCCTCCTCCTCAGCTCGTATGCCTTGGCAAACGTATCTGTCACTGCAGAGGAGAAAATCCCGTCTTGCAGCGCCGCATACACCGACTTGCGTGTAATCTGACAGCAGCGCAATGCTTCTGTCAGAATGCACACCGGTGCTGCAGCTAGTCAATTGGTTGGTCCACCTGGAAGGTAAAAAAAGAAAAAACCAGGCCGCAACGCAATAATTTTATTAACTTTGCAACAGAACATATAAACTTTAACTTTTTTAACTGAACATTAACCTTTTTGCTTACTGGTGTGTTTTTTTTTTTTTTTTTTACCTTTATAGAACAAACCTCTCCTTCCCCATGGGTCAATGTGCAAAGCGCAAATCGCCCAAAGATGTGGCGAAGTGCGTTATGCACTTTGTCCCATGTGAAAGGAGACGTTTGCAGCAGCAGTGAGTGAATGGGCCCTAATAGCCCTGTGTGCCTATCCTGGTGAGATGATCCCTATGCTAATAGTGTACCTGTGAGTGGTACTTCCGGAAACACTCTCCAAAGCATAGGGCAGGGTGGTCCGGACAGTCAGGACAGAAATAGCGGGTGTCACGCCTTATTCCACTCCTGCTACAGACACGACATCTTTTTCGGGGTGACTGTTGGGTTGAGGTACCAGGAACGACATTGGGGAAATGTCGCTCGTGTAGACGGCTAACTACACTGGTGGTTGGGGCCACGGAACCTCCTGGATACAGGAGGTTCTCGATGATCTCTTCCTGAAATTTGAGGAAGGATCCAGTTCTCCCAGCCTTACTGTAGAGAACAAAACTATTGTACAGAGCCAATTGAATTAAATATACAGACACCTTCTTATACCAGCGTCTGGTGCGTCGGGAAACTAAATACGGAGACAACATCTGGTCATTGAAGTCGACCCCTCCCATGTGGAGGTTATAGTCGTGGACTGAGAGGGGCTTTTCAATGACACGGGTTGCTCGCTCAATTTGTATTGTCGTGTCTGCGTGAATGGAGGAGAGCATGTAAACGTCACGCTTGTCTCTCCATTTCACCGCGAGCAGTTCTTCGTTACACAGTGCGGCCCTCTGCCCCCTTGCAAGACGGGTGGTAACGAGCCGTTGGGGGAAGCCCGCGGTACCACAGGCGCCAATCCGTTCTAGAAACAAATGCCTAAAGAGGGCCACACTTGTGTAAAAATTGTCCACATAAAGATGGTACCCCTTGCCGAATAAGGGTGACACCAAGTCCCAAACTGTCTTCCCACTGCTCCCCAGGTAGTCAGGGCAACCGACCGGCTCCAGGGTCTGATCTTTTCCCTCATAGACCCGAAATTTGTGGTTATAGCCTGTGGCCCTTTCACAGAGCTTATACAATTTGACCCCATACCGGGCGCGCTTGCTTGGGATGTATTGTTTGAAGCCAAGGCGCCCGGTAAAATGTATCAGGGACTCGTCTATGCAGATGTTTTGCTCTGGGGTATAAATATCTGCAAATTTCTGGTTGAAATGGTCTATGAGGGGCCGAATTTTGTGGAGCCGGTCAAAAGCAGGGTGGCCCCTGGGACGGGAGGCGGTGTTGTCACTAAAGTGCAGGAACCGCAGGATGGCCTCAAAACGTGCCCTGGACATGGCAGCAGAGAACATGGGCATGTGATGAATCGGGTTCGTGGACCAATATGACCGCAATTCATGCTTTTTTGTCAGGCCCATGTTGAGGAGGAGGCCCAGAAAAGTTTTAAGTTCGGAAACTTGGACTGGTTTCCACCGGAAAGGCTGGGCATAAAAGCTTCCCGGGTTAGCGGTGATAAATTGTGTGGCATACCTGTTTGTTTCGGCCACAACTATGTCTAAAAGCTCCGCAGTCAAGAACAGCTCAAAAAATCCCAGGGCCGAACCGAGCCGTCTCAACCCGAACTCCAGACTGGGCAGTGAAAGGGAAAACTACAGGTGCGGCTGAAGTTGGGGACTGCCAATCAGGGTTTGCCAGCACCTCTGGGATTCTAGGGGCTCTACGGGCACGTCTTTGCGGTGGCTGCGACGGGGTCACTACTGCACGTGCCACCGTACCAGCTTCAACTGCCCTTCTGGTGCTCGCTACTTCACCAGGTTGTACGGCAGTGCTGGTACTAGGTCCAGGGAGGGCTGGACTGCTGGTGTATGCCTCACCACGTAATCCGACAGCACCAGCCCCACTCTGCTGCTCTTGAAGCGGATCCTGCGCAACCTGCGGTCTAGCGACACGGGGCCGGGTACGCCTGGTGGTATCAGGGACCTCAGCCTCCTCGTCCGAACTTTGGGTCAGAGAGCCACTGCTTTCTACAGGTTCGTATTCTGACCCGCTGGATTCATCAGATGAGGGTTCCCACTCCTCATCCGACTGGGTCAGAAGCCTGTAGGCCTCTTCAGAAGAATACCCCCTGTTAGACATGTGGGCAACTAAATTTAGGGGTATTCCCTGAGACTACCCAAGAAAAAAAAAGCAAGCCTGTCTTACAAAGGGGAGGCTAGCGAAGTACCGGAGGCCGCTGCGGTTGATAAAAAATATCAAAACTGATTTTTTTATCGCCGCAGTGCGTGTAAAGTGAATGTGCAGTGATCAAAAAAAAATTTTTTTTTGTCACTGCGGTGGGGCGGGTGTGGGCGAACGCACGTGTGGGCGACCGATCAGGCCTGATTGGGCAAACACTGCGTTTTGGGTGGAGGGCGAACTAAAGTGACACTAATACAATTATAGATCTGACCGTGATCAGTTTTGATCACTTCCAGATACTATAAAAGTACAAATGCTGATTAGCGATACGCTAATCAGCGAATAACGGACTGCGGTGCGGTGGGCTGGGCGCTAACTGATCGCTAACTACCTAACCAAGGGACCTAAACTATACCTAAAACCTAACGGTCAATAACAGTGAAAAAAAAAAGTGACAGTTTGCACTGATCACTTTTTTCTTTTCACTTGTGATTGACAGGGGTGATCAAAGGGGTGATCAAAGGGTTAATTGGGGTTCAGGGGGGTGATCAGGGGCTATAGTGTAGTGTTTGGTGTACTCACTGTGAAGCCTGCTCCTCTGCTGGATCCAACCGACGAAAAGAACCAGCAGAGGAGCAGGCAGCCATATAACAGATCATATTTACTAATATGATCTGCTATCTGGCACTTTGATTGGATTTTTTAAAAATCAGCAACCTGCCAGCCACGATCATTGGCTGGCAGGTTGCTGACGAAATACTTCTGTGCGAAATGCCGGCGCGAACTGCGCATGCGCGCGCGCATAGTCGCGTCATCTCGCGTCTCGCGAGATGACGCGTATATGCGTGACTGTGCGCAGCGCTGCCACCTCCGGAACGCACATGTGCGTTAGGCGGTCCGGAGGTGGTTAAAGAACCTAGAATATGACATATTTTCAGTTGATTCACACTATTTTGTTATGTATATAATTCCACATGTGTTAATTCATAGTTTTGATGCCTTCAGTGTGAATCTACAATTTGCATAGTCACGAAAATAAAGAAAACTCTTTGAATGAGAAGGTGTGTCCAAACTTTTGGTCTGTACTGTATATGTTAGGCTACTTTCACATCTGTGTTTACAATTCCAGTTTTGAGATCCAGCAGAGGATCTCAAAACCGGAAATTTAAACGGATCCATTCTATTTAATACATCTGGATTCATCCGTTTCGGCTGGATTAAATCAAAATTAAACAAACCGGATCCGGTATAACAATCATTGTAAATCAATGAGCACCAGATCCGTTTTTTTCAATAACAGAAAAAACTGATCCGACACCATTGATTTACATTGATTGTCATGCTGGAATCTGTTTGTTCCATTTTGCAAACCGGACACAAACCACAGCTCTCAGGGGTTTTGTGTCCGGCACTAAATGAAACAAAATGGAAAAGATTCATACTTATGCATCCTGATGAGTTTTGTCCCCATTGACAAAGAATGGGGACAAAACTTAACCATTTAATACTGGTTTTGAAACCCTCTACTGGATCTCAAAACTGCAATTGAAAACGTAGAAGGTAGCCTTAGTGTGTGGCCCTAAGGAAATAGGAGTGTTCTTTTTGTCATTTAGTATGGGTAGCACAGATTTGTGTCAGTTCCTATTTTGTAAATGATGCACTTTTGAAAATCAGTAATTACAGTATATCTAAGTGGCTGGATTCATAGCTGGTTCAATTTCATTTTCCAGATGTAGAAAACACTGTCACAAGACTCCTGACCAGTTCCTGAGATCTGTCCAATGATAAAACTACAAGCAAAGCAGGATGGAGAATATTTAATTTGCACTTTATGAAAGGAAAACGTTTACTTTATTGAGGTTTTGTGTTTGGCAGGTCCGAAACATTTCTTGTTCGCAATTATGCTTTGTTATGTTTGTTAATAGAAAAAAAAATGATATGGAACTATTATTATTTATTTTAAAGCACCATTATTTCCATGGTTCTGTACATCCAGCCAGGGTTACACAAAATTGCGTGGCGAAACCAACCTCGCCACTGGGTTTTGGAGGGTCCTGTTTGCTAGCCTCTTGCCCCAGGATTATGGGCCCTCTCATCAGCCAGGCTTCCTTTGTTCACAAAGGACTTGTACTAACTTGAACCCCTGGTCTAATTCGTGCCATTTTGGGATGTTAAATGTCTATATGTACTGTAAAGGGTGGGACATTGTATACGTTGAGTAGTGAGGTCTGTTCCATTGTCTCTCTGTGTGTATTGGCGATGTCCCTTTGTCCTGAGAGATAATTGAATTATGTCTCGGTTGTCTCCAGGACAGAAGACATTGTATATTCTCCTCCCTGTGATGATTACATCAACCCAGTGTGAGTTAATTGTATCACAGGCAGAGGGGAGGATTTTGTGTGGGAGTGTCTGAGTGTATTGTACGTGGTTATTGGCTGTTTTTACTAAACCCTGTGGGTGGTTACCTTGTTGGAAGATGTGTATAAATCAATGCTGTGTGTTCAAATAAAGAGTTGCTGTTTTATATTCAACATAGAGCCTTGTCTCATGTGTGTGGGGATTGCTATACGTGTATACTCTCCTGGCTATTACTCCTAGCTCTTGTAAGAGCTGTTCCTGTTCCTGGTTCCTGTGGTTGTATCGGTGTCGAGCGGAGTGCTTGGAGTCCTCGGGAGGCACTGGGAGCATCCATCGACGGAGGTACGCAGTCGGGGTGTCAGGAGATCCTTTACAAATAGAATAAACAAAAAAAATATTAAAACATTGGTTCAGAGGCGTAGAAGACCCTGCCCACAAAAGCTTACAATCTACAATGGAAGAGGAGAGCACAGTAGGTGAGGGTATACTCATGTGGTTGTGTGGTGGCAGCATGCTCATTGCAAGTGGTAGGTTTTCCTGAAAAGGTGGGTTTTCAGGTTACTCTTTAAGGTTTGAATGTTGGGGGAGAGCATGATATGTTGGGGTACGGAGTTCCAGAGTAGGGAAGAGGCATGTGAGAAATCTTGTAGTCAATTGTGTGAAGAACAGATAAGAGGAGAACAGAGGAGGACGTCCTGTGAGGATCTGAGATTACATGTAGGGAGGTATCAAGAAAGCAGGTCAGAGATGTAAGGAGGGCACAGGTTGTGTATGGCCTTATATGTAGTTGTAAGCATTTTAAACTAAATTCGCTGGGCAATGGGAAGCCATTGAAGGGATTGGCAGAGGAGGAACGAGGGGAGAGGTGGATTAACCGGGCAGCGGAGTTGAGAATAGATTGGAGGGGATGAGAGTGCTGGATGGGAGGCCACACAGGAGGATGTTGCAGTAGTCGAGGCGGCAGGGGCGTTGCTAGGGTCTCAAAAGATATGGGGCCCAAGCCCCAATGCATATGGCCCAATTCCCTAAGTCGGCCAACCGCGCCCCCCCTCTCCCGCGCAAACGCTAGCACTGAAGACATTTTACTGTACTTGCTATACAGTAGAATGTACCTCTCACATCCAGTGCCTCCCAGGTAATGTCCGCTCTGATGTAGATCTACTCTGTCATCATCTTCACCATTCGGTCCGTACAACTTCTGTCAGCCGCCTTGTCTCTGCAGAGTGTAACACACAGACATCTTAGCTTCCTTACTTTTCTGTACCCCAAAATAGTATCCTGAAGAAAAATTAGTGCCATACAGATAATCTTCCCCATAGTAATATTGCTCCTCATAGTCGCACCAATGGTAATTCCCTTCTAGAATACCCTTATTAGTAATACTGCCCCCTACAGTGCCCCAACAGTGATAGTGCTCCCCAAGAGTGTGCCCAAGAGCCCTCCAGTATTAATAATGTCCTTACAGAGCCTCGAGTAGAAATAAGCCCCCCTATTGTTCCCCTAATGGTAATAAAGCTCTCTGCAGACCCCTCAGTAGTAATAAGGCCCCCATAGTGCTCTTAGTAGAAATAATGCGGATCTATAAGTCCCTCCTATAGAGCCCCCAGTAGTAATAGGAATGCCTAATGTCACCTGGATTTAAAATGCCCCCCAGTGCCCCCAGTATTTATGATACCCCCTACTGTTATAATGCTCACCCTGAAGTGCCCCAGTATTTATCATGCCCCCTACTGTTATAATGCCCCTACAGTGTCCCCAGTATTTATCTTGTCCCCTACTGTTATAATGCTCACCCTGAAGTGCCTCCAGTATTTATAATTCTCAGTTTAGTGTCCTCAGAAATTATATTTCACTCCCTCCGCCATAGAGTCCCATGTAAATACCATCACACGATCTCTCGAGCCCCCTCCAATATACAGTCCCACTTAAATAACATCCCTCTCTACCTACAGCCCCCTTCAAAATACAGTCCCATGTAAATAACATCACACCATCTCGCCTGTCCCCTCCAATATACAGCCCCACCCAAATAACATTGCCTCCTCCCCGGCCCCCTTCAACATATAGTCCCATGTAAACAACATCACCCCCTCCCCAGCCACCGTCAACATACAGTCCCATCACCTCCTTAATACACTACGTGCAGAATTATTAGGCAAATGAGTATTTTGACCACATCATCCTCTTTATGCATGTTGTCTTACTCCAAGCTGTATAGGCTCGAAAGCCTACTACCAATTAAGCATATTAGGTGATGTGCATCTCTGTAATGAGAAGGGGTGTGGTCTAATGACATCAACACCCTATATCAGGTGTGCATAATTATTAGGCAACTTCCTTTCCTTTGGCAAAATGGGTCAAAAGAAGGACTTGACAGGCTCAGAAAAGTCAAAATTAGTGAGATATCTTGCAGAGGGATGCAGCACTCTTAAAATTGCAAAGCTTCTGAAGCGTGATCATCGAACAATCAAGCGTTTCATTCAAAATAGTCAACAGGCAAGAAGCGTGTGGAAAAACCAAGGCGCAAAATAACTGCCCATGAACTGAGAAAAGTCAAGCGTGCAGCTGCCAAGATGCCACTTGCCACCAGTTTGGCCATATGTCAGAGCTGCAACATCACTGGAGTGCCCAAAAGCACAAGGTGTGCAATACTCAGAGACATGGCCAAGGTAAGAAAGGCTGAAAGACGACCACCACTGAACAAGACACACAAGCTGAAACGTCAAGACTGGGCCAAGAAATATCTCAAGACTGATTTTTCTAAGGTTTTATGGACTGATGAAATGAGAGTGAGTCTTGATGGGCCAGATGGCTGGATTGGTAAAGGGCAGAGAGCTCCAGTCCGACTCAGACGCCAGCAAGGTGGAGGTGGAGTACTGGTTTGGGCTGGTATCATCAAAGATGAGCTTGTGGGGCCTTTTTGGGTTGAGGATGGAGTCAAGCTCAACTCCCAGTCCTACTGCCAGTTTCTGGAAGACACCTTCTTCAAGCAGTGGTACAGGAAGAAGTCTGCAAGGTAAGAAAAACATGATTTTCATGCAGGACAATGCTCCATCACACGCGTCCAAGTACTCCACAACGTGGCTGGCAAGAAAGGGTATAAAAGAAGAAAATCTAATGACATGGCCTCCTTGTTCACCTGATCTGAACCCCATTGAGAACCTGTAGTCCATCATCAAATGTGAGATTTACAAGGAGGGAAAACAGTACACCTCTCTGAACAGTGTCTGGGAGGCTGTGGTTGCTGCTGCACGCAATGTTGATGGTGAACAGATCAAAACACTGACAGAATCCATGGATGGCAGGCTTTTGAGTGTCCTTGCAAAGAAAGGTGGCTATATTGGTCACTGATTTGTTTTTGTTTTGTTTTTGAATGTCAGAAATGTATATTTGTGAATGTTGAGATGTTATATTGGTTTCACTGGTAAAAATAAATAATTGAAATGGGTATATATTTGTTTTTTGTTAAGTTGCCTAATAATTATGTACAGTAATAGTCACCTGCACACACAGATATCCCCCTAAAATAGCTAAAACTAAAAACAAACTAAAAACTACTTCCAAAAATATTCAGCTTTGATATTAATGAGTTTTTTGGGTTCATTGAGAACATGGTTGTTGTTCAATAATAAAATTAATCCTCAAAAATACAACTTGCCTAATAATTCTGCACTCCCTGTATTCTGTCCCATGTAAATAATATCACTCCGCCAGACACCTTCAACATACAGTCCCATGTAAATAAAATCACCCCCTCCCTAGCCACCTACAACATGCAGTCCCATGTAAATGACATTACCCCTCAACATTCAATCCCATGTAAATAATATCACTCCCTCCCACAGCTGCCTTCAACATATAGTTCCATGTAAATAAAATCATCGTGCCCCAGCCACCTCCAACATGCATTCCTATGTAAATAACATCACCCACTCAACTTTCAGTCCCAGGTAAATAACATCACTCCACCCCTCTGTCCAATGTAAATAACTTCCCTCCCTTCAGCCCTAACATACAGTCCCAGTTAAATAACTACGATTACCAATATTGCTCTGCCTCTCACACTGAGTAATCTACCCGTTCACTTGCCTCTCCTCATGTAGCAGACCTCACCACAGCTTGTTCCCAGGAATTCTCTTGACTGCTGTGCCGTCCTCTCCTGCACTGGTCACATGATGGTGACATCATCGCAGGTCCTTTTCAGCTACTGCATTAAGAACTGATCACATGGACTGTGATGTCACCACAGGTCCTTCAGCTCTTGCAGGGCATTAGATTCAATTGTATTGCCGTCCTGAGGACAGCAATACAGTTGTATCTATCTGGCAGGCAATACATTCGGGGCCTGGAACAAAACATCAGGGGCCCAGGCCCCGAATGTTTTAACCTAGCAATGCCCCTGCCAGGCGGGAGATGACGAGAGCGGACACATTCATTTCAATAGGTCCACATCCGTAGTTCCGTTCTGCAGGCCCACAAAAAAGATAGAGCATGTCCTATTCTTGTCTGCAATTGCGGACAAGAATAGACATTTCTATCAAAGGGCTGGGCCTGTGCATTGCACACATTTCATAAGTTGCAAAAGAAATTCTGACCAAATTATGTACAGACCAAGGAGTATTCTGGACATATTAGCTACTACAAAGGTGTAGGTGCTCCAGTAGCCGTTGGGTACCTTCGTGCGGCAATGCTATTAGGGTTTTTGACTTGGCATTTGATCTAACGTGGAACATTTTTTTCCTGTTGGATTCCATATGAAATCAGAGGCATACATAGTTACAGAATGGCTCCATAGACTTCTGTGGGTGTGATAATATGGCTCTGTACAATCACTGCTTTTATAGAGCAGTAATATGGCAGTGTGCATGTGTACATAATGCACCAAAAATCACAAAATAAAACAAAAATTTAATTTCTGTGAAACATTTCCGTCAGGGATAAGACTGAAGCAAACCATTTCCATCAGGCAGAACTAAGAGGGTGTATTAGCATATAGACTATAATAATTTATATTCTGCAATTCTTTCTCATATCAGTTACTTCAACCAATAAACAAAGGTAACTTAGTTTATATAATATACCTACAATGCACTGTATGAAAAGAGTAATAGATATCACAAAAGCTTTATTTTAGTAATTAAAAAAAAAATACATATTTTATAATATTTTCTGATTACCTACTTTAATTCTTTATCCACATTTGTGATAAAATCCTATTAAATGGGTTCTCCGGTAATTAAGAAAATGAAAATGCTTAAAGGGAACCTGTCATGTGGATATTTGATTATAATCTAACTAATTATATACAATCATTAACTACTAAAAAGTACCTTAGATGTATTCACTTACTGGTGTGACAGATGGTTACCTCATAATATACACACAAAGATGCCGCATGCTAATGAGCTGATTGGAGTCCGGCGTGATGTCATTGAGTCCAGCGTATATTTAATTCAGAGCTATAGCTGTAGTGTACGGGAGTGTAATACCCCGTCACTACAGAAGGGTCACTTGTGTGCTGTCGTTCCCCCTGTATTTATGGGGAGGTTGGTATAAAACATCTTGCTAATGTAATGCTATGTACTTCCTGTTACTGTGAAATGTGCATGTGCAGGCCGGCTAGGGGTGTTATTCCAGCTCTGAGTCACTAGAGGGAGCTAGGGAACCCTAGTTTATATAAGGCCCAGTCAGGGAGTAGAAAGCAGCAGACAGTGGGAGAAGGACTAAGAGATGATCCTGTGTCTGAGTCAAGGCCAGGCCATGGGCCTGTGAGAGTAAAGCAGGCCTAGGAGAGGGTAGTATAGGCCCTGTAACCGGGTTCCGGATCCAAGGAAAAGATTCCCCTCCTGAGTCATTAGCCGTTTTAGCCGAAACGTCATATTCAACCAGCCGGGACACAGAATAAAACAGAGGCCAACCTGATGAAGCAAGAGGTACTCAAGGTAACAGAGGAGGTACTCGATAAAGACAGATTCAAGGATACGCCAGAGATAGGGCATTAGACCTTGGAGAATAAGTCACATATTTTCAGGACCAGTCAGGAATAGAGTGCAAGCCGCCTGTACTGCAACTCCTGTGATTAACACTCTGAAATGCACCTTGCTATAACCGGCCAGTCTGTAACTTCTCTGAACCAACTGTCTTCATATGCAAACCAACTGTCTTCAATGGAACTGCGCTTCCAATTATGTCCATGCATGATTACTATTGAAAATTCCAGTAAAGTTCCAGTTTTGGTTGGCTATCACGTGGTTACTCCATTTTTCCACATAACATTACACGGCGTGTCACCGTTCAATTACACTGGCGTCACGAACATTTATGAACTGCCTGTTCCAGCCGCTGCCCAGATTGAAGACGACAGTGAATCCCAGGTTAGTGGGTTGCCCTGCACTACAAAGCCCAGCATACCTAAAAGCTACACTACTGACCCCCTGGGACACTGCATCGCTCTTTTTGGCGTCACGAACAGGATCCGCATACTTCTGAAGTGCAGAGAAGTGTGAACTGTGTGCTTTAACTATTCCACCACCGTATTGCGAGGACTGTACCCTTTATTTCCAAGCCGGTGGATTACAATTGTGCCTGGGAGGAATCGGAGGCGCTGTACTGTGTTGCGCTACCCCCAGAGAGAAAATCGTATTTGTGGACTGTGCTTTATTGAACTCTTCATCAACCTGCTTGCTGTCAGTGAATTGCGGCATCAGGACACCCAAGATGGCCGCCGACGCCATGGAGCTTTTTACTGCACCATCACGATGTACAGAGGCGGGAATATTTGGCGCCAAAACTCCCCAAGAGGGAGGAGGAGAATGCCCTGGAGCGCCACCCACCTTGATGAGTCATGATGCGGCTGACTTCCCTGGAGGGTTACGCCTAGGAGGCGGGCCTGAGATGGAGATAGACTGGCCCAGTTTGAGGGAGGAGCCAGTGTGGACTCTGAGTACAGCGGAAGAGGAGATGGCGATGGCGGACGCTGAGAGGCCCGAGTTTGATGCCACGTGTGAGTGGGGCGCCACTCCACCGGACTGTCCTGCTTTAGAAACATGGGATCCCCCAGCCTGGGCGGCCGGTTTCCAGGACCAGGAATAAGCTGTAGACCTACGAGTGACCCGTCGCCGGCATGCGCAATGGCCGACACTAATGACCGAATTGAGAGCCGCGGTCGCAAGAAAAAATACTACCCGGAAAAAGAGATTTGAAGAGATGGCCAAATGCATACAGGGGGACTCCTTCCCAGGTAAGCCCCAGCTGGAAAGGCGCCGCGGGATCGTGGTGGCCTTCGATAAGGAGCGGGGGTTTGGATTTATCCAGGAGCTGGGAACTGGCCGGGACTTCTTCGTTAACCGGCGTTCAGTAAAACGTCATTATCTGCCGGAGCGCCTCCACAATTTAATATTGGGGGAGATAGTCGAGTACACCCCAGCAGAAAGTTTAAGGGGCCCCTATGCCACTGCCGTCACCCGCCCCCGGGCGCCGCCCGAAACTTGGGACGAGGAAAAGGAAGATGCTGACCCGATTGAGGCAGAAGAGTCGAGAGTTGGGCCGGCCCGATCCACTCACCTGCACAGCCAGGTCTACCTCGGCCCCGATGTCTTCTGGGAGCCCATAGTTTTGCAGGGGCCGGCTGAGCAATATCCCCCTCCCGAAGCAGTGAAGCGGGAGGTAGAAAAAGAGAGACAAGACAGCTACCAGCGGGCGGAGGTCTGCGCTGAGGCCCGGCGTCTGGCGGCAGCTGCCGCAGCTACACTAGAGGCCACCGTTACCGGACCCCCGGTGGAACCACTGAATAGTGCAAAGGTGGACATCGAAGCCCTGCAGAAGAGGATCTACTGGGTGGAGGACCTTGGGTACGCAGGATGCGTCCAGTGCATCCCGTTCCCCAGAACCCAGGCAGAGATGGAGGCGATGAAGGATAAGCCTCCTCCTTTAAAAATCATAAGAGGGGATGGGTTTCAGATGTGGCCTGCCTTACCTGAACACTTGCTTCAAGGACCTCTTGTTGAATCTTCGTCGGATGAAGAGTATGATACTCGTCTGTAAGTAGACTTTGCTATATGTTCCTACAGACGTACATCCATCATGGCCGAGTTGTCCCTCCTGTTGGCAGAGCTGGTGAGGCTTGCTGCCAGTTATACACGGCCGGTGGCATTATGACCAAATGGAAGTGCCATTGAAGACCACTGCTTCCAGCCTGCCCGTTTTGTGTTTGGGACGCCCGGCCTGCTGCTACAATATCCCGGTTGTGCCTTAAGTTTGCACCATTTTCCCTTTTAACCCCCATTTCAGGTTGAAAAGACATTTTTATGTCAGCACTATTTTAAAGGGTAAGCAGGACTTGCCAGGATAACATGGCCCTGGTATTGTCAGAGTCCTGTATTGTCATTTTATATATGTGCTGCTGACTGTATTTAATAACCGGTTTTTATTCACGTCTATGTGCCCAGAGATGGACTTCCTATGTGCAAGCCTCTGAGAGGTTGATTTTATTATGGACTTATTTATTGTCATGGACTATCCTGGTTCTTTAACATCCGCTGTGCCAGGTCAGCGCCCCAGTTCCACTCACTATCCTGAGAGAAGAGACCGACGCCCCTTGTCACCGCACTTCACCTTTGCCAATTGGGTCTGATAAGAGTATAAATGACATATATGTATGCATGCATGTGTCTTTCTCTATTTCAGGTAATTATTCCAGTTGGGCGGGCCCTGATGGAGTACGAGGTCGTACTCAGCTTAAAGCAGCGGGGTATGTAGTGTACGGGAGTGTAATACCCCGTCACTACAGAAGGGTCACTTGTGTGCTGTCGTTCCCCCTGTATTTATGGGGAGGTTGGTATAAAACATCTTGCTAATGTAATGCTATGTACTTCCTGTTACTGTGAAATGTGCATCTGCAGGCCGGCTAGGGGTGTTATTCCAGCTCTGAGTCACTGGAGGGAGCTAGGGAACCCTAGTTTATATAAGGCCCAGTCAGGGAGTAGAAAGCAGCAGACAGTGGAAGAAGGAGTAAGAGATGATCCTGTGTCTGAGTCAAGGCCAGGCCATGGGCCTGTGAGAGTAAAGCAGGCCTGGAGCCTGCCGACTAGGAGAGGGTAGTAAAGGCCCTGTAACCGGGTTCCGGATCCAAGGAAAAGGTTCCCCTCCTGAGTCATTAGCCGTTTTAGCCGAAACGTCATATTCAACCAGCCGGGACACAGAATAAAACAGAGGCCAACCTGATGAAGCAAGAGGTACTCAAGGTAACAGAGGAGGTACTCGATAAAGACAGATTCAAGGATACGCCAGAGATAGGGCATTAGACCTTGGAGAATAAGTCACATATTTTCAGGACCAGTCAGGAATAGAGTGCAAGCCGCCTGTACTGCAACTCCTGTGATTAACACTCTGAAATGCACCTTGCTATAACCGGCCAGTCTGTAACTTCTATGAACCAACTGTCTTCATATGCAAACCAACTGTCTTCAATGGAACTGCGCTTCCAATTATGTCCATGCATGATTACTATTGAAAATTCCAGTAAAGTTCCAGTTTTGGTTGGCTATCACGTGGTTACTCCATTTTTCCACATAACATTACACGGCGTGTCACCGTTCAATTGACACTGGCGTCACGAACATTTATGAACTGCCTGTTCCAGCCGCTGCCCAGATTGAAGACGACAGTGAATCCCAGGTTAGTGGGTTGCCCTGCACTACAAAGCCCAGCATACCTAAAAGCTACACTACTGACCCCCTGGGACACTGCATAGCCACTCCTCTGCCCAACTGCTGCTGATTCATATGGAAAATAACTGTCATTCAGCAGCAGGTGGGCGGGGAGAGTCCGGAGCTCATGAATATTCATGACTCATTGTTATCAGCTGGAGCTTTTCAATACAAGATGTTGGCAGATTGACTGGGTCAATTCAAGAAAGTTACCCAGCATTTTGCTAAGCGAATCAGTCACTTATTTATGTTGCCCTTAGTTAGGACACCATCTCATGGGCATTTCTAGCCCCCTCCTCCTTCATGTCACAGGAGGCTTGACAAAGCGCAACACAGCGCGAAACAGCTGTAACCTGTCCATTCACCTGTGTCCTGTCTGCGTCCACGATGTGTATCTGAAAAATAAAACTGCAAACAGCAACTTTGTGACCAGTGGTGAGTGCCGCGGTGCTTTTTTCTTCTGCTATCATCATAACTACTATACCACCGACAGAGCACCACCGTGAAGGTTCGGGATCCAAGTGTTTTATGTGCTCCAGTGACTGCATGGGTGCATGTAGCAGTGCCGGTTGCGTTCTTTTCTCTCACTCCCTGTATACAAGACAGATAAGGCTAGTTTCACATCTGCAGCAGAAAACTTCAGCAGGCTGTTCTGGTAGAGAACAGCATGATGGACTTCTCCAGATTCAGCATTGCCAGATATGACAGATACAACCCCTCGCGCCCGCTTGACGTCAAATACGTTGAGCTCATGAGACGCGGTATGGTCCCTGGTTACCAAGCTGTAACGTTACGCCCTGGAGGAGCATGTAAGGTCAGCTTGGTACAGTTTACACAGACACCTTCTGTCCACGCGGGCACAGAGAGGCAACAGGCTGAGAGAGCCTTTTCACTGCTGCAGCAAAACAGCGCCTTCTCAGTCCGGGTAATCTGCCACCAGCTTCTCGTTTGATATAAGCCCGGTCCGCTAACGGGATTTTATAGGGTGAGAAACCAACCCGCGATAGCTAATAATTAGGCCGAAACACAGACATGGGGATTCAAGATCGAGATACAAGACAGCACAAGAATAAATTATATATTTAATCGCCTTAAGGACACACTAGATATAACACTATACACCCAGAATATATACAGTGGTCTGAGGTTACAGATACAGGTAATATGGTACAAACAGTATTACACACAAGTCAGTTACCGGGTAGATGAATGTTCCTTTGCTGTATTCACATGGAGGGCAGTGATGTCAGCTGGTTTCCAGGTCTCTCCAAACACATTTGCATGATGTGATCCCCTTTCAGAAAAAGACACGCCCGCTTGCTGACACAAGCCTTTTAAACTGTAGCCGGCCCCTCCTCTGGGAAGGGTCCACTCACCCCTCTTCTGGGCTGGAATTAAATGACCAACAAAACCCTTTAGGGTTCATAGCTCCAGACCATAATGTCGTAGGGAGGTGGTTCCGGGCCCAAACATAGTGCCGCTATGTGGTTTCTGTGGGGAGTTTTGTATATCTCCCTTCCCTGGCATCCCACCATCAAACTAAGACCATGGGCATGTTCATCGTGACCACCAGGACACAAATATGTATCCAGTTTGCGCCTGCGATGGCCGGACGATTCATAATTCCTTATAAATCGCTGGTTCTGTGCTGTCTGCTAGATTCGATTGAACTGGGGAATGGCTTAGACCCCCTGCAGGGAGGTTTTCCTGCAGGATCCGTGCTGTTTGAATGAAGGTGTGAAATGTAACCAAATGTGGCCTACTAGCAGTTATCTGCTATCTGGCTGTGGCTTTGAAGCAGGGCCCTCCTGTGGAGTTCACTACCTCTGCTATCTTTCAGCAAATGGTGGGTGTGGGGACATGGCTGACAGTAAATATTAATCATATTCCTGACACCAGATACTTCTTCCCACCAGACACCATTGACTATAATGTTGTCCGCTAGAGATCCGGCTGCTACACAGCAAATATGAGAATTGGATGGACAGAAAAAACGTTGCACGCAGCCGATCCCTAGCATTGTCTGCCAGATCTGCTGGCCAGAACACGTTGGTGTAAAAGTGGCCTAACACTCTTTTAATCCTCTTGTGGTTTGGTTTGGCTTTGAATACTGCGCAGGCACCCTGATTAAAAAGAAAGTTTCAAATGCAAACTAATTATACAATAAAGACAATAGACACAGCAAAAATCTTAATTTTAAGATAATTGAAAAGTGACAGTCAGTGGTTGACTAAAAAAATTGTATATCATATAATTTAAAAATACAATACAACAGTATAATTAAAGGGGTTTTCATGCTCATCAGATGACGACAACATAGCTCAGAAGTATTTTTTTTTATTTTCCTTCAGCTTGCCCAGCTCTTTATAGCACTTTTGTTTTGATGCTGGCAGAGCTCGCTGTCCGCAGGGTTACCAATGTGAAGAACTACATTTCCCATTGTTTATTTCCCCTCTCTCAGAGATTGTCTCTATTTACAGCTTTGTGCATGTCCCTCTATAACAATGTGTAAAGTGGTATTGTAATTACTCACTCACTGTATTTACAAACACCACAGTACTGCTATTAAAACATTGTTCTGCTGTTTACCTATTCACTGGGTACTGCACTGCTGCCCAGCATGCGAAACATAATCCCTTTTGAGACAGGGAGGGAGGGGTTAGCCAGGGAGCAGTAAGGTCTTGTACTACAGGGAGTAGAGGGTAGATATCCAGGTTTTCATAGTCTGGGACAACAAACAAGAATGAGATAAATACCAGGAGTATGGAAAAGTGACTGTAAGGCTGACTTACAATGACACCTCAACAGCAGACAAGACAATAATAAATCTGATCTTACTGCATGTAACACATTTGCATATAACCCCTTTTATACAGTGAATTGTTTGAATAAGATACAATGAATTTATCTACAATGTATCTATACATCTGTGTAAATCAAGGGAGCTTGCTTGACCTTCTGTTCTGAGGTCCACATTGTCAGACTGTACCACTAGTGTTGAGTGCGAATATTCGAATATCGAATTTTTTTCGCGAATATCGGCACTTCGCTAATTCGCGAATATTTTGAATATAGTGATATAAATTCGATATTTCGAATATTCTTTTTTTTTTTTTTATTGTTATATTTTTTTCTTTCCCACTTCCCTAAAGTTGTTCTTACCTGTCCTTTGGATTCCTGGCTTCCTAGCTGCTCCAGTCAGTGCCCGTTGCCGCTTCTGCCGACTTCCATGCTCATGGAGCGTCCCCATCACCATGGGAACGTCTCCATATACTAGAATGTACTGTCGGATTTGAGAATTACGTTGAAATCGCAATTCGATTATTTCAAGTTATAATAATCGAAGTTCGATTTTAACTTAAAGGCTACTCTCCTATTGAAATAGCAATGCGATTAATTCAAGTTATAAAAATCGAATTTCGATTTTAACTTAGCACTGCTATATTCCATATTCGTTAATTCTAGCCTAATATGGACTATAGCAGTGCTAAGTTAAAATCGAAATTCGATTATTATAACTTGAATTAATCGAATTGCGATTTCAACTTGGACCTGGTTTACTATGGTTGGCTTGGTAGAATTAGCGAATATGACGAATATATTCGTCATATTCCACAAAACGAAGATAACAAATGTATTCGTCATATTCCACAAAACGAAGATAACGAAGTATTCTGCATCTTCGTTTTAGCTACCTATTCATCAACTTCGCTAATTCTAGCAATCATATAGGAAAGTTAACTATAGAGACAGCGAAGTTTAATTCGCTATGCGATTATATGACTGCTTTTTTTTTTATAAATAGTATAATTATAATAATTATCAGGTATTATAATTATTCTATTTATTTAAAAAAAAAAGCAAAGTAATATAATCGCATAGCGAATTAAACTTCGCTGTCTCTATAGTCAACTTTCCTATATGATTGCTAGAATTAGCGAAGTTGACGAATAGGTAGCTAAAACGAAGATGCAGAATACTTTGTTATCTTCGTTTTGTGGAATATAACGAATATATTTGTCATATTCGCTAATTCTACCAAGCCATTGAAGCCAACCATATAGTAAACCAGGTCCAAGTTGAAATCGCCATGCGATTAATATAACTCGAAGTAATCGCATGGCGATTTTAACTTAGTAATGCTATATTCCATGCTCATGGACCGTCCCCATCACCACAGGAACGACTCCATATACTAGAATGTACTGTCGGATTTGAGAATTACGTTGAAATCGCAATTCGTTTATTTCAAGTTATAATAATCGAATTTCGATTTTAACTTAAAGGCTACTCTCCGATTGAAATAGCAATGCGAATAATTCAAGTTATAAAAATCGAATTTCGATTTTAACTTAGCACTGCTATATTCTATATTAGGCTAGAATTAACGAATATGGAATATAGCAGTGCTAAGTTAAAATCGAAATTCGATTTTTATAACGAATTAATCGCATTGCTATTTCAATAGGAGAGTAGCCTTTAAATTAAAATCGAAATTCGATTATTATAACTTGAATTAATCGCATTGCTATTTCAATAGGAGAGTAGCCTTTAAGTTACAATCGCAATACGCGATTATTTAAATCGCATATTAATCGCGATAACAAGAATAATGACGAATATTCGAATTCAACGAATATAAAATGAATATTCTATAGAATTTCGTCGAAATCGAATATGGCACCTGCCGCTCATCACTATGTACCACAGCGAAAAGCCTAAATAAAATGAAAGGGTATTCCTATCTGAGACTTTTATTGCACAGTTTCTGCCTTTAATGTGTGATAGATTGAGGTGCACTGTTCCCATAATTGGCACTTCAAAGAAGAGAACAAGAGGTGGCTGCTAATTCAAGAAACAATTTCCATTGTAGTTTATGGGGGTTACAGAAACAGTTAAGAATTTCACAACTCCCATAAATTACTATAGAGATTCGAACAAATGCATGCCATCCTCTCCTACTCATTTCCTACTGTGTTTAGTATGAAAAAAAGCAAATTTTATCTTTTTTAGCAAGAGTAATAATAACAAGGAAATGGATGCAGACACATCCTCCAAATAGTGGAGTGGAAAATGTTAGGAGCATAAATTATGAATACAGGATATCAGGGAATAAATAAGAATAAGGTAGGAATGTTTGGGGAAATTTGTGAGCTTTGGCTACTTACTCTTCTGACACAAGACAGAACAAAGTTCCTTATAGAATTTATTCATAAACATGAAATAGGTTCTTTTTTCATTTATTTATTTATTTATTCTGACAGAAGACAGGACAAAGTTCCTTGTAGAATTTATTAATAAACATGAAATAGGTTCTTTTTCATTTATTTATTCATTCATTTATTTATTTATGAATTCATTTATTTATTTAGGTTTTTAATTTTTCTTCTCTGTGTCTGAGTTCCCCATCAAGAAAGGGAGGGGGTGAGGGTTTTGAAAGAGAGGAAACAGGAGGGTAATATTGGTTAAGGTCAACATGGTGGCTCAGTAACTGGTAAAACTTGGGTCCTGGGTTGGATTCTGACCAAGGGCGACAACTGCATGGAGTGTGTATGTTTTCTCCATTTATGCATGGGTTTCCTATGGATATTCAGGTTCTCTCCCATATAGCAAAATATATGGCTCGATTGGAATTTAGATTGTGAACCCTACTGGGAGCAGGGGACAATGTGAGTGATGTTAATTTCTATACAGCACTGTGGAATATACTGGTGCTATAAACAGTAAATGAATGAAATAAAGATCTAAAATGATTTTGTAAAGGATGGTTTAGAGGATTATAAAATTGTGATGGAAATAAAGACAAAAATGAAAATAAAAATAACAAAATATAACAAAATGACAAAAATAACGAAAACAAATTTGTGAAAACAGTGTCCCAAATAAAGTGACTGTGATTTATTCTATATACAGGTCCTTCTCAAAAAATTAGCATATTGTGATAAAGTTCATTATTTTCTGTAATGTACTGATAAATATTAGACTTTCATATATTTTAGATTCATTACACACCAACTGAAGTAGTTCAAGCCTTTTATTGTTTTAATATTGATGATTTTGGCATACAGCTCATGAAAACCCAAATTTCCTATCTAAAAAAATTAGCATATTTCATCCGACCAATAAAAGAAAAGTGTTTTTAATACAAAAAAAGTCAACCTTCAAATAATGATGTTCAGTTTTGCACTCAATACTTGGTCGGGAATCCTTTTGCAGAAATGACCGCTTCAATGCGGCGTGGCATGGAGGCAATCAGCCTGTGGCACTGCTGAGGTGTTATGGAGGCCCAGGATGCTTCGATAGCGGCCTTAAGCTCATCCGGAGTGTTGGGTCTTGCGTCTCTCAACTTTCTCTTCCCAATATCCCACAGATTCTCTATGGGGTTCAGGTCAGGAGAGTTGGCAGGCCAATTGAGCACAGTAATACCATGGTCAGTAAACCATTTACCAGTGGTTTTGGCACTGTGAGCAGGTGCCAGGTCGTGCTGAAAAATGCCATCTTCATCTCCATAAAGCTTTTCAGCAGATGGAAGCATGAAGTGCTCCAAAATCTCCTGATGGCTAGCTGCATTGACCCTGCCCTTGATAAAACACAGTGGACCAACACCAGCAGCTGACATGGCACCCCAGACCATCACTGACTGTGGGTACTTGACACTGGACTTCAGGCATTTTGGCATTTCCCTCTCCCCAGTCTTCCTCCAGACTCTGGCACCTTGATTTCCGAATGACATGCAACAGTCCAGTGCTGCTTCTCTGTAGCCCAGGTCAGGCGCTTCTGCTGCTGTTTCTGGTTCAAAAGTGGCTTGACCTGGGGAATGCGGCGCCTGTAGCCCATTTCCTGCACACGCCTGTACACGGGGGCTCTGGATGTTTCTACTCCAGACTCAGTCTACTGCTTCCGCAGGTCCCCCAAGGTATGGAATCGGTCCTTCTCCACAATCTTCCTCAGGGTCCAGTCACCTCTTCTCGTTGTGCAGCGTTTTCTGCCACACTTTTTCCTTCCCACAGACTTCCCACTGAGGTGCCTTGATACAGCACTCTGGGAACAGCCTATTCGTTCAGAAATTTCTTTCTGTGTCTTACCCTCTTGCTTGAGGGTGTCAATGATGGCCTTCTGGACAGCAGTCAGGTCGGCAGTCTTACCCATGATTGCGGTTTTGAGTAATGAACCAGGCTGGGAGTTTTTAAAAGCCTCAGGAATCTTTTGCAGGTGTTTAGAGTTAATTAGTTGATTCAGATGATTAGGTTAATAGCTCGTTTAGAGAACCTTTTCATGATATGCTAATTTTTTGAGATAGGAATTTGGGGTTTTCATGAGCTGTATGCCAAAATCATCAATATTAAAACAATAAAAGGCTTGAACTACTTCAGTTGGTGTGTAATGAATCTAAAATATATGAAAGTCTAATGTTTATCAGTACATTACAGAAAATAATGAACTTTATCACAATATGCTAATTTTTTGAGAAGGACCTGTACATCAAGAAAGACGTACATATGTGTGTATGTATGTATGTTCCACGATCACTCAAAAACGCAACCATTTCAACTAAACTTGGTATACACATCCCTTGCCACCTGGAAAGAAATCTTGTGAGGGTCACAGCTCTCTAGGATGTACTTTTGCTGAGATATTCACAAAATATGACCTGCAATAGCCAATACAAGCCTGCAAGCCTTTCTCTTCATATCCCAACTGCCATACACACTTGTCCCTTATCAGCCAATAGAAGTTTGCAGGCCCTTAGTCTCCACATACATACAGTTTTACTCCAGGTTTCCATAACAGTCCAGCCATTTTTCTTCACTGCTGTAGGACAGCTTTAGGCTAGGGCTAACATGGTTATAAGGGGAAATAGTAGCATTCTTAATACAGAATGCTTACTAAAATAGGGATGGAGGGGTAAAAATAAAATAAAAATTAAACTCACCTCATCCACTTGTTTGCGCAGCTCGGCTTCTCTTCTGTCTTCTTCTTTGATGACCTAGGAGGAAAAGGACCTATGGTGACGTCACTGCGCTCATCACATGGTCCATCACACGATCCACCAAAGGTCGTCAGCAAAGGTCCTTTTCCTCCCAGGTCATCAAAGAAGAAGACAGAAGACGAGTCGGGCAGCGCAAACAAGTGGATGAGGTGAGTTAATAATTTTTTTTTAACCCCTCCATCCCTATTTTACTAAGCATTCTGTATTAAGAATACTATTATTTTCCCTTACAACCATGTTATAAGGGAAAATAATAAAATCTACACAACACCTAACTCAAACCCGAACTTCTGTGAAGAAGTCTGGGTACCAAATATGCCAATTTTTCTCACGCACGTGCAAAACGCATTAAAACGCTTTGCACACACGCATCCACAACTTATCTGGCCCTCACATGCGACACCCGTGTGAAAGATGCCTTAAGGCAGCAGGGTACTGTGAGGTCACTGTTAAGGCAGCAGGGTACTGTGAGGTCACTGTTGAGACAGGGGGGTACTGTGGAGGTCACTGTTAAGGGGTCGGGCCCCTGAGGAGGTGACTGTCAAGGGAGTGGGGTGCTGTGAAACACACTGTTAAATGGGTGGGCTGCTGTGGAGGTCCCATTTTAACCACCTCAGCTCCCCTAGCTTAAACACCCTTAATGACCAGACCACTTTTTACAATTCTGCACTACACTACTTTCACGGTTTATTGCTCGGTCATGCAACTTACCACCCAAATTAATTTTACCTCCTTTTCTTCTCACTAATAGAGCTTTCATTTGGTGGTATTTAATTGCTGCTGACATTTTTACATTTTTTGTTATTAATCGAAATTTACCGAAATTTTGCTGGGTGAGATAAATATCTCGGTCAAATGCCAACTTTGTATAAAAAAATGGGAAAAGTTGTCTTTTGCCGAGATATTTCTCTCACCCAGCATGGGTATATGTAAAATGACACCCCAAAACACATTGCCCAACTTCTCCTGAGTACGGCGATACCACATGTGTGACACTTTTTTGCAGCCTAGGTGGCCAAAGGGGCCTACATTCCAAAGAGCACCTTTAGGATTTCACAGGGCATTTTTTACACATTTTGATTTCAAACTACTTCTCACACATTAGGGCCCCTAAAATGCCAGAGCAGTATAACTACCCCACAAGTGACCCCATTTTGGAAAGAAGACACCCCAAGGTATTTCGTGATGGGCATAGTGAGTTCATGGAAGTTTAAATTTTTTGTCACAAGGTGAAACTAATACTATTATAGATCTGACTGTGATCAGTTCGGATCACTTACAGATACTATAAAAGTACAAATGTTGATTAGCAATACGCTAATCAGCGAATCAGTGACTGCGGTGGGCTGGGCGCTAAACGATCACTAACTACCTAACCAAGGGGCCTAAACTGTCCTAAAACTATCAGTCAATACCAGTGAAAAAAAAAAGTGACAGTTTACACTGATAAATTTTTTCCCTTTCACTAGGTGATTGACAGGGGCGATCAAGGGCTGATCAAGGGGTTAATTGGGGTTATGGGGGGTGATCTGGGGGCTAAGTGTTGTGTCTTGTGTGCTCACTGTGATCTGTGCTCCTCTGCTGAAACCAACCGACGAAAAGGACCAGCAGAGGAGCACGGCAGCCATTTAACACATTATATTTATAAATATAATGTGTTAACTGGCTTCTGATTCGTTTTTTTGGAAATCATCAGCCTGCCAGCGACGATCATTGGCTGACAGGCTGATGACGAACTTGTCCTTTAACTTTTGCCGGCCCGCGATGCGCATACGCGGCCCGGCTGTGAGCGTAATCTCGCGTCTCGCGAGATGACGCATAGATGCGTGACTGTGCCTGAGTGAGCCGCCTCCGGAATGCGATCCTGTGTTAGGCGGCCCGGAGGTGGTTAAAGTGGCGGGGCACTGTGGGGGGGTCAGTGTTAAGGGGTGGGGGAACTGTGGAGTTCACTGTTAAAGGGTCAGGGTGCTGTAGAGGTCACTGTTATGGGGATACTGTCTATATCGTTTAACGACACACAGAAACATTAAAAGAAATAGATGAAATATACCCGAGCGAAGCCGGCTTTTTCTGCTAGTGTTTCTATATAATAGAAGCATAGATAAATGTCCCAATATATTTGACTGTATCTACTGAAGAATGTTTTAACCAGATCCTTATATCATACAGCCAGGAGGTGGCAGTTTCTGTTTAGCATTCAGCAGAGAGGCTAATGGAGGAACAATAGTTGTTATCGGTTTTACCAATAAGCCATTTTCAGGCATGTTAATAATTTTGGTGCAAGCATTTGTCATCTGTAGATTGCTCTTAATAACTTATAACCACAGACTTTGCTTATGGCCCATAAAAGCTAAAGCACATGACACTGACTACATGTGGTTTTTGTCTTCATGCTTGACTGAAATTCTTATGTGTTCTCAGAATCTATGTATTCTAACCTCAGAACAGGCCACCACTATCTGATCAGCAGCGGTCCCAACACCCCGCATTCCCGCTGATCAGCTGGAACTACACAACTCTGTATACTGCACAACGAATGCAGCTGTGTAGTTGAATGTTAGCAGCGCAGTAACCAGATCCAGCCATTTCTCCATGTCAGACCCCGTTGATCATATAGTGAAGGCCTATCCTGAGGATAGAAAATCACATGTAAAGATTTGCTTTAAAATAAAAATATCAGAAATGTTTGTGTTTCAGAATCCAATGCAGATCTACATGTCATTGCTAGACTTGTATGAGAAGGGATGGTTTTTATAGTCTTATTTTTTTGCACTTTTATTAAAGGGGAAAAACATTGCAATGGAAACCATATGGGGCTTGGACTAAATGTGGCCACATAATAAGGAAAGGGACCTTATGACACTGCTAGATGTTTTATTTACATGCACAGAGAGCTGGGAGCCAGCTATATACTTCACACACCTAACAAGTGTAACTTCTTTATAACATTACACAGTAAAAACAAGGGGGGGTGAGTTATTTATGACTTTTGTGGTGTATATCTGGCGCCGATTCTGTTGCATGCCATGGTGCTGCAGAATCTGCGACTTCTACCCTGCTCACGCCAAATCTAAAGAAGTAGGCATGGCATGGGTGGGGAAGGGGGCATTCTGGCAGGTCCATCTCATTCATTATTTTCTACACCTGATTTAGACAACATTTAGAAGAGACGGTGGATCCGCCAAAGTTATGGAGAGGCCGGTGCCTAAATTTTATTATTTTCCCTTATAACATGGTTATAAGGGAAAATAATAGCATTCTTAATACAGAATGCTTACTAAAATAGGGATGGAGGGGTTAAAAATAAATAAAAAAATAATTAAACTCACCTCATCCACTTGTTTGCGCAGCTCGGCTTCTCTTCTGCTTTCTTCTTTGATGACCTAGGAGGAAAAGGACCTATGGTGACGTGACTGCGCTCATCACATGGTCCATCACACGATCCATCACCATGGTGATGGATCATGTGATGAGCGCAGTGACGTCACCAAAGGTCCTTTTCCTCCCAGGTCATCAAAGAAGAAGACAGAAGATGAAACGGGCAGCGCGAACAAGTGGATGAGGTGATTTAATTATTTTTTTTTAACCCCCCCAACCCTATTTTACTAAGCATTCTGTATTAGGAATGCTATTATTTTCCCTTATAACCATGTTATAAGGGAAAATAATAAAATCTACACCTAACCCAAACCCGAACTTCTGTGAAGAAGTCAGAGTTCGGGTCTGGGTACCAAACATGACGATTTTTCTAACGCACGTGCAAAACGCATTAAAACGCTTTGCACTCGAGTGGAAAAATGCGCTCATCACATGGTCCATCACATGATCCATCAGCCCGCAACCTTTCCATTTACCTCTATAGGACTACAAAAATTTTTAGACAAGCACATTCATAGTTGCAGGTGCACATCCGTAAAGCTAGCATGCAGAAAGCAAACAAAAAAGCTATGGAAGCACAACATCTCACATGCAGACAATAAAACTGGAAAATAGGGATCATTCTAAATTAAAGTGGTATTATACCTACTATAAATGAAAAAAATAGAAGCGCTTTGCGCACATTTTTAATCAAACAGAAATCTATCAGGCGTAAAGGTGGTTTCTGCAGATGGGTCCCTAACTCTATAGGAATGACGGAAATAGCCGAGCCAGCATTTGGCTATTTTCGGAACTCCCATAGCGGTAAATGGAAGGTGGCCGTGCTTGTATGGTATTCTCTTCATTACTTTGTGGGCACATTCTGGAGATAGATGTGGGTCCCAGAGGTGGGATATGCCATCAAAGTCTGAGATGAGACAACTCCTTTAATTCTACGGTTATGCAGCTGATATCTGAGTGGCACTGCCTGATAAGCGGTTTAAAATAAAATAATAAATCTTTATTGGATTTTCTAGTATAAAAAGGGCAAAACAATTGTTTATCTTATTAAAGAGACAGGCAATAGTGGGATGTGATTGTATGGAAAGTGGGATACAGCATATATTACCCAATTTCCAATACCACCATAACAACACTGCAGAGGGATAATTGTATTTAGAAAGACCCTCACTATGGTGGCCGTCTCACTGAGTGTCTCTCTTAGATACCGCTTGTGGGAGGCTTTACCCTTTTCAGTGGGAAGGCACAGTAGATACACTGGACCAGCAGTGAATATCACCCCGTAAACATTGGGGCGTCACTCTGCTCAGCACTGGATCCAGTTTATATTATGCGGATATTGGCACAGGTGGCTATCACTATACACATCTGCCCATGACCGCTAATTCGGTGTGGGAATGTACCAGTCACAATACACTGTGTAATAAACTAATATATATCACACAGTTGGGGTCTTTCCAAATACAATAATCCCTCAGCAGTGTTGTGACGGTGGTATTGGAAATTGGGTAATATATGCTGTATCCCACTTTCCATACAATCACATCCCACTATTGCCTGTCTCTTTAATAAGAGAAACAATTGTTTTGCCCTTTTTATACTAGAAAATCCAATAAAGATTTATTATTTTATTTGAAACCGCTTATCAGGCAGTGACACATATTATTAGTACGGTGAACTTACTGAATATTTTGTCCATTAGCTACTGAATATCTGAGTGGACTTTATAAACCCAGTAATACCCCACTTGGATTGTTAAAAATATATATATACGTTTAACAGAAATAGAATACATTGTAGTTAAAAGGTTATTCCCATATGAAACATTTATGGCATATCCACAGGATCTGTTGAAGAGGATTTCCAGCCTAACAGTTGTTTGAGAAGGCACCGGCACTCCTGTGAGCGCCGCAGCCTTCTCACAGCTTACCAAGCACAGCGCTGTACATTGTATAGTGGTATTGCACCTCAGCCCCATTCACTTCAATCCCTTTAAAGTGAAAAGAAAATGGTAAAAATATCTCAAGCTGTGAACAGCTCACCGAGCATTGTTCAATCTATCATCCAAAAATGGAAGGAGTATGGCACAACTTCAAACCTACCAAGACATGGCCATCCACCTAAACTGAGAGCACTAATTACAGGGAGTGCAGAATTATTAGGCAAGTTGTATTTTTGAGGATTAATTTTATTATTGAACAACAACCATGTTCTCAATGAACCCAAAAAACTCATTAATATCAAAGCTGAATATTTTTGGAAGTAGTTTTTAGTTTGTTTTTAGTTTTAGCTATTTTAGGGGGATATCTGTGTGTGCAGGTGACTATTACTGTGCATAATTATTAGGCAACTTAACAAAAAACAAATATATACCCATTTCAATTATTTATTTTTACCAGTGAAACCAATATAACATCTCAACATTCACAAATATACATTTCTGACATTCAAAAACAAAACAAAAACAAATCAGTGACCAATATAGCCACCTTTCTTTGCAAGGACACTCAAAAGCCTGCCATCCATGGATTCTGTCAGTGTTTTGATCTGTTCACCATCAACATTGCGTGCAGCAGCAACCACAGCCTCCCAAACACTGTTCAGAGAGGTGTACTGTTTTCCCTCCTTGTAAATCTCACATTTGATGATGGACCACAGGTTCTCAATGGGGTTCAGATCAGGTGAACAAGGAGGCCATGTCATTAGATTTTCTTCTTTTATACCCTTTCTTGCCAGCCACGCTGTGGAGTACTTGGACGCGTGTGATGGAGCATTGTCCTGCATGAAAATCATTTTTTTCTTGAAGGATGCAGACTTTTTCCTGTACCACTGCTTGAAGAAGGTGTCTTCCAGAAACTGGCAGTAGGACTGGGAGTTGAGCTTGACTCCATCCTCAACCCGAAAAGGCCCCACAAGCTCATCTTTGATGATACCAGCCCAAACCAGTACTCCACCTCCACCTTGCTGGCGTCTGAGTCGGACTGGAGCTCTCTGCCCTTTACCAATCCAGCCACGGGCCCATCCATGTGGCCCATCAAGACTCACTCTCATTTCATCAGTCCATAAAACCTTCGAAAAATCAGTCTTGAGATATTTCTTGGCCCAGTCTTGACGTTTCAGCTTGTGTGTCTTGTTCAGTGGTGGTCGTCTTTCAGCCTTTCTTACCTTGGCCATGTCTCTGAGTATTGCACACCTTGTGCTTTTGGGCACTCCAGTGATGTTGGTGGTCTGAAATATGGCCAAACTGGTGGCAAGTGGCATCTTGGCAGCTGCACGCTTGACTTTTCTCAGTTCATGGGCAGTTATTTTGCGCCTTGGTTTTTCCACACGCTTCTTGCGACCCTGTTGACTATTTTGAATGAAACGCTTGATTGTTCGATGATCACGCTTCAGAAGCTTTGCAATTTTAAGAGTGCTGCATCCCTCTGCAAGATATCTCACTATTTTTGACTTTTCTGAGCCTGTCAAGTCCTTCTTTTGACCCATTTTGCCAAAGGAAAGGAAGTTGCCTAATAATTATGCACACCTGATATAGGGTGCTGATGTCATTAGACCACACCCCTTCTCATTACAGAGATGCACATCACCTAATATGCTTAATTGGTAGTAGGCTTTCGAGCCTATACAGCTTGGAGTAAGACAACATGCATAAAGAGGATGATGTGGTCAAAATACTCATTTGCCTAATAATTCTGCACTCCCTGTAAAGAAGCAGCCTAGAGCAGATTGCCACAAGCCATGTAGGGGACACAGCAAACATGTGGAAGAAGGTGCTCTGGTTAGATGAGACAAAGTTGAACCTTTTGGCCTAAATGCAAAATGCTATAGGTGACAGAAAACTAACACTAACACAAAATCCCCACCTTGATACATGGTGGTGGCAAGATCATGCTGTGGGGATTATTTTCTTTAGCAGGGTCAGGGAAGATGATCAAAGTTGATGGGAAGAGGCCATTGAGACCACTGAGACCCCTATTGCTACACATTTGCCTGGCTTTCCACCGAGGTAAGTAATGTGGCCGACAAATGCTCAAGGCGTCTGACTTCTAGTATACTTGCAATGAGTTCAGCCCTTGACGGGCAATCTGCCCGCTTCCAAAACCTAGCCAGTAAACGTCTGGCCGCAGTCAGAACATATAACATTAATTTCAATAAGTGTTTCTTCAAAGGTATGTGTGGGATATTTAGCAGATATATGTAAGGGTCCAGGGGGAACCTGACTTCAAACAGACTATAGAGAACTTCCTGCACCATGGCCCAGAAAGGAGTTATAATCCGGCATTCCCAGAAAATATGGATATGTGAACCTTCCTCTGTGCCACATCTCCAACATCGATCCGAAATATTAGGATTAAACTTATGTAACAATCGTGGAGTGTGGTACCAGAACATCATTATTTTGTAAGTGTTCTCCCTGTGAATAACACAGGTTGATGTCATCGCAGCTCTCTGCCAGATCATTTTCCACTCTTCCAATGGAATAGAGCGGCGCAGGAGCGATTCCCATTTAGACATATATAAGTGTCGGATAGATGTAGGAGAAGTTGGAGACGAGAGGAGCATATATATTTCAGATATAAGACCTCTGGTCGATTCCGAGAGCTTGCACGTCTTCTCAAAGGACGTGGCAATAGATACTTGTTTCAAATAAATCAGGGTGGTAAACAAATGTTGAATTTGCAGGTAATGGTACCTCGTTGTCTCCGGAAGCGACCTAGAGCTCCTAAGTTCGTCAAATGGAAGTAATTGTAGCGTTCTGTAATCAATCACATATGCAAATTTAAATTTTTTCCTGGAAAACCAAGGTTTAAAAAAAGAAACTTGCGACCCAGCACTAAAGAGCGGAGTAAACAAAAAGGACGTCATGGAGGACCTCTCAGAAGTTAGAGAGAAACGGTATTTACAGTACTGCCATATTTTATATGTGTGTAGCATTGGCCCTAATAATTCTGGTAGTTGGGGTTGGGGGATTGGGGACCACACCAGAGAGTTAGGATGTATTGGGGCGATTCATAATTTTTGTATTTCCATCCACCTGGAGTAGGCATAGAGTCTAGACCACGCCGGTAGCCGTCTAAGGTGGGTGGCCCAATAATATTTGGCAATATCTGGAACTGCCAACCCCCCCTGAGTCTTCAGGGCCACAAGGGTACTACTAGCTATCCTCTGTCTCTTCCCATTCCATATAAATTTAAATATGCCAGCCTGCAGTGCCCGTAACTCCGTTCTTGGTACATGTACTGGGAGAGTCTCAAATAAATAGAGCAATTTCGGAAAAATTGATATTTTAACTGCTGCTATGCGGCCAAACATAGATATGGGAAGAGACATCCATTTAGTCATCTGCCGTTTAAGATCCTGAAATAAGGCAGGAAAATTATGGGAATATATAGATGAATACGATGCCGTCAGGTTTACTCCCAAATAGCGCAAGGCAGTATCTTGCCATCTAAAACGCTAGTTGGCTCGAAGCGGGGATAAGACTTCTGTAGGTAGATTCAAGGGGAGGGCTTCTGTTTTGGTGGGGTTAACCTTATATCCTGAGGGCTGACTATATACTGGTAACAAACCAAATAAATTAGGTAAAGTAATATCTAGGTCAGATAAAGTAAGAAGAACATCATCCGCGAATAATGATATTTTATGTTCAACTTGATTAACCATGATTCCATGGATGTCTGGGTGAGACCTAATTGCTGCAGCTAAAGGTTCGATGCAAAGCACGAACAAAAGAGGGGAAAGCGGACACCCCTGTCTGGTGCCATTTTTAATCAAGAAAGGGGCTGAGTTAGCATATGGAAATTTAATTGTTGCCGTAGGACGGCTATATAGTGGTCGGAGCGCTAAGAGGAAAGGTCCGGAGAAACCAAAAGCCTGCAGGGTGGAGAACATGAATGGCCAACCTAAGCGATCAAATGCTTTTTCAGCATCTAGACTCAATAGTAGTGCCTGTTGATGTTGCCTATTGGTAATATCTATCAGGTTAATAAGCCTCCTCGTGTTATCTCCACCCTGACGGCCCCTCACAAAGCCAACCTGGTCAGAGTGTACTAGTTGAGGGAGCCAAAAGGCCAACCTGTCTGCTAACAGTTTAGTGAATATTTTTAGATCAGAGTTTAGAAGAGCAATACAACGGTAATTAGTGCAATCCGGGGGGTCCTTTCCTGGCTTTGGAATCAGAGTAATATGGGAATTGTTGTGGAAATTTTATTATGCAGACATTTTATTTTAGGATGTGTGTGTGTTTTTATAGATTATCATCTGTCTCCCTGTGTCGGATTTAGCCAAAGAACGCTTTAGCAGAGGGTACTTTGGCTGAATCGGGACCAGTGGTTTGCTGGTTTGTGAGCACTAAGTGCAAGCACTGGCTTCTTCCCTTCAAATGTCTATACACATTAGAGAAGTGAAGTCTGCATAACAAGAGATACATATTATACCTCTGCTGCGGCTTCGCTATCCCTTTCTGGATACATATCTGCTTTTAAGACATGCATATCTGCCTTGTCGGTATACTCGTACCTTATACTGACAATAGCCGTAGCAATGTCTCGCAGATAATCTTAAACCTATAAGAACCAGTAGAATGATCTTTATTAGATACTGATCACTTTTGAGCAGTATTGAATGAGGTCCATGCTGACAGTGATGGGGGATGGCGGCCACCTGGCTGGTCATACAATGGACATGACTCATCCTTCCTTATACAGGGATGGGGTGTGTGCATTGTCTGTCCGGCCACATTGATTGCCCCTCACTGTCCTTTGACATGTCATCACTTCCTGTATGTTATCACTTCCTGTATCCTTGTCTTGGGCCAGCCCCTTTTACACCTTTTGTGAGTAAATAAAAGGAACAGGTTGAGCAGGGAGGAGAGGAGTGCTCAGCAAGAATTCATTCAATATGGTAACACTTGGGTCTGTCTCTGACTGCGGCTAAGGGAAAGGAGATTTACCTTTTTCCTTACACAAACTTTGATGCGCGCTGATTACAACTATTAATATTTCTGTAACAGTTTGGCAAGCTCAGTAAGAAGATAATTTTTTCCCCCGTTATCAACAGAACTTAAAGGAGACACAGCTTAATTTTCAAAAAGGACGGCATAAGGTAATATCCTTTTCCTTACTCTCATTTTTGAGAAAGTTTTGCTCTTTGTGAACTGAAATCTGTGTACTCCAATCTGCTGATATCAGAAAAAAATCTATTTAAAGAACCTTTTGGTGTATGTGGTTGTTCTCTGCTGCGTCAAGGGGTGTAAGGATAAGGTAAGAGTTTTTCCGTTGTGTCGTTTTTGGTGGATCTGAGTTGATTGTACAGAGATTGTATGATGAGCAGTACAGGGCATTGTGTTTTTTTTGTAAATTCTTAACTTTTATGTTAATGTGATTTTGTAAGAGGCGATTTTATAGAGGTTTATAGAGGCAGCAATTGGTTTTAGTGTTTGTACATTAGAGACAGCATTTAGAGAGTATTTTTATTTTGTTAAGCTGTAAATCACTCACAAAGTGGAGGTTTTGCTCTGGTTTCGGGGGTAGGGAACAGGAAATATAGAAACTGTTTCTATTGCTGGATTTTGTAGACACTATCTTGATTTTCTTTGTGTGATGACCATGTGCTTGTCGGCCATCTTTATGACCATAAGGCTCGTCGGCCATCTTTAAGACCGTGTGCTCTGTCGGCCATCTTAGTTAGTTTGCTATGGAAAGCGATTTAATTGTTTTTGCCTTAAATATAAGTTTTGTCCAGAATAGTTATCTTGTCTTTTTGTAACCTTTCTATGTACAGTTTGATATTGTTTTGATAAGTTTTGTGCTGGATATCAGTTGAGTGTTCGGTTATGTTATAGCGCAGTGACCAGTCTGATACAGGAATCATTGTGTGAACATTAGTGGCAGTTTAGTGGTGAAATCGTCCTATAGTTGATGATTCTGCTTAATGTTTGTATATCTGTGGCTGTTACACTGAATTGTAGACTTGTTTGGCATAATTAATACGGGTACTACAGTGTAGAAAGGTTCTGTGCCAAAAGTATTGGGACAACTCCTAGAAATTGTAGCAACCATTGTGGTGTTTTTTTTTGTGCAATGGAAAGTATTTTTAACCCCTTAGAGACACAGCCTTATTTCACCTTAAGGACCAGGCCATTTTTTGCAAATCTGACCAGTGTCACTTTAAGTGCTGATAACTTTAAAACGCTTTGACTTATCCAGGCCATTCTGAGATTGTTTTTTCGTCACATATTGTACTTCATGACACTGGTAAAATGAAGTTAAAAAAATTATTTGTTTTGCATAAAAAAATTCCTAATTTACTAAAAATTTGGAAATATTTGCAAATTTCAAAGTTTCAGTTTCTCTACTTCTGTAATACATAGTAATGCCACAAAAAATTGTCATGACTTTACAGTCCCCATATGTCTACTTCATGTTTGAATTATTTTGGGAATGATATTTTATTTTTTGGGGATGTTACAAGGCTTAGAAGTTTAGAAGCAGATCTTGAAATTTTTCAGAAATTTACAAAAACCCAATTTTTAGGGACCACTACAGGTCTGAAGTCACTTTGCGAGGCTTACATAATAGAAACCACCCGAAAATGACCCCATTTTATAAACTACACCCTCAAGGTATTCAAAACTGATTTTACAAACTTCGTTAACCCTTTAGGTGTTGCACAAGAGTTATTGGCAAATGGGGATGAAATTTGAGAATTTCATATTTTTTTGGCTAATTTTCCATTTTAACCCATTTTTTCCACTAACAAAGCAAGGGTTAACAGCCAAACAAGACTGTATCTTTATTGCCCTGACTCTGCCATTTACAGAAGCACCCCATATGTGGCCGTAAACTACTGTACGGCCACACAGCGGGGCGTAGAGTGAAAGGTGCGCCGTTTGGTTTTTGGAAGGCAGGTTTTGCTGGACTGGTTTATTTACACCATGTCCCATTTGAAGCCCCCTGATGCACCCCTAGAGTAGAAACTCCAAAAAGTGACCCCATCTAAGAAACTTCACCCCTCAAGGTATTCAAAACAGATTTTACAAACTTTATTAACCCTTTAGGTGTTGCACAAGATTTAATGGAAAATAGAGATACAATTTCAAAATTTCACTTTTTTGGCAGATTTTCCATTTTAATATTTTTTTTCAGTTACAAAGCAAGGGTTAACAGCCAAACAAAACTCATTATTTATGGCCCTGATTCTGTAGTTTACAGAAACACCCCATATGTGGTCATAAACTGCTGTACGGGCACATGGCAGGGCGCAGAAGGAATGGAATGCCATACGGTTTTTGGAAGGCAGATTTTGCTGGACTGGTTTTTTTGACACCATGTCCCATTTGAAGCCCCCCTGATGTACCCCTAGAGTAGAAACTCTAAAAAAGTGACCCCATTTTAGAAACTACGGGATAGGGTGGCAGTTTTGTTGGTACTAGTTTAGGGTACATATGATTTTTGGTTGCTCTATATTACACTTTTTGAGTGGCAAGGTAACAAGAAATAGCTTTTTTGGCACAGTTTTTTTTTCTGTAATTTACAACATTCATCTGACACGGACGCGGTGATACCTAATATGTATACAATTTTCTTCATTTATGTAAGTTTTACACAATGATTTCATTTTTAAAACAAAAAAAGTTTTAGTGTCTCCATAGTCCAAGAGCCATAGTTTTTTCAGTTTTTGGGCGATTATTTTAAGTAGGGTCTCATTTTTTGCAGGATGAAATGACGGTTTGATTGGCACTATTTTGGGGTGCATATGACTTTTTGATCACTTGCTATTACACTTTTTGTGACGCAAGATGACAAAAAATTGCTTTTTTTTACACTTTTTTTTTACGGTAGTCATCTGAGGGGTTAGGTCATGTGATACCTAATATATATACTTTTTTTTATTTATGTAAGTTTTACACAATGATTTCATTTTTGAAACAAAAAAAATCATGTTTTAGTGTTTCCATAGTCTAAGAGCCATAGTTTTTCAGTTTTTGGGTGATTATCTTGGGTAGGCTATGATTTTTGAGGGATGAGATGGCGGTTTGATTGTTACAATTTTGGCACACATGCAACTTTTTTGATCACTTTTATTACCTTTTTTGGGAAGTAAGGTGGGCAAAATTACAATTTCATCATAGTTTTTTATTTTTTATTTTTTGGGCGTTCACCGTTTGGGTAAAGTAACATGACCGTTTTATAGATCAGGTCGTTACGGACTCGGCGATACCAAACATGTGTAGGGAATTTTATTTTTTTCATTTTTAATCAGTGATAAATATGTTTTTAGATTTTTACCTTTTTTCACATTTTTTTTACTATTTTTTTGACCCAGACCCACTTGGTTCTTGAAGATCCAGTGGGTCTGATGTCTGTATAATACAGTACAGTACATTATATAGTGTTTTGTACTGTATTTTACTTACACTTTAAAGAAAAAATATGGGGGATTCACTAGCATGTGCAGATTTCTATGGCGAAATACAGATACAAACGCAAAAACACAAAATGCAACAGTGTACTTGGCGTGCATGCTGTACCTGCGCTCCCTGGACTTTGTGTGGCTGTCATGGCCCATAAAAGGTAGGAACTAGTGTTAGGGACCACTCATTAAGGTGACCTTGACGTGGTGAGTGGCTTATTATGCTTTGGCCAAAATGTACACCAATGCCTTATTCAACATCCAGCATAAAGGCAGGGCACAGTGCTGGTTGCAGAGTGCGATTGCATTTTGTGTTTTTACTTACACTTTGTCTGAACAGATCTATGCCTTTAGCACAGATCTGTTTAGGACCATGGACAGCAGGATGCCTGAGAAGGGAACCTTCCCCGACTGCTCAGTTGTGGCCACAACTGCGCAGACGGGGAAGGGTAAGGAGGGGGGCTCCCTCCCTCTGTCACTGCATCCTGTCTGGGGGCTGCAAAGGCACAGCAGCCCCCCGATGGGAGAGGGAGGGAGCCCCCTCTTACTGTTAACCTTAGTAACGGACCGCGGTATTGAAAGCCGTTTATACCAGGGTGTCAGGTATATCGCGCATTTAGCCGAGGTGCCTGCTCAATGATTTGAGCAGGCACCTTGTTCCGATCACCGCCGGCCGGGCGGCAGTGATCGGAACAACACATGACATACTGGTACGTCATGTGTCCTTAAGTACCAGGACATCATGACATATCGGTACGTCATGTGTCCTAAAGAGGTTAAAGAAGTAGCAAAGTTGAAGGACACGGCGGCCATTCTTCAGGCTATGCAGGGATCTACTGATCCATGGCTGCAGGCTCAGAATTGTGTAGCAAACCTGATCGGTACCAAAAAATGGCGCAAAAGGAAAGACAAGTATGCTCTGATTTTTGCTGCTGGGTGGATAGCGGATAAATATCAGGTGTCTTGTAGGCTGAGTTTGGAAGGAGAAGTGGAAGATTTAAAAGTGGAAATTGTTAAATTGAGAACTCTTGTCCAGCAGGCAGCTGAAGCTGGCGCTAATTATGAATGTACTGTGAGGTATAATACTGAGCTGCGCAAGGAAAATTTATGTTTATCTGAAAGCCTGACGCATGCACAGGGTGCTGTAAGGGAAGTGCCAGAGTTAATGAAACAACCGCTGGAGAGTAATGTGTCTGGGGTTAGAGGCAATGTATGGGCTGTAAGCATGGAGAAGTCTGAGGACTGTGGTTTAGATAGTGGAACCGACTCAGGAATGGAGATGGACAATGTGTCTGACCCCGGAGTTGGACGCATTAACACAAGGCCAGAAGATTCCTCAGATGAGTCCGTGGTAAGTGGACTCAATACAGATAGTAGTGTAGGATCTAGTCATGCTAGTATGGTTAATGTTGTGCGCCAAGTCAAATCGCCATGTGCCCAGACAAGGTATTGTGCAGGGAGGCGAGCTATTTGTTGTTTTGCATGCAGGGAATACGGGCACATTGCACGATATTGTAACGTTGCTAATGGCAACAGACACAGGTATGTTAAGTACCCCAGAACCACACCTAGAAGTGAAGTGGTTTATTCAGCAAGGTGGGGTAATGGTCCCAGACATGCTTCTTTGCAAAGGCAGAGAACCCAGGGACAGCCAAGGTCTTTGATCAATGAAGCGGATTTTAAATCACAATATGAACAGTTAAAATGTAAAAATGTGAAGCTCAGAGAGGAAAGAGATCAGTTCCTGGAATTCAGTAGAGTTTCTAATTTTTGTGTGCCAAAGAAGGGTACATTAAGGTCTTTGTAAACCATTTTAACTCTTAAGACCTAATTTGAATAGAATCCCTTCCCCTAGGAAATAACAGTTTTGGGACCTTGTAATGTTAAATCCTGCTTCTCTGGTAAAATAACTCTGAAGCTGTTTGGGGCTGGGCAGATTAAGGCTAGGTCTACACGACGACATTTGTTGCGCGACAAAAAGTCGCGCGACAGATAGGGGGCAACAGTTGTCGCGCGACATTTTGTTGCACTAATGTCGCGCGACAATTTTTATAATGGCAGTCTATGGTGTCACACTGCAACATGCGACATGTTGCGACTGCGACGTGACAGTCACAGAAAAATCCATCTTGAATGGATTTTCTGCGACTGTCGCGTCGCAGTCGGAGCATGTCGCATGTTGCAGTGCGACACCATAGACTGCCATTATAAAAATTGTCGCGCGACATTGGTGCAACAAAATGTCGCGCGACAAATGTCGTCGTGTAGACCTAGCCTAACATTTCAATGACTGTGTGGGTAGAAATTCTCCTGTACGGTTTCAGGTGAACCCTCCAAGACATTGATTTGTTAATTAAGTCTAATACAGTTGTTTGTATTAGAGTTTTGGGTTTTAAGTTAAAATTCACTTTTTACTGAATCTCAATATTATGTAACAAGACTGTCTGTAACTGAAGTTCTCTATGTTGTTTGTTTTTCTCTCCTGTTTACAGGTCTTCTTCTACTAATCCATTTCTTTTTTTTAGGTTTTTATTGAAGTTTCTTTCAGTTTTCCGTATTTACCAACCCATTTTTATTTTTAGTCTATTATACATTTTTTCCTTTTTCATATTTTGGCGCTTTTCTCTTTTTCTTTCTTTTTCTCTTTCTTTCCCTCTCTCTTCTCTGTAGATTTGGTTAGGAGAACTGGGGGTCTCATGATATTGTGTGGGAACTACTGTTTGAATTCAAGGGTAGCTGCTGAGTGAGAGGTTTTTGATCAGTCACTGCAAAAAGGGCTTTGTGTGCTGTTCAGCTTGACTATATAGAATCATATCGGTAAAGGAAAGTGAGTTGATGAGCATTTTTTAAGGAGACAAGGTGATATATATATCACCCGGGCATACCAATAGCTGTGTGAGCAACCCGATTCCCCACAGGAGTACTGCGTGTTTGTTTCCTGTGCACCCCTCGTCCCCACAGAAGGTACTGTGTGTTCTCTGTGCACCCCTTTTTCCACTCCAGGTCAATTGGAAGCCCTATCCTGTGGTCAGGTCACTATTCAGAGCCAAAACCGAGGCTGGTATATCTCATTAGGAGACTCAGAGGGCCGCCGTGTGTCGGCGAGAGCCCTTTTCCTCACATTGATTACTCCTTTTCCTGAGATCTAACTAGGGTGAACTGAGTCTGAGTGTCGGTGCCAGAAACCCTAGGGAACCTCAGAGGCGAATGAAGGGGAGTAGCAGCCGTCCATGGCGTAGGTCGCGGGACAATTCCTTGCGTAGGTCGCGGGGACAATTCCTTGCTTAGGTCGCGGGAAACTGTATGATGGACGCATCTACTTTTAGTAGGCTCGAGCATGGGTTTAGGGAAATTTAGGGAACAGAAGGGTACCACTTCTGACTATAGTACAGACAAGCAGTACATGAAATCCATCTATGGAGGAGGAGTTGTTAAGCCCCCTCAAAGATTGGCACCAAGGGACGGGTTCAGAGTGGACCACCCCCAAAAAAGGGACCTTTGAGTTCTGGATTGGGAAAAAGTTTCTCCGTAAATTCCCCACTAGACTCCAAAGCCATGGTTCCCTCCAGAAAGCAGAACTGTGGCTGCACGAATCCATCGATCTCCAGCAACAGGGCATTCAAAAGTCCCAGACAGTGCGAACTAACACTGTCATGTACTCCCGTCCCGCTAAGACTGCAGAGTCCAAGAGAAGCGCTTTTCTCTTTCTCTATCTCATCCCTCCGACATCTCTCCATCTAACCTTGAGACGATGCATCATGTTTAATCCAGCTTCTCTTCGTCCTGGTTTTAAAGACGATGAGAAGGGGGAAAATGGTGCGGAAAACAACGATCTTAAAACTTTCTAACCTCTCAAATGTCAATCAATTTCTAACCTAGTAGGGAATTACGTTAAGGACCATCACGAGTGCCTTTTCTTTGATGGTACTTGGGTCAGATTTTTGCAAAGAAGGTAAAAATCACGGCCGATCCATGGCCTGAATGTTCCGCTGTAACACTTTTATTCCATTAGGTATGCCCCCAGGCAGCCCCACAGGTTATCACCCGATGTCCACCACCGGGTTCGGGAGTTTCTCCCGGACCCAGACTCAATAACCAGTGTTCATTCTAGTCAACCAGGGATTGGGTGCTAAAGAAACATCCAAGGACGGGACTAGAGCCGAGATATCTTGGGCCATTCCAGGTGCTGCTGATGACACCAACCTCTCTGAAGTTCGAGGGACGAGACAACTGGATCCACACCGGTCACTGCAAGAAGCTGCTCAACTAAGTCAAAGAATGCAGAGTATCACTTTTGTTTATTTGTTACAAGGAGGCATTTGTTAATAGCACATAACGATACATTCCTAAAGGGTAATATTAATATTAAAATGAAGTAAAATGGGCACTCATATATCTAGATCACAAGGTAGGCAAAGCGACTCAAATCATATATTAATTTATTAGTAGCGATAAATTGAACAAATTTATATGAGCAATACACAGTAATGTTATACCCTAAACAGAACTAAGTTCCCTAAATCGACATAAATTGATAAAACTTATATAAAATTGATAAAATGAACATGCAACTGTCCACTGTTATAGCTAATAAAAGATCAAAGTGTCCAATCCAGTGTTAATAGGTCCAGTCTAACATTAGCAGATGTAACATAGTGCTTTTGTCTTCTATTATCTACAACAGTGGTTGACAGCAAATATACCTCCAGAAAAAAGGGATAAATAAATCAGTGAGTGGATAGATAGATGAATAATAAGTGCACAGCGACTAATGGTGACCAATGGATAAAATGCAGCATATAATGATACATAAAATCCACTGGATCAACAGTATATAATTGAAAAACAATTGGTGAGATAATGTGTATAAATAAGTAAATGAATATATAAATATATATATATTTCTGAAGAGTCAATAAAGTGGCTGTATCCCACTGATGCTGCAGTCTTTCTTTAATGGTAGGACATGTGACCTGAATCCTGGCTTGGTCCGTACAATTGTCCACAAATATATTCAATTTAAGCAGATATCTGCCTGAACAGGCTGTATATTTGAACAACCGCAATGGACGCGGCAGGATACTTGAGCAATGGTATAAGTATGTCCAGCAATGTTACGCAATATTCAATCAGCAAAACAAGATGTTTGAGCAGCAATATACATATATCCAGCAGTATTATGGAGCTGAATGGCTCTTACTCACATATCGTCCTATTCCCACCGTGGCGTCCCACGTGGTGTAGATGCAAACAGGACTCGCCTTTGGATAACACAGCTGAATTAGCTGTTAACGATGCTGTATCCACCCGGCTGTGAGCAGAAATGCTGGCTGTGTCACGCTGCAGATCCACGTCCAATTTCTTTGCTTGAGGTAGATAGATATTCTGCCTCTTTGGATCGATAATGATAGTTCTTTTAGAAAGCGCTTTCAATCCAATATAGTAGAAGGTTGTTGTCGGTGTATTGTCAGATCCAATTGCTCCTTGCCAGACGCGTTTCAAAGGCTACCTGCCTTCTTCCTCAGTGGCTAGTTTGGGTCTGACTAACTTGCCGGCTTTTTATCCTCCAAAGGGCTCTTTAATAAACCTGAAATGGACCCAAAGGATCTGGATCCAATTTCCTTATATTGCGATAATCCTGCGAAAAATCTGCGGTTTTTTTGCGCACATGCGATTTTTTATGTGCGATAATCCTGCGATAAATCTGCGGTTTTTATGCGCACATGCGTTTTTCTGTTTTGTGTGTTCCTAAACCAACCAGAATCATTATACATATCAAATTTTACATATCAAATTATACAATAGCTAATTACAGTTGGGACCAATGTAGATAATAACATCCCATATCATATATTATTATAAACACATTCTTCTAAAATACAATGAATATAAAACTTATAAACCTTTAATGGTCTTATATTAAAAAAACATATTAAATAATAGGGAGCTTCTATATAGGGTCTAAAATATAAAAATATAAAAATATATAAAAAAAATTATAAATTTTTTTTTTAAATAAAAAATTTATATAAAAGATTGTCAGGTATTATATTCTATAGGAAACTCATATATGTTTTCTTGTTGGATATAATGCAATAAACAATGTTCCATGGGGCTCATTCCCTGAAATGGTTCGGGCGGAGTACATGGGATGGTGGTATATGTGGACTGGGGTCGGAGATCTCTAGCACAGGGGGGGTCATAGTGCTGCTAAACAGCCCAACTAGTACTCCCCATGGGCCAAAGACACCCGACCCATCACAAAAACCCAAAAATTTCAAATTCGGCATTTAGTCCTGCTGGGGCCAAACTGCCAAATTCGAAGATCTTCCTGGACTCAGCCCTAGACATCCGGGCAATATGATTACCTCCCCTCCAATGGCGTTCTATTTGTTCAAATGCTGCAAAGGTTAAAGACTTGGGATCTTGGTTATGCATCAATTTAAAATGTTTTGATAGTACATGTTTTTCGTACCCTTTCTTGATGTTATTTATATGTTCCGTAATCCTAACTTTTAGGGATCTTTTGGTCCTGCCAATATATTGTTTGGCACATGGGCATTCAATAATATAAATTACATTTGAACTATTGCAAGTGAGAAGATCTTTTATCTCAACGGAAAAATTGTTCTGTGTTGAAGTCACTCGCATAGTCCTTTTTGCAAAGGACGTATTCCTGCAATTTATACAGCAACCGCATCTGTAAAACCCACTCATTTTTAACCATTTATTTCCAGATCCGGTTTCTCTTGTCTGATTTTTGATGGATGGTGCTATTTTTATACCCAAGTTGGGGGCCTTTGTGTACACTATCTCTGGTAAAGGTGGGACTAAAGGGCCTATAATTTTATCGTTCTGAATAAGATGCCAATTCTTTTTGATGCTTTGTTCTATTTTTTTATGTTGTGCATTATATGGCAGTATTATACGGAATTTGTTATCATCAGCGGGTTTATCATCCTTCTTTTGTTTGGTTTCGAAAAACATTTTTCTATCCATTTTTCTAACCTTACATAGTGCTTTCTCGACAACTGTCTCTGGATATTCTTTTTCAAAAATTTTTTTCTTCATCATAACAGCCTCATCCTCAAATTCTGTCTGGTTAGTGCAGTTTCTCTTTATTCTACGAAACTGTCCTGTAGGTATATTCAATAACCAAGAAGGCAAATGGCAGCTAGAAAAGAGGATGAAGCTGTTCTTAGCTACTTCTTTCTGAAAGGTAGTACAAACATAACGGTCATTCTGAGTAGTAATCCGAATACCCAGGAATTCTGTATATTCCTGATTCGTATTGGAGGAGAATTTGAGATTACATTTATTTTCATTGATGTCTTCCAAGAAGGTGTGGAGGCTAGATACATCTCCCTGCCAGACAAAAATAATATCATCGATGTAACGCTGCCAGAGCACCAGGTCCGACCCCAGCCTGGGTAAGACGGTCTCCTGTTCCCACTGTGCCATAAATAGGTTGGCATAGCTGGGGGCGAACCTGGTGCCCATGGCAGTGCCACGAGTCTGGAGGTAATAAGCCCCTTCAAAAAATAAATAATTGTGTGTTAAAATATATCTCACACCCTCTGCCAGAAATTCTATTTGTCTCTCTCCAAGATTGCCATAATTCCTCAATTGTAATTTCATATTATTTATGCCCTGTTCATGGTCAATCACGGTATAGAGCGATTGAACATCCAATGTCCCTATAAGCCAGTGAGGCTCCACCTTCAGATTTTCCAATATCTGGACAATCTGTGTGGTGTCTTTGAGATAAGATGGAGTATTTTTCACTGTAGGCTGTATAAGTTGATCTATATATTTGGACAAATTGGATGACAAAGACTCTATACCCGAAATTATTGGGCGACCTGGTGGTTCCGACATACTTTTATGTATCTTGGGAACACAATAAAACACAGGCAATCTCTGTTGTGTTCCCAAGATAAAATCTGATTCTTGTTTAGAAAGCAGTCCTTCCTCCAATCCTCCATCACAATATTGGTTTAATAGTTCTGAAAATTCTTCTATTGGATCCTTCCTCAGTATCTTATATGTTGTTGTGTCCGCAAGCTGTCTCAAACATTCCGCATTATATTTTGTAGTTTCGAGAAGCACAATAGCTCCGCCTTTATCGGCGGGACGGATAGTAAGGTTATTAATTTTTTGCAGTTCTTTAATAGCTTTAATCTCCTGTGAGGTCAAATTATTTCTCCTCAACTGTTTGTCAGATATTTTCCTCAAGTCTGTTTCTATATTTTTTCTAAAAGTCGCTATCTCTACTCCATGCACAACATAAAAAAATAGAACAAAGCATCAAAAAGAATTGGCATCTTATTCAGAACGATAAAATTATAGGCCCTTTAGTCCCACCTTTACCAGAGATAGTGTACACAAAGGCCCCCAACTTGGGTATAAAAATAGCACCATCCATCAAAAATCAGACAAGAGAAACCGGATCTGGAAATAAATGGTTAAAAATGAGTGGGTTTTACAGATGCGGTTGCTGTATAAATTGCAGGAATACGTCCTTTGCAAAAAGGACTATGCGAGTGACTTCAACACAGAACAATTTTTCAGTTGAGATAAAAGATCTTCTCACTTGCAATAGTTCAAATGTAATTTATATTATTGAATGCCCATGTGCCAAACAATATATTGGCAGGACCAAAAGATCCCTAAAAGTTAGGATTACGGAACATATAAATAACATCAAGAAAGGGTACGAAAAACATGTACTATCAAAACATTTTAAATTGATGCATAACCAAGATCCCAAGTCTTTAACCTTTGCAGCATTTGAACAAATAGAACGCCATTGGAGGGGAGGTAATCATATTGCCCGGATGTCTAGGGCTGAGTCCAGGAAGATCTTCGAATTTGGCAGTTTGGCCCCAGCAGGACTAAATGCCGAATTTGAAATTTTTGGGTATTTGTGATGGGTCGGGTGTCTTTGGCCCATGGGGAGTACTAGTTGGGCTGTTTAGCAGCACTATGACCCCCCCTGTGCTAGAGATCTCCGACCCCAGTCCACATATACCACCATCCCATGTACTCCGCCCGAACCATTTCAGGGAATGAGCCCCATGGAACATTGTTTATTGCATTATATCCAACAAGAAAACATATATGAGTTTCCTATAGAATATAATACCTGACAATCTTTTATATAAATCTTTTATTTAAAAAAAAAAAAATTATACATTTTTTTATATATTTTTATATTTTAGACCCTATATAGAAGCTCCCTATTATTTAATATGTTTTTTAATATAAGACCATTAAAGGTTTATAAGTTTTATATTCATTGTATTTTAGAAGAATGTGTTTATAATAATATATGATATGGGATGTTATTATCTACATTGGTCCCAACTGTAATTAGCTATTGTATAATTTGATATGTAAAATTTGATATGTATAATGATTCTGGTTGGTTTAGGAACACACAAAACAGAAAAACGCATGTGCGCATAAAAACCGCAGATTTATCGCAGGATTATCGCACATAAAAAATCGCATGTGCGCAAAAAAACCGCAGATTTTTCGCAGGATTATCGCAATATAAGGAAATTGGATCCAGATCCTTTGGGTCCATTTCAGGTTTATTAAAGAGCCCTTTGGAGGATAAAAAGCCGGCAAGTTAGTCAGACCCAAACTAGCCACTGAGGAAGAAGGCAGGTAGCCTTTGAAACGCGTCTGGCAAGGAGCAATTGGATCTGACAATACACCGGCAACAACCTTCTACTATATTGGATTGAAAGCGCTTTCTAAAAGAACTATCATTATCGATCCAAAGAGGCAGAATATCTATCTACCTCAAGCAAAGAAATTGGACGTGGATCTGCAGCGTGACACAGCCAGCATTTCTGCTCACAGCCGGGTGGATACAGCATCGTTAACAGCTAATTCAGCTGTGTTATCCAAAGGCGAGTCCTGTTTGCATCTACACCACGTGGGACGCCACGGTGGGAATAGGACGATATGTGAGTAAGAGCCATTCAGCTCCATAATACTGCTGGATATATGTATATTGCTGCTCAAACATCTTGTTTTGCTGATTGAATATTGCGTAACATTGCTGGACATACTTATACCATTGCTCAAGTATCCTGCCGCGTCCATTGCAGTTGTTCAAATATAGAGCCTGTTCAGGCAGATATCTGCTTAAATTGAATATATTTGTGGACAATTGTACGGACCAAGCCAGGATTCAGGTCACATGTCCTACCATTAAAGAAAGACTGCAGCATCAGTGGGATACAGCCACTTTATTGACTCTTCAGAAATATATATATATTTATATATTCATTTACTTATTTATACACATTATCTCACCAATTGTTTTTCAATTATATACTGTTGATCCAGTGGATTTTATGCATCATTATATGCTGCATTTTATCCATTGGTCACCATTAGTCACTGTGCACTTATTATTCATCTATCTATCCACTCACTGATTTATTTATCCCTTTTTTCTGGAGGTATATTTGCTGTCAACCACTGTTGTAGATAATAGAAGACAAAAGCACTATGTTACATCTGCTAATGTTAGACTGGACCTATTAACACTGGATTGGACACTTTGATCTTTTATTAGCTATAACAGTGGACAGTTGCATGTTCATTTTATCAATTTTATATAGGTTTTATCAATTTATGTCGATTTAGGGAACTTAGTTCTGTTTAGGGTATAACATTACTGTGTATTGCTCATATAAATTTGTTCAATTTATCGCTACTAATAAATTAATATATTATTTGAGTCGCTTTGCCTACCTTGTGATCTAGATATATGAGTGCCCATTTTACTTCATTTTAATATTATTGCTCTTGGTGATTGGGTACAACATCTGTTTTGGTGCACCTTACCATCCCAAACTAGAGGTGAGCCGTCCTTTATCTCTTCTTTTACTAATATTAATATTAGCTCTGGCTCCTGCTCTTCGCTTGTTAATCCTGTATGGGTGTCCGGGCAGCTAGGCGACCCGTAGCTGTGGGATCCTCCAGTTGTGAGGAAGGTATATGGTTATGCCTGGCTAGCAGACACCATTGACAAGGGTCAGGCCCATACTGACAGGAGCAGGGCAGAGGCGGAGCTTTGACTAGTGAGGGTCAGAATCTTTTTTAAAGCTTTGGGAGGTCTTGGGGCTCACTGGTTTTCCATTGGATCCGGGCGAAAGGAAATAGGACATGTACTTATGTTTTTTTGTTTCCATTCCTTCTATACGCCGGAGTGAGATGTTCCTGATGTCTAATCGACTGAGTTACTGAAGCCCGAACAGACAAGATGCCCTGAAGACCAAACCATGGACCAGATGCAGAGGATCCCAAACCAGCCGGCAACCAACACGAAACGCCACCTCCAAAGTCACCTCCCGAAGAAAAGAAGCTACGTGTCAAGATTGACTTTCTGTTTTCCATCATCTGTTTTGTTTTATGGATTCAGGACTTTTCGTAGACAAGACTGTTTTTTTTTTTAAAGAAGAAGATCGAGATTCATCGAGAAACACTGGGGAGCATATGACGAAGAGGAGGGACTGTTGTGGAAATTTTATTATGCGGACATTTTATTTTAGGATGTGTGTGTGTTTTTATAGATTGTCATCTGTCTCCCTGTGTCGGATTTAGCCAAAGAACGCTCTAGCAGAGGGTACTTTGGCTGAATCGGGACCAGTGGTAAAACCATCAGTATGAAAACCTTCTCATGGGCTTGGAGACGTGTTCTCAGTGTGTAGGGGGCGTTTGCCAATTTGTGAGCACTAAGTGCAAGCACTGGGCTTCTTCCCTTCAAATGTTCCCATTAGAGAAGTGAAGTCTGCATAACGAGAGAAACATATTATACCTCTGCTGCGGCTTCGCTATCCCTTTCTGGATACATATCTGCTTTTAAGACATGCATATCTGCCTTGTCGGTATACTCGTACCGTGAACTGACAATAGCCGTAGCAATGTCTCGCAGATAATCTCAAACCTATAAGAACCAGTAGAATGATCTTTATTAGATACTGATCACTTTTGAGCAGTATTGAATGAGGTCCATGCTGACAGTGATGGGGGGTGGGCGGCCACCTGGCTGGTCAGATAATGGACAGGACTCATCCTTCCTTATACAGGGATGGGGTGTGTGCATTGTCTGTCCGGCCACATTGATTGCCCCTCACTGTCCTTTGACATGTCATCACTTCCTGTATGTTATCACTTCCTGTATCCTTGTCTTGGGCCAGCCCCTTTTACACCTTTTGTGAGTAAATAAAAGGAACAGGTTCAGCAGGGAGGAGAGGAGTGCTCAGCAAGAATTCATTCAATATGGTAACACTTGGGTCTGTCTCTGACTGCGGCTAAGGGAAAGGAGATTTACCTTTTTCCTTACACCAACTTTGATGCGAGCTGATTACAACTATTAATATTTCTACAACAGAATGAAGCATACTTTGCGGTATAGCTGTGCCTTTCAAGTATGAGTTAAAAAGGGTACATAAGTGGGGCACTAGAAGGGATGAGAATGTCTTGTAGTAAGAGTAGGGTAACCCATCCGGCCCAGGTGACTACCATTAGGTAACTGGGAGATCACCCCCTGTATTTCCTCAGCCGTGATCTGAGCGTTAAGCACAGACCCTGCTTACGGTGACAGCTTAGGTAAACTGCCCCGAGCCAAAAAAGAGTCAAATAGTTTTTGGTAGTCCATTGGGTCGGAGGGCGTCTGTGATGGGAGGGAGTATAGAGAAGCGCAATATTTCTGAAATTGATCTAGTATCTTTTTGGGGTCGTACACCAAATCTCCACTGCTCGTTCTCAGGGCCATTGGGGTGGTAGTCGCATTCGATTCCCGTAGTTGGCGGGCTAGAATAGTGTGTGATTTATTCCCCCACATGTAAAACCTTTGTCGCGAGTATAATAGGAGTTTACTGTTTTTTCCCAATGCCATTTTACGCAATCGGAAGCGAAGGAGCACTATACGCCGCAGTAAGTGACAGGAGCGATGAGACCCCAGACGGGCTTCTAACTGTTTTAACTGGGCAAGGGTGTTATTATAACGCAGGTTATACTCTCTTTTTAATCTAGTGCTTACGCTAATACATTTGCCTCTGAAAACGGCTTTATGCGCCTCCCACAGTATAGTTACAGATGGAGCTGAGGGTTGGTTGAGAGCAAAATATTCCTCCAGGGAACCACCCAATTCCTGCCTAGTCAGTAGCTTGGTTAGCAGAGATTCATTAAGCCGCCAGTGGCACACCCGAGGACGAGTACCCCCTGGATTAAATGTAACAGAGATTGGCGCGTGATCTGACCACGTGATATTTACGATCTCCGTATCTGTCAACATGCTGAGGGCGGGCGTATTCCCAAAGAAGTAATCTATACGGTATGAGTCCTGTGTGGGTGAGAATAAAATGAATATGTCCTAGCCGAAGGGTTATCAACCCTCCACAGGTCATACAATGCATATTGTCTAATGAGTTTTCTGAAGAGGCGCGACAATTTCCGTTGAGCTATAGATGTGTGTTCCCGGGGGTCAGCCTGTCCCACTGTTCTGAGAACGCGGCATTAAAGTCTCCGCCGACAACAAGTGTCGCTGGCAGATATTTGTCTAGTTCTTGAAATACCCCTTTCAGGAAGGGGATCTGACCCGAGTTTGGGGCATAAACATTACATAAAATGAGTGGGGTACCGTGAAGAGAGGCCTGGAGTATTATATATCTACCATGATCATCAATCTGGCAAGATTCAATTTGGATAGGGCAGGTAGTAGATAGAAGAATAGCAACCCCAGCAGTTTTTTTTGCCTGCACTAGCTGAATACACTCGTGGATAGGTTCGGGCCGCAAACTTAAAGGAACCCTCTCTGTCAAAATGCTTTCTGAGATTTACATTCAGCGAGGGCCAGCCTTCTCTTTGCATTTGAATTAAGACCTTTAACGTTTAGAGAGATATACTTAATCATGGGTATACGTGGGATAAATATACTTGCCAATGACCAAAGAGAGATCTTTCAGGGGGCTCACCCCTCCATATACTGGAACTCGTCCCGCTGTTGTAGCATTAAGGAACCTAGGGGAGATACACACAAGAAAAAAGGGGAGACAAGAGACAACACATATGACAAAGAACATAAAATAGAATTCTGAACAATGGGTGTGATCACCCAGTCAAGACTCAATACAATGTGAGCAAAAGTAAAAAAAAAACACCCACGTCTGTCCCACCTCAGAATCTAGAGTGATGGATAGAGAGAGGGCTAAAAATAGAGTCCCGTCAGTAGGGACCTGACTGGACGTCATGACAGGTGAGGCAAAAATAATAACTCAAGGATCACCTGAAATAAAACAAGTCAAAAAACCAATGCAATAAAAACAATTGCACTAAACTTAAGAGCTGCTGCTCATTTGCAAATCATCAGAAGGCCTCGGAGGGAGTCAGTCCCTCAAGAAAGCTCTCAAGGAGGCGCGTCACGAAGGGGGGATCCAGGTGTTCCTGCTTGAGGAGGGGATCAATTTCTTTTCCGCTGGACTGTGTGCCACAATGGAGTAGGAGCTGGGGGAGGGTCAGGGGTCTCCCAGTCATCAAGGATCGGAGTGTTAAGACCCAGAGAGGTGCAGAAACGGGATAAGTCCGCGTGAGTGCGTAGGACTGAAGACTCACCATTTTTTGTAGCGATTAAAGCAAAAGGAAAGCCCCAGCGGTATGGGATTTTAAAGGGCTTCTGTCACCCCACTAAACCTTTTTTTTTTTTTTTTTTGCTTACTTATAATCCCTACACTGCGATTTATGGCTACATGATCAAATAAATCATTTTGGTCCTGTAGATTTAGTTTAAAACAAGCTTTTAAAATATGCTAATTACCTTGCTACCAGCAAGTAGGGTGGTAGCAGCCGCATCCTCCGATCGTAAAGACGCCCCCTCCACATTGTGATTCACAGGGCCAGGGAACGGGATCGTTCTCTGCTGGCCCTGCCTGTTTGCATTTAAAATCTTGCGCCTGCGCCGCGGCCGTACCTGTCTTCAATTGGCGCAGGCGCACTGAGAGGCGGCCGCTCGCTCGGCCACTCTATCCTCAATGCGCCTGCGCCAATGACGTCACATCTACACCCGGCGCAGGCGCATTGAGGATGGAGCGGCCGCCTCTCAGTGCGCCTGCGCCAATTGAAGGCCGCGGCGCAGGTGCAAGATTTTAAATGCAAACAGGCAGGGCCAGCAGAGAACGATTCCGTTCCCTGGCCCTGTCAATCACAATGTGGAGGGGGCGTCTTTACGATTAGAGGATGCAGCTGCTACCAGCAAGTAGCCGCCCTACTTGCTGGTAGCAAGGTAATTAGCATATTTTAAAAGCTTGTTTTAAACTAAATCTACAGGACCAAAATGATTAATTTGATCATGTAGCCATAAATCGCAGTGTAGGGATTATAAGTAAGCAAAAAAAAAAAAAAGGTTTAGTGGGGTGACAGAAGCCCTTTAAGATCTTTCATATAGGCTAAAAGAGGTTGAAGAGCTCTTCTTTTCTATAAGGTCAGCTAAGGTAAGTCCTGGTATAGATGAACACTGGAGCCTTTAAAAGATATTGTACGTAGAGCACGAGCTTTGGCCATAATAGATTCCTTCAAGCGGAAGTCACGCAGGCAGCAGATCACATGTCGTGGTTGTGAAGTAGTGCTTTTCGGCCGAACTGCCCTATGGGCCCGGTCAAGTTTAATAACCAGCAGTGTTTGGGAAGCCAGAATTAAATTAAACAGTTCGTTCAATATAATGTCCAGGTCCTCATCAGAATCCGACTCCAGTAGACCTTTGACCCGTATATTATTTCGGCGTCCCCTGTTATCAAGGTCTTCCAGGTGCTTAGTGTTCTCTTTAATAGCTTGGGACTGAATGGCTATAATAGACTGTAACTGAGAAACATACCATCTGGTGTCATCATGCTCCGTCTCAATTTGATCCACGCGTGTGGACATTTGTTGCAGGTCTAAACGTAGAGAATAAATTTCTGCTTTACATGCATTCCGCACCTCAGCCACCATTACTTTAAAATCAGCCTTTGTGGGCAATTGCTGCAAAGTCTGTTGCAGAGATATTGTAGGCTGGGAGGTATAGAGGGGGCCATCTTCACCCTCATCTCCAGAAGCTGGATGTTGGTCCCAATCATTCATGTCTCTAGGGGGGTGCATATGAACAGAGGCAGTGTCCACCCCAGCATCAGGGGGATCTCCCCACTCACGGCGGCGTGATGGTGTGGCCGCCAGCTGTCTGGCCTGTTTGGGAGCTGCTTTGGGCAGCATAATGGGGTCCTCAGGCTGGGGGCCCTGCAAGCATCCAGGAGACTCCAAGCTCAGGCCAGGAGTAGCAGTAAGCCGAACAGGCACAAATTTTGTAGCCATGGGCGAGAGGGAGGGTTCCCCAGAGGTTTCGCCGTTGCGCTCACCTGCCGTGTTGGAGAAGGCGGGAGCTGCTGCTGCTGTAATGGCGCCTGTGACGGACAGCTGGGAGAGCCGCACTGAGACGCCAGGAGCTGGGAGCCGCGGGTAAGGTAAGCGTCTAAGGTCCGGTTCTCTCCAGAGGACGAGTGGGTAGCAGGCTTCTTTGGGGGCAACTTTTTCCCCATGTGACACGCCCGTGTCTGCAAATTCGGCCTGAGTTAGGAGGGGGAGCAGCGGAGCTCATGGATCACGCCGCCACATCTCTGCAGACGTCCAGGTCACGCCCCCCCCCCCCCCATCCCCCAGTTCAGTCATTTTGACTGATCAGGCAAAAGATAAAACCGTAGCATGCTACGGTTTTATCTCCGGCGAAAAAAAATGAAGACATGCCTGAATGCCATAGGAATGTATTTCCCCATAGGAATGTATTAGTGCCGGATCCGGCATTCAAAATACCGGAATGCCGGATCCGTCCTACACAGACCGGTAAAAATGTGAAAAAAGATACAAGACGGATCCGTCTGTCCGCATGAACAAGAGGAGAGACGGATCCGTTCTTGCAATGCATTTGTGAGACATTTGTGAGACGGAACTTCCCGCCGGATCACACTGCTGCAAGTGTGAAAGTAGCCTAACCTGGCTTATGTTGGTTGCACCACTTGCCAGTTAAGATATAGAATCAGAGAGCATTTAAATGGTGCAATTAAAGGGGTATTCCTGTAGTTAAATGTTACCCCCTATCCACAGGTAGGACCCCCCAGATTGGTGAGGATTCTACCACTGGGACACGCACGATCACGAGAAAGGGGGTCCCGTACCCCCTTCAGGCCCCCTGCTGTTCCCCTGAAATGACTGGTGCTGCGCAGCTGCTCCATTTATTTCTATGGGAGTTCCAGTAAAAAAAGAAAATACAGTACCAGAACCAAGGATATAACATAGCTATAGCACCAGAAGAAATATCAGTACATAAAATACAGCACCAGAACTCAGGTCATAACGTATATATACAGTACCAGAACTAAGATAAGAACGCTCAAGCTCCGCCAATTGAGCGTACTCCAGCACTAGGCTCATTTTAGCGATTTTATCAAAATGTCTGGGTTATTTCAAGTAAGTGACCAGCCTGATGCTCACGAGTAGAGATGAGAGAATTTCATATTATGAATTTCGTTCACACTTCGTTTGGTGGTAAAAGGTGAATTGCGTTATGGATTCCGTTACCACGGACCATAACGCAATTCTATGACGGAATTAATAACGGAATACCTTTAGAGGCATCTCGTTATTCATTCCGTCATAATAGAAGTCTATGGCCTGCATAACAGATCCATCCCGTTTCTGTTATGCAGGGGTTTCCGTTATGCAGGGGAGTCCTCCCCTGCATAACAGAAAGAGGACGGATACGTTTTGTAGCACATAGACGTCTATTATGACGGAATGAATAACTGAATGCCTCTAAAAGCATTCCGTTATGAATTCCGTCATAGAATTGCGTTATGGTTCGGGGTAACGGGATCCATAACGCAATTCACCTTTTACCAACAAACAAAGTGTGAATGAATTTCATAGGTGTAAATTCGCTCATCTCTGCTCAGGAGACCCATCACCAGTTTATGCTCCCCTCAGATAGAGCAGCATAAAGGTGACAGATTCCTTTTAACTGATCCACAGAGCATTCCCTTACGTCCTCAACAGCAGCACAGATGGGGTTAACTGCCCCTGTGGACTGGTAGGACCGGCGGAATTTTAATGAGCCCAAGAACCAATAAACGATCTTCAGCTCCCTGAAAGGGAGGAGATCACCCCCCAGCCCACCGTGTTTTTTTCTGTCCTCTGGACAGGTGGACTGGCGTGTCGCTCCCTCCCTGGGAGCTGAAGATTGCTTAAGGGTTCCTTTTTCCCTCCTTAAAGCTTAGCTCGCTTTCTATGGATCTCAGTGCCTTTATTTTAGGCCTGATCATGGCGATTTCGGTCTGGGGTACCGTTGGGGAGGGGGGCGTCCCCTCCCCTCTTCTTTCATCATCTGTAGACGGTCCTCCGTTCCTCCGTTACCGCATGTGTGCGGCGCTATGGGCGCCGCCATTTTCCGGAAGTGACGCGCCCTAGGTGCGCTACGTCACTTCCGGTTTTCCGAAGCGATGCGGTGATGTATAAAACTCACCTTTCTTTAAACTAGCTCCCTAGAATGACATCCTGGACTTAGGAATTAGTCTGGGGAGACAATTTTTCATTTAGGTAGAGCCAGTATAGGCTCTGGTTTTTCAGAGTGCTTGCTTTGGCAGCACATATACAAAAAAAAAAAAAAAAGGGAGTGGTGCTGATCTCGTTTCAGGAACCCGCCCATTGGGCGGGGTTTCCTTCTTTTAAGCGCCCAGAGCCCATCAGTCAGTGCTCTGGTTGCGTTGCTTTCACAAGTTAGCTCCAGAGCTCTCCTGTGCTTTGTGATATTCCTTCAGTATTGCTTTGTTGGGTTTTGTACTTCCTCTTCTTTCAGCTCTATTTCTTCTAGTGCTGGTGGGCCCCCTTAAGGTCTGGTTTTCTCCACCTCCTGATGTTGTAGGTGTTATGACCTGTTTTGTTTCTTCCATTACAGACTATGGCTTCCCCTAAGGAGGATCAGCGGAAGGCTGGGGCCAAGAGGAAGCATTTGGCATGTTACGAATGTAACACACCCCTAGTTGACAGCTGTCCTTACTCCAGATGTGAGAGTTGTCGCACGGCATCCACGGAACCCACGATGCAGGAGATGTTCCAATGGACCAAGACATACGTGGATGATTCCATCAAGGGAGTAGTTCAGCTACTTAATGAGAGGCTACCAGGTCCCTCCCAGACTCCCATGGAGGTGGTCGCACCGGTCGAAAGACCTACCCCCTGTTCAGTGGGGTCTTCTTCTTCTGAGGAAGAAGAATCTACTTCTTGCTTTTTTCCTCCAGAAAAGACGCAGAAGTTACTCAAGTCCATCAGGTCGGGGGACCAGGATGTTGACATGGGGGAGTCCTCCGATCCCGCCGGTCGGACACAGCGTGTCTTTAGAGCGGATGAGACCCTCCTCTCTGTCATGCGCACAGAGTGGAAAAAGCCTGAGAAGGGTCCAGTGCTTACCAGAAAATTCAGACTTATGTACCCGATGGCTAAACCCTTGGTGGAATCGTGGGGTTCCGTTCCCAAGGTGGACATGGCTATAGCCAAGTTGTCCCGGTGCACTCTAGTCCCTGCAGACGATGGGTCTAGCCTGCAGGACCCTCTAGACCGGAGGGCAGAGTGCACCCTTAGGAGGGGTTACGCGGCGGCCGCTGCCTCCGCATCTACTTCCATTGCGGCCACTGAGGTAGCCACCTATCTACGCTCTAGGCTTAATCAAATCCAGACGGATGTGGACCAGAGCGTATCAAGAGACGACATCCTGGCAGCCTTCAAGTCAGCCAACCTGGCTATGGACTTTTTAGTTGATTCCTCCCAGATGCAGCTAAAGCTGGCCGCCAAAACTATGGCCCTAGTTTCAGCTGCCCGCAGACCACTCTGGCTGAAACCGTGGATCGCGGATAACGCATCCAAGTTTAACCTTTGTGGGCTCCCCTTCGAACCAGATAGGTTATTCGGGTCCGAATTGGACAAAATAATGGAGGGGCTCTCCGATAAAAAAGGGAAGAGCCTCCCCCAGCAGCCCTTTCGGGGACGCCCCAGACAGGAAAAGAAGGGCGGAGGTCGTTCTGGGCAGCAGTCTAGGCGCAGAGATTGGGGGGAGCCGTCTCGTAAATATCCGAGACGCCCCCGCAAACCCACCAGGGAGGCAAAACCCTCCTGACTATGGGCCTCCTCGAGGCTCTTGGATAAGCCCTGCTGCCCCTGCAGTGTCTCCTCTAGATTTTCCCGTACCCCTCCCCCAGATTCCCGCGGGGGGCCGTCTTACCCACTTCAAAGACTCTTGGAGCCGGTTGATTGCAGACCCCTGGGTACAGGACATAGTTTCCGCCGGGTACCGGGTAGATCTTATCTCTCTCCCCCCAGAGAGATTCATCGCCACACGAAGCTTCGGGTCTGCCAAACAGGTGGTCCTAGAATCTTACATTCAGGACTATATTTCCAAGGGAGCCCTGGAGGAGGTACCGGCAGGGGAGAGGGGCCTAGGGATTTATTCACCACTGTTCCTGGTTCCCAAGAAGACAGGAGATCTCCGGATGATCATCGATTTGAGATTCCTCAATCGATTTATAAGGAAAACAAGGTTTCGCATGGAAACCATAAGGTCAGTCAGCCATATCCTCAATCTTGGGGACGTCATGGCTACTCTGGACCTCAAGGATGCGTACCTTCACATTCCGATCCATTCCGCTTCCCGGAAACTCCTCAGGATCGCGGTCCAGATCTCAGGGGTTTGCAGGCACTTTCAGTTCGCCGTGCTTCCCTTCGGAATCTCTTCTGCCCCCCTCATCTTCACCAAGGTGGTGGTTTCGGTGGTGGCAGCTTTGAGACTCCAAGGTCTGACTATTATTCCTTATCTGGACGATTGGCTTTTCATAGCCTCTTCAGTTCCGATCCTTACCCACCATCTTCAGGTCGCAGTCTCCTTTCTCTTCCGCCTAGGCTGGATTATCAACTGGCAGAAGTCGAATGTGAGCCCATCGACTTCAATCCATTACTTAGGATTCGTGGTTGACTCTGTGGAGATGTCCCTCTGGTTGACTCCAGAAAGGAGAGCGTGGATTCAGGACCTGGCAAAGGTCCTTTATGTCCCTCGTCGAGTCTCTATCCGGACTCTCATGAAGATGCTGGGGCTCATGTCAGCGGCTGCGGATGCGGTCCCTTGGGCGTTATGGCACCTCCGTCCTCTTCAGTCGGAGGTCTTACACCTATGGAACGGCAGCCCTGCGGGGCTAGATTCCCTGTGCTCCCTGTCCGGTCAAACCTGAAATTCCCTCAGATGGTGGTTTCAGCTACCAGCAGGGAAGTCTATGACCCAACCAGCTTGGGTCATATTGACTACAGACGCGTCCCTTGTAGGCTGGGGCGCTCACCTGGACGGATCCCCAATTCAGGGATCTTGGTCTCCTCTGGAGCGGCATCTTTCCTCCAATCTTCGCGAGATGCGAGCTATCCGGCTAGCCCTCCTTCACTTTGCGCCTCAGATCCGGGGCAAAGCAGTGAAAGTCCAGTCAGACAATATGACTGCAGTCCTCTATATAAACAAACAGGGAGGCACAAGATCATTGCCCCTTCTGTCAGAGATCGGGGTAATTCTTCGATGGGCAGAGCTGAACCTTTCCCATCTATCTGCCGTTCATATTCGAGGCTCCCTCAATATGATAGCGGACCGCTTAAGTCGAGGATTACCGACCATGGAGTGGTCTCTGCATCCGGAGATCTTCAGGCAGCTAGTTCACAGATGGGGTATGCCAGAAGTGGATCTCATGGCAACCAGGTTCAACGTCAAGGTGATGAGGTTCTGTTCCCTCTACAGGGAAGACAACCCCCTGGCGATAGATGCTCTGTCAATACCGTGGAGGTTCAGGCTGGCTTACATCTTCCCTCCCTTTTCCATGATACCGAGGGTATTGATGAAAATCCGTCAGGATCAGGCCTCGGTAATAGCCATCATACCGTTTTGGCCCAGAAGATCCTGGTTTACCCAGCTCATTCAGATGAGTCGGGGACAATACTGGAGACTCCCCCCGGAGCAGACCCTGGTGTCGTGGGACACTCACCTCTGCCCAGATCTGCACAGGTTCAACCTGACAGCCTGGAGGTTGATCAGTCCCTTCCCAATATAGAAGGGCTTTCCGAGTCGGTCCTGAGAACTTTGTCGCATTCCCGAGCAGAGTCTACAAAGAAGGCCTACTCCAGGATCATGAGAATCTTCGAGGCATGGTGTGATTCCAGACAGGTGGCGTCTGCAGATCCGCCCCTTCCTGCGATACTTCAATTTCTTCAGGATGGATTAGATAGAGGCCTATCTCCAGCTACCTTGAAGGTACAGGTTTATGCCATCTCGGCCTGTCTCAACAGGCCACATTCTCGGGACCCACTCATCAAATGCTTCCTGAAGGGAGCTGGAAGACTAAAGCCTACTATACTGAAACCTATCCCCCAGTGGGATCTTTCAGTAGTGCTCAGGGGGCTAGCATCTCCCCCCTTCGAGCCCTTGGAGGAGGTAAATTTTAAATTTTTGACTTTAAAGATGGTCTTTCTTCTGGCTATAGCTTCAGCCAAAAGAGTTTCTGAATTGCATGCCTTCTCCGCAAATCACCCGTACATTATTTTTCTACAGGATAGAGTACTCCTGAAGTTTTTACCTTACTTCAGGCCTAAGGTGCCTACTTTCCAGAACATCAATCAGGTAATATCTTTACCAGTTTTGTTTACAGCCTCCTCCTCTGATACTCCAGCTAGAGACCCGCTGGATATTTCAAGATGCCTCCAGATCTATGTGGATAGATCTAGTAAGTTCAGGATAGATGAGAATCTTCTTATCCTGTTTGCCGGTAAGTCTAAAGGCCGTAAAGCGTCTAAAGCCACCATTAGTCGCTGGATCAAGGAGGCCATTATGGAAGCTTTCGTCTCCCAATCCTTAGATCCTCCCGAGTTTGTGAGGGCCCATTCTACTAGGGCGGTCTCCACCTCGGTTGCGGAGAGAAGACTCCTCCCCTTAGAGTTGATTTGTAAGGCGGCCTCCTGGAGCTCTGAGTCAACCTTCATCTCCCATTATAGGATAGATGCTAGGATGGCAGAGTTTTCGGCTTTTGGGCAGACTGTTCTTAGTTCTGCCAGGCATGAGGACCCTCCCTAGGGGATTCTTCTTGCTATCTCCCCATCTGTGCTGCTGTTGAGGACGTAAGGGAATCGTTAATTTCTAACGATAATTTGTTTTCCCTTAGTCCTAACAGCAGCACACAAATATCCCACCCTAAATACATTATGCTTGTTAAAAACACGGTGGGCTGGGGGGTGATCTCCTCCCTTTCAGGGAGCTGAAGATCGTTTATTGGTTCTTGGGCTCATTAAAATTCCGCCGGTCCTACCAGTCCACAGGGGCAGTTAACCCCATCTGTGCTGCTGTTAGGACTAAGGGAAAACAAATTATCGTTAGAAATTAACGATTTTCATTAAGGAATGTCAGTGGTCAATTCAACATTCTTATCTTCTCATGTATATCTATGACTTATCTGTGGATCATATTAACTGGTATTCCCCTGTTGGAGAGCAATGCAATACGGTCACAATAAACCTTTTTTTTTTTTTTTTTTTTTTTTTCGTCTGTGAAGCTCTGTAAAGGAAAGTGAAAGCACAAACGTTATACAGAAGCCTCAGGGCAATCAGCTGTGGACATTGCCAGGTAAGTCAGAAGGATTTTTAAGCTATATGACGAGGCATTTTCTAACAATTTCAGACTGCCCAGACCCATAAAGCTGTGCCCAACAGCCCTTTATGACTTGTATATAGAAATCAGGCAGGAATGTAAATACAGTAGCTAAAAGAAAAGAAGGAATGTCAGTCTATATCTATAAAACTGTCTCTATATGTAAGTCTAGAGATAGATAATAGATAGACATGAGATAGATAGATAGATAGATAGATAGATAGATAGATAGATAGATAGATAGAGATAACTGATAGATGATACATAGATAGATAATTGATAGACATGAGATATATAGATTGATAGATAGATAGATAGATAGATAGAGCTAAAAGATAGATAGATAGATAGACATGAGATAGATAGATATGAGATAGAGATAACTGATAGATGATAAATAGATAGATACATAGGTAGATATGAGATATATAGATAGATAATTATTCCCGGTAAGAGCACAGTATATATCTATATATCTTTTATTACTAACATTTTTACAGTCCCTGAGGGATAAAACAATATTAGGTACAAGCAGAGATGTATTCTATTATGTAGCCAAATGTAGAGAAGATATTTGATGATGACTTCAAGGTATCTGACAGCTACAAAGTGACTTAAATTCCCACTACCAGTAGGATTTGTGAACTTTAACCTTGAGAAGAAAAAGATAAAAATTCAAATCTTAAAGGGGACCTGTCATGTTGAACATGGTGCCTGTTCTGGAGGTAAATTGATATACAGTATATACTGATATATAGTTTTGTGGGGGGGGGGGGGGGGGGGGAATCTGTATAACTTGACAAGGGTTTGCTCCAGCCCTGCACTAAGTGATGTTCTATCCTCAGGATAGGCCATTACTATCTGATCATCGGGGGTCCAATCCTGTGCACCCCCAGGATCAGCTGTTTGAGTGTAGCTCTGTTGCCAGAGGTGGTTTCTAGAGCATTACATTCATCACAGTTTGAGTCCCTTTATTCAGCTAAGGCTACTTTAACACCAGCGTTTTTGCTGGATCCGTCATGGATCTGCAAAAACGCTTCTGTTACAATAATACAACCGCATGCATCCATCATGAACGGATCCGGTTGTATTATGTCTTCTATAGCCATGACGGATCAGTCATGAACACCACTGAAAGTCCATAGGGGACGGATCTGTTTTCTATTGTGTCAGAGAAAACGGATCCCTCCCCATTGACTTACACTATATTGTATGCCAGGACGGATCCGTCTTGCTCCGCACCACATCGCGGACAGAAAGGCGCTGCTTGCAGAGTTATTCTGTCCACAATGGGAGCGCAACCAAACGGAACGGAATGCATTTTGGTGCATTCCGTTTTGTTCCATTCTGTCCCCATTGACAATGAATGGGGACAAAAATTGAAGCGTTTTCATCCGCTATTGAGATCCTATGACGGATCTCAATAGCGGAATTGAAAATGCTAGTGTGAAAGTAGCCTTATGTTAGAATTTGTTAATGTTAACAAAGGGCTTCCGATACCCATGGAATCCAGGGTTTGCTTATGTGAAAATGGTGATCTGCATTGTTACAAACAGTCCAATGAACAGTCCAATGTGGATTCCATTAAAAGTTTTTAAAATCTGGAATGCTTTGACCTCCAAACTCACATGGAAAAGGAAATGGGCTATGATGGGACTCTCCTATCTTTAACATCGAAAAAAGGTGTGTGTGTGGCTGTTTGCTGTTATTAATATGTTTTAAGATTTTGTTGGCACAAAAAATGAAGTATTTTGTTCAGTCAGTATTTTTGCAGGTGATGAATACTGCTTTTATTCTGTGCTATGGAGCATAGTCAAGCTGGCCATGCCTAAAACCTGCCCAATCGGACTAGATTGACGTCCGTAAGGACAAGGTGCATCATCTCGAGCCAATCAGAAATCAACCACAAGTGCAATAGCCTCTCCTTCATGCGTAGTCAAACTAGGTGTGCTAGCCTAGCTTCCCGTGAATGTGCCATGTGTCAATGAACCCCAGGCTAGCACACTGAGCTTCACTGCACATGTCCGAAGTATGGCGCAAGTACTTCATTTCCTATTCCTTTAATATTCATGGCACCCAACCTTGCAAAGATCACTCGAAAATCAACATAACTAATATAGTTATGAATTGCCCAATATTTTTTTAGTTCTAGACAAGTCCAAAACATATGTAGATAATCTGCATCAGGAGACTCACGACAGTCTAATTTCTTCAACATTTAATATTGAAGTGCTGCAGGATCTGATTGATTATCCCTTCCCCCTTTTTCCTCTAAACTTTCCTTTCCCCTTTTACACCCCCCTTTTTGAACCAAGGAGTGGACCCTTACTTACAACTGCTCCGGAAGAAATACCTTTTGCTTATGTTTTGTATGGATGACCACTGATTTAATGGGAATAGCAGTACTTTCTACACACTATGCTATCGAACAAGGTGGACTTGTACCCCAACCATTCTACCATAAGAGGGGTACTTGCTAATTTGAACCTGTTCTATTTCTTGCGTTTTGGGAATGTTTGGCTTCACAATGGGTCTTGTCTATATTATTTTCTTTATTTAGAGATATGTATGCCAATGTATTTTGTTCGCATATCTTACTGTTTACGGTCACTATGACGAACAAGGATAGTTTTTGTACTTGGAATGTTAGAGGTGTGGGAGATCCTACAAAGTGACATCCCATCTTTAGGTATCTTCAGACCTAGGGATCATGCACACAACCGTATTTTGCATCCTCATTTTTTTGAAGATTGCACACAGTTCCATAAATTTCTATGGGTCAGCAAAAAAAAACAACAGCTCATGGAGGTCATCCATGTGCTGTCCTTATCCCTGTTCCAAAAGTTAGAGGACATCGAATATTCTTGTCCATATTGCAGACAAGAATAGTCTAGTGATTGGAGGGTGAAAAATTGCACACAGAAGGTGTCCGTATTTGGCAGATCTGGGGTTTGCAGACTACAACATGGACGCGGTCATGTGAATAAGGCTTTACCTACCATTACTTATCTGTTTTCAGGGGACATATTTGGTAAAGGATAAACTATACACTGTGCAGTGCTCTTGGAATGGTACTTCTTTTCTCTTCACATATACCATTCAAGAGGGGTTAGTGTTCTCATTCCTTAAACTATAAGAAGAAACCCTTTTCTGCGATTTTTAGAAATGGGTGTAGGACATTTAAAATTATTTGAGGATTTAAAGAAGACCTGTCACCACAAAATGCAGTGCAATCTGAAATCCCCATCCTTTAGAGCAGGAGGAGCTGAGCAGATTTATTTATCTAGTTTTGTGGGAAAAGATTTAGTAAAACCTGTAATTTTTCCATTTACATCTGCAGCCCTGTGAAGAGCTATTGGTACAAGTTGGAGGTGTTATCAGTGACTGACAGATATCGCTCTATACACACTTATACACACAATGCTATCAATCACTGATAACACCTCCTCCCTGTACCGATAATTTTTCATAGAGCTGCAAAAAAGATGTATAAATTACACGTTTTACTTAATCTTTTACCACAAAACTATATATCAATCTGCTCAGCTCCTCCTGCTCTATAAAATGGTGCATAAAGATTGCATTGCATTTTGTGGTGATAGGTCCTCTTTAAAAATGATTATGGATTCTCTAATGTTTAGATATTTGAAATTGAGACATATTTTGGTTACACAGCACAAGTGAAGTATTCTACGTTAAATACAGAGACATTTAGTATTGTGGAATATTTCACAGATACTGTTGGAAAAAAGAAAATTTGAGTAAACCTGATTTTTAATTTACAAAGCTATCGGGAGACATACTGTCACAATATTGGTGAATTCTTACAATCTAGCCAGGATAGAATTTTTTGTACACAAATTACTCATAATCCAACATAGAAAAATTCACACTGGTTCGCAGTTTGTAGGTTATATTACATTCCCCAATTTCTTTTTTTTTTTTTTTTTTTTTTTTAAGAACAAAAAAAAAAACATTTCTCCCTACATTCATTAGAAAGGAAGGTTTATTATATACAGCAGTCACATGTCATTATATAGTGGTCAAAATAATATTCCAAGTGCTCATGAGTAATACGCCAAACATTTTTAGATTTACATGTATTGCCCTCTCATAGCTTTAGACAAAGTTTCTATACGTGGTTGATAATCATCTAAGTACAGAATTATTTCAGTAAAGGGGCAAAAGCAGATATGTTGGGGTAGAACATGTAAAAACTGGTGGTTATTATAGGTTTGGTATAAAATATATTCTGCTATGACAAGAATGGTTGTCCACCAGAAACGCAAAAGCAAAATTGGTTTAGCATTTTTCTATATGTTTCAAGATTAAATAAAGTATGATGGATTGTATCTGAGTGCTGAACAAACTTCTATTTTCAATAATATATTCTGCCTGACAGGAACATATGAATGTCGGCCATCTGACACCCATGTAGAACCTGTTTGAGTCACACAGAATATCTAAAATTGCCTGTGTGGGTTCAGAGAATCCTGCAGTTTTTGGAAGGGCGAGGTGCTCATTGAATTTATGTATTTAACTTTTTCTTAAATTTTTTTTCTCCTTTTATTTGTATTTATTTTGTTTATATTCTACTGTAATAATTAATTAATTTTATTTATGTATTATTTTTCTGCTGTGGAGGCACAACTGTTAGCAGGTTCTGTATAGGACAGATGTGCAGAGAAGACACAGATTGTACTTTCTCTGCATGCCTCCAAGCCCTTCTTCTCAGGGAATTTACACTACTCACAAAAAGTTAGAGATATTTGGCTTTCAGGTGAAATATATGGAAAACATAAAAAGTTCACGCTACAGTAATATTATATCATGAATGTGTGGCATTTAAGTAGAAGCATGTAATGGTGATTTCCAAATCTCAAATAATTTTTTTAAACAAAAGCCAACAACAATGGTGGGTATACCCCCACAAAAAATGTCTCAATATCTTGCCAGATGTGTCACGGTCTCTAACATGACAGGTGTCAGAAGATCTAAGAGACGGGCTGCACGTGATGTGATCTGACAGCCTTTTTGATTTCACTGGGTTCAGTGTAGTTGCTGGCAATGAACACACCTCTTGTCTCAGGTGTAGCTTAGTGGTCATTCCAACTCCACTATTTAGTCTGGCTTCACACATCATGCTAAGCGATTGATAGCTTCAGTTTGGTATTGGAAGTGCTGGTGTGTGGTCCTCTTCTGAGTTCCTGCTCGTCCATTTATTTCAGAAGTTAAGTGTTACTTCCCTTTTATATATTAATTTTTTCCCCTCTGTCTTTGGTTATTAGGCCTCAGGGAGGCGCTTGTTCCTTCATATTGGAAGGAACAGGCCATCTCAAGCCCAGACACTCCAGGGCAAGTCAGGGTTTCCAGGGTCTCAGGTTACAGTGTATTAACATTCCTACCCTCAAGGTCCGTTCATACGGATAGGAGTCAGGGCTAGGATTAGGGTTTCTTTAGGTGGTGGTTTTCCTTTCCCTAGCTTTGAGGCCTAGTTCCTTTTTCTCTTCCCTCCTGTTGTCAGTGTGGTGTTCCCTCCCACATCATTACGTGACAATGCGGTCTTGTGCATCAATTACAGCTTGTCAACGATGTTCACAAGTCAACTTATTGTCTACTGAGGCATGGCATCCCACTCTTCTTGAAGAACAGCCCTCAGGTCATTGGGGGTACAGAGTTAGGAGCCTCTACTCAGCGACTCACTTGATCCCACAGGGTTTCAATAGGATTCAGATCTGGGGAAAGTGCAGGCCACTCCATTTGAGGTACCCCAGTCTCTAGCATCTGTTCACTAATGATGTGACCTTGATGAGCCAGCGCATTGTTTAATTCCCCAGAGTAGTATTACCATTGCTACACCCTGCTACTGTCTCTAATGGGCTAACCACAATGTCATCTGTGTATTTATTCCAGGTCCTCTTACACTGTGCATCAATTCTTCTGCTATGTAACTGTTATTAGTTGTATTACATGTTATATCCCTGGTTCACCAGCAGATGGCATTGTATATGGCAGAGAGATATCTTTAAATACAATGGAACTTACTATTCTCTTCCCTTTGGGAGAAGTGGGCTAGTCCGGTTTCCTACCAAGGAAGGGGCTGCAGGAATTTTTCAGTCTAGTGTTAGTCAGTCTGGAGTCTAGTCTATAGTTGAAAGGAGAGGAAAATCACCCTGACTCCTTACAGATTAACCGACAGACTGTTGCAAGGAGGTCAACAGCCAAAGGCACCCCACTCCAAAGGTACTAGAACAGCCCTAAAGTGCAGCGATCAGACTAAAGCCGAGTTTAACACCGCAGAGAGATAAAGCAGAATATTTAAGTTTGCCTGCCAGTTTATGCCAGAACCTGCTGGAACCAAGAGAAACACCACTTCTTGTACAGATGCAAGTTGATTCAAGTAAAGCTGTTGAACTTTATAAAAGTCTGGACTCGACTATTTCTCCACCCCCATCATTACTCTCCCCGTTCTTCGGAGCCTAACCCTGGGGAGTGACGGTCTTTAGGTAGGAGCACAGTGGCACACACAGAAAACTATTGAGGCCAAACCACTCGGCATTCCCAAAAACCTGGGACATGATTGGCCCTGTAGGGGGCAGGACATTGCAATTGTCGTCCATGTAGATATCATTATGCCTGTGTTGTTCATGCAGAGGCACAACAACTGAATTAATTATGTTATGATACCAGTAGTATGGGCTTGTCACTGTACCATTCACAAAGTGTAGGGCAGTTCTGTACTGACAAGACACACCTGCCCGCACTGTAACTCCAACGCCACTAAAGGCTCATCTGGTGACAACAGTGGCTTATGCATAGCACTCTCCTTAATGTCTCCAATATCGTTGGCGGCCATCATTTCTGCTCAATGTAAATCGACTTTCATGAGTGCACAGCACTGAGGCCCACTGGTCCCTTGTCCAGTGTAGATGCTCCCTGGCCCATGCAAGAGGATGATGCCTATGCCATGTGGTGTGGTCAGGTACCATTGCAGGTCATCTAGCACGTAAACCATGCTGATGTAAATGTTTTTAAATGGTCTGATGTGACACTTGGGTGCCTCTCACTTCCCTTAAAAGTGCTTGGAGTTGTGTGGCATTCATCATCTGGTTCCGCAGGGCATTGTCCACAAGTCATCAGTGTGGGATGTGGCCAAAGGACGTCCATGTCACGATCAGTGTGGGGGGGAAACTCCACACTAAATACAGGAGGGAAGGGGAACAGTAACTGGGCCTGGAAACTAGGGAAGAAACAGGTCACCTCTTAGACAACCCTAATCCGGGCTCTGACTATCTATCATTATGAATAAACCTTGAAGGTAGGAATATTCATATGCAGGAAACCTAGGCCCTTATTTCCCTATAATGTCCTGGAATAAGGTAAGGACCAGAGACAACCCATTCCTTCCCAGATGGACAAATGGAAGTCTCTGTCTCAGGCCCAGATACAACAACAGGGAATATAACAAACAAACGCGACACTTAACTTCTGTAGAGATGGATGAACAGGAACACCAGAGACGACCTCAAACCAGCTCAGCCAAACCCGAATGAAGCTATCTACCGCATAGTCTGAAAGGCGGGGTCAGACTATCAAGGGTAGAAGTGATGACCACTGAGCAACAGCTGAGAAAAGGGAAGTGGTCATTAACCCTATCAACACTGAATAAAGAGAAATCAACGAGGCAGATTCCTCCATGCTCAGCCAGTCTCCCTGATCTCCTGATATCAGTCACCTGAGGGACCATGACAGTCCACTTCTATGCCTTTCTGTGACTCTTCCAGTCTCTCTGTATTTATCTTGCAACCTGCTGATGACACTCTGTGACACTGTAAGCTCAGTGGCCCCTTCCGTCTGAGAACATCCTGCTTGAAGCCTCGCAATGTCGAGGTACTGTTGATCAATTGTGAGCTGTCATCTTGGTCTCATGAGGTCAAAATGTGAACAACATGGTGAGGAAGACTGTTTAAATACCAATTCTAACTGAACCAGGACATTTATTGGGTGATTCATGGATCAAACACCTGTGAATTTTTCCGTTAAGCTCCTTCTTAGAGAACAGCAAGTTGTGCAAAAGGTACTGAAACGTTGAACAGTTGTGCATGTGCATTCAAAAATTTAGAGAAGTTCACCTGTAAAGGTTAGAGTGCATTTTAGGTTCACCCTAAAATTTCACCCACAAGCCAAAATATAATACATTTTTTAACAAGGTTTTTTTTATATGAACATAGGATGGTTGAGGTGCTGTACATTGAATATATCTATGTAGTGCAGTAAGTCTACTTTGTTATGTGCCACTTGTGCAGGGGGTGGGAGACTAGGGGCCCACCGGGGGATTCCCTTGTATCACTGTGGGCCAGTCCGAGCCTGGGGATGAACCTCCCTAGCATCGCGGGTGACGCTGTAGAGGCTCGTCTGTGTCACTGCCTGACATTGGCTGCCTGCCCCCACCGACACTGGATATTTTCATCAGTGCACTGGAGAAGCAGCGGTGGCAGTGCAGGGACCAGGAGCGGTGCAGGGAGTGGGAAGCCAGGTAAGTAGAATCAGTGTGAGAGGCCCGGGCATATGGGGGGCATTTCCAGGCTCGGATAACCCAATAAATAAGAACCTTATTGCATGCCTTTGGTTCTGCGGAAAGACTGTAAATTTTTTTAGTGAGAAAGAGAGAGAGAGATAGCAAGGGAGTACTACCATCATTGTTGCTTCTATGCTGCACTGCAAATCTACCTTTGAACTGTGCCTTGTGCTGCTGCACCTATAATCAAATTCAGTAAAGAGAAACCGTATTGGGCGGTCACATCTTTTGGCCACCACCAAATTTCTGGGCAGCAGATCATCCTGTGTAAACTGGAAAACCTTGCCCAGAAAATGTGTATAGAGTCAAACAATCATAGTAGCAATTGCTAGCCCCCATACAGAGGAGATGATTGCTGCATGTAAATACAACTTAACCTCTGCTGATGATCAGGCAATTATTAGGAACATTCAGTTCTTTCCTGATAATTGCTTGAAGGATGATCTTGTGTAAAAGGTGTATTATCAGTGTTGCTTGCAATGGGTTAAATTGGGTGGAGGATAATAACTCTTTAGCAATTAAATATTTATGGAGGAAGTGCATGGAAATTCCCTGATTAATCAGCCATTGTAGCTTGTTACAAGAATATGCACAGAGACAGATACTATTCATCTGTAATCTATAAACTGTAAAAAGCTAATCACTGAACATGGGCATAACTATAGCCTTAGCACTTGCTGTGGGTCCCAGTGGGTCGGCAGTGAGGGCAAGGGGAGGCGGGCTATGCTGTGCAAGAACATTGTACCTTGGTAAATAACAATATGGTTGTTTTATGCTATAATGTGGGTTTTCTGACATATGGTGCTTTTATACATACCTTTAATTATTGCTACTTATATTATTGCTATATTATTGCTAATTATTGCTACTGATATTTACATTTGTTTACATTAGCTGGTGGGGGCCACATCTTATTCTGCTATTGGGCCCCCGTTTATCTGCCTCTTGTTATATTTGACACAACAAATCTTTTATGACCTTTCAATAAAATGGATAACTAGATAAAATGATTCTGAGTAAATTCAAACCAAGAATTCTGAATTATTACTGCATTTATTTAAGGAACAATGTTTTCAAATAACCATTAGCCATGCAAATTTTCCAGTTAAATCTGAATACTGTAAGGGCTCCTCCTTCCAGTCCATAAGAATACACGGTGTAACATGCACATGAAATGTTTATGACATTTCTAAATGACCATCAAATGACAAATATAAAGGAATCTCTGACCATTAGGGCAATATTGTAAGACATTGTAGAGGGGATCAGACCCCCAAAAGTTGAAGACCCACAGCGGGACACAAATAAAAAGTAAAAATAAAGTTTACAACAGACATATTAGGTATTGTTGCATCCGCAACGACCATCTCTATAAACATATAACATGATCCACGCTGTCAGGTGAATTCCGTAAAAAAACATTTTTAAAATAAATACGGTGCCAAAACAGCCATTTTTATGGTCACTTTGCCTTATAAAGAGTGTAATACCAAGAGATCAAAAAGTCGGATATACCCCAAAATGATACCAATCGAACCGCCACCTCATCCTGCAAAAAATGGACCCCTACATAAGACAATCCCCTGAAAAATAAAAAAATATGGCTTTCAGAAAATGTCAACATAATTTTTTTTTTCTTTTCAACAATGCGTTTACTGTCTAAAACTTAACAAAAATAATAAATAGACATATTAGCTATTGCAGCATCTGCAACAACTTGCTCTACAAAAATATCACATGGTATGCCCCCTCAAGTGAATACTGTAAAAAAATAAAATAAAAACTATGCCAAAAAAGCCATTTTTTGGTCACCTTGCCCCAAAAAGTATAATATTGAACAATCAAAAAATATGCACCAAAAAATGGTACCAATAAAAATGTAAACTCTTTCCACAGAAAACAAGCCTCTACACAAGACATTCGACCAAAAAATAAAAAATATGGCTTTCGTAAGATGGAGACACAAAAATGTTTTATTGTGTAAAACTAAAAAAAACAAAATAGACATATTTGATATTGTCGTGTCCATAACGACCTGTTCTATAAAAACAGCACATGCTTCTATCCCGCCCGGTAAATGCGGTAAAAAAAAACAAACTATAAAAACCATGCCATAACAGCCATTTTCCTTGCTTCAGAAAAGGCGTACTATTGAGCGATCAAAAATCCCCAAAATAATACCAATAAAACTGGCTCCTTATCCTGTATTTTTTAAAATGTGGTAACTTTTTGGGAGTTTCTACTGTAGGGTGCATGAAGTTTAATGTGTCACAAGAAAACAATCTCAGAATGGCTTGGATAAGTAAAAGCGTTCCAAAATTATTACCACTTAGAGTGACATGTCAGATTAGCAAAAATCGGCCTGGGATTTAAGTTGAAATGTGGCTTGGTACTGAATGGGTTAAACCTACAACCCTTAAGTTTTAACGCAGAGGAAGGCAAATACTATGAGGTGACATCGCCCTCAACTGCAAATATTAGAATGAATCCCTGAATCAGCAGCCTGGTTTCAGGAATCCACTACAGATAACTTCTTTCTGGCAGTAACCCTGGGTTCAGACCTGAGCGTTCTGAAAGGAGCGCTCTGTATGCGCGATTGTACAGGCGTTTACAATCGCGCATACAGAGACAAGCGAACACACATTGTCGCGTGTTCCCGAATATCTATGTACGGGAACGCGCGACAAAACGCCCCAAAAAAGCTCAAGAACTTGTTTGAGCGTCGGGCGTTTTACTCAATATTTCATTATTGTATACCCAGGACACGTAGAGGCATTTATTATTGTATTTTACATTTAGTCATTAGACTACAGGTTGCCTACTCTTGCCGCGCACTTATTTATTTTGTAATCTTATTTTGTAGTAAAAATTAACTTTTATTTGTTAAATTTAATAAATTGTGAAAACTAACAATGACCTACTCAAATTATAGGTTTAAAACTCTCACCAGTGGGCCTGGGTGATATTACACTCGATATATATTAGTCTACTGACGGCCGTTTGGCAATGGCAACTGTGACTTTTTCCAGCTGGCTGTTTGCCTCTTATGTGCTGGAATGGATATTAATGTCCACTATATTGCAACAGTTGTTTGCAACATTGTCAGTAGGCCGTTCAGTGTTGGTGTCTATTGGCACTGAGTTATTATGTTGGTGATAGTGCTAGTGCTGCGGTGACTGCCTTCTACCTGTCCTATCACTTGGATTTATTCAGTACGTTCTCATTACAGCACCATCCCTCGCTGTGCTGCTTTCTATTGGCGACGCAGTCACTAGCTACTATATAACCTTGCTATTCAGTAGCTATCACCCTCATAATAGGTCCACTGCGATCTAAAATCTTAAACGCTGCCCCCCGACATGTTTCACCATAGATATGGCGTCCTCAGGGGATCGGGCAGTCTATGAGGAGAGTGGCGTTGCCGGGTGTATTTGAAACCTCCCACTGGTATGACGCGATATTTTTCAAGCAATAGTTATGCTCCTTACTGAGCGCATTCATATTGCTTCTATCATGATCTTTGATAGGCTGTTAATGTCGCCCCGCTCTGACGTCAATCCTCGCGCGATCCTGCTCAGTTCCTGCGCATGTCTCTATACTTAGAACTTTTACAGCTCCGATCTGCTGACTGGTCTGTCTGCATTGGATTATTCGCCAATCCTTAAAGGGACACTGACAGGCCCAAAAAGCATATTTAGGGGTATATATGACAGTATAGGTCTTATAAAGAGTATTAGAATCATCTAAGTATCCCCGCTGTCCGCCTCATAAATACAGTAATCTGAAGTTTTATAACCTGCTTTCCTGGTGTTCAATCTGCCCAAGGGGCGGTGCTTCATATCAACTTGCGCCCAGCCAGCCTCGCCACAACTGCCGTTTGAAGCGCCGCCCAGCTCATCAATATTCACTGAGCTGGGCGGCTACTCTGAAGCACTGTACTAGTGTCCCCGGCCATCTTCAGCGCATGCGCCCGGCACCCTCACTGGCCGGGATCGCATCGAGCGTCTGCTTTATGCGCATGCGGGGCGCTGCTGTGCCCGGCGCATGCGCATAAAGCAGACGCGCGATGCGATCCAGGCCAGTGAGGGTGTCGGGCGCATGCGCATAAAGCAGACGCGCAATGCGATCCCGGCCAGTGAGGGTGCCGGGCGCATGCGCTGAAGATGGCTGGGGACACTAGTACAGCGCTTTAGAGTAGCCGCCCAGCTCAGTGAATATTGATGAGCTGGGCGGCGCTTCAAACGGCAGTTGTGGCGAGGCTGGCTGGGCGCAAGTTGATATGAAGCACCGCCCCTTGGGCAGATTGAACACCAGGAAAGCAGGTTATAAAACTTCAGATTACTGTATTTATGAGGTGGACAGGGGGGATACTTAGATGATTCTAATACCCTTTTTAAGACCTATACTGTCATATATACCCCTAAATATGCTTTTTGGGCCTGTCAGTGTCCCTTTAAGTATTGTGGAGATGTATAGGGCCGGCTGGAGAGGGTACTGCGCATGTCTCTATACTTAGAAATTTTACTGGATCTCTTATTTATCTGCGCTTATCTCTATACTTGGATCTTTTTGCCTATCCCCTTCCCTGCTTATTTTCTTGCTTTTGGCACTTCTCTCAATGCTTAGGTGGTTCTCTGCCTTCTTTTGAACCTTTAATGGAGAATGTCATGTATAATACCTGCTTTTTGTTAGTATTTATTCAGCATTTATCAGGTGCTAGAATCATTTATCTTCATTTCATTTATGTATTTTTAACTATATAGTTGTTAATAGCATTATTTTCTATACAGGTATATTTCATTAGATTTTATTAATTCTTTTTCCTATTTGTCTTACAGGTTCAATCAGCATTTTTTAGATCTTTTAAAAGGTAATGTGCCCATTAACATAGTAACATAGTAACATAGTACATAAGGCCGAAAAAAGACATTTGTCCATCCAGTTCGGCCTGTTATCCCGCAAGTTGATCCAGAGGAAGACCCCTCTCTAGTAGCTATAGCCTGTAATATTATTAAGCTCCAGAAATACGTCCAGGGCCCTCTTGAATTCCTTTATTGTACTCACCATCACCACCTCCTCAGGCAGAGAGTTCCATATTCTCACTGCTCTTACCGTAAAGAATCCTTTTCTATGTTTGTGTACAAACTTTCTTTCCTCCAGACGCAGAGGATGTCCCCTCGTCACAGTCACAGTCCTGGGGATAAATAGCTGATGGGATAGATCTCTGTACTGACCCCTGATGTATTTATACATATTAATTAGATCTCCCCTCAGTCGTCTTTTTTCTAAAGTGAATAACCCTAATTTTGATAATCTTTCAGGGTACTGTAGTTGCCCCATTCCAGTTATTACTTTAGTTGCCCTCCTCTGGACCTTCTCCAGCTCTGCTATGTCTGCCTTGTTTACAGGAGCCCAGAACTGTACACAGTACTCCATGTGTGGTCTGACTAGCGATTTGTAAAGTGGTAGGACTATGTTCTTATCACGGGAATCTATGCCCCTTCTGATGCAACCCATTATCTTGTTGGCCTTGGCAGCAGCTGCCGGACACTGGTTTTTGCAGCTTAGTTTGCTGTTTATTAAAATTCCTAGATCCTTTTCCATGTCAGTGTTACCGAGTGTTTTACCATTTAGTATGTACGGTTGACTTGCATTTTTCCTTCCCATGTGCATAACTTTACATTTGTCAGTGTTAAACCCCATCTGCCACTTATCTGCCCAAGCCTCCAATCTATCCAGATCCCTCTGTAGTAGTATACTGTCCTCATCAGTGTAAATTACTTTACACAGTTTAGTGTCATCTGCGAAAATTGATACTTTACTATGCAAACCTTCTACAAGATCATTAATAAATATATTGAAGAGAATAGGGCCCAATACTGACCCCTGAGGTACCCCACTAGTGACAGTGACCCAATCTGAGTGTGTACCGTTAATAACCACCCTCTGTTTTCTATCACTGAGCCAGTTACTTACCCACATACAGACATTTTCTCCCAGTCCGAGCATTCTCATTTTATATACTAACCTTTTATGTGGTACAGTGTCAAATGCTTTGGAGAAGTCCAGATATACGACATCCATTGATTCGCCGCTGTCAAGTCTAGAACTTACCTCCTCATAGAAACTGATTAAATTAGTCTGACATGACCGATCCCTCATGAAGCCATGCTGATATGGCGTTATTTGCTTATTTCTGTTGAGATGCTCTAATATAGCATCTCTCAGAAAACCTTCAAACAGTTTACCCACAACAGATGTTAAACTTACCGGCCTATAGTTTCCAGGGTCTGTTTTTGGCCCCTTTTTGAATATTGGCACCACATATGCCATGCGCCAATCCTGTGGGACATTCCCTGTCAGTATAGAGTCAGCAAATATCAGAAATAAGGGTCTGGCTATGACATTACTTAATTCCTTTAGGATACGGGGGTGTATGTCATCCGGTCCTGGCGATTTGTCTATTTTAATCTTTTTAAGTCGCATTATTGTTTCTATTTTATCAAAGTATAGTTTATGATTATTATTAATTATTATTTCTCATTTATTCTACAGACCTGTCAGCAGGCGATGGACCTACCAGTAGGTGGTACGTGGTAAGAGCTCATTTATACCACTCTCTCAATTATTTAATTCAAGGAGGTCTGATTTCTTTTATTTCATTTAGCTTTTGCCTTTTTCCTATTGGTTTTTATTATAGTAATTTTTACAAAAAGGATGCATAAGTGAACCCTTCGTTTAGGCCTAGGGGTGAGAGACTTTTGAGTCTATATATCCAGCGGGTTTCTTCCTGCTGTAGTTTTTAATCAATATCCCCCTGTCTCGGGCCTGATTTAATTTTGGTTATCCCCCATATTTTCAAATTATCACTTTTTCCATCATGCTCTGCTTGTATGTGTCTAGAGAGCGTGGTGTCTGTTTTTAAATTAATATCGCTCAGATGTTTTGATATTCTTCTCCGGAGTTCTTGTACGGTTTTCCCTACATAAATTTTGGGGCAGCTGCATTGTATCGCATACACCACTCCTGCTGTTTTACAATTAATGTACTGTATTGGGTAATTTTGTACTTCTTATGGTCCACTGGATTTTCTAACTCTTTACATGCAAGCATTTTACTGCAGAATTGGCAATTTCCACATGGGTAAGACCCTTTTGTGGTTAGCCATGTGGTCTTTTCAACTGGTTGGGAATTCCTCTGGAAATGGCTATGTACTAGTTGTTCTCTAAGATTGGTTCCTCTTCTGTATGTAATTGAAGGATATTTTGTGATAACATTTTTAATGTCTTCATCCAATCTTAGGATGTTCCAATATTTTTTTAGGATATTATTGACCTCTTGGTGTTTAATGTCAAATGTGCCTATGCAGCGCACAATTTTGTCACTGCTTGTTTTTTCTTTTTGATTTTTTAATAAATCATTTCTATCCTTGTCTTCAGCCTTCCGGTACGCTTTGTGTAGAACTTTTTTAGGGTACCCGCGTTCTAAAAATTTCTGGTATAAGATTTTACTTTCGTGTTCAAAACCCTCCTCTGTTGAGCAGTTTCTTCTCGCTCTATAATACTGGCCTACTGGGATTCCTCTTTTCAGAGGTATTGGATGGTAGCTAGACCAGTGGAGGAGACTGTTGCTCGACGTGGGCTTTCTGTAGATTTCTGTTTCTATATTACCACTCTCTGAAAGGCTTAGGGCTACATCCAGGAAGTTGAGTTTGTTTTTATTAATTTCACCTGTGAATTTTAAACCAATTGTATTGTTATTGAGAATTTTAATAAATTCATGAAATTCTTCTTGTGCACCTTCCCACAGTATTATAACGTTGTCTATATAACGACCCCAATATGTAATATGTTTAGTGTACTGACTGTGTACTTCGGTGAACACAATTCTATCTTCCCACCACCCTAAAAAAAGGTTTGCAAAATTTGGTGCGCATTTCGTGCCCATTGCGGTGCCAGTGATCTGTAAATAATAATCATTATCAAAAACAAAATAATTGTGAGTGAGTAAAAAAATTTAAAGTGACAAAACAAACTCATTATGATCTTTGTACTGGGTGCCTTTTGTATCTAGATAGTACTTCACTGCATCTATGCCTTTGGAGTGCGGTATGCTAGTATATAGCGCTTCAACGTCTAAGCTTGCTAATAAAGTGCCCGGTTCTACATGTATGTTATTCAATTTAGTCAAAACGTCTTTAGTGTCTCTCAGGTATGATGTTAGACTGGGGACAAATGGGGATATCACCTCATCGACATAGCCACTTATTCCTTCACATAGGCTCTCATTCCCAGATACTATAGGTCTTCCAGGAATTGGTTGTCGTTTTTTGTGTATCTTGGGAATGGCATAAAAAGTGGCAAGTACTAGATTCGGCTTGTACAGAACTTTGAACTCTTCTTTCGTAATTAGGTTTTTTTCTTTAGCTTGCTGTAATATGCTCTTAAGTTCTTGTACAAATTTGGTGGTAGGATTATTCTGCAATTTTTGATAAGTATTAGTATCTTTTAATAGATCCATGACCATTCTTTTGTACTCTGACTTCTCCATTAGCACTATGTTGCCCCCTTTGTCTGACGGTTTGATTTCTAAGTTTTTATTTTCTGTCAGTTCCTGCAAGGCTTTCTTTTCTTTATTACTGATATTACAACCAACCTGTGACTTTTTCCCTTTAATTGTTTGTAGCTCTAGAGTCACTAGATCTACGAATGTCTGAATATTGTTATATTTTGTAAAGGGTGGTGTAAATTTAGACTGGGGGGTCATAGTGGAGAATGGTGGTTTAGGAACTGGGATTTGTCCCAGATGTTCTTGCTGTAAATCCTCCAATATTTGGACTGCTTCACGTTCACGTCTGTTAATTTCTAGGGTATCTTTATCCTTATTTTTAAACTCTTTGTGCAATGCTAGTTTCCTTGCAAACAGGTTTATATCCTTTACCCATGTGAAGCAGTCAAAATATGGTGCTGGTGTAAACGAAAGACCTTTTTGTATGAGTCTTTCATGTTCCGAATCTAGAATGATGTTTGTTAGATTAATAATTTGCATCTCATTTGTTTTTGAAGGAAGTGCTACGTCTTGGGCTGATATCCCCACTTCTCCCGGTCCTTCGACTGTGCTCCTGACACTAAAAAAGAAGAAGACGAGGAGGCCAAAGACGGAGAGGGTAAGTATGAGCCCATATTTGATGTTCCTATTGGAGCTTGTGCTGCCACAAATGGAAAGGATGGAGCTGAGGAAAATAGAGATGGAACGGTTTCGTTTACTCTGTCTGTACTTGGTGCTGATCCTCTCTCCATATGCTGTACAGTTTGTCCTCCAGATTTGTTTTGTTGATTGTCTGCCCATTTTGGTGCACTATTGTAGTTGTATCTTTTTTGATACTGCCCAAATTTATTTCTGGCTTTCCTCTTAACACCTGATTTTGAGGTGTTAGGCCCTGAATCAGATTCAGATACTTCTGATTCCGAAATGTCTGTGTACTGGATGGGCGCTGTAAAACGCCCAGGTGAGAACCATTCCCATAGGGAAGCATTGGTTTCTCCTTGTTGAGCGTTTTACAGCGCGTAGGAACGCGTTGTAAAACGCTCAGGTGTGAACTTACCCTAAGAGTTACATAACAGGAGTCTGTCACCAGAGACTTCAATATTCAACTCTGTGCATAGACACCTGATTAAAATGCTGTTTTCTTTTGTTCATCTGAGGTTACATTCCCACGTGATGAAACTTTTTCCTAATATACAAATTAGGTGTTTGGAGTAACAACGGCATCACCATTGTTTTTTTTTTTTTTGCACCCAAAAAGAGGTGAAATTTATATTATATTAGGGCAGAGCCACCACATATGCAAAAGGGTTCTGGGTTCTGATAAACACCTCCAACATTTATCTCAACTCAATCTCTTCATTTGTTTTAGGGCTGTATTACACTGGCAGATTGTCTGCCAGATCATTGCTAATGAGCATTTGTAGTAACGCTTGTTAGCGATGATCTGGCAGTTTAATACTGCCGCAAACGCTCATTCATAAGGTAATCCAGATTTTTACGAACGCTTAAAAATCATTGTTTCACAGAAACAGATCATTCTGGGTAATCACAATCTGCTGCCGGCAAACAACTAGTCAGCATGGGGATGAGTGATGGCATAATGATCGCTCCGCCCCATAGGCCCCTTTCACACGGGCGAGAACTCCGCGCGGGTGCAATGCGTGAGGTGAGCGCATTGCACCCGCACTGAATCCGGACCCATTCACTTCAATGGGGCTGTGCAGCTGAGCGGTGATTTTCACGCATCACTTGTGCGTTGCGTGAAAATTTCAGCATGTTCTATATTCTGTGTTTTTCACGCAACGCAGGCCCCCATAGAAATGAATGTGGATGCGTGAAAATCACAAGTATCCCCAAGAAAGTGCAGATGCGGTGCAATTTTCACGCATGGTTGCTAGGAGATGGTAGGGATGAAAGCAACCCTGGACCCCATTAAAGTAAGTTCACTGTATTATTTTCCCTTATAACATGGCTATAAGGGAAAATAATAGCATTCTTAATACAGAATGCTTAGTAAACTGTAGATTGAGGTGTTAAAAAATAAAAAAATTAACTTACCTGTTCCAATTTATCGCGCAGCCGGCTGCGCGATAAATTGGAACAGGTAAGGCTACTTTCATACTTGCGGCAGGACATATCCGACAGGCTGTTCACCATGTCGGATCCGTCCTTCCGCTATTTCGTTGTGCCACCGGACCGCCGCTCCGTCCCCATTGACTATAATGAGGACGGGGGCGGATAGTCAATGGGGACGGAGCGGCGGTCTGGCGGCACGGCGAAATAGCGGAAGGACGGATCCAACATGGTGAACAGCCTGTCGTATCCGTCCTGCCGCAAGTGTGAAAGTAGCCTAAGTTAATATTTTTTATTTTTTAACACCTCAATCTACAGTTTACTAAGCATTCTGTATTAAGAATGCTATTATTTTCCCTTCTAACCATGTTATAAGGGAAAATATAAAAATCTACAGAACACCTAACCCAAACCCGAACTTCAGTGAAGAAGTTCGGGTTCGGGTCTGGGTGCCACAGTCAGTTTTTTATCACGCGCTTGCAAAACACATTGCACCCGCGTGATAAATACTGAACATCGGAACGCAACCGCAGTCAAAACTGACTGCAATTGCGTATCTACTCACACGATTTTCCCTGATCGCAGACGCAATGCATCCGGACCAAATCCGGACACACTCATCTGCAAGGGGCCATACTCTGGAAGAGATCACTGATTGTAATAGCAGCGGTCTCCTCCACTGACAAGCAGGGGATTGCAGGAAGGAACGCTTCCCTCCGGACAATCATCTTCTTTTTAATGTAATACAGACCTTAGGCTCACTGGGGTGAGATACCATGTGAAGACAACCTTTTAAGAATTTTGTTGAAGTCTAACACGGCATGATATACTTTATATACTTGTAGGACTTATTTTTCAGAAAATGTATTTCTGAAATGTATTCTTTCTAGTTCAGATTCCCATGCAGAAATATAATGCCTATGTAGAGGTAGGTTAGAGGACTGGATGAGGCTATAGACCTTGGATAACAGATGTTTAGGAGAAACCCGGGTGGCAGAGTTTTAAAAAAGTATGTTCTCTGGAATAAGAAATAATATATATATTATGTAATAATATTATTTCATGTTGTGTAATATGTAGAGTATGGTGTAAGTAGTGGGAAGATGTGAAAAACATGAGTAGGTTTAAGTTTCTTAGTGAAAGAGAGGTGGTGTCAGGATATGGAGAGATAATTTGAAAATTCTCAATAATCTCCGATACTGGAAGAGCTAACTGCTTACAGTCTCTAGGAAGAGCCCTTGAAAATTTGGGGCGATAATGGTCATATTTGAGATATTTGAGTTTTAGAAGAGGAGATGAGTGGGTGCTGTGAAAAGAACTTAGAGTCCCATTTTTTCAGTGTAACTTTAGTGATGTTATTGATTAGATAGTGGTGGTGGGCATGTTGGGGTAGTCTCTATAAGAGTGTGTGGAGTAGGGTTGGAGACAAGTTGGTTCTATTCTAACAAAATGCATACTACTAAACCAGTCCTACCAGTACTAAAATTCTGAGGTGTACAGTCATGTGAAAAAATTAGGACACCCTTTGAAAGCATGTGGTTTTTTGTAACATTTTTAATAAAAGGTTATTTCATCTCCGTTTCAACAATACAGAGAGATTAAAGTAATCCAACTAAACAAAGAAAACTGAAGAAAAGTCTTTTCAAGATCTTCTGTAAATGTCATTCTACAAAAATGCCTATTCTAACTGAGGAAAAAGATAGGACACCCTTGCCCCTAATAGCGAGTGTTACCTCCTTTGGCTGAAATAACTGCAGTGAGACGGTTCTTGTAGCCATCTACCAGTCTTCGACATCGGTCTGAGGAAATTTTACCCCACTCCTCAATGCAGAACTTTTTCAGCTGTGAGATGTTTGAGGGGTTTCTTGCACGTACAGCCCTTTTCAAGTCACCCCACAGCATCTCAATGGGATTCAAATCTGGACTTTGACTTGGCCATTCCAGGACTCTCCATTTCTTCTTTTTCAGCCAATCTTTGATTGATTTACTAGTATGTTTTGGGTCATTGTCATGTTGCATGGTCCAGTTCCGCTTCAGCTTTAATTTTCTAACTGATGGTCTCACATGTTCTTCAAGCACCTTCTGATACACAGTAGAATTCATCGTGGATTCTATGATGGTGAGCTGACCAGGTCCTGCTGCAGCAAAGCAGCCCCAAACCATGACACTTCCACCTCCATGCTTCACAGTTGGTATGAGGTTCTTTTCTTGGAATGCTGTGTTTGGTTTACGCCAAACATGTCCTCTGCTGTTGTGTCCAAATAATTCAATTTTGGACTCATCTGTCCAAAGAACATTATTCCAGAAGTCCTGGTCTTTGTCAACTTTATCTCTGGCAAATGTCAGTCTGGCCTCGATGTTTCTCTTGGAAAGCAAAGGTTTCCTCCTTGCACACCTCCCATGCTAGTTAAACTTGTACAGTCTCTTTCTGATTGTAGAGGCATGTACTTCTACATCAACAGTAGCCAGAGCCTGCTGTAGTTCTCGAGATGACACTTTAGGGTTTTTGGAGACCTCTTTTAGCATCTTGCGGTCTGCTCTTGGGGTGAACTTGCTGGGGCGACCAGTCCTGGGCATGTTGGCAGTTGTTTTGAAAGCCCTCCACTTGTAGACTATCTTCCGGACAGTGGAATGGCTGATTTCAAAATCTTTTGAGATCTTTTTAAATCCCTTCCCAGACTCATAGGCTGCTACAATCTTTTTTCTGAAGTCCTCTGACAGCTCTTTTGCTCTCACCATGGTGCTCACTCTCACTTCAACAGTCAGGAGCACACCAAACTAAATGTCTGAGGTTTAAATAGGGCAAACCTCATTCAACATGCAGAGTAACGATCTACTAATTATGTGCACCTGGTGTGATATACCTGTGTGAGATCTGAGCCAATTTAAGAGGGAATATATGTGAGGGTGTCCTATCTTTTTCCTCAGTTAGAATAGGCATTTTTGTAGAATGACATTTACAGAAGATCTTGAAAAGACTTTTCTTCAGTTTTCTTTGTTTAGTTGGATTACTTTAATCTCTCTGTATTGTTGAAACGGAGATGAAATAACCTTTTATTAAAAATGTTACAAAAAACCACATGCTTTCAAAGGGTGTCCTAATTTTTTCACATGACTGTAGCTAAAGGCTCATGGGGTCTGGTGCAACAGTTCACCTTGGGCCCCCCTTCCCTCAGTGCTTTGTGGCAAGTGGCAGGGTAGCACATACCCTTCCTTCTGCCTGAGGCAAAAATTGAAACGACACTCCTTCCCCGTGCCAAATTCTTGACCCAACCCCTTCCCTCCAGCCAGAGGTGTAACTTGACCAGCATGCACTTTCTATTACCCTGGGTTCACACCTGAGCGTCTCTGAGACGCGCGTTTTATGCGCGTATTTGTCGCACGTTTTTATGCGTGTTTTTTCCAATAGTAAACGCGCGTTTGACGCGCGTTTGTGTGATTGACTGCAGTGTTGTCCAATGAGTCTATGGGCCAAAACGCACAACAAACGCCCCAAAAAAAGCTCAAGAACTTGTTTATGCGTCGGGCGTTTTACAGCGTGTTCAAACGCGCTGTAAAACGCTCAAGTGTGAACCAGGGCCATAGGGAAGCATGGGTTTTCACGTGTTGAGCGTTTTACAGCGCGTTTGAACGAGCTGTAAAACGCTCAGGTGTGAACTTAGGGTAATACTGTTGTTTTCTTATGCAGCACTTTGGGCCCCCTCAGGATCCTTGGCCCGGTAGCGACTGCTACATCTGCACCCCTTATAGCTACGCCCCTGCTAGAATTGGTCTGAATAGTCAGTTATTTATAAGTGTAAACCCAGTTTTCAACTTTCCCTACTTATATTAACAGACTGGAGCTGTATTTGTATACAAAGATTTGCTGGTCACGATAAAGGATGTTGTTTATCCAACTTTTCCTGTTTATGCTTTTGGATTATAACCCAATTCTAGGTAAGTGAATTGTCAAACATTTGTCCTCATTGCTTCATTACATTACAGTTCTCCATCATGTGTATCTCTGTAGAAAAAGTCACAGTTTGTTACAGTTTGATAACACGTGAATTACAGTTTGATAACACGTGAATTATGCAAGATGCAATATCAGTAACTGTGTGCAACCGCTTTGTCCCAGTGACAACAAAAAAGTTTTCTTTCAGTGAAAAAGTGGCTGTGCAGTACATTCAGTATAACCACTGTTCTTTCTTTTTATGACGTGTCCTTTCAAAAACAATTTTTTTTTTAAACTGAAAATATCAGACATACTTGAATACATTTTATTCTACAGGGGCACTTCAAAATAAGTTATAAGGATTTTCTTTGGAAACACTATTATAAGGGATATCAGGGGATCTGTGGGTTTGGCACTCGTGACCACCACTGGTGTGTAAAGCAAGGATCCATATGAACAATCATTCTGTAATGAAATGCTGTGGCTTTACCGAAACCGTAATGTGCTTTCTATAACTGCCATTCAGTTCAACAAGCACAAGAGTATGCATGTCAAATACACGTCATAGACATGTTTCCATATACACTGAACAAAAATACAAACGCAACACTTTTGGTTTTGCTCCCATTTTGCATGAGCTGAACTCAAAGATCTGAAACATATTCTACATACACAAAAGACCCATTACTCTCAAATATTGTTCACAAATTGTCTAAATCTGTGTTAGTGATCACTTCTCCTTTGCCGAGATAATCCATCCCACCTCACAGGTGTGGCATATAAAGGAGCTGATTAGACAGCATGAATATTGCACAGGTGTGCCTTAGACTGCCCACAATAAAAGGCCACTCTGAAATGTGCACCGTTTTGCCTTACTGGGGGGGGGGGGGGTCAGAAAACCAGTCAATGTCTGGTGTGGCCACCATTTGCCTCACGCAGTGAAACACATCTCCGTCGCATAGAGTTGATTAGGTTGTTGATTGTGGCCTGTGGCCATGTATATGTTACTCACAAGTCCTTTGTGATGACCATATACATCGGTTGCAATGCTTGTTCCACTTCTACAAACAGACATTTCCAATGAAAACCCCTTTACATTAATATAAACTTTATTAATCACAACATAAATGAGCTTGTTTACTGCACTGTGAAGACGGTCATGCTTTGTGACTTCTTTTGATAGCAATAACTATGACTGCTTTATATAAAAGGATTCTTTTTTTATCTTTACCAATTTAGGATTATTTGTAGTGACAGCTCCAAAATCAACTTATACTGTGAAGCATGGGGATACGATCCAAATGATATGCAATTTTCCAGTCCCAAAAGAAGATGACCTAAATAAACTGCAAGTGTCCTGGCAACAATTTCAAACAAAGCACCACGGAACAAGACAAGTAACAATGTTTAACCAGGGGAGAGAAGATGTATTAAGCCAGGATACAATGTATAAAGGAAGAGCAAGTTTGGTTACCCAAGCTTTGAAAAATGGGATGGCCATTCTTCAAATTGAAGATGTGAAGCTTACTGATGCAGGAACATATTTATGTGTCTTACAGCTTGGTGGATCTGATTACAAGGAGATGTCACTAAATGTCCAAGGTTAGTTGTATTTTTGGTGGTCCTGCTAGTTTCTTCTAAACTTTAGCTGATCCAGTCATTACCCCAGAGAAGGACAATCTCATTCTCTGCCACTGATGATGGAGTGATATTGCTATAACAGTCAGACCTGACTGGAACAGGAAGGAAACTGACTCATTGACTGATATTCCTCAGTTACTGACTCACATAAATATAGTGATATCTAAACCTGGAAAAAGGTAACTTCTACATTAAGGGGGACATTTATTAATAAGACCTTTAGTCTTAAGTCCCTCTGCACTGCTGGGGGATATGCACCAAAGTTATGTGGAGGCGCAGGCCTCTACATAAGTTTAGTGCTTCCTGCAGCGGGCCATGCAATGGAAGTCTACACCAGCTCCCTTGCTGGCTTAGATTGAAGACATTTTCCATGCCAAAAACTGGCGTGGAAAATGATAAATGAGCCGGGCCTGCCAACCCGTCCCCTTCTCCACATGCACCACACCCCCTTTTCTCAGAAGTCTAGAAAAGTGTCATAAGCAGGAAAAAGTCCCATCAAAATTACACTTCAAAGGGATTCTACAGGAATTTTGCATTCCTGGCCTGTTCTTAGGATCGGTGGATGTCTAATCAAACATTCAAGTGAATAGGACAAAAAACAATACTAGGCGCAGACACTTATAGAAACAAACAAGTGTGCTTATGGTGAAGGGGACACAAGGTGAATAAAAGTGCCATGCCCTCATTACTGTGCTGACCAGTAAAGGTTCTAGAAGTCACCCCTTAAAAATCAAACATCCAATCCTAAGCCAAGGTCATTAATGTTATAGTCCTAAACAAGGGGTACTCTGTTTTCAGCATGCAAAGCAGCCATTGTATAATGAAAAATGCTACACGTTGGGAATATACTTTTTTGGATCGATTTTTCATAGTTCTCAATTTCAGGGCTGTTTTTTGACAATATGTGGCCCTGGGCAAAATAAAAACTGGGGCCCCAAATGTTGAAATACTATACCAACAATAGTCACATTTAATCAATTCAAAAAGCAGTGTGCAGAGAGCTTCCAGAGGCATATATAAGATCTTAAACAATTAGACCACAATGTCCCCCCCTAAAATAAATAAAAAATAAATAAAAATATGTATATATATATATATATATATATATATATATATATAGGAAAAAGAGTTCAGTGGCAGCACCGTCGATGAAAAATGTGGGTGCAACTGGCCCAATGTGGATAAAAGCCAATCCAAATAGATAAAATAATGAAAAAAGGGCAGCACTCCAATAGGTAAAAGATGAAAAAAAATTATTTAATTACCCATATGGGACAAGCGACGTTTCGGCTCAATGTGTGAGCCTTTCTCAAGCTTGAGAAAGGCTCACACATTGAGCCGAAACGTCGCTTGTCCCATATGGGTAATTAAAGAATTTTTTTTTCATCTTTTACCTATTGGAGTGCTGCCCTTTTTTCGTTATTTTATATATATATAAAACAATTTTTTATTATATGGTTACTGACAAAAAATCACTTTACAAAAAACAGTAATTCCAACATACAGTGACAATATAGAGGTAGATATCAGTTCCACACAGGTGCTCTGCAAACTATATAAGTGATTACAGTACTGTCACATGTGTACTGGAGACATTCACCTTTCCTGTCTTTTCCAGCTGGTTTAAACTGCCATGACAAAGTTTTCCATGTCTGCATGACTTGTGTTTGCTGCACATAGATCTTTAGCTCCTCACTTTTTCAACATCACCCTAACTTTTCCTACCTTTGTCCTTTACATTGCTGATGAATTGCAGTAAACAAAATAACTCCTTTTATGATGAGCTCTGCATGCAAATAACCTGATGTAGGATTAGGAAGATCTTCATCACACAGACTCAACACCTCTGACCATGGCAAATTCTATCTCTCTCGGCAAATAAATTACACTGTTTCTCTGATCCTAATTTGAGATCTGTCACAGTACCTGAACTATGATGTTTCTCAGGGGTGGCCTGGGAACTTAAAGTAAATTCTGGGGAAAAAAACTAAACGTGGCCCCATGTTGTACTTGGGTCCTAATTGAAAGAAGGCAAGGGATCAACAATTCTGTACTGCAGCATAAAATACTGCCCCAGCAGAACCAAATCCACAATGTAGCACAAAACACTGCCACCCCCGCCACATCATTCAACTCTATCACCGGTCTGAGGACTTCAATACAGTTGAATGTAGGAGATCCCTTTCTTATCCCAGTCAGATGTATAAGTACTAGATGCTCCTAGCTAGAGATGAGCGAATTTTTTAAATATTCGATTCGGCTGGTTGAACAATAACCCCCCCAAAAAATGGATCCTGTCTGTTGAGCATCCGCCTTCACTTGGTCAGCATTTGGTCAGTAATCCATCAGTATTGCTAATGCCCCCCCCCCCCCCCCCCAAAAAAAAAGGAGTGGATCCAAAACAGAGATGACACGTGAATGGAATATTTGCATGTCTTCTGTGTTTTGTAGCCACTTCTGCTTTTGGCTACCAAATCATAGGCACTGGCGTACCGTCCATAGAGGCAGACTACGGAGTTGCTATGGGGCCCGTGAGTTGAAGGGGCCTGGCCAGGCTGAATGGCCCCACCCCCTTTCCGACCTGAGTACATTCCTCTTTGCCCCTGCAGCTGCCCGCCAAATCTTTTAGTCTCATTCACTGTGCTGCTTAGCCTAATGTATCTGTGATTATTACAGTTTTACAAGCAGCAGAGCCCTGTGAGAGAGCGACCTCCCAGCAAGGTTAGCACCGCTACACTGCTCTGACCTCCTGACCACTATGACCTGCAGAGCTCGGCCGGGAAGGTAGTGTTTAAATTCAATAGCTGTCAGGACCTTGTGGTTCCCTCTCCAGCATCCCACTACCAGTAGGCACAGACACAGCAGAGTCAGCTCATGCTGTGCTGCAGGGTGGAAGGGCAGGGGACACAAAGTGAGGTTACACTTGGTGTAAACTAGTGTTTTGACTGGTTGGGGCAAGGTGTGTGATGTAGGAATAGCAAGGGGACAGGGGTCAGTGGTTGTGCTGGTTTATGTATATATACTAATATATATATATGTATATATATATGCACTGTATATATATATATATATATATAATTGTAAGACCTCTTCTTGCTCTGCTACGCAGATGTGTAGCACAGTGATGACACAGGTTCAAAAGTTGAGCCTGTGCCATAAGCTGTTGGTGTCATCTTGACCTTTTAGATGTGATTTTTAATGTGAACATAAACACAACAAACGTACCCATACTTTTCTTATAAGGGCTTATGCACACGGCCGTAGCCATTTTTGCGGTCCGTGTGCTGTCCACATCTGACCCGCAAAAAATGTGCATCGGATGCAGACAAAAAAGACATCTGTGTGCATGAGCCCTTAGGTTAGTGCAAAAAAATTTCTTTTTTTTAAGGGGGGGAAATTCTGAGTTTTTCTATGGGGCCCCGTGATTTCTATGTATGCCCCTGATCATAAGCCAGTTCTAATGGGACCATACAGACCTTACAGCTTCTACACAAACAGGATCTGTTGTGCATCTAATTTTTCCTTCCTTCTGACAGATCAGAAGAAGGGTCAAATTAATGATGATATCAACCAGGCCAAAAAGGCAAAATAGTGGCCCAGTCATGAAGTGGGGAGGGTGCGAACAGCATGAGAAGTTCACAGAGTGGCCCAATGACATAGTGTGGAGGTGGCACCAGCAGCATGAGGAGGCCACAGAGTGGCAAGATAACATAATGTTGAGGTAGCAGCTGCATAAGGAGACCACAGAATGGTAAGATGACATAGTGTGGAGGTGGCAGCAGCATCAGAAGACCACAGAGTGGCTAGGTGACATAGTGTTCAGGTGGCAAAAGCAGCAGCAGCATAAGGAGGTCACAGAGTGGCACGATGATAGAGTGTAGGGGTGGCAGCAGCAGCATGAGGAGGCCACAGAGTGGCAAGGTGACATAGTTTTGAGGTAGCAGCAGCATCAGGAGACCACAGAGTGGCAAGGTGACATAGTATGGAGGAGGCAGCAGCATAAGGAGACCACAGAGTGGCAAGGTAACATAGTGTGGAGGTGGCAGCAGCATCAGGAAACTACAGAGTAGCAAGGTGACATAGTGTGGAGGTGGCAGCAGCATCAGAAAACCACAGAGTGGCAAGGTGACATAGTGTGGAGGTGGCAGCAGCATGAGGAGACCACAGGGTGGCAAGGTGACATAGTGTGGAGGTGGCAGCAACATCAGGAGACCACAGAGTGACCCGGTGGCAGAGTGGGGAGGTGGGTGGCACTAACAGTACCCACGGACGATGTTGGGTGTAAGAAGGAGCACTTGGCATCAGATGTGTGGCATCAGGCGGTTGGCAGCATCAGAATAGTAGCTGAGGCAGGTAGCCCAAAAAAAAAAAGGTATCTTTTGTCAAGGTTTGGGTGAGGTAGCATGGATGATCTAATGTCATACATCAGGCATTGTTGGGTGGAAATACTGGCTGATCCACGCCTGATTCATCTTGGCAAAGGTCAGTCTCTCCACATTTTGGGTGGAAGGGAGAGTTCTCCTTGGGGTAACCATGGCCCCCACTGCAATAAACACCTGCTCTGATGCCACACTACTGGCCGGGCAGGACAGCTTTTCCAGGGCAAACCCGGCCAGTTGCGGCCACAAATCCACTTTGGCTGCCCAGTAGTCCAGCGGATCTTCAATGACGTCTGGCAGGGTGCACTCCAAGTAGGTCATTACCTGCTGGTTCAGGTTCTGCTCTATGTCTAGCTGTTGGTGAGTGGTTTCTTCACTATGCTGGTGAAAAAAGCTGCTCATCAGCGACTCTAGATTCAGGCTGCTGCTGATGGAGCTGATACTGTTCCTGCCTTTCCACCCCCCCAGAAGCCATGGCAGTGGAATGTGAGCGCAGAGGGGCCCCCTGGTCAGACCTGTGAGAGGATGGACGATGGCACAGATAGGCAGCGGCCAACTGACTACATAGGGTGTCTCTATAGTAGTTCAGTTTGTCCTCCCTCTCAGTGGGTGTAAAAAAGGGCCCCCATTTTGGACCGGTAGCGAGGGTCTAACATGGTGGAGAGCTAGTAGTCATCCCTCTGCCGATTGGTGACAATTCGGTTGTCAGTACGCAAGCAAGTGAGAATGCATCGGGCCATTTGCGCAAGTGACTCGGAGGGACTCCCTGCCTCCATCTCCACTGCATACTGCCACAGTGTGTCTGGGTCATCTGCCTAGTCTTCCTCATCTCCCTCTTGCTCCTCCGGCTGCTCCTGCTCCTCCTCTCCTGTCACCTGTGTAGAAAAACTACCCATTTCGCTACACATTTCTTGTGCTCCAATGTCCTTCTCCTCCTCCCCCAGTTCAGTCCCCACAGGGCTCATGTGGCCGTGAGATGTAGACGCCACATCTCCAGTCCCCTGACCAGCCAGATTTACCAGCATCTTTTCCAGAATATGAATCAGTGGAATGACGTTGTTCATCCCGTAGACCTGGCAACTGACAAATAAAGTGGCTTCCTCAAAGGGCACGAGAAAACGGCAGGTGTCACGCATGAGCTGCCACTGGGTAACATCGAAGTTACACAGGGGAGTACCTCTGTCTGCCTGTATCATCAAGAAATCGTTTATGGTCTTTCTCTGTTCATACAGTCAGTCCAACATATGGAGGGTGGAATTCCAACGGGTGTAAACGTTGCATATCAGCCTATGTTGGGGGACGCCATTCTGCTGCTGTAGCTCAAATAGGGTGTGGTTGGTGGTGTCCGAGTGGCTGAAGTGCATGCAAAGTTTCCTGGCCATTGGATGTCTTGCAGATGGTTGGAAGACTTCAGGAAATGCTTGACAACCAGATTGAACATGTGCGCCATACAGGGCGCAGGGCTCAGCCCTTCTTGAAACAGCGCCGATACCATGTTCTTCCCGTTGTCGGACACCATGGTTCCGATTTTGAGTTGTCGCAGAGAAAGCCAGGATTCGATTTCTTGATAAAGGACGCGGAGCAGTTCCTCCCCTGTGTGACTGTGTTCATCCAGGCAAACTAGGTGCAGAACGGCGTGACACTGTAGTGGCCTGCACATGTGGTATGCTGGTGGGGCACTGTGAATTGTCCCTGCAGTGGAGACTGAGGACAAGGTGGAGGATGAGGAGACAGCGGCATCACCTGGCCAAGTTGCTGGTTTGGCTGGGCAGGAACCACATTTACCCAGTGGGCCGTAAAGGACATATATTGTCCTTAACCGTAGTTACAGCTCCACATGTCTGCACTGCCATGTACTTTGGCAGACACCGACAGGCTCAAGGACTTGTCCACCTTCTGTTCTACATATGTGTGCAGGGCTAGTACTGCCTTTTTGGCAAAGAACTTAGGGCTTGGGACTCTCCACCTTGGCTCAGCACAAGCCATCAGTTCTCTGAAAGGTGCAGAGTCCACCACTTGGAAAGGGAGGGACTGCAGTACCAGCAACTTGGCCAGGAGCATGTTCAGCTTCTGCGCCGTTGGATGTCTCTTGGCAATCGCTTCGGTGATCAGTTGCTGACGGAATGACTGACTAAGAGGAGGAGGAGCAGGAGCATCAGGACCAGCAGATGATGGGAAGGACAGACAGCTTCCTTCGGCTGAGGTGGTGGAGCCTTGACAGGCTAAAATCAGGTGCATGCCACTGGGTGATGCCGCAGTTGCTGCGGCAGGCTGGACCACCACATTGGAGCCACGGTTCCCAGGCCACTTTATGGTGATGCTGCATATGTTGACGCCTGGGCTGTTGGCACCCTGGCCACGCTTCACCTTCTGCCCACAGATTCGACAAATGGCCATGTTCACCTCCCCCGGCGGCTTAAAAAAATACTGCCACACCACTGAGTAAGGGATTTTACCCCCAATACTCCGCACTGACTGACTGACATTGCCTCCATGAACCCCTGCACCACTACTTTCTGGGCCAGTAGGCTCCAGCGAATCGGGTGTTCTACCCGAGGCACGTTTGGCTCCCGACCTCCAACTGCTGCCACCCTGCTGACTCCCGGACACGCTATCGACTTGCTGGCCCCATCACTGCCTGCCACCCGCTTCTTCCGATGATGATGAAGCCCCTTCGTCACCCGGCTCCCAATTGCAATCGGCTAAATCATCATCGAGTACTGTCTGCACATCACTGATGTCCTCCTTAACGGTCTTTGAGCCAGAAGCCTCACTTTCCGCAACACCAGCTCCCACGCCACACTCCTCATCACTGCCCGCCTACCGGAGAAAGCGGCGGATGTCTCCCCATCATATAACTGCTGCCGTGAACATCAAATTTATATATATTTTTTTACCACTAATACATGCCAAAAAGGGCTGTAATTTTTCACTTCAACACACAACGGCTATGAAGCCCCTTTTTTCCCCACTAATGGACTCCAAAAAAAGGCTTTTGAACATATAACTGCGGCCATGAACGGCAAATAAAGTTGTTTTTTGCCACTAATACACGCCAAAAGGGCTGTAATTTCCTCACTTTACCACACAACGGCTAATAAGCCCCTTTTTTCCCCCCACTAATACACAACCTTTGAGTCTATTGCCAGGCGGGTGCATCCGCATAAACCAATTTCTTCCTTTTATGAGGGGATTATGAAGATGCAGGACTCCAGCATTTGTTTGAGCGCTGGACTGAGGGTATCCCTGAATTGGAGGTGTCTCATCTGGAGGAGTTACGATCTGTATGGCGGTCATCGGTAATGAGCACCCACGACCAGCTTATCCAGATCAAGTAGATACACAGAGTATACCTGACCCCAGTGCGCCAGTACCACATGCGTCAAATACCTGATCCTTCATGCTCGCACTGCGGGGAACTAAGAGGGTCCTTATACCATATCATATGGCTGTACCCTGTTGTTCAGTCATACTGAGGTGAGATATGTCGTTTCATCAACACAAAATTGGGTCTCCCTCGGGGATATGCGCGCCTATGATATGCTTGTTGGGCCTGGTATCCAAGGTGATTCCTATTAAATACGGCAGGAAACTGCTCTGGCTGCTGATGTTTTATGGTAGGAAAACAATTCTGTTGAATTGGAAACCTCCTAAGCGCCCGACACTTGAAAAGTGGTCACAACTTATAAATAAGGATCTTCATATCTTGGTATGTGGCCAGGGGAGTGCCCGATCATTTCGATAAGATCTGGGGAATATGTGTGCATGCCCAGGGTACAGCTTGAAGACAGATCTGAGTGGGACAACGGACTGCTCAGCCTCAGACGTATGAATGAGTGAGTAAGTGAGTGAGTGTGCCGTTTATATGACCTCTGGAGATCGCACATTGGACTATATATATAAACGACTGTATTAATGGATTTTCTCATAGTCATACTATATATGCGAACAATGTACCTGCTGGACTAATAGTATATTGATGTGTGTGCCTTTCCATGTATTTGTTTTCCCCTTTGAGGACTGTTGTATTTTATACCTTTTGCAAAAGAGATAAACACTATAAAAAATAAATACACCACAAAAAAAAAGGCTTTAGAACATATACCTGCGGCCGTGAACTGCAAATATTTTTTTTTGCTACTAACACACGCCAAAAAAGGCTGTAGTTTTTTCACTTCAACACACAACAGCTAATAAGCACCCCCCCCCACTAATACACAACAAAATAAGGCTTTAGAACATTTATATAACTGCACTGCACAAGGGCTAATAAGACCCCTATAACGAAAACAGTTTGCTGGAATTACAGAATTATTGAAAACCTGAAATGAGCCACAGTATAATGGCAATTTGGATCTCCAGTCAGTGCAGCAAGGTGTAATAGGATTGTTCCTATTACCCCGGCTGTACAACCCTATTGAACTCTGTTCTGCTTCAATACTGTGTAATAATTCCTCCCTATCCTTTCCCTACACTTCTAATGCTCTTTTCCTGAACTTCTATTGAGCAAAATATAAGTTTTCAAGTCTTTCCTAGCACTGTCCCTAGCACCTGCTAAAGTCTCTCCCTGCAGTAAATACACATCTCTCCCTGCACTAAGTACACTGGAAAATGGCTGAATCCAAGATGGCTGAGGCTATTTATAGGGCTGTGACATCACAGTGCTGGCCGGCTGCTGATTGGCTGCATGCATGGCATTGTGGGTGATCCCTCATTCCCAGAGTTCCTTGCTCCATGTCCTAACATGTGCAGCAGCCATTTTAGGAAAAAATTTGATTTGTTACCACGAAACGTTAGGAAATTTGGATTCGCTGCAAATCTATTAATTCCTGAAATTCGGATCGAATTCCACTTCGTCAGCTTCAATTCGCTCATCTCTACTCCTAGCATTAATTAATGCTGAGATCATCAGATTGCTATGTACCTGACAGGTGGCTATGAAAAGGACTTGGGTGGTCCCCAGTCTTTGACCCACCAGGAAATTTCCCTGTACGGTCTATGGCCAGTCTACCCCTGATGCCTCTACTATGGTGTAAGAGACATAGGTAGCCCACACAAAGAACGGCATAAGTATTCTCGTAACAACCGGTTATTCCTCCAGTCCGAACAGAGCAGACAATCAGGTGTTTGTCAACTCTTCACACTTCAGTTATTTGGTCAGCTATTTCCATCAGTTATTGTAAACTGGAACCAGTAGTGAAGCCTACACACAGATGAGGAATAATAGAAAGATTTCCGCCAGTTCCATGTTTTTGACCCGCATCTGGTTTTAGCTCACAATAACTAATGTAAATAGCTGAACAAATAACTGAGGTGTGAACTGGATCTTAGCCTATGTAACAAGCTTTTTTATTAAAACTTCTTGGCTTCGCTCTCCCTCTTTACATCAGCAGTCTAAGGCTTAAAAATACACATGAGGCTAATTTGAACATGCCTAGTTTCAATATCTCTACTTTATTCATGGCTTATTAGAAAAAAGAGCTGTGATAAATGTACCATAAGGGCTCCATGTACTGGTAATTGTCACGATTCGGTTCACTGTGATTGTTGTGGCCGTGTAGGCCGGCTGCATACCCTCTCGCGTCCTGGCTGCAGGCTGACTCCTGTGTATGCTGGTTGCTTGGGGCTGCATGCTGGCTGCGGTGTCTTGTGTGAACTGTTGCCCGTAAATGTGTGTACTCCCTGTGTCTACATCTCTGTGCAGTTCTTGGCACTGTTGCCTGGCTGCAGGCTCCCTCAAATACTGGCTGCAGGCTGACACCGGTGTATGCTGGTTTCATGGGGCTGCGTGCTGGCTGCGGTGGAGTGTGTGAATTGTGGCTTCCCGTGTCGTGTCTGCATCTCTGTGGTTACTGTTACTGGTGCCGTGCAGGCTGGCTGCATGTGCTTTGTGTACTGGCTGTGGGTGTTCCCATGTATGCTGGTTCTGCGATGAGTGCTGGCTGTGGCCTTGAGTGTGAACAGGGTCTGAGTATGTATGCATTTTTGTTTGTGTCACTGTGACACGGGTTGTTTGTGCTCTGACGTACTGGCTGCGGTGGACTCCGTGTATACTGGTTGCAAGGGAAAATGTCCTGTACTGCAGCCTGTGTTCACTTCTCTGTTCATGCAGGCTCCCCTCCCTGTTTGGTTCTGATGGGGTTAACATTCCCTGATCTGTTCCTGGGTGTGTCTTATTAGGTGCCCTCATTTTTGCAGCTATCTCTACCTGTGAGCTGTGGGGCTTGTGGTCAGTCTATCTTCTGCCTTGCTGTGTGTTGCACCTTGCTGCTCACCCAAGGGGTTTTGCTATCTGTCCTTGTTTGTGGTGTCGCCTGTTGTTGTTGTTGTTGCCTTGTCTGATCTTCTGTACCTGTCCTGTGATGTTGATGTTGTTATCCTCCCCCATGCCTTGCCTGTTCTTCTGTTCCTGTTCTCTGTCTGGATCCACTCTGTTCTATGTCTAGCCTAGCAGTGCTCTAACTGCGTCTGATACCCTGGAAGTGCTAAACTGCTTCTGATCCTGCCTATTCCATGTCCAGCCTGGCAGTGCCTACTGCTTCTGATCCAGTCTGTTCTTTGTCTATCCTGCAGTGTCTTACTGCTTCTGTTCCTGTGTTTGTCCAGCCTTCGTGAGATGGTCCCTGGGTTCTCTGGAGGGAGGATCTCTAGTCTGTGCGCAGTTCTGCCTGAGACTGCCATGCTTCCATTCCGTTTGGATTCCAGGCACCTGCTTCTGTGCTGGTTCCCGTCTATCTTGTTGTCTGATCCATGTCCTGTGTTTGCTTGGGTTCCAGTCCTGTTGTCTGTGGTTTTCTGCAGGTTGTGGTCAAGTGTACCGGGACCTTCCTGGAGGTGCGACCAGTGAGCCCTCGGCCCAGTTCATCCCCACCACCCAGGGGCTCTGTGAAGAACAGGCTCACTGGCTCTCTGCCCTCTGGGTTTTGCCTCTGGTCTGCCGGTGTACTTGGTTCTGTGGTAGTGCTACCACTATTGCTTAACCTGCTTTACTGTCATGTTCTTTTATTACATGTGTAATAAAGTATTCTGTTGGTCCCTAGTCTGTTATCTGCCTGTGTCCTGTTTGCAAGACGTCCCAGAGGTCTGCCTTGGGCCTCCGGCACGTAACAGAAATGATCATGCAGATAAATTATCAGTGGCCAGACTACAAAAATTGTCTGTGAACTCACTTTAACCATCCATGAACCTATATTAGAACACGGTAATTTCTTCCACTGAAAATAAATCCGGAAGATTCCCATTCAGTGACTGTAAACATCTTGTCCTCATGGCTATGTACAGTTGTATAGAGAAACATAATTTATATTACGTTGCCTTGTACGTAATGGGTATTTATATTTAATGTGATAATTTTTTTGTAATTTTAATTACAGCATCGTACAGTAAAATTGCAAATTATTCAGAGGTATCAGAAGACAATCAAATATCTTTCACATGTGAGTCATCAGGTTTTCCTGAGGCAGAGGTTTACTGGAAAAAAAATGGAGTTAATGTAAGTTCTCTGGTAACTACTTCCCACACTCAGATTGAAGATGGATTGTATATAGTAACAAGCACAATCAAAGGCATTGACATGAATCACCTCTACCATTGTGTATTCTGGAACAAAGCACTTAAGGAAGAGACAGAAGCTTCACTCAAATACTCAGGTACTTTCTAAAAATTACTGTAACCAAAGCTAAATGGCAATTTAAAGGGAGTGTGTCACCAAAAGGTCACCTTCTGCGTTGCTTACATAATGCTGTAGCACAAATAAACATGATTCAAATGGTACCTTTGTTTCTTTTTCTTATGCACACAGAAGGCAGAGGGGTCTGGGCACTTACTGGCCGAACGATGCCCCTGAACACTTGTGAGCCCTAATTTACATATAATTAAAAACACGTTTTTGCTGTTTATGAACATCGGAAGAAAGGAAGAAAGCTACCATTTAAATTAAGTTTATTCGTGCTACAGCATTATGTAAGCGGCGCAGAAGGTGACATTTTGGTGACAGACTCCCTTTAATACTTGCAATGTGAGGCTTTTTATACCTAAGAATATATCTAAAACCATATGTACATAATGACAAAATAATTGTCACGTATGCAAAGGAAGATAAGATCATTTAGATTTTTTGTTTGGCATTTTCCATTTAAAAACTAGTTTTAGAATGGTACCGCCATGGGTACTATCCTTCAGGCCAACAATGTACATGGCTGTGAAAGGTTATTTTATCTGAAGATCTTTACTTCCTCCATCATACAAAATACATAAATAATAACAATAATAATTAAAAAAAATTACATGAAAATGTCAAACCTATCTACTTTGGTGCAAACAGATGTATTGGTGCATTTATCTAGAAGAAAGGAGGAGTTAAGAAAAATAAGTATAAGAGCTGAGGAATCAGATTGTCACATAGAGTATTGGTTATTCTTCCTTTCTGATGAAATATTACTGAACACTGAAATGCATATTGCTAATAAGTATATTGTACACAATTTTCCATTTTTTCAATACTTACAGCATTTAAAAAAAGATGGTTCCATCTAAACCAAGGTGTGATTGAATCTCATGAAACATTTCATAATTCTAGTTCTGCAGAAGAGAAAATATTCTTACTGCTGAATAATGAGATTACTAAGAAAAACATCCTGCCAAAACTGCTTACTTCCACCAGATGTATATCAAATCTCTTCTAGTTTTGCAACTTTGTCCTTTCAAAGCTGTGCATGTATTTTACATGTCTTTATGGAAATCACAAGATCAATAGCCATGCTAATGAAATGCAGCTGATAAAAATATGGAAACAAAAAGGCACATTTATTTAGACTGGTGTTTTAGACTCCGGTCTTAATAAAGCAGGCCGTGGATACGTCAAAGTTATTAAGGAGCATAGGCACGGTCACATGTCCCTTATTAGCCAACAGAAGCTCGCAGGTCCTACTCCAGGTTGCCATAACAATTGATCACAGGTTTTAGCAGTTTGCAGGTCCTTGAATATTCAGTCATATGACATATGACGACACAACTACACTGCTACATGCCTGGGGGGCAGGAGCCACTATTAAATTGATGGGCGCTGTGAAGTTCACTGTTAAAGGGGCGGTCACTGTGGAGGTCACTCTTAAAGAAGCGGGCACTGTGGAAATCACTGTTATAGAGGCGGGTACTGTGGAGGTCACTGTTAAAGGGGCAGCCACTATGAAGGTCACTGTTAAAAGGGGGGTCAATGTTACAGGGCGAGAACTGTGGAGGTCACTGTTAAAGGGGCAGGTACTGTGGAGGTCACTGTTAAATGGGCAGGCACTGTGGACGTAACTGTTAAAGGGGCGGGCACTATTAAAGTGATGGGCAATATGGAGGTCACTGTTAAAGGGGCGGACACTGTGGAGGTCACTGTTAAAGGGGCGGGCACTATTAACCACCTCAGCTCCCCTAGCTTAAACACCCTTAATGACCAGACCACTTTTTACAATTCTGCACTACACTACTTTCACGGTTTATTGCTCGGTCATGCAACTTACCACCCAAATTAATTTAACCTCCTTTTCTTCTCACTAATAGAGCTTTCATTTGGTGGTATTTTATTGCTGCTGACATTTTTACTATTTGTTATTAATTGAAATTTACCAAAATTTTTGCAAACAAATGACATTTTTCACTTTCAGTTGTAATATTTTTTTTTTTACTACATTTCTATATACATTTTTCTCTAAATTTATTGTTCTACATGTCTTTGATAAAAAAAATGTTTGGGTAAAAAGAAAAATGGTTTGGGTAAAAGTTATAGCGTTTACAAACTATGGTACAAAAATGTGAATTTCCGCTTTTTGAAGCAGCTCTGACTTTCTGAGCACCTGTCATGTTTCCTGAGGTTCCACAATGCCCAGACAGTAGAAAAACCCCACAAATGACCCCATTTCAGAAAGTAGACACCCTAAGGTATTCGCTGATGGGCATAGTGAGTTCATAGAACTTTTTATTTTTTGTCACAAGTTAGCGGAAAATGATGATTTTTTTTTCCCTTACAAAGTCTCATATTCCACTAACTTGTGACAAAAAATAAAAACTTCCATGAACTCACTATGCCCTTCACAAAATACCTTGGGGTGTCTTCTTTCCAAAATGGGGTCACTTGTGGGGTAGTTATACTGCCCTGGCATTTTAGGGGCCCTAATGCGTGAGAAGTAGTTTGAAATCAAAATGTGTAAAAAATGCCCTGTGAAATCCTAAAGGTGCTCTTTGGAATGTGGGCGCCTTTGCCCACCTAGGCTGCAAAAAAGTGTCACACATGTGGTATCGCCGAACTCAGAAGAAGTAGGGCAATGTGTTTTGGGGTGTATTTTTACATATACCCATGCTGGGTGAGAGAAATATCTCTCTAAAAGTCAACTTTTCCCATTTTTTTATACAAAGTTGTCATTATAGAGAGATATTTCTCTCACCCAGCATGGGTATATGTAAAAAGACACCCCAAAACACATTTCCCTACTTCTCCTGAGTACGGCGATACCACATGTGTGACACTTTTTTGCAGCCTAGATGCGCAAAGGGGCCCAAATTCCTTTTAGGAGGGCATTTTTAGACATTTGGATCCCAGACTTCTTCTCACGCTTTAGGGCCCCTAAAATGCCAGGGCAGTATAAATACCCCACATGTGACCCCATTTTGGAAAGAAGACACCCCAAGGTATTCAATGAGGGGCATGGCGAGTTCATAGAAGTTTTTTTTTTTGGGCACAAGTTAGCGGAAATTTTTATTTATTTCTTTTTTCTCACAAAGTCTCCCTTTCCGCTAACTTGGGACAAAAAGTTCAATATTTCATGTACTCAATATGCCCCTCAGTGAATACCTTGGGGTGTCTTCTTTCCGAAATGGGGTCACATGTGGGGTATTTATACTGCCCTGGCATTTTAGTGGCCCTAAAGCATGAGAAGAAGTCTGGAATATAAATGTCTAAAAAATTTTACGCATTTGGATTCCGTGAGGGGTATGGTGAGTTCATTTGAGATTTTAGTTTTTGACACAAGTTAGTGGAATATGAGACTTTGTAAGAAAAAAAAACCCAAACAAAAAAAAAACAATTTCCGCTAACTTGTGCCAAAAAAATGTCTGAATGGAGCCTTACAGGGGGGTAATCAATGACAGGGGGGTGATCAGGGAGTCTATATGGGGTGATCACCACCCTGTCATTGATCACCCCCCTGTAAGGCTCCATTCAGATGTCTGTATGTGTTTTGCAGATCCGCGGTGTCCATGTTTTGCGGATCCACGGATCCATGGAATGGATCCGCAAAACACATACGGACGTCTGAATGGAGCCTTACAGGGGGGTGATCAATGACAGGGGGGTGATCAGGGAGTGTATATGGGGTGATCACCCCCCTGTCATTAATCACCCCCCTGTAAGGCTCCATTCAGACGTCCGTATGTGTTTTGCGGATCCGCGGTGTCCGTGTTTTGCGGATCCACGGATCCGCAAAACACATACGGACGTCTGAATGGAGCCTTACAGGGGGGTGATCAATGACAGGGGGATGATCACCCCATATACACTCCCTGATCACCCCCCTGTCATTGATCACCGCCCTGTAAGGCTCCATTCAGAGGTCCGTATGTGTTTTGCGGATCCACGGATCCATGGATCGGATCCGCAAAACACATACGGATGTCTGAATAGAGCCTTACAGGGGGGTGATCAATGACAGGGGGGTGATCAGGGAGTCTATATGGGGTGATCACCCCCCTGTCATTGATCACCCCCCTGTAAGGCTCCATTCAGACGTCCGTATGTGTTTTGCGGATCCGATCCATGGATCCGTAAAACACATACGGACGTCTGAATTGAGCCTTACAGGGGGGTGATCATCCCATATAGACTCCCTGATCACCCCCCTGTAAGGCTCCATTCAGACGTCCGTATGTGTTTTGCGGATCCGATTCGTGGATCCGCAAAACACATACGGACGTCTGAATGGAGCCTTACAGGGGGGTGATCAATGACAGGGGGTGATCAGGGAGTCTATATGGGGTGATCACCCCCCTGTCATTGATCACCCCCCTGTAAGGCTCCACTCAGACGTTCGTATGTGTTTTGCGGATCCGATCCGTGGATCCGTAAAACACATACGGACGTCTGAATGGAGCCTTACAGGGGGGTGATCAATGACAGGGGGGTGATCAGGGAGTCTATATGGGGTGATCAGGGGTTAATAAGGGGTTAATAAGTGACAGGGGGGGTGTAGTGTAGTGTGGTGCTTGGTGTTACTTATTACAGAGCTGCCTCTGTCCTCTGGTGGTCGATCCAAGCAAAAGGGACCACCAGAGGACCAGGTAGCAGGTATATTAGACGCTGTTATCAAAACAGCGTCTAATATACCTGTTAGGGGTTAAAAACATCGCATCTACAGCCTGCGGCTGTAGATCCACTCGCTTACCTGCAGTTCCTGTGAACGTGCGCGCCTGTGTGCGCGCGTTCACAGGAAATCTCGCGTCTCGTGAGATGACGCATAGATGTGTGACTCTGCCTGAGACAGCCGCCTCCGGAATGCGATCCTGCGTTAGGCGGTCCGGAGGCGGTTAAAGGGACGGACAATGTGGAGGTCACTGTTAAATATCTTTGACATCCTGGTATAGAGAACCCTTAGAAGCATCTTATATATAACCCAGATCTTATCAGATTTAGACGGAGCTCTACACTAACGATATACTCTCTCCTCTAAACTGACCATAAAGTTCATCCTATCTAAAAACTCCAAAAGAATGAGAGTTCACAATCAATCCAAAGCTTGGCTTTTAACTTCCGAGCTTTATTAAAAATACTTTGTAAAGCAAGTTTAGCATACTCATCCACAGCTACATCATCTACCCAGTCCAAAAGGGGGAAGAAGAGAGTTGGACCAGTTAAACTATACACAGGGTGGTGTAGGTATCGTTGTGAAAGCCTTTCAGCTCCTCCTCTCTCGGCATCTAGTTGACTTTTCTAGGAAGTAAAGCCAGAAAAAGATGAGGATGGTCATCATTAAGACCAGGCCCCTCTAAGGAATGCAGACTGGATGGTATTAGTTGGCACTCTGGCACTGGAATAATACAGGCTTCCATCTTATTGGTATTGAATTCTTCTATTATATTGTTTTCAGCCACACTGTCCCTAGAGCATGAGTGCTTGTCATGTCTCTCCCTATGCTTAGCTCACAGGACAATGGTGGAGACCGCACAGGATGTGGATTTTATAGGACTGTGACATCACAGGGGATGCTATCTGCGGATTGGCTGGCTGCATGGCATTATGAGTGATTTTCCATCGGCTTGTCAGCAGCCCTTAGTTTTACTTTGTAACATGTGCAGTTGCCATTTTAGGAAAACCTGATTTGGAGTCTTTGCAAATCAAAGTTTTCATAAACTGTGGACCAAATTCTGATTCGAATGCTTTGCTTTGTTCAACACTATCCCCAACTAGGGATGAGCGAACTCGAACTGTATAGTTCGGGTTCGTACCGAATTTTGGGGTGTCCGTGACACGGACCCGAACCCGGACATTTTCGTAAAAGTCCGGGTTCGGGTTCGGTGTTCGTCACTTTCTTCGCGCTTTTGTGACGCTTTCTTGGCGCTTTTTGAAAGGCTGCAAAGCAGCCAATCAACAAGCGTCATACTACTTGCCCCAAGAGGCCATCACAGCCATGCCTACTATTGGCATGGCTGTGATTGGCCAGAGCACCATGTGACCCAGCCTCTATTTAAGCTGGAGTCACATAGCGCCGCCCGTCACTCTGCTCTGATTAGCGTAGGGAGAGGTTGCGGCTGCGACAGTAGGGCGAGATTAGGCAGATTAACTCCTCCAAAGGACTTGATTAACTGATCGATCTGCAGCTGTGGATCATTGAGCTGCTGATCCTGTTTTTAGGCTGCACAGACCGTTTGTCAGTCTCATTTTTCTGGGGTGATCGGCGGCCATTTTGTGTCTTGTGGTGCGCCAGCACAAGCTGCGACCAAGTGCATTTAACCCTCAATGGTGTGGTTGTTTTTTGGCTAAAGCCTACATCAGGGTGAAGCTGTCACACCAAGTGCATTTAACCAGCAATAGTCTGTTCATTTTTTGGCCATATACAAAATCAGGGGCAAGCTGCGCCTGTCACCAAGTGCATTTAACCCTCAATGGTGTGGTTGTTTTTTGGCTAAAGCCTACATCAGGGTGAAGCTGTCACACCAAGTGCATTTAACCAGCAATAGTCTGTTCATTTTTTGGCCATATACAAAATCAGGGGCAAGCTGCGCCTGTCACCAAGTGCATTTAACCCTCAATGGTGTGGTTGTTTTTTGGCTAAAGCCTACATCAGGGTGAAGCTGTCACACCAAGTGCATTTAACCAGCAATAGTCTGTTCATTTTTTGGCCATATACAAAATCAGGGGCAAGCTGCGCCTGTCACCAAGTGCATTTAACCCTCAATGGTGTGGTTGTTTTTTGGCTAAAGCCTACATCAGGGTGAAGCTGTCACACCAAGTGCATTTAACCAGCAATAGTCTGTTCATTTTTTGGCCATATCCCAGTCTAATTCTGTCACTAAATCCATACCGGTCACCCAGCGCCTAAATACTAGGCCTCAAATTTATATCCAGCTAAATCTGTCCCTAGTGCTGTAGCTGGGCGAGTTATTTAGTGTCCGTTCAAGCACATTTCTTGTTCTGGGTTGAAATACAATTCCCAATTTAGCAATTTCATAATTTAGTGGTTCCTGCTATATCAGAGCTATTTGAAATCTATCCCAAAAAGGGTATATAATATTGAAGGTGCACATTGGGTCATTCAGAATAACTTCACACACACCCGCTACTGTGTATTTCCAAGTCTAATTCTGTCACTAAACCCATACCTGTCACCCAGCGCCTAAATACTAGGCCTCAAATTTAAATCCCTCTAAATCTCTCGTTACCCACCGCTGTACTGTTGTTGCTGGGCAAGATATTTAGTGTCCGTCAAAGCACATTTTTTGTTCTGGGTTGAAGTACAATTCCCAATTTAGCAATTTCATAATTTAGTGGTTTCTGCTATATCAGAGCTATTTGAAATCTATCCCTAAAAGGGTATATAATATTGAAGGTGCACATAGGGTCATTCAGAATAACTTCACACACACGCTTCTGTGCATTTCCAAGTCTAATTCTGTCACTAAATCCATACCGGTGACCCAGCGCCTAAATACTAGGCCTCAAATTTAAATCCCTCTAAATCTCTCGTTACCCACCACTGTACTGTTGTTGCTGGGCAAGATATTTAGTGTCCGTCAAAGCACATTTTTTGTTCTGGGTTGAAGTACAATTCCCAATTTAGCAATTTCATAATTTAGTGGTTTCTGCTATATCAGAGCTATTTGAAATCTATCCCTAAAAGGGTATATAATATTGAAGGTGCACATAGGGTCATTCAGAATAACTTCACACACACGCTTCTGTGCATTTCCAAGTCTAATTCTGTCACTAAATCCATACCGGTGACCCAGCGCCTAAATACTAGGCCTCAAATTTAAATCCCTCTAAATCTCTCGTTACCCACCGCTGTACTGTTGTTGCTGGGCAAGATATTTAGTGTCCGTCAAAGCACATTTTTTGTTCTGGGTTGAAGTACAATTCCCAATTTAGCAATTTCATAATTTAGTGGTTCCTGCTATATCAGAGCTATTTGAAATCTATCCCAAAAAGGGTATATAATATTGAAGGTGCACATTGGGTCATTCAGAATAACTTCACACACACCCGCTACTGTGTATTTCCAAGTCTAATTCTGTCACTAAACCCATACCTGTCACCCAGCGCCTAAATACTAGGCCTCAAATTTAAATCCCTCTAAATCTCTCGTTACCCACCGCTGTACTGTTGTTGCTGGGCAAGATATTTAGTGTCCGTCAAAGCACATTTTTTGTTCTGGGTTGAAGTACAATTCCCAATTTAGCAATTTCATAATTTAGTGGTTTCTGCTATATCAGAGCTATTTGAAATCTATCCCTAAAAGGGTATATAATATTGAAGGTGCACATAGGGTCATTCAGAATAACTTCACACACACGCTTCTGTGCATTTCCAAGTCTAATTCTGTCACTAAATCCATACCGGTGACCCAGCGCCTAAATACTAGGCCTCAAATTTAAATCCCTCTAAATCTCTCGTTACCCACCACTGTACTGTTGTTGCTGGGCAAGATATTTAGTGTCCGTCAAAGCACATTTTTTGTTCTGGGTTGAAGTACAATTCCCAATTTAGCAATTTCATAATTTAGTGGTTTCTGCTATATCAGAGCTATTTGAAATCTATCCCTAAAAGGGTATATAATATTGAAGGTGCACATAGGGTCATTCAGAATAACTTCACACACACGCTTCTGTGCATTTCCAAGTCTAATTCTGTCACTAAATCCATACCGGTGACCCAGCGCCTAAATACTAGGCCTCAAATTTAAATCCCTCTAAATCTCTCGTTACCCACCGCTGTACTGTTGTTGCTGGGCAAGATATTTAGTGTCCGTCAAAGCACATTTTTTGTTCTGGGTTGAAGTACAATTCCCAATTTAGCAATTTCATAATTTAGTGGTTCCTGCTATATCAGAGCTATTTGAAATCTATCCCAAAAAGGGTATATAATATTGAAGGTGCACATTGGGTCATTCAGAATAACTTCACACACACCCGCTACTGTGTATTTCCAAGTCTAATTCTGTCACTAAACCCATACCTGTCACCCAGCGCCTAAATACTAGGCCTCAAATTTAAATCCCTCTAAATCTCTCGTTACCCACCGCTGTACTGTTGTTGCTGGGCAAGATATTTAGTGTCCGTCAAAGCACATTTTTTGTTCTGGGTTGAAGTACAATTCCCAATTTAGCAATTTCATAATTTAGTGGTTTCTGCTATATCAGAGCTATTTGAAATCTATCCCTAAAAGGGTATATAATATTGAAGGTGCACATAGGGTCATTCAGAATAACTTCACACACACGCTTCTGTGCATTTCCAAGTCTAATTCTGTCACTAAATCCATACCGGTGACCCAGCGCCTAAATACTAGGCCTCAAATTTAAATCCCTCTAAATCTCTCGTTACCCACCGCTGTACTGTTGTTGCTGGGCAAGATATTTAGTGTCCGTCAAAGCACATTTTTTGTTCTGGGTTGAAGTACAATTCCCAATTTAGCAATTTCATAATTTAGTGGTTTCTGCTATATCAGAGCTATTTGAAATCTATCCCTAAAAGGGTATATAATATTGAAGGTGCACATAGGGTCATTCAGAATAACTTCACACACACGCTTCTGTGCATTTCCAAGTCTAATTCTGTCACTAAATCCATACCGGTGACCCAGCGCCTAAATACTAGGCCTCAAATTTAAATCCCTCTAAATCTCTCGTTACCCACCGCTGTACTGTTGTTGCTGGGCAAGATATTTAGTGTCCGTCAAAGCACATTTTTTGTTCTGGGTTGAAGTACAATTCCCAATTTAGCAATTTCATAATTTAGTGGTTCCTGCTATATCAGAGCTATTTGAAATCTATCCCAAAAAGGGTATATAATATTGAAGGTGCACATTGGGTCATTCAGAATAACTTCACACACACCCGCTACTGTGTATTTCCAAGTCTAATTCTGTCACTAAACCCATACCTGTCACCCAGCGCCTAAATACTAGGCCTCAAATTTAAATCCCTCTAAATCTCTCGTTACCCACCGCTGTACTGTTGTTGCTGGGCAAGATATTTAGTGTCCGTCAAAGCACATTTTTTGTTCTGGGTTGAAGTACAATTCCCAATTTAGCAATTTCATAATTTAGTGGTTTCTGCTATATCAGAGCTATTTGAAATCTATCCCTAAAAGGGTATATAATATTGAAGGTGCACATAGGGTCATTCAGAATAACTTCACACACACGCTTCTGTGCATTTCCAAGTCTAATTCTGTCACTAAATCCATACCGGTGACCCAGCGCCTAAATACTAGGCCTCAAATTTAAATCCCTCTAAATCTCTCGTTACCCACCGCTGTACTGTTGTTGCTGGGCAAGATATTTAGTGTCCGTCAAAGCACATTTTTTGTTCTGGGTTGAAGTACAATTCCCAATTTAGCAATTTCATAATTTAGTGGTTCCTGCTATATCAGAGCTATTTGAAATCTATCCCAAAAAGGGTATATAATATTGAAGGTGCACATTGGGTCATTCAGAATAACTTCACACACACCCGCTACTGTGTATTTCCAAGTCTAATTCTGTCACTAAACCCATACCTGTCACCCAGCGCCTAAATACTAGGCCTCAAATTTAAATTCCTCTAAATCTCTCGTTACCGCTGTACTGTTGTAGCTGGGAAAGTTATTTAGTGCCCGTCAAAGCACATTTTTTGTTCTGGGTTGAAGTACAATTCCCAATTTAGCAATTTCATAATTTAGTGGTTCCTGCTATATCAGAGCTATTTGAAATCTATCCCAAAAAGGGTATATAATACTGAAGGTGCACATTGGGTCATTCAGAATAACTTCACACACACGCTTCTGTGCATTTCCAAGTCTAATTCTGTCACTAAATCCATACCGGTCACCCAGCGCCTAAATACTAGGCCTCAAATTTATATCCCGCTGAATTTGAATACAATACATTGGGCCAAATAATATATTTGTTGTTGTGGTGAACCATAACAATGAGAAAAACATCTAGTAAGGGACGCGGACGTGGACATGGTCGTGGTGGTGTTAGTGGACCCTCTGGTGCTGGGAGAGGACGTGGCCGTTCTGCCACATCCACACGTCCTAGTGTACCAACTACCTCAGGTCCCAGTAGCCGCCAGAATTTACAGCGATATATGGTGGGGCCCAATGCCGTTCTAAGGATGGTAAGGCCTGAGCAGGTACAGGCATTAGTCAATTGGGTGGCCGACAGTGGATCCAGCACGTTCACATTATCTCCCACCCAGTCTTCTGCAGAAAGCGCACAGATGGCGCCTGAAAACCAACCCCATCAGTCTGTCACATCACCCCCATGCATACCAGGGAAACTGTCTCAGCCTCAAGTTATGCAGCAGTCTCTTATGCTGTTTGAAGACTCCGCTGGCAGGGTTTCCCAAGGGCATCCACCTAGCCCTTCCCCAGCGGTGAAAGACATAGAATGCACTGACGCACAACCACTTATGTTTCCTGATGATGAGGACATGGGAATACCACCTCAGCATGTCTCTGATGATGACGAAACACAGGTGCCAACTGCTGCGTCTTTCTGCAGTGTGCAGACTGAACAGGAGGTCAGGGATCAAGACTGGGTGGAAGACGATGCAGGGGACGATGAGGTCCTAGACCCCACATGGAATGAAGGTCGTGCCACTGACTTTCACAGTTCGGAGGAAGAGGCAGTGGTGAGACCGAGCCAACAGCGTAGCAAAAGAGGGAGCAGTGGGCAAAAGCAGAACACCCGCCGCCAAGAGACTCCGCCTGCTACTGACCGCCGCCATCTGGGACCGAGCACCCCAAAGGCAGCTTCAAGGAGTTCCCTGGCATGGCACTTCTTCAAACAATGTGCTGACGACAAGACCCGAGTGGTTTGCACGCTGTGCCATCAGAGCCTGAAGCGAGGCATTAACGTTCTGAACCTGAGCACAACCTGCATGACCAGGCACCTGCATGCAAAGCATGAACTGCAGTGGAGTAAACACCTTAAAACCAAGGAAGTCACTCAGGCTCCCCCTGCTACCTCTTCTGCTGCTGCCGCCTCGGCCTATTCTGCTGCTGCCGCCTCGGCCTCTTCCTCCGCCTCTGGAGGAACGTTGGCACCTGCCGCCCAGCAAACAGGGGATGTACCACCAACACCACCACCACCACCTCCGTCACCAAGCGTCTCAACCATGTCACACGCCAGCGTTCAGCTCTCCATCTCACAAACATTTGATAGAAAGCGTAAATTCCCACCTAGCCACCCTCGATCCCTGGCCCTGAATGCCAGCATTTCTAAACTACTGGCCTATGAAATGCTGTCATTTAGGCTGGTGGACACAGACAGCTTCAAACAGCTCATGTCGCTTGCTGTCCCACAGTATGTTGTTCCCAGCCGGCACTACTTCTCCAAGAGAGCCGTGCCTTCCCTGCACAACCAAGTATCCGATAAAATCAAGTGTGCACTGCGCAACGCCATCTGTAGCAAGGTCCACCTAACCACAGATACGTGGACCAGTAAGCACGGCCAGGGACGCTATATCTCCCTAACTGCACACTGGGTAAATGTAGTGGCAGCTGGGCCCCAGGCGGAGAGCTGTTTGGCGCACGTCCTGCCGCCGCCAAGGATCGCAGGGCAACATTCTTTGCCTCCTGTTGCCACCTCCTCCTTCTCGGCTTCCTCCTCCTCTTCTTCCACCTGCTCATCCAGTCAGCCACACACCTTCACCACCAACTTCAGCACAGCCCGGGGTAAACGTCAGCAGGCCATTCTGAAACTCATATGTTTGGGGGACAGGCCCCACACCGCACAGGAGTTGTGGCGGGGTATTGAACAACAGACCGACGAGTGGTTGCTGCCGGTGAGCCTCAAGCCTGGCCTGGTGGTGTGTGATAATGGGCGAAATCTCGTTGCAGCTCTGGGACTAGCCAATTTGACGCACATCCCTTGCTTGGCGCATGTGCTGAATTTGGTGGTGCAGAAGTTCATTCACAACTACCCCGACATGTCAGAGCTGCTGCATAAAGTGCGGGCCGTCTGTTCGCGCTTCCGGCGTTCACATCCTGCCGCTGCTCGCCTGTCTGCGCTACAGCGTAACTTCGGCCTTCCCGCTCACCGCCTCATATGCGACGTGCCCACCAGGTGGAACTCCACCTTGCACATGCTGGACAGACTGTGCGAGCAGCAGCAGGCCATAGTGGAGTTTCAGCTGCAGCACGCACGGGTCAGTCGCACTACAGAACAGCACCACTTCACCACCAATGACTGGGCCTCCATGCGAGACCTGTGTGCCCTGTTGCGCTGTTTCGAGTACTCCACCAACATGGCCAGTGGCGATGACACCGTTATCAGCGTTACAATACCACTTCTATGTCTCCTTGAGAAAACACTTAGGGCGATGATGGAACAGGAGGTGGCCCAGGAGGAGGAGGAGGAGGATGAGGAAGAGGGGTCATTTTTAGCACTTTCAGGCCAGTCTCTTCGAAGTGACTCAGAGGGAGGTTTTTTGCAACAGCAGAGGCCAGGTACAAATGTGGCCAGCCAGGGCCCACTACTGGAGGACGAGGAGGACGAGGATGAGGAGGAGGTGGAGGAGGATGAGGATGAAGCATGGTCACAGCGGGGTGGCACCCAACGCAGCTCGGGTCCATCACTGGTGCGTGGCTGGGGGGAAAGGCAGGACGATGACGATACGCCTCCCACAGAGGACAGCTTGTCCTTACCCCTGGGCAGCCTGGCACACATGAGCGACTACATGCTGCAGTGCCTGCGCAACGACAGCAGAGTTGCCCACATTTTAACCTGTGCGGACTACTGGGTTGCCACCCTGCTGGATCCACGCTACAAAGACAATGTGCCCACCTTACTTCCTGCACTGGAGCGTGATAGGAAGATGCGCGAGTACAAGCGCACGTTGGTAGACGCGCTACTGAGAGCATTCCCAAATGTCACAGGGGAACAAGTGGAAGCCCAAGGCCAAGGCAGAGGAGGAGCAAGAGGTCGCCAAGGCAGCTGTGTCACGGCCAGCTCCTCTGAGGGCAGGGTTAGCATGGCAGAGATGTGGAAAACTTTTGTCAACACGCCACAGCTAACTGCACCACCACCTGATACGCAACGTGTTAGCAGGAGGCAACATTTCACTAACATGGTGGAACAGTACGTGTGCACACCCCTCCACGTACTGACTGATGGTTCGGCCCCATTCAACTTCTGGGTCTCTAAATTGTCCACGTGGCCAGAGCTAGCCTTTTATGCCTTGGAGGTGCTGGCCTGCCCGGCAGCCAGCGTTTTGTCTGAACGTGTATTCAGCACGGCAGGGGGCGTCATTACAGACAAACGCAGCCGCCTGTCTACAGCCAATGTGGACAAGCTGACGTTCATAAAAATGAACCAGGCATGGATCCCACAGGACCTGTCCGTCCCTTGTCCAGATTAGACATTAACTACCTCCCCATAACCATATATTATTGGACTCCAGGGCACTTCCTCATTCAATCCTATTTTTATTTTCATTTTACCATTATATTGCGATGCTACCCAAAGTTGAATGAACCTCTCCTCTGCCTGTGTGCTAGGCCTAAATATATGCCAATGGACTGTTGCAGTGGTGGCTGACATGAAGCCTGATTCTCTGCTATGACATGCAGACTAATTCTCTGCTGACATGAAGCCAGATTGTCTGTTACGGGACCTCTCTCCTCTGCCTGGGTGCTGGGCCTAAATTTATGACAATGGACTGTTGCAGTGGTGGCTGACGTGAAGCCTGATTCTCTGCTATGACATGCAGACTGATTCTCTGCTGACATGAAGCCAGATCGTCTGTTACGGGACCTCTCTGCTCTGCCTGTGTGCTAGGCCTAAATATATGCCAATGGACTGTTGCAGTGGTGGCTGACGTGAAGCCTCATTCTCTGCTATGACATGCAGACTAATTCTCTGCTGACATGAAGACAGATTCTCTGTTACGGGACCTCTCTCCTCTGCCTGGGTGCCGGGGCCTAAATATCTGAGAATGGACTGTTCCAGTGGTGGGTGACGGGAAGCCAGATTCTCTGCTATGGAACCTCTCTCCAATTGATTTTGGTTAATTTTTATTTATTTAATTTTTATTTTAATTAATTTCCCTATCCACATTTGTTTGCAGGGGATTTACCTACATGTTGCTGCCTTTTGCAGCCCTCTAGCCCTTTCCTGGGCTGTTTTACAGCCGTTTTAGTGCCGAAAAGTTCGGGTCCCCATTGACTTCAATGGGGTTCGGGTTCGGGACGAAGTTCGGATCGGGTTCGGATCCCGAACCCGAACATTTCCGGGATGTTCGGCCGAACTTCTCGAACCCGAACATCCAGGTGTTCGCTCAACTCTATCCCCAACCATACATTTTTCAACTCTGTTGAACTCTTCTGCAGCAATGAGTAAAAGAATCTGCATATTTAAATAAAGCCGTCGTAGATTACGGACGTAGATGTGTCAAAATTTCACTTCGTTCTGATGCAATATTTACATTGTCACAAAGCTACTTGGTATGACAAGTTATGGTGAAACATTGAAGAAAACCCACTTTTAATAATAGATGCTGTAAGTTAAAAGGGTTGTGCCATGAATAAAAGTGAACCCATATTCACAAAATAGGGGCTAACTATGTGATTGGTGGGGTTCCAGTTCCTGAGAACTCTGACTTAATGGAGCATCATCTTAAGCATGCGTGGTGCTGCTGCATTCATTCTCCACAAGAATTCTGGAAACAGCCAAGTGCTGTACTATCTGTGCTATCTACAGTAGTCCCCTAGAGAATGATGGAAGAGGCAGCATGCATGCTTAACCTGCCACTCCAATCACAGAGGGGAACAGGGCCCTGGTTCTTGGGTACAGTGGTGGTTCCACCAGTTGGACCCTCACCGACCAGATCTTTATCCCATGGATAGGGGATAACTTTTAATGATGGCATTCCCTCATTAAGCTTATTGTATGGTCAGTGAATCAAATCGACCAATTCCACCTTGGCTTAAAGGAATATTCCAGTAGGTACAAGTTATCCCTGTCTGGAGATAGCAAAGCGCTGTACTCGAACTATCTCCGGAACTTCCATAGAAATGAATGGAGCGGCCGTGCACATGGGCGACCCGCTGCTACAGTAATTTCAGGGGAGCAGCAGGGGGCCTACAGGGGGTAGTGTACTCATGAGTAGTGGGGGTTCCAGTGGTAGCACCCTCACCGATCTGATAGTTGTGGATAGGGGATAAATTTTACCTACTGGAATACTCCTTTAACATGCATGTGTCCTGAACAGTAGGATAGGCCATGGAAAATGGAAATTAGGTCATTTGCATAGGGTTGATTTGGCTTTGTACAGCATTGCTATTACGTATTTGTCCTGTGGACTTCCTCTTCTATTAGGACAAAGAAAAAGAAATTGTTCTGGATTCTAGGTAAGCTTTTATTAGGGGTTTTCCAGGCTCTTGATATTGATGACCTTTCCTCAATCCGCACCTTCACTGATCAGCTGTTCCCTGCAGCCTCCGGTGCTGAGACGAGCTCTGTGAATGCAACAGGAAGCACAGCTGCATTCAAAGACTAGAGGTCGTGTCAGGTTACTCCAGCTCGGCTTCTATTCACTTCAGCGGGAGCTTAGCTGCAGTTACCCATACACTTTGATTGGAGCTGTGCTTTCTGTTCCATTCACAGTGCTAGTCTCAGCACCAGAGGCTGCAGGGAAAGCTGATTGGTGGCGGTGCGGGGTGTGGGACCCTCATCGATCTTATATTAACCCTTTCATGACCAAGGGTCATTGATGCCCCAGTGTCCAGGTCAAAATTGACTAATCTGACATGCGTCACTTTATGTGGTAATAGCTTTGGAACACTTTTACTTATCCACGCCATTCTGAGATTGTTTTCTCGTGACACATTGTACTTCATGATAGTCATATATTTGAGTCAATATATTTCACCTTTATTTATGAAAAAATCCCAATTTTACAAAAAATTTGGAAAAATTCACAATTTTCCAAATTTCAATTTCTCTGCTTCTAAAACAGAAAGTCATACCTAATAAAATATTTATTACTTAACATTCCCCATATGTCTACTTTATGTTGGCATCATTTTTGAAATGTCATTTTATTTTTTAGGACATTAGAAGGCTTAGAAGTTTAGAAGCAATTCTTACAATTTTTAAGAAAATTTCCAAAACCCACTTTTTAAGGACCAATTCAGGTCTGAAGTCACTTTGTGGGGCTTACATAGTGGAAACCCCCTATAAATGACCCCATTGTAGAAACTACACCCCTCAAGTTACTCAAAACTGATTTCACAAACTTTGTTAACCCTTTAGGCGTTCCACAAGAATTAAAGTAAAATGGAGATGAAATTTAAAATTTTCACTTTTTGGGCAGATTTTCCATTTTATAAAAAAAATATTCTTTAACACATTGAGAGTTAACAGCCAAACAAAACTCTATATTTATTACCCTGATTCCGCGGTTTACATAAACACCCCACATGTGGTCGTAAACTGCTGTACGGGCACACGGCAGGGCGCAGAAGGAAAGGAATGCCATACGGTTTTTGGAAGGCAGATTGTGCTAGATTGGTTTTCTGAACGCCATATGTTTTTTATTTTTCTGCCGATCGTCTTGTGCAGGGGCTCGTTTTTTGCAGAAAGTGTTGAGGTTTTTATTGGTACCATTTTTGGGTACATAGGATTTTTTGATCATTCATTATTACACTTTATGGGGCAAGGTGACCCAAGGTTTCATTCATTTATTTTTACAGCGTTCATCTGAGGAGTTAGGTCATGTGATAGTTTTATACAGAAGATCGTTACGGACGTGGCAATACCTAATATGTATACTTTTTCTTATTTATTTAAGTTTTACACAACAATAGCATTTCTGAAACCAATAAAATATGATGTTTTATCGTCTCTATAGTCTGAGAGCCATAGCTTTTTTATTTTTTGGGGCGATTGTCTTAAATAGGGTATCATTTTTTGCGGGACGAGGTGACGGTTTGATTGGTACTATTTTGGGGGTCATATGCCTTTTTGATCGCTTGCTTTTGCACTTTTTGTGATGAAAGGTGACAAAAATGGCTTTTTTTTCCCACAGTTTTTATTTTTATTTTTTATGGTGTTTATTGGACGGGGTCTATCATGAGATATCTTTATAGAGACGGTTGTTACGGACGCGGTGATACCTAATATGTGTATTTTTATTTTTTTTATAGGAAAAGGCAAATTATGATTTATTTATTTTTTACTTTTTTTTAAAAAAAATTTGTTTTTTATCAAGTCCCTCTTGGATCATGAAGATCCAGTGGGGCTGATGGCTGTACTATACTTTGCAATGCTCTTGCATTGCAAAGTGCAATACATTCAGATGCCCTGTAGGTGGCAACAGCGGACGCTTTTGCAAAGCGTCCGGTTGCCAGTGCAGCCATCGGGGCTGCCATCACAGCGCAGCGGCCCCGATGGTAGAGAGAGGGAGTCCCCTCCCTCTATTAACCCCATGGATGCCGCTGCCGCGGCATCTATGGGGTTACAGCAGAGTGTCAGCATAGAGCTGACACTCTGATGATGGTGGCGGCTCAGGAATGGAGCCGCCGCCATCAAACACAGCAGGGGGGCAGACCGAGCGGGGGGCAGCGCTGGAAGGGGAGGGGGGATGGAATTTGTCACGGCCAGCAGGAGGAATGGAGGAGGCAGACTCAAGGAGGGGGCACTGTGGACACAAGATGGGGCACAGATGGAGGGGGCACAGATGGGGGGCTGCACAGATCAGAGGGCGGCCTGCACAAGATCGGGGGGGCTGCACAGATTAGGGGGGGCTGCATGGATCGGGGGGGGGGCACGAGGACACTGTGATTTCAGGCTCTGATCTGCAGAGCGCAGATCAGAACCTGAAACCGGCATTTTTTCACTGCCGCGATACGATTGGTTAGTCTGTACAGACTAACCAATCGGATCGATTGCCGGTAAGGGGCCACTCTGGTTGGTCCCTTGCTGGCATTACTGCACTGTATGCTGTCCGTGACCACATACAGGGCAGGGGCAGAAGCTTTAATCCAAGCGCTTTGCAGCGCTTGGATTAAAGAGCTGCCAGAACATATATATACGTGGTAGCTGCACAGGGTATGTCGGGAAGGGGTTAATAACCTATTCTGATGGTCACCAATGTCAGCAGCCTACAAAACTGCCTTTAACCTCCTAACAGTCACATTAAACTTGGGAAAAAGTCACCTTTTCATTGTAGATTTTTAATGTGTGTCTGCAGTAAATCTTGTTGGCATATAACTCAGGGGACACAATTGCATTTGTAACCCCTTAGTGACAATAAATTTTAGCTTTAAGGACCAATAATATTTCCCCCCTATATTCCAACAGTCATAACCTTAAAAAAATTTCTTATAAATTATTTTTTATATTTTGCGGTATTAGTCGTAGGTTTTTTTAGGAACCATTTTGTAGTATATATAGTATAGTAAATAACTTTTAGTATTTTTAGGGAGAAATAAAAAAAATGCATTATTTTGCAGAATTTATTTACGGCGTTCATTGTGTGGTAAAATAACATAATTTTATTATGTGGGTCTATGCAATGATAATGGCACATTTCTATATATTTTTTTTACTATTTTTCCTTTCCTCTGGCAGCCTGTCAGCGCTGCAACTGTTCCTCCTCCAGACTGAAAGGTGGGGTGGGGGGCTGCTTTAGCTGCTCATATCTCTGGTTTGGTAGCATCTAGATATATGGGCTGGCATTCTAAGCTTTCAAACAATACCAGAATGACAGCAATATCTTCAGTATATGGGAAGATATCACTGTTAGTAATCGGGATGCAGTGAATACAGCTGAAAGGGAAAGTAAAAGCAGGTTTTACCCACAAGTATTACTATTTACAATTTCTAACAGTGATATCTCCTGTTTAGCTAATGTTGTCATTTTGGTATTGTATAAAAAGCCAGGAATGCCAACTTTCAAACAATATAAGACTAACCCCATGCTTCTAGCTGCTACCATTCAGGAGATATCAGCAGCTAAAGCAGCCACCCCCTTCCACGTCTGCCCAAGCCCAGCTCCGGCAGAACAGTTAAGTATATCATATAAGAGACACACAGTGATATTTGAGAAGTGAAATGAAGTTTATTGGATTTACAGAAAGTGTGCTATAATTGTTTTAACAAAATTAGGCAGGTGCATAAATTTGGGCACCACAAAAAATAAATGAAATCAATATTTAGTAGATCCTCCTTTTGCAGAAATGACAGCCTCTAAACACTTCCTGTAGGTTCCAATGAGAGTCTGGATTCTGGTTGAAGGTATTTTGAAACATTCCTCTTTACAAAACATCTTTAGTTCATTCAGGTTTGATGGCTTCTGAGCATGGACAGCTCTCTTTAAGTCACACCACAGATTTTCAATTATATTCAGGTCTGGGGACTGAGATGGCCATTCCAGAACGTTGTACTTGTTCCTCTGCATAAATGCCTTAGTAGATTTTAAGCAGTGTTTAGGGTCGTTGTCTTGTTGAAAGGTCCAGCCCCGGCGCAGCTTCAGCTTTGTCACTGATTCCTGGACATTGGTCTCCAGAATCTGCTGATACTTAGTGGAATCCATGCATCCCTCAACTTTGACAAGATTCCCAGTCCCTGCACTGGCCACACAGCCCCACAGCATGATGGAACCACCACCATATTTTACTGTAGGTAGCAGGTGTTTTTCTTGGAATGCTGTGTTCTTTTTCCTCCATGCATAACGCACCTTGTTATGGCCAAATAACTCAATTTTAGTTTCATCAGCCCACAGCATCTTATTCCAAAATGAAGCTGGCTTGTCCAAATGTGCTTTAGCCCACCTCAAGCTGCACTTTTTGTGCTATGGGCGGAGTGCATCACTCTCGCATACAGCATCTCCTTGTGTAAAGTGCGTCGAATGGTTGAACGATGCACAGTGACTCCATCTGCAGCAAGATGATGTAGGTCTTTGGTGCTGGTCTGTAGGTTGACTCTGACTGTTCTCACCATTCGTCGCTTCTGTCTATCCGAGATTTTTCTTGGTCTGCCACTTCGAGCCTTAACTTGAACTGAGCCTGTGGTCTTCCATTTCCTCAATATGTTCCTAACTGTGGAAACAGACAGCTGAAATCTCTGAGACAGCTTTCTATATCCTTCCCCTAAACCATGATGGTGAACAATCTTTGTCTTTAGGTCATTTGAGATTTGTTTTGAGACCCCCATGTTGCTACTCTTCAGAGAAAATTAAAAGAGGAGGGAAACTTACAATCGACCCCCTTAAATACTCTTTCTCATAATTGGATTCACCTGTTTATGTAAGTCAGGGGTCACTGAGGTTACCAAGCCAATTTGAGTTCCAATAATTAGTTCTAAAGGTTTTGAAATCAATAAAATGACAAGAGTGCCCAAATTTATGCACCTGCCTAATTTTGTTTAAAAAATTATAGCACACTTTCTGTAAATCCAATAAACTTCATTTCACTTCTCAAATATCACTGTGTGTGTCTCCTATATGATATATTTAACTGACATTTTTTATCGTAACAACCAACGATTTATACAGGAAAACCATGACGATTAACAAGGTTGCCCAAACTTTTGCATCCCACTGTAGATATTATAAAGGCCTCATAGCAAAACTTAGTAAGGACCCCTCTCCTCATTAAACTTTTGCTGAATTTCTTTTAATTTTTTTTTGGAGGATTTATCAAGCTACTATGCTGGAAAAAGTGGAACAGGAGCTTCATAAATATGCAACTCATTCTGAACACCATATTTCTCAAAGTCTCAATTTAAGTCAGACAAATAGCATAACACATTGATATATCTCTCCTATACACTTATGTATAAACCTCCTGCTTACCCTCATACAATATATATAAAACTGTCTGCAGCCACCATTAGGGGGAGTTAAGTAGTGATGAGCGGCAGGGGCAATATTCGAATTTGCGATATTTCGCGAATATGTGGTAGAATATTCGTTATATATTCGCGAATATTCACGAATTTCCGTGATTATGAAAAATCGACAATGTAAAAATCGCGTAAAGCAAACTTGTAAGAACACATAATTCCTCCCTGCTTCATGCTTGTGGGCCAATGACTGTTCACTTCAGATGGAAAAAAATGACAAATATTCTAAAAAACGAATATATAGCACTATATTTAATATAGTGCTATATATTCGTTTTTCAGAATATTCGTCATTGACGAATATTCTCAAAAACTAATATATAACACTATATTAAATATAGTGCTATATATTTGTTTTTTAGAATATTTGTCATTTTTTCCATCTGAAGTGAACAGTCATTGGCCCACAAGCAACTTAAGCAGGGAGGAATCATGACTTCAGATGGATAAAAATGACAAATATTCTAAAAAACGAATATATAGCACTATATTAAATACAATTATAATTACATTTAGTAATGGGTTCAGATGAAAAATAAAAACTAATATTGTTTTTCACGAATATATATCACACTATATTCTACATATTTGAGAATTCTATCAAGCCAACCCAATAGGAAAGTTGCCTATAACCCGCCCTTACTCCTTTAACGAGCATATTACATTGCCAATTTTTCGCATAAGATAAAATAAATTAAATAATGAATATTCTAATTCAGTACAGACTGCAATATTGCAGCCTTCTCACATTGGCCCACAAGCAAGAAGCAAGTAGTTAATGGGTTCAGATGAAAAAAATTAAAGACGAATATTCATTTTTACGAATATATCGCTATATTCTAAATATTCTCGAATTTTTGAAGTGCCGATATTCGTGCTAAAAATTCATAATTCGAATACTCGCGCTCAACACTACAGTTAAGTGCATAGGAGTTTATATAGCTGCTACTGAACTCAATAAAAGCTCAAATAATCTCTAGCGGCATCTGTAGGAAAACACTGTGGTTTCATGTCAGGGAGCAAGAGAAGGAGTTGAGAGCTTGATTACCCAGGGTCCAATAGCAGTTGCGTGGTCTGCGTCCATGGTAAGTACATCACTAACACAGTATAATTCAATGACTAGACAGAAGTGCCCAGGGTTGGACTGGCAACTAGAGTCCCAGAGGATCCTCTGGTGGGCCCAAACTCTGACAATAATGGAACCTTAATAAAACGAGGCCATTAAGGTCCTATATACACAGAGGGTGAACCTTCAGAATTATTTCCTTTGGTGGGCACAATGGACTTCAGTCCGACGCTGGAAGCTCCTACATTTGGCTTCAATCTGAACACTAGAGCATGTACACCATATTTTTTCCATTTACATGTTGGCACGATTTGGTGACAGCTTCAATTCCAGGTATTACCAACAATCCAGAAGGTTTCCTTTGAGTGGTTGACCTGCACAGAAGTCCCTCTATCTTGATCAGCATTTGGACAGTGCCAATGAAGATGACAGGTTAAATTTGTCAGATCTGGGCAGTCCCCATATTTTCATTTTTGCACTGCCACTACTCTCACCATTTTCCTTTTTGACGTGTAAGCAGCTGCTATGATGAGTGAAACAAGAAACCAGTCAAAAAGACATGAAGTGCCAAATTCTAATCTAAAACAGAAAACCAAATGCTAGCTATTAAATCCGAATTCTCATATTAATTTCCTGTTTTTTTCTGCTTTATTGTATGTGGCAGTGGAGCTGCCAGAGGGCCACATGACGGCCATTGAAAGGATGTATCTCACCCAGAGGAGCCTGGGTGAGAACAGAAAATTCCTGGCAAAGTATGTAAAAGGGAGTGTTGTTTGCACCAGGAGTGTGTCACCAAGGGGCCTGGCCTTGGTGAAGTAAAGGCCCTAGATATAGGTGGCCACTAAGCTAGTTGGTGGACACCAAGCTACTTAGCTTAGCTGGCTCCAGCTAGTCCAGGGCAGGCTTTTACTGGGAACAGGCAATGTGTTGGGTTCCCCATGCTCCACTCCGGGATTTAAAAATATGCCCATGTCCAGGGATACTATTTAATCCTGTTGCTGGACTTGGGTGGGGCTCTTAGTCTGAGGAAGGAGCAGGCTGTGCTGCCCACAGTAGAAAATCAGTGAAACATTTGCAATATCACATAATTAAATTTGTAAGCTAATAATTGTTAGCCAATTCTGGTTTCCCACTGGCCTTCCCATCATACACTTCCCCTCCTTTCCCATAGTTGAATTTGATGGATAAATGACTCTTTCAAACGGTATGTTACTGCAAATATGACTGATTTGAAGCTATATTAGGACTGCTGAAGTAATTTCACATTCCCAAATTGTCAAAAGTATCATTTAGGAGACTACAGACTTTTTGTTGAGTGATGTCATACTCCTGGGTGACTATTTATATATCCTGTTTTGTTATCCCCGGCCTAGACTGTTTATTTTACACCTGTGGTGTTCTGGGATCTAGATTTGGTTCTCAGCTTAACTTAAGAGACAAGAAGTCTTTTACCGAAAATCCCAAGATAATACAAAAATTTAAATCAATGACACTATGGGTAAGGACTTTCAAATGAAGTCTTACATCTGCCCTTATGTAGCCCTGAGCTCTTTAAGAGTCCCAATAGATGGATGATATCATCTAAGATGTTGTCCAAGGATGTACAATCATGTTCAGTATGGTTTAAATCAGGTTAATGAGCTGAACGCTCCAAGTTTTCATCCATGATGGTAGCTCTATACAGACATGCATTATGATCCAGTTTTCTATTGAGCTGAACATTTTGAATCAGTATGGTTGTTCTCTTGCTAGTTCATTATGATTACTTTTAGTTTCAAATAATTTCATTAAAAGGCATCAAAGAGTACAAAACAGTCTAAAAATACGAGATTGAAAAGACTATAGGAGATGATGCAGTGGGTTAATTAACAATGCATTGAAAGTTTGAAAAGGCATGAATATAAATGTGCATGAATAGATGGAGTAAGATTATGTAATAATTAGTATTGAGCAAATCGATCTTCGGATCCTAGATCCGAAGTTGATTAACTTCAAACTTCGTTTAATGCTGTACTATGGAGAGATGTCTCTGAACAGTATTAAAATGTATGGGCTTCAGCGAGGCGAAGTGATTTATCACCGAAGTCTTACAGGAGTTCAGTGAATAACTTCAGGATTTGATTTTCAAACTTTAAAACCATTTTAAGACATGGATCTGAAGTCAGCTGGTACCTCGGTACAGAAGCCAATTTTTTAAAATGGTTTTAAAGTTTAAAAATCAAATCCTGAAGTTAGTCACCGAAGTCCCGCAAGACTTCGGTGATCACCCACTTTGCCAGGCTAGAGCCCATACATTTCAATGCTGCACAGAGATGAATCTCCGTATAGCATTCAAACGAAGTTTTGACCGAAGCTTGCTTTGCTCAACACTAGTATTAATGGATCGAGCATGTGTAGGTTACCAGCATTCTATTAGGAAATTAGATGCTGTGGTTGCTAACCGCAGCTTGACCGCATTACAACCGCGCCATGTAGTCATACCCTTGAGGCTCTGTTGATTTACATTGTGGACTACTGGGTTCCATTATGGGACAGAAAAAATGGCACTGCTTGCAGGCATCTAATGTGCTGCAATATGCATCAAAGGCTTCAAATAGAACATTTAACACAGACATATAAAATAACATAAAATTAGGTGCTGCTTAAAATTTCTCAGTTCAAATCCAAATATTCTATAAAAAACAGGGAGCTTGCAATAACCAATGTACAAAGATCCAGTCTCTGTATAGTCCAAAGATTGGATGAATTAAACGAATGTGATATAATCTGAAAAAACACTGCTAGAAGTAATTGCAGCAACTTCTTGATTACTGCCATATCTGTATCTGAAACAGAAAAATTAAACAGTGACCTCTGATGGTGCATTACTACACAGGTACAATCTTTGGATAATAGAACACTCTTTATTCTATTCACAAACAGCGAAAAAGGGTCCAACCTGATTATGTCACATTTTCAGTCCTGGAATTAGTGTATGTATCCAGAATACAGTATGTGATTCCACTGTATGAAAGTGGGTTAAATGTTTTGTTCATACTTTTAATATGAATTCACTTTTTGGAACTTTGTTATTTCCAGGGCATCTAGAGCTTCTAAATGATGGATATAATTATAACAGATATCCCCAGAGGAATGGTAAGATTGCTAAAAGTTCTCAGAATACACACTTCTGCTTTCTACATATTATTACAGGGGTTTTCCAGTTTTTCACAAAAAGTATCTACTGTAAGCATAGCTTATATCAGTACTTTGTGTTTCAAATCCTCCATATTTTCAAGATCTCTACTTACATCCAGATGCAGAAAACTTGTTCTGATTCAGAAAACCAGAGCCCTATGCAAATGCCTCCTTAAGTTTCCATTGGGCATTCCTTCCTCCCTGAAGTTTCCCTCCCAGTTGCTCCAGGTGTCTACATTAGCCTCTTGCCTCATCCGATGTCCTTTGCAAGAGACGTCAACATGGGATAGATTGCATATACAATGCATTCAGATATTCTTTAGACCCTTTCACTTTTTTCACATTTTGTTATGTTGCGGCCTTGTGCTAAAATAATAATAATAAATCAATTAAAGGGCATCTGTTAGCAGATTTGTACCTATGAAATCCTATTGCAGTTGAAGGCATCTGTGTTGGTCCCATAGTCATATGTGCGCACATTGCTGATAAAAATTAAGTTTTAGTGTATGCAAATGAGTGTCACAGACATACCGAGACATACGGATGTCCCTGCGACAGTGGGTGACAGAAGATCTGTGAGACTGGCAACACATACTATGATCTGACAGGTTTCCTTGTGGATCAATAGGCATCTGTGTTGTTTCTGATAACCTCTAACCTCCAGATGTTGCTCTTGTGTATTTTAGGCGGTTGGTAAAAGAAGGCCATCTTGGGGAGAATGAAATATTGTCCATGTTTGTTTAAAAGTCCTACAGAGTGGGTCTCTATAACAAGGCTTTTTTCCCCATCATTCTGCACTCAGCTCCTGTCACGGTCCGTCCCATGACAGATGTCAGATCAAGGAGACTGGCGGAGCGTGAAGGAATCTAACAGCCTTTTTGATTACTCTTGATTCAGTGTTGCTGTTAATGACCACATCCCTTGTTTCAGGTGTAGCTTAGTAGTCATTACTTCTACCCTGTTTAGTCTTACCCCACCCTTTTGACTGTGTGGTAAGATAGCTTCATTTGGTTTTGGAAGAGCTGGTGTGTGGTCCTCTCTGGAGTACCTGCTCGTCCATCTCACTACAGAAGTTAAGTGTTTTGTTTTCCCTTCCTTGTTGGTTGTTACTAGGACTCAAGGAGATGCTTGTTTCTTCATCTGGGAAGGAAAGGGTTGTCTCAGCTCTGCCAATATCCATAGGGCTCTTTAGGCTTTCCAGGGTCCCAGGTTCTAGGGTATGGGAATTCCTACCTTCAAGGGGTGCCCATACGGTTAGGAGTCAGGGCCAGGAGTAGGGTTCTCTAGGTGGTGACCTTTTCCTTTCCCTAGCGTTGAGGCCTAGTGGCTTTACCTTTTCCTCCTGGTTGTCAGTGTGGTGTTTCCTCCTATACTTCATCTGTGAAAGTTCCCTATAATGAGAAAGTAAAAACAAAACCATCAAAATCTTTGCTAATTAATTGAAAAGGAAAAACTAAAATATTGCATTGACATAAAGTAATTAGACCCCTTACTTAATACTTGGTTAAAGCAGCTTTGACAGAGATTAGATCCCACAAGGTTTGCACCCCTGGATTTGGGCATTTTCTGCCATTCCTCCCTGCAAATCCTCTCAACTCTGTCATGTTGGATAGGGACCATTGGAGGACAGCCATTTTCAGGTCTCCCTAGGGATGCTCAATTGAGTTCAAATGAAGAAGCAAAGTGAGCCATACAGATGGATCGCACAGAATTTACACTGTAGATAAATTCTCACAAACCTATGCATTTCTGGAGCAGAACGGTCCCTTCATCAGGTCCAATTTAGCATAAAACATTACGAACAATGTGCCACAATTTAAAAGACAAGAACAGCCCTTTGGGTACTGATTATACATTCAAATGACACCAAATGAAAAACAAATAAGACACCTGAATAAAATGGATAAAACAATCCTAAAATGTTAAGTTTAACGTTTTAACGTATTGCTTTGTGGAGACTTTAGCATTATTGCTAGCTTTGGAATTTAAAACACTACACAACAATTTCAGTGTAAAAACAGCTTAAGCAAGGCAGAACAAAAGGCCCCCCCAGACCGTTACCTGAGATTCATATCTGGTAAGCAAACTGGTCAACAAGGTGATGGGACAGTGTTATTGAATCGATATGACTATGTTGCTGAGTGCCAAAGTATGCTCTCTGACAGGGAATACTACACCCCTCTGTCTACTTGCCCTCTCATGGAACATGCATCCCTATAAAAAAAAAGCCTTGTTATAGAGGCCCACTCTGTAGGACTTTTAAACAAACATGGACAATATTTAATTCTCCCCAAGATGGCCTTCTTTCACCAACCGCCTAAGATACACAAGAGCATTACTAAACCACCTGACTATATCTGGTGTGACATAGCAAGGGGTTTTGCTTGTGAAGGCAGGTATTTTCCTCCCAACATGGCCAGCTGGGCTGATTTCCAGGCAGGTGAGAACAAATACCAGGCTCAGTTTTTGGCAGCACCTGGCTGTCCTTTAAATAGGCAGCTGGGCTCAGAATTGAGGTCTCTGTTTTGGGATTTGAGGCATGGTGCCGCGCTAGAGGACTGAGAGACGCATGCGGAGAAACAGGCCCTCTAAAGCGTATTGTGGACCGCTTAAAAGCTCGACAAGCGGCCGACTACCAGAAAGTCAAGGGTGAGATTCTGGCAAGACTGGGGGTGAATGTGTTGGTCCGGGCCCAGCAGGTGCATCAGTGGGGGTTTAAGCTGGCTGAGCCCGTGAGACCCCAGTATTAATTAATTAACCTCTTGCAAAAGTGGCTACAGCCTGACGTGCTGAGCCCCACTGCTATGCTGGATTGTCTGTTGGCTGATATGTTCTGGAGGGCTTTGCCACCCCCTCTACAGCAATGGATCGGCTACGTCTCTCCAGGTAATGCTCTCGAGATGGTCGACCTGGTGGAGTGCTATGAGGCTACCCAGAATCTACAGGGGGGTTCTTTTTGGAGGGGGTAGTCAAATCCTGTAACTCTCCACCCCAGACCCGGCAGTTTGTGCCCACCAATCATCTGGGAAAGCAAAAGACACAGGACCGGATACTACAACGGTTTTACTGGTCCAGTGTGTTTAGGGAGGTAGAAGAATTCTGTAAATCTTGCCCGACCTGCCAGGCAACTAGCCATCAACACCTTTTTTGCAGTCCCTTGGTACCTCCCCCGATCATCCAGGTGCCGTTTTAAGCGAATCGCTATGGACCTCGTAGGCCCAGTACCGAAATCTGCTAGAGGACACCAACACATCTTGGTCATGCTGGACTACGCCACTCGGTACCCGGAGGCGGTGCCACTGCGACATACATCGGCGAAGCTTATAGCTAAGGAGGTAATGGAGATGTTCTCCCGATTGGGGCTACCTAAAGAGGTTCTGACTGACCAGGGGACCCCTTTTATGTCCAAGATCATGAGGGAACTCTGTAAGTTGCTGCATATCAGACAGTTACGGACGTCCGTGTGCCATCCGCAAACGGACGGTCTGGTTGAAAGGTTTAACAAAACTCTAAAAACTATGTTAAAAGGGGTGGTGTCTAAAGATGGGAAGGATTGGGACCTTCTTCTGCCCTATCTAATGTTCGCTGTGCGAGAGGTACCCCAGGCTTCTACTGGGTTCTCACCCTTCGAATTGCTTTATGGCAGACATCCTCGTGGCCTGTTGGACGTGGCCAAAGAGGCGTGGGAACAGCAACCCACTCCGCATAAAAGTGTCCTGGAGTATGTTATCAAGATGCAACAGCAGATAGAGACCGTTTTACCTCTTTTCAGGGAGCATATGGGGGCCGCTCAGCAAGCCCAGAGTCGGATCTATAATCGACAGGCTGCCTAAGGCTACTAAGGTGCCTAAGGCTACTTTTACACTCGCGTTTGGTGCGGATCCACCATGGATCTGCACACACGCATCCGTTCAGAAAATACAACCTGATAGGTCCATGACTCAGTGCTCCATTATTCAGAAACACTACTATACAGTAATAAAGCAGCTGAGCTAATGAGCCCTCTGCTAATCTCCCCCAGACTCGCTGCAGGGAGAAACAGAAAGGATGAAGTCACGTCACCAGGGGGCTTGGCTCAGCAGCGCGTCTCTCCCGAGTGTGTGCCGAGGCTGAGCATCACGCAGCTGGAGCCTGGACAGGTACGTTTTTTTTTTATAGACTGCTCAGTGTGTTGCTATCCTTTCTCTAGCTAAATGTCTTGTGAAACAAAGGGCTAGGGAAAGCTAGGGATTGTGGGGATTGTAGTCTAAGTTTTGTGAGGGAAGATTAGGCGCCATGATACTCTGTGTTTTGCAGGCTCAAATAGGAGCTAGACAAATGGATTGCAAGGTAAACTGAAACTCTGGTTATTTGTATAGGTATAGGTATGGGTTCTGGTTGGGTCACAGCTTGCAGCCTTAATGCAGTTTTTCAAAAATTAAGTTACTTTACCGGAATACAGCTTTAAGGTGGAGCTGTACTTCCTAATTCATGGATACTTAGTACTTAGAAAACAATTTCTGAAATTCCTGAACTTTTCTAAATTCCTGTAAATAAATACTGGATTTAATACCTGGAAAACAATCTATGAATTTGTCCTCAAATAAAGTTATAAAAGCTATTCATGTATGTCCTGGAAATGAAGGGCATCATATGCAAATCTAAATGGGAATAAAAGAAACATGTAAGAAGTGTAGCTGCTATATTTAGTGCTTACCATGAAAGAGTTGTCTACTCGCAGCCTTCATCCACTATGAGAAGATTCATATTTGCCTGCTATCTGAAGCTCTGGTACTGCGCATTGGCTCCCGTGTGTTCATCTTACCTTCCACAGGAGCCGGCACCCAGGACCAAAGCAATGGGAAGTAGGTAAGTATGATTATTTTTATAGCAGGCTGTGGGACCTGTGAAAAGTTATTTATTCCCGGACAACACCTTTTAATGCTGTCTTCCTGTTCTGTCTAGCAGTTCTGAGATGACTGCAGGTATGCCCAGTAGTGAATGTCCTCATCTGATCTTTGGAGGAGGAACTTACTACTGATCATGTGCAGCACAGTTTCAGACATTGTAACTAAGATCCATGGACCAGTATAAGGACAGGAGAGAACACAGGAGAGGTGAAAACTGATGTCTATCATGACTAGAACTCCCTGCTTATCACAGGTTATAGTATAAGGGACAGGGGAGGTGAGAAATGATTTACTATCACCACTAGAACACCCTGCTTATCACTGTTCATAGTATAAGTACAGGAGAGGTGAGAACTGATTATCTATCACCACTAGAACACCCTGCTTATCACTGTTCATAGTATAAGTACAGGAGAGGTGAGAACTGATTATCTATCACCACTAGAACACCCTGCTTATCACTGTTTATAGTATAAGGGACAGGAGAGGTGAGAACTGATTATCTATCACTGCTAGAACACCCTGCTTATCACTGTTTATAGTATAAGGGATATAAGAGGTAAAAACTGATTATCTATCACCAATAGAACACCCTGCATATCACTATTTTTGATGAATAAGTGCCTTAAATTTATAGAACATAAAATAAATTTTATAAATAACATTTTAAAAACTTTTCTAAATGTATATAAAAGTTAATAAATTAGTTACACAATATTAATAACAATATTTTTTTTAAGTCACAGTTTGATTCCACTGAAAACTAGCTTCAACTCCAATTCTATGATCCCGACTCCACAGCCCTGATCAATAGTGTAGACTATGGTACAGGCACAAGATTAGAGGTTCAAGATTGAGATACCTGGACCTTGTCATTCAAAGGGACTGAGGAGTGGTCTAAGTGTAGAGCTGAGATGCTCTATGCTATGAGGATCTTCAGCCCACCCTTAGGTGCACCAAAGTGCTAATTTACATGTTGGTAAAAAGTAATTTTTCTTAGGAATGGTGCAATATAGGAACATAAACAAGGTACGGCTTTACTCAACAGGATCAACCTAACTAGCCATTATTGCTAGTTTAATAGGATTGATCCTGCTGATGTATGCTCTTTAACATTTGTCACTTGTCCACTAAACAGATTATAAATGTTAGATCAGTGGAGGTCTGCCAGCTGGAACCACCACTGATTGCTATAGCATGAGACGCATTTTCTCAGTGCTATTGATATCTGTTTATGTGGAAGGTCCTTTGCAGGCGCATAGCCCATCATCTAAATCTATAAGCCCATGGACCTGTATGAAACAGGCAGCATACAGTCGTGGCCAAAAGTTTTGAGAATTACATAAATATTGGAAATTGGTAAAGTTGCTGCTTAAGTTTTTATAATAGCAATTTGCATATACTCCAGAATGTTATGAAGAGTGATCAGATGAATTGCATAGTCCTTCTTTGCCATGAAAGTTAACTTAATCCCAAAAAAAACATTCCACTGCATTTCATTGCTGTCATTAAAGGACCTGCTGAGATCATTTCAGTAATCGTCTTGTTAACTTAGGTGAGAATGTTGACGAGCACAAGGCTGGAGATCATTATGTCAGGCTGATTGGGTTAAAATGGCAGACTTGACCTGTTAAAAGGAGGGTGATGCTTGAAATCATTGTTCTTCCATTGTTAACCATGGTGACCTGCAAAGAAACGCGTGCAGCCATCATTGTGTTGCATAAAAATGGCTTCACAGGCAAGGATATTGTGGATACTAAGACTGCACCTCAATCAACAATTTATAGGATCATCAAGAACTTCAATCGCCAGGATCATCTCCTAAAGAGGATTCAGCTGCGGGATCAGAGTGCCACCAGTGCAGAGCTTGCTCAGGAATGGCAGCAGGCAGGTGTGAGCGCATCTGCACGCACAGTGAGGCGAAGACTTTTGGAAGATGGCCTGGTGTCAAGAAGGGCAGCAAAGAAGCCACTTCTCTCCCCCCAAAAAATCAGGGACAGATTGATCTTCTGCAGAAAATATGGTGAATGGATGGCTGAGGACTGGGGCAAAGTCATATTCTCCGATGAAGCCTCTTTCCGATTGTTTGAGGCATCAGGAAAAAGGCTTGTCCGGAGAAGAAAAGGTTAGCGCTACCATCAGTCCTGTGTCATGCCAACAGTAAAGCATCCTGAGACCATTCATGTGTGGGGTTGCTTCTCATCCAAGGGAATGGGCTCACTCACAATTTTTCCAAAAAACACAGCCATGAATAAAGAATGGTACCAAACAGCAACTTCTTCCAACAATCCAACAACAGTTTGGTGAAGAACAATGCATTTTCCAGCACGATGGAGCACCGTGCCATAAGGAAAAAGTGATAACTAAGTGACTCAGGGACCAAAGCGTTGACATTTTGGGTCCATTGTCTGGAAACTCCCCAGATCTTAATCCCATTGAGAACTTGTGGTCAATCCTCAAGAGGCGGGTGGACAAACAAAAACCTACTAATTCTAACAAACTCCAAGAAGTGATTATGAAAGAATGGGTTGCTATCAGTCAGGAATTGGCCCAGAAGTTGATTGAGAGCATGCCCTGTCGAATTGCAGAGGTCCTGAAAAAGAAGGGCCAACACTGCAAATACTGACTCTTTGCATAAATGTCATGTAATTGTCGATAAAAGCCTTTGAAACGTATGAAGTACGTGTAATTATATTTCACTACATCACAGAAACAACTGAAACAAAGATCTAAAAGCAGTTTAGCAGCAAACTTTGTGAAAACTAATATTTGTGTCATTCTCAAAACTTTTGGCCATGACTGTAGATTCTAGACTATTGGATAATATAACACCCCATACCATGCTTATCCATAAGTGGAAAAACTGTGAGCATGGTACTGTTCTAGTAATTGAGTGCACCTCAGTAGTCAATACATGTACTTGTCTTTTGATTCTCCAATAAACCTGTACACTTGGATTGGCTAAGCACACGTTTATTTTAGCAACAACTTATTCTGATCAGACCATGGACAGAAACATTGAGGATTCTTGCAAGACTGAATAACTGCAAGCATCAGTCTTGAAACCTGTTAGGAATTTACTATACAGAAAGTATATTAAACATTGAATAACTTATGGAAACATAAGATACGGAAATCACTGACTTCCTGTTTTTGAAGAGAACATGTTATTAGCCTGTCAGCTGTTTCTATAGAGGTTGAGTGATAACAGATCAGAATGTATATGGGGTGTTAGAAGGTTGCAATTTCACCCAGCATAAGATGACATCATTAATACTAACAGGCATGTAATGCTTAGCAATCCCTGGTAAAGATTTTTCATCAGGGCCCAGGAGCTTCAGGTTACTCTTCTGATAAAAATTCCAATATACACTCACCTAAAGAATTATTAGGAACACCATACTAATACGGTGTTGGACCCCCTTTTGCCTTCAGAACTGCCTTAATTCTACGGGGCATTGATTCAACAAGGTGCTGATAGCTTTCTTTAGAAATGTTGGCCCATATTGATAGGATAGCATCTTGCAGTTGATGGAGATTTGAGGGATGCACATCCAGGGCACGAAGCTCCTGTCCCACCACATCCCAAAGATTCTCTATTGGGTTGAGATCTGGTGACTGTGGGGGCCATTTTAGTACAGTGAACTCATTGTCATGTTCAAAAAACCATTTTTCCAGTCTTCAACAGTCCAATTTTGGTGAGCTCGTGCAAATTGTAGCCTCTTTTTCCTATTTGTAGTAGAGATGAGTGGTACCCGGTGGGGTCTTCTGCTATTGTAGCCCATCCGCCTCAAGGTTGTGCGTGTTGTGGCTTCACAAATGCTTTGCTGC